>NW_026960612.1:0-2811026 GCF_021018805.1 Prinia subflava
AGGGAAGGGAAGGTGCGGGAAGGTGCGGGAAGGTGCGGGAAGGGAAGGTGCGGGAAGGGAAGGTGCGGGAAGGGAAGGGAAGGTGCGGGAAGGTGCGGGAAGGTGCGGGAAGGTGCGGGAAGGTGCGGGAAGGTGCGGGAAGGGAAGGGAAGGGAAGGGAAGGGAAGGGAAGGGAAGGGAAGGGAAGGGAAGGGAAGGGAAGGGAAGGGAAGGGAAGGGAAGGGAAGGGAAGGGAAGGGAAGGGAAGGGAAGGGAAGGGAAGGAAGGGAAGGGAAGGGAAGGGAAGGGAAGGGAAGGGAAGGGAAGGGAAGGGAAGGGAAGGGAAGGGAAGGGAAGGGAAGGGAAGGGAAGGGAAGGGAAGGGAAGGGAAGGGAAGGGAAGGGAAGGTGAGGGAAGGGAAGGGAAGGGAAGGGAAGGGAAGGGAAGGGAAGGGAAGGGAAGGGAAGGGAAGGGAAGGGAAGGGAAGGGAAGGGAAGGGAAGGGAAGGGAAGGGAAGGGAAGGGAAGGGAAGGGAAGGGAAGGGAAGGGAAGGGAAGGGAAGGGAAGGAAGGGAAGGGAAGGGAAGGGAAGGGAAGGGAAGGGAAGGGAAGGGAAGGGAAGGGAAGGGAAGGGAAGGGAAGGAAGGGAAGGGAAGGAAGGGAAGGGAAGGGAAGGGAAGGGAAGGGAAGGGAAGGGAAGGGAAGGTGCGGGAAGGTGCGGGAAGGTGCGGGAAGGTGCGGGAAGGGAAGGTGCGGGAAGGGAAGGGAAGGTGCGGGAAGGTGCGGGAAGGTGCGGGAAGGTGCGGGAAGGTGCGGGAAGGTGCGGGAAGGTGCGGGAAGGGAAGGGAAGGGAAGGGAAGGGAAGGGAAGGGAAGGGAAGGGAAGGGAAGGGAAGGGAAGGGAAGGGAAGGGAAGGGAAGGGAAGGGAAGGGAAGGAAGGGAAGGGAAGGGAAGGGAAGGGAAGGGAAGGGAAGGGAAGGGAAGGGAAGGGAAGGGAAGGGAAGGGAAGGGAAGGGAAGGGAAGGGAAGGGAAGGGAAGGGAAGGGAGAAGGGAAGGGAAGGGAAGGAAGGGAAGGGAAGGGAAGGGAAGGGAAGGGAAGGGAAGGGAAGGGAAGGAAGGGAAGGGAAGGGAAGGGAAGGAAGGGAAGGGAAAGGAAGGGTTTTCTTCTTTTGTTTTTTGTTATCACTCACAGCAATAATAGAATTCAGTAGGACTACAGGAAACTGAGGCAAGTTAGTTTTTTTCACAGAATCTTTTTGGTTGGAAAGCACTTCTAAATATCTTCAAATGCAAAACCGTTGCATAAGCAGGTGTTTCTAGAACCCACCTCCACATCAAATCCAAGTGGTTCCTCCTGCTCACTGGTAACCTGAAGCAGATTGTTTTCTTAGTGACTACTCAGCCATTTCATTACTTCCAGCCATCTGGAACTGAAAGAATTCCTTGTTGCAAGCAAGCACAGACAAGCTACCATTCAGCAGTGATAGTTCAACACTGATTGAGTATCTCATTCATCAGGGGGAAGAATTGGTGGGTTTCTTTTTAAATTAACACAGAGAAAAAAAATCTTTGTCCAGACTCCATTTCATTTCTCCAGCAGCTGTTAATTTGAGCGATTTTTAAACGGTTGGCCTTTAAGAAATTATTTGGTAATCAAAGCCTTTTGCCTCACACATGGCAGACTGCTTACAGGATAAAGCCTTTCACCTCAAAGACTGCGGGTTCAAATTCAGAATAATCCTTAATTTCATAAACACCATGACTACATGATGGGCATTTGACTGTTATACAATAAACCAGGTGTTTTTCGTAGCAGAAAAGTGTTCATGCCACAGACAACATAGTAATTATTTTCAGTAATTTGCAGTACTCTTGACAGTGGCAGTAAACAGACCTGTAGAAAATTGCCCATTTGTTCATCCCTTGGGGGTTGTCATCTCAAGGCAGGGGGTCAGGCCCTTCATTTATTGTGGTGATTCTTGCAGCTCTTTCCCACCCTGGGTACGTTTTGCAGATAAGCAGAGTTCACCCTCCAGAGCTGCCAATCTACACTTCTATTAGCACTAAATTACTTTTGTTTCAAAGGCTGGAGACAACTTTGAATGCCAGGTCTAATTAGATTGTAATTGTTTGGAGATCTCAGCAATTGTGGTAGATTTGGGTGGAGACTTTGGTCGCTTTTAATATTTGTACCCGCAGCTGCTTGTAACACTGGGCATTTTCTTAAAAATTTATACTACTAACCATCTAAGCCAGGCAGGAGAAGTTTTGAATTTCAGTGTGCAGAATGATATGCAAAATCCTTGTCCCAGCAGACAGCTTCACAGGGCAGGCAGTTTTCACGAGCCCAGGATGTTTTGGTACAAACAGAAGAAGGTGACTTTAATTAGGAGCAAATATTTGTCAAGGGTTAGTACTGGCCAGATGTTAATGCACCCATGAGTGTATGCTTTTCTTAATGAGCTACTGTGAGATGTGGTCAAGAACAGAGCAGAGCAAGCTTAAAACTTGAAAACAGAGAACAAAACTATTACATTACATAGGAACAGGAATAGAAAGGAAAACTCTAAACACACACAAAACAGAAATGAAACCTTCCCAGAACATTTCTTCTCCTCCCTCAATTTCCACCCCCTACACGTTACCCGTCCATAGACTAAAACCTTGGGTTTTAAATCAAACAATCACTACTCAAAAAAACTAATCTTCAATTCAGCAAGGGAGAGAAGAGTCTCTCTTGCACCACAGACTGCTCTTTAGAAAAACACGGGTCTATCCCTTATGTGTTTCTATGTCACCCGTGGCACCACCCTGAGAAGTTGCCGTGGTGACACTCTCTTTTCTATGTCCAGTGCTCTCACCACTGTCCATGGGTCAAAGCTGCATATAGGGCTCTTTTAAGGATGCCTGCTCTCCCCATCATTCCCCTGGGGCCGAGGGTTCCAAGAGCAAGTCTTTCCTGAGGGCAGAGGGCGCCACCACACTCTCCCCCTCTCTTCTCTGTTAGCTCCACTCTTAGAGTGCCAGTCACTGTAGTAAAAGCAGAGGCAGCTGCATCTACCCAAATGCAGTTTATGTTCAAAAGAGACTTGAGTTCAGTCTACGGCTAACATTATGCAAGAAAAATCTAGCTCAGAAAGCCACTCCTCTCATTCTTTGCCCATCCAGGGTTCTTTTCATCTTCTAACTTTATCATCTCAGTTTCAGTCTGTTTTTCTTTCTCTTCTGAAACCACTAGCCATGAGAAGCAATGTCTGGGAAAAAATTTTCCTTCTGGCAAGAAAGGGTTAAGACATTCTGGCTCCCGGCAGGGTGCAGGCTAAGGCACTCCCAGGCTCGGCAACTCCCACACGTGGCTGGGCATCTTCTTCCGGGGGGGGGGGACACGACACGGAAGGCACCTCCACAGTTTTCCACCCCTCCATCTTGGATGGGGCCAGCTCAGCTCCAGTCCTGTCCACTCTCTTTTCCCCTCAGGCCCTCAGCTTACTTCAGCCTGGCCACGTGGTGCCCCTCAGCCCGACCACGTGCCCCCCCTCCCCCACACGGCCTGGGTAGGGGAGGAGGGAAAAGATGCTCCTCACTTGAAAACAGAGCCAGAAAAGAGGAAGTCCCTCTGGGAGGCCTCGCTTTTAACCTCTTGTGTCCTCGGAGGTGTGTCCAACCCCTCAGTGGCCACTAAAAATGCCAACATTCAAACCTGACCACTGATTGGTTTGAAAAAAACTCACTTCCCCTCAAACCAGGACAATATTTTTGTACAAACAGATCAAGGTACACTGAGCTAAGCAAGAATCTGTTATAAATGGAGGAGTCAATTTGATAATTAAAGAGAATTTATTCCATAGTCAAAATAAAATTGCAAAAGCCACAAGCAAAGACATGCAGAGCTGTGGCCAGCAGTCAGCACTGGGTGAGACAGGGGGACTCTATTGTTCCCTCTTGACTCACAAAATACAGCTAGACAGCTCTCACAGAGTCTTTTTCTTTTTTATACATTTCCAAGCTTCGTGTGTTGGGGGGGGGCAGAAAAAATTTCAGTTGAATCTACCTGAAATAAAAGCTAAGGGGATGGTTTGGCTAAGGGAAAGAAAAAAGTACATCAAACAAAAAAATACAACAGAGGAGGAAATGTTTGTCTCTAAATAGTAAATATTTACTGCTCCCTAATATTTCTCTGCTTCTTATTTTTTACCTGAAAAGGAAAAAAATGCCCACAAAATAATTTATATATATATATCCTTTTATCCTTTTCTTTGATTTGGGGGAGATTTTTTTTGTAAGAAAGCATCACCAAATTTCATGTCATACCAAAGTAGATCTGCCCTCCCTGAGAGGACACTTACTACTTAGAACACTTTACTGAGGTTTAGCTACAAGAACTGCAGAGGCTGAACTACAGAGATCTAGTGACCACAGTTTTGTCTAAGAAGAATCAAGTTTTCAAGTAAGAAAACTCATCAGTTCCATCAGTATGAATCAAAAATGTGATTGACGGAATTTTTTCCCACAGAGGACCAAATACTATCCTTTGAAGGACAGACAAGCTGCCTCACTATGTCATGACCCCTTTGTTTAGTTCTCCTGTAAGCTCCTGCTGCAGTACCTGTCTGAAATGAAAGATCCAGATGGATTCCACTGGTGGCAGTAAAGTCCATGAGATACCACAGGCACATTTCTGCAAGTTTCAGAAGCTTGTTGCATGTGTGGCTGGCAGAGAGCACACTTGGAAACCCCTGTGAGTCTCAGTTATCTTACAGCTCTATGAGGACTGGTGGGGTTGGTAGCTGGCTCCTTCACTTCTACAGAATCAGCTAAATTGGATTCAAGTGCTTCTGCAGCCAAACTGAATTTACTAAATACCAAGAGATACCCTCTACTACATACACCAAAATCAGAATTAAATTTGTTCAGGAGGACAAAAGAGAAAAAAAGTACCTAAGTCCTTAAACTTCTGCACTCAGCACATATATACTAGAACTGCCACCAGTAAAAATGAACAATAACAGTCACTAGAGGAAACAGATATGGAAATGGATAGACACCAAAATTGAAGCAAAACTTGCTCAGAATGACCTAAGTGGGAAAGATTCAAAGTGTCCAGGTCAATTTGAAATCAATACAGTCTAGTCCCCAGACTTTATTAAGCAGCTGTTGAATATAGCAGGGTCAATGCAAAGAAAGACAAAAACTTTTTAAATACAGAAAATAGTCAGAAAAAATCCTGTAAAGCAAACCTCCTTAAGGTGTATGATAAACAATGCTCTCTAGGTGGCCACTTGAAGAAAAACAGAAGCATTTGAGAATAGAATACTCTTGGATGACCAGTTTACCTCAAGTCCAAATGCAGAAAACAGAGGAGCAGACTAGTAGTTTCTCCTCATGCCTGCTCCAGTCTCAAGTAAAGGTCAAAGACTCATTGTCCCAGTTCAGTACACAGCTATTTGCTGGGATCAGGAAGCATGTTAAAGTGAATGGATGAGAGAAACCTTTACCAATCCCAGTAACACACAACAAGAGCACAGGCAGTGGAAGAGCTGCCCAGTCCTGTCGGAAATGGCACTACTACCTGTTGTACAGGCCTGAAAGAGTCCTTACATTACACTATGGCACAAGCAATCAGCAGAAGGTGTAATGTATGGCACCAGTGTTTACAGGGCCCACCCAGAGATATAAATCTGCCCCGAAAGCACAGAACTGCCAAAGAGTATGTCCATGAATCTTGCTTCATTAGCTTTTTTGCACACATCAAGAGACATGCAAAGGCAGGTTCCTGCAAAGCCAATCCATGTCTATAGCACGTCTGGCAGTGCATCTAATATTGTAATTCTACATCTAAGGATCAGATTGTGGGGAGTCTGCCTCTAAGACGTCATTAAAACCTGGGCATACATTCACACCTCACAGAGGCTCAGGGGATCTCGCTGCCTCCTCAGCCATGTTCAGCTAGAAACCAGCAGTTGCAAGAACATCTGCTCCTGAGAAACTCTGCGTGTTACAGCTGAAAGTAAGGTGCCTGGCTTATTCACCACCACTTCATTATTTTCATTCCTCTGACAGCTGTATCTGTTCACAGAAATGCACTATGGTTTTGTGCCGCACAACACTTATTTCAGCAGAGTTAACTCTAGATTTACATCTGTTTAAAATGAATGTGGAAACAACCATAGAGCCCAAACCTTTAAAACTGAGGATGAACAATTCATATTTCCACTTCTGGCAAACCTGCAGAAGCACACCATCCCTAACAAGATGAATTTGTGTGCTCACAGGGAGAGAAAAAAATGAGTGCCTACGTGAACACAGAGACAGATAGTGGGTGATCTGATAAAGCCAGCCTGAGAGCAGGGCTTGGAGCCACCAGGCAAACCCTGGTATCTCTGCCCCGTTGCCCCAAATACATACACACCTTGCAATGGCCCTAACACTTGAGTTCCAGGGACCCTGCACAGCCCAGGAGCAAAACCAATGGATAACCTTTGTTCAGAGGGTGCATAGAGCAAAGCAACTGTACATCTCAGACAGAACTTGGGTAGATGCTATGGGGGGGAAGAGACAGCACTTGGCAGCTTCTCCTGCTGACCAGCTCAACTCTTCTCCTGAGCCACGCCAAGAGCGCCAATACAACCCGGAAAGCCACTGGTGTGGTTACCGGAACCACTGGTACCCATACATAGACAGGCTTGGAGCCAGACCCAGTTGCTCCAATTCTTCCCTCAAATACCACCTGGCCACAAGCAGCATCTGCAGTAAAACACCTCCTTGAACACAGCACAGAAACACACACAGCCTGTGAGATGGCAGGCGACACGCCCGACCATGCGTTTACTCAAGGCAGGCTCTGGCGGTGCCCCGAGCCCAGCCGCTGGCCCACCGCAGGCGGAGGGAATCGTATCCCAGGGATCCCCATCCTGCCCTCCAGAGAAGCGCGGCGAGCCGAGGCATCCCTCGCCTCTGCGGGAATGTCGTCAGCGCTCGCAGGCGGCAGCGCCAGGGCTGCGTGCGCCAATTACAGCTGAGACACTAATTTTGAAGCTTTGAGAAAAGCTAAGGTTACAGTTAACAACAGATGTTGCTGATTTAGCTGAAATGAATAGATAAGCTTTGCTTAAATCAGTTAAAAGTTAGAGAATGGTTAGAAGAAACCGGGTTTAAGATAAGCTACCCCGGATTTAATAACTCATTGCTTGTCAAACAGAGAAACTAATCAATACAACACCAGACCTCCTGTTTCCAGAAACCCACTGAAATAGTCCTGGAAAACAGGAAACAGGGAGTTCTACCAGCCATCAATCACATCTGCATTGAAAAGGTTGAAAGTTTAGAAGGAGGAAGACTTGTTTTACTTCCCCCTTTTGGTGACCACTGTGAGAGACTGGGCCTGAAGGTCCCTGGTTTTGCCTCATGACCCTTCCTCAAGTTCCCCCATCAAGGAAGGGACTGTGTGCAAGGGGCTCAAGCCTAAGCCATGGTGCGTGTTTTCCAAGCATTGAATTGCAGGTGTGTCCACCGGACTGGAGCTGGCTCCCATGGGAACTTGTATGAAGACAATAGACGGCTGGACATCCAGTGCTTACCAGTGACCGGGCCCAGACCTGCTTGTCCCAAATGTGCCAGGTCTGAACGGTAGCACCAGGTTCCCAGAGCAATGGGCCCCATCACAATGACTCTCGTGTGCTCCTCCCATGTTGGCTGGGTGCCCCCCACTTCTGAAATGACTATAAAAGCTACCCTTCTGCAACTCACACTTTGAGATCTCCCCACGGACAGAAGACGGATCCATTGGCCTGGCGTCACGCCACGAGGATTTCTCTGCTGTTGGTAGCTATATCCCCCTGCCCCCCTTTCCTCACTCTGTATCCTATTTTTCCTTTCTCATTCCCTCTATCGCAAGTGTTGTTGGCACTCAATAAAGGTGCATTTGCTGTATGATCAAACTATTGTCCCCTCGAGTACTTTTTGCACTCTGAGATCACATGAACCCATCACGATTCCTGCCTGGATCATGACAACCACTCCTCACAAAAGGACCACTGACCCATTTCAGGGAACAAATTACGCATACTTAATAGCCTTTTTGTCAATTAGCATAGGAAGTGGAGAAGAGGAAGTGACAGGGGTATGAATATGCATTTGTATTTTGTGTATTCAACATTTTTGTAAATAAAAGGCTTTGTAATTACCTGTGATCTTTGCAGTGCACATTAGGGAGCTATCCCACGAGCTGCCCAGCATCGCAATCAATATATACTTTTTAACTTTAACTGTTAGACAGTTTTTGTCCACCACAGTTGGATATCGATATTAGATCAATATTCATATTTTAATAAATCACATGCAGGCTGGACTTGGTCAGCCTGCATGCTGCAATCTGCAAACCTTGCATGCTGGCAACCAGCCCCCTCCAGAGACAGACGTTCCATCTGTGTAGTGCGTTCTCATTTCTGCCACATTCCTGGATACCAAGAGCAAAGCTGCTGCCTAGAAAAGTGGTGTTACTCAGCTTCGGCACAGTATTTGGACACAGCCCTAACCCAGCACTGTTACCAATCTAAACTCTGATGTCTGTATTTGGAATAAAACTTCGTTGCATGAAATTTGAAAAAAAAAAAATCAGAGGAAGTTTGAGGCATGCTATAAAATACCTGATATCAAGATAATCTACTTCTAAATTCCGAAAGACAGTAGCAGCCATAATTTGACTCACCATCAGGTCCCTTCATTACCATGGTAAAAAGCCTTCCCCATTCCCTCAGTATCTGGAAGATTTGTTCTTGTGGCAGGCTGGGGGAGAGGACCCCACAGGGCAGTGTTCACTATTTCCATCTCTGTAAAAAACATCTCAGTTGGAAAACACACTGCATAGGACCTTTGCTTTTAAAAAAATTCAAGGCAAACAAATTAGCCAGCACCCCTAAGTGGGTAATTGTCTCCAGAGACATCAACTACCCCAGAATGGCTGATGTAATGTCACTTTTAAAATGAGAATGAATATTCATGGGAAGCACCACACTACATTCGCCCACTTGCTATAGAGCAAGCCATTCCATAAATCCTGATCTCATTCCTCTGATGATGATCTGTCACCTTGCACTGCAGGTGACTGTCATGGGTTTCCACTGGCCAGATGTTGATGCACTCATGAGTATATGTTTTTCTTAGCAACTACTGTGGGATGTCATCAGGAACAGAGCAGAGCAGGCTCAAAACTTGAAAACAGAAGACAAAACTTTATTACGTTACATAAGAACAGAAATAGGAAAGAAAAAAAACACCTTAAACACACAAACAAAAGAAAAAACCAGAAATGAAAACTTCCCAGAGCATTTCTTCTCCTCCCCCTAATTTTCACCCCTTACACGTTACTCTCCATGGACCAAAACCTTGAGTTTAAAATCAAACAATCACTACTCAAAAAACTAATCTTTAATTCAGCAAGGGAGAGAGGAGTCTTTCTCACACCACAGACTGCTCTTCAGAAAACACAGGTCCACCTTTTATGTGTTTCTGTGTCACCCGTGGCACCACTTGGCTGCCGTGGTGACTCTCTTCTCCATGTCCAGTGCTCTCACCACTGTCCATGGGCTAAAACTGCATATAGGGCTCTTTTTAAAGATGCTTGCATGCTGGGCTCCCCCCATTTTTCCCCTGGGGCCGAGGGTTTCTTCTCTGAGGGCAGAGGGCACCACCACACCCTCCTCTTCTCCTCTGTTCACTTCACTGCAGCAAGTCGAGCTAGGCTACATCCACCCCAAAATGCAGTTTATGTTCAAAAGAGACTCAAGTTCAGGCTATGGCTAACATTATGCAAGAAAAGTCCAGCCTAAAAAGCCACTCTTCTTCATCCCTGCCCATCTGGGATTCTTTTCATCTTTCTTTTATCATCTCAGTCTCAAGCTGTTTCTCTCTCTCTTCTGAAGCCACTAGCCATGAGAGTTAATGTCTGGGAAAAGTTTCTTTCTGCCTCAGAAAGAGTTAACAGTTCTTAGCTCCCGGCAGGGGGCTGCAGGCTCAGGCACTCCCTGCCTTGACAGCTCCCACTCGCAGCTGGTCATCTTCTCCCGGGGGGGGGGGGGGGGAGGCAAGGGGGGGGAGGGGGGGAGAAGGAAGGCACCTCCACAGTTTTCCACCCCTCCATCCTGGATGGGGCCAGCTCAGCTCCAGTCTTGTTCACTCTCTTCCCCCTGGGGCTCCAGCTCACCTCAGCTCGGCTGCATGGTTCTCCTCTAGCTCGGCCACGTGGTTCCCCTCCAGCACCCAGCCTTGAAAGCCGGGCAGGGGGGAGGTGTTGCCCTGCTGAAGCCAGAATCCAAAAGAGGCAGACCCTCGGGCAGTCCCCGCTTTTAACCCCTTGTGTCCTCGGAGGCGTGTCCAACCTCTCAGTGGCTACTCCAAGTGCCAGCATAAAACCTGACCGCTGATTGGTTTGCTCACAACTCCCTGAAAAATTCACCTCCCCCTCAAACCAAGACAGTGACAAAGACTGAGTTGCCCTGTGCCTTTGTTTTCAGGAAGAATCAGGTAATTTTTAGAAGTTTCACTCACTGTTTTCAATGCAGCCCAGCCTGAAAAGAAAACTGGAAATACTGGTGACATTCCAAAGCTTAAAACTTCTAATTTCCAATACCATCTGCACCAGCTGGTATGATCAACTTCCCCAATAAACAGGCTGAGTTGTTCAGAAATAACATTTTGGGGCATGGGAGCAGGTAAAACAGTAAGGCATAAAATAGATTTCACTCCCAGGAGCCACACCATGGGGTAAAGACAGCACTTCACCCAAATATATGCCTGTTAGAGATCCCCTGCCTCCCTGCCACCAGCACAGACTCTTCTAGTTAATCCAAGTGACAAGAATAGGCAGTTTCATCTCTTTTCCCTCAGTGCATCACCACCTGCGCCCATGGTGCTTTGCTGTTAGGAATGGCAGATCCTGGATCCCAATGGAGCAGGTATCATCAGTTTTCACTGCTGGAGCAAGGAGGGTTGAGGCTGATGAGCAATGCAAAGGGCAGCAAAAGCATTACCACCTCCCCTGCCCACTTCCAGCCAAGCACGAGGCTGTGGAAGCAGCCATTCCCTCAGGTTTGTACATGCCTAATAACTAGTGGGCTGTGGCACTCAGCAAATTGTTGGTCTCAGGCTTTTTATTCCTGCTTGTTGAAGCACAAACGTCATTGTCTATGAAAACAGGTGGTTTTGTTCTCAACCTGTTGGTTCAGGTTTGTACTCCTGGCACTGCCTTAGCAAAAAAGCTAGGAGGGAAGGAGGAAAGTGCCCATTAAGCTGCAGAGGCCTTTGATCTGGTCTGTTATGTTTTACAAGGTTTTAGAGCTGGACAAAAGTTAGGGCCTGCATCTCTCATCTACCACTGCCTTGGAAGGCAAAGCAGCAACAAATGCAGCTGGACAAGCTCCCCTACCCCATCCTATGGGCATCCTTTGGCCTCCTTAGGTTTTTTTAGAATGCACCATGGTCAGACTGGGGACACATGGTGGGAATTGGCTCTGGGAGGGCAGATGATTACTCCACCCTGCCATGCAGCATTTCTGGCAGGACACTCTCACCCCCTCCACAGAGGAAGCTTTTGGGGACTGCAAGGGAAGGAAGAGCAGGATGAGGCAGCAGGGCTGCCAACAAGCCTCCCTCTGACTGTTTCTTTGCTTGGATGGACTTTGCCACCACATGACTTGTCTTGAAGCTTGGTTAAAATACAGGATGTCTGCCCAGGTGCAGCCCATTCATCTCATGGGACTGATGACAAACTAATACAAATTGAAGTGGTTCAGTTAGATACTTTTAATGCATGGCAGGGTTTCTCTGTGCATACTCTTACAACACAAATCTCTTTAAGAAAACTTACTTTCTATTTAGCAGAAAGGTAAAGTATTTTCAAGACACTGCAAGGCAGAGGAAAAAAAATAACAGTAAAGTGTCTTCAAAACAGCCCTGGCTACTGGGAGAGCTATTTGCGCACTTTAGAAAACATGACCTCCTGTGGGCCAAGAGAAATAATATGGTGAGCACATTGCAGCAAAGAGGTCAGAGAATGTGGCTCTTTTCCTTCCCTTTTGTTTGAAACATCTACAAAAGCAGCTGCTATTTTTCTCACGCATCGGTTGTGGTGTGCTCAGCCCACAGGCTTGTTTCAGAGTTGCAGAGGATCCCACCAGGGACTGTGGGAAACCAAAGCTCCACACCTCTGTGAGCCAGCACCAGAATAACCTGCCTAATGCACACAGCACCATGTGTTAGAGGCTGCTCCTGAAAGTGTGGGGCTAAGAGATAAGGTTCTCTGCTGCAGAGAACCATAAAGTCACAATGAGCTTGGAATGTATTATAGTGGCCTCATCCAAAAAAAACCCCTCCACTCTTCTGTACAGGAAAGACAAGGCAAGCCCTCTGCTCCAGGGAGATGCTTATACAGAGAAAACTCAGTCTCTAATGTAATGGGTTCACAATGTTTAAGAGAGTTTTGTAGCATGCAAAACCAACCCACCTATGGTTGTTATAAACAACTGCAAAAGCAGATTGGACCAGTCTGATAAAATGCTTAAATAATACCCCAGGTTAATTTTAGTACAATTAAAATTTCCTGCAGCAGCTCATTAATGGAGATGTCAGTGACACTTCACTGCATGGCATGTCTTGCAACAGCTCCCGGTGACCCTCACCATCCCTTCTCACACCAGTCTTTGCAGCAGCAGCAAGCGTGCATTGAAGCATCCATTTCCCTGCTTTGGATTCCACAAAATAACAAGGAGAGCATCTGAAAAAGGCCTGAGCTCTCTTTTACTTGACAGTCTCATGCTAACATTACTGAGGGTGACTTTCGCTCAGACTGTAACATAAACCAATAAAATGTGAGGTTTAGCAGGCGCAAGGCATATCTTACAAACAATAAAAATCCCATCCAGCTTCCAATTAAACTGAGTAATAAAAAAAGAAAAAAAAAATTCCCTTTCAGACATGAAGCATATTTGTCCTGCCTCATAAAAAAGTGTTACTGACTGTCTTGGTTTGAAAAGACAGGTATCTGTCAGGGAAAACTGGAGCCTCCCTTGCAATGGAGAATGTAAAAACCCCCTCCCTCCAAATTATTACTTTTGCAATTGGGAGCTTTCAGGCAAAAATATGGGAATAGGTGTAACAGTTGTTTACTAGGAAAATTAAAAAAAAAATACAAATGCAGTAGTACAAAAAAAAAACCACAAAAAACAAAAACAAGCAAAGAAACAAAAGTCCTAGAAAACCCTGACAGAGTCAGATACCACCTGACATCCTGTTGTCAGGGTATTGGAAGCAGTCCAAATAAGTCCTCCTGGAGTAACAGATGTTGTTCTGTGAAGTAGAGATGATCCTGTAGACAAAAAGGGTCCAGTGCTGGCGAGATGGGTCTGGTCTTCCTCTGAGAATTCAGTGGGAAAACCGGCTATCTTGGTGTTTGGGATTGCAGGTTTTATGCTGGTGGAAAGGCTTTGGCTTCTCCCACTGAGTGGAGCATCTCACAATGGAATGAAGTAATGTTATCAGTCATGTGAGAAGCCTTAAATGGCCCATTCACAGGTGATGTCCCTCGGAGGAGGATGGGTGGAGGAAGAGATAAGAAGGCACTGCCTTATCTGGTGTTATCAGTTGTCCCATTAACAGAAGGCATCCACCCTCTCCCCCCCCTAGAGTTACAAGAGATAAAGAACAGTATCTCCCAACAGGTTCCAACAGATGAAAATAGAATACACATTTTTGGTTACATTTTTCAACCCAAGACACTTACCTTGGGAAAGGGAAAACATCCTGTGTCTGTACCTGCCCTGGCTGATTTCCCTGGCAAGGAAACCCTCTTCATGTCCCTAAACTGCCCATCCCCAGAAAGGCAGCACAGGTGCCTGTCTGCAGTCAGCCCTGCTTCCTGTGCACTGTGGTGCCTTGATGAGAGTGTCCCCTGCCCATTCACTATTTCTCTGTGGCCTCGTTTTCCTATGCTGGAGATAACCAGAGCAGCACCTAGCTCAACATCCCTACCCATGCCCAACACTCAGCTCAACTCTCCCAGTGTCCCAGTGGAAAAGTCCTGCCCCAGTGTTGGCCTGAAGTAACCCATTTGTCTTCTTCCTATTTAATAATGTGGCAAAGGACATATTTCCTGAATGAAGGGCACTGATGTTGAAAGTCTTGCCATACATCCCAGGAAGGAGAGCTGAACTCTGCCCATTTTCCATCTGAATTGCATCCATCAGAGCCAGCTCTGTTGCCTCGGAGGTGGGGATGAGAGGTACTGCTGCTTTGTTTCTGCTCGGTGTCAGTGAAAAGTAAATTCTCATAAAAAAACAGCACTTCCCCATGTACAAATAAAGACTTGGCTCAAGTCTCTGGGTAAGGTACCTTCCTTGGAAGTCTTTCCAGCGGATGTAGAAATTTGTTAAACATTTCAATCTGCTGAGGAGTCTGGCCATCAATTTGTCTTTCTAAATTCTTAAGTGCATTGGTTTTCCAACACTGAAAAATGGGAAATTTTATTTGTGGGAATATTCAAACTAAAAAATATTGCACAGATATGCACACATGCACAGAGGGGGGGAAAAGGGTGGCAGGTAATGCCCAGGCTTGCTCTTGCCAATTAGTATGAGGGGTTTAGGAGTACTCACAAACTCTTCATGAAAATGGCCTTTTAGGCAGGCTGACATCACCCAGATGTTTTTAATCACAATGACTCTGGGACTAATTTGTCTGCTTATCTGGCACTGCCCTCCAGCACTGGTTCCTGTTGATTAAATCTGCCTCAGTAACAGAGTACAACTTTGGCTGGAGATATTAAGTTTCCTGGGGATTGGGTGTTAAGGCTTCACTGCATTTTCACATAAGTTAACAGAAACCAGCCAGTGGCCAGTTCCCAGAGGGGACCAAGACCCACAGCTCCATGTTGAGGGGCAAGATCATCTCTGAACTCAAGGTCCTCTGCCCTTAGTGGTAGAAATAGTTCATCCCACAAGTGCAAGCCCTTCTCCCTTCCACAGAAACTTCACAGGGATATGTGAGATTCCACAGTCTGAGACCAAGCATGTCATGCCACTCAAGCCACTGAAGGTGTCGCCACTGGACTCCACAGGGCAAGAGAAAGTTTATGGACCGAGGCCCCAGCTCCAAACTGGAACAAAGCAGCTATACCAACACAGCCTGGTGAGAAAGCAAAAGCAACATGAATCACTGGCAGCCCAATGTCCCAGCAGCAGCCAACAAGCAGTGTTTTTTCTTCTAAACCCTGAGCGATTCTCCAAGTTTCAGAGCACTTTAAAAAGCCCTTATGAGTGTGGAGCAGGATTTGGGCTTATTAAATTAGGTGTAATTTATTTTTTGTAAATCTCTGTGAGGACTTCACATCAAAGCCTGGTCTTGAGAGATATTTTCAGTCATTAATTTTCATTTGCCTCACTGGGGAGGTGTATATTGCATACAGCGTAAACTGTTTCTCTGAGCCACTTTAAGAAAGCTACAGGGAAGAAAAGCCTCTCCTGACCACAGGTGACCCCTCATTTGATGCCCCTATTACATGGGACCTGGGGTAGTCTGTATCTCTGTTTTGGTCCAAGAAGTTCCTTTTTAGGGCAACACTATTAGCTTTTATGAACTTCCCTTTACATATTTAAAGTGACTGTAGTTCTACTAATGGCTATTGTGGATGCATGGCTGGAAAAGCAGGGACATGTGCACAATCCTGCTCTTAGCCTAAGGGATGAGTAAAAGCTGAAACGTCCTTGAACCATTCCTTAGATGGGATAAGGAGGAAGTAAAGTTTGGAGCAATAGCTGTAACAGGATGCTAGACAGGATGCGCTGACCATAAGTTGGAGAAGGCTCACAGCATCCAGCCACGTGGACAGAGCTTCTAAGCCAATTATGTATACTGCAAGGACGCGTGAACACTATGGTTTAACCAACGATGTTCAGAGTTAGGTGCATGATATGCTTAGCACAATATAAATGTAAGCCAAATAGCTGAATAAACTAGCAAGATTTTTTAAATCATACTGAGTGCTGTCTTGACTCTGGCTGATTCCCAGCAACAGCTATAATTGTTCCAGACACCCATTAATTTTGATTTATTAACTGTTGGGGGTTAGATTTGGTTTTTTTTCTTCTCACAGAATTTTTTCCCATAAGTTTCCAAGAGGCCTTGATGACTACTTAGTCAGAACAAAAAGGAGTACTTGAGGGATATGGCAGCACAAGGCTACACCTATTGTTTTTGAGTCCCTGGGAGTGTCCCTCAGAGGGGAGAGATGATGAGCTTTGGGAAAGGCAAAAAGAGATCTGGGGGAGGGGAACTCACACTTGCTCTCAGCACCGAGGAGGGTCAGGCTGCCCTCTGCCTCTGTCTCGTCCTGGGAAATCTATTGTCATCTGCTCCTGTACCCGGGAATCCTGAGCTCACTTTCTCCAGCCCTCCCCCCACCGCCGCTGCTTCTTCGGAGCTTTGAGGTTCCCCTGCTACTCTGTAGCCCTGCACTGCCCAGCCCTGCCGGGACACCCCTGCTGCTCCAGCTACCAGCACAGAGCTCCTCATCTCTTCCACTGGCCCAGGACTTTCCACCCTTCCAGCTCGGCCTCTCGGAGTCCTGCAGGGGCACCCAGATCAAACTGATCTGGGCTTTTGTAAAAGAAAGCCCTCAAGGTTCTTGGTTCTGTTTATTATTGATGCTGTAGTTGTTGTTTGTTTGTCGTTTTGTCATATATACTAGTAAAGAACTGTTATTCCTACCCCCATACCTCTGTCTGAAAGCTCCTTTAATTTTTTTTAATTGAAATAATTTGGAGGGAGGGGATTTGAATTCTCCATCTCTAGGGAGGTCCTGCCCCCTTCCTAGCAGATATCTGTCTTTCAAACCAAGACATAACTTATTTAATTTCCCATATTGTAGTCTTGCCCACACTGTAAGTAATCTACTGTTTTAATATTGAGGGTCAATACTAATCATATCATCTGTAAGTTGTTTAATTAATAACAATTAGCACCTCCCATCAAGAGCTCATTTTCCTGAATGAGCACTGTTAATGTGATTTTTCGGAATCATTACCTGTACCCACTCCCAACTGACTACTCAACGTTTCACCAGTAAAGACGCTTTAAGCAGCTACAGTAGCTTGTCATCTCCCATGATTTTATCAAGAATCTTGTAATATTTACTTTTCTTAAAGCCTTGGCCCTCCAGCTGAGTAATATCATGTGCATCTCATTTTCAATGTAATAAAAAAGTATCAATACACCATGTGAGTGTAGGAAAAGAGCTTGCCAGCATAAACAGAGGCTCAAAACCAAAGGGTAAATAAGAACAAAAATGGTCTCTCTATAGTCATGTGTGAATATATACTTTTTTTCCTTCTTATGATTTTAAGCTGACTTCTGTTTTTTCTGAGCCCACCATTATTTTTTAATATCAGCCACTGGCATTACTGTGTCGTTAAACAAGGAACGCAAAGGTATACCAGTATTCAAGTCCCTCTCATAAAGATCTCTCCAACATCTCTGTGGTGTAGCCATTTAGTCTTTCATGTAAGCAATAAACACAGAAATAAACACAGAAATGAAAATTCAAATTAGTCACTATCTATTTGCAAACCAAATACTCATCTTCTAACAGACATGGATTGGTCACACTCGTTTTAACATAGGAGCTAAGCAGGAATGGAAAAGAACTAGCAGGCAGTGTGTTGGAGACGGGAAAGAAACTCATCTGCACAGTGGTTGACCAATCCTGGTAGCACATCCTCCTGGGTGCTGAAAGCTTACATAGGTTTGAAAGAGGCTTAGATGAGCTCCTACAAAAGAAATCGCTCCAGCACCATTATGGAGCACCTTTACTGGGGAAGTTTTTGCTGAAAAATTCCACCATAGCTCTGCTTTCCCCTGGGTGCCCACCAGTGCTTTGGCCAGAGGACAAAGCAGAGCCAGAGGCTGCTATACCCTCACCTATTGCTGGGTGTGATTCCCACCAGCAGTCTTCCCCTGCATGGCTTTTAAATCCAGAACTGAAGGCAAGGGATCAAAAATCCTGCCGGAGGATGCTACCTGAAGGGCTCAAAAAAGCACTGCTAGCACAAAACCCCTCAGCACCAATGGGGGAAGCAAAATAAAAGACTAAATATAAACATAGCAAACTTATACAACCTGATTATAACCCAAGTGATTGCTTCTCATCCAACTTCCTACTCAATTTCACAAAGAGGAAGGTGTCTGCTAGGTGTAACCAGCTTAAGTCACTTGCAAACCACACATCACTTTTGTTGCCACATTAGCATAAACCCAGACTTTCTGTGTGGTCACCAGAAATGCACACAGGACAGCAGCTCTTGCTCTCTCACTGCCCCCTGAACCACCCCAGGAAATGTGGTTAACCCCACACAAAGTACGGCAATGCTAGCAGTGACATAGTAAACAACATGACATGGAAAAAGAAGATCAATATTACTATTTTTTCCACAGATAAAATAATGCAAAGAGAGGTGAATTAAGAGCTTGAATAGAATGGAGAACCCCATGACAGACCTGAGCCAGGTCTTTCATCCATCCTTCTTCCTTGTGGTCCCTGGCATGGCACAGTCACTACTCCCCACCACATCCTCACCTTTCCTCCCCTGAAACTGGCTTTGCTGTGGCAGGTGTCCATTCAAAGTTTGCTCTTTCCCAAAGGAAAGGGAGGCAAGGGTATTTGTATTAATACAAATACAAAGTTTTGGAAAAATACCAGACATGGAGGTTAACATGTCAAATGCTGTCAAAAAGATATTTACGCCAACATAGCTGGAAAAGGTGTTAAAATTCAATCCCTGACAGTCACTTTATCTTAATCTACATTCAAAATTAAAGTCTGTATTAATACAATGTCAGACTAACTTAATAGTACTCTTTTATCAAGTTGATATGATGGTAGCTAATTATTAAAAGAGTTAATGTAGGTCTTGTTATTTAATCTACCATGACTGATAGTGAACTGTGTCAAATACTTATTAGACACTCATTCCCTCTACACCTAGTTGATACTAATATGGCCCACAATTAACCACCCGTGCTCCCTCACTGCTAGGCACACTGCCCAATATGAGCCACTAGATATTCCGTGGTCCAAAATGGGAGCCTCATTCTCCATTTTCCTTATACTGACATTTCTTCATCCAGTTCAACATCAGCTTTTTCATTAAGGTGGTAGCAGTAACTCAAATACAGATAAGATTCTTAAGAAACTCTAGAGCTCATCAGGCTCTAGAAACTTCATTGAAACATCCTTGAAGCTTCATTGCAAGAAGCTGAGCTGGAATCCATTCAGACCTGGTTTTTGGTCACAGCATCGCCAAGGGGGATGTTTCCTTTGACCACAGGAGGTCTTGCACTGCCAAAGTCAGGAGGCAGCTGCCACAAGGCCACAGGGTACTGCTCAGAGCAAGCAAATTTCTTCCCCACTCCTGGAAGTGTTCATGTTGGACAGCGTGTTGAGCAGCCTGGTCTAGTGGAAGATGTCTCTGCCCATGGCAGCAGGGTTGGAACTGTGGGGTCTTTACATTCACCCAAACCATTCTATGATTCTGATTGTTGTGCCACACTCTCATTGCCTTTCTGCACTGCCATTCAGTCCACCCAGCACCAGCATTCGGTTGAACACAAAAAACCCCAAAAGGAAGACACCTACCTACTCTCTTCTTCAGCCAGACCCACTGGCCACTCCTTTTGGGGTTGCTGTTTATCGCTGTGAGCCTAGACAGAAAGATACACTTGGAGCCGTAGTTTTGGGTTGATCAGAGCAGCAGGGCAGAAGATCCCTGCTTTGTTTATTCCTTCCTATTTTATACTTCTAGCAAGGTGACCATGGATTGGAGAGTGGACATTCCCACCTCTTACCCACTTTGGTCAAGGAGGCTGTCATTCAACCTCCCTTCTCTTGGAGAAGGAATTCATAACAATGCCACTATTTACAAAACATGATCTTCTGTTTACATTAACGAGCGTGAGAAGCTGCACACTTCTACTTTAGTAGGAACGCTCGGTAAACTAGGAAGATCTCATGGTGACAGTTGTTAGGGTCAAACTGAGCCTCGAGGTAGGAGCAGTGAATGCTGTTGTACTGGAGCAAGACTACTGCTCTTGGGACCAGAAAGAGTGGATAAGAGGAGGAGGAGCAAGATGCAAAGCTCAACATATATAGTTTGCTTTAGGTCTTCTCAAATTGCTGCTCTTTCACCACTACAAGAACGACTGCCAGTCAAACTGACAAGCAGCCTAATATTGCGTTCACTTCAGACATCAAAAAATACACCCTTCCTTAGCAGAAACTTCTCACAATCACCTAAAGCCACCAACAGTGAGGCAATTTCATGTAGCAGGAGCAGGATGACTTATAGAATAAAGGTTGAGCTATCCCAAACTAGGCCTCAGACTAGGCCTCAGACCTGGGCCTGCTAGGCCTCAAACGTTTACCCTACGTAGAACTAGATAAGCTTGTGGGGCACTGGAAGCTAGGTTAAGGTATGGGTATCAATAGAATAGAGCAATTACTGGGAAAACACGGTAGCTGCCTTAAACTGTGAATGTTTACATATTTGCTTACCCTCCCCTGCCAATAGAAATGCACCTGTCACTGTAAACTATTCTTACTGTATATAACTGGCCATCTCATGAATAAAGAGAACGTATGATATGATCATGTTGGTCTGA
Organism: Prinia subflava; assembly: GCF_021018805.1. Lineage (NCBI taxonomy): Eukaryota > Metazoa > Chordata > Aves > Passeriformes > Cisticolidae > Prinia > Prinia subflava. The sequence continues at coordinate 20,680 of NW_026960612.1, forward strand.
CCTATGTTTGCTTGGTCACCGATCCCACTTATAGTCCCAGCTTCAATTTCAGACAGGCAAGCACTCTCTAAACACCTGCTTGAGCCATCCTGCTAACTCCCCAGCCTCCTCTGTCCCTTTGGCTTTGTTTCAGGGAGCTGAAGGTGGGATAGCAAATGCTTGGCTTCATCACTCCGTTATGGGGCTGGCTTCAGCTCCTGTCCACTTTCAAACCTCCTGGCCAGGGAAGCACGTCTGCAAGCAGCCCTGAAGTTCTGACTGTGTGTGAGCTTGCAAATGGGATTTAGCAAAGCACCTCTGTGTCTGTTTATACCTCTGGAAAACTTCCCAGTGGGCTTTCAGAGGAATCTGAAGGCTAGGAAAATGAATGCTTTGAGTTATTCACACATCACTCTCACTTCTCTGGAGAAGTTTTTATAACTTCTAGCAATCTTAGGACAAATCTTTACCAGGGTTTTTGGCTTCTGTATTGTAAGGTGGCCTTGCAACATGCCAGGGCATTTTGAAGTTCTTTCTACTGGGAAAAATCAAGTGAAGTAATTGGGTATTTTATTTTATTTGTTAACTTACTTGGAGAAAAGGGCAGAAGTCAGAAAGTATAATATTAAAAACCTGTCATAACTTCAGCTCATATACAGTCTCAGGAAAAGGCTTAGTCCTAAAAATGGAAGAAAGTTGTTTGTCTGCTCGTAAAGAAGTAAATTGAAAATAGGTTAAAATATAGACTGTATAAGAACAGCTTCCCACCTGCCTGTGAATGCCTAAGGGAAATTACCTGAGAATGCAGAAATTGTTACTTAGATCAAACAAAAGCACTTATCTATAATTACTGGACTTATCTGTTTGCCTCAGGAGTAGCAGCAACAGCTCCCGTTGTCAGGGATAAATATGGTGCTGTGATTTGTATTCTTCTATCTCTTCCACCAAGATCACTCAGGAAGGACTCAGTTAATTTAAAAAAATGTTTCCTTAACTTCACTAAATAAAGGCAAATTGAAGAGATTTGGCCAGATATGAGGGAGGGAAGGAGAGCAAGAAGAATAGCCAAAAGCTCTTTAGAGAGGATTTTCTTTCCTTTCAATAACTTTAGAGCTGGACCTGCTAGTATCTCAAAGACTTTGGAAAGTCACCTCTGGGCCTGACATTGGTCTGAATTTAGGCTTCAGGCTCTGTCAGTGTCTGTGTGAAAGGCAAGTGAGCAACTTTCTCATGTTGGCCTGAGAAATCTTAAGGAGGAATTCAAACAAACCTTGGGAAGTGAGAAACTATCTGCAGGTGGTGTTTTTCCAACATGTTTACTGGAAAGAAATGTTTACTAAAGGGTGTAGACGCTGAATAACCAATCATGTTCTTTGTACCGAACTACTCTATAAAAGTAGAATTTAGAAGAATAAAGTTGGCTCTCATCTTTACCATCATAGAGAGTCATGTTGTTATTTTTGAGCTGTCCGAAAAACATAACAACAGTCACCTGGGAAACTCCTCACATTTCTGCTATGTCCTGGCTCTCATCCTACTTATTCAATAAATAATTATTAAAGTTTTAAGTATTCACAGAGGAAACTTCCTGTTGCTTAGACTGAACAGGCTCCTGCCAACTTGACAAGCCAACACTGCCCTGATGATACCGAAGCCAAAGGATAATTATCTGGTTTATATGAAGCTGAAGGAAGTGAGTGCCCTGCTGGTTTGTAGTCATTCGCTGTTGGCCAGTGGCCATAGGGATTTGTCTCCATCACACACCCTCAAGTTTATAGCTTTCTTCTGGGAAAAGATGTGCCTGTGCAGCTCCCACTCAAAGGTGAAAGTGGTTAATCATGCTCTACTATTAGAGTTAAGGAGGTACTTTTAAATACAATAGACTAGAATACCAGAAATATGTCTGTTATGCCCTAGGCATGCCCAAAATCCCTCAGTGTACAACATTGACATCCAGACAATCTGTGTCACATTTGGCCCCGCACGCAGATGGAGACCCTTCCTCCATGAGTGGTCACACCTCCAACTGCAAATGCTCAAGACCCTATAGCTGCTGAGAGAGGACAAGTCACTCCTGCCTGAGCTTACTGCCCAGCACCACTGCATCCCAGTGTCACCAAATGCCGAGGTTCCAGTTGAGAAACGAGATGCCTGTGCCCCAAATTCCTGCACTCTGCAGCCACCCCTGCATCTGCCAACACCTCCCTTCCTGCCCCGCAGACTTCAGCGCCCAAGGAGAGACCAGGCACAGCCATTGTGCCAGGGCCAGGGTGGGAGCTGTTTGCCATGTCTATGTCACATTTACAGTATTGCAATGAGGTTCCCATGTGCAAGTGGGAAGCACAGAGAACAGAGCATGGGGCTCAAGCTGTGGGGACAGACGAAGGTGAGACGATGGGGATGTTGGAGGGATGAGGTGGGACTGCCCCAGGGGCATAAACTGCACAGGCTCAGTGATCAGAGCTGCTCCCAGTAACTTCTAAGCAATGAAACTGTCACTTTACAGAGGATGTAATTGCCAGAGGAATTACTTAGTTAATCATCAGGGGACAGATCCATTATAAAAAAATAAAAGCTCTATCCATGAGGCTCCCAAAAAATCAGTTACTGGAAATAGTCTGCTGGGGCTCCCTGGAACCACTATTAGCTTAATTGATTGTTTCTAATTTAGTACAAATCATACTCTCCTCTTCACACTTTCATCTATCCACTTCCTGGAAGCCAACCAGGCCAACCTGGAAGCCTGTGCCTGCATAAAAAATTCGATGAATCCGAAACCAGTGTGGCTGCAGCCTTTTAGAGATGAGAATTTAGCTGTTAGATACTTTTGAGGATGTCATTGTGCCTTTAGGTGCAGCACTGAGCTCCTCCTCCAGCCCTCCGGACAAGAGCAGGTCCCAGAAAATGCTGAGCCCATGATCCATTTCTAAGGATAGCTCCTCCATCTTTCTTTCTTTTTCTCCAAAGATGACAGAAAGTTGGTACTAAGGTGCACCAACAGCAAACTGTGGTGCTCTTCTGTGGAGAAAGGTCCAAGCTCTGGTCATCTTCCTACCACTTTCTTCTCAGAGGAAAGGTGTAAGCAGATAAACACATGCCTGGGCACTGGAAGTCTTCAGACAAGGGTTAGGATGAATTTCTGAATCAAACACACTTTTAGGATAAATTTAGATTTCCCACCAAGCAACTTTTTGCAAACCTTTGGCAGGCTTGCTTTTTCAATAAACCATCTAAAATCAGAATCCTTGGATGAGGAGAAGGGAAAAAGTGAGAAATTTTGGTTATAAAGGTTTATATTTTAAATCTCTCTCTCCCAGGAGTCCATCTCATGCTCCGTGGACAGATTTTCCATCACAAACTGTCCCACACATCCCACCAGTAACCCCAGAGGTGGTGCACCTGCTTAGCAATGCAGAGCTGTACTACCTACGCAAGAGCCAGTGGAAAGAGGGAGGTGAACTCCACAGGTCCCTTTAAGGAACCCCAGTTTCCCAGGCTGCAGCCACCATCTCCTCCTGCCTCCACTAGCTCAGAGCCCAGACTTGGCTGCTAAGGAGGAGCATTTCATCATGCACCACAGTCAGGGAGCTGACAGGGAAAAAAACATATGGGAAGAAAACCTGGATCCTGATAGCTCTGGAGACTTCCTAAGCAAGTATTTTTGTATTTGTAAGGAAACCAGCTTCTGTCTGCAGCAGCTGTAATGGGTATTCGGGCCAAGTTGTGGCAGATGTTAAAACCATCAGTTTGCCTCTGCACTCTCCTATCCTATGGGTCTCAGCCACTCACTCCTCAGCCTTCTAACCTTGCTTTTTCCAGCCTCACTGCAGTTCCTTACAAAACAAAGCACTGCACACTCTGAGACAAATTATCAAAATTTAGCCTTTTCTGTTTTTTGGGTTTTTTGTTTGTTTGTTTGTTTGTTTTTGTTTGTTTGGGGGCTTTTTTTGTGGGGTTTGTTTTTGTGGGTTGTTTTTTTTTAATTTTATTTTTAGAATGGATACATTGAGGCCAGGTGTGTTTGTTTGGTGAGAGTGCAGTAGTGCAGTAGGCTGTATGATGTCAAGGTTTTCTCTTTCAAAAGCAAGTGATACTGAAACTAGCCTCTTCCTAACTTCATCTATTTTTTGCTAGCTTTGGGGTTTTCTTAGTATGCAGTAGGGAGTCTTTTAGGAAATGTGTTCTCTTCATAGCTTTTTTTTTTTGTCCTACAGTAACCCTTTTTAAAATGTTGAGCATATGCTTGCTCAGATAAATATGTATCTGAACACACAAGCAATTATCCCATTTTGATATAATTAATTTTTTCAAGCTTCTACATGCATTTCCTGCTCATTTTATCATGCAGTAATTAATTAGCATTAATTATCTTCGATTGCACCTTCTCCATCTACACACAAATTCAATTAGAAAGGCAGGCTTTTTACAGCCCACTTCAGAGGGAACACCGCAAGCAGTGAAAACATATCTGTGGTGAGGACCTATTTCACACCTGCCAGAGTATTCTGAGAAACTATCACTATTTTTCAAGAAACACTAAAATCAAAATCAAAGCCAGAAACCCACGTGGTCTCTGCTGCATCCACGCCATGGACTGGACCTTCCCCCTTCTCCCTCATTGTCCCTCTTTTCCACATCCATGGGGATATTTTCTTCCTGGAAGAAAGAGTATTTCCTTCCTCTGGATATATCTGTACTTTAAAAGTTCTCTCGCTGTCTGGACCAATCTCATGGCTCTTTCATGTCCTCTTGTCCATCTCCAGATGGTGCTTGCAACCACCCAATTTAAAGCCCTCATGCTCCCAACTCTGATTACCTCCAGCAGCTCTTTCTTTCCACTTCAAGAGCCAGCAGTTGCAGCTGAGGACCAATATCTAACATTGCTGGCAGACGAAAGGGTTTCACCTCTGCGCTGCTAAAAGCTGAATATATGTTTTTCCACACTGGGTAAGCGTTTTCGTTTCCTTCAGGAGGGGCATGCTCACTCAATCCAGGGAGAGGCAGCGGTAGTGTAAGACATTTTCAGCCAAACCATTTCACCACCTTTAGACCAAGTCCTGAAGGAGTGAGATTGGAGGATGTCGTGGTAATCACTGCCCTCCTAAATTATTAGGGATGAGGTGGCAGGGGAAATTATCACTCCTGGATAGTTAATGCTATCCAGATGCTACAAAAACCCAACCATAAATCAACATGAAAGGAAGGAGAAATGTGCAAGAACCCAGACAATGCAGCTTAGCACAGAGGAAGGGAAGTGGTAGCACAGTTTTCTTTAGAAGACCAACCACATAAGACAGTGCCCCTGGGACTGAAGCTTTTGAAGTACCAGCCCAAGGAGATTAATCATCTTGCCCTTGAAAAAAAAAAGAAAAATAGAGGAAAAAAAACACCTCTAACCTGAGACTGTGCAGATGAGCATCATACTGATGCTGGATATGAATCATCTGCCTGTGCTGACTCACAGCAGCACCACATGGAGCAGTTGGTGCCAAAGGCTGTGCTGCTGAGCCCCTGCACCCACACACCGGAGGAGACCCTCCTAAAGCCCTCAGGAGGGAGGGAGGGAGAGCCAGGGATTTTGGGGAACACGTGCCATGACGTGACATCTCTGTGCCACTGAGTCGGACCCTGTTCACTGATAAAAGCTTTGGGTGCACATGCCATACACATGCATGTGCATATAAATCTGCATATATATGCATGTATAGATGCATGACTGCCTATGCAGTCATACTTATACCCAAAGACAGTACACATAATTTGGCAGCTATCGGCACTGAGGGATGTTTGTGACTTCTGAGAAACTGAGCATCCTTCAGCCACATGTCATAAACCTGTCAGTGGGAAAAGGGAAAAGGAGTTTTCCCTCAGCGCATGTAAGCAGCCTTATCCTAGCCTTCCCAGCAGGGCTTGGTCCAGTCACTGTCTTCTGCCCTGTCTCTGAGTAGGGGATTAAGTTCCCTGGAAGTGTTTGGTGCTGCTTCTGAGATCTCTGCTTCCTCAGAGGGGAGATGACAGTGATATAATGCCCCTTTGCCCCTTCCTTATGAAGTCCCTTTCTGTGGCAGGAGCCATTTCCTCCCCAATAGATGCTTCAAGGAACAAACTTGGCCTCTAGGTATGGTGGCATGTGTGCAGTCCCCACACCTGCCCATGCAACTGGAGTCTCAGCACCACCAGCACCCCTCTTTCCCCAAAAAAAGTCAAGAGGAGATGGGAAGGGAGGTGGGAGAGATGTGCAGTAGCCATTTTTCCAGTGTTTTGGTCTGGTCCCTTGCAGAGCTGGGTGAGGAAGCAAGAGATTTGTGGGCTGCCCAAAAAGAGCATGTTGAGGCTGTATTTTGGAGTCATGAGTCTGCTGTTCAACTGGTGGTCCTAACTTTGTTCCTGGAGCACTTCAGAGCCTCTACCAAAATGCTGTTTGGTTCTCCCAGGCTTTCTACATTTGCCTGAGGATTTTTAGCATGTATCTCCCAGTAGTGCAGCCATTAGGCAAGCCTGGCATTGCTTTGTCTCCTCAGAATCCCTTGAGACTGTTTTTGGCAGATTAGATTAAACCAAACTGCCCCAAAACACCCAGCAGTTCTCCTTCCCACCACGCACATGGAGACCAGCCCCTAGGCCAAGCCTATACCAGTACACAGAACTGAAGGAAAGCAGGTCAAAGGATGTGCCATCAGCTGGGATGTATCTGCACCTTGTGGCTTCTCAGACCCCTCCAAAATAGTGTCTTCCATGGAGGAAATATGCTCACCAAACATCCCTCCAGTCCCTGAGCATGGCTTAGGCACGTGTGATGGTGCTCCTTGACTGGGGATGTGTGCAGCCCTTTCTCAGGAGGCAATCAACAGGGCAGCTGTGGTTCATTACAGACAAAAACGAGGTTGTCAGGTTTTGTTTGCTTATAGAATTTAGTTGTGTAAAGCAGCACCAAGAAGCTAAACTTTGCTGGGCAAATTATTTTCCTCTCACTAGGTTAATGATTTGTATACAGATAAATATGCCAGGACATGGTTACAGTTCATTATCTCATGGAGCCATGACCAAAAATTAGAAAATATTCCCTCAGGACAAAGTCTCCCAAATCCAGTAGCTGGGCTGTTGCCATGAATTTTCCTGGTTTGCTGAGCGTTCATATTAAAGGAGAAATGTGCAGTTTCTCACGCTGGTGAATTGTAAACACAGGACCATGTTTTGTAAATATTGGCAATGTTATGAATACTTTCTCCAAGAGAAGGGGAGGTTGAATGACAGCCTCCTGGACCAATGTGACAGGAGAGGTGGCGATACCCTTCTCCAATCCATGGTCACCTTGCCACAGATATATAACGGCAAAATAAACTAAGGGCAGGTCTTCTGCCCTGCTGCTGTTGTTGCACCCAGATCTGTGTCCCCAGTCTGTGTTCCTGGTTGGGCCTCCACGGTGATAGCTGGGCAGATAGTGTTTGTATGAAGGTTGCCAACATCTAAAGATCCTTCCCACATAGCAGACCTAAGGATGCAAAAGCTGCCCTCAGGGTTGGCATCCCAGCCAAATCCTACAGGAAACCCCCTGACACCTTCACTGTTGTGCAAATGAGAGACTTACACATAAGCATTCAGGAGGGGGAATTCATCTCCCTGCACATTTTAAATGCTCTGGAAATGCCTTGCCCGTAGTTAAATGGAGTAAATGAACTAGTGTTTAATGCCATCACAGGTTGTGTCAGTAGCTGGCATCCCCAGTGGTGTCTCACGCCTGTTATGAACGAATTCTCAGTAAGTGTGAGTGCTCCAAAGGCTGCCCCTGTGTGGCTGCTGTGGCCTGAGATGTGGCGGGGTTATGTCTCCAGAACTCCTGGGACTGCTGCTGCCGCCCCAGCCCTGACGGATCCGCTGCCGGACCCCTGCCGCCATAGGTGGGGTCCTGCCCTGGGGGGATGCCTTGGCAACCACTGGAGCTGGTGTGGCAGCCCCCGCCTCCAGGCAGGGACAGCCCTGCCACCCAGCCCTGTCACTGTTGGCGGGAGCCGTGGCTGGGCAGGGGGGACTGCCGAGCATGGTTCCACAGGGCTCTGGAGGGAGCAATGGGGTGCCTCAGAGACAGGTGACCCCTGTCCGTGGCGGGACATGGCGGGACTAAGACATCTGCTGTCGTCATGGAGGCTGTAGTGCCCAGCTGTAGTGCCCTGCTGGGCAGCTTTCTTACCAGTCCTGCATTTCTGAATTAGCATGTTAAAAGCTAGTTGATTGTCCTGATTGTATCTACTGTAATCAGAGCTCACCCAGCCCCCCCCCCCCCCCCCCCCCCCCCCCCCGCCTACTCGAGGAAGGCATATGCAAATAAGACAAACACACAGCACACTGGGAGAGAGTTCTTTGGAGATGAAGGGCACCCCAAGATGGAAGACTGGACATGGTGAAAGAGCCAGGCAATGCTCTCGCCAAGGAGGAGATGGACGCACCCCCTGACCTGGTTTGAGAACTAGCCATGATCTCTTAAGAGTCCTACAGGCGTGGGGACTGGGCCAACTCGAGAGACAGAGACAGAGAGCGAGAAACTCTCGAGGCTTTTCCATGAGGGTAAAGAGCTGACGTCTGCTGCTTTGCACTTCAGTGACAGACCTACACCGCTCTGCCTTCTGAGGGTTGACCAGAGAGAGCTTCTAGCTGTTCCCATGGGAACAAGGACCTGGCACCTACTGCTTGCAGCCGAGTGATGAACTGGGACATTTCCTGCTCCTCCAGATTGCTACAGCAGCGTGGAAAAACTCCGTCGGGCTCTACCACCCAGCTGATCACTTTAATAAAGAGCTGAATATTAATAAAGGCATTAGCCCTGTTCTTTTCAATGCCTGTGGATGCCGAAATCACAGGTGTCAAACAGTGCAGCTGGCAGCAGCACCAGCTTCTCACCTCGGGCAGCCGGGAGAGTTTGCACAGGGAAATCTTCCGTGAGATTGAAAGGCAACTACAGGAGCCAGTGTTGCCAGGTGTCTCCAGCATAGTGACTCCCACAGCACTGGGATGTTGCCCCGAGGGTCAGGAGCGCACAAACGGCTGCAGGGGGTATGATGGGAAGCAGGAGCTCTCCCGTGTTTTGTGTCAGGAGGAGGAGGAGCGCAATAGTTTGAGGAGGAGGAACCTCTCTGTTCATGTTGGAAGAACAACTTCTCTTCCCCTCAGCGTCCCAAGGAAGATTTAAATTTATCCTTGTGCCTAGCCCAAACCCAGCTCCACGAGACCTAGCTCCCTTCATGTCCCTCATGCTGTCTCCTTACGCCACAAAATCCCTCAAAAAGGCTTGTGCCTCTCTGGGCTGTGGAATGCTGGCATGTCCTATGTCTCCTTGGAAAATAAATCTGATAAGGGACAGGAAGAGAGGATGAGGTGGAGGTGGGAGCAGCACACTGATGTCTCCCACACCTAACAAGGCTCACCCTTCCTCTCAGCTGTCCCTGCTGTGGACTACACCAGCCCAAAAGCAAGCTGCTGCTGTTCAGCCCCAAGGGAGATCAAGCCCTTCCCCAGGCTGCCCTCTGGGAACTAAAACACTCTGTCAGAACAAGAAAAAAAGCCAGAGAAAACCCCAAAATGTCCCAAACCAAGTGCTCTCAGATTTTTCTAAATGAGAATTGAAACATCTGCCAGCCTATCCGTGGATAGCAGAAAGCAGATTGCAAGTGTAACAGGATGCAATCGAGTCAGACAATTCCAGGGAGAGCACCAGAAGGCTTAATATTAGGACTATTGGCATTCACAGCCTTTGCTAATGCCTAACGATTGTTTGTGCTGATTTGGGTTGGCTTTGCAGTGCAGAGAACAACACTTTCTGTTCAAAACTGAGAGAGACCATCAGGCTTTTACTGACTATCGTGGTGGCTGCTTTCTTGTAAATATATCTTTTCCACACCTTAATGTTAAATAAGTACATCAACAAAACTAACAAACCAAAGTCAAATCCTCAGTTTGTACTCTCAAAGGATGTACATTTTATAGGCAATTTTCCACCCAACAGCATTACCTCAGGAGAAAAAGCAGACCTGCAGGACTCAGAGGGATTTAATGCCACTGAAATCATGCAAAAAGCACCAAAAGAATACAATAGGTTTTTGCTGCCTAGGGCTACCTCTCTCTTCAGAGAAATCCCTCTCTAAATTGCCTCTGTTGCAACTGGGAGCTGTGCTGTTCTCTTCAATTTGGTGTGTTAAAGCCCAGGCAGGCTGGGTCACACTGTCACTCTCTGAGATTGGTTCCCCTGACTTTAAAGTGCCTCTGTATTTAAATTAAAAGCATTTCTCCATGCTTTGGAGGCAAGTTTGGCTGCTCACTGAGCCGCACCACTTGGTGCCCATCCTTCTTCAGGATACTCTGCCCTTAAGGTCCAACCTGTACCAGCACAGAGGTACTTTGGAAAGAGGTCCCAAGCCCTCACCTCTGGGTGACGTGGGGATGGCCACCACATCTCCCAGCCACAAGTGTGAAACTAATAAGCACATGAAAGGCAAGTACAGACAGCTCAGTGCCTATTGCTTAGCACCTAACAGCAGGAAGAGTGTCAGCACCTTTTTGGTGGCTTGGAAATAGATGTTAATTGTTAAATCTCATTTAGTGCTTCCCATGGGATGAGGCCTGGCATACTATGAATGTTTTTTTCTAAATCCAGTGGCAGAAGGAAAGTCCAACAGATAAGTGGGGAAAAGTGGGGGGATTTTTTCTTTTTTAAATCTGAATAACCTTTAAAGCCACACAACAACCAATGAATCTATTAGGAGGAACAGCCCCAGACCCTCAGCAGCCTGCAACATCCCACCCAGAGCAAATCAAGGTTTGCTTCTCCCTTCATTGGGCAGTAGCACTGGCAGCATCCTGCATCCTTCTTTCCCCACACCCAGGTCAGCCAAAATTTGTGATACCTTAAAACAGGACTGGTTTTAAAGCACGAGAAAAAGGAGACGAAGGCAGGTCCCCTGCTTTCTCAACTTCCCTGTGGAGAGGGAGGATGTACCTTAAAAAGAAGCTTTCCATGGCTGCATTCTGTGGATGCTGCTACAGCCATGGTGACAGGGATGTCAACCAGTTCCCTGCAGAAAGAAAAGGCTGTTGCTTTTCTGTGGGACCACAGGGTTGTCATGATCCGATGGACAGTCGTGATGTTTTGTTTTGATTTCGAAGTGCAAAAAGAGGCAATGAGAACTCAGTTCAAGTAAAATCAATTGTATCTTTATTGATACACACAATATGCGATAGAAGAGAATGGAAAGAAAGAGAGAAAAGAGGAAAAGGGGGGTCATAGCTACTGACAACAGGCATGAGTCCTCGTGACGCTGGAAACCAATAGACCACCTTTGCAGTCCTTGTGGTACGCCAATAGATCTGTCTTGTCCGTCGGGGAGGTCTCGAAGTGTGAGTCACAGGGGGAAGCTTTTACAGTCATTTCAGAAGCAGGGGGCACCTGGCCATTGCAGGCAGAAGCAGGGGGCACCCGGCCAATGTGGGGGGAGCACCCAAGAGTCATTGTGAGGAGGCCCGTTGCTCTGGGAATCAGGTGCAGCCATTCAGATCAGGCAGGTTTGGGACAAGCATGTCTGGGCTTTGCAGCAGGCATAGCACAGTCAGTCAGAGCAAACACAGCCTCCGCAAACACGGCCCAGGAACCATAACAGCCCCCCATTGTTCCTGCCCGGGTTTCTGAGGAGGGCATCTTGGTCCAATGGGTGCACCTGCAGGGAAGAACTTGGGTCCCACCTCAATCAGGCCAGAACTCCTGTGCTGCGACCCAGGGTCCTTGGGGGTCTCGGCTTCTGACAGTCGTGAGACAGATGAGGGATCTTCGGACCAACTCTTTCAAGGGTGGACTGGAAAGGTGACTGGGAAAAAGGATGAGAAGGAGGAATGATGAGAGGAAGATGAGACTCAGACTCTGACCTGCACTGAAACCTCAATGACAAAATTCATTGCTCAAAAGCTTTTCCAGAGAAGAACAGTCTGAAAGAGCCAGCACACTGTGGGGGACAGGATAAATGTTATCTGCTGGGAAAACATCACATTCAAAGCACAAGAGGAGCAAATGAGAAATTAAGAGCTTGTTTTTCAGCATGCAAAGTGTGGGTCTCACCTAAGTTTGGAGTGAGGGGGTATTATATTCATCAAACTTTTAAGCTGTTTTTCCTGAGAGCGTTTACGCATACATATGTTTACATCCCTGTCACTAATCTAGTACAGACACGTACACATGTACAGGCAGTGCCTGCCTTCGCTTGGGATTGGTGTCTTTGCCCTCAGTGCAGCTGACCTGGTGAAATCCTCCAGCAGATGCCCAGAGCTGTTACAAACATCAGCCTCAGCAAACATTAGCTCTGCTGCCTGTTCATTCTCTCTAATGCAATTAGGACAGATTAACATGGATGACTAGATGTGAAAGACAACTGCATCTCACCATTTCCATCCCACCCACATTTATTAATTTGAGTCCTGCCCTTTTCATAAACTTGTTGCTCTCTTGACATCCCTCAGATGGAGAGTTTTTTCTTGCTCAAAAATTAAGAAGAGTTCTGGCAGGGAAAGACAGCTAGCTGAAACAGTCAAAGCCACAGGAGCCCCACAGCAACAGCCCACAAAGTTTCTTTGATAACCAGGACACATGTGGGAGCTTCACAAGCTCCGTAGTGGGCTAGCAGCCACCTCTCTTGACTCTTCTGTCAATCCCTGGTTTCAAAAGCCCTGGAAGGACTGTGAAATTGACACCATTACAATTCTTTTGCTTGGGACATCTTGATTTTCTCTGTTCGCTTTGGAAAGCCAGGCATCTGCTCTTTGCATAGACCTCCAGCAGCAGGGCAGACATCTTCAGGTTTGTATCATGCTTTAGTCACAGTAACAGCACAAATGGCTTAAAAGTGTGATCCACTGATTAAACTGGACCACACAATCACACAGCACAGCCTTTAGGTAACCAGCTAAAGCACCATGACATGTCTTTTAGACAAACCCTTGATGGAAAGGCTCTGGCACTTCCCCTGCTAAATTATTCCACAATTTAAGAAAAAAAATGCCACTTGCTCTTAAAAATGAGAACCTTTCAGGCTGAATTTCTCTAGCTTTAGCCCTCATCTACTGTGCTTTGTTTAGTCTTTGTCAGATTCCAGGTTCAGTCCACTCCCTGGCATCCTAGCAAAGAGCAATGTATGTAAAGTGTGCCCTCTCCTTCACTTGTGACAATGTGTTCTGTAACTCCCTAAGTGTGAACAGCCTAGCAAATGGCACATCTCCACTATTTATCTTACTCCAAGCACCCAGATTTTATTTTCTGCATGGTCTCCAACTGGGACACTATTGTTCTTCCTGAGGCTCTTAAAAAAGTCTGTCATTTTCTTGTCATGATGGAAACGTGGGTTTGTGAAGAACTGTAGGTGGTTTCTGGTCCATCCTTGGCCTGTGTGGATGTTTCCTGACAGGTCTTACCCTGCTGAGCCTCTGGTGTAATATCTTCTCCAGGCAACTTCTTTAGGTGCAGATCAATCTTTACAGGCAGAAATTATTGTCCTGGCAATACATGTGCATGGCTGCCAATAAGCCCAGATTTTTTTTTTTCTTTATTTCCAGAGGATGTGAAAGGAAGTTGATGCTCAGCATTTTAACAGAATTTAACATGGAGCAGATAACTTACCATGTCCTCACAGCTGCTAAAATCCCAATTCAGCAACTCCAAACCCTTCTGTTCGAGGGAGAACTTTGCTGTCCCCTGACAGCATAAGCTGTCATTCCTGGAGACCACCTCTGAACTCCCTCATCTAATATACTACTAGAAGCACAGCTCTCCAGCTGGCTGCATTTCTCCATCCCAATCTTCACCAAGCTGTGAACACCAGAGGATACCTCCCTGTGGGGCACACTTTGCCCTTGGACAGCACCATTGGGCTGCTGGCTCCAGAGCAGCCTGTTCTGCTGATGCCAATCCTGTGCCCCTCCTGGGGACCTGTGGCCAGGGGGCAGGTGCCCTTCATTGCCAGTGGGTGACTGCTCAGCAACTGCTTGTGCAGCACCTTCTTAAACATCTCCCTTCCCACCAAGTGGGCTGTAACAGCCCTCCTCTTGACATTCTCCTCTCTTTCCTCTTTATCTGTCTCCAAAGTCATTCAGTAAATCTTCCTCTTGCTTCCTCACAAATGTCAGATGAAGAACAGCCTTTCCTGGTATTTGTCGCAAAATTTAACCCCTGTTTTCTCTGCTTAGTTTTCCTAAATCAGCAGTGCCATTCCATATCCATCTTCCAAGCAGTAATCTGTCCCCCAGAGTCTCTGTGGTGCCTCTTAAATCCTGGTTTGCTTCTGTGCTAAGTACCAAAATACTTCCTGTTTATTTTCTGTACTTCTAGCATGATTGCTGAAGGAATTAAAACCAAATCTGTTTATCTTTGCTAAATCTCTCTGCTGATAAGGGTATTAGTGTTCTTACTCACAAATGGAAGAGCAAGGCAAAGTAGGGACTGGAAGTAAAAATCTCATAAAGCAAGTCCCTAATTTGAGATGTCCTGAAAACATCCAGTTGCTGAATTTTCTGAAAATGCCAGATAAATATCCTCTAAAATTCATGCCCCTTAAGGTGCTTCAGTTTAGGGACCTCCAATCAGTGGCATCTCCACTCCCTTGATACTGAAGAAAAATGAGGATCCTGCCTCAGAGGTGGAGAGCTCATCCACAGCTTTTTAGTGGAAGGAAATAAGTACATTGCAGGCTATGTGACAGTCAGAGTCCTCAGTCACAGATAGCCTTCTATCAGAGCAATTACTTTTTAATATGTCTCCTAATTTTTCAGAGATGGAATTAACAAAGCAGACATCATCCCAACAGCTATATATTTTTTTAAAACTTTTTACCAGCTTCATAAAATTATTCTTTCCCTAGTCTCTCAACACCTCATTAAGGGAAGCAGAAGACAGGGCAGGTTGTCACTGTTATTAACGAATTTCCCAGTCGGGAGGGATTGTGCCATCCCTGTCCTAGCGAGACAGCCGCTCCATCCCCCCAGAGGAAAATGTGGAGCACCCATTAGCATATTAAAAGAGTTTCTGAGTACTCAAAATGCAACCCTCTCCTCCCATCAATTTGTGCCGTCACCCAGCCTTTTAGAAAAATGGGGGTTTTTCTCTTTTGCAGAGAACCCCATAGCTGGGGTGATGCTGCTGTTCCTAGAGATCCACTGACCCCCTCCCGGCTAGGCTAGATGTAGCCCCACACCCCAGCAAGTTTGAGGATGAGGGGAAGCTGCCCTGTGGCATTCTCCCACCTCATTAAAATGTGAAAAGGAGCGGCTCCTGTCTAGATGGCCCTGTCATTTTTCTCTGTAACTACCTTTTTCCAGCAGGAATACCTCTGCTGTGACCAAGACAAATGCATATGCATTTGTATATGCAAATAAAACTGACCCTGTGAATCCTGGGAGGGCTTTTTTGAGAGGTACTGCACCCCAAGTTGGGAAGCTAGATGCATCAGAGGAGAATTAGATAGTGCCCTGGCCGAGGAAGGAGTGGACGCACCCCCTGGCCTGGTTTGAAGACTCACCATAACCTGTGAGGAGTCTGAATGGAATGGGAGCCGGCCAGCTGAAGTGACTGAGACGGAGAACAGGAAACTCTTGAGGTTTTTTTCCCTGAGGGTAAAGAGCTGACGTGTGCTACTCTGCACTCCAGTGACAGACCCCCCACTGCTCTGCCTTCTGATGGTTGACCAGAGAGAGCCTCTAGCTGTTCCGGTGGAGACAAGGACTTGGCACCTACTGGGGGCAGCTGAGTGAAGAACTGCAACAGTACCTGCTCCTTCAGATTGCCACAGCAGCGTGAAAAACTCTTGTCGGTCTCTACAATCCTGCTGTTGACTTTAATAAAGAGCTGATCACTTAAATCAAGAGCTGAATATTAATAAAGGCATATGCCCTGTTCTTTTCAGTCACCACCAAGAAGCACTACAGCTATTTTTCATTTTGACAGTGGCATACTACATTGGAGGTAGTTGCTGCATGCAAAGGTGCATGTTGCCAGTTTAAGGCTGACCAAACATGCTTTGGACTCCAGCCCTCAGCCCTTCCCAATGTACCTGCTGATGCCAGTGACCAAAAGCAAATCCCACCTGCATCAACCCCCTGCCAGCCAGAAAGATGCACACATTTGTATATTTTGATGACAGAGGAAAACTTCCCAAGAGGGAAGCTGCCTTTTCCTAAAAGAAGAGAGAATTTGTAGGGGTTTTAAGTTGCTCAAGGTGGTAAGGGCTTCTGCTGGTCCCTCATAGCTGCTGAGCCCTGACAGTCTACTCTTCTCACTCTTCAAATCCTGAGATAAAAATGTACCTTTTAATATAATGCAGTGACTGTGACTCTGATGTATGTTTTCATCTTTCAGCAGAGCTTCTCAACAACTTTTTGAAGAAGGGCAGAAGGGCAACTGTTGATAACACATTCACCTGAAGAAAAAGGATTGAATGCACAGCTCCTTCTTCGAGCTGCAAAACCCCAGGCTACTGCCGGTTTGTGTCCAAATGGGAAATTCCTTGGATGTCCTACCCCTGAGGAGATATGGTGCTGACTCCCTGCCAAAATCAGTAGCAGGCATGTAAGAAAAAATCAAAGCAAGCTGACAGCTCAGCTAGGACCACAGACACACTGCTCTGTCAGAGAAGGAAAACAAAAGAGACAAAGAAAGCTACAACATTTATCGTCTTTATACATTACTTCTAGATTAGAAAATCCACACTAAAGAGATCACTGGCACACACACATTTACATTACTTTTTAACACTATTTAGCTGTTTAAATGCATGCTGTCAAGAAGTTAGCTTTGCACATAGCTTTCATTTACAGGGTAAAATTGATTTAAGCAGAATTTAACTCAATATAATTGTGCCTGCACGAAGGGTATGAACAAACATGACACTTCTGCTCAAGGGCTGTGAATTTCTGAGTTATGGCAATGGCAACCCCGCTATAAGGTTTGGCTTTTTCATCTACATCCACTGGGAGAATGGCAACTAACAAGTGAAGTCCTACTGAGCTTGTTAAAAAGACTAGTGATTAAAAATTAAAAAGCTCTTTGAGTCTTGCAGCCCCTGCTTTTCCCAGCTCCTGCCCAGGCACACAGCTAAGGCTCCTTCCAAAGACTGGCATTTGCTGTATCACATCCCAGGTGTCCTTATATCAGCCTGTTTAACTGTTTCATCAGTCTCTTCTAGTTTTCCCTTAGCACTTCTCCCTTTGTAAGACTTTCTTAGGAGCCAGCTTTCATTATATGACAGGAGATCACAGGGTGCACTGCAAAAAGTGGCATATATCCTTGACTTCTCTCAGTTAACAGCAAAACCTCTTCCTTCCTGAGAGATGAACTGTAGAAAATGACCAAATTCCTGATACCTAAAGCTGTATGTTTAAATATATACATTGGAAAATATCTAACTGAAAGGGACCAGTACTGATTACTGAGACTGTCACTAGTGTCACCAGCGGACATCAAGCTCACCTGGAACAGAGACACCTTTCCTCAGTGCTATAGACATAGGAAGCCTGTTTTCAGACACCTAATTTGAAAATGTGGTTTCAGGAGATCAGTGCTCAGTCACTCCTTCATTTTTTACCATGATGTTCTGAGGAATGTGAAGTCAGTTTCCAGGGAGAAAAGACACTGAGCTCCTCTCAGGACCTAGCAGCTGTGGGAATTTAGCCTCCTATCCATCCTGTTCAATTTGTAGTCCAGCAAAAGTCATGTTCAGGGACAGAGGAGAGAGAGGCCCTTGAAAACAAGCCACTGCTCAAACTGGACACTTTTTGGTAAAGCTGAGAAGGCAGAGTGAACAATACTGATTTCCAGCAACAGAAGCACCAAACACCTGCAAAAGCCTCCTGCACCCATCCCTGCTTCACACAGGCTCCGCTCACACTGCTGCTGTGGGCTCATCATATGCAAGGGATCCCCCTCCATCACTGTCACCAGAAGAGAGCAGGAGGAGCACACAGGAGACTCCAAGGCCTTGTCCACCTGCCTGCTCCCTTAATGCTGCTGCAGAGCCACAGGGCAAGAGTTGCCAGCAAGTGAGGTGATGCTGAGCAGTGCAGCAGACCCCATGGGCAGCACGTAAGGATCCACACCAGGATGCCATCTACAAGGCCGTGGAAGGCTTTGAAGATAAGGAGAAAACCAAACATCAGTTGAGAAGGCAAGGGGAAAAAATAAGTAAAGGATTTGGCAGTTGTAGCCTGCCTTTCCTGCCTGGTCCACCCGAGGCCTAAGGTATTCATGCAGCTGCAAAATGCTTACAGTTCAGGGGTTATCAAAGGATTTTAATTCCTCCAACAATCAGAGAATGGATGGATACAGCTACTAAATGTTGCTCTAGCCCAGAAATTCAGTGAGAGATGCACATTGTCACATACAGAACCTGACACTAGTGCAGCAGTCCTGGTCGCACATCATTGCTCAATGATTCTGAGAAGGGTTAAAAGCACAGTTTTCCTCCCCAGAGCTAGATTGATTGATGGTGTAGCTTCGAGCCACCTGATGGCCGCATAATGCACTCGACAGAAACACAGCACAGCTCAATACACTTTGCTGTGACAGGCATTTGCCTGTGGGAGAACATTTAGCCACAGCAAGCCTGACTGATGGAGTGAGACTGCTTGCCCTCTGCTCACAGGGAGGTATTTTGGGGAAGGGCAACCATGCACTCCGCTCCTGTCCCCCCTGTGTATGTTGGTCTGTGTTACTAGGTTGAGGCACTTGTTTTCCCAGCTTTGCTGCCTTTCCCAAAGGTGCTGCAGTCCAGAAGTGAACACAAATGGGCAATGCTGGCAAGCCAAGGAGTGGGATGAACAGAGCAAGAATTGATTTTGATCCTGAATGTCACCAACTCAGTTGCATCTAGGATCTATACACACTGCTGAGCACTCTTCCTTTGCAGGTCAGCTTCTGGCCTTTCTTGGAAGGTTATTACCACATGTCAACGAAGTAAAGTGCCACTCCTCAGGAGTAACCACAGACCTGGTGTCCACCCCTCAGCCCAGACCTTCCCCTACATCCCACTATTAGAGCTTCTGCTTCTCTTGCATGGAGAATTCAAGATTTTACTCCTACAACCATGAAAAAGCAAGCTTGGGATCCCAAAAGGACAAGCTGTACCTTCAGAAAGGGTCCTCCTGCTTCACTGTCACCCTGGTTTTGAAGACTTTTTTAAGCCTTCTGTTATGTTCTTCATATTGGAGTCAGAAGTTTCACCTTATCACACTTTCTACTATAAACACTGGCCAGGTTTTGCTAACTGTCTTTTATTGTTTACATATTTCTAGGTAGGAGGAGAAATGTGATTGACAGTTAGCTCGACCAACGTGGATTGAGAGGTGGAATTCCATCCTCCAATCCACGGGCACCATGGGAAATGTATAAAACTGGGTTTTGTAAATAAACTCTTTCTCTCTTTTCCTGCTTCGCTCACCAGCGTGTCCTCGTGTGGTTCTTCCCGTGTCCACTGTGACACTTCACCTCTGTTTAAGCTTCCCTTACCCCTTCTCCTCTGCCAGGAGCTTCCTTCCCCCAGGGCATTAATCCCAACCACGATCCTGGGGTCAGGAATTGCCTAGTAGACATCTAGCATGCCAAAATTCAGGCTTTCCAGCCATAAATGCCTGAGCAATCACAAGGCTACAATCACCTTAGAGCAGTAAACACTGAGGAGCAGCACAAAGACATATCCACCCACTGGCAAAAGCCAAGGGTTTAAAAGTTGAGACATTTATGGCTCTTAAGAAACACACATCTCCCACCAACAGAATGACAGCACTGGGCAGACAACACATCACAGCATCCCTGCAGGCATCCCAGCCACTGGGTTCCCCGCTCCCAAACAGACAAACAAAACTCCCATGTGTTTACTCTCCAATAACTCATTTGTGCAGTCCTGGAAAAGCCCCTTCCTGTCTAGGGTAGGATTGCAAAGAAATGACAAATAGTGATCTTTGATTCAGGGGGAAAAGAGAAATGGTGTCCTGTCATCAATATGCGTCTGGCAGGGCCACCTCCTGCTGCCAGCTGGCATGGCTGCAGCCCCAGCATCAGTGTCATCCCTCAGCTCCAAGGCTGGACTCTCAAGCTCATGGATGAGCAGATGTCTGAGGACCTGAAAAAGCCAGGCTGAAAGTATAAACCAAAGCAAAATAACAGCTCACTGAACTGGTCCTGCTGCCTTTCCCTCACCTTGTCCCTCTAGGGCTTTTGGTGGATGCTGCTGTGATCCAGACATGGGCCCATGAGAAATCAGTGTCCCTGGTGACAGAGACAAATGTCTTCTGTTTGGAGAAAGGACATGAGAGATTGTCTGCAGGCCCGTCATGTCACAGCAGACAGTCCTCTGGGCTCCAGAGGTTTGCTCCAGGAGGTAAAATGGGATATCTAGCAAATTTCTTTCCTCTCACCTCACATAGCTGTTCACACTTTATTAAGGGGGCAAGACAACATGAATAAAAACAACATGAAAAGCTGAAGTTTCAGTAGTAACAATTGAATTATGGATCTGAACTGGTTATTGCACAGAAATTCAAAGTCAGAGTTCAATTTGTCCCTGCAAGCTATGTGAAGTGGGTAGCTAATACAAACCCACTTATTCTGCAATGCAGGGTACAGGATGAAATATTATCTGCACTGTACATCTCTCTGGATGTTTCATTTGGGGCTTTGAGGAGGCCAAGTACATTACATTCCTTCAGTAAGTCAGTCAAGTTTGCTCACTGCAGCTTCAGGAGGAATCTGGCTGCAACTCTAATCCTGGCCACCCCGACATCCTTCACAGTGAGCAAGTTTTCCTCTAGCAGAGGGGCAAGGACCACACTCTTTGAAACTGCTGGATTAATTGTGTGCAATTACACGCTGTACACTCAAATGCTCTAATTGCAGGATGCTTTCTACCTGATGTTTTGGCCATGAAAAATGGTGTGGCTCGAATAGCTCTAGAAACAGCTCCAGAACATTGTTTGAGCTAAGTGCATTTCAGGACATTTCCAAAGAAGGTGAATATCTGGGTGTCTTGGTTTGAAAGACAGATATCTGCTAGGAAGGGGCAGGACCTCCCTAGAGATGGAGAATTCAAATCCCCTCCCTCCAAATTATTCCAATTAAAAGGAAAATTAAAGGAGCTTTCAGGCAGAGGTATGGGGGTAGGAATAACAGTTCTTTACTAGTATATATGACAAAACGACAAACAAACAACAACTACAGCATCAATAATAAACAGAACCAAGAACCTTGAGGGCTTTCTTTTACAAAAGCCCAGAGCAGTTTGATCTGGGTGCCCCTGCAGGACTCCGAGAGGCCGAACTGGAAGGAAGGAAAAGTCCCGGGCTGGTGGATGAGATGAGGAGCTCTGTGCTGGCAGCTGGAACAGCAGGGGTGTCCCGGCAGGGCTGGGCAGTGCAGGGCTACAGAGTAGCAGGAGAGCCTCAAAGGTCCGAAGAAGCAGCGGCGGTGGTGGGAGAGGCTGGAGAAAGCGAGTTCAGGATTCCCGGGTACACAGCAGATGACGATAGATTTCCCAGGACGAGGCAGAGGCAGAGGGCAGCCTGACCGTCCTCCTCGGCGCTGAGAGCAAGAGTGCCTCCCCCTCCCCCAGATCTGTCTTTTTTGCCTTTCCCAAAGCTCATCATCTCTCCCCTCTGAGGGACACTCCCAGGGACTCAAAAACAATAGGTGTAGCTTCGTGCTGCTATATCCCTCAAGCACTCTTTTTGTTCTGACTAAGTAGTCATTAAGGCTTCTTGGAAACTTATGGGAAAAAATTCTGTGAGAAGAGGAAAAAAAAACAAAACCAAATCTAACCCCCAACACTGGGTTTTTTTACAGCAGATACTTGCTTTGAGGAATGCATACAACTTAAGTCAGGGAACAGCATGTTTGAGAGGTAAAAGACTTTTTGCCCCCAATTCTTTAAGGGTGAAAAAGTGTGGGGGTTTTATGTCACTTCTCACTGAAGTCATGTTCAGTCACTTTTCTCCCCTTTTGATAGATATGGCAAAGCATAATGGGTCAAAATGTCTCATTCAATAAATACATTGAAGCAAACAGAACTACTCCAGGGGAGCATTTAGGTTCATGTCCCTCCCATCAGGCTGCTAACAGGTACCAAGTAACATGCATTGTAGAGCACACTACATTTGACAGGGGTATGCACAACAGAAAGCCATTGTCTTTGAATCCAAAAGATCCTGGTTTGACAAGATGTAGCAGGATGGCACTGGGTCACTTAGGAGGTTTGTAGGTTGAGACAGCTGAGCACAAGCTGGCGGTGCAGGGGAGGCTCTGGTAAACGTGCCTTGTGCTCTGGGAGGCAAGACAGTACTGCTGGTTCAGCAGGCCTGATCCTGAGTTTATTGAGCTTGGTGATTACAACAGGCTGTCATCAGGGCAGTAAAGTTTAAAGAGAGAGAGAGTGAGAGAGAGCAAAGAATAGGGAAGGGAACCACACCTAAGTCAGGAAGCATTTATAAATTGAACACGTTTCTCACATTCATATGTGCAGGTAACACATGCATGAGTGGTCCCTTATCTTCAGCACAGGAGCACAGTCAGAAAAGATAAGAATCCCAGCTCAAACTCCTGCCCGTGGCTTTTGGGTTTGGTGGTTGTTGTAGGTTTTTTCTTTTTTTTTTTCCATTTTACCCACTCCGTCAGTTACCCAGGTTTGCAGCTGCTTGTTCATGCAAAGGGAAGATAGGTCTTTGCTCTGATGCAGCAGCATCCTGCCAAAACCAGCCACCAGCCTTTTCCAGCCACAAAGGGCTCACAGGCACAGGAGTGATCTGAGCCATGCAAAGGAGTGTCACCTCTCCCAGCGCAATGCAAATTGCTGAAGAAAAGCGCAGAGAGAGAGGCCCCACCAAACCCTGTCAGTGCCAAGCCCTGGTTGGGCAGAACAAGATGGTGCAGAGGATGGAGGTGTCTGCAGTGCTGTAAGAGCAGCTTAGGGATGAGACAACGCTTTGAACCCACTGAGAGACTGAGCATGTTCATTCCTCATTATGTCAGGTGGATGCGCCAAACCGGGGGATAAAGCAACTCCAGGCTTTAACAAAAGAGGGAAACTTTAAGGAGTTTTAAATACTGATTAAAGCCTTCTGGAAATCAAACAAGTGCTGTGAAAGCACAGGGGGGAAAAAAAAGGTAAAATTGAGGTGGACATTGACCATTTTTTGCATTTTTTAGTTTTCCAAAAAGAGAGAGACCTGAGTCTGTTTACACAGATTTAGGCTGCACAAAATGCTGCTGAAGTCAGCTCTGCAGAAGTAAACACAAAGGTCTTTGTCAGAAACCCCAGGCATTTTGCTACAGAATAGGGCCAGTCAGCCCAGCACCTTTCCAAGGGCTGGGGAGAACGAGTTGCCTCACAAAGGTACAGAAGTGACACCCTGCCACCATCACAGAGCTATTTTAGCAAGTTTTAAGGGCAAACTTTTATCTATAGTGTACTTCTGAAATGTTTCACAGAAATTAAAGTAAAACCAAAACTCAGACAACAACCTGTGATATGAAAAACAAATTTTTACTCAGTGTTATAAATGGCCAATCAATTTCCAAATTAATAAAATAATTTTTATTAATTAAAGAAATTACAAATCAAAAATTTAGACAAACCTGCAATCGAAAGTGCAATGCCAATTACCCGGGATCGACACTGGGTGAACCACGGTCACAGACTCAGTCGCACTGAGACCTCCCCCATTCACAAATTTTACCTGTTTCGGGGTCCCCTTAGAAAGTCTTTATTTAGCCCGAGGTCCCCCAGTTCTTTGTTCTATTCAGCAAAATCACCCGTTAAACTGACTCTCCACAGAAAGAAGAATCATCATTTCAGTTTTTCATTCAGTTCCTTCCTTTGCTGAATAGATGTTCAGGGAACAGATGAATACTAATGTTGGGGTTCGAGTTGATGGATAGAGGTGTGTCTCCTTTGATGCAGTTGTCGAGATAACTCCTAACGAGCAATCGACTGTCCTCCTTGCTCAGGAAGAGTTGCTCCATCGTCTTTTCTTCTGGTTAATGGCTGTAGCTTCTAGCCTTTAACTACACCCAGCCAGGGTTTTGTTGTTCTGAAAAAGCAATCTCTACAAGCCTGGGCTTGCCTGATTTTTCTCATTGCAAACCCCAGCTTGCATGTTACATTTATTTTATCCATATAAACTGCATGAAAAGAACAGGGCTAATGCCTTTATTAATATTCAGCTCTTTATTAAAGTGATCAGTTCATTATTAAAGTCATCAGCAGGATTGCAGAGTCCTATCAGAGTTTCCCATGCTGCTGCAGCCATCCGAAGGAGCAGGTGCTGTCCCAGTTCATCGTTCCACTGCAAACAGTAGAAGCCTAGTCCTTGTTCCCATAGGAACAGCTAGGAGTTCTCTCTGGTCAACCATCAGAAGGCAGAGCGGTGAGCGGTCTGCCACTGGAGTGCAGAGTCAGCTCTTTACCCTCAGGGAAAAACCTTGAGAGTTTCCCATTGTCTGGCTCAGTCACTTGACCTGGCCGACTCCCATTCTATTCAGACTCCTCATAGGTCATGGTGAGTCTTCAAACCAGGCTGGGGGTGCGTCCACTTCTTGCTCGGCCAGGGCACTCTCTAATTCTCCTCTGCCACATCTAGCTTCTTGTCTTGGGGTGCAGTACCTCTCAAAAAAACCCTCCCAGGATTCACAGGGGCGGTTTTATTTGCATATACAAATGCATATGCATTTGTCTTGGTCACAGCAGAGGTATTCCTGCTGCAGGAGGTAGTTACAGAGAACAATGACAGGGCTATCTTGGCATGGGCAGCTTCTTTTCACATTTTAATGAGGTAGGAAAATGCTGCCGGGCCACTTTTCTTCAGGGCAGCTTCCCTCTGTCTTCAAGCCTGCTGGGGTGTGGAGGTTACCTCCAGCCGGGAGGGGGTCAGCCGCTTTCAAGGGACAGCAGCCTCACCCCAGCTATGGGGTTCTCTGCAAAAAGGAAAACCCCCCATTTTTCTAAAAGGCAGGGAGATGGCACAAATTGGGAGGAGGGTGGGGTTGCATTCTGAGAGCTCAGAGCTTTTTTAATATGCTAATGGGTGCTTTGTGTTTTCCTCTGGGGGGATGGAGTGACTGTCTCGCTATGGAGCTAGGACAGGGATAGCCCAGCCCCTCCCGACCAGGAAATTTGTTCATAACACTGCACAAATATGTTATTAAAACACAAATTATCTTAGGTCATTCATAACACTCAGTGATGACCTGAACTTCCCAGAAATCACTCTGATCTGCATCAAATGCACCGGATTTGTCATCTTGAAGCCCTTTTTCACCAGCCTGCCTTTGCCAGACAGGGGACACATGGGGATTCAGCATCTCTTGGGCACCACTGAGGAACACAGCGCTTGTAGACCTTCTCCTGGCACCCCCTGGGTGAAGGACGCACCAGAGAGGGGGAGAGGGTCTGGCCGGAAAGCTGATGCTCTCCTAAAATCCTCCCGGGCCCCGCACGCATCCCGGACAGGCCGGAGGAAAGCAGCCTGGAGGCTGCTCTACTTGGTGCAGTGGGAAGTAGAGGGACCCGCTGGAGGGGAGGCCCCAGGGCCCGTCTGGCTCTCGGGACTCCGGGCAGCGTTTCAGAGGTTTGAAAGCCCAGCGCCGGTTCCGAGAGAGGCGATTTTGCATACTTTAATTTATGCTCCCTGCAGCTGCCCAGCTGGAAGGGCTCCAGCTCCGCCGGCGAAAGTCGGCAAGCGGCGCATGGAGGGGGTGGCAGCGGGGACCTGTATTCCACCGGCAGGGGCTGGCAGGCTTGGGGGGCAGCAACCTCTGCTCCCGGGGCTGCGGGGCTGGGAGCCAGACCTCATGGTGCTCCAGCTGTCGTGGGCACAGCACTGTTTCTCCTGCGGCGAGCCATGAGCCCACAGTTTGGGAATGGTGCCGCTAGTCCTGCTCGTCACGCACTCCCAGAAATAAGTGTCCAACTCACTGGGGGAGCAATCTCTGCTGGCAGCCTGGTGTCTGCGGTCACAGGGCTTCATTTTGGTGAAGCCTGAGGAGATTTTGTCAATTACCCACTGTTATAAACGCATATTATATAATTGGCTTTTCTCACATATTAAAATGAATATCCCATGTGTTATGTTGGGAAGTTATACTGTATTCATATAGTTTATTCAGTAATATGATAAATGTAGTTTTTATGTTATAGAACAATAGTAAAATAGAAATTATGTTATGTAAAGATGCTTTTGTAATTAGCTCTAGAAATAGAGAAAATAACCAAAGAACTTTTTCACAGTATCCTAGTTTGATAGGAGATAGCAGCAATGACCAAAAAGGCTCTGAGAAAAGATTTATGACATAGCTCTGCAACCTAACGGCACCATGAGAAGACCAGATTTATGAATGGAAGGGAGAAAGAGAAGATTGAGATTAAACAGGAACACCTACAATTTGAAAAGAATGTTTGAATCATGTATGTAATGAATGAATATTCAACACTCTAGTGTTTTTAACGGATGAGTCTTTTGTTAAACGGGGTACCTGTGAAAAATATGGGATGTTAATTCATGTTCTTATGGGTTATGGCATGTTAGAAATTATAAAAACCACTGTATATATGTTATATGGGAATATAGTCTTAAATTTCAGTCTGCCTTGGAATTCACTGAGGCAGGCACCACCCTGGAATTTCCATTTAGAAAGGAGACAAAGGATTTACGGGAAAACCCTGGCCTTCTCTTTGGCATCAGAAAGGACACATTAAGATAAGCTATCAGTCCTTCCTCCATTGACTGCAGAGCCATTAGAGCACTATCATCAGCTATCGGGAGCACCGTCATAAAAAGCATCGAAGCACCATCATCGTTAAAATCTCCGGAGATGAACTCTTTCCATTCATAAACTTTGGTGTCTATTCACTCACGGGAAACCAAACATTGACAATTTAAAAAGGAGGAGGAAACTCTTTTCAGTTCAGCCAGAGACTGTGAAAAACAAAGTTAGTTTTGTGTCAGGGAAATGAAGAAAATCGGTGTAATTGTAGTTGTGGAACACGATCATGGGACAATTATAAAGATGAGTTCTAATAAACAACCGAGGAAAGCATGGAAGGAAGTTTTTGAATAAATCTTTTGCTTGCAATTACCTATTATAAGTCTCAAGCTATTCTGTAATAAGTGTCTTATAACCTTAGAAGCTTGCTTTGTATTAAAGAATTTTTAACTGTAGTTTTAGAATGTAAAAAGGCTTTTAGACAAAAGAAGGAAGTAAGAAGGGGCCCAGGCCTTGCACAGAAGGTGGGAAAACATCCTGGACACGAAAACAAGATTTCAGCTCACTGATTTATGGCTTCTGAAGAGGGAAACTGGACATCACTATCGGAGATTGATGGACCTGGGAAATAGAAACGGGATCCCCACATCTGGAAGCCGGACCCCATCATCTGGAAAAATATATCCTGGATGTACATCCTGGAATATTGAAATATCGAAATAGATCACAATAGCCTATAGAATTGTACAGGACAAAATATGAATTTATGACTGTTAAGTATTGAATTGTGGCATTAAAACTAGAAATGGAAACTGCTGAGAAAGCTTATGAATATGTATGAATATAGCAAATAAAATCCCAGCAAGTCCAGCAATCGGTGTGCAGTCGGAAGGGAAAACCTCTACCACTGTACCCAGCACACTGTCTTTGCTCACACTTTACCATGTTAATCAATTATTAAATTGCTGCTTGATATATTGGCCGTGTCAAGCGTCTCATTTCTAACAAGATGACTATGAATTTGAATAACCAGCATAAAAACAAAAGGACTATGAGGAAATTTTTGCCAGAGGCGGACTAAAGTGTATAAAATCTAAGCCCCAAACAAGGCCAATTTGTGAACACAGGGGGCACTGCAGTGTGCCAGATACTGCGTCCCAGTTCACCCTTAACGATTCCCTGGGTCAATCGTCAATGTAAGTCCGCTGGGAAGGTTTTGCCAAAATTCTGTAATTCAATCCTTTTTAATAAACCAAAAATTATATTTCTAATTGGACTACTGCATTGGCATTTATAACAGTACCCACATGGTGAACTGTATGTGAGGGTACCCAGGCGCCTGTAAAAGAATACTTTTGTTCTTATTGTCTCCTGATTGTCTATTTGTATTTTTTATTAAACTTCTAAAAATGGTACTGTTATAAATGCCAATACAATATTCCAATTAAAATAATTTGGTTTGTTAATCAAAAGATCGAATTACAGAATTTCGATAAACCCACCAACAGCGGAGATACTTGACAGTCTTTTTCCCGGGAAAATGCCAAGGGTGAACCTCGACACACAGAACCTGGCCGTCTGCTGTCTCCCCTTAGGTTCACAAATTTGCCCGGTTCGGGGCTGTTTTTATACATTTTATTCTGCCCTTGGCAATATTTCCCCATATTTCCCTTTGTTTCCCGGCTAGCTATTCAAATCCAAGGGTGTCTCCGCTAGGCTGAAAAGAGTTCTTTCTCTCAGTTCATATGTTAATGTCCAGTTTCTATAGATCCTCATGGCTGATGAATGGTCGAGATATGGATGATGATGCTTGATGCTCGGTGAGGGTGTCGGCTGGGGTGTTGATGGCCCTGCCGCCTCATCTTGATGGGTCTACTCCCGGTGCTTGAGGAGACTGCTGGTTTTCCCGTAAACCTTTTGTCTATTTCTGAATGTGTGCTTCTGGGGTGGTGCCTGCCTTTTCATAATTTGGTTTAACAAAATGTTACAAGGTATCCTGAAACTTATACTTTCATACAACACACATATATATACAGTTTTTATAGTTTTCAATTTATCATTAACCATAAGAACATGAATTAATCATTTCACATTTTTCACAGGTACTAAGTGAACCTCGTTTTTCACACACACACACCTTTCTTGGCTTTTCTTTTACGCTGTCAGCCGGCCACCGAGCACTACCAAGCTGCACCCCCAAGCCTCCCGCCGCAGCCGAGGGAGAGCAGCCCGGGCACAGCAGACGGGCTCCCGTGGCCGTGGGAAAGCGTCGCCGGCCCCGGGGGACGCGAGGGATGCGGGACGGGGGGTGTCCCACGGGGGCTGGCGGGGAATGGCGGTACCCTCCGCCCCGCCGCGTCCCGCGAACCGACCGACGAAGGCAGAAAAGACGTGTGGGGGGGGGGGGGGGCAAGAGAGCGGGGGTGGGAATCGCCAAAAGGCCGAAAGAACGTCAGCAGCCAGGAAAAAAGTCCCGCGCGGTCGAGAACGAGAACGGGGACGGTGACGGTGCTGGCGGCGCCCCCGCGCCGCGCGCTGGAGGGGGGGGGGGTGGGGCGCGGGGCGGGCGCCGACGTCAGGGCGCCGCGCGCATATTGATGCGGGGGCCCAGCCGCGCTTGCTAAGGAGCAGAAGGAAGCAAGATGGCGGCGCTGTAGGAGTGGGGAGCGCGGCGCCCGGGCTGTGCGCGCTGGATGTCGGCGAGGCTGAGGGACGCGGCAGAGGTCAGAGCGAGATACCCGCGCCGGCCGCCTTCCCCGCCCGGCACTGCCGGGAGGTGTCGTGGGGGAGCGCCGCGCCGCGCCACCGGGGGTCGGCGAGGAGGGGGCGCCGCTGTGGGTCCCCCAAGATAGCTGATTGACAGGGGTGGCGGGGGCGCCGCCGCCCCCTCCCCACGGGGCCGGACCCGGGCTTAGCCTCGCCGCCCCTCCCCGCGCCTTTGTCTGCGGATGGGGGACGGTGGCCGGAGGCGCCCCGGCTTTGTTCCGCTTCCCGGCCCCAGGCGGACACAAAGGCGGGCGCAGCCCGGGGAGAGGGGAGAGAGGCGGAGGGCTTGCGGGGCCTGGGGAGGGCGAGCAGACCGCGGTGCCGGGGGGCTCGGGAGGGAGAAGTGCGTGCGGGAGAGACGGGGGCTCGGAGCGAGGCCTCCCTTTTTCCGTGCAGTGATCCACACGCGTGTTTTGCCCGCGTTGCTAAACTCCGCCGTCGGGGCACAACGTGGCCAGGAGATGAAAAGGAGAGTCACTTTCCCGAGCGTGTTGCCCTAAAATAACGCTTTCGGCGAGGTCAGGCTCGTTCCCCGCCGGATGACAGACAAGAGCAGCAACCTCACCACGCCTGAGTCGGAAGCGCGGCAGTATGCGCTCGCTCCGCGGCGTTTATCGCCGTTAAATCACCGCCTTAGACACCAGCACTCTTTCTCGAGCCCAGAGTTAAAAGGGGACTTTTCGGCTCGCGGTTTGAGTGTTGGAAATTTAGCAGACTTTTCTGCTAAGTAATTTTCCTTTTCGGAGTGAGGTGAAGTGATGTGGTCTAGCGTGCTTTCATCGAAACGCTGCTGCCAAAGATCTCATCACAAGATTTGCTTTCCATGATGAGCGTTATGTGAATGTGCAGGCTTTGAGCAGTGATCGGCAGCTCTGAATATATGTTCAGAATCATTTTCTTTTCTTCCTTTCAATGTGAAGTTTAAGAGTTTCAGAGATGAGGAGATAACACTGTCCTTAGTGAAAGCAGGTCAGTGGGTGTTGGTTGTCGGCTAATGAGGCCGTTCTATTTGCGTGTTAATGGCAGGTTGACTTACTGCAGCAGGGGGTGAGTGCAGTCACACAGTCACTTGTGTATCTGCGTGTGTATTCCAGTGTGGCACTTTGGAGGTTGTAAAGTGCAAAACAGGACGTGGTTGCCGAGGATACTCAACAGGGAGATGTCAATGGTCAATAGTCATGTCTAAACTCGAGTTACAGGGGGATCTGATGGCTGTTGTTAACTCTCTGAAACAATGTACCCATCTTGGATTTTATCCCGCAGAAAACCAGCATTTGGAACCAATGAAAAAAAAAATCTTGGGCAGTATTTTGTCTCTCTCATGGAAAGCTTAGTATGAACCCTGCCAGGGAAGTCAGAAAACATTTAACTCTAGAAGCCAGGGTAAGGGGAGGAGGGAAAAAAGGGAAGCCAAAGATGTGGAAAACAACAATGTTTTAGTGGTGGGACTAAACTGCTGTTAACATGAGATGAAGAACTCAAAAGTCTTCTTTCAGTGGAAAGAGTTGTTACATTTTGGGAAGTGAGATTAAAAAACCCTTTGTGAATGCATCCAGGGAACCTCAGAAAGTGGTTTTATCTTGTCCATTCTGAACAAATCTTCAAAAGGAGACACTGAGGCACCTGAATCTACCGAATTATCACGGTTGGTAGTTAGGTTTTTAATGAGAAGTTTGGCATTGTGGTGATTCATTGTGGTGGCATTTAGCCAGGAAAACTGGTATTGTTTTGATATAGTGCACATGATCTTAGACTTTGGCATGTCAGCATTGTTTAAAGAACAAGAAACATGTGCTTGTTGCGGAGTTATTGAGTTATTATGATGGACAAATTTCCAAGGTCTTGTTGGTATCAGTGCTGCACTGGGTAGCAGAAATATGAGGTTGTAAATGTTTTGGCTTTTGCATGCAGAATTGGGAGAGCCTGTAGTTGCTGCTGGAATGGACATTTCAGCTGCCAAAGTTGAATGGGACTGTTCCTTCTTGCCCAAGCACTTTGGATGCTGCTGGCTTGTGTCTTCCACAGTGTTCCTTTAAATATTAACAGCTGGACAGCCCTAAAGAAAAGGGGAGAAAAAACCCTCATCATATTTTGGAACAAATCTGCTGCTTAAAAATCATGAAGGTCAGGTTGGATTGATGTTACTGACCCTGGTCAGGTTTACAGGGAGTGCCTCACTCCTAAGTTACTTGCATGGACCGTAGTGTTATTATCAGTGTGCCTAAGCAGTGACTTTAAATCCCTTGTTCCTTTTTGTTCCAAGTGGAAGATGTATTTCGTGTTTCCACAGGAGCCAAGTAAGGTCCCTTTTAAAAAGCTGACAATTTGTCAAGGTGGAATTCCAGAAGAGCGGTCAAATTTGGCTTGTCACAGCGAGTGACCCCTCTGCCTCTTACTGGGCTGCCGCACAATAGCTCTAAGCATGGTAGCAGCATCTGTAAGCCAGCTTCGCAACTGGAACTTGAAAGTGGTAGGACAAAGTTGCCAAATTTCAAGTAGAGTTGGTGGTTATCTTGGAAACTGTGCTGGAGAACACAACCACAAGTTATTTTGGTAAATAATATAGAGTATTTATTTAGTCCAGCTCTATGTTTGCTGTTAAGGCAGTCAGCCAGCAGCATTAAGTGTTGTGACATCATTTCGAAAGGCAATGTGCTGGTTCTGAAATTAAATGAGATGTACTATGATTCATTATTTAAAAAAAAAAAAAGCTGTAGGCTGAACAGAGATAAAGCATATGACTGCATCCTGGCTGAAAGCCAAAAAGAGGATTGTATGAATCAATCACGCTTGCAGCATTATTCCCATCCCTTACTTCATATGGCAGTGACTACCATCTTACTCATTTAGTGATATTCTGCAGCAGAAATATGCTTTTGAACACTGAACAAGTAACTACTAATGAGCTGCCATAGTTCTGGTTACTTTATCATCACTGCTTACATGCTCAATTTGCATGCCTCATCCCAATAATCTTAGGTAATAAAACCTTACAGATGGAAAGTACTGTGAGTAATCATCCCCTCAGTCACCCATTGAAAAGAAATCACTTCTGCCTTACCTTAGGGGTAGGTAAGTTTGCTTAAAAAAACCCTCTATATGTGTGTGTATGTATATAGAAAATCACCCATTTTGCCAAGGAACTCCTCAGTGGGTGGATGCAGAGATGGTGAGGTTAAGGAATAAAATTCTGACCCTCCAGCATCAGCTGGACTAAAACAGCTGATGACTGACCCAAAAAGGTTGTTTAGATTAAAATACTGGGAATGTGCCTTGCATTACATAGTAGGGAGGAAGAAGGTAGAGAAAAACAAGGTCTGAGAAATAGAAAGAGCAGCTAACTTAATTTACCCGCATATCTCACACTGTTCTTGAAATGAAGAAAAAAAATGTCCTAACTTATAGGTGGATCAGAAAGACATTTCTACTAGTTTTTCACAGTAAAGAAATTTAAATCTGAGGTCACTTTAAAGGCAATTGCCATGATTTGAAACATACTTTAACAAATAAAAGCCATAAAGATTTAGATTCCTGTCTGTCTTTTCAAGCAGGCTTGTTCAACTCTGTAAAACACTTTCCAGAATGCTGAATCATGTTAGTAACCTGAACAAAATTGAGGCTGTCTTTAAAAAGCAAAGTTTTCTGTGGAGGTGGGGATTTCAGGTTGCAATGTTGTTGCCTTGTAGTATACATATGGCAAGAAATCCCAGAAAGATTATTCTTACAGATAAATAAAAGCTTGCAGTATTTGACCTAATTCTTTGTGTGTGTGTTTTTCCTCTTACTAAAACAAAAATAAAAAATACAGGAGGCTTTTCTGTTGCAGTGTGGAAAGGAATAGAATAGGCTTGTTCTATGCTCAAGTTCAGCAAGAAAGGATAATCCAGCATTTTAAGCCTAATCAAGCACAAAATTTTGTTCAACCACAACAGACAGTTTCAAAGAAGTGAGCAGGTGAGTGTTTAGATAGCCAAGATAACCAGCTCAATAACCAAATTCCCCTTGGAAGTGTCTTCCCCAGGTACAGGGCAGTACCATCTGCACTCTGATTAAATACTATGACGCAATTTAGACAACATGAAATAATCTTCACGTGTTCTACCATTCTAGCATTACCTCTGACCTCAAATATATACCACATGTTTTCCCAGAATACAAATATTTATTGGTTTTACCAGATGTATGCATGGGAGAGGGGAAGTTTCCAGGTTTAAGTTGAATTTTTGCAGCTGTATAAAGAACATCTGCATTCTTTGCTCTACATAAGCTACCCTGTCCCTCAACTCATATTTCAATGACTAAAGTTTAAACAACTCTTCGTCTAATCTCCTTTCCAATAAGCCATCAGCAGTCCAAGTATGTGTTCCAGTGTCCTGGCATGAGCTACTCTAAATCACATCGTGTTGGGAAAGGATTTGGCTCCATTGTAGCGAAACCCTGGCTTACCAAGTGGTTAGGTTTAGGTCAGGAGGATGACCCTCCATGTGGTTGCATGCACGTGGTTTGAGTGTTTGCAAACACTGTCCCAGCATCCTCACCAGCTGCCTTGATGAAGCCAGTGAGGACAGAGTTCTAGGAATGTCCCCAGTCCTCACGGACAGCAGAGGAGGAAGAAAGAAAGAAAAAAAACTGCAGAGTTTTAAGAACACACATCATAGTTTGGGTTTTGGCTGAGCTTTCTGCATCTGTGTTGCATTCTAGACTGCTGGATCCTTTGTCGAACGCCGTTGTTTTTGTCCTCAGCGCTTGAGTGCAGTCTGGGCTGTGTTGACAGGTTTGTCTGGAACAAAGTATGAGATGGGGGTTAAGGGAATTGTTGCAAAGGTTTCAAATTATTTTTGTGCCCCTCCTCCCCTTTTAAAAATGTATAATTAATTCAAGTCCCAAAAGCTTTTATAATGAAACAGGTCTTTACAATATAAGAATCCCACTGTAAATGGTTATCTATTTTTTTCCCTTATAAAGCATGATTCACTGCCTGTTAGGATACTAGAACAATTCCCTTTTTAAAGAACAAGAAAGAAATCATGAATCCTACTAACTTTATGAGTAAAATCAAATAGTTGAAAGCCTTTATTACTTAATGAGACGTTGACACAAAGAGGCATTGCTTTTACCAAGGCACATTTTGGATCTCCATTAGATGTAAGAAGCTTGGTGGAAATTTCTGCATTTACCCAAGTGAATAATGCCACCAATCTGTTCCTAAAAAAAAAAGAGGGAAAAAAAAAAAAAAGGAGGGGGGAGAAGTGGTGTTAATTATTGGGGATGGCTTGCAGAGATGAAAATTTTGTGATTCTGTGAAAATGCACTGTAGCAGGTCAGAAGTACCCAACTGACAACGTGTTTCATGCTCTCCCCTGTGGACCTAAACCAAACCTGTCAGGCCAGTTCTGGTCTTCAGAGACACTTGAAGCCTATGCCCTGCGTGTGCTGTAGGACTTTATTATCAGAAGTTCTAACGCTCCTTATCCAGTTCCATGCACGTTTTTCAGATTTTCTTAGGCAGTTCTGCAGGAAGCACTCAGAACATTGTGCAAAGCACATTACTTGCTTTACAAAATGAATCCTAAGATCTGTTTTCTCCTCTTAGAGAGGAAGCAGTTTGTACAAATGCCTCTTCCATGTTCTTAATTTGTCTGGATGAGTCATAGTATTCGCTGTCATGCAATAGAGTAAGAAGGCTGATCATGGATCTTGTTATACACACGGCTTCTGCTAGCAGTTGTATGTTCACATTGGTTGCTCCCATTTTATGTTGATGTCTATTACAACACTGTAATTTTGTAATTACACTGCAGTGTTGTCTTCTCATTTGCAGGACAAAATGATTTGTGTTATATCCAGAATCTGCTTCTGTTTCAGTAAGCTCTTTACCATCTTTCTTTTTCTTTTCTGGCCTTTTTTTTATCTACAGTTCCCATTACTCTTGCACTAGCTGGGTAGCAGAAGGTGGCAACCAAGAGTAAAGCATGTGAGAGAATATGTGACAAAGGCATTCTTGAGTTTGTGCTGACTATTTGTTCCTTCTCTTGCCACTTCTAGTGCTGTTAGAGAGATCAAAGGGTAAACATTAACCCTGGGCCTGATTCTGGCAGGAGAGTTTTGCCCTTATCTTCTGTGTCCTTTAGTATCTTTCCAGATTTGTCCCTTCAAATGAAAGACAACTGTTCATGCAACACTCAGCCCCATTTCATGCCCCTGATGCTTTTTTTCATCTTTGTTTTATCTGTTTGTTCTTTCACTGCTACTTCACTTGTGTTTGAAGTCACATTCTTTGAAGTTATAAAATTTTTATACTTGCCAAAGGACACAAAACTCTTTCAGCTCTTATGTAAGCAAAAAGAAGAAAAGAATGATTGCATATTTTCTCTTGTGTGCAAGTAGCATTACTCTCCTGCTCACGGTAAAGTGAGGAAAATGAATGGTTGCAGTAAAAAAGGAGTTTCTACTGTTTTCCCAAAGTTAAAGACCACAGAAGTGAGGTATTTTCATGAAGCTTCAAGTGCATGTACAGCTTAATAAAAGGAATACCATTTATCCCTGAAAGAGAACATATGAAAGCTGACAAATACATGGGACTCACCTCTTCCTGAGATATGGAGCAGTGGTGGTATGTGTGCACACATATTACAGGTGTTAACATACTTTCTTTTCAGGAAGTATGTTTCCTCTGCAGTCCTTTGCTTGCTTTTCTATTTCAAGTTTGTTTGCCCAAAAAAACTGAAGTATTACTTAAATGGAAACACTAAAAATCAAAAACATGAAAGCTGAACAACTGGAAAGGGCAAGATTTAACACCTTAGTTTTGTGTATCTAGTAGACAGTTTGTGGGAAGGAAAATGTATGCTAGTGTGTTTCCCATTCCATGCACAGGTAGTTGCAAATGTACACATCACATACCTAGGAGCAAATGAAAATACAGACCAAATAGGCAAAAACACTCTTGATATTCATAAATATGAAAACTGCACAAAATAGAAGAATACAGCCTTTCAGTTCTCTGTTGTTTCTATGGTACTTTCTATACTTTACATGGAACATTTGTTTTCCTTAAATACGTTTAGACCTGTACTTTTCGCCTTCCCTGTAATCCTCAAAGCAGAGAAGCTTCTGTAGGTGTGAGAAAGCAGTAAGAAAACCAACAACTGTGCTGATCTGTTTTCTTTCTCTATTACTGTGTGTAGTGCTTGAGAAGTGAGAAACCAGGTAGGAAAATGCAGATTTCTATCTATTTTTCCACTGTGTCTATGTTGTACAGTTGACAATAAATGAAGTATAGGTGGCTTTTTTTTTCTCAATGTCAGCTGACTTGTGATTCTGCAAACTGCTATTTTCAGAAAGCCCTATTCATTTTTCTTGGGCTTGCCAAGCTATACCAGAGACGCTTGGAGCAGTGAAGCACTTAAGCACTTAGTCAGTCATATACTTTGTAGTACTGAAAAAAGAGAAAGTAGTTTCGGGGCTTTTTTTTTTTTTTTTGAGGGGACAGGGAGAAGAAATGGATGGAAAGACTACAGGTATAGAAGCTAAAAAACTAAGAAAAAACTAAGTTTTACTTAGAAACCCCAGCTTCTCAAAGCAGTTGCAAGTTAACGTGTATTTTGCTGTAAAATGTGGACTCTAGCTGATGAATAAGAAATTATGCTTCTGGAAGAGTGGGTCTAACTACTAACAGAATGGCGGCTGTTTTTTCTTGAAACAACAAGCTGGCTGGAGATATTTTGAGGGACAAGCTGGAGCATGAGTCTAATTCAGGATGGCAACTCTGATGCTTCTAAATATAAGGAGACTGGATTGAGTGAAATTAATTATTGCACATTAGGAGGCACCTCATATCCCAGCCACGAAACAGAATCCCACTGTGCTTGGGGCTGTACAAACATAAGCCATTTTTGTTCTGTCTTACTATTTAATTCTGTAAAAGAGGCAGAGAAAAAGGGTCTGGCAGCACACAAGGGGCCAGAGTGTTAGTAACTCTTGTTTATAGCAGAGACAGGCAGCTCCCTTTCAAAAAACTAAATATTTGGAGTAAATAAAGCAAAGCTGCTATTAGTGCCTGCTCTCTCTCTCTCTGTGTGTGTGTGTGTCAGAGGAGTTTCTAAGCAGCACCGCTGCAGCCTTTTCCCCAGGGTGCTGATGTTAATGAGCAGGCAAAACATGCAAAGAAGGAGAGAAAGGGTATAAAATTATTAAGCAACGACTGAGAGACAAAGCACACAGAGATCATGCAATGTGGTACAAACTCTGCTGGAGTCATTCATTTCTGTGCCTTTTTTTTCTTAACCCTAGAAGACCTACAGCAAAGCTGTGGTGTAGCTGGAAACTGAACCCATATCTCCTAAACCCCAGTGCTTTACCCATGATACCCTCCTTCCTGCGCATTCAGAAGTTTACTGATCATTTTCTCTGCTTACTAAGATAACAGAAGTATCAATTTTAAGAAACAGAAACTAGATGCTTTTCACTTTTTTTTAGAATTTGGTTTTCAGTAGCATTTTCTGTTGACTGACAACATGTTCTGTTTTTTGCTGCACAAACTTTCAGACCTCTACATCAGCAGTGCTTATCCAAAACAACTCAGCAAATTAAATAAATCTCCTCAGGGAAAAGAATGACTTTTTGTTCACTGCTTTGTGGCACTGTTTAAACCCTCCACTCCAAGTGAGAAAGGATGCTGGGAAGAATGTTATCTCCATTTTGCTGGCACTGTAGGTTTCTCCATGTACCTCCAAAGAAATAATTAAAATAACAATAATTAAAAGTAGTCGGTTGTGTCAGTTAATCACAGTGTGTGAAACAGTTATGACATTTCTATAAATAGGTATTCCAGTTAACTCTCTCTAATACCCTTGATCCTCCTATTCTTTCAGGCAAGATTTCCCACAGTCTGCAAGCCGTTCATGTACATCAGCTCCAATCTACTATACAATTCCCATTTCATCTGTTTTATCAATTAAAGGTTTGTCAGGGACCATGAACCTTCATGTTGACATCACACTTGGTAGCAGAGCTAAAAGGAGGGAAAAATACCAAAATAAAACCAGTTTTAATTTGTTGTCAGAAATCTCTCTGCTGGAGATGGGATGCACAAACCTGACATTAACCATAGCAGCATTCATAGCTTTCTATTCAAGAATCCGTCTTCATCTCCTAGACCTGAACTGGAGAGGGTAAGCTTTAGTGTCTCTGGCCTTTGAGAATTCCTTTGCTGTTGGTCATAGTCATAGCTCAGCCTGTCTGGTTACATAGTACATTTAACAAAGAGCCCACCCTATTTAACTTCAGCACATTCACAGATTTGTGATACAATCCATGATGAACTGCATTTGGAAATAAAATCCAATAGGTAATTTAGCTCGTGCAGCATCTCTGGATGCTGGCAGACACAGCTGACCGTGAAGGACAGATGGATTTTTCCCTGCCATGTTTAGAGAGACAACACCACTGCAAACTACTTTTAAAAAAGATGGAGCAGATCATTTGGACTCACCTCCCACAGTTGCTTCTCTCCCCACAGCAGTTTGGAGGTTCAGCCAGCCAAGCCCCACATGGCTCATGTGCACATGGCCATGCTGCTTACAAACACCCTCCTAGGTGTCCCCAGGCACCACTGGGTGCCACACTGCAGCTTGTGAGAGCTCCTGTTTTTCACTCACAGCCTTGGCTGCTTATAGCAGTTGTGGCTAAAGGCAGGGCTCTGATGGGCTGTGGAACCTGCTAACTTGTTCAGGTTTGCTCATTTTACTTTTAAGCAATATTCAGGCCAGGGGTTCAGAGCAAGATCATCCACAGTGAGTCAAAAATAGAAACTTCATTGCTCAATAGCGTAGTAGCACTGGAAAGCACTAGGTAAATGTACACACAACAGTGAGGAAGGTGCTTTTCTGCTTTCCAGAAACACTACTAAGGAATTGGATAACATTAACAGTAGGGCAGGATTTCAAAAAGCCTGTGGAAATGAATGAATGCTTTTATTCTTTTTCATTTCCCACTAACAAACCAGGGACGACTTCTTGTCCAGGTTTAAGAGATGGAGCTCAGCAAAATACAAGTAGTTCAGAGCAGCTAATATTTAAAACCAGAGTTGCATTATCACTTAAAGAAGACTGCCTTAGTTCTGCTTTGTTTTAGCAGGCCACTGGCGTGCAGTAAAAAAGAGGTTTGAACAGCTGTGTGTTGCAGCGTTTAATGGCCTCCCATAGCTGAGGCACAAAAAGACAAAGCCTGTTTTTTCCAGCTGCTCAGCTAAAATTGTATTCACTTACTTTTGCTACTCTCCTCACCAGTTCAGAGTTCAAGGACTCATATATCTACTGTACCGGGAGTTCAGATAACAAGATATAACTACATGGAGGGAAACAAACAGAAAAGTTGCTGTTCCTCAAAGACGAGCACTTTTTCTGTATTCGCTCTCCTGTTTTGTTTCGGGGTGTGCACAGTTTATTTTTCTCCTTTTGTTTTACTCTCTCTCCCTGCACCCTCTCCTGCTCACCCTCTGCTGCGTGCACACCCTCCTCTTCCAGCCGCCTCTCTGGCTTGCCTGGCTGAGAAGTGCAGACTCAGCAGAGACCGATAACACTTTAACTCTTTGTTCTATTCTCAGCTCTCCCAGGAAAGGTCAAAGCATATGAGACTTACATCTGCGCTTGAAACAGAGCCACTATAATGGAGAGGGACATTGAGCACAGACTGTTCCCCCGTCACGTTTTGTTTTTTTTTCTTGAAGCATATAAAGTGTGTTGCTAGCGTGAGATGAAACCGCATAGGTTTGGGTGGCTGGATCTGCTTATTTCTCGTTAAGAGGAAATGAAAGACTTGTGACTTTTGTTTATATTGGCCATATCATGCAACTTCTACTGATAAACAGAAATCATTTAGGAGCTACTTCCTCAAATGCCTGAAACATGGTCTTAATTTCATCAGTGCAAAGCCAGCAAATAACTATTACAGACACAGAGTCTCTGTTATGTGTCTTTGAAGTAATTTTGGAAACTTTGGCAATGTGCCCTTATACAATTCATTTCCCTAAGAGCCACAGTTTTGCATTGTGTTCTGGGACCCATGTGGGCTCCAATTTTAGTGACTTAGGGCAGAAAGGAGTTCCATTTTTCTTAAGAACAATTCAGCACTGCCATTTGCTTACACTGACAGACGAACCTGCAGGGCCACCATCAACATTAGCACATGTCCACGTGTGCCATGTACAGGAAAAAGGTTCCCACTTGCCCTTCAAACACCCCACCGCGGTGTCTCACAGGGCTGCAAGGGGTGTGCGTCAGCTGGGGCACTGGCGCTGGTTGGCTTAGCGACATCACACTGGTGCCAAGCTTTACCTCGGCTTTGGCACTCCAGGTCATGCTGGTGTCTCGCCATGTGCTTATGCACACATGGCAGCAGTGTTTACAAACATGACCCCAGAACTCTTACGGGCAGTTATGAAAGAGGCTGCAAATACCACATCCCGTGCGCCAGGCTGACCTAGATCGCCAGCACTGGGAATGAATAGCATGGCGCTCGTACCAACACAGGCTCTGAGAGATGTTCAAAGCAGATGATTTTGCTCCCAAACTGTTTTGAAGTATCATTGCCATCATGAGACCTTTTTTTTCACCATAAACTAAAAATAATTACTATTAACTAGCAGGAGCAGTGATTCAGCAATTCAGGGATAGAAGTGACTGTATTCTTCAGCACTCTTAAGTCTGTTTCAGCATTGAACTAACTCAGTACATAAAATTTTCACAATGGGAAGGAAATGCAAAGCTGGCTTACTTTGTCTAAAAGAACACTGCATGATCATATAGTTCCTGATTGACAGTTCTCTTTTTTTATTCCTTTATTAACACTTGCACTCAGGCACTAATGAATGTTTTGTAGTCAGGCTGTGACCATCCATTTAGGAAAAAGATGCCTTAGTAATTTCAAATGAAACACTTCTATCTACAAAATATGAATACCACTATATGGCTGATTTGGTTTTTTGACATGGGCCTTAAGAAAAAAAACATAGCTGAAACACTGCTTCATCAAACCAAGCACTCAGTGGTCAACTATCAAATGTCCATGTTCTATCTTCACATGTATATTTCTTACAGTACACATCTACTGAAAAAAAAAAAAAATAAAGCATCCCTTCCTCACCCTTGAAGCTCTTGAAAGAAGTTTGTACTGTATGCCAAAAAACTCAAAGCAGTTTGCTTTCTAGAAGTAAGCAGTTTACGGTTTGGTGGAGTACATGATCCAAAAATTAGTTTTTGACAGATTCTAGCATTCTTGAAGTTGTCTCAAAAATACATGTATGTGGAAGAAGACAGGTACTATAACTGTGAGTGATTGCTTAAGATAATCAGAGTTTTCTTGAAAAAACTGCTAAATGAGCAAAAAGAACCCATTCTTGTTAAAATTCACTTCCAGTTTTCACTTCTGGAATTGAAGAATTTAATCTCAGCTTTGCAAAAGCCTCCCAAATGATGAAAAATTCTTTTTCCCCTCCCAAATAGAAAGTTTGACTTTTCAGAAGCAGATGAGATGGTAGAAAGATGGTAGTTCTATTTTATATTAGTTATTGTAATACATCTCAGTGTTTGTAAATATCATAATGATAAAGCCTGTAGGAAAGACACACTATGAGCTTCTCCATGCCTCTTCTGCAATACAGTTCATTCCCACTACTGAACAAAATTTTTCTAAGTATAGAAGTCATCTTTTCCAACCATACCCATGGTAGCTCTGCATTAGAGTTGTCAAAATTCCTGCAAAGTTTCTTCACTATGTAAATAAAATGAAACAAGAAAACATGACGTGTTCACTCTGGCTTGGTCACTAGCTCATTTCATGTGGTCTCTGATAGCTCTTACCTGAGCTGGGCAACTGCTCTGTGGGTCAGCCCTTAACCCGTTGCCAGTTTTGTCCAGTCACCTAATTATTTTTAATCTTGTATTTAGAATGTAAGCAAATGTACTTGGTCAGTTATTGATGTCTTTTCACTGCTGAATGTTCATTACAATGTTCATTACACTGTATATAACAGACCTAGAAATAAGAATGGAAGTACTGAAAATAGGTCACTGCTGTGTTCCTGTTTTAAAAGCTCTTTGTAGCATTTCTCCTGCCTGAGGAAAGCAAATCCACATTACTGTGAAACTGTACAAGTATGGGCAGAGTAGGAGAATGGAGAATTAGAGCCTTAGTGTAAAATCATCCCTTAATGTATATAGCTTTCCTCTTGGGTACATCATTGTGCGTTCTCTGGAGTCTTTCTTCAGAAACCCTGAAGCACTTTTTAAATTGTCCTGAATCAGAAAGTACTGAGGTTTACAAGAACTGGATTATTAGTATTTATGATGTCTGTGGGCTTTACCAGCACATTTAACTTAACCAGTGTAATGACTATACAGATACACAAATTCTGTCTGGTGAATCTTTGACTCAGAGAATGTTCTTATTGTTAATAATATTATCTTACTTTATATGAAGAGCTTCTTTTAGTCACCCAATGAAGAGAATATATGAGAAGAAGTGCTGCTTATGATGAAGTTTATTTTATTCAGTGCTTTTAGTTGGGGGCAGGAGGTAAGAGAACAGTGTAAGATTACCATTGTATGCTACAGAGTAAATATTGCCATTGTGTCAGTTTAGATGAGTATCTCAGAATAAATAGCAACTCTGTCATGGGTTTGTCCTCTAGGTAAAAAAGCAGTGGAAATCTCGTTTAACAGGTTCAGCAAAAGGCACACCTAAAGTTTAATTATGTCTTCAGATGCATGAGTGCAAGTCTTACTAAAGAGTTTTACTCAACTCCCAGAGAACAGACTTAGGACTTTTGAATTTTTTTATACTTAGATGGATTGATCTACAGTCATGACAGTGCACAGTTTGGGGAAGAAAATCCCTTGGCATAATAAACAACTATTTCCAGCCACAGCTCTCTCTGCCACCGAGGTGTGTGGGAGAGAGCAAGCAATTATTCACCAGTTCATATTTTTCAGTCAATATTCCTCTTTGCTCACCACTCTGAAAAGCCAATCTACCCAAAAATCAGGGGAATATGGAGAAGAGATGAAACAACACTTCTGGTAGTTACCTGAGGGTTTTGTAATAATGCCTCTTGGAGCTGGGGATCTTGGATAGGATCTGAACTGCACATCAATTGTGCTACAAAAGTTGAAGCACTGAATGAGGGAGTGAGAGGGCTTCTTGACCTAGGAGGTAGACAGACAGGGGTCAAATTGTTTCTTTGTCTCTCTTACTCATTGTTTTCTCTGTAGAAGATGGTTCCTTAACAGACCAACTGCTTAATGGTTTTGTGTACAGAGAATAAAATGCACAGAACACCTGCTGGACAGTATATTAAGTTACACTAACAACTGCCCACAGCACTCAAAGGTAAGGTGGGAACATGCAACGGGCCTCCAAAATACGTGTTCAGCATAAACCACTGGCAGAAAATATTTCCCATCACCCTACTTAATAACATAACAAGTCCTGTAAATTCAAGAGTCACAAGAACTATAATATGTGAATAAGAGAACAAAAACAGTGAAAGGATCAAGGAGCATTTCAGATTTTTTACAGTATTGGGGGGAAATGCCTGGAGATGTTCTTAGAAAAGCAAGAAAATCCCATCTTACAGAGTGAGTTTAAAAAAACAAAAAAATGGCTGAGCCATACCAACAACAGATCTTCTTCATATTCACAGGCTTAAACTAGTGAGGTGCTGAGGTTTCTTCCCATGTCTTTCAGTCCTACAAGAAACACTACTGTGCTTTGCGCCCCAGCCTGACTT
Organism: Prinia subflava; assembly: GCF_021018805.1. Classification (NCBI taxonomy): domain Eukaryota; kingdom Metazoa; phylum Chordata; class Aves; order Passeriformes; family Cisticolidae; genus Prinia; species Prinia subflava. The sequence goes on from NW_026960612.1 coordinate 64,977, forward strand.
GGTCATGGCCAACCTCCAAAGCTCCAAAATATGACAAAAGCCTTATTTCTAGTAGTCAAGTTATATATCCATGAAAGAAAGCAGCTGCATATATTTAACAGCCAAGCTGCAGAAACTAATTCAGCAGAGATACACCAGAAGCAGCAAAATCAGACCTTCTCTTCTACTCATGTTTCACTATTCTGGCAGCCTTTTTTTTGTTCCTGATTTTTTTATCCTTGCTATAGGTCTACAAATGTAGAGTATGGTTGTCTCAAGAAAGACAATTTCCATGAAACTCCATGCAAAAGAATGTCATGCTTCAGTGTAAAGTTTTGATGTGCAAAATTTGGGTTAGTTTAACTTTGAGAGGAAGAGTGGCCAATATCTTTCCTTTGTAAACTCCTTTTTGGCCTATTCAAACTTGCTTGCACCCTTATCCAGGAAAATTCTCATCAGGATATACTAAACAGCCTTTCCCTGTACCAGTGCACAGCAGTAAGAAAGATGGACAAGCTGTTCCTAAAAGTTGTATGAAATAGTAATGGAAGAGACCATTTTTTCCATCTTCTCCCAACTCAGCCAAATCATAAAACTGGCACTTTTGATAAATAGGTGAATAATCTGCTCTAGAAGACCTCTGCTAATAGAGATTCTGTACTCTTCCAAGCCTTCTCATTTTGATGCATATTTTTGCCTTTTGGATAGATAAAGCATTCCAGTTGAAGCCCTGCCAAGGCTTAACAAGAAAAGTAACTTAATGCCTGACAAAGCCACAAAAAAGAGCCTGTGCAAAAATTGCCTTTTTTTCTGAAAAAGTGTCTTGGGTTGAAAAATGTAACCAAGAATGTGTATCCTATTTTCATCTGTTAAAACCTGTTGGGAGATTTTGTTCTTCTCTCCTGCTGCACCCATCCTCCTCCTGCACCCGTCTTCCTCTGAGGGACATCACCTATGAATGGGCCATTTAAGGCCTCTCACATGACTGATAACGTTAGTTCATTCCATTGTGAGATGCTCCACTCAGTGGGAGAAGCCAAAGCCTTTCCACCAGCATAAAACCTTCAATCCCAAACACCAGGATAGCCGGTTTTCCCACTGAATTCTCGGAGGAAGACCAGACCCATCTCGCCAGCACTGGACCCTTTTTGTCTACAGGATCATCTCCACAGAACAACATCTGTTACTCCAGGAGGACTTATTTGGACTGTCTCCAACACCCTGACAACAGGGTGTCAGGTTGTATCTCTGACTCTGTCAGGGTTTTCTAGGACTTTTGTTTGTTTGCTTGCTTGTTTTTTTATTACTGCATTTGTAATTTTTTTTTAATATTCTGTCCTGGTTTGAGGGGAAATGAGTTTTTTCAGGAAGCTGAGGTTAAACCAATGAGTGGCAGGTTCGAATATTGACACCTTTGGTGGCCACTGAGAGTTTGGACACGCCTCTGAGGACTCAAGGGGTTAAAAACAAGGAATTCCCAGAGGGACTTCCTCTTTCCTGGCTCTGCTTTCAGCAGAGGAGCATTTCTTCTCTTCCCCCCTGCCCGGCCTGGCCAGGCTGGGTGGGGGAGGGGAGCCAGGTGGGCCTGGCTGGGGTAGGTGCGGGCCCCAGTGGGGGAAACAGAGGGAGATGGACTGGACCTTAGCCAGCCCCATCCAGGATGGAGGGGTGGAAAACTTCAGAGGTGTTTTCCGTCCCTCCGTCCCCCTGTCCCATGGGAGCTGGGCCAGCCCCATTTAGGATGGAGGGGTGGAGAATTCTGGAGAACTTTAGAGGTGCCTTCCGTCCCCCCCGTCCCATTACCCCCCCCCCCCCCCCCCAGGGAGAAGGTGGCTGAGCCGCTGCGTGTGGGAGCTGCAGTGCCTGCGACTGCCTGAGCCTGTGGCCTTGCTGGGAGATCAAAGCTTTTAACTCTTTCTACGGCGGAAGAAAGCTATCCCTAGACACTGAATTCTCATGGCTGGTGGTTCTAGAAGAGAGAGGATAGCCTGGGACCAAGATGGTAACGGGAGATGAAAAGAACCCCCTTCGATTGCCAGAGTGAAGAGGAGTGGTCTTTTGGGCTGGACTTTTCCTGCGTAATGTTTAGCCATAGACGGACCCTGAACTCTCCTGAACATAAATAAGACTGTGTTTGGGTGGATGCTTTTTTGGCTCAAAACCAGAGACGTTGTGGCCTGTTCTTGGAAACCCTCGGCCCCAGGGGAAAATGGGGGGGACCTCTGTCCCAAAATGAGAAGATGGCTGGTTTTTGGTACTTGGCCAAACATCCTTAAAAGAGCCCTATTGCGGTTTTGGTCCATGGATGGCGGTGAGAGCGCTGGACATGGAAAGGAGGGTGTCACCCTGGCAGACTGCCGCCAGGCAGTGCCATGGGTGACATGGGAACACGGGAGGGTGGACCTGTGTTTCCTGTGGGGGGTCTGTGGTGCGAGAAAGACTCCTCTTTCCCTGGATGGAATGAAGATAGTTTTTTTTTAAGGGATGATGATTGTGATGGGAACCCAGGGTCGTAGAAGGTTTAAGCAAGTGGATGAGGGTAATGTGCTGGTGTCAACTGTGTGAGCATGCATGGGATGGAAATTGGGGGGAGGAGAAGTGTTCTGGGAGGTTTTCATCTCTGCTTTTAGGTGGTTGGGTTTTCTTTTTCTATTTTCTGTTATGTAGTTTAATAAAGTCTTTTTCTATTTCAAGTTCTAGGCCTGCTCTGCTCTGTTCTTGGTCGCATCTCACAGTCACTCATTGGGTAAAATATACACTCATGGGTGCACTGGCATTTGGTCCAGCGTCAACCCATGACATATTCCTAGTAGACAACTGTTATTCCTATTCCCATATTTTTTGCCTGAATGCTCCCTATTGCAAAGAGTTGTAATAATTTGGAGGGAGGTGGTTTTTACATTCTCCATTCCAAGGGAAACTCCAGTTTTCCCTGACAGATACCTGTCTTTTCAAACCAAGAACAAATTTGGTGCGCAACGTCAGGCACGAGGGCACTGAGGGAAAAGAATAACAGTGTTTGGGTGATTTAGGTTCTTGTGTACTAGATACAGAGGCCTTGTTGGACAGCATCATGTGGTCTAGCTTGCCCTGGTTTGGGTGGCATGTGGTTGTGGCTGTGTTTCTGCCATTTGCAGGCCCTTATCTAAACATGGGCCCTATAACTAAGGCTACTATGGCTGTTATCCAGTTTATTTTATGGGTTAATAAAGTGAGGAGTCAATGGATTTTTAACTTTTTCTGGAAGGCAGGCACATGGATTCAGAGCTATCACACCCTAACTGTGTGTTTTGGGGGTTACTTTAACAATGGTACCCACTGTGAGGAAATGACGGTGGGGGAAATTTTTTCCCAACCCTTCACTCAGCTGTTTGGGTCTATTCCACCAGTTTTTGAAGGGTTTAAATCTTCTCTGAATGCTAATGATATCATACAATGGCTAGTATTGCTCACAGGCCTATTCTATTTAATATTCTGAGATAAGGGGAGATTGGCCTGGATAACCGCCCTGATACCTACCCCAGAGAATAACGATACTGCCACAGAGCCTAACCCTGCCCCACAGCCTACCTCGGAGATAAACCACCTGGACTGGGTGAAGAAGATAGGTGAGACGGGCCAGACGCTAAGGGAGTACATTTCCCCTGTGGTAGCCTCATTAGCCCCAGATGATGGGAATCCCTCCCCCTGCCCTGACAAAGGAGAGTCTGATGGTGTAGCAGTGGAACCCACAGATGTTACAACTGTCCAGGTTCCAGCTGAACCACAGGGGCAGTCACAGCCAACAGCAGTCACCCCTGTGGAAATGAAGAAATAGAAGATGAAATCAGCAAACCCAGGTAATAAGGATAAGAAAGGAGGGCCCTCACAACCCACAGGGGAGCCTCAGGTTGAGATCATCACCGAGTCCCTGTCGTATGAAAGTCTCCGTAATCTGCAAAAAGATATTGCACAATGGGGATGTGAGGCTTATACAGCCTGGTTACTTCAGGTCTGGGACCTTATGGGTACACGGGTGCAACTAGATAGTGGTGAGGCAAGGAACTTGGGACCCTTAAATCAAGTCTCAGGTCTGAATCAGGTATTTGTAAGGGAGCCAGGGCCCCTTTCCCTATGGGAGCAGCTTTTGATGAGTGTAAGGGAGAGGTTTGTCCACAGAGAAAGAATGCAGGAACACCACCATAGAATGCGCTGGAAGACTTGTGGAAGGGATCCAACAGCTGAGGGAAATAACGGTATTAGAAGTACTTTTTGGGAGGAGCAGACAGCACGATAATGACCCCAATAAGGTTAGGTGCACAGGGCAAATGTGGAATCTGGCAACTCTAGGACCATCTCAATACACCACATTCATTGCATCAATTAATGCTGAGGACAACCAAGAGACAGTGGGTTCTGTAGCCAACAAGCTTAGAAATTATGACAGTATGATCAATGGCCTGATGCAGGCTCAGGTCTCTGCCTTGGTTAAGGAACTTAAAGAGGAGATGAGGGAGCTGAGGGAGGAGATGAGGAGAAACAGTTCTCATGTGGTACCGGTGCGAGTTACAGGCCCCAAAATCAGAGCCCAACGTCCCTCAGCTAAAGAGAGAGGGTACCCCCCGCGAGCTGACCTGTGTTTTTTTCTGCGTGACCATTGGGAAGACATGGGAGTGTGGCATGGGAAACCCACTTCTGTCCTAGCAGCACGGGTGTGTGAGCTTAAGGAGAGAAACACTAACCGAGGGGGTTCCACTAGAATGAAGGTAGCCTCAGCCTCCCATGACCAAGCCACCAGGTATTACAGAAGTGAGGATGCTGTGTCGGATCCCCTTGAAGGAAGCTCTACCATGTATGCAAAGGAAGGCAATAGTAACCAGTGCTAGGGGGGCCCTGCCTCTAGCCAGGAAGAGGCACAGGAAAACCAAGTGTTTTGGACTGTGTAGATCCGATGGCCTGGCACATCAGAGCCACAGAAATATGAAGCTTTGATCGATACTGGTTCACAGTGTACCCTAATGCCATCGGGACATGTGGGAAGAGAACCTATTTACATTGCCGGGGTGACAGGGGGATCACAACAATTGACTCTTTTGGATGCCGAGGTGAGCCTGACCGGGAAGGAGTTGAGGAAACATCCAATTGTGACTGGCCCAAAGGCTCCGAGTATTCTGGGCATAGACTTTCTCAGGAATGGCTATTACAGAGACCCTAAGGGACTCAGGTGGGCTTTTGGAATAGCTGCTGTTGAAGCAGAGGACATTAAGAAATTGAACACCTTGCCTAGACTATCAGAGAACCCATCTGCAGTAGGACTCCTGAGGGTAGAAGAGCAATGAGTACCTGTTGCCACCTCGACGGTGCATCGCTGGCAGTATCGGACGAAACGAGATGCCATGATTCTCATCCACAAGATGAACCAAGAGCCAGAGAGCCAAGGGGTGGTCATCAAAACCCACTCACCCTTCACCAGCCCCATTTGGCCTGTGCACAAGTGCAACGGAGAATGGAGACACTGTGGACTCTCATGGCTTGAATGAAGTGACTCCGCCGCTGAGTGCTGCTATGCCGGACATGCTGGAACTCCAGTACGAGCTGGAGTCCAAGGCAGCAAAGTGGTACGCCACAAGTGACATTGCCAATGCGTTTTTCTCTTTCTCTGGCTGCAGAATGCAGGCCTCAGTTTGCTTTCACCTGGAGGGGCGTGCAGTACACCTGGAACCGACTGCCCCAGGGGTGGGAGCACAGCCCTACCATCTGCCATGGACTGATCCAGGCTGCATTGGAAAAGGGTGAGGCTCTGGAACATCTACAGTTTATTGATTACATCAATGAGTGGGGGAACACGGCAAGGGAAGTGCTTGAGAAAGGAGAGAAGATCATCCAGATTCTCCTGGAAGCCAGTTTTGCCATCAAGAAGAGCAAAGTCAAGAGACCTGCCAAGGAGATCCAGTTACTGGGAGTAAAGTGGCAAGATGGGTGGCATCAGATTCCCACTGAGGTCATCAATAAGATCACTGTGATGTCTCCACCGACCAGCAAGAAGGAAACGCAAGCTTTCCTAGGTGCCATAGGCTTTTGGAGAATGCACATTCCTGAGTACAGCCAGATTGTGGGGCCCTCTCTACCTGGTTACCGGCAAGAAGAACGATTTCCACTGGGGCCCTGAACAGCAGCAAGCCTTTGCCCAGATCAAGCAGGAGATTGCTCATGCAGTAGCCCTTGGCCCAGTCAGGATGGGGCCAGAAGTGAAGAACGTGCTCTACTCTGCAGCTAGGAACCATGGCCTGTCCTGGAGCCTTTGGCAGAAGATGCCTGGTGAGACTTGAGGCCGACCACTGGGATTCTGGAGCCGAAGTTACAGAGGGTCCAAAGCCACCTACATTCCAACAGAGAAGGAAATCTTGGCTGCGTATGAAGGAGTTCAAGCCGCCTCGGAGGTGATTGGCACAGAAGCCCAACTCCTCCTGGCACCCCAACTACCGGTGCTGGGGTGGATGTTCAAAGAAAAGGTTCCGTCTACCCACTGCGCCACTGACGCCACATGGAGCAAATGGACTGCCCTCATCACTCCGCGCGCCGGTATTGGAAACCCAAATCGCCCTGGGATTTTGGAAGTAATTACCACCTGGCTGGAAGGTGAAAACTTTGATCTCACTGATGAAGAGGAACAAGAGTAAGTGACACATGCTGAAGAAGCTCCACCATATAATCAGCTGCCAGCAGAAGAAACACGCTATGCTCTTTTTACAGATGGTTCCTGTTGCATCGTAGGGATGAACGGGAAGTGGAAAGCAGCCGTATGGAGCCCCACACGACAGATTGCACAAGCCTCTGAAGGAGAAGGTGGATCAAGTCAACGTGCGGAACTCAAGGCTATTCAATTGGCCCTGGACATTGCTGAAAGAGAGAAGTGGCCAAAGCTCTACCTCTAAACTGATTAGTGGATGGTGGCCAATGCTCTGTGGAGTTGGCTGGAAAGATGGAAAAAGGCCAACTGGCAGCGTAGGGGAAAACCAATCTCAGCTGCTGATGAATGGAAAGACATTGCCATTCGGGTAGAGAAGCTACCTGTAAAAGTCTGCCATGTCGATGCCCACGTCCCCAAGAGTCGGGCTAATGAGGAGCACCGAAACAACAAGCAAGTAGATCAAGGTGGGAAGACAAAAGTGTGAAAGATAGATCTAGATTTAAACATAAGTAATAGTTGTTCCTAGCTCGATGGGCCCACGACGCCTCAGGTCATCAGGGCAGAGATGCCACCTATAAGTGGGCACGAGACCGAGGGGTGGATCTAACCATGGACAGCATTTCTCAGGTTATCCATGACTGTGAGACATGTGCTGCAATCAAGCAGGCTAAGCGAGTGAAGCCCCTATGGTATGGCGGGTGGTGGTCCAAATATAGGTATGGGGAAGCCTGGCAAATTGACTACATCACCCTTCCCCAAACCTGCCAAGGCAACCACTACGTACTGACCATGGTGGAAGCCACCACTGGATGGCTGGAAACCTACCCTGTGCCTCACGCTACTGCCAGGAACACCATCCTGGGCCTGGAAAAGCAAGTCCTGTGGAGACATGGCACCCCTGAGAGAATCGAGTCAGACAATGGGACCCATTTCAAGAACAGCCTTATAATTGCCTGGGCCAGAGAACATGGCATTGAATGGATATATCACATCCTTTATCATGCACCAGTTGCCAGTAAAGTTGAATGGTACAATGGACTACTTACGACTACCCTGAAGGCACTTGGCAGCGGGACCTTCAAGAATTGGGAAATGAACTTAGCGAATGCCACCTGGATGGTCAACACCCGAGGCTCCATCAGTCGAGGTGGTTCTGCCCAGTCTGAACCCTTGCACACGGTGGCTGGAGATAAAGTCCTTCTGGTACACATGAAAGGTATTTTAGGAAAGACTGTTTGGATTAATCCCACCTCAGGCAAAGGCAGACCCATCTCTGGGATTTTTTTGCTCAAGAACCCGGTTATACTTGGTGGGTAATGCAGAAAGATGGAGAAACCTTTTGTGTGCCACAGGGAAACCTAATCTTAAGTGAAAATTGTGTATAAGGTTTCATTGTGTATGTGTGTATATATATATGTAAATAGAGTTTATTAATTTGGATATGAATAAAGGGTGGATAATGTCTTGGGTTGAAAAATGTAACCAAAAATGTGTATTCTATTTTCATCTGTTGAAACCAGTTGGGAGATTTTGTTCTTCTCTTATCCTGCACCCATCCTTCTCCTTCACCCATTGTCCTGCACCCATCCTCCTCTGAGGGACATGACCTGTGAATGGGACATTTAAGACCTCTCACATGACTGATAATGTTACTTCATTCCACTGTGAGATGCTCCACTTAGTGGGAGAAGCCAAACCTTTTCACCAGCATAAAACCCTCAGTCCCAAAAACACTAATGCAGCTGGTTTCCCACTGAATCCTCAGAGGAAGACCAGACCCATCTCGCCAGCACTGGACCCTTTTTTCTACAGGATCATCTCCACAGAACAACATCTGTTACTCGAGAAGGACTTATTTGGACTGCTTCCAACACCCTGACAACAGGGTGTCAGGTCATATCTCTGACTCTGTCAGGGTTTTCTAGGACTTTTGTTTGTTTGCTTGTTTGGTTTTTTTTTTTGTATTACTGCATTTGTATTTTTTAATATTTCTTGTAAACAAGGGTTATTCCTATTCCCATATTTTTGCCTGAAAGCTCCCAATTGCAAAACTGTAATAATATGAAGGGAAGGGGTTTTTACATTCTCCATTACAGGAGAAACTTCAGTTTTCCCTGACAGATACCTGTCTTTCCAAACCAAGATGAAAAGTTTGACAACTCCTCAGCTTGATGTTGTCTAACTCCAGGAACTCCTGTTCCTCATTCAGTGTTTTTGGTCATGATTGTTCCTGCCTTGAGGCATGGCCCTCAGGCTACCAATACAAGAAACACCCCCTAAGGACTTCAGAAAAAAAAGCTAGTGTGTGAAACAGAGAGGTTGGCATAATCAAGGAGGAGGAATTGCTTAGTGGGGGATCTTAAGTAATTACACATTTTTGTGAGGGTCTGGTGATACATTAGAATGTTCATTTCTTGGCCAAGGACCATGCCTGTGTTATCTGGGCACACTGCTGCTTTTCTGTGCATAATGCAAAGAGTTCATGGATGATGATGTGGACAATACAATGAACAGCTTAAGTGTAGGCACTTTCTCAATGTGGCAGTAAAGAGAAGTAGAAAAAACAGATACAACACAGTACTTAATCTTAGCAGTATGTATGGCTTTGTTAAGCTGTAGTGAATGAAGACAGAAACATTTTAGAGAATGCAAAACACTAGAAAATATTTCTCTTGAGCTGTAGTGCCGGAGGTGTATGGTTTGTCCATGGGAAGATCTGAACTCTCCTCCTCTTTCTTGTTCCAGTGGCATTTGCAGATGGAATTTGCAGTTGTTGAGTGTTCCCATATATTTTGACTCCAAATACAATATCTCCCAACAGGTTTCAACAGATGCAAATAGAATACACATTTTTGGTTACATTTTTGAACCCAAGTCAAACTTTCAGAGAAGGAAAACCACATGTAATCTAAAACGCCTCCCACTTTTCTGCCTTGTCACTGTGTCACTGTGACCCTCACCACTGTCATCCTCTACACACCATCTTACCTACTTTGCTCTGTGCTTTAGTTCCTTTCCTTCGAAATGTCCCCATGCACTTACATGTATATTAAACATACAGTCACAGCACACAAAACCAGACATCTCTGTTTTCATAACAGGAACTATGAAGGAACTCTGTCCGGCTGCACTCGCGATAGATGGGGCAGGCTTTTTTAGGTTATTACATAGCAGTTCCTAAAAAAGAAAGCTTTGTAACTTGCAGGCAAAAGCTGAGGGAAATCTGTCCCTCAGATACCAACAAAAGGAGCTCTAGGGGAATGGCTAGCCCTGGGGTCTGTATGTAGATTTAGCCGTGGACCCATTCAGTGGCCTCAGGAGAACTTGTGTGATCCATAAGCCCCTGTTTCCAGTCCTGGCCTTTGACTGCTTCTCCATGCATGATTGTAGTCCCTGTACTGAAAAGCTTTTTTCCCCTTTTCCTTTCATTAAAAAGAACATGAACATGAGTGCTTTTCTACAGTGGTGATTAATTAATCTCACAAATAATGTCACTCACTGACTGCAGTGAGATCACATGTGAGATCCTCCATGCATCCACAGAAGAACTCACCCTATAGCCCTTTGGGAAGAAACATATAACAGTGAGGGGAGTCAAAAGGCCATTTTATATCCTAACAGGAGGCCCCCTAGCTCAGCAGATGCCTGAAGACATGCCTATGGTACATAAATAGCACATAATTTTTTTTCTGTATAATCTGTTAATTATTTTTAAGTGCAAATACTGGGTAGAGGTGCAAAGCTTGGAAGTTCAGCGAGTGAGATGGTGTAAAGTTGGGAAAATCCTTGTACCCTAGACCTTAAATTTCTATTTTTATGGTAGAATATAAGAGTCAGAAGAGGCAGAAAGGTCTTGTAGGAAGATAGCCATAGAAAAGAAAAACCCCAAACCCATGCTTAGTATAGCTTGCAATAGGAACATTCTGCCACTTGTCTGTGGTGGCAGTGGCTTATTCTTCACACAAGCAGAAGTAGAAAAAAAGTCTGGTGATCACAGCCTCTGTGAGATTATCTCACAGCACTATCTGGGTTAGTCCGAAAGAGCTGAAAACCTTTTATATTGATGTAGTCATAATTAAATTTCATCCAATTGCATTTGTGGAATTAACTAATCACCAGTATGAGTAAGGGGCTCACAAGTCAGCCCGAAGTTACTGTGGGAAAACCTCTGTGGGTTAAACTGAAAGCTGTTGAGAAATGTTGATATTTAAATAGCAAACACAGTAGCTCAAGAATACGGGGAATAAGCAACTCTGCTTCTAACATTTCCTGGCATATGACAGTTTTGATAAGGGAATTACTCTAAACAAAACTCTCAGTCTCACATATGTTCATAGCTTTAATTAGACTAAGCATAGATGGAAATTCACAGTCTGCTTAACCTATTTAAATCTCTCTGATATGTTCCCTTTGCACACCTGTTTGAAATAAAGTGTGAGTGGAAAGAATAACCTCGTGGTGCTCCTTTAGGCTTTTATTGTACAAGATAGGTGGCTTTGTCTGCCTGAGTTGCCTTAGTTCCTTAGTATTTAGAGTAGTTTTTAGTAGACAACTGGGATCTGTGTGTGGAGAATGCTTGGTGGGTGCAGCAGGAAACTGCAAGGAGCAGGCTACAAAGAGGATACTGTAACCTAAGTAGTGTGAAGACTCCACTAGCTAAGTCTCATAAATGGCCATGATCATGTGCAACTAATACATAATCCTGTCCCAGTTCTGCCTGTAAATTATATTTTCTTCAGTAAAACTATACTGTTCACTCTTTCAAAACCACAAATTTGAATGTTACAAGCTAAGGGAGGGAGTTACTGCTGGTCAACAGGAGCTACCCTCATAGGTTAAAGTGTGAATATCAAGTCTCTAGATGTGATTTTACATTAGCTTTTAAAAATACTCTGTTTGATAAAGGGAGTGTTAGGTCTGTTTAATTTTGAAAAAAAAACATATGCAAGGAGGCTGAAGGTCATTACTACAAAATAAAAAATCACTATTGTGTGATAAAATTAGTGACAGCTGACAGATGCCAGCATCACAAGGATTACACAGCAGTACCCACCACACCTATCAGCCTGACCGAGGAGACCACAACCAACCCGCAAGCTATGTTCTGAATTACAGGGGCTGCATATGTGCTGACACTCTTTTTAAACCAAAATTCTAAAAATACCTTCTCACAAGAAAATGTAACCATATGAGAAGACTCTTGATTTATTAAAAAAAAAAAAGTATGCTCTGTCAAAGTCCCTGCCACACCCCCATTAAAATGGTGCTTTTTTGAAATTCATTCTAAACTCACTGAAGTAAGTGAAATAAATCTAATTCCAGTGATCTTGGGATCATATTTATAAGTTTGATTAAGCAAATGCTGACCAAGTGTCCAGGTATAAGGCTATGAAGAACTACATCAACTTTTCATTAGAAAGCTTTCATTAAATTCTCACCTGAATTGTATTTCTAATGAGCCCACCAACTTTTGGGATCAAAGTTCCTAATAATTTATATTTTAGCAGCAAGCTTGCCTGAGCACTTGAGTATTCTGGGGTTTTTGCCTGCTGACTTCTCCCTCCCCCTTATTTACTCTGTTCTTTTCCTATCAGTATGTGCCACTGTACTGTACACGGTGCAGTTACATTAGCATTTAACTCATGGAGCTGAAAGCCTAGATCTTTCTCTGTAACTTTTGTGAGCCAAAGTTTAAAAGCTTCTCCTCTCCTCCCCCTCCCAGATCCCTTCAGGGAAGAAGCAATATGAACAACAACACACAGATCTCTCGAGAATACAAATTATGTTCTGAACAGAAAGTTGGCTCATGCATGTCAATTACTTGTTATAAAGAATAAAACATTCACCTATAGTTAACCTTTAGAGGGAATGGAAAACACAGAGTTATTGCTTGGTATATGCTTTTTACTTAAGTGGCAACTGGCAGGATGAACTATGAAGGGGGAGAAAGTTGCTCTAGAGGATTCTAGGAGAGTAATTTTGAGCCAGCAGAGAGAAAGTCTTGCAGCAAAGGACAAAATCGATTTGTTGCCAGGGTGTGCAACATGGGAAGAAGAGACAGGCTCAGCAGTGGTGCTTAATTGTCTTTTTTATACTCACTGCACTGTGTGTAGTCAGGAAAAAAAAATAAAGCAAGCCCAATCCTGAGTGAAATAACGGAAATGCAGAGGAGTTTGGCCTGCCTGATCTGATGGACCTACTTAAGCTCCTTGCTTGTGTGTGTTACTAAAACACCTGTGGTCTTGATCACTAGAAGTTGTGCCATGTATTATTTACCATGCTTGTTTCTGGTGTATCTATTAGTAGGTGCCTTTTCAAATGCTTTTGCTTTTTCATTTTTGCTCTCTATTGCATGTTGTCAAAGCAGTAGTGTCTTCAGGAGAAGACTGCACTGGCCTGTAGTGGCACAGTTGTAAGCCTGCCACTCTCATTAGACAGGATCAGCATACTCCATGACTTACTAATCTTAATATATGGAAAAGTATAATTAGGAGGGCAGGAGGAATAGAAATTTCTTGGCAATTTGACTATTTCACTCTTGGCAAGAGTGAAAGCATCAGAGCTGATGGACAAGGTAGTGAAACAACCTACTGAAATCAAATCAACATTTTTATGAAGATGCAGAAACACAGAGTACCTAAGCTTGACTCTTTTTTTTTCCTCCAATATTAATAATAAACTGGACCACACTCACTTCTACTCTTGCCTCAAGTCCATGCTGCTCCACACTGTTAGGGAGAACAGACTCACACCCTTCACACTGAAGTGTTGTGCTATAGACTTCTTCATACATTGCAAGGACCCAAATATCCACTACAGTTTAGTGGATAAAATAAACTTTTTAGGGCACTCTAGAAGCTACAGATGGATACTAATTTTTTTAATAATATAAATATTTCCTTGGGATCTCTCTGGTGCTTGTGTAGGGGTATAAAGTCTGGTTTCATAACAGAAGCCAAAGGCTTCTCTGTTCACAGTTCAGACCCAAGTGGGAAGTTGACGTGTGAGGTAATTTAGTAGTCTAGATCCTGACCTGATGATGTGTACCTCAAAAGCCATGAGGAGTAGTTCATCTCCACACTTGCTCCAGACACTCACATTCCTGACAGAGAGAGGCTGGTGCATGACTGTCATACTATCCATGGTGACAGTCAGGTGATGGGGTTGTGGCTGGGATTGCTCAGGTCTTTATATTATTCTTGACTTATGGTCACCTTCTGGAGGTGAAAGCAGAGCACTTGAGCCAGGCATCCAACTAGACCATTGGATGTAAAGGGGTACAGGAACTGCATTAAGTCATTCTTGGTTTGTTTGGGGTGGAAGGTGTTAAACAAGGGCATTTCCTTCTTTGGGAAATGGGTATTTGCAATAGAAAGTTATTTTTAGTCACTCTGTGCTCCAGGAGTTGATACACAGAGCCTTGACCTGTCTGCTGATAACACATTACCTCATTTGCAGCTTCACTGTTGATGTGTCCTCCACTATGTCCTTGCTTGAACCTGGCAGGCATCATGAGGTACAGTTGTCATGGCATTGTCTGAAGGATTAAGCTGCAGTAAGGAGGTTGCTACCTTTCAAACTGATGCAGAAACCCCAAATAAATTCTCAGTAGCAACATATCTTTACAGGAATGCTTGAAGGACAGGCTGACATCTGTGTTATACCAGGAATATCTGGAACGGTACCATTTTACAGGCGTGCAGTAACAGCCTTACTGTTAATGCCACTGCTCAGACCTAAGCCCACTGTGTAATGCCATTGCTCAGACCTTGAGCCAAAACTCAACCAGTATGACTCTGCTGAAATCAGGGAAGCTACCCTGATCCACAGCAGTGCAACACCTGCCCTCTTCTCCACTATTTCTTGCAAAATTACCAGATATTTTTTGGCAAAGCTAACAGGGCATCCTCAGCAAGTGTCAGTCTCATTATAAAGCTTGTCACAAACAGTGAGTGGCTACCCTACAGATTCCCTTCCTCCTCTCTGCCAGGTTTTCACTGCTGCCAGCACAATGACACATGCATCTGGACAGGCAGGCAAGTCACACTCCCCTTGGAGGCAGCCCAGCTGCCTTTCCACAAATTGGCGCAGGGATGGCATGGCGGCGTGCCAATGGACTGGAAGCCTTCTGACGGGAGTACGTGCGTCAGCTCTGTGGCATGCTCGACATCCCTTGGCCTGAGGCCCATGGCCTGCAATCCTGAGTTAATGCTCACACTGGGTTTGTCACCCAGCTGACAGTGTAATGACCTTACTCCAGGACACAGATTTGCTTCCACATGCCGCAGAAAAGATATCGTATAAGCCATTTGATCATTCTGAATGGGGTGTTCACAGCAAATCTTATGAACTAACTAGATGGGTAAATTCATTTTCCTGTATTTTTGCCACACCAGAGACCTTTTTCTCATTGTGTCCATCACTGTTACCACTTGGTCACACCACACTAGCTCTTAGAAGGAAAGAAGAACAACAATTGTCATTCACAGAAAGTTGAAGTTCACAATTTTGTTAGATTAGTTTTAAAAGAAAACAGAAAATCTTATTTCTTGCATCTATAAACTTTTTCACCTCTCACTTGCTCTGTTCACTTTCTGCAAGTTGAAAAATATCACTGTTTTATTTCAAAACATGCTTTTGTAAGCTTTTTCTTCCACTTTACAGAGCCTTTTTTTTATATCTAGTCTTCTTCATTTCACATTCTCACTCATCCCTTCTTGCCCTCCTTTAGGATCCTTCCTTTGATCTCACTGCTGTTTTTCCCAAAGAAGGCCAGACATCTGAATAATCTAACCACGGTCTTCATCTGTTTCTGGATATATACAGCACTCTCCTTACTCAATTCTTGGCAGCTGCATGCTCCCAAAGCACCTACACATTTTCTGCCTGTGTGACTACCCTGCTTCCCTTCACATCCTTCAAACTTCTCTCTTCAGTTTCTGTGACCAAACTTTGCAACTATCTTCAACTGTTTCCAAAACAGTTCCCTTCCCAAATTAAAAATTAGGAAGGAACTTCTTCTAGCACATTCCCAGCTTTCTGTCCCTTTTCATTCTGAGGTTCTTCAGCCTTTCACTTGTGTGCCACTTTACTGTGTGTGAAATGTTCTCTGGGAAAACTTGTTGACTGAAACAAAATTCCTACCCTGCAGTTGCATGACTTAACATGTATTAAAACAACACAGAATTTTTCTAAACTGTACCACCTGTCTGCCCTACCCCCTTCTGAAGCATTCCTCTGGGCTTTACTTCTGATTTACCTTCCCCAAAACGTTACTTAGCAAGCTTCTCTCCATAGAAGACAAGAAAGACAAGTAAATCCAAAGTACTGTGCTCTAGCCAGTCTAATGACAGTAAGCCTGCTGCTTCAAAAAGGCCTGCTCAGTTTTACTTCTTACCTTCTCACCTCTCTCTGCGATCCCAAACAGGGACTGTCTCCCATGAACCTGTTCCACTTGCCTCCCGAGGAGCTCCTTGCATAACCCCCACTGGGGATTGCAAGGTCCAGGACTTGACTACTGTCCAGACTTTTTTAAAATTACCCTTCTCTGTTGTCTCCTCTTACAGATAGTGTTCCCTAGTGTCCTCTGACTTGTGGTTAAGGTTCTGTGTCTGACAGCTTTCTTTTGTTTGGTTTTAACATATTTCCCTTATCCATGAATACCAGTGACTCTTCTGCTCACTACCACAACCTATTGCAGTCATACATCCCTCCTGTGACTAGAAAAAATTATGTTAAGCTAGTTTCCCAGCAAAAGGAATAATATGGGATGATACTGTGCATATGCACGTCCATCCCCCACAAAGGAAGTCTGATTCAACTGTCTGCTTTGAGCCATGTAGGACAGATGTAGTGCTCCAACTGTTGTGAAGATCAGAAGCTGAGAAAAGGAAAAAGACCCTGTAAACGTCCCAGTGAGGGAAAAACAAATGCATAACTTTGCATGTTATTAAACACCAGAGAACCATCATGGGAGACAGCCCTTAAATATGTTCCAGCCACAGGAAAAGCTTCCTGTGAAACAGGAGAGTTTCACTGCTGAAACTCACAATCACCTAAGAAAAGCAAACCCAGGGTAATCTTAGTCTTCCTGAGGCTTGGTGCTCCTGAAACTACCTGCTTGGAAAGCATACTGTGGCTCCCAAATTGGGAATCGTTCGACTCCAGCCAGAATAATTAGCATTTGCATTTCAGCTCAGGAGTACCAAATATTAAATCACAGCATGTGTTCTTCATGCTCAGAATACAAGTAACAGTAATGGTACTGAACCCCCTGGAAAAGATTCTTATTTTCGCACTTGGTTCTAAAAAGCTTTGTAAGTAACTCAGGATAATGACAGGTATGTACTGATTCTGGAGGAATCATCAGCCTGTTGGGGTTACTGATCTACTAATCTTCATGTTATAGCATTTCTACTTCTTCAGCAATGAGGTTTCTGTATAGCCTGCTCACTGCAGAATGATCTACTTCAATGGGATAGGGGTACAGCTTTACAGGATCCTAATAGAAGTGTTTATTCTGGAGAAACTTCAAGACAAAATGGGAGGTTTTGAGGAAGTCTCAGACTACATAGTCATACTGAAATAACTACCATAAAAGGCAAGAAAAAATTCTTTTACATAGTGCAAAAGTGATTTAGAATAACTTATGCAAGGCTACAGGGAAGAAAGAAAGCATATGGCTGAAAACACTGAGGAGTATTCTGGCTTGCACACAGTGTAATGCTCACTAATACAGTTATTCATATTTCTATATATAGCTCTGTGTATCCCCAACATTTTCAACGTCTTCTCGATAGTTTACATAAATGAAAACCCGACATGTAAAGATCACTCTTTTCAGTTCCTGCCCTTTCCTCACTCCGAACAAAAATGTAGTTAACTATTTCAGAGGAAGACAGATTTTTGCGCCTGTAAATCAGGCTACTTCATCTTTCTGTGTTGAGGGTCTGGAGCAAACATAAAGGGAAGGTGGATTTACACATGGAAATATAAATCCTACTTCCTGTAGTGTTTGGCTTTTCCTTGTAACTAAGTTTATTTACCTGCTTAGCAAGGGAGGTCCAGTTTCAAGGTGAAATTGCTACTGCACTTTTTTTATTTTATTTTCATAACACTTTGATCTCAGCTTCATAAGGCTGATTCTGGCAACTGTCCACATTTTAGCAGGATCTTGTGGAGGTCAGGAGCAGTTCCACAACTACATATAGGACTGCTAACTGAATGGCACAGGCTGGTGTTATGGAGTGGGCTACCAAAACACCAGCAGTCCACAGCAGAGCCCAGGTATCCTGTGGGACTGATGTGTTCATCAGTGCATCCTGTGTTCATCTGTGCATTCTGTGGTCACTCAACCTGCATACCTGACTTCTGGTCAAACAGGCCATAAGAACCATCTCTCCAGCATCATTTAGATGTTTGGAGAGTCAGACTGGTACTTCTATAATTCCATAGAGTTTCTATTTATGTTTGTAAATCCCCATGACATGTCCATCTGCATGTCTATGTACTTAAACACCACTGCACATTCTGGCCCATCTTTCACTCATTTCTTCAGTCTCGCACTCAAGTTTTGCTGAGTGCCACACTGCCAAACCTTCGTAGCCTCAGCAGGAATAACCATGGCTTCCCCTCCGTGTCCCTGTGCACTGCGGGCACTCACCCAGCAGTCTGGCTGTGCGTGGACAGCTGCTTCCTCAGCAGCTGGCTCACACCCAGTGAGGAGGTTGCCTCCAAAGCACGTGGATGCGCATGCAGCTTTTTCCAGCACAGCAAAGCTGTCCCTCTCTAAGTCTTGAGATCAAGGTCTGTCGCTGTGAGCCTCGCTCGAAAAGACACACGGAGCCAAGAATTTGGGAGAGTAGAAAAGCAGCAGGGGAGAATCCCCGCTTTGTTTATTACTTCCTATTATGTACTTTTAGCAAGGTGACCATGGATTGGAGAGTGGTATTCCCACCTCTCAACCACATTGGTCAAAGGAACTGTCACACAGTCATTCCTCTCCAAGGATAAGAATGTAAAACAATGATAATGTTTACAAAACATAACTGCTGTTTCCCTGAAATGAGTGTGAGAAGGTGAAAAGCTTCTACCTAATATGAACGCTCAGCAAACTAGGAAATCTCATGGTAACATCTCACCCTTTTAACTGTTAAAAAAAGAAAACAAAAAAAGAAAAATGAACAATTGTACAACGGAAAAAAAAGGAAGAAAAAAAAAACCTGTACAAAGTTCACCGACCTTCATTTTGGTCGTGGTGTGAAGGTTGCTTGTTGGCCTGGTTCTGCCTTTGCTGTGCAGGGTTTAACCCTGAATCCCCGTGAAGTAACCTGCTCAAAGTACCCCGAACATGTTCTACAAGGGTTTGACCAGACAACCTTCATTTTCCAAATTTCTATATGATGTAAAGGCAGGAGCATTCCAAGAAAAAAAAAAAAATCACTCAAATCAAAGTTCTGTCCCAAACCGCAACCCCAAACCACGGGCACATTCCCCCATAAAGGTCACAATGGCTACAGTAACATAAAACTGAACCATCGAAAACAGTTCCTCTGAGTCCACGATTAACACAACCTGCTGGCTCACACTGCATCACGCTGTTCCACCCAATCCTGCAACAGGCAGCTCCACAGGATCCAAAGCCACTATGGAGGCCATGCAGAAAAGGGGAGGATGGCAAAATCCGTGTCCATGTCAATCAGATGTCGAGGAGGCTTCTCTGATGGGTGGCACCAGGGTGGCACAGAGTACACAAGGTTTCAGGATCAGACAGGATCACAGTCCAGTGCATTTGAGGCAGCTCAGCAGACTTGAAGCGGCCGCCTTCACGACGCCAATCCTCAAATCTGAGAACAGAAAACCTAACAAACACAAGTTGAGCAATTTGAATTTTCTCAAAGAATGCAACATGGGAGGTGGGTGTGGAAACCATTTTGCATAAGTGTGCGCTTCGCAAGAGTCCAAAATGACCATTGCTACTGTGGTGACAACACCTCCTGAACTGCAGGTGCTGGCTGCAAACCAGCCAAACAAACTTGCTCTTGCCCCAGGACTTGGGAAGCTGTTTGGTCCCCCAGACATCTTCGGCACCTTCTCCACTTCCGATTTTTCAGGCTTGACAAGGGCTGGCCATCAACATGAACCACTGCTTTACATATGTCTGCAGTATGGTCCGGCTTGCCACACCGTGCACAGAAAAACAAGGGAGTCACTTTCTGTGCCTCCTTTTCCTGTTTTCCAGGTGTCTGCTGCCCACCTTTCAGCCCCTTTTCGGATGGCTGTGGGCAGCAGCCAGGGCAGACACCTTAAGGTCAGAGGTGTCGAAAACCACACAGGCCTGGATCATGTCCAGGACATTAGAAGTCTCAAGAAGGCTTCCAAGGAGCCTCTGGCAAGCAGCGTTAGCACTGTTCCTTGCAAATTGTTCTAGCAAAATTATTTTCAGTGTCATTCTCAACTTGCTTCTCCAAAGAATGCATCAGACGCCTTATAAATTGAACAGAGGTCTCGTCTGGCCTCTGGACTATATCCAAGAAGTCCTGCTTTAGAGAGGAGGATAACAGTTTTTATCAGTGCAGATACACCTATGTCTCTGCACAGATCCAGGACAGTCTGAGAAAAGCCAAATTGCACATCAGGGTAAGCATATTCACCTCTCCCAGTAAGCAGATCGGCTCCGACCCCAAACAAGGGATCTTGAGACGACTGACTATTTTGGACAGCCACTTCTGTGGCCAGTCGTTCCCAATTGCCTTCAAAGCTAGAAACCTGAACAGGTCCAAACAACGACAAAGACAGGCGTCTAATATCATATGGAAACATCAAAACAGCAAATTTAACACTGATCAATTGTATGACATCAGAAAATCCGACATCACACTTGGCCACGTCCCTTCGGAAGGGAGGCATATCTGCCCAGGACAGGGCAGCGTGGCCGTGAGGCTGTGAAACCACGCCCACAGCTCTCGGGACGAGCTCGAGCACAGCTACACATTCAGTCAGCAGATCCACCACGTCATCAGCCGGGCTCGGCTGCGGTGCAGGACCAGAAAATGCGTCCCGATTCAAGACAGGGTGAGCGTGCAAATCTGACAGCGCTCCAGCCTTGCCCGCCCCTCTCACAGCTGGCTCGGGCCGGCTGGGGGAGCGGGGGAGTGGCAGAGATGTTGCCTCACTCAGCCTCTGCTCGGTGCGGGGGCGCATGCGCTGTACTGGCTAGGGAGGCACGTCTGCCACAGCGCTCCGCCCCCTGCCAGTTCGGGGGGACCCAGGACCGGGCGGACAAGTCCTGGTCGGGGGGGGATGGTGGTGGCACTGCCACGGGGAACCCGCCACCGCACTCGGCCCCCGGGCGGCTCCAGGAGGGCCGGGCTGGGGAGGGGCAGGCTGCGGGGCCGCTCTGACGCTGCATGCGTGGGGCAGGGCGGGGGGGGGGGTGCCTCTGCAAGGCCCCCCCTGCCGGCACGGCCGCCAACGGTGCAGGCGCAGGAGGCGCCTCCATCCCCACTCCAGGGCTGGGGGGGAGTACCTCTGCATCCAGCACCTGCGCAGAAGGCAGCGCTGACCTGGGAGCCGGGACGCCCTGCCCCCACAGGTCACTGGCCGCCCCAGCGCGCGCTGACCCAGCAAAAAGACCTAAAAAAACTCCTCAGCCCTCCCAAAATTCGCACTGGCCACTCTCTACCCCCGACATGGGGGTGGGGACCTCCTGCGGTGGCTCAAACACTGCTTCAGACAAATCATCATCCAAAAGGACGGCACTGGTAGGGGAGCCGATTCTGCTGTCTGTCTCAATCCCAATTCCAGAATCGCAGTCTTGGATAGTCTCTCTTAGAAGCAGAAAGACTGTCCCCCAAGACCCCAAGAGCATGCCCGCATTGGGATCTCTGTCAAGGATGGATGAAAAAAGACTTTTCCCTAGGGTTTTCCATGGGGTGATTGAAAGTGCTTTCTCAGCACTATAAAAATTTCCACGTGTCTTTCCCCAAGCGTATAGTTCTCTTACGTGTCCATTGGGTAGCTCGGCTTCACAGGACATCAAGAATGATTGGACAAGTTCCATTAGAAGTCGATCTTCCCATGAAATTGTGGATTCCTTGATTGCAGCCGTGAAAGACATTTTTGGGTGTTTTTTCTTCCTTTTCTTATCCCACAGCTTGCAATTTGACCATGTTGGGCACCAGATGTCACTGTGAGCCTTGCTCGAAAAGACACAAGGAGCCAAGAATTTGGGAGAGTAGAAAAGCAGCAGAGGAGAATCCCCACTTGGTTTATTACTTCCTATTATATACTTTTAGCAAGGTGACCATGGATTGGAGAGTGGTATTCCCACCACTCAACCACATTGGTCAAAGGAACTGTCACACAGTCATTCCTCTCCAAGGATAAGAATGTAAAACAATGATAATGTTTACAAAACATAACTGCTGTTTCCCTGAAATGAGTGTGAGAAGGTGAAAAACTACTTAATATGAACGCTCAGCAAACTAGGAAATCTCATGGTAACAAAGGTCCTCAGAAGGGGCCAGCTTGTTTCTCCCTTAGGAGTTTGTCCATTCTGCCAACAGGAAAACTCTTATTTGCTTGAAAGTTTCACAGCAGTTATTCCCAAGTTTAGACAACAATGAACACACATGCAGTGGAGTAGCAGTGAAAGCAGTTCTCAGCATTTCATGTACACACAGAGCTGATGTTAGTCACGCACAGCAGCCAGATAAAAATCCAGCCTGTTGCTTCATGATCTCTATCACTGTGTGTCGGAGTCTAGAACATCCCTCTGGCCACCCTGGAGGGTTTGGAGACTGGACAGGGGGGTCTGGGATCTGTACAAGGGGGTCTGGGATCTGTACAAGGGGGTCAGCCAGCCTCACACAGAGCCCAGGAGGACACTGCCTCTGATCCCTGGTCATGGGAGTGAATGCCCACATTGTATGAAGAATCACAAGCTGAGAAAATTCAAAATAAGTAGTAGCTAGTTTATCACAGAGTGTAAATGTAGAATCTAGGATTTTTAGTATATGGGTTTGAAGAGGCAAGATGGAGGAATTGGGGAGTGGCCCTGTCCTCCTTGTTCTTGTTCTTTTTCCCCATTTTCTGCTGAGTTGTATTACAAGGATTGGTTTAGAATAGAAATGACATGTTAACATAGGTAGCAAGTATTGGTAGGATTTTGTAAATAAAAAGTACGTTGTGGACGGTGGTTGGACCAGGGAAACAGTACAAAAAGTCCGGGACCCTCTGATCCGGCCAGTCGGCAGCGTGTCCTGCTCTGCTGGAGATGCCTTGCAGAGCTGAGAAAGAACTAAGATAATGTACCCTGCCAGGGAGACCTGGCAGAGCTGAGAAAGAACTGAGAGATAATGAAGAATAAACAACCTTGGAAACATGCACTGGCGGACTCAGCTTGTCGTCTCTGGCTCCGGCGTGAAACAGTTAGGGCTAGAGAAGATGAAAAACCTTATTACCTTGGGGAACAGCAACCCCGAGGAGACTCCCAGGGAACAGCAACCTTGGGAGAAAACCTTATTACCTCAGGGAACAGCAACCCTGAGAACTGTGGAAATCATTCTGTTGCCCACTTTGCAGCAGTCACCTCACCACTGCATTCTCCTCCTGCATTTGCTGGTTTTCCCCATTACACAACCCACTTAGCTATTTTTCCTGAATTAAAGTTACTCCCATTCCTTGCATGTTTTCATGATTACTCTATGATTATCTATGATTTAATTAAGAGCTCTGCCCATTTGGCATGGTGTATGCTTTCTGGAGTAATGCAGAATTCTGCACTCCTACTTGATGACTTCTGGTTTCCAAGCAAGGCCATGGGGGGACAGACATTCAGCTGAGCAGCAGAACCCAAAGGGTTTCTCATTGAGACCTAGCCTTCATGGAAAATCTGTTTATTCTCCTCGCAAAAACCCAAAATACTTTTGGAATAACAGAAACAGAATTCTTCAGCTTAAGCATATTTCTTCCTTTTTCACTATAGTTAAGAATTGCCTGGAGTGACTCACCTTTCATCATACACCTCTTGATGACTTCCTCCTGGACTGTACCCTCCCAGCAATGCTGGCAGCCGTCAGAGTGTGAGAGAAGGAAGGGACAACCACCCTTGATATTTTCTTCAGACAAAACTGTTCCTGAAGTGTTCTTTCTTTGGTGTGTTCATTATTGTTGTCCATAAAATAATGAAAGGAAAAACGTGCCTATGTTAGCCTGTCAAGGGAAGGAAGCAGGGCAAGAGGCTTGTTTTTAATTAGTCATTTTGTGAACATTTGTGCAAGGACAGAGTCTGCTGCCAAACAGCATCTCAATTAGTACGTCCCTGTGGGCAGACCTTGCTTGGATTGATCTGTGACTTACAAAGGTGACAGAGAGAAGACGCAGAAAGGATTTGTTTGCTTTTTTATTACCTCCCTCTTTTTTGTATAGCTAGGAGAGGAGACTGGTACAGTGGATGGGGTCTAACTGGGAGCAGTGACCCAGTTCAATAAACCTGACTTGGCTCCCGTGGGATTGGATTGAGACAGTGCAGAAGAGCAGGCTGGGACCACACTAGGCACAAGAGCAAGAAGCTGTTTCTAGTGCTTTGTTAGGGAAGAGAGGTGTAACATGAAGCAGTAAGGCAAGGATGAGGAAGGATTTGAGAAAGTAAAAGTACACTGAGCAAAGACACACAAACCCAGAGAGCAAGTTTTGTCACTGGTTGGTAATTCTTTGCAAAGCATTTATCAAGTTCTCCAAACTTGGAGAGGATTTTAGGGAGGGCTGGAGAAGAACAGAAGGAAAGGAATACTTTTTTCTTCAGAAAAAGTTAATGAAGAGTATTTTTTTCCTACTGAAAACAAGGTGTGCATCCAGGCTTAAAAAACCCATGATATTTCACCAGAGAGATTTTAAAGGTTTTGGTGGTTTTTTCACACAGCAGAACAGTGTTTTGCATCACTGAAACTCCCTGAGGAGTGCAGTAGCATTTCTCAGCATGTTAATTGTCACATAGTGCAGCGGGTAGCTTCTGCTCAGGAGAGAGGGGTGGCAGTGAAGAGATTAAAATGATGATTCAATCAGGAGACTCTCAGAAATCTGCCTAGTGACATTTTTAAAAAAGACTCAAGCTCTGTGACATAGTTACAAAGGAGAAGTCTTAATTAAAATTAGCAGGCAGATGAAGCATTTGAATGGATATCTTTCAATTCTTTTTCCCTTTCAGCTCACAGTAAACCCTCTTCTCCTTTTCTGTCTTTTTTCACAACAGCTTAAGTTTGCTTGAACTGTTTTGCTTGTCCATTTTCTTTCAATCACAAAAAAAAATTCCTTTAAATTGTACTCTCTCTAGAGTGCCATGCAAATAACTTGCATTTCTATGATTCCTTTCAGCCCAGAACAATTTAGAGGCAGTTCTGCTTATCGGCCTGTGAGTTAGTCTGTATATGGCTCACTATCCCGTTGTAGTTTGTGAAACAGGCACAGAAATTAACTTGGGGTCTGCATCACCATTAGCTGTGTCTGGGTGTCAATAACAGAAGTTAGACATGGTTTATTTACAAGTTTATCAGATCAGAACAGAAATGTTGTTCAACTCTGGCTCCATCTGCTTCTGTTTCTGACACCTGTTGGCAGTTAGGGATAACATTTTATGCACTAGGACAGACAAGCAGAAACTCCAACTGTGGAGATCCTAAAGCTAACATGAACCCTTGAGCTTTCATATACATATACACACATATACATATACACACATATACATATATATATACACACATATATATACATATATATATACATATATATATAAACCATGTAAGAATTCACTGCTACTAGCAGTAGCAGTGAATTCTTACATAGTTTATATAGCAGTATATAGCAGTAATGTCATACTACATGAATTCAGATATAGGTGTTATAAATGATGGTAATAATTTAATTTGCACCTCCTGTTTCACTACCCTTTCATTATGCAGGAAAAGCAGGCAAAGCTCCATTGCATGCTTTCACCAGAGAAATGAAAACCCAAACCCATTTCATATCCTTAAATCAAATTTTCCTGATTGAGCAGATAGGAAAGAAAGCACGCACTCTTGAGTAAGTGACAACATTTAAAGGACAGACAAATGAAATCTATTTTTGATTATCATTATCATATGGTTAAGCAGAGCAGAAGGACAGGTAACTTGGCTTTTAAGTTTGTTACACCTAGATTTTGGACGAGCTTTCAGCTCAGCAACTTGCTGTGTGTGTACTTTGCCAGGCAGAACAAGCCAGATTGCTGCATTTCTAGCTAGGGAATTAAAATGTAGATTCAAAGCAGATGGGGATGTTTCTGCAGCAGCTGAATAGGAATACACAGAAAATGAGAAAACTCGTCCCTCCCCCTCCCAAACAAAGTCAGCTATCATCTCCTTCTGACAAAGGCCTATTCTTCTACAGACCCCATAAAATTATCTCTCTGGGGAAGATCTGAATTTATGTACTATCAGGGCCCTTTGTGAAGTGCTGGAGAGCCCTTGGGCCAGCAGAACATCATCGCTCGCAAGGCCGCTCCTCGAGAGGAGCAGAGCCACCTCTGTTCAGGAACTCCTTCAACACTTGTTTTACATACAAAGGGAAGGGAAAACAAGACAACGAGAACCAAAATCAGCGAAATAGAAAATTATTTCCTAGATGGCTGATACCTCATCGACATTCAGTCTAACCTGTTCTGTATTGGAGCAGCACAACAAAGCCATCCTCCTGGATTAGAGGTTAGTAAGCACAGACAGCTGGTCTCCCCCTGGATCTCTCCCCTACACTGACCTTGCACAGGGAACCCTTCCCTCCGTTATCTTTAGATAAACTCCCGTTGTCCCTGAAACTGGAATAACTGTGCCATCTCACAGTCACATTGCCTCTGCATCTGTCATGCATCATTGTGAATCATCTTTGTTTTCAGCAGGGAGTTTCAAGTCATTACCCACCTAAAACAGGATTCAATCAATGTGTTAGTGACTCCGAGAGTTTTCTTTACCGTGGCACAGGAAGATTTCTTGTATTTGGATTTTTCTTTTCTTGGCTATTAACTATTTCATCAGATGATGACTTAAAAAAATCAAAAGAGAACAAACCCCAAAAACCCATCCACCCTCTCTTTTTCTCTAGAAAGTCAGCAAATCAATTCAATTTCAAATCTGAATGCTATTCTCTGCCATTCTACCCTTGGTGGGTGCATTTTACTTCTACAAGCTTTGGATTCCCCTCTTCAGTGTTGCGGTTTCTTAGTCTTTTCAGTGTAATTAGTCTCAGCTGTGATACTACATATTTTCTTCTTCCTCTGGGCAAAATATCCCCCCCAAACAGTTTCTCTGTTCTTTCCCTCCCTCTTTAAATAGTAATTTACCTTTTAAGAAAACACAACTGCCTCCCTCTGTGATACTGTCCTTATCTTCTCCCTGCACAGCAAGAACAAGAATTTCTACTTCTTGAGAAAACACTCATAAGCTCAAAGAGAGAAAAGGTCAACTGTGACAAGGATTATGCATTTCTGAAACTCCTTTTCCTATCTAAAAAGATTCCTACTTTATGTCTGAACTACAGAACTAGGGTTTACCCTCGCAAAACCAAAAATCTTGCTGTACCACTTGCATCACCTCCTACAAGGTGATTACACTGTTCTTCATTATGACAAAAGCTTGTTTTTCTGAATGGCTAGAATGCCATTTAAAGCTAGGAAATAATCACTTTCCGTCACCCCTAAAGATAGGCAAGAAAGTTCTTAGCTCTGTTTTACAATTGGAAGGAATAAAAGAAAAAGTAATATAGAACTTTCTCTGTGAGACAAGAAGTGTAAGCATGAGATTCTCCTAGATTTTCTTTCTTCCTCAGCAGCTCTCAAATACAGGTAAAGTTGAAATGAAGACAATAAAAGCAACCAGCTGTGAGGACTGTAGAACTGAGGAAAGGAAGAATTCTGCCCATCCACTACTGATTCAGTTTTCCACTGTAAAGCATTTTTCAATTCTGCTTGTAAGACACTGAACATGGACCAAAGTCAGATGGGGTATGAATTTATATACCTTCCTGGGTAGGGGGAATCTTTCAAGAATATCCCTCATCTAAAACTCTGTGCTGTCATTTTGACTTTCCAGGGCTCTGCCTCAAATGCTCAGATGCTAAATACACATTCAAGATCAACATCATACAGGGCAGGAAAGTAATGCACCTACTTTGTGCATTTTAAAATCACCAAAGATTTTAAGTGAAGAAGCATAGTTTCTCATTTTTCATCTGGGGTGACTTGACTTTAACTAAGCTTTGTGTCATGAGTAGAGATAACAAGTGAGAGAACTGTGTAAATCTTCCCAGCAGATGATCTATTTGACAGCCTAACTTTGTCAAATGCATTAACTATAACATTGAAAGAGAAAGCTGGTGATCTCTGCTCTTTTGAGGTGTCAGGTACTTAATATTATCTGTCTTCTTCATTCAGGTACTATAAATCTATTTTTTCCCTTTAAGAAAAGAGAAGATTAGAATGAGAAGATGAGAAATACAGAAACTAGAGTTTAAAAAAAAGGTGGGTTTTTTTGTTTTTTTTTAAGAGCTTACAGAAGAGCTTTCCTTCAAGCAAAAAAATACAAAGAATGCAAATAAACATTGTCAAGCCATGAAACACTCAGTATTACAACAGAAGAGCACTGTGGGAGTTACTGGGGCATGACCAATATACAAAATACCACCACTACCTTTCCTGTAATTGATAGTAGCACCTTTAAGTTACTAGAATCTAATGTTTCTGTGTAAAAACCTGATCTCTGGCCTACTCAACATCAGTTTTTCCATCCATTGCAGAGGATGCAATTTATGGTCCTCTTTTCCATGTACAGTCCATGGAAATGAAAGTAATAAAGTAACAAATCATTTTGCAGTTATGTAAGTTGTTGTACCTAAAACTAAATCTAAATTATGATAAGGCCACAAATGAGAACAAAAGTTAATAACAGATTGTTACAACTGCTCCTCTTTTCAATCAGCTTATTGAAAACCCACTAAGTCTCAAATCAAACAAGTTAATTTAAAACTTAAAAGCTTAGCTGTTTGTTTTACAATGCCTATGAATAGTTCATCTCTGAGCTTCTGGTCTGAAAAAAACCACCCTATATCCTGTCCTATGTGCTCAACATTTTGCCATGCCACGCTGTACACAGTTCATGGCCTGTGGCCACTGTTTTATAGTGTCTGGCTACCCTGAATCCTTCAGAGAGAGTTACTCAGTTATGCTCAGCATAACATGCACTAGTTACTGTTCATGTCTTCCCGTGTGAAATGCAGATCTACTCCTGACAGACAATGTTTGCAGTACTTGCCTTAATTAACCTGGTTCTGTGTATTATAAATACATATCTGTAACTTTAACAGAAAGAGGCAACAATGATGCTCAAAGTGCTTACAAAATGCGTTTCCTTCATTTTGTGCATTGTTATGTGTTGGTTACTGCAGTTCCCTGTGAGTCTATCTGTGGTTGTGACCTATATGAGCAAAACAACTGGCAAAGGCTGCTGCCCTGTTCCAGCTGAAGAGTAAAGGAAGTGGTGTCATGTGCAAGCCCCAGCATCATTCAGTAACTCCCTGTGGGAAGTGAGAGGGCTCTCCAGAGACAGCCTCAAAGAAGTGGCTTCACAAATCCTACAGGTGGGATCTCAGGTCAAACAAGTGTGTGTACTGGTGCTAGGCTAGATGGGTGAAGAGTACTACAGTGCAAGTCCGCAGAACTGGGAAGGCATTTGGAGCCACTCTGCACTGGGAAGGGTCAAACGTTCGTATGGGCCAGTTCCTATAAAGACTCATTTGAATCAAAGTTATTGCATTTACTTGGAAACGAGTGTCATAGTTACAAAACATGAGCTTAAACTTTCAAATAAGTCAGTGCAAATTCTGCAGTAGGTTCCTAGCAAGCCAGATCGAGGGGGAAGCCTCTGTGATTAACACCCAAAAAAGGTCACTTCCTGCCAATTCCAGGGTTCACAGGCCAATCCAGGTGCTGCAGGGGCATCCCAAAAATGGACACTTGAAAACTGTTGGTTGGCAGTCCTTGGTAATTTCATCTCTAAAAATTACTGTCAGTGTTTTTAGTCATCAACACTTGTAGCCACAGTCTCTAGCTGCTGCACTGCCTTCCTCCAACTTCAGCTTCCTGCAGTTCTGTGGAGCACATTCCCTCATCCCCATCCACTTCCTCTTGTTAACCTTGTAATGGAAAATCTCTCAAAATGTCTCTCTCTCTTTCTTGTTGCTATCTGAAGTGCACCAATCTTTCCTCCAACACAATCTGACACAACAAACAGAGGGGGAGTTATTACTGCTGACCACATATTTTATCTTTTATAGCAATTTCTTTTGGAATCCTGATTGAGCTTTTCAGTATTCGGTAGACTCAGGCTGTTGCCAATGTGTTTCTTGTAAAGGGGACTGCAAATCCTTAACCTTTGTATTTCCCTCCTTTAATTTACAGCAACAGCAGTGCTTACCAGCATCTAGTTATTTTCATGATAGCCCATTTGACCAAGTCAGGATTTAAAACTGAACATCAAAGAAGCATCTTCTGTATCATGGAGGTTTGATTGATTTACAAGGCTGTGCACATTTTTACAAAGCAGTTCCTCAGCCATTAGCCCACAATACCAATTGGTTTTAGCATAATCTCAGGATCTTTTCTCTAACTTACTGGCAACAGCACTACTAGAGTTAAAATGTTTTGGTGTTCTGTTTTAGCTCGAACATCTTTTTGCTGATTTCTGAGTATCTTGTTTTACAATAGCCTCCTTCAGGCAATAGAGTCCAGAGCAAAATTTAATCTTCAGAGAGCATAAAAAAAGGAATCAGCCATAGTTACCAAAAGATCATTAAGTATGTCATGGGTTGGCACTGGCCAGATGTTAATGCACCCATGAATATATGTTTTTTCTCTAACAACTCCTGTGGGATGTGATCAGGAACAGAGCAGAGCAGGCTTAAATCTTGAAAACAAAAAAAAACACCAAAACTTTATTCCATTACAGAAGAACAGCGACAGAAAAACTCTTAAACACACACAGAGACAGAAATAAAAACTTCCCAGGACATTTTTTCTCTTCTCCCAGTTTCCATCCCCCACACATTACTCTTCACAGACCAAACCTTTGGGTTTTAGATCAAACAATCACCACTCAAAAAAAACCAAACCAATCTTCAGTTCGGCAAGGGAGAGAGGAGTCTCTCTCGCACCACAGACTGTTCTCCAGAACACACAAGTCTATTCTTTATGTGTTCCCATGTCACCTGTGGCACTGCCCGGAGAAGTCTGCCAGGGTGACTCTCTCTTTTTCCTATGTCCAGCGCTCTCACCGCTGTCTCATAGGCCAAAACTACATACAGGGCTTTTTAAGGATGCTTGCATGCCGAGCTCTCCCCCTTTTTACCCAGGGGCCGGGGTTCCAGGAGCAGGTCTCCCCTGAGGGCAGAGGGCGCCACCTCACCCTCCCCCTCTTTTCTCTGCTCACTCTACTCTTCAAGTGCCAGTCACTGTAGCAAAAGCAGGGCAGCTGCATCCACCCAAAATGCAGTTTATGTTCAAAAGAGACTTAAGTTCAGTCCATGGCTGACATTATGCAAGAAAAGTCCAGCTCCGAAGGCTACTCCTCTCATTCTTTGCCCATCAGGTTCCTTCCAATCGTGCTTTATCACCTCGGTCCCAGGCCGCTTCCTTCTCCTTTTTTCCAAAATCACCAGTCATGAGAATCAATGTCTAAGAAAAGTTTCTTTCTGCCAAGCAAGGGTTAACAGCTTCTATCTCCCAGCAGGGTGCAGACACAGGCACTCCCAGGCTCGGCAGCTCCCACGTGGCTGGGCACCTTCTCCCGGAGTTTGGGGGGGGGGGAAGAGGGGGTGAGCACACACAGAAGGCACTTCCACAGTTTTCCACCCCTCCATCCTGGACGGGGCAGCTCAGTTCCAGTCCTGTCCACTCTCTTCCCCCGGGGCTCCGGCTTACCTGAGCCCGACCACGTGTTTCCCCTCCCCCACCTAGCCTCGTGGCTGGGCAGGGGAAGGAGACCTGAGACGTCTCTCTGCTGAAACCGGGATCCAAAAAGAGGCCGAACCCCCTTGGGGTCCTGCTTTTAACTCTTTGTGTCCTCAGAGGCGTGTCCAAACCTCCGAGTGACCAATCCAGGTGCCAGCAGAAAAGCTGATTACTGATTGGACTGCCCACATCCCCCTGGAAAAATTCACCTCCCCCGCAACCACGACAAAGTAGTAGAGGAATATCAATAAGACTTCTGCATTGGACTTTTGGAGGGCAGACTTTGGCCTATTTAGGAGGATTATCCAAAGAGTTCCTTGGGAAGCAGTCCTTAAAAACAGAGGAGTTCAGAAAAGGTAGACGTGCTTCAAAACAGAGATCTTGAGGGCACAGGAACAGACTGTCCCTGTGTGCCGAAAGAGGAGCCCAGGAGGCAAATGTCCAGCCTGGCTGGGCATGGAGGTTTTGAAGGAACTTGGGAACAAAAAGAGTATGTATCATCTTTGGAAGGAAGGTCAGGTCTCTTGGGAAATATTTAAGGGGGCTACTAGAACATGTAGGAAAAGAATTAGGGAAGCCAAAGCTCAGTTTGAACTTAGAATGGCAACTTCTGTAAAGGATAATAAAAAATGTTTTTACAAATATATTAATGATAAAAGGAGGGGTAAGACCAACCTTTGTCCTTTATTAGATGCAGGAGGGAACTTAGTAACTGTAGATAAGGAGAAGGCGGAGGTGCTTAACGCCTTCTTTGCCTCAGTTTTTAGTGGGAAGACTAGCCTTCAGGATAATTGTCTTCTTGAGTTTGTAAATGGTGTCAGGGAGCTGAATGGTCCCCCCATTATTCAGGAGGAGGCAGTCAGACAACTATTGGGATGTTTGGATATTCATAAATCTATGGGCCTAGATGGGATCCATCCCAGGGTGATGAGGGAGCTGGCAGATGAGCTTGCAAAGCCACTCTCCATCATTTACCAACAGTCGTGGTTCACTGGTGAGATTCCAGATGACTGGAAGCTGGCCAATGTGACACCCATCCACAAAAAGAGTAGGAAGGAGGATCCT
The DNA here is from genome assembly GCF_021018805.1 of Prinia subflava. Lineage (NCBI taxonomy): Eukaryota > Metazoa > Chordata > Aves > Passeriformes > Cisticolidae > Prinia > Prinia subflava. The sequence continues at coordinate 97,721 of NW_026960612.1, forward strand.
AGTAATTATAGGCCAGTTAGCCTGACCTCAGTCCCTGGTAAGGTTATGGAGCAGTTTATATTGAGTATTATCATGCAGCACTTACAGGATGGCCAGGGTATCAGACCCAGCCAGCATGGGTTTAGGAGGGGTAGGTCGTGTTTGACCAACCTGATCTTTTATGACCAAGTGACCTGCCTGGTGGATGCAGGAAAGGCTGTGGATGTTGTCTATTTGGACTTCAGCAAGGCCTTTGACACTGTCTCCCACAGCATACTCCTGGAAAAGCTGGCAGCCCACGGCTTGGACAGGAACACTCTTTGCTGGGTTAGGAACTGGCTGGATGGCCAAGCCCAGAGAGTGATGGTGAACGGTGCTGCATCCAGCTGGCGGCCAGTGACCAGTGGTGTCCCTCAGGGATCTGTGCTGGGGCCTGTTTTATTCAATATCTTCATTGATGACATGGATGATGGGATTGAGTCTTTCATTAGTAAATTTGCAGATGACACTAAGCTGGGAGCGTGTGTTGATCTGTTGGAAGGTAGGAGGGCTCTGCAGAGAGACCTGGAATGGTTGGATGGATGGGCAGAGTCCAATAGGATGAAGTTTAATAAGTCCAAGTGCCGAGTCCTGCATTTTGGGCCCAAAAAACCCCTGCAGCGCTATAGGCTGGGGACGGTGTGGCTGGACAGTGCCCAGGCAGAGAGGGACCTGGGGGTACTGGTCAACAGCCGGCTGAACATGAGCCAGAAGTGTGCCCTGGTGGCCAAGAAGGCCAATGGCCTCCTGGCCTGTATCAGGAACAGTGTGGCCAGCAGGAGCAGGGAGGTCATTCTTCCCTTGTACACAGCACTGGTGAGGCTGCACCTTGAGTACTGTGTCCAGTTCCTGGGCCCCTCAGTTTAAGAAAGACATTGACGCACTTGAGCACATCCAGAGGAGGGCAACGAAGCTGGTGAGGGGCTTGGAACACAAGCCTTATGAGGAATGGCTGAGGGAGCTGGGGTTGTTTAGCCTGGAGAAAAGGAGGCTCAGAGGTGACCTTATCGCTCTCTACAACTTCCTGAAAGGTGGTTGTAGTCAGGTGGGGGTCAGTCTCTTTCTCCAGGCAACAACTGACAGAATGAGAGGACACAGTCTCAAGCTGCATCAAGGAAAATATAAGTTGGATATTAGGAAGAAGTTTTTCACAGAAAGAGTAATAAAGTACTGGAATGGCCTGCCTGGGAGGTGGTGGAGTCACCATCCCTGGATGTGTTTAAAAAAAGACTGGATGTGGCACTCAGTGCCATGGTTTAGTTGAGGTGTTAGGGCATGGGTTGGGCTCGATGATCTTGAAGGTCTCTTCCAACCTACTAATTCTGCAATTCTGTGATTCTGTGATAGTACCAACTGTTTTCAAGACATTGAATTTTTTCAATGAAGACAGAAAAACTGAAGCACAGACTAAGACTTTTGTGCTGCCTTGTTATATTGCAGTGTATGAGAAAACATCTCTGAATCATCCCTAACAGCTCTGAAGACCTCTCTACCTCCACAGCTCTAGGAATAAAGGCTGGGGCAGGGAGCTCAGGCAGGGGGAGGTTGGGAGCTGCTGGGATCCCTATCAATTTCCAGGATGGGACTGAGGCCCTGCTGGATGATGCGGACACATGCCCTGTATACATGGCATGCTCAGCTGGCCCCTCTGCTTGAAGGGAGGAACATGGCTTTGTTGAGACCTATCAGTGATAGGACTTTAAAAGTGCTAGAGGGAGAAAGTAGGAAATAGGATGGCCTTGGAGCCATCAGCACCCTGAATAGAGTTCAAACAGCTTCATGATAATTTCTCTCTGTCATGCTGCACAGCAGTATGGGGGCATGTTCTGTCTCTAGCATTTGCCTGATTTGCTTTAGTCTTCCACATGCTTTTTTAAAGGTTAACTGCAGGTACTCCAGGATTTTTTTTTCCATCTTGTTTTCAATTCTAATTTTAGGTGCAACTAACTTTTCAGAACATTTGCTTAATCACCAATACCTATCATACACTTTAAGACAATTTTGGTTTGGAAAGCTGAGGCACACATCTGATTTATTAAACACCGTTTCCCCAGAAAGCTTTTGTGAGCTAGATGAGGCTGTTAGGAAGGTTTGTTTGCTGGGGAGTGTAATAACCAAACAAACTTTGCCATTCATCCTTGTCCCCCAACCTTCCCACAATAAAATTATTAGCTCATTTTCTCATAATCAACCTGGCTGACCCTCAAAGGTTAACAAAGCAAAGATAAAGTGCCCCATATGCATTTGACAGTGGTATTCATATTAGCTTAACTGGCTGCATTAGACATTAAGTATCCTGATAGATGTCTCCTCTCTTCTCCCAGCTCCCCCTGCCTTTTTTTTTTTTTTTTTTTTTAAGAAAAAGCAGCTGGTCATTACCCCCAGAGGCTGTATAGAAGTAACACTACCAATCACAGACTGTGCTGTATTTCTTCTGAGTAAAATCAGTTGCATATATCAGAGCTTAATGCCTATCATCCTTGCTTTGCTCCCAAAACTGTTGTCTCCCTGATGTGTTTTGGGGGAGCAAGGGTGACAAAGGGACCATAGGTTTGTGTTGGCAAGAAAAGCAGGGACTGTGCTGTGCAATCCACTTGGTGTACAAGGACACGCACATGCTTACGGGAACTCAAGCACACAATGCAGGGCGTTCTCCCCTACACCTGCATTCCTGAGCTCAAGACCACCACAGCTATGAGGTTGCTGGCTGAAGGACTAGCCTGGCAAACACTCTGCATAACCTTGCCAGGTAGGAGCAGTTCTGCAGGGCTTGTGGGATCAAGTCCTCATTGCTGGAGGTGTGGATTTAAAGAACGAAAAGTCACCTGACCCTTTTGAGGATAGCTTGCCCGCTTAGGTCCTCTTAGGAAGGCTAAAAAGAGGCATTTAAAAGGCTTCCATTAACTTTCATCTTCTGTAGGAAAGATGTTTACTTAAGCTGAAAAAAGTCTCAGCTATGATTTATGAGTTTCATTCAAAGTAGTCTCATATCTTAGATTTGTCTGTAGTTCCCAGCTTTCTAAATCCAGTTGAGTGGGTACTTTACAATGGTGACCTTTTCATCCACACTGCTTCTTTGTGCACTAAGATCATGTCTGTGTTGTGGACAGACAATAATCAATTAGTGAAATGGTATCTCGTGATTGAGAATATGAAGTAGGCTTTGCAGAGGCTGACAACAGCTCTTTTAACTCACCCCTTTCTCTATGTCTCTTAAATATCCCACAATATCAAAGGTCTTTCATTAGAGCTTCAAACTCTCTCAAATCCATGCAGGCCACTATATACCTCAGAAGACTATGAACTGATGTGAGCCGACAGCAAGTGGCAAGTTGCCAGAATGAAGAACAACTGACTGTTTTCAAAGCTTTGAAAATATTTGAAAAGGAAGGACAGAGAGAGAGGTGTTGCACTTCCCTTCAGGACTGCTCAAATGCCACTCTTACAAGTGTCAGCTGTGGGAGTCTGAAAGTCTTAGAGAGAGTTAAATCACAATCTGCCAGTTCCCCTGTCTCCTTTTAGCTTGGCAGCAGTGAATTTTCTGCCTCTTTATGTTGCATCCCACCACAAAGGGAAAATTTTAAACAGGAGAAACAATGTTCCTTTGAATTACTGGAAATTAAAGGAAAGCAGGAATGCCAGCTCATTCTGGGGACCCAACTGTTTCTCAGCACAGCAATTCCAAGTTTTTATCCAGTCTTTTAATTTGATTAAAGGGAGAAACTTTCTTGCTAGAGCTGTGTTTTTAAGCAATCATCGCATTCACAAAATCTAGACTTGTTACCGGTTTCCAGTTTCCCTGGAATACCAAAGTGATATTCCACAGAAAGGAAAAAGCCTGTATCCTTGTAATAATCTTTTTTCTCTATTAGTTTTCTTAAATGTTTCTTGTCACAAAATACATAGAACTCCCCATATACTGCCCATTTATGCTTAAATACTAAGAAGTTTTAAATGGCTATACATAAAACCGTCATCCTTTATAAGTGGGGATAGAACAAGATAAGAAGTAACTGAGACACGGCCTCAGATGTGTGGAAGCACGAACTGGAGCCTATCACTTGATCCTCAGAACAAGATTAACAGTGGCCTTCTAAAGAAAAACCTAAAAACTCTTGGCAAGGGATATAAAACTAAAATTAGAAAGGGAAGAAAAATACTATAGCCAAGATGGTAACTACAGAAAATATGTTTTTCAAGCTAGGCTTAAGAAACTAGGCTGTAACTCCTCAATAAAGGCTGTCATGATGTGAAGTTGGTGTCTCTTGACTGACAATTTGTTTGGATCCTGAGCCCTTTTATCTATGATCAATGACCAAGTTCTTCCCAAACTTGTATATTGAGTATTCAAAATGAAAACATAGTCCCACATCTTCATCTCAAACCTAAAGCTGGAGGGGATGGCAACAGTACCCATGCCGAGCTCTCTTGGGTGCTTGGAACTGTGGTATGGCAGCACCAGCTCATGTTTTGTTTCTCTCCCAGAGTTTTGCCTTTATTAGGATTAGACCTTGACTGTTCTTAGGTCGTCAGCTGGCTCTGGTCATCAAAACCACCTTGACTTTCATCTCTGGTACATCAGGAGAAGTATCTATAACTGTTTTCTCAGATCTGGATTTCAGCCCAATAATCCATGCGATTGTTCTGTGTAGCTTGCAATAACCCACAATGAAAACTGCTCCTGAAGACCACACACAAATGCAGAAAAGCTGAATGGCAACCATAGCTCCAGGGAGCACCTTCTCATAGACCTCTAAAAATGCATTAGGTTCTTATCTTCTGTGGTGCCTCAGCAACAGTGGAAGTCAGAAGAGATGTTTGCACGAGTAGCTTGAAGACTTAAGCACACTGAAAGGTTTTAGTGAAACAACCTTTTCTATAAAGCTCTGCTATAAAGCCTGTTCTGTTGATTTCAGTGTGATTTATACAGTGAAGGAATAAAACTGCTTAGTTACTGAGGGGAAATTCGAGGTAATTAATACAAGTTTTTGGAAGATTATACAGATACATGTTAAAGCTGCTTGTATATCAAGCACCTGAATTTGGAGAAAATCTGGCAGAGTGTAGCATATGCATAAAGTCTCCAGAGAACAGCCTGTGGATTTACTATGTGACCTCCATGTATTTGGTCAGGGAACAAATGGTATGAATATAGATCCACCCAGGGAGAACATTGGATGTCATGAACTGGGTTGTTTATTCTGTCTAAAGGGGGAGCATTAATGACAGTCTTCAGTTACATGGGGAGAAAGAAGGCTGTCATGGGTTAGCACTGGCTAGATGTTGATGCACCTATGAGGGTATGTTTTTCCTAATGAGCTACTGTGAGATGTGGTCAAGAACAGAGCAGAGCAAGCTTAAAACTTGAAAACAGAGAACAAAACTTTATTACATTACATAGGAACAGGAATAGAAAGAAAAACTCTAAACACACACACAAAACAGAAATGAAACTTTCCCAGAACATTTCTTCTCCCCCAATTTCCACCCCCTACACTTTACCCTCTATAGACCAAACCCTTGGGTTTTAAATCAAACAATCACCACTCAAAAAAACACCTAATCTTCAATTCAGCAAGGGAGAGAGGAGTCTCTCTCGCACCACAGACTGCTCTTCAGAAAACACGGGTCCACTCTTTATGTGTTTCTATGTCACCCGTGGCACCACCCGGAGAAAGTTGCTGTGGTAACACTCTCTTTTCTATGTCCAGTGCTCTCACCACTGTCCATGGGCTAAAACTGCATATAGGGCCCTTTTAAGGATGCTTGCATGCCGAGCTCTCCCCATCTTTCCCCTGGGGCCGAGGGTTCCAAGAGCAAGTTTCCCCTGAGGGCAGAGGGCACCACCACACCCTCCCCCTCTCTTCTCTGCTCGCTCCACTGCAGCAAGTTGAGCTGGCCACATCCACCCCAAAATGCAGTTTATGTTCAAAAGAGACTCAAGTTCAGTCTACGGCTAACATTATGCAAGAAAAGTCCAGCTCAAAAAGCTACTCTTCTTCATCCCTGCCCATCTGGGATTCTTTTCATCTTCTTTTATCATCTCAGTCCCAAGCTGTTTCTCTCTCTCTTCTGAAGCCACTAGCCATGAGAATCAATGTCTGGGGAAAAGTTTCCTTCTGCCAAGAAAGGGTTAACAGTTTCTGGCTCCCGGCAGGGTGCAGGCTCAGGCACTCCCAGGCTGGGCAACTCCCACGCGGCTGGGCACCTTCTCCCGGAGGGGGGTGGGGGGGGTGGGGGGGAGACACACGGAAGGCATCTCTACAGTTTTCCACCCCTACATCCTGGATGGGGCCAGCTCAGCTCTAGTTCTGTCCATTCTCTTCCCCACCCCCGGGGCCCCAGCTTACTTCAGTTCAGCCACATGGTTCTCCTCAGCCCGGCCACGTGGCTCCCCTCCCCCACTCAGCCTAAAGCTGAGCAGGGGAGAGGACATGTCTCCCTGCTGAAACCGGAACCCAAAAGAGTCAGACCCTCTGACAGTCCCCGCTTTTAACCCCTTGTGTCCTCGGAGGCGTGTCCAACTTCTCAGTGGCTACTCCAAGTGCCAGCATAAAACTTGACTGCTGATTGGTTTGCTCACAACTCCCTGAAAAATTCACCTCCCCCTCAAACCGAGACAAAGGCATAGCACAGAAGGAAAAAAAAAAAACCTGCTCTGCATGTCTGTGGCAGATGCGATGAGCTGATCTAAGGTTATGTTTTAAATGGTAGAAGCTTTCTAATAAGTTAGATTAATTACTGCATGTAACTGTGTTATTATGCAACCTTCTTCATCAGGGACTTTTGAAAACAAGTTGGATTGGTCTGGTACAGGTCTGGCTGGTGTTGCCCTGAAACCAAGGAACAGGGCACCAACAAGCCTATTTTTCCTATGTGTTTATGAGCAATTGGTCTGGTTTGTAAGTCGCGAAAGGCACAAATTGGGAGAAATAAAACTAAATCACAAGTGGGAATGAAAACACATTTTTAAATTAAATCATGCAACAATTAAAACAGTGTAAGATGTTTCCTCAACTCCTCCAGCTTCACTGTGTGGAAGTGAACCCCCAGCAAGACATGCAGGGGCAGGCAGCATCTCTCACAGGGACATAGGGCATCTCATGGCTCACTGCCCCTGGCAGGGATCCCCAGAACCTGCTCCTTGGCTATTTCAGCACACACAGTGTACACTGTGTAGTGTGGGAGCTGCCTCTTTGGCTGCCAAAAGTTGAGTTCACTACAACATCCCAGTCTAGGTGTGGCAGAGCCATGAGAAAAACAGAGGAGGAATGTGCGGAGGGGTGTAAAGGCTACCATAGTTTGGCCAGTGAAGGGGCTGAAAGCTCTGCTTTACCATCTGGACATGTGGGAGCACCAGAGTACACCTTGGAGCCATCAACTTTCTCTGCATTGTCCCCACTGTCCTCTCAGTATGACCTTCAGCTTTTAAAAAGAAATTTAAGAAAACTGCATTTTGTAAAAAATTCTGTTTTCAACAGAAGTGTGACACCAACAGGATTTCCTGTTTGAAGTTCAAAGGATAATGGAAACCAGAGCTGTATAAATAGGTTTTCTGAGGACACTGCAGTCCACAAGGTTTTATTCTCTTCTATCAGTTCTTCGCTTATATGTTTATTTTCTAATGTTACTGTCCCAAGACGATGAAACCTTGAAATTTTTAGCTTTCCAGTGATTTTTTTTTCCCATCTACTGATCTTTCACTCTGCCAAAAGCCATGATGAAATCATTATGAATAACTGACTTTTGACTGGTGCTAGGAAGTCATCAACCCAAGAAATCCATGCTATATCCAAGTCTGAAGCCAAATGGACAATGATCACAGAAACTGGAAGATGATGACAGTGACCTCTTGGTAACCCTCTCTAAACAGCAGGTTGATAACATCAAGTGTGCCTTGAGGAATGGTTCAGCCACCAACGCTTGCTTATCCTGGCAGGCTCACAAGAGGCTGAACAGCAGAGCTTGGCCAGAACAGCAAGAGAAGTCAGCTGTTGCTCTTGGGGAGCTCATTTTAATCAGCAGCCCATATCACCATTGCCATTTGATACATGGGGTAGCTGAAGTACTGAGAGGAAAACCATCCCTCAAATCACATCCTTTCTCCAGACATCAAAAACATGTCAAAGAACCAGTTGTGCATCTGATTAACACTGCTCAACACACCTACTCTAGCATAATGGACTGAGATGAAGAAAAAGAGACTGTTCTGTTTTCCAACTCCAACATCTTTGCCAGTGTTGAATTCACAGGCACTGGGGAATTACCGAATGATGTCCTGTGTGGGTCACAATTTGAAATAATTTTGCTGGCCCAGACTTCACAGAGAAGTTTCTCATTAGCATCTCACTCATCACGCACTTCTTTGAGCACCCCTGAGATTTAAGGCTATAACTCCCATCCCTGCAGCCTTCCTATTATAATTATTGGATACAAAGATTCTCAAAAAACCAGCAAAGATGAAAGGGTACTTTAGTTCAGCTTCCCCGTATTTGTTAAAGATATCTAATAGTCAGGGTGATGCTCAAGAAATTGAGCAATACTGGTCTTAGAGTATGTTGGCATCCCAGCACCCAAGGTAGTACCAAACAAGCTAACCCGGGGAGCAGTGCAGCTCTGTGGAATGGCCTGTCCATACCAACCACCTGGATCCACCATACTCCAAACCTAAACTACGGAAAAGAGCTCACAACTGGCAAGAACAGACAGAGATGCCAACCTCATCTTGAGGGATCTGGTTATTGCAACAGGAGGGTCCTTTTGTTTCTTAAATTCAACCTGGTTCTGAAGTTTGACCTTTCAGGAAACATTTCTAATCTGGTCATACCATGGTGGCATTTAAAGCAACTACTTAATGAGCTACAGTGTTTTGCTAGAAGTGCTACACAGTACAGTTAGGTACAAAGTTTGTATGGAACATAAATCACAAAAAATGGGAACTGGAGAGCTGTGTGATGTGACATTATAATTTCTGTTTACTCACATTTTATAATCCTGAATTAATTTCTTTTGCATAATTGGCCATATTGTAGAGGCATTTAATTTTTATTTCCCTTGATTTTATGCAATTGTTAAAATAGTACAATTTTTACATCTGGGTAGAAATTACACAGTATCTAGTCTTGTTGATGGTTATGTAATGTAGGAGGGGAAATCACTGTTTGCTTCACTATCATGTCCTCTGTATTAAGGTCAAAAATCAAACTGATTCAAGTGTTTTTGCAATTAGACCATCGTATCACTGTGTCTTGGTTTGAAAGACAGGTATCTGCTAGGAAGGGGGGCAGGACCTCCCTAGAGATGGAGAATTCAAATCCCCTCCCTCCAAATTATTCTAATTTAGAAAATTAAAGGGGCTTTCAGGAAGAGGTATGGGGATAGGAATAACAGTTCTTTACTAGTATATATGACAAAACAACAAACAAACAACAACTACAGCATCAATAATAAACAGAACCAAGAACATTGAGGGCTTTCTTTCACAAAAAGCCCAGGGCAGTTTGATCTCGGTGCCCCTGCATGACTCTGAGAGGCTGAGCTGAAACGGTGGCAAGTCCCGGGCTGGTGGATGAGATGAGGAGCTCTGCCCTGGTAGCTGGAATGGCAAGGGGTGTCCCGGCAGGGCTTGGCAGTGCTGGGCTACAGAGTAGCAGGAGAGCTTCAAAGCTCCGAAGAAGCAGCGGCGGTGGGGGGAGGGCTGGAGAAAGTGAGCTCAGGATTCCTGGGTACACGAGCAGATGATGGTAGATTCCCCAGGACGAGGCAGAGGCAGAGTGATGGCCGTGAACTCTTCCTGCAGCGAGGGGCAGCTTGACTGTCTTCCTTGATGCTGAGAGCAAGAGTGCGCCCCCCTCCCCCAGCTCTTTTTACCTTTCCCAAAGCTTTCGTTCTCTCTCCCCTCTGAGGGACACTCCCAGTTAAAAACAATAGGTGTAGCCTTGTGCTGCCATGTCCTTCAACTACTCTCTTTGTTATGGCTAAGTACTGTCATTACGGTTTCTTAGAAACTTATGGGAAAAAATTCTGTAAGTGAAAAAAGAGGCAAATCTAACCCCCAACACACTGAAATGCAGGAACTGATGTCAGTAAATTGAGGGAGGTTTAGCACTAGTTAATTTTTAAAATGCATGAATTTTGAAGAGTCTGGCTTGGACAAGATTTAATGAATTATTAATCCTCATATGTCACAAATCCCATGCTCTTCATTCCTGCATGTCTGCTTATATCTATATTCACTAGTCACCATTTTCCCTGTAAATTAAGGATAAATTAGCTATAAATTAGGTAACAAATTTTATCCATCCCACATTTTCTTTTGTTTGACACAGATTATTGTAGATTTAAATGCCAGAGAAGACTTATATTCATGTGATATGACCTCCTGCGGAATACAGTCACAGTGTCATTGAGGAGTTTCTAGATTAACCCCTTAACTGCTCTTTAAAGCTACAATAAGAAGGCAATATGAATATTTTAGAAAGAAATATAGCTTTAACTAAAAACCTTCAAGGGATAGGCAAGGTATGGCATCCTTACTCAATTTTTTTCCAAAGCACTGCTAATGCCCTAAATAAATAAACAAACTATCCAAATGAAGAGACAGTTGAATGTAGTGCGAAAGGACCCTATTGTAAGCCATAGAGCCCAGCTAAGAACAGTGACCTTGTCCTTCTGGGGCCTCCTTTACATCTGCCTTGAAGTTTCACTGTGTTTTCCTCAGCCACCATGTATGCAGTGGGGCAGCAGTGATGCTAGGAAGGAGCAGAGCAAATCCTTCAGGGATGTTGTGGGGTTTCGAGCCTCAGTTCACCTTGGGTATGAAGGCAATCTCGAATCTGTCCTGGTCTTCCCTCCCATCTAAGCTTAGATTGTTTCTCTGTGTATAAACTACAGTACCTTAGGTGCAAAACATATAGGAAATCCTTAACTTATACCACATGTGTTCAACTTTTTATCCCAGCAATAATAGAAATCTCACTAATAAGGAGCTTTGATGTGTTACATCACCCTTCTAGCCATCTGAGTTCACTGCACATCTTTTCTCCTCTAGGGACACTGGCAGTTGCTTACATGTGTTAACCCAGGGCACAGCTGCAGCCACTGGTCTTTGGCTAGGCCAAGGAATCACATCCCATAATATCAAATCCTAGTGTTAAGCATCATTGTAACTGCTTACACATCTTGTTCCAATGTTAAAGAAGAGAAAGCTTTATCATAGGGGTAATCAGAAATAATTTTGCATCTATGCAAGTCCAGAAGATTTAAGGTTTTAGAACAGAAATTGAGCTTTCTGACAATGTCATGCATGAGTGCCCTTACCTAAATAATAACCATTCGTATGTAGCCACAAGTGAAGCCAGCTACCATACACAGACAACAGGAGCGGGAGAGTGTAAGCAGAAAATCTAACTTACCAAACTGGAGTTTGGCAAGACGTGGGCAAATTCACCTCCTGTCAAGAAAGTGCTAGAGGGGTTTCTTGTCTGGGAGCAATTTAGACCTCTGTGTCATCTGGCAGTGGCAGAAGGGTGCCAGCAGGATGGAGGCTGTGGCAACACTCCAGGAACAACCCAGTAAGCCATCAACAAACTTCTGGGTATCTGACTTCTGCTTTCCCGAGTCTCATACCGATAGCTGAGTACAAGTCAGCTGAGACTTTGATCTGAGGATGTGTATTTCTGCTGGGAAAAAAAAAAACTCTGAGGACATAAATGTCTATCTCAGCTAACCCCAGAAGGGGAAACAACCCATCTGACATCCCACCTTTTGGTCCCTTTAGGTCCGCAAGTGCTCTACCACAGCTATTCCCCCACCTACTTTTCTCCTGGGAATCTTTCCCAGTTTTGCAGAAGATTGTATTCCCCCTGCACTGGGTATATTTATCCATTCATTCATCTGAGCTGCTTTGCATTGACAAACTGCCCAGATACGGGTGCTATAGAAAATAAGCTATGAACCTCCAGAACTGACTAAAACTAAAGAAGATTTTCTGTGAAAGAAAATGACAACTTCTGTTGCTGCAGAAATGTCTGTTGTGCTTGTAACAACACCTTCCACAGTATATTGGTAAGAGGTGGTAGGAATGTGCCAAACCTGTCCATAAAACAAACAACAAAAAATTCTCAGGCTCTCATTCAGTGCCTAGTTTCCAGTTTGTGCCCTGTGTGCGGCAAGAAATAAATGTACATACATCAATTGCATCTGAAAAAGTCAGAGTAGTAGTCTGAATTATAACTTGAATGCATATTGATGGGATGAGATACTGATCCATTTGCACAATAATGTGCTATATTTACGTCACACATCGTGGCACCTTCAAAGAGGCCAGTCATAATTGTGATGGATTAGACTGCAGAGTCAGTCCTAGATGCAGTAATTGTTTCACAGATGCTGATGATGTGACTTGAATTTCTAATGAATTATAGCTGAAGAAAAATATGTGGAGCTTCTAAATGGTCTGGATAAAACACAGCTATGGCAAAGACTATAAAGACTAACTCCTGCACTTGGGGGAAGGTAGATTTACTTTGAGAGGTAGAGAGTTCACCCCACAATGATTGTAAGGACAACCACAAAGATATTTTAAGGTGCAAGCAAGTAGGAGTATGTCACCATGGGATTTTCCTAGTTTGCTGAGCATTCATATTAAAGTAGAAGGTTTGTACTTTCTCACACTCTTTCATGTAAACAGCAGTTATATTTTATAAACATTATTATTGTTTTCACATTCTTCTCCAAGGGGAATAATGATTGTGTGACAGTCCCTTTAACCAATGTGGTTGAGAGGTGGGAATACCACTCTCCAATCCATGGTCACCTTGCTAAAAGTATATAATAGGAAGTAATAAACAAAGCGAGAATTCTCCTCTGCTGCTTTTCTGCTCTCCCAAAATTCCTGACTCAGCATGTTATTTGAGTGAGGCAAACAGCGACAGGAGTACTACTTCATAGTCTCCCATTTAAAACCAGTAATAAAGATATTGTGGTCATTTATTTTTGCTAGTTCGACATTACAAATTACATTACTTTATATTTACTGTGATTTGCAGTTGCTTGAGGAAGATTTTTACTCAGGTGTGACTTGAGGATAGGGAATAACTTGAGTGTAGACAGAGAAAAAGAAGTATAATGAAAAGTCATCCCATCTTAGATGCATTTCAAAGAATGAAAATCTGGCACTCTTAATGCATGAATTAACTTTGTATTTTGAAGAACCAAATTATTCCTGTGTTCTCTGCAATGTCTAACACCAGTGCCTTTTATGCTGAAAGTGGTCAGAATTTGGGGGAACATACCATGAGATCTTTGAGAATGCCATGAACAATAATTCATCTCAAGATAACCTTGTGGGGTTTGAGGACAGCATGAACCTAAGACCCTTTTCTGACCACAGATATGCTCCTCTGAGGGGTTTGCAAGCTAAGTTTAGAGAAATCAGGGAGCTCTCACTTCTAAAGAAAATGGTGGTTTATCTGATAGATAGTAAGGAGTTGAGAAGAAAGATTGCCTGGGAATTCTCAGAAGGAATTTGGTTGCAACCCACAGGGTACACCAGAAAAAAGCCGCAAGGCAGACTTTGAGGGCCAGACAAAGTTTCTCACAGCTTAGTTGAACAGACTAAAACTTTTTTTAGAAGCAGCTAGACAGCACAGTGTTAATTACTATCGTGCCCTTTATTTCATTTCGTTTCATTTCATTTCATTTCATTTCATTTCATTTCATTTCATTTCATTTCATACTTGCGAAATGCAGCAGCCTACACACTCATGTCTGTGGTTCACCTGTAGTTTTTAGGAATGAAAGGTGTGAAGGCAAAGAATGACTTCCAAATTAGTCTGGCATTTTATTTGTGAGACACTCTGGGAGCATCGCTCTGCTGCCTGGCCTAGTATGACACATCAGAGGAATCCTTTTCACAGAGCTTTCTGCTAAGCATGGAACATCGTCTCCCTGGGAAAGCTGCTCATGTCTTGTGGTACTATAAAGCTAGGGTGGGAAAGACCTCTAGAAGGGAATAAGCTTACCTACTACCATGTCAAAAAAAACCCCAGGCAAGGCTGATAAACATTTTTCCATCTCAATGTTCTTAGCTTTCCCTGCAAAAATTCTTTTTTAAAGTACTGTTATTTGCAGCAAGAACTTCTCTACTTCTGAAATAATAAAACATAAATTGAGTAAAGGAAGAAAAAAACCTGCCAAACTTCTGGAGGTCAAAAATAAATCAAAAAACAAATTTGGCATTTGGAGGAAATGAATACAAGTTATCATATAGGGGCTTGCTGGTCAAAATGTGCATTTGAATTGTCCTGCTACTGAAATCAGAGCTGCAAGCAGAGAGAATTCTGCTGGATGCAATATATTTAATGAATTAGTATTACTTATAAAAGCATTTTAGAATCATATTACTAAACTGCATAAGGCAATACTGCACTGAAAACTATATAAATTACATTTAAATAACATTTTAAATTATATTTTAATTACATAAAAATATTAATGTAGGATAAATACATAAAGTAGATCAACCATGATGGGAGAATTTTTTCAGTATAATAGTTCTTCCTATGTAGTAGCAATACCAGCCACATGTAGTGCTTCTTCTGACTCTGCAGTACAAGCAGAGCTGACCTGATAATGGAGAACCCTTCAGATTCTCCTTTATGCAAACCAAAAATAAAAGCATCAGAACAAATTTGCATATGTCCAAATTTTCTCTGTGCGACTTCAAATCTGTAAGACCCACTGTCAGTCTGCCTTCTGTCATTTGTGACTGGTTGAGAACCATAAAACAACAAAGCATAAATTACAAACAGAGTCAAGCAAGGGCTTTATCTATGTTAACTGAGTCTGTGAATTCTGAGAAGATGCATGTGAACAGGATTAGCTTGTGATTGTATGGAATTTGCTCACTGCACATTGTCAGTACATTTATCCAGCTAAAAACTTCACTTTGTAAATAAAGAGTATATAAGAAAATGGGATTTCCCATCCCAAAAAAGAAGAAAAAAATCCTAGCTCCACAGCTACAGAGCTCAATTCAAAACCCAAAGCACAGTTTAAGCAATGCTTGATGTCTATATGTAAATTTGAAAGGATGTTGATACCTGAAAAAACGCGTTTCCATCAAACCTTTCAAAAATCACTATTTCTGTCAACGTTACCGATCTATTGACGAACTGTAAGAGTTCCTGTGGACAGCAGTGAAGCATGGCTTTGTCTTGTGTATTGTGCCACTTGCGTGGTCTTTAGGAATGCCAGTTTTAAAAGACCCTGTCAGACAGCTGAGGACAGAAAAAAAGGGTTTTCCCTACAATTGGAAACTTGGTGGCAATACTCCAAGTCAGACAAAAGAGGTTTGGCACACTTAACCAAATTACAGGATTAGCACCAAGTCTGGGAACCATGGTTTCAACATGACTTCCTGCCTTACCAAGGGCAAAATGTGATGACAGAGGAGTCTACGCAAATCATTCAAAAGCAGAGAATATTTTTTGCACCACTACGAGAGATTTATTCTGGTAAAATATCTTCCTGTGTGTTAAATGGGGTAAAGGAAGTCACTGTATTTTCACTCTTTTCATCTTGAAGAACAAACCTTTAAGGAAAAGGGAGACCTGAGGGTGCAAGATGCACTAGGATAGTGAAACACCCCTTGGGTGTGCTTGCAGGCTCACGCTGTGTGTGGGAGCTGGTCAGGGCGAGGGGTGCTTGAGCATTGCAGGAATTGTCAGGAACTGGCTGTCCTTCAATGGAAACTAAAACTGACTTAGATTTTCTCCTATTTCGTTTCTCTTTCAGATACGTTCAGAGGGTAGCCTTGTGGATGGCCCCGGAGCAGGCCAGATGGAACAGGGCAGAACCAACCATGTTGATGGCAATAGATCGAGTCCATTTCTAATACCACAATCTTCTCACGTTTTCCAGACAGAGCCTTTTGCAGTGAAGCTACAGAACGGGAGTCCAGCAACAGAGAGGCGTGAAGTGGAAGTAAATGGAGACCACAAGCCACTATTCAATAAAAGCAACTTTGGAGTGCCCCACACAAAGGGAAGTCCAAACAATCATGTTAGCCCCAACCTTTTACAAGAAAAGAAAGTATACTCCAAAGATATGCAAAATGGTGGGATCAAACGCACTTTTAGCGAGCCCTCTCTGTATGGACTTCATGAGAGCAAGAAAGTGAAACAAGACAAAGAGGTAAATGGAGAAAAAGCTGAGCCAGAGGACAATAGTGAAAAACCAAGTGTCTCCAATTGTTACAGTGAGAAATCTGCGAGTTTTACAAGACAAGAAAACAAAGCTTCAGATTTGATACCATCTACAAGATACAACAGTGTTGGTTCAGAAAACCCTCGTGATCTTCTGATTCAGGATGAGCAGGAGCGGGAAAATATTCATTGCCATAACAGGGACATTGTCTTACTACTTAAGAACAAGACAGTGCCAATGCCTAATGGTGCTACAGTTTCTGCCTCTTCCATGGAAAGCATGCATGGTGAACTGGAGAAAACACTGTCTCATTATCCAGAACATGTTTCTATAGCAATGCAGAAGAACACATCTCATATCAATGCCATTACCAGTCAGGCTACCAATGAGTTGTCTTATGAGACAACGCATTCATCCCATACCTCAGGGCAGATCACTTCCCCACAGACCTCAAACTCTGAGCTGCCTCAAGTGCCAGCTGTAGTGGTTACTGAGGTCTACAACACAAAAGATTCCAGTAAAACACCTGTATTGCCAGGTAGCTGTTCACTTCAGAAACCAGATCTACAGCTACAGCAACAGATTCCAGGCTATGATCCTCACCAGTTACCTGTAGGAAACAGTAATATTCATGGAAGCATAGGGCAGGCTCCCAACCAAGACCTCTCTCTAAGTTCCAGCATTAACCTGCAAGCTCAGAGCACTGCTCTGGAAAGGTACTCTGAGCAAGCAGAAAATAATGGTGCTTTCTTTACACAGAACTCAATGTTTCACAAAGATTCCTTCACCCCTCCTGCTCCAGAAATGAACAGTGCACTGTCTGCCGCGGTGCAAGAAAGACACCATTCTTATGACAACAGATGTGATGAAACTCTTTCTGGGGAGATAAAAAATGAAGGGCGACAGGAGGGACCAATGTCAGAAAGTCCCAGCCTCAGCCAACAACTTCACCCTCAACAGAGCCTTCTGCAACAGGCACAAACGTCACAACAAGATGTCAGTGAAAGCAACCCACAAGCTGCTGTGGCCGCCTCGATTCCGCAGTGCCCTGAAGAAGTGGCGCTGGCATCAGAATCTCCCCTCCAAAACCTGCATGCACACAGAAGCGAGGGTGAGTTGCAACAACACTATCAGCATTTCCCAGGACAGAGAGAACCTCAGACTCCTCCTGACAAAGTAAAGGACCAAGTGAAAGAGCCTGTGCAACAGGCTCAACGTTATTCAAAACCAGCCTGGATAGAACTGGTTTCCACCCAGTTCCACCAGGGAGAGCCTCCCCAGAAGCCCAGTGAAGCATTATTGTGGTCAATTCTTCAGTACCAGGCAAGCACAGCCCAAACAGTCTATACAAAACAGTATGCTGGATGTCCTGATTCATTAAAAAGGCCTTCAGGACAGGCCCAGAGCCAGAAGATAATGCAACAGGAACAATTTCCTCCACTATACAAAAACGAGAGCTCCCAGCTGCAGCTGCATCCCCCAGCTGACCAGCAGCTGCCATTCCAGAAACACTCACCACAGCCACAGCTCACAAAGGTGGATTCCCTTCTCAAGTCCCAAGTGCAGCAACACCCTCCACAGCAGCTCCATTTCCAGCCAAGATCAGAACTACAAGCAGAACAGTCTTTAGGGGCCCCCTTGAAACAGCAGCACTTGAAGCCCCAGCCAGGGGAAAACGGGCAATTCTTGCATTCACATATCTTGCAACAGATGCTGCAAAAACAGGCACATCCAGTGCAACTGCCATGCAGTCCACAGCTAACCCCAAACCAGCAGCAGGCTCCAAAAATGAAAACTAAAGACCTGCCCCAAGCTGTATCCCACCCCCAAAGCAATGCTGGGCAGCCTCTAGACAGGAAGTCCATCAATCAACTTAAAATAGATAAATGTTTCCAAACTGGGAGTAAGTATGCTAAATCAGCTGCATTCCCACTGCCTAAACCTCAGCTAGTCCTAGAGCAGGTACAGACCATGAACAACAAAGCTCCCCTTTACACTCAGAAGGCAAATGCCAGTCTCCAGCACCCTTGCCCAAACAACAGGCACCTGATTTCCAAGAAGAAAGGGAATGCCACAAATATGGAATGCTTTGGAGCCAACAAAATGCAGGACTTGCAACATATGCAGTATTTTTCAAATAACTTGACCGCAAAGCAAGATGTGAATCATTGTTTTCAAGAACAAGAGCAACAGACACAACAAACCTCAGTTCTACATTTGCCACCTCTCCAGTCCTCACAGGGCTATGGTGCTAGTCTGAATCAAGACCTCCCGAGCAAACAAATTCCACAGATCCCTCAGCAGTACTTACAACGCAGCCAAACTGCCCCCCACGCCCAAGACCAGAGAGGCTGTCATTTGCAGTCCCAGACCTCTAAGGATTTTCAAAAGCATGCTGCTCTGCGGTGGCATCTTTTGCAAAAACAGGAGCAACAAGCATACCAGCAACCCAAAACTGAGACTGGTCCTGGTGCAGCACGCAAGCCTATAAAAATCGAGGCTGGCACAAAGTCTGATGTCTGCATGCGCCCATCAGCTGGACAGCTGAAAAACAAAATGTGGAAAAAACCAATTAAACAGGAGAATCAGCACTTTGGCTGTGAGAACATGCAACAAAAGAGCATCATTGAGACAATGGAGCAGCAGCTAAAACAGATACAGGTCAAATCACTGTTTGATCATAAGACTTTTACTCTCAAATCACCCAAACATGTGAAGGTTGAAACATCAGGCCCTATTACCATCCTATCACAAAATACCAGTGCTGCAGATTTTGACATTCAAACCCCAATCCTAGATCAGCAAGGAAACTTGTCTTCTGAGAAAACCCTGACCAAAAGAACAGCTGGAACTGTTCTCAATAATTTTTTAGACTCACCTTCCAAGTTATTGGATACTCCTGTAAAAAATTTATTGGACACACCTGCCAAAACCCAGTATGATTTCCCATCTTGCAGCTGTGTTGGTAAGTGCTGAGATGTACTAAAAACATAATAGTTCACAGGAAGGAAATGAGCCTTCAAGTTGGGATCACAAGGTTAGTTGGATGTTTTTGTTGGAAGATTTTTTGGGGTTTTTAAGAACAGGAATTAGTGAAGACTTATAAAACTGGGATTTTACACACTTATGCCTACTCCACTTACCAACCCTACATATGGGCCCTTTCTCATTATTTCATAAAGCAATTACCTATTTGATTTTTCAGTCAGAATCCTTATGGCCTCACATCAATTCTCCTTGAGCAGCAGACATGTAACAACAACATACTGATAAAAAGTAGGTCATAACTTTATGACCTAATTTATTTGTCAAGGTTAAATACAGTTTAAAAAAAAGAAGTCAACCATCCCAGTCCAAAACTTTAGAGCCTTATGGCCATTTTTTTGTTTTAACAGTGAAACTGTTGAAGTTTCTCTTAGCAAAGCCTAAGCGAAAACAGATTTCAGATTATTCCTCACTTGTTGCAAGAGCTTATTCTCCTTTTCAGGCATTTATCTCCTGTAAGGCTAAAGAGGTCCACAGTTTCATAGAGAAGCTACACAAGCAGCACCAAAAAAGCAGTGGGGGGGACTCTTGTTGCTCGATGGCAAATCCTGTCTCCAAGAGCTGGAAACGTAGAGCAGAAGGACAGGCATGGTCCCCTAGGCCAAGCTTTCATACAGTACTGGAACTGCATGTAGTCAAGTGTAACAGGCACTGTTAGACTCTACTAGATAAACTGTTCAGGCTGAGACAAAAGGTTCAGCATGAAAAATGAGAAGAAAATGAAAATCCTTGTTACCGTTTCAGTTACTAGGATTTTGTATCAACTATAAAAGAAGAAAGTTGAATCAATGCTCCTCCAAAATGCAAAATGGACCTTTTTGCCTTTTTGAATGTTGGGGCTATGTCTCAGAGATATGTGGGAACAAAACCAGGAAGTAGTGTATTTCTAGAGCTCCCAGGAAGAACTCTGGAAGCCAGTTCCTTGCTGTTCCTTGTTTTATAAGAAACAACCTTCAAAATGTAGGTTTTTTTGAAAACACAGTTGTCATTTGTTGGGTATTGGTGATTGATTGAGAAATGGGAAGACTGATTCGGTGATCAGAATTCGATTTTACTCAGGTTTCCCAAAAGCTTATATACTATTTCAGACAGGTTAATGATTTCTACTACAATAATCAGGTTAAAAATCACACAGAAAACTCATACATTTTACAACAATTCTTTGCTTGCAGAAGTTGAATGAATCTTCTCTCTTCCCGTAAGCAGGTGTAATCCCATCTCCTGTAATTTTAACAGTTCTGTTTGTTCCTGCCATGGCATCTTGGTTATCAAACTAGCTATGCTAATCAAGTCTGTTTGACTCTCTGTCTTGTGTATTCTCACAACTCCTCCTGATGTATCAACCAAGGACACCCCTTTGATGGCTTTATTAATTAATCTCTGTACACATTGAAGCAAGCAAGGTATCATAACTAATACAATTATTATTAAAATCATTACATGCATTCTTATCCTAAGAAAATCTTTTGGCCAAGGTGTCAAACCCCAGCCACTAAACAGGTTATCTTGCTAAGATTTAGATTCTACCTTTAGTTTAAAAACACTGTAAAATATAAGGAATAATTATAACAATACATAATATAATGCCTAATACATATAAGCTTATTTTAACTAAATTTCTAATCTATTTATGGATTCTCTAGCTTTCAGGAGTTTTATCAACTATTCAAATCTATCATCTGTTTGCAGGGGGTTTTTTTACACTCTCAGGGCTGAGGCTTCAGCTTTCCTCACGATTCTTGCAACATAAACTGAATTTGTTACTAGATTAAAAGGTACAGAAAAATTTTGAAAAGCTCTGACCACAGTAGCAAGTTCAGTAATTTGAGAGGATCTCCCAAATGTGGATACATCTGATCTTTAGGCACTAGAAAAAGAGTCTCTTTATACTGTTACTGATTTATGAGAGTGACTAGAACCATCCGTGAATACTGTTAAGGCTTGAAGTGGAACCTCACTTCTCTTACTTTTTTATTAATTGAAATAAAGGTGTTAAAAGCTTATGTTTTGGATGATGTATTGAGATTTGTCTGCTGAATTCAGCAAAGGCTATTTGAATAGCTTCAGATTGTTGAAATATTTAATTCAAATAAAGGATGATAAGAAGTAGCAAAACAATGGAAAATTTCACTCTTGCAAGAGAAGTTAGTCTCTGTCAGGCTTTAACAATTAGTTGGGCTATCATTTCATGTTGGGTACTGATGGTTTTCGTCACTTGGTGAGGTAAAAAAATCAATGGTAAGCACAGGGTCTGGTGCTTTGGAGTCTCATAGAAATATCAAAGTGTGGGGCTGTTTTGCTAGATGCAAAATTATTAAAAGGAAAGGCAGTTTAGGTGCCTAGCGTGCAGCTTGCTGGTTTACCAAGTTCTGCAGTGAATGTTGAACTTGTAAATTAAGTCGTTTAGGTGATAAAAGGTTTGAATCTCTCTTTAGCAGTTCAAACAAAGGACTTAGGTCTGCATTTGGGATTTCTAATAGGGAGCTTGCCCCTAAAAAATTTTTGTACATCATCTAAAGTTTTGATTTCAGTTAAAATTTGCAAAGGTTGTGCTGAAATAGAATGCATTCTTATGCACCAGTCTAGATATTTCTATGGGGATCTCCTTTGAACTAAAAATCAAACTGGTTATCACAATCTTTGTCAAAAGCATGTAAGTTTAACAGGCTACGTCTGAGCACTAGAAACAATTCTCAGTAAATATCATGATAGTCAGGAAATCATCATATACCCTTATTCTCAGTGGCAGTAAGCCACTGTGCTCTAATTCTTCAGGTGGATCAAATTAATATACACACATTAATCATTGAATTTGTGCATTATTTTTGATGCGTCTTGATGGATCACATTGACAGCAAATATCTCGTCTTTTATGAGATGCACAGTACTACAGTATGTCACATATAACACATTTGCATTCAACTTAGGTTTGATGACAAACTAAACAAGAGAAGGAGAGAAGCAGTCCTGCATTATGTTCTCACTCAAAGGCTGAAACCATTTGTTTAGGGTTCATCAAGAACAATTTAAAAAATTGAAAACATAAAAGAGCTTTCTGCAGTCTTTTCAGCAGGGGTGCCATCCTCGGCTCCCCCTTTCCTGTTAAGAACTTAAGACACATTAATTTACTAAACTGGGTTTTTTTGTTTGTTTTCTAGGTTAGTTTTAAAGTCGCGCGCTTCAATGACTTTTATACAAAATCTGACTGCATAAAAATTCTCTACTGAGATAGAACATCTTTCTCCCACAAAACTAGTGGCGCAGACAGCACAAAAGGCTTGACAGTAGCTACTGTCCCCTCAGACCCTGTAATTTGTACTAAGTGTTGGCTTTGATAGCTTTGACTGTTTCTACCCACCCCTTAAAGGACCTGGGGGACAGGCATTAATGGCCAATCATTAGGCCATTGGTTTTGTGAGATAGGGCTAATAGTATCAATGAGTCCGGTTAAAATTAAGTGTTCGCTTTTTAGAGTCACTTTGCATTAGCATGTGGGACGCTGAGATGTAATACCTTGTGTTCAGAAAATTTGTGGGCCCCCTGTTGAACCAAACTTGCTTTCCCTCTGTTTAGCTATGGGGGTGTATATAAGGGTACTGCTGGGAAAGGTACGAGTTGGGCAATATTGCCCCCGGCCGGTACTACACAGGGCGGCTGGGGGGTCCAAGCCATGATCTCTATCCCTCCAGCTGTGTCAGAGTCGATGATTGCTGGTAAAACAAGCAGTTGTGTTACCGAGGTAGATGATCTACCTATACGCAAGGCATGGTAACTGGGTACTAAGAGTCTATAGATTTCTTGTAGGGAGACAAAAACTGAACAATTACATAACCTTACTGCACTTCTTGGGGTGGCTGCACATAGGTTGGAGACGGTCTGGTGGATGGGGGCTGGGCCGGCTGGAAGCTGAAGGTTGCTCCTGGTTACTGTGTCAGCTGCTGCATCCGCTGTAGGATTTGTCTCTGCACTCGTTGCTGTTCCGTGCTGTGAGATGCTTTTCTGTAAAAGTTGGCTGTTTTGGTGAAACTTGAAGAGGCATTGATTAGCAAAATAAAGGCAAAGTCTCTGTCTTTAAAGGCTTTCTTTTTTATCTGTAACCAATTGTTATGCATATTTGAAGGGAATAAGTCTGGATCTCTTTTGGGGCTGGGTTCGAAAGGCTCTCGTCACTGCTAGAGTCAGAGTCCCCATAAGTGATTAGCATTTGGTGGCTCTGGGGTCGCTGGTGGGATACCGGTAGGGCTGTAGGTGGCGGCTGGGCTCTATCCTTGCTGTTCATTGGGAACTGGGAGCGGGACCTGGGCAAGTTTCGGTCTGGCACGGCCGCCGGGGCCGTCTCTGTGGTAGCCTCACAGGCTGCCTCGCTCCCCCCCTGTTTTTTAATCACGTCCATGCAGGAAGCAAGCGTAGCTCTGGCTCGTGGCCAGGCAGCATAGCCAGATCGTAGAGCTGTATGCCTACCTTGTCCCAGTAGTGGAGAGTAAAAATAGAGGAAGGGGTGGTATCGGGGAACATGCATGACACCCATCGTAGGAGCGACTTAAGGTCCTGCTTAAGGATGGGGGATCCATGCTTGCTCAGCAAGCGTAGCATGGTTTCATTAACATCTCTCTCGTCGGACACGTCCTGTCCCATACCTTGAGTTCCCCTGGCTCACCTGTCACGTCGCAGCCTACAGGCGATTGTGGGCCCAAACACGGTTCTCTCACAGTCACAATCAGTTCCAGGGGCGTCGCCAATTGCCATTGGGTAGCTGGTTCTTCTCTCCTCACACGGGGCACCAGTTATTGGCGATTGATTGAGAAATGGGAAGACTGATTCGATGATCCGAATTCCATTTTACTAAGGTTTCCCAAAAGCTTATATACTATTTCAAACAGGTTAATGATTTCTACTAATACTCAGGTTAAAAATCACACAGAAAACTCATGCATTTTACAACAATTCTTTGCTTGCAGAAGTTGATTGAATCTTCTCTCTTCCCGTAAGCAGGTTTAATCCCATCTTCTGTAATCTTCAAAGCTCTGTTTGTTCCTGCCATGGCATCTTGGCCATCAAACCAGCTATGCTAATCAAGTCTGTTTGACTCTCTGTCTTGTGTATTCCCACAGTTGGGTTTTTTTTATTATTGTTTCTTCCATATAGTTAGCACAAGTTTTTCTGGCAGTTATTTCCTTATCCTCACTATTATTTTTTCATACTGAAACCACTAAGCAAACTTAAGAACTTATCCTCCATTTACATTTTAAATCTTCAGTCCTTGCAGACACTAGGAAATACAGGAGTATGAAACCCTCTCTGAAGAACCCAGTGCCACAGCATAATCCATAGGTTTACTGCTCTTTCTTATCAATATTGTCCTTAAGAAGATTAAGCCATTCCCCACTGACAAGTTCAGATTTATACCATGTCTTCCTCGTGCTTCCACAGGCTGTCTCTCAAGAGCAGCATCACCCATCCAGCCCTTGGAGTTAGCATGGCAAAAAGCATCAAGTCAGCATTTAGACATCAGCCAGCACAGCTCCACCATCTCCTGAACCCAAGCAGGGCCTGGCCATTTCTTTCACACAACTGGAGCCTGCTTCCTGGTATCAAACCAAACATACAGCATGTATTGTGACTGCTGATATGGTCCTACCTACACACAGAAAACTGAGGCCACATTCTTGCCATCCAAGGGTTTTGACCAGGCCTTGTGCATGATTTTTTTCAGAAAACTTGGATGGTTTTTTTTCATTTCACTGTCTTTCCGTGGGTGGCAGGAATGCTCTGTGTAACCTTAGTGGACAGTTTTTCAAGCTGTAAGTTCCTGCACTGTAACATGTCTGCTGAAAAACAAGTACAGTACAGCTCCCTAACATCAATATTTACCACTGTTATGCCATTTATCCTCCTTTCTATAAACTGGGAGAGAAGGAAGTGGGAGAAGGAGAAACAATTGTTTGCTGATAACAGGAAAATGCCAATTTGAACGTCAGTGTGGAGCCTGAGATGTGGAATAAGTATTTGTACTAGGGAAAGGCACATAGTCCCTATCACAGCTGTTTGCAGGATTAGCCATTGCTTTGCATGTTGTGTACAAACTGTGCGGGCAAATACCTTAGACATAAGTGTTGGAAAACTGACCCCAGGCCCATACAGCAGTCTACTAGCAAGCTAGAGATAAGCTTTGCAGTGTGACATTTTACATGAAAAAATTAAGCTTCAAAGTAATAACCTTTATTTTGTTTTAAACAGAGCAAATTATTGAAAAAGATGAAGGCCCCTTCTATACTCATCTAGGAGCCGGTCCTAATGTGGCAGCTATTAGAGAAATCATGGAAGAAAGGTAATTAGTGCAAAGGCACAGAGCAGATTAACATTTATCCTTTTGTGGATGTCAGAATTTTTCCAGTTTTTACACATAAAGAAATAAATAACTGCAAAACAAGTAATTACTTGTAGGTTTAGCTACTCCAGTGTTGCCAACATTACGCACCCTGCTATTCACCAGAGAGTCACAATATTTGACAGCGCTAATAGTCTGCTGGCTGGCACAGGCTGTGCCCTGGGAGACAGACGCCAGCAAACCCAAGCCAGAACGAGTTCTCACCAGCCTGCCAAGCAAGGTGGCTGGCAGTGGCTGCAAAGGCAGGCATGGTGTTCCCGCTGGCTAGGAGAATGCCAGCAGAGGAGGATGAAGAGCAGAATACCAGATTTCAACATTAGTTTCCCCTCACCAAATTACTAAATGTCTAAATCTCATTCATTCACATCCAGAAGAGTGCCACAGAATTGCTGGATGGGATTTCAGCCCAAGAACCGATAAGTAGTGCTGTGAGAAAACATTCTCCTGCCTTGGAGTATTGCACAAACCCAGTCTTATCTTTATTATGGACAATCCCTGTTATCGTGTTGTGTATTTATTACATCAACACCAACCAAACCAGGAATTTTTAAAGGCACAGAAGAGATACATATGTGCTGTTTAAAAATATGTGTAGGCACAAACCTCACCAGCCTAAGATATACAAATTAAAAGCTGTCACAAAAGTGACTTCTGCACTTTGAATTCTGCATTACTTGTAGCAAATAATGACCAGATTTTTAGAGGTACCTGGGAATTCAGTTCCCCCCGAACAAAGAAGCAAACAAAAACCTCTTCAGTTAAGTCAGAGACAAATGGGAATTTGATTTATTAGTACCTTAAAAATCTGAACTCCAGAACAGCAGTGAAGCTCCAGCTAGTTGCAGAACCAAAAGCAAGTGGGCTTTATTGCAGTGCTGGGTCTGAACTAAGGAGCACCATTTCTTAGCAAGGTCTGTTAGCTTGTGCTCGTCATTGCACAACCATGGGACACTTGCAGCCTATTAAACCCTTCAGATTAAATCTTAAGGTCCTTTCTCTTTCTTAGCACCTCCTTCCCTGTGACTCTTGTGCACAGCTTACCCCAGTAATTTTCAGCTTTGAGAGCAGCTCAAGTGCATGTAAACTACATAAAACAGCTTCCTTCTGGGAAGGGAGAGTGAACACTGACTCGCTGAAGAAATTCTTTACCATCTGTTATCTCCAGAGCTCTCATCAACTGGTTCTTTAGTATTTACAAATAATATATAAAACAAGTCATTCAAGTTGTAATGTCATTTATAGAGATGAATTTATTTTCAGGTTTTTTACTTTGGAAAGTAATTTTTCATTCTTAATATTGACCTTACCTTTTTTCTTTTCTTTTTTGAATTTAATTTCATTTCATGTTGGCAGAAGGAAATCATGAGATATTATAGATAACATGCAACTAATCAGCCAGGTTCAGCAGAGTATAGCAGCAGCCACTTGAACAATGGCTAATGTTCAACTGTATGGTATGAACTATGAAATTCTCTGACTGAAGAACTCCAGAACTCATTAGTTAATTTTGTATCCCTAAGTAAAAAAACCCAAACTCTTCACTATAAAGATACTCTCAAGCATACATGTGCAATTGGTGACATCAATCACAACTCAAGCATTTTTAACCTGGTTTCCCATGCATATGAATTGACTGCTAAGGTATCAGCTCTGCTAAAGAAGCCAGAATTTGGATTTAGACCTACAGTTAGTATTTTAGCTATACCAGAACTAATTTCTTGCAGAATCCACAGTGGATATAGACATTTTACCTCTTCCTTCTCCCAATTCCTACTTCATGCTCAGTGAGATTTGCTCTAGTTTTAAAGCCAATCAGCTTTGGCCTGAAAGCAAGCATGACAAACATAAGGAACAAATTCCTTTCTGACAGTTGAAAAAATTTGGGATGAAGTCCATTTCATTTCCAGTGTGTAATGTACAACATATTTCTATAGAGGCATCCACACAATTGTCCTGTAATCCAGATTAGAAAACTGATAGAAAATGTTAAGATTTAATTTTTTTTTTTAAATGTGGTTAATTAAAGAAACAAATATATACTAACATCTTAAGCAGGAAAAAGTGACCTAACAGTTGCCTGCAGAACATGTGTAGCACAACTTGATTTGGTTTATATAATTTCCTGTGACACTGAAACTTCACTATGAGATCACATCTGAAAATAAGCATTTTTCATTTCCTTTACAGGACAAAAGTTTAAATACAGATACTGGCCCTTAAATATGTCACCAAGATTTTAGTGCAAAAACAAGAAGAAAAAGAGTCAAAAGTTCTTAATGCATCACTAAATGGCTGCATAACAGGGATATACCTTGATTGCTCTGTAGGTAAAGGCAAAAAACAAGGAGACTGATTTAGTTAGTCCCCACACGTGACTATTAAAAGTCAACACCAACCAGAGTGACAGAATTCCAGAAATGGTGATGGAAGTGCCCAAGGAGCAGCCAAGTGGCCAGGGTGGCTCAGTCTGGAACACTGCGGCCACTGCGGTTTCTGCCCCTGGCCTCCCCTGAGCCCTGGTATGCTCCTGGGCTCAGCAGGTGGGCAATCCCAGAGAAATGCCTGGAAATGGCTTAACCCATCCAGCACTTTCTATTGAGTCAAGACATCCTTCACGTGGCATTTGCCACGTATTTCCACCTGGAAAGTGGATCCTCTTTGCTCTGGCAACAGCACTGCTTGCATGTGCAGCTGGAGCCTGCCTTGAGAGCATAATCCTCTTGTTTAAATGCTTCAGCAAGACCTGAGCCTGCCCACCTTGGCTGCAAAAAGACATAAAAATGGTGTTATTTGAGGGTACCTTGTTATCCTAACTGGAGTATAGAAGTCAAGTAGAAGTAAATAAGTAACAGTTTATGAGTGGATGAGAAAGTTAAAAAAAATAGATATGATGCAATTAATCCTGACTTAACTGATTCACACTAAGACAAACAAGCACAGAAATTTAATGGAGTGACACATGCCAGCTGTTCCATGACAACTTAATTATGTACATTTCACAGAAACTATTTCAACCCAGAAATTAAAAGAAAAATATAAAATTCTTCACCAAAATAGAAAGACATGGTTTTTTTTAAAGTCCACTTTTCAAAATGTCACCTATAACAAATACACTAATTAAATGGTTAAAATATTTGGTAATATTAATAAGATATTGATAATTTTTACCCATCTGGGATGTATTAAAAACATTTGCCTCTCTTAATATATCAGTCCACCACTGTAATAAAATCATCAAGAGAAACCACATTGCACATCTTTCCCTGTAATTCACCATGTTTATTTTTCTAAGATAAGACTAGCAAATATGCTCCATCTTTTCAGTGTTCACACAGAACCAAATGAATCTGCTTATTGTACATATTTTTGTTTTGTTTAAGATTTGGACAGAAGGGTAAAGCTATAAGGATTGAGAGGGTTGTCTACACTGGGAAAGAAGGCAAAAGTTCTCAAGGATGTCCAATTGCTAAATGGGTAAGTGATGTAAACAAATTAATCTAGTCCAGTATCATGGTTCATGTAGCTGACAGCAGTGACATGTCCTGTTAACTGACACTAAGAAACTTAAAATAGCTCAACAGCAGCAGAAATATGGGATGCCTGTAGCCTGCTCCCACTCATCTCTCACTCCATTGACTTGTTGCATAGAGAACACCAAGAATAAAATATAATTTAAAGGTATGAAAACCTAAGCAGAAGGGCACATTTGCTTAGATTTAAGTTTTGCACCACCTGACATTTTCATTGCTGTTTTATTTTAGCCTACAAATAAGTTCATAAGTGCACCACTGTGATGTCTTTAAAATACCATCCCAGTTGGAGAGGGGTGTTATGACACCCTCTTTGCAAACACTGTCGTACTTTGGAACTAATTACTGAGAGGTTTGGATTGCTGGGGAAAGACAGGATGAGCAAAAACTAATACATTATAGTTTTTATGCATGCCAGACTGCACCCTTTTTAGGAAATGCTTCTCAGTGCTTATGCTACTGGAAAGACACTGTCTTATTTGATCTACTGATTTCATCCCAACACTGTAATGTTTGTATGTAATAAGAGCAGGTCACAAAACTGTGAAGCTGGTTATGAGTATATCTGCTTAAGTTTGGAAGGGAAGGGGAGAGAGCTCCTGTGTCCAGTTACTTAGTCCCTTCCTTAGTGCCTGCCTTTCCCTGCTTGCTTCTTACCCTAAGACAGGTGTCCACTACTCAGTTCTGTGTGGGGAGACACCTCACTGCCCACTTCCTCTTGCTCAACAATCTGCGCCACAACCATAACAGATTCAGGAGAGGATTCCTGCTGAATCAGAGCATGGAGGGTACTGTTACAAAGCTGGTTTCCACCACCACAGCTTTCCATGCCATCAGCTAACCTCTTAGAGTCAGCTTCATTAAACACTAAGGGTAGCCCTGCCATATCACAGTGAGAAAAACAGACTGAACTGCCAGAAGCAAAGAGGAAGATAGAAGTAGAAGTAACCTCCCCACAGGCACAGTAATGCTGCAGTTTCCTATTCTCTTGCTCTTCACATTAAGAATGGCATTGTTTGTGTTGGGGCTCTGGGGTGTGTGTTGCTGTACATGCAGGTAGTCCGCAGAAGCAGTCAGGAGGAGAAGCTGCTCTGCTTGGTGCGCGAGCGAGCAGGACACACATGTGAGATGGCCGTCATCGTGATTCTCATCCTGGTCTGGGAGGGAATCCCAACCAGCCTGGCTGATAAGCTCTACACTGAACTCACTGACACCCTGAGGAAGTACGGCATGCTCACAAACCGGCGCTGTGCCTTGAATGAAGAGTAAGTGGAGCAAAGGCTGTGCTCACCAAGCCCGCAGCCCCATCTTCAGACCCAGCACCTCCATTCATGCTGTTACCCTGAAACATCTACAACCTTCCCAGCTATTTCAGGCTGTTTGAAAACAAAAATTTTGTCGGAAACCCAAAGTAAACACTCTTATAAATAGGGAAAAACATTTTTTCAGAGTTGTGAAGCATCTCAATATATTTAAAATAAGGGATCTCGGCAGGGGCTAGGATAGCTGATAGCTCAACCTTGAAATAAAAGCTGGGTGCACTAAATCATACTTGTGTAAGCTGACACAGACTAGCCTCAGTCTAAAGAAATTGAACTATATCTTTTTCCCATGCCTTTCTGAGAGACAAGAACATTTAGACCAAAATTACCACAGCTATCACTGTATGTTACTTTGGCTTCATGGGTAGAGTTATATTTCAGGAATTATTGCTTAGCCTCTGTCAGAGGGCTCCCACATTCTTGCAGTGCTGTCAGCACAAGCCCCTGAGGCACCATGAATATCAGTGCCTAACAAGGCACCACACAAATATACCCTCAGCTGAGCAAAGCTGGATTTCTCACACAAGTGTAGAACCCCCAAAGACACTGCTTTGTAACCATGAAATTATTCACTCTGATAAATTCTTCTGTTATGATGTGTATGTCTCTCTCTTGCGTTTCTTCATAATTTACTGGTGGAAGATGATTACACCGCTAATTCCCTGGAGCACTGGCAGAACGCTGATGGCCGCTGCTGGAGCACCACAGGGGGACCTGCCTGCTGCTAACAGCTGTGTTCTCTCATCTTTTAGACGGACTTGTGCATGCCAAGGGCTGGACCCTGAAACGTGTGGTGCTTCATTTTCCTTTGGTTGCTCCTGGAGCATGTACTACAATGGTTGTAAGTTTGCCAGAAGCAAGATTCCAAGAAAGTTTAAGCTGATGGGGGATGACCCAAAAGAGGTTGGTGTCTATTTCTGAAATGAGCTTCATTTGCAAAAAATGTTTTCTGTCACTCTGTAAATAGAAATACAGTACAAGAGAGCAGGGCCTGAGGCCCCTGAGTGCTGTACATGTAGGGTAATTAAATAACTGCCAGTCAAAACCGATTGATTCCAGTCACTGAGCCAGCTGAATTGACTGTCCAAATTCTGACAGCTGGTAAAAACCCTGAGACTTGAAACCATGTTTGCAGGCTTTCACAATTAGAGGAGAGGGCACGGCCTGAATAATTCTGGCTGTAGTAGGCCTGCAATTGAGCATTCCCCAGTGGCACAGTAGAAGGTTTACCAGCTAATGGCACATAACACTGCAACTGGGAACCAGAGCAGACTGGTCCAATGGAGACAAACATGATGAAACTCGGAGATGACAATAGGAAGAAGAGGGTAGGAAGACTCATTCTACATACAGTCCTGCTCCACTGAATGTTTCCAGACCGGGCTCTGTTTTACAACAAACTGGCAAATGTTTAAAACGAGCCAGAGAAATAAACATTTACCTTAGCCTGGACACGAGATACCCTGAAGTTAGAACTGCAGTGACTCCTGGACACCTTCAGCAAGTCATGTGAAACTCCAGTGGCCCAGTCTACTTTCTGGCAAGGATGAGCAGATTTAGTCCCTTGCCTGTGTACTGGCAGGTTAGTGCACAGTTTCACTGTCTTCTGATGTCTTACATAAATCCAAGCATTGCTCTCTCATGATCAGAGACAGGTACTTCTGCATCCTACAGCCTGTGCTGAAAAGATTGCACTGTTCAGAATATCATCATAACTAACATACAGGTTTTCCTGTCCACTGCTCTTCTACAGCGCCAAGAACCACAGAATAGCTCTCCTCCAACCAAACATGCTATGGCACAAGGCCTTCTTTATCACAGCCTGCAATCCTGAACTACCTACATTTCTAAGATGGATACCTGGCCAGAGCATACCAGGGTACTCTTCCAACTTGCATTCTTGGATTTACTTCCTATGGAAGCCAGATTTAGGCAGGAAAGAGGGTTTTACCCTCCAGTCCTGGTTGCAAAGTTGGGGGCAGCCAAAGCATGCATCCAGACCAGGGGTTGGGTCCCATGGCACAGACACAGTTTATAGACAGCACAAACAGAATCCTCACCAATAAAAACTAGAAGTTTCACTAACAAATGCCAACCTACAGGCCATACAAAAGCTCCACATTCTGGCAGTAGGCACCAGGTCACAGCAAGATATTTTTTGACAATTTCATGTCAAACCAAACTAGGATATTGCCCCGTAGTAGGGAATACAAACTTTCAACACACCAAACGCATTCCTTTCTGAAACCTGTTTTCTCACAGCTCTTCACATCTTCCTTAAATACAAAAAACTCCTAAAAATGAATATGCCACTCCAGTATGCCACCATTCTGTACGCACTTAAAGATAAGGGCCTCATACAAGTGAGGTTTTGAATTTGGGATTCTCATCCTTAGATGATGGGGAACAACTCTGGAGTACGTTCTTAGATTTTTTTTTAAAGGCTTTATTTTGACAGTGTACAATTTAGAGAAAAAAGGAGGTGTGGTCATTCCCACCTCCATATCACCAATTACTAGACACATCCATGATTCTTCATTGCTTAAGGATGGGGAACTTTTTGAAGGCTGCAATATTTAAATATTTTTAAATTTCTGCATGTAAAAATATTTCAGTATGTCAAACTGTTGTCCTTGCAATGTGCAAAACCCTTAAATTTGCCATATTTACTTACCCTTAAATTTGCCATATTTACTTAGACTATTCTGATGTTATTTCTCTCAAGCTTTCTGAAGAGTAATATTTTCCCACAACTCCAAAAAGGAAAATAATAAGGATTATCACACTTAGATCTAAAACTTATCCACGTTGAAGAATGAGATTTTTCTTAACATAAACCAAATTAAGAGTATATGTGATGTTCTTTTGCAGGTTTCCCACTACACTGCTATAATTGCTCCATTCCTTTAAAGGCCTTGGAACAATAAAATTAAAAGGAGATCCACAATAGTCACTGTCTAAACACCAGTGATATTGGTTTATGCCTTTACACAACTGTCAGTGTAAACATGATTGTGTAAAGACCCTAACTTGTTTGATCCCAGATGCACAGTATGGAAATGTCATTGAACCCTGTTTCATCTCTAACAGGAAGAAAAACTAGAATCCAATTTGCAGAATCTGTCAACCCTGATGGCACCTACCTACAAGAAGCTTGCACCTGATGCATATAACAACCAGGTATGATGGGGGAAAAAAGGAATATGAGCAGTCATGGAAATAACCTGATTTTTAACATACTTCCCAATGCTTCAGCCTTGCACCAAACCATTATATACATTTCGTGCCAACATTTCTTTGATATCAGTGTGAAGACAAATAGAAATGAACAGTTCCACTTAAAATGCTCTCACAAGTAAAACTAGAAGGATTTGGTCCACTAAACAGAATTAATCTTTTCACCTACATCAACACGATAAAATTATTTCACTCCTCAGCTCCAAAATACAAATTTCTTGATTTAGCATGACTTACCATCCAAACTAGCAAAGCTTCCATGAATATGGTGTGAGATTGGCAACAGTTTGAACTCAAGTCCTGAAACCACAGTTTCAGTTCTGCTCTCTCAAGCAGTAGATGAATTTAGTTTTCACCAAAACAGCCTTTATAAACATTATTTTAAAGTGAAGTTTTATATTTTAATACACTCAGCCCTGTGTATGCACACAAGTGCCTGCACCAGCCTTCTTGCATGAGGGGATTGTGCACGCCTCTTTTCTGTGGATCGGTGTTCTCGGACAGCAGCACGTTCAGAGCTGTGATGAGGTTCCCAGTGTGGCCATGTCTCATCTACATTTCATTACAAAATGTCTTTCAGATAGTTACACTGAAATTTGACAGCACACCACCTGCAGACATGTAACTGTTGACCTTCATTTTCATTGCTCAGGTTTACTACTGTTAGGAATATTCACAGAACTTACAGTGCCCAAACTTTCAGCATCTACTGCAAACTGTGACATCACCCTGCTTTTCTATTGACAGCACGGTACAACCAGCACAAGACAAATTCTCAGCTTTAACAGAAACAGTAAACTAACACAAAACTGTCCATTATTAACTGCTGTAAAATTCACTCATTTACTGTGTATTTAGTAGCAGCTAAACAGGGTAAGCAGACTCAGTGCAGACTTACCCAGTTTCACTTACCTGATCAGATAATGTTTGGAGACTCATTATGGTGAGAACTCTGGCTATGTGCCCACTCTAGCTGTGGTTATCTGTCCAAATATCTGAGAGACATTCTGCAAGAGAAAATAGGAAAAGAAAGGGAAAAAAAATGAGGTGATAAACAATAAATTGTTTCTCTGCTTGAGCTGCTTTTCTTTTCACACAAAAATTCACTGAAGAACTTTTCTCCAAGTAAGCTGTGATGCTGCCCAACATTGGTTGAAAATATATGCTTTTACAGGTTTCAGTTTTTTACCTTATGTAATAAGTCATGTGTATAGCTTGGCTTATTTCAGGAGTTTCATGCAGACCTTGTATTTGTGAGGAAACTGTACTCGAGCTACTGTCAGTAGCTTTAAAGAGAGATGATTGAGTTCTAATTTGTATGATATTGTAAAAGGTTCTAAAACCAAAAAAAGCATAAAATCACATTTCAAATTCCCTGATTTATTCTGATCCAAATCTACACCACTTCTGGATTAGAACCAAGAACTGGAAAGGGTCTGTTTCCCAACTGAATTGAACAGAACATTTCAGAGAACACCTGCACTGGTATAGTTTGATCAGACAATTATAGTCTGGCTAACCATTCAGATCGCTCACATTTCATTCCAAAGAAGTTTACATAGTTCTCAAGTTATGTTCTGCTTTTATTTGCAGATTCTAGGGAAGCAGATTTGAAAAATAAATGCCTGTGAGCAAACTAGACATATATTTAGTGATTTTGAATGAAGACTTGGCAAAGCTTCAAATTTGACCTTAACTTAAAAAGGGATCCATTAAGTTTCCTTACGTGTAGATGTTCTGTGCATTCACTTAAAAGGTTCAGGAATTTCAGCAAAGCATTTTATAAATGTGATTTTATTTTTAATTTTCTGAATAAAATATGAAACCATAATTTTTCTAAGGCTTTATCTTCCATTACAAAATCCTTTCTTTTTGTGTAAGGTCTGTTGTTGCATTATGAGTTCTTTGTAAAGCTCCTTAATCATGACTGCATAGGTACAAAGTACTGTCTTGACTGAATTCTCTCTCTTTTTAGCCAGGGGTTAGATTTGTACTTAAGCTAATGAAATACATGTTTAGCATGCCAAAATATTACAAATCAAAAAGCAAATTATTATTTTTCATTAAGTCATTCTGAAGTCAGTTTTCTAAAGCTATTTTCCCTTAATAGCTTGGTGTACTTCCAGTCTACACAAACATCACTCTCAGAGTGCCAGTCACAGAAACCATGCACTGCATTTGTCATGTAAAAACACCAACCCCTGGCAGAAAATCAGAAGTAATACACAAGGAAAAGTATTATTCACCAATTTCACAATCACGCCAGAAACTGACAGTACCAGGGAAAAAAGCAGCAAGGAATGAAGCATGGATACAAAACGGCCATCAAATTGCTGTAGTTTATTTGCTTTCAAGATGTTTGTTGTCATCTCCAAGACATGAGGGAGACCTACCCTTTGTCACAGCAGAGCACTCTTTGTGCACTCGGTGTCCTGAAGCACCCAGTGAAACCTGTCCTGTCTCTCCAGATCGAGTACGAACACAGAGCCCCTGAGTGTCGCCTGGGTTTGAAGGAAGGTCGCCCATTCTCAGGGGTCACTGCCTGCCTCGACTTCTGTGCTCATGCTCACAGAGACTTGCACAATATGCAAAATGGGAGTACTCTGGTAAGTCTGGGACGTGTAACAGCCTCCTCACTCCAGCACTCAGCTCGTGGCACTGATTCATTATCTCCTCTCTATTTAAATTTATACTGCATAATGCAAATTAATTAAAAAAAAATTAGGCAGTAACTAAGCTAACTTATTACCCACTACACATCTACACATTTTTCTTTCAAATGAATGAGACTTACGGTGTATTAAAGAAAGGTTTAACACAGACCTGGTAAAAGAGGAACTGTGGAAAGAAGGTCCCAGCAGAGCTGAAATGCCTGTTTCAGTGTTCCTGGCACAAAATAGTTCATATTTATCCTCTTGAAACCCTTCTTTTTCTAACAACTTTGGATTATATCTTCTAATAAAATAGAAGTAGAAACAAATAACTCCTTTCTGAGATTGTTTTGGAAATTTTGGGTTTTATTCCTGCTTTGGATGAGCAGAAAGTCTACAAATCCATGTACCCTTTACTCTCCTCAGTTCTGATTTCTGGCAGGTACAGCAGAAGTTCTGTAGAAGATACTAGAAAAGCAAGCTGGTTTTCAATGTATGTTGGATTATTTCTGTGACAAAACAGTTGGGCCAAACATAGGAAAGAATACTCTTCAGTTCTGAATAATCATAAAGGCTGTAGTTTGAAGCAGCTCCCTAGATTCACAGTGCAGCTCTTATTACAACCAAAGAGAGTATCTACCTTTTCAATTCAAACTGAATTTTTCCTATTTACAGGGTCTGACTTAATTCACAAGTTAATCACCACCAATACAATGTACATTTCCAGTTGAGCTTTCTTCCCAAAGCTGGGACAATAATTTTGCTGTAGAATATGTCCCTACCAGAATCTTTATCCACAAAGATCCTCCCAATACCTGTTCTAGCTAGAACTAATACAACAGGTTTGCTGCATGACAACAGTAACTCCCCTAAATCTTGTTATTAACATTACAGTTACACTGTAAGGGGATGTGAAGTACAACACTTATGTTGTATAACTTGAGTGTGTTATATTGCACACTCTCTCTAATAGGTATCTACCTCATGTACTGTAGTGAAAGAATCTTCAGGTGAGTACAAAGTTGCAGATGCCACTGCTTTAGCTCTCTGGCCACAGTACAATGGATCAGAGTTTATTTCACATGACAGTAATCCCTAACTATATTGTTCATTTCAGCACAAGTAAAATAAATAGATATCTATACACCTTCTGTTTCTTTTAACACTGTCCAACAAAGCAATGGAAGAAATTACATTTGAAGGCTTGTTGTGATATGCAAAAATTGCACAGAAACTTAGAATTTACGAAGAACTTGCCAGATGCCAGTGCTGACAGTGTCAGGGCAAGGCACAATGCATAGGTAAAGTTTCAGATCTCTAATACACTTTTCTAACAGGTTTGCACACTGACTAGAGAAGACAATCGTGAAATTGGCCAAACACCAGAAGATGAGCAGCTCCATGTGCTCCCATTATACAAAGTCTCTGATGTGGATGAGTTTGGAAGCACTGAGGGCCAGGAGGAGAAGAAGAGGAACGGCAGCATCCAGGTCCTTACCTCCTTTCGACGAAAAGTAAGGATTTTAGCAGAGCCTGTTAAGACCTGTCGGCAAAGGAAGCTAGAAGCAAAGAAAGCAGCTGCAGAAAAGATTTCCTCATTGGAAAATGGGTCTAGCAAAGCTGAGAGAGAGAAGTCTGCTGCAGCACGCAACAAGCAAGGCACCTCTGAAGCAGCAGGTCATGCAAAGCAGCTGGCAGGTAAACAAAGGAATCTGAGCAGGGTCAGCAGTGCTAAGCATCCTACAAATCAGGGCCTGTTATAATCAGCCTCAAGAAAACCATTATTTTCAGCCCAAGAATGTATTGAACTAAAAAGGCAAGAGATTTCTTCAAAGTGAATATCAATATTTTGTAAATACTAGAGTGCCAAATTTAGACAACTCCAGAGAAGAAAAAATAAAGAAAAGTTGCAATAAGAAACCTTTTTCTGTTGGATAGTAAACACCTGTAGAAATCTAGAAACAAACTCTGCTTGCCATCCAGTGTATTGTACAGTACCTTTAAAGGACTAGTAGTGCTAGAAGCCATGAAGAGAAGTGTGTGGTGCTGCTGCCAAAGAATGACCTGCACATCACTCAATGTCTGGCACTGTGACAGAACCTCCTAATTTCAGGAGATGCAAGCATTACCTCTTTACCACTATTTACACTCTGCCTCAAGACCAAAAGCAAAGCAGGTTTTCCGTAGTGGAGTAAGAGTTTATGTCAGTTCTCTGCAGCAGATTTGAGAGTCCTGAGCAAAGGAGTTATCACTATTATAACTAAAAGGAGTTATATGTTATAACTATTTTATTGTTGCAGCAGTTTTATTAGAGAGGAAAAAAGCATGCAGGGCCACCCAGAAGGTCACTGAAATACCTGTGAATAGAAGTCAGCTGTCCCATGATCCAGGCAAGGGTTGTGACCATTAAATGATGCCATTGCACTTAACAAATGGTATTTTTGCTCGTATATCTTCAGTAAATGTCACTTATTACTGCACTGTTCTGTCTATCAGTGACTGCTGGTTTTAACACACTGCTAGGGACATCTCTTGCAGTCAGTTGTATTCATGTAGATGAGAAGAATTATTTATTCTTGGGGAAAAGAAAGTCACTTTGTGCACGGCTGTTTGGGAGCACTTTGATGCTCCATTTCATGGGCTACTTAAAAGATGATTCAACTCTTTGGATTTTGTGCATGTCACTCTGAACAGTCTGTGCTGTCCTTTTTTCCCCATGTCTACTAGCATCTCATCTTGTTGGATACAGGCCAAAAAGGAAGAGTATTTATTCAGCTTCTTAAAGGATGGTGTTTGAGATATGAGAAAGGGAGTGTGTTAATGAACCTACTTTTCTTAGAAATTTCATATAAAGTATTTAATTTGTTGGGTGGGTGGTTGGTTTGGGGCCTTTTTTTTAAAAGCCTGTTTGTTATGTGGTTGTTTGTTTTTCCTTTTTACATCTCATCTACAGATCTTTTACGTCTTTCAGGACCAGCCACACAACAGCAGCAACAGCAGCAGCAGCAGCCACAGCGCTCTCTCTCTAACAACCCTCAGTCAAATTCCATTAACTCTTACTCAGGTTCAGGTTCTGCAAATCTCTATGGAAGGTTGCCTAATCCAGCCAATGATTATCCAAACTCTTCGTACACTTCAGATCCATATGGAGGGTCCAATCCCATGAACCTCTATACAACCTCATCACAGTCTGTGGGGTCTTATTTGAATTCTTCTAGTCCCATGAACCCTTATTCAGGATCTTTAAGCCAAAATAACCAATATCCCCCCTACCAATGCAATGGAAACATAGCTATGGACAACTGCCCCTCTTACTTGGGCTCCTACTCTTCCCAGCATCAGCACATGGACTTGTATAGTTGCCAGAGCCAAGACCATATGTCTAAACTACGTCTGCCACCCATTCAAACATTATACCAGCATGGGTTTGGGAATAACCAGAGTTTTGGTCCCAAGTACTTGAATTATGGAAACCAAAATATGCAGGTAGACTCCTTCAGTAATTGCACCATTAGAGCAAATTTACACCACATAGGGTCATTTTCCTCTTACTCAACCCATGAGGCCAATGGCCATTTTATGAAGGTTGCCTCAAGGTTAAAATCTAATCTGAGTAATCCAAGCATGGATTATACCTCCATGAGTAAAACAGGTGAACATCATCATATGCAACCCCCCCCACATTTATCACATGACTACCATTCTGCTCCAAGTATGTTTAGTGGTCCTCCTAATTCACTGCATCTCCAAAATAAGGATACCAAAATGATTTCACATGCAGTTAATGGTTTGTCTAACATGCTTCCAGGTCAAAACCATGACAGGACTACTCCCCAGGGTGGTTTAGATAAAACTGAGGTGCTAAATCCAGAAAAAGCAGAGGATCCCAATGAAGTCTGGTCAGATAGTGAGCAGAACTTTCTAGATCCAGAAATTGGAGGAGTGGCAGTTGCTCCATCTCATGGGTCAATTCTCATAGAGTGTGCAAAACGTGAGCTCCATGCAACAACTCCCTTAAAAAATCCCAACAGGAACCATCCCACCAGAATATCCCTTGTATTTTACCAGCACAAGAGCATGAATGAGCCAAAACATGGTCTGGCTTTGTGGGAGGCAAAGATGGCTGAGAAGGCAAGAGAGAAAGAAGAGGAATGTGACAAGCATGGTCCAGACTATGTGCCTCAGAAATCCTACAGCAAAAAAGCCAAGCGGGAGCCTGTGGAGCCCCACGAGCCCTCTGAGCCAACGTACCTGCGCTTCATCAAGTCCCTGGCACAAAGGACGCTGTCGGTCACCACAGACTCCACTGTAACCACATCTCCATATGCCTTTACACAGGTTACAGGGCCTTACAACCGATATATCTGACTTCACACCTTGGTTGGTTACCTCATTTGAAAAAACACCTTGTCACTAGGGTAGTAGGTTTTAGGTTTCGTGGAAGGCAAGAGTGGAGAAGAAAAGAGTGTTTTTATGGGACTCATCTGTGGAAGAAGCCTCGGCACACCAGCAAAAAGAGGTAAATCTCACTAGAGCACTTGTTTTCCACTGATTTTTAAGTGGTCACAGATGGCACGTAGGAAACAAGACCAAAGCATCCTATGCAAAAGAAAACCAAACAAAAAAACAAAAAAACAAAAAACAAACAAACAAACAAAAAAAACCCAAAACACCAAATAAACAGAAGAAGAAAATAAAAGGAAAGATAAAAGGAGAGAACACTACCAAGTGTTTCACAATTTACATTGGAAAACACTGTCTCTATTACTGAGAGATAATCTGCAAATGGAATTTTTTTTCCCTTACAGTTTTGCACATCTGTGGCCACTTTTAATGTCATCAAGTTTGCATAGTCATGGAACAGGAGAAAAAAAAAACCTTTAAAAATAATACTGCAGTATTGCAAGTGCAGGAATCTTAAAATAACATCTGGTGCTGAATCTACGATGTACTGGAATACTGAAATTATGGCTTTTTAACATGCAGTTTTTACTGTAATCTTAATAGTCTTTTGATTTTATTTAACAAAGTAGATAAGTATAAGACAAATAGACAGAAAAACACTGAATTTGAATATTCTAAAACCATGGTGCTAAGAAAATGGTGTCTATTTTATCAGTCAAACAGCTAATGGCTTTATAACAAAATGTCAATGATGTAGCCAAATGTTCTTCAGCAACAGGGAGGACCTTTTCATTCATGTATGTACTGAAGTTACCTGGTGTTAAAATAACCTTACTTTTTAACATATGGGAATTACAAAGACCTCTGGATTTTGCTCATCCAGTCAAGTCTTAGAAAAAGACAATAAAATAGAGAGAATTTTTTTTAAATAGTGTTTCAAAAGCACTTTGTCTACCTAAGCTTGGCAACTTGAACAATGCTGAGGTACTAAGACATTAAAAAAAAAAAAAGAGTTTACTTTGATTTTAAAATGTAAAGATATTTTTTTAAAACTAAGAAAGCTTTTAAATACTTTGGTTTAGCCATGCATCAGCTAGTGGGTTACATATCCATTTTTAATACAGTCAGTTATGGTAAAAATGGGGCTTACTGGATATAAGGGAATACTTTAGTATACAAAACACATTTTTTCTGGTGCTCATCTCACACAGGTATACTGTAAACTGTTTTCTAAAATTATTATGACAAGTTCATTGCTCAAATATGTACATTTTTAAGGAAAGAATTTTATATTAACCACAGGTAATAATTAGCAGCATGCAACAAACTACACCTAGTTAGCTTGGGCTTCTGCTGTTTCTAGAGATCTATGCGCTCCCACTATGGAATGGCAGAACTGCTTTTGTGTTGATAATTATGTACATTGTGGTGCAATTTCTTGGTGCAAGTGGCCTCTTTTCCAGGAAGACTGAGCAGACAGATGCCTACACAAGATGAATGAAACAGGGATAGTTCTGTACGATTCCGTTGATTAATAAAAAAAAAAATAGGCATCTGGCTTGCTGTGGTGGTTTTAAATCATTAATTTCTATTAAAAAAAAAAAAAAAGCAGGAGAGTTGTATAGTAAATTAAATTGTAAACAAAACTTTTTTTAACTCAATGCTTTAGTATTTTAGTACTGTAAAAATATTAAATCTATATATTTGGTTTTTGAGCTGAATTTACATCATGGTGCTACTCAGCCTGCTACAAATATATCATAATGTGAGTGAAAAGTACATTAAAAGGTTTGAGTGATGTTCCTACTTGTCATATACCTCAACACTAGTTT
The DNA here is from genome assembly GCF_021018805.1 of Prinia subflava. Lineage (NCBI taxonomy): Eukaryota > Metazoa > Chordata > Aves > Passeriformes > Cisticolidae > Prinia > Prinia subflava. The sequence continues at coordinate 140,357 of NW_026960612.1, forward strand.
GGCAATAGGATATTAAACTGAGTGTGAAAGTTTATATATTGTATACCATCTTTTCCCCCAATAGCCTTCGAAAAAATCAAACAAAAAAACTAAACAAAAAAAACCTCTCGATACTTGACATTTTAGCAAGTATAACTTGAACTTCAGCTTGCAGCTTGTTTTTTTTCTTCTTTTTTTTTTGGGTTCTAAAAATTCAGGGATATTTCAGCTCATGTTCTCCTATGCCAACATGTCACCTGTGTGTATGTAAAGCTGTTGTAGGTTAAATATATTATTCTTGGGTTTTTTGGTTTTGTTTTGGTTTTTTTCAGGGATTTAATGTTTTTCTTTTGAATCCCTTCTCTTATTTTTCTTGTACATGTATTGTGTAACAAAAACTAATTTTGTAAATTTGATAGCTCTTTAACAGAAGAATTAAGAGATTTAGAATGTTTTAACTGTTTCAAATGATTAAACAAAAAGAAAGTAGAATGCACTGAGCTGATTAAAGGGAAAAATGTAAGGCGGGGATTTGGCAAGTGACTGCTAGAGTTGTTTGGGTCACTCTCTAAACAAGGCTTCTTGAATACTGTAATGAATAAAATAAAATATAAAAAGGTACAGTCTGTACAAGGGCTTCCCTAAACACTCAAACCTCCATGTCCCAGCTGTATCTTGTGCAATATACTGTAAGATTAAATTTGGTCAAAAGAAAATCTATCCAACAGAATCACAGCCTAACTCAAGTAAATCAAAGGAGGCCTTTGAGTTTAATGGTCAAATATTTATTATGGCAATTCTGTCTTTTCTCAGTCTGTGACTTTATCCACTCATTGAAACAAAAGTTTTGCCTTTTGGAAAAAAAATGATGGTTATATGTCATATTAAGTAATTCATTATATATCTTCATCTTTTGGTAATTTTTTTTTTCCTATATAATTCATGTAATCCATAGTAGATGTCTGGTTAATATGCCATGCACTGTCATTTGCCAAACTGCTGGCAGCAGGAGCAGGAAGCTTAGTTGGTGAATCAGTTTTTTATTGTAAATACCTGAGCTGTAATTTTTGGTGTACAGAACCCTGCCTCAGTTGGAATGAATGACAACGCAGACAGAGTTGCTTGTATAGGATTATCAGGTTGACTATAGCCATACTTGAAGATGCTTCTGAGAGTTGTCAACTTTACTTGAATGAATTTTTCATCTTGATTGACGCACAGCAGTATAAAGTTCACTTCTAAAGCTAGTGGTTAACTTGTGTAGGAAACTTTAGCAGTTTGACACTAAGGCAATGAACTTCTGTGTGCGTTTTCTATGCTTATGTTCTACTTTATTTTACTTTAGTTTCATTCATTTTCATGAGATGTTTGGTATGTCTATGAAAAGAATCTGAGGATGGTTATAAATACTGTAAGTATTGTAATGTAATGCAGGTTATCTGAAAGTTATTATTATATCATTCCTGATAACTCTGAGATGTGGATGTTTTTAATAAAATTTATATTTATTTAATGCATTCTAAGTCTGTCTTGTAGAAACTTATCTTTCCTTGTCATTTTTACCAGCTAACAAAATAGCAGGCATCACACTCAAACAAAGTGCATCACTAGGGACTTCAAAACAGGAAGCCTAGGCATCACAGTTATTCCTAGTTCTGCTTTGACTCTTACCTCTAACAGGTTGGGACACAGGCTGCTGACCCCAGGCTACTGCTTCATAAAAGCTGTATTTACAGGGAAGGAGGGAGGCATTTTTATGGGCAGGAAGAGACAGTAGAGCTTAACTGCTGGTTTTCCATTGGTGTTTGTGTACACAAATGAATATGGCATATTCACTGTTCCAGTGCCCTCACTGCTCAAGTAACAGCCACAAATGCACACCTAGCAGAGGCAGGACAAGGGGAAGACTCTAAGCATTCATTGGTTTGTTTAGGGTATTTAGCTGTACCTGGTTAAGCATTTTTATACTTTATTTCAAATCACTCCCAAATGGTGGGATGCTCTAAGAAATAGTATTGTGCCAGGAGAGGGTTAGACTGGATGTTAGGAAAAATTTCATCACCAAGAGGGTTATAAGATTGGAAAAGGCTGTCCAGGGAAGTGGTTGAGTCACCATCCCTGGAGCTATTCAAAAGACCCATACACATGGCACCTGTGGACATGGTTTAGTGGTGGACTTGGCAGTATAAGTTTACAGTTAGACTTAATGACCTTAAATGTCTTTTCTAACCTAAATTATTCTGTGACCAAGAAAAACCCCAAAACTATAAAACCCCAAAACCACATGTATAATCTAAATCACTCACAAGCTAGAGAAAAGCAGAAGCAGTAAGAAAGTGTATCTGAATCAATACTAGGACATACATTCTTGGAGTAATCAGACAAAAGCTTGTTCTCCTGGTCCCTTTGTTTAACTTCATGGGATATCAGGACTGAATTCTGAAATAGCCTATTCTGTGGAAAAGACAGAAATTGCTCTCTCCACAGTTGCAAAATGTTTCTGTGACAATTGCAATTCTCAAGCTTCCTTTTTTAAGAGCCTGAGTTTGTTGTCAGCACTGGTCACCCAGTCCATCAATGCCATACACCTTGGAAAGCCCCCCTGCTACGCACATTCAGATCACTCAGTGTCTTGGAAATGCAGCAATTTAAAACTCAGCAATCTGTAATGTTCCCCCTGGCTCTCAGTGTATTCCCATATGGGAATGTCTTGAGGGCAGGCTAGCACCCCGCAGTAGCCAAGTGTTGTTCTGTGCCCAGGCGCACTTTGCTGCATCAGCCAGCTGAACAGACGGAGGCACTGGCTTTAACAGAGCTCTTGCAGCCCTTCAGCCTTCCTTGGAAAAGAATTCTGCCATTTATGAACATCCCCACTGGCTGCCTTTCAGCATAATTTCTTCAGTGCACATCTAGAGATCTCATTCCAGAGGTGCTAACACAGCACAATGCGCTCATAGCCAAGACCACAGGGAAGTCAAACCAGACCTTCCAATAGCACTTGTCCCAGGAACACAGGCCCTTCCCAAGACTTGGGCAGTTTGCTGCTGTGCCTCAGGGTGTCGTGACACCACCACCATCACCACCCAAACCACCGGCTGTAGCCCCCATACAGTGGTTACTGAAATAAAAGGGCAAGGAGACCTGCTCCTTTTTAATGCCTTTATTAAGAAATCAGCTCTGGTTGGGGGCCCACGGGGTCATGCACACTGCTGCTGCTCCCTTCGGCTATGTGGAGAAGGTGGTAGGCAGCTTTGCTACACAGCAGAGCTGGGGCTTCCGTCCTCAGGGGTGCGCCAGGAAGACCGCTTCAGCTCGTTGTCTTGGGGGGGCGGGGGTCCTGCAGATGAAGAACTGTTTAGGTCACGGCGACATAGTGGAGTTGCTTTGCTTGGTGGTTTTATCTTCTCCACTGCTACGCCAGTCTAGGGGTACTATTTCTAGTCTTGGATTTTACACTGGCTCTTTGTCTTAAGGGTTCTTTAGCTCTGAGTAGTACTCAGTGTCTCAGTGTCCTTTCATTTGCTTATTGTGTGCCATTTTGGGGAGCAGCAGAGGCTATACCCAATGAAAAAAGAATACAGGTAAGGGACTGTTGGTTAGGATAATTAACAATATGGGTGATTAACAGAGTCTATGCATTCATCTTGGTGATCAACATTTAACATAGTAACATTTAACAATTACCAAAACATGGTAACAATCGATTAACTTATAAAGTTGTTCATAACAGTTACAACTGGGAATGCACAGCTGAGCATCCAAGTAGCTTCTGCCTCACCTTTCCTCTTCACTTCCCTATTTATTGTCATTTCCCACCTTTTGACATCTCACAGAGAGGACAATACAGCTTTTTTAGGGGAATGACTGGAAAGCCTGTGGTGACAAGCCAAAGTTGGGTGAACAAACCCCAAGCAAAAACTAAGAACAACAGGTGATGGTGTTCAGAGATATGGAAAAGTAGCCATACAAAAAAGGATGAAAGAAAAACACAACAGATTTCTCTTGGAGAAGCAAAGCAACTTACAGAAGGCAGAGATTAAGTCGTGGGTGTGAAAAACGAGGTTCACTTGGTAAAATTTAAAAGTTTAATAAAAAATACAAATAGACAATCAGGAGACAATAAGAACAAAAGTATTCTTTACAGGTGCCTGGATACCTTCACATGGGATTCACCATGCGGGTTCACTTCCTAACAAAAGAGTCATCCCTTAAAAACACTAGTGTGTTGAATATTCATATATTACATACATGATTCAAACATTCCAATTTTAGGTGTTTCTGTTTAATCTCAACTCCCCCCCTTCTCCTTTCCATCTATAAATCTGGCCTTCTCATGGCTCCATACTGTCACCTGGGCTATGCCATAAATCTTTCTTCAGAGCCTTTTTAGAGTTGTTGCTGCTATCTCTTATCCAGCTAAGATGTTACATTCCCCTGGGGAATGGTTTCTCCCCCCTCAGGGACCCCTAGAGCTTGTAACCATGTAGTTTAACCCTTCCTCCCCTTTGTGACCCTATTGGCTGTGTCCAATTACCCCTCCCTGGGAGAAGCCCAGAAAAGACCCTCTCCTTCCACACTCGTCCTCTTTCCCCTCTGGTTACCACCTGGAATAAACGTCTTGAACTACAGCTGGGGGTCAGAGCCTCCTTTGGAATCCTTTGTCCTGTCCATGAAATATTCCTCCAAAGCCCTCTAAGGACTGAGCTAGCCTTGGAACATTGGAGGTGCTACAGGGGGATTTATTTCACTAGGATACTGTGAAAAAAATTCTTTGGTTATGTTCTCTATTTCTTGAGCTAATTACAAAAGCATCTTTACCTAACAGAGTTTCTATTTTACTATTATGCTATAACCTAAAAACTACATTTACCATATTACTAAAAGAAACTATATGAATACAGCATAACTTCCCAACATAACACATGGGATATTCATTTTAATATCTGCAAAAAGCCAGTCATATAATATGCATTTATAACAATCCTCTCTCGTTCTCTTTTATAAATCATTTGGCTTGAGCAATATTCTTTGTTTTCTTGCCTCCATCATTCGTTCATTTTTTTCACAAATCACTTGCTTCTTCAAAAGGGTCTTCTATATTATTCTGTTTCTTAAACACCATGATCTTTTGTGCTGTTCTAGATGTAGCCAGATTTGGGTCCATGGGCATTGTTACCACTTGCATACTTTGGACAACACTGGTGATTAGCCAAATAAAACAGGAGATCAAACAAGGAAGAAATATCAAACTAGCTGTAGCGCACAAAAGGAAGAAGCCTAGCTTCTTCCACTATTCTGTTCTCAACAGGTTATCTCACCAGCTGGCTTTCAGCATTGATTCCCATTTTTGAGCCAGTATATGGGCTATTTTTCTGATATCATTGACTGTATCTAGAACAGCATGTCCATTGTCATCTACTTTTAAACAACAATCTGATGTATTAAATTTTTTACAAACACTTCTTCAGCTAACAAATAGTTAAAAGCTAACTTATTTTGATATATGGCAGCCCTTGTTTGGCATTGTTGACTCGATATTAATTCCAATGCCTAATTTTTTTTGTTATTATTTCTACAACAGCCTGGAGTCTTATGATGCGATTCAGCATATAAATTGGGGTTCAATATCCCCAACTCCCATCTTGTGCCTATGTAGCTGGCCTATGTGTTTCTAATATGCGTTCAGGAGGCCATTCATCATCTCTTCACTTTTGAAATCGTCCAATCAAATTTCTTTTATTTCTCTTTAGGTCTTGATAAACTGGTACTTTTAATTGATCTCTATTTGGTCTTGGTAAAAAAATCTTGGTTGTATGATTCTCACAGTACAACTCTTTTTCTACTGGGAGGGGAGTCTTGGGTAGGCTCTTTTTCTACATATCTAAAATAAGCCATCTGGTGCTTTGAAACAAATCTATCTCTCTCCTTTGGGGTATTTACTTCTCAACCTGTTACCAGAGTTTCTTAAGTTTTCTACAGTCCAGTATTTCTCCTTGTTGTGCACACAATTACTTTATTTGGATGGGTTATAACAGTGGCTGTTGACACGAGTGTGTGTGATAAAAAAGGAACTTCGGTGTCTTTCTACATACAGCTTTTGGTAACACTTGTGCCATGACTTTGCCGGAATCCCAGGAGGGAAAAGACAAAAAATGAGTGACAGTAAAAGGAATAACAGAGGTCTGGTATGGCTTATACTCCCACCTTTCCTGCCTATGGGGGTGCAACCCACAGCAGGTGTATATGATCTTCTCGATGGCAAGTACAGCGGCCAACCCAGTCTTGCCCTCTATTTCTTTGGGGTTTTTTTTGTTTGTTTGTTTGTTTTTTGGTTTTTGTTTTTTTTTTAATTTCTAGGCAAATCATCTTTGACACTTCTTAACTGTAGTTTCTCACTGTTCTTCAGGTATTTCTTACTTAACAGGCACTAGTAATTCTCTATGTACAAGGATATATATATATATATATATAATCTTTAAAGTCTTAAAAGCTAGCTACAAAGTCTTTTTAGAGCTGACAACTAACTGTGCAGGCTAGACTGCACTTTTGAACAAAACTAAAATAACTGCATCTTTGAATTAGCCACTTAATGCACTGTGACTCTTTTGCAGGCAATCCTCAGCTCTTTGGGGCGTGGTAGGGAGAGAATTTTTACTGAGCTCTTAGAAGACACTGGCATTATGAACTTAGGGTGCCGTTCTCCTCTCCAGGGGATTAACTTTTGGTGTCACAGCATCTTTTAAAAGCCTCCACTTTTTGTGAAATGCAGCCAGATTTGAGGGACAGGTTTAAAGGAAACTTAAAAGAAAAAACCTACTCAGTAACAAAAATAAGTTAAACTGCAGAGTGTAAAAAAAAACCTATTTTACTTTTTTAATTTTTTCTTCTCCACTAGGGTACTATGGGCTGTTTTTAACTTTTTAATTTCTAGTAAATATTCTGAGGTTAGAGCTTTACAATATTGAAAGTTTCCAGTGGGCAGATAGCCTGCCTAGCTTGTTTTTGGGGCAGGAGGACAATGAACTCTTGCTTATTCTTGAAGATTTTTCTCTCACTACTCTAGGAGAACTTAGGAAGACATACACTATAGGATTCATTTCTCTCTAAGGCAAACATCTACTCAATCTGCTAGGCATTGACTTGAGAGATTAGGAACTTTTCAGAAACTTTGATGAAAACTTCTTTTTGACAGCAAACAATACTATCAATTCTGTGAGACGAGTCTCATCTTCTGTGAGACGAGTCTCATCGGCAAAAAGCTGGAAAACTAAGTAACGTTTTGAAAACTATTTCTGTAAGATTCATGATAATTTAGTGTCATTTGATGGTACACAATTTTAAATGCTGTCACTAAACAGGGAAGAAGATGGTAAAAGAACAAATGAAATGATAAAGATACTTTAAAGTAGTAAGAATCTTGTCATTTATACTATTTCTCTCCTGTATTCTATCACAGGAAAAATCTGATATTTTCTTATATTTAAAAACAAAACAAAACATTTTCAAAAATCTTTCAATAAACACACAAAAATTTAGGGAAGATAAAAGAGGCAAAAACATATTGTCTGTCTCATCAGGTACAAAACTTAAATTAGCTAAAATTCTAGTTGATTCACATGTGTTAAAACAACTAACTCAAGTGGTGAGAAGGGACAAGAAGATGAAGTTAGTTACATTAGATTTGTTACTTCTTGTGATCTCTACGCACTTGGAATACTGCACAGTGGGATGACAAATATCTTTAAAATAACGCTGCATATCTTAACTTTAGCTTTTTACATTTGTTAAACAGTCATTGGAATGTCTATTCTCTTTTCAGCTGTGAAGAAACAGAAATAAGTAGGAAGATGTAACAGATGTGACAGACTAGACTGTTTTCCACTCATTAAAAGGTTCTTTGGCTAATTTTTCTTGAATTATTTGTGTCTTTTCAGTTCATTATTACTCAGTCTTGTTCAAAATTCAACTTGGTTTTACCTGGTTCAGATGTCACAGTTCATTCTCAGGTTCTTACACCGGTCTCTTGATCTTGCTGGCGTTGATTTGTATTTTCAGCCTCAGTTGTCAGTCATACTGCAGCTTCAGTTGCTTGTAATACCTGAAAAAGCATCTTCCTATTGTGAGGTTAAAGGACTGTTCTTTGCATTTTTGCAATTGTGACGGCATATTTTTTGAACACCATTTTCTCTACTTTATAAGCAACAGTTTCATAATCTAAACATTATCTCATAGGGTGTTACTTTCAGGTTTTAACCGGGGTTGTTTGGACTCTCAATAGAGCCAAAGATAGTTTCACTTATAGCATTCTAAAAAAAATCTAATTTCATCTATAATTCCTATTTTTTTCCACTATGTTTTGAAACTTCTAATTTTTCTCATCAAACATTAGAATGATCACAACTCTTTTGACTTCAATTTTTGCTCTATTAAACGATTGCATTATTTTCTCTTATTTATGAAGTTATTCTCCTTTTGTATTTTAGAGATATTTTTAAAACTTCTAAAAACTTTAAAAAATGAGCCCTGTTGCGGTTTGGATTTTGGGAGGGTCCCCAGGGAGGGTTCCCCAGGAGCCCCCTGCGCCCTAGGTTCGTTGGTATTTGCATGCAGGCAGGCAAGGAGACTTCAGACAGCTGGTGAGGTGCTGATGAGATGAGGATTTATTTGGAGTTCGACCCTGGGAAGGCAGCATGGTCACTGAGGGAGAAGGGGAAGGAAGGGGAGAGAGGGAAGGGGAGAGGAGCAGAGCCTCCAGAGGCCTCCAGGGCAAAAAGAGCGAGCCCCCTCTGTCTGCACCCTTTACAGGGAGATTCAAAATGGGCACGGATTGATCCTCAGGCCAATGGGGTTACAGATACACGATACTGCAGGGGAGGTTACAGATTTGGGGTAAACCATACACCTCAAGGGGTGAGCCAGAGTATACCATTTCAATAAAATGCAATCCCACAGAGCCCTTCATGTATTATTCTTTTTCAAAGAATTCTTTTTTTCTTCGAGTATTCCAAAAGTGTGTACTATCTCCAAAAGCATGCACACAATCAGTATATATTTTACACTTTCTTCTGTCAACAAAGGCACATCCCGACATTCTTTTCCTTGTAAAACTTTTAAACTATCAACATATATTCCTTCTCCTTCTAGGAGTGTTAGAAATGAGACACTTGACATGGTCAATATATCAAGCAGCAATTCAATTTAATAATTGATTAATTAGCATGGTAAAGTGTGAGCAAAGACAGCGTGCTGGGTACAGTGGTAGGGGTTCTCCCTTCCACCTGCACACTGATTGCTGGACTTGCTGGGATTTTATTGGCTATATTCATACATATTCATAAGCTTTTCTCAGCAGTTTCTATTTCCAATTTTTAACGTCACTATTCAATACCTAATAATCGTAAATCTATGATGGTGATGTTTGGTTCCTGTTTGATTTCTATACTTTATTGTGATCTATTTTAGATTTCAATATTCCAGGATGTACATCCAGGATATGTATCCCAGGTGGTGGGGTCCAGCTTCCAGATGTGGGGTCCAGCTTCTTTTTTCCAGGTCTATCAGTCTTTGATAGTGATGTCCAGTTTCCTTTTTTCAAGAACCATAAATCAGTGAGCTGAAATCTTTCTTCCATATCCAGGATGTTTTTTACCATTTTGTGAGAAAGGCTTTTTACACTCTAAAACTACAGTTTAAAATTCTTTAATACAAAACAAGCTTCTAAAGTTATAATGCAATGACTCTTATTACAGAATAGCTTGAGATTTATAATAGGTAATTGCAAGCAAAGTTTGTTCAAAAAACCTTCTTCCATGCTTTCCTCGGTTGTTTATTAGAACTCATCTTTATAACTGTCCCATGGCTGTGTTCCACAATTACAATTACACAGATTCATTTTATTTCCCTGACACGAAACACAACTTTGTATTTCATAAAAGGTACTTACAATCCTTCTTTTCTTTTTCCAGGTCTCTGTGCTCATGTGTTTTATGGGGCTAAAGTACCTCGTTTTTTTAAGGGATCCTTTTAACCCTTTCCTTTGCTCTATTGTCTCCTTCTTGTCCTCGGGGTATTTAACCTGCCACCTCCAATCTCCACCAGGAGAAGCAAAGCGAGGCCACTGAAAATCAGGTGGGGCACCCTCCCACTCCTCCTCTCCCAGGGTCTTGGAAGTCGAGGTGTTTTCCCCGTATGGGCCACCAAATTGTAAAAAGCGAGGTTCACTTAGTAAAATTTAAAAGTTTAATTAAAAAAATACAAATAGACAATCAGGAGACAATAAGAACAAGAGTATTCTTTTACAGGCACCTGGGTACCTTGACATGGAATTCACCATGCAGGTACACTTCTTAACAAAAGTCATCCCTTAAAAACACTAGTGTATTGAATATTCATATATTACATACATGATTCAAACATTCCTTTCAAATTTTAGGTGTTTCTGTTTAATCTCAACTCCCCCCTTCTCCTTTCCATCTATAAATCTGGCCTTCTCATGGTTCCATACTGTCACCCGGGCTATGCCATAAATCTTTCTTCAGAGCCTTTTTAGAGTTATTGCTGCTATCTCTTATCCAGCTAGGATACTGTGAAAAAATTCTTTGGTTATCTTTTCTATTTCTTGAGCTAATTACAAAAGCATCTTTACCTAACATAGTTTCTATTTTACTATTATGCTATAACCTAAAAGCTACATTTACCATATTACTGAAAGAAACTATATGAATACAGCATAACTTCCCAACATAACACATGGGATATTCATTTTAATATCTGCCAAAAGCCAATCATATAATATGTATTTATAACATGAGCAATGATGGTTTCTCCAGAGGCACATTTTCAACATACTTTCAATTAGGAAGTATTTAAGAAATGCTCCAATCTTTTCACTGAAGTAAAGCTCCAAGCAGAGGAACAAGACCATGGATTTAAACATGAACCCTGTGGTTTACCCTGTCTGCAAAACAAAGCCTATAGAAATGCATATTCTCTTGCCCTTAGGCTATATCCAAGAGCAAGGCCCTGCCAGCAGAGCTCTCTTACTTCTACACTTGTGTGAGGAGTGCCACCCCAAGCTTGCAAAGGCTTGCTGGTAATCCAGCAGCACTGATACTAAAACTGGCACATATCATCTCAGCAGCAAATTAATACTCTGCTATTTAATGGACACAGTAACATTTCTTTTTCCTGAAAAAGATGCATCTGTCAAGTTCCTGTTACACTCGACTCTGTTTACCTAATGCAGACACAACTAATATTTTTGAGGCATGTTTTGTCTCTGAGGAGTGACAGTTCCACCCCCATCAACCCATGAGGCACAATGACTGCTCTCCATGCATCACTCTGAGACACTCTGCTTTCCAACTATGTTTATGCATTGAGTTCATTTACTGTGACCTGTAAATGATTCCCTAAGTTAGTTTAATTAGGGAAAATATTGTGCTAGGAGAGATTCTTGCAGAACTAGGGAGATAAGTCAGCTCTGTTTTACTTGCCTAGGCTCTAACCAGCAAAGGGAGTATCTGTCATCAGCACAGAAAGTGCTGGTGATTTAAAGAAACAAAAAATGCTCCTTTTTGGAGGTAAGAAAAATCTTGCACTGGGGGCAAGAACGTGAGAAGGAAGGAAGAGGTCTGTTAAGGATTTAATGCTGTCCTTTCTGATGGGAGAACACTGAAGCTGGAAGCTGCTTACTTGACATGGAGGTTGCAGCATGGGGCACTTAAGCCCCAGACAAACACCACTGTTGCTGCAGCAGAGTGGGGGGCCAGGGGCCCCTGTCCATGCAGGGGGACACAAAGGAGGGCTCCCCAGATGGTAGGCCATGGAGAAGGGAATGACATAGACATACTTCCTACAGCATGCTGTAAAAACATCTCCAAAGCTTTTCTGTTTAAAAATCTCTTTACTCTTGACTTCAAAAGGTCTTCTTGCAAGTTTGTGAGAACAAAGCACCATTCTTTCTCCCCCCAAACCATTTTGCCATTAGTTCAGGTGTTTGGAGTACTCACAACCTTGGTACTCAGGTCCTCCATGTCTGAACAGACTCTGATCATCATTCTAAAAGGCTTGAAGTACTCTGGGATACACACAAGCACATCCTAAAACCCCCTCCATCCCACATCACAAAGAAACACCTCCTGCCATTATAGGAAGGAGTGAGGGAAGCCTGCTGTTCTACTTCTTTTTAAGAAGGAGTTTAATTCTCAGTGCTAAGACCAGTGCCACCCTCTTGTTTCACAGTCCCAGCAGAAGCAGAACATCACTGCTGTAGGCAGCCATCGGAGGGTTTGCTGGGATTTTTCTTTTACAACCCAGCCAGGCCAATCTAGGTTAACCCATTTCTCCCACTACCACATTAAATACTTTATCTTCATAGTATTTTACGTAAGGAAAACCATCCCAGGGTAGGTACATTTCCTCATAATGTCATGGCAACACAGCTGTACACTCCTAAATCACAGTAGAAAAGCCAGCCTGGCGGGAACAGCTTGAGATTGTGGTTCAGCTTCCTTTTAGTTTCCACTGCATTAGCAACTGGAACCTCATTGCATTTTCAGGCATAATCATCTTCCTCCTATTTTTCTGCTCCCATTGTGATTATTTGTAAAAATGACAGCATGATTATCTTCTTGTATGTAAGGCTTCATACAGACCACTTTGGTAAAGAGATTTAACTGGAGGGGATGGCTTAAACTGCAGTCTGCTCTGAAAAGGGCTGGGTAAAGTGGCATCCTGGGGCTCCCAGTCTGCATTTCGATTATTGTTGTAGGCCAATGTGCCTGATTTGGAAAGGGAGGGTGGCATTTCCCCCCAAACAGATGCAACAGATCTCCTCTGACTGGCCCTTCTCCCCACCTGTGTAGTCTTGGCTCTGTTAACATTTGTACAGGCACAAAGCTGGTCAGATGGCAGCAATCCAATTCTAATTAATGGGAGCAAATGATTTGCTATAAACAGAGGAAGGGTTGGCATGGGGGAAGGTGACAGATGTCAAGCAAAGGGAAAACATTTATTAGCTGTTCCGTCCTCCACTGCCACTCCAGTGCATTTGTTTTCCATGACAGCCGTTCAGGCCCTGGTTTAAAACATCCAAACTCTAAATATTGGATCTGGTATTTGAACATTTGCAGCATCCACACAGCCTTCCTAAGACAGGATACTGGGAGGGACTGTATAAGGCAGAATTTTAAAACTTCAGGCATGGTCTTCAGGAATTTAAACACTTATAATCAGTAACCCTGGCAAATCTCCCCTCTGCTTGTCTCTTCTGTGAACACTCTCCATACCAGAAGCAAGCAAGCATTTTGTCAGAGGGCTGCAGTTTGCAGGCATTTATTCTCCCAGCTCTTAAGATGAAAATGATTGCTCATTTGCACAAAAGAATTCCAGTACCTCTGGCGCAAGATGCAACCAAGAGCAGCCTGTTTCGAACTTCACCCAGCTCCTGCAGGAGCCTTAGGTGAGCTGCAGAAACTCCTCAGCTGAGCTGCTCCAGGGAAGACAGGGACCAAGTCCATGGCACAGTGCACATGCGTCGCAGAGGACACTCTGGGCTACTCTTGTCCACAATGCCAGGCAAGAAATACTAACACAGAGGAAAGGCACCTGTCCTAAGACAATGCCGCTGTGAGGGGATGCCAGGTGATATCAGCCAAACCAAAGCAGTAGAGGGAGGAGAAGGGAGTCTGACAGTTCCTGGAGCACTCAAATTACCAGGCACAAATCCCAGCCACATAAAGTGACAAGACAAAAGTGAGCCTCTTTCATAGGACTACCAAGACAACATTTAGATTGGCTCTCTTGGTAATTTTCCCAGCAGCAACACACTGGCATTCTACAGAAGGATTTGCACCTCAGGACTCCTAGCACAGGCAGAACATAGTTTCCAAGTTAAATCAAATTGAAAACCAGATGTGCTTTTGACAAGGAAACCAGGTCAAGTGTAGCCACAAGGTTTCAGATCTCCTGCAGCTGTGCCTGTTACATGAAGAAAGCAGTGCTGCCTCCTCCTCCACCACATTCTCTGTTGCTGCACAGCAGCAACTGCTTCCTTGGGAAAGCCAGGCAAGCAGCTTAGTTACACATTTTCAGACTCCCCCCAGAAAAACACATTTTAAGTGTGAGGGAAAGAAGAAAACTTCACAAAACCTGAAGCGAACAAGTTTATGTGAATCCAGTAAGTATTTCTATGTGCTCTCTTCATGCATTTACAGTTAGGCACTAAGGAACTATCCAGATACACAGCTAAGTATACATACAACAGAGTCACAAAGGATGTCTCAGAGTTGTTGTTTCCCTGAGATTCTCCTTGGGGTTGCTGACCCCCAAGGTAATAAGGGTTCCCCCAAGGTTGCTGTTCCCTGAGGGTTTCCCCTGGGTTGCTGTTCCCAGAGGTAATAAGGTTTTCAGTCTTCTCTTCGCCCTGGGTGTTTCACACCGAAGCCAGAGACGACAAGTTGAGTCCAGTAGTTCGTGTTATCAAGCTGTTTATTCTTAATTATCTATCAGTTCTTGTCCAGCTTTGCAAGGCGTCCCCAGCAAAGCAAGACACGTGGCTGGACTGCGGCGGATCAGAGAGCCCCGCACCTTAAGTACGGTATCTTTAACCCAACCACTGTCCGAGACGTATTTTTTATTTACAAAATTTTACCAATACCTATTACCTATACTAACATGTCAGTTCTACTCTAAACCAATCTCTAAAACCCAACTCAGCACAAGATGGGGGACGAGAGCAAGAACAAGGAGGACAGGGGCCACTCCCCAATTCCTCCATCTTGCCTCTTCAGCCCCATATACTAAGAATCCTAATTTCTATATTTATATTCTATAATAAACCATCCACTACTTATTCTAAATTCTTAGGATTCGTGATTCTTCCTGCATGTGAGTGTTCACTCCCATGGACAGGAATCAGTCAGTGTCCTCCTGGGATCTGTGTGGGTCTAACTGACCCCCCTGTACAGATCCCAGACCCCCCTGTACAGTCTTCAAACCCTCCAGGACGGCCAGAGGAATATCCTGGACTCCAACAAGGATGGGTCAGGCTGGAAGGGACCAGGGCTCATCTGGTCCAACCTCCCTGCTCAAGCAGGGTCATCCTAGAGCACATGGCACCAGACTGCATCCAGAGGGTTCTTGAATATCTCCAGTGAGGGAGACTCCACAGACTCTCTGGGGAATCTGTTCCAGTGCTCAGTCACCTGCAGAATAAAAAAGTTCTTCCTCATGTTCAGGTGGAATTTCCTGTGCATTGGTTTCTGCCCGTTGCTTCGTGTCCTGTTGCTTGGCATCACTGAACAGAGCCTGGCTCCCTCCCCTTGACACCCTCCCTCCAGATGCTTATAAACACTGAGGTCCCCTGTCTGTTGTCTCCTCTCGAGGCTGAACAGGCCCAGTTCCCTCAGCCTTTCCTCGTAAGAGATGCTCCAGTCCCCTCATCACCCTTGTGGCCTCTGCTGGACCCACTCCAGGAGCTCCATGTCCCTCTTGTGCTGAGGAGCCCAGAGCTGGACACAGCACCCCAGATGTGCCTCACCAGGGCTGAGCAGAGGGGCAGGATCACCTCCCTCAACCTGTGGCAATGCTCTTCCTAATGCACCCCAGAATGCCAGTGGCCTTCTTGGCCACAAGGACACACTGCTGGTTTATGGGCAGCTTGTTGTTCACCAAGACACCCAGGTCCTTCTCCACAGAGCTGCTTCCAGCAGGTCAGCCCCCAGCCTGTGTTGGTACCTGGGATTATTCTTCCCTATGCATATGGTCAGGTACAGCTGACATTTAACTAGCTGGGAATATTAGAAGCCATATTCTTCCTCTTTCTAAGAAAGCAGTTTGCTGCCAGTTGATAGTTACAAGTTACATGTGGCTGTTAAGTTACACTGTGAAGATCTTTGTGCAGAGAAAGCCACGGATTGTCACTCTAGGAAAGCCAGTGCTCTCTTTTAGGAGGGTTATGTGTTATACTTGTCCTGATAAACAAACCAAAGGTTTGCTGCACATGTGATTCCTGCCTGCTTGCCTCTAAGGCACAGACCAAGCAGTGAGCAGACTGTTTGATCCATGGAAGGCCCTGCTGCTAGCAAGTATTGCCAAACAAGTCCTGCAAAAGAGCAAACAAAGTGCTTGCCTGTTCAGTTAACACTGATCAACTACAGTTAAGAAGAGAGATTATACATTACACAACCTCTTGCCACAGAGGCTGGAAGGATATCTCTCGCCTACCACACACACAAACATCTTCCAAAATGCAGCTGGGTTCCTGTTAGGAAGCATGGTCACTTTTTAAATGACTGCCAGAAGATATTCAAGCCTTTGGTACAAGGGAAAGAGCATTAGTCCAAGACATGCCTCTCCTCGAGGAAGGGGATTCCTCCTGCCACTCAAATTATAATAATGCATGTGCTGGGCCAGAGGGAGAGAACTATGCCTATGGGGAAGCATGACTCTGTAGTATGGGAATGAAGAGCTTTGCTGCGTGTTCTCATTTCTGTTTATGTTAATATTAAACAGCACATTGAAATACAGTGCTCAGAAACAGCTCTTGACCCTTGCCTTCCTCTTCACAGGCAAGCACCTTCCCCTATAGGCTCCCTACTTTCCCAGCTACAATTTAAAAGCAGCCAGAACAGAGATGTGATGCTTGTCAGGAGCTTGGTTCCTCAAGCAATGAGTCTACTTTGATCACAACTTCGGCAAAGAGACTCTTCATTTTGGGGTCAGGTGACATTTCCCTAAGAGCTGTGCTGTGGGACTCCCATTCTAAGCAGTCCTGGATGGGTATGAAAGGAAAATCTAGCTGGTCATAGATGCCAGGGAGGTTCCTCACCTCCAAGGGTAAGTAGTGACTGAACAGGGAATAGACAGACTGCAGTCTGGATTTCAGCATCTAAACCCTGCTTAGAACCTACTTTAGGTATCCAAGCCCTTAAACTCAGTTTCTAGGTCACAGCTCCCTTTCAAAAGGTTCTGCTCCAAACCACATGGGAATGTTACAGCAATAAACACATTATCAATTTAAGTGTTCGAATACTGTGGTAACATCACCTGATTTTTGCATGCTTGAACTGGGCCAGCTCAACTGCTTTTTTTTCTGCTTATGTTAATTTTCTTTTTTCCTGCTTTAAACTTCCACTCTTATGATGTAAGTCCTATTAAAACACTTGGTTTTTCCTCATCTTTGCTTTAAAAGTATCTCCATTAGAGAACTGTTCCATTGTCAAGCAGTTTATTGAAAAAAAAATAGAAAAAGAAAAAGGGTGAGTGAGGGAGAATGAATGAAAGAGATGGCTTTCTATAAAATCTTCCAGCTCATCTAGTCCACCTCAAAGCAGGTACAGACAAGAATAGCTACTCAGTGTGCGTGTAAAATTGCTTTACTAACTGTGGAAGGAAAAGTATTGATTCAGTCTCATAGATACGAGAAGTCAAGATTGCACAGAGTTGCCATTAGTGCTCTTGCTGCTGTGAAATCTGAAAGGAGTGGAACAGCTACTAGCTCAGAGGCCAACATAAAGGCAATGAAGGAAGCCAAAACTACTTTTCTGAATTTCCTCTCGCTGCTGCTATAATTGGGCACCCCAAGGTATTTTCTTCTTGTTCACAATGCTGAGCAGTCAAATCCATCACTGCATACATAGTAGGAAGCACAAAACTGAAAGCTTTTTCGTTGATTTTTCATAATATGATCAATCAAATATTTCACTATGACCCATGAAATCCTATGTGCATCATTAAAAGATGGGAAAGATGCTGAACAGAAAAAAACCCCAACCCAAAACACTAAAAAACCACAGAAAGAGAGATGCAGATCTACTTACTGCTTTTTCGCCAGTAAAAGTCCATACAAAATGGTTTCCTTTTCAATTCTAATCACATCAAGTACTGGCAAGGGGAAAAATCCAAACCCCATTGGCCAGAATTAACTTTCAGCTGGAGTTGTGCCACATATTTCAAGAACCATGCTTGTAGTTGCCTCAACAGCCAGAGCAGCATAACAGGACTGGCTCTCCGCATTACAGGTACACTGTATTCCCTTGTTTGGAAATAACCGCATGAAACACTAAAGAAAGCAGCTCCCCATGCAAACTTTACCAGCTTGCAGTGAACTGCCCCAAATGTCAAGCTGAAAAGTGCACTGGCTGACAGCTCTACAGGCAGAAAAGCCCCATCCCAACTCATTAGCACTGACCTGGAAGAGCTGATGGGGATTGCAAATGGCCCAGGGGCAAAAGGTGTTTTCTACTCAAATGCATTCTTTGGCCTATTGGGGTAAGATAATTAGAGGTGAAGACACTGAAATTCTCTTTCTTGAGTGTAAATCTATGCTTGCAGAAAGCAAACACACCCCCCCAATCACTGTTGCTGAAGGGCCCTTAACTTTAGAGCTAGACTTGATCACTGTGGGTCCCTTCCAACTCAGAGCATTTTGCAAAAGAATGAAGCAAATCTTGAAGTCTACAGAAAATACGTGGCCAAATACACTACAAACTCCTGGAACCTTAAAAGGTTTCAAGCTGTGCATGCTGAAAACCTTGGAAAGCCGCCTGATTATTGGAATATAAACAGGTACTTAAACCTCTTTTTAACATCTCACATTAACTAGCCAACACTCGGCCACTTTGAGAAGTATTTGAGTGCAGACTAACTGTGGATCAGACTACAGTAACATTCATTTCCATAATTATTGAAACATCTTTTTTTTTTCCTTCCCCCAGTTACAGATTTACAAAGTAAACCTTTTTTTATACAATTTTTGATTGCTCACAAAACAGTCCAGATACACTGCAAACCCTAAGTTTTGGGATATAAGTAGTAGAGATTCTGGGAATTGGTTATGAAATGCAGAGCTTTCTCAGAGCCTTGCTTTACAAGGCTGAGCTCAGCAAGTGAGAGCTGTTTCAGACGGTGCTGCTCTGATCCTCTTGCCTTTTTAAGATTCAAGAAACTCACGCAACAGCCTAGTTCCCCAAAGGTCCTTCCCAAAAGGCAATTGATAAAGTTTAAAAGCACTAAGATGACAGTGGATATAGGACTTGTGGGAAAGTTCAAGGCAAGACAATGCAGCCACTCTGCAGAGTGCTACAGAACAACCACGAAGGTGAAAGAACTGACACAAAAGCAAGTGAACTGCCCTCACCCTTGCCCATTAGTCAGCAATACAACTAGGCAGTGTTGGCACAACTCCAGCCAAGCTCATTACAGTTTTTAATCCAAGATGCACACAAGCTACACTGAACCAGAAGCACCATCTGGTAACTGCTACCAATCACAGTAAGACATGGACTGGGGATTTCTGACTGGATTGCATGTGACACAGGAAAGGCTGGCTTGAAAGAAAGAAAAAGGAAAATGCTCCATCTCCTTCAATATTCTCCTTACAGAAAAAGAGAAAAAAACCCCAAACTGTAACCAAAATAGTGAAAAACAGCACAATTCTGGCATAACACAGAAAGGGGAAGGAGAGGGAGGACAGTCTGAGGAGAGAAACTGTGACTGTTTTTTGCTATGGATGCGATTTCACCATTGCTTTGATTCATTACAAGCTGCAGAAGTCAGGATGAGACAAAGGATCATTTACACTGCAAAGGCAACCTCCTGAGTGTCCGGTTTCTCCATGGGCCTGTAACAGTCGGTCTAAAGATTTCTCATCTGCCTCACGACTGTCAGAGGCTGAGACCCCCACGGACCCTGGGCCGCAGCACAGGAGTTCTGGCCTGACCGAGGCAGGATCCAAGCTTCTCCCTGCAGGTGCCTCCACTGGACTGAGATGCCCTCCTCAGAGACCCGTGCATGAACAATGGGAGGCTGTTATGGTTCCTGAGCCATGTTTGTGGAGGCCGTGTTTGCTGTCCCGTACCGACCGTACCTGCTGTGAAGGCTCGGGCACACTGCTCCTCCATTGTGAGAGAACACCTGCAGTGCCCACGAGATCTCTCCCCCTTCCTGGCATGTTGCCCTTTGCCTTGAAAAAGAACTATAATAATCACCCCCAGAGAGGAGACTCTCTGAGATCTCCCCGACGGACAAGACGGATCTATTGGCACGCCATGAGGACTGTGAAGGTGGTCTACTCGTTTCCAGCATCACGAGGACTCACACTTGTAGTCGGTAGCTATAACCCCCCTTTTCCTCTTTTCTCTCTCTCTCTTTTTCTTTCCCTTCCCTTCTATCGCATAATTGTGTGTATCAATAAAGATACAATTGATTTTACTTGAACTAAGTTCTCCTTGCCTCTTTTTGCACTTTGAAATCAAAACGAACCATCACGACCATCCTTTGGCTCGTGACAGGGCCTCATAAGCAGGGACCTGTACACAAACCATGACCAGACAGCACTGCCTAGAGAGCAGCCCCTGGGAACCCAGCTTGGTGTAAAGTGCATCTATAGGAATGGCAGAGGAATCAATCCTGGCAGCCAGAATTCAGTTTTCAGAGCTGCAGTACGGGACTACCAGGACGTCAATAAAAACTGCAAAAAAATCCCAATTCTACGCGGGGATCTGGGAATTTCTGCAGCTTGCAAATTCCTCTAGGGATCTGAAGACTTCCTTCTTTGCATCCATTTTCAGGTGCTGAAGAGATATATTTGCACAACAGGTTGGAAACAGATTTCTCCTAACAGAGAAGAAGGGTCTTTAGTAAACACCATTTCCCAGGCTGTTACTTCTGCTTGGGACACCTAGACTTTTATGCATCAGTTAAAAGACTTCTTACATCTTCTCAGAAATCCTGCTTTCCTCATCCCTCAATAGTCTCAGACCTTTAAACCTCACTCCACTGTGACTAAAGCTTTGCAGAAGCCTTTCAGAGCTGTCACTACTTCTACTAGGCCCACCTCTCTGACTCAACAGCATCAGCTGGCAAAGAAATTTTCAAAGCAAAACTAAAATGCCATTCTGAGATCTATTAGGTGAATTCTACTTGTCAATGTGCTATTTCTGTTTACAGTGGAATATTTTAATAAATTGTATGCTTGTGCACTACCTTCCATCAGTCAAAAAAAAGCCCAAACCTGCTTATGCCTTCATGACATTTTCCTGCTGTGGATCTTTTATACTGTGCCCATCAATACTAATCCCAGGAAATGAACAAAAGCCTTCAACCATCAACAGGGGCTCACATAGGACTCTACAAGGGAACATCATACCAGCTTTTGCAGCCACCAAAACGCTTGTCAGTCAGAGTTTTCAGAAGAATCATACCTATGAGCCCTCTTTATTCCCCTCCTCTCTTTTTGTTTAATCCCCTCTACCCCAATTCATAGCAACTCAATAACCTGTTTACCATGCCTACAGAAAACAGTATTATAAAAAGAATACTTGTGACCTGTAAGAAAATTAATAAAAAAGCTTATCTCACAAAGTGGCAAGGAATGGAATCTAAACCAAGATGCTATGTAGGACTCAAAATCATTAATATGCATTGTGACCCTTTCACATCTTCCATTTTAAGAGAAACAAAAAATATGAACAATAAAGCTCCTCACTTTGGATACTTTGAAAGGAAAGTCAGTGAACAACACTCTCTTCAAGTACTCTCACATGGAAGCCACATTTTTGATTTTAAGACATCTTGAAAATGAGAAAGTTAAAATGGACCCAGGGATGACTAATTCCCTTGGGCTGGAAGATGACATGATGACTGGATAGGTAATAAAAATAAATTATATTCAGAAAGTCTAGGAAAAAAGTAATATGCTCTAATGTAACTAGCAAACAGGAGGTAAGGAAATCCAAGGAGCAAATGCCAGAACTTCCTCACACATTAGAAGCAAGTCAATCCCATTCTTTCTCAACATCTTTCACAAGAAAAAAACACCTACACTTCTGTAGCCAAACCAGACCTCTTGAAAAATGGCCTGACTCATTCTGGATAGTCAGCAGGCAAGTTTACTTATTTGGTCAACTGGCAGTAGGTTGTGTAAACGGTCTAAGATCACCAGGTTCCTTCACCTGCTCCACACCAGCCTTGCTCACGCTGGGCTTGTCCCCATTGGAACGGGGACATGCCATTGCTAATGAGCACTCCCAAGTCTCCACCCTGCCCAACTGGAAGCTGTCTCAGTTTGAATAGTTACACTTCTAACACACTTCTCCCTTATCAGCTGAAGGGAGAGGTTTCACCCTGCAAAGCAAATGCTTGCAAGCTCCACAGGAAAAGACTCTAAGCTGCAATTCCTTCTTTAAGGCACAGAAAGCATTGAAGCCAGGGTCTCTATATGGGGCTGGAACAAAGCAACGTACGATACAACCAGTGTGGTTAAAACATACGTTCTCCCCTTTATTCCCGAAATGGCTGGTTTTATACAGTGCCAGATAGTTTACAGTTGCAGGTGAATTTCTATTGGCATTCAGCATGAGAAAGAATGCAAACAATCTTAGCTTAAGGCAGCCACCGTGTTTTTATTCTAACTGTTCTAGCTAAAGCATGCACACACCTTAACTTAAATTCTAACTGTGCCACAGGTTTATCTACTTCTACATGGGCCCAAATCTGAGGCCTAGCAGGCCCAAATCTGAGGCCCAGTTTGGGATAGCTCAAACTTCATTCCATAACACATCATGCTCCTTCTACAAAGCATTAACAGTGTGAGTAAACAGAAAGAAAGGTCAGTAGCAGCCAGTTAATAAACTAATTCATGCTTCTTAACTGAAATTCAGTCCCAAAGTTAGTAAAGATCTAGCTTAAACCTGAAATGTTTCCACATGCAGGCAGCATCTCAGATTTCTCTTTGGTAACCCAGGATTCAATGGCATCATTCTCCTTGACAGGAGGTTTTACCTGTTTTCTTGGGCCCCAAGACACTAGCCTAATTTAAACACAGGAGCTCTTGTGCTCAATCACATATTTACTTCCAAAATGTTTTATTACACTAACAAAACAGTCTTACCAATGCTGTATTAAAAAAAACCAACAAAAAACCCCAAAACCACAAAAAACACACACCAAACCACACCCCTCCACCCCCCCCAAAAAAAAAAACCCAACAGACAATCATTAGCTGTAAGAGCATTTAATCACAGCCTGAAAAAGGTTAGATACAGGAGCAGACTTGACCATACATCACAAAAGTCCTTTTCAGCTTCCAGTGACAACACAGACAAGCCTTTTCAGAAGAGCCTTAATCACAGCCTCACACTCATTCCCTGCCCATCAAACCAGAACAGATACCCCACCACTCATCACGGCCCATCCTTGGGTTGGCTCAGAGGACACCTCCAGGCAAGGAGCCTAGGACAATATTACAGACCTTCTCCCAGGCTATTTAATCACATGTAGAGCACAGAAAGAACATAGACAGTTATACCACAGCACAACCCAGAGTGGTTTTATGTCACTCTGGTTTTGAAGACTTTTCTAAGCCTTCTGTAATGTTCTTCATATTGGAGTCAGAAATTTTACTTTATCACACTTTCTACTATAAACAATGGCCATGTTTTGCTAACTCTTTCATTGTTTACAGATTTCTAGGTGGGAGGAGAAAGTTGATTGACAGTTGGCTTGACCAATGTGGATTGAGAGGTGGAATTCCATCCTCCAATCCACAGGCCCCATAGGAAATGTATAAAACTGAGTTTTGTAAATAAACTCGCCTTTTTTTCCTGCTTCGCTCACCAGCGTGTCCTCGTGTGATTCTTTCTGTGTCCTTTGTGACAGTTTTATAATTTTCCAAGTGGGCTATATTTTTACTTAAAGGGTTTTTTTTAATTTCTTCTTTTAGAAGTTATATAGTAAAATCAATCCGCCAAAAAACCAAAATCCAACTATCCCTTATCAGTTACCAGGTGCTTTATTACACAAAGTATTTTCACATGTTTCAGTGATTACTTTTCTGACAGTGCTGAAGGCTAACAGCAAGGAATTCAGCCACAGTGGGACTCAAGCAGCTCCACAGATAGCATTGCAGGGTCTAACCAAACACTAGGCCTTAAGTGGAATTTGGGACTGTATCAACCGAATCACTGAGCTTACCTAAAGTCCAAAGACGATTAATCAGGTTCCTCAGGAGATGCAGGCAAGTGGCAGAGCCCAGCCTCCCTGGAACCTTCAGGTCTTTATAAAGAAGCAGCATCACTGGTCCATGATGCACATTCTCTGATTAAAAGAAAACACCTCTAGTCCTACTTTAAAGGCAGGAGTCATTGCTTTTAGACCATGACTAATTTGGCATTTAGCTGATGTGGTAGGTTAGGCCTTAAACCCTCTCTGTTCGGGACGGCATCCAATTCTGTAATTCTTAGCTCCCAAGAAAACATCCTAACACTTAAGCTAACAGTATCCCACAGCCTGAGCTTTCTCCTTTCTTCCAGTGGGTGGAAGAAGGTTTGGGAGGAAAGCAGTGCCAAACACTACTTTTCCTCTGTACAAGCACATACTTCCAGAGTACTGTGGTGTTAATGTCCCCTAAGGAGCAAGCTGTTAATCTATTTGTGGACCTAGGTTTTTGGCACAGCAGGGCTGCACAAGAGGACATAAAACTATTGCTCCAGATTTTGCAGCAGAAGCAACAGTTGTGATTTCAGCAAGTAAGTTCCCCGTGCAATGTGCAGGAAAGAGCCCAATCCATGCAACCTGCTCTCTGCAGTTCAACCAGGGAGCAGCACCAGGGAGCACTGAGGAGGGAGAAGCTCCTTAAATCCCCCTCTTCAGGGGGCTCAGGCTGTTCCTGCAGGGCAACAGGAGGCCCTGCTTTTCATCTGCAGTTCAGCATACTGAGCTCTGCCCTGTATACCCCTTTGCTCTCATGAGGAAGGGCAACATCTCTACTACACAGCATGAACAGAGGAAGCAGCAGTTTCCTTGCCCTTCCTTAGTGGTTACAGCACTCATTCAGGATGTGGGAATAAAACATAGTTCGGTGTCTACATGCTGGAACTTAGATCCATCTGTTCAGTTTTGCAAGGGCTGAATTTCGTCAGAAATTGGAGAAGTGAACATTCTAAACCATTGTGTAAAATGGCCTGTCTGGAAGCTGCTTGGATGGAGCACTGCAGGGAGAGCAGCCTGTCTATGGCCCAGGTGACACAGATGTGCCACGGCACTTAGCCATGAAGAAAAAAAAAAAGAGGTGTTTCTGAGAATGGCAATAGCAGGACTGTCCAAGTCCAAAGATTTATGTATGAAAACCAAGGATCATATAGTTTCCAAATTTAGATGGCCACAAACAGGCTGCAATAGGAGCTTAGTTCTTCCTGCAGACCAGTGCTTGTGACTTCCATGATCCAGATCAGAGGCAGGATGGACAGCATCTCATATCCATGATAATCAGGCCCACCAGAACAGAGCCCAAGCACAGTGCTTCCCAACAGCCCAGACATAAATAAATCATAGGACTATCTGTTCATTCAGAAGATTAAACAAACAATATCCAAGGCCATGCTTGCTTCCCTGTTACTTATTAAAATTTCTTAAAAAGAAACAGTGCTAAAACTGTGTATCTGCTAATAATTTGCCTGTAATTTCCCATGTTTTATGGCCAACCAGCAATCCAGGATTGCAGCCTGAGAAACACTCAAATAATGATGGTTCTTCAAATACTACCATCCTTTTCTAAAAAGATTTCATTTCTGAAGATAATGGGGAACAACTATCCAAAGCCAGGCAAGCAGTATCTCATCTTGTGTTAAGAAAAGTCTGACAACCTCATGTCAAAAACAGAGGTCATAGCTGGGTTTTTTTTTGTAATCACAGTTAAGGGTTCAGAGACAAATAAGGAAAGCACTCACTGGAATTGTTAAGTTCAGCTGGGAGAATGGGAGAACTAGCTTACACTCTAAACAGGATAAACCAGCTCCTACCGGTTTATTTAAAACACCCTAAATAACAATGCCCACACCATGTGTCAAATCACTTAACTAACAGAGCACAAGATCAAATTGCTGTTGGATAATCAACAAGGCCTCTGAGCCAGACTGTGCTTATCTTCAAAAAACTGATATTCACCTACTGATTCTTTAAGTTATCTCATGCTCTTACACCCTAATTTTCTTTATAAAGTCTTAGAATGCCAAAAAGATGGTAAAGGGAAAGTACAAGCATAGTATGGAGAACATCGAATCTTCTCTGTTCAAATGCACCTTTTGTGGCTATCACAGGACCCTCAACATACACAGGATGGTGCTAAGCACTGCACTCTTCCCGAGTCCCCTCCTCACAACCTTGCATTTCTAATATTATCTTCTAGACTCTCATCCAGCTGAAGTGACCTTGGCTGGTGTGCAGAAATTACTTTATATTGCTACATATGGAATTTAAACATATCTGCAGTGCACTGTGTTTCTGGTCTGTCTGGCTCAGGCAGCTCTGCCTCAATACATTCCTATGCTTTTATTTCAGTACTGCAGTAACCATTCAATCACTGTACCATTCTTAAATATGATTCTAGAAATGACACAGCAGAAGTCCATTTTTATTTGCACCAGCAATTACTGATCACTGCCTGCTTCTCAGCTTTTGGGGTGGTTTGCTTGTTCCTGAGTTTTCGGGGCTTTTTAGGGAAAGGATTCAGTGTCCATGAAAGCTGTGTCTTCTTTTTCAAGTAATGCAAGTTATTTCCTGCCTTTTTATTTGTGATTACAATTATTCCTATGTTGATAATATAGGAGTCAGAAGACAATCTGCTTGCTTTTTACTATGTTGACCATGCAAAGCAGATTTTAATCTAAACGATAAGCAGAAATAAATGTTGGTCTCCA
Organism: Prinia subflava; assembly: GCF_021018805.1. NCBI lineage: Eukaryota > Metazoa > Chordata > Aves > Passeriformes > Cisticolidae > Prinia > Prinia subflava. Next base: position 167,035 of record NW_026960612.1, read on the forward strand.
AGTAAAGGAGGCCTACAGGATATTCCCAAAGTAATATTTTTCAGGATTGGTTCCACTGATATATGTTAAGTGGAATAAATTTGCAACAGTTCCCTTATTGACAATAACAACAGAAACCACAGTAATTCCAATCATGATTTCCATTTCCTAACATTTATAGAGATCACCAGTTTTTTGGGCTTTCTGGCATTTGTTTGTTTGGTTTTTTTTCTAGGTGATTACACAGCATAGATGTAGTTAAGGAGAGGATCCAAAATGCATCTGCCCACCTTTTTAGTGCTGCATTTCCCCTGACTTATTTAGTAAAAAACAAATTACATTCCAGATTTATGGGGTCTGAAAAAAAGCCATTAGTGAGAATTTGATTTGCATAATTAAAGCATCACCATGGAAAGTAAATGTTATTTATTATCACAAAAAAACAACAAAATTGAAGTGGTGTAATTAGGTGTTCACTTGCGTTGCAATGGGGAGAAAGGTCAAAAGAATTTAGCATTTTTAAGAAGCAAAAATATCTTCAGAGTTGCTCATTTCTAAACAGCTAATTCATTCCTAACAGTTCACTATAGCTCCCATAATTTATGAATCCCAAGGATGCACTTAAACATCTGCAATTTCATTATTTCATATTTTATATCATTAGCTTAAAATTTTGACGAGTCATTATGCAGGTAACAAGTTGAGAAGTTGAATATTACTATTGCAGGAGAAGCAATGAATCCAGCTGTTCAGCATGATCAAGAAAGGATTATTTCCTGTGACAGGTCATAGCAGAGGATTTTCTTGCTGTTGTTTAATACCTGCAACAGCTGAAAAAACATCTGCTTAGTTTGATCATTTCAAAATTCCCCAATGAGAAAATAACCTTTGTTTTTAATGTCTTTTGTGTTTTGAGGAGGCTTGTTTGGTGTGTGTTTTTCAAGAAAAAATGCAGACCTCACAACCAACTCTTTTGAGATTTTTCAAATTCATAAAATCCCACTCCTCTTTTACCAAAGCATAGCATTCTCTCACAAAAAACAGCAGGGTAGACATATCATAATAGCCTCATGAAATAAACAAGGCTGTTTTATATATACCTTCAGCAAAAGGTACTGAAAATTTGGAGCATTTCCAGAATGGCAGTGAAATATTATGCAGCCAGTAGTGAAGAGCCTCTCACTCTGCCCCTTCCAGAAAGTGGCCATGGCCACCAGTAGGGCAACATCCCTTGAGGATATCCTTTGCCTCCCAGGACTTGCCTTTAGCCAGGGTCTAACCCCTTATTCCAGTTTTCTCTCCCCTTCCTTACAGGAAGTGAAGCTAATGTCTCAACTTCTCCGTGGCTTTCAAATTCACACACTTTCTCCAGCAGTTGCTCCATCACAAGCCATACGTGCCTCTTATATCCTTTTCTGAAGAGTTCCATGAAGCCAAAGAATTACAGCAAAAGAACGAAATTAGCCACTACCCTGTCTGCTTCTACCTTCTCTACCTGATTTCTGCATTTAGTGTTGGACTCAGTTTAGAGAAACTCTGTTTGATTCAGCAGGAATCACACAAGGAACACCACTACCAGCTTGCTGCACCTAAATGGTAACAACTCCTTTTAGAAGCAGCATTCACTTGTGGCACTGTAGTTTCAAACAGGCTGAGAGCAGTAATTCACTGGCTTCCCTTCATCTAGGTCAGGACTTTCCAACCTGTGGTTTCCAACACCATGCATGATGTACAAAGCCAGTTCAAAGAGATACACACAAAACACAGACCCGCCCACAGTTGTTTCTGTGGAGGAAACAGGGACAGTAAATACTGCCCATGCAGCTCAATACTTCCTCTTGTGCCTGCCAGCAGTCCCAGATCTGCCACCAGGTCTCTTGTGTGAAAAAAGTCAATGCTGAAGGTGGAAGTTAACAATCTTTGAGTGTTTACTCATTTGGACAAGACTTCTTTTGCTGTCCTCTAGGCCTGGGTTTTCACAGAACCAGGCTGTGTGCACAAAAGTATTTATTTCACTGTTTTCACTATCCAGCATGAAGTATAGCACCAGAGATTCTCCTGTGCCACATGACAGTGAGTCCTAGCAGTTCCTCTGCTTTCCCCTTCCCTGACTTGTCCTGAAGTAACCAACAAATTACTTAGTGAGGATGTGAATAATGTGACCGTGCAGCCATGCAGCTGTGCTCAGTCATCTGACTGCAACGTGGCAATAATTTGGAAGCTAATCTGGATGAAGCTGTCATTTGCTTTCCCTCACCTCACCTTCCTTCTTTCCATACCTCATGAAAGTCTCCTATAGGTTTAAATGGCATTTTCCCACTCAGGATATTGCAGCGTTTGCCACAAACTCATTTCAACATCAAGAAAGCAAACTTCATCAACCAAGTCCTGGTTGGGGGTGGGAAAAAGAAGAAGCAATGGCAGTAACTCCCATCTCCATGCACACCTCCATAGGCAGCAGCATGCTCCCAGAAAAGCAATCCTCTGAGCTGACACCCTGCACCACTTCCCCTTTGCTGTTGCCCTCCCCGCGCAGGCAGTGAGGGGGAGAAGCTCTGTGGTTACTGCCTTGGCCCCTTCTGCCAGGGAAGCAGGAGTGAGGCAGGGAGGGGAGCAGGCTGCCCGGGGAGCAGCAGCTGAGCTACCCCTGCTGCGGGTGGGCAGAAGTGCGGGGTGCAGCCAGCTCTGTCCTTGGGGAAGCGGCTGCCATTCCCCACTGCCCAGGGCCAAGCTCCGTATAGAGGTGTTTAACCGAGAGTGTTAGAAATGAGACGCTTGACACGGCCAATATATCAAGCAGCAATTCAATTTAATAATTGATTAATTAGCATGGTAAAGTGTGAGCAAAGACAGCGCGCTGGGTACAGTGGTAGGGGTTCTTCTTTCCGACTGCACACTGATTACTGGACTTGCTGGGATTTTATTGGCTATATTCATACATGTTCATAAGCTTTTCTCAGCAGTTTCTATTTCCAATTTTTAACGTCACTATTCAATACCTAATAATCGTAAATCTATGATGGTGATGTTTGGTTCCTGTTTGATTTCTATACTTTATTGTGATCTATTTTAGATTTCAATATTCCAGGATGTACATCCAGGATATGTATCCCAGGTGGTGGGGTCCAGCTTCTTTTTTCCAGGTCTATCAGTCTTTGATAGTGATGTCCAGTTTCCCTTTTTCAAGAACCATGAATCAGTGAGCTGAAATCCTTCTTCCGTATCCAGGATGTTTTCACCATTCTGTGAGGAAGCCTTTTTTCATTCTAAAACTACAGTTTCAAATTCTTTAATACAAAACAAGCTTCTAAAGTTATAATGCAAAGACTCTTATTACAGAATAGCTTGGGATTTATAATAGGTAGTTGCAAGCAAAGTTTGTTCAAAAAACCTTCTTCCATGCTTTCCTCGGTTGTTTATTAGAACTCATCTTTATAACTGTCCCATGGCCATGTTCCACAATTACAATTACATAGATTCTCTCTATTTACCTGACACGAAACACAACTTTGTATTTCACAAGAGTCACCTGAAGGTCACTAAGTGACTCCGTCTGCAATAAAACTTAGAAGTCCTGATGCTGTAAATCTGCCACTTGCTGAAGCCACTAAATCACGTATAGAAATCAACATCTGTAGGAATTCTTCAGTTTCACAAAGCACAACCATTCTTCAAATTTGGGATATGGAATGCAAGAGACAATTTTCCAAGGACTTCAGGAGGGAAAATTACCCCAGACTTGAGCCCACTGTTTGTTACTGATAGTTTTAATTTGGACTTTATATTTATGGAGCTCCCTCCCCCAAACATATTTCAGTTGTCTGCACCACTGAACTGTGCTTTCCAACCAACTTCCATAAGTGATCACCTTATAGAATAAACCATTGTCTGTTCTAACTAGACACAAGGAATTGGACCAGGTAACTGGATACAGGGCAGTAAAAAAAAAAGCCATTAACAAAAATTTCAAAAAACATGGTGAATGCATGATCAAAGGTTTCTGCAAACATGGAAGTACTCTTTCTTTTCCACCTGACATTTCCAACTACCCTTTTTCTTCCTGGGTCAGTGCATGCATCCTATAGGATCTTTTCTTAACACAAGGTAGATTGAGAGCTTGATGGCTTTTAAGAAGGGAATTAATCAACTACTCCCCCTAAGATCATCTTCCTTTCAGAAGTGGTTGGGGCCTAAAATAACTGGGGAAGTTGAAGCTACCACCTGTCACCATGAGATTCTCCTAGTTTGCTGAGTGTTCATACTAAAGTAGAAGTGTGCACCTTCTCACGCTCATTAATGCAAACAGAAGATCGTGTTTTGTAAATATTGCCATTGTTATGAATTCCTTCTCCAAGAGAAGGGGACGTTGAATGACAGCCTCCTTGACCAATGTGGGTAAGAGGTGGGAATGCCCACTCTCCAATCCATGGTCACCTTGCTAGAAGTATATAATAGGAAGTAATAAACAAAGCAGGAGTGAAAAGAACAGGGCATATGCCTTTATTAATATTCAGCTCTTTATTAAAGTGATCAGCTCATTATTAAAGTCATCAGCAGTGTTGCAGAATCCGATCGGAGCTTTCCACGCTGCTGCAGCCATCCGAAGGAGCAGGTGCTGTCCCAGTTCATTGTTCCACTGCAAACAGTAGATGCCGAGTCCTTGTTCCCATAGGAACAGCTAGGAGTTCTCTCTGGTCAACCATCAGCAAGCAGGGCGGTGAGCAGTCTGCCACTGGCGTGCAAAGTCAGCTCTTTGCCACCAGGGAAAACCTTTGGGAGTTTCCCGTTGTCTGAATCAGTCAGCTCACCTGGCCAGTTCCCATTCCATTCAGGCTCCTCATAGGTCATGGCGAATCTTCAAACCAGGCCAGGGGGTGCATCCACCTCTTGCTCGGCCAGGGCACTATCCAGTTCTCTTCTGACGTAATCCAGCTTCCTGTCCCGGGGTGTAGTTTCCCTAAAAAACCCTCCCAGGATCCACCGGGGAGGTGCTATCTGCATATACAAATGCATATGCATTTGTCCTGGTCGCAGCAGAGGCACTCCCACTGAAGGAGGTAGTTACAAAGAACAATAACCAGGCAATCAAGGCCGGGAGCCGCTCCTTTTCACTTTTTAATGAGGTAGGAAAGTGTTGCCAGGCAACTCCTCTTCAGGGCAGATTCCCTCCCCACTCAAACTGGTTGGGGTGTGGGAGTTAAAGAGGAAAAACCCCCATTCCTCCAAAAGGCTGGGGGATGGCACAAACCGGGAGGAGGGGGGCCACACTCCCAGAGCTTTCCCAACATGCCAATGCGTGCTCCGTGTTCTCCCATGGGGGGATGGAGCTGTCCCGCCACAGGGCTAGGACAGGGACAACCCAGCCCTTTTTTTTTTTTTTTTTTTTTTTTTTGACCAGGAAACTTGTTCATAACAGGAGGATTTTCTCCCCTGCTGCTCTGATTTCCCCAAACTCCAGACTCTGTGTGTCTTTCTGGCGAGGCTTACAGCGGCAACCACCTCTCTAACCCTCACCACAGTTGGACCATGTTCTCAGAATGAGAAACAAGCTGCTGTGGTCAGTGTGTATGTCACGGGGTTTTGCGAATGATACAGAAAACATGATGGGCTCTGAGACACAGACCCAGGCAAAAGGGCCCTGTTTCATTCACTCCCACTCACAAGTACAAAATCAGAACAGTAATGCTTAAGATGGGAATAAAACCCTCACAAAAATCTATTTCTTTCAACTCCACAATTTCTTGTTTTCTTATATCCCACCTTGTCTCACCTTCAGCACCCAGACAACTCCAGTTCCAACATTTCCTACAAATCTATGTTCTCCAAAAAAGAGTGCACAAGTCCTCGCTTGCCTGCACACTGACTGACCAGTCTCAGAAGTATCAGCTCAGCAAGGAGAAAACTCTCTAGAGCTCTGCTGCTACCTAATCCACATGGCAGATCTATTTTTCCTCTGTGTAAATTCCTTAGCTTTTCATTCTCCACTGTGCAGCTCTTCTGCTGCTTTCTTGTCTAAAAACCAGTCAGAATGCCTCTGAAGGCTGACATATTTCATATAAAATACACATGGGATGCCAAAGATCCATCTTCTGCAGAAATCACTTGTGGCTGGATCATACTCTGATGCTAAATCCCTGTCAACCCTGTCCAAGAACATCTGAAATGGGCCTAGCTGGAATTAACAACTTTGGAAGTGGAAAAGAGAGGGGGGGAGGAAGAAAGAAAGAAAAAAAATGGCCTAGTGTTTGCCAACAAACAAACCATAAAAGTTCCGTTGAACTTCTTTCTGCCTTCCTCAAATGATTCTCTTTTTCAGATGGAATGGGGAACTGTATAAAAACTTTTCTGATCCTCTTTCCAAACAGGCTTAATGATCATCCAGGGTTTGAGGCTGTTGTTAGGAGTTGGGTTTAAGGCTGAATGCTTATTCAAATTCTGCACTTCATGGTCATGTCATCCTACCACTAGCTGTGACCCCACTAAGTAAAGCCCTGTTCCCTACTGTTTAAAACAGAGATTTTATTCCTGCACTGCAGTTCCAGTTCTGACACAATCTATGAACAGATCATTTCCTCTGGCTGCAACAAGGCAGAAGAGATGTCCATCACTAACTGTTCACACCATGCTTTTCTCAGTTACCACTTCCTCAGATCTGCTGACTTATTTAGTCTGGTTATCCCTCTGATAGACATTTCTCTAAAACTGCCCTTGCTTCAGTTATACAATCAAAGCTATAAAACTTTGAAAGCCTGATCTGAGAGGTGGAAAGCTCATGAGGCATTTGCTAGTTAGATATTGTGCATCAACAGCCTTTTGGGGACAGTCTACTCAACTGCCTCAATCTTACCCATAAAATCTCTCTTCCAGAACTACTGCTTAATTTAACATAGCTAAATTGTGTATTGTCAAAGAAAAGACGTAACATTTTCTAGTCCCCTAACAAGAAGGAGGGAGGATGGAATAAAATTCTGGATATACATACCTTCCTATACCTGCCTCTCAGGAGCTTCAAGTTCAAGCAGAATACCTCTTGGCATTCCCCCTCTACACTGCTGCACCAGAGATTAAAGTAGTGATTAGAGCACAACTTCTAATAAGGACAGATCTGCCTCAGCCCATTTGAAAAATCAGAGAGGAAAAAAAGCAAGGTATACCTAATTGATTATCACAGATGTTTTTTGCTAGTAATACTGTAATTCAGTTAATAAAGTTGCAACTGAGTTTAACTTGGCTCCATGTCCTTTAATGTAAATAATATGCTGCTGGCATTAAACATGTTAACATTTGAGCATATGGTGGAAACACCACACTTCTACTGAAACAAACATCATCAGCTTGAATAAAAAGCCAAATACACAGACTCCTACAGCAGAACATGTTATTAGTGGAAAACTGCTAACAAATATACTTACTTACTGGGACTGTATGAATAGTTCAGCTTGGATGGCTACAGTCTCATCATACAAGTATTTTCAGCCACCCTACCAAAGGAATACTCTATACTTTCATTAACATACAAGATTGGAAGTAAGATGAAAGAAAGGACTACAGCAAGTCTGCATTATATGCAGAAGCTTCTTCATGTATTAAAAGATTTTAACTTCTCACCCCTGCCACTGTGTGTGATGTGAGAGATCTCTGTCAGTGCTGCAGAAGTATTTTACAGTAACATAGGCTAGGTAGGTCAGTAATCTCCAAGCCAGCTCAAAGCGTTTGCAAAAACAATTCAAATGATGCTAGCTTAACCCCTGGAAGGGAGTGATTTTTCACTCACAAACTCTTCAGTCTGGTCTCATGTTGGAGAAATACATGAAGGTTGGTGTCATTCCGGAAAGCTCCAGGATTCAGCTGACAAAAGGGCACAACAGATAGGGTTTCGTTTCGGGGAAAAAACTTCCTCAAGGTGAGTTGCACTTTTACCTCCTCTGTGAACACAAGGCTTCCTTTTCTGGACCTCTGCAACATGTGGTACATAGATCAGCAAGACATTAAAATACAACAGCATGCATTTACGGTCCCAATAGCCTACATTTTTACTATTAAGGGTATGCTAAATTTATCCTGCTTACATGCTGTTTTGTGTTACAAGCAGCCAGTCTCCACATAACACCTAACTGTCAAACAATAGCACCATGACATTGCAGTATGGAAGCTGAGGAGACGGTCTGTACAGAGCTCACCTCTTTCACATACCAGCCACTGCTTCTGAGTAACCAACTGGTGTCCATGGCTCCTCAAGTTCTGTCCCTGGCACAACAGGAATGTGGATGCATGGCTGGAAAAGCAGGGACATGTGCACAATCCTGCTTTTAGCCTAAAGGATGAGTAGAAGCTGAAATGTGCTTGAACTGTTCTTTAGATGGGATAAGGAGGAAGTAAAGTTTGGAGCAATAGCTGTAACAGGATGCTAGACAGGATGTGTTGACCATAAGTTGGAGAAGGCTCACAGCATCCAGCCACGTGGACAGAGCTTCTAAGCCAATCATGTATACTGCAAGGACACGTGAACACTGTGGTTTAACCAATGATGTTCAGAGTTAGGTGCATGATATGCTTAGCACAGTATAAATGTAAGCCAAATAGCTAAATAAACGAGCAAGATTTTTAACTCATATTGAGTGCTGTCTTGACTCTGGCTGATCTCCGGCAACACAGGAATAGAATTTAATTCTTCTACAATATCTTACCTTTTTCTTATGCTTCTGAGTGTTAGCTCTTTGAGGTGCTATGTATATTTTGATGTACCTACTACAATGCTCGCTGATCATGATTACAAGTTCTAATAGATGCAGAAAATGGGTATGGGTGCAAAATTAGGTTCCTCCATTATTCATATTCTGGAAAATAACATCTTTAAAATCAGAAAAACCAGCTTCCTAGATGTTATATAGAATGAGAATTTCATTTTTATGTATGCTCTGTATTATTTGATGGGTCAGAATACTTCAGTGCAACATGGTTTTGAAATGAGTAATTTAAAAATAGGCATTTTTAAATAGGAACATTTATAATTTAAAAATTCAGAAAGCAAAACCCAAAAAGAAATGGGAATGAGCCAGCTACATCTATTCACTATGCAACTAATCATAAAGAAACCACTTCTGCTAAACTTATTAAAATAAACTTATATTTAGAAATGGATTAGGCTTTTAAGTCAAAAAGAAAAAATCCTAAACTTTTAGGAGTTGCCATGCATATGTTCACTGCTACAGCTTGCTTGGTCCCTTCTTGGAAAAGGACATAGCCCCATCCCACCCCTCATCCCTATTTCTCCCCTTTCTCTGAAAAAAAATTTCTTTTACATGAGATCACCAGATCACGCATTCAGTGAAAAATATCACGTGCTGTGCAACTTGCATACACCACAATTTTGGGCAGACCATAAGGATATTGGTATGATTCAGATTAGATGTGCTGTGCATGCAACAGATCCCATAGGTCACAGAAATATCATTATGATCTTTTCAAGAACTGTGTCACTTCTTCCAAGAAGTGTGAATTGAAGAGAGACATCTAAGACTAATTTGCATTTCAGTTGGAGGTATCTTGAACCATTCCAGCTCAAGATAAAGTGCTAAGTGAATCTGAGAGCAGACTTTACAAAGCAGATTAGTAATCTTCGAAGAACACCTTTACAGGGCTTGTAAATAAGGGACAAAGAGGTTCCAGTGACACTTAGATCCACAAAATACATCTCCAATCTCTTCTTGTATTGGGACAGGAGATGCCATTTCCTTTCCCACATGAGTCCCTTTGTTCTCTCCTCTTGTTCTCCCAGTCCCATGACTAGCTACAACTTTCTTTTCATATGCACTTCACAATAGCACTTACCCTGACTATTTTCTCTTGCAGGATTTCCCTTCTACATACACACAGCAATAGAAACTTTCTTTGACAGGATCCCAAAACTCCTGAACACTTAGAAGTTTTGTGCTGCCAACCTACAGGGTCAGAGAGACATCTGTTAGTAATTAGACTTCTTTGATCTTTAAAGATTTTAAGCCACTAATGCCCACAATATTACTGTAAAATAAACAGATACTATCCATATTTATAGACACAAAAAGTGAGGGAAAGGTTTGTGTGGCTTGTCAGTCAGAAAGCTTTTGATTCCCAAATCATAACATACAAGGAATCTAGTAAAAGGAAGGCAATATGAGGCAAAAAGTGAATTTCAGTGAACAGCTGTCAGAGGAATTTTGTCCTCACCTGACTGTACCTTCCCTCTCATCCCAGCTCTTCAAGGAAAGCAGGTTCCCACTCAGTCAGATGTGATTTTTTACTACTGTTATGAACAAGTTTCCCGGTCAAAAAAAAAAAAAGGGCTGGGCTGTCCCTGTCCTAGCCCTGTGGTGGGACAGCTCCGTCCCCCCATGGGAGAACACAGAGCACTCATTGGCATGTTGGGAAAGCTCTGGGAGTGCGGCCCCCCTCCTCCCGGTTTGTGCCATCCCCCAGCCTTTTGGAGGAATGGGGGTTTTTCCTCTTTAACCCCCACACCCCAACCAGTTTGAGTGGGGAGGGAATCTGCCCTGAAGAGGAGTTGCCTGACAACACTTTCCTACCTCATTAAAAAGTGAAAAGGAGCGGCTCCCGGCCTTGATTGCCTGGTTATTGTTCTTTGTAACTACCTCCTTCAGTGGGAGTGCCTCTGCTGCGACCAGGACAAATGCATATGCATTTGTATATGCAGATAGCACCTCCCCGGTGGATCCTGGGAGGGTTTTTTAGGGAAACTACACCCCGGGACAGGAAGCTGGATTACGTCAGAAGAGAACTGGATAGTGCCCTGGCCGAGCAAGAGGTGGATGCACCCCCTGGCCTGGTTTGAAGATTCGCCATGACCTATGAGGAGCCTGAATGGAATGGGAACTGGCCAGGTGAGCTGACTGATTCAGACAACGGGAAACTCCCAAAGGTTTTCCCTGGTGGCAAAGAGCTGACTTTGCACGCCAGTGGCAGACTGCTCACCGCCCTGCTTGCTGATGGTTGACCAGAGAGAACTCCTAGCTGTTCCTATGGGAACAAGGACTCGGCATCTACTGTTTGCAGTGGAACAATGAACTGGGACAGCACCTGCTCCTTCGGATGGCTGCAGCAGCGTGGAAAGCTCCGATCGGACTCTGCAACACTGCTGATGACTTTAATAATGAGCTGATCACTTTAATAAAGAGCTGAATATTAATAAAGGCATATGCCCTGTTCTTTTCACTATACCATATATTTTTAAGTAGCAGGATATTTTTACTTTGACTCTTAAACCAGCTTTGTTCCTAGGTCTCCTATGATTTAAAGTTAAAATGCTCAAAACTCCCAGGTGGTCAGGAGTTATACTTTGAATTTGGCATTTCTACACTCCAAAAACCCCCATGAACAGGCCTATTAAGGGACTATAAAGGCCTGCTTAAAAACTGAGTCTAGTCTCCTGAAGAACTCATGAGAAATACAAAGTTATGTTTCGTGTCAGGGAAATGAAGAAAATCTGTGTAATTGTAGTTGTGGAACATGGCCATGGGACAGTTATAAAGATGAGTTCTAATAAACAACTGAGTAAAGCATGGAAAGAAGTTTTTGAATAAATCTTTTACTTGCAATTACCTATTATAAGTCTCAAGCTATTCTGTAATAAGTGTCTTTTAATTATAACTTTAGAAGCTTGCTTTGTATTAAAGAATTTTAAACTGTAGTTTTAGAATGTAAAAAGGTTTTTTTAGACAAAAGAAGGAAGTAAGGAGGGGGCTCAGGCCTTCACAGAAGGTGGGAAAACATCCTGGACACGAAGACAAGACTTCAGCTCACTGATTTATGGCTCCTGGAGAAGGAAACTGGACTTCACTATATGAGATTGATGGAACTGGGAATAGAGATGGGACCCCCACATCTGGAAGCCAGATCCCACCATCTGGGAAAACATATCCTGGATGTACATCCTTTAGTATTTAAATATCGAAATAGACCACAATGGTCTATAGAATTATACAGGACAATCTATAGATTTATGGCTGTTAGGTATTGAATAGTGACGTTAAAACTAGAAATGGAAACTGCTGAGAAAGCTTATGAATATGTATGAATATAGCAAATAAAATACCAGCAAGTCCAGCAATGGGTGTGCAGTCGGAAGGGAAAACCCCTACCACTGTACCCAGCCGGCTGCCTTTGTTCACACTTTATCACATTAATTAATTAATTATTAAATTGCTGCTTGATATATTGGCCGTGTCAAGCGTCTCATTTCTAACACTCACAAGCACAAGATGCTAATTTACACCTTTAACTTTCATCATTACTGATGCTCTTCACTCTTAACATACTTATGCCATCAGACAACCCTTGGGCAGATTAGTCTGGCTAGCAAAACCTGCATCTTCAGTCAAATCCTGCAGAAAGTCTCAGTATAGCCCACTCCTCACTGTAAACAAAGCTGAATGAATCCTATGTTTTCCAAGACACTGGAATGAGTTCCCCTCTCGATGCTGGGACAAGTCTCTATTAAAAATCAGACCACTCATAAAAGGAACTTTTCTACCTATTTTATAGGTAGAATAAAGATGACTTGGCCTGCCCAAGCCCACTATGGAGAAGCTGAATTTAAAGTTAATTCTTTGTACTCCAACATAAAGCTTTTGACTACAGCTAGATGCTTACTCTTCAGCAAATTAAAAATGTGAAATACAAAATGCTTAAGAGAATCCCCAAACTTGTAGTTGGTGTAACAGCAGCAGGCAGATTACACAGTACACCAACCAGTTGCATAACATTCCAATATCCCCATCCTCATACACAAACCAATAAATGAACACGAGACTAATAATAGCTACAAAGTGCAACTATTTCAGTGACTACACTTACTCTCTTCATCTCAAAAGAGAAGCCTACAGGACCATCCAGTGATCTATTAGAACTGGAAACTGCACAGAAAACCCGATTTTCAGGTCTGAAAAAAACCCCTAGTTTCCAGGCAAGTATTACTACGTACACAGAAGCAAACGACTAGGTGTGCAACTTAACACACAAATTTGCATATGTGCTGTACATCTGAGTAATCCAAGTATTTTTCTTCCAAAGATCATGAACAAGGAAGTTAGTATTAAACTTGGTGACATCTGTAAAGAATCTACAAACTTTAGGAGGATGTTCTAAGGGAAAAAGCTAAAGGGCAGCAGTGCTCCGGCACAGAAGAAATATTCTTCATGCATAGAACAGTGAAATTATTTTTGGCTTCTGCATTTTCCCTTACAAAGAGAAACCCTTTTTTGACCCTTGCAAGTAGAGCAAATCATCAACAAAAATCTTACATACTGAGTTAGCATACTGAATCACTGACAAGACTGACTCAGTTGTAACTTAGCAGATCTAGAATGAAAATTAAAAAAAAAAAATGCAGCACCTACTTGAATTCTGCCTACAGCACCAGGACATTTTAAAACTTCTGCTACAAGAAGTAGTGAAGAATTTATTAGCCAAAGCTGATAAATAATTGCAAAGTGCTAATCTACTGCAGTGAGCTTGACTTTTTTTGGTCTACTCTCTAGACCCCATGTGTAGCTTCAGGAACAGAGTGCAGCAGAAACAGTGAGCTGTGAGAAATCAAAGACTGTGTGGGTGCAGCAGTCAGTTAACACTGCTGAGCACCCAGGTTGTATCTGCATAACCCAAGAGACTCCCAGGAAGTTAACTCAACAGTATATACAGTTGCTGCTTTCCATTATCTTTCCCCACTCAGGTGGCCAAAGCTTAAAGCACTATTTCTTAGCACTTAGGGGATGGAATTACAACTTTTGTGTGGTAGGTACACCTTCTTCCTTAGCAAGTGCATCCTACTGACCTCTCAAGTCACATGAAGTCAGCATTGTTACATATTGCCCTTATTTTTAGGTGTGCTTTTAAGTATTTCAGTCACTCCTATTTAGAGTTGTATTCATTATTTTTATTTGCCTGTACCTCTTAGATTCTTCCTGTTCTCTGCCAGCAAGCTTTTTTCCTATTTGTTCTCTAAATCCCAGAACTCTTGTCCATCGGGAGTGGAACCCATGTTGTCAAACCTAATAGGAAATCACCTTACACTTTACACTTTACAGCAAGGGCAGAAAAAACAAACCCTTTGCACCCTACTGATGTAACACTGGGTCTGCCTTTGCACTGGAAAAACTGAACTACAAGCTGTTATAAAGATTCAGTCCCAGTAAAAGCAAGGGAAGCACGAAATACTTCAATCAGTTTAATACTGCTTTATGCTGTAGCTCACAAGTGTTAAACAGAGAAAAGTTATGGCAAGGCATAACATCTCCTTGCATAACATCTATGAACAGTTCTCCCAAACATACCTCAGAATAACTTCCTATTCTTCTGGAGGTTTTCAGAGTATATCCATTATTACTAACAGCATGAAAATAACATCCTGACAGGGACAATACCATCCCATTTTCACAATCCCTTTATTTTCACACTTTAAAGAATAATGAACATTATTTCCACATAAGTAAAACTCAAACCCCACTTTCGACTGGGGGGATTGATATGTGAACTCCATGCGAGTGAAAGGTACTATTTTGAGCAGCAGCTAATGATTTACGTAAGTAAAAAGAACCCTCACTGTCACAATCACAAGGGGAGGAAAAAAAGTAACCTCTCCTTTCTCTGCAAAGAGGAAATCAAGATGAAAATGTATATTGAAAGAAGTATGTACATGTGAGTATTATATATTCAATACAGAAAAAAATACAGTTAAAATGCATTAAAAAAAAAGTTTCTCTTCATGTCCTCATTTCCAGGAGATATTAGTATCAGACATAAAGTTCCTTTCATAAAACTATTGAAAAGTGGACACTACTACACTTACCTTCCTGCTAAAATGAAACCAATTTTAAATAGAACAATATACACAAATAAATACAAACAGAAGACCTAGCCTGTGAAAAAAAGCAAAAATAAAACAAAAAAAAATTCAGTTTTTTTTTCCTGGGATCTGAAAAATATATTCTAGTTTCTCTGTCCCATCTCTCTACAGCTCCTTCATTATGGTTAATTTCTGAAATCCACATTAGTGGCGTTCAGTGCATTCTCACAGTAAGGCTATGTGTAACAACACATGTTTATATCCTGCCTGGAAAAAATCTTCAGTGAATGAACATGAATACTTTCCTTTCCTTCAAACTACTTTCACTATGACAGTCATCTGTTTATATATTCAATATGAAAGAAATACTTAAACATTTTCAAATTTATGGTAGTGTTAGGCATCTTTGATCACTTCAGTTTTCCATTTTCCCAAGTGTTATTAGTTATTTCTCTTCACAAAGCCTTATCTGATTTAGAAATTTATTTTTGCTTCTGAGATTCATAACCACATTCCATATACTCAGATATTAAAGAATACTGCTAAAATTTACTTGAAGTAAAAATGAAGTAACTTATGGCCTACCCATGACAGTTCAGCACGGGTACATTTGTAATCAATATTTGGTTTTCACATGGGTACAACTTTTCACTCTATGTCTAAAAAAATGGGTAAGAAAAAGGACAGGAGTGACTATGTAGAGGGAAAAGACTGATTTTACACAGTGCCCTTCATTGCTCAGCTGTCCTTAAGAACTTCATAAAACAGCAAGCCTCCTAGGTATACTACCATATGGGCAAATATAGCAGCTGTTCTGCGAGCTACAAGAGCTCACCTCTAACCAGAGGAATCTGACCCTGGAAGGCTGCATGTGAACACAAGGCACTCAAGAAACAGTTACTCTGTTTAAGAAAACCTGAGGAGTATAATGCTGCGTGTACATAGAATTCTAAAGTATAAAATAAAGCACGGGAAATCATTTCTCAAAGTGTATGTTGGATGCAACATGTCTCTTGACTACAAAAAATAAAAAGTAGCCCCTAATCTGAGGTTTATGTTGCATTTCTCCTATCACACCTAAAGCCTGTGTATAAAACAATGCAAAGCTATGCAGATGGGAGAACTTCATCTCCTCTTAAGTGCTGAGGCCTAGACTGAGATCTCCAAAGTGACTGGTGCTTGTACACTAAACAATACACTAGAGGAGTCTAAAAAAGGGAAATTGTATCCTAAAATAAAGAGACATTCCCAAAGTGACATACCTTTCTTACTAAAAACTTACTCTTTGTAAGGAAAAGTTAATCCTCTCTGGCAAGCCACAGCCTAACTTTTGCAGTTCT
The DNA here is from genome assembly GCF_021018805.1 of Prinia subflava. Lineage (NCBI taxonomy): Eukaryota > Metazoa > Chordata > Aves > Passeriformes > Cisticolidae > Prinia > Prinia subflava. The sequence goes on from NW_026960612.1 coordinate 183,193, forward strand.
TCATCTTCCATTTCCATATGCCAGCAGTGGTAAACTTCTGTTTCTGTCATCGGACAAAGCAGACAATGCTCACCTTTGGTCTCAGTAACAAGATGGATAAAGTTATGTCTTGGTTTGAAAGACAGGTATCTGCTAGGAAGGGGGCAGGACTTCTCCAGAGATAGAGAATTCGAATCTCCTCTCTCTAAATTATTCTAATTTAGAAAATTAAAGGGGCTTTCAGACAGAGGTATGGGGATAGGAATAACAGATCTTTACTAGTATATATGACAAAACAACAAACAAACAACAACTACAGCATTAATAATAAACAGAACCAAGAACCTTGAGGGCTTTCTTTCACAAAAAAGCCCGGGGCAGTTTGATCTCGGTGCCCCTGCATGACTCTGAGAGGCTGAGCTGGAAGGGTGGAAAGTCCCGGGCTGGTGGATGAGATGAGGAGCTCTGTGCTGGTAGCTGGAGCAGCAGGGGGTGCCCTGGCAGGGCTACAGAGTAGCAGGAGAGCCTCAAAGCTCCGAAGAAACAGCGGCGGTGGGGGGAGGGCTGGAGAAAAGGAGCTCAGGATTCCCGGGTACACGAGCAGATGATGGTAGATTTCCCAGGACGAGGCAGAGTGATGGCCGTGAACTCTTCTTGCAGCGAGGGGCAGCTTGACTGTCTTCCTTGATGCTGAGAGCAAGAGAGAGCCTCCTCCCTCCCCCCAGCTCTGTCTTTTTACTTTTCCTAAAGCTCGTGTTATTTCTCCCCTCTGAGGGACACTCCCAGAGACTCAAAAACAATAGGTGTAGCCTTGTGCTGCCATGTCTTTCAACTACTCCCTTTGTTCTGGCTAAGTACTGTCATTAAGGTTTCCTAGAAACTTATGGGAAAAAATTCTGTTAGTGAAAAAGAGGCAAATTTAACCCCTAACAAGCTGTCTGTCTATATTATCATTTCCTCTTTCTTCTTAATAACTGCCTTTTTTGTCTTTAATGAACACTGGTACAGATAGGCCAGACATAATCCTGCAGTAGGAAAAAAAGGCAGATATTTGTACCATGAAAGCACAAAGCTCAGTTCTGTACATTTTATTAATCTTGGTTCATTGAACAAGTAATTATCAAAAGCATACACAGTTCTAAAAATGGAAGCTTTCCATAAGGAAAAATCCTTCCTGTGTGATGAAACACACAAGTTATCAAAACAGGATGTAGAACAGAGAGCACACGTGCATCCTTACTTCAGTTATGGCATTAGTCCTTGCTAGTTGAATTAATCTTTGGAGGAATGTTGTATTTTTTTTAAAGCAAGCATGCTCTGTTCCTAACTCTGTGAAGCCTGCAGAGACAACTGGGCACAAAAATGAATGCAACTCAGGAAACAGTCACCTGTCAAAGAACATAGTAAACTCCTGAGCCTCTTACATAAAGATTACTGTTGACTTCAAACAGATTAGTCAGAGTGGCCAGAAAAGCCCTGAGACAGAGAAATTAACACCCAATTCACCCAATGGCTCAATTATTCTGAGATCTGGAGAACAGGGTTGAAGACAACTTCTCTCTCATCTCATTTGGTACACTTTATGAGTGGATAAGATCAGTTCTGAGATTTGGAAACAAACAAGCAAGCAAGTCCCTCCTCTTCCCTCTGCTCCACCCTACACAGACATAGAAAGGAAACATTAATTTTATAATGGCAGTGTTAATTTACATTAGAGAAGGTTTACACTAGTTGAAAAATTGTTTCAACATGAATCCAACAGTCAGTGTGTTAGCGTAGGAAAACATATAACCACACGAAAGCGATCATATGCAGTTCTTTATTTGCGCGCGGGGACACAGGGGCGATGAGGGGCCCAAATCTTGTGCCCGAGAATACAGAGTCAATTTGTGATTTTTATAGTTTAAATTATACACATGTTAACTAACCTCCACCCCTAGATACTGATTATCTTATTCCTTAGTTACTATCTTAAATCATACCTACGCTTCTACCCTGGTCCACACTTGATTTGTTTAAAACAATGCTTCTCAATTATCCCCTGAGTTGCAGTCACACTTGATTCGGTCATTACAATAGCATGGAGCTGGTTGCAGAAGCTGACGCTTGTTCCAAAGCCGAGCTGCGTCAAGTTCTAGTTGTACGTTCTCTACTTTCTTCCCCCCCCACACATACCTCAACTTAACCCCGTAGTTAACTTATACAGAAATTATATTTTTAACCCTCCACCATCATTCCCCCCTTTGAAAGTATTTTGACTCTAATATACTAAGTGTAAATGCTTTCACTTAATACAGTCCATTAGGCTTCAGAGTTCATACTGGATGTTCATCTTCAAATCCTCTGTTATCATAGGATTTGTCTGGGATGTTGTTGCGGATCGAAGGTGCTGTATATGGATTCCGTGTCAATGCCTTCATTATGGTCCTGTTCCAAGATGCTTTTTTCTGTATCTCTCTCTTCAGGATTCTGTAAACTGACCAAATTACTAAAAATATAATTAGCAAAATTATCAGATTTTCAAGGATAGACTTTATCTATGAACTCATATTCTATCCAAATCCTTTAAAGATTTTACCTAACCAGCTGGTAGCTAAATCCTTTTGTTCCTTTTGTTCCTCATGCTCTATTTGTTTTAACGGGCTGATGTCATGTTCTGCATCTGCAGTTACATTTGGGATGTGGATGCAGCAATGGTCAATTTGTCCCTTTAAATATCTACACACTCTGTGTTCTTTCAAAAGTAACATATCTAAAGCCAAACGATTTTGCAGAGTCATTTTGGTGGTGGTCTGTAATTGCACACTGAGTTCCCTTAATCCCTCTCGTGTGATTCTTGCTAATCTGTCTACCTGACCTGTGAGTCTATATAGCATTTCTCTATTTCGATAATTTGCATTGGGACCAAACAAGGATTCTAGGGCCCACCCAATCTTTACTCCACTAGAGGGTTCCTTCCAAGTGTCATCTGGGTTCTTGTCCTCTGAGACATCTCGTTTTGCTTTTATTTGCAAGGGTTCACTGCTCCCATTAAATGGGGATTTCTTCCAAATTGGACATAAAGTGGGAAGGCCTAGGGTGATTTCTTTTACCTCCCCGTCTATAGGCAAATGTGTTGTCCATGTGCGATTACTCATTGCCCATACAAACGGTCTTGGACTTCGAATTGTACTCCTGCTACATCCTACTATAATCTTGGAATCCATTTTTCCTTGTTTGTGTCTAATTTTCCTGCAGGCACAACCGATTCGTAAGGCTACTGCCAATGGTGACCACTGTTTTATTTTCAGATTATTAGAGGTGCAATCATAAATTTTATTACATACTCACCAACTTACCTTATTTGCCTTTTTCTGACTGCTAGTACCAGTACTCGTCACTGTGGGGTCTGTCTCATTTTCAGAGCCTTTCCATTTAATGCACCAGGCTGTGCTTTCCATATATTGGAATTTCTGGAGGATGCTCATAGACCATGCACTGTCCCAAGGTTCCAGTCCTTTCTAATCCTTTTCTTCACATTTCCACACCACAACTCTCTGTAGCGTTATCCTTGATCTTTTGATAGTGTAGAAACTAACATTGCCATTTTGCAAGGTCTTGGTCCTTAACCTACCACTCTATGATTTGTCCTAATTTGCCATTACTAAGAATGCAGTCTGATTTTCTCATAGGTTGCATATAGGAATTCTCTGTTATCTTCTAGTACTCTCTGACCACCACCCTTGACTCTGGTACCTGTTTACATTTGATTGTTTTGTTCCCTCCTATTTCAGGTAATTTCGACGTTATTATTCCCCAGCTTACTGGGTCCCCTGCTGCTTTTGGTATTGGCAGACAGGCCGTTATTCTGCTGGTATTGTGCATTTTGGCAAAGTCTCTGACCAATCTAATCATTACATTCTCAGCCCGAATTTCATTAGAAAGTTCTATTACTTGTGTCTTTGCCTGTACCTCTCTCTTCATTCTAGAATGAAGAGTGGTTAGCTGACCCTCTTAAACTCTATACCCCAAACTAACAGCAATCCCTACTGGTGACATTAGTATCCATGAAATTAACATTACCTAAAAGAAGAGCATGAGCACAATTACCGATACTATTTGAACAGTTACAGACGTTTTAGCCTCAGCTTTGTTGGTCCTATAGTTTCTACAGCCCACGACTGGACTCCATGGAGGACCTTCTTCACGCGCGTGTAGTGTATCCAGGGTTCCACTCCAGCCACTTTGACTGCTGTAAAGGTGGTTAGCAGTACCTGATGGGGACCAGTCCACTTCTCTTTTAGTGGTTCTTCGTTCTAGGTTTTGATGTATACTTCATCTCCTGGTTCGATGTTGTGGACTGGATTCTTCAGAGCCAGTGGTCTGTTCTACATGAGAACACTTCGAAGCCGAGCTAGAGTTTTCCCGAGGGACAGAACAAAATTATACACATCTTGTTTCCCTGTGTCATGAACATTTGGATTGGGGTTAGGAGATTCATATGGTTTCCCATACAATATCTCATAAGGACTAACTGACATCCCACTCCTAGGCTTTATCCGAACCCTCAGCAATGCGATCGGCAAAGCCTGTGGCCACTGCAGTTTGGCTTCCTGGCGTATTTTACTGATCTGCCTCTTCAGTGTCTGGTTCATTCTCTCTACTTGCCCACTTGACTGGGGTCTCCATGGTGTGTGGAGGTCCCAAGATATTCTCAATAACTTGCTTACCCCTTGTACCACCGTGGCTATAAAGTGTGGGCCTCTATCTGATGATATCCCTAGGGGCACCCCAAACCTGGGAATGATCTCCTGTAATAACTACTTAACTGTTTCTTGTGCTTGGTTTGTGCGACAGGGAAGGGCTTCTGGCCATCCGGAAAACGTGTCAACCCCCACTAACAGGTATTTGTATCCCCGAGTTCTTGGCAATTCTGCAAAATCCACTTGCCAATAGTCTCCTGGTTCTATTCCCATCCAAATTCTGCCTAACTGTGCCTGTCGTCTAGCTACCGGGTTGTTTTTCAGGCAGATTTCACATTTAGACATTACTGACTTGGCCATTGTTTGCATCCGTACTGAGATTAGGTATTGTCTTAACCACTTTACCAACGCCTCTGCACCCCAGTGACACTCATTATGTTTTACCTGTAAAATTTCTCTCATTACCAAAGGAGGTACCACTATTTGCCCTTGTGCGGTTACATACCACTCTTCTGCGTTCTTCTGTGCCTTCAGCAGTTGTGCTAGTCTGTCATCTTCTATTGTATATTTTGGCTTAGGAGGCAAATTAAATTGAGAGATATTAAGTCTTGACGGTATCAATGCCATTGTTTTCTGCACCTCTCGCGCTACCTGACGGGCTGCCCAATTTGCTCTTCGATTTCTTTCACAAATTTTTGAGTTGCCTGCTTGATGTGCTTTGCAGTGCATGATTGCTACTTGTTCAGGTTTTTGTACTGCATCTATCAGTTGTAGGACTGCATCTTGATGTTTAATATTTGTACCTTGGGAGGACAGCAGTCCTCTTTCTTTCCATAAAGCTCCGTGTACATGCACTACTCCAAAGGCATATTTGGAGTCAGCCCAGATATTACTGTCTTCTCTTCACTCAGCTCTAGTGCTCTTGTTAATGTGATTATTTCTGCCCTTTATGCAGACGTGTTAGGTGGTAGTGCTTTTGCCTCTATTACTACATCAATTGTAGTTACCGCATATCCTGAGTATCTGGCTCCGTTCTCTATGAAGCTGCTTCCATCTGTAAAGAGTTCCCACTCTGGTTGCTCTAGGGGGACGTCCTTCAGATCTGTTCTTGCTGAATAGGTGTGCTCGATTACTTCTACACAGTCATGCTCTAATGGACCTTCCTCACCTGCGGCACCTAAAAATAGAGCTGGATTTAAGAGGTTAGTTGTTTTTAGTGCAACGTCATCCTGCTCAGTCAGGGTTACCTGAAACTTCATCATCCGGCTTGGAGAGAGCCAATGGCCCCCCTTTTGTTCCAGGACTGTAGTTACTATGTGTGGCACATAGACATCTATGTGTCTTCCCATTGTGAGCTTCTTGGCTTCTTGTATCAGCAGCACAGTAGCTGCCACTGCCCGCAGACATGAAGGCCATCCGGCACTTACATTGTCGAGTTGTTTGGAAAAGTAACCCACCGGCCTTTTCCAGCTTCCCAGTCATTGGGTCAGGACTCCCAGCGCCAGTCGCTGCCTTTCATGCACGTACAGCTGAAAGTCTTTAGACAGATCAGGTAACCCCAAAGCAGGAGCAGTTGCCAGTGCTTCCTTTAACTTCTGGAAGGCCTCTTTCTGTGGTTTGCCCCAGGTGAACGGCTGCGTCTTCTGAGCCTCATACAAGGGTTTTGCAATCAGTCCATAGTCCATGATCCACAGGCGACACCACCCAGTCATTCTAAGGAAGATCCGCAGCTCGTGTAGATTCTGGGGCTCTGGAATAGCACAGATAGCTTGAATATGATTAGTACCCAGTTTTCTCTGCCCTTGTGAGATTTCACATCTCAGGTAAATCACAGTCTGTTGGGCAATCTGTGCCTTTTCTCTGGACACCTTATACCCTCCCATTCCTAATGAATTTAAGATCTCAATGGTTACCTCTATGCAGGTCATTTCTTCCTCTGTCGCAATCAAAATGTCATCTACATACTGGAGTAACAGATATTGGTCTCTCTGTACTTGCCCTTCTCTGGTCCAGATTTCCAGTTCCTTTGCTAGTTGGCTCCCAAATAAAGTGGGCGAGTTCTTGTACCCCATCGGTAATCGAGTCCAGGTAAGCTGGGTTTTTCTTCTATTTTCTGGATGTTCCCACTCAAAGGAAAATAGTTTCTTACTTTCTTGGTCAAGGGGTATTCAGAAGAAAGCATCTTTTAAGTCAATTACAGTAAACCATTTATATATCTCTTTTACGGATGCTAACAATGTATAGGGATTGGCAACCACTGGATGAATGTCTTTAGTTATTTCATTTATACCTCTTAAATCCTGTACAAGTCTATACTCACCACTGGGTTTCTTCACTGGGAAAATTGGGGTGTTGTATTCCGATTTACATTCCTCTAGAATTCGATATTTTAAAAATTTATCAATAGTCTTTGCTATTCTCTGTCGTGCTTCTGGTTTTATAGGGTATTGTTTGATTCGTACAGCCTTTGCTCCTTCTTTTAACTCTACATGTACCAGTTGTGCCAATTTAGATTTTCCAGGTACATCTGTTTCCCAGACAGAGGGAATTACTGCATCTTCTACTTCTTTAGGAATATTAGAAATTGTTTTTTCTTTTATCATCAAAATCTTTCTTGTCTTAGACTCGGGTATTTTCATTACGAGTTCACCATTCTCAAAAGTAATTACTGCCTCTAGTGCTGCCAGTAGATCGTGCCCTAAGAGCGGAGTTGGGCAATCTGGCATGTATAAGAATTTATGGGTCAAGATCTTATCTTCAAAGCTCAATTCTAGGGGTTGCAGGAATGGCCATATCTCCTCTTTCCCTGTGGCTCTAATGACTGCTACTGACTTGTTCCCGATTTGCCCCTCAAGATAATTTAATACAGAATGTGTCGCCCTCGTGTCAATGAGAAAATCTACGTCTTTTCCTCCTAAATGCAAAGTCACTATGGGCTCTCTTGATCCTGGCTCCCTCTCATGTAAGACCATGACCCTGGCTACACCATTTAGCTGATGCTCACCACTTTGATTAAACATGCTGTCTAACTGAGGCTGACCATTCTGACTAAACCGATTCGGACACTCCCTTTTCCAGTGTCCCTCCATTCGACAATACACACACTGATTCAGACCTAGTCTACCATGACCAGAACCTCTGCCAAAGCCACCTCTGTTACCGCCATGACCTCCTCTACCACGTCCCCGCCCCTGTCTCTGTAAAACTGACAAAAGGCTTTGCCCCTGTTTCTTGGCAATTTCTCTGTCCCTGTTATTATAAACTTTCCAGGCAACCTCTAAGAGTTTATCTAAGTTTCTTAACTCTTCACCTTCCAGTTTCTGTAGCTTTTTCCTAATATCTTCCTCTGCCTGACCTAGTGTCGTCGTTGCTGGGGGAGGTCAATTTTTCCAGGGGGATGTAGGCAAGCCAATTAGTAATCAGCTTTTCTGCTGGCACCTGGATTAGTCACTCGGAAGTTTAGACACGCCTCTGAGGACACAAAGAGTTAAAAGCAGGAGTCTGGGGGGTTCGGCCTCTTTTTAGATCCCAGTTTCAGCAGAAAGTCGTCTCAAGCCTCCTTCCCCTGCCCAGCCACGAGGATGGGCGGGGGAGGGGAAAACACGTGGTCGGGCTCAAGTAAGCCGGAGCCCCGGGGGAGAGAAGAGAGTAGACAGGACTAGAACTGAGCTGCCCCGTCCAGGATGGAGGGGTAGAAAACTGTGAAAGTGCCTTCTGTGTGTGCTCACCCCCCCTTCCCCCCAAACTCCGAGAGAAGGTGCCCAGCCACGTAAGAGTTGCCGAGCCTGGGAGTGCCTAAGCCTGCACCCTGCTAAGAGATAGAAGCTGTTAACTCCTGCTTGGCAGAAAGAAACTTTTCTTAGACATTGATTCTCATGACTAGTGATTTCAGAAAAAAGAGAAAGAAGCAGCCTAGGACTGAAGTGATAAAGCACAATTAGAAGAAACCTGATAGGCAAAGAATGAGAGGAGTAGCCTTCTGAGCTAAACTTTTCTTGCATAATGTCAGCCATAGACTGAACTTGAGTCTCTTTTGAACATAAACTGCATTTTTGGGTAGATACAGCTGCTACAGTGACTGGCACTTGAAGAGTAGAGCAAGCAGAGAAGAGAGGGGGAGAGTGAAGTGGTGCCCTCTGCCCTCAGGGGAGACCTGCTCCTAGAACCCCGGCCCCTGAGTAAAAAGGGGAGAGCTCGGCATGCAAGTATCCTTAAAAGAGCCCTGTATGCAGCTTTCAGACTATGGACAGCGGTAAGAGCGCTAGACATAAGAAAAAAGAGAGTGTCACCCTAGCAGACTTCTCCGGGCGGTGCCATGAGTGACATGGGAACACATAAGGAGTAGACCCGTGTTTTCTAGAGAACAGTCTGTGGTGCGAGAGAGACTCCTCTCTCCCTTGCTGAATTAAAGATTAGTTTGTTTTTGAGTAGTGATTGTTTGATCTAAAACCCAAAAGTTTAGTCTGTGAAGAGTGATGTGTGGGAAGGTAGAAACTAAGAGAAGAAATGTTCTAAAAAGTTTTTATTTCTGTCTCTGTGTGTGTTTAAGAGTATTTCTGTCCCTGTTCTTATGTAATGTAATAAAGTTTTAGTGGGTTTTTTTGTTTTCAAGATTTAAGCCTGCTCTGCTCTGTTCCTGATCACATCCCACAGTAGCTGTTAGGGAAAAAACATATATTCATGAGTGCATTAACATCTGGCCAGTGCCAACCCATGACACCTAGAAAAATAAAGGCAAGCTGAGTTCTTCCTTGCTCACTGTCTACTTGAAGATCAGTATATCTTCTAGCTGCTTCTTTAAGTCTTTCTAGAAAGGCAGTGGGCGATTCTTTCTTTTCCTGTCGAATTTCATACAACTTAGACCAGTTCATACTCTTAGGTATTGCCTGTTGAACACCAACTGAAATCTACTCTTGATATCTCTTTAGCATTAATATATCTACTCTAGAGGGGTCATTAGCATCCCACTCTGGGTCTGCAGTGGGAAAATTATAATCCAGTGTCCCTGTCACCAAACCATTTCATATATCTTTTCTAGCTCTTTCTCTCGCTGCTCGAAGAACCATATCTCTCTCTGTCCCATCTATCAGAGTGTCTAATATCACATGAATATCTTCTCAATCAGGGTTCTGAGTTTTCATTATCATCTTAACCACTCGAGCTACTTTATCTGGGTTTTCCCTATACGTTCCAGCTGATTGTTTCCATATAACTAAATCAGCAGGTGAAAAGGTTACCTTTACAAAGACAGGTCCATTAGTTCCCACCCTTTGCCTTAGTGGTGCAATAATTGTTCTCTTTTGTTTGCCTGATTTTAATATACCCTTTCCTGCCTTAGGCCACGCCAGGGCCAGTTTTCCTCGTGTTCGGTGAGCTACTGGGGCATCTAGCTCATCTGCTTCACTGTCACTACTTTCCATTCTATCTGCCTTCTTTGCATTCTCCCTTTGCTTCCGCCTCACAATCACATCCTGGACAGGAGAATCTGGCAGGGGAGGGTACAGGGGGGCGGACGGGACAGGAGCTGTTGAACGAGGTGTAGGTGGGAGCGGAGGGTACCCTTGAACCAGCGTTGGATGGGGGATAAATCTTTCAGCGGGCGTGGGCGGGGGAGCAGGATAGCTTTGAGCAGGTATATGTGGAGAAGGGAGGGTTCTCTGAGCAGGCGGAGCAGGGGCAGGCACCCGAGCAGGCGGAGGAGCAGCAGGCACAGGCAGAGGAGGATAATTACCTTCAGCAGATTTTGTTTTTCCCCGGTAGCTTCAGTCGGTGTCTCGGCTGCCTTTGTTGGTCCTGGTTAGGGGTGCACTTACGTACCCCCCTGTCCAAGCAACTCTGGCAAAGCTCCCGGGCCCAGGCAACACTTAGCAAGCTTAGTTATAGTGATATTCAGCTCTTAGCAGTGATCAGCTCTTTAGCAGTGATTCTCAGCTCATAAGCTTGCTAAGGTGCCTTGGCAGACGCAGGGAGAGAGAGGAGAAGCGCCGTATGGAGTTCCACAGATGAATCTTTATTAGCTTCTTCGGTCAAGCAGACAAAGGTGGGGGTGAAACATATTGTGCTGTGGGGGTGTAAGAGAATCAGGTGGGGTCAGGGTGAGCGGGGTAGAACTCGGTGTTGAGGGAGCTGTGGTGGGGACAGGGGCTTTAGGTTCTATTGATAAATTTACATCTAATTCATCTCTTCTTTCCCCTAAAATTTCACTTAAAACTACATGTTCTATACAATGCTTATTTTGGACGCAAGCCAGACACTTATTATTCTCAAGCTTCATTGCTTCCATTTTGTCAAGCCACAAAACCGGTTTCTCGAGCAAGCATAGAAATAAATCAAGATATGGAATTTGTTCTACCATTCCATCTTGTGTACAAAGCGATCTAAATTGCATAATAACCTTCACATCAAAAGACCTGTTCTGTGGCCACCTCTGATTTTCAGGCAAAGCATATTTTGGCCAGTGAACATTACAATACTCAATCAGTTTATCTTTTCGTAATTCCTGACCCAAGTTCCCCTCTTTCCAATGTGCCAACAAACAACCCAAAGGAGAAGAACTTGGTATAGAGGCATTATTGCTGCCCAAAACCTCTTTTAACCCTTTTAGTTTCTCCATATTACAGATACATAAAAACCATAAATTCTTTCGCGATGTCTGACGGACGGCTGCCTAGTCAATACTACCAGGAATTCCTTTTGCCCAACCAAGCGTAGCTTTCGCTGCGTCTTAATGGCAGGCCCCCAGACCAGAAAATAAAGAACCTTACCTCTCACCAGGGGTCGTTGTGAGTGGCGAGGGTCGTGGCACTGATGAGCTCCCTGAGAAATCACCCGGTGCCGGCTGGAGCGTGATCGGGTCATGGGGTCCTGGCTGCGCCCACAAGGTCCCATCTGGGTTGCCAAAAATGTTAGCGTAGGACAACATATAACCACACGAAGACGATCATATGCGGTTCTTTATTTGCGCGCGGGGACACAGGGGCGATGAGGGGCCCAAATCTTGTGCCCAAGAATACAGAGTCGATTTGTGATTTTTATAGTTTAAATTATACACATGTTAACTAACCTCCACCCCTAGATACTGATTATCTTATTCCTTAGTTACTATCTTAAATCATACGTACGCTTCTACCCTGATCCACACTTGATTTGGTTAAAACAATGCTTCTCAATTATCTCCTGGGTTGCAGTCACACTTGATTCGGTCATTACAATAGCATGGAGCTGGTTGCAGAAGCTGACGCTTGTTCCAAAGCTGAGCTGGGTCAAGTTCCAGTTGTACGTTCTCTACCTTCCTCCCCCCCACACATACCTCAACTTAACCCCGTAGTTAACTTATACAGAAATTATATTTTTAACCCTTCACCATCAAGTGCTTTTGCCCATCTTCAAAGAAAGGGATGATTATTAAGATTTAATGATGCACCTTCAGAAGACCTTGATGATCACTTGGGAAAAAAGTACCAGGAATCAACTAAAACAAACAAGCAAAAAAAATGCAAGAGTGACATTAGTTCTGTACAACTAGTCATACTCAAACACTTGAAAAAACAACATTCTGCTCTTTCAACTACCTTCCCTCCCATAATAATATTGCTGTGTTAGCTCTATTCCCCAACCTGTGAAAAGCATGGCCTCAAAATATCTGCTCATTTTAACAGTTTGGCTGTACCAATCCTGCATCAAGTTAAAACACTGTTGTGACCACCCTAGAAAACATCACAAATCGGGCAGATTATGTTCAGTTGTCTGCCAGAGGTCTGAGATCTAATACTTTGGTAAATAAATGCTATTTATTGGCATGCCATATAAAGGTAAATGGAATGCTACTTGCTTTCCCATGACATGGGCTACACAGATGTTGCTTCTCAAACAATTGGGCACTTGGCTCATTACTAAGTTTAACTTAGTATTTCTGTAACTCCCTCCATCTCAAAAAGCACGTATGTCTTCTTTATAGTTCCTGCCAGTAGAAAAATCCTTTTTAAAGTAGTTAAAACTGGAAATGTAGGATGCATTCTTATTTCTTAAAGAAAAACACTTGTTCTGTTAACATAAAAAATATTCATAACAGTGAAAGGATAAAATTTAGTCTTTAGAACTTACACTTGAAAAGTATGTATGGTTATGTCAATTTTAGGAAAAGGAACTGTTTATTTGATTAGTAAGCTACTGTGGGGAATTACAAAAACTAAGGGCAAGCACCCTACCTCCTTTAAAAAGGATAAATGTCATGACTTTGCCTTGCATGATCAGGAAGAGAAAAATTTTGTCTTATCTTTTTATGTGGACTACACTTTCACTCAAAAGTAATCTTCTCCCACAAAACATCCATGAATTTCTGTTCATGTTCTATTTAACAGGAGACAGGCACTACCATATGACAGGATATAACTATTATAATTTTCATATACACAAAACTGCCTTTTTGCAACATCTCGGGTTTAACCCCCCGAGATTAGGGTGATAAATTGTCTCTGCCCTTTGATGAGTCGCAATCCGGGTGCAAAGAAACACACAGAGTCTTCAGGTTTCTCGTGTTCAAGGTCTCGCTCTCTGTTTATTATCTTATCTCACAAGCTCTTCTTGTGTCCTGCGGAGCTCTGAATAATTTCTACTACAAAAATCAGGTTAAAAATCACACAGAAAACTCATACATTTTACAACAATTCTTTGCTTGCAGAAGTTGATTGAATCTTCTCTCTTCCCGTAAGCAGGTGTAATCCCATCTTCTGTAATCTTCAAAGCTCTGTTTGTTCCTGCCATGGCATCTTGGCCATCAAACCAGCTATGCTAATCAAGTCTGTTTGACTCTCTGTCTTGTGTATTCCCATAAAAACAAACCCCAGAGTACACAACCCCACCAACCTTTTTTTTCACAACTGGCCACTATACAGAAAATTCTACGTTTACTAAATCCCAAATGGAAATGTTCTCACAGAAAGTGTGTAGGAAGAAATGCAATTAACAAACTTTCCTGCTTTGGTCTGAATTATTCAAAACACATCAAGAAATATATAAATTCAAATTTAGTTGGAGATTTTTTAAATTACCAGGAAAAGTCAAATATTTTTCCCTGTAAAACACTGTTTTGCATTTTATCAAGAGAGACATCATCTAGCAAAGCTTTCCTAGTTCACTTTCCAGTATTATAAGGAAAGAACTATGTGATAAGTCTGAGAAACACTGCTCTACTAACTATATACAGATTGTCTTAGAGAATTTCCAACTTGCAAAGTCCTCACCAGCTTCTTCACAGAGCAAGCAATTCTTAGGATTAATAATAAACAAAGGCTTGGTGGTTCTGGTCAATTTTACAGATGGCAACATTCAAAAGCCTGAAATAAACAGTCTATCTTAGCACTAACACGTACATATACAAAGCTCTATTCCTCCTGGGTTTAGTGTGCAACATATACCACTGACACTGGAGTTGAGACAGATGGAACATCTTTCAGAGGCTAGAGAACACTAGAAATTTTCACTCTGTAGTGTTAAAACTCATGTAGATTTGTAGTTGCAGAGGTCTGGTGTAATTTTGGCTGGTTCAAATGTTCAATATGTGCTCTTATATGCACAGATTATCTTCCATCTCTTTGGAATTGACTGGTCATGGCAATTCACCTGCTGTGCAATCATTCTTTGTTTGCCCCCAATACAGCTGACAGTACATATGCCAACCATCTAGAAACTCACTCAGTGGAATGGAAATTCCCCAACCCAGACAAGCCATTCTAGTTCCTCATCCGTAAACTAACAAAACGTCAAATAATTCTGAAAACAACTGTACTACACCAAATCAAAATCTATAGGAAATTCTGATAAGTGCACACTTGGTAAACATTTGGTAAGGATTTGAATGTTTTCCATTTGGTTCTCTTAGAGTTCTCTTGCTCACCAAGAAAACTGCTCCCTAGCAATAGTGAGTGTTGCCTTTTGGCTTTTGGTGTCTTCTTGAGGTTTTTTTTGAGAACTCAGTATATCTGATTTAAGGCAATAATCACTCACTCAAAAATGCTGCAACTAAAATAGATGCTGGAAAAAGAATTGTAGGGAACCAGCTCTCACTGCAGAAATAGTTCAGAAATTTTGCAGTAGCTGATAGATGTCTCTCAGTGTACTTGCATACAAGATCTCTGCTTCAACTTCGATTATTTTGTTTTTATCCAGGAACTAATAGATGGATATAAATTAGAAGAAAATGTATCTGCTTTTAGTTTTAAGTAAATAAACAAAAAAACCCCAAAAGCAAACAAAATCCTCTGCAAACACAGGCAGCTTTTACTTGAAATCACCACAGCCATTAAAATTCTGCAGCAAACACTCATGTACTTTCACTTCAGTGTGAAAGAGATGAATGTCTGACAACCAAAACATGCAGTGTAGTGTACTAGACAAAAAAATACCTGCTTAAAATGTGCAAGTCAATCTCCCTGCTTATATTTAGAGTTCAACTGTCCACGATTCCTATTTCAAGGCCATTTTACTTTTTTTACTTTTTGCAGATTGGCAACTGCATGCAGCATGAAAAGTGTTTATAATAGAGTATTGCATATTTTCCCTGTCTGGAAAGCACCAAGAGGCAGCACCCTACAAAGACATAATTAAAATACTTAGACTGAACTGAAACAGAATGATGGAAAGGAGTATGTGGAAACATAGTTCACAAAAACACTATCACTTAAAAGAATATGAGGCACAAAAAAAGACAGAAAGTGATACCATTTGATAAGAAGGGAAGCTTTCAAATAAAAAAGGCATTAAAGTTTGATACAAGGTATCTATTTTATGAACTGATTGTACTAACTTCCTCCCCTCCCTGAAAAACAGGGAAAAAAAAAGATTTGTTACTGAGAAACAAAATAAGACATACTTCTGATTTAATAATTATTTACCCTGTATCCCTCAAAGTACAAAGAGCAGAGAATGAAAAAGAAAATATTCCTTTGCACATTTGTCACCATTCAAATACATTTGGACTTGAAGTTTTAGTTGCATTTAAAGACTCAAAGTTATTGCAAATTTGAAAGTACAGAGGAGGTAAATACTTGCTTATAGCTGTGACTGACATGTCTAAAAACATATTTGAATTAAAAAATGAGTTTTTCTTTCATTTAAAATTTACAGTCTCATTAATCAACATTCACAAATGCAACATAGAGATATCTAAAAATGAGTGCTGAAAGCAAGGTATCTGAATAGGAAAAAGTTTGGTTTGATGCATCTTTACAACTTAAACCAACATCTCTTTGCAACTGAGAGTCTTATTTGCTTGGGACAAAACAGCATCCAGGATAACACATTCTTACTAGAAATACTGTTGGAATGTTAACTGCACAGACAGTGGACAGCGTGCCCTTTGACACCTCTACTTGCATAATTACTGTGACTGTTGAGGCGAAACACTGGGTGCCCTGGCAGCCATGCACACATGCAAAATACCTCATGTGGTCATGAGCACAAGCTCAATCACAGCCTATGTTAGAAAAGAAAAAGTAATACTTGGGGGCACTATCACCGTGGAGGCCTAGCCAGAAAACAGACTGGGGACACAGATCTGGGTGCATCAGAGCATGCCGGGCAGAAGACCCGGTTTATTTACAAAAACCTACTTTTATACTTTTACTATGAGGCCTGTGGATTGGAGGAAGGAATTCCCACCTCCACATCACATTGGTGAAGGGGACTGTCACACAGTCTTGTATGTCCCGGCAAGGAATGTAAAAACAATGGCTATGTTTATAGAACATAGCTGATGTTTACATTAAAAGAGCGTGAGAAGGTACGGACTTCTCCTTTAATATGAACGCTCAGCAAAACCGGGAAAAACTCATGGCAACATCTCACCCTTTTAAGTATATTAAAAAAGAAAACAAAAAAAGAAAAATGAACAATTCTATGACAGGAAAAAAGAAAGAAAAAAAACCTGTATAAAGTTCACCGACCTTCATTTAGGTGACGGTGTGAGGGCTACACGTTGGTCTGATTGTGCCTTTGCTACCCAGGGTTTCACCCTGAACCCCTTGCAATAACCTGCTCAAAATATCTCGAGCATAGTCTAACATAAACTAACCAACAACCCTCATATATTTAAATTTTTATAAGATACAAGGGAATATACGGTGCAAAAGGCAGGAGCATTCCAAGAAAATTTTACTACTCAATTCATAATTCTGAACCCCAAAAGTTCTGTCCCAAAACCACAACCCCCAAACAACGTGCACTTTCCCCACAGAGGTCGAATGGCTACCATACATAAAACTGAACCATAGCAAACAATTCCTCTGAGTCCATGATTAACAGTCCGCTGGCTCTCAGCATCACACTGCTTCAGTCTGTCCTTGTCCAGCAGCTCCACAGGATCCAAAGTCTCTATGGAGGCCATATAGGAAAAGAGAGGATGCCAGTCCGTGTCCATGTTAATCAGATCTCGAAGAGGCTTCTGTGATGGGTGGCACTAGGGTGGCACAGGGTGCACAAGGTTTCAGGATCAAACAGGATCAGTCCAATGCACCTGAGGCAGCTCAGCAGACTTTCAGCGGCCACCTTCTTAGCATGGATCACAGAACCTGAGGATAGAGAACTTAAAAAACACAAATTGAGCAATTGACTTTTTCTCAAAGAATGCATGATATATAGAATGTGGACGTATAAACCCACTGCAAGGTCCAAAGAAAACTGACCATAGCTATGTGGCAACATCAACACTTCCTACACTTGAGATGATGGCTGTAAACCAGCCAGAGAATTTTGCTCTTGTTCTAGAGCTTGGGAAACTGTTTCGTCCCCCTGATGTCTTTGTCTTTTTCTTCTTCTCCGAGTTTTCAGGCTTGGCAAGGGCTCGGCATGACCCACTGCTTTGCAAGTTTCTGCAGTATGGTCTGGACCCCCACATCGTGCGCAGAGAAACAAGGGAGTCACTTTCTGTGCCTCCGTTTCCTGTTCCCCACTAGGCTGAATATCTGTCTCATGTCCAGCATTCTGCCTCTGTTCAGCCGGCTGTGAAGCAGCCGTTGGGGTAATCACCATAGAATCACAGGTGTTTAGAACTGCACAGGTCTGGATCATTTCCAGGACATCAGAAGTCTCTGGAATGGTTTCCAGGAGCCTCTGGCAAGCAGAATTAGCATGGCTCCTTGCTAATTGCTCCAGCAGTATCATTTTCAAAGTTCTATCCTTGACTCTCGTCTTTAAAAAATACATCAGACGCGATATAAATTTATGAAAAGGTTCCTCTGGCTTCTGTGCTATGTCTAAGAAGTCTTGCCTTGGGGAGAAGGATAACTTGGTTTTTATCAATGCAGATATCCCTATGTATCTGCACGAATCTAAGACAGTGCGAGAAAGGCCAGTTTGCACATCAGGGCAAGCATATTCACTCCTTCCAGTAAGTAGATCAGCTCTGACCCCAAACAAGGGATCGTCTCGAGGCAGGTGGCTATTTTTGACAGCCATTTCTCCAGCTAGGAATTTCCAACTTCTCTCAAAGGTAAAAACCTGTTGAGGTTTAAACATCACTGTTGCAAAGCCTCTTATTACATAAGGAAAGATCAGATTCTCAAATTCTGCACTGATCCATTGAATTGCCTCAGTGAAGCTTGTATTATTTTCTGCCACGTCCCTTGATAAGGGAAACGGGACTGCCCATGATGGGTCATCATGGCTATGATGTTGTGGAACCAAACCCACAGGTCCCTGAACTGGCTCGGGCAAAGCTGCATCTGCAGGCAGCAGCTCCGTTATCTCAGCAGCCTGATTTGGCTGGGATGCAGGACTAAAAACCTCATCCGATTTCATGACAGGAAAAGCGTGCACGTCAGAAAACGCTTTCACTCCGTTATCATCTCCCACAGCCGACCCGGCCCCGTAGGGGGGGTGGGTGGGGGACAGTGACTCACTCAGCCCCTGCTCTGTGCAGGGGGGTGCTGGGCAGGGGGGCGTGGCCGACGGGCCACAGCTTTCAGCTCCTGCTCGGCCAGCCGATGGGTCGGTGGGTGGGGCCAGAGCCGGCGGCAGCTCTGCGGCTCCAGCGCTCGGCCCCGCCCCCTCTGAACGGAGGGGGCGCGCGGCGGGGCCGTGCGGCGGAGCGGGGGGGCTGCCCTGCGCGGGGGGCGGCGGGACAGGACCCGCACGTAGCAGCTGGCGGGAGGCCGGGACCGGGCGGGCGGGACTCGGTCGAGCCAGCGGCCCGCCCTCCACGGGTCGCGCAGGAGGGAGGGGGAAGGGCGGCGCGGCGGAGACTGCGGCGCCAGCGGGCGGCGTCGGTGACCCCGTGGCCGGGGCCCGGGGCGGCGCAGGGGCCGCCCCTGCCGGGTTCCTCTGCTGGAGCGCGCGCGGCGCGGCGGGGGGCGTTGCGGGGCCGGGCGGCGGTGGCTCCGCCATGAGCGGCGGGGGGGCGTCAGCAGCCCCCGTGGGCGGCAGCAGGGTCCCGGCGCGCGGCCGGGATCGCGAGGGGAGGGGCGCGGCGCCGGCGAAGCGGCGGCGGCGGCCGTGCCCAGTGACTGCCCGGCCCGGCGGGCGCCGACACGGCGTGCTCCGCCCCTGCGGCTCACCGGTACCTCCCGTGCCCAGCCGCGCGGGAAAAAACCGCAGAAAAGCCTCGGAGCCATTCCAACAACCCCGCTGGGCGCCCCCAACCCCCAACATGAGGGCTGGGATCTCCTGCATTGGCTCTAACCCTGCATCAGAGCAATCCTCGTCATAAGAGACGGAGCTCGCAGGGGAACCAGTCCTGGTTCCTGTCGAAAGCCCAGAATCAACTTCAAAGTCCTCCCCAGCCTCTTTTAAAAGCAGGAAAACTGTGGTCCATGCCCGTAAAAGAGTGCCTGCCTTAGAGTTTCCGTCAAGGATGGAAGAGAAAAGGCTTTTTCCCAGGGTTCTCCATGGGGCAATATAAAGTGCCTTTTCAGCAGTATGAAAAATTCCAAGTTTCTTTCCCCAGCTAAGCAGTACTCTCACGTGTTTCCTGGTCAAGTCAGCGTCACAGGACAACAAAAAGGAGTGGAGCAGTTCCATCATCAATTGTTCCTCTTGAGAACATCGTGGGTTTCTTCTTTTTGCAGCTGTAGAAGGCAGATTTTTTTCTTCTTTTTTCTTTTTCCTTTTTTTTCTTCTTTTTTCTTGCCTCACTAGCTTGCAACTTGACCACGTGGGCACCAGTTATCACTGTGGAGGCCTAGCCAGAAAACAGACTGGGGACACAGATCTGGGTGCATCAGAGCATGCCGGGCAGAAGACCCGGTTTATTTACAAAAACCTACTTTTATACTTTTTCTATGAGGCCTGTGGATTGGAGGAAGGAATTCCCACCTCCACATCACATTGGTGAAGGGGACTGTCACACAGTCTTGTTTGTCCCGGCAAGGAATGTAAAAACAATGGCTATGTTTATAGAACATAGCTGATGTTTACATCAAAAGAGCGTGAGTAGGTACGGACTTCTCCTTTAATATGAACGCTCAGCAAAACCGGGAAAAACTCATGGCAACAGGGGCACATTTCCCCATGTAATTTCTGGTATCCAAACTAGCATATTTTAAAATGGAAAAAATTCTCCTCCACTAACGTTTGCATGTGAAGGCATCAAACCTGCAGGACATTTTTCTTGCCTGAACAGGAAACCTGCATGTTTTAATTTTATGTTAATTTTCAGAATATGACAGGTGTTCTTTAAGAAATATTCAAATAAGCATCCCCTGTCTAAAAGCATTGCATTTAATTATGCAAGTAGACAAACAAAGAATCTGTTTAGTGAATGGGGACTACAGTCAGCTAGTCAATGAGTTTTAACACTGGGTAGTAACCCATGGCAACAGGGGAGACAGAGAAGACAGCAGGCTAGATACAAAGAGCAGTCCATCCTGCTATTCAGGATCAGAAGAAACAGCACTGCAGAAGGAGAAAAAACAAAAGAAAAATACTCCAGTAGAACAGTAATGAACCTTTGAAAAAGCACAATTGGACCACTGCAATGAAAGGTTTATATCACAACACTTACATTTCCCCCACAACCTTTCTCCTCCTCCTTTTACTTAAATTTTTGCTTAAGGAAGGACTATTTTAATTTATCTGCTTTATTTAAGCTTTGGAACTCTGAATAATCTTTTAAAATTAAAAATCTTTTCTTTTAATGAAAAGAAAAAAAGGGGTGGAAAAAAGTAAATATCCTTACTGACTGCACAATCAATCGGGCATGCTCCTCACTGCAACAAAATGGGCTGCCACTCACCAGAACATTTGTGCTGAAAAATAAACACATGCTTTATCCATCAGTGGAAAAGAGCTATGCACAATTAAGTACTTATGGAAAAAAAACCACTGTCACATACAGAGCTCAGAAATGTGTATCTCCAAGAAATAAGGAAGCCAAAACCACAAAAATAATGCTGGAAGGAACAGGTGTGTGGAGAGGTGTTCTTTGAGTTTGAGATGTCTAGACTGTGTATTCTATATTAATTCAAGCAGTGCTCACACACAGTGCTTCTGGCTGCTAGCTTGGGTACTGTGCAGAGGACCACAGTCAAGAAGCTAAATCCCCCCAAGAAGTCAGTAGAATTAAATTGACACTTCCTGAGGGAGTTGAGGAACACCTAGATGGCTAGCAGAGATGATGTTAGTATACTCCATCTCTTGCGCCTTGCAGGATGGCTAGATTCTGTGGCAGATCATGGAAGTAACTGCAGGTTACTTCAGCAACCTAGCTGCAGTATCTAACAAGAAGGAAAAACAGGCCACATAAAGCAGTAGATATCTGTAGTATTTCCAGACAAACTCTGGGACCACATCCTTGGCAGAAATGTTCCCCTATGAATCTGTATCCTTTCACACGGAAAAGGAGTTTGATCATGAATTTTAAAGGTCCTACAGAATAAACTGCACAAACTTTAATTCCCCAATACAACAGAACGAACAGTGACAAGAGGACCAAGATTCTCCCAAAACAATTCTGAACAAACACTCTGGGGCCATTTCTCAAAAGCTGAAGTAATGAATGCCACATCTATGTAATCAATATATTTCTGGAACCACTTACCAGTAAATCATCATCATCATTATAAAAGGTGCAATTAGTCAACCATGCTTTATTATCAATTAATTATCAAATCCATGAATATTCCTGTCATCTCAAATTAAAAAAAAATCTAAGCAGTTCATGGACAGCTGCAACTTGTTGAATAGCACCAGTATAGCACAATACGAAGAGCAAGAGATGTGACTGGATACATACCACTTTATGGTACCTCCATCAACTTTTTTATGAAGCAAAGCTTTCCAGTGTTCATAGGTAGAATTAATAATTTCAACAGTAAAATCCTAGTTTACAAGGAAAGTTTTGTAAATTAAAATGTTATTAAACAGAAAAAAAGGCACAGAACTAGTTTATTAAAACATACTATTTCATGATTTATTTTAAGGCACCACCTTTGAGACCTCATTAAATTTCTGGAGAATATAACACCCTTTTTATGTAAAGAAACAAACTTCACTATTTGTCAAATATACTGGCAACTCATTCAGGACTTTGCTTCAGTCTGCAGCCACAAAACATGAACCCTACATGAAAGAAATGAAATCAGCACTAGATGCTAAGGAGATCCCTGCTGCTGTAGAAAATTGTACCAGGCTCTAAATGGGATTAAGTGTGTGAACTATGACTCCACCCTTACACATGCAGGTCAGAGTTCGGGTTTCCCATCTAGAGACATAATTTCCATTTACTTTATTAATGCACAATCATATACTTAAGCATTTGCAAGAACATAGCATGTCATCCGCTTAACATTTTCTGCTTGTTTGAAACAAAAACAATATTGGGGGTGGGGCTAGGATGAAAAAGCTTCCAAAAATTAAAGTAAAATAAGCCCTCGGTGTCCAGATGATGACTGCTAGACTTGCAAAAAGCTGCCAACTGAACATTCACATTTGTTAACAAAGAGTGACTTGGAAAAGCGCCACTGGAACATTGTGAACTTCACCAGAGCTGCTGGAGCATAGCCATCACAGCCGCCTTGCCACACCCTGGGTCTCTAGAAATGCTTGAGAATTATTTAAGTGCTCCAAACTAGCTATCTCAGGGCATTTAGGGCCTCTAGGCTGAACTCCAATGGCCTGACAGGGATACACTGTTCTACTGTCACTCTTCAGTGCAGGAAAACATCTAAGAGCAGTTCCTGGGAGAACAGGGGAGAGATCAGGTAATCAAGCCTTACAACGCCACAATTAATGGATTTAAAAGGCAGCTTTAGTGCAGAGGGGAGTCAGGGCATTTCTTTAACCAGACAAAATATGTGATGTTGCCTGTGCTGGTTAGAAGGCATCATGTAACTACTTTGATAGCACTCTGCAAGGCTGAACTGGCTGACACATGGACATCATTCATGAGAAATCTGTGATTCTTTGCCAAGAATAATCTACACAGAGCATGCAATACACAAGCTGTAAAGCAATTTTACTCAAATCACATCCAATTTCTCTGGAAAAATCCAGGTATTTCCTTCTACAAGGTCTATTCACTGGTCTGATCTCCTTTCAAACACCGGCCATTTCTACTGAAAGTAGTCAAAAAAAATTCATTTTTTTCTAAAAAAAAAAAAAAAAATTCTCAGCCTTCAAGCCAAATGCTTCAAATGTATTGACAGAGATTTACCAGAAAGAAGTATGCCTTGAGCAAATACCAAATAAGAAAAAAAATCTGTAACCTATTGTCTTAAACTGCATACCCTTAAAAAAAAGTCAGAAAAATTTACCAACAGGACTAAAAAAAACCCCTGAAAAGACAATCTGTTCATTACTCCGACATGGAGAATGAAAATGCTTTGAAAAACACCTAAAAACCACACAGATGCATGTGTAAATCTCATTAGGATTAGGACAATTTTTTTTTTCAGACTTTCTTTAATGACCTATGCATTTTCCCTGAACAAAGTGGAAGGTAGCAAATATTATTTAATCCTAGCCTAATAAATTGTATGCAAAAGACCCTCCCATCGAAATCCTTTTCATTAAGCTTCCTCCTTTACAATTCCAAAAATTCTAGGATGCATTATAGGGTTCACATGACAGAATGATGCATTTTTAATTTTGCATTATCTTCACCTTGTTTTTAAATTCTCCATTAAAAGCAAAGTGATTTTCTGGTTTACCATCAGGGACTTTATAGAACTGGAACCAGTCAACTGTTGCCTCAAGATAACCCGGTTTGTGCTTCCTGACATCATCAATATCTGTAGGTTAAAAAGAAAAAGAAAAAAAAAAAAGAAAAAAAAGAAAAAAAAGAAAAAAAAAAGGTTTCAGAACATTAATTTTCTAAATTTTCCTAAAGAATCTGCAGCAATTTGATTTCACTGAATACTTTCAAAGTCCTTGGTAAACTTCACTTTATTACATTAGCTGCCCATAGTTGCTACCTTATGATTTCACAACCACACTAAGCAGGTAAACCAGTCATCTCCTGCCTGTCATTAATTAAGACCCAAAGGTACAATGAATAAAAGGACCATATTTGTGACAGGAGAAGAAAATTCCATATTTATCTCAGTAGGTAGCTCTTGCAATACCTTAGATTATTAACTGAGGTAATTTTTCCTCCAGCAACTGCAGGGACTACAAGCATTTTTTTGATAATGAAAGAATAGTTATAAAAACAATTCCAACACATGGATCTTTAAACCAGCACCTCTAAACAAAATATAGGCTTGACTTGTCAACATCATATTAAAAGGCACTCTTTTGCTCACATTAGTTCCAAATTCATCCCCTTCAAGACATGACAGAGACATGCCAGGAGCTCTAAACACTAACTTGACTGATAACCTCGTGGTATCTGCATATTCACAGTGATAAACAATTCTACCTCTACAATCCTGATGGACAAAGATGTGACAGAACACAAAAAGGAATGTATTCCATTTGTGGGACACCCTCATGAGGCAGAGATGAACACTGCCATGGTGTGTACAGAGAGGTGAAACATCACAGTAATTCTGCTTGAAGACTACACTGCCATATCAACAATGCAATTCTTTATCTTACAGCCCTTACCTGCTTTGCATATCAAACTTTAACAGGCTGTCCTTTGAGACTACCACCACTTCTGTCACTTGCAATGGTGTGGTCCTAGCAACCCCTTAACAAATTAACTCCCTGGCAACATGTTTACATGGAAAAGCTTTCAACACTTTTCTAATTATTTTGATGTAATAAAGGTTTTTGTCCATCCCAAAAGCCAAATACTTTGTAACTGGTGTAAACTTCTATTTCCTTTCCACAGTCACTTCTGATGGAAATGGGAGCAGACTTTTTACTGCTGTAGTCAACCAACTATTTCATAACTTCACTCTGCTCAGGCCACCTTCCATGGTGTTACTCTCCTCTAGTGTTTTGCAAGTCACTCGTTCATGTCTCCCTTCCTTATTCCTTCTTGCTCTCTCTCAATACTGCCAGGTTACTTCATTATCTTCTCCCATATGACTCATTTGATGACATGTAGCTGACAGTGATTTCTGCTAAGATACTCTTCTGTCTATCCAGTCCTATAAAATCAGAGTTGCTTAGTCCATGGAATTGATACCTAGCCATGTGCTTTCCATCTTTAAGTGCCTAAATGTCTTTTAAAATTTCATTGTGAACCTGAGCAAAGACATTAAAATATTTCTGAACAGAACAATAAGAGAAAAGGTCTTGTGCTACAGACCATTCAATTCTCAGTAGACCACCAAAAGAGATGACATGTAGACTGAACTGGGAGGCCAGACCTATGTGAGAAGACATTCTGAGTGTTAACAGGCATGTCACAGATGCCACTCCCAAATTCCACTGCATTACCACTACCCAAAGAATAAAACATAAAACCTTGAAGAACTCCATGTAAATTTTTGCTTTGCACACACTTAACAGGGCTACATGTTTATGGGCTCAGAATAAAACACATTTTGAACTTGGCTGCTGGCCATCTGTCTGAAGGAGATCAGGGAATTTCACTGGCAGAATCCCAGAAAAAAGCAAGGGCACATATGACTGTGCTAGAGGCAGGTCTTCTAGCTGAAATACGTCTTCAAGAGCACAAGAAGCTTTTCACTAGGGTGGATGGGCAAGATCAACCAAGAAGGAATGATTTAGAAAAGGGTGGGATCTTGGTTGGAGGCAGAATGCTTCATTTGGGCACTAATAGAACTGCAGCTCCAATTCAAATCAATTTCAGGACTGCAATGTATCATCCTGTTCTCTCCAAGCAAGAGAACATCCCTCCTCCAACTCGAGTCGTTGTCATCTCCTCCTCTTGTGAGGTTTGAATTCACAATATCTAACACTTGTTGAAGAGACAGTATCTCCTCAAGTCTGTAAAGCGTACCAGGGTGCTGCAGCAATTTCCTTAGCTCCCAGCAGTGGACAAACTCCAGACCTCCATCTCCAGACACTACTTAAATTCAAGCATACTTTCTCACACTGCTGCTCCTTTTTTCTGGTTCCTGTTTTAGCAACAGTCTCTCTTAACTGTTTCTCTACTCCTCTACTTGGTTATTTGCCTCCTACTCCCATAAAAACTGTTCAACAAAAGTGCTTTACAGTCTACTAACTGGCAATTGGTACTTTTCTCCATCTGTTGTCCCTTATTTATACATTTTATTTATAGTTATTTGAAGGACTCAAGTATTAGGATAGGCTTTGGGATAGACTTTCATTATCTCCTTTTGTTAGAGATTCTACCCTCATGGATAGAATTATCTCCCTGAATTTCATACTCTCTCTACTGGAAAATACCTTGCCTAAGTAAAATGACTAAACACAATCATACTACAGCATTATATGGATGCTGTATATTCTAGTTTTGAGGACATAAGAAAGGGGGCATTAGTTGCTTTTATTTCCTGGGTTCCTTGCAAGTTATTCTCCTTCATCCCTATGTTTCACTTCACTATTCTTTACTATAAAGGACAGCTACTGAACATCAAATGAAATTTGAAAGCTTGATTAAAGAAAAAAAAATACTCCAGAACATCTGTATTATAATGGAAGTTGGTGGCAAGCAGAAGAAAAAAGTGCAACAGTGCAACAAAATAAACCCCAAAAAAGAATCAACACTGTTGCTGTGGAGTCAGCATGTAATACAAAGTACAAGGAAAACAGCAACTCTTGCATCACTCACTCAACAGCCACCTCTTCAGTTCATTAAAAGTCACCACAGAAAAACTTGAAAGACAGTTTGTCTTCCACTGAAATTTAAACAGCCTCTTTGAGATATCAGGGGGAAAGGAGAAAAACCACACTCAGAAAACAGAAAAGTAAAGAAAGGTAAAAAAAATCATAATAAGCAGTACAATAATTTATTACACTAATATCTACAGAAGATAACTTCAAATTATTATGATTTTTAAATAAGCAGACAATTTAGATGTCTTTTCTACAGTAAACACTGTTAAGAGACTCTTTTTTGACCGTGACTGCTTATCTTCCCTTATAGCTATGTACTTACACTGATGTTAAAAGGGGCAAGTTTGGGAGCAGCAAGCATGTACATGGCCCAAAGCAGTTTTTTCTCTGCCACCAAGCCCTGCTCAAAGTGGCAGAGCAGCTCAGGCTCCTGCAGGTACGTTATCAGCATATCCCCACGGGGCTCTAAGTGGGAATTTCACTATAATGCCTGTATACAACCATAGGTCTCATTTTTCTGGGCACCAAAGCTAAGCACCAAGGGTTAAAAAGAGAGCAGATCACATTAAGGGTTGAAGTTCAGTGTCCATAAGGAAAATCCTTAGAGGCTGGCACCAAGAACTGCTGCTAGCTCTCTGTCAAGGGAGTGAGCCAACATGAATGCAGTTCCCAATTCTAGCTGGCTTTACAGAAGAGAGCAACAAAAGCATTTGTACAAAACTACCATTTTTAGTACAAGAGATGCTTCTTCTTGCAAGCAAAGCTAAAACAACATGTTTGCAGCAAGCTTTCTAAACAAGGTCTGTGGGAAGAAAGGACATATGTTTTAATAACATCTTATAAACATTTACAGGAAACAGAAGCTACATTCCATATAAAGGCATTTGGTGTATTTTGTGCAGGGGGCAGGAGGGGAGCTTTGGTACAGCTAAATAATTTCTTTATACTGACTGCTTACACAAATCCACAACAGAAGTCTTCTGGGCCTCTGCTGCTTCTCTGTGAATAAATACACCCAGACCTGTAACAATATATGGTACAAAATACAC
Source organism: Prinia subflava (assembly GCF_021018805.1). Classification (NCBI taxonomy): domain Eukaryota; kingdom Metazoa; phylum Chordata; class Aves; order Passeriformes; family Cisticolidae; genus Prinia; species Prinia subflava. The sequence continues at coordinate 211,049 of NW_026960612.1, forward strand.
AATATGCCTTAGTTTTGCCATTTAGGGTTCGATCACTAAACCCTATCCTGAAATGCATATTGTAAAAGTAGCATGGGAACACGGCATAGTTAACTGCACCAATGCCAGCAAATGGCAGCACAATAAAGCCAGCAGACATCACCAACTGCTGTTGAATAGATCCTGGCATCCTTCCAGGGAGCAATGGCAGCAAAAATGGCTGCTAAGATTCCAGGCCAGTAAATCACCTCCAAAATGCCATCCAGCATACACAATTAGTCCATTTTGCTGAAGGAGGGCAAGATGACCTTCTGAAAGTCAGACTTCATAACCTGCTTCAAACACAATTCCTGCATCCACTGCCAGCGATTATTAAAATCTCTTGTCCAATATGAAGATGCCACATACATTTAGACCAAATCACAGCACAAAAGTATCACTCATCCTTTCTGACCCTGAATCTGATCAGATATCCAAGTGAACTCTAATATATTAAATTCAATCCAAACTATGAGATAAGCAGACAAGCAACCTTTCTACTCCAAAAATTTAGTTCTTCTCCTGCTTATTTTACAAAAAAAACCCCAAAACACACAAACAAACAAAAAGCAACAACAACAAAATAAAGAAAGCAATCCAGCCAACACTAAACACCAGGACTTAGTGTTTCAGTCTGCAAGGAGCTTTTAGGTCCTTTCTCCAAGTTGCTTGGTCTAAAGTTGCTCCACTGATCCACTAATGGCCATCTGCCTAGCAACTGCCTGAGCAGAAACACAACAGCCACAAAGACAGATATTATTGAAATAGATAAATCTGAAGATGTCTAGTTCTAGTATAAAAGAAACTTTCTCACACAGCTGTCTGCATCTGACATTCAGCTTGTATTTGGTGAGAGATTGTCCCCATGCTCACCAGAATTAAGCGCTATTATTTCGGATTACCTTACAAAGTCAGTCCAAAAAGACACTGCCATTCCTACTGATGACACAGCTCACACTTAAACACAGTGCTAAGCATGGCCTATCATTCCTGGGTATTGGCACTGTAAACAAGAGTTTCTCACTGCTCTGTGTGAAAGAGAGAGTTCTAGGCAGGGTTTCCAATTTAAACCAGTATTTATCAATAAATGCCTGCAGGACACAGAGCAGTAGAGTGCTATGAATAAACAACGAGAAACACTCAGAAGTTGTGACTTCTCAGTTCTGAGTTCTGTGAAGTCTCAGAAAAATCAATTGCAGTTATGAGAACAATCACAATCCCAGAAGGAGAATATCCCAGGTACCTGGGGTGTGCTTAAAGAGACGAGAGCAGTTAACACATGGTGCGGGCTCAGGATGGGGTTTGCAAGTAATCACTGCTGTGATGTCTTGGAATTATCTTTTCCAAATGTTCACTGGGGGCTCTGCACATACTGAGCTGAAAGCAAATGTGATGATTCTCAGTGCAGTTGGAAATGTTTAACGAATGATACAGAAGTGACTGGAAAGGATTAGAAGGCAACACTTAGCCTCATCTTCCCCAGGAGGCCACCTCCATAACACAGCAGCACATCAATTACAGAGGGAGAGACTGGTTTTATCCATAGCTGCCATCCCTTTATGCTGAAATAATTAACAACTTTGGGAAGGGGGAAAAACAAGTATAAAAGGACATATTGTACTGTCTGCTCTGACAGATGTGTTTGTTTTCACACTGAAGAATGTTTGCTGTTAAACACTGCAAGCCAATCATATTCTCTGAAAGGAGATGGAGGCTTTTTTTCCTCCCCCTTTTCTTTCTTTTGTAAATCTTGGGCTGCAACTGCAATCCCAAAGGGAAATCATAATAAACTGGATAAATATTTCTACACTTCTCTGAATCTCAGGACAGTTCTCGAAGTTTTGCACATATTCCCTGATAAGAAAGGATGTACACAGGAATCAACTACAGGCAATGGTTTGCCTATTCCTCCCACTTCTTTAAAAAACCAGAGAGCGCTTTCAAATACAGACAGTTAACCTCAATTAATAAATAATATTGGAATAAACTGTCATAGTTTTTCCCCTGCTTTAGTGAACTCCTGAATTCTCTCACCCACTTTTCTGACCACATTCTCTCAGAAATTGCTAGGGAGAAAAGGTAAGTCTTTAAGCAGAACAGTGTCTAGAAATGAAGTGCTATTCACTTTTCTTTTAACTACTGACACTTATATTGCATTTTACTGCACATTACAGAGTGGTTTAAATTGATACTGGTATTAACAGCAAACTATTACTTACTCTTTCCTTAAGCTGAACTTCTTGATCTCTAACTGTCAAGGTAGTTAAAGAGTCATAAACACTATGCAGTAATTCATCTGCCCAATGATTTTAATCAGCATCAACCCAAGACTTTCCTTTTCTCAATCTCTTCTCCCCTTCTCTCCCCACAAGTCAAGTATTCTCCATGTGAAAGTAACCTGCAAGAAAACTGAGAATGAAGGGCTAGTCCAGTGACATTCAGAAAGCATGAAAAAAACCTCAATGGCTGAGAAACACACTTCCTTAAAAAGCTACTGGATTGCTCTATTCCTACAGAAAGGCCACTCTGCACCTTAGTGCTCTCTTACCAACAAAGAGCAGGCTCTCATTGTGCACACCTGATGGTATATATGGTTTTTGGTCTCCTAACAATCACTTTTAGATGAACATTCTCACTTAATTCTCATGATTCCCAGTAATATTCCATTTGAGGAAGCAAATCTCCATTTATCCAGAGAAAAACTGCACTTTACTTGTGCTGTAAAAACTTCCTGCAGTTTTTACACATCTGCAATCAGCATTACACCTCATGCTATTCACATGGACACACTTCAGTATTCAAGTTTCATTTGGATACCAGAAGGATGATCACAGGGAGGACAAGTCTGAGTAGGATATTTCCCCCTGCACAGATAGTCATCATCAAGGCTGACTAGGGTGAGCTGCATTTGCAGTTTACTTCGCAAATTTTCAAGCTGAAAGTTGAAACCTAATTATTCATACTAAGCAACAAATTCTGGAAGCAATCCTCTTAGAAGTGGCAAGACATTGGAAATGTACAGCTTTTTCAGAATGCAACACAACACCTGCAAATAGAAAATGAACAAATAGTTTCAAAAAGGATGATGGTAGTGTGCTACATAATGTAAGTGGGTAAATATGCACTATTACACAGGAGATAAGACTGTAATTATTGGAGGTCACTTTCTAAGGCAGTTGTGTTTCAGAAGTCATAACACACTCTGCATGACATGTCCTCTTGAAAGTCCAAGCAAACCATTTTAGAAGTTTAGTGTGAAAAAGCGCATATGCCCTCCTTGAAGGAAGCACCTGAGCTAAACAACAACAAAAGAAAAGTCTTGCCTTTCCACTGTCTGCCTCTTCTTATCCTGGGTGGCCTAAACTCAGGTACCATTCTGCTGTGCAAGTTTCTGACATAACTGCATTAAGAAAGACAAAGATACTTGCCATGGATTTTCTGAGCTTCTGGGTCATCTGCATTGATGGCAATTATCCAACAAACTGTCTCTCCTTCATCAACAAGAGCTAAAACACCCAAGACCTTCACCTGAACAATCTCACCAGAAGAACGAATCTGAAACATAATGTAATGCCACAAAGACTTGGAAAACAATATATAGAATTTCTCCTTCACCTTAAAAAAAACAGTTTTACATTTTTGACCACCAGGCAGTAACAGAATTGCAAGACAGATCTGCAAACCCAGTACACATCTCTAGTATTTCTAGCCTTTCTCCCATCATTACTATTCTCCAATCCTCAATTCTCCAGTAAGCACTTATTTAAGTAGACAAGTAGCTAATTTTTTTCCTTCCCTTTTACCGTAGTTGCCCCACACTTTCTTGGTCTTCCCTCCAAACTGCAAGTCAGATGTGTCTCACTCATTTTTTAACTTCTTCCTGTCCCTTGACTCTCTACTTTCTGAACTCAGGGTCCGAATTTCTGTCTTGCTATTCCTTCCTCTTGACTCCAATATACACATATAAACACATAGCACTCCCCCAGAAATATCAACACAACAATTTTTGCATTTTCTTTGGAACTTTCTCCCTACCAGCTAACATTTCCTCTTTAACTCTTTCTGGATCCCTTCAAAATAATCTTTAGGTTTCTTACCCCAAATAAAGCCACTTTCACTGAGGTCACCAATTAAATTTCCCCTTACCTAAATATCCTAAGAGATCCCTCTTTCAAACTCATCCATTTCATAATCCCATTTCTGATACACAGCATTGCTCCATTCTTTGCTGCCTCTAGATATGTAGAAATTTCTTTCAGAGAGCTAAACCTTTCATTTATACCTACTAATGGTGTTTGCTGTACCTCTTTTTCTTCCATCCACTCCATGACTCATAACTCTGCAACTCTGCAGCAGGTTCCTGTCTTCTCCAGAAAAGAGGATCTACTTCTGTTTGCACCCATAAGTAAACTCAAACCTACCTCCTTTGTGGGTCTGACTTTGTAATTCTAATGTGCATGATGCTGTCATATTTTGTCATCTTTCAGCAACCTATTCCTATCTCCAATACTGCTAACAGGGAAAAAAATAAATAAATCTTTTCCTTCCCAAAAAACCTTAACTCTCACCTTCTTCACTCAAAACTTACTGTCCAGCCACACAACTTCAGGATGTTGTTCTTTTATTTTCCCTTTTAACCAGTACAAAGACTTTACAAAATCCTACTTTCCCTCTCCTTTTAAAAATCCACCATTTCCTTACCTATTCTCTCCTTAGATCCTCTATTGATACTTTTGTCTGTCCGTAATGTTAACACATCTTTTCTTGTTTTCCATCTGACCTTCTCTTTCAAAAGTTGCTACCAAATTATTAAGTTAACCTTGATAAATTAAGTTAATCCTGATCAATACAAACCTTTGAACCTATTTCACAAACGTCAATGGGATCATTACTCCCACAACATCCTGTAATGTTATCCATATGGTTTGGAACTTCCCAGGTCTGCCAGGGGAAAGAAAACTATCAGTTACCAGCTGAATTGCAATTACAACTCACCTGTAAATTACAAAGATTTGCAAAAGTAACAATAAAAGCATCAGCTTTCTGAGAACAGGTTTGCTCAATGGGAGAAGAAAAAATAAACAGCCAGTGGACTGACAGAGTAACTCCCACTCAGGACAAGTGTCATGAGGATTACTGAGGACATACTTTTCCTGTATCAATGACTCAACAGATATACTTTACTCAATTGCAATGATTAAGGTATCAGAGGACTTTAAAAATAGATTTTTCTAGTTACTAGTGATAGTGGTATCAAGCTAGGACATCTTACAATTACATTTTGTTATACTTGTTAAATATGATGATGTTAACAAGTTGCTTTCTAAAACATCTAAGCTTGAGTTAACCACACTCCTACAAATAGATTTGTCAGCACCCAATTAGCTTTTTAAAGATTTTAGGTTTAGGTGTGAAGTATTTCTGAGTATTTTGAGACATGTACATTCCAAAGGACAGCTAAGAGTTTAAGACCAAAGAGGCAAGTTTAAACCCCTGCTCTGAGCACTGCACAAGCAAGTAATCCTAGCCAAGTTAGTATAACTTAATTACTACACAAGTACTTGTTTTTACTTTTACTGGTGAATAATGACTAACTCATTCTAGAGTTGAGAAGCTTTTCTAAGAATTGTGAGTCTAATTAAGTCTTGTTGAAAAGATTATATAAAACTTTCTTTACCAAAGAGCTATACTCCTGCTGTTCATGATCGTAATTCCACCTCAAACTTGTTCTTGAGAATTTGACTGATACTGGAAGGCAAAATGGTGAAAAGAATATGCTTAGCCGTTTAGGTAGCAGAATCATTACCAAAAAAACTGCTGAAGTGGAATCAAAAGAGAATTTAAACTTACTATTTATTTTTCCAGTACTCCTCACAGAATCAACTAGGATGGAAAAGACCTTAGAGATCATCAAGTCCAACCTATGACCTAACATCACCTCATCAACTAAACCATGGCACTGAGTGCCACGTCCAGTCTTTTTTTAGAGGACAATGTCTCCAGGGAAAAGGACTCCACCATCTCCCTGGGCAGCCCATTCCAATGGCCAGTTAGTCTTTCTGCAAAATTTTTTTTCTAATGTCTAGCCTAAAATTCTCCTTGCACAGCTTAAGACTGTGTCCTCTTGTCTTTCCGAAGTGTTTTTTATTTAGGGCTCCATTATATCAGTACTTCTCTTCTGCCCAGTCACACCTCCTCACCTCTAGGTTAGAAGGAAGGAATAGTATTGTTCTCTGGAAAGCATAGCAACTTCTGCTATTATAGCAAATAGTCTGATAAGTAAAAAATAAAAATGGCAATTATGTTCAGCTCTCCCCAGCTCACCAGGTAACAAGGCATGCCAAACATTTCTCCTGAGGAAAGTATTCTAAATCCAAAATAATGCACTTTGTGCAGGAAAATAGTCACATTTTCAAGTAATTCTGGCTTTACACTAAGGAACATATGAATTTCAAAACATTAAATGGAATTGTTGATCTCCAACTATATCTACTTGGAAACTTTGTCTACTGATACTGCTGACTGGACATGAACTTCACTGCTGTATTCAAGCACCGGCCTAGTATCTCCCCTCCAGGGATCAAACATGTAAGCAGATTTTTGAGACTCAACTTTGATTGCTTATACAGTTAAGTGCAAAGAAAATAAACTACTCTTTTCAAGCTCCATCATGTTCCTCAGTACTGACTGAAGTCTAAAGTGTCATTCACTGAAATGAAAATTTTTAAACTTTTCATTATGCTCAAAAATTTCAGCCATTAGTTAGGCTTTTTCAAGGCTCACATTTTGAATGTGTCTTGGTTTGAAAGACAGGTATCTGCTAGGAAGGGGGCAGGACTTCTCCAGAGATGGAGAATTTGAATCCCCTCACTCCAAATTATTCTAATTTAGAAAATTAAAGGGGCTTTCAGACAAAGGTATGGGGATAGGAATAACAGTTCTTTACTAGTATATATGACAAAACAACAAACAAACAACAACTACAGCATTAGTAATAAACAGAACGAAGAACTTTGAGGGCTTTCTTTTACAAAAAGTCTGGGACTCTGAGAGGCTGAGCTGGAGGGGTGGAAAGTCCCAGGCTGGTGGATGAGATGAGGAGCTCTGCACTGGTAGCTGGAGCAGCAGGGAGTGTCCTGGCAGGGTTGCGCAGTGCAGGGCTACAGAGTAGCAGGAAAATCTCAAAGCCCCAAAGAAGCAGTGGCGGTGGGGGGAGGGCTGGAGAAAGCAAGCTCAGGATTCCCGGGTACACGAGCAGATTACAGTAGATTTCCCAGGACGAGGCAGAGGCAGAGTGATGGCTATGAACTCTTCCTGCAGCGAGGGGCAGCTTGACTGTCTTCCTCGGCGCTGTGAGCAAGAGAGAGCCCCCCCCCCAGCTCATTTTACCTTTCCCAAAGCCTGCGTTATCTCTCTCCTCTGAGGGACACTCTCATAGACTTAAAAACAATAGGTGTAGCTTTGTGCTGCCATGTCCTTCAACTACTATCTTTGTTCTGGCTAAGTACTGTCATTAGGGTTTCTTAGAAACTTATGGGAAAAAATTCTGTAAGTGAAAAAGAGGCAAATCTAACCCCCAACAGTGTCATGATCAGTAAAGTCTCACAGTTCAGAGGAAAGTTAAGGAAAGCAGTTGAGGCTTAATCTAAAAAAGAACAGCCCTTGCGTTCCTTTTTGTTAAAGATATTGAGAAATCTCAATTAAAATTTAAGCTGCAGTACATGAAAATCCTAAATGAGTTTTAAATAAATGCCTTGTTTAAGCAGAAAAGGTCTACTTGACAAAGTATTCTTGAATGGCAGACCATGACAGTTTAATTCTGTCACTACAGTACAGAGACACAGACTAAAGATTTGAGATTTTTTGATTATTTAACTCCTTCCTGAAAATACGGCTCATATTTACTCCCACACCCAAATTCTGGTCAATATTTATGGGCACAATAAAGTTCAACATAAAAAAAATCCTAATTTACAAATGTATCAAAGAGAATCACCCCTCTTGCAGCTGATTTGCATTTAGGCAGTATCCAAGATTTACAAGGCAATTTACACAGAAGACAGAAAACTTTCACCATTATAACAAAAATGTTACCTGTGGGAGGGCACCATAATTCCATATATAACCCTTGTGAGGAAAGATATTTGCCACATATTGAAGCTTGCCCTTCTTTATATCATGTTTAATGGGATTCAATGGCTCCTCAGTGGCAATCTAAGCAGAACGTGAAAAAGGGCAGGAGAGGTGGGGAGAGGGAGAGAGAGAAGGAGAATGTTAAAATGGAAAGCAATTCGTTCCATACACAACCAGTGAGAAAGATCCATCTGGCAGCACATGCTTGTGGTTTGAGGATTAATAAAATATGATAGCCTCACTCTGAATCTCAAGGGTCATATTCAAAAAGCAGCTTATTCAGGTATTAAATAATGCTGTAAAGTATGCAAGAAAAAAATTAATCTAAATGAGAAAGTAATACATTTCTAAGGAGAGTGTCATTGGCAAACATAAAAACTGAAAGGAACTTAAGTCAGAAGCTCTTGCACTTTATACAAGTTCAACAGACATGCAAATGGTGGCGCATCTTCCAACAACAGGGGTTTTGACAGCCACGGGGGAAATATTTCACGTTCTTGCCCTCTGCTCCTTGCTCTCCAATCGCAAACACCCCTTCTTTCCATCACCTCTCAGCATACAAATGCTTTTTCACAAGCACAAGTTCCTCATAGTCATTAAATGCCAACTTAATGCAGATTTGGAACAAGTTAAGCTACCATTTGAAGAGGGCATTCTTATTCCTAAAGAAGCACTGACAGAAGAGCTGAACCACAGCTGAACAGTAACATCCTATCCCAAAGCCCATACACAAACCACACACATATAGCCACTGCCTGAGTTACCCACCACAGCTAATTCACACTTTAACCACCCTTTGACACTCCTCACCACAGTCCAACCCATGTTAGCTTGGCTCTTGCTTATAAACACTCATCTGAGTTGCAAAACATTTGTTACAGACTCAAGTGGTGCATTGCTTCCCTGCACAAGCACGCAGCCCTCAGTCCGTGTTCATTTTATATCTCTGTCCTTTATCTGCAGCACCATCACCAAAGCCATTCCCTAAGAAATTCCACCTTTTAGAACCACACCAACCTGCCAATAGTATGTACTCATTCCAAAAGTAAACCTTCCCCAAAACCAAGAGGAAGGTTGACACATTTCTGGCTTCACACTGGATTCTACCTGCTTCTGGTCATAACCGAACAGTAAAGAGCTCAAATATGCCACCTGGGACACTGACAGAAGTGAAGCTCAGCAATGCGCTTAGTTCATGGGAACTGCAACAGAGGAGTAACTGAGAGCAGCAAGGGAAGAACAGAAATGTAATGAGGTGATGAGCAGAACATCTGTTGTAGGAAATGTAACACAGTGGGTTATACTCATCCTAATGCAAGGCTTAATGTCCTGCAGTCTCCATTGGATGTGAGATCAGCAGACAAGATCTGGTAACAGCAGATATTGGCATCTTACCATGGTCTGGACTGAAGGACTGCCAAGATGATTGATGCAGCAAATTTTAAGGATATTAAAAGTTAAATATTAGGGAATTACATCTAGTCTCCTCCATCAAACCCAAAAAGTCTAAAATCAATGATTTCTAAGCCTAACAGGACATACTTTTCTACCTTTGACATAATGTGCTGAAAGAAGCAGAGGGAAGACCAACCTGAGCTTTAGGCAGAGTTCAAGTAGCATTGTCAAAGGGATCCTCTGCAAAAGAGAACTCAGCTACCACAATAAATCATGAGCTTAAAACAAAGGGTAAATATCTGAGGTAACCCTGCTTGAAGAGAAACAGCTGTGATGGCAAGCGCAGTTCTATCATTAGGGAAAGGAGAAAAAATTCTCAAATAACAGGCTAAGGAGGTTCTTTGATATTATTTTCAATAATTAAAAGATTTAATAGCTCAACCACAAACTTCCTTAAAAGCATCTGGGAAGCATCCCTAAAATTAATACAAATGTTAAGGAAGACAGGACATATCCTGGTGAGATCTGTTGTTTCACAAACACTACAGATGATTTTACTAGTTGTAAAATATCTTCCTGCAGGAGTTACTACTTTCAATCAGTGAAGTCCCCAAATTTATTTTTTTTTTTTTTTTTTTGGTCATAAGGAAATGCTCTTTCAGTTGCAACTCCATTTGTCAGGATTTGGCCTAGCACACTACACAGTGGAAATGATGAATTAAATCATCTGAGTGGAATACTCCATAAGCAAGCAAGAGTTAGTCTAAATGCTGGAAAACATCCTAAAAATCAGTACTCCAGGACTCTGCTGCAGATATGCTGCACTCTGCAGTCAGAGGGCTGTCAAGAAGCAGGGACCATCTGCTTTTCCTGTTTCCACCAAGAAAACAATTAGAAGCTCAACACTTTTATAATTGCAAGGAAAGCATATGCACCACTTCAAACCAATTTTTTAACAGAGAACATTTTAATGTGCAAAGAGCAATCTGAACTGTGATTAAACTCTGCCTACTGGAAACCGCTGCATTGTCATAACTTCCACAAATAGCTATATAATCAAGGTATTTTTCTTAATTACCTCCATTTTTGTGTTAGTCCAACGAGGAACTTCTACAATCATATTAAACAGGATCTAAAACAAAAAAATAGTGACAGAACTGAAAATAAATTCCACTTGGCAATTAGTATTTTACTAATTTGTGTTACAAATTCTCTCCTGTGCATTCAGTAGCAACATAGACCATTTCTGTGTTTCAGACACTTTTCTTTGTACAGTTCCTTTAGTTCAACCTCTATGGTTCATCCTTTTCTTGTTGTAGTTTAAATTTTTGGGGAGTCCCCGGGGACTGCCCCCCGGGAGATCCCCGGGGTCCTAGGGTCGCAGGTGTTCCCATGCTGGCAGGCAAAGAGACTTCAGATGGCTGCTGAGGTGCTGATGGGATGAGGGTTTATTCAAAGTCTCACTCCAGGCAGGGAGCATGGTCCTGCGGGACAGGGGGAAGGGAAGGGGAGAGGGGGAAGGGGGGAGAGGGAAGGGGAGCGTCTGGAGACCTCCAGGGGGAAGAAGGGCAAAGAGGCCGAGCCTTCTGCCTTTGCATTCTTAACACAGAGGTTCAAAGTAGGCGTGGTAAGATTCTACAGCCAATGAGGTTACAGATACACGATACTGCAGGGAGGGTACAGACTTGGGATAAACCATACATTTTCCAGGGGTGAACCAGAGCAAACCGTTTCAATAAAATGCAATCCCACATTTCCCCATGTCACCCCTTTAAGAATATGGACAAAACAAGCAATGGAAATGCACCTAATGTTTTTTGTTCCCATGTCAGTATTACCCTTCACAAAATGTTCAGGATGTCTATAGAATGGTTTGCCATGAGGCAGTGGTTCAGTCTACTAGTCAAAGGGGACTGAATGTTTCTGTCGGATAGAGTTAGCTTCCCTTAAGCAGTGGAAAGGAGATTGTTTTGGGTTTTTCCCCCCCAAGGATTTCTTCTTTCAGGCTCTCCTCTTTTGCCTTACTATTTTTTAAAAACTTTTAAAAATCTGGTTCAAGTGAGCTGCTAGTAATCCGAAAGTGATGCCAGAGGAAGGACATGGACACAGACACCTCACATTTGCATTATCCGTCTTCCTAACAGAAACAAAGTGAAAGTCTTTTAAGAAGGCACTGTGGGAGGAAAAAAAAATAAACATGTAAACTTTCATGTTTTTAGAAGAAAAATAAGCAGTCTACACCTTCTTACTGAGGAGGTTAAAGCAACACTTTCCAAAGAGAAAAATTCTGTCTAACTGCCATTAGATTTCTTCTTATGAAGCTGAGTTAAGCACTACCAAGGAGTAGAGTATTATTGAATTGGGTAACTAGAACAAACCATCAAGCAAAGTCTACAACCTGTTTTAGACTACTACAATAACCCCAAAATATCACATTGCCTGGGACATCTCTTCACAGCTAAGGAAAACTCATATTGGTATTAGCAATTGCAATGGGTCAGGAAAGACAAAATAAGTTTTTGCAGAAATTTGTAAGAAAAAATATGAAGTTGAACCAAGTGAAGACTTGCACTGACTCTAACTACACCACAATTAAGGCTCCAGTGAACCCTAAAATACTTTTATTTTTGCTCCCTGCAGCTGCAACAAACAAATACCATTATCAGGGTCATTGTCACAGTCTGACTAAAGTAATTCCAATGGTTCTATGATCATCTCCCCTCAAACAAATCTGGAATGTGGAAAGCAAGAAAGCAAAGGAAAATCCCAACTGTCACTCAGCATTTCTACTATGAGATCACAAGCTATGCACAATACTGACAGCCAATTCCGAATAAATTTAAACTATATTTGCCATCCCTAAGTACTGTGCCCATACTGCAATCAGTGGCATGTCAGATGGAGTCACTTCTCCCAATCAGGTCATGGCCAAATAAAAAAAGATTTAAAAAAAAGAAAGAGAAAAAGGAGAAAGGTTTCAGATAAGTCTCAGTTTCATAAAATACACCTTATGTATATAAGAACAGTTGAAATAAAAGTAGAGGGTTCAAAAATGTCAACACTGAGCAAGCAGAACAAAGCAAAATACACACATGAACAGGTAAGAGAAGGGTTGGAAGAGAGCCAAATAAAGTCTGCACATCCATCTGGGAAACACTTGGAAAATAAATGCACAGTATGAAAGCCAGTGTTGACAAGAAACTCTTAGGGACCTGCCAAGCGGGTCAAATAATTGTTATGACTGGTAGCTACAGGCAGAAAACTTACAAACTGCTAGAATTATATAGGATGTCTTCCCCTCCACCACAGTCCTGTATTTTTTTTTGTTGTTTAGATGCTGCCATATGCTTTCCTGACCATGTAGAATGCAAAGGCTTCAGCAGCCTCTATGCTTGGTTTTGAGCTTTTAATTAGTCAACAGTTAGTCCAGGTCTTCAACAAATCAGCTGTCGAGGCTGGACTACACTGGACTGAAATTACTGAAATACTACTCTCATAAACATAATAAAACCACTTGGACTCAGCTTGAAGAGCAGGCCCTTATAATTTGTGGTATCAGTCAAATGTGAATTGTCAAGAGTCTTAAATGTGACAGCCTGACAGATTAATTTGTATCAAAAAAAAACCCCAAAAAATATCCCCAAAAGTACCCTCTCTAATGCTAAGCTGCCAAAAGCATTTACAAAAGATTAATGACTTCATTCAGTGTTTACATTTAAAGAGAAAAAGTTTCATTTATAGGGCAATCAAATTTTCACAGTGGTGAGACTAGATTCACTCATATGGAAAGGAGAGCACATACTAGATATTTTGACAGATTGAAAGAGAACTAGACTACCTGTTTTTTTAAGATTTTTTTTTCCTTCTCTTTCCTATCTTGTTTTCCTCCTTGGCTAAGTATCACACAGGAATGTTTCCATCACTCTTTTTTTCCCAGACCAAGCACCTATTCTTTCTAACCATTTGAAAGTTGTGTCCCATCCCTTGCTGAAAACTGTCTCAGCATCAGCTGAAAACAGAAATGTGTCAGACACCACCTGTCTTCACAGATTACCAACTGCATGTGTCATTCAGTGGTTAATTTAGGCTGGTGAATGCATCTGGTAATTGATATTTTTATCTTAGATCAGTAAAATAAAAAATTCCACCTCACCAACCCCCTAAGTAAGCACTTCGACCCCCTCAAGCAATGGCAAGGGTCTTTCAACAGCCCATTTGACACACCTTCAAATCACAGAAAGATGATCTCTCATTAAACAAAAACTATTGTTAGCGAAGTTTACCATTTAACTGCCTTAGCACAACAGCAGTCAACTGGCCTGCCTGAGATCACTGTAGTCCAGATTTAACCCAGCTCTGCAAGTGCCTCATGTAGAAGGGACTCCATGAGCGCCAACCAACCATGCAACAGGCCAGAAGGAGTTGTTCCTCCAGGCAGACTCCTGTCAACTCTGCTGGCTGACAGTTTCCTCAGGATAGTATTCTCGGAGCATGCAAGAAAAGAGGAGGAAACAGTGTCCTAAATTCAGAAAAGGGACAGAATCCATCTGCTAGGGAAAGGGAGCTGAAGACCCCAGAGAGACACTCAATCCGGGGTATCGCATAGCTTGTTTGACTTGGGGTCAATGCGAACACAAGGCAGATATTTGTACTTTAACTCATTATACCCTGAAGAGGTGATGGGGGCAGAGGAGGTGTGGAATCTACTTACTCAACACAGGGAAGTCAAAAGTACATTTCCTAATTCCTACAACTGCATAAAAAAATCAGCAGAAAAATACATCAGTAGGAACAACCAGTATGTCTAAATAATACCCTTCATTTCCTAAGAACTACACCATAAGTAGATTACATGGGAACTCACGTAGGTTGTAACTGTTTGCTTTAAAGGGGTGTTGTTGCTATGGTTTTCGGACGGCACAGAAATAACAACATGACTCTCCATGATGGTAAAGATGAGAGCAAACTTTATTCTTCTAAATTCTACTTTTATAGAGTAGTTCGGTACAAAGAACATGATTGGTTATTCAGCGTCTACACCCTTTAGTAAACATTTCTTTCCAGTAAACATGTTGGAAAAACACCACCTGCGGATGGTTTCTCACTTCCCAAGGTTTGTTTGAATTCCTCCTTTAGATTTCTCAGGCTAACATGAGAAAGTTGCTCATGTGCCTTTCACACAGACACTAGCAGAGCCTGAAGCCTAAATTCAGACCAATGTCAGGCCCAGAGGGTGTTGTCTTTAACACTTCTTGGTACCTTCCTGCATTCTATTTCAGCTGAACATCATTTTTATTGGATCATGATATAGTTTTTGCTGAGACAAGCAAAAAAGTCTCTCACAGAGAAAACAGGAACAGTTTTTGAAATTAAAAAAAGACAAAGATAAAAAGATATACAAAAATACTTCAGCATATTTGTACAGCAAGTATTGAGAAAAGCAAGGAAAATACAGACTATTGTACCCAGGTAAACTGCTAGTCATCATTCTCTCCTCTAAGACTAATGGCCAAAAAACCCAGCTAGTTCTGGCTGTACAGATTCTTAAAGAAAATAACTCATTTTGATCTGAGGTTGTTCTTAGAAACCTGAGTATCGGAAGGGAAAAAAATTCATGACCTTTCTGATGCCTGCCTTTCTGGACAGTCCTATATCCCTCTCAAAACCAATTCTTCCTAACCCAACTTTCTCTTTCTTGTTCAACCAGTTTCTTTCCCAGTCATTCCAAGTTCCTTATTTCAAACACTTGAGGGAAGGGTTTTGAATAGGTATGATTTTGCTCAAGGGTTGCAACCCTTAATGCTTAGCTTTGAAGGTTCAGATAATTTGAAGCAGAAGTAGAGTAACCTCTATATATTGCAATTTGTCATCCCCATGCATGACAAGATATGCTAAAGCTTACAGTTACTTTGGTAGGTTTTATAGTAGAATGCTTAAAAAACTCTAAAAGCAGTAGAGGAAGCATTTGGGGGCTGCTGACTCTTCGTCATAGAGAAGTTCTGAGTCCAGAAGAAAGAAAGAAGAAAAAGCAGCTACCATTTCCTTTCTATTCCTGTCTGCTCATTTGCAATCTGGCAGGGATTCTCATCAGCCATCAACTGAACATGGCAGCATGCACCTGAGGACTAACAAGAATGAAAATAATAAGCTACAGTCTAGCACTAGTGTGAACAAAGGGTGATGTTTAAAAGGAAGAAAGAAAAGAAAAAAAGGGAAAAAAACAGGAGAAGCTAAATATGGACTGTTATAAACCCACATAACCCGTTTATTGCAATTACAAAGTCAGATAAACTGCTCACAGTATAGCATAATCCTTACTGCAATTGTATTTGTTCTTATGCTGCAAAACTGTGTAATTACTGTTTCATTTTTAAACTGTTAATTGTCATATGTCATATTTCTCTTCTCACATTCTAACGAAAAGGGGGTGAATTTGTGGAATTGCATTTTATTTAAATGGTATGCTCTGGCTCACCCCTCGAAGTGTATGGATTGTCCAGTCTGTAACCTCCCCTGCAGTATCATGTATCTCTAAACCCATTGGCCTGAGAATCTATCCACGCCCATTTCGAAACTCCCTGATAAAGGTGCAAATGGAGAGGGCTTGCCCTCTTTGCCCTGGAAGCCTCCGGAGGCTCTGCTCCTCTCCCCTTCCCTCTCCCCCCCTCCTTCCCCCTCTCCCTCAGTGACCATGCTGCCTTCCTGGGGTCGAACTCCAAATAAATCCTCATCTCATCAGCACCTCACCAGCCATCTAGAGTCTCCTTGCCTGCCTGCATGCGAACACCCACGAACCTAAGGACCCGGGGGGCTCCCGGGGAACCCTCCCTGGGGACCCCCCAAAATCTAAACTACAACAGACTGTCATTAAATATATCCAGATATAAATGGAGTGGGACTTCCTTATAAAATGAGTAGCCATGTTATAAGCATTCCCAATGTAACACTTGCTATTAGGTATTTGCCAATTAAAACATCAAACCAGGTGCCAGTAACATCTGAACACCAAAGAGAACGTGGAATTTCTCCAATATAAATTAACATGCCGCACAGCAAAAGAGGAATGCAATGTTCAGCATAAACGCAGAGTGCCTGCAGTCCCTTCACAGTGTACTTCCCTCCTGTCATACTGGAAAGGGAATCATGAACACTACGTAGGTACAGGTAGGCTTTACACACAGGAATCTCACTGGTGTCAGGCATGTTCTCTGATAAACCAGTTATAGGACACATTCACCTGCAAAACTGCGCAGTGTACAACCCTGACATGGATAAATATGAAACCTTGGTTTTCTCAAGTTTAAGGAACCATTTATTTGAAGTTGAGTTGGATCAAATCATTGAAATCATTACTTTCTCAGTAAACCAACAGTATTCTGGGTAGATTTCAACTGGACTGATGAGTGAAGATTACTCCTACTCTCAGCATTTGTTCATCTGTAAGAACACAAAGCAAAGCTGCATCTAATGGACAAATCCATAGCAAAAGTCTGGGCAAGTTCAAGCATCAGGGTGAAAGATTACCTGACAGCCTTAAATTTGGAACACAAATCCCTGACCACATAATGGACACACTGTAGCCTAGGTTGAATATACTGAAAAACTGTCTAACATCACCAAGGACAGTTACAGAGACTGTAGTTAAGGCAGAATACAAAGTCAGTACAAAGTGCGCACCTGTTCTGCATGGAAAATGACGACAGTTTCTCCCTTCTTATGAAGTATACCAACTTTAGCAAATGACATCTCTGACACCAGATTTGAACAGTGCTGGAAGCACAAGGTCCTCTATCAGATCACCTATGCAGACTGCACAACCGCTCTAATGACCCCTTAAATCTCACCTGACTAATTAATCTATCAGACTGACTAGGTAATTTATCAAAAGTTTTTGGCTTGTGGAAGCATTTCAGCTGAAGTCTGCAAGGGCATTCTAGCACTGTGCAATCCACAGGATGCAACAAAAAAAACCTGCCTTGTTTCTCTTTCTTTCTATTTTTTTTTCAAATGCTTTTGTGAATGTCTGCAAGTCAAAGGACTATAAACTCTACATGCTTGGACAGACTCCTTACCAGGGCCAACATATGAAACACTGTATTTCAAGAACACCTGGGTCCTCTGAATGACACCACATGTGAATACTTTTCCAAAGATATACAATGACAAGTAGATAAGAAACCCTACTACAGCAGGGAACATGTCACATTTGCCTTGAAAAGAAAATTATGACCTCTTCAAACCTTCTTTCTGCCAAACAAGGAAGACCATATTCAACAGTCAGGGTCTGACAGTGTTGACTGTAACCCTAGTGGAAACATCCGCTTTTCCAGACAGAGATGTGCAATTTTTAAACCTGTCACAGAGATTTACTTAAAGAGGAGTGGATTCAAAGTTCTTGCAATGCTTAAGGCAATGCAGGGGTTCAGACTGCAAGCTGCTAATAATTTCATGACTGGAGCTGACTTAGTTTTTTCAGCATGGTTTCTGCCTCAAAGTAACTTCTTTCTTGTCCTGAAACAGCCAAAAACCATCTGCAAAAGCAAAAAGGTCAGTTGTCAGCAGTGTCCACAAAGCTAAATTTGACTGAGATTTGGGAAGGTCTGAAATGTTACAAGAAATAGTTGAACTAGTGAAAACAGTTTCCCTTAGAAACTACAAACTGAGACTGCAAAACAGCGGACGCAGACTTGTAGGATGTGAGTTCTCTATCCTACTAACAATGACAGCTGAAACTCCTCTACTTTGAGACCTTTTTTCTGGCATCAGGGACACCAAGGACAATTTAAAGTAGATTAGACTGACTAAAAAGACTCCTGCAAAATTATCTTCATTTTCCATAGCTAGACTGCCATCTGATAAACACCAGCTCAGCATAATTTACAAACTTAATTTAATTTAACTCTTAAGAGGACTTGCTCTTGTCCAGAGTAACAAATAACTGCCACCCTGAAAGTGTAAGTTTCAAAGATGCATTTCCAGGGCAAGAAGAACTATCACTTTTGAATTCCGATCAAATTCAGTGCAAGGATCAACTGAGTAACACTTATCAATAGCAGCCTTTGCATTCTGTTAGGGGTTAGATTTGCCTCTTTTTCACTTACAGAATTTTTTCCCATAAATTTCTAAGAAACCTTAATGACAGTACTTAAAACAAAGAGGAGTAGTTGAAGGACATGGCAGCACAAGGCTACACCTATTGTTTTTGAGTCTCTGGGAGTGTCCCTCAGAGGGGAGAGATAACGCAGGCTTTGGGAAAGGTAAAAAGACAGAGCTGGGGGCGGGGCGGAGGGCTCTCTCTTGCTCTCAGCATCAAGGAAGACAGTCAAGCTGCCCCTCGCTGCAGGAAGAGTTCACAGCCATCACTCTGCCTCGTCCTGGGAAATCTATTGTAATCTGCTGGTGTACCCAGAAATCCTGAGCTCCTTTTCTACAGCCCTCCCCCCACCGCCGCTGTTTCTTTGGAGCTTTGAGGCTCTCCTGCTACTCTGTAGCCCTGCACTGCCCAGCCCTGCCAGGGCACCCCCTGCTGCTCCAGCTACCAGCGCAGAGCTCCTCATCTCATCCACCAGCCTGGGACTTTCCACCCTTCCAGCTCAGCCTCTCAGAGTCCTGCAGGGGCTCCGAGATCAAACTGCCCCGGGCTTTTTTGTGAAAGAAAGCCCTCAAGGTTCTTGGTTCTGTTTATTATTAATGCTGTAGTTGTTGTTTGTTTGTTTGTTGTTTTGTCATATATACTAGTAAAGAACTGTTATTCCTATCCCCATACCTTTGTCTGAAAGCCCCTTTAATTTTCTAAATTAGAATAATTTGGAGGGAGGGGATTTGAATTCTCCATCTCTAGGGAGGTCCTGCCCCCTTCCTAGCAGATACCTGTCTTTCAAACCAAGACACATTCCTAGACAAGAACAAGGAGTCTAGGGCTTGAAAGGTCTTCTGAAATCAGTACATGACATTAAATTCCTCATTTTCCCTTTATTCCCTGATTAAGCTAAGCCTTCCTTGCTTACAAGCACACAAGGATGCATCTCTCATCAGGCAAGGTGAGGAGAGCCCAAGGATCATGATGAAAAAGGTGTTCTCACATTTCACTAAGTAAAGATCAAGCAAGTTCGGGAAGCTTACAGCCTGCACATCTGTTTGCCTAATTGTATCAAAAGCCTGCTAGGATTGAAATGCACATTTGCCTTTGCTCATTTTCTGTAGTTCTATTAAACCACAATCCAGAGCTGTCTCACAGCAGGAATTATGTGAAGTAGCTCTGGAGGCTACACTGGCTGGGGAAGCAAGAGCTGCTCATCTTCACTGGCAATTTATCCCCTTTTCCACAGGCTACTAGAAACATGGTTTTCAACAAGCTACCATGCTCTTCACAGCACAGACAAATGCAGTTTTGAACGGTTTCAGATGCTGCATGAAATGTCTTTGCACCAGTCAGTATTTATAAGCAGCTAAGACACAATACTTGACTTGCCAGCAGGAGCTGTAAATAAGAATTGATGTTGCAAGACAATAATTTTTGATAAAAGTCTACTGGCACGTACTCTTTCTCCTGAATAAATCCTGTTTCAGGCATGATTCTACATCTTCTAAACAGTACCTAAATGGGCATCAAGCTACAGAAAATCTAAAAAGCATTATTAGGCATTGTAGCTTGAATAAATCACAGAGCAAAGGGAGAGGAAACACGTAGCGCAGGATTGTGTGGGGACTGCCGTACAGCACAAGAACCAGTGCACCACACACTGGCTGCAAAACTATGAGAACCCAGACAGTTAGTTCTTTCACATCTGACGGGTAGCTACAGTTTTGCAATATGACTGGCCAAACAGATAGGAGAAGGTAAGGATTGGGACACACACCTGCCCACACACATATAGTGGCCTTAAAGCATAGTTTGGCTCATTTTTTTCCTATCATATTATTTTACTAAGTTTTAGATGAGCCTATGCCAGGCAAAGCACAGCAAAAAATGTTATATTTTGGAAAAGACACTTGGATAAACAAATCTTGTTTCACAGAAAAAGTCTGAGCAGATCTTCCATGTTTTCTAGGCTTCTATTCGCCTTAACTTCAGTCCTGGATAATGCTGAACCATTAGCAGATGTGGTTTTTCTCCCTTTGGGTTTCCCAGCTGAGTATAGAAAACAATATAGCCTCAGTTCTAAAAAGCAGATGCTCAGTATAATTTCTGCCCTAACATACTTAGGGTTTCTCAAGTTCTGTATATAAACCAAAGATTATCCACAGTCAGAATAATGAATATTTCATTAAGGGAGGTTTTCTGAACGCAATAGCAAAAAAGATAACACATACACTGCAAAAGTCATAACAAACCTTTGAAAGACTAGCATAAGTGTTTGCCTTTGCAAACATCTTGATGAATAAAGGAATTCTGACATTTCTGGTCCGTTCAAAGAGGAGAATATTAAATCCCTTTAAGTCTTCTCCTAAAAGACTAGCATTTGAAGATATGTTAACTATATTCCGTGAGAGCAAGTTCACTTTGCAGAAAAGTGATGTTGGGAAGGAAATAGAGGAAATAGTTGGGGAAAAAAAAAAAAAGCAAGAAAAAAACCTTAACTGTACCTCAGATCCAGTAGTCTTTGACCTCTTTGCAGGGATTTCTTTATCCTATAGGGAAAGAGTGAAGTAAAGAAGTGTGTAAAGAACACTAGAGAGCAACACTATATTCACATAAATACAGGCAACAGTACTTTGCAATGCAATTGAAACATCGCTTTGTGAGCACAAAGGCCTAAATTATATCTTTTAAAAGTAAGTACTCAGTTCTGTTTCATTGAGAAATTCTAATCTTCGAGACATTAACAAAGTAAGATAAAAAAATGTACAAGGACACATCCACTTTCTCCCAGCTATTAAGAAATTTAATCAGCGATGTAGGTCTGTACTCAAGTGATTAAAAACAGTCATCCTTCTGTACAGTTGAAGAAGACAAAAATCAATCCAAAATAAACAAAACCAGTATGAAAAATGAGGCTGGATTTATCCATCATAAAGTCCACAAATCTTAGATGAGGGGATGGAAAGACTAACATACAACTCCTTAAGTCATCCTCTTGCAAACAAGGCAAAATTAACAGACACCTTAACCATGACTTCCCTTCTTGCTCACCTTTTAGGCCCTATATCAGGTGAAATGCTATTTACCCACTCACACACCAAAATGAAAGTCTCTCCACATTCATCAGACATTGCTGTACTCTAATTTAACCTACTGATAAAATCACAGGCTATAACCTACTCCTCCAAACTTTTAACTCTAGATGCAGGGACAGCAAGGCCTTCAGGGAACATGTGATGAAAATGCCCATTGCTTTTGCAGCAATAGCACAGACTGAACATGGCATCTTCGAAATGACACTGTGAATGACCTGCCTCTCCCACTGACTGGTACTTGGGTCTGCTGATCAAAAAAGTTTCATTCAGATTTTTAATCTCTCATATTTAATAACTCAAGAGATTGGTTCATCAGTTCAGAAGTCTCCATCTGAACATGTTCAAACTACTGACCTTTTGCACCACTCATATTACCCATACAGACTCAGCAACAAAACAAGAAAACTACTAAAACTCCCCCAGCCTGTTTGTGTCACAAGCACCCTGTGATAAGCAAACCTCAGCTTAAACCAAAGACTGCCAGTTCTCCCATCAGTGACAGACTAAACAGCCATTTCATTATTGCTGTAATGAAACCCCAGGGAGGGTGGCTAACAAGACGTGATAGTGCTCAGCTGCACCTCACGCACTGCGAATCTCCAAAGGTTTCATTACCACTTCTCTCCTGGGCATTGCTGTTGGCTTCCAATTCTAATGCTTCTTTTGGGAATTAAAGACATACTGTAAGTTATGCAAGTGTGTGCTGTACTGATGCCTTTGAAGGCTGACCTGAAACAGACTGGACAGAGCTAGAAAATAAAGTAGGTATTTATTGAAAGGCCTCCAGGATCCACCTTGGGCAGAACAGGAACCTCACCAAGGCTGCACCCTGGGTGGACTAAGAATGGCCACATGAAAAAAATGGCTGCCCAGTCACGAGATATTACATTTTTATAAGTTTTGGTCCATTTGCATATTGGGGTTTAATTGTCTAATTACAGCTTCAGGTTGTGCGGTTCCATCCTTCTTGTTCCTCCTCTCAGTCCACCGTTGTGTTCTTGGGCCGAAAGTCGTCTTTGGTCCCCAGTAGGAAAAGGATTTGTTTTGTCTATCTACTCTGTGAAGAGAGCTTGCTGGCACTTAATATGAGGCTCAGGACTGCATCTCTAGGTAGCACAGAATCTGAAAATATGACAGCTAAAACCTAAGGTATCAGTACATCCACGACAATGAAATGTACACTTTTAATGGCAGGCATAGAAAACTGCTAATTTAGAAAGAGTAACAGTAGAAAATGAATTCAAGCACAAACCTTAAACACAGAGAATTATCACAAGATACAGTAAGGGTTTCTCCTGCCCTCAAACACTTAGAGACTTAAAAGAGACACCTAGGCTTGTATACACAGCAATCATTACGTTTCATTGCAAGTTACTGAACTCAGCAGAGAATATTTGGTGTAGTCACTGTGCCTGTATTACATAAATCATCAGTCTGGGTTAGAGTGGTCCTTTCTGACACTATACATTTCTCTATTGATTACCAAAAAAAGCTTTTAAAACCTGCACTTTTATCTAGAGAACACCAACAAAACAATTAGCATTTTGAAATTAATTGTGTTTCAAGGCATAAAAACATACCTCTTTAGATCCAGCAAATACGGGAATGTCATGGAATGGGGAAATATATTTACCATCTGCATTCTCTGAAAGACAAAACAAAGTAGCATTGCAAACCTAAAGATATGGCATAAGATACTGGTGTTGCTAAACATCACATAATACAGAAATGTATATATGCTATGACTGTGCATCGGTTAAACTTTTTCTGAAGTTTAATATCAAGTACATGCCTACATGGAGGACAAGGAATTTGATTGTTTTGACAAGGATTCATTAGAATCAAAGTTATTGCTTTAACATTCAACACTATGCTTCTCTTTTACCTGGCAATACAAGCTATACAAGAATGAGAAGATTCTTTCATTCTTTTCTACTCCCTGGCCATATACAACCGTTAACAAATTAAAAAAAAACTCAACAAAAAAACCCAAAAAAAACCCCACAAAAACCAAAAAAAAACCCCAAAAAAACCCAACCAAACCCAGAGTAACCTAATTTCCATCAGTGGTAAGTGAATTCATCTGGGTTTCTAGCAATGTTGCCCCTGTGACTGCACTGTATTTCTAATAAACTGAGTTTCATGACCACAAATCCTCAATGTAATAGGCCAAAGTCTGATCAAGAGTAAGTGAGGGATGGAATAATTGCTCTAGGCCCTCAACATGAAACACCATACCTTGAAATCAGCAGAAATTAATGTTAACATAACTGGGGCCCAATATGCACCTCAGTCTTGCTCCCACTCTAGAAAGAAACTAATGTCAAAGGAGTGTATGCTTAAGTTTTTCAAGTCCAAGTATCACATCAAAATAATGCAAACACTAATTCAAATCCCAACTAATTTCTCCTCTGCTAGCACCCCTATTCACAGTAAAGGAAAAAGCAGACAAGACACCTCACTTAGCTTTGGACTTTTGACCACCTAAGCAAAGAAGAGTAAATGGAGTTGATTTTTAATTCCTGGAAACCTCCCAGATACTCCTCCCAAATAAAACAAAGTTTAGTGGTAAGCTGTTTATTCCCACCAAATAAAGTGACTTTCTCTAGACGACCTCCTGCGCTGGCAGCCCCATGAATGAGCACAAGGGAGCTCCAGCAGTGCTGCCAAGCGAGCACACTGCCTCCACTTTTCCCACACCAGCAGACGTCAGAGTTGACTGTAGGGCAATGGACCAGAAACGTACAAACCCACTGCGATAGGACTGGCACACAAATAAGACAACACTGTAACAAAAATACGTAATACTGAACACAGCACACCCTCAGCTCTCGCTGTGTCTTGAGGCTCCTCCTGGAGCACTGCCCGTGCCCTCGCACTGCCACTTGCTGGCCCCTCGCTCAGGGCTGGAGCCCCACCTTTCGAATGTCAGCCTCCCACCTCGGTGATGTGTCTGGTGAGAGGGAAGGCTGCACTGCTCACAAAGGACATGGAGGGCTGTCACACCACAGAGCCTCTCACGGCTGTCCCTAGGGTGCCACAGGTCCCCGCGGCCAGGCTGCCACTACACGGCACCACCGCAGCGCTTCACCCCCGGCATCCTCCGGGGCTGAGCAGGCCCAGCATCCCCTCCAAAAGCCAGGATGTCTACAGGATCCGCCTTCACTCTCTACAAAACCACTGCTCTCCCCCTGCAGCGGTGGGAAGGCTCGGGGGCGACACCTCAGCCAACCTGAGGAGCCTCCGCGGGACCGGGGAGACGCCGCCGCCACCTTTCCCCCTCCGTGCGCCCTGCGGGACGGGAAAGGAAGGGGTTTATGGAGCCCGGGAACTGCTACTTACTAAAGTAGAAATGGTAATCAGGCGAGTTGGGCCGGCCCTACTGTTCTGTGCTGTAGCAGGACATAACACCCAGGCGCCCCTGTTATGAACAAGCTTCCCGGATGGGAGGGGCTGGGCTGCCCCTGTCCTGGCCCCGTGGAGGACGGTCGCCCAGTCCCCCCCAGGGAAAGCGCAGAGCACGCATTGGCATGTTAAAAGAGCTCTGGGAGTGCAGCCCCTCTCTTCCCAATTTGTGCTTTCACCCAGCCTTTTGGAGGAATGGGGGTTTCTCCTGGTTGCAACCCCCACACCCTAGCAAGCTTGAAGACAGAGGGAAGCTGCCCCGAAGGGAAAGGCAGCATTCTTCTACCTCATTAAAATGTGAAAAGGAGTGGCTCCGGCCTTGATGGCCCAGCCATTGTTTGCTGTAACTACCTCTTCCAGCCGGGATACCTCTGCTTCGACCAGGACCAATGCATATGCATTTTTATATGCAAATAAAACTGCCCCTGTGTATCCTGGGAGAGTTTTTTTGGAGAAACTGCACCCCAAGACAAGAAGCTAGATGTGTCAGAGGAGAATTAGATAGTGCCCTAGCCGAGCAAGAAGTAGATGCACCCCCTGGCCTGGTTTGAAGATTCACCATAACATATGAGGAGCTTAGATACAATGGGAAATGGCTAGCTGAATTGACTTAAGTAGAGAATGGGAAACTCTTGAAACTTTTCCCTGAGGGCAAAGAGCTGACTGCCACTGCTCTGCCTTCTGATGGTTGACCAGAGAGAACTCCCAGCTGTTTCTATGGGAACAAGGACTCAGCATCCACTGGGTCAGCACCTGCTCCTTTGGATGGCTGCAGCAGCGTGGAAAACTCCGATCAGACTCTGCAATCCTGCTGATAACTTTAATAATGAGCTGATCACTTTAATAAAGAGCTGAATATTAATAAAGGCATATGCCCTGTTCTTTTCACCCCCACCCCCGTGCCGCCAGCAGCAGCCGCGACACCCCCAGCGGTGCCCGCATGATGGCGGCAGCCGCGCACCGCCTCCCCTCCCCTTCCAGCGGCTGCCGCGTCGCGCCAGCCCTGCCCAGCCTGCTGCTGCCCGGCCGGGCCCCGGGCAGTGCCGTGGGGGAAGAGAGAGGCTCTGGGGCTGCCCAGCCTCAAGGGAGGGTTCCACCAGGTTGAAATTAATAGTAACTGTTATAAATGCCAATCCAATTTTCCAGTTTGTGAAAAATGTGAAATGATTAATTAATGTTCTTATGGTTAATTGAAAAACTATAAAACTGTATAAATGTGTGTGTTGTATAAAAGTATATGCTTCAGGATACTTTGTAGCAGTCAGTGAAACCAAATCGTAAAAAAGCAGGCACCACCCCAAGAGCTCACATTCAGAAATAGACAAAAGGTTTACGGGAAACGGGCAGTCTCCTCGAGCACGGGGAGGAGACCCATCAAGATAAGACAGCCAAGTGATCCACACCTCTGCTGACACCCTCACAGATCATCAAGCATCATCATCCATATCTCGACCATTCATCAGCCATAAAGATCTATAGAAACTAGACATTAACATATGAACTGAGAAAAAGAACTCTTTCCAGCCTGGTCGGAGACACCCTTAGATTTGAATAGCTAACCAGGAAACAAAAGGAAATATGGGGAAATATTGCCGAGGGCAGAATAAAGTGTATAAAAACTAAGCCCCGAACCGGGCAAATTTGTGAACCGAAGGGGAGGCAGCAGACGGCCAAGTTCTGTGTCTCACGGTTCACCCTTGGCATTTTCCCAGGAAAAAGACTGTCAAGTATCTCCGCTGTTAGTGGGTTTATCGAAATTCTGTAATTCGATCTTTATTAATAAACCAAATTATTATTTTAATTGAAATATCATATTGGCATTTATAACACAATTGAAAATATGATTTGGTCTGTTAAAAATCAAATTACAGAATTTCGGTAAAACCAACAAGCGGAGTTATGGTGATGATGACTCAGTATCAGCAAAGGGTGAACCGGAAAGCAGCCTCTATCGCACTGCCGTCCCCCAGTGTTCAAGAATTAGCCCCGATTGGGGTCCAGGCTTTATACATTTTATTTTGCCCCTGGCATAAGATTTCCCCACAGTTCTTTGTCTCCTTGGAATAGTTATTCGAATGCATCGCTGTCATTGGTCTGCTGAATGGGGTTTCCTATGGGAGGGAGAAGTGTCAATTTCAGTCCTCCGGTGAGTGAATGGAAGACGAAATTTTTGAATGGACAGATGTTCTCCTCCAGTGATCAGCGAGATGGTAAAGCTCTGATGACTCTGCTGCCATTGGGAGGAGAACTGATTGCTTATCTTAAGGTGTCCTCCTTTCTAAAGCCAATGAACAGGGCATATGCCTTTATTAATATTCAGCTCTTTATTAAAGTCATCAGCTCTTTATTAAAGTCATCAGGAGGATTGTAGAGTCCGACAGGAGTTTCTCACACTGCTGTGGAAATCCGAAGGAGCAGGTGCTGTTGCAGCTCTTCACTCAGGTGCCCGCAGTAGGTGGCAAGTCCTTGTCTCCACGGGAATAGCTAGAAGCTCTCTCTGGTCAACCATCAGAAGGCAGAGCGGTGAGGGGTCTGTCACTGGAGTACAGAGTCAGCTCTTTACCCTCAGGGAAACACCTCGAGAGTTTCCCATTGTCTGTCTCAGTCACTTCAGCTGGCCGGCTCCCATTCCATTCAGACTCCTCATAGGTCATGGTGAATGTTCAAACCAGGCCAGGGGGTGCATCCACTCCTTCCTCGGCCAGGGCACTATCTAATTCTCCTCTGATGCATCTAGCTTCCCATCTTGGGGTGCAGTTCCTCTCAAAAAAGCTCTCCCAGGATTCACAGGGTCGGTTTTATTTGCATATACAAAGGCATATGCATTTTTCCTGGTCGAAGCAGAGGGTATCCCTGCTGAAAAAGGTAGTTACAGTGAACAATGACAGGGCCATTTAGACAGGAGCCACTCCTTTTCACATTTTAATGAGGTAGGAGAATGCCACAGGGCAGCTTCCCCTCATCCTCAAACTTGCTGGGGTGTGGGGCTACATCTAGCCTATCTGGCTCTCTAGGAACAGCAGCTTCACCCCAGCTATGGGGTTCTCTGCAAAAAGGAAAAACCCCCATTTTTCTAAAAGGCTGGGTGACGGCACAAATTGATGGGAGGAGGGGGTTGCATTTTGAGTACTCAGAAACTCTTTTAATATGCTAATGGAATGAAAATGCTCCGCATTTTCCTCTGGGGGGATGGAGAGGCTGTCTTGCTATGGGGGGCAGGACAGGGATGGCACAACCCCTCTCGACTAGGGTTTTCCCGTCCCTGGGAAACGCTGGGGTTTCCAGTGCCCCCCATTTACTCTGTTCAGAGCCCTCATATCCACTGGAAATTCGTTCATAACAATGGTGCCTCTGGTTCCTGACATTTCATTGTGTCCTCCTAAATGGTGGTTTTGGGTGTTTCCAGCCTTGGAATTCGTCAATTCCGTGGCTGGCTGGAACTAAGGTTACACTCCACATAACATATTTACAGTTTGTATCTATGATTTAACATACTATAATCCATAAGAACATGAATTAACATACCATATTTACCACAGTAACGAAAGCCAACCCCTCCTTGAGGTGGCAAGTGACCCCAGCGGTAGCCCAGGTGTTTCCAGGCTGAGGTGCTCGCAGGCCAATAGCACTGCCAGAAAGGGGGATGCCAAGAGGATGGAGCCAGGCTCTTCTTGGTGATGCCAAGCACTAGGACTTGAGGGAATGGGCAGAAACTGACACACAGGAAATTCCACCTGGACAAGAGGAAGAACTTTACTGTGCACTGGAACACATTGCCCAGAGAGGGTGTGATGTATCTGTAAAAGGAGATACTCAAGAACGACCTGGACACAATCCTGTGCTATGTGCTCTAGGCTGACCCTGTTTGAGCAGGGTGGTTGGACCTTGTAATAAATGCCATGGGATAATTTGTGTTATAAGGTTATATGTATATAAAAACAAATGTAACAAGCAAGCCTGGGCTTGAGGCACTGAAACCTGCAAGCCCGGGCTTGTAGCAATTACATTTCAGAGAGAACAAAAGCTGCTGCCAGGAAATCCAAGGTGGAGCTGGAGAAGCTAGAAGCACTGCCATTAACCACAAGAAAGGAGAGTGGACCGACTCTCTCTGGGCAAGAAAGCTGTGAAACGCCCAGCCATCAAGAAAAGATACCAATCTCGGCAGCAGTATCGGAGAGGACACATTTCATCATTTCAACCCCCTATTCAGACACTCTGAAAAACCAAAATTATTATTCATCTCTCCCCGGAAAGTCTATTCAGCAGACGGGATGGCTGAATGAAAAACTAAAATTATTATTCATCCTTCCCCAGAAAGCCTATTCAGGAGACGGGGCGGCTGAATAGAACAAAGGACTCTGGGGGCTGCTGGCAAAATAAACTGTATTTAAGGAGACCTCGGAATAGGCTGAATTTGTGAACAGGGGAAGGTCACAGTGAGATAGAGGTTGTGGCTGCAGTTCACCCAGTGCCAATCCTGGGTTATCAACACTGCACTTTTGATTGCTGGTTTGCCTAAATTTTGTTCTGTGATTTCTTTAATTAATAAAATTGTAAATTGGCTGGACATTTATAACAAATCAGATGAACTGCTGCATACCCTTCCAACCTGACCAATTCTGTGATGCAAAATTAGGGGTGATGGTACCAAGGGTTGCTATCCTTACCTGACACCCATGGCAGAATGAAGATCCTACCCTGCTGCTTCCTAGGTAGGGAAATGTTAGGTTCTTGGTGCACAATTTTTATGTCACCCAAGCCACACTGTCTGCTCCACTTATAGCTGGGCTATTTTGCATGTGTTCCCAATCAGAGAAATTTTTATACTGAACCCTGCTGATACTTCAGTAAGATTCTGTATTCATCCTGTGTTGGTTTTAAACCTTAATACCTCTATGTATATTCTGATTCCTTTGAATTCCCTTTTCATTGGTCCTTGAGGATGATTTCAAATGA
This sequence comes from Prinia subflava, assembly GCF_021018805.1. Lineage (NCBI taxonomy): Eukaryota > Metazoa > Chordata > Aves > Passeriformes > Cisticolidae > Prinia > Prinia subflava. Next base: position 241,133 of record NW_026960612.1, read on the forward strand.
ATTTCCTCTGTCGATAAGGATAGTGGTTCTTGTAGTACTTCTTCTTTGTAGATCTTTGTCATGGGTTAGCACTGGCCAGATGTTAGTGCACCCATGAATATATGTTTTTTCTCTAACAACTCCTGTGGGATGTGATCAGGAACAGAGCAGAGCAGGCTTAAATCTTGAAAACAAAAAAAACCCCACCAAAACTTTATTAATTACATAAGAACAGGGACAGAAATACTCTTAAACACACACAGAGACAGAAATAAAAACTTCTTAGAACATTTCTTCTCCCAGTTTCTACCTCCCCACCCATCACTCTTCACAGACCAACCCCTGGGTTTTAGATCAAACAATCACCACTCAAAAACAAACTAATCTTCAATTCAGCAAGGGAGAGAGGAGTCTCTCTCGCACCACAGACTGTTCCTCAGAAAACACGGGTCCACCCCTTATGTGTTTCCATGTCACCCATAGCACCGCCCGGAGAAGTCTGCTAAGGTGACACTCTCTTTTTCCTATGTCCAGCGCTCTCACCACTGTCTCATAGGCCAAAACTACATACAGGGCTTTTTAAGGATGCTGCATGCCGAGCTCTCCCCTTTTCACCCAGGGGCCAGGGTTCCAGGAGCAGGTCTGCCCTGAGGGCAGAGGGCACTACCTTACCCTCCCCCTCTTTTCTCTGCTCGCTCCAACTCTTCAAGTGCAAGTCACTGTAGCAAAAGCAAGGGGCAGCTGCATCCACCCAAAAATGCAGTTTATGTTCAAAAGAGACTCAAGTTCAGTCCATGGCTGACATTATGCAAGAAAAGTCCAGCTCCAAGGCTACTCCTCTCATTCTTCCATCGAGTTCTTTCCAATCATGCTTTATCATCTCGGTCCCAGGCCGCTTCCCTCTCTCCGAAAACCACCAGTCATGAGAATCAATGTCTAAGAAAAGTTTCTTTCTGCCAAGCAAGGGTTAACAGTTTCTTCTCAGCAGGGTGCAGGCGGAGGCACTCCCAGGCTCGGCAACCCCCCACGTGGCTGAGCACCTTCTCCCGGAGTTTGGGGGGAGGAGGGGGGTGAGCACACACAGAAGGCACTTCCACAGTTTTCCACCCCTCCATCCTGGACGGGGCAGCTCAGTTCCAGTCCTGTCCCTTCTCTTCTCCCCCCCCCGGGGGGGCTCCGGCTTACCTGAGCCGACCACGTGTTTCCCCTCCCCCACCCAGCCTCGTGGCCAGGCGGGGGAAGGAGACTGGAGACGTCTCTCTGCTGAAAACCCGGATCCGAAAAGAGGCCGAGCCCCTCAGACTCCTGCTTTTAACTCTTTGTGTCCTCAGAGGCGTGTCCAAACCTCTGAGTGACCAACCCAGGTGCCAGCAGAAAAGCTGATCACTGATTGGACTGCCCACATCCCCCTGGAGGAATTCACCTCCCCCCCCAACCACGACAATCTTTCAAAAATTCCTGAAAAGGGGCAAATACCAATATTTGCATTTCATTGATGGAGAAACTGAGGCAGAATAACTTTTGTTGCATCATCACTCTTAAATCCCAAGCCAGTGATCTTGTGTATTCATCTTGAAAGGTGGTCAATATTAGCTTTGAATGTTAACTCTGATTTGAATTACCCTGAAGGATTTCTGCAGGATAACTCCATGTTTTCCTCATTACTTTATACATTATTTTGAATGTTATTGGGAATTATTTATTTGCAGCAGAAAGGCTAAGTCAGTATCTTCCTTCAGATATAAACAGCATATAGCTACTTCTCATTATTTGTTCCCTATACTATTTTGGTAGATCAAGCTTCAAAGAGAGATCAAGAGTCAGGATTGTCTGCTCAGTGTGTGCAGCAAGGACACAATTATTTCACACTAGAACAGGAGATTTTCATTATGGCCTCACTACCATTCCCCCATGTACTCCTCTGAAATGTCAGTTGGTGCTCTGCATCTTTGATGGAGCTGTATTCTAGTGTGTGGATTTCCCATTACAAGAAGGGGGGGGAGGAAGAAGCTATGGTCTCCTTTGATTTGTGCCACTGCTTGCTATATTTGTCACAATAGATCTCTCTCTTCAGGAGAACAGAGAGGCAATTTTGCAGGGCCATTGCCCACTTCTGCAGAAGCTACAAAATAGTACTTCATACTTCACCAGAGGAGCTGGCATCTGAGTTCACCAAAAGCAAGGTTTTCAGGGGTAATCCCCTGAATTGAACACACAGGGGTGAAATTCTTCATAGAATCATAGGCTTGGGGGAAAGGGTCCTTAAAGATCATGTAGTTCCCCCCTGCCATGGACAGGGGCACCTTTTACCAGACCAGGTTGCTCAGAGCTCCATCCAACCTGGCAATGAACACTTCCAGGGATGGAGCATCCACAACTTCTCTGGGCAACGTGTTCCAGTGTCTCACCACCCTTACAGTAAAGAATTTCTTTGTTATATCTAATCCTAGACATATTCTCTTTCAGTCAGAAGCCATTCCCCCTTGTCCCATCACTACATACTCTTGTAAGAAGTCCCTCTCCATCTTTCTTCTAGGCTCCCCTCAGATAGCAGCAGGTCTCTGCAGTTCTAAAATTTTAAAGTTTGCTTAGAGGGCAAACAATATGTTTTTCATGTGGAGTAATTAAAAAGGAAAAACCTATATAACTTTTTTTCTATTATAATAAAATCTATTATGTGCTTTCTTTGAGTTGTCCTGCTGCTGAAATGGGCAAGGTTAAAAGGAAACATGTGCCATAGCCCTAGCATTCTACCTCTGCATAGTTCTGAGGAATCTGGATTTATTTATGGAAGGTCAGAGCCTTTGAAAATTACTTACTGAGAGTACACTTAGAATTTTTACACTTGCAAAGCTGACAAATGGGTGTAAGGTAATTCTAGTAGGAGTCCAATTCATATTTATTTCCCTCTACAAACTGGAAAGTGAAATGCACTGCAGTGGGCAGGAGTCTCGGTAAGATGCACAAAGTCTGAGCTCAGATTTCTCCATTGCCTTGCATTGTGAACATGGTCTTACCTAAAACTCTCTCATCTGTAATAGGAAATCAGCTGTGAAGCACTTAGAATTTATGAAATATAAACGACTTTCTGTGCAGGCGCTGTTTAGATGCATAAATACATGCCATCATGTGTCTTGGGTTGAAAAATGTAACCAAAAATGTGTATTCTATTTTCATCTGTTGAAGCTGGTTGAGAGGTATTGTTCTTTATCTCTTCTAACTCCAGGGGTAGAAAGAGGGCAGATGCCTTCTGTTAATGGGACACCTGATAACACGAGATAAGGCAATGCCTTCTTATCTCTTCCTCCACCCATCCTCCTTTAAGGGATATCACCTGTCAATAGGCCATTTAAGGCCTCTCACATGACTGATAACATTACTTCATTCCATTGTGAGATGCTCCACTCAGTGGGAGGAGCCAAAGCCTTTCCACCAGCATAAAACTTGCAATCCCAAACACCAAAGGAGCCTGTTTCCACTGGATTCCCAGAGGAAGACTGGACCCTTTTCTTCAGGATCATCTCTACTCCAACAGAGCCACATCTGTCACTCCAGGAGGACTTACTTCAGACTACCTCCAAAACCCTGACCAACAGGGTGTCAGGTTTGCATTCTGACTGTCAGTGGTCCTTTGTACTATTGAATTTATCTTGTTTTATTGTATTTTTACCTTTCTTGTTGTTTGTTCTCTCTCTATTAAATTGTATTTCTGACTTGGAGTCTCACTGGTTTTGCTTTCAAACCAGTACATATTTTTGGTGCCCAACGTGGGGGAGGGAGCTACTGAGAAAAGTCAGAATTACATTTTTTTTTTTTAAGGAGACACCTCTTCACTATGATATTCAGCATGCTTACATGGGTCTTGTACCTAGCTCTCTATATTTTTCCGCACATGGGGCACTATATGCTGGTCTTAATGTTCCTGTGTAGACCAAGGTATGGTATCAAATTTGCTTTATTGGTCTATTATGTCTATTGCATGCTGACCGCCAAGGCAATGAACATCATTTGGGACATATACTCAATTTTGTTTGCTTGTCCTAGTCTAGGATGCTACGTCTGGCGCCTCTACATTCGCACCCAGCCCCTGAGGGGAGGGGTAAAGAATGAATTTTTCCAGCCTTTCAGGCCTGACACAGCAGTTCTTGAAAATATTGAGTTCTCTCTGGATGCCAAGGACAGCATAGGGTTGTTGCTGGTTCTGCTTTGTCTTCTCTGCCTGGCATGTCTTCTCTGCACTGCCTGCAACATGCTTAGAAACAAAACGCTACATAGTGTGGTACAGTGTCTTCTTGAGGAGGAGGAAAAAAGAAGCAAAGCAACAGGGTCCATGTGCACACAGGTTGTCACAAAGGAGAAAAGAATCAAACGCAAAGCAACAGTGTCAGTGTCTACACAGACTGTCACAGAGGAGAAATGAGCCAAAAGCAAAGCAACTGTGTCCCTGTCTATGCAGGTTGTCACAGAAGAGAAAGCAACCAAAAGCACCATCAGCATCCCCACACAAACCGTCACCGAACCAGAACAGCCTAAACCGGCTTCTCTTTTGTCAGAATACAGTTTCACCCATACTTAGTACCATAACAAGACATATGTTAATTCTTTAAATTTTCTCCTTTTCCCACAGTAAAAACACCGAAGAGCTTCTTTATATTTATATACTTTCCTTCGTCTCGGGGGTGACTGTCCCGATTTCTCTCTAATGCCACCCTTCTTTTCTAAACATTCGGGTCTTTGGGGTGGTCCCTTACTCTGGATTTCTTGCACGGCCGCTTACCAACACCCGTGCCTGCGTCTTTTGCCGCATATACACTTTTTGAGCTTCCCTTAATAATTCCTGCAAACCTCTTCTTTGCTAATCCTCAATTGTGCATATTCTAACTCGTCTACCTCCCTTTGTTCCTTGTTCTTTACATACTTACACAGAGCATGACATGTCTATGACTCAAACGTACTAAACATTGGCCAAATCACATATTTCTCTATCTCATTGCCTCCCCATACTTTCATACAAAAGTAAATCATCCTTTTCTTAGATTTCTCTCGCCTCTCGGGATACTCCTTACAACATTCTAGCATCTACCCCAGGGGGCTTCCCCTCGGGATCTCGGGAACTACTTCCTCCGAGGTTTCTCATAGCTGATATCTCGTATCTTTGCTGAGATACGACCCCATCCTTCCCGTGGCGCAGAAGTTTCAATGGGTTTACACAAAAATTAAATCCCGAGTCTTTCTGACCTTGGTGCTGTTAACTTAGTAGTCTGCCAGAGGATCGTTCCGGGGAGGTTCGTTTAACGGCGGGCTCGACAACCGCTACCGAAAAAATTAACCGACCTTAAGGTCGCAGTCAAGAAGGCTTACTCTTCCCCGAACTCTATTGGGATGTCCTCTTTCTTTCTAGACTCCTGGTGACCATTAACCTCCCCGTCGGGAGACACTCACAAAAATCTCACAAACTCACCCGCTTCCCTGTCGATCGGCCGTGCCCCTCGCGGGACAACGGAACTGCGATCTCGAGGTCCGCTCTCGCTTCGTGACAATATCACGTGTCTTTCACACACACACACACACACGTTCTCATTCGCTAGGTTACTCCCACTCAACCACCCAGTACTTACGATCCGGTTTTCCTGCGTGGATTCTTTGTGCACGTAGACTTTTACGAGTGAAACAAAACTGCGGTTACCAGGGACCCTTCCTTGCTGAGTTCCCGAGCCCACCTAAGCTAGCTTGTCTTTTTTTTACCCTTCTGCTGTGGTGGTTTTTGGGTTCGTTTAGCCAGTAGGTTCTGCTGGACTTATCCTGATCTGCCGAGCCGCTTTTTACGGCGGGGTGCCTCCCAGTCAGATACGGGGGTCCACAGATTTTCCAAAACTGGCCCCACGTTGGGCGACATATTGTTAAAATTGCGAATACAATATTCTAATTAAAATAATAATTTGGTTTATTAATAAAAGATCAAATCACAGAATTTCAATAACCTACCAACAGCAGAGAAACTTGACAGAGTTTTCCCGGGAAATGCCAAGGGTGAACTGTGAGATACAGGGTCTGGCAGCCTGCTATCTCCCCCAACGGTTCACAAATTTGCCCGGTTCGGGGCTTGGTTTTTATACACTTTATTCTGCCCTCGGCAATATTTCTCCATATTTCCCATTGTTTCCCGACTAACTATACAAATTCAGGAGTTTCCCCGACCAAGCAGAAAAGAGTTCCTTTCTCTGTTCAAATGTTAATGTCCAGTTTCTATGGATCCTTATGGTTGATAAATGATTGAGATATGGATGATGTCGCTTGATGGTCTGTGAAGGTGACAGTCAAGGTGTGAGTTGCTGGTGCCAGCTTATCTCCGGAGGTCTCCTCTCGGTGCTTGAGAAGGCTGCAAGCTTTCCTGGAAAAGTCCTTTGTTCCTCTCTGAATGGAGGCGCCTGCTTTTTCGGGGTTGATTGTTTTCACCATCTGCTGCAAGGTCTCCTAAAACATAGACTTATATCTAACATAACTTTATACAGTTTTATAATTCTCCAATTTACTGTAAGAACATGGATTAATCATTTCACGTTTATAACAATACCGATAAGCTGCTGGGCACTGGAAATTATGCCGATGCCAATGGACAAGTTGGGTTTGCGCCCTTGGTGCTTGAGCAGTGCCAGCAGGTAGGCATGGCAGCTCTGGTTCAGACCATAGCAATGGCTGCTCCAGAGGAATCGTTTGCCACAATTGTTCAAGGAGCTGATGAGCCATTCCTGCATTTTGCAGGAAGGCTGCTGCAGTGGAAAAGCAGGTCGGTGATCCAGAGCATAGGAAGGTATTACTTAAGCACCTGGCCCGAGGCAACTGCAATACTGATTGCAGGAGGATCATAGACGCACTTCCTGGTGATCCGTCCATCGCTCAGATGGCAGAAGCCTGTGCAAAGATAAGCACACGTAGCCGCAAGTTGGTTGCCTTGGCTGATGCTGTGCAGTTGCCTGTGGCTATGGCTGTACAACCAGCCGTGGCCACTGTGATGCAGCCTGCTTGGATAGTCCCTCAGGGCAGGCTGCAACAGCAGGGCAGTCCCAAAACCAGGAAAAAACAGGGGAAGAAAGTGCAGAAAACCACGGCCTTCTTGTTTTTGTGCACTCGATGCGGAAAACCAAATCATTATGCAAATAATTGCAAGGCGACGGTGCATGTCAATGGCCATCCCCTTCTGGTGTCGGGAAACACGAAACGCAGCGCGAAGCAGAGACGCGCTCAGACACAAGTGTTTCTGCCCCCGCCCAAACCGATGGAGGTCTGCTTAGCAGGCTTGCAGCCAGCACCCCCGGTTCAGCGGATGTTGACGTCTGCACAGCAGAATCTGTCCTTATAAATTCGGACAAGATACACAGGGTTCCCCTTGGATGCCTTTGGCCCTTTGGGTGATGGCATGAGTGCTTTCCTCATGGGGAGGTCTAGTGCTATCATTCAGGGTATCATTGTGCACACGGGACTCATTGATGCTGATTTTTCAGGGCAGATTCATGCAATGGTTTCCACACCCACCCCCCCTTTGACTATTCCAAAAGGCACCTGTATTGCTCAACTTGTTCCTTTTAAGTCTTCTGTTTCCAGGATGGAGGACCGGTCACGAGGTGACGGCGGCTTTGGCTCTACTGGGTTGCCTCAAGTCCACTGGACTGTTCTCCTGACCAAAGACCGTCCTGAGATTGTGTGTACTGTGTCCATGGCTGATGCAACGCCGTCGGAGATTCAACTCCGCGGCCTCCCAGATACCAGTGCTGATGTTACCATTCTCTCCCTGGCGGCTTGGCCCCCACAGTGGCCTTTGAGCCTGGTACAGAAACCTGTCGTGGGCTTAGGAGGAACGAAGCAATGTTATGTGAGCCAGAATCCTGTGATCATCACCAACCCGGAGGGACAGACGGCCATGATTTGGCCTTATGTTACGGAGACTGCTAAGAACCTCTGGGGGAGGGATGTTTTGGCTGCGTGGGAGGTGCGACTCAGCACGGATTTTTAATGGGGGCCACTGTGACGAAGGGCGCAAAGTGTCCCACGCCTCCTTTACAGTGGCTGGTAGACAAACCCATCTGGGAGGATCAGTGGCCCCTCTCTCATGACAAGCTAGTCGCCCTTCGCAAACTTGTACAGGAGCAGTTGGACCAGGGGCATCTGGAACCATCTACCAGTCCCTGGAACACTCCTGTGTTTTGTATCAAAAAGAAGTTTGGGAAATGGAGGTTGCTACAAGACCTCCGAAAAATCAATGCCGTGATGGAAGGCATGGGGACATTACAGGCGGGCATGCCATCGCCTACCATGCTTCCCGCGGACTGGCCGGTCCTCATCGTGGATCTGAAGGATTGTTTTTTTACGATCCCTCTGCATCCCAATGACAGACCAAAATTCGCCTTCACGGTACCAACAATAAACAATGCCGAACCAGCACAGAGATATCAATGGAAATTTTTGCCTCAAGGCATGTGAAATTCCCCGGTATTATGCCAATGGTATGTGGCCCATGCCTTATCTGGAGTCCGCAAGCAGTTTCCTGACGCTCACGTCTATCATTATATGGACGACATTTTGGTGGCTGCTCCCACCCAGGATGAGCTGCTGAGGATACAGCCTCAGTTGTTGAATGCTCTGCATTCACATGGACTGCAGGTGGCTCCAGAAAAGGTACAACAGCAACCTCCCTGGAAATATTTAGGCGTCAAAATTCTGGAACGGACTATCCGTCACCAGGAGGTGCAATTTGTGCAACCTGTGAAGACACTGAATGATGCTCAGAAGCTGGTAGGTGTCATCACTTGGTTGCGTCCTTACCTGGGACTAACCACCGCACAACTGTCTCCCTTGTTTGAATTATTGAAAGGGGACACTGATTTAAAGTCACCTCGTCAATTGACCCCTGAGGCACAAAAAGTGCTGGAGGAGGTGCAGCAAGCTGTTTCAGCTTGTCAGGTATAGAACCTTCCATTGATGTCACTGTGTTCATCACCACTCCTGATCTACATCCTACAGGTATCATTGGCCAATGGAATGATGATTGGACTGATCCTCTGCACGTCTTGGAATGGGTCTTCCTGCCTCATCAGCCGCATAAGATGGCAACTGCGTTGTTTGAATTGATTGCACACTTGATAATCAAGTGCCGACAATGCTGCTTACAATTGCTGGGTGCAGATCCCTCAAAGATCATACTCCCGGTTCAGAGGGAGGAATTTGATTGGAGCTATGCGAACAACGTTTCGCTACAAAGTGCTCTAGAGGGTTTTTCAGGGCAGATCACTTATCATCTGCCCAGCCACAAGCTATTGCAAGTGGCAAAAAATACTCGATTTTCATTACGACCCAAAACAAGCCAAGAGCCAGTGCAAGGACCCACCGTCTTCACTGATGGTTCAGGCAAAACAGGAAAAGCCATTGTTACCTGGAAGGATGGATCTGAATGGCAGATTTTGGAAGGCCATGAGGACGGGTCAGCCCAACTGGTTGAACTAAGGGCTGCCATCATGGCATTCGAAAAATTCTCTCAGACACCCTTCAATCTGGTCACGGACTCAGCTTATGTTGCTGACATTGCACAGCGATTAGGGTATTCAGTTTTGAAGGAAGTCAGTAACCCTGCCTTGTTTCATCTGCTGAAGACCTTGTGGTGTGCAATTCAGTCCAGGGTTCATCCCTATTACGTTCTGCACGTTCAAAGTCACACAAATTTGTCGGGCTTCGTAGCGGAAGGTAATGCAAGGGCTGACAAGTTGGCTAACCCAGCATGGGTTGCTCCTCAGCCTGACACACTCGCGCAGGCCAAGGCATCGCATGGGTTCTTCCACCAAAATGCACATACGCTGCAGAAGCAGTTTCACCTGACGGCCACTGAAGCTCGTGACACTGTCTGCTCTTGTGGCGACTGTCATGCCCTTGGTGCGCCGTTGCCGGCAGGGGTTAACCCCAGGGGCCTTAAGGCCTTGGAGCTTTGGCAGACCGATGTCACCCAGGTCGCCGAGTTTGGCCGGCTCAAGTATGTGCATGTCACGGTGGACACATTCTCCTCTGCAATGTGGGCTTCGGCTCACACTGGGGAAAAGGCCCGCGATGTCATTGCCCACTGGAGGCAGGCTTTTGCTGTACTAGGCATACCTTCCGTCATGAAAACCGACAATGGTCCTGCTTATGCCTCTCAACAGGTACGGCAGTTCCTACAGTCATGGGGTGTGACTCACAACTTTGGCATCCCTCATTCTCCAACAGGACAAGCAATTGTAGAGCGTGCTCATGGTACTCTCAAGCATGTTCTCCAGAAGCAAAAACTGGAAATGCAGGGTGAAACACCACACAGTTGCTTGGCCAAAGCATTGTACACCATCAATTACCTTACAGTTCCGCAGAACTCAAGTAACCCTGTGATTGTAAACCACCTCCTCTCGTTGCAGGCTTCAGATGACACACATCAGCCTCGAGTGAAGGTTCGGGTCCGGAATTTAGTTACCAAACAATGGGAAGGACCCTATGACCTGATCGTTATGGGGTGTGGGTATGCGTGCGTGTCCACAGATACTGGGGCACGCTGAGTACCTTCGAAGTGTGTCCTTCCTGACCTGCGACAGCAGAGGCAGAATCCGGCCGATAGGCGAGGTGGAGGCCGTGACCAGACTGAAGGTCATCAAATGGATGAATCCTTGGGCAATGACTCGGACGCAGATGACGCGAGTGATTGCTCTGATGATTCCTCCACGGATAATCACTGAACTCTGTACAGTTTTTTTCCATTGTAAAAATTGTTCATTTTTCTTTTTCTTTTTTTTTTTTTTTAAGATAAAAAGGGTGAGATGTCACCCTGGTTTTGAAGACTTTTCTAAGCCTTCTGTAATGTTCTTCATATTGGAGTCAGAAATTTCACCTTATCACACTTTCTACTATAAACACTGGCCATGTTTTGCTAACTGTCTTTCATTGTTTACATATTTCTAGGTGGGAGGAGAAAGGTGATTGACAGTTGGTTTGACCAATGTGGATTGAGAGGTGGAATTCCAGCCTCCAATCCACGGGCACCATAGGAAATGTATAAAACTGAGTTTTGTAAATAAACTCGCCCCTTTTTCCTGCTTCGCTCACCGGCATGTCCTCGTGTGGTTCTTTCCGTGTCCACTGTGACAGATGATACAGGAGAAAACCACACTGAAACCTTGCTAATGCTACCAGAGCAGAGAACATGATGTTTTAGTACTCCAAGGTATCAAAAATTATCTTAGTACTGCAGAAATAATAATGCTTTAAATAGGTTTGATTGTATTTTTCAGTATTGTGCATTATATTACACAGAATATGGCTGAAGTACACCCAGCACTCCTCAAGTCATATTTGGGTAAGACCATCTCCCTGGTTAGAATAAATTCACCTACCATCCTTGAATCTTTGAAACAAATTAATGTTTTTGTTCCAGTATTTGCCTTGAGCAAATTCTCCAGAACTACCAAGTCTTTTACTTCAAAGGTATTTTTTCACATTCATTCCTAAGCATTTTGCATTTGGCTCCTTGCATATCATTCCAATTGGACCAGCAAAAGGCATTTATAGGACTGATCCCATTCATTGACGTTGTAACAGCTCCAACTGAAAAACAATGAAAATAATGCTATTTATTTCAATGGAATTAGAGCCAGGTCCTTAGGACTTAAGTAGAACTTACATGGTGCTTAGGTTTTATGCTTGCCTTCTGCACAGGGGTGAATCTCATTTCAGCAAAATGCCACTAGAGTATAGCAAAAACTCAGCAACAATATAACCATCTAAGCCGGAAGGATGTCCTTATTTTAAAAGTTTGTACTCTGCAGTGTACATTTACATTGATTTTAGATAAGTTTCTATATACACACATAAACACTTAAAAATCCATGTTTTGCCCATTAAAATGCTGTGTAAATTAAATGCAGAAAATATGATCTATAAGTTAAGGAAACCCATCCTCCTGAATAAAAATAATGTTCATCTTTTCACCTAATAAAGCTTTGAAGAATTTCATTCGTACAACTACGTGCTATTTCAGTGTGTTTGCTCTTGACTGGTGATCACATCATTATCATTAAATTTTGCTGTAATAGAAGTTCTCTCTCCATGCCTTATAAAACCGTTAATCTGAAGGAATCGATTCCTGCCAGACTTCTGTTTTGCTGCTACCTGTGTGCAAAAGTCACAGCCAGGCTTCCTCTCCAGCCACCTCGGTGGAACAGTGTTGGGAAGGATGGAATAGAAAAGCCTTATAAATGTTATTGCTTGGCAAAAGATTTTAAGAATATGAAACGTATAATCGAGGTAGAAATGAAGGCGCACTTTGAGATGTAAGATGCCAAGCTGTTAGTTATTGAACAACTGGAAAACAATGGTTTAGCTGGTTGAAGGAGAATCTCTCTTAATTGAACAATACCCTTGGCAAATAAAGGGATGCCAAGGGTCTAAAGGTTGGGGAGACCCTGCCGACGTGGCAAGGAAGAAAAAAGGGGTCTAGAAACTAGCTTTTAGGGTTTAAAATGTAACACGGTATGGTAATGTAGTACTTCTATATAGGCTGTATGTAGATTCTATAGGATTTGTGTATTTTACTGGTTTGATGATTGTAAATTAGCATATTCAAGACAAAAAGAGATGTAACAAGAACTTAGGCATCTTCTTCATCTTTCTCTTTCTCTCTCTCTCTTGCTCTCTCTCTCTTGGGCACGCTATTAGCTGTGGCTGGCAGCTTTAAGCAGAGCTCTTGTACTCACAACCCTATGCAATAAACCGCATGTTTCAAGAGCTGCCCAGACTCCAGAGATATCTCGTGACTGTCCCCGAATCTCCTACAGAACAGGTCACTCCTGCTGGCCAGTGCTCACTTGTTCAGCCAACACCATCTCCCACACCTGCCAATGGATCAGCTGGAACTAGTGCTCTTGTCTTGGTTTGGAAAGACGGGTATCTGTCAGGGAAAACTGTCAGAACTGGGTTGCCCTTGGAATGGAGAATGTAAACACACACCCCCCTCCCTCCAAATTATTACTTTTTAGCAATGAGGAACTTTTGGGCAAAAATATGGGAATAGGAATAGCAGTTGTTTACTAGGAATATTAAAAAAAATACAAATTCAGTAGAACAAAAAACAAACAAGCAAACAAACAAAAGTCCTAGAAAACCCTGACAGAGGTTGTCAGGGTGTTGAAAGCAGTCCAAATAAGTCCTCCTGGAGTAACAGATGGTGTTGTTGTGTGAAATACAGATGATCCTGTAGAAAAAAAGGGTCCAGTGCTGGCTAGATGGGTCCAGTCTTCCTCTGAGGATTCAGTAGAAAATCAGCTGCATTAGTGTTTGGGATTGCAGGTTTTATGCTGGTGGAAAGACTTTGACTCCTCCCACTGAGTGGAGCATCTCACAATGGAATGAAGTAATGTTATCAGTCATGTGAGAGGCCTTAAATGGCCCATGCACAGGTGATGTCCCTCAGAGGAGGATGAGTGGAGGAAGAGATAATAAGGCACTGCCTTATCTGGTGTTATCAGTTGTCCCATTAACAGAAGGCATCCGCCCTCTTCCCCCCCTAGGGTTACAAGGGATAAAGAACAATATCTCCCAACTGGTTTCAACAGATGAAAATAGAATACACATTTTTGGTTACATTTTTGTCCTGGTTTAGGGCAAATTTGGGAGGAAACCCCTGAATAGGGTCCCTCTGGAAAGCAAACCCAAACAGCCCCTCCTCCCAGCCAGTCCGGGAAAAGAACTTCCTTGGAGAAAAGTGGAAAAAACCTATTTATTTAACAACAAAATGCCCACAAGCATTAAGAATGAATAATATGAAACAATAAAACCTCTTGCTGCTCTGAACAGAGATGGTAAACCTGAGAAAAATCCTTGCCGTGGGTGGCTCAGCTCACTCAGTTCTTTACCAGTCCCAGTCCCTCTGGAGGTCCAGGCCCGGTGGGCCGCAGGTGCAAGCCCTCATTGCTTCTCTGGGGTTTTCAGTCTGGAGCAGATTCAAAGAGTCCCAAGAAAAAGGAAAAAAAAAACAGTCCAGGGAACTTCTATGCCCTAGCTAGTTAAAACTAACTAAAAAGCAAAAGAAAATCTCTGTCACAGGCGCCTGTCTGTGCTTCAGACCCACACAGTTCGGAGAGAGGAATGTGTAGGAGGAGAGCTGTTTTCAAAATAAACTTGGCGCTTCTTCTTTCCCTGCTTCGCTCTCAGGGCCAATCTTAAAGGCACAGAACTCAATATACAGCACAAACAGAACAGACGGTTGGGGATACAAGCATCATAAAGTCACCCTAGGACAATTTTTCAACCCAAGACAGGAGCTTTCAGGCAAAAATATAGGAATAGGAATAACAGTTCTTTACTAGGAATATTAAAAAAGCAAATGCAGTAATAATAATAAAAAAAAAAAACAAGCAAGGAAATAAACAAAATTCCTAGAAAACCCTGACGGAGTCAGGAATATGACCTGACGCCCTGTCAGCCAGGGTGTTGGAAGCAGTCTAAATAAGTCTTCTTGGAGTGATAGATGTGGTTCTGTTGGAGTAGAGATGATCCTGTAGACAGGATTCAGTGGTGGTGAGATGAGTCTGGTCTTCTGGGAATTGAGTAGAAAAAAAAGGATGCTTGAGGTCTCTGGGTTTTCATTTTTATCTGGGTAGGGAATGGTTGGCCCCTCCCCACTGGGTGGTGCTTCTCACAATGGGATGATGTAATGTGTCATGTCATTGGTGAGCCTTAATGGCCCATTAACAGAAGATATCCCCCAGAGGGTGGACAGTTGATGAAAGAGATAAGGAACACTGCTCTACATGGTTTTAACAGCTGGTCTTTTCTCAGAAAGCATCTATTCTCCTCCCCCCTGGAGTTGCAAGAGATTAAAAAAAAACAAAACAAAAAAACCCCAAAAAAACCCCACAAAAACAACCCCAACTGTAGATACTACAGATGAAATGGAATACACATTTTTTTTGGTTACATAACCCAAGACAGCTGCCTAGGGCAGATCAAGCCAGGCAAGGCTAGCTGAAGCAGTTAAGGGACTTTGGACTAAGTTATTCAGGCTGCTTTTCAGCCAAAGCAAGTTAATGAACAACGAACAACTCCTGCAGATCTTTGTACTGACAGTCCTCAGCAGGAGAAGGATGACGAATCATTACAGTCAGTGGCCTCTTTCATTGGCACAGCTGGATTTGGCAGAGGATGTCTAGAGAGGATGTCTACAAGCAGCCAACTCACACATGGATTTGTATCTTGCTCGCTGATGGATGCCTGATGGAAACGAAAGACTACATCATCTAACTGAAAGGAATCATTGTGTATTTCAGTAACCAGAATTAGGTTTATCAGGTTACATTACTTTCCATCTCAATGTGAATAATAACAGAGGCTCCTATCCCAAAGACACTAAGTACCTTGGGTCAGACTGTGAACCCTTGTTTTGTAGTAGTGAACTCACTTCAGTAACCCAATTGCTTTAAAGAGACTGATCCTCTGTATTTATGCAAAATTTGGATTTAGTCATAATACTCATTACCATTAGGAAGATTTCAAGTTTACACCCTCTTTTTCCCTGAATAAATTGTTTGTCTGAGCTGTTTTGTCTAAGCTGTTTGTTTCTTTTTTAACCATGCTTTTTGTTAGGTGAGGTATGTTAGGATTTGCTTGCCAGACTTAACTTCTCCGGACCTCTGCCTATAAAGTGATTTGCCTATCACGAGGCCAGGACACCATGACTGAATCTAGTTATGTCAGATATATCCATTTCTTCCCTCCTAGGCATCTGTACTGAGTTAATTTTAAGCTCTGTGAACCAAGGAATTTGAGCCTGCCCTAACTCCCATTAAACTTGTTTGTGAGTATAAACTGAAGCTTATTTTTTAAATACTCTTATCTTTGTTACTCCAAGGCAACTTGCTCATCACAAAACAAAAATCACCAAATGGTATTCTCTCTGGTTCATTCTTTCATTCATTCTTTCACAAATGTGCACAAACAGGAACATAAAGAAAAAAAGGCTCTAGTTCAGCTATAAAAATACTGTCTGGAAATATGACATTTTAGTGTGAAGCTGCAAATCTATAATGATTCAAAATAGACACCTAGAAGCAAAATTTTTCCAGTTGCTCATCGTAGTCCATTTTTAGGTTCCGTTCCCTTCTTGATTTGTGAATTGTCAGACATAAGGTTCTCAAAAGAATTCCACAGAAAATATTTCATCTTGGTAATTTCTATGCCCTCTTACTTTACATTGAAACACACCAATAATGAAGAATCATCTTCCTGTTCTTTTACCTATGCCTTCCTCTCTTGCTTGTCTTTCCTCATTAACTTTGATATCACAGTGCCATCTACTTGATCAACGGAGTCAGGTTATTTTCCTTAGGAAATTACATGGCTGTAACACTGAAGAAATCAAAGGGCTGCTTGGTTTCCTGGCAAGTTCTCTCTCCTTCTCACCTCCCAGCCCTTTCAAAGCAGCACTGCCCTTAGATGTCCCCCTTTGGGAGCTGGCCCAGCTCCAAGCCTATCAGACTTACTACACAAAGCCCTGGCTGGATAGTGACAGATCCACAGTGCTATGAGGACAATTAAAGCCCTGCCGACTCTTTTCTCAGCATCCCTTCTCCTCTCTGGCAGGTGTTTCCGTTTGAGAGATGGGTCCCCCTCAGTAGGCAGAAAACACGTCAGCCTTTTGTGTGTGTAAACTGGAGCAGAGGCTTTGTTTGGAGTAAGAAAGCACCACAGGAGACGGATTGCATAGCTTGAAAGGTTGAGCCATCCCTTCTTAGAAATATCCTAGCCTAGCCTGAGCCCCAGCAGGCATGTACTTTATGAATTTTTCCTACAAATATTTAGACAAAAACACTGTAGACAGGGCTTAAAGAAATGCACTTACTTCTAAAGACCTGTTTCTCTACAGGAATCACCAGTCTGGCAAGATCAACAGGAGTGAAGGTGAGACTGCCACACTAAATAACTTTTCACCTACAAGACAGGCTTTTTTCTCTTTTTGTACTATGGAAAGGTGTTTGAAGTTTTTTTCCTATGTATATTTCAAAGTAATTTTGATTCATTCATTGTGAAAAATCAGCATGTAGACTCCCATTTTACCTGTCCCTAAGCCTTATCTTTTTATTGTTTTTTTCCTCACCTGTCACACAGTTCTTATCTTACCAGTACTGTTGCAAACAGGTAGAGTGTACGTACCAGCAACTTTCCTGTGCTCAAAGTCCTCAATGGGCCTTACACAGGATTGTTCTTATCAAAGCCTCTACATTTTGTCCCTCAGAAGACATCTTTGCTATGACTCCTGCATACAGGCTGAGTGACAAGGTACAGGCTTGCTTTCATATGCACTGAGGCTTCTCTGAATGGAGATGGGGAGCTACAGAGACAGCTGCACTCTGCTGTCATGCTCCACCTGTGGGGAAGCTAAGACAGATTTCTGCAGCAGTACCATGGTACCTTTCTGCTTCTCCATTGCCTGTCAAGTGTGATCTCTTTACATAGGTGAAACTGGCAAAGTCACTCTGCAGCTGTGGACTGAGGCTTTCCTTGGTGTCTGTGCTGACCATTGCAGTGAGCAAACTTGGAAATGCCGTTGCTACAGGACTCCAGCAGTGGTCTGTGCATCCACTCAAAGGGACCAGGCATGGTAGTCAACCCATACCAGTATTTTTTGTAGAACTTCTGGGATGCTAAGTTATAAAGACATCTTCTGTAACAGCTGTGAGTTATGACAAGAAAACAAGTAACTGTTTGCTTACTTAATGGCCATCAGTCTTTATGGCGCTTCTGGTTCATTTATAGCTCAGGACTGAGATAAAGGTTGGCACTGACCATACAACAATCAGCTCTTGTATATGGCCAATACAGTTGCTAGGGAACACAATGCCAATATTTTCTATGTTGACACCAGCACCTGTTCTGTTTCTTAAGAAGGGTGGCTTCTGTGCAAATAACTCCTGTGAGTGTTCGCATCAACTGGATTCCAGTTTGCTCTGCAGAACTGAGCATAACAGAGTAGTAAAAGAGATTTCCACATTCATTGTAAAAAGAGCATTTTCTCCACGTAGATACCAAATATTCTTCTTATCTTAGGGATTAGTGACTGGTACTGCTTTCCCATCAGTTGCTAATGGGGCCAGAAGAGAGCAGAAATAATTTGAAATTGAGAGAGGGTTCCTCCTACTATTGTGAGTGGCAGTGAGTACTTCACACACAGCTCTGACCCTGCGTTTTGTTATAGTTGGTAAAGATCAGCAAACAGTAATAAGAGTTCATAGGGGTCTTGCTCAAATGCACATCTGATTGTTTTTATGTAATCCCCCTGCTGGTTGCACAGGCATAGCCCACTGGTGTAAATCCATGATGGGACTTAATGTGATGATGGATAAACCTGGTTGTGCCTCAAATCTCCCTCCCTCCAAAGGGGATAGGGAAGCTACCAGTCCTGAACATGTCCCACTCATTTCAAGTATCACAGAAGATATGGTATTTTCAGCCTTTCCTATGTTGGGTGGCACAGAGGAGATATTTTAAGGTTGCAGTAAGTTCTCATCTACATTCTGAACTGTGGTGTAGGCCTGCTTTGGGGTCCTGGCTGCCTCCAAAATAATGCTGCAGGCTAAAGCCAGGTAAACCATTCCAAGTACAACAGCAGCAGCAACTACAGCTGGCTTTCCCCATAACAATTTTCTTGCTGAATGAACACATATCTTTTCACCCCCTGTGACTGAGTTTAAGAGGAAGACAACTTTTGCATGTGGGTAGACTGCTGTTGTAATAAACACCTGAGCAAACTTTACTATATCCTATCTTGGCTATAACTCTTCACGTGTCAGAACTCACAATGCCAAGAATTCTATTAAGTTTGTTCTTCTACCTTCACCCAGCCAAAATATGTTCCCCGGTTCTCCTCCAAATCATTTTAATTTAAATAAATATAATGAAATCTCATATAAAATGATGGCACCTCTGTTTTCTGAGAAGCATGACACTAAAATCCTGGTGGGGAGAGATACCTTCTCTGGGTAATTCTGGCTTAAGCAACCATCAGCCCTACCCACACCTGTTCATATGTGCCCTGCATCATCCCCTGCTTCATGCTGCCACAACTGCTTCCATAGCTGGTTGAGGAACAAATCAGGAGCACAGATCCAGATGGAAAATAGCCCAGGGAAAAGGGGCAAGGGAAGGAGTTTTCTGCCAGATCAGTTCCTCCATCTCATCTCAAATGCGTGTGTTTACACCCTGCAGTAATAATGGGAACAAATTCATCTGGGGAAAGGGTCAGGGTGGTGACTGTTTAAACCAGTTATACCACCCTAGATGAATACCAAGCTATTGCTTCAAAAAAAGAGCTCCTCCCAAAGTCCCCAGTGTAAGGAAATGGTTTGATTGATTCCCCTCAACTCCCACTTTAGTCTGTGTACTACTTGTTGCTGGAGCTTTGATGCTTGTCACAAGTGTGTCACCCGTCTGTCCCTGCCTATGCCTCTCCCTGCTGTCACCACTGCTCTGCCTTTCAAGGAACTTTTGTGGTCTGACTTGCAGAATAGAGTTTCTTGGGAAATATCAAAGAGGAGGCAGGATGTAACACATGAATTGCCTATGTAATATGTGACTACTCTGTGTGAGCACAAAATCTTCCCAGTATTCCCCTCACTTTATTCCTCTGCCAGATTGTGTTTGGGCTGGACACTGGCATGGTGCTGCAATTTGACATAGTTTATTGCTTAACAGTTTCATAACTTCTTTTCACTACTGGGTAGAAATGAAGAGCTTTGATGAGGAGATTGCATTACAGGACCAGTTTTGTAAAGAAAAACAAAACTTGGAAATGAGGTTACACTACTACGTCTCATCCCAGCTTGTTTTTTACTAGACAGTCCTTCAGGGACACAGCGTGGCAGTACTAAAGCCAAACGCTCTGCAAGCGTCTGTCAGAGGGACACTAGTTGTGCATGAGACTGACACCGATTAGGCTGCACCACGGGGCTCCCACCAGGTATTTCCTACAGCAGCGAGGCGCAAAGGGTAGGGTATCATAGCAGTGGCAGTGATTGCTACTGATGGCTTTTGGGGCTCTTCCCAGGATAAGTCCAGTCCAAGCTTAGATGCCAGCAACTCCTGCTGTTTTGACATGATGTCATGGGTTAACACTGGCCAGATGTTAATGCACCCATGAGTGTATGTTTTTCCTAATGAGCTACTGTGAGATGTGGTCAAGAACAGAGCAGAGCAGGCCTAAAACTTGAAAACAGAGAACAAAACTTTATTACATTACATAAGAACAGAAATAGAAAGGAAAACTCTAAACACACACAAAAACAGAAATTAAACCTTCCCAGAACATTTCTTCTCTTCCCCCAATTTCCACCCCTTACATGTTACCCTCCATAGACCAAAACCTTGGGTTTTAAATCAAACAATCACCACTCAAAAAAAGCCTAATCTTCAATTCAGCAAGGGAGAGAGGAGTCTCGCACCACAGACTGCTCCTCAGAAAACACAGGTCCACCCTTTATGTGTTTCCATGTCACCCATGGCACTGCCCAGAGAAGTCTGCCAGGGTGACATCCTCCTTTCCATGTCCAGTGCTCTCACCACTGTCCATGGGCCAAAGCTGCATATAGGGCTCTTTTAAGGATGCTTGCATGCCGAGCTCTCCCCATCTTTCCCCTGGGGCCGAGGGTTCCAAGAGCAGGTCTTCCCTGAGGGCAGAGGGCGCCACCACACCCTCCCCCTCTCTTCTCTGTTCGCTCCACTCTTAAAGTGCTAGTCACTGTAGTAAAAGCAGAGGCAGCTGCATCCACCCAAATGCAGTTTATGTTCAAAAGAGGCTTGAGTTCAGTCTATGGCTAACATTATGCAAGAAAAGTCCAGCTCAGAAGCCACTCCTCTTCAATCTTTGCCCATCTAGGGTTCTTTTCAATTGTACTTTATCATCTCGGTCCCAGGCTGTTTTTCTTTCTCTTCTGAAACCACTAGCCATGAGAATCAATGTCTGGGAAAAAGTTTCCTTCTGCCAAGAAAGGGTTAACAGTTCCTGGCTCCCGGGAGGGTCCCGGACTCAGCACCTCTTTACACAGCCGGGAACTTCTCCTCTCCCCTCCCCCTGCTCTTTCTTTGCTGCTGCCTGCTGCCAGTGTTCCAAACGCTGAAGCAGCAGTCTCTCTCCTTGGAGGAGGGGGGGAAGGGGGGGGGGGGACAGAGACGGGGGGACAGAAGGCACCTCCAAAGTTCTCCACCCCTCCATCCTGGATGGGGCTGGCCCAGCTCCAGTCCCGTTCTTGCTCTTTCCCCCCCCCGGGGCCCCGGGCCTACCTCAGCCCGGCCACTTGGCCCCCCTCCCCCACCCAGCCTGGGTAGGGGAGGAGGGAAAAGGTGCTCCTCTCCTGAAAGCGGAGCCAGAAAAGAGGAAGTCCCTCTGGGAAGCCTCGCTTTTAACCCCTTGTGTCCCCGGAGGTGTGTCCAACCCCTCAGTGGCCACTAAAAGTGCCAACATTCAAACCTGACTACTGATTGGTTTGACCACAGCCTCCTGAAAAAACTCACTTCCCCTCAAACCAGGACACATGAGCTTGATTAGACCAGTGCTACAGAGGATCACTAGACAGTACATGTATGCCAGAGGCCATTGCTAGCAGACAGGATAATAAGATCTCTTCCAGGGGCTAATCCAGAGGTATTATGAGCAGGTGTTTTGGTGTCCACTCCCCTGGCTATCACAGCATGGTGGTTGGCTGTGGTATCCTTCACAGGTCCTTGGCCGGCTTTTGCCTTGGCTTTGGCTACTTTGTATGTAGTGTAAAGTGGGACAGAGCCTGGTTTGAGACAAGAATCAGCTCCATGCTGCTTTCTACCTCCCAAAGGGGCTTTAATGTCCTTCTCAGCCCTTTTCTTCATTGTCATGGGGGATTGGTCACTGTGAAAAACGAGGTTCACTTGGTAAAATTTTAAAGTTTAATAAAAAATACAAATAGACAATCAAGAGACAATAAGAACAAGAGTATTTTTTTACAGGCACCTGGGTACCTTGACATGGAATTCACCATGCGGTACACCGCTTAACAAAAGACTCGTCCCTTAAAAACACTAGTGTGTTGAATATTCATATATTACATACATGATTCAAACATTCCTTTCAAATTTTAGGTGTTTCTGTTTAATCTCAGCTCCCCCCCATCCCCCTTCTATCTATAAATCTGGCCTTCTCATGGATCCATACTGTCACCTGGGCTATGCCATAAATCTTTCCTCGGAGCCTTTTTAGAGTTGTTGCTGCTATCTCTTATCCAGGTAGGATACTGTGAAAAAAATTCTTTGGTTATCTTCTCTATTTCTTGAGCTAATTACAAAAGCATCTTTACATAACATAATTTCTATTTTACTATTATGCTATAACCTAAAAACTACATTTACCATATTACTAAAAGAAATTATATGAATACAGCATAACTTCTCAACATAACACATGGGATATTCATTTTAATATCTGCTAAAAGCCAATCATATAATATGCATTTATAACAGTCACCTTTCAAACCTGTAGATCCAGAGTTTCCAGCCCAAAAGCTACACCTCTCAATGGAGTCTGGAGACTGGCAGATGCAACTTGATATACAAGGAGCTGGGGTCCTGACCAGGCTGCCGGAGTGCGGCTCAAGTGGGTGGCTTGCCTCCCCTTCCCATTTGCTTTGCCCTCTGCTTTCCGCTGCCCAGCAGTGCAGAGAGGGAAGGGCTCCAGTGGAAGCATGGCTGTGCCGGGCCGCACTCGGGCATCTCTCTGCCAGACAGCTGGGAGCAGGCAGTTCCTGCTCCAATGTCAGCACCGCTGGCCCTGCCGCAGGGTGAGCAGCATGCCCTGCAGTGGGGAGAGGGCCCGGGAATGGCTGCGGTTTGGGGCTGGCTCTGAAAGCGGTCCCGCCAGGTGCGCTTACACACAGGGCAAGTGAATGCAAACGCTGCCCGGGGCGGCAGCTTCCCAGGGGTGGGGTTGCTCCTGCACAGGTGGCAGGTCTGAGCCCGGGACTCTGCGGAGCCTGGCGAGCCTTGCTGCAAACCCAAGCCCAAAGCAAGTAGCCTTCACCTGGGCAGGGAGGTCACCTCCCTGAAAATAAAGCTATTGCCCCACTGCCACCACCATCACCATGCAAGGCTGTCCATGGCGAGCATGGACTGTCCGGGGAAGGAAGGCACCGGGGGAAGGAAGAGGAATTTGACCCTGCTAAGGAACAAGCTCTTCATGGGTGTCCTAGTTTAGGACAAATTAGGGGAAAAATCCCCACAACTCCCTCCCCCACCACCGGGTTCGGGAGGAATTTCCTCAGAGGAAAAGTGGAAAAAACTTGTTTATTAAGAAACAACAACAAAAACACCCCACTCCCCAACACAAGAAAAACAGTCCGAGATGACAAGTGTTTTCACCAGTCCAAGAGAGGGTGAGCATTCTCTGCTGGGGAGGGTGCCAAAGCTTCTTTCAGGTGCAGACTCCGGGGGGGGGGTCCCTTGACGTTCCCAAATCAGGGCCCGAAGCAGGTCCGATGTCTTCAGGGAAGGGGAGGAAGGAAAGAAGGGGAAAAACAAAAGCAGAAAAATGGCAAAAAGCAAGCAAAAAGCAGAAAGCAAGAGAGCAAAGCCAGCAAAGCGAGCCTAGCTAGCAGCAAGCAAGCCAAAAGCAAGCAGCCGGGGGAGGGGCTCAGCTATAGACAAAACAGAGAACATGGGAACAGAAACACACGATTTGGGATACAAAGCATGAAAATATCCTGTCACCCCAGGACAATGGGGCAGAGGAGGAAGGAGCCAGTGGTGGAGAGCACCACCACTGCTGGGGACCACGGCAACTTGAGGAGGAGTCAGTCTGACAGGACAGAGTACAGCCAGAAATTGCAAGGTACTGGGGAAGCTTGTTTGGTGCTCTGCTGCCAGGGATACTCTGAGCTGGGGTGGTGTCTCCATGCCCTCCACGCTGCAGCCTTCAGATAAAGAAGGGAATGGCAGGCTCTCTCCCCCCACACCCACAGCTGAAATGAGCAATAGCCCCTCTCACCCTTGCCCCCCACCTCCAGACTGTGAGATGTTTCCCCTAATTTTTCTAAATAGTGTTTTGTAGGCAGGACACAAAATATAATTGAAGGTTTTGATGAGTTCCTGCAAAACTCATATGCAACCAAAATCTTTCTCCTTCACCAGAATGCATTTGCAACACAAACAGTAATGTGAAAATAGGATGGCTCCATCCTATCTGTCTTTGGCTATTGTATTAGGTGGGATATGTGCCAAGTCATTAGAAGCATCAAGGACTTTTTTTTCTCAATTAAAGATATTGCAGTCTATAAACTGTATGTCCTAATATATGCTTGGATGGATATACTGATGCAAATTATACTATTCTGTGATTATGGAGTTAGTTGCTTTTCAAATAACCGAATTGCATATGGACCACAAATTGTAGTAAAGTATGTCAGTACTGGGCTTGTCAATCAAAAATTAAATGTGATGCCACAAATTGAAGAAAAGCATGAAGAATGTGAATGGCAATTTCTGGGAGTGCTCTGGAATACCAGCTGATGAATTTCTGTGGGTTTACAGGGTCTTGAACAACAGGGTTTGAGTATTATTATACTCTAAGCGTGTATTACTAATAGTGCTATAACTGCTTAGTGACAGTCATTCTTGCAGCCATAATCCTTTATAAGGAAATAAAATAGAAAAAATTTTGTATTGCTGTTTTGTGGTTTTGATGTACTTAATTAGGAAGTAGCATTGCTTCAGAGAGACAATTAAAGCAGAAAATAAAATATTAAGCCTGAAAATATTAGGTTTTCTATGGGGACTGCATATGCTGAGAACAGAGAAGTTCATCAATAGTGCTATTCCCTCCTCATGATAACTAATCAATGAGAGGGTGAAAAATACTCAGTTAAGTCAGGCCTACGATTCAGGAATCTGGCAGGGGTGTTTCAGGGCACAAGCATTGATTGCTGTGACAAGCTCCTGGCACATGTCCCATCAAAACAGCAGATTTTAACTCGTGAATGGGGTTGGCCAGGTGAGGTCAAGGTTATCAGAGAAGTATCTAGCAAAAAGGTGTGAAATCTTTCTGTCCTGTGTCAGCCATATTCAAACCATGAATGTCTCCCAATTAAAATCTGAAGCAGAGGCTGTGGGGAAGCCCAGGAAGTCATGGCAGAGTGTGAGGTTGTTTATGGCAGCAGGCCAAGGAGACAGTAAATCCAGCTTTACAGCTCCTGCCACCTGCTGAGACCACCAGGGCCACATATTGCAAAGCACAGTCTAGTATCAGCTCACTCTGTTTGCTTGCATTTGTTTGAGAAAAACAGTGATGGGTTAACAAGGTACCTGCAGGCTTTGCATTGGATTAGAAGTTGCCTGTCCTCAGAGTGAAAATACAAAGGCAATAGAAATTCCTATTAAGTATATTTGCAGTCGCCATAAAAATGCAGTTGTGTGCCAAGGCCTGACCTGGATCAATTTTTTCTGAGATAGGTGTGCCTGAATTTGATAACGATCATGGATCCCAGACCTAATGTTGGCTACCTGCCAACACTGACGATGTGCTGTGGTTGTACACCTTTATGTTCCGCATTTTTCTCGTAGCACTTGGATGCAAAGCAGCTCTCTTCAAGGTGAGGGAAGTGGTTTTGCTCAAATGGAAGCTTTTGAGCTTTCCATTCTCGTTAGGAAAACCCAGCAGCTCTGTTGGTGACAGCTAGTGTAATAAATGCTGAGCCAATTCCAAATTAATAAATGATTTTATTAATTTTAGAAAAATAATTGTACAGAATTTCGGGTAAGCCAACAATCAAAGAATCAGTGTCAAGTCCCGGGATCGGCACTGGGTGAACCTTAGCTGCGGCTCTATCGCCCCCCCCCCCCCCTCCCCCAGTTCACGCTTTTGGTTCCGTGAACCCAGTTTTAATACAGTTCTTTTAGCGGCTCAGAGCATTACTTCATGCTTTCTTTGTCCCTTCAGTTTTCCTTCATATTCATAGAGGTCCATCCTTGCCACTTGGTCAGTTGAATCAGCTTTACTTCATATTCATGGAGATTCATTTTTGCCATTTGGCAATAGTCCTTCTGCGAGGAGATGAATATTAGGTATATATTAGGTATGACTTCTGGGACTCACGTATTGAAATGTGTGCCCCTGGTGGCAGAGCACGGCCCGTCTTGGTGGTAATGGTTGGGTCGTTTGCAATCCCATCTCTGGTGAGGACCCATCTTCCTCAGACCCCCCTCTCCTTTTCTCTTGTCAATTTGGTCATTCCCCGGTTCCCGGCAAGGGTCGTTACCGAATCCCTCTACCCCCCTCCCCAGCCTTGTATGATTTAACCGTTTATTTCAAAGGGCATAACTTGATTTATATTATACATACATTATAAACGCAAATTATTCCACATCATTTATCACAGCTAGTTTGTTGTGTTGAGTGTGGCACCTGGTCTGAACTTTCTGATCACCCTAGAGTGGTAAATGCTTTGTAAAAAGATACAAATGGTAATTTGCACTTGCTTCCAATAGAAATTGTTAGAAATGTTTAGCCAATTCCAAATTAATAAATGATTTTATTAATTTTCAAGAATCAACAAACAAAATTTAGGGTCAGCCAACAATCGAAAGTTCAGTGTCGAGTCCCGGGATCAGCACTGGGTGAACCTTAGCTACGGCCTCTAGTGCACCATAACTCCCCTGTTCACAAATTCAGTCTTTTTGGGGTTTGCTTATATACAGTTTTTTTAGCCGGGAGCAGAGTATTTCTCCACATCTTCTTTGTCTTTCCTCTTTTCCTTCATATTCATGGGAGTTTAATTCTGCTGTCAGGTCTGTTGAATGGTTCTTCTGAGGGAGAATGAATATTAATTCCGTTTCTCGGAATCATGTATTGAGATGCATTTGGTTTCTCGGAATCGTGAATGGAGAGGTGTCCCCCAGATGGTGGAGCGAGATCCATATCATCGTAATGGCTGGATCGTTCACAGTTCCAAGAAGACCCATCTGTCTTCGGACCCTCCTTCTTTTCTATTGCTAATTTTTCCCCTCTAGGTCATGGATATTTAGACAAATGTGTTCAGAGATTTGCAAAAATTAAGGGAATGACAAGGTTAACTTTGTGTTGTATAAGAGACCAAAAAACCCAGTCATTGCTGCAGCAAGTGAGGAAGTCATCAAGGCCCATCTATTCCAGGCTGTGATGGAGTTTTTCTTCTTTCTGATCCTGACAGGTTCTGTTCAACAGAGGTGTTAAGACCCTTATGACCTGAATTCTTGCCAGTGTCATTCCTTTTACAGCAACTCATTATACCTTTGTATTGCCTGAGTTGCTAAAGCGTTTGCTTAGGCCTCCTGAGAGACTGAACCAGGCATCTGGAACCACCTGTGAAAATCCCACTTGTAATGGCTTCACCTCTGCACTTCTGCTGGAAGCAAAGCCCTTTTCCTAAGCAGAGGTGTGATTCTCACTGCTGTGGCTTCAAAGAAGGAAAGCCCTTTAATTGAAGTATTACACCTGAATGACTGTTATCCCCGCAGGAAAAAGAAATAAAACCCCTCTCATTGGACCAACAAATAATTCATGAGTCTTTCTACAGAGGAACAGCAAGGAAAGTATGTCACCTTGTCTTGTTTGGCTTGGCAGAGCCAGAGTGCTCGTAAGAGGTGCAGCTGCTACGACTTGCCTCCCCTGCTCCCAGAGCCACGCAGCCTCTGCTGCCAAAAGCACTCTTCTGTCGCAGCAGCGCGGCAGGTGACAAAATGCCAAATGACAAAACACAAACCTCCTAACAAGCAGCTCAGGGTAGGGTGGGGATTCCAGATAGAGACTTAATTATGGAAAAGATAAGCTGGAAGAAAACGTGACCCACCTGGCTGCTGCACCCATTTAGTCCTGGGCTGAACTTGCTCAATTATCTCTTTTTTTTTCTTTCCTGCATATCAAGTATGGCTGCCTGTTTGGAGCCACAACAAAAGCAGTAACAACAGACTTTGACACCTCTGTTTCCTCCAGCTGTGAGTCTCATATTTTTTTCTACAAACAACTTTATCCGCTTCAGAATGTGGGACCAGTTCTCAGAGTTACAAAGCTGCTCTGCAACAAGAAGACCCATCTGTCTTCAGACCCTCCATCTTTTCTATTGCTAATTTTGTAGTTCCCGGTTTCCCAACAGGGGCATTGTTCATCCCAAATTCCCGGCAGAGGCAATTGTCCATCCTAAAAACCTGTTTGTCCCAAGCTTGACTGACTTTTTCCATTTATTTTACAGAACATTTCTTAATTTATATTTTATATACACCATAAACACAAATTATCCCATGTCATTTATCACAGGAATTGTGGGAAAAGCTCTGTGTTTAGTTGCCTCTCTTCTATAGTCTCCTGTTAATATATTCTGTGACACATAATCTGCAGACTTGGGGTAGGTATTAGCACAGACGAGGATGTGTAAGAGAGATGCAACAGCAGCAAGCCCTGCAGAAGGAAATCTGTGAGTGGGGCACAGATAAAAGTCAGGGGCTGCAGGACCCCGATCTGTGTTAGTGGCAGGCAGCCTAGGCAGAGCACAGGGAGCAAGGTGTCTTCACACACCCCAGCACCTACATCAGCATTGCAGTACATTTGTGCAAGGTGAAGCATGGGCAAGGCACCTCTCAAGGGCCCTTCCACCCCCTGCAAACTCTAAAGGTTTCCCTGAGTAGGATCCGGGATGTTGCCCTCCACAGCCATTTTCAGCAGCTCTGAAGTATATGCTCAAAATGCAGCTCAGTGTGGTGGAAATAGGGGCCCCCAAATAAAAGCCTGTGAAGAAAACAAAACAAAAAGCCCAAGAGAGCAAGCAGTCAGGCATAAAAACTCTTAAGAATTCAATTTCTGTGCTTGGATTTCTTTTAAGTTTTGTTTTATACTGTAAACCAATGTTTTCTATGAAGAGTGAGAAAGGGTCTTTCTCACTCTAGATCTCCACGGTAATCGAGGTGGTTTGTTCCATCAGTCTACAAACAGCAGTGCACAATAGCATTGCCAAAGGTGAAAACTTCTGCAAGTGTTTTTCACTTTAAAATTAAGGATGCTTAAGACACAGGAAAGCATTTTCATGGTTAATGACCATAGTAGATGCATCTATTCAATAGCTTATCTGGTGTGAATGGCCATGCAACACTTCCTGACTTTACTCTTTTTAAAAAGGAAATAAGATGCAAAATAACTATTATATTTTCAAGGAGCTTGGCAAACATTCATGCCTGTACTTCAGCTCATCCTGTGAGATAACCAAATGCCTGCCAGCTCCATTTTAGATAGGGGAAAATAAGGTGATTGCTATCAAATGCCAGGTTCATGATAAAACCATGCAATCATTTAGAACTCAGATTGTACTTGCATACTTGGAAGAGTCCAGGAATACCTTGATCAGGCCATATATATTTCTTCCATCAATTGGACATTACATTTCTGAAGAGGGAAGAGAGGGGTTGAAGAAGATATATTCATTAGCATCTGTGGTGGAGATGCAGGAATAATATCAAGGATCATTGTAAGAGCTAAGGAAGAGCTCCTGTGATGTTTCTATGCATTTCTCTGCTTTACATTCACTAGAAAATTCTGCAAGTATGTTCTTTCAAGAGGAATGAAGAAGTTGCAAAATAAAAAGTGATATTTAGCATCTCTATTTTCACATGTATTATCTATAGTTGTTAAGCTGGTAGGAGTTATTTCTACAGTGAAAATCCATCAGTAGCAGCTTTAAAAGTAACTATATTAATATTTATGTACTGTATGAATGTTGAGATCAGTCTTTGAACTAACCCAAAGCTTCCAGTCTGTGAGTACCTGTGTATTTCAATAAAAGGGGTTTGCTTGATGCAGTTCTTGGCACATGTTTGCAAGATCAGGGCAGATTAACATACAGCATGTCATGGGGACAGATGCTATTAACTAAAAAGGGCACACCGTGAAAAGGCATTTAAAACATAGTTCACTGTCTGTTAGGTTTTGGGCAGATTGCTGTTTTTTGTTAATAACTGTATGTCAAACTTGTGCTTGCTGTGAAAAATGAGCTACAGAAAGTGGTGGGTTTCCTGAAGGAATCAGAGATCACATTTGCAGTGCTCAGCGAGACAATTCATGGTGCAAAAAAGCACCTTGTCTTAGAAATTATTCCATATTAACTCCTTTACAACTTTGGCTGTGAATGGGTCAACTGGCCTGGTAAATGATTTGCACACACTTCAATTTAAAATGCATCAGGGACATACCCATATTAGACAGTGGTTCAAATCACACAGCTGCCACAGTACACTGCCTCAGAGCTTATGTCTGAACCCTGAATGAAACATGAGATTGGAAACTAGAAGTTATTAGCCATAGAAATTAGAAGATATTTATTAGAAATAGGCATTCAGATGATGCGTGTTGCTTAGTACTTGCTGCTCTTTGTGCTGTATCAGTTGCCTAAGGAGGGAAAAGACAGATGTGCTAGACCAATATTGAGGAATGCAAGGATGTCTGACAAGGGGATCGATGTTTACCAAAACAGGAGACAAGAATCCAAGATTACCAGAGATACTGAGATAACAAGGCTCCTCAGACCCCAGGACCAGATAAAGACTGGTTTCATAGCTTGGACTATGACCAGAGGATCAGTGAGCATGCACAAGACAATGGGGTCAGAAGTTCATCTTGAGAGGAAGACTCCTTCCTTCATCCCCGAGACCCCCAAGATGACCACCAGAGACAACTGCGCAAGCGCAAAAGACTGATAAGCTAATTAGCATACAAAGTGGAGAGGGGGGAGCCAAGTAATATGGCAGTATTGTGAAACTTGCTGCTTATGTAACATTCTATAGGATAAAAGAAAACACAAGTGAGTGAGGGGCACGCATGCCTTTGGGAACTATCCCGCATCGCGTCCAGTGCTGAATAAACTACATACCTACTTTAAAACTCACTTTGGCTCTGAGTTTGAGTTTTTCAGCGGGTCAGAATGCCTTGTGTTTTCTCTGTCTAATGTAGTTATGAGAACTAAGTAGCACCAGTAATGATGCAGAAACCAGCAAAATTATACAAATTCTTGTATAAGCTACTATCCCTTGGTATACAAAAGCCCAGTCAGAGCCAACTCATCCACCTTTGCTCCATCTCAAGCAGGGCACCTTTCTCCATCTCATCATTGTCCCTGCTTGCAGAGCACACCATTCCTTCCTGCATGGGCTGCCCATGGTCTCAGCTTCTTGCACCTCCCACCAGGTGTAAAGATCTGCTGTGTTACTCCCCAGTTCCTTATTTGCTTTGTGCTGTACTAACTTTCTATGGACTACAATGCAGATAATGTCTTATTTCACTGCAGAATGTATTGATCTGTGGAGAGGCTAGTTTGCTAAAGTACAGTAAGAAGTAAAATTTCAGATTATTTCCTGAAGTGCAGGAGATGGCTCCATGAAAATTCTCCCCCCTGTGCCCTGTGATGAGAAGTCACAATCTAACAAATACTTCTGTTTTCTCCCATGCAAATTTAGGCTCAGGGGATCTAATTCAGCTAACCTGTGCTGCAATAAAGCTAGAGTAATTCCTTGAACTTACTGATTTGTCTGTCAGGCTGGGAAGCGAGCTCATGTTTTCAGAGCAGAATCCATTATGTGCCACAGTGTTTGCACAGCACTTAGCACAACCGAGCCCTGCTTTGGGGCTGAGGACTTTTAGGATCTGCCACAGCAGAACTGGGAACTGCAGCTGAAGGGAAGACTGTGATGCCTTTGTGAAAGTAGGGCCTGTATTAATTACATGGAAGCTGGACTGAGCAACACAGAGCACAACCAATGTGGTGAAATTATACCTTCTCCTGTGTCTAGCTTCAAGTTGCTCTTGTACTAGTTGTTTAGCAATTTGCAGCCTTTTGTAGGAGGATAGCTTGTATCATAAGGTAGAGCTATCCACACCTGGGCCTCAAACCAGGCCTCAGACCAGGCCTCAGGCCTGGTCTAGCAGGCCTCAGTACGTTCAGCATACGTAGTAGCAGATAAACTTATCTGCTACTACGTATGGGTTAAGGTGGTAGTGTTACTAACATAGAACAGTTACTGGGAAGACACGGTGGCTACCTTAAACTGCAATAGCTTACATATTTCTGTATTCTCACTGCCTATCAGAATGCACCTGTTCTTGTAAACTATTCTGTCTGTATTTAACCCACCATCTCACAGAATAAATCAGATTACGTGCTTAGAACCATATTGGTGTGGACGCACGTTATTCTAGCCCCCGATCTACCAGGGCTCCGCCTTTATCTGGCGCCTGAACTAGGGACGGAGCCTGGTCAATACGGCTTAGACGCTGTCTGTTCAAGACTCAGATATTGTCCGCCTGGCTTCGATGCTGTAAGCGGAACTTATTTACCGTCCACCGGGCTTCAATGCTGTACGTGAGACGTATTAGCCGTCGCTGAGCTTAGATGCTGTAGGCAAGACTTAAATGTTGAAGACCTTGCTTGATTTAGGACGTGTGTGTGTCGCTTACGGAACACAGTCCTGGATACTCGGGGCAGATCGGGGAGCGTCTGTCGATTGGATTGGTCAGAAAAGGCGACAGTGCCACCTACTGTCAGCAGAGAGAAGGTAAGAGCGGCAGACGCGGAGGGATTCAATTATGGACCGGTACCTTTTGGCTGCCATGCAGCTTGTAGCGTCCATTGTCTCGAAAAGAGGTGAAAATATCAAAGACTCTGATATAAATCGGGTAACCCTATGGGTTCGGGAAGAAGGAAAGCGAAAGCGGCCAGCATCTCTTTGCAGAGAAGCAGGACGGAAAGAGAAAGGCAGATTGCTATGGGACGTTGTAGTTTTACCGGGAAAAAGAGCAAAGAGACGTTCAGAGTTAAGCGTAATTTGGGAAAAAGCAATAAATACCTTGCGAACATTCGCAGAAAAGAGCAAAACCGTAATTTTAGCCGGAGATAAACAGATTCCCTGTCCCTCTACTTCCCTCTCCAAGATAAAGGAACAACAGGAAAAATCTAAGGTAGCCAGACGCTTCAGTGGAGATTCCATGCATTCCACGCATTCCGAGAGTGAGAATGCAGCTCCGCTTTGCCCCTCCCTTTGTTCGTCTCTGGCCGGCTGTGCAGGGAGAAGGCAGGAAATGCTCCCTGCACCTCTCGGGCCGAATGAACACAACCAAGAAGTAGCTCAGCTGCCAGACCCGGGAGGCGGTGCGAAAGATGAGAAGGCAGGAGGGGCCGAAGGCGGAACAAGGAGG
The DNA here is from genome assembly GCF_021018805.1 of Prinia subflava. NCBI lineage: Eukaryota > Metazoa > Chordata > Aves > Passeriformes > Cisticolidae > Prinia > Prinia subflava. The sequence continues at coordinate 274,389 of NW_026960612.1, forward strand.
GCACAAGTGATGCAACAAGGAGGCGGATCTCAGGGAGGCAGCAGCAGCGGAGCGACCGGCAGTGTTCCTGGCCGAGCCTTGTTTTTTTTCTCTGTCCCGCTCAAAAATATAATAAACAAGGTGTCTACTAATGAGAATGCCAGCACACCATCAGCTCAATTAGAGGCTCCTATGCCCCTGTAGTCTGCCAATCAACTGCACTAGCCGACGGACTGGGCTCTGAAATCTTCTTACCCCCCCCCTTCGCTAAGTGCAGAGGCTGTCAGTATCGTCTTTGAAGATAAGCAAGCATCGTAACTCGACCCTGTGTCGTGCTATTACCCAGGAAGCCTTCAGGATTGTTAAACAGAGATAGTGAAAACATGCAACAAGTGGACATTGCAAGAAAAACACCAGAAAAAGAAGGGAAAATAGTCATCTGTCCCTCTATTGTGAAAGAATCCATCACTGTGTGAGAAATGCAACGTGAAAAAGAAAGATATATCCTATCATGAAAAAGATAAAGCAAAAAATGAAATAGAAATGAGTTCTTAGCTAGAGTTATTAACTCTGTGTAAGGATGAGTTGTTTCTACATTTTGATGTTGTTAGAATTAATTTTTGTGTGAATTAATTTGAGTTTGAGTTAATTATTGTTAAACACATAATTTTAAAGCTTGTTTTTAGGATTTGGGCCCTGATAAGTTTAAGTTAAGTTTAAGTCTATACTTAAATGTTAAGGAGTTTAATTAGTAATGAATTTTTAGTGAGTTACCACACATATAGAGTTTATAAGGTTAATGAGGGTTGTAGATTTTTGTTGAGACTTACTTATGTTAGATTTAAGAGTTAGTTGATTTAAAGAGTGTTTTATAATTTGTAAAAGGTATAGTTGTTTAATTTGTAAAGTTTAGTTAGAACAAAAAAAAAAAAAAAAAAAAAAAAAAAAAAAAAAAAAAAAAGGCTGAACAAAGCCTCATCCCTCATCTCAGAACTCTCAGCGTTGTTGTCCTGCCTAGAGAGGTGGGTGCAGCTGGCTGAAGCCAGCCCAGCCCCTGGCACATCTGTTTGGGCAGAGAGGCTGTGCTACTGCTCTTCGGTTTGGTCTTCTGTGCTGGGGGAGAGAGATGAGGGAAGCACAGTAGTGTGCCCAAGGGGTGAGTTTCAGAGCCTGGGAATGTGGTGATATGTTTTGTTCAGTGATGGCACTAGTGAGAGAGTTGAGAGCCGTGATGTCCCCATGCCTAGCAGAATGGGACAAGGGTGAGGAGCTTTAGCCAGTGAGACTTTTCAGTCAGTGTAAATTTTGAGAGGATCAAGATAAGTTATAATAGAGGTAATTTGAATTCAGAGCCATGACGGCCCAGCCTTCTGCTGAGCAAAGTCATGTGGCACAAGTTCTCTCAAGCTGAGTGACCTTCTCCCAGGTTCTCCAAATGGCAAATCTTCCCAGCTTCGACCACAGCTAGTGAGTTGAGAATAATGTTTCCTGAAACAGCTAAGTAATCTACAGGCTGAAATTGTACTTGTAAAGTCCATGTTTGTCGTTTGTCAGCCGCATAAGAGCTTTTGGAAACATGATTCACAGCATTTTGAACTACCTGACATTCAAGAGGCAGTTGAGAGAGCCAGCAATCTTCCTGGGCAGGAGGATGCCAGGGCAGCAGAAATTCACTGATAATCCTGCCAGCGGTAGCAGTGGAGTCAAGAAATTTTTGAGAAAGGTCTTAGGGCAATGAGTAAATAAACAGTTTTGCCCAGTGAAAACAAGTTTGACGTTATAACTGTGCTTGGGAAAAAAAAAAAAAAAAAAAAAAAAAAAAAAAAAGAGGAGAAAGAGGGAAGAAACAGGTTTAACTGAACTGAAAATAACAGAACATTGATAAAGAAGATTTAAAACGATGCAAATTGTTAGATCCTTGATTGTATTGTTAGTTGTGAGTTGTCCTAGTGTATGAGAGTTTTAAAAGATAAGAGTTTTAAAATATAATTCGATGACATGTTAAGTATATAAATTGGTAGCATTAGTAAGTTGATGTTCAAGTTTTTATGTTGTGTTATTTGTCGATAGGGTTTTCTAACAAGTACTTGTCATTTTAAATGATTCTATTTATCTTTTTAGCCATCTAAATATTTCATAAATGTTGTTAACAAATATGGTTGTATTATTAGGTGCAAGTCAGAATTTTTTCTTAAGTGTCATGTTAAGTATATAGCTTGTCTCTTTTGTAATCAATCTTGTATGTTTTATGCAATGTTTTAGTATGTCCTTTTGAAGCTTCATTTGATTCTTTTAACTGTGTTACGCATTTCGATTGAAATGAGATTTTGAGCTTGTTTTGGTACCTCTTGTGTGAGTCGAGACATTGCATTTCAGTTTGTTAAATCTTTAAGTGTTTTTCAGAAGGTCTTGGAGAGAGATACCTGAAGCATCATTGATGATTTTTCCATCAGCTGCTGATCCTGTGATTGCTCCAATTGGTACTCAACTGTTTTCAAGAAGAGTTCCAGAAAAGACGAGTTCCCGAGTGATCGGAACAATTTTTTATCTTAACTTTTAAATGTCTCTTTTATGTGATGATATTATGACAGTTTGTTGTATTTTAGGAATTTTATGTTTATTGTTGTTAGAAATTGTCTTTAAAAGATATGTTAAAAACATCACTCCAATTTAGAGTTTGAGTTCTGGCCAAACTCTAACTCTAACTTGGACGGATAGTGTTTGTTAACGAAGCCCAGAGGTTTCTGCTCCAAAAACAATATGCAAGTTATCTTAACTTGACAATTTGATCCGATCAGAATGACAGCTGAATCAGCTTGGAGTGAAGATTGTCATCTTTACCCGGGGAAAGATGTCAAGGTTCACTAAAGAAAAGCGTTTCAGCAGTTTGCAGTCTCTGGGGTGATAGCAGAAATAGTTTGATAATCGCTTATCACTTTCATTAGTAAACAAAATTCCTGTTCTATTTCCTTGTCTCTGAGAATGCCAATTCGCATACCAGGTCTGTTTTAGTTTCTTTTCTGCAAGCTGTAGACTCGATGAGATACTAACGAAAGCTGAACCAGACAGCGAGACAGCAACACAGACACAGCATTGCAGCTGCGTTGACAGAAGTAACCCTGGCTGCTCAGTGACAGCAGAGAAGTCTTCAGCTGTGAAACATCATCAGGCAGTGCAGAAGAAGAGGAGACGGCAGATGATTTGAAACTTTAATCTAGAACCTGCGTATGAATGAAGAGCAAGGACTGAATATAGTGTGCTCTCATCTTTTTGCTTTTAGCAGCTAAGATCTTTAGGTTTTTCTTGGGTAACTCAAGTAGTGCTTTGCTCATAACAGTATATGTAGAAGCAGCCAACCGTGTCACAGACCCAGTTTGGATAGCTCTAAAGAAAAAAGGGGGGATGTGTAGGAGGATAGCTTGTATCATAAGGTAGAGCTATCCACACCTGGGCCTCAAACCAGGCCTCAGACCAGGCCTCAGGCCTGGTCTAGCAGGCCTCAGTACGTTCAGCATACGTAGTAGCAGATAAACTTATCTGCTACTACGTATGGGTTAAGGTGGTAGTGTTACTAACATAGAACAGTTACTGGGAAGACACGGTGGCTACCTTAAACTGCAATAGCTTACATATTTCTGTATTCTCACTGCCTATCAGAATGCACCTGTTCTTGTAAACTATTCTGTCTGTATTTAACCCACCATCTCACAGAATAAATCGGATTACGTGCTTAGAACCATATTGGTGTGGACGCACGTTATTCTAGCCCCCGATCTACCAGGGCTCCGCCTCTAGCCTTTCTTCTGTCATTGGCCACTGCTCAGCCCAAACAGGGGTTTCAGTCAACCAGGTAATCTTCTGAATGGGTGGCTGCACTGCAGTGGCCATCAAAAAAAATGCTGGTCAGTGGTTAAAACCATGCCAAGTTGAAAAAGCACATCTCTGCCTAGCAGTCCTGGAAGCTCTCTGGGCAAAAGCATAATGTAGGGTTGAGTAACGATGACTTGATTGTCTTCAAAGATGATGCTGATAGGATCTTTGCTTATTTAAGGAACTTTCATTCCGCCCACTCCCACAACATGGGAGTGCAAGGAGTTTGCAAAGGCTAGTCAGGCAGCCAGTATTTTTTACTGACAATAGAAATGTCTGCTCCAGTGTCAAGCAGTAGTTTTAGGGTGATACTGTGGGAACCACACTGTAATTGCACTTTTTTGTGTGGGCGATCTTTCATGTCTATTGTGAAAAAGACATCATGGCCAGTTGACCCAAAGCCTCAGTTTTCTCTTTTCTCTTAAGTTGGTTCTCCTGGTCATTGACAATGTGGTAAAATGTTTTCAAATGCTACAATTTGAGCAATTCTGCTTTCTTTTGGAATTGTCACAGGTGATTGCAAAGTATAAGCCATTATTTTCACTTGTCCAGTGTAATCTGTGTCCATGACTCCTGGAATCACGATTACACCTTGTCTGCTTGTGGAGGATCTTCCAAGCAACAAACCTCCAACTAAAGAAATTGTGCTGTACATTGGACCATATACATTGGTTGGAATCAGGGTCACTTCCTTATCTTGCAAGATGACTTTTTCTGCTGTTGCCATATCTAGGCTGAGGCTTCCCCATGTGGCGGGCTTGTTTTTGACTAGGAAACTGCATTCGGTGTCTTCTGGGTCCAGGCATTGATTTGTGTCCTGGCACATTGCCTTGACGCTCTGCTCTTGAAGTTTCCCAACTTGCGACAAACTTCAGAGGCATGGGTGTCTAGGTTGCATTTGTGACACCATACAGTCTTTGCAGGCCCATCTGAAATGGCCTGTATCACCACACCGAAAACAAACAATGCTGGGTGTTGGTTTTCTGTTGTTGCTCAGATGGTTGTCGTTGTCTCCTGTCAATGTAGCTGCAATGATGTGTCCTTGTTGCTGCATCGCGTTTTGCATGGCCGCTGTGAACGCTGCTGTTTCGTTGTTTTGTTCAGCTCTGGCAGCTCTTACTAGCATTTCATTGACTGCACAGCCTTGAGGGAGAGAAGCTAAAACAGTTCTGGTATATGAGTTGGCATTTTCAAAGGCGAGGGAATGAAACATGTTCTTGTACTTCTGTGGGTAGGTCCTGTGCATCCTTTAAAGCAGCTGACAGTCTTGCGATAAATTGTCCATATGGTTCTGTGGCCCCTTGTTTAATGTCAGCATATGATACAGGTTTTTTCTTGTCTGGAACTAAAAGTAAAGCTTTGTGGGCCAATGCTTGAGACATCTGATGGATTCCAGTTGGAAAAGTGAGTTGAACGTTGGTCGTAGCATACGGTCCTTGTCCTGTCAACATATCAGGCTGGAGTCCATAAAATGGATCTCCCAGCACTTGATGGTTTTTTTGCTTCTTCAGTTGCCAAACATTTCCACTCTCTTTCAAAAATAAGAAACTGTGAGGGTGTTAACAGTAGAGATGCAATGTGGCAGTGTATTAATTTAATCGGTTATGCTTTGTATAATTTTGTACTCGTTGGGTTCTCTGTACCCCACCCCCCGATTGACTTGCTGACCCTCGCAAACTCTGTCGCGGCATCTGGGCTGGTCATAATAGAGCCGTTGGCTCTGAGTGAGCCCCCCGGCAGTGTTGGCATCCACTGCGGGGCCTTTGAAATGGGCTTTCAGCGCCTTTACAGACCCCTCGGACAGGATTGGTGGACACCGGCGAAGAGCTGAGCCCACCTGAATTAATCCCTGGTCGTCACGCCGCCCCGGGTTCGAGCACCCTCCGCAGAGGAGCGCTTCCCTGGGAAGAAAGGGGACAGCCGTCTCCGCCGCATCCCGAAGACGGTCCTCCTCCGGCAGTGAATTTTCTGGAGCAGTTTTGGAGCACCCACGCCAGGGTTTCGTAAGTAAGCAAACCCCCCTAGACCGCGGGGCGGGTTGGTGGGACGGTGTTCCCCTTGTGGCAGCCTGTGGGGGACAGCCCCCCCAAGCTGAGGTCGCGCGACCCCCGGGAATCGGGTTTTTTGGCCCCCTGTCTCCCCTGGTGGCTTTTTGTTCCCTCGGTTGATTTAAGGCTTTTATTTTTGTGCACGAGCGTGGGCTCGCCTGGGGCTGCCGGCAGGTGCGGGTTTTTGCCGGCCAGCCCGTTTCGGTTTCGAGCAGCGTGCGCCTGCATTTTGCAGCGGCGGTCGGGCGCGTGGTACATCGGTTTAAAAAGGCGCGGCGGGGGAGGTTTTTTTTCGTTGTGATATTTCGTTCGCTGGCTCCGGGGAAAAAGACACACAGAAATTAGCTTTTTTAATTTTGCAATTAAAGACTGCAGCAATGAAAAAGGGAGTGCAGAAAAGCTCTCAGGAAACCCAGCTTGCCCCCGTTTCCCTTAAACCCAGTCCCAGTCCCTCTGCCCCGAGAAAGGGAATTTTGAGGAAAGTGGCGACTCAGAGAGTTGTCAGCCCAGGCTCTCCGAAAAATTCCCGGCCCCCAAGCCGCAGTAGCCTTGGACAGACTGCTGAGGACTCCTCGAAAAGCTCTGGCCAAGCGGATCGAGGACCTTTCCTTCCCCCTGCTTCCCCGAATTGCAAACCCAAAGTTCAGTTTAATTTAAGTGCATCACACCGGCCACCAAATGGCGGCGGTGATCCACTTAATGGCGTCCACTCCTCCACGTGGCCGCCACCCTTCCCCCCTCACCTAAACCCTTTTCTTTCCTCCAACCCCTTCCTTCCCTCAGCTCCTCCCCCAGTCCCTCCCATAACCCCTCCCCGGACCCCTCCCTCCTCCCCAAAGGTGCTACCCACTCACCCTGCCCCTCGACACGCCCCTGAGGTGGGGCCGAGTCCCTCTCCCCGCCCCGGAAGGACGCCATCTTGCCAGCAATTTTCCCACGCCCTCATTTCCGGTTCCCACGGTTGGGAGCCGGAAGAAATGAGCGAGAGTGAGCCGGAGGTCACTCTCTGCTGCGCCTGTCACCTACCGCAGAACACGTGGTGGTGACACACCAAAACCCAATTGGCATGCTTTTTCCCAAAGTATCATTCGGGTTTTATGCAAGGCGCACAAGGAATATGGCAGGGAGAGTCCCTACTTCCGTGGCCTCCTCACTGCTGATCTCGCAGGTGTCCATGTTGTTCCAGCAGACCTCCAGCAGCTTTTCTCTTGCCTGATGAATGGCACAGAGTTTAAGCTCTGGGACGCAGCATTCAAAAAGGCCCTGCGAGAAGCAATGCCTCAGTTGCCCTTTCCAGCCATCGATGAACAGGGCGATCCCCTCTCTCTTGAGTTGCTTGCTGGTGAAGGTTCCTATGTTTCCCCTGAGTCCCAGGCAGCCCTAATACCCTCGGCAGTCCTTTCAATTATAAAAGATATAGCCTGCAAGGCTTTCTTTTGTTTGCAGCCAGACGCACCATCACCACCCTATACCACCATTAGGCAAGGACCTTCTGAATCTTTTGTTGCCTTTGTAGAGCGGCTCACCAGAGCAGTGGAAGTTCAAGTTCAAACAGAAAGTGCACGGGAAGGTATTATAGGGGAGCTTGTTTTCGTTAATGCTAACGACCTGTGTAAACAGGCAATTTTGAGTCTTCCCCTAGATCCGCCCCGCACTCTCCAGTCAATGCTCCAGGTGTGCCAGATGAAGGTGCCCTTCCTTGCCCGAAGGAACCCACCACCACCCTCTCAGGCAACCTTTCCGCCCAAGGCTGTGCGTGCTGCAGAATCATCCCAACAGCCTCGACATCGTCCGCCTCAGCGGCGACCCTCCTTCGGCAATCGCCCTGGTCGCTGCTTCTTCTGCAAGGAGGAAGGACACTGAACTGCCAACTGCCCTAAGAAACCTTCACTACAGCGGACTCAAAATACACCTCCAGGAACACCGGTGCCTTCTCAGGCACAGCAAAAAAACTGAAAGGGGAGCGCGGGTCCACCCAGCGTGACGACCCCAATCGGGTGGACCGGGCAGGGAACTCCAAAGGGGGTCAATTGGATGGACATTCTACACCAGACTCAAGAACGCCTGAACATGATATAGCAAAACCTATTCTCACCACCTCTTCCTTTTTTGAACCCTACAGGTTGCATCTCACCAGACCATTGTACCTGACGGATAGGGACTTTCATTTCGTCACCATAGACCCAAGGAAGTTGCATCGGTGGCCAATGACCGGCGAAGGTAAGTTCATTGTTGTCGGTGATTGCAAATATACTCCGCAGGAGATTGGGGTAGTCCCGGGGACACTTCACAACAACCCCAGGGCCCTCATTCTCTGGCTGCGCTGCACTCATCCACCCACATTTTTACCCGAGGGCCAGGTCATCACACAAGCAATTCCTTACGGTGACCCAGAACATCTTACCTTTACTGTAAATGCTGTACATCACATTTCCACCCGTAAGCCCTTGGTGCGATGTACACTCACTGTGGGAGATGAATCAGTAGATAAAGATCTTCTTTTTGACACAGGAGCATATGTTACAATTATTCCGACCGCGGAATGGCCGTCACATTGGGCCCTGGAAGACGTGGACAGACAGATCCAAGGTGTAGGAAGGTTCCAATCCGCAAAACAGTCAAAAAGCGTGGTAAAAATTACGGGGCCGAAAGGACAATTGGCTGCCATCCGTCCTTTTGTTTTAGATTACAAGGAACCCCTGCTTGGTAGAGACCTCATGGCCCAGTGGGGGGTCACAATTGACATTCCCGACCCCTCGCAAAATTTTCAGGCAGCGGCTGCTGAGAAGCGCCCGACCCTGAAACTTAATTGGACAACAGATAAACCAGTCTGGGTTGAGCAGTGGCCGCTTGTCGGAGTCCATGTTTCCATGGATCCTCCACAGAGAGTGAAAAGTACAGAGATAGAATTAAAGCCTTTAGAAAAATTAGAATATATAAAAGCTTTAAATGCACAAAGTAGAAATCTAACCCTTAGCTTTAAGTCTTACATGCCCTAAGTCCTAGTTCAGTGTAGAAGGACACAGCTTCAGGCTTAGTGATAGAGTACAGACATAACAAAAATAGAGTAGGGTACTGTTTATAATTTTTAATATGAGTTTTATGTACAACAAGGTAGAACCTTATGCTAGTAAGATAGACTTTTACGTTAATAGATATGCTATGTGCGTAGGTTTTGACGCTGATTTTCGTAGTTTTACGAACTTTAGAATTGTACCTAGATTGGTTAGTGTGTAGATAAAAGCTATGAATATGCATTTTGCAATTTGGGATAAAAAGCCTCTGGGTCAGTTGGTCGGTGGATTGATTGATCAATCCGATCTATCGATCCAACCTCCACCTCCTGCAGCCTGAGGAAGGAGCCTTGCCAGGGAGCCGAATGGGATTCTAAAGGTATCATCTAAAGGTAGCCTGGGATCTGGGCCCTGGGGTCCCGTCCCTTCCTCCTGCGAGGGTTCGGGACCCCAGGGATCTCTCCTGGCCCCTGCGATCCCGTCCCTTCCCTTTTCCCCTGCGGCGTTTGCCCCGGGACTCTGTTCGGGGCTGCTGGGGAGTCTGCGAGGGTTCCTGTCTCTGCAACCGGGAACTGCAAGGGTTTGGGACCCCGGGACCCTTCCTTGTCCCTGCAGCCCTGCTTTCGGGAACTCTGCCAAGTTGGGGACCCCCCCCACTGCCACTGTGATCCCCGCGGTCGGGACCCCTGTCTGGGATCTGTGATCTTGTGTTCCCTTTCTGTTATTGTGACCCCACGGTTGGAAAATCCTGCTTGGGATCAGATGGGAGGCTGATTTACCTAGAGGCTGTAATGTCAGATATGTGCTTTACTTATAGTCTTACTAGTTCTGCTTGTTAGGAATTCTGTGCTTTGTTTGCTGTTTCATTAGAACTCTGTGTGTTAAGATTTCTATGCTTTGGTTATTGTCTTGTTTAGACTTTGTTTGCCTAGGTTTGTAATTGGTTGTAGAATAAGGCCGCTCTCAGAACTCTTTGCCTTCAGATATGTGCTTTTGTACAAATAAATTACTTTATTTAGATACTAAGATGTGGTAAGATCTTTAGAGACTTTATACCCGTACCCAGCCTAGGCAGCCGCTAACAAAAGAGAAATTACAGGCGCTTGAGGAGCTCATGGAGGAGCAATTAGCTAAAGGTCACATCGTGGAGACCAATTCTCCATGGAACTCGCCCGTTTTTGTCATTCGAAAGAGTGACAAAAAACGATGGCGCCTCCTCCACGACCTCCGCCAAATTAACGAAGTAATTGAAGATATGGGGTCTCTCCAACCTGGGATGCCTTCCCCAACCATGCTGCCACGCAATTGGAATCTGGCTGTAATTGACATAAAAGATTGCTTTTTCCAAATTCCTCTACACCCGGACGATGCCCCTCGTTTCGTCTTCTCGGTTCCTTCCATCAACCGAGTGGCCCCAAGGAAGAGGTACCACTGGAAGGTGCTCCCGCAAGGGATGAAGGCCTCCCCAGTGATGTGTCAGCAGTACGTCTCTTCCTTGCTGTCCCCTGTGCGCGCAGCAACGGAGGGGGTTGTCATCCACCACTATATGGATGACATCCTCGTTTGCGCGCCGACCGAAGATGAACTTACGCGAGCGCTTGACCTTGTAACCAATTCGTTAGTTGCTGCAGGGTTCGAGCTGCAAAAAGATAAGATCCAAAGGATGCCACCCTGGAAGTACCTGAGCCTGGAGATTGGCAAGAGGACCATTGTGCCTCAAAAATAGGAAATTCGAACAAATGTCCGTACCCTTGCGGACGCCCATCAGCTTTGCAGTGCCTTGAATTGGGTAAGGCCCTGGCTAGGTCTGACCACCGAGGATCTAGCCCCTTTTTTCAATTTATTGAAAGGGGGAGAGGAGCTCAGTTCTCCTAGGGTGCTTACTGCAGAGGCAAAAGCAGCGTTGGAGAAGGTCCAGCAGGCAATGACATCGCGACAGGCACATAGATGCGATCCCGAGCTTCCCTTTCGGTTCATCATTCTGGGTAAGCTGCCACATCTACATGGGATCATTTTTCAATGGGACACGGGTGCAAAAACATCAGCACACAACACCAAGGGCCAAGGCAGAAAAGACCCTCTTCTTATTATAGAGTGGGTCTTTCTCAGCCACCATCGGCCCAAAAGAATGACACAGCCACAAGAGCTTATGGCTGAGCTCATCCGCAAAGCAAGAACGCGGATGAAAGATTTGGCAGGATGCGACTTCGAATGTATTCACATGCCAATTGGACTGTCAACAGGCCAAATGACCAAACCCATGTTGGAGCACCTGCTTCAGGAAAATGAAGCACTTCAATTCGCTCTAGATTCCTTTACGGGCCAAATTTCAATTCATTGGCCAGCCCACAAATTATTTAATTGGGACGTAACATTTAAATTGGCTTTAAGGAGTGTCCAGAGCAGGAGACCTCTCGATGCGCTGACAGTTTTTACAGACGCGTCCGGGAGTTCTCACAAGTCGGTAATGACTTGGGAGGACCCTGAAACTCGGCAGTGGGAGGCAGATATTAAAGTGGTTGAAGGTTCACCTCAAATAGCCGAGTTGGCCGCTGTCGTCAGGGCACTTGAGAGATTCCCTGGACCTCTCAATATTGTAACCAACTCCACATACGTAGCGGGGGTGGTATCTAGAGCAGATCAGGCCATTTTACAAGAGGTGTCCAACACAGCTCTGTATGAGCAGCTCTCGAAATTGGTCAAACTTGTCTCCCACCGAGAGCAACCGTTTTATGTGATGCATACCAGGTCGCACACGGAATTGCCTGGGTTTATTGCTGAGGGTAATAGGAGGGCTGACGCTCTTGCTGCCCCTGTAGCCATAGCCCCGTTGCCTGATGTTTTTGAGCAGGCCAAGCTCAGTCATCAGTTGTTCTACCAGAACGCGCCTAGCTTGGTTAGACATTTTAACCTCACACGTCAACAAGCTAAGGCGATTGTTGGCTCGTGTCCTTCCTGTCAGTCCCACGCTGTGCCTACCCTGCATGCCGGAGTCAACCCTCGCGGGTTAGAGAGCTGTGAACTCTGGCAGACGGATGTCACCCACATTCCATCATTTGGGAGACTGAAGTACGTTCACGTCTCCGTCGATACCTTCTCTGGCCCTGTCTATGCCTCTGCGCACGCAGGCGAGAGGGCCCAACATGCTATCCAACACTTTGTTCAGGCCTTCTCATTCATGGGCATCCCCAAGGGGATCAAAACAGACAACGGCCCTGCGTACAAGTCCAAGGAATTTGCTGGCTTCCTGCAGCAATGGGGAGTGGAGCACAAAACAGGCATCCCCCACTCCCCCACAGGCCAAGCAATCGTAGAGAGGACCCACCAAGAGATCAAGAGGGTCCTTAAACAACAGCAGCAGGTGTTAAAGGTAGAACCGCCGGCAATCAGATTGGCCCGAGCCCTTTATGTCATCAATTTTCTAAATTGTTCCTTCGAAAGTCCAAATCCGCCCATTACCACACACTTTGGGTGCAATAAGGAGTGGCAGTTCGATCCCAAGCCCCCGGTGCTGGTGAGATCGCCTGAGTCAGGGAAGGTGGAGGGTCCATTTGACCTGGTGACGTGGGGGCGTGGGTACACCTGTGTCCTCACGCCTACCAGGATCAAATGGATACCTGCCAAGTGGGTGAAACCATTTATTAAAAGGAAGAGGGAGCGTGACGACAGCGTCCCACAGGTGGCTTCGGCGGCATTCTGCCATCCAAGGCGAGTCTCCTCCAGACCCTCTCTTCCCATTCTGTGGGAATGGGACCATGACCTGTCCTTTACCTATTTTTGTGACCCAAATTAATAATCTTTTGCCCCCCAGTTTTGTTTTTCAGACCCAGACCCAGGGTGCTAAGCCTCCCGACCGTGCTCTTCCTGAAAGGTTGGGGCCTATCAGGATGGGCCGGGTCCATTTTAAAAACATGTCTGTTGATTTTGTTTATTATTTTAGTTGTTTGTCTTGCATTCGGACTAATCAGGAGATTGTTAATTAAGTTAGTTTTAAGTTCCACATCTGCCCCCTCTCCGGCTGCTGCTCGGGTCTCCAAGGCCACGGCTACTGAAGATGAGTTGAAGGAGCTTGAGAAGGAGCTTGAGGAAGAAGGTGACGGTGAAAGCCTCGCAGACGATTAGCGGCCAACCCAACAACCTTGATTTGCCAAATGTTACCTGGACTCTGAGCATCTGCTGGACCCCCCTCAGTTTCATTCTTTTTAGTAAAAAGAAAAGGGGGAGATGTGGCAGTGTATTAATTTAATCGGTTATGCTTTGTATAATTTTGTACTCGTTGGGTTCTCTGTACCCCACCCCCTGATTGTTCCTTTGTTTAACTCACATGACTCCTGCACCTGTTATGCAGCACACGGTTAGCTGCCTGTTATTTCTCCCGCCTTTGTAAAACCCCTCCTACTCTCTCCTGATTAGCCCAAAATATGTTCTCCTACCCCCGGATCCCTTAGCAACCTGCCCTGGTTGGCTGGCAGCGGCTGACCACCCCCTTTGCCCCCCCTCCGACTCCCTTGGACAAAAACCCCCTGCACCCTCCTCCCCCCGAACAATCCCGGGCTGGAGAGGTGTTTGTAATAAACCCTCTGTTCGTCTGGAATTGTTTCCTCCTTTTGTTCCACTGCCTGTCGAATTACCATCGCTCACCCAAGCCCCTGATAAGACAAGAACCCACAGGAGTCAGTACGGCTTGCACTGTTCGCAGGCTGACCCTCGCAAACTCTGTCGCGGCATCTGGGCTGGTCATAATAGAGCCGTTGGCTCTGAGTGAGCCCCCCGGCAATGCAATGCTGGAACAGTCTGCTGGGCAAAGTACATCGGCTGTAAAGATGTACTGAATTATGTTTCTGGCAGCTTCTGATCTGACCCCATAAGTAGAAACTGTTTGTTTAGCTGAACTTAACACTTTCCATTTTTGGGGCTCCCATCAAGCCTGATTCTGTTCTGTAATGACTGGACAAGCAACAGAGTTGGCTACTTTGAAATCTCCCTCTAAAACTGCATCTTGTAAAACACCTGCCCAGCACCTCTGAATTGGATTTTGTTGGGCGGCTGGCAGCTCCATCTGCTATGCAGAAGGCGGAAATGATGGGTCAGAGTGAAAAGAGGACAAAGCTGACAGATTCTGCAGCTTTTGTGGAGAAATTTGGGTTGCCACAGCTGTTTGCTTTTCAAGTTGACTTTGGCAAGTTGACAGCTCAGCAAGCTTAGCTATTATTTGTTGCAATTCATCTGAACACTGTAATTTTTTCTGCCGCTGCAGAGTGCCATGAAAATTGGATTCAGGACTTTCTCCATCTGATTCTGAGTAAAGCAGGGTGCACGGGGCTGCTGTGATTTGCTGTGGGGTGGCAGCTGGCTGTTCTGTTGCTTCAGGCCGGAACATAACCAGGGTCCCAGAAACTGCCGTGGGGGTTGCCATTGTTGTTTTGATGGTTTGGGTCAGGTGCGCCTGCGTCATCACTCTGTTTTCCTATGAGGGGGGTTTTGGGCCGCCCTGCTCACATCACCACCCTGAACCCCGCCCCTCTGTTTCGTCTCTGGTGCCAACCCCGCTCCGCCCTTGGCCCCACCTGTCTCATCTTTCCCCATGCCCCCAGAGTCAGGCGACTGCCTGGCTTCCTGTTTGCTCTCAGTCTCTCTGATCACCGGTGGGGGAACTTCCTGTGTTCGAACAGTGAGATTTGCTACAGAATCCACCACATCTTACTGCGTGGAAAAAACAGAGGCTGTATTTCCCTTAACTGGATGTGTGGAACTAATACCAAAAAACCTCGCAACCTTAGATGATCACTGCAGTTCATTTGTTTCAACGGCCACCCCTTCAAGAGCTTGCATTGCCGCCTGGGCTGCTTTTCGCTTGGCTGAAAACATTCGCAAGGTATTTACAACTTTTTTCTAAACTGCGCCCAGCTCTGTAGTTAACTTACTTTCTTTTCCCCATGAAATAGCTAAATCCCATAGCATTTCGCCTATTTCTTTCCATTTTGCTTCACTAAAAACAAGGCATGGTTGGCTTAATTTTCCTTTCTTTCTTGCCCATAGGGCTATATGTTCTAAGTCAGTTTCTTTTATTTTTTTGCCTCTTTTAGAGACAATACTTGCAAGAAACTGCCTTGGGGCGTGAAATTCCTTCTCCATTTTTTACTTTCAATTCTTTTGTTTCAAGCCATGGCCGCTTACCTCTCCTTTCCAGTGTGTGCGGATGTTTCTCTCCGAATTAAACCAGACAGGTCACTCTCCAGCTTCCAGCTCTGTGAGCTCGCGGCGGCTCTGTGGGTGGTTTGGAAAAACTCAGTCCAGAAATTTGTTCGCAATTCAGATACAAGCAAAGAGACTTTTCATCGCATTTAAGTGAAAATTCAAAACCACATTGAAGCGAAAACCGTATTTAAATGAAAAAGGAAAAAAAAGCACCAAACCGCATTTTAGCTAAAAACCAAACTGCATTTAGGCAAAATAAAACCACATTTAAGTGAAAACAGAGGGTCCCTGTTTGGGTGCCAGGTGAAAGCATGGCCTGTATTAATTACATGGAAGCTGGACAGAGCAATGCAGAGCACAAACAATGTGGTGAAATAGTACGTTCTCCTCTTTATTCCTCAAAATGTCTGGTGAAATACAGTTTCAGATAATTTACAGTTACAGGTGTTTTCTAAATGGTGTTCAGCGTGAAAAGGAATGCAAACAATCTCAATTTAAGGTAGCTACCATAATTTCATAATAACTATCCTATCTAATGCATAAACACCTTAATCTAAATTTTAACTGCACCACAGGCTTATCTACTTCTACACAGGCCCAAAACTGGGGCCCAGTTTGGGATAGCACAGATCTCATTCCAAAATACCTCATGTCCATGTTCTCTAAGAAATTCTGTTTCCCCTTAGGTTTCAGCTGTCATATTTTCAGATTCTGTGCTACCTAGAGATGCAGTCCTGAGCCTCATATTAAGTGCCAGCAAGCTCTCTTCACAGAGTAGATAGACTGTTGGAGTCTAGAACATCCCTCTGGCCACCCTGGAGGGTTTGGAGACCGGACAGGGGGGTCTGGGATCTGTACAGGGGGGTCAGTTAGACCCACACAGATCCCAGGAGGACACTGACTGATTCCTGTCCATGGGAGTGAACACGCACATGCAGGAAGAATCACAAATCCTAAGAATTTAAAATAAGTAGTGGATGGTTTATTATAGAATATAAATATAGAAATTAGGATTCTTAGTATATGGGGCTGAAGAGGCAAGATGGAGGAATTGGGGAGTGGCCCCTGTCCTCCTTGTTCTTGCTCTCGTCCCCCATCTTGTGCTGAGTTGGGTTTTAGAGATTGGCTTAGAGTAGAACTGACATGTTAGTATAGGTAGTAGGTATTGGTAAAATTTTGTAAATAAAAATATGTCTCGGACAGTGGTTGGGTCAGGGGTACTGTACATAAGGTGCGGGGCTCTCTGATCCGCCCAGTCTGCTGCGTGTCCTGCTCTGCGGAGATGCCTTGCAGAGCTGAGAAAGAACTAAGATAAGGTACCCTGCCAGGGAGGCCTAGCAGAGTTGAAAAAGGACTGAGATAATGAAGAATAAACAACCTTGGAAATGTGCACCGGCGGACTCAGCTTGTTGTCTCTACCTCTGGTGTGTAACACTTAGGGCAAAGAGAAGACTGAAAACCTTATTACCTCTGGGAACAGCAACCCAGAGGAAACCCTGAGGGAACAGCAACCCTGGGGGAAAACCTTATTACCTTGGGGAACACCAACCCCAAGGAGAATCTCAGGGAAACAATAACCCTGAGAATAGACAAAACAAATCCTTTTCCTACTGGGGACCAAGGACAACTGTCGGCCCAACAACACAACGGTGGACTGAGAGGAGGAACAAGAAGGATGGAACCGCACAACCTGAAGCTGTAATTAGACAATTAAACCTCAATATGCAAATGGACCAAAACTTATAAAAATGTAATATCTATTGACTGGGCAGCCATTTTTTTCATGTGGCCATTCTTAGTCCACCCAGGGTGCAGCCTTGGTGAGGTTCCTGTTCTGCCCAAGGTGGATCCTGGAGGCCTTTCAATAAATACCTACTTTATTTTCTAGCTCTGTCCAGTCTCTGTTTCAGGTCAGCCTTCAAAGGCATCAACTGGGACACAAGGAGGGTTACAGATCCTCCTCTGAGCATATTAGCAAACATTTTATTATTTGGGATTCTTTGCATTGTGGGCCCTACAGCCCACAGTTTGTACAGCTAATCCATGCCAGATCTTGAGGTGCTTGTGTCCCAGATGAAGTGGTTCAGGTACAACCCTTCCTCAGTTCCTGCTTTATTAACATATTAGCTCCTTGCCACAGGGGTGGTGCATTTATACAGGTATGTGACACCCTGGAAAGGTTTATTTGTAAGTATTGGTGCTAACAATGAAGGCATTATCTTGTCACCTGATAATAAGCTTTCTTCCCTTCCACCACTGTCACATGGGAGCTCTCTGTAGTCCTGTCAGCACACACATAATTAGAGCAGTCTGCTGTCAAGGAATTGAAGAAAGAACCTGCGTGTTGGATGCAAATATTCTCTGTACCTTATGGAACAGGAAAATGATCAAAGATCGAATGACCTAATTGCACAGAAGTCTCTGATACAGATTTTATAAGCAAACCTGTTGCCCAGGAATACGGATGCAAGGTCATTCTGGTCCTGCAGTGTTTTCCTCCTGGGTTCAGAAAAGGGGCTTTTTGCATGTGTTGCTCACAGCCTGTGCACTGGCAAACCCACTCCTGAACAATGCTGCTGTTATGAGCCTCTCAGTAAAAGAAAAAAAAAGCTTTTCCTCAAGCCCCTCCCAATAATTTTCTATTTTAATGCCCAACTTGGTCTTCAGTGGTCTAATTCGTGCCATGTTTGCACCATATTGTTATACTGTAAGAACTCTGGTGGAAACTGTAAGGACACCCCATGTGGTCCTTCACAAGGGGAGTGGCATCTGGAGTAAAACTCTTGTGTGTTATCTAATGTGATGCACTTCGTCTGCACATAGAGTCACACTCCATCCTTCCCCACTGCTTGTCCTGTTTCAGGTTCCCTCGCTTCCACAGATCCCAGTCTCAGTGTCCTGCAGCCTTCCCAGCCCCTGCAGTGGATGCAGGGGTGTAGAGAACAGAGCCAGAGCGACAGCGTGAGGAGGGAGAGGAAAGCTGCCATGGCAGCAGTCCTTGGGCTTGGCTGCCTGCATTTCATTCCCAAATCCAGCTGATAAAAGCTGGTGTACATTCCCATGTGTAATAGCTAGGTTATCTGAGGGTACAGGCTATCTGAGGACTTGTTTTCACAGAGGAATAATTTATCCAGGGTGATACAAGACTCATGTTTCACATGTGAAAACAGTAATTCTGTAATTTGTTTGTTATACTTTGGTAATTTATGCCTTCACCAGTCCCTTGTGCCAGGCAAAATCCTTGTATCTTCACAGTGCAAGTGCAGAACTCTTGTTCCTTTGGCATCTTTCAAAGGCTGCCTAGGTAACAAAAAGGTCTGTAACTCACTCCACCAGCATCACTGTACTTGTTCCTATATTCTGTGCTAGAACCTATGGTTCCACATGGGAAGCACTGGATGGGGAGAAATCTGGGTCCCCACACCAAGAGTGAATGTAATATCCAATCAAAGCATCTTACCTGGAAGAAAGGATGGATAGAAGAGACCTCTTGGAGCTGCTCACTCTCTAGGCATGAAAACCAGGGAGATTTATGCACAGAGATTTTGCAGGCCTGCTATGGTTGCTCCTCCGGTTGCTTGCTGTGGGTCCCTGTAGTGAACGAGTAAAATGTGAGGAATGTTTCTCTATTACCTCTTCAAAGACTAAGGTTTGAAAATTAAAGTATTAAGTTACCTTTAACAAAAACTTTAGAAACTGCTTTATTTTAGAAAATGAGTTGAAAGTTATTAATAGAGCTTGTAGTCGATACACTAAGCGAGCAGATTTTTGATACACCAGAGGAGCGAGCAGCAAACTTTTGATATATTAAGCGAGCAAGCAGCAAACTTTTCGATACACCAGGGAGCCAGCCAATGAGCTTTATGAAGTGCATGTGAAGACTGCCAATCTGAAAACCCTCTAAAAGCAAATGGCTAAGCTGTCGCGGGGGGCTGCACTGCAAAAATCTACACAGTGCTGGAATCTTTGCTTTCTGTGCTGTCCTTTGCTGTCCTGGCTGCTCCAATGAGGCCGCCCATGCTCCCTGTCCCACTCTGGTCCTGCTGCTGTGGCCCTGCTCCCTCGCTGGGTCACTGGACTGCTCTTGGAGAACCTTCACTGGAGAAAGACCCATTGTACCCGCATGGAACTCCCCCATCTCACTCTATAAGCCAGTGCTGGACCCATGATGGTGGTAACCCCTTTCTTGTGCTTCTTGCAATTATTCTGGCATTGTCTTACTTTTCTGATTTTCTTTCTTTCCTCTTTTATGAAAAATAAAGTTGTATTATTGCTTTGGATCCCAACATATAACCTTGTTTGTGTTTTAATCTTGCTTTCAGGTATGTTTAGAACCTGGTTTCTTTCTGCAGCTGTGGATTGAGGCAAACTCATCTCTCCTCCCTATAAGCGGATTGGAACAGTCCCTCAGTACCTCCCGTGGGCCTAGAAGAGAGCTGCTACTTTTGCACATTGCAAGCTCTGTTCCTCCAAGCTCTCACCACATTGTGGGATGTCTCCATCTATGTTGCAGTGTGCTTTTGCTTTAGGTTCTTGGCTAGCCTTCTGTTTTATGTGTGAGTTAGCAATCATAAGGGGTTTGCTTGAAATTATGGTTATGCTTTAGGATTTGCTGTATGTCTTCCCTAAGCATATCTTCCCCCATACCCTATAATGGAGCCTGTCTTTATTTGTATCAGCTTGTATTATATTTTGACTCATACCCTGATTGCTATTCAATCGGTTATATGTCAATCCCTTTTACTTATTAGCTAGCCACTCCTTAGAGACTCTCCTATTAGCCCCCAGGTGCCTATCTTCTCCCTATTCTCCTCCTTTCCCAAATGTCAATCCCCTGTATTCCTATCCCTCTCCCCAGAACCTTCCCTATCAATCTTTAGTTACTCAATGTCCTATCTGTCACTGTGTATCATTCCCCTCCCCTGTTCCCCCCTGATATATTTGTAAGATGTAAACCCTGCCTTGGACCCCTCCCTAGCTGTGCCCTCATGGGTTGTCTGTTCTGCACCACCCCCTCGTAAAACCCACTGTTTGACCCCTGTTCAGGGTCTTGGGCGTCTGGTACACCTTCAATAAACCACCTCAGCTTCACCCCAAGACCCGTCTCACCTCTGTGTCATCTCTGCGCCCTGAGAAGCAACAGCTGAGAGGATCAGAGCTCCAGGGGGAAGTGTCGTTCCTCGAGGTGCTGCGTGCTCGGGGACCCCCTCCCAGAGCTACGGACCGTAATACATCTGGGGGACATCTTTAGACTTCACGCTTGCAAAAACCTGTTTTTGTAAGACACATGGCTTCTTAATTGTCATCAAACAATGAACCTCTTGTTTCATGCATCTAGAGACAAGTACTTCAATACATAGTTGAAAAACCCAAGTCATCTCCAAAGGAATGTCTTCCAGAAAGGCAACTCCTGCAGATAGCTGACATCACAAAAGCATTAATTACAAACATTGCCTTCTACTTTTTATTCTTATGTCTAGTAAAAGTACCAGTTAGTTTTTTTGTAAACTGGGCTTAAAACTCAATGGTTTGAATAATTATTCAACAGACTATTTGTCTTGGTTTGAAAGACAGGTATCTGCTAGGAAGGGGGCAGGACCTCCCTAGAGATGGAGAATTCGAATCCCCTCCCTCCAAATTATTCTAATTTAGAAAATTAAAGGGGCTTTCAGGCAGAGGTATGGGGATAGGAATAACAGTTCTTTACTAGTATATATAACAAAACAAACAAACAATCAACAACTACAGCATTAATAATAAACAGAACCAGGAACTTCAAGCGCTTTCTTTCCCAAAAGCCCAGGGCAGTTTGATCTCGGTGCCCCTGCATGACTCTGAGAGGCCAAGCTGGAAGGGTGGAAAGTCCTGGGCTGGTGGATGAGGTCAGATGCACTGCACTGGTAGCTGGAGCGGCAGGGATGTCCCAGCAGAGCTGGGCAGTGCAGGGCTACAGAGTAGGAGGAAAACCTCAAAGCTCCGAAGAAGCAGCGGCGATGGGGGGAGGGCTGGAGAAAGCGAGCTCAGGATTCCCGGGTACACGAGCAGATTACAGTAGATTTCCCAGGACGAGATGGAGTGATGGCCGTGAACTCTTCTTGCAGCAAGCGGCAGCTTGACTGTCCTCCTCAATGCCGAGAGCAAGACAGCAACTGCCCCTCGCCCAGCTCTCTTTTACCTTTCCCAAAGCTCACATTATTTCTCCCTTCTGAGGGAAGCTCCCAGAGACTCAAAACAATAGGTGTAGCCTTGTGCTGCCATGTCCTTTGCCTACTCCCTTTGTTCTGGTTAACCACTGTTGTTAAGGTTTCTTAGCAAGCTATGGGGAAAAATTCTGTAAGTGAAAAAGAGGCAAATCTAACCTCCAACACTATTTTTTCATTTTTCTATACCTGGCATCTCTGAAGATGAATGAGTCAAATTCTTACTGTAGCAGTTAATCCTCAGGGATGTCTTTTCCTGCTAATCCTCTCTTCATCTGTTCCAGGGCTGGTGCACATTACCAGGTAGAAATGAGTCTGATTGTATTCCAGATATGCACTCACTGTTTGTGCATTCATTAAACTTGCACTTACTCCACAAGGATTTCCACAAACTACTAATGTTCTCAAACTTGTCAAAAGCAATCAGTCGAACATGAAATCATATGTTTTGGCTGTAATCATCACTTCAAGATCTTGCTGTAGCATTCTATAGAGACAGATATGCCTGAAATGAAAAAGTGAACATATTGAGTGGAAATGGAAAATTATATTACATTTAACAAAAGGAAACATTTATGAAAAACACATTTTCTATAAGGAAACAGCATCTAACTGATAGTTTTTTGTGATTATTTCTTCCTGTTGAGAAGAGTTTTTCTTTCCTGGAATTATTATCTATCATGCAATAATGATAATAGATGAGTCCTGACATAATTCAAGAATCAAATTTGATCAGGGCTTTCTAATGACAAACGGAAAGAACAGCCTCTTGAGGGTTTGTGACTTCCCGCCTGAAGTGAAATACAGTGGCTTTATTTTGCTCATATAATGGCCTCCCCTGCCACCAGTATAAAAGATTAGAAAGTTCTTTTGTACAGCATGTTGTGTTTACCTTAAAATTTCATCGGATATCATAACATCTGCATCTAAGACAAAACTACACTTCTGAGATCTTCCTCTCTGTGCTTTCTCAGGAGTTGCCCTGAACTCTTTGCACACAGTTACATGCATGCAAACATTTTCACACCCAATCTCAAGAAAAATCCTGATTTTGGTGCAAAACTAGAATAGAAATGGATTGTTCGTGTGGTTACTTGTGAATTTATAAATGCCGAGGCCGTTTCTACAGGTTATAGGTCTTAATGGTCTAAGAACATTTTAAGGTCGTAAACAGAATTGTCTATTATATGAAAGCATGTATCTAAAGGTGCGAGAGTCCTAAATGAGCAGTCTTACAATGTCACAATTAGTTATGAGCATAAAGTATATGAGTATAAAGTCTTAGAAATGAAATTGTAGAATAAACAGCAGTCTTAACATGGAATTAAACATAACATTCCAGCCTTAGGATAAAACAACCTTCAACTCCTGACCCCAAACAGGGTTTCTGGCCGTAGGGTCGCAATAACAGAAAGGGATCACAAATCCCAGACAGGGGACCCGGCCACGGGGATCACAGTGACAGAAAAGGTCCCGAGATTCAGAACCTGCACAGAGTCCCTGGCTGCAGGGTCGCAATGGCAGTGAGGGATCCCGTGTTGTAATTTAGATTTAAGGGGGGTCCCCGGGGAGGGTTCCCTGGGAGCCCCCCTGTGTGGGTGATAGCTAGGGACAGGCGCTCGGAAGATCACGTGATGTCACGGGAAGATAAGGACCCTCCCCCTGTCCCTTCGGTGGTGGCCCCTCCTAGCCCCATTAGCTTCCCACCAACCACTGACCTTTAGATCCTTTGCCCTCCCACTGACATAGTAGAAGACCCTTTAGACTATTTAACCCCATGTGTAATACAATAAACCGCCATTTGCCGTCCACCACATTGGTGTAAGCGTGTTGATGGACCGAGTGACTCAAGGAGTCGAGTTGCCGTGCTGACTCTTTGAAACCAGGTCGCCATTGCCTCATATCGAAGGCAACCCCCCCCCGGGCTCTAGGCTCGTTGGTATTTGTGTACTGTCAGGCAATGAGACTCTATATGGCTGGTGAGGTGCTGATGAGATGAGGGTTTATTTGGAGTCTTACCCCGGGAAGGCAACCTGGTCACTGAGGGAGAGGGGGAAGGGAAGGGGAGAGGGGGAAGGGGAGAGAGGGAAAGGGAGAGCAGTGGAGCCTCCCGAGGTTTCAAGGGCAAAGAGGGTGAGCCCTCTCCGTTTGCACCCTTAACAGAGAGGTTCAAAGTGGGCGTGGGAAGATTCTTCAGCCAATAGAGTTACAGACACACAATACTGCAGGGAGGTTACAGACTTGGGATAAACCATACACTTTCCAGGGGTGAGCCAGAGCAAACCATTTCCATAAAATGCAGTTCTACAATCCCGAACCCAGCAGAGTTCCTGGCCGCAGGACCGCGATGGCAGTGGGGATCCAGAACCTGGCAGAGTTCCCAACCGCGGGATCGCAGTGACAGGAAGGGGGTCCCAAGGTCCCAAACTCACACAGAGTTCCTGGCCACAGGGATCGCAGGGACAGGAAGGGGGTCTCGGTCCTGGGGTCGCAGAGGCAAGAAGGGGTCCTGGGGTTCCAAACCCTCGCAGAGTCCCCAGCAGCCCCGAACAGAGTTCCGGGACAAATGCCACAAGGGGGAAAGGGAAGGGATGGGACCCCAGGGCCCTGATCCCAAGCAACAAAGACTGCAATAGATGGTACCTTTAGATTCCCATTTCGGCTCCCTGGCAGGGCTCGTTCCTCAGGCTGCAGAAGGTTGAGGTTGGATCGATAGATCAGATTGATCGATCGATACCTTCACTTCCAACCCAGAGGCTTTTATCCATAAGTTACAAATGCATATTCATATCTTTATCTACACACTACCCAATCTAGGTGCGATTTTCTAAGTTCGAAAAACTACGAAAAACTACGAAAAGCAGCATCAAAAACCTACGCATATAGTATATCTATAAGTGCAAAAACTCTATCTTACTAGCATAAAAGTTCTATCTTATTGTGCGTAAAACTTCTATCTTGTTATGTGAAAAACTCTATCTTAACATACGTAAAAAACTTTATCTTATTTGGGCAAAATTCATACTAAAAATTATAAACAGTACTCTGTTGTGTCTAAACTCTATCACTAGGCCTGAAGCTCTGTACTTCTACACTACCAACTAGGCACTTAGGGCATGTGAAGCTTAAAACTGAGGCTTAGATTTCTACTTTATGCATATATGGCTTTATATATTCTAATTTTTCTAAAGGTTTTAATTCAATCCCTTCACATTTCACTCTCTGTGGAGGATCCATGGAGACATGAACTCCAACAGTTACATACTGTAAGTTTTTAGAAGAAAAAGTACCTGCTGCTTTAGCATGTCAGCAGCAGGCAAGGTGGTCCTATTCTGCAACCCTAGCAGGAAATTTCTCCAAGGGAGATGTGAAGTGATACTGGTATCAGTTTTCATCTCCTCCTCACTAAAGGGCAGTCTGTATTATCCAGGACACAGCACCTTTAGTGGATGAACTCTGCAGCAGTGCAAGCTCTTGTGTGGTTCATGCACTCACACCAGCACAAACTCATCAGGGCAAGGTTAAGCCTAAAATTCTTTTGATAGCCAAGGCCTTGCAGAGGGGAGACATCCTCTTCATGTTTCTGTTTTAATGTCTCTGTACAAACTTGAGGACAAAATGTTCATGCCTGTGTTATACACAAACTTCAAGGCTAAAAACTCCAAGCTGAAAAGTGTATCTAAGTAGAAAAAGTTTGAGAAAACAGCTCCCCTACTCCTCTGCCTTCCATCCCCCCACCAAGGTCTGTTGAGGTTCTTTGTCCTCACTATTTAAAACTAGTGGTGTAGAGACAGAGCTGCAGTCCCAAAAGCAGCTATTTAAAACTATCTGTGGTCACATCAGTCTCACTTGAAAACCTGGTGGGAGAATCATTAATAACAAACCTGTCCTTTCTGAATATCAGTGGTCAGCATAATTGTAGAAGGGGTGGACAAACATCATACATTGGATTTATTGTATTTTACACCTCTTGTCGGAAGATGGATCAAAGCCCTCTGTACTGAATGTTGCTTGGCTCCCACAAGTCCAGCTGTGGGTTATCCCCTACAGCCTTGGCTGGTATTGTAAGGACAAGCTGTGCTGTTCGATGCTCACTGGAGTGCTCATGGCTTACCCTTAACAATCAATTCAAATAACTGCAATATAATCAGTGCCTGATACTGCTTGTTAATACCTCCTTCAGTACAATCCCTACAAGAAGTTGATGTGAAGGTATAGCAGTCTGATTGTCAGCAGAGATTCCCATCCTTTGCTGCTGGGCAATAAAAGCCGGTGTTGTGAAAGCTCAGCCTGAGTAATGCAGACTTGAGCACGCTAATGATATGTCCATCTTTGTTGGTACTCTGCACCATCTTGTGGCTAGCAGAAAAACACCAGGATAGCCTCTGAAATATTTTCCTTGGGTTTGGTTGGTTTTGTTTTGTTTTGGGGTTTTGTGTCTGTGTTTCTTAATGAAAAATATAAATTGCCAGTGTACACAGATAAATTTCAGTGCCCTTTTTACAGCTGACATGGATCTCTGCAGGCTGGCTTACAGACCAGCAAGTGGAAGACCATCATTACAGATAAGTAGGTTGTGTGCAGGTCCTGTAATGTACACAAATTACCCATCCGTAGAAGAGTCACTTGCATTTCCATGTATTTGAAACAAATCAGATATCCTAGGCGTTAAGTACTAAAAAACAGTGAAGAATGTCCTAATCCCAGTGATCTCTGCTGTCCCAAGAAACGGTTGTTATTGATCATTAAAGGTTTTCCCATATTCTCCTTTAATTCCTTTGTCTCTTCCAAAAAATTATTTGTAAACAGAGCTGGAGGATTCATCATCATTGTTAGTAACATTGTCTTCACTTGAAAGTTTGTCATCCAGTACTTGCAGTCCTCAATTTCCCATGAAATGTAACTCAACATTACATTGTACAGAACAAAGGTTATTATTGTGAAAGGGGTTTTTTTTAATGGTAAACAGCCTTTTTCTTTCACAGGAGCACATTTTTTTCAATCCTCCAAATCATAATAGATGTCAGACCATGACTGTGTTCTCAAAGGAGTAGAAGGGCATCAGCTATCCTTGAATTTCAGTGTGACAAGAATCAGACTCTCCCATGCTCCATAGAAAATTTCTGCCTGATACATAACATTTAAGCCAATGATGGGTCATCCCCTCCGTGCCAAATGGATGAGTTGCTTTGGCATACCCATGTCCACTTTTAAAAGGAGATGGGATGACACTCAGCCTTGTTTTGGGTTTGCCTTTTCTTATGCTTCTTTTCCTGCTCACCATGGCCATTTGTCCACCACCCACGGTCATGCAGGGCAAGCTGGGAGAGCATGTGGAATTATTACACTCCTCACAAATCTCTCCCTCTTTTAAACAGAAAAAATGGCTACACAGGTGTTGTCCTCAACCCCTGCCACCCTGCCACAGAAGGATGAAGAAGTCAGCAGGTTAATGATGGCCAGGAGAGTGAAAATCATTGCAGAACTCATGCAGACAGAGAAAGACTATATCAGCAACCTGGATCTCTGCATCAAGGAAGTGATTCAGCCCCTGAGAAACAAGCAGGTGAGTGCCAGGGGTGGAGGAGGAGGTGGTGATGCCAAGGTCTCAACTCAGCCACGTTCTGCTTGTGGACAATCTCCATGCAAGCACAAGTGTCAGCACAAGAGTGATGTGATGCTGGGAGTGGGTCTGGAGCCAGCACTCCAGAACTTGATGTGTCAGGGCTCTAGTGAGGAGAGTGGAAGGTCAGATATGCTCCTGACCACTTGTGCTGCACTTGGGTAAAGCCTGCATCGAGGTACTTGTCTAGAGGTCAGCTAGGATATTATGTTCTTGCCTATGGGCTGCTGTAGCAGCTTCCAGCTCTGTAGTTATAACCCTTGTAACGTGCCATGGCAGATGTTTACTGGTACCTTCAAAATGAAGTTTTTTTCCACAATAGAGACTGGAATGGCATGAACCTCTGCATCAAGGTTAAATTCAATTGTTAAGATAACTTTATCCATCATTTCAGACAGCTGTGGTGGATAAATACCATGCTTGACAGGCTAGTGAGGACTTGGGAAATTTGTATTCCACACAAAAGAGGTACATTTAAGAAAGAAGGCTCATAAACTACCTTTCATGGGAAAGATCTTATTAGGCCAATGATACCTATTTTCTTTTTCAGCTGAGACTTCAAAGAGCATCTTTTCCTCAACAGTATTTCAATTTGTAGAAAAATGGTGCTGGAAATAGAGGAGATTGTCCAGAGAAAGATTTGTGTTTGTGAGGCCTGAAACATAGCATTCACAGAGGCTGCACAAATGACATCTGCTGCAAAAGTAGAATAAAAATAATTTTAAACAGACCTTAACCCACATATTCTTTATGTAGGGTTTTGTATTTAACTGGTGAGAAAATACAGGTGCAGAAGCCAAAGTGTCTTTAGGTGACATTGGCAGTGCCCCTTAACCTGTGCTGTTAAAACTCCTGCGTGACCTTTTTGCTTTCCTAAAACTCTGTCAGAATTTGTTCCAACCCATTTTCAGAAGAGCTAGCATCTGCTGACATAACTTTAAGGAGTTCTTGACTTTTTCCTCCCTCACTCGTTCATCCACTTAGAAGTAGTCTCCACTTGACTTCCTCCCCAGCCTGGCGAGCACCGAGCAAGAATATTCCCTGGTTGAACTCGCTGGGATTTTTTGACAAATGTGCTGTATTCTGTAGCTCTTTTTCACACAACTGAAGACATTCTTTTTGATTCTGTCCTTTGTCACTGTGTTGATGTGTGGAAGTGTCCATGCACATAGTTCCAAATACCATGTAGACATGCCAGGGAGGAGGTCAGAAGTCCTGTGCTAGATGTATCCAGGAAAAGTAATTTAGAGATGATAACTGTCTTAATTTAATAACTTCTGCATTTTTGAAAGGCTTTCAAGAATGTTTCTAATGCTAGCTCTCCAATAAACTACCATATTGAAAGTTTGTAATGTGTTTAGAAAATTGGTCTAGCATTGAATCTGTTTCATATTTTCAAATGGATAAAACATGTTTTAGCCCCTGTAATGCTTATAAAGAAATTAACTGCATCAGTACTGAAAACGTATTTCTGATTTTGTTACAATAGCATGCAATTTGATCCTCCTGGCTTCTGGTAAGCTGCTATGTAAATCAGCAATTCTCTTCCAAATAGAGAAGTAGGTTCAGAGAGTATTGATATGGGTAATGAAATTGGTCTTGTCTTTGTTCTCAGTATGAGCACATTACCACTGGTTATCTCCAATGGTCTCCGAATAGTAACTATTGCACTGCTGGGCAATGAAAAGTATGTGTCCTGGAAATCTTTCACTTCTTCTGAAATGAATAGGGACACAGAACAGAACCAAATTCACAGACAACAGAACCAAATTTTCTGTTGGTAGAAATTGATACAATTCACTGAAGTCCATGTAGTGTGCCCAGGCTCTGTAAGAAGTTCTTTAGGTTGTATTAATATCCGGAATTGTAAATGTGTTTGTTTAAGTGGAAGTTATATGATCTTGACTTTGAATTTATAGGACAACTAAGTTAAAATGGCACCATCTAGAAGTCTTTGTACCTGGTAGCTGGCACCACAGTGCCAAGCTCTCAGTTTATGTAGTGGCCTCTGATAGTGAGTGGTAATCAGGGAATCAAACCCACTGTCAGCTACTGTTTTCCCCAGTGGGAAAGTAAACAAACATTTCAAAGCCAGCTAAGGATATTTTCTTTATTCAGATGATAATATTTATTTCCTTCCTAAGTAAACAGTTTCAGATTAGGGTTAGTACAAAATAAGGTTAAAACACTTGATAACATATACTTTGTCAACTGTGTCAACCATATTATACTAATGTGAAAACGGTGTATGTGTCCTTGAAGTCACAAGGAGGATGTTTATATGAGGTTTTGCAGAAGTGGTGCTTCCTGGAGTGTTAACACTCAGGGCATAGCAAGAGAAGCTGTGTAATACACAACATACTTCTTTATCCTTTGTCAGTAGCTGCTTAATATTTGTATTCTGTTAGATTGCTCGCTTTGAAGTGGATGGCTTGTTTAGCAACATTAAATTGGTCCATCAACTATCAGCTAAACTGCTATCATTGTTGGAAGAAGCCACAGCAGATGTGGAACAATCCATGCAAATAATTGGTATGTTTACTGTCCTCTTGAGTTCTACAAAGCTACGTGAAAGAATAAACATAACACTTTCTGTCCTCTATTCTCATCAGACTTAACTAGTACCCCTCTCACAGGCTGGCATGCTAGAAGCTGCCCAAAATGACACAGGAAAAATGACATGTGAAACCTGTCCAGTTGCTGTACTGTACTTGTATGACTATGATGCCCTTTTTTCCATCCATCTGGATGCTGAGGGGGAGGAAGGAAGGAGAAAATGGTTTTAGAACGAGTAAAACCTGTTGCACTGAGTTATACAACTTACTGCTAAGATCTGTTTCATCTAGTTTGATATCGGGTACCTAAATCCATTTATGCTGACTCTTACTTTGTATACTCAGATTGTGCTATTCAGGAAAATCATTAAAGATGTTTGGAATAACAAGCATGTCAAACCCCAACCCACCCCAAACATTCTAAACATGCATCTACTGGTCATACAGTTCATGTAAGAGGTGGTTGGTTAAATGTGCTTGACAGGGAAATGACAGTAGAGAAAGATGTAATGAATCTGAAGTTTGTGGGATTCTGTGTGGGAATGTCTTTAGGGATCACAGGTATTGTCAGCAAACAGGTTGACCCTGGATATGTCACAACAGTCACAAGTTCTGCAGGTCAGGTCATGAACATTAAGGCTGTGATTCACGTGACATTCTGGCACAGCCAGAGAGATTTAAGAAATTACCAGCACACATCAGCTCTCCCATGATGTAGGAAAGCACCCCCCACATTCGAGTGGGTAGTTCTGTATAAAGAAAGAGGTTTCAGTTTACCTCTAGACATATTAAGAACTTTAGCTAGGACTTTCCTTGCTTCTCTCACGACAATTTACTCAGGGCCAAGACAGAAGCACCTGTTGGACTTTCTAGATGCTCTTCAAAAGCTCTCCCAGTTGCTATTGGCAGTTTGCCAATTAAGCCCTCCTCAGTCATTAAGTAGATAAATGAAAGAACAAAGGTGCTCAAAGCATTTTCAAGATGTTGTAACAAAGATGTGGACTTTGTTCCTTATTCTGTGCTCTACTTTGGTATTTGTTTTTGTATTATTTTCATTCTTTTATTAAAACCTTTTTGCTTTTTCAAGACATACTCGATCATGCCGTCTCGCTATTATTGAGCCATTTTTCTGCAAGGCTGGACCCTCAGAAGTATTGGGGTGCTCCCAATACCATGACTGCATTGTCAGTGCAGAGGCACCTTAGGGTGAGCCACCTTAAGGGATCAGGTGAGAATTCTGAATTTGTTTCAGTGAAGTCAGACAGTTTTGTTTAAAAAATTAAACAGTTCAGTTTAAAAAACTTCCAGCTGTGATTCAGAGGTGTAGCAGGAGCAGGATGTGTTATGGAATGAAGTTTGAGCTATCCCAAACTGGGCCTCAGATTTAGGCCTGCTAGGCCTCAGATTTGGGCCCGTGTAGAAGTAGATAAACCTGTGGCGCAGTTAGAATTTAAGTTGTGTGCATGCTTTAGATAGGACAGTTAGTGTTGAATCACGATAGCTGCCTTAAGCTAAGATTGTTTGCATTCTTTCTCATGCTGAATGCCAATTAGAAGACACCTGGAACTGTAAACTATTTTGCACTATATAAAACCAGCCATTTCTAGAATAAAGAGGAGAACGTATGTTTTAACCATACTGGTTGTATCGTGCATTGCTCTGTTCCAGCTCCCATATAGAGACCCTGGGTTCACAGAGGTAAAGAGAGGTTCTTTCTTTCCTAACCTGACCACATACCACAGGTAACACTTTTTATAAAGTCCTCCTCTTATCTCAAATAATCAGGTAAAAAATATCGGTTGCCACTTTACTAAGAAACAGATTATTAAAGCATAAGAGGCTTGGGAAAAGTATTAATCCTAGCACGTCTCAATCTGGTTTGCCAAGGCAACAGCTTAACGTAGTTTGATACGTCTGTATTGTTTGGCGGTATTTCAGTAAAAGTGCATCATGATGAGTCATACTCTTAATAAGCAATGTTCTATTCTAGCAGGAAGTGCCTTTCTCACAGCCAAGAGAATAACTCTATTAGTTCCCTGCAACATTCAGAAGTAAAGACAAACAATTTCATCCATCTATTAGGGTATATTTCTCCAGAATCAGACAAAGAACCATGAAAATGCATGAGATCATTGATCACTGAGTTGGCTAACTTATGACAGGAAAAAGGTTGCCAAGTAAGGTGTGAGACATTCTTCCAAAGGCTGAGACAAAAATAGGGAGAATAATTGCATCACTATAAGCAGTAAGTTAGTGGGTTTATTGCCCTCTGAAAGTACATCAAAATAAAAATTTTGTTTTCAGGATCTTCAGTGTAGAAGTTATTGAAGTCGGTCTATAGAAAAAGCAAACTTCATATTCTGTCATGTTGAGTGTATTTAAAAATCTCGCATTGAAGTATCTTACTTTGGAAGGGAACCCAGTCATGGTGAGGTTCAAAAGTACTGATAATTCACTGTTTTTAAAGCAAAACAATGCAGGTGCTCATATTCTTCTTATTTTAGTCTATGTTCTCCACACTTTATGCTATGTCCACATTGACAAGTGGCAATGTCCAATAGGAGCA
Source organism: Prinia subflava (assembly GCF_021018805.1). NCBI lineage: Eukaryota > Metazoa > Chordata > Aves > Passeriformes > Cisticolidae > Prinia > Prinia subflava. The sequence continues at coordinate 306,442 of NW_026960612.1, forward strand.
GACTTGCAGAGTAAGAGTTTCTTCTAAGGAGATGGTATCCACATTACACATTTAAGAGGTTTTACTTCAGCTTGGCTGTAGCCTGTGCCTGTGGATTGAGATGCCCCTTATGGTTGGACTGCATAAGATGTGCCCTTGGAGTGTGTCTTCTGGTAATTATCATCCTCAAAAGATTTGTGTCACTGTGACTGCTCCACCACACAGCCAAGGCATGGGAGGTGAGGACTAATGAGTGATTGGTTTCAAAACCCATCTCCTAATCTGAGCTAAAACAGGTTAAATACCTTTTGTAGTTCTTTCCTGATTTTTTTTCTCCTCTCTGTTCTGGATATATATTCACATTCCTCTATATATGGAGGAATATGAAGACTTAACTTTAGCTATTAGACGCCTTCCTCCCTTTCCTACTGCTGTACGCCCTGGAAGCACCACTGACAGCGACAGGGAGAAACTGTTTTGTTACTCAAGCCTTCCTCCTAGGAATTTCTCTTTGAGACTGATGACCATCATACTCCAGAAGAGGCATCAGGGAGATTTACATCTCTCAGAGTATTTTTAAAGCTGTGCCAAATACAATGTGGTTTTGGTCCATAAAGCAAGCTCCCACAGTGATGGGCCCAAAACTCATCTGATTTGGTCCATACAGCTCAGAACCAAGAAGGGCTTTAGGTTTTAGAAATCCATCTGCTGTTAAAAGGCCCTGTTCATGAAATCAGCACATAATTTTTCTCATCACTGAGCATCAATGGAAGTATCTGTCCCTGTGGCACAATACTTCAGTGAACAGAGCTTACCCAACTCTTTCCTCCCGGAGAAGCTAATTTTCAGCCCGTAGTAGACACTGAGATGAGCTGTAAGGCTACATTGCACTTTTCCTACTGAAAATGTGACTTCACTTGAGGGCTTAGCATAATACAGATCATGCTAAGCACTTGGAGCTCTTGTAAGTGAGTTAGTGAAAATTATGAGAGCTCATGATCATGAATGTTAGTGAAAATTGTGAGAGCTCATGATCTCTAGAACTGGGTGCCAAGCATGCAGGGTCAAGGTTAAGGCTTGTTAAGGTTTCCCCTTACATTGTTGGCCAATAAAGGCATGTATAGAGTTAATGGGAAAGCCAGGATGTAATGTGCATTGTTAGCCATCCGCATTAGCAGTAAGCACAAGGCAGAGAGGACAGCTAAAGAGCATTTAACTCTAGGATGCTGGTGCTTTTTCAACTGTGCCCTTACAGTAACTAAAATGTACTGCAGTGATCTTAGCTCCTCATAGTTTTTTCCCTTATTCGCACCCTGAAACCAACATGCATTAGACAGCCCAGTTAACCTTCGCTTCTAGGGGAGAAAACCCAGGGCTGTGTTACTGTGGTAACTGAATCATTTTTCACTTTAAGATGGAGGAGTTCAATGCAATGTATTTTGGAACAGCACACTCTGGTCAGGATGAAACATGCAGGATGCCTGGCAGCTCAGCACTTGCTCTGTGAATGGAGAGCTCCCAATTAATGCAGTGTTCAGCTTTTAACTTTAATAATCATTGCTATAATTCAACAGGAATGTTTATAAACATCTATTTGGACTGGCTGCCACATAGATATAATTTTCAGTAAATGCCCAACAGGAGTTTTCAGCATTGCTGTTGTTTATTACACGCATTTCAAAAGATCCTGATCAGAGGGCTGCTGCATAAGGGTGTAAGAACTGAACTAATATCTCAGCAGAAGAGATGAAGCATTCCTTCCCTGCCCAGGTTTCTTACATACACAGAAAGACACAAGAGTTTTAGGTTTAGAGAATTAGGCTCCAGAAGTAAATGGGAAATAAATGACTACTTTAGTGCTTCTAAAATTCCCAACTGTTCTTTATGGGAAAATGGTGGTGTGGAGGACTGGAAATGGAAGTGTCCCTCTTCAGTTGTATATAAACCTAGATACTGTATAAAAATGGCTGTAATCCATGGTGGTTTTATTTAATTAGGGGAGGGTGGAGGTTTTTCTTCTGCCATGTGGAGAAAATTCTCTATTCTCAGTCATAACAATTGCCATTTCAGGGTTTTGCAAAACAGATAAAATTGAAATGTCTAATGGAAGATAGAGTCATTATTCCTGTTATTACCCATTTAAGTTCATATTCATGAAACAAAGTCAAAAGGAAAACTAACAAGCTTTTTAGCTCACGGCTAATGTGGTGGAATAATAAAACTCCTGAGATGCTGTTGTCTGACTTGACACGCTTTGTTTTTCTCCTTAACAGGGGAAGTGTTCTTGCAGATTAAAGGCCCACTAGAAGACACATATAAAATCTATTGCTATCACCATGATGATGCACACACCATGCTGGAATACTCTGAAAAGGATGAAGAACTGAAGCAGCATTTAAGAGACTGTGTACAGTCCTTAAAGTAAGATCTTTTCAAATTATGATTTCCATCCATAGTCAGTTGCCTGGCAGGGAACATTTTAAACGGATGTAGATGAAAGGTCCCCTGTAAATCTGGAGTTTTATATGGCTTGCTGGGAGCTCTGGCTTATGCTGCTTTCATGAAAAGATGACAAGCCAGGGGCCATGATTAGATTTCTTTCTCTCTAAGATGGCCTAAAATAGCACAAGAAAGGTTGCTCTTTCCTTAGTTTCAGTGCCCCATACTGGGGGGGGGGAAAGCTGCATCATATCATGGGCTATTGGGAACACCTTTTCCAGCTCCCAGGAAATTTGTTGCCCCCTGCCTTCAGCAAGTCTGCTCCTTGAATTGGAATAGCCTGTTACGGAGTTACTCAAGTGCACTGGCAGTTCCAGGCTGCTGCAACAAGGCCCCAGGATCTGGAGCCACTGTGTAGTTCCCAACTACTCATGATGGGGGTATTTGAGAGGAAATGGTGGTGGAGCAAGCTGCCAGTTCCCACCAGAGGGAGGTGCTTTGTGCCATTGGTTCCAATGCCAGCACCTTGGGAAAATGTGTAGAGAACTGGGGATGTTGCCAAATAACAGATCCATCTGTCTTCCAGCACAGATTCCTCCTGCAGCTAGTGGCAGGGACCAGCTCATCTGCTCCATGGAGAGTGCTTCTTTTCCCACTCATAAATCCCCTTGCCCCTCACTTTCCCAAATCATCACACAGAACTGTCAGGAGGGAACATGCCACAAATTCAGACCAGAGGTCTAGCTCCAGCTCCAGGAAAGGCCCATGCTGCACACTTGTAGGAGAGATGTAAAGCTGTCACAAAATAAAGGAGTGTACATCAGCAACAGATATTTCAACCACACCCTAATTTGTGATTGGTTTGCAGAGATCTGTTAATACTTAGAAGATGGGAAGTATGTCCAAGTGAAATTTGGAAAGAGTGGTGAAGGAAAATATTAATAATATTAAAAGAGAAATGTTTGCTTCCAAGACAGGTTATGTTGAAAATGAAGCTTATCTTGTGCAATGTATCTGGCTATTAAATATATAACAAAGTATATGTGCAGGGTTCTCAAGTTTTAGCTACCCTGGGTGTGGGATTGCATTTTATGGAAATGGTTTGCTCTAGCTCACCCCTGGGAAATGTATGGTTTATCCCAAGTCTGTAACCTCCCTGCAGTATCAAGTTATCTGTAACCTCATTGGCTGGAGAATGTTACCATGCCCCTTTGAACCTCTGTGATAAGAATGCTAAGGCAAGGGGTCTCGCCCTCTTTGCCCCCCTTCCCCTGGAGGCTTCCGGACGCTCCCCTTCCCTTCCTCCCTTCCCCCTCTCCCCTTCCCTTCCCCCACTCCCGCAGGACCATGCTCCCTGCCTGGAGTGGGACTCTGAATAAACCCTCACCTCATCAGCACCTCAGCAGCCATCTGAAGTCTCTTTGCCTGCCAGCACAAGAACACCCACGACCCCAAGGACCCCGGGGGTCTCCCGGGGGACCCTCCCCGGGAGCCCTCCATAAATTTAAACAACAACACTGGGAGTTGAAAGAAATAAATTTTCATATAAACGCAGGCCTTCAGGCTAATGGATGGTCAGGTATTTACCCTAAGTGGGTGTTTTAGTGCTGATGCCTACAATAATCTTTCCTGACTAATCAAGAAAAGCCACTACTGTTGTTCATTTATCTGTGCTGCTGAGGCAAGAGGACACGGAAGGAAATAAAGATAAAAAATTGCATCAATGTAAATCCTAGCGTGGATGTCACCACTTGAATTCCAGAGCCAGCAAGAAGTGCTCCTGTTCCAAAATCACAGCTGGGCTGTGGGAATACACAAGACAGAGAGTCAAACAGACTTGATTGGCATAGCTGGTTTGATGGCCAAGGTGCCATGGCAGGAACAAACAAAACTTTGAAGATTACAGAAGATGGGATTAAACCTGCTTACAGGAAGATAGAAGATTCAATCAACTTCTGCAAGCAAAGAATTATTGTAAAATGCATGAGTTGTCTGTGTGATTTTTAACCTGATTATTGTAGTGGAAATTATTAACCTGTTTGAAATAATATAAAAGCTTTTGGGAAACCTGAGTAAAATGGAATTCTGATCACCTAATCAGGCTTCCTGTCTCTCAATCAATCACCAATACTGGGCTTTGTGAAGAGAAAGGATATTTTGTGTTAAGCCACTGTAGCCTTCGCTAGCAGGAAGTGACAAGGACTTTCTTACAATGAAGCCTTGTTTTGTCTTATTCGTTCCTGATCAGCCTTTAAACAGGAACCAATGATAAAAGCACTGGTGTGTGTATATTATGTTGTGATTTTTCCCAGTGCCTAAAGATTGCAATCAATTCAACTATTAAGACCTGAAAGTGCATGCTGAGATTCAGAACTGTGGCCATGTAAAACTGTTACTACTCACTGAAGAATGTTTGCCCTAGGAAGAAAACTATGCAGGATTGTGGTGAGACTAATTTTGAAGATTTGAGAAAAGCTAAGGTTTTAGTTAACAAAAGATGTTGCTGATTTAGCTGAAATGATTAGATAAGCTTTGCTGAAATCAGTCAAAAGTTAGAGGATGGTTAAAAGAAACTGGATTTAAGATAAACTACCGCGAATCTAATAACTCATTGCTTGTCGAACAGAGAAACTAATCAATACAACACAAGACCTCCTGTTTCCAGAAACCCACTGCGATAAATGATGTGGGATAATACGTGTTTATACTGTATGTGTAATATAAAGCAAGTTGTGCTCTTTAAAATAAATGGTAAAAATCATTTGAGCCTGGGAATAAACAGATTCGGGAATTGAAAATGACTGCTTCCCAGAAATTGTATTTAATATTTATCTCCCCTTGGAAGAAGTATTCAACAGACCCGATGGGAGGATGAATCTACATGAATATGAAGAAAAACCAAAGGGACAAAGAGAGTATGAAGTAATACCCTGTCCCGCAAAAAAACTGTATATAAACAGGACTCACAAAACCAAAGACATGAAGAGGGGAGCTACGGTGCGATAGAGGCCGCAGCTAAGGTTCACCCAGTGCCTCGACGCTGATTCTTTGATTGTTGGCTTACCTGTAATTCTGTTCGTTGATTCTTTAAAAATTAATAAAATCATTTATTAATTTGGAATTGGCTTTATGTGAAAAATATGGGATGTTAATTCATGTTCTTATGGGTTATGACACATTAAAACTATAAAAATCACTGTATATATGTTATATGAGAATATAAGTTTCAGTCTGCCTTGAAAACTTGCTAAGACAAAAAGCAGGCACTACCCTGGAATTTAACATTTAGAAAGGAGATAAAGGATTTATGGGAAAACTGGCCATCTCAGCATCAGGAGAAGACACATTAAGATAAGATATCATTATCTTCAGCCAACACCCTCATTCGAGCATCGAACAGCACCATTAGAGGACCATCATCACCCACATCTCCGGAGATGAACTTTTACCATTCATAAACCTGGGCGTCTATACACTCACAGGAAACTAGAAATTGACACCTCGCAGGAGAGGAGAAACTCTTTTCAGCTAAGCTGGAGACGACTATGAATTTGAATAACTAGCTTGGAAACAAAAGGACTATGAGGAAATTTTTGCCAGAGGCGGAATAAAGTGTATAAAAACTAAGCCCCGAACAAGGCCAGTTTGTGAACTCAGGGGGGACGGCAGTCGGCCAGGTACTGCGTCCCGGTTCACCCTTGACATTTCCCAGGTAAAATAGTCAAGTATCTCTGCTGTGGGTGGTTTTGCCGAAATTCTGTAATTCGATCCTTTTTAATAAACCAAATTGTTATAATTTTAATTGGACTACTGTATTGGCATTTATAACATTTATATTTATTACACCCACTGAAATTGTCCCGGAAAACAGGAAACAGGGAGTTCTACCATCCATTAATCACATCTGCATTGAAAAGGTTGAAAGTTTAGAATGAGGAAGACTCATTTTACTTCCTCCTTTTGGTGACCACTCCTCACAAAAGGACCACCAACCCATTTCAGGGAACAAACTATGCATGCTTAATAGCCTTGTTGTCAATTAGCATACGAAGCGGAGAAGAGGAAGTGACAGGGGTATGAATATGCATTTGTATTTTGTGTATTCAACATTTTGTAAATAAAAGGATTTGCAATTACCTGTGATTTTTGCAGTGTGCATTAGGGAGCTATCCACCCTGCCCGGAGTCGCAATAAACATACACTTTCTAACTTTAACTGTTAGAGAAGGGTTTTTTGTCCGTCACAGTTGGATATTGATATTAGATCGATATTCATATTTTAATAAATCATCTGGCGACTGTGGCAGGACTCTGGTCTCTCTGGCCGAGGGCCCATAGTGGTCTGGGACCCCTCTGGGCACCCACCCAGAATTTTCTGGGAAGAGGGCTCCCTTGGCCCTGCTGACACCCCAGGGAAAGACCAGAACTTGCCAAAACTACAGACAAAAAGGTATGTTTAATTAATGTTATAAATGCGTAGCCAATCCACTTAATAAAAAATAATTTTATTAATTTTATTATTAATTTACAAAAATAAAATTTGGAAACAAAATTTGGAAAAAAAATGAAAAAGCCACAAAGTTAGTGTCGAGCCCAGTATCGGCACTGGGTGAACCTAGCTCCCATGGGAACTGCTTGAAGGTCTCTCTGGTCAGCCCTCAGAAGGCAGAGTGGTGGATGTCTGTCACTGAAGTGCCAAGTGGCAGATGTCAGCTCTTTACCCTCATGGAAAAATCTCGAGAGTTTCTCGCTCTGAATCTGTCACTCAAGTGTCCCAGTCCCCATGCCCGTCAGACTCTTAATAGATCATGGCGAGTTCTGAAACCAGGTCAGGGGGTGCGTCCACCTCCTCCTCGGCGAGAGCATTGCCTGGCTCTTTCACCGTGTCCAGTCTTCCATCTTGGGGTGCCCTTCATCTCCAAAGAACTCTCTCCCAGTGTGCTGTGTGTTTGTCTTATTTGCATATGCCTTCCTCGAGTAGGCAGCGGGGGGGCCTAGGTGAGCTCCGACTACAGTAGATACAACTAGGACAATCAACTAGCTTTTAACATGCTAATTCAGAAATGCAGGACAGGCAGGATGGCTGCCCAACCCCGCCAGGGAAGGGGGTCACCTGTCTCTGAGGCGCCGGGGCACCAGCGCCTCCCATTGCCCCCTCCAAAGCCCCGCAGAACCACGCTCGGCACTCCCTTTGCCCAGCCACGGCTCCCGCCAACAGCGACAGGGCCAGCCGCTTCCCGGGGGCTGGGGCCACCACACCAGCAGACTCAGTGGCTCTGGCGGCCGCCAAGGCATCCTCCCAGGTCAGGGCTCCGCCTATGGGGGCAGGGGTTCGGCAGCAGATCCGTCAGGGCTGGGGCGGAGGCAGCAGTCTTATGAGTTCTGGAGACATAACCCTGCCACATCTCGGGCCACGGCAGCTACACAGGGGCAGCCACACTCACTGAGAATTCATTCATAACAAGGCTTTGAGATTGTCGGTGTGTGCGGAGTGGTATTTTAAGTAGGAACTGGTGATTCCTGGCAGAAGAGGTGTGCGAGGTGGTGTGGGGCCAGGGTTGACACCCCCCCCCCCCCCCCCGCTTCCCTCTTGCAGAGGGATTTGTGCTGTGTCCCTGCTTGAGCCCTTTGGCTTACGGTGAGTCTTTGTTAAATTTTTTTGTTGAGTGTGTATGTTTGGGATTGTTAACATGTGGCCAAAGCCAGATATTGGTTGGTATTTTGCAAGGTCCCCATCTATACTCTGATTACGGCTCGACAGGAATTGCGTTAGGTTTTAACTGTATGCTTGCTGTGATGTCTTTGAAGGCTGACTTGAAACAGAGACTGGACAGAGTAAGAAAATAAAGTAGGTATTTATTGAAAGGCTTCTAGGATTTACTTTGGGCAGAACAGGAACTTGACCGAGGCAGCACTCTGGGTGGACTAAAAACGGCTACATGAAAAAACGGCTGCCTGGTTACTAGATATTACATGAGATATTACATTTTTATAAGTTTTGGTCTATTTGCATATTGGGGTTTAATTGTCTAATTACAGTTTCAGGTTGTGAGGTTCTATTTTTTTGGTGGGGTTTGTTTTTTTTTTTAGTCTACTGTTGTTTATGTTGTTAGGCTGAAAGTTGGTTTTGGTTTCTAATGGGAAAAGGATTTATTTTGTTTATCTACTCCGTGAAGAGAGCTTGTTGGTACTTAATATGAGGCTCAGGACTACATCTCTAGGTAGCACAGAATCTGAAAATATGAAAGCTAAAACTTAAGGCATTATTTTTCTTTTTTAGAGGTTTAACAAGGCTTTCTCTTTGTCGAGTTTTTGTTCTAACTATTTACTAATAGTAAGTGTTTAATAACAGATAAGTATTTAACAGTAGTGAATAGCTAACAATAAAAGACTTTTGACTATAGGTAGACATTTAATAGTAGTAAGCATTTACTAACAGTAAATACTTAATAATAGGGAAATATCTAGCAACACTGAAATAATGAACAACAATATTGAACATTTACCAGTCGTAATGTCTTGTGCAGTTAAGTATCATGCAAAGGGAATAATGATTATTGTACACAGTTTTACAAGTGCAGAGGAGAAATTATTTAGAGTATGCTTTCATCTGCCGTAGTCTCGGTATTTACAGTTGTTTCAGGAGCAGAAACTCTTTTAACTCTGGAATAATGAATCTAAGGTTTTTTAGTATCAATTTTGTCTACGGTGAGAGTGGTCAGTAGAACTTGGAATGGCTCTTTTTACTTGGCTTGTAGTGGATCATTGTCTTACTACTTCACATATACTCAGTCTCTAGGTTGGAACGGATGTGCAGGTATGTCAAGTTTTATGGATTTGGACAGCACGATGTAAGTCTGGAGCTTCTGCAAAGTAGAACCTAAAGCTATTAGATATTTCTGTAAGTCAAGTTTTTTTTTTATGTGAATTTTACTTGGAGTATGTGTGTCATGGGTTTGGATTGGCCAGATGTTAATGCACCCATGAATATATGTTTTTCTTAGCAACTACTGTGGGATGTGATCAGGAACAGAGCAGAGCAGGCTCAAAACTTGAAAACAGAAGACAAAAACTTTATTACATTACATAGGAACAGAAATAGAAAGGAAAACTCTAAACACACGCACACACAAAAAAAACTAGAAATGAAATGAAAACTTCCTAGAACATTTCTTCTCTTCTCCCAATTTCTACCCTCTACACATTACCCTCTATAGACTAAAACCTTGGGTTTTAAATCAATCACCACTCAAAAAACTAATCTTCAATTCAGCAAGGGAGAGAGGAGTCTTTCTCACACTACAGACTGCTCTTCAGAAAAACACAGGTCTACTCTTTATGTGTGTTTGTGTCACTCGTGGCTACTACCTGGCTGCCATGGTGACACTCTCTTCTCTATGTCTAGTGCTCTCACTACTGTCCATGGGCTAAAGCTGCATATAGGGCTCTTTTTAAGGATGCTTGCATGCTAGGCTCTCTCTATTTTTTCCTTGGGGCTGAGGGTTCCTTCTCTGAGGGCAGAGGGCACCACTACACCCTCTTCTCTTTGTTCGCTCTACTGCAGCAAGTCAAGCTGGCCACATCTACCCCAAAATGCAGTTTATGTTCAAAAGTCTCAAGTTCAGTCTATGGCTAACATTATGCAAGAAAAGTTCAGCTCAAAAAGCTACTCTTCTCATTCTTTGCTCATCTAGGATTCTTTTCGTCTTCTGACTTTATCTTCTTGGTCTTAAGCGGTTTCTCTCTCTCTTCTGAAGCTACTAGTCATGAGAATCAATGTCTGGAAAAAAGTTTCTTTCTGCCTCAGAAAGGGTTAACAGTTTCTGGCTCCCGGCAGGGCGTTGCAGGCTCAGGCACTCTCAGGCTCGGTAACTTTTACACGCGGCTGGACACCTTCTCCCGGAGGGGGGGCGGAGGGGGGGGGGACATGGACAGAAGGCACTTCTACAGTTTTCTACCCTTCCATCTTAGATAGGGCCAGCTCAGCTCTAGTTCTGTCTATTCTCTTCCCCGCCCCAGAGCCCCAGCTTACTTCAGTTCAGCTGCGTAGTTCTTCTCAGCCCGACCAAGTAGCTCTCCTCCCCCACCCAGCCTAGTAACTGGGCAGGGGAGATGTTTCTCTGCTGAAACCAGAACCTAAAAGAAGCAGACCCTCTGGGAGTCCTTGCTTTTAACTCTTTGTGTCCTCAGAAGCGTGTCTAACACTTCAGTAGTCACTGAAAGTGCCAATATTTAAACCTGACCATTGATTAGTTTGCCCACAACTCCCTGAAAAATTCACCTCCCCCTCAAACCGAGACAATGTGGGATCTGATATGGTCTGCTATATAATATTTCATAGGGACTGAGGTTTTTTTTTTTTTTTTTTGGTTGTATGCGTATTTTTGGTAGAACTATGGGCAAGGCTTGAACTTATGTCATAGAGGCTTTTCGATAAATTTTACTAATTTGCATCTTGAGTGTCTTGTTCATACATTTGACTACTACTCACTTGGGGCTTGTAGGGCGTATGCAGATTTTAAGTCATTTTTAAAACAGGTAACTTTTTTAACTACTGTTGTAACAAAGGGTGTTTTTTTATCTGATGATATTTTCAAGGGAACCTTGAACTTCAGAATTATATGGTTGAGTAGGACTTGTATTACTTCTTTGGCTGTATTAGTGGGACAGGGGTAAGCTTCTGGCTACTCACTGAAGGTGTCAACTAACATTAGTATGAACTGGTATTTTTCTTTGCTTGGTAACGCCGCAAAATCTGTTTGCTAGTAATCTCTAGGAACTTTTTTCTTTGTGTTTGGGTTGTTTTTGCAGCAGGTTTTACATTTACTTACTACTGATTGTATAATGATAGGGGTTTTTTTTATTACTACTTTTTTAGATGTTTCAGAATGTTATAAATGCCAGGACAAATTTATTGCCAAATTCAATAATTTGGTTTATTAACATCCAAATCACAAAATTTAGAATCAAATTATAACAATTTTAAACAATAAAAACAAAACAATACGAACCCCACGAACAGCGAAACTTACTTGACAGAAGTTCTCCCGGGAAAAGTTGAGCCAAGGGTGACCCCAGAGACACAGGACCTGGCAGCCAGTGTATCTAGCCGGGTTCACGAATTTGCCATGTTCGAGGCTTGGTTTTTATACTCTTTATTCTGCCTCTGGCAATATTTCCCCATACTTCCCTTTGTTTCTTGGTTAGTTATTCAAACCCAAATTCGTCTCCGGTCGGATTGAAAAAGAGCTCCCCTCCCAAGTCCATGTGTTAATATTCAGTTTTTATGGATCCTTATAGTTGATGAATGTTTGAGATATGGGTGATATTGCTTGATGGTCTGTGAAAGTGGCTCCCGAGGTGTGAGTTGCTGATCCGGCTCATCTCAACAGGTCCCCTCCCAATACTTGAGAAAGCTGCAAAGTCTTTTGTTCCCTTCTGAATGGAGAGCCTGATTTTCAGGGTGGTCAGTTTCACCATCTGCTGCAGAAACCTCCTGAAACATAGACTTTTACCTGATATAAATTTATACAGCTTTATAATTTTCCAGTTTATCATAAGAACATGAATTAATCATCTCACGTTTTTCACATTTCCCCCATTTCTTTTCTTTTGTTAACCATTTAATTCATGTTCGCATCGTCATCATTTTAGATTTTTCTTTAAATCTACTTAAAATTCCTCTCTTGAGTTTCTCGTTCCTTGGAGAAACACCTGACCAGCGATTCCTGAACCATGTTTGCTTTTTCTGCTTTTCTTCTATCTTTCTAATTCCTATGTCCCTTACTGCCTTTGAGTGCTAGCCAGTTACTTGTGTCTTAACAGGGGTAATCTTTTGGAGGAGCCATATGTCACAGGGCTGGCTCTTCACTGAGTGCACAGCCTGGTTCACACTCCCTAGAGTGATCTGCAGAAGCTTCCCTCTGTCTGGCCCAGCGTCTGTCGGGTTGCAACCGAACAACAGGGAAGTTTTTCTCTTCGCGACAGCAGGGGCTCTCTGCTCGGACCCTCGGGGTGGTTCGGACTGCATATCTCCTTTTACAAGCTCCCCACCAAGATAACTTTACCGGCTCTGCCACACACGGCACTCAGTGGCTAACACTTGGGCTTTTAGATCTAATTTTCCCTTTAACCCCTTTTTTCGTATATTGAATACCACTTGGGATAATCTGGTTCTATCAATCCCAAACGTGTGGCACAGTCTAAGAATCGCATAGTCAGAGTCTGTTCTTCTTCAGAACACCTGTGGCATAACTCCAGCAGCCTCTACCCCCACTTGCAGTGCACCACCCAAATTTCAAGACAATAACTGCATTTGAAATGGATATATGGATTGCAGGGGCATCCAGGTTCAGAGCAGCGAATGGATATTTCTTCTGCCATTTGTTTCTGATATTCTGGGGGTGGAGTTCCTTCTCTTTAAATTTCTGGAGCTCCGGATTCACCCTTCCTGATGTTCTTCCGTACTAACACCTGTTAAAAACAAAACAGGGGAACCCTCCAAAACTGAGGGGTTAGCACAGACTACACTTTTGTCACATGAAAAAAACCCCCTATTTTTCCAGAATCTATCTGATTTTATAAATTAACATTTTGAAGCTCTCTCACAGCTGGCTTCAAATTAAATTTATCAATTCAGATCTAGGTATAATGCAAGTTTAATTTTAACCGTACTTTTTGAAAAATCTCCGGAAATACCTTACAGGAAGAAAACATGCTACGACTATTATTCAGACAATCTGAATATTTGAATGAGTTTTCTAGCTCATAATTCACTCATCCCCTTTATACAGAATAATTTACAATTCTTCATACTACTCAAAATCTTCTTTTTACACAAGAATGATTTAATTCCTTATCTAGAATTTAAAGAACTCAATACAAAATTTAAAAAAAATCCTCATTTTTTTTGTACTGTTACAGGAAAAATTAAAATTAACAGAAAGAGAATTTTACTTCTTATTAAACGAGGTTTATACTGAAACATACAAACAATTCTTTTTACATTCTACCAATACTTCTGACAATGTCCACTGGATATATAGCGAGTAAACAATAAACACTAAGACTACTCCAAATCCCATAGCATTAACACAGGTTTTAGCTTTTTAAAGAAAAATTCAGTTTAAAAAAAATCATAGACAAGCACAAACAATTTGGGCTTATTTCAAGAACTAAACTCAGCACATTCAGAGTGATTTGGTATACAGACAAACATTCATAAAACCCCGTATCCTGCAATGTTTTTAGACACCAGCAGTTTCCAAGACAATCAGTTGTTAAGGTTACACACATCTTCCCTCAGTTTCTGCAGTCTCAGTGCAATGAGTCCGCACTACTGCTAATTAACTGAACTACAAATTTATATTTCAGACCCCTACCCAGAGCGGCAAGATACCATCTGCAGTAATAGCTGAAGTGACCACTTCGACAGGGAGCTAATTCAAACAATCAGTGAGCAGGACAACGTAATGAGGGATAACCTTTAAGCAACATTTGTACTTAATACAAATTAAAAGAAAAACTTAAGACCTCACCCATAATCCTGGGGAAGTATTTTAACAAGACATAGAAAAAACAAGGCACACTAAATAGAAGAAAATGATATTACAAATAGCAGAACTTATTCCTTTACCACTTATAGAATATTCTAGACATATACAGATGCTATAAGAACAATACTGGCAGCAATATAAAAATGGCATCGCCTCAGGCACTTCTAACTTATTGCGGGTCTGAGCTTTCTTCAGTTTTTATCAAAAGAAGTGAATAAAGTAGCAAGACTAACTCATCTGTTTTAGATGGAAGGCATCAAAAGCTATGGTTAAAATGCATCAAAATACTCTGTAATAAACCATGTATTACTTAAATTCGGAACTTAAGACTCAGAAAAGTTTTCCAAAGCCAGGAGTCACTGTAAACTTCAGGCCCCGGTAATCAGACAGCTTTATCTAGTGCAATTGTCAGAACATTAACACTACTGCTTTTTACCTCAGTCTAAAAAAACTTCACAAACTTAGCCTCTTTTAACAAGCAACTCGAGTTAACTTATGCCTAATTCCCAAAGCAAAGCTCCTGTATTTGCTATCTATTCTTGCATATTATTAAACCTAAATACATGGCTCGAAGGACCACAAGCAAACACCGACCAAACTTAACACTGGTGACAAAATGCTGCCTCTCATACATCACTTACTCTCTACCCCTGAAAACACAGGCACCAGGGCAACCTCAAGGTTCACATCCTCCAAATTGAGGAGCAAGTAAGAAGACATAATATCAAAGGGACAACACAAACCATCTCCTTCTAAGGAGTCAGTAATTAAAATTAAGAATCCCGGTTCCCAACTAGATAAAATACATACAGAATAGGAACTGCAAAGAATAAAGAAAAATCCTGTAACTACCAACACAGAGAATTATACCACTTTCCCAACTTAATACTAGAATCCTGACTCCAATTACTATTCTAACATTATCTCGACAGAAAGATTTAGCTTCCTGCCTCTCAACAGCCGCTTTAATTTGGACTCCACCGGCCACATGCTTCAACCTTTTGAAAGAAAAACTTAAACACACAAAACCCTTGCAATACACTGTCTGCTAACACAAATGCCATATTCCTGCTCAAGCTAACAATCTGAATTCAAAATGTAGCAATTGTTTCAAACATAGACGAACTACATCCACCATACTATCAACATTTTGATTTGCACAAAATCCTCATATGCAGTAGACAGGCAACCAAAAGGAAGATATATTTTCAGCTTTTCAAGAACAAACACCTAGGTATTTCCCACGCATAAGTATAGCTCTCATTCTTGGTCTCTTCTCTCAATACTTTTATCCATTTTTGCTTCCTATTTCGCCTTACAGGGCGGTTTTCTGCCCCGGGCAGCCTCGTCTAGTCACTTTAAAACTGCCGCTTTCCTCCGTCTCCCGGCAACCATGGACTGACTCGCCCTGCCGCTTGAGGGGGGGAAGGGGGGCGGGTTTCGTTCCTTTCCCTAAAAAAAACTCCGCCGATCTCGTCCAGGAGAAAAAAAAACCCTTTAAAGCAAACTACACAACTCTAGGGAGCCTCCAAAATGTATTCAGCCCGAAGTAAAAGATCTACCACCACTAAGGAAAAGAGTAAGCAAGATTCCTTTTAATTCCTTTTTCTATCTTTTCTCCTTTTGCAGACTTACGTGAATTCTCGCATTTCTAATTTGCACGCTTCCCAACACCACTAGTTATTCTCTAATGCATTCCAATTCACCTTTGGTAATTTCTGTTTTGCTCTACTGTCTAGCTTAATTTTTTTACGGGAATGCTTCTTTTTCCCCATTTTTCCTCCCGGGCCATTCTTGCTCTCACACCAACTGTCCTACCCTGAATCCCTCCCGGGTTCTTCAAGATCTCCTTCGGGGGTCCTGGTTTTAGCCAGGGCTCTAACTGGTGTATACCTGTCTGGTTTATTCTTCTACCCTTCGTTTTTCTTACCCTTCTTCTCTTTTTCTCCATAGTTTAGTGTCGGTGGCTGAGGTGCGGGGTCAGGACCAGAAACGGGGGCAGGATTCCCTCTCGGGAATCTCCTTGAACGGGAGGGAGGTTTCTGGAGTGGCCGCTGAGCTCGGGGCTCCGCATGGGTCTCGGATGGCAGTGCTAACACTGCCCCTGAGAAGGCCGGGGAGGAGGAAGGGGTAGGGGTAGGGGCTGGCAGGACAGGGGCCACCGAGCCGTGAGAGAAGTTTATCCCGTAGTCCAGTTCATTCCGTGTTTCCCTTTCCTCAGAATACAGCTTTACTCGTACCCCATACCATAACAGAACATATGCCAATTCCTCAAATTCTCTCCTTTTCTTCTTCGCTACATGTTCCCACAGAGCTTCCCACGCCCATTCGTCAAAAGTACCAAACACAGGCCATATAAGATTAGGTCCTATCTCCTTTCCTCCCCAAACATTCATACACAAATAAATCATCCGATCTTTAGATGCTCCTCTCCTAATTGGGCATTCTTGCCAACCTTGCAACAACTTTCCTAATGGACTTTTCCGAGGGATTTCAAGAGCAGCCCCCGCTGAGGTTTCCCTTAAGGAATCCTCCCGATCTCTGCTGAGATCCGATCCCATACTCCCCGTGGCACAGAAGTTATGGGATACTAAAAAATTAAATCCCGAGTTTCCGAACTCGATGCCGTTAACTTAATGATCCAACGGATGACCGTTCCGTGGATGTTCGGTTAACCGCGGGGCTCTGTAACCGCCACCGAAAAAATTGACGGACCCCTCTCGGTCGCGGTCAAGAAGGCTTACTCATCCCCGAACTCAAAAAGGGACGTCCTCTTTCCTCCAGGACCCCTGGTGACCCCCACACCCCGTCGGGTAACACTCACACACGAAGCGAAATATCACGCGTTCCAATCGCTTCCCCGTCGGTCGGCCGTGTCCCTCACGGGAGCAGCGGAAACGCGACCTTAAGGTCCGCTCTCGCTTCGTGATAAATCACTTCTCATTCACACGCACTCACACGCACATACACGTTCTCAAGCACTTGGTCATCCCACTCAACCACGCTATACTTACGGTCCTTTTCCTGCGTGGATTCTTTGTGCACTTAGATTTTTACGAGTGAAACAATACCGCGGTTCCAGGGGAAAACCCCTGCTGAGTTCCCGAGCCCCCCCCCAAGCTAGCTTGTCCTAATGCCTAATACCTTCGCTGTTGTGGGTTCTGGGTTCGTAAAGCCAGTTCGTTCTTTCGGACTTACCCGCTCTGCCAGGCCGCTTTTTACGGCGGGGCGCCCCCCGGTCAGAAGCAGGGATCCGTAGAATATTCAAAACTGGCCCCGCTGTTGGGCGTCAAAATTGTTATAAATGCCAGGACAAATTTATTGCCAAATTCGATAATTTGGTTTATTAACATCCAAATCACAAAATTTAGAATCAAATTATAACAATTTTAAACAATAAAAACAAAACAATACGAACCCCACGAACAGCGAAACTTACTTGACAGAAGTTGTCCCGGGAAAAGTTGAGCCAAGGGTGACCCCAGAGACACAGGACCTGGCAGCCAGTGTATCTAGCTGGGTTCACGAATTTGCCATGTTCGAGGCTTGGTTTTTATACTCTTTATTCTGCCTCTGGCAATATTTCCCCATACTTCCCTTTGTTTCTTGGTTAGTTATTCAAACCCAAATTCGTCTCTGGTCGGATTGAAAAAGAGCTCCCCTCCCAAGTCCATGTGTTAATATTCAGTTTTTATGGATCCTTATAGTTGATGAATGTTTGAGATATGGGTGATATTGCTTGATGGTCTGTGAAAGTGGCTCCCGAGGTGTGAGTTGCTGATCCGGCTCATCTCAACAGGTCCCCTCCCAATACTTGAGAAAGCTGCAAAGTCTTTTGTTCCCTTCTGAATGGAGAGCCTGATTTTCAGGGTGGTCAGTTTCACCATCTGCTGCAGAAACCTCCTGAAACATAGACTTTTACCTGATATAAATTTATACAGCTTTATAATTTTCCAGTTTATCATAAGAACATGAATTAATCATCTCACGTTTTTCACAAGAAGATTTTCAACTCTGAAATGTGTGTTTTTGTGCTTTTTTTGAGCTAGCTCTCACAGGATCAGGGGTAGGACTACAACCTGATTTGGTGGTGTAACAGCTTACTTTTCGTGATCTCGGCTTTAAGAAACTTGATTTGTTTGTGGTCTGTTTGGTTATATTCTGGGGTGAACTTCGATAAATCAATTTTTTTTTGTGGAACTACTGTGAGAAGACTTTTTTTGCAATCTTTTTAGCTGCTTTATCAGTGTTGGGAAAGATGAAGTAGAAAGACCTTACAAATATAGTGGTTTAGATTCTGGGAGTCTGAGTTCAACAAGCGAGATAGAAATGAAAGCATGCTTTGAGATTTAGGGTGTGGGGTGCAGGGCCATCAGCTTGTGAACAACGACCTGCTAAGCTGAGGGCCAGCCCCCTTGATTAAACAATATACTCCTGCTAAGCTAAGGGCCAGATTGATTAATTAAACAATCCCCTTCCGCTTGCCTTGGGTGGTGGGACATTTCTATTGGCTGTATATGTTGTCATCTTGTATTAGATTGGTTAGTCCAACTGATACCATTCAACTTAGAAAGATATTTAATGTGCGGTATTCGGGGCTCCTCTCTCTGTTCACTGTTCCTGCTCTCCTGGCCTGCTTTAGCTGTGCCTAGCAGCTACAAGCAAGGCCTTCACAATAAACCACGTGTTACCCCTGCACATTGCTTATAGAGATACTTTGTCGCCGACTCTACCGTCACGGAGATACTCCTTCAATCAGTAAGGCGGTTTTTTAATTTTGGAGTGGTTTTCTCTTTCTGGTGACTTTTACAATGCATGATAGCTACCTCTGCAGGTTTTTTAATGCTCTCTAGAACGGCAAGTATTTGTATAGCATGTTTGATTTGATTACCTTGAGAGTTCAGAAGTTTTTTGGGTTTTTTTTAGATGGCTCTGTGGGCGTGGACAACATTAAATGCATATTTAGACCTTGTCTATATATTTACTTTTTTTTTTTTTTGCTTAGGTCTAGGGTTTTCGTTAATGCAATCAGTTTGGTTTTTTGTGATGACACCTCTGTGGACAGGGCCTTTGCCTTGATTACTTTATCTTGCATAGTTACTGCATAACTTTTAATTTTTTTGCCATTTTTTTATAAAGCTGCTCTCATCTGTAAAAAGCTCTCAATCTGGATTTTCTAGGGGCATATTTTTCAGGTCAGGTTGGCTGGAATAGACTTCTTCAATAGTCTGTAAATAGTTATGTTCAGGCTCATTGTCAATTAAGGTGGAAGACAGAAACATGGCAGGGTTAACAACAGAAGTTGTTTTCAGGGTAACATCATCTTGTTCTAATAACAGTGTTTGATATTTGAGTATTTGGTTGCCGGATAGCCAATGTTCCCCCTTTTGTTCTAGTACACCTGCTACGGTGTGGGGTACATATACTACAAAGTGTTGCTTAAGGGTGAGTTTTTGAGCTTTTTGGATCAGGAGGACAGTGGCTGCTACAGCCTTCAGGCATCTTGGCTAGCCTTGGGCAATACTGTCTAGCTGCTTGGAAAAGTAGGCTACAGCTTTCTGTTGATTCCCGAGGTGCTGTGCTAGTACTTTTAAAGCTATATTTAGTTTTTCATATGTAAAAAGTTTAAAAGGTTAAGTCTGGTAGACCCAGTGCTGGGGCTGACATTAGAGAGTGTTTCAGCTGCTGAAAAGCTGTTCTAGTGTGTTCATTTTATTTGATTTTTTTTTTTTTTGGCTGCTTTTAGTGCTTCATATAGGGGTTTTACTAGTAGTCTGTGATTGGCTATCTACAAACTACATGATCTTACTATTCTTAAGAAAGCTTGGATTTCTCTTGCAGTATGGGGCTCTGGGAGTCAACAGATGGGGTTTTTTTGTTCTTTGCTGAGCTGTCGGTGTCTACGGATTGTTGTAGTTTAAATTTTGGGGAGGATCTCGGGGAGGGTTCCCCGGGAGCCCCCCGGGTCCTAGGGTCGCGGGTGTTCGCGTGCTGGCAGGCAGAGACTTCAGACGGCTGCTGAGGTGCTGATGAGATGAGGGTTTATTCACTAAGGGAGAGGGGAAGGGAAGGGGGGAGAGGGAGAAGGGGAGAAGGAAGGGGAGAGAGCAGTCCCCGAAGACCACCAGGGCAAAAGAGGAGGAGCCCTCTCTGTTTGCACTCTTAACACAGAGGTTCAAAGTGGGTGGGGTAAGATTCTCCAGCCAATAGAGTAACAGATACACGATACTGCAGGGAGGATACAGACTTGGGATAAGCCATACACTTTTCAGGGGTGAGCTAGAGCAAACCATTTCCATAAAATGCAATCCCACAACGGATAATCTCAAGCTCTAAGTAAACTACTGTTTTTTTAGCAATCTGTACTTTGTCTTTAGTAACTTTGTACTTAGTCTTAAGAAGTTTAATTGATTTACAGTAAGTTGTATGTAACTAGTTTTGTTTGCAATCAGGATGTCATTTACATATTGAAGAATAACTTTTTCTGGCTTAGGTTTTTGTCTTCTTTAGTATTTTAAATTTTTTGCTAGCTGGTTTCTAAATAATGTAGGAGAATTTTTGTAACTTTGCAGTAAAACTGACTATGTGAGTTGAGTTTTTTTCTCTGTCTCGGGATTTTCCCACTCAAAAGCCAAGAGCTCTTGGCTGTTTTTATGTACAGGAATGCAGAGAAAGGCATCTTTCAGGTTTACAACCATAAACTATCCTAATTCATCTGTCAGTGTAGTTAACAGGGTGTAGGAATTAGCTATTACTGGGTGTATGTTCTCAGTAATTTTGTTAATTGCTTTTAAATCTTGTACTAATCTATAATTCTTACTATTTGCTTTCTTAAAGGCTAAGATTGGGATGTTGAATTTGGACTCACATTGCACTAATAAACCATGTCGCAGAAATTTTTCAATTACAGGCGCTTTTGCGGTTTTCTAGTTTTAAAGGATATTGTTTTTGCTTTACTGGTGTGGCTCTTGGTTTGAGTGTAATACTCACTGGCTCTGCTCATTTGGATCTTCTTGGAATATCGCTGGCTTATACTATTTGATTTATTACATTTTTAACTTCAGTAGGGATTTTATTAAATTTCTTTTGTATAAAAACTGTAGCAACTTGGACAATTTAGATTCAGGAATTACAACTTGTAATTTTTTTTTATTTTTGAATTTAATTTCTGCTTTTAATTTTTTTAGCAAGTTTTTTTTCAGCAATGGCTTAGGTGAGTTAGGCATATAAAGGAATTTATGGGTTACTTAGTGCTTTTTTAGCTTAAATTTTAAAGGTTGAAAGAAAGGCCGTGTTTCGGTTACTTCAGTAGTCTTAACAACTTGTACTGTATTGTGGCTTTTTTTTTTAAGGCATTTAACACAGAATAAGTAGCTCTAGTATTTACTAGAAATTTGCTTTTTTTTTTTCTTTTTTTTTTTTTTTTTTTTTAGCTTAGCTACAGCCAAAGGTTCTGCTGGGGAAGAAACGTTCAGTTTTTGTCACTCAGAGCTTGAGTTACTTGAGTTTTGCACTACTGGAAGTTGGGGAACTGATGATTTTTCTTTTAATGATGGACAATTTTTTTCAGTGCTTTTACTTCTTGCATTATGTACACTGGTCTTTTTCTGTAGGGGAGGTTTTTTAGATGACTTTTTTTGAGATTTTTTTTTACTAGGTTGGGTTTTAGCTTTTTCAGTTGAGTTTTTATTTCAAAACATTTTCTACGCAACTTCTAGCAGTTTATCTATGTTTCAAACTATTTCTATCTTTTGTAGCTTTTTCTTTATATCATTTGAAGCTTGACCCATGAACAAAAGCACTATATGTGCTTTGCTATCAGTTGATTCTGGATTTAAATCTGTATATTTGATGGCAGATTTTTTTAAACTTGTTTAAAAAATCAGTGGGTGATTTATTATAATTTTGCTTTACTTCATAATTTTTTGACTAATTTATAACCTTAGGGACACTGTGTTTTAACTCATACACTACTAGAGTTTGATATTGTTTTAATTTTGTCAAGTGTTCTGGTATATTTGGATTTCATTTTGGATTTTTAAGGGGAAATATCTGTGGGACAGTGCTTTGGAGTGATCTATGTGCAATACTTGCTTTAACTAAGGCAATTGTTATGAACGAATTAAAAACTGCCCGTGGTTGCTGCTGTGGTCCTGGGAGGAGGCTGGGCTATCCCTGTCCTAGCCCCATAGCAGACTGATGCCTTAGGGCTGGGTTTTTCTATTTTGTCTGATAGCACTGAGTGGTGCTAGGATCTTCACGGGGTGATGGGGGTAGGGCAGTCTTGTTCAAGGACATTGTCTCCAAGCTCCAGGCCTGAGCATAAACAACCTGGGAGAGAAGGGCAAGTCGAGAGGAGGGTGTTCGGTGATTCGGGGTTATTGATTGGACGGTGCATTGCTATATGCAAATGAATGGAAACTTGTAAAAGGGGTAAGATCTGGGGACAAGCCCCTTTTCGTCTCCATCTTGGAAATATTAGGGCTTGGCCACTTCTATGGGTCTGGAGATGCAAGGGCATGGGCTTGAATAAACATTCATTTTGTTCCTTTCACTCTGTTTAGCCTCTGTTTCAGCCTTAAGGCATCATCTTTTGGCGAGCCAGGCAGGAGAAAGGGGAGGCATCTGGGAAATCTTCTGTGGACCAAAAGAAGGCAGCACCCCCCCCCCCCCGACCTTCACCCTGCCAGCAGAGGTCCAGAAGTGCTGGAACCTTTGAAACAGAGGCACGTGAGTGAATAAAGGGGGGTACTAGAAATATTTGTTTTATTCTTTGTTGTGAATATCAGAATGGGCAGTGTGTTCTCTGGCGAAGGGAATAATGATATCATCCCGAGAGATAGCCCTCTGGGATTGATAATGAAAAACTGGGTGTATTTGGTCGGGGAGGAATCGGGCCTTTCCATGCCTAAGCTTATTAGGCTGTCGGAGAGGATGTGGCCAACGTATCAATTTGATAATGGAAAGAAAGACATGGCCTAGATTTGGGAGTGCAGATCCAAAATTGATATCAGATTTGATGTCCTGCCTGCACTGGGACAGGGCTTTTGAGGAGTTAAAATATGCTCGGCTCTTTATGGTGTTGGCTTGCGAACAGGACTTGGGTGATAAGAAAGAAAATATATTGGTCTTGGAGGGTAAAAAGAAAAAACTGACCATTAACAACATGTATAGGAACCCAGAGGAGGCAGAGACCGATCTGATTGCACCTGCCATGAGGGCAGGGCCGGTCCCAGCCGCGCTTGCAGCAGGCTCGGGCCCGGGGGCGGCCCCTTCCCCGCCGTCCCCTCAGTCACCGTCGCGAGGGGGGGCGGCGGGGGGGCGGGCGGCTCGGGTCAGGCCCCGGTCGGTGAAGAGGGAGGAAGGCGCGGACCGGCAGCGACGGGCACCGTCCCTGTCGCCACCTCCTTCGCCGCCCCAAGGGGCGGGGAAAGGGGGGAGAGGCTGTGGGGCTGTGCAGCCGCCCAGAGAAGGCAGGCACAGGGATAGGGCCTTTCACGGAGAGAGCAGGGAGGGAACTTCCCGAAGGGGGAGGGGTGCCTCCCCCGTCCTCAGGCCTGTGAGTTACTATAGCAACCCCGAAGGCCAAGGAGCTGCCTCCGGGGAAGATACCTTCAAGGGCAGTAGACACGCAGCACAGAGGGTTTGCCGCAGCAAGTCTTGTGTGACTCTTTCCAGAATTGGGACTAGCCGAGCTGGGCAACTGGTTACAACCGAGTCTGACAGCTCTGAGGGGGAAGAAACTGAGGACGAAACTGATGAGATCAGTGCTGCCCCAAATAGGCGAAGGAGGGGAAAGATAGCAAGAAGAGCGATTAGAGAGCGCAGCCCAATTGCCCGACGTACTAGGAAAAAATGAAAAGAGAGCCAGTTCTGCAAGCTCAGCTGAGACAAGCTGTCGGTAATCAAGGGCCAGTATATGTGAAGGTCCCATACTCCCTCATAGAGTTAGAACAGTGGAAAACCACTGTGGGGAAGTATAAGGAGAACCCAGATAAAGTAGCACAACTAGTAGAGCGAGCTGTCAACTCCCAAAATCCTGATTGGGTGGATTTGAATTCTATGTTAGACACATTACTTGATCCTACTGAGAAACGAATGGTCAATAAGGCCATTACCACTTTTGTGGAAGGGGGCATAGCTAGTGGACTGCTTCAAGGCAGTGTCACTCAGATATTTCCGCTTGAAAATCCAGAGTGGGATCCGAATGTACCAGGACAGATGGAGAGGTTAAAACGATACCAAAACCTTGTGGTATATGGGTTGAAGCATGGTGTCCCTAAAGCTATAAATTGGTCAAAACTTTATGAAGTGAGGCAAAATTATGATGAATCACCTACTGATTTTTTAAACAGGTTAAGAGAAACTGCCATCAAATATACTGATCCAGACCCTGAATCAGGTGATGGGAAAGCACATCTGGTTTTGCTGTTTATGGGTCAAGCTACAAATGATATAAGAAGAAAACTGCAAAAGATAGAGGGAGTTCGAGATCTAGATAAACTTCTAGAAGTGGCCTGGAAAGTGTTTCGAGATAGAGGTCCAAATGAGAGAGGCCAATTCCAACCTGGTAAGAAGGCAGCTCAGGAAAAGCCATTCAAGAAAGCTCCCCCTACAGAGAAAGACCAGTGTGCATATTGTAAGAATTTGGGGCACTGGAAAAAGGACTGCCCAGTGTTGAAAGGAAAATCCTCAGTCCCCCAACTCCCAGTAGTACAAACTTCAAGCGGCTCAGGATCTGAATGATGGGGACCGAGGGTTAACCCCCCAGCAGAGCCCTTGGTTATAGCTAAGCTGGGGAATGAAGATATTGAGTTTCTGGTAGATACTGGAGCGGCCTACTCTGCGTTAAATACTTTAAAAGGGAAACTGAGTCACGATACTGCACAGGTTATCGGAGCAACCGGGGTAAACGAAACATGGCCTTTCTTTGAACCTTTAGACTTTGAATTGGGAAAGCATTTGGTAAACCACCAATTCCTCTATATGCCTACCTCCCCTAGACCATTGATGGGGAGGGACTTACTAGAAACATTGGAAGTAGAAATTAAGTTTGAAAAGGGAAAGGGTGTACAAGTTATAATCCCTGAATCCAAACTTGTTCAAGTTGCTGCACTTTTCATGCAGGAAAGACATAATGAAATCCCTGCTGAAGTTGAGAAGGAGGTAAATCCAATAGTGTGGGCTGGTGATATCCCAGGAAGATCCAAACGGGCAGAACCAGTGATCGTTACACTCAAACCGGGAGCTACACCAGTAAGGCAAAAGCAATACCCTTTGAAATTAGAGAGCCGTAAAGGACTAATGGCTATAATTGAAAAATTCTTAGAACATGGTTTATTAGTGCAATGTGAGTCTAAATTTAACACTCCCATTTTAGCTATTAGGAAAGCTGATGGTAAGAGTTACCGATTAGTACAAGATCTAAGAGTGATTAATAAGATTACAGAGGACATACACCCAGGAGTAGCCAATCCCTATACCCTTTTGACTACGCTGACAGACGAGTTAGGGTGGTTTACTGTGGTGGACCTGAAGGATGCCTTTTTTTGCATTCCTGTGCATAAAAACAGCCAAGAGCTTTTTGCTTTTGAGTGGGAAAACCCTCAGGGAGGAAAAAGTCAACTTACCTGGTCAGTGCTACCACAGGGTTTTAAGTGCTCACCGACTCTATTTGGAAATCAGCTAGCAAAGGAATTAGAGGACTGGAAAAGACAGGAGCCAGAAGCAGTTATTCTACAGTACGTAGACGACATCTTGATTGCAGCCGGAACCAGAGAGGACTGTATAGAACTTACTGTAAGTTTGTGAAATTTCTTGGGACTGAGTGGGTATAGGGTTTCAAAAGACAAAGCACAGATTGCTAAAGAAACGGTAGTTTATTTGGGACTTGAGATTTTTCGTGGACATCGACAGCTCAGCAAAGAACGGAAAGAAGCCATCTGTCGACTCCCAGAGCCCCACACTACAAGGGAAATGCAAGCCTTCCTGGGAATGGTAGGTTGGTGTCGGTTGTGGATAGCAAACTATGGGCTGCTGGTAAAACCCTTATATGAAGCCTTAAAGGATGCTGAGAGAGGGATTATCATATGGACTGAAAAAAGCAGAGCAGCTTTTAAACAGCTGAAGCACTCTCTGATGTCAGCTCCGGCGCTGGGTCTGCCAGACTTAACTAAACCTTTCGAACTGTTGACATATGAAAGACTGAATATGGCTTTGGGGGTACTAGCACAGCGGCTCGGGAACCAACGGAGGGCTGTGGCCTACTTCTCTAAACAACTAGACCATGTTGCCCAAGGCTGGCCAGGGTGCCTGAAGGCTGTGGCAGCCACTGTCATCCTGATTCAAGAAGCCCAAAAGTTCACCCTTGGGCAACACATTGTGGTGTATGTACCCCACGCTGTAGAAGCTGTACTTGAGCAAAAAGGGGTACATTGGTTATCTGGTAGCCGGATGCTTAAGTATCAAGCACTGCTGCTAGAGCAGGATGACGTTACTTTGAAAACCACTTCTGTCGTTAACCCGGCTATGTTTTTGTCTCCCACTTTAATTGACGGTATGCCTGAACATGACTGCTTACAAACAACTGAAGAAGTCCATTCCAGTAGACCAGATCTGAAGGACAGGCCCCTAGAAGATCCAGATTGGGAACTCTTCAAAGATGGGAGTAGCTTTGTGAAAAATGGTAAAAGAATGATTGGCTATGCTGTGACCACACAGGACAAGGTGACTGAGGCCAAGGCCCTGCCGGCAGATGTATCATCACAGAAGGCTGAATTGATTGCGCTGACAAGGGCCTTAGACTTGAGTGAAGGAATGAAGGTAAATATATGGACTGATTCTAGGTACGCGTTCAGTGTTGTCCATGCCCACGGAGCCATCTGGAAGGAGAGAGGACTTCTGAACGCTCAAGGCAATGCAGTTAAACATGCTCAACAAATACTTGCTCTTTTAGAGAGCATTAAAAAACCCACAGGAGTAGCTACTATGCACTGTAAAGGTCACCAAAAAGGGAAAACTGCTCCAGAATTGGGAAATTGCTTTGCTGATAAAGTGGCAAGAGGAATTGCAGAACAAGGTATCCTAGCAGTAATTCCACAAAAAGAAATTGATTTGAGTTTACCCCAAAATATGATCAAGCTGATCATTAATTAAGTTCCTTAAGGCTAAGATCACAGAGAGTGGATGGGCTGTTACACCAGCAAATCAGGTTGTAGTATCATCCTTGATCCTTCGGGAACTAGCCCAGAGAGAACATGAAAACACACATTTTGGAGTTGAGAATCTTCTAAAACATTTAAAAAAGGTAGTGATAGGGAAGGGAATGGCTGACATTGCACAATCAGTAGTGAGTAAATGTGAAATTTGTTGTAAAAACAATCCTGACACGAGGAAAAGAGTGGTGTTAGGAGTAACAAAGGCAGGGGATCTTTTTGGGGATTACTGGCAAATAGATTTTGCGGAGTTACCACGTAAAGAGGGATACTGATACTTGCTGGTACTAGTGGATACTTTCAATGGATGGCCGGAAGCTTACCCCTGTCGCACCAACACAGCTAAGGAAGTAACAAAAGTCTTGCTTAACCATATAATTCCGAGATTCGGGGTTCCCTTGGGAATGTCATCAGATAGGGGACCACACTTCGTTGCAAAGGTGATTAAAGAGATCAGCCAAATCTTGGGAATTACCTGGGACTTGCACACATCATATAGACCCCAAGCGAGTGGTAAAGTTGAACGCATGAATGGGACTCTTAAGACACAAATTAGAAAAATTTGTCAAGAGACATCTATGACATGGGTCCAAGCACTGCCTATAGCCTTACTAAGAATTTGCATCCAACCCAGGCGAAGGGATAACATCAGTCCCTATGAAATATTGTATGGGAGACCCTATCAAATCCCACATATCCCAGGTGAGATTCATATGAAAGGGAAACTTGATTTACAAAGATATTTAATAGCTCTAAGTTCTACTTTGCAGAAGCTTCAAACCTACGTCGTGTTATCTAGGCCCATAGGATTGGATACACCTGTACATCCTTTCCAACCTGGAGATTGGGTGTATGTTAAGTGGTGGGACAGTGATCCTTTACAAGCAAGATGGAAGGGACCATTTCAAGTCCTGCTGACCACCTTCACCTCAGTAAAAGTCGCTGGCCAAGGACCATGGATCCACTACTCCAGAATTAAGGAGGCTTCTGCCCCGAGACAATTGCGACAACAAAGACTGATGCAAATGATAATACGTTGTAAATTAATTCTTTTCTATGTTTAAGTACTGTTTTCTTTACATTTCTGGCTGGGTAAGACATAATTTTTGTTAGATACTCTTACTGTTAGATATTTATTTTTCGCTAGATACTGGTTGCTATATAGGTAGAGACTCGACAAGGTAGAGGCCTTGTCAAGCCTCTAAAAGGGGGGAAACTGATGCCTTAGGGCTGGGTTTTTCTGTTTTGTCTGATAGCACTGAGTGGTGCTAGGATCTTCACGGGATGATGGGGGTAGGGCAGTCTTGTTCAAGGACATTGTCTCCAAGCTCCAGGCCCGAGCATAAACAACCTGGAAGAGAAGGGCAAGTCGAGAGGAGGGTGTTCGGTGATTCGGGGTTATTGATTGGACAGTGCATTGCTATATGCAAATGAATGGAAACTTGTAAAAGGGGTAAGATCTGGGGACAAGCCCCTTTTCGTCTCCATCTTGGAAATATTGGGCTGGGCCACTTCTGTGGGTCTGGAGACGCAAGGGCATGGGCTTGAATAAACACTCATTTTGTTCCTTTCACTCTGTTTAGCCTCTGTTTCAGCCTTAAGGCATCAAGACAGCCAAGACAGCCCACCATCCCCCCAGAGGAAAATGCAGAGCACCCATTAGCATATAAAAAGAGCTCTGAATGCAACCCCCTCCTCCCAATTTGTGCCTTTACCCAGCCTTTTAGAAAAATGGAGGTTTTTCCTTTTTGCAGAGAACCCCATAGCTGGGGTGAGGCTGCTGTCCTTCGAAAGCGGCTGACCCCCTCCCGGCTAGAGGTAACCCCCACACCCCAGCAAGATTGAGGACAGAGGGAAGCTGCCCTGAAGGAAAGTCGCCAGGCAACATTCTCCTACCTCCTTAAAATGTGAAAAGAAGCAGCTCAGGCCTAGATAGCCCTGTCATTGTTCTCTGTAACTACCTCCTGCAGCAGGAATACCTCTGCTTCGACCAGGAAAAATGCATATGCATTTGTATATGCAAATAAAACCGACCCTGTGAATCCTGGGAGGGTTTTTTTGAGAGGAACTGCACCCCAAGATGGGAAGCTAGATGCATCAGAGGAGAATTAGATAGTGCCCTGGCCGAGCAAGAAGTGGCCTGGCCGAGCAAGAAGTGGATGCACCCCCTGGCCTGGTTTGAACATTCACCATGACCTATAAGGAGTCGGAATGGAATGGGAACCGGCCAGCTGAAGTGACTGGGATAGACAACGGGAAACTCTCAAGGCTTTTCCCTGAGGGTGAAGAGCTGACTCTGCACTCCAGCGGCAGACCGCTCATCGCTCTGCCTTCTGATGGTTGACCAGAGAGAACTCCTAGCTGTTCCTATGGGGACAAGGACTCAGCATCTACTGTTTGCAGTGGAATGATGAGCTGGGACAGCACCTGCTCCTTCGGATGGCTGCAGCAGAGTGGAAAACTCCGATCGGACTCTGCAATCCTGCTGATGACTTTAATAATGAACTGATCACTTTAATAAAGAGCTGAATATTAATAAAGGCATATGCCCTGTTCTTTTCAGTAATGATGGCTTTATGGGGTTTTTTTTCAGTAGGGTCAAGTAATGTGTTTAACATAGAGTTTAAATCAGTCTAATCAGCGTTCTGTGAGTTAATTGCCTGTTCCATTAACATTGCTACTTTATCAGGGGGTTTTTAATATTTTTTTTACTGTAGCTTTTTACTGCTTTAACTCTAGAAGGGCGTATGGTACTTTTACGTACATTGGGCCTTGATTTTTTACAGCTTGTTTCAACGGAGCTTGTAAAACTGGTTTTGTGTTTGTTTTTTTTTTTTTTGCTTTGGTACATTTAGCAATCGGGCTATGTTTTTTGATAGTTCTCTTTGCTATTTTACTTTTTCTTTGCCTGCCTAGGGCGGCAATCCGCTCTTTTTTTTTTTTTTTTTTTTTTTCAGTATCTGTCTTATTTTTTTCTCTGGAGCTGTCTGACTTTGTTGTTTCTGTTGTAGCATATAATTTGTTCTGTCTAGTCTCAATTGTAGGAAGAGCTATGCAGGACTTACAGTGTGGCAGTGTGGAAATTAGGTTTATTAGGTTTATCGTATTATTCCTTTGTTCTCTCTCACACGTGAGTGTTCTCTCGCACGTTATGTAACAGTCCGTTACCTGTCATTCATTCTGCCCGCGGTTTTTTGTATTCCTCCCCGCTTCCCCGGTTGGTAAAGTTAAATTTCCCGCATGCTTAACGGTCCCGGGGATCCCCTTCATTGGTTGTTGTACCCTCACCCCTCCCTCTCACCTATCTGGATAAAACTCTGGGCAGCCAGAAAGCGTTTGTACTTGCAATAAACTCCGCTGCTATTTGCTGCCTCCCTCCTCCTGCCTCTGTCCAAGTCATTTTACCACCGCTGCTGAGAGGATCTCTCAGGAACAAGAACCCCGTAGGAATCAGCATCGTTCGCGCGGCGTATGAACTGACCCTTCAAGCGATATTCACGGTGCCAGGGCTAGCCAGTATAGAGACACTGAGGTCTCAAAACGCGGCACAGTGACATTACAGCGCTGCTGGTCTCGGGCTGTATGCCTGTACACTTCAATGACGTCATCTGAGGTAGCTCCCTGGCATTCGGGATTGTTATGGAAACCTACAGGCATGAGAGCAGAGCAACTTCTCTTATGGGAGGGGTTTTTTCTGCCTTCTTTATAGAAGGCTTTGCCTTCTGGCTTTTCTTTTAGGGGTGGTGCCATGGGCTGTGCACGCTGACTGTCTCTTGCTTTTTTTTTCTAGCTGGGAGCCCTCTAGGGGCTTACTATTTTCTGCTTTCTTTTTCTCAGATGGTGGCGGGAGCGATTTGGCCAGGGATAGGGGTGGGGGTGGGGGCGGCCCAACCGGGGGCAGCAGTGGCAGTGTCCCAGCCGCTCTGACCAGAGGCTCTGGCGAGAGCGGGGGCTTCATTCCCATCAGAGGCGGCAGCAGTGGCGGCTAAAGCCCTTGCCCCCCCTGCCTGTTGTGATGTCAGGGGTGATGGTGCCGGCAGGGGAAGGATGGAGCGTGGCAGAGCCAGCACCATCATCAGTTGGGGCAGGAACAGGGGTGGAGGCGCCACCCCCCTCTCGGGAGTCGCACCAGCCGGACCGGGGGTGGCGCTGGCGGGGCCGAGGGTGCAGGGGCCCCGCCTGAACCTGGGCTCCAGCCCCCCCTCAGATCAGGGGTTATGAGGTCGAATTTTGCCTCTTCTTTGGTATTGCATTCTTTATTTTATATCAACTCATCTTTTTTTTTTTTTTTCTTTGTTTTTTCTTTAAGAGGAATATATGCTCCTTTTTCTGTGGCTCTTGGCGGCAAGCTAGCACCATAAAGACCCTGGCATATTCTAACTCATCAAAATACCAGTCTTCACGTATGCAGGAAATTAAACTGGATATCAGCTTTTTATCAAGACTTCCGAATTCTGGCCATTTCTTGTTGTTATCTAGTTCATAAGTTGGCTAGATTTTTTCTGAGAGTCTAGTAAGTTTAGATTTATAGAATAGGGAATTTTTTCTTGTTAAATTAGTCTAGTTTCTAAAAACTAATGCCAAAGGACTGTCTCTTGGGATGTTATTATTACAACACTCACAAGAAAGTGCACACTCTATACCTTAGCAGCTAGGACTGAAAAGGTAATTAGAGAGAGAGTGAGCAAGCACTCCTCTCTCTGCACTCTTGGTGGCCTCATGCCAACAGCACTGCAATCTAACTACAGGGCAGGGACTCACTCCTTGCGCTACTGCTGGCTTCACGCCAACAGCACTGCAATCTAGCTTCGTTTTTCAGAGAGCATTCTCTCACTACCAGTGGAGAGACGGAGAGCTTTCCACTTGACTCTCGGGCTTTTTCACTAACACCTAACTCAGGTGCTAAACAGAATACCTTTTTATACGATTACTCATGTGCCTCTGTCAGGTCCACAGGACTGAATTCTTGGGCTCTGATACTTCCTGGGCCACAGCTGGGGCCGCCCTCCTCTTGGAGGGCAGGCAGGAGCTGGGTGTTCCTCTGGTCCAGGGAGGTTTTCCAGATGCCTCACTGTCCCTTCGTGGATGCCAGAAACTGATGCCTCTGAAGGCTGACCTGAAACAGAGGCGACATAGCTAAGAAAATAAAGTAGGTATTTATTGAAAGGCCTCCAGGATCCACCTTGGGCAGAACAGGAACCTCACCAAGGCTGCACCCTGGGTGGACTAAGAATGGTCAAATGAAAAAATGGCTGCCCAGTCATGAGATATTACATTTTTATAAGTTTTGGTCCATTTGTATATTGGGGTTTAATTGTCCAATTACAGCTTCAGGTTGTGCGGTTCCATCCTTCTTGTTCCTCCTCTCAGTCCATCTTTGTTTATGTTCTTGGGCCAAAAGTCGTCTTTGGTCCTCAGTGGGAAAAGGATTTGTTTTTTCTATCTACTCTGTGAAGAGAGCTTGCTGGCACTTAATATGAGGCTCAGGACTACATCTCTAGGTAGCACAGAAGCTGAAAATATGAAAGCTAAAACCTAAGGCATCAGCTGCAGTATGTGTAAAACTGCTTGCAATTTTTGAGTGCATTTAAGCTGCAATATAGCCAGTGCAGGGTATAACAGAGGGCTTGGTGTTGCCATGAGTTTTCCTAGCTAGCTGAGCGTTTCATATTAAGTAGAAGGTTTGTACCTTCTCACGCTCTTTTCATGTAAACACCAGCTATGTTCCATAAACATAGCCATTGTTTTACATTCCATGCTGGGACAAACAAAACTGTGTGACAGTCCCCTTGACCAATAGGTTGAGACGTGGGACTGTTAACAGTCCAATCCATGGGCATCTTGCTAGAAGTATTTAATAGGAAGAATAAACAAAGGGCACTTCTTCTGCCCTGCTTGCTCTGATCAACCCAGATCCCTGTCTCCGAGTGTTCAATCTGGCTAGGCTCACGGTGATAGACTTGGTTCAATAGTGATTTGTAATCAGCAGTTTAAGCAAGGAAGAGGGGACAAGTCTGTGTGTTGTCAATTTGTTTGACTGTGTTGTGTTGTTTCCTTTTAGATTAAAATAAAAAGGAGCTTTTCCCTTCCCAGGGTGTGTGTGTGTGCGTGTAAATCCTGCTTCTTTCTTCAGTAAAACTATATGCCCAGGAGCAGGAGATATAGGGAAGCCAGTGGAAATCTTCAGGGTGAAGAGTGACCCAGTATATCTTTATACCAGAGGAATCTTAAGGATGGGAGCAAGGGAAAGTCAAGAGATTCCTAAAAGCAGTCCTCTGGGATGTATTTTAACACACTGGAAAGAATTGGTGGGCCATGGGGGTACAGAAACCAAAAGAGAGCTTGTTAAGTTTTGTACACAGTGGTGGCCACTGTATAGGCTGGAAGAGGGGGTGAGGTGGCCAGCAAATGGTACTCTGGACTATAAAACTCTTGCAGCTAATGCTCTTCCTATGCTGCGAACAAAAGTGGCAGGAAGTAGCTTATGCTGATATGTTTTTTTCACTCTTAGGGATCACCCTGAGTGGCAAAGGGATTGTGGAATGAGGCCACCATCTGATCCTTTAGTATTGGCCCTTGAAAAGGACCATAAAGTTACTAAAGGGAAGCCCAAATGGTGGTGTAGCACCTGCTCAATAAATCAGAGGTGCACACATCCTGACAAGGTATATCAAGCAGAGGCTTTGGAACAAGAGACAGAAGACATACTTAAACCACCCCCTAAAAGGCAGGAAAGGAGGAGGGTGGTGGGGGATGCAGATTCAGAATCATCATTAACTCCAACCTCCCCCGCTTCATCTCTAGCTTCATCTTCCTTTGGAAGGACAGCAGCTGAGGTAGGGGTTTCTCCATCCGCTCCTGAACCCAGGGAACCATCCAAATTTTATCCACCACTGCCTAGCAGTGACAGTGAGTGGGATGAACCTGAACCTCCCCCACCAGCTCCCAAACTTCCCCCACAAGGACCCATAGCATTAAGGACCCGAAAACAAACTAGAGAGGTCATACAAGCACCTCTAAGGCAAGCAATGACCTCTGATGGAGAAACAAAACTGATTAAGGTTCCCTTTTCCACGATTCATTTAGAAATTTGGGAAAAGAGTGCTAAGGGCTATCGAAGTGATCCAATAGGGATTGCTAAGAAAATGAAGTTTATGATTAAGCAGCATTTACCTGATTGGGCAGACCTCAAACTGCTGCTTGATGCCTTAACAGAGACTGAGAAGCAATTAGTTTTGAAAGTAGCTAAGGATCTGGCTGAGGATGATTGTAGAACAACACAGGAGGATGTTAAAGATATATTTCCCCTCCAAGACCCAAAATGGGATCCTAATAGCAATGAGGGGTTGGGACAGTTAAAGAGATACCAGGAATTGATAGTAAAAGGACTGGAAAGAGCAATCCCCAAAACCATGAACTGGTCAGCCTTATATGCTATCAAACAGGGCCCTTCTCAAACACCTTCTGAATTTCTAGATCACCTGCGAGACGCAATGCGCCGACACACCACCCTGGATCCTGGATCTGATGAAGGGATGCAGCAATTAATAAATTTGTTTTTAGGACAGTCTACAGGAGACATCAGGCGGAAACTGCAGAAGATCCAGGGTCCAAACAGCTGGAATTTAGAAGCTTTACTGGATGAGGCCTGGAGAGTTTTTAGTAACCATGAAGAAGGATATAAACAAGGGATGAAGAAATTAGTAGCAGTAGTAAAAGAGAGAGAAAAAGGAAAACGTGGACAGGGTCCACCAAAACAGGGACCACCTCAACTGGGAAAAGATCAATGTGCATTTTGCAAAAACATTTGGTCACTGGAAAAACCAGTGTCCAAAACTAAGAAAGGGTGATGAACATAGAAAAGGTGGTCAGAAAGGGGGAAAAGTGATTGCTCATGTAAAACAGGACTGAGGGGGGCCGTAGGGCCCTACCCTAGAGGACCCTCTGGTTATAGTCAAACTGGAGAACAAAGAGAAAGAGTTGAAGTTTTTGACAGACACAGGGGCAACATTTTCAGTGTTGAATAAGGCCCTAATACCTGTAACCAGTGACTATGTAATGGTAAAAGGGGCGAGTGGCCAATCTGAAAGAGCTTATTTTTGCAAAACATTGAAGTATAAATTGGGGAAACAGTGGGGAATTCACCCATTTTTATACATGCCTAAAGCTCCATCTGCACTTTTGGGCAGAGACCTGCTAGAGCAGCTGGAGACAAAAATAGTATTTAAGAATGAGGAAATTATTTTGGAGGTAAAAGATCAACAATATGTAGAACTGTTAAGTTTAATGATGATAACCAAAGAAATCGAAGTTGCAAATGAAGAGGAAAATTTCAGGAAAATAATAGATCAGGTATTTCCTGGAGTGTGGGCTTCTGATATACCAGGAAAGGCAAAGAATGCACTACCAGTACAGATTAAACTTAAAGAAGGAGGACAGCCAGTAAGGGTTAAACAATACCCCCTAAAGAAAGAAGATAGAGAAGGGATTAGTCCAAATATTGAAAACTTTTTGAAGATAGGACTACTGAGGGAGTGTCAGTCTGATTTCAACACTCCTATTTTGCCAGTGAAAAAGCCTGATGGGTCATACAGTCTTTTGCAGAAAAGACCTTGGATCTGCAGTGGGAAGGACCATTCCAAGTGCTCCTCACTACCTTCACTGCAATCAAGATCAAAGAACAGAAGGCCTGGATCCATCACTCCCGAGTAAAGAAAGCCCCAGCGGGAATTTGGAAGGTCACACCAGGCGATAACGAACTGAAGCTGAAGCTCACTCGGGACCATGAATAAATGGACTAATAGTTATTATGGACATTATATAGAAAGTTGTAACTATTGTAGTGATTACTTCAGCCATAACAAGAGTCAACGCAATACCATGTAGGTATAATGTAGGTGCCAAGGAAGAGCTTATGACCCTTACTCTTGTAAGGCTTAAACAAGATGCTAAAAGTCATGAATGCAAGTTTATGGGAAGGAAGAAATGTTTGGGGATGAAGTTATGAGTTCGTACAGGATGGATTCCAGGAGGCTTACCACCCACTCATGAGACCCATCCGTATTAGTCCTGAATGCTGTGACAAATGCTTGAATAAATGTCCTCAGTTTAGACTCGAAATAGAGGGATGTGTGATAAGAGGGTATGATATTGAATTTAACATCACTCAGGTATGTACTGAGCTCCATAAGGACCAGATTGAGATGACTCCACCAGTGCCAAGAAAGGCTGTGATCACCCAGATGCCAGCTATTCCAGAAGTAGAGGAACAAATAACTCCTGTAGTTACCAGAATTGGGCCATATGCTATTAAGAAGACAGGAGTTCAGAAGCTGATAGTTAACCCAAAGTGGTCTTTGAAATGAGTAGAAATGGGAGTACAGGTAAATGCTTCTCACTTTTGGCCAGAATGTGCCCCATTTCTCAGGAACTCCTTTATGGACTGGACCACTTGGCTCCAAAAAAGTATGCTTCTAATTTTAAGAGTAAGAGGGATCTCACTGGGTTGCTAGGGACAGGACTGGGAGTGCTGAACACAATAGATTCAGAAGTGCTGATGAATAAATTAACCTCAGTAGGGAGCGGTTTAGTCAAACTACAACAACCTTTGCAATCCTCTCTACTAGCACTAGGTTACAATCATTGAGGGAACCATGAGGGAAGGGTACTGTACCCTTCTGAACACAGGATATGGGCACGAGAAATTGAAGGAAAATGGCAAACGGTTAATCTAGAGCCCTGTACTGTGAGGAGACAACTAGGATACATATGTGAAGGGACATTAGAAGGTGACAAAGACACCATTTGGATACGGACCAAAGTATTTGTCACTTTGAAATGCATCCAGGCAAACAGACAACTTCACTTGTGTATACAGGACAAGGTTGTGTCTGTCTTAGGACTGCATGCCCCATCATAAGGTTAGATGTCCTGGTTTAGGAAAAATTAGGGGAAAATCTCAAAAAGGAGCCCCTTAAAAAACAAACCCCCACAACTCCTCCCCCCACCGGGTTTGGGAAGAATTTCCTTGGAGAGAAAGTGGAAAAAACTTATTTATTAAGAAAACAACAAAAAAACACTCCCCAACACAAGAAAAAGAACAGCCTGAGATGACAACAAATGTTTTCACCAGTCCAAGAGAGGACGAATGATTTGGACAGTCTCTGCTGGGGAGGGTGCCAAGCTTCTCTCACAGATGCAGATTCTGGGGGCAGTTCCTTGATGCTCCCAGATCAAGGTCCGGAGCCGGTTCCGATGTCTTGAGGAAAGGGGAGGAAGGAAAGAAGGGGAAAAACAAAAGCAGAAAAATGGCAAAAAGCAAGCAAAAAAAGCAAGGGAGCAAAGCCAGCAGCAAGCGAAGCCAAAAAGCCAGCAGCAAGCTAGCATCTGGGGGAGGGGCGCGGCTATTAGACAAAAAAAAAAAACCTCTCCGAGAGCACGGGAACAGAATCACACAATTGGGATACAAAGCACTGTCACCCCAGGACAAAGATAAGCTACCCCGGATCTAATAACTCATTGCTTGTCAAACAGAAACTAATCAATACATCACAAGACCTCCTGTTTCCAGAAACCCACTGAAATAGGCCTGGAAAACAGGAAACAGGGAGTTCTACCATCCATTAATCACAACTGCATTGAAAAGGTTGAAAGTTTAAAACGAGGAAGACTCATTTTACTTCCTCCTTTTGGTGACCACTCCTCACAAAAGGACCACCGACCCATTTCAGGGAATAAACTACGCATGCTTAACAGCCTTGTCCATTAGCATACGAAGCGGAGAAGAGGAAGTTACAGGAGTGTCACCATGAGATTTTACAGTTCTCTTATGTGTAAGAGAACTGTACACTTGGGGAAAGACACGTGGAATTTTTTATAGTGCTGAGAAAGCACTTTCAATCACCCCATGGAAAACCCTAGGGAAAAGCCTTTTTTCATCCGTCCTTGACTGAGATTCTAATGCGGGCATTCTCTTAGGGACTTGGGCCACAGTCTTTTTGCTTCTAAAAGAGACTGTTCAGGATTGCGAATCGGTTTCTGGGTTTTTGACAGACAGTAGAGTGGGTTCCCCTGCCACCTCCGTTGCTTTCCACGATGAATGCTCTGAAGCAGGGTTTGAGCCACCGAAGAAGGTCCCCACCCCCATGTCGGGGGTAGAGTGTGGCCAGCAGGAAATTTGGGAGGGCTGCGAAGCTTTTTTGGTCCTTTTGCTGCATCAGTGTGCGCGGGGGCCGCCGGTGGGCCATGGGAGCAAGGCATCCCGGCTCCCGGGTCAGCGCTGCCTTCTGCGCGGGTGCTGGGTGCAGAGGCATGGAGTGGGGACAGAGGTGCCCTCTGTGCCTGCGCCATTGGCGGTCATGCCGGCGGGGGGGGGGCTCTGCTACCCTGCCCGCTCGCCCGGCCCCTGCTGAGGCAGCCCTGCTCCCTCCGGCCCCGCGCCAGCTGCAGCGCAGGAGCCCTGCAGAAGCAAACCCTCCCCACCCTGCCCCGTGTGTGCACCCCCTCCCCGCGCAGCCCGCCGAAAGCGGGCAGCCATTGGCCCACCTCTCTCCCACGCGGCCCATCCCCACGCGGCGCCAGCCTCCCCGCACAAGGCGGGGGCGGGGTGCCGCTATCACCATGCTGCTGGTTCACCCAGCCCCTGCTGAGGCAGCCCCGCCCCGTCGGAGGAGCCCAGCGGGAGCAAACACTCCCTGGCCCCTCCCAGTGCAGGCCGCAGAGACAGGACTGGGGGCGGGGCCACCACCCCTCCCCCTCGGCCATGGAGTTGGAATAGAGGCACTCTCTGTGCTTGCGCAATTGGCGGCCCTGCGGGGGGGCCCCTGTAGAGGCAGAACCCCCCACCCCGCCCTACGCGTGAAGCTCGGGGACTGCCCCGCAGCTTGCCCCTCCCTAGCTTGGCCTGCCCAGGGCCGCCCGGTGGCCGAGCACGGTCCTGGGCTCCCCGTGCCTCTGATTCCCCGCTTCCCCAGCTGGCCTGAGCCAGCTCTGAGAGGGGAAAGTGAAGCTGAAGCATTGTCATATGTGCACGCTCACCCTGGCCTGAATTGGGATGTAATTTTTGGTCCTGCATCGCAGCCGAGCCTGACTGCTGAGCTGACGGAGCTGTTGTCTGAATGTGCAGCTGTGCTCGAGCCCGTCCTGAGAGCTGTGGGCGTGGTTTCACAGCCTCACGGCCACGCTGCCCTGTCCTGAGCAGATCTGCCTCCCTTCCGAAGGGACGTGGCCAAAAGTAATGTAGGTTTTTCTGATGTCATACAGCTGATCAGTGTTGCATTTGAGCCTTCCATATGAAATTAGATGCCTGGCTTTGGAGTTATTTGGACCTGTTCAGGTTTCTACCTTTGAAGACAATTGGAAACGACTGGCCACAAAAGTGGCTGTCCAAAATAGTCAATTGTCTCAAGAAGATCCCTTGTTTGGGGTCGGAGCTAATTTGCTTACCGGGATGGGCAAATATGCTTACCCTGATGTGCAATTTGGCCTTCCTCAGTGTGATAAACGCCAATCACTTGCTTTTTGAAATTTATGAGAATTTAATAAAGAATAAAAATTGGTTACAAAAATATTAATGCAATAATAAAAGTTTAAAAAGTTTTCAGAGACAGGACAAATAATGAGGCAATAAGAGCAAAGAAAGGTAGCCCGGGACTACGTCCCCCCTCCCTCCCAGACAAAGGCTGCGAAGGAGAAGGGCCCCGTTAGGGAGAAGCCTCTCTATTTTTGAGGACAAACTTTAATGATTATGCATACTTTATCTAAGAAAAGCCCTTTTGCCAAGAGCCTTTTGCAAAACCCCTGGCGTCCTGGAGTCTGGCTTAACCATGTAGCTTTGTGGATTCAAGGAGATATGCATGGTCTGGCTTGACCAGGGTGGTTTCGAGGAGATATGCATCTTTCCCTCTGAAACATCCAAGAGGGGTTTTAGTCTGGCTTGTTGTAATTGTTCTCTCTGTGTAGAAACCTCTGGGTTATCTTCTCTTTGCTCTTGAGCTAAGGACAATACCTTACACACAATTCTTACTTAGATTCAATGTTAAAAACTACATTTACTATATTATTTAAAATGTTAATATTGCATAACTTTTCTACCTAGCATATTACATATAGTAAATATCTGCGTAGAGCCACACACACAATATGCCTTTTTCACACTCAGACAGTTCTGAATCTGTGCAGACACATAGGTATATCTGCACTGGTAAAAACTATGCTATCCTCCTCTCTAAAGCAAGACTTCTTGGATATAGTCCAGAAGCCAAACAAAACTTTTGTTCAATTTGTAAGGCGTCTGATGCATTGTTTAGAGAAGCAAGTAGAGGATAGCATTTTGAAAATAATATTGCTAGAACAATTTGCAAGGAGAAATGCTAATGCTGCCTGCCAGAGGCTCCTTGGAAGCCTTTCTGAGACTTCTAATGTCCTGGAAATGGTCCAAGCCTGTGCGGTTCTGGACACCTCTGACCTTAAGGCTGCTGCCCCACAGCCATCCGATAAGGGGCTGAAAAGTGGACATAAGACAGGCAAATGTTCAGGCCAGTGGAAAACAGGGAAAGGAGGCACAGAAAGTGACCCCCTTGTTTTTCTGTGCACAATGTGGCAGGCCAGACCATACTGCAGACATATGCAAAGCAGTGGTTCATGTTGATGGCCAGCCCTTGCCAAGCCTGAAAAATTGGAAGCGGAGAAAGCGCCGAAGACATCTGAGGAACGAAACAGTTTCCCAAGCTCTGGAGCAAGAGCAGGTTTGTTTGGCTGGCTTGCAGCCAGCATCTGCAATTCAGAAGGTGTTGATGTCACCACAGTAGTAATGGTCATTTTTGGACTTTTGCGAAGTGCACACTTGTGCAAAATGGTTTCCACACCCACCTCCCATGTCACATTTTTGAGAAAAATTCAAATTGCTCAATTTGTATTTTTTAAGTTTTCTGTCCTCAGGTTCGAGGATCGGTGTCACAAAGGCGGACGCTCCAAGTCTGCTGAGCTGCCTCAAGTGCACTGGACTGTGATCCTGTCTGATCCTGAAACCTTGTGTACTCTGTGCCACCCTGGTGCCACCCATCAGAGACACCTCTTCGAGATCTGATTGACATGGACACCGACTGGCCACCCTCTCCTTTTTCTGCATGGCCTCCATAGTGGTTTTGGATCCTGTGGAGCTGCCTGTTGCAGGATGGGGTGGAACAGTGTGATGCTGTGTGAGCCAGCAGGCTGTGTTAATCATGGACTCAGAGGAACTGTTTGCGATGGTTCAGTTTTATGTACTGTAGCCATTGTGACCTTTATGGGGGAATGTGCACGTGGTTTGGGGTTGCGGTTTGGGACAGAACTTTGATTTGAGTGATTTTTTTCTTGGAATGCTCCTGCCTTTGCATCGTATTGCCCTTGCATCATATAGAAATTTGGAAAATGAGTGTTGTCTGGTCAAACCATTGTAGAATATGCTCCAGGTACTTTGAGCAGGTTACTGCAAGGAGATTCAGGGTGAAACCCTGCACGGCAAAGGCAGAATCAGGCCAACAAGCAACCTTCACACCATGACCAAAATGAAGGTCAGTGAACTTTGTACAGGCTTTTTCTTATTTTTTTTTCCGTTGTACAATTGTTCATTTTTCTTTTTTTGTTTTTCTTTTTTGTAATAGTTAAAAGGGTGAGATGTCACCATGAGATTTTACTAGTTGCTGAGCATTCATATTAAAGTAGAAGGTTTGCACCTTTTCACGCTCCTTTCATGTAAACACCAGCTGTGTTCTATAAACATAGCCATTGTTTTCACATTCCTTGCTGGGACAAACAAGACTGTGTGACAGTCCCCTTGACCAATGTGGTGAGAGGTGGGAATGCCCACTCTCCAATTTATGGTCATCTTGCTAGAAGTATAAAATAGGAAGTAATAAACAAAGCAGGAGGATTTTCTCCCCTGCTGCTCTGATCTACCCAAACTCCGGACTCCATGTGTCTTTCTGGTGAGGCTCACAGCGACACAGGGGTATGAATACGCATTTGTATTTTGTGTATTCAACATTTTGTAAATAAAAGGCTTTGCAATTACCTATGATTTTTGCAGTGTGCATTAGGGAGCTATCCCATGCACTGCCCAGAGTTGCAATAAACATAGACCTTTCTAACTTTAACTGTTAGAGAGGGTTATTTTGTCCGTCACACTTCGATATTGATATTAGATCGATATTCATATTTTAATATATCAGTGGGAATACACAAGACAGAGAGTCAAACAGACTTGATTGGCATAGCTGGTTTAATGGTGTCCTGGTTTGAGGGGAAATGAGTTTTTCAGGAAGCTGAGGTCAAACCAATCAGTGATCAGGTTTGAATGTTGGCACCTTCGGTGGCCACTGAGGGGTTGGACGCCTCTGAGGACCCAAGGGGTTAAAAGCAAGGACTCCCAGGGGGACTTCCTCTTTCTGGCTCCGCTTTCAGGAGAGGAGCATCTTTTCCCTCTTCCCCTGCCCAGCTGACCAGGCTGGGTGGGGGAGGGGGGCCAGGTGGTCAGGCTGAGGTAGGCCCGGGACCTGGGGGGGGAGAAGAGAGAGAACGGGACTGGAGCTGGGCCAGCCCCATCCAGGATGGAGGGGTGGAGAATTTTGGAGGTGCCTTCCTTCCCTCCGTCCCTGTTGCCCCCCCCCGTCTCCCCCCCCCCGTCTCCCCCTCATCCAGTCTCCCCCCCCCCCGCCCCAGGGAGAAGGTGCCGAGCTACTGCGTGTGGGAGTTGCTGGAGCCTGCGAGTGCCTGAGCCTGTGGCCTTGTTGGGAGACAGAAGCTTTTAACTCTTTCTGAGGCAGAGGAAAACTATTCCCAGACATTGATTCTTATGGCTGGTGGTTTTAGAAGAGAGAGGGACAGTCTGGGACCGAGATGATAAAGGACGATGAAAAGGACCCCCTCGATGGCTAGAGGTGAAAAGGAGTGGCTTCTGAGCTGGACTTTTCTTGCGTAATGTTAGCCATAGACAGACCCTGAACTCTCCTGAACATAAATAAGACTGTATTTGGGTGGATGCATTTGACTCAAAACCAAAGACTTTGTGGCCTGTTCTTGGAACCCTCGGCCCCAGGGATAAATGTGGGGGGGACTGCTAGTCCCAATATGAGAAGATGGCTGGTTTTTGGTACTTGTCCAAATATCCTTAAAAGAGCCCTATATGCGGTTTTGGTCCATGGACGGTGGTGAGAGCACTGGACATGGAAAGGAGGGTGTCACCCTGGCAGACTTCTCCGGGTGGTGCCATGGGTGACATGGGAACACGGGAGGATGGACCTGTGTTTCCTGTGGGGGGTCTGTGGTGCGAGAGAGACTCCTCTCTCCCTGGATGAATTGAAGATTGTTTTTTTAAGGGATGATGACTGATGGGGAACCCAGGGTTGTGGAAGGTTTAAGCAAGTAAGATATGGGTAATGTGCAAGTGTTAACTGTTTGAGCATGTAAGGGATGGAAATTGGGGGGAGGAGAAGAAATGTTCTGGGAGGTTTTCATTTCTGTTTCTGGGTGTTTAGGTTTTCTTTTCTATTGTCTGTTGTTATGTAGTTTAATAAAGTTTTCTTTCTATTTCAAGTTTTAGGCCTGCTCTGCTCTGTTCTTGACCACATCTCACAGTAGCTCATTAGGAAAAACATACACTCATGGGTGCACTGGCATTTGGCCAGCGCCAACCCATGACAAATGGCCAAGATGCCATGGCAGGAACAAACAGAGCTTTGAAGATTACAGAAGATGGGATTAAACCTGCTTATGGGAAGAGAGAAGATTAAATCAACTTCTGCAAGCAAAGAATTGTTGTAAAATGCATGAGTTTTCTGTGTGATTTTTAACCTGATCATTGTAGTAGAAACTATTAACTTGTCTGAAATAGTAGATAAGCTTTTGAGGAACCTGAGTAAAATTGAATTCTGATCACCGAATCAGTCTTCCCGTCTCTCAATCAATCGCCAATAACTGATGCTCCGTGTGACTGGAGCAGAACCGGCTACCTGACGACAATTGGCGATGCCCCTGGAATTGATCGTGACGGGGAGAGAACCGCGTTTGGGCCCGCAGTTGCCTGTACGCTGCAACGTTCCAGGTGAGCCAAGGGAACTCAAAGTAT
This sequence comes from Prinia subflava, assembly GCF_021018805.1. Classification (NCBI taxonomy): domain Eukaryota; kingdom Metazoa; phylum Chordata; class Aves; order Passeriformes; family Cisticolidae; genus Prinia; species Prinia subflava. The sequence goes on from NW_026960612.1 coordinate 350,732, forward strand.
GGGACAGAATGTCTGACCAGAGAGACGTTAATGAAAATATGCTAGTCTTTCTGAGCAAGCATGAATCCTCTATCCTAAAGCACGACTTTAAGTCACTTCCACACGTTTTTCCCGATATTTTTACCCTCCGCTCCTGGGACAAGGTCGGCGTAAAGCTCTACGATCTGGCTATGCTGCCTGGTCATGAGCCAGAGCTACACTTGCTTTCTGCATGGAGGGAAGTCATGGATGTGATTAAAGAACAGGGGGGGAGCGAGGCAGCCTGTGAGGCTATGGCAGAGAGGGCCCCGGTGGCCATGCTAGAGCGAAACCTACCCAGGTCCCACTCCCCGTCCCAGACGAACGCCAGGGATAGAGCCGAGCCGCCACCTGCAGCCCTACCGGTATCCCAGCAGCGACCCCAGAGCCACCGAACCTAATCGCTTATGCAGATACTGACTCTAGCAGTGACGGAGAGGACTTATTCCCTTATTCCCTTATTCCCTTCAAATATGCATAACAATTGGTTACAGATAAAAAAGAAAGCCTTTAAAGACAGAGACTTTGCCTTTATTTTGCTAATCAATGCCTCTTCAAGTTTCACCAAAACAGCCAGCTTTTACAGAAAAGCATCTCACAGCACGGAACAGCAACGAGTGCAGACACAAATCCTACAGCGGATGCAGCAGCTGACATGGTAACCAGGAGCAACCTTCAGCTTCCAGCCGGCCCAGCCCCCATCCACCGGACCGTCTCCAACCTATGTGCAGCCACCCCAAGAAGTGCAGTAAGGTTATGTAATTGTTCAGTTTTTGTCTCCCTACAGGAAATCTATGGACTCTTAGTACCCAGTTACCATGCCCTGCTTATAGGTAGATCATCTACCTCAGTAACACAACTGCTTGTTTTACCAGCAATCATCGACTCTGACACAGCTGGAGGGATAGAGATCATGGCTTGGACCCCCCAGCCGCCCTGTGTAGTACCGGCCGGGGGCAATATTGCCCAACTCGTACCTTTCCCAGCAGTACCCTTATACACACCCCCATAGCTAAACAGAGGGAAAGCGAGTTTGGTTCAACAGGGGGCCCACAAATTTTCTGAACACAAGGTATTACATCTCAGCGTCCCACATGCTAATGCAAAGTGACTCTAAAAAGCGAACACTTAATTTTAACCGGACTCATTGATACTATTAGCCCTATCTCACAAAACCAATGGCCTAATGATTGGCCATTAATGCCTGTCCCCTAGGTCCTTTCAGGGGTGGGTGGAAACAGTCAAAGCTGGTACAGATTACAGGGCCTGAGGGGAGAGTAGCTACTGTCGGGCCTTATGTGCTGTCTTTGCTGCTGATTTTGTGAGAGAGAAATATTCTGTCTCAGTGGAGAATTTTTATGCAGTCAGATTTAGTAGAAAGGTCATTGAAGTGCGTGACTTTAAAACTAACCTAGAAGGCAAAAAAACCCCAAAAAAACCCCAAACCAGTTTAGTAAATTAATGTCTCTTAAGCTCTTAACAGGAAAGGGGGAGCCAAGGATGGCACCCCTGCTGAGAAGACTGCAGAAAGCTCTTTTATGTTTTAAATTCTTTAAAATGTTCTTGATGAACCCTAAACAAATGGTTACAGCCTTTGAGTGAGAACTTAATGCAGGACTGCTTCTCTCCTTCTCTTGTTTAGTTTGTCATCAAACCTAAGTTGAATGCAAATGTGTTATATGTGACATACTGTAGTACTGTGCATCTCATAAAAGACGAGATATTTGCTGTCAATGTGATCCATCAAGACGCATCAGAAATAATGCACAAATTCAATGATTAATGTGTGTGTATAAGTTTGATCCACCTGAAGAATTAGAGCACAGTGGCTTACTGCCACTGAGAATAAGGATATATGATGATTTCCTGAATATCATGATATTTACTAAGAATTGTTTCTAGTGCTCAGATATAGCCTGTTAAACTTACATGCTTTTGACAAAGATTGTGATAACCAGTTTGATTTTTAGTTCAAAGGAGATCCCCATAGAAATATCTAGACTGGTGCATAAGAATGCATTCTATTTCGGCACAACCTTTGCGAATTTTAACTGAAATCAAAACTTTACATGATGCACAAAAAAATTTGGGGAACAAGCTCCCTATTAGAAATCCCAAAGGCAGAACTAAGTCCTTTGTTTGGACTGCTAAAGAGAGATTCAAACCTTTTATCAGCTAAACGACTTAATTTACAAATTCAACATGCACTGCAGAGCTTGGTAAACTGGCAAGCTGCCCGCTAGGCACCTAAACTGCCTTTCCTTTTAATAATTTTGCATCTAGCAAAACAGCCCCACACTTCGATATTTCTATGAGACTCCAAAGCACCAGACCATGTGCTTATCATTGATTTTTTTACCTCACCAAGTGACCAAAACCATCAGTACCCAACACAAAATGATCGCCCAACTAATTGTTAAAGCCTGACGGAGACTAACTTCTCTTGCAAGAGTGAAATTTTCCATTGTTTTGCTGCTTCTTATCACCCTTATTTGAATTAGATATTTCAAGAATCTGAGGCTATTCAAATGGCTTTTGCTGAATTCAGCAGACAAATCTCAGTACATCCTCCAAAACATAAGCTTTTAACACCTTTATTTCAGTTAATAGAAAAATCAAAGAGAAGTGAGGTTCCACTTCAAGTCTTAACAGTATTCACAGATGGTTCTAGTCGCTCTCATAAATCAGTAACAGTATAAAGAGACTTTTTCTAGTGCCTAAAGATCAGATGTATCCACATTTGAGAAATCCCCTCAAATTATTGAACTTGCTACTGTGGTCAGAGCTTTTCAAATTTTTTCTATTCCTTTTAATCTAGTAACAAATTCAGTTTATGTTTCAAGAATCGTGAAGCCTCAGCCCTGAAAAAAGCTGTAAAATACCTGCAAACAGATGATAGATGTGAATAGTTGAATAAATTCCTAAAAAGTTGGAGACTCCATAAATAGATTAGAAATTTAGTTAAAATAAGCTTATATGTATTAGGCATTATATTATGTATTGTTATAGTTGTTCCTTATATTTTACAGTGTGTTTAAACTAAAAGTAGAATCTGGATCTTGGCGATATAACCTGTTTAGTGGCTGGGATTTGACACCTTAGCTAGAAGATTTTCTTAGGATAAGAATGCATGTAGTGATTTTACTAATAATTGTATTAGTTATGATAGCTTCCTTGCTTCAAAATGTACAGAGATTAATAAGGCCATCAAGGGAGTGTTCTTGGTTGATACAGGAAGGGAAGATGTGGGATTACACAAGGCAGTCAAACAGACTTGATTAGCATAGCTGGTTTAATAACCAAGATGCCATGGCAGGAACAGAGCTTTGAAGATTACAGAAGATGGGATTAAACCTTCTTACGTGAAGAGAGAAGATTAAATCAACTTCTGCAAGCAAAGAGGAGTTGTAAAATGCATGAGTTTTCTGTGTGGTTTTTAACCTGATTATTGTAGTAGAAACTATTAACCTGTCCGAAATAGTATATAAGCTTTTGAGAAATCTGAGTAAAATCGAATTCTGATCACCGAATCAATCTTCCCGTCTCTCAATCAATCGCCAGTACAGGATTGTTACCAAAACAAGGCTGTTTTCCATTGTGAGACATAACAAATGTGCGGGCTGGTGCTGACTATCTTTGAAAAATGTTCACTTGTTAAATATTTTTCTTTTCTCTTGGAAATAATATTGTTCCACTTCAAAAAATCTTAAATGAGCTGACATTACTAGTGTTGTTATGGTTTTCGGACGGCACAGGAATAATAATGTGACTCTCCATGATGGTAAAAATGAGAGCAAACTTTATTCTTCTAAATTCTACTTTTATAGAGTAGTTCAGTACAAAGAACATGATTGGTTATTCAGCTTCTACACCCTTTTGTTCTGGATGCATGGCTGGAAAAGCAGGGACATGTGCACAATCCTGCTCTTAGCTTAAGGGATGAGTAGAAGATGAAACGTCCTTGAACCATGCCTTAGATGGGATAAGGAGGAAGTAAAGCTTGGAACAATAGCTGTAACAGGATGCTAGACAGGATGCATTGACCATAAGTTAGGGAAGATTTGCAGCATTTAGCCTCGTGGACCAAGCTTCTGAACCAATTATGTATACTGCAAGGACGCGTGAACACGATGGTTTAACCAATGATGTTCAGAGTTAGATGCATGATATGCTTAGCACAGTATAAATGTACGTCAAATAGCTGAATAAACGAGCAAGATTTTTAACTCATATTGAGTGCTGTCTTGACTCTGGCTCATTCCCTGGCCAACATTCTGGCACCCGAAAAACTAAGAAGAGGAAATGGGAACTCTCAAATCTGCGGATAATTAAGAGGCAGACGGAGAGCGGGGATCAGAGCGGGAAGCCGTCTCAACAAGGGAGATCGCAGGAATTCTGACTAGGAGCTCAAGTCTTACCCGCATAGAGGTAAGACCTCTAACCCTGAAGAATGGAGTGGGAGGCGGCCCTCGGTCTGTTGAAATGTATCCTTGCCAAGCAAGGGATGAACACCGAGGAGGGACAGCTCAGAGAGCTTTTAAAATGGGCTAAAGAACATGGATATATGAAAGACGTATCTCTGATCTTTAGCCCTGAAGAATGGAGGGAGGTGTGCGATGACCTATGGGAAAAGACGATTAAACGAAGTAAATCAGCTAAAAAGCTGGGGAGCTTATGGAGCAGTATAATCAACACATTACTGCAGATGAAAGCAGAACGTAAGGTCACTGTGGCAGCTACAGAGGTGTTACGCCCTCTCAGCCGCTCCCACCCCCCCCCCCAGTCCCTGAAACAACGACTTTTCGGATCGGAAGATTTTTTGGCATTGATCATATGTGGCCGATAAGAGGACTGTAGCAGCAGCCAAAAAACTCTGCTGCGGAAGTAACAAAAGACAAAGTGGCTGTCCAGTCAACAGGTGGTTTGCCTCAGCAAGACACAAGCTGCAGCAGCCACAGTCCCTGAACCCGTGCAGAGTCATAATGTATCAGAGCAGAGCAAAGCGGCTCGCCAGCCACTAGCTTATCCTCCGCTCCCAGCTAGTGGGCAAACAATGCCTTGTCCCCCCTGCTCATATGGATCATCATCTGTCAGTGGGTGTGTGTCACTCCCTTCACCTTTTCCTCCTATGGAGGTTACAAAGAACCTACCTGGTACAGAACCAAGTCAAACAATTGAAACTCAGCAATTAATGAAGGAAGTGCTGAAGAAATTAGAAGAGCTTGCCCAACAAAAGAGTGCAAAAAGCCAAGCAATCAATTCAGCTGTGAGAGACAAGGGTCTCCCACAGAAACAATGGGAAGCAGAACAAGAAATTACGAAGCATATGCATGCTGAAAAACCACCTCCGATGAATCCTAATCACTTTAGCAGACCAACAGCTCCGCCCATCGTACCACTGCAAGAACCTGTGCTTATTTCCTCATCAGAAGGAATTGTGGTAAAGCCTAAACAAGCAGGAAGTAGATGGTTGGGTGTCATCCACGATGGGATCCTGGAAGAGGAATGGCAAGCAGCCTCTGTAGAAGCCACAGGGAAAGAGAGTGAAGGAAAGCTGGGTTGCAAATTGCACCCGAGAAGATTCAACAGAAGACCCCTTGGAAATATTGGAGCTGGCTCATAACTGATGCGATAATCACTCTGCAAAAAGTCACCATTAAAACTCAAATTTCCACGCTCACAAATGTGCAAAGTTCTAACTCTAATTGGCATTATGAATGATGAATTGTACCCACTCTTGGCACTATTCAGAGATACTGATTCAGATCAACATACAGAACTTACTCAAGAGCAGAAAGACTGTATTAACCGCCTTGGTCATCTCATTTCCACTCGATGGACTTCACATCATTTGTTTGTGGTGACACAACCCACCACTGTGTTTGCTGTGCTTTGTCAATGGCAAAAGAAAAACAGGGAAGAAGGGAGGCCGAAGACAAGTGATGCCATTGATAAGCTGAACGTCAGACCTAATTTGGTATATTTACATTGTTTGCAACAATCTTGTTGTGAATGTGGTAGTTGTGATTGGTGGGCAAAGATTAAGTGTGGAGGTTACCAGTGAATTATTTTGATCCACAGGAGTTGCCTCCATTTGATTGCCTGTTGTATTAGCTGTAATGGTAATTTTCGCCCTGGAAATCCTTGGGCAGCATTAAGAGAGCATTTAGGAGAAGTACAGCTAGACGATCACAGTTTAGAGGGTTTCTTTGAAAATGAAGGAGCCAGACGGAGAGCCTGGATCGTTTGGCTCATCCAGAAAACTTTGAAACATGTGGTTACCCTTAGGAATACACATGTTTTGGAACAGTGATGTAGTAGGGGAGGGAGAGTCCCTATTAAACATGGGGTTCCTGAAGATAGCTGGGAAAGGACGTGCCGATATTGGCAGTGGCGCCATAATGATCGTCACAATCACCATCCTAGCCACACTACACAAAGTTGGTACTGTCACAGCAGACCCCGGTAAAGCCTTGTTTGACCCCAGAGAAAATATTTGGGTAACGCTGGCACGAAGCTTGAATACTGCCTCCTTTTGTGCCAGTTTGGCCATCCCAATGTCACCATTTGTGACATGCTTAGTAGGTGTTCCAATAAATGACTCCAACATAAATTTTTTGACTGAGACCCCCATAGATTTTTGTAGCAGTGAGGTAAACTATTATGAAATGGATTGGTGATTAGCTTTACCGCGATTACTGGAAAATGTATGTATGGAATCAATTCATGGATTCCTACACTACCCTTTTATCCAGGTGATCATCGGGAGATTGAAATTCTTGGGACACTTACTGCTCCTTCATGTTTTTATTTTAAAAATAAATAGCATCAGCATATGGGTGGCCATTGGGGATAAAGGATGACAATCGTCTAAGGCCTACTTTTGTTACAGGGTCAAACGGATGGAATAATGAATCCTTATGGTACTTGGAGCTGACTCAGAATAAAACAACCCCAGCGTCATCGATCTACCCTAGGCAATTACCAGCTGGCCTATTTTTAATATGTGGCAATCACACCTGGGCTGGGATACCTCCAGCACCTATTAATGGGCCATATACAGTTGGACAAGTAAGCATGGCAATGCTTATAGCAATTTAGAAAAGTTAGCTTGCTGGGCAGGCTAATGCTACTATTAATGTTTTATCTTTATTAGCTAAGGACTTATTTAGTGTGCAGCATGTGGTGTTATAGAACCACGTCGCGATTGACTTCCTGTTATTAGCGCATGGTCATGGTTATGAAGATTTTGATGGAATGTGTTGCATGGACCTTGAGGACCATTTTGAGTCCATCCACAAGAAAATACAGAACTTAGAGCAATGTGTTAACAAGATTCAGCAAGATGTACGATGCTTTGGCTTGGAATCATTATGTGATTGGTTGGGCCTTGCTAGGTAGAGAAGGGGATTAGTGAAAGCAGGAATTGTTGTGTTATTAGTGGTTATCTTGAGAATGTGTTTGGTTGTTTGTTGTCATGTGTGCGTAGAGTGTTTGCGAAGGTAACAGAACAGGCATGGACTGTGCAAAAAGAAAACGGGAACTGTGGATGCATGGCTGGAAAAGCAGGGACGTGCACAATCCTGCTCTTAGCTTAAGGGATGAGTAGAAGATGAAACGTCCTTGAACCATGCCTTAGATGGGATAAGGAGGAAGTAAAGCTTGGAACAATAGCTGTAACAGGATGCTAGACAGGATGCATTGACCATAAGTTAGGGAAGATTTGCAGCATTTAGCCTCGTGGACCAAGCTTCTGAACCAGTTATGTATACTGCAAGGACGCGTGAACACGATGGTTTAACCAATGATGTTCAGAGTTAGATGCATGATATGCTTAGCACAGTATAAATGTACATCAAATAGCTGAATAAACGAGCAAGATTTTTAACTCATATTGAGAGCTGTCTTGACTCTGGCTCATTCCCTGGCCAACATTTTGTAAATATTTCTTTCCAGTAAACATGTTGGAAAAACACCACCTGCAGATGGTTTCTCACTTCCCAAGGTTTGTTTGAATTCCTCCTTAAGATTTCTCAGGCTAACATGAGAAAGTTGCTGGCTTGCCTTTCACACAGACACTGACAGAGCCTGAAGCCTAAGTTCAGACCAATGTCAGGCCCACATCTCCCCCTTTTCGTTTTTGCTGAGGGCGGCATCTGTGTCTGTGTCCTCTCCTGCAGGGCCCTTGCAAGAGAAAAAAAGGCAAACATGACACCAGAAGTCCCATTAATAATCAAACAATCACTAAATAGAACTTCCATTGGGCACCAACTTAAATGGTCAGGGAAGTTCTGTGGCATTTGGTGTTGACCCTTCACAACCATGTCCATGCACCAGCATGAAGCTTAGCTACTTACTAATTCTAATACAGAAAAAAACAAAACATCATTAGTCTGCTCAAAAATGGCAGTCTAATTTGTCAAGATTCATCGCTCTAGGAATCATCCTTTGAGATAACAAGGGCTTTTCCTGCCTTTTAGAAAAAGACGGTGGTAATTGCATCACACCTGCATGAGCAAACTGGTTTATTTTTCCAATTATTTGGACAACTTGGTTGACCTTTTTTTTTTTTTTTTAAATGCAAAAGCGCATGTGATGTTTGAAGGGGCAAAGACCCATTGCAGGATGTGCAGGATTGGACCATCGTTCACTCAATTGGCCCATGACACCTGTAGGATGTCACTTAGAAAGAAAAAATAAGAATAATAAAATCAATAAAAATATCAATAAAAAGATATCTGACTCCAAAAAAATCTACATGATCCCAATGACCAGAAAGGCAAAAACCACAAAGTGAAACAACAGCCCTTAATAACTACAAAACATACACCAAAGGCACGTGAAATATTACCTAAAATACAACTATATCTATGTAGGAAAATTAAATGAAACAACATCTACTATAAAATTAAAACACATGAAAAGGAAAAGTCCATTGAGACAAGATGTTGATCCTTGGCATCACTGGATGTCTTCTTGAAGTCTGGAGCAGGGAGTGACTCGAGGAAGATCGATGGAAACAGAACCATGCTGCTGACACAGGACTTTTGTTGTCTCCATAACTTCCAACCACATGGTCATCTTTGCAGTCTGTGTGATAGCCAGAAAGGCTATGCAGTGTCCCTTTTCAGTCCTCAAAGGTGATGGGTTACACGACTGCTGAACCTGCTAATGATAAAACACAGGCACATCTTTTCCTTAAGTTAACAAACTTGTCAGACTCCACTGCCCTAAACTGATAAACTTGTGAGACTCCATTGTCTAAATTCAACATCCAGGTTTCATAATTACTTTTTCTTCAGGTTCATAACATAAATGTTACATTGTTGCATGTTATCTTTTTGATAATAATTTTGATCAGCCCAGGAACCGCAAAAGCTGAAGTGTTTCTTTTCCAGTGATAACCTGTTCATCCTTCCCGGGCAGGAATTCCAGGTTCACCTCAAAGATCAATTCAGCTATTATATTTAAAGGTCAAATTGTTGAGTCAAATAACTCATATGTAATTTTTACTAAAACATCTGGGCAAACAGGCAATTCCCATCCAGAGTGAGTCAAGGCATGGCCAGTGCCCAGCTCTAACTGCAGAGGAATCCCTTACACCAATTGTAAAAACAAGCTTCTAAAAAATCTTATGATAAAGACTAGTATTATAATTGACACCTCCTAAATTTGTCAGGGTAGAGATGCTCTGAGCTCAACAGGCTCCTGAGATGGTCTGTTGTCGGTGTGCTCACAGAGAGCCAACGGGTTCTGTCGCCGCTGGCCCAGACACAGCGACAGGTGTCGTAGGGGGGTCAGTCTACGAGCAACGCAGGCAGCACTGACCCTGTGGGTTCTTTGCCTGGCAGAGGCTTATGCGAGCGATGGAGATTTGACAGGCAGTGGAAAGAAAGGAGGAAACAATTCCAGACGAACAGAGGGTTTATTGCAAACACCTCCTCAGCCCGAAACTGTTCGGGGGGAGAGGGGTGCAGGGGGGTTTTTGTCCGAAGGATTCGGAGGGGGGGCAAAGGGGGTGGCCAGCCACTGCCAGCCAACCGGGGCAGGTTGCCAGGGGATATGGGTGTAATAGAACATCACTTGGACCAATCAGGGGAAAATAGGAGGGACACTGCAAAGGCGGGAGAAATGACAGGCAGCTAACCGTGTGTCGCATGACAGGTGCAGGAGTCATGTGAGTTAAACAAAGGAACAATCGAGGGGTGGGGTACAGGGAACCCAACAAGTACAAAAGTATACAAAGCATCACCGATTAAATTAACACACTGCCACATCTCCCTGTTTTCTTTTTACTAAAAAGAACAGAAGTGAGGGGGGTCCGGCAGATGCTCAGAGTCCAGGTAACATTTGGCGAATCGAGGTTGTTGAGCTGGCCACTAATCGTCTGCGAGGCTTTCACCGTCACTTTCTTCCTCAAGCTCCTTTTCAAGCTCCTTCAACTCGTCTTCAGGAGCCGTGGCCTTGGCGACCTGAGCAGCAGCCGGAGAGGGGGTAGATGTGGAACTTCAAACTAACTTAATTAATGATCTCCTGATTAGTCCGAAAGCAAGACAAACAATTAAAATAATAAACAAAATCAACAGGCATGTTTTTAAAATGGACCCGGCCCATCCAGATAAACCCCAACCTTTAAAAACGTTGCTCATCCAATCACCTGTCTCTCTTTTGATGTTACTGATCATATTTTGCATCTGTGTAATGAGTTTTCGAGTGCTCTCAGCCTGAGTTGACAGATTAAAACAACATAGACCCTCAAACTCCTCATATGTGTGATCGTGGAGAAGTATGATGTAGTCTATGGCTGCCAGATTTTGGAGGGAAGCTTGCCTCATTATTTCTTCGTCCTCCAGGAGGTTGAATAGGGTTTTGGAGGTTAAATTTGCTTGTTTCGCCACCCAACATTTTAAATGTCCCAATTCCCCCACGGCCTTAGCAAAGGAGACCCATGGGGCAAAATTTGTGATTGCGACCTCTTTAGTTTTGTTCCAATGAATAATTTCCTAATCGCAATCCGGGTCTAATTTTCTAAGGTCTCTTTTGGAAACTGCCAATCCATGTGCACCACTTTGTTTCTTTTGCTTTTCTTTCCAATCTGCAATTTGCATCTTGTTGGGTGTGAACAGCCCTACCTTCCCTAGGGTGCACGGACCTTCAGAAAGACGAGAGGGGATACCTGCCCAAGCCCGATCTCTGCAGATCAGAAAGACTCCCTCGGGTAACTTTTTGGGGTGGTTGTGAATTTGAGGGGGAAGAACTCCCTTGGCCAACTTCTTGCACCACGAGTGGGCTCTATCTAGCACTTTAGATTGAAAAGCGTGCTTGGTGCGGTTGTCTAAAGTGTCGGCCGAATTGGTAATACGAATGCAGGCGGGAGCTGTAGTTGCTCCGAGGAGCCGCAGCTCTCGGGGTTTCTCCTTCATATCTGGTAGGGAAAGCACAAAATTCTTCCAGCCAATAAAAGGATTAAATTGGAGGGTCTTACTGATGCAGTGGGCACAATGTAGAAGTCTTTCAGGCATTTCCCACTGTCTAAAGGGAATCCCCATGAGGCATGTGGACATCGGGTCTGAGGCTGATGCTTGATTGAGACAGATGTGATCCTGTCCCATAGATTCCGCGAGCAGAGCCCACACGTTGGCTCACGGCTGTGGGACGGTCCAAGCTTGGGTGAATGTTAGCAGCTTGGTCAGAAAGAGCACGGTCGGGAGGCTTAGCATCTTGGGTCCGGGACTAAAAAAAAAAACTGGGGGGCCAAAAATTATTAATTTGGGTCACAGAAATAGGTAAAGGACAGGTCATGGTCCCATTCCCACAGAATGGGAAGAGAGGGTCTGGAGGAGACTCGCCTTCGATGGCGGAATGCTGCCAAAGCCACCTGCGGGACGCTGTCGTCATGCTCCCTCTTCCTTTTAATGAATGGTTTTACCCATTTGGCAGGTATCCATTTGATCCCGGTAGGCGTGAGGACACAGGCGTACCCACGCCCCCACGTCACCAGGTCAAATGGACCCTCTACCTTCCCTGACTCAGGCGATCTCACCAGCACCGGGGGCTTGGGATCGAACTGCCACTCCTTGTTGCACCCAAAGTATATGGTAATGGGCGGATTGGGATTTCCAAAGGAACAATTTAGAAAATTGATGACATAAAGGGCTCGGGCCAATCTGATTGCCGGCGGTTCTACCTTTAACACCTGTTGTTGTTGTTTAAGGACCCTCTTGATCTCTTGGTGGGTCCTCTCTACGATTGCTTGGCCTGTGGGGGAGTGGGGGATGCCTGTTTTGTGCTCCACTCCCCATTGCTGCAGGAAGCCAGCAAATTCCTTGGACTTGTACGCAGGGCCGTTGTCTGTTTTGATCCCCTTAGGGATGCCCATGAATGAGAAGGCCTGAACAAAGTGTTGGATAGCATGTTGGGCCCTCTCACCTGCGTGCGCAGAGGCATAGACAGGGCCAGAGAAGGTATCGACGGAGACGTGAACGTACTTCAGTCTCCCAAATGATGGAATGTGGGTGACATCCGTCTGCCAGAGTTCACAGCTCTCTAACCCGCGAGGGTTGACTCCGGCATGCAGGGTAGGCACAGCGTGGGACTGACAGGAAGGACACGAGCCAACAATCGCCTTAGCTTGTTGATGTGTGAGGTTAAAACGCCTAGCTAAGCTAGGCGCGTTCTGATGGAACAACTGATGGCTGAGCTTGGCCTGCTCAAAAACGTCAGGCAATGGGGCTATCGCTACAGGGGCAGCAAGAGCGTCAGCCCTCCTGTTACCCTCAGCAATAAACCCAGGCAAATCGGTATGCGACCTGGTATGCATCACATAAAACGGTTGCTCTCGGTGGGAGACAAGTTTGACCAATTTCGAGAGCTGCTCATACAGAGCTGTGTTGGACACCTCTTGTAAAATTGCCTGATCTGCTCTAGATACCACCCCCGCTACGTATGCGGAGTCGGTTACAATATTGAGAGGTCCAGAGAATCTCTCAAGTGCTCTGACGACAGCGGCCAACTCGGCTATTTGAGGTGAACCCTCAACTACTTTAATATCTGCCTCCCACTGCCGAGTTTCAGGGTCCTCCCAAGTCATCACTGACTTGTGAGAACTCCCGGACGCGTCAGTAAAAACTGTCATCGCATCGAGAGGTCTCCTGCTCTGGACACTCCTTAAAGCCAATTTAAATGTTACGTCCGAATTAAATAGTTTGTGGGCCGGCCGATGAATTGAAATTTGGCCCGTAAAGGAATCTAGAGCGAATTGAAGTGCTTCATTTTCCTGAAGCAGGTGTTCCAACATGGGTTTGGTCATTTGGCCTGTTGACAATCCAATTGGCATGTGAATACATTCAAAGTCGCACCCTGCCAAATCTTTCATCCGCGTTCTTGCTTTGCGGACGAGCTCAGCCATAAGCTCTTGTGGCTGTGTCATTCTTTTGGGCCGATGGTGGCTGAGAAAGACCCACTCTATAATAAGAAGAGCGTCTTTTCTGCCTTGGCCCTTGGTGTTGTGTGCTGATGTTTTTGCACCCGTGTCCCATTGAAAAATGATCCCATGTAGATGTGGCAGCTTACCCAGAATGATGAACCAAAAGGGAAGCTCGGGATCGCATCTGTGTGCCTGTCGCGATGTCATTGCCTGCTGGACCTTCTCCAACGCTGCTTTTGCCTCTGCGGTAAGCACCCTAGGAGAACTGAGCTCCCCTCCCCCTTTCAATAAATTGAAAAGAGGGGCTAGATCCTCGGTGGTCAGACCTAGCCAGGGCCTTACCCAATTCAAGGCACCGCAAAGTTGATGGGCGTCCGCAAGGGTACGGACATTTGTTCGAATTTCCTATTTTTGAGGCACAATGGTCCTCTTACCAATTTCCAGGCTCAGGTACTTCCAGGGTGGCATCCTTTGGATCTTATCTTTTTGCAGCTCGAACCCTGCAGCAACTAACGAATTGGTTACAAGGTCAAGCGCTCGCGTAAGTTCATCTTCGGTCGGCGCGCAAACGAGGATGTCATCCATATAGTGGTGGATGACAACCCCCTCCGTGGCTGCGCACACAGGGGACAGCAAGGAAGAGACGTACTGCTGAGACATCACTGGGGAGGCCTTCATCCCTTGCGGGAGCACCCTCCAGTGGTATCTCTTCCTTAGGGCCGCTCGGTTGATGGAAGGAACCGAGAAGGCGAAACGAGGGGCATCGTCCGGGTGTAGAGGAATTTGGAAAAAGCAATCTTTTATGTCAATTACAGCCAGATTCCAATTTCGTGGCAGCATGGTTGGGGAAGGCATCTCAGGTTGGAGAGACCCCATATCTTCAATTGCTTCGTTAATTTGGCGGAGGTCGTGGAGGAGGCGCCATAGTTTTTTGTCACTCTTTCGAATGACAAAAACGGGCGAGTTCCATGGAGAATTGGTCTCCACGATGTGACCTTTAGCTAATTGCTCCTCCACGAGCTCCTCAAGCGCCTGTAATTTCTCTTTTGTTAGCGGCCACTGCTCAACCCAGACTGGTTTATCTGTTGTCCAATTCAGTTTCAGGGTCGGGCGCTTCTCAGCAGCCGCTGCCTGAAAATTTTGCGAGGGGTCGGGAATGTCAATTGTGACCCCCCACTGGGCCATGAGGTCTCTACCAAGCAGGGGTTCCTTGTAATCTAAAACAAAAGGACGGATGGCAGCCAATTGTCCTTTCGGCCCCGTAATTTTTACCACGTTTTTTGACTGTTTTGCGGATTGGAACCCTCCTACACCTTGGATCTGTCCGTCCACGTCGTCTAGGGCCCAGTGCGACGGCCATTCCGCGGTCGGGATGAGCGTAACATCTGCCCCCGTGTCAAAAACAAGATCTTTATCTACTGATTCATCTCCCACAGTGAGTGTACATCGCACCAAGGGTTTACGGGTGGAAATGTGATGTACAGCATTTACAGTAAAGGTAAGATGTTCTGGGTCACCATATGCGATTGCTTGTGCGATGACCTGGCCCTTGGGTAAAAATGTGGGCGGATGAGTGCAGCGCAGCCAGAGAATGAGGGCCCTGGGGTTGTTGTGAAGTGTCCCCGGGACCACCTCAATCTCCTGCGGAGTATATTTGCAATCACCGACGACGATGAACTTACCTTCGCCGGTCATTGGCCACTGATGTAACTTCTTTGGGTCTATGGTAACAAAATGGAAGTCCCTATCCGTCAGGTACAATGGTCTGGTGAGATGCAACCTGTAGGGTTCAAAAAAGGAAGAGGTGGTGAGAATAGGTTTTGCTATATCATGTTCAGGTGTTCTTGAGTCTGGTGTAGAATGTCCATCCAATTGACCCCCTTTGGAGTTCCCTGCCCGGTCCACCCGATTGGGGTCGTCACGCTGGGTGGACCCGCGCTCCCCTTTCAGTTTTTTTGCTGTGCCTGAGAAGGCACCGGTGTTCCTGGAGGTGTATTTTGAGTCCGCTGTAGTGAAGGTTTCTTAGGGCAGTTGGCAGTCCAGTGTCCTTCCTCCTTGCAGAAGAAGCAGCGACCAGGGCGATTGCCGAAGGAGGGTCGCCGCTGAGGCGGACGATGTCGAGGCTGTTGGGATGATTCTGCAGCACACACAGCCTTGGGCGGAAAGGTTGCCTGAGAGGGTGGTGGTGGGTTCCTCTGGGCAAGGAAGGGCACCTTCATCTGGCACACCTGGAGCATTGACTGGAGAGTGCGGGGCGGATCTAGGGGAAGACTCAAAATTGCCTGTTTACACAGGTCGTTAGCATTAACGAAAACAAGCTCCCCTATAATACCTTCCCGTGCACTTTCTGTTTGAACTTGAACTTCCACTGCTCTGGTGAGCCGCTCTACAAAGGCAACAAAAGATTCAGAAGGTCCTTGCCTAATGGTGGTATAGGGTGGTGATGGTGCGTCTGGCTGCAAACAAAAGAAAGCCTTGCAGGCTATATCTTTTATAATTGAAAGGACTGCCGAGGGTATTAGGGCTGCCTGGGACTCAGGGGAAACATAGGAACCTTCACCAGCAAGCAACTCAAGAGAGAGGGGATCGCCCTGTTCATCGATGGCTGGAAAGGGCAACTGAGGCATTGCTTCTCGCAGGGCCTGTTTAAATGCTGCGTCCCAGAGCTTAAACTCTGTGCCATTCATCAGGCAAGAGAAAAGCTGCCGGAGGTCTGCTGGAACAACATGGACACCTGCGAGATCAGCAGTGAGGAGGCCACGGAAGTAGGGACTCTCCCTGCCATATTCCTTGTGCGCCTTGCATAAAACCCGAATGATGCTTTGGGAAAAAGCATGCCAATTGGGTTTTGGTGTGTCACCACCACGTGTTCTGCGGTAGGTGACAGGCGCAGCAGAGAGAGTGACCTCCGGTTCACCCTCGCTCATTTCTTCCGGTTCCCAACCGTGGGAACCGGAAATGAGGGCGTGGGAAAATTGCTGGCAAGATGGCGTCCTTCCGGGGCGGGGAGAGGGACTTGGCCCCGCCTCAGGGGCGTGTCGAGGGGCAGGGTGAGTGGGCGGGACCTTTGGGGAGGCGGGAGGGGTCTGGGGAGGGGCTATGGGAGGGGCGGAGGGAGGAGCTGAGGGAAGGAAGGGGTTGGAGGGAAGAAAGGGGTTCAGGGCATGGGGGAAGGGTGGCGGCCACGTGGAGGAGTGGACGCCATTAGGTGGGTCACCGCCGCCATTTTGTGGCCAGTGTGACGCATTTAAATTAAACTGAACTTTGGGTTTGCAATTCGGGGAAGCAGGGGGAAGGAAAGGTCCTCGGTCAGCTTGGCCAGAGCCTTCCGAGGGGTCCCCAGCAGTCTGTCCCAGGCTACTGGGGCTCGGGGGCCGGGAATTTTTCGGAGAGCCTGGGCTGACAACTCTCTGAGTCGCCACTTTCCTCAAAATTCCGTTTCTCGGGGCAGAGGGGCTGGGACTGGGTTTAAGGGAAACCGGGGCTAGCTGGGGTTCCTGAGAGCTTTTCTGCATACCCTTTTTCGTCGCTGCCGTCTTTAATTGCAAAATTTAAAAGGCTAATTTCTGTGTGTTCTTTTCTCCGGCGTTACCTAATTGTAACAGTTTCTTTTCCACCAGCTCCCAAAATCGGGAGGTGTGGACCATCGGCGGGGACGCCGTCGGGTAGTGCAGGAAAAGCCATCGGACCAGCTTTTTTAAACAATCCTTAGAGAACTTAACTTTATTAGCTTCTAGCAACGCAACACAACTGTAAAACACTCCCTTCTGGGAAGCAGACAGAGAAGCACCCATTCTGCCTGCGTAATTTCTGGAGCCAGCAAACGAAAAACGCAACGAAAAAAACCCGCCGCCGCGCGCTTTTTAAAACCGATGTTTCACGCACCCGACCGCTCTGCAAAAAGCCGGCGCACGCGGCGAAACCGAAACTGGCTGGCCGGCGAAAACCCTGCCTTAATAAAAGCCTTAAATCAACCGAGGGAATGGAAAAGCGCCGGGGGGGGGTGAGCCCAGGACAGGGGCCAAAAAACCCAAATCCCAGGGGTCGCGCGACCTCAGCGAGGGGGGGGCTGTCCCCCACAGGCTGCCAGAAAGGGGAACGCCGTCCCCACTGACCCGCCCCGCGGTCTAGGGGGGTCTGCTTACTTACGAACCCCTGGCGTGGTGCTCCAAAGCTGCTCCAGAAGATCCACCGCCGGAGAAGGACCGTCTTCGGGACGCGGCGGAGACCGCTGTCCTCCTCTTCCCCGGGGAGCGGTCTTTCGCGGAGGGCGCTCCAACCCGGGCCGATGTGACGTCCAGAGATTATTTCAGGTGGGCTCAGCTCCTTGCTGAGACGCACCAATCTTGCCCGCGGCTCCGTAAAGGCGCTGAAAGCCCCTTTCCAGTGCCAGACGGTGGGCGCCCCACCTCTGTCGGTGTGCTCACAGAGAGCCAACGGGCTCTGTCGCCGCTGGCCCAGACACAGCGACAGGTGTCGTAGGGGGGTCAGTCTACGAGCAACGCAGGCAGCACTGACCCTGTGGGTTCTTTGCCTGGCAGAGGCTTATGCGAGTGATGGAGATTTGACAGGCAGTGGAAAGAAAGGAGGAAACAATTCCAGACGAACAGAGGGTTTATTGCAAACACCTCCTCAGCCCGAAACTCTTCAGGGGGAGAGGGGTGCAGGGGGTTTTTGTCCGAAGGATTCGGAGGGGGGGCAAAGGGGGTGGCCAGCCACTGCCAGCCAACCGGGGCAGGTTGCCAGGGGATATGGGTGTAATAGAACATCACTTGGACCAATCAGGGAAAAATAGGAGGGACACTGTAAAGGCGGGAGAAATGACAGGCAGCTAACCGTGTGTCGCATGACAGGTGCAGGAGTCATGTGAGTTAAACAAAGGAACAATCGAGGGGTGGGGTACAGAGAACCCAACAAGTACAAAAGTATACAAAGCATCACCGATTAAATTAACACACTGCCACAGTCTGTGACCAGGACTGGAACTACATCCCAAACCGTCAGGACAGAGGAGGCATTCTTACAAACTCAGATAACCTTATCCGGAAATCTGAAAATATTTTAAAAATCATGAATGCAAAACTAGCATAGACAGCTAGAAAACAAGGAAAAATTCTTGGGTGACACGTGTCTTACAGGCAATTATAGACAAATAGCAAAGTACATAAGAAGAAGAAGCAGCAGCAGCAGCAGCCGGCTGTAGAACTGTGATAACTTTATCATATCAGTGAATTCACATTATATAGTCAATATATCATCAACAAATATCTTTTAAACTGAGATAACACTTAAAACTCATAACTGATGGTTATACTATAGAATTATTAATAATATTTGTGTTATCTGGGAAAGGCAACAAAAGTTGCTTATTTGTTTTTTGTATTTCTTGTCATTTTTCTTCTATTACGAACAGGCATTTAAAGCTCCAATTCTGTTCACAGAGACACCCTGAGAAAAAATGTTTTGAGGAAGAGTGGGAGGGAAAAAACCCAAACAAAAATCAACTGTCCCTCTAAAGGGAAAAGCTTCTGCTCACCTCAAAAGGCGGCGAAGATATTTGGCCCTCCCTGAGTGGGGCTTTGGGGCCTCAAAGGCCCCAGGGCCGCCCCGCGGAGCTGGGGGAAATCCAAACAAACGTGGCCCCCATTTCTCTGTAAAAAAAAAAAAAATCTATACGTTAAATTTCAAGCGAAGCAACTCCTACAGCATTATAAGCTGTCTAGAGGAACGGCAAGTGCCGCCTCATGCCCTATTCACAAACGCCGCTCGGCGCGCAGGGAAGGAGTGGGGAGCGAATCCCACCGTTCATGGCAAGGGGGAAGGGGGAAATGGAGTGAGGAGACCTCTCCTCTGTTCCTATGACGACTTGCTGTGCAAATTCACGCAGGAAGGAAATGAAAACAGCGGTGAAGTGTGTGCCGGCAGGGCAGGAGCTGCTGCCCCTGCTCTCATCGCTACTGCATACGGCGAGAGAAAGCCTGCACCGGGGGGGGAAACGGGGAGGGGACAACGGAGCGGGGCTCAGCGGGGCTCAGCCCGCCGCCGCCCTGCCGCCGCCTGTCTCAAGCGGAGAGTTGGCAGCCCCCCCTCACTGCTCTAAGGGGGAAGGGGGGAACGAAGCAGCAAAGCCACTCCAAGCCGCTCGTCTCAGCGGCACCGCACGGGGAAGGGACCCGTGTGCCCCCCCCGACCCGCGTGCCTGCGGGGAAGGGGGGAAACCGAGTACGGAAAAGCGAAAGAGGGAGAGATTGCAGCCGCTGCCGCGTCAGGCACAGCGCCCTGGAGCAGGGTGGGGGGAAAAAACAAAGTTAAAACACAGAGAAACAAAGAAAGACAAGCCCTAAACTCTCACAGGCAATCATAAAAACAAGCACAGGTAACGTTAAAAACATAAAACACTCATAAAGTGAACTTTTCGCCCTAAACACACAGAAGGATACAGAGGGATCGAAGGATTTCGATCCCGGTCCCGTCCGCAGTGGCTGATAAAGCAGGAACCGCTGCGTAGTCATCCGTGGTATGAAAAAAGGAAAAGGAAAAGCCAAGGAAGAGACGTCTCTGCCGGCCGGGAGAGGCTTACAGACGCCACTTTGATCTCGGCCAGATAAAAGCGAAAGAGGTCGGGGGAGTGAGAGAAGCTGTCGGCAGCGAAGAATTCTAGCTGCTCTTGTCAGGAAAGGCACAAGCTGTCCTCTCTCAGGAGAGGGGTTCCCCAGGTTTTTCTGGAACCTCTGCCTGGCTGCCTGTTCTAGAAATTAAAGTCCAGCTGTGCTGGGTGCCGTCCGACCTGCTGTCTTTTGGCAGGATTGATCTTTTTCCATGGTTAGCAGGACCAGCATTCTTTAGAAAAAGCGTGGAGATATTTCACTTACCTCTCTGAGGAGGCAGGTAGAATTTTCAAGCTTTGCTGCATCAATCAGTCCCAGCTGCGCTGAACTTCCTCCAAACGTCGGGGTCCCACCAGATGTTCTTATGGTTTTCAGATGGCACAGGAATAACAACATGACTCTCCATGATGGTAAAAATGAGAGCAAACTTTATTCTTCTAAATTCTACTTTTATAGAGTAGTTCAGTACAAAGAACAGGATTGGTTATTCAGTGTCTACACCCTTTTGTAAACATTTCTTTCCAGTAAACATGTTGGAAAAACACCACCTGCGGATGGTTTTTCACTTCCCAAGGTTTGTTTGAATTCCTCCTTTAGATTTCTCAGGCTAACATGAGAAAGTTGCTCATGTGCCTTTCACACAGACACTGGCAGAGCCTGAAGCCTAAGTTCAGACCAATGTCAGGTCCACATACTAGGGGCTTCTGTTTCTCCGGTGAGTAATATCTGACATGTGAAAAACAAGTTCTATATCGGGAGCAATTTGAGAGTGGCACTCTGCACATCTGTACAGACAAATCAGATTTAATTAGCTAGGTTGAGATTCCTTTTCCTTTTGTCTGAGGAGGAAAAAAAATCCGTCCCAAAATGTAGGTGTCTACATTGGAGACGTGCAAATCCACTTTCTGTAGAGTCCCATGTTTCAGCAGCGATTATGCAAACTGGGGATGTTGTCTGTTAGCCTAGCCAAAGAAATGCAGCTGGTAAAAATGAAAGGATGCTGGCAACTATCCGCTCAGCTTTCAGTCTGAAGTAGCTCGGGCAGCTATTATAGGGGCAGAGGGATGTCCTAAGCACACAAAATGGTGACAGTGCAGAAGCAATGAAAGCAGCAGCTTCTAGATGCTCAACTGGTGGGCCAGGAGGTAAGAGTGCAGGCAGTCAAAAAACTGGCTGTGGATGTGATGTCAGGAAAGCCTGATGCAGAGATGGAGATGTTTGGTTCTCTTGCATTTGAGTGTATTCATACCATAAGAAAACATTCTATGCACATGTTTGCAAACTACAATTTGAAGTCCCTGATGCTTTCAGTATATGCATCAACACCATCCTACTCCGGAGAGGTTTCAGTTGATGTGCAGTCTACAAAAAACTACACAGCTTCATTGACTCTACACACTAAAAGGCTGAAATATATTCTTTTTCTTTTAAAAATACATTCCTGTTTAAAGAGAGTAGACAGAAATGTATGTAAAGTGTAAGAATGATGTTTAGTTTTACTTTTTGTATTAATGGCTTGATGTTACCTACAATTGTTAGCAGAGTGATCCAAACTTCCTTCTCTAACACTGCGAGGACAAGGCTGGGTCTCACAGCCAAAGCCAGGTTTCTGACAATCTTTTCTCATTTGGGGCTGTCCATTCAAAAAGTTATAGGGTCAGATTCACCAGTACCCTCTGGCTGTTTTGTGCAGTTCTGCTGACACAGCAGCCATAAACCTAAGTTAACTGGCCTGTCACGGCTACTCTGTGTTACTGAAGTGTATCTGAGAATCTCCTGATCGGTATAAATCCTCTTAGGAAGAATCTAATGCATGTTTTGCTTTCTTCTATTTTGCAGAAAGAGATATGAAGAAGAGTAAGTACTATTTTTTACATATAAAATAATCTTTAAAATATCCTTAATTTATCTTTAGTATGTTTAAAGCTGTACAGGTGGAACTTTTAAGAACACAAGCCTTTTGTGTCAGTATAACCTGGAGAATTTTCCAGGACATATGCAGAATGCTTTGAGGTTTGCAAGAGTGTTTGTCAACAACATAATATCAGTCTTTGAAATCCAATTTCCAGCTACAATTCAGGCAGGCCTTCAGGTAAAGCTATTTCTAAGCTTACAACCTCTTCAGTAGCCCTATATGAGAAGCCCACCTTTGGATCTTCCCCCAATAGTGGCTGGAAAAACATCAGAAAAGAACTAGCGCATTGCAACTCAGCCAGAAAACTCCCCCAGCCAGTGATGAATTGTGGTCAAGGGACTTCTGTGCCAAATGTGACATCTTTGAAAAGCTGTAAAGGAGAATTTATCACAGCTGCAGTTTCTGGGCATCCAGCAGGTTGGGTCCATTGAAATGCAGCACTGCCTGTAGTTACCTGCAGTGAGAGGTCAGAGGAGGGGTTGTCTGAACTGAAGAGAAAGATTACAACCCCAGACAAAATGTTAGGAGAAAGGAGGAGCAAGTGTGGTCTATACTGGCAGGACAGGACAGACCTGTAAAGTCAGAGAATTTGTTAATCAGTCAGTCAATTGCATGTTATAACTATGATCTGCATAAAATATACTTTGAAAAACTTGCATGTTGAAACTCTACTTTTGGGGGTTTCAAGCTTTTGTCTGTGATAGGAAACAGTTTTTCTGCACTTTGTTTTCATAAGGGATATTCCTGTGTACTCCTGTCCCACAAGGAGAGGGACTCCAAGAGGTAAAAATATCCAGAGGGTCACAGTATGATCATGTAAGACAGCAACACATAGAAATCACACAAGATTGGCTGTTCTGCCTTGTGTAACCCTAATAGATATGAATGTCTGGTTTTCTCCTTCAAACAGTTTCCAGTGGAGTGTAGGAGACAACTCACTTTCTGAGTTTAAAAGGACTCTTACAAAGCTGTGCAGAGTGCAATGAGCAGTTTAGCTGTGGGACCCTCCCTGAGCTTGTCTACCTCACTTGCAGGGCACTCAAGAAGTCCCATCACCTGCAAATCAGAGGTTGCAGAGTTGCAACAGCCCTTGGGCAGGACTGCACCCAAAAATCTGATTACTGTTGAACTGGAAAATACAGCATAACTCCCCCCAAATGATCTATGATGTTGCTGCTCTCAGACTGCTTTTCATTTAAGCATGATCAAGAAAACAATTACATAAATACCAGACAGTGCTGCCCTTTGCTAGCAGCTCAATAGGTTAAATTCTGCTTGGCTTAACAACTGTGCAGCCTCAGTGAATTCCCTGTGTTTACTTGAGAGACTTACGGCACAGGGAATTATCTGCCCTGCATGTCTTGTACTAAAATAAAGCCATGCATAGTAGACCAGAAAGCCCAAGATTCTGAGTCCTGCTACAGCCTGATTCCTGCACACCATTTCAGAATTGTCAGCTGCATAGCACCCCAGCCTCAGCCCGGCTGTACCATACTGGCTGTCGTGTTTGCCACTGGATAAAGCTGCTTTGCAGTGAGAGCAAATGAAACTAAATCCTGCCTCACCTGCCTTTGTGTAGCTCACTACCACGGGCTTTTTAAACAAGTGGGAATGTGCCTGTATCAGTGACTGTTTTGTTGGGAGGCAGGAGGGAGGCTGTGCAGTGAAGCTCACTGCATTTTGCCAGCTGCATGTACTGCAGCACTATGGTAATAATTTGCTGTGAGATTAGTACAGTTACATGTGACTTATAACACTTGCTAAATTCAAAATAGCATGGGGGAAAGGCTGAAGTAGCATCACAAATGAATTACCAACCTTATTTTCTGCACAATAGACGTCACAAGGCGTGTTACTCTCCTGCTTGAGTCGTGTGGCAAGGCCACGTCCTGCCCAGCGGCTGGTTGGTCCTAACAGGGTGCATTGCAAATGGGACTCTCCAGGGAGAGTGGCTATCTCAGCTAATCTTGCTGGGGGGAATTAGATGAGTCGAACTTTGTGGCATTTAGTGCCCCAGGGAGTCATTATCTTAAACCTGCTATCTCTCACAGCATATTGCAAGACTGTGTCATGCAGATACTGAACAGAGGGCTGTTTATCACTTGGGCAGCTGTCCAAAGTGCAACTATATAAAGAGAAGACACTTGAAGATTTTTCCATTCATGAGGCAGCTTTTATAGATTTGCATTCATAGGGCTTTTCAGAGAAAACAATAACAATTTAAGATTTTTTTTCATTATTGCTGCCAGGAGCTGAAAGAAGGAAAAACAGCTCTCTAATGTAAGATACAGGGGAAATGAGGGGGATTGAAATGATGAGAAGGTTTTGGGACATGAAGAAGCCTTAAAAGGCATCTACTGTTAATTTTTTTTATGCAGAACTTTTTTACAGATAATGCCTATTTGAAAGAGATGTTTTAAATATGCAGATGTCTCTTCCCAAAGGCATTCAAATTGTTAGTTAATTAGTCAGCAAGTAAGGATTGGCTTTTGTACTTTTTACACATATAAAAGTAGGAATGAAGGGGTTTTTTTTCTTTTATGCTTTCTGTTGCACAAAACAATAGATGTCAGCCTGCAAAAATATGTGGCTGTTCCCTATATTTTGTACTTCTACATTGTGTTATTTCATCTTTCCATATGCAGAAATCCTTCTTTGTCTACCCTTAACTCTTGCATAGTTAATGTCAGAAAACCTTTTCTGCTCCAAAAGAGCCTTTTTGGGCATGCAAATGGAAAGCTTGCTCTGCTTTATTACCTTCCACACTTACCAGCGGCTCATGTTTAGTTTCAGTGGGGAGGTGCCAGGTAGCTGGTGCTGGAACTGTGCCTTGTTTGCTGAGGAGTGTGCTGTCATGAGGGGAGGCCATGGACATGTCTGTCCTGCTGCTGGAACCTCAGCAGTTCCTGGCCCTGGTCTTGGCCACTGGGTGTTACCCATTCTGGGGAGACCCCATGTTTCTACCAGCCACATGGAAGGTAATGAAGGCACATGTGGTTCAGTCCTTTCATGTTTCTTTCGAGGCTGTTGCGACAGCCCACAAACTGCACAGCCCCTCCCATTCCAACCTGGAGAGTGTAAGCAAAGGCTTTTGTCTGGAGAAGGGCTGGAGTTGAGTTCAGCTGGCTGGGGCCCAAGAGCTCAGGGGAGCCTTCATGGCCTGAGCCACTTGAATGCCTGGGGATGCTGCTCTGCTGCCCCTGCCCAGCCAGTGGGGATTGAGCCTAGAGCCCCAGAGCATCCCTGTGCCCATGCTGGACGCCGAGACTGTCCTACTCTCATCCTTCTGCCACCCTGGCCAGTTGCCTGCTTTGCCTTTATGTAAAGGAGCCTTCCAGCATGTTGGATCAAGCCTGTGTGAATATCCTGTGTGCTCAACATTTCCCCAGGCCAGATTTGGTACCCTTTGGAAGCTGAGGCATCATTAGAAGTAACTGACTGGCAGCCAGCAGAGAAAAACCACAGGTGAAAGGCAGTAAAGCTTAAGTGTCACTGTGCCAAGTCAGGCATGTTGTGAGAAGGGATGCACTGTGAACAGGCATCCAATTACTCACAGCATGGAGATGTTGCAATTTTAAGCCTGAGGGCCCAAAGCAGGATGCAACAGCCCTGCTTACATGCATTTCTCAAACTTCCTGTTATTTGTTCTTCCACCTACATCTCCCTTCCTGGGTATTGTGATGTGTAAGTTATTCCACAAATACCTTTAAACTGAGTGGGACAGTTTCAGAGCTAATGCTTAAGCAAAGTTCTGAAAACAGAAAATTCAGGGTGTTTTTCACTGAGGGGGCGACAGGAGGGTTTACTTTACACCACCTCTGTTCCCTCACAGATGTATTTTTTGACTTGAGTGGTAATTGCAATTCAAGGAATTTCTAATTTTGTGATAATAATTTTGGTGTAAATTACGGAGGAAAGCCAAATTTAATGGACCTGGGATCTCTGTTGATTAAACCAGTGCAATGGCTAATGAAATATCCCTTGTTACTCCAGGAGCTCTTGAACTCAACTCCTTCTTCTCACTGTGACCACAAGGCGCTACAAGATGCCCTTTTTGCTATGAAAAACATTAATGTGAACATCAATGAACTTAAAAGGAAGAAAGATTTAGTTAAGAAAAGAGCACAGTAAGTTTGCTCTTTGTAGGTTTGGGCTGGCCATTACAAGACATGTTTCAGCTCCAGATATTTCACTACATCAATTTTGGCTGGTGCTACCCAAGTTGCGTAACACATTGAGTTTCAAGAGCGTAACAGTGCCTTAATGTCCCTTGTCCTCAGCCAACTATCTTACCTGACTGGTAACTCCAGTATGAAAACAGGGAAAGAATTCATGTTATAGCATCTGTAATGCAGTTGCAAACACTGATAATAATTAAGATGCAGTAGTAGCAATATTTGTTTTTAAGCTTGCCAGGTCAAAGCCCTAACTTCACTCTTCCCAAGGTTAGTGTTGATAATGGGGTTTTCATCTTCTTGAGCATTTTCACACAAGATTATAGCAAATGGCATCAAAATATCTTCTCTCAAATGGTTTCATATTTGTGTGCCTATCCCTGTGAAAAGTCCTGTGAATACAGACTACTGATGTAATGAAATTCTCTGTCTGCAGTGCTGAAGTATAGGAAGAATGATGATGATGAAACCCTTAAAGAAAAGTTTTCCCGATTGAATATTCACTCCATTAGCAAGAAATCCAAGAGGGTCACCAGCCATCTGAAAATACTGATGAGGGGAAAACCTCAGGTACTTACTCCTCCAACTGCAGATTTGCATTGGCAGCTTCAGTTCTGCTTTTGCATGGGGTGTTTTTCAAAACATGTTGGAAATGTGTGGGGAGACAGTGCTAAAAGCAATCTTGCCTCTGATATATTGCAGCTGTGTTAATTACTCAAGAGTGGGAACAGCCTTGCCCTCACAGCTATGGGTGTGATAAAAACTCAAGAGTGGGAACAGCCTTGCCCTCACAGCTATGGGTGTGATAAAAGAGTGAGTTAGCTGGTTGGAGTCAGTTGGAGTTTGCTGGCTATGCTGTGAGGAGGAAGGGATGGGAGGTCATGCAAGGGACAGGAAGGAGTGAATTGGAACTGCTGAAGGAAGAGAGAAGGAGAGAAAGAGCCAGAGCTGTCTAGAGCTGCCCATGGGAGGCTACATAGAAAAGGTATGAAAGACTTTTAGATAACAAGGAGCTGATGCTTGAAGCCTTCTGAGATTTTACCAAAGCACTCTGAGTGTCGTGGCCATCTCTACAACCACAGAAACTGAGTTTGTGATGCTGCTTTTTTTCCTGCCTAATTTATAAAGTCATTTTCTGACTGTCACATAAGACAGGAAAGATCTTTGGGATTGAAATAGAAAATAATGTAATGTGTTCTCCACCTTTTCCTTTTTTACACAAGAGTTTCTTAAACTTCTGGTCTTCAGCAGAGAGGAAGTGAGTGGTGGTTTTGTGAACCTCAGCCAGAGGTCAGCATTTTGCAGATACCCTAGCAACAGTTATTGTTAGGGCTGAGAACACGTTTAGTCCATCTTGCTCATGTAACATTAAGGTTTGTGAAGCCAGGGTCTCTATTAACTATATGGAAGCTGGACAGAGAAACGCAGAACACAACCAATATGGTCTAATCATATGTTCTCCTCCTTATTCTTGAAATGGCCAGTTATATACAGTTTCAAATAGTTTACAGTTGCAGGTGTTTTCTAACTGGCACTCAGTGTGAAAAGGAATGCAAACAATCTCAGTTTAAGGTAGCTACCATGATTCTACTCTAACTATCATATCTAATCCATACACACACCTTAACCTAAATTCTAACTGCGCCACAGGCTCGTCTACTTCTACACAGGCCCAGAACTGAGGCCCAGCAGGCCCAAACCTGAGGCCCAGTTTGGGATAGCTCAAACTTCAATCCATAATACATCATGTCCATGTTCTTTAAGAAATCCTGTTACAGGTTTGGAATCCACCAAGGAAGATGAGCAGTGTTTCTAATTAGGAAAAGCCACAGGGTTTGCCTCTACATGTGCAAGACCTGGAACCATCAAAACTACAGAAACAAAGAACTCTGTTGTTATAAATGAAATGGCCAATTAAAATTATTAATAATAATTTTATTTAAAAAATCAATTGGACAGAATTTTGGGTAAGCACACAATCAAAGATTCAGTGTCGAGTCCCGGGATTGGCACTGGGTGAACCTTAGCTTCGGCCTCTATCGCACCGGAGCTCCCTTGTTCACGAATTTGGTTTCTGCGGGCTCTGCTTATACACAGTTTCTTCAGCGGGACAGTGTTGCTTCATACTTTTTTTTGTCTCTTTTGTTTCTTTCTATATTCATGTAGTCCTCTTTTCACCGTCCTGTCAGTTCAATAGGTTTTTCTGAGGAGAGATGAATACTTGATTCTATTTTGGGAACCAGGTATTGGGATGTATAGTTCTGAGGGTGCGGCGAGATTCATATCGGCTGATCATTTGGGATGAGCACTCTAGATGGGGGGATGAGATCCATATATCATCCTGATCGCTGGGTCATTCACACTCCCACCGGGATGGCACATCTGCTGCTGGAGTTGCCCTCTTTTCTGTTGTAAATTACTGCTGCTCTCAAAGGTATCTGATTCCCGTGCTCATCTCATTCCCAGACCTGAATGATTTTAACCAGTTATTAATAAAACAACTTGAATTATATTACATATATATAAAACAGGAATTATCCTACATCATTTATTGTTACATTCTCCTGTGGGAATGGTCTCTCCCCCCTCAGGGACCCCTAGAGCTTGTACCATGTAGTTTGACCCTTCCTTCCCTTTCTGACCCCATTGGCTGTGTCCCAAATTGCCCCTCCCTGGCAAGAGCTGAGAAAAGACCCTGTTCCTCTGTGCATGCCCTCTTTCCCTCTGGAGACCACCTGGAATAAGCATCTTGATCTGCAGCTGAGGGTCAGAGCCTCTTTTGGGTTCTTTTTCCTGTCTATGAAATATTCCTCCAAAGCCTGAGAAGGCCTCAGCTAGCTTGGAACTTCGGAGGGGTTAAAAAGGAGGATTTATTTTCAATTTATTACATCTGTGATGAGTCTGATGGATGTTGGGCCACCAGAAGTAAAATGCTCCTTCATAATTTCAAAGTTGTAATTCAAAACCTAGCAGGATAAACATTTTCAGGAAAACCTAAATTGAAACCTCAAAGAAAATCAATTAAAATGGCCTTGAAAGTGATATCCAGTGCACTTCACTGCATGAGATGGCTGATTACACAAGGTCACTTGCCTTTCCAGATGTGACTTTACAAGATACATGCCATTTGTTCCTGGTTTGTTTTTTATCAGTGTTTCCCCTCTTTTTCTGATCCAAACTGAAACATGAGATTGGAAACTAGAGGTTATTAGCCATAGAAATTAGAAGATATTTATTAGAAATAGGCATTAAGATGATGCGTGTTGCTTAGTACTTGCTGCTCTTTGTGCTGTATCAGTTGCCTAAGGAGGGAAAAGATAGATGTGCGAGACCAGTATTGAGGAATGCAAGGATGTCTGACAAGGGGAAGGATGTTCACCAGAACAGGAGACAAGAATCCAAGATTACCAGAAATACTGAGATAACGAGACTTCTCAGGCCCCAGGACCAGATAAAGACTGGTTTCATAGCTTGGACTATGACCAGAGGATCAGTGAGCATGCGCAAGGCAATGGGGTCAGAAGTTCATCTTGAGAGGAAGACTCCTTCCTTCATCTCTTAGACCCCCGAGACGACCACCAGAGACAACTGAGCAGGCGCAAAGAACTGATAAGCTAATTAGCATAAGAAGCGGAGAGGGGGGGAGCCAAAGGATTAATATGAGTGGCAGTATTGTGAAATTTGCTGCATATGTCACATTCTATAGGATAAAAGAAAACGCGAGTGAGCGGGGGGTGCGCATGCTTTTGGGAACTATCCCGCATTGCGTCCAGCACTGAATAAACTACATACCTACTTTAAAACTCACTTTGGCTCTGAGTTTTAGACTTTTTCTTTTGGTCAAAACCACCTGCATATTTTTTTTTCTCTTAGTTCATTTATTTATACGGTGGAAATTTCTGTATTCAGAATGTGATGGACACCAGCAAGGCTATAAAATCAGAGGAAAAGGGAATTAAATTTGATAAGGAGGATATGTGATTTTTCTTTTCCTTTTTTTTTCATTTAGAATCTCCTGGTTTATGTATCTTGGGGTTTATTTCTTATTAAGCTTAAAACATTTGAGGATCATTTTAGTATCAGAATGCATCCGTTAGAGATTCAGCCATCTCTCCTGGTTAATTAGACTGAGAAAGTTCCCAACTCACGTCTTGGAACATGCTGAGACCCTCATGGCAAAACCACTAAGACGTGACTCGAGATTTCTGGAAGCCCTGCAGGAAAAGACGGGCAGAAATGACCACGTTTTCAGGGTGTTCCCAGTCGGCATAAAGAAGTTTCCCGAGGCCATTCCCGGCTGCCAGCGTTTCAAGAGGGAAGGCTGGCACGGCTCTGGGATAACAGCTCCATCTACAGCCGGCCTGCGGGAGAGTGCCCTGGCCCTGAAATATCCAGCACATCCCGCCTTTTCCTCCCTCCTTCCCTCATGCGGGGCAACAGCACACAGGAAAGTGAAGCGTTTTGTCGGCACACGCCAGTGGGCTTGTAGTCAAGCAACTCCCTGCTTCCACAAGGATTAAAGATTAAATTCTCTGCCACGTTGCCCAGTGGTGTTCAGTTTTCTTGAATTAGAGCTGGAGCTTGGGAGAATTAAGGGTTGATCTGTTTTCAAAGGGAGGAGTTCAGGGATTTTTCTAGCAGTACTCTGGATGTTTCTTTCATTAGCCAGGCTCTTTTGGGCTGCCAAAATGACTGTGCAAATGTCTACTTTAGGTGAAAGATTGAACATTTAATAAGGAAGAAAAGTTGTTTCAAAGTCTAGAGAAGACTGTGAAATTGTGTGAAGACCATTTCACTCTGTTCGCAATATCTCCAGGTGGGTACAGGTCTTTTTCCTGTCTATAACAAGTTTGGCACACATTTCTGCCACTGGTTGGGCAACACCAAATTATTTATAATCAGGCTGTTTACATCAGAATATCAAACAAATAGGCTATGCTGCCACTGCATTACTGAGCCCATGGCAAAACAGTTTTAAAGCCCACACTTTTGTGATTTTCCCCTGACAGAATCAGGTTCTGTGGAGACCCAAAGGTGCAGAGAAGAAGGTGCTGTCTGGAGGCATGGTTAGGACTTTGAATCTCTGTGTGAAGCTGTCACCCCTGTCCTGGGTTGAAAAATGTAACCAAAAATGTGTATTCTATTTTCATCTGTTGAAACCAATTGGGACATATTGTTCTTTATCTCTTGTAACTCTAGGGGGCAGAAGAGGGCAGATGCCTTCTGTTAATGGGACAACTGATAACACCAGACAAGGCAGTGCCTTCTTATCTCTTCCTCCACCCATCCTCCTCCGAGGGATATCACCTGTGAATGGGCCATTTAAGGCCTCTCACATGACTGATAAGGTTACTTCATTCCATTGTGAGATGCTCCACTCAGTGGGAGGAGCCAAAGCCTTTCCACTGGGATAAAACCAGCACTCCCAAACACCAAGATAGCCTGTTTCCACTGGATTCACAGAAGACTGGACCCTTTCTTGAGGATCATCTCTACTCCAATGGAGCCACATCTGTCACTCCAGGAGGACTTACTTCAGACTGATTCCAACACCCTGACCAACAGGGTGTTAGGTTTGCATTCTGACTCTGTCAGTGGTCCTTTGTATTATTGCATTTATTTTATTTTTACCCCTTTTTTTGTTGTTTTTTCTCTCTCTATTAAATTGTGTTTCTGTTATGAACGAATTCTCAGTGGGTGTAGGTGCTCTAGGGGCTGCCCCTGTGTAGCTGCCGTGGCCCAAGATGTGGCGTGGTTATGTCTTCTGCTGCCGCTGCCAGACCCCTGCCACCATAGGCGGGACTCTGCCCTGGGAGGATGCCTTGGCGGCCACCGGAGCCACTGCGGCTGCTGGTGTGGCAGCCCCTGCCTCCAGGCAGCAGTGGCCCCGCCACCTGGTCCTGTTGCTGTTGACAGGAGCTGTGGCTAGGCAGGTGGTTCCACAGGGTTCTGGATGGGGCAATGGGAGGCGCCAGGGCCCCAGCGCCTCAAGGACAGGTGACCCCCATCCCTGGTGGGATGTGGCAGGGCTGTCCCGCCGTCCTCATGGAGGCTGTAGTGCCCTGCTGGGCAGCAGCTATCCTACCGGTCCTGCATTTCTGAATTAGCATGTTAAAAGCTAGTGATTGTCCTGATTGTATCTACTGTAATCGGAGCTCACCCAGCCCCCCCCCTCACTGCCTACTCAAGGAAGGCATATGCAAATAAGACGAACACACAGCAAGCTTGGAGAGAGTTCTTTGGAGATGAAGGGCACCCCAAGATGAAAGACTGGACACAGTAAAAGAGCCAGGCGATGCTCTCACCGAGGAGGAGGTGGACGCACCCCCTGGCCTGGTTTGAGAACTCGCCATGATCTATTAAGAGTCTGATGGGCATGGGGACTGGGCCAGCTCGAGTGACAGATTCGGAGAGAAACTCTCAAGGTTTTTCCATGAGGGTAAAGAGCTGACGTCTGCTGCTTTGCACTTCAGCAACCAGACCTCCACTGCTCTGCCTTCTGATGGTTGACCAGAGAGAGCTTCTAGCTGTTCCCATGGGAACAAGGACTCGGCACCTACTGCTTATGAACTGGGACATTTCCTGCTCCTTCGGATTGCTACAGCAGCGTGAAAAACTCTGTCGAGCTCTACCACCCAGCTGATCACTTTAATAAAGAGCTGATCACTTTAATAAAGAGCTGAATATTAATAAAGGCATTAGCCCTGTTCATTTCATTTCTGACTTGGAGTCTCACTGGTTTTGTTTTCAAACCAGTACAACCCCCATCTGCTGCAGTGGAGGATCAACTGCTTCTCATTAAAGATTGGATAACTGAGCTGCAGCCACATGAATTAAAATGTCCTAAAATACATATTCTGGATGGAAGGACTCCTTCCCTTTTCCCATGTTTAGGTTGTGTTGAGGGCTAGCATTAGATGTATAGAGTGCTTGAGTTCTCTAAAATGCCTTTGCTTCATTCCTGCTCTCCAGAGATGAAGGTTAGCTTGTGATTTATCAATCTGCCCCTCCCATCGACTACTTGCCAGCTTTGTAGATGGCATGAGGCCTGGAAAAGTGTAAGTGTGCCCTAACCAGGCATGGATGTTGTTTGAGAGAGAGGCAAGATCAGTAACCAGCTGGCTGGAGCTTATCACAAATGTACCTTGTTTGGTTCTGCAGACAGGGAAAGGCCAGGGAGCTCAGCCAACAAGGGCTGTTGCCTGGAATGGTGCTGACAGCTCCTTATCCAAACGGATCTGCACTTCATTAAGATTTAAATTCTGAGCAACTGAAATACACCACTGTAGTCCTATTTAGTCCCCCAAAAGAGACTTTTGAGGGTGTATGGTAAGCTGTCTTCTTGCTGAGGAGTAGCTGACTTCCAGTGGGATATCATTATATCCAGTGTGATATCATATTCTTTAGTTTAGGGCATAGTTCTTTCAGTTGAACATTAACAGCTTGATTCTTAAATAGTTTACATTGAAAATAGACAAAGTACAGGAAAATATTATCACAGTAAGCAACCTCACAATGACTGGAAACTGCACAGCAGCTGCACAGGTGTCAGAGATGGAAAACATTTCTGATTCCATCAGTATTATTGCAATAGCTGCATGAGTGAATGCAGCATATTAAAACAGATTGTAATAGTTTCATCTTCCTACCATCTTTTCACTTAGGATTCTTTACATCTGGCTGCCCAGAATATAATTGGGTTTCAGGAAATCCTGCAAGACAAAGATGACAAAGTCAATGACTGTTCAGAAGAATGGACCAACATTGCAAATCTATGTGAAGACTTAGTAAGTTAATGCAATGTCCAGTCTGACACAGCTATCTGTATGTCTGAAAAAACAGCTGTATGTGAGGAAGACTAGGACAGAGACGAGACGAGACGAGACGAGACGAGACGAGACGAGACGAGACGAGACGAGACGAGACGAGACGAGACGAGAAGAGAAGAGAAGAGAAGAGAAGAGAAGAGAAGAGAAGAGAAGAGAAGAGAAGAGAAGAGAAGAGAAGAGAAGAGAAAACTAGTTTAGGAATCTCTTGGGCAAGATAAGTGGGAGGTTTGGTTGAATTTCTGTAAGAACTAAGATAAAATACAATATAAATGCATTGTGTTTTCCTTAGAAGAACTAAAGAAAACTTGTCAAGCTAAATTCCTGGGTTTATACTGAAATCGTTGTGTTAAATTTGTATCATCTGAACAATCCTGTATTTATGTCACCTGAACTTCAGAAAAGAGCAGCAAATTGTTGCCTTGCTGCTTTTGTTACCAGCACTTGCAGTTTGAGTGACTTTTGTGATTGATATTGTGCTTATGTACTGTTAGCTCCTGGAATCACAGATCTGTAAAAATCTCAGATTTATTAACTGGAAAAAGGCCTCTCGGAACATCAAGTCCAGATATTAACATAGTGCTGTCAAATCCTTCATATAGGGAAACCTTGAAAAATCCAAATATAGCCCATAGTAATTAATAAAGCAATTTAAAAAATAGTAATAGTTTTCCAACTAGTCTTCTGCTTTCAGAATTAAAATGAAGTCTAATGCCTGGCTCTAATAAGAGACTTAAATGTCTCTTCAAAATGGGACAGACTGCTTCTTCAAACAGCTGCTCAAGCTGGAAAAATTCAGAGGTGGAGGTTTGTGGCGGAGCATTATTTTAGGTTTATTATGATTTCATATTTGTTGTAATAACTCAGTTTTGTGTACCCCATTTTCCTTCATGTGCCCTCAATTCAGTTCTGTGTATCCCTACCCCCCTCATTAATATTCCTTTGTCTCCTTCAGTTGCTTTAATTTAAGCATGCACCTGTTATGTTATGTGACTTTCAGTTATCTGTCTATTATCTTTCCCGCCTTATGTAAACCCATCCCACACATCCTGGATTGGTTTCTGCTAGCTTTACCCACTGATGCAACACCCTAGATACAGACCCTAATTGGTTGCTGTAATTTTACCGCTCCCTTTACCCCTCCCCTAAGCTTGTTGTATAAAACCCACTGCCCAAGCCCTGCTCGGGGCTTCTTGGGGTTTTGCTTTTCAGTTGCTCATCTCCTTAATAAACCTCTTCAGTTCACCCCAAGACCCGTCTCGTCTCCACTCCATCTCTGCGTCCGAAATAGACACTGCCGAGAACATCGGAGTCCCTAGGTGGGGAGGTGAGAGCTCCCCAGGGGGAAGGTGTTACACCCCTGGTCGCTGTGTGCCCTGGGACAGGAGAGAGTCACACACCGCGACAGAGGTTTTCTTACACTTTCCTAGTTTAGTGCTGACTCAAATATAGTCATTAGGTCCTTTCCAAAATATTGAAAGCAGAGTCTGCCAAGAAACAGAAGGCTCTTTGACAGACTACAACCTCCAGGATAATGACAAGGAAGTAAGGTGATGTATTTCCTTTCCTTTGAAATTCCCACATGTGAAAAGTATCTCAAAAATTAATCTCAGTAATCAAAACAATATTTTCAATGTCTTTACAATGAATGGTTGCACAAAGTGCAAAATAACACCTCCATATCATTGCAGTGGTGAGTGTGTCCAATATGGAAGCTGCCCCCATATTCAGAACCATAAAAGTAGAAGTAATTCCACAACAGATGAAACAGAAAACTTTTTAGGAAAAAAAATTTAACAGCTATTGTTTCATGACCTAGCTACTCTGAAGGTCTATGTAATGAAAACAAACAAAACCCAACAACTTGATTTTATTTATTTTAACTGTGGACATTTTTATTAATGATTGCTAATTTATACCTAATATCTGTTTATTTCTGTGACTTGGATGTACAAAATTACAAGGATTCCCTATCCTGTGCATACAGGTTTTTTTAAAACACTCTTGGCTTGACATTGCAAAATGAGATGTTCTCACTGAACAACCCATAGTGTTCCTCACATGTTTTCCTGAAAGGTTATTATCAAGGGAAATCTCAGCAATGGACTCAGGTTGATAGTTTGGGGTTTTTTCCCTTGGTGCATTTGTCAATAATGTATACCTTCCTCTCTCATTAGATTTTTTTGAAAATTTTCAGGGCAGAAATTCCCAGTAGCCTCATTTTCAAAAATCAAGTTCAGCAGTTTGGAAGAATTGTTTTCTTAATGCATCAAAAATTGGTTTGCTAAACAGCCCCGTTTTTCAGGTGGAAATAAAATAGTAGCAATTTAGCCAGCATATATCATCTTGGCCTTGGAGAGCAACTCTGGGGCTAAAATGGATCTCTCCTCAACTCTAGTTTGTTTTCGAGAATGCAGAAGCAGCTGCTTTTTTATTCTCACTTCCAACCCAACAACTTAATTCACACAGAATGTCCAAGAGCTTTAATATGATGATGAATTTCACTCACTACAAGCCTGTGCTATATTTGAACAAATGACTTACAAAAATTTTATTTCATGCAATATTAATCCCTTGAGACAATTAGAGACTAATGGAAAAGTCTGAGGAAGACTGGTTTTTTACCACGTGTCTAATTTTGTTGATTACTAGATATAAAACCAACAAGCATAGCCTAATTTAATCAAATCAAGTGATTGTGTTTGCTTAAACAGGAATTGAGTTACAGTTGTTTCCAGGAGAGAAAAAAAATAAAAGCAGCTTTGAGAGAATTCAAGACTGCCACTTAATAAGACCTCATTTGCTTTAGACTGTATATTGGTGTGGGCCTTCAAGCTAAGGAAACCCCAGTTTTATTTGATTGCTTGACCAATCCTTGCTGTTTTCCCTCAGTGGCAGCTCCCTAGGGGCAGAGGCTGCATGCTCCAAGGGACCACTGCCATTAGCAGACACTGTAAGCTGAAAAAGTGATACCTTTCCTGTTATGAAGGAGATTCTGAGTTGTGCTGGACCCTGCTTGAAACTGCCTCTGGCAGCAGTGCTTTGGGAAGAGTGATTAACAGATTGCTTGATGGTCTGCCATCAGGCTCAACCCCTTATGGCATCTGAAGGACTGTGTGAATAAGGTAATGAGTAGGTCTGGCTTATACCTTCCAGATGACTCAGCTGGACAAGCTTGTCTTGATTCCTCTCTCAGCACTGCAAGCCCTGTTTCCAGGCCCTCAGAAGCTCATCCAGAAACGCTATGACAAGTTGTTGGACTACAACAGCTACCTTCACAGAGGTCAGCTGGAGAAGAGCTGGACCTGGCAAAGAAAGGCTATGAGGCTCTAAATGCACAGCTAGTGGAAGAACTTCTGGTATTCAACAGAGAAGTTAAAAAGATTGTGTTTAACTGTCTACATTGCTTCATCACCCTCCTCAGGAATATTATGTTTGCAGCACTTCAATCAAACTGCTGCTGTGGTGCCTATTCTAGTAAGTACATTAGAAACAGATGTAGCTGTGCCTTAATTTGTCTTTTTTCATTCTGTATGCTTTGCCTAAAATTATGTAGGACACATATCTACAAAGCTACACTGATTTACTGATTTTGTGATTTTGTTTGTTCTGCTGAGCACAGTCAGATTTGGGTTTTTTCCTTTGCAAGCTCAGTAAAGATTAAGTTCATAGAATCAAAATGGTTTGGTTGGAAGGGACATTAAGGACCATCTAGTTCCAATTCCCCTGCCATTAACAGGGATACCTTCCACTAGACCAAGTTGCTTAAAGCCCCATCCAACCCAACCTGTAAAGCTTCCAGGGATAAGGAACCCACAGCTTCCTTGCAGAAGCCTTTTAAGTGCCTCATCAGGGTCACAGTAAACTACTGTAAACCTGCCTTCATTCAGTTTAAAGCCATTCGCCCTAGTCCTGTCACTACATGCCCTTGTAAAATGTCCCTCTCCACCTTTCCTGTAGGCCCCTTTTACATACTGAAGACCACAGTAAGGTCACTCAAGAGCGGGTTTTGAGCAACTTGCATTCTGAACTTTTGTCAGACCTGGGCTTTTCATTGAGAATAATCCTAATGGAACTGTTCCCACTGTTGCAGTGATAGTAATGGCAAGAATATTACAGGAAGGCAAAAAGAAGACAGCTGCTAGCATTTCTTAGCATGTACCCTGACTAGCCCAGAAAACACAGGAAATTATAAGAAAGTACATGAACACCTCCTTTGCTGCTAGACCTGCAGATGACTGCAAAAGAGAAACAAGTTAGGAGATCCGATAAAATAATTTTTATGAAAATCAAGTTGCTTTAAACCCCAAATATGATGCAGAAGCTCCTGCAGATATCTCTCGGCGGTAATGAATAGCCTTGCCTGGAGGACTTGAACCCCCTGAGAAACACAGCTGCAACAATGCCTTCCACACATACAAATCCACTCACCTGAAGAGAAGCAAGGCTGCTTGGGAAATACACTCTAGTAAGGCAATTCTGGAGTGTTCCTTTCCATCAAGGCTGGAACAGAGCACATTGTAGTAAGGGGCTGCTGAAAAATTAAGCAAACAATGTCAGGATCAAAACAGAGCTATGGTGTTGAATGGGAAAATGAAAGCTTTTTCTGCATGAAGAAATTTTATCCCTGTAATTTGATGTTTTCATGTCTTGCAAGCTGTTGTATTGGGCATTGTTTTCTGTGAGGGTCTGGCTACAAAATTATCTTATTTTTCTTTTATTTCTGTTTACATCAGCAAATGTATTTGGTATTAGGCATAGATGAAAAGCACTTTGTTGCCATGAGTTTTTCCTGGTTTGGCTGAGCGTTCATATTAAAGAAGTCTGTATCTTCTCATGCTCTTTTAATGTAAACACCAGCTATGTTCTATAAACATAGCCATTGTTTGTACATTCCCTGCTGGGACAAACAAGACTGTGTGACGGTCTCCTTAACCAATGTGGTGGGGAGGTGGGAATTCCTTCCTCCAATCCACAGGCCTCATAGGAAAAGTATAAAAGTAGGCTTTTGTAAATAAACCGGGGCTTCTGCCCTGCATGCTCTGTTGCACCCAGATCTGTGTCCCCAGTCTGTTTTCTGGCTAGGCCTGCACAGTGATAACTGGTGCCCAACGTGGTCAAGTTGCAAGCTAGTGAGGCAAGAAAAAAGAAGAAAAAAAAAAAAAAAAAAAAGAAGAAGAAAAAAATCTGCCTTCTACAGCTGCAAAAAGAAGAAACCCACGATGTTCTCAGAGGAACGACTGATGATGGAACTGCTCCACTCCTTTTTGTTGTCCCGTGATGCTGACCTGACCAGGAAACATGTGAGAGAACTGTTTAGCTGGGGAAAGAAACTTGGAATTTTTTATAGTGCTGAAAAAACACTCTCAATCGGCCCATGGCGAACCCTGGGGAAAAGCCTTTTCTCATCCGTCCTTGACGGAAACTCTAAGGCAGGCACTCTTTTACGGGCATGGACCACAGTTTTCCTGCTTTTAAAAGAGGCTGGAGAGGAATTCGAAGCTGATTCTGGGCTTTCGACAGGAACCAGGACTGGTTCCCCTGTGATCTCCGTCTCTTATGACGATGATTGCTCTGATGCAGAGTTCGAGCCCATGCAGGAGACCCCCACCCCCATGTCGGGTGTTGGGCGTGGCCAGCGCGGGGTTGTTGGAAGGGCTGCGGGACTTTTGTGAGCCTTTTTGCTGGGTCACTGTGCCCGGGTGGTGCCGCTGGCGTGCGTGCGCTGCCTCCGCCCGTGTCGCGCTGAGCCAGAGCGGTTCAACGCCGCTCCCGCCGTGGCCGCCGCTCCGCCGGCCCTGCTCCCCGCCCCTCACGGGCCCGGCATGCCGCGGCGACCCCCCCGCTGCCCGCCGCCGCTGCGGGGTCCACCCTGCAGCTGCCGCGCGGAGCCGCGCCGCCTCGCCCGCCCCCTGCCGCCGCCTCCCCACTCTGCCCCGCCCCGCCGCGACCTGCTCCGCGCAGGATTCGGCAGGCGAGCCTGGCGGGGACAGCCCCTCCTTGCCCCATCCCCCCGCCGCGCCAAATGCTGTGCGTGGGGTCGCCGCCAGTGGCAGCCCGTGCGGCGCCCACAGCGGAGCCGCCGCCGCCGCCCACTGCGCCACGCCCTGCCCCACGCGTCCGGTGCTGGTCTGGCGCCTCGGGGGGAGGGCTGGGTGCAATGCTGCCCTCCGCTGCCCGGCGCCCCGTGCCGTGCGACCCCCCCCGCGCCACCGCGCGGCACCGCCGCGCATCCCCTCCCTGCCGCTCAGAGAATGCCCCCCCGCACCGAGCAGGAGGGGCTGTCGGCTGCCGCTGCTGCCGCCGACCCGCCCACCGACCCATCAGCTGACGGAACAGGAGCTGAGAGCAGTGGCCCGTCGGCCACGCCCCCCTGCCCAGCACGACGATCACCCCCCCGCACAGAGCAGGGGCTGAGTGAGTCACTGTCCCCCGCCCACCCCCCCTACGGGGCCGGGTCGACTGTGGGAGATGATAACGGGGCAAAAGCATTGTCTGATGTACACGCTTTTCCTGTCATGAAATCGGATGAGGTTTTTAGTCCTGCATCCCAGCCAAATCAGGCTGCTAAGCTAACAGAGCTGCTGCCTGCAGATGCAGCTTTGCCCGAGCCAGTTCAGGGACCTGTGGGTTTGGTTCCACAGCATCATAGCCATGATGACCCATCATGGGCAGTCCCGTTTCCCTTATTAAGGGATGTGGCAAAAAATAATACAAGCTTTACTGAGGCAATTCAATGGATAACTGCAGAATTTGAGAATCTCATATTTCCTTATGAAATAAGAGGTTTTGCATCAGTGATGTTTGAACTTCAACAGGTTTTTACCTTTGGGAGAAGTTGGAAATTCCTAGCTGGAGAAATGGCTGTCAGAAATAGCCACCTGCCTCGAGACGATCCCTTGTTTGGGATCGGAGCTGATCTACTTACTGGAAGGAGTGAATATGCTTGCCCTGATGTGCAAACTGGTCTTTCTCGCACTGTCTTAGATTCGTGCAGATACATAGGGATATCTGCATTGATAAAAACCATGTTATCCTTCTCCCCAAAGCCAGACTTCTCAGATATAGCACAGAAGCCAGGTGAACCTTTTCATCGACTTATAGTGCGTCTGATGAATTTTATAGAGGTGAGAGTCAAGGATAGCACCTTAAGAATGATATTGCTGGAGCAATTAGCACGGAGCCATGCTAATTCTGCTTGCCATAGGCTCCTGGAAACCATTCAAGAGACTTCTAATGTCCTGGAAATGATCCAGACCTGTGCAGTTCTGAACACCTGTGAGTCTATGGTGATTACCCCAACAGCTGCTTCACAGCCGGCTGATATGGGGCAGAATGCTGGACATGAGACACAGGCAGATATTCAGCCTAGTGGAGAACAGGAAAAGGAGGCACAGAAAGTGACTCCCTTGTTTTTCTGCGCACAATGTGGGGGTCCAGACCATACTGCAGAAACTTGCAAAGCAATGGGTCATGCCGAGCCCTTGCCAAGCCTGAAAAGTCGGGGGCGAAGAAGAAAAAGCCGAAGACATCAGGGGGACGAAACAGTTTCCCAAGCTCTAGAACAAGAGCAAAATTCTCTGGCTGGTTTACAGCCATCATCTCAAGTGTAGGAAGTGTTGATGTTGCCACATAGTATGGTCAAATTTTCCTTGGACCTCTGCAGTGGTTTCTACGTCCACATCCTATATATCATGCATTCTTTGAGAAAAAATTCAATTGCTCAATTTGTGTTTTCTGAGTTCTCTATCCTCAGGTTCTGGGATCTTTGCCATGAAGGCCGCTGAAAGTCTGCTGAGCTGCCTCAGGTGCATTGGACTGATCCTGTTTGATCCTGACCTGTGCCACCCTAGTGCCACCCATCACAGAAGCCTCTTCGAGATCTGATTAACATGGACACGGACTGGCATCCTCTCTTTTCCTATATGGCCTCCATAGAGACTTTGGATCCTGTGGAGCTGCTGGACAAGGACTGACTGAAGCAGTGTGATGCTGAGAGCCAGCGGACTGTTAATCATGGACTCAGAGGAATTGTTTGCTATGGTTCAGTTTTATGTATGGTAGCCATTGTGACCTCTGTGGGGAAAGTGCACGTTGTTTGGGGGTTGTGGTTTTGGGACAGAACTTTTGGGGTTCAGAATTTTGAATTGAGTAGTAAAATTTTCTTGGAATGCTCCTGCCTTTTGCACCGTATATTCCCTTGTATCTTATAAAAATTTAAAAATATGAGGGTGTTGGTTAAATTATGTTAGACTATACTCGAGATATTTTGAGCAGGTTATTGCAAGGGATTCAGGGTGAAACCCTGAGTAGCAAAGGCAGAATCAGACCAACATGTAGCCCTCACACCGTTACCTAAATGAAGGTCGGTGAACTTTATACAGGGGGGTTTTTTCTTTCTTTTTTCCTGTCATAGAATTGTTCATTTTTCTTTTTTTGTTTTCTTTTTTAATATACTTAAAAGGGTGAGATGTTGCCATGAGTTTTTCCTGGTTTGCTGAGCGTTCATATTAAAGAAGTCCGTACCTTCTCACGCTCTTTTAATGTAAACACCAGCTATGTTCTATAAACATAGCCATTGTTTTTACATTCCCTGCCGGGACAAACAAGACTGTGTGACAGTCTCCTTAACCAATGTGGTGGGGAGGTGGGAATTCCTTCCTCCAATCCACAGGCCTCATAGGAAAAGTATAAAAGTAGGCTTTTGTAAATAAACCGGGGCTTCTGCCCTGCATGCTCTGTTGCACCCAGATCTGTGTCCCCAGTCTGTTTTCTGGCTAGGCCTGCACGGCGATAGCACTTATCCAGTGCCACAGAGAGAGACTCAGTTACCCAACAATTTTTAACCTGTTGGCAGCTCTCAGTTGCACAGACACATGGCTGTGGGGTAAACTATTACAAGCCTTGCTGCACATTGGCTACTCTGATAGCTGCTGAGATGCCCATTTGCATCTGAAACCAGGTGGCTCAGTAGCATAAATGCAAGGCTCTTAATTTTTATCACTATTTTTGTCGCGGTGTGTGTTTCCCAGGACGCACAAGGCAGCATTGTGGTGCGACACATTCCCCCCGGAGAGACTCTTCCTCCCCGCTCGGGGACTCCGATGTTCTCAGCGAGTGCTTTTAGGGTGCAGAGATGAAGCAGAGGCGAGACGGGTCTTGGGGTAAACTGAGGAGATTTATTAAAGGTACAACTGAAGAATAAAGCCTAAAAGCTGAACCCCAAGAACCGGGAACACGCTTCCAGACGTGGGTTTTAAAGACAGGGCAATACAAAGCAAACAACCAATGAGAGTGCACTCAGGGAGGAGTCTAAAGCGGGAATACAGAACTAAATCCAATGGGAATAGCAAAAGCAGTGTAATGATACAAAATAGCAAATGATACATCGAGCTAGGGAAGATTGGCAAGGAAGGTTCTAAAAACAGAGGCAGGGATACAGAGAACTGACACATAATGATATGCATAATTTAAATCATAACACACAAATGAAATAGAAAGCTAGCCTGAAAACTCAAAGCAGAAAACCCACACCACAACACATTTAGAATTTTTTTAATGATTTAACTTCAATTGCTGTCTCTTAAATGTAATAGCATCTATTAGAAACTTTCTTTAAGCAAAGACCTTTCTTCTCTTTACATCTCAATACATAGAGAGTGCACTGCTTATGGGCGCTGCAGAAAATAGGCATAACTTGTCAGATTTCCTGACTCCTAGCATTCAGCCAATTAAATTAAATCTGCTCTCTCCAATCTCCCTACCATTTTGTACATGAGATCTAGCCCACATTTGTGTTTGCAGCTGTCCTCCTCAAGCATCTGTGAAGTGCAAAATCAATTGATAGAGGAGGTTCACAAGCTGAATTTTGTAAAAGAAAACAGCAGTGTAACCTTTATTGAGAGAAAATTGAGCTTGGAAAAAAAGAAACCGGTTCCTTCTCCGGTATCATACATCCAAATTGTGTCCTCTTTCAAAGCATACTCTTTCAATCATTTTTGAAACAAATCCATCTTTATGCTACCTAAAGGTTTGGGCTTTGTCTCGTCTCCGTGACTGAATCAGGTTGTTGGAGTGAAGTTTTCATTGACCAGTAACTTCTGAAAATTTTTCACTTTTTTCATGTTAATATTGAAAATCCACTTGAAATTACCTCTGTTTGCCCTTAGGCCTTTAAGCACATGGTAAGGCTAAGGTATATGTAAACTTTGGTCACTTCTTTAATTAAATACTCTTATAGTGCATCTTACTCTTCTAATTCAGATTTTTTCCTTGTGCTCAGCTGTGGTTATGTGTACTGGTGTTTACATGTATATGCACAAACATACACACCCACAGCAGAAGATTCAGAAAGCCCACCAGGAAATCTGTGTTCCCAATCTCATCAGATGTTTCTGGAGGTTTTTAGGAGTTTAGTTTACAGTAAAATAAGGACTCAGGTGCAGGTTTACACGAGAAGCAGGGGCAGTTGTAGAATTCCTTTCAGCATCAGTGAAAGCACAGGTGCTCTTGCTTCTGTGGTATGTTAAGATCCCATTGATGTGCAGTACCCCCCTCCCTGCCCTCTAACCAAACCCTGAAATGAGTATGCTTCCAGCAGTTAATGACATCTTGCCCTCATTTAGAGATGTAATTTCACACAAAAAGCATCCAGTTTGGGTACCACTGATTTTTTTGCCTAATGCCTTATCATGCAAGTTGTTATGTGGTCTTAGCACACTTCAGCCCATTTTTTGATTATGCTTTTTTTGTGATATTACATAGGAATACAAAGGTCATGGCTACAGAAAAGCAATTAAGTAGGAGACAGTTCACATACAGAACATCACCTTTTTGAGAGCAGAGGACAGACTAAGAGGTCTTTAATGAAATTCCTACATTTCTTTAAAATCTGCCCTTTACTGCTCACC
This sequence comes from Prinia subflava, assembly GCF_021018805.1. Classification (NCBI taxonomy): domain Eukaryota; kingdom Metazoa; phylum Chordata; class Aves; order Passeriformes; family Cisticolidae; genus Prinia; species Prinia subflava. The sequence goes on from NW_026960612.1 coordinate 395,610, forward strand.
TGTTAATATAGCAGTGGAACAGGTTCTTCCCACATATGCAGAGGAGCTTTGGTTCCCGTGTAAGTAACTCCTTGGTCTGTGTGTAAAAACACTGGGTCAGTTGCCACATGCAGCATACACAGATTTTTATCTGGAAATGGCCCCAGCATTACTGAGGACAAATATTATTTGTTTGTTTCCAGCTGGAGTCCCCATGCCAAACAGAGGACCACAGGTCCAAGCTGTTGTCCACGTACAGCACCGAGTCGCTGTACCAGGCTAAGTGCAAGTGCAATGCCACGCAGGAATTCAATATTGACTTGCATGAAGGAGAACTGGTGACTGTTGTGGAGCGAAAGGACCCCTTTGGAAGCACAAACAGATGGCTTGTTGACACAGCAAGTATGTTCTCTGCACAAATATCCAAATAACAGCTTCCCTTTGGCATATCGATTTCTTTTCATTCTGGCCCCATCTGTTTGCCTCTGTCATACTGACAGCTGCATAAAACAGTTGGTTTTGAAATTATTTTACCAATGTTTTGCTGTTTATTTTCTGTCTATTCTGGTTTCTAGTCCTCACAGGGTACATGCATTCCTCCTTCCTGAGGCCTTACAATCCAGCCAAAGTACAGAAGGATGTAGCAGAAAATGGCTTTGGTGATGATGATTTTGATGACATCAACCTCTTTGTCTCTTTATGGCCCCCTACTGACAGCAGCTCACCTTTTCACTTCTGTGAAAATCCTGCAATTAATGGCTCAGGGACTGGTGCTCTTCAGGGTATGGATGGTCAGCATGTATGATACACACTGTGCCTGTCTTCTTGTTGTTTCTATTAAAAATCTAAAATTATACTGTTAGTAATTTAAATGCTTTCCTTTCACACCAATCTGTCAGTGTGACATAGGAATTCGTTATTCTCTGCTCTTAAATAGCTGTGAGGTGCAGTCCTGTGTCACAGAAAACGCACTTGCATCATCCCACCCCATGTATGCCTCAAGGTTCTCATAAGGAACAGGAACTTGCAAAATAGCTCAGTTGGGGGGATTTTTCAACTTACTGTTGACAAGAAAGCTGTGACAAGAATGCTGATCAGCAAGGCACAGAAGTGACCCATGTGCCACATTTGAGTATAGGAGCTTTAGAAAAGGTGATTCTCCATGAGGAAACCTTACTGAAAAGTTCTTCATCCAATCCATGGCCACTTGGTGTGAGCTGAAAACCTTACCAGTGTTGTAAGTTGATGAGGTCTTGGAGCTTGGTTAGTTCATCATGCAGAACTCCCCAGATGCTTCAATTCTACTTTTTATTTTGGCCCTGTCTATAAATTGCACACCATGTTGGTTTGTACATGTTATTACATGTTTTCTGTATAAGAACTCCTACTGATACACAGCTACACAGTAACATGTGGCTACACTTTTCAATTCTGATTTTTGTTTATGTGGCTTTCCTTTTTCAGATCTTCTATGCTGTTTATACATTTCAAGCTAGAAGTGACCAAGAACTCAGCCTTCAGGAGTACCAGAGGGTGAGGATACTTCGCTTTTCTGACCTGAGTGACAATAAGGAATGCTGGTTAGCTGAAGCAAAAGGTCAGAAGGGATATGTACCATCTAATTATCTAGGGAAGATGACATGCTTAGGAGGGGAAGGGCCTGTTGAGCCAGACTCTGAAGCAGACAGAATAATCATGTTAGGTTTGCTGCAAGCAAAGCAAGCTCACAAGTGATTGACAGAAGACATGGTATCCAGCACATAGATGATACTGAGAAACTCCATTCTCCAAAAGTCATCACCTTGTCAAGACCTGAGGGAGGAAACATTTAACAGGAAGAGTGTTTCTGATTAACATGCTGAAGAGCTTGCTTTTCTATTACCCCATAATTATCTCTTTTGTCAAAGCGTCGTACATCAAGACTCAACCTACAAGTACAAATCACAGATGAAATTACATTTTTCTTCCATGATATTTAGCAAATAATATTCAAGATGAAGAGAATTAGCCTTGAAAAAGGACAAATTCAGTCATCAGGGATAGTGTAGGCTGAGTTGTTCCTGAACTGTTATCTCAGTGAACACAGACACATCTTAAAACTTGAGCTTTTTTGATTGTTTTTATCCTCAGCTGCTTTTGTGAAGAACCTTTTTTCTCAGTGGAGATTATTGGATTGGTGTTGCATTTCTGTGAAATGGTATGCTCTGTGTCACCCCTCGAAAGTGTACGGTTTATTCCAAATCTGTAACCCTCCCCTGAAGCATCATGTATCTGTAATTCCATTGGCCCAAGTCTTTTTCCACACCCATTTTGAATCTCCCTCTTAAGCTGTGCAGGGAGACGAGAAGTTCTCTTGCTCTTGGGCTCTTGCTCTCTGGCTCTCTGGCTCTTGCTCCTGCTCCCTTGCTCCCTAGCCTCTCCCTCTCTTCCTCTCCCTCCCCTTTCTTCCCCTTCCCCTTTTCCCTCAGAAACCATGCTGCTGCCTGGTGTGGGATCCCCAAGAAATCCTCCTCTAACTAGCACCCTCAGAAGCCGTCTGGAGTCTCCTTGCCTGCCTGCTGCCACCTACGAACATACAGCCTAGGGGGCCCCCGGGGAACCCCCCTTAATGCAATGCAACAGATTGGGAAAAGAAAAATCGCTTAATTTTTAAGGAAACATTTCAACTTAAAACATACCAGATGTGGTGGTACCAGTGACTAGTCCCAGGGAAGAAGGTATGTTTAGATAAATATGGAAATGCAGGAAGGAAAAGAGGGGACATTAGAAACAGGTACTGTGACATAAAGAAGTTAAATTTTTCAATTAATTACACAACTGATTCATATGGTAGAAACAGTTTGAAGCAATATGGAAGTGCCCCAGGTTTGAAATTCACGTCTCCACACTTACTGCTTTAGTGCAAGATCTGTGTAGTGAAATGAAACCTGTGTTATTAGTCTTGGGAAATTTACTGGTTTAAAAAAAAAAAAAAAAAAAAAAAAAAAAGGAAAAAAAAAGAAAAGTCAAGTGGCACCTCTCAATGAATATTTAGTGCCTCTCTGATTCCTTAAGTCAGATGCAGAGATCATAATATCTAGTGAATAGGTGTCTTTAGGTTCACGGACTGCAGTGATTCCTATGTCAGGCTAGTGCCCTGCACTTGAAATAGACTGAATGGTGACAGCAAACAGAAAACACCTCCTTGTGATTCTCACTGATACCCAAGTGCTCATCACAAGGTATTTCACCACATCAATGCCAAGGTGCTCTAGCGATTAGTGAAGACCTGGTGCAAAAAGGAAACAAAAAAGTGATTATGCCTGCTGCAAATAGTGTAAGTGAAAGTAAACTCCTGTCAGGTATTTTCTGTATTGCATAATTGCATGTACTGATGACTAAAATGACAATACTGTTAAAATCAAGGGCAGGGGGCAGGTAGTGTTGCTGATAGAGGGTATACAGATATTGTTCTAAAGCTTTTGTCTGAGTTGCTACTTCCCATAGTTTGAAGAGTCAGCAAAGAAAGGATGAGAAAAGTTAGGGCAGTTGCTACACACAGTAGTTTCTGCTATGCTAATGAACCTGGTTTCATTTTCTTTAATGTCCTCAATTTTCAGATTATTTTCATAAAAGGGTAGAGAAAGTTGTCAGTCTTGCTCAGAGACTGAATGCAGGGGATCACAGAGATGAAACCTGAAATTTGTGCTGGATTAAATCATATGATAGAGAAACTTTTAGAGTTCTCAGAGATAGATATCCAGAATCTGGTGTGGGAATCTGTGAATTGCTATTCAGTGAGCATTATTTTGCCTTATTGTACATCACCTCAGGCACTTAAATCTTGCTGTCCCCATAGTAAGCAAAAAGGGTTCTCAACCATTTTATGAATGGATTTAGCTTCTTTTATGGAAGGCTTCACCTTTAGTTAAATGTAATATGCAGAGGGAGTATCAGCTTGGAAGAATGGACTGAAAGACTCACCCCTACCCTTCTAGTGCTTTGACTTTTGTATTTTGAGATTATGGGCAAGATACACACAAGAAAGTTTTCAGCTCTGTCTTACAATTTAAAATATTTTATTTGGAGATGATCTATACTTTGCAATAGTTGAAACAGTTTTAGAAATGACCGAATTGTACTTAATAAGCTTAATGCAGTCATGTAAGCACAATGATGAAGTTTTGCATTTCAGACAGCGGAATTAATCAAGGGAAAGAGTCAGAAAAAAAAGATTTCTGAAGTCTTAGCACTGAAAACTCAGACTGAGTCACAGGGAGAGCTCCAATTTTGAGTGTTAGGTACATTCCTCATGAAAAATCAGACTCTGTGAAGGTGCCTCAAAGCGTACTCAAATGCTGTTCTCCAAAATATTCGCTAGGTACCCTGATCCTGAAGTAACAAGGAATGAAGGATGATAATACTGGAGTAGACCACCTAAATTTCTTTGAATTTCTGGGGGACCTGGCAACTCCTAGTAGGCCAAATGAAATCCCAGTGTAGGATTAGGATCCGTAATAATTTTCATATTGTGGGATAATTATGACTTTATTATAGCCTCAGAACTTGGGATCCATTAAAAGTAAAGGTTACAGTATTCTAAGAGCTTCCTTAATCTCATTAATGACAAAACAAATTTATTTTGATTGAAGCAGGGACAGGCAGTTTACTGAATTGATCTTGCATTTGTTCAAATGTGTGTTTTACTTGAGCTGTTGTCACAATAAATATGTACAACTACTTCCAAGATTGGGTCCACTCAAACTGAAGTGTTTCTCCAGGGAATATTTTTACATGATGCCATTGATAACCTGGAACCCAGAAAATGTCCAAGCCAGTACACAGCAGAGTCCTAGGCTCTGACCTTTGGTGCCTCTGTGCTTCACCATCTTCCCTTTGGCTGGATGGTGCATGTGCTCTGTTCTTTTCCAGCTGCTCCTGAGATTGTGACCACTATGAGCTGCAGTAGATAAAAGTTTGTAAATCACAGAGCCTTGTGTTAGACGTTTCTTTTTAGATGCAGGTATCACCAGCATCCCCTAGTCCAGCCAGAGGGAGTACTCATGGAACCAGAGTAACCTATCATTTCACATTATTGACGATATCAGAAGATGGGCATCTATGAAAAAACCATCATATTTAAGTGGAAGTAAAATACTACCACACCAATTTCTAAAACATTTAAGAAAAGTCAGGTAGCTATTTTTATAGTAAATCACAGAGCAATTTGGTTTGGGGATAGAAAAATCACAGGACTATTTTTGTTATTTTTACTAAATAGGAGGCATGCTTCTCAAATTTCAGATGGGCATTCCCTCTTCCTGCCCTACACTACATTCCTCAATCTGAAACACGACTTCAGTCAAACAAGCCTGTAGAACAGACTCCTTTCCTGAAAATACAATTGTTAATTCCATCCTAACTATAATATCAAAGCAGAAAGCAAGTGTTCCCTTCAATCTTCTCCATTTTTCAGCAGAGCCTATCTAACATATTCAAGCTAAACACTTGATTTAAAAGACCTGGTTTGTGCTATAAATCCTTTCTGATATAATACTTCAAAGAATCACAATCCTAACTGACATTTTTATACCAACAGAAGATGACTTTGTATTCCATTTAGGAGGCTGGGGAAGTTGCAGTGGAAGTCTTTTGCTGATGCAAACTGTACCTGTATTGCAGATTTTGCTAATGCAATGCTATCGACAAATGCAGCCAGACTTGGCCTTACTAGAGGGAAAAGAGAGGCACTCACAAAAAGCACAGCGTCATTTATTTTATTCTGAATGAAGGGACCCTACAGTCAATCCATACCAGAGTTATAGATGCAAAGACATCAGGGCACACTTGAATCAGGACTCAGGAGTATTCTAAAGGGCACTGGCTACCACAATTTAAAAACAAGGATCATTCTTTTTCTGCCTGTGTTCACCCCATTGGTGGTACCTAAAGTAATTGGCACAGTTGAGATGTAAGGTCCTACACTCACAAGCAAAGCTTTATGTATGTTAAGAGGCAAGACAGAGGCAGCTAGCATGTTGAACACTCCTCTGGGAGCAGGTTTAACTACTGGAATGAACACTTCACATAGGAGCACTTGGCCATTTAAAGAATCTATCTTTACACTACTTCTTAGTGTAGGCAACAGTCTTCTGATGAACACTTAGGAAGAAAAGATGCCTTCTGTTTGCTAATGGAAACGGTGCCAGTGTCTTTTCCTACTATGCTACCATTAAAAATCCTCTGTGCTGGAAAGGCAGAAGGATGGGCTGATCAAAAAGCAGTAAAAGTTCTGGATTCCTCCTCCTCATGCTGTTATTTTTACATAGTCCTGGAAGCTGCAGGCACTACAAAGATAAAACCTTGCACTTTTTTCCCTCCACAGGAAATAATAGCTGAAAAAATATGCAAATTTTCCAGGCAGCTGAGGCAATCTTGAGTAAATGAAACTATTCCTTTGGCTGTTTAAGGAAATTTAGCCTAAATCTTAATTGTGGAGAAAGGAAATGAGGTATGGGAAATAGCTGCTATATATCAAGCTTTACATATACTTAAATTACAGGATGGCAAAGAAAAACAGTAGCTTTCACCTACCTATGCCAGTCTGTGTGGTGGGTTTACCATGGACAGATGTCAGATGCCCACCCCAGCTGCTCTGTCACTCGCTCCCCTCCTCAGCTGGGTGGGGAGGATAGAAAACAAGATGGAAGGGTCATAGGTCAAATAAGGGGAGTGAGAGATCACTCACCAATTACCATCATGGACAAGACTCGGCTTTGGGAAGATTAATGTGACTTACTACCCATCAAATCAGAGCATGATGAGAAAATAAAACTGGCCATGCAAACCCAATACAGTCCAAGATGTTTTCATGTTTAGTGATGCTCCCCTCATCACTGAAGGAATGGAGGGAAATTGCCATGTGCTGATCACAGAAAGCAAGACTCAAGGTCATTTTCCAGTGCCTACCTTGAGCCAATTCTCAGCTGAACATAACCTGGAGCAGTTGGGATGAAGAGAGGGAGCGCAAACAGCTCAGGGGTAAGAGTGGAGAGCTGGAGTGCCTGATATTTCTCAAAACCAGGACGGTTCTCTACATTTTAAGATAACTTGAAGACAGTTTTGACTCTCTTCTGTTCCTTTCAGTTGAAGTTTCTCACAGTATAAAACCAAAGTAGGCCAATTTAGCAAACTGCCAAACCAAAAATCTCAATTTAAATACACTGTTGTTGAACAGTTAAATTTTGAAATTAAAAGAAAGTATTTTTCCCCTAACAAGCTTTGTAATTTGAGGTAATAAACTCTGCATAATATAGACAGCCTTGAACATCTGAAGCATTTTAAGTATTGAAATATGGGATGAAAGAAAAGTGGCAATGACTTCCCAGATTAATAATCCTTTTATTATTAACATTTAAGAATGACAGTTTCAGAAAGTTCAATTTATTAAGTATCTACACAAATGTGGGGGTTTTAATATTAAAAAATACCCAACTTTTGCAATTTCAAGTTTCAGTGCTTTGAGCTACAAAACCAGGAGCTTGTAATAATGAATTCCTCCAACATATTTAATTCACAGATTTGCAAAGGCAGAAGGAATACCAGAATTGTGAAAAATGTGAAACGATTAATTCGTGTTCTTATGGTAAATTGAAAAACTATAAAATTGTATAAATGTGTATTGGGTAAAGTCTATGTTTTAGGAGACCTTGTAGCAGATGGTGAAACTAACAACCCTGAAAAAGCAGGCGCCACCATTCAGAAAGGAACAAAGGATTTATGGGAAAGCCTGCAGCCTTCTCAAGTACCGGGAGGAGACTCATCAAGATAAGGTGGCCCAGCGATCTACACCTTGGTTGACACCCTCACAAACTATTGTGAAAAAGGCTTGTTGTGTGTGTGTGGCTCTACGCAGATATTTACTATATGCAATATGCTAGGTAGAAAAGTTATGCTATATTAACATTTGAATAATATAGTAAATGTAGTTTTTAACATTAAGTTTTAGTAATAAAAGAATTGTGTGTAAGATATTCTCTTTAGCTCAAGAAAAGAAAAAAAAAAGGGAGAGGCCCGGAGGTGTTTCTCAATAGAGATAACAGTTACAACAAGAAGAAGAGAACCCCCCCTTAGAATTTTCAGAAGAAAAGATGCATATCTCCCTGAATCCACAGGAGCCACCTGGTCAAGACAGACTGAATCCACACAAACCACCTGGTCAAGCCCAACTCCTGGACGCCAAGGATTAGAAGGGGGACTCTGGGCAAACGGGTCTGTCTTAAGATAAAGATTGCATAATTTTGAAATTTTTGTCTTCAAAAAGGGGACATTCCTCCCGAAGAGGGCCCTTCTCTTTCCTAGCCTTTGTCTGGGAGGGAGGGGGGACGACAGTCCGGACTGCCTTTTTTTTTTTTTTTCTTTGCTCTTAGTGTCTCATTATTTGTCCTGTCTCTGAAAACTTTTTTGAACTTTTATTATTGTATTATTTTTTTTTGTAACCAATTTTTATTCTTTATTAAATTTTCATAAATTTCAAAAAGCGAGTGATTGGCATTTATCACAATTTGGTAGCAGAGGATGGTTAAATTACCCCACTGCTAAGAATAGAAAAGGGGAGACGCGTCCCGCCTGCATTAGGCGGCCTCGGCTCTGTTCCTAGCAGAGTATCCCAGAAAGGGGTAAGATCCAAGGACAAAGGAGAGACAATAAGGCAAAGAGAAGGGAAAGAATTCCCTAAAATTCCGCGGTAGCTAGCTCATAACATCAACGTGTACACGAAGAATAAAGAACCAAGGACAACGGAGTGAGTAAGTAATTGCAGAGATTGAGGGGGTGGTTCTTGGCGCGGAACGGGGGCTGAAAGTGTGTGACTGAGAGGCGGGCTGGGGTAAAACCTGGACCTTCCAAGCGAGAGCGGAGTCTTCTATGCTGCGTTTTCGTTTTCCCGAGAGGGAGGTGGCCAGTACAAGGACGAAAGTGAATGGTAAAAAGGAGTGAGAGAACCCCCCCAGGGAGAAGGTAAAGTGTGTGAAAAGGGGACCCTAAAAACATAGGGTGGGTTGAAGAAAAATTCCAAGAGCACCCAGAATTTTAGCCGGGTTGAGGAAAATTCTGAGAGCACCCAGAGTTGTTTAATAACCAGCTGGATTGAATAATATCCAGAGAACACCCAGGGGTTTAGCTGGGTTAAGGGTATTCTAAGACATCCAGGGTTATATTAAATTCTGCAGAGTTTAGGGATATCCCTGAGAAACCTGGAGTATTGCCAGGTTGAGGGGGTGTCTGAAAAAAAATAGGAGCTGGCCAGGTACTCTTAAAGAGTGTACAAAGTTGTGTGGAACATAAAAGGTACCTTGTGGTTGTGATTGTCTTGTTGAATGTGAGACTGAGTGAAAAATAAAGTGGAGTGAATGTGGATGAATGATTTTTATTTTTTTAAGCTTTATTATAGCCTCTTGGAGGAAGTAAATCGTATTAAGAAGTAGTGTGAGAGAAAGGGAAAAAAGTAGCTTTTGAGGAGGTAAAGGGAAGCTGAACAGAGGCAAGGGGGGGTGGAGGAGAGAGAAAATTGAAAAATGGGACAGAAATCCAGTAAGGAGAAGACAGGGAAGAAAAGAAAAAGTAAAAGACCATTCACAGAAATTCCTCCAGATAGCGCGCTAGGAATCATGATAAATAATTGGGAAGAAAACCCTTGTACAAGAAAAAAGGATAAAATAAAGATGATACAATTTTGTATGCTAGAATGGCCAAGAGAGAAAATAAGATCTGATCACGTTTATTGGCCTAGATATGGTTCCTTTGAAAAATGGATTTGTCAGGCTTTAAATGAATTTGTAAATTCAAAGGAAGAGAGTAATTTAGAAGAAAGAGATTATGCAACCTGTTGGACGGGTGAGTATAGGAAAATAAAAATATTTAAAATAACAGAAACCCCTGGGACAAAACAGGGAAAGAAAACAGGGAAAGGGAAGGAAGGAAAACAGGAGAAAAAAGGAGAGAAGGAATGGGACCCTCTACAGTTTTTACCCCCTCCTTTTCAAAGCACACCTGCATTGCCAGAGTTAGGACCCGGTGAGAGTTCTCCCTCGGCCCCAATGTCGGAGCGGGTCCCTGCCCCAGCATACACCGCAGATACCTGCTTGACGTATAGTCTAGCCCCGGTTCCCCTCCCGGGCGCGGGTCCGCTTGGGATGGCAGCCCCAGCGGTGCCGGGTTCCTTCCCTCCCCCCCCGGTAACGGTCTCCTGTCTGCCTGAGGCGGCAGCGGGGGGAGGGGTCTCCACCCTTTCTCAACTGGCAGGGCTGGCTGGTTCGTCCTCTGCGATGGCGGCGGCAGCGGCGGGAAAGGTCCCTGTCCCGTCTCAGCTGGCGGGGGTGGCGGGTTCGCTCCCGCTTGCAGCAGCCGCTCGGTTCTTGCCCCCTTCACCCGCTACCGGGGGTCCCCAAACTTTTCACCCAGCCACAGTAGTAGTGTCGCCAGCGGCGGCGGCTCCCGGCCCTCCTGGGATGGCGGCGGCAGCGGCGGCCTTTCCGCCCGCTGCGGTGGTGATGCCGCCGGCGGTGGCTGTTCCCCCCTCCCGTGCAGCAGCCGTGGGCCTTTTCCCTCCCCTTCTCCCTCCCGGCGGGGGCGGTGGGACCTTCCTCCCTTCCCCTCCCCCGGCGGCGGGGTCCTCGCTGCTGGCGTGCGGCGGGTGCCCGCCGGTCCCGTCCCTGGTGGCGTTGGCAGCGGTCCCGGCTCCTGCAATGCTGGATGCTGCCGCCACGGCCCCATCTTTGCCGGAGATGGCGGCCCCGGTCGCCATGGGCCGCGCTGGTGACCTAACCACATGGAGAAGACAGGAAATGACTTCCCCTTCAGAAGTTCTGGTGGCAAGCCCTGCCCATGCCCCACCTTTGGAGGACCAAAACTCAATAGTCAATCCTCCAAGGTTCCCACTTCCTGTTATGGGAACTGTTTCTATGGAAACCACGGCCGCTATGGTTAAAAAGAGCTTGTCGTCTCTGCCAGATGCCCCTTATAAAAATACTAGAAATGCAGTTAGGAAACAACTTTCTCCTGATTATTACTCACCACATGAAAACAAAACTAAAGAAAAGGAATGGGAAAAAGAAATCGGGCTATTTCCCCTACGAGAGGTGCCCATGGGAGGGGGAGGAACGGGGTTCGTGAATGCTCCCCTGACCTCCTCTGAGGTTAGGAGTTTTAAAAAAGAAATAAAAGGGATTCTGGAAGACCCCATAGGTACAGCTGAACAGCTTGACCAATTCCTGGGACCAAATATCTATACTTGGGAGGAATTGCAGTCCATAACTAAGATATTATTCTCTCATGAGGAAAGGCAAATGATCCGAGCAGCAGGAGTAAAAATATGGAATAGAGAACATCCCCAGGGACCCCCTGGAGAAGACATAATGCCAACAGAACCCCCAGAGTGGGGTCAGAATAATGAGGAAGGGAGGAAACGTATGAATGATTATCGCAATACATTAATCAAGGGAATAAAAGAGGCAGCCCCTCGAGGAGTAAATGCTAAAAAGGCCTTTGAAATACAACAGGGAAAAGAAGAGACCCCAACTGAATGGTTAGATCGACTTAGGAGAAATATAAAACAATATTCTGGAATAGATCCTGAAACTGAAGTGGGAAAAGCTTTATTGAGAATAAATTTTGTTACAAATGCTTGGCCAGATATTAGAAAAAAATTAGAAAAGATTGACGATTGGCATGGAAAACCATTAGATGATTTACTGAAGGAAGCTCAAAAAGTCTATGTTCGAAGGGATGAAGAACAAACTAAGCTACAGGCAAAAATTATGGCAGTTACTATGAGGGAAAACAATTCCCGGAGAAATAAAAGACACACAGGCACTGCTCCTAAATATGATGGTCATAGAGACAGGAGAATGGAAAAAAATAAAACCCCAACACAAACAAAGCCACAAGGGCATCCCAGAAATGTCTGTTTTTTCTGTCAAGGTGAAGGACATTATAGAAGGGACTGTCCTAAACGGGCAAAAGATCTAAAAATCTTCAAAGAGATGAATACAGAGAGTGACTAGGGAAGTCTCAGGCTCCATTTTCTAGGGGACAAATACCATCAAGAGCCTGTGATAACCCTAAAAGTGGGTCCCCAACCAGAAGAATTGATGTTTGTAGCAGACACGGGAGCAGAACGAACGTGTGTGATAAATATTCCCAAAGGTTATAAAGTAAGTAAAGAGACTGTAAAGGTAGTGGGTGCCAAAGGAGAAGGTTTTTCTGCTCCAATCATCAAAAATCTATTAATAGAGGGAGAAACTAGATTCTGGGTAGGAGATGTTTTGCTGGTCCCGGGGGCAGGCAGTAATTTATTGGGACGAGACTTCCAAATATAATTAGGAATAGGAGTTATACCAGAAAATGGGAAGATGACAGCTAAAATATTAAAATTAGAACAGGAGGATGAAAAGAAAATTAAGAAGGAGGTATGGGCTGCTGAAGGAAATAGGGGAGGATTGAATATTGATCCCATAAAAGTTACAATTGAGAGAGAAGATTGTCCCATACGGGTGCGTCAGTATCCTATCTCATTAGAAGGACGGGAAGGTTTGAAGCCGGTAATAGAAGGACTGATAAGGGATGGTACACTAGAACCCTGTATGTCTCCTCATAATACCCCCATTCTTCCAGTAAAAAAGTCTGATGGAAGTTACAGGCTGGTACAAGATTTAAGGGAGGTAAACAAGAGAACTCGGACTAGATATCCAGTTGTACCAAACCCCTATACTCTCCTAAGTAAGGTCCCTCCCCAGCATCAGTGGTTTAGTGTGGTGGACCTTAAAGACGCCTTTTGGGCTTGCCCATTAGCTGAGGAGAGCCAAGATATCTTTGCTTTTGAATGGGAGGACCCACAAACTGGGAGAAAGCAGCAATTGAGATGGACGAAATTGCCGCAAGGGTTTACTGAATCTCCGAACTTATTTGGGCAAGCTTTAGAAACCATATTACAAACTTTCCCCACTCCTCCTGGGATACAAGTCATTCAATATGTAGATGATCTCTTGCTATCAGGAGAAGTTGAAGCTGAAGTCAGAGAGGCTACTATAAAGCTTTTAAATTTTCTTGGAGAAAAAGGATTGAGGGTATCAAAAGGGAAACTGCAATTTGTGGAACCAGAGGTAAAATATCTTGGACACTTAATAAGTAAGGGAAATCGGAGGCTAAGCCCCGAAAGAATTGTGGGAATATTAGCCCTTCCCTCTCCCTCTTCTAAAAAGGAGATCAGAAAACTACTTGGGTTATTGGGATATTGTAGATTATGGATTGAAGGATACACACAGGCTGTAAAATTTTTATATAAAAAATTGACGGAGGGAGATGATATAAGATGGAACAAGGAAGATGAGGATAAATTAGGAAAACTGAAGTCAAAACTGGCCTCGATACCAGCTTTAAGCTTACCTTCACTAGCGAAACCCTTCTATCTGTATGTAAATACAGAAAAGGGGGTGGCTTATGGAGTTTTAGCTCAGGAGTGGGGAAGAGTAAAGAAACCAGTGGCTTATCTATCAAAAATGTTGGATCCAGTAAGCCACGGCTGGCCCGTATGTATCCAAGCTATAGCAGCTACTGCAATCCTAGTTGAAGAAAGTCGTAAACTGACTTTTGGAGGTAAACTAATTGTGTGCACGCCTCATGCAGTTCGAAATGTGTTAAACCAAAAGGCTGAAAAATGGTTGACAGACTCTCGGATGCTAAAATATGAAGCGATCTTGATAGACAGTGATGATTTGACATTAGAAGTAAATAAAAGCCTGAACCCAGCTCAATTTTTATATGGGGAACCAACAGATAACTTAATACATGATTGTCTAGAAATTATCCAATACCAGACAAAGATTCGAGAAGACCTTGAGGACCAGGCCCTTCTAGAAGGAGAAATAATTTATGTGGATGGATCCTCCAGATGCCTACAAGGGAAAAGAATGTCAGGATATGCAGTAATTGATGGGAAGAACATGCAAACTATTGAAAAAGGGAAATTACCTTCAAACTGGTCAGCTCAAACCTGTGAATTATATGCTCTAAAAAGGGCACTGGAACACTTAGCACGTAAAAGGGGTACAATTTACACTGACAGCATGTATTGCTTTGGAGTGGTACATACCTTTGGAAAAATTTGGGAAGAAAGAGGTTTGCTGAATTCAAGAGGAAAAGGATTAGTACATGAGGGGCTCATTTTAGAAGTCCTAGAAGCCTTAAAATTACCTGAAGAGATAGCTGTAGTACATATTAGAGGTCACCAAAAGGGAGTAACTCCAGAAGTAAGGGGAAATAATTTGGCAGATCAGGAAGCAAGGGATGCAGCAGAGAATGGAGTGGAAAAAGTAATGTTGGTATTAACTACCAATGAGGAGATGTTGGAAATTCCAAAATTTAGTGAAACAGAAGAAAAAGAATTGAAAGAGATAGGCAGTGAACAAGATGAATCAGGGAAGTGGAGACTTCCGGATGGAAGGCAAATACTCAATAAAATACTCACTAGAAGAATATTAGAAGACATGCATCAGAAAACTCATTGGGGCACTCAAGCTTTGTGTGATCATTTCTTAAGAAACTATGGGTGCATTGGGATTTATGGGGTAGCAAAGAAAATCACTGAAAGATGCATAACTTGTCAAAGGGTAAACAAGAAGGTAATGAGGAAAACCACATGGGGAGGTCGGGAATTAGCCTTAAGGCCATTTCAAAGTATTCAAGTAGATTTTACAGAACTCCCTCAAGTTCAAAGATGGAAATATCTATTAGTAATAACAGACCATCTAACTCATTGGGTGGAGGCAGTTCCCACTACCAAAGCTACTGCTAACGTGGTAAGTAAAACCCTTTTGGAACAAATTATTCCAAGATATGGAATGATTAATAGAATAGATTCAGACAGAGGAACACATTTTACGTCAAAAGTGTTACAACAATTAATTCAAGCTTTGGGGATAAAGTGGGAACTACACACCCCATGGCACCCACAAAGTTCAGGCCGAGTAGAGAGGATGAACCAAACTTTAAAAAGAACTTTAACCAAATTAATAGTTGAAACCCGAATGTCATGGGTACAATGCTTGCCTTTAGCATTACTGAGAATTCAAACACAACCCAGATCAGATCTGGGAGTGTCACCATATGAAATGATGTTTGGGTTACCTTTTCTGACCACCAAACATGAAAATGCTACTTATGAAGTAGGGGAAAGGAGTGTTAAGGGATATATTAACACAATTGCAAAAACTCTTGAGAATTTAAGACTAAAAGGAATAATCCCTCAAACCACCCCTTTAGACTTTAAAATCCATAATATTCATCCAGGGGAGTGGGTATTAGTAAAGACATGGAAAGAACAATCTTTAACCCCACAATGGGAAGGTCCTTTTCAGGTATTGCTGACGACCGAGACGGCAATCCGAACCAGAGAATGAGGGTGGATTCACGCCAACAGAATCAAAGGACCTGTGGAAAAGCCAAAGGAGTGGACGATATCCTCGGAGCCGGGTGATACGAAATTAACTTTTAAGCGAAAATGAGTAATAATGAACTGGGAGGATCCGAATGATCCAAGAAACATACGCAGGGTTGAACCTGATTGGGGAGTTAAACCGAACTTGCATCAGTGGTTTCAAATACCGCCCGGACAAACTTTGAGACACCTCCGGTACCCTCCCTGGGGAGGAGTACTGCCGCCACAAACAGGAGGATCGGGACTGTTTCGGACAGAAAACCCCTGTGTTTTGGCCTTAGCCTGTGATTTATATAAGGAGGGGGGTGAATTACAACCTTATTCATTGCCATGCCAAATACCCTGTTTGATTCACCCGAATGCTAGACATGCTAGTTGGTTTAAATGTAAGTGTTTGAGCTGTGGAAAAAATTGGTACTGTAGTTCACACAAACGACGTTCTCGTTGCATAAAGTGTAGATTGTCACCTGAGCCCCCTATCCAAACAGAACTTGAAGCAACTGAAATAATAACTTGGTTGTGTGGATGGGAATTATTAGTGCCTGTTGAACGGGAGATAGCTGAGGAAAAGTGGGAGACCACTGTTAAGGAGTGTCAGAAACGATTTGCCTGGAAATTAGCTAAAAGAAAGTGACAATAGCCGAGAGGGCAAGACCAGATTGGCCCCTATATTCGCCACCAAGAAGATCACATACACCTGCTGTGGGCTGCAACCCCATAGGCATGGGAGGTGGGAGTATAAGCCATACTGGACCTCTGCTGGTTCTGTCACTCATTTTCTGGCTCTTCCCATTTGGAGAATTGACCAGGCCATGCTACAGGTGTCACCGAACACTGTATATGCAAAGACACCGAGGCTCCTTCTTTATTTCTCACACTCATGTCAACAGTCACTGTTATCACCTTTCCACATTAGGACACTGCAAGCACAATGGAAAAAATTACTGGGTTGCAGAAAATTTAGGGGGACGTGAATGCCCAGAAGGAGAGAAATGGATGTGTTTCACATACATTACTGGGAATAAAGCAAAGGATTTGGTAAAAGAACAATTGATAGACAAAAAAATTAGGCCAACACCACCACCTAAACCTGTACCAATCTCACTTGATGGTTTGTATAAGAAATTGGAACAACAATTAGAGAAAGAAATAGATATTTCTCAGGTGGGTAAAAATCTGTTTGTAGAACTGGGAGAAAGAATAAGCAAGGAACTTAACGTAACCAATTGTTGGGTCTGTGGAGGGGCTTTGATGTCAGAAGAATGGCCGTGGAAAGGCAGCAGCTTAGGCCCAATTGAGCTTCTTAAGTGGAACCAAACAAGTATAAGGGGAGAAAATCGGCCAGGGGGATGGATTTTAAGTTCAGTAGTCATAGGGGAAGAATGTCTTTGGCATAAAGGGAAAAAGTTCACCCATGAAGTAGGAAAAACTCCCTGTAAAAGATATAAGGTTAGTAATGGAACCTCTGTATGGTGGATCCCAGAAGAACCTACTATGTATTGGATCCAGAAAAAAGAAAAAGGAAATTGTAAATATAATAATAAAATCAGGCTTTTTCAATGTAATGATACAGGAAAAAATCCCTATGTTGGCATCCCAGAGATTTCTAAATTTTGGGAAAATATGGATGAGCAAAAATTGGGTTACTGGAAAGCTCCAGACGGTTTGTTCTGGATATGTGGGAAAAGGGCATATCCAGAACTTCCCCCCAAGTGGAAAGGGAGCTGTACTCTGGGTGTCATACAACCAGGATTTTTTCTTTTGCCCGGACCTGAAGGGGACCACTTAGGGATACCAGTTTATGAGAATCTAAAAAGAAGCAAGAGAGATGTAATTGGAGGATTCCAAAAATGGGGAGATGATGAGTGGCCCCCTGAACGCATACTGGCAACATATGGACCAGCCACCTGGGCACAAGATGGGAGTTGGGGATATCGAACTCCCATTTATATGTTAAATCGTATCATAAGGCTTCAGGCGGTTGTAGAGATAATAACAAACAAAACTGGTCGGGCAATAGAACTAATATCCAGACAACAAACTCAAATCAGAGCAGCTGTGTATCAAAATAGATTAGCCCTGGATTACCTGTTAGCTGAAGAAGGGGGCGTTTGTGGAAAATTCAATACATCGGATTGTTGTTTAAAAATAGATGACAATGGAGATGCTGTCCTGGATATAGTCAATGATATTAGAAAAATCGCCCATGTACCAGTTCAGAAGTGGGAATCCATGTTAAGTACCAGCTGGTGGGATAATGTACTAGGAATAGAATGGTGGAAGAAACTAGGTTTTTTCCTCTTATGTGCTACAGCTGGTTTAATATTCCTCCCTTGTTTGATCCCTTGTTTCATT
Source organism: Prinia subflava (assembly GCF_021018805.1). NCBI lineage: Eukaryota > Metazoa > Chordata > Aves > Passeriformes > Cisticolidae > Prinia > Prinia subflava. Next base: position 413,416 of record NW_026960612.1, read on the forward strand.
CGACTTATCACTAGTGTAGTTCAAGGAATGCAATTAGTGACCATGGATCAAAGGATGGATACAACAAAAACGGTGCAAAGGATTATGGTATTAAAGAAACAAGATAGAGTAGAAGATCCCCTCCAGGAAGCTAGACTGATTTATGAAAAAAATGAATGTAGAATAGATGCAGGAAAGCAGTAAATACTGCTCGAGCCAAAATTATTATAAAAAGCAAGAGGAGGGATTGTGAAAAAGGCTTGTTGTGTGTGTGTAGCTCTACGCAGATATTTACTATATGCAATATGCTAGGTAGAAAAGTTATGCTATATTAACATTTGAATAATATAGTAAATGTAGTTTTTAACATTAAGTTTTAGTAATAAAAGAATTGTGTGTAAGATATTCTCTTTAGCTCAAGAAAAGAAAAAAAAAAGGGAGAGGCCCGGAGGTGTTTCTCAATAGAGATAACAGTTACAACAAGAAGAAGAGAACCCCCCCTTAGAATTTTCAGAAGAAAAGATGCATATCTCCCTGAATCCACAGGAGCCACCTGGTCAAGACAGACTGAATCCACACAAACCACCTGGTCAAGCCCAACTCCTGGACGCCAAGGATTAGAAGGGGGACTCTGGGCAAACGGGTCTGTCTTAAGATAAAGATTGCATAATTTTGAAATTTTTGTCTTCAAAAAGGGGACATTCCTCCCGAAGAGGGCCCTTCTCTTTCCTAGCCTTTGTCTGGGAGGGAGGGGGGACGACAGTCCGGACTGCCTTTTTTTTTTTTTTTCTTTGCTCTTAGTGTCTCATTATTTGTCCTGTCTCTGAAAACTTTTTTGAACTTTTATTATTGTATTATTTTTTTTTGTAACCAATTTTTATTCTTTATTAAATTTTCATAAATTTCAAAAAGCGAGTGATTGGCATTTATCACACTATCAAGCAATATCATCTATATCTCGATTATTCATCAACCATAAGGATCTATAGAAATTGGACATTAACATATGAACTGAGAAAAGAACTCTTTTCAGCCTGGTCGGGGAAACTCCTGAATTTGTATAGCTAGTCGGGAAACAAAGGGAAATATGAGGAAATATTGCCGAGGACAGAATAAAGTGTATAAAAACCAAGCCCCGAACCGGGCAAATTTGTGAACCGTTGGGGGAGATAGCAGACTGCCAGGTTCTGTATCTCACAGTTCACCCTTGGCATTTTCCCGGGAAAAAGACTGTCAAGTGTCTCCGCTGTTGGTGGGTTTATCGAAATTCTGTAATTCGATCTTTATTAATAAATCAAATTATTATTTTAGTTGGAATATCGTATTGGCATTTATAACAAGAATTATTAAAGTTTGACCTTCTCTATAACATAGGGTTTGGGCTTCCGATTTAACCTCTTTCAGTCCAGTACCTGGGGGATTTTCTTTAAGAAAAACACCATTGCCGCTGTCTCACGGGATGCAACCGACAACATCAGCAAGCAGCCAGACTACTTCTTGAGTTTCTTTTGAGCAGCTTTCTTCTTGACCATTTGTAGCCTTTTCATGGCGCTGAGCTGGGATTCCTGTGAGGTGGGGCCCTTCACGGATGCTGGCTGGTTGCTGGTGTCAGCCACGGCTTTGCCGTCGCCGCCCGCACTGCTCCCCACAGAGCCACCGCTGCCGTTGCTGCCGCCGGCCTGGCTGCTGGTGCTGGGGGCGGCGCTGCTGGGGCTGGGCAGCCCGGCCTTGCTCAAGTTGTCGCTGCTCACCGAGTGGCTCAGTGTCGTCTTCCCCAGGGTCGGCGGCGGGGGAGGCTTCAGCTGAACGGGGTTTGTGCTGTTGTTGGCAGAAGCTATTTTGGCCCCCAGTCCTGTTTTTGAAGTTGCCAGGCCTGATAAACCCACGGGTTTCTGGTTATTTGAAGAACCTGCAGGTTTCCCGCCGGCACTCTGTACTGTCGATACCAGTTTGGCAGTTGATGGGTTGGCAGAGGAGGTTTTGGCTGCAAATGCAACCCATCCTGTAAGGCCACTCGTTGCTGAAGAGGAAACACTTGCACTGGCAGAGTTCCCCGAAAGTGCTGCTAAGGTCTAAAATAAATAAGCATTCTTATTATAGCAGCATCTATTTGTGTAACACACCCCAGCAGGAACACACTGAGCCTCTGATTCAGTTCATTTGCCAGGAACACCCAGTGGACAATATTTCATCACTGGTCACCACAGTTGAAAAGTACTAACATTAACAGGAAAGGATGCCAGGTGCAGCCAACTTTTAATCTCCCAGGCACACAGAACAAATAATACCTTTTGTCCCCTTTCTTCTGTACATTTAGCAGACTACCACACAGCACTGTGATCCCTCCATAAACAATAAAAACCCAAATTTGTGAACTATATAAAAGGTGGTGGCTTGCCTTCTTTTTTGTTTACTGTTGTTCCCAGGTGTCACTTTTTAACAAGCTGACAGATGCTCAGACAAAAATCAGACACTGAGCAATTAGGTATTACATTTATTACAGTCTTAATGTCAAAGTAGCAGTATCTAAACTGTTTCCTTTGTTCTTGGTTCTTAGCAGCTTGTACCACAGATAGAATTAAAAAAAAAAAAAAAGTACTATCCTATAGTCTCTTCCCATTCAGGTACTGCAAAAGACAAACTTTCTGCACACATGGGTTCCCTTTGGCTGTGGAGTACTGTGCTATCCACACTGAGTTCCCACACCTTAAACCCTAGAATCCCCAGGCTACAGGTGAGGATATGTTGATTTAAATAAGAGTTACACCAAATGGCAGAGTGAAAAGAAAAACTAAACCTCTCTATTCAAGTAATACTCCTTTTATAGTATACCCAGACAGCTTCTAAACAGTAAAGCTGATGGAAGAAATCAGGCCCCGGTTCTTACAACCTGTTCAGGCAGATAAAAAACTCTGCTGAAGTGAAAAAAGTAATTCACAAGTATAAGTGCTACAGCAATACCCATCCTGGTGTTATGAACAAGTTTATAAGTGGATCAATTGTTACCATGTTCAGTTAATTGTTCATTGTTCCCATGTCAAATGTTGATCACCAAGATGAATGCATAGACTCTGTTAATCACCCATATTGTTAATTACCCTAACCAACAGTCCCTTACCTGTATCCTTTTTCCATCGGGTATAGCCTCTGCTCCCCAAAATGGCACACAATATGCAAATGAAAGGACACTGAGACACTGGGTACTACTCAGAGATAAAGAACCCTTAAGACAATGAGCCAGTGCAAAATCCAAGACTAGAAACAGTACCCCTAGACTGGCGTAGCAGTGGAGAAGATAAAACCACCAAGCAAAGCATCTCCACTATGTCACCATGACCTAAACAGCTTTTCATCTGCAGGACCCTACCCTCCCCCGACAAAGAGCTCAACAGGACTTCCCAGGTACGCCTGTGAGGACGGAAGCCCCAGCTCTGCTGTGTAGCAAAGCTGCCCACCTCCTCTTCCATGTCGCCAAAGGGAGCAGCAGTGGTGTGTGCGACCCCGTGGGCCCCCACCCAGACCTGATTTTTTAATAAAGGCATTAAAAAGGAGCAGATCTCCTTGTCATTTTATTTGAATAGTATCCATGATGGTTTGCATGCAGGCAGAGTAACGGCAAACAACTTTGAGAACATGAATAATTGCTTTGATTTTGAGTCAAAGTTGTGTTTTCCTAAGAAAGGGTAATGCTTTATTAGACTACTCTGTTATTTATTACACTGCTTCTGGTTTACCACCTTTAAAAAATTTGACCTTTTGAAAATATTTTAACTAGGAAAAACAGTGTCTTTGGTTGAAAAATGTAACCAAAAATGTGTATTCTGTTTTGATCTGTTGAAACCAGTTGGGAGATATTGTTCTTTATCTCTTGTAACTCTAGGGGGCAGAAGAGGGCAGATGCCTTCTGTTAATGGGACAACTGATAACACCAGATAAGGCAGTGCCTTCTTATCTCTTCCTCCACCCATCCTCCTCCGAAGGACATCACCTGTGAATGGGCCATTTAAGGCCTCTCACATGACTGATAAGGTTACTTCATTCCATTGTGAGATGCTCCACTCAGTGGGAGGAGCCAAAGCCTTTCCACTAGCATAAAACCTGCAATCCCAAACACCAATATAGCCGGTTTTCCACTGAATTCTCAGAGGAAGACTGGACCCATCTCGCCAGCACTGGACCCTTTTTTCTACAGGATCATCTTTACTTCACAGAACAACATCTGTCACTCCAGGACTTAGTTCAGACTGCTTCCAACACCCTGACAACAGGGTGTCAGGTCATATCCCTGACTCTGTCAGGGTTTTCTAGGACCTTTGTTTTTTTGCTTGTTTGGGGTTTTTTTTTTGGTACTACTGCATTTGTATATATTTTTTTTATATTCCTAGTAAAGAAATTGCTATTCCTATTCCCATATTTTTGTCTGAAAGCTCCTAATTGCAAAATTGTAATAATTTGGAGGGAGGGGGCTTTTACATTCTCAATTCCAAGGGAAACTCCAGTTTTCCCTGACAGATACCTGTCTTTCCAAACCAAGTCATAATTTGGTGTCCAAGGTGGGGTATGAGGGCATTGAGAAAAGGAGTAACAGTTCTTGGGTGACTTAGGTTTTTGTGTACTAGATATAGAGGCCTTGTTGGACAGCATCATGTCGTCTAGTTTGCCCTGGTTTGGGTGGCATGTGGTTGTGGCTGTGTTTCTGCCATTTGCAGGCCCTTATCTAAACATGGGCCCTATAACTAAGGCTACTATGGCTGTTATCCAGTTTATTTTATGGGTTAATAAGGTGAGGAATTAATGGATTTTTAACTTCCTCTGGAAGGCAGGCACATGGATTCAGAGCTATCACACCCTAACTGTGTGTTTTGGGGGTTACTTTAACAATGGTACCCACTGTGAGGAAATGACACCGGGGGAAATTTTTTCCCAACCCTTCACCCAGCTCTTTAGGTCTACCCTACCAGTTTTTGAATGGTTTAAATCTTCTCTGAATGCTAATGATATCATACAATGGCTGGTATTGCTTAGAGGCCACTTAATCTATTTTGCATTCAGAGATAAGGGGAGATTGACCTGGATAACCACCCTGATACTTACCCCAGAGAATAAGGATACTACCCCAGAGCCTGACCCTGCCCAACAGCCCGCCTCAGAGATAAACCACCTGGACTGGGTGAAGGAGATAGGTGAGACGGGCCAGATGCTAAGGGAGTACATTTCCCCTGTGGTAGCCTCATTAGCCCCAGCTGATGGGAAACCCTACCCCTGCCCTGACAAAGGAGAGTCTGATGGTGCAGCAGTGGAACCCACAGACTTTACAACCATCCAGGTTCCAGCTGAACCACGGGGGCAGTCACAGCCAGCAGCAGTCGCCCCTGTGGAAACAAAGAAGTCTAAGGTGAAATCGGCAAACTTAGGTAATAAGGATAAGAAAGGAGGGCCCTCACAACCCACAGGGGAGCCTCAGGTTGAGATCATCACCGAGTCCCTGTCGTATGAAAGTCTCAGTAATCTGCAAAAAGATATTGGACAACGGGGACATGAGGCTTATACAGCCTGGTTACTTTGGGTCTGGGACCTTATGGGTCTAGTGTGTGACTAGATAGTGGTGAGGCAAGGAATTTGGGACCCTTGACCCAGGACTCAGGTTTGAATCAGGTATTTTTAAGGGAGCCAGGGCCAGGGCCCCTTTCCTTTGGGAGCGCCTTTTGATGAGTGTAAGGGAGAAGTTTGTCCACAGAGAAAGAATGCAGGTACACCACCATAGAATGCGCTGGAAGACTCTTGTGGAAGGGATCCAACCGCTGAGGGAAATAACGGTATTAGAAGTACTTTTTGGGAGGAGCAGACAGCACGATAATGACCCCAATAAGGTTAGGTGCACTGGGCAAATGTTGTGGAATCTGGCAACTCTAGGACCATCTCAATACACCACATTCATTGCATCAATTAATGCTGAGGACAACCGACAGAGTGGGTTCTGTAGCCAACAAGCTCAGAAATTATGAGAGTATGATCAATGGCCCAATGCAGGCTCATGTCTCTGCCTTGGTTAAGAAACTTAAAGAGGAGATGAGGGAGCTGAGGGAGGAGATGAGGAGGAACAGTTCCCACGTGGCACCGGTGTGAGTTACAGGCCCCAAAATCAGAGCCCAACGTCCCCCAGCTAGAGAGAGAGGGTACACGCCATGAGCTGACCTGTGGTTTTTTCTGCGCGACCATTGGGAAGACATGGGAGTGTGGCATGGGAAACCCACTTCTGTCCTAGCAGCACGGGTGTGTGAGCTTAAGGAGAGAAACACTAACCGAGGGGGTTCCGCTAGAATGAAGGTAGCCTCAGCCTCCCATGACCAAACCACCAGGTATTACAAAAGTGAGGATGCTGTGTTGGATCCCCTTGAAGGAAGCTCTACTATGTATGCACATGAAGGGAATAGTAACCAGTGCTCGAGGGGCCCTGCCTCTAGCCAGGAAGAGGCACAGGAAAACTGAGTCTTTTGGACTGTGTGGATTTGATGGCCTGGCACATCAGAGCCACAGAAATATGAAGCTTTGGTTGATACTGGTTCGCAGTGTACCCTAATGCCGTCAGAACATGAGGGAACAGAACCTATTTCCATTGCTGGGGTAACAGGGGGATCACAAGAATTTACTCTGTTGGAAGCCGAGGTGAGCCTGACTAGGAAGGAGTAGCAGAAACATCTGATTGTGACTGGCCCAAAGTCTCTGAGTATTCTGGGCATAGACTTTCTCAGGAATGGCTATTACAGAGACCCTAAGGGACTCAGGTAGACTTTTGGAATAGCTGCCGTGGAGGCAGAGGACATTAAGAAATTGAACACCTTGCCTGGACTATCAGAGAACCCATCTGCAGTAGGACTCCTGAAGGTAGAAGAGCAACGAGTACCTGTTGCCACCTCGACGGTGCATCGCCGGCAGTATCAGACGAATCGAGATGCCGTGATCCCCATTCACAAGATGATCCGAGAGCTGGAGAGCCTAGGGGTGGTCAGCAAAACCCACTCACCCTTCAATAGCCCCATTTGGCCTGTGCACAAGTCTGACGGAGAATGGAGACTGACTGTGGACTATCGGGCCTTGAATGAAGTGACACCACCACTGAGCGCTGCCATGCCGGATATGCTGGAACTTCAGTATGAGTTGGAGTCCAAGGCGGCAAAGTGGTACGCCACAACTGACATTGCTAACATGTTTTTCTCCATTCCTTTGGTAGTAGAATTCAGGCCTCAGTTTGCTTTCACCTGGAGGGGAGTGCAGTACACCTGGAACTGATTGTCCTATGGGTGGAAACACAGCCCCACCATCTGCCATGGACTATCTCATGCTGCACTGGAAAAGGGTGAGGCTCCGGAACATCTACAGTACATCGATGACATCATTGTGGGGGGGAATACGGCAAGAGAAGTGTTTGAGAAAGGAGAGAAGATCATCCAGATTCTCCTGGAAGCCAGTTTTGCCATCAAGAAGAGCAAAGTCAAGGGACCTGCCAAAGAGATCCAGTTCCTGGGATTAAAGTGGCAAGACGGACGGCATCAGATTCCCACTGAGGTCATCAACAAGATCACCGCAATCTCTCTACTGACCAGCAAGAAGGAAACACAAGCTTTCCTAGGTGCCATAGGCTTTTGGAGAATGCACATTCCTGAGTACAGCCAGATTGTGAGCCCTCTCTACCTGGTTACCTGCAAGGAGAACGATTTCCAATGGGGCCCTGAACAGCAGCAAGCCTTTGCCCAGATCAAGCAGGAGATTACTCATGCTGTAGCCCTTGGCCCAGTCAGGACAGGACCAGATGTGAAGAACGTGCTCTACTCTGCAGCTGGGAACCACGGTCTGTTCTGGAGCCTTTGGCAGAAGGTGCCTGGTGAGACTCGAGGCCGACCACTGGGATTCTGGAGGTGAAGTTACAGAGAGTCCGAAGCCAACTGCACTCCCACAGAGAAGGAAATCTTCGCTGCTTACGAAGGAGTTCAAGCTGCCTCGGAAGTGACTAGCATGGAAGCACAACTCCTCCTGGAACCCTGACTATGGGTGGATGTTCAAAGGAAAGGTTCCCTCTACCCACCACGCCACCAATGCCACATGGAGCAAATGAATTGCTCTCATCACTCAGCATGCCCGTATTCAAAACCCGAACTGCCCTGGGATTTTGGAAGTAATTACCAACTGGCCAGAAAGTGAAAACTTTGATCTCACCAATGAAGAGGAACAAGAGCAAGTGACACATGCTGAAGAAGCTCCACCGTATAATCAGCTGCCAGCAGAAGAAACACGCTATGCACTTTTCACTGATGGTTCTTGTCGCTCCGTAGGGATGAACCGGAAGTGGAAAGCTGCCGTATGGAGCCCCACACAACAGGGTGCATAAGCCACTGAAGGAGAAGGTGGATCGAGTCAACTTGCGGAACTCAAGGCTATTCAGTTGGCCCTGGACATTGCTGAAAGAGAGAAGTGGCCAAAGCTCTACCTATACACTGATTTGTAGATGGTAGCCAATGCTCTGTAGGGTTGGCTGGAAAAGTGGAAAAAGGCGAACTGGCAGCGTAGGGGAAAAGCAATCTGGGCTGCTGATGAGTGGAAAGACATTGCTGCTCGGGTAGAGAAGCTACCTGTAAAAGTCCGCCATGTAGATGCCCACGTCCCCAAGAGTTGGGCTAATGAGGAGCACCAAAACAATGAGCAAGTAGATCAAGCTGCGAAGGTAGAAGTGTCAAAGATAGACCTAGATTGGCAACACAAGGGAGAGTTGTTCCTAGCACGATGGGCCCATGATGCCTCAGGTTATCAGGGCAGAGGTGCCACCTATAAGTGGGCACGTGACCGAGGGGTGGATCTAACCATGGACAGCATTTCTCAGGTTATCCATGACTGCGAGACGTGTGCTGCAATCAAGCAGGCCAAGCAAGTGAAGCCCCTATGGTATGGCAGGCGGTGGTCCAAATATAGGTATGGGGAAGCCTGGCAAATTGACTACATCACCCTTCCCCAAACCTGCCAAGGCAACCGCTACATACTGACCATGGTGGAAGCCACCACTGGATGGCTGGAAACCTACCCTGTGCCTCACGCTACTGCCCGGAACACCATCCTGGGTCTGGAAAAGCAAGTCCTGTGGAGACATGGCACCCCTGAGAGAATCGAGTCAGACAATGGGACCCATTTCTAGAACAGCCTCATAAACACCTGGGCCAGAGAACATGGCATTGAATGGATATATCACATCCCTTATCATGCACCAGCTGCTGGGAAAGTTGAACGGTGCAATGGACTACTTAAGACTACCCTGAAGGCACTTGGCAGAGGGACCTTCAAGGATTGGGAAATGAACTTAGCGAAAGCCACCTGGATGGTCAACACCCGAGGCTCCATCAATAAAGCTGGTCCTGCCCAGTCTGAACCCTAGCACACAGTGGATGGAGATAAAGTCCTTCTGGTACACATGAAAGGTATTTTAGGAAAGACTGTTTGGATAAACCCCACCTCAGGCAAGGGCAAACCCATCTGTGGGATTGTTTTTGCTCAAGGACCTGATTATGCTTGGTGGGTAATGCAGAAAGATGGAGAAACCTGTTGTGTGCCACAGGGAAACCTAATCTTAATTGAGAATTGTGTATAAGGTTTCATTGTGTATGTATATATATAAAATAGAGTTTATTGATTTGGATATGATACAAATGATAATAGAATAAGGGGTGGATAATGTCTTGGGTTGAAAAATGTAACCAAAAATGTGTATTCTATTTTCATCTGTTGGAACCGGTTGGGACATATTGTTCTTTATCTCTTGTAACTCTAGGGGGGGAAGAGAGCAGATGCCTTCTGTTAATGGGACAACTGATAACACCAGATAAGGCAGTGCCTTCTTATCTCTTCCTCCACCCATCCTCCTCCGAAGGACATCACCTGTGAATGGGCCATTTAAGGCCTCTCACATGACTGATAAGGTTACTTCATTCCATTGTGAGATGCTCCACTCAGTGGGAGGAGCCAAAGCCTTTCCACCAGCATAAAACCTGCAATCCCAAACACCAGTATAGCCGGTTTTCCACTGAATTCTCGGAGGAAGACCGGACACATCTTGCCAGCACTGGACCCTTTTTTTCTACAGGATCATCTTTACTTCACAGAACCACATCTGTTACTCCAGGAGGACTTATTTGGACTGCTTCCAACACCCTGACAACAGGGTGTCAGGTCATATCTCTGACTCTGTCAGGGTTTTCTAGGACCTTTGTTTTTTTGCTTGTTTGGGGTTTTTTTTTTTGTACTACTGCATTTGTATATTTTTTTATATTCCTAGTAAAGAAATTTCTATTCCTATTCCCATATTTTTGTCTGAAAGCTCCTAATTGCAAAATTGTAATAATTTGGAGGGAGGGGGCTTTTACATTCTCAATTCCAAGGGAAACTCCAGTTTTCCCTGACAGATACCTGTCTTTCCAAACCAAGACAGACAGAAACATGAGGCAACACAGAATTGCAGAAGAGAATCATTGAAGAGATTCACAGAATGGTGTGGGCAGGAAGGGACCCTAAAGATCATCGTGTTCCAACCCTCCTAGTATGGGCAAGAATGCCACCTCCTAGATAAGATTATATTTAAGAAGCTCCTAAATTAAATTTCACAGAGTCAGGAACACTTCCCCTACTGTGAAATCATAGAACCATCTAGCCAGAAAAGACCTTCAAGATCATTAAATCCAAGGCCACTTTTGCCATGAGAAAAAGCCTTCCAAGTGTCAAAATACATCTAAGTTACTTGAGGAGAGAGAGCAAATAATGTATTTCATATGATTCATAGAATCATAGAATGGTTCAGGTTCTGGAAAGGACTTTAAAGATCATCTAGTTTCAACCCCCTGCCATAGGCAGGGATGACTTCCACTAGACCAGATTGTTCACAGCCCCACCCAGCCTGGTCTTGAACTCTTCCAGGGATGGGGCATTCACATGTGAAGTTGTTGGTGGAGGGTTAAAAAAATATAATTTCTGGATTGAGTAATGTGTAGGGGGAGGAAAGTAGAGAACGTACAACTGGAACTTGACGCAGCTAGCTGGGAACAAGCGTCAGCTTCTGTAAACAGCTCCATGCTATTGTTTTAACCAAATCAAGTGTGGATCAGGGTAGAAGCGTAGGTATGATTTAAGATAGTAACTAAGGAATAGGATAATCAGTATCTAGGGGTGGGGGTTAGTTAACATGTGTATAATTTAAACTATAAAAATCACGAATCGACTCTGTATCCTTTGGACATCAGATTTGGGTGTATTATCACCCCTGTGTCCCACGCGCTGGAATAAAGAACCGCATATGATCGCCTTTGTGTGGTTATATGTTTTCCTACGCTAACAAAGTGAGGTGTTTTCCCCATTCTTTCAGTGCTCATGCAAAGCCACTATGCTGTGGTACTACTCAGTCCACACGGTGTAGGAGACTATTTTCAATTATGGTTCTTATGTGAAAAGATTGGTGTAGTTGAGAAAAACCCTATTATCTGTGCAGTGAAACAAACTCTTCCTCTGGTAAATTTAAATTACATTACCTTGACTTCTGTTCTCTTGAATGCCAGAAAAGCTGGTGGGGTCTCAGGTTTTAACTTCATTTCTGGTTTCTTGACCAATGGATCTTGCAAAGCTGGTGCAACTGAAACCACCACAGGAGCTGGTTTTTGAGGTGGTTTTTTTGTTTTCTGAGCCTGTATAAGTAGTAGGAAAAAAACCCCCTGAATTACTTATGGGACACATAACATGAACTGTTGTGACTGTTAACAAAAAGCACGAGCATTTTAAGATTGCAATCTAGACTTTATAATTTCAGCTTTAATGGTCCCTAAAATGAGGTAATAGGGGATGTGGAGATATGCTGGCTATGGTACTGGGGGCAGGGTCCAGCCAAAAAGCATCCTGAATAGAACTTTCTAGTTCAGCATGGAAAGAGTGTCAGTGTTGATGCTTGGAGAGCAGGAAAGCACTGGGCCTTTACAGGAAAAAGGCAAAGACAGGTGAACTTGCAGAAGACAAGGACATAGTCCAGCAGTACTGGGATGTAGGCTGTAAGTCTGCTAAAAAGTGGCAGGCAAAATGGCAGAATTCATGCCGAAACAAAACAAAGAAAGGTCATACTGAAGGCAACTGCTCAACAGCTAAATTGGCTACCCTGTGCAGGAACTGACCTCAAGCAAACACTCTTCTTGTTGGTGGAGGGTTAAAAAATGTAATTTCTGGATTGAGTAATGTGTAGGGGGAGGAAAGTAGAGAACGTACAACTGGAACTTGACGCAGCTAGCTGGGAACAAGCGTCAGCTTCTGTAAACAGCTCCATGCTATTGTTTTAACCAAATCAAGTGTGGATCAGGGTAGAAGCGTAGGTATGATTTAAGATAGTAACTAAGGAATAGGATAATCAGTATCTAGGGGTGGGGGTTAGTTAACATGTGTATAATTTAAACTATAAAAATCACGAATCGACTCCGTATCCTTTGGACATCAGATTTGGGTGTATTATCACCCCTGTGTCCCGCGCGCTGGAATAAAGAACCGCATATGATCGCCTCTGTGTGGTTATATGTTTTCCTACGCTAACATTTTTGGCGACCCAGATGGGACCTTGTGGGCGCAGCCAGGACCCCGCGACCCGATCACGCTCCAGCCGGCACCGGGTGATTTCTCGGGGAGCCCATCGGAGCCGCGACCCTCGCCGCTCACAACGACCCCTGGTGAGAGGTAAGGTTCTTTATTCTCTGGTCTGGGGGCCTGCCATTAAGACGCAGCGAAAGCTACGCTTGGTTGGGCAAAAGGAATTCCTGGTGGTATTGCCTAGGCAGCCGTCTGTCAGACATCGCAAAAGCGTTGCAGGTTCGGCATCTGTGGTTTTTATGTATCTGTAATATGGAGAAACTAAAAGGGTTAAAAGAGGTTTTGAGCAGCAATAATGCCTCTATACCAAGTTCTTCTCCGTTGGGTTGTTTGTTGGCACATTGGAAAGAGGGGAACTTCGGTCAGGAATTACGAAAAGATAAGTTGATTGAATATTGTAATGTTCACTGGCCAAAATACGCTTTGCCTGAAAATCAGAGGTGGCCGAAAAACGGGTCTTTTGATGTGAAGGTTATTATGCAACTTAGATCGCTTTGTACACAAGATGGAAGGGTAGAACAATTACCATATATTGACTTATTTCTGTGCTTGCTTGAGAAACCGGTTTTGTGGCTTGACAAAATGAAAGCAATGAAGCTTGAGAATAATAAGTGTCTGGCTTGCGTCCAAAATAAGCATTGTATGGAACATGCAGTTTTAAGTGAAATTTTAGGGGAAAAAAGAGATGAACTGGAATCGGAATTATTGGTATCTCCCATGGCTCCCGGAACCACCACGGCCCCCTCAACACCAAGTTCTACCCCGCTCACCCTGACCCCACCTGATTCTCTTACACCCCCCTCGCTTGCGCCAGCACAATATGTTTCACCCCCACCTTTGTCTGCTGAAGGTAATTATCCTCCTCTGCCTGTGCCAGCCGCTCCTCCGCTTGCCCCTCCTCCGCCTGCCCAGGTGCCTGTCCCTCCTCCGCCTGCTCAGAGAACCCCCCCTTCTCCACATACACCTGCTCAAAGCTATCCTGCTCCCCCGCCCACACCCGCTGAAAGAAGATATACTGATCTTCAAGTAGACAGTGAGCAAGGAAGAACTCAGCTTGCCTTTATTTTCCTGGGCCAGGCACAAGAAGATATTAGGAAAAAGGTACAGAAACTGGAAGGGGAAGAGTTAAGAAACTTAGATAAACTCCTAGAAGTTGCCTGGAAAGTTTATAATAAGAGGGACAGAGAAATTGTCAAGAAACAGGGGCAAAGCCTTATAGCAGTTTTACAGAGACAGGGGCAGAGACGTAGTAAAAGTGGTCGTGGCGTTAATAGAGGTAGCTTTGGCAGAGGTTCTAGTCATGGTAGATTAAGTCTGAATCAGTGTGCATATTGTCGGATGGAGGGACACTGGAAAAGGGAGTGTCCAAACCAGTTTAGCCAGAATGGTCAGCCTCAGTTAGACAGTATGTTTAATCAAAGTAGTGAGCATCAGCTGGATGGTGTAGCCAGGGTCATGGTTTTACATGAGAGGGAGCCAGGATCAAGAGAGCCCATGGTGACTTTGCATTTAGAAGGAAAAGACGTAGATTTTCTCATTGACACGAGGGCCACACATTCTGTACTAAATTATCTTGAGGGGCAAATCGGGAACAAGTCAGCAGCAGTCATTGGAGCCACAGGGAAGGAGGAGGTACGGCCATTCTTGCAACCCCTAGAATTGAGCTTTGAAGATAAGATCTTGACCCATGAATTCTTATACATGCCAGACTGCCCAACTCCGCTCTTAGGGCGCAATCTACTGGCAGCACTGGAGGCAGTAATTACTTTTGAGAATAGTGAACTCGTAATGAAAATTCCGGAGTCTAAGACAGAAAAGATTTTGATGATAAAAGAAAAACCAATTTCTAATATTCCTAAAGAAGTAGAAGATGCAGTAATTCCCTCTGTCTGAGAAACAGATGTACCTGGAAAATCTAAATTGGCACAACCGGTACATGTAGAGTTAAAAGAAGGAGCAAAAGCTGTACGAATCAAACAATACCCTATAAAACCAGAAGCACGACAGGGAATAGCAAAGACCAGTGATAAATTTTTAAAATATCGAATTCTAGAGGAATGTAAATCAGAATACAACACCCCAATTTTCCCAGTGAAGAAACCCAATGGTGAGTATAGAATTGTACAGGATTTAAGAGGTATAAATGAAATAACAAAAGACATTCATCCAGTAGTTGCCAATCCCTATACATTGTTAGCATCCGTAAAAGAGATATATAAATGGTTTACTGTAATTGACTTAAAAGATGCTTTCTTCTGTATACCCCTTGACCAAGAAAGTAGGAAACTATTTGCCTTTGAGTGAGAACATCCAGAAAGTAGAAGAAAAACTCAGCTCACCTGGACTCGATTACCGATGGGGTACAAGGAGTCCCCCACTCTCTTTGGAAGTCAAATGGCCAAAGAACTGGAAATCTGGACCAGAGAAGGGCAAGTACCAAGAGACCAATATTTATTACTCCAGTATGTAGATGACATTTTGATTGCAACAAAAGAAGAAATGACCTGCATAAAGGTAACCATTGAGATCTTAAATTCATTAAGAATGAGAGGGTATAAAGTATCCAGAGAAAAAGCACAAATTGCCCAACAGACTGTGATTTACCTGGGATGTGAAATCTCACAAGGGCAGAGAAAACTAGGTACTAATCGTATTCAAGCTATCTGTGCTATTCCAGAGCCCCAGAATCTACACGAGCTGCGAATCTTCCTCGGAATGACAGGGTGGTGTCGCCTGTGGATCATGGACTATGGACTGATTGCAAAACCCTTGTACGAGGCTCAGAAGACGCAGCCGTTCACCTGGGGCAAACCACAGAAAGAGGCCTTCCAGAAGTTAAAGGAAGCACTGACAACTGCTCCTGCTTTAGAGTTACCTGATCTGTCTAAAGACTTTCAGCTGTACGTGCATGAAAGGCAGCGACTGGCACTGGGAGTCCTGACCCAACGACTGGGAAGCTGGAAAAGGCCGGTGGGTTACTTTTCCAAACAACTCGACAATGTAAGTGCCGGATAGCCTTCATGTCTGCGGGCAGTGGCAGCTACCGTGCTGCTGATACAAGAAGCCAGGAAGCTCACAATGAGAAGACACATAGATGTCTATGTGCCACACATAGTAACTACAGTCCTAGAACAAAAGGGGGGCCATTAGCTCTCTCCAAGCCAGATGATGAAGTTTCAGGTAACCCTGACTGAGCAAGATGATGTTGCACTAAAAACAACTAACCTCTTAAATCCAGCTCTATTTCTAGGTGCCACAGCTGAGGAAGGTCCATTAGAGCATGACTGTCTAGAAGTCATCGAGCACACTTATTCAGCAAGAACAGATCTGAAGGATGTCCCCCTGGAGCAACCAGAGTAGGAACTCTTTACAGATAGAAGCAGCTTCATGGAGAATGGAGCCAGATACGCGGAATATGCGGTAACTACAATTGATGTAGTAATAGAGGCAAAATCACTACCACCTAACACGTCTGCACAAAGGGCAGAACTAATCGCATTAACCAGAGCACTCGAGCTGAGTGAAGAGAAGACAGTGAATATCTAGACTGACTCCAAATATGCCTTTGGAGTAGTGCATGTACACGGAGCTTTATGGAAAGAAAGAGGACTGCTGTCCTCTCAAGGGACAAATATTAAACATCAAGATGCAGTCCTACAATTGATAGATGCAGTGCAAAAACCTGAACAAGTAGCAATCATGCACTGCAAGGCACATCAATCAGGCAACTCCAAAATTTGTGAAAGAAATCGAAAAGCAGATTAGGCAGCCCGTCAAGTAGCGCGAGAGGTGCAGAAAACAATGGCGTTGATACCATCAAGACTTAATATCTCTCAATTTAATTTGCCTCCGAAGCCAAACTATACAATTGAAGATGACAGACTAGCACAACTGCTGAAAGCACAGAAGAACGCAGAAGGGTAGTATGTAACCGCACAAGGGCAAATAGTGGTACCTCCTTTGGTAATGAGAGAAATTTTACAGGTAAAACATAATGAGTGTCACTGGGGTGCAGAGGCGTTAGTAAAGTGGTTAAGACAATACCTAATCTCAGTACGGATGCAAACAATGGCCAAGTCAGTAATGTCTAAATGTGAAATCTGTCTGAAAAACAATCCCGTAGCTAGACGACAGGCACAGTTAGACAGAATTCGGATAGGAATAGAACCAGGAGACTATTAGCAAGTAGATTTTGCAGAACTGCCAAAAACTCGAAGATACAAATACCTGTTAGTAGGAGTTGACACGTTTTCTAGATGGCCAGAAGCCCTTCCCTGTCGCACAAACCAAGCAAAGGAAACAGTTAAGTGGTTATTACAAGAAATCATTCCCAAGTTTGGGGTGCCCCTAGGGATATCATCAGACAGAGGCCCACACTTCATAGCCACGGTAGTACAAGAGGTAAGCAAGTTATTAAGATTATCTCTTGGGACCTCCACACACCATGGAGACCCCAGTCAAGTAGGCAAATAAAAAAAATGAACCAGACACTGAAGAAGCAGATCAGTAAAATATGCCAGGAAGCCAAACTGCAGTGGCCACAAGCTTTGCCGATCGCATTGCTGAGGGTTCAGATAAAGCCTAGGAGTAAGATGTCAGTTAGTCCTTATGAAATATTGTATGAGAAACCATATGAATCTCCTAACCCCAATCCAAATGTTCATGTCACAGAGAAACAAGATGTGTATAATTATGTTCTGTCCCTCGGGAAAACTCTAGCTCGGCTTCGAAGTGTTCTCGTGTGGAACAGACCACTGGCCCTGGAAAATCCAGTCCACAATATCGAACCAAGAGATGAGGTATACATCAAAACCTAGAACGAAGAACCACTAAAAGAGAAGTAGACTAGTCCCCATCAGGTACTGCTAACCACCTTTACAGCAGTCAAAGTAGCTAGAGTAGAACCCTGGATACACTACACGCGTGTGAAGAAGGTCCCTCGTGGAATCCAGACGTGGGCTGTAGAAACTTTTGGACCAACAAAGCTGAAGCTGAAATGTCTGTAACTGTTCAAATAGTATTGGTAACTGTGCTCATGCTCTTCCTGTGGGTAATGTTAATTTCATGGATACTAATGTCACCAGTAGAGATTGCTGTTACTTTAAGATATAGGATACAGAAGAGTCAACTAACAACTCTTCATTCTAGAATGAAGAGAGAGATACAGGCAAAACCACAAGTAATAGAAATTTCTAATGAAATTCGGGCTGAGAATGTAATGATTAGATTAGTCAGAGACTTTGCCAAAATGCATAATACCAGCAGAATAACAGCCTGCCTGCCAATACCAAAGGCAGCAGGGGACCCAGTAAGCTAAGGAATAATAACGTCAAAATTACCTGAAATCGGAGGGAACAAAACAATTAACTGTAAACAAGTACCAGAGTCAAAGGTAGTAGTCAGAGAATACTAGAAAATAACAGAAGATTCCTATATGCAACCCATGAGAAAGAGTGCATTCTTAGTAATAGCAAATTAGGACAAATCATAGAGTAGTGGGTTAAAGACCAAGACCTTGCAAAATAGCAATGTTGGTTTCTACACTATCAAAAGATCAGGGACAATGCTACAGAAAGTGTTGTAGTGTAGAAATGTGAAGAGAAAGATTAGAAAGGACTGGAACCTTAAGACAGTGCATAGTCTGTGAGCATCCTCCAGAAATTCCAATATATGGAAAGCACACCCTAGTGCATTAAATAGAAAAGCTCTGAAAATGAGACAGATCCCACAGTGACGAATACTGATACTAGTAGTCAGAAAGAGGCAAATAAGGTAAGTTAGTAGGTATGTAAGAAAATTTATAATTGCACCTCTGATAATCTAGAAATGAAACAGTGGTCACCATTGGCAATAGCCTTACAAATTGGTTGTGCCTGCAGGAAAATTAAACACAAACAAGGCAAAATAGATTCTAAGATTATAGTAAGATGTAGCAAGAGTACAATTCGAAGTCCAAGACCATTTGTATGGGCAATGAGTGATGGCACATAGACAACACACTTGCCTATGGACGAAGAGGTAAGAGAAATCACCCTGGGCCTTCCCACTTTATGTCCAATTTAAAAGAAATCCCCATTTAACAGGAGCGGTGAAGCCTTGCAAATAAAAGCAAAGCGAGATGTCTCAGAAGACAAGAACCCAGATGACACTTAGAAGGAACCCTCTAGTGGAGTAAAGATTAAGTAGGCCCTAGAATCCTTGTTTAGTCCCATTGCAAATTATCGAAATAGAGAAATGCTATATAGACTCACAGGTCAGGTAGACAGATTAACAAGAATCACACGAGAGAGATTTAGAGAACTCAATGTGCAGTTACAAGCCACCACCAAAATGACCCTGCAAAATCGTTTGGCTTTAGATATGTTACTTTTGAAAGAACACGGAGTGTGTAGATATTTAAAGGGACAAATCGACCATTGCTGCATCCACATCCCAAATGTAACTGCAGATGTAGAACATGACATCAGTCAGTTAAAACAAATAGAGCATGAGGCACAAAAAGAACAAAAAGATTTAGCTACTAGCTAGTTGAGTAAAATCTTTGAAAGATTAGGATGGAATGTGAGTTCATGAATAAAGTCTATCCTTGAAAATCTGATAATTTTACTGATTATATTTTTAGTAATTTGGTTAGTTTACAGAATCCTGAAGAGAGAGATACAGAAAAAGGCATCTTAGAACAGAACCATAATGAAAGCATTGGCACGGGACCCAGCACCTTCAATCCGCAACAACATCCCAGACAAAGCCTATGACAACAGAAGATTTAAAAATGAACATCCAGTATGAACTCTAAAGCCTAATAGACTGTTTTAAGTGAAAGCATTTACACTTAGTATATTAGAGTGAAAATACTTTCAAAGGGGGGAATGTTGGTGGAGGGTTAAAAAATGTAATTTCTGGATTGAGTAATGTGTAGGGGGAGGAAAGTAGAGAACGTACAACTGGAACTTGACGCAGCTAGCTGAGAACAAGCGTCAGCTTCTGTAAACAGCTCCATGCTATTGTTTTAACCAAATCAAGTGTAGATCAGAGTAGAAGCGTAAGTATGATTTAAGATAGTAACTAAGGAATAGGATAATCAGTATCTAGGGGTGGGGGTTAGTTAACATGTGTATAATTTAAACTATAAAAATCACGAATCGACTCTGTATCCTTTGGACATCAGATTTGGGTGTATTATCACCTCTGTGTCCCGCACGCTGGAATAAAGAACCGCATATGATCGCCTCTGTGTAGTTATATGTTTTCCTACGCTAACATTCTGAGTTCAAAAGCCTGATGATCACCAGAATAATCATGTATTTCAGTCTATGTTGGTACATCCTAGGCCAGGATCTTACTTTGCCTTTTTTCCCTTTTTCTTAGTGTAGCCATTTCAACAGATAACACTTGCTAAGTTATCGCAGAACAGTTTCAAAACACATTTTCTGCTGTATCTTTCTGTATTCTGGGTGTGATCTTAAAACATCAAAACTAAAGTCACTAACATTGCATGCACCCAAAGGTGCTGTCTTATATTTCTTTTTCATAGTGAGATGAGTGGGATTCTGGTAGGATACTGTTCAGTCATACAGATAAATCAAAATAAAGGCATATATATATATATATGTATATTTACTGGAATGTGCTACCCTCAGCTCATTTTTGACCCTGAGAATATTCAACACGTCAGATTGAAATTTGCAGTCTTGTCCTACAGGAAAAAAACACATTCATATCCAAAGCTGAGAAGAAAACTTAAACTGCAGGGCTATTACTAAAGGCTGAGTATCACCTGAAATAAAAAAAAAAAAGGTTTTAACTTCTGCTTGCCAAGCAGGGAACAATCTCTTCTTCACTCACCTTCTGATTTTTAAAAAGCTTTGTTTAAGAAGTGCTTTACAGAATACTCTTTGAGATGCTATATTAAAAACCACAGCTGCAGCAAGGGAAGCACTGCTGAGAAAAATGGTTCTCCAGTGTGCTTCCTAAGACTTGTCTAACCCAGGAAATATTCTCACACAGTAGAAACAGCCTGCTGTATTCAAATAGTGCTCACACGAGACAAAAGACTGACTCCTACCATTCTCTTCATCTGCCTGGTACAGCGGGCACAATACCAGACAAGTCGAGGATCATTCACTTCCTTGTCTGTCACCTGAGGTTTATGGCAATCCTGGTGGTAGAGATTATGGCACTCCTGACACTCCACTAGCTGATTCACAAAAGTAACTGTCATTTGCCTGCAGAGCAAATAGTTAAGAACAGATTATGGGAGAAAGCACTTAGAGGATTATCCAATTGTTGAAAATTTTGCAAGGCTTAAGATAAAAAATAAAAATATTTTTCCTTTCACATATATTTTCTACCTGTGGCAAATCAAATGTATTCCTTTTCTTCCTGTATCAGTTCTTCCTAACCAGTATTTTAGAAATTTGGTATTTTTTCAAGGTAATGTCTTTCAAGAAATTTGAAGACTTTCATTCTATTATACATGTGTATATGACAGTCTTGATTTTCCTGTTTGATTTTTAGCTTAGAGATCTAAGTCTTGCCCACTTTGGTTCACCCGGGCATTTTATGGATACATCACAGTATGCCAATTACAACTTCCTTATTATAATAGCATATGAGGGCCTGGTCTCCATTTGGGTAATTTTGCTGTCAGTTGCAGAGCAATACAGTTAAAGAACAAGTAATTTCTCAGTGACAAGCATGTAGGAGTGCTTTCTGCTAAAGGATTCAAAAGCATCATCACCCAACCTCTATGCTGCTTTGAAGATATTTTATTAGCCATCCCTTTGGTCCCTACCACATAAACAAACACGAGGAGTTTGAGATAATACCAGAATCACAGAGAGATGGAATAGAAAGGATTAATTGTGCAGTCCTGCCTTGAAGCAAACATGCAAGCTGGTGATGAGGGCTTCATTTTGCGTGGGTCTTGCTGAAAGTAATCACACTGTATAAATGACACATTAGTGATATATACATG
Organism: Prinia subflava; assembly: GCF_021018805.1. Classification (NCBI taxonomy): domain Eukaryota; kingdom Metazoa; phylum Chordata; class Aves; order Passeriformes; family Cisticolidae; genus Prinia; species Prinia subflava. Next base: position 435,026 of record NW_026960612.1, read on the forward strand.
GCTGGGAGTCTGCCTGTGAATTACCCAAATACCATTTTCCTAACGATTCCTTCTTTTAGATGACAAATCAATCTATTTTATTACTAAGCTGCTTTTGCTGATATCCCCGAGGAGCAGGTACCCAGGTAACCATGGAAACTCTATTTGCAGATACATGGGTAAAGGTAATCCCTTATTTCTTTATATAACAGAAAAACAAAGTCTGAAGGTATTGTCCATATAAGTACTGGAACATTTTCTAAGAAAGATTTCTCTTTCAAACAGGCTACTTAAAAACAGAAAGGGAAACCTTTCTAAAATTCTAGGGGCCATTATTTTACATTCAGGATATTTAAAAGATGTTTTGTTTGTTTTTTAATTCCTAAATAAACTGGATCAGAACAAATAGTCTCAAGGAGGGAGACTCACCCTATTTTAAAATTACAAAAACCAATCCCCGACTGATTAGAACCCCATGAACTCTTCATGCTCAGAAGCACGTTAAATCACTTACTTTTAAATTATAAGATAACTAAGAAACAAACCTAATGATTTTTTTACCTTCAAAACCAACCAACCAAACAACTATTCACAGAAAATTAGGTTGTTATTTCCAAATCAGTCTTTTAAAAATATTTTTTGGGGAGGAAGACTTTGCTATCATCTACAAACTGCATGTACTATTTCCTCTTTGTACAAGTGAGGAGCCAGTGAGGAGCCTCCATAACTGGTGAGTTGTCCTGTTTTCCCAAGGCCTACAGGTACTGGAGAGGATGAAGTTATTTTAATACTCCCTCCCTCCTTATGCCTAACTTAGTAAAAAGAACAACTAACTTGATATAAAAGAACAAGAAGAAAAACACCACAGGCATCAATATTACTCCTAATAGCTATGAAAATACATTTGACACCTGGCAAATCTTGAAGAAACATTTCATGCCTCTGCTTTAGTTTTAACATCTATAAAAAGGAATAGTTCATATTCAAAAGCACTTTTTTGCATTTGTGAACCCACAGCTGGGTTCTTGCTAGCTTGCCTTCTTAAGCAATATAAATATAAACTCTTTTGCTATGAACTCCACCTACTCTGCAATTTGACATGTTTTCATTCACAACTGTTTGAATAATTGAGTTATTAAAAGATGTAATTTTAAAAACGTACAGGGTTGTTATTATTTTGGCTCAAGACATTACCCCAAAAAGGGTGCACATTTTGAAAGCAAGCAATAAATAGAGGAATACTGTCTGACCAATGTGCTGGATTCAGAACTTTAAAGCACAATTCCTCTGAAAAACATCCAGTCCAGCATGAGCTGGAGACAAGACAACCATGTGACATCAGTTTCAGCAGGTTCCATGTAAAATGAAAACAATCCAGAGTGTTGGGGTGACTGTTATCTCTCTCTCTCTCTATTGAGTTGTTCCATCCCTGGCAGTGCTTCTCCCTCTGTCTGGCATCAGAGATATTTTAGTTAGCCAGGGGAGATTCATCTTTTGCAAGAACACTGGAGTCAGTGACCATGAACTGGTGTCCTGGGGTGACAGGACATTTTCATGCTTTGTATCCCAAATCGTGGGTTTTTTTCCTGTTCCCATGTTCCCAGTTTGTTTTGTCTATAGCCGAGCCCCTCCCCCGGCTGCTTGCTTCTGGCTTGCTGCTAGCTTTAGGCTGCTTTGCTGGCTTTGCTCTCTTGCTTTCTGCTTTTTGCTTGCTTATTTGCCATTTTTTCTGCTTTTGTGTTTCCCCTTCTTTCCTTCCTCCCTTCCCTGAAGACATCGGACCTGCTTCGGGCCCTGATTTGGGAACATCAAGGGAAAACCCCCCGGAGTCTGCACCTGAAAGAAGCTTTGGCACCCTCCCCAGCAGAGACTGCTCACCCTCTCTTGGACTGGTGAAAATATTTGTTGTCATCTCGGACTGTTTTTCTTGTGTTGGGGAGTGTTTCTTCGTTGTTTCTCAATAAACAAGTTTTTTCCACTTTTCCTCTGAGGAAATTCCTCCCGAACCCGGTGGTGGGGGAGGGAGTTGTGGGAATTTTCCCCTAAATTTGTTTTAAACTAGGACAAACATTTTTGGTGGCCCGTACGGGGAGACGATCATACAAAGTGGAAAAAACTTGATTCTAATAATATTTTGGTTTCTGTTGTTTTGTGGGCATATTGGTATGTCTCTTTTTGAAGGTATAATGTCATTTGGAGTGAAAGCCTGCCTCTATTTCTGGTCATTAGGGTTCTTTGAAGTTTTAATACCTTTTTGGTTGTTAGGTTTATTCTCTTATCCAGCAATAGCTCCGATATTGTCCCTGATGCATAGCTTTTGTAACCTTGGGGCACTAAGCAGAATATTTATCGGGCTGGGCTTGGTTGTGATGATTTGCAAGAGGTTTATAAAAATGTTGCTATCGTTTCCAGGAATGGATGGTTCATGGTTATGGTTGTGTACTCAGTTTGTTAGGGGAGAGGCAGGGGAGGAGGCTTTTCAGCCTTTGCTCTCCTTCTTCTCCTCCGAATTGTTTACATCTCTATTAGAAAATGTTTGGTCCTCCCTGACTGCCAAGGACACCATCTTTCTGGCATTTAATTTAGTAAGCTTTCTTTATACTGTCTGCAGTTTATATAAGATGAAGGCTGAGATTTCTAGAGGGGCTGGTGAGACTCCTGATTTAGGAGTAAAACCAAGGGTGAAGAATTCTGAGTGGCGTGGGAAATGGGAGGATATGGGCCAAATTTTAAAGGAGTTTTCTGATCCTGTAGTCTGGGACTTGCCATCTGAACAAATTCAGAACCCAGCTGAGGTGGTAGAGATCATTTTTTCAGATGATATAACAACTAGGAATCCAGACTTCATACCGTGAACACCTGTAATGTGGAGGAAAGTTGTGCGCCTTGGGCCACCTGAATACGCTTCTGCTCTAGCAATAATGAAGCGGGATGAGATATATGAGACTGTGCTCGATATGGCAAAGAAGCTTCGGGCATATGCAGATGCTGTACATGGCCCGACTCATGCCAGAATTGCAGCTGTGGAAACACGACTGCAGAAATTAGAAGATAAAATAGAGGAAAGTCGTAAGAAACTCAGGGAAGAGATTAAGGAGGACCTCCTCCAAATCTCAGCTGTACAAATTAGAGGCCCTAGTATCCAACGCAGACGTTCCTCTGTTGGGGAGAGAAGGTACACCCCACGAGCTGAGTTGTGGTTCTTCCTACGTGAGTCTGGAGAAAACATGAGGAGATGGGATGGGAAGCCTACTGCTGCTCTGGCATAACGGGTGCGTGAATTGAAGGAAGGTAGGAAAAGGGAAGCAGCTCCAGTTGCCCGTAGTCGAACTGTCAGGCATAATGATGATGATGACTTGTCCGATCCCCTTGAAGGAACCTCCAAGACATATGTCTCAGGAAAGAAGGATAACCAGGCTTAGAGGGGCCCTGCCTCTAGCCAGGTAGAGGTTAGGGAAAACTGAGTTTTTTGGACAGTATGGGTTCTATGGCCTGGCACATCAGAGCCACAGAAATATAAAGCTTTGGTTGATACCGGTTCTCAGTGTACCCTAATGCCGTCAGAACATGAGGGAACAGAACCTATTTCCATTGCCGGTGTGACAGGGGGATCACAAGAATTGACCCTGTTGGAAGCCAAGGTGAGCCTGACTGGGAAGGAGTGGCACGAACATCCGATTGTGACTGGCCCAGAGGCTCCGAGTATTCTGGGCATAGACTATCTCAGGAATGGCTATTACAAAGACCCTAAGGGGTTCAGATGGGCTTTTGGAATAGCTGCCGTGGAGGCAGAGGGCATTAAGAAATTGAACACCTTGCCTGGACTGTCAGAGAACCCATCTGCAGTAGGACTCCTGAAGGTAGAAGAGCAATGAGTACCTCTTGCCACCTCGACAGTGCATCGCCGGCAGTATCGAACAAATTGAGATGCTGTGATCCCCATTCACAAGATGATTCGAGAGTTAGAGAGCCAAGGGGTGGTTAGTAAAACCCACTCACCCTTCAACAGTCCCATCTGGCCTGTGTGTAAATCTGAAGGAGAATGGAGATTGACAGTGGATTACCGTGCTTTGAATGAAGTGACTCTACCGCTGAGCGCCGCTGTGCCGGACATGCTGGAACTCCAGTACAAGCTGGAGTCCAAGGCAGCAAAGTGGTATGCCACAATCGACATCGCTAATGCGTTTTTCTCCATTCCTCTGGCTGCAGAATGCAGGCCTCAGTTTGCTTTCACCTGGAGGGGCGTGCAGTACACCTGGAACCGACTGCCCCAGGGGTGGAAGCACAGTCCTACCATCTGTCATGGACTGATCCAGACTACGCTAGAAAAGGGTGAGGCTCCAGAACATTTACAATACATTGATGATATCATTGTGTGGGGAAACACAGCAGCAGAAGTGTTTGAGAAAGGAGAGAAAACCATCCAAATTCTCCTGGAAGCTGGCTTTGCCATTAAGAAAAGTAAAGTTAAGGGACCTGCTCGGGAGATCCAGTTCCTGGGAGTGAAGTGGCAAGATGGACGGCGCCAGATTCCTTCTGATGTCATCAACAAAATCACAGCTATGTCCCCACCAACCAACAAGAAGGAAACACAAGCTTTCTTAGGTGCCATAGGTTTCTGGAGGATGCACATTCCTGAATATAGTTAGATTGTGAGCCCTCTTTACTTGGTTACCCGTAAGAAGAATGATTTCTATTGGGGCCCTGAACAGCAGCAAGCCTTTGCCCAGATCAAGCAGGAGATCGCTCATGCGGTAGCCCTTGGCCCAGTCAGGACAGGACCAGAGGTGAAGAACGTGCTCTACTCTGCAGCCGGGAACCATGGCCTGTCCTGGAGCCTTTGGCAGAAGGTGCCTGGTGAGACCCGAGGCCGACCACTGGGATTCTGGAGTCGGAGCTACAGAGGGTCTGAAGCCAACTACACCCCAACAGAGAAAGAAATGTTGGCCGCATATGAAGGAGTCCAAGCTGCTTCAGAAGTGATTGGTACTGAGGTACAACTCTTCCTGGCACCTCGACTACCCGTGCTGGGGTGGATGTTTAGAGGAAAGGTTCCCTCCACCCACCATGCTACCAATGCTACATGGAGCAAGTGGATTGCCCTCATTACACAGCGCGCCCAAATTGGGAAACTAAATCGTCCTGGGATTTTGGAGGTAATTACAAATTGGCCTGAGGGTGAAAGCTTCAGTCTCACTGGTGAAGAGGGAGAAGAGCAAGTGACCCGTGCTGAAGAAGCTCCACCATATAACCAACTGCCGGCAGAAGACACACGCTACGCTCTTTTTACTGATGGTTCCTGTCGCCTTGTGGGGATGAACCGGAAGTGGAAAGACATCGCTACCCGGTTAGAGAAACTACCTGTGAAGGTTCGCCATGTAGATGCCCATGTCCCTAGAAGCAGAGCTAATGAGGAGCAGCAGAACAATCAGCAGGTAGATGAGGCTGCAAAGATAGGGGAGTTGAAGATAGACCTTGACTGGGAGCACAAAGGAGAGCTGTTCCTAGCACAATGGGCCCATGATGCCTCAGGCCACCAGGGTAGAGATGCCACCTATAAGTGGGCACGAGACCGAGGGGTGGATCTAACCATGGACAGCATTTCTCAGGTTATCCATGACTGTGAGACATGTGCTGCCATTAAACAGGCTAAGCGGGTGAAGCCCCTCTGGTATGGGGGGTGGTGGTCCAAGTACAAGTATGGGGAGGCTTGACAGATTGATTACATCACACTGCCTCAAACCCGCCAAGGCAAGCGCCATGTGCTAACCATGGTAGAAGCCACTACGGGATGGTTGGAAACCTACCCCGTGTCTCATGCTACAGCCCGCAACACCATCCTGGGCCTTGAAAAGCAGGTCCTTTGGAGGCATGGTACTCCTGAGAGGATTGAGTCAGACAATGGGACTCATTTTAAAAATAATCTTATTAACAACTGGGCTAGGGCACATGGCATCGAGTGGGTGTACCACATCCCCTACCATGCACCAGCTGCAGGTAAAGTGGAGAGGTACAATGGATTGTTAAAAACCACTTTGAAAGCATTGGGTGGGGGGTCTTTCAAGAACTGGGAGCAGCATTTAGCAAGAGCCACCTGGTTAGTTAACACTCAAGGTTCCACCAACCGAGCAGGTCCTGCCCAGTCTGAGCCCCTTAATATAGTAGATGGAGATAAAGTCCCAGTGGCCCATGTCAGAGGTTTGTTGGGGAAGACAGTATGGATTAATCCTGCCTTGAGTACAGGCAAACCCATTTGTGGGATTGTCTTTGCTCAAGGACCAGGTTATACCTGGTGGATAATGCAGAAAGATGGGACAACCCGTTGTTTACCTCAGGGAGATCTGATTGTGGGATGATATCATTGTTCGCTGAGCGTTACCACCATTATCTGTACGTTAGATCATACAGATATGAGACAGAAGGAAACGTGAAAGTGTCAAAGGTCTGAGCAAGTAAGATGGAAGGAAATGTGTAAGTGTGGAAGGTTTGAGCAAGTGAGAAGAAAGTTTTTTTCCATTGTGTTCAGTGACATGTTCACGATATGGGATAAGGGGTGGAATGTCCTGGGGTGACAGGACATTTTCATGCTTTGTATCCCAAATCGTGGGTTTTTTTCCTGTTCCCATGTTCCCAGTTTGTTTTGTCTATAGCTGAGCCCCTCCCCCGGCTGCTTGCTTCTGGCTTGCTGCTAGCTTTAGGCTGCTTTGCTGGCTTTGCTCTCTTGCTTTCTGCTTTTTGCTTGCTTTTTGCCATTTTTCTGTTTTTGTGTTTCCCCTTCTTTCCTTCCTCCCTTCCCTGAAGACATCAGACCTGCTTCGGGCCCTGATTCGGGAACATCAAGGGAAAACCCCCCGGAGTCTGCACCTGAAAGAAGCTTTGGCACCCTCCCCAGCAGAGACTGCTCACCCTCTCTTGGACTGGTGAAAACATTTCTTGTCATCTCGGACTGTTTTTCTTGTATTGGGGAGTGTTTTTTCGTTGTTTCTCAATAAACAAGTTTTTTCCACTTTTCCTCTGAGGAAATTCCTCCCAAACCTGGTTGTGGGGGAGGGAGTTTTACCCTAAATTTGTCCTAAACTAGGACAACTGGTAGAAGCAAAGCCTTCAGCAGCCAGGTTAAACACGGATTGTGGAACAGCTAATGGATCTGCTTTTCCAGGTCTTGGCTACACTGGGCACAGGAGTTGCATTTTCTTTCCTCAGTTTCTTTACTTTGCAGGCATTTCTCATTATGTCTGTAAGTGTTTTTCTTTGCCAGGGAAAACACAGAATTCATCATCCACAGCAGGTCAAGACCATCTAAACAAAACTTCATTATCCCCTCCAAATAAGCTAATACCTTACTATTTTTAGTAGCATTTTAAGATAGCACTGAATGGGGCTTTGCCTCTTTTAGGAGACAGCAAAAATGGAATTCACAGGAAAAAAGGTAAAGTTCAGATATTTATATACTTACTCATTTTTCAACAGCTATAATAAGAAACTAAATATTTGAGCTAACACATGGGAATAACATGAAATACGATCAGTCTCCAACTGGTCACCAGTACAATCAGCTGTAACTACAGAAATTTATCCTCCATGCACTGACAACACTTCCCCATCTCCACAACAGGAACGACCATGGAAATGACCACGGAAACAATGAAAGAATAAAATTATAAGGCACCGTTTCCCAGGTGACTCAAGCGGAACTAAAATATATCCTGCTGCCAAAAGGCCTGTCCCTCTTCTCTGTCCTGGGTCTACACTCCTGCATCCACACATGTGCCAGCATAAGCATGTACTCTTACTGAGCTGACTGAAACCCAAACCTACTGAAAAACCCATGTGGAGAGCTGATCCAGGGGCTGATTCAGCTGATCACAAATTGTACTGGCAATAAACCCTCCTAAAAAGTCCAAGGAAGGAGGTATAATTGGGAGAGCCAAACTGTTCTGTCTGGCAGCAGCGGGGGCCTAACAAGGATATAAATGATCTGTGAAACAAAATCCTGATGTGAGAGATTTGATTCTGGTGTAGTTATTCAAAAGTCTTTTATACATCTGTTAACATTAAATGTACTGCTAGTACCATGTTAAAGTCCAGTTTTAGAGCCCTTACTGGAATGTAAAATCAACCTGTCTTTACTGCAAGATATATTTGATGGTAAAACATGGCTATGTGTAAACTAATGTCAAATGATTAGGAAAACAAGACCAACACATACATATCTCATATTAATACTACCTAAAAATGCTTTCAGATGAGAATTGATTTTTTAAAAAATGCTAATCAGTAGCCATTAATATTTTGTTTTCCAACAATTGAAAACTGTATTTGTCATAATAGGCTTTGCATCATATCTAGTTTTATTTTTCAGTTGTCCTTTCCTGCAGAAGAAAAGCTGGTTCACTCTCTAAAGTTTCCATTTTCAAGAAACCATTCTTATTCATGAAGGAGCCTTAAATGTATTAATAATTTTGGATATTAGGTGATTAAGTGATTTCTGGAATAAAAACTATGAGAAGCATTAACTCAGTGGTACACAATTAAAAAAAAAGGTAACTACACCTAGCTGGAATGAAGCAATGTTGACTTACCTGCAAACAACACAGGCTAATCCCATTTCCATGGCAAAGTCATCAGCACTGGTTTCCTCAAAGCTAGATAAATCAGGCATAGATAAATCCTTGCTCGTCTGAACTGCAGTAAGAGAGGAACGAGCCTCTTGCTTCTCTACTCTGGGCTTCTTTGGTGCATCAGCTCCTTCAGCAGGATCTCCTTTCGTCTATTAAACACATAGACAGAGAATGTGAAAATGCAACAAGCTAACAGATTATTAAAATGAGTTAAAATGGAACAGTTAGATTAGTAGTATAAGAAGGTGTACTTTACACAGCATACACACAATGTATTTTCTTAATTACATATTTTCTTTAAAATATTTATGAACTAGAAGCTCAACTCCCCTTTTTGTACTTCACCTCAAAATCCTTGAAAAAGATTTGGGAATATCACATTTCAACTTGCTACATTTTAGTAATCTCTTACGAGATAATCTCTCATGATTTTAAACACAAAATGGTTTGGAAAGCACCCCTTAAGTCCAACCTCCCCACAATGAGCAGGGAAACAATCACAGAATAATTACAAGAAGACATTTATTAGATTGCCTAAATGGCAACATGACTGGCTAATGCACCTCACAGGCTAGGCACCATAAGATGAGTTGAAAAGGGGAGCTTTTGTCTAAAACATCTTTAAGTTTATTAACCAAGTTATTTCACTAGAGAAGAAAAACACTATCTGCAGATCTCTTTTCTGTTTCTTTTTTCACCTTTTCTGATGCAGTGGGCTTGCCATTGTTGTTGCCAGAAGGCAAACTGGATGAAGTTTTAGGCTCTTGCTTAATGGGTTTGGTGAGATACTTTTGGTTGCTCTACTTCCTGGAAACAGAAAGAAAAATTGAAGGCAAATTCTGCAATTGAGTTCCTACCTAATCTGCAATTAGTGAGATAACAGGACAGGCAAACAATATGCCATACAACACTGATCATCTACATATACACTTGTCAAAAAAACATTTCTTAAAATATTTGCATATCACATCAACAAATTAGTATTTAAATTGCAGAGAATTAATAAAATCTTCCCTTACCACTCACCTTTCTGAGGAAAAGGTGCTCCTTTTCCAAAGACAGATTCTCTTGGGAACATTAATTAAAAAGGAGACATTTCTGCTTTTAAAATTCAGAGGTAAAGAACACAAATTTTCAGACGGTTCTGAGGACAAAATTCAATATAAGCTAAAAACATAAGCTGACAGCTGATGAAACCAGACATCAATACTTCATTCCTTCATGGAGAGAAATACTGACCTCCTCTTAATCTCAGTCCATATTCATCTATCAGATTAATACATTTAGATCTCAACAGAAAACAATGGCTCTCATTAATGACACATGTCAGCAAATGGATAATAACCAGGAGAGCCTGTAAATGAGTGACCAGTCACACTGATGGGCAGGAGCAAGGTACCCTCTCCCAGCTGGTAAGATGGGAGCAATTCTCTGCTGTATACTGGGACAGGTCATAAGGCCTGAGCTTCAGCCCTCTGAAGTTTGTTGACTTGGCTGTGGTAATCCTGTGCTCCCTACTCTTCTTGGATTTCACGGTCAACCACAAATTAACCCTGCAGCCTGCAAATTCAAGGAAAGGAATTGTTGTACTTTTTTTCACTTCTGACCTTTGCAGTCCTGCTGATATTGGAGATATACTGAAAAGAGGAAAACGAAAGATTTCTTCCTCTGTCCTGAGCCTCAGTTTCACCTGAGGGCAGGTGCCTGCCAGCCAAGCTGTTATTAGAATTGGCTTCCCAAATCTCTTTGCACTGTTATTCTGCTTCCTCTTTAAACCACACATTGCTTCTTTGAGCTCTGACATAAAGGGCACCTGAGAGTTTTGAGACCTGTGTTAGGTTTCAGGGAGTTAACAAGATGAACACAAAGGACTTAGACCACACAGTAAAGCATGATGTATGCTGAGCAGTACTAGCACATTTTAGTTATTTGGAACCACGTAGAAATGAAATATTGCAAATGTATCAGCATACAGACCACCATTATAACACAGCAGTCTGACTTGCAGGCATCCTAGGGGAGAACAAGACCTCATTATCCATATGGCAATACACAGCAGCACAAGGATGCCCTCGCTTGGCTATTTCCATGCGCTCATCTCAGAGTCAAATATTCTCTCTAGCAGGTGTTCAGTGATTTTCAGTAGATGAAAAAGTAATGTTTGTCCATTGGACAGCAATGGTTTCAGCCTGCAAATAATTTCTGCTTTGAACTGTATGGTGTTTTTCTCATATGACTTCATCAACAGAATTTCAAGGAAAGAGATCCAGTTTTACTGGTAAATAGCTTATTTTGTTTCTTATTTATCTGCGGCAAAGCTAATCTATATTTTAAAGGCCTTATAGCTCTGAAATGTAACTGCAGAAATACGTACGTTTGGGTGCACCTTACACAGCATGTCTGATATAATGCTGAATATCTCTCTTAAGTCTTGATGCATCAACAAGTTTAAGAGATTTTTTTCCCATTACCTTCCATTAATTGAATGGATTATGTTGTATGGAAAGGGGAATGATGAATACAAACACTCCATAATTATTTTTTCTTTTTCCTCTGATTCTCTTTTAACTTTTCAGCTGTAAAAGAGGAACCAGGAATAGCAGGAGCTTTATTAAGACACACAAAAAGAAGCCATGCTCCCCAACACCAGTACCATCTGAGAGGGATGATAGCTCAAGTCAATTCCTCTGGCCAACAACTCATCAAGAAGTGCTTTCAGCTTTTCAGCAGTCCTTACTCTTTGAATGCGAAAAGCACAGAGCTTTCAGAAAAATGGGATCCAGCTCCAAGTTCACTGTAGCAGCCATAGTTGTGTCTTCAATGGGAGCTAAAAGAAAAGAAAAATAAGTTTATTCACATGGAGCATAATTCAAACAGCATGTGGCAAATAGAAGATTTCTTTTTAAAATGAAATGATATTAAACCACAGCAAGGATTATATGTGAATTAATTATCATTAGAAGATGACTGTGAACTTCAGTGCTGCAGAACTGCAGCTGGATATCTGAAATGTCAAATTCATTCTTTGGCATATATGATACTCAGAAATGAAACTAATCATACTTACGTAAATGAAAAAATATTTCATATTCTTGATATTTCATACATAAAAATATTGGAAAGTATGCAAAATAAATATTGACTTCAAGAAAAGCAATTACCACCCTTCTCCTTAACACTTTTTGTACATACAGTGATTTCTAACTCACTGATCATTTAAGAGCAACTAGGAAAAATCTTACTTGTAGAAAAATTAACTTTTGAAACTTCTGAAAAGAACAGCTCATTGTATTATATAAGATATAAACAGCCTGTGTATTATTTTATATATATAAAAAATAGCTGAAAAATACATTTGTAAATTTAGCTGAAGCAGTGAAAAAATTTAATAACTCAGATTGTGACTTATCCACATACTCATGTGACAGTCTAAGTGTAATGTCAGGTAATGACTATCCAGAGCTGTGAGATGCCACAGTGTCCATGGAAATGGAATAAACTGAGGAAAAGGTTACAATGACTTTAAAAAACTGTTTGCCTCATAGCAATACATTCCTGCACTCTGGAGCACTCTGCGTTAACTTCCTTAAAAAACTCCAAGGAACAGCATTTACACCAGAAATTGTTCCTACAAAGATAGATATCTAACTTAAATCAGTAAATGACAATAATTTAAGAAATAACATGGGAAGTTCCCTGATCTTTTCTAAAAATGTATGAGAAGTGTTATTGTTAATAATCCCTTTAAATCTCATTTAAAATACAACAGGATGTTTGTGGGATTTTACCTACAATAATCTAGAAGACATTCTTAAAAAGCCTTTCATCAGTTCTTTTATCAAAAGCACTGTCTGGACAGCTTTTTCAGCTGAAGCTTCCAAGGTTTTGTCTGATGAATTCCTTTTGATATTCATGACAGTGAACTTCTACGTCTCTGGTCAAAACACCAGCACTGGCAGGCTGCTCCCTCAACACTTTCCTACAAGTCCCCATAAACCTTTATCTCATGCTGAGCTTTCATGAGACACCAGAGAATCGCTTGACTGAGATCAGCAAGGAGTTCAACGTACAGAACTTCATAGGGATTTTATCAATGGATCCAGCAGAGAGTTAAGAAACCTCCTCAAGAGCCTCTTCTCTCTTCCTTTGTCATGGGTTGGCACTGGCCAGATGTTAATGCACCCATGAATATATGTTTTTTCTCTAACAACTACTGTGGGATGTGATCAGGAACAGAGCAGAGCAGGCTTAAATCTTAAAAACAAAAAAAACCCACCAAAACTTTATTACATTACATAAGAACAGAGACAGAAAAACTCTTAAACACACACAGAGACAGAAATAAAAACTTCTCAGAACATCTCTTCTCTCAGTTTCTACCCCTCACACATTACTCTTCACAGACCAAACCTTTGGGTTTTAGATCAAACAATCACCACATAAAAAAACCACTAATCTTTAATTCAGCAAGGGAGAGAGGAGTCTCTCTCGCACTACAGACTGTTCTTCAGAAAACACGGGTCTACCTCTTATGTGTTTCCATGTCACCCCTGGCACCACCTAGAGAAGTCTGCCAGGGTGACACTCTCTTTTTCTTATGTCCAGCGCTCTCACCGCTGTCTATAGTCTGAAACTGCATACAGGACTCTTTTAAGGATACTTGCATGCTGAGCTCTCTCCCTTTTTACCCAGGGGCCGAAGTTCTGAGAGCAGGTCTCTTCTGAGGGCAGAGGGCGCCACCACACCCTCTCCCTCTCTTCTCTGCTCGCTCTACTCTTAAAGTGCCAGTCACTGTAGCAAAAGCAGGGGCAGCTGTATTTACCTAAAATGCAGTTTATGTTCAAAAGAGACTTAAGTTCAGTCTATGGCTAACATTATGCAAGAAAAGTCTAGCTCAAAAGCCACTCCTCTTCAATCTCTGCCCATCTGGCTTTTTTTTTTCATCTCCTTTTGTCATCTCAGTCCCAGGCCGCTTCCCTCTCTCTTCTAAAACCACCAGTCATAAGAATCAATGTCTAAGAAAAGTTTCTTTCTGCCAAGCAAGGGTTAACAGTTTCTGGCTCCCAGCAGGGTGCAGGCTCAGGCACTCCTAGGCTCGGCAACCCCCACGTAGCTCGGCATCTTCTCCCGGAGTTTGGGGGGGAGGGGAGTGAGCACACACAGAAGGCACTTCTACAGTTTTCCACCCCTCCATCCTGGACGGGGCAGCTCAGTTCTAGTCCTGTCTACTCTCTTCTCCTCCTGAGGCCCTAGCTTACTTTAGTTCCACTGCGTGGTTGTCCTCAGCCCGGCCACGTGGCTATCCTCTCCCACTCAGCCCAGAGCTGAGCAGGGGAGAGGAGATGTTTCCCTGCTGAAACCGGAATCTAAAAGAGGCCGAACCCACCTGGAGTCCTGCTTTTAACTCTTTGTGTCCTCAGAGGCATGTCCAAACCTCCGAGTGACTAATCCAGGTGCCAGCAGAAAAGCTGATTACTGATTAGCCTGCCCACATCCCCCTGGAAAAATTCACCTCCCCCCGCAACCATGACATCCTTAATCTTTGCTACTTGACAAACCATTTTCTGGTGGCCACAGAACTTCTGCCAGAAAGCGCTACACACCAGCTACTCGGCTGTATCACTGATCAAGCAAAGACAGCGGCGCAAGCCCCATCCCAGCAATTCGGTCTCTCTCTGATGATTACAGAAAGTGAATTCACGGAGCACAGAAAGCACATACCCTCTTTTCTTTATGCATCTACCTCTGGTAAATGTTCAGGTTGCTCTTGAGATCTGTGGGCAGATTACGTCCTGCATTTCTTTGTTCTGTGAACATGCCTTCCAAGTGTCAGTACCACATACTCTTTAATCAGGACTCTGCTAAATCCTCTGTTGAATGAAAATAGCAGAATCGAAACACTAATTTCAGAAATTTGGTAGAACTCCCCGTTAAAAAAAATCCTTTAAGTTCTTCTCTGAGGGAGAGAGGAATTCTCCTAGGAATATATACTTGTGAACATGAGAAACAGGCAGCCTCAACAGTCATTCACAGCCATTCTCTAATATTTAGAGAATAAATATAATCATAATTCAATTTTCATCTCTCTGAAGGTAAAACTTCCCAGATTTGTTTCTAGTTCTAGCTTTTAAAGACATGTATTGAAAGGAACTGTTAAACTTCAAATTTCAAAAGGGTTCTCCATATTTATTCTTTTATTTGCTATGTAATTGCAGCAATTCTTTCTCTGTTCTTGAGGACGATTATAATGTCCCAGGCTACTACAGTTATGACTAACATATCACAAGAAATTTCTCATGAGAATATAGGAAACTGGGCTTAATAAACAGTTCAAGTATGCCCAGCTTAGCCCTGTATTTTCAAATTTTAAAAAATCTAGTGAGTTAGAGAAGGGAAGTATATTCAATGGAAAGATGAACACATCAATAATTGTCCTAAAAATAGGATCATCTGAAAAAAGCAAATTGATAATTATGCTCTCCTTTTGGGACCATAATAACACTGTTGTCAAACAGGCTACTAACAACGTCTGTCCTGGTCCAAAAGGCAAATTATTGCTTTTGGTAGTGGTCCTTTCCAGATATTTGCAGATCAAACCGTTTTTAAGTATCAAACAAACAATGGTTTCATACTTATAAACCTAAGATCCAATTTCATTCATTCATGTTTTCATGCACAAACTGCTCCTCTGGCAGTCAAGTCAGCATACAGTGATGTGATAGCCTTGAGACAAGGACAGCAGTGTTTCAATGATGATGCCATAGGCTATTCTGCAAGACAGACCTCATTGACTTTCTTCTTGAAGTGGAATCTTTGTAAAGGAAATAATTCAAGTGCTGTTCAGAAAAGAGTGAGTACGACACTGTCTTTTCTGTATTAGATTGATAATGCAGCTGTAAGATCAGAGGGCTGTGCTAAAACCCTTGAACCCAAAGCAGAACAGGTTTTGCACCAAGCAAGCACACCCTCTTGCAACCCAGCATTCACCCATCAGCCTAACCCTAAAAGCACCTTTCTCAGCTTAGGTCTCTGTTACCTCCCAAGGTAGACTATTCTAAGTGGTTTAAATTCATGGGGAAACAGATGTTAATCAGTGAGTTGTTCTTAAAACATCCAAGGAGTTTTGGATTTTTTCATTTCTTGAGTATACTATGGTCCTCTGTCAAATACTATAAACCTTAACTGTGCACTCTACAGAATACGTGGTCTTCCAATTTAAGACTTATTAGATTTATAGGGTGTAGGAGCCTTCTTCTTTTTTTCATTCATTTGCCATCTACTATTTTGCATACCTGCCCATGTGTTATCTTATTCATCATAACTTGCAGCTAAATGGATCTACTTCCATTACATTTTCAGATATGGTCATATTTTCAACCATCTGTTTCTGAGCTCCTATTCCTATTATTTTCCGAGGCAGGTGTACTACTAAAGATGTTTTTCCAGGAAAGTACACATCTATTTATATTGCAATGCTATTATAGACTACTGCTATTATGCCATCCTTTTGTAGACTCATCAATATTTTTATTTTTAACTGCCACTGGTCTTTCACTCACATATTCTTTTCAGCTACCGTCAAGATCTGTAGCAGTTACCTTAAAACACAGTCACGTGAATCAACATCTTGTAATTCCTTCTAACACACTCACTGCACTGTTTTTCACTTACCACCATAAAATCAATTCATTTTTCCCTGTCCGTTTGGATCCTTTTGTTCCTCAGAATTTATCCTCTTCCTGACTACATCTATAAACAGGGACAGTGGCAAATTTTGCTTATTTACCAATAATGCCTCTTCCAGGTCACTTTCAGATCTGATGAAAGTCCTAAAAAAGTAGATCAAGCAAAATCTTAAAAGCAGGAAAAAATGAACTTCTATTTTCAGGTTTTGCTACAGTATCTTAATAAGCACTTGATTTATGACAGCATAATTTCTCAGTTACTTTCCACAAGGGACATTTCAAAACTCACACACTTCAGTAGTCTGGATAACTGTATCAATGAGAACAATTGTATTAATCAGTTCTAATTTCCTTGTCATCTTCTTCAAAGAATATTTTAAGACACGTGTAAGATCTCCTGCTATGGAGTTACTAGTACTGGCATTCTTAATTTTACATTCCATTCTACAACATATTTTTTAATGTACTTTTAAATTAGTATTCAAATCAATATCACTGTAACCAGTTTATCCAACATTTTAAAAATTACACTAATGCTCTATATTTGCTGTTCTCTCCACAGAAACAGTGAATTATTTAAGAATCACAGAATCATTCCCTGTGGGAAGGACCTGTCCTAAAGTGACTTTATGATGCTTGTATCCCCAATCGTCTGTTCTGTCTGTGCTGTATATTGAGTTCTGTGCCCTCAAGACTGGCTCTGAGAGCAAAGCAGGGAAGTGCCAAGTTTGTTTTGAAAACAGCTCTCACTCCTACACATTCCTCTCCAGACAGTGTTCATCTGAAGCACAGACCAGCAGCTGGGACAGAGATCTTTCTTTGCTTTTTAGTTATTTTAGCTAGCTGTCGTGGTTGGGGGGGAGGTGAATTTTTCTAGGGAGATGTGGGCAGTCTAATCAGTAATCAGCTTTTCTGCTGGCACCTGGGTTGGTCACTCAGAGGTTTGGACACGCCTCTGAGGACACAAAGAGTTAAAAGCAAGAGTCTGGGGGGCTCGGCCTCTTTTCAGATCCTGGTTTTAGCAGAGAGACGTCTCAGGTCTCCTTCCCCTGCCCGGCCACGAGGCTGGGTGGGGGAGGGGAAACACGTGGTCGGCTCAGGTAAGCCGGAGCCCCCGGGGGGGGGGGGAGAAGAGAGGGGACAGGACTGGAACTGAGCTGCCCCGTCTAGGATGGAGGGGTGGAAAACTGTGGAAGTGCCTTCTGTGTGTGCTCACCCCCCTCCTCCCCCCCAAACTCCGGGAGAAATTGCCCAGCCACGTGGGGGTTTGCGGAGCCTGGGAGTGCCTCAGCCTGCACCCTGCCGAGAAGAAACTGTTAACCCTTGCTTGGCAGAAAGAAACTTTTCTTAGACATTGATTCTCATGACTGGTGGTTTTCGGAGAGAGGGCAGCGGCCTGGGACCGAGATGATAAAGCATGATTGGAAGGAACTCGATGGAAGAATGAGAGGAGTAGCCTTGGAGCTGGACTTTTCTTGCATAATGTCAGCCATGGACTGAACTTGAGTCTCTTTTGAACATAAACTGCATTTTTGGGTGGATGCAGCTGCCCCTTGCTTTTGCTACAGTGACTGGCACTTGAAGAGTTGGAGCGAGCAGAGAAGAGAGGGGGAGGGTGAAGTGGTGCCCTCTGCCCTCAGGGCAGACCTGCTCCTGGAACCCCGGCCCCTGGGTGAAAAGGGGAGAGCTCGGCATGCAGCATCCTTAAAAAGCCCTGTATGTAGTTGTGACCTATGAGACAGCGGTGAGAGCGCTGGACATAAGAAAAAGAGAGTGTCACCTTAGCAGACTTCTCCGGGCGGTGCTATGGGTGACATGGAAACACATAAGGGGTAGACCCTTGTTTTCTGAGGAACAGTCTGTGGTGCGAGAGAGACTCCTCTCTCCCTTGCTGAATTGAAGATTAGTTTGTTTTTGAGTGGTGATTGTTTAATCTAAAAACCCAAGAGTTGGTCTTTGAAGAGTGATGGGTGGGGAGGTAGAAACTGGGAGAAGAAATGTTCTAAGAAGTTTTTATTTCTGTCTCTGTGTGTGTTTAAGAGTATTTCTGTCCCTGTTCTTATGTAATTAATAAAGTTTTGGTGGGTTTTTTTTTGTTTTCAAGATTTAAGCCTGCTCTGCTCTGTTCCTGATCACATCCCACAGGAGTTGTTAGAGAAAAAACATATATTCATGGGTGCACTAACATCTGGCCAGTGCTAACCCATGACACTAGCTAAAGCAGAGAAGTTCCCTGAACTGTTTTTTGGTTTTTTTTTTCCTTTTTCTTGAGACTCTTTGAATCTGCTCTGGACTGAAAACCCCAGAGGAACACTGAGGGCTTGCACCTGCGGCCCACTGGGCCTGGACCTCCAGAGGGACTGGGACTGATAAAAAACTGAGTGAGCTGAGCTACACCCACAGCAAAAATTTTCTCAAGTTTGCCATCTCTCTTTGGAGCAGCAAGAAGTTTTATTGTTTCATATTACTCATTCTTTATGCTTGTGGGTATTTTGTTTGTCAAATAAATAGTTTTTTCCACTTTTCTCCAAAGAAGTTCTTTTCCTGGACTGGCGGGGGGAGGGGCCTGTTAAGTTTGCTTTCCAGGGAGACCCTATTCAGAAGTTTCTTCTCAAATTTGCCCTAAAACAAGACAAGACCCCACATGGTTACTCTGTGCAACCTCCTGTTCAGTGCAAAGTCAACAATGAATTCAGACCAGCTTGCTCAGGACTTTTCCAGTTGGATCCTGAAAATCTCCAAAGACAGGAATGCAAAAATCCTTCTGGGCTCACTGTCCTCATTTCCTTGCTTTGAATTGGAGGTTTTAACTTGTGCTGTCTCTTATTCTCCCACTGTGCATCTGAGTACAAAGACTGGCTCTATCTTTCCAATAATATCCTCAGGTAAATTAAAGCTTCCATCATATCCCCCCAAGCCCACAGCAGATGGTATCCAACACTCCCTCCATCTTCAGATCTAGCTATTTAGTCACAGAGGACAAGCCAATTGATCAGACATGATTTATGCTTGGTAGATCTGGCTCTTCCCAGTTTCTACCTGTTCCTTCTTATGCCACAAATGGCTTCCTCCACAATCCTTCCACAGGAGGAAGGAATGAGGCTAACCAGTCTGTAGTTCTCTTGCTTGTCCTTCTTGCCCTTTATGAAGATAAGCATAAGATTTGGCTTTCTCCTGTGTTTGGGACCTCCCCCAGTCTCATGGCCTTTAAAAGATGTCAGAAAGCAACTTTGTGAAGACTGCGTCAGGTGTCAGCACCCTTGAATGCAAGGGCCAATGGACTTATCAGGGAAACAATCCTGCTTCAAATCTCTTCCACAACTTGTAGTTCCTCCTCTTCTTAAGCTCTGCCTTGTTGCAAAAGGCCTTGGGAGACCTTACAGGTCAAGTCTGTGGCAAAGAAGACATCAACTATTTGACCCTTATCTGTGTCTGCTGTCACTAACACACTTGTTCCACGCAACAGTGGTGACATATTTTCCTTGTAAATCCTTTTCCTGATAAATGGTATGATCCTTGTGAGTGCCTTTCAACTCAGGATTTTTTGTGATATTGTACCTGCACAATTGAGATTTGCTAAGCCCTAGTACCACTGAGCTTCAATATTCTGCAGAAAATGGACCCGAAGATGTTGCAACACATCACTGCTCATTGGCTTAAGGCACTGGTAAATTGAGTACACCTCCACTGCTTCCACCTTTGTCTTATTCAATGTCTACACTGAAACTTATCAACTGTACAAATTCCTGGGTAATTTCTTTCCTCCTCGTAATTTCTCAGAGAGAGAAGCAAGCTTTAGTTAAAAACGAATTTCTGAAACAGTTACGCCAAAGCCACGACGTGACCCTCTGCAACCTACTTGCTGCAAATTTCTCCCGGGGATTTCTTTTTACGAACGAAGGAAAGGCCTCTCATCTGAAAGCAACACTTCAGAATGCTCAAAAGAATAAAATGCCACCCTCCTACAACCATTATTGCCCCGCACTGAGGACTTGCTCGGGGCCGCGGCTCCGGGTGTACCCGTGTGCCCAGGCGGGGCCGTCCCTTGGCACCGCCGTGTCCCACAGGGACAGCGCGGCCGCCGCTCCCTCCGGGCTCTCCCGGCACCGCGGGACACCCAAAGCTCACCCGGGTCCGAAGGTAAGAGCGGCCAAGTGTGCCTGAGGGCTCCCCTCTTCCTCCCTCCTGCCAAACACCCTATTTCTCCCACCCAAACTTACCCTTACTGTACTCTCCCAACCTATTTTTTCTCGTCCCAAACGCCTGTTCCCGCTCCCAATGTCCCTCTTCCTCCCCCTCCCAAACCCCCTTTGCCTCCTCCTAAATCCCTCTTCCTCTCCTCCTCCCAAACCCCTCTTCCCTTCCCAGCCCCGAAATTCCCTTTTTCCTGTTGCCAAACCCCCTCTTCCCTCTCTTAACTCCCCTCTTCCTTCATCCTCCCTATCGCTCTCTGCCTTCTCCCAATCGCCCTCTTCCTTCCCCCTTCCCACCCCAAATTTCCTCTTCCCGATACTGTCTTCCTCCTCCCAAGCCCCCTCTTCAAGGCCCCGCAGAACCGCCCGCTGGTGTCTCACCGGAGACGAGGAGGAGGACGAGAAGGGCCGGGGCGGTGCAGGAAAGGGCGGAGCCGGGGCGGAAGCGGCCGGGCCGGGGTAAGGAAAGGAGCAGGAGAAAGGGCAGCATAAGGGGAGGATAAGGGGAGGGTGGTGGTGGTGGTGGTAAAGTCCTGGGGCTGGCTTGGCAGTGCTCAGCTTGCGCTGGGAGCAGCTGGGAGCAGAGGCTTTAGGAAGCGGGTCTGCGAGGGAGTTTTGGTGCGGTGGTGTCGCTCTCTGCAGTAGCCAAGCTCAGGCGTGTGCTGCCGTCCTGAGCCCCGCGTCTGTCCCGCATGGCCCGGCTCTGTCCCCCGTAGCCCGCCCGCATCTGGCTCTCCAGAACCGTGCACAACTTTCACTTTATTGGTAGACCCGCCTGAAGCTCGAGTCCGAAGCTCTTCTGTGCTTCCCTTGGGGCTCCCTGAGGGTGCAGGGGTGGCCCTGAACGCATCCAGTAAATGGATCGTCTTGGATAGAAATAACTCCAGGCTCCAAGTTATGTGCCTTAAAGCACAAATAATACTTTGCTCTAAGTTAAATATTTGCCACGTTTTTAAATGGCATTATATGAAACATTTTTCAAATGTTAATGCACCTGCTTAACAAAAGTTCTGTTTTACCGTGTAGTAATTAACAATTGAATGGAATATTTTTCAGGGACTAAAAGGAAAAGGATGTTTATGTACTTATTTATTTGT
Organism: Prinia subflava; assembly: GCF_021018805.1. Classification (NCBI taxonomy): domain Eukaryota; kingdom Metazoa; phylum Chordata; class Aves; order Passeriformes; family Cisticolidae; genus Prinia; species Prinia subflava. The sequence goes on from NW_026960612.1 coordinate 456,601, forward strand.
CTAATTTTTATGGGAAACACTTGTTTTTAAAGCAGCAATTTTCTATATTGCGCTGTTAATAGGGCAGCTAAATGAAACTAATTTAACTGTTCTTTAGTGCATGTTGAAAGGAAAGAGAAAATGGTAAGAAACAGCACAGCTAGTGAAAGTTATACTTACATACTATTTATAATTTTTAAGTAGGTGTATTTTATACCAAAGGTAGGCAACATTATTTATCTTTGTATTTTTTCATTTTCTCTCTTTCAAACAGTGGCTACTGTAAATACGACCAATAGAATAAAAATCCATCTCTTCCCACAATTTATGGTCTAATTAGAGAAAAAAGTGCTAGGAAAAAATACTGTGAGCAAATAGTGCAATGTCTTATTAGGTTTGGTTAGTTCTGTACTGCACATTTCATTTTATTGTGTATGTCTGCATCTGCTTTTGTCTCAATAAGCTGCCAAGGGATTAATAAACACATTTAATGGACGGGTAGTAGTTACGTGAAAGTACTTAAGTGAGAATGGGCAGCCAGGTAGGCTGTTAAGTCTTTGCATTGAAAATTTGTGCATAAATCCACAAGGAATATAGACTCTGCAAAGCCAAAACAGTGTGGAAAAGCACCTGTACTGGAAACAAAAAATACAGGAAGCAACTTTATAATGTCAGTACTTAGAGACAAAATGTTAGGAGGAACTCTTGGAAGTAAAATATGGGAGGGGGTGGGGTGTGGCAGTGTAAGGGTGTACAATGTGAAATACAGAGTTATGTTTCATGTCAGGGAAATGAAGAAAATCTGTGTAATTGTAATTGTGGAACACGGCCATGGGACAATTATAAAGATGAGTTCTAATAAACAACCGAGGAAAGCATGGACGGAAGTTTTTGAATAAATGTTTTGCTTGTAATTACCTATTATAAGTCTCAAGCTATTCTGTAATGTGTCTTATAATTATAACTTTAGAAGCTTGCTTTGTATTAAAGAATTTTAAACTGTAGTTTTAGAATGTAAAAAGGCTTTTAGACAAAAGAAAGAAATAAGAAGGGGGCCCAGGCCTTTCACAGAAGGTGAAAACATCCTGGACACGAAAGAAAGTTTTCAGCTCACTGATTTATGGCTCCTGAAGAGGGAAACTGAAAAATCACAATCGAAGATTGATGGACCTGGAAAATAGAAACTGGACTCCTACATCTGGAAACTGAACCCCACCATCTGGGAGACATATCCTGGATGTACATCCTGGAATATTGAAATATCAAAATAGATCACAATAGCCTATAGAATTGTACAGGACAAACTATGAATTTATGACTGTTAAGTATTGAATTGTGATGTTAAAACTAGAAATGGAAACTGCTGAGAAAGCTTATGAATATGTATGAATATAGCAAATAAAATACCAGCAAGTCCAGCAATCGATGGGCAGTTGGAAGGGAAAACCCCTACCACTGTACCCAGTGCGCTGTCTTTGCTCACTCTTTACCATGCTAATTAATTAATTATTAAATTGAATTGCTGCTTGATATATTGGCCGTGTCAAGCGTCTCATTTCTAACATACAGCTCAGTTAAAATGATGATTCAGGAAGGCCTTTCCTCTCACAGGAATCAATGAGGAAACAGAGGTAAAGTCACTTATAGACAGAACTCCTGGACAGATTATTTCAGTTTCTCTTCTGTGAGAGACTTGAGAATAAAATAAGCCTGTAGTTTTCATTGTTACAGACTGACCTTAAAAAACCCCAAAATCTCACAACCAACCAAACAACAAAGCCCTTAAGGAAAAATGTCCACATTTTTGGCTTGCCCTAGGACAGACTTCCAGCATGACACTAAACTAAAAATTCTCTTTGGCTTTTGCTTTTTCATATGTGTAACAGGAACACAGGAAACTTCCACCTTGCAAGGCTCTTTGAGAGGGAAGTCTGTGAGATGTTCAGTTACTGGTGTGGTGGAGGGACATAGATTTTTTTGCTGTTTAATAACAATTCAAATAAATCCAGACAATGCTTTGATATTCTAATGACTTATGTAAGAAGTTGCAGTCATTACGGAAGTCCATTTTGTTAAAATTACTTGTACAAAGTTTTTAAAAATAAATTGTAAGAATGGGTGATTAATAGATGGAAACTATAGAATAATATACTTTGGAAATAGAAACCTTGTCAGAGTTTACCAAAATATTTAGCAGTGTTGCATAGCATGGAAGTAACCAAAATAGCTGATTGAGTCCAGGAGCATCAACTAGAAAAAAAAAATTGAGTGATGAGGTGTCACTACTGAGTACAGACGACATGGAGGTAATGACATGACTCTCAGCGTCGAGCAAAAATGAGAGCAATCTTTATTCTTCTAAATCTTCTTTTTATACAGTACTTCGGTGTTTGAGTCCATGTTTCCATGGATTCTTTGCAGAGAGTGAGAAGTGCAGGGATTGAATTAAAACCTTTAGAAAAATTAGAATATATAAAGCCACACACATAAAATAGAGATTTAAGCTTCAGCTTTTAGCTTCACATACCTTAAGTGCCTAATTGTTAGTGTAGAAATTCAGAGCTTCAGGCTTAGTGATATAGTCGAGACATAACAAAAATAGAGTACTGTTTATAATTTTTGGTATGAATTTTGCGCAAATAAGATAAAGTTTCTCACATATGCTAAGATAGAATTTTTACGCTTAACAAGATAGAATTTTTATGTTAGCAAGATAGAGTTTTTTTGCACTAATAGATATGCTATATGCTTAGATTTTTGATACTGCTTTTTGTAGTTTTACGAACTTAGAGAATTGCACCTAGATTGGGTAGTGTGTAGATAAAGGTATGAATATGCATTTGTAACATATAGATAAAAAGCCTCTGGGTTGGAAGTGGAGGTATCGATCGATTGATCAATCCGATCTGTCGATCCAACCTCCACCTTCTGCAGCCCGGGGAAGGAGCCCTGCCAGGGAGCTGAAATGGGATTCTAAAGGTACCATCTATTGTAGCTTTTGTTGCTTGAGATCAGGGCCCCGGGGTCCCTTTCCCCTTCCTTTTCCCCTTGTGGCGCTTGCCCCAGAACTCTGTTTGGGGCTGCTGGGGACTCTGCGAGGGTTCGGGACCCTGGAACCCCTTCCTGCCACTGCAACCCCGCGGCCGGGAACCCTTTTTGGGATTCGGGACCCCGGGACCCCTTCCTGCCACTGTGACCCTGCGGCCAGGAACCCTGCTTGGGGTCAGGAGTTGGAATTTGTTTTATCCTAAGGCTGGAATGTTATGTTAAATTCCATGTCAAGACTACTGTTTATTCTGGTATGGTATTTTATTTCTAAGACTTTATGCTCACAACCAATTTTAAGACCGCTCATTTAGGACTCTCGCACCTTCAGATATATGCTTTCATGTAATAAACAACTTTGTATAAGACTTTAAAATGTTCTTGGACCTTTAAGATCTATTAACCTGTAGAGACGGCCTCGGCACTTCAGTACAATGAATATGATTGGTCATTCAGAGCCTACACCTCTTTGTAAACATCCTTGACAGTAAACATGTTGGAAAAACACCACCTGCTGATGGTTTTTCACTTCCCAAGGATTGTTTGGATTCCTCCTTAAGATTTTCCCAGGCCAGAATGAGAAAGTTGCTCGCTTGTCTTTCACACAGGTTCTAGCAGTGCCTGAAGCCTAAAATCCGACCACTGTCATTACCCACAATGAGGTGAATGTGTATGTCTGAGTGGTTTGCATACCCAGCAAAAGATGGACTTGTGAACTCTTTGAGTTCCCATGGAAAACAAAAATAATAACCCAAATGCATATGAGTACTTTTTAATATTGAAAGAGGTACTGTAGTCAAGATTAGAAGTTTAAATGCTAGAAGCTATGGATGTGACTATGGTAGCAGTAACTCTTCTTTATTTACCTCTCTGGCAGTGCCTTTACTGTATGATTTCTTTCACAGAGCTGTAGGATATAAAGGATATAGAGTCTGTCTCAACTTCCATGCTGTCAAGATTTACCCAAATAAAATACCTTGTGGTAAAGTAGGTATCCCATTGTGTACTGTCCTGTTCTTTGTGTGGCAGTGTAGTAATTAAAGAAGAGGAACAATACTCATAATAGTGAGCCACTGTTTTTGTAAGTTAATGGTTTAAAAATATTTCACTGTATCTGACATTAGTATGTTCTTAATGTCAGGTGGACTTGATTTTATTCTTCCACTCCCTCTTTTTGGGCAATTGATTTGGCCCTGTGGTAGGTAGTATAAAGTAGTAAGTGTGATGTATATGTCTACATGGAAGAAAATAAATTGAATAATCAAGATGTTTCAAATGTAAACTTTTTTAAAAAAATACTTGCATCATGTTCATGTAATTGTGCAAAGACCTTATTAATCTAGACAGTTATGTGAAAGACTGATGCTGTTCCAGTGTCACTCGTGCTTTATATATATATATGTATGTAAAATCCTATTCTGGCCTTTTTTAGCAACATTTAAATTTCCTCACTGCGCTCGGGCTGTGGTCTGTGACAGTCGTTGTAAGAGGGCCATCTAGTGTCTAAGGCTTTTCAATGCCACCTGTCATCTGTAAGGTAATGGGCAATTCTGAGTGATGGAGCAGAAAAATTACTGCATCAGTGCCTTATGTTAAGCTCCTATGGAATATTGTAGTAGGAAAAATGTAGCTTTCAACCCACTGTAAGGAAAGTTAATTTGAATTTTTAATATATTGAGATGTTAATTTCAGCTCTGCTGCTGTTGAATTTGACTGCTTTAAAGTAGTTGTGTGTTTGAGGTGTTCATGTGGTATCACAAGATGAATGTTTATTTGCTTATGTGCTTATGAGTCCTTCAGTTATTATCTCACCCAACTCTAGATTAATTTTTAATACAGAAACCAATATTATTTCACATTGCCTAAATACTTACTATAAATGCCTTTTAGCAGTTACAAAAAGACAGATGGGAATTGACTGTTGTAGATATGTGCTCAGGAACTTGTTTTTTTTTAATAATGCATAGTTAATAGTGTGGGAGATTTAATGTAAAAAAAAAAAAAAGCCTAGCTCTAAAATATTTATGCACTTAAAACTGAAAATGAAACATTTTCTTTAGGTTTTGTTTGATGTCAGAAAAAAAAAATTACAGATAATTTTCCTGTCCATGGTCTTGTATGTGAAGATACTGTAGATGTGAAACCATTCTTTTCTCTCAAAAAAGGGCCTGCCAATTATTCAGAAAGGATGTCTTTAGTAGTGTCTTATGTTAAAATCAGTTGCAGCAGATAGTGGAAGAACCAGTGATTTAATTTTTTTTTTTTAATTCTGTATTCTTTTATGAATGTTGTACTCTGATTTCTATTTCAGGAACTTCATCTCAGGAAGAAGATGAAAGATAATGTTGCTGAAGAACATTTATATTTGGCTTTTTCACATCAGTACAGAGATAGTATCTTTCCTCTTCATACATCTATCTCACTGTTTTTGCTATCTTACTGTGACTGCAAATTATTTAAAGTTTTTTTAGTGCCGACTGGCAAAGATGTGGATGATCAGTGTGTGACAAAAAACCTCGCTGGCGATCTTGAGGTCCATTTAATCTCCAGGTGTCAGCTTCCAGTGGTTGTGCTGAGCTGCAGTTTACCTGCTGTTGTTGTGAAAGATGACAAATTCTGCCGAGCTGGGCTTTCTGTGGTCTTAAGACATTTAATACAGAAAACATTTGAGGCAGATCCATCTAAAAAGGATGTTTTGGAACTCTTGGGCTTCAAGAAGACCTGCTTAAAAGTCTGTGCTGAAGTTAGTGTGTCTCTCTCTTAGATACATCGACTGGTTTTTTAATAAGCATTAAATGCTCTGAAGTAGACTCTTAATATTGATATCAAGTATGTTCTTTAAGTAAAAAACCTAATTTGCTTAGAAAATGCAATTTCCTTTATGGAGAAGTACCTGTATTTCGGCACAAAGATGAAAAATAATTATTTTTCAAGATACTACCTAAAGTTTGAAGTAAACTAAGAAATACCTAATTTCTTGCTGATTTTGATTTCAAGAGCACTATATATTGTTAGCCTTCACTGTCAAGGGGGCTTTTGTTTAGCTTATCCTCACCAGGTTGTCCAGTCTCTTCAGCAGTGGCTACCTGGCCAGGTGGTCAGTCCCTAGCCTGTACCATTCCAGGGGATAAGTCCCTCCTAGGTGTGGAATATTCTGAGTTTCACATCAGTTCTCTCAGCTCATTCTCTAGTCTGTGCAGGTTCATGTGAATAGCAGCTCTACCTTGGAGTTTGTTGGCAATTTTTTGCCTGCTCTTCTCAGTTCCCTGTCAACCTTGATGGGAGTGTATTCCATCTCCCCCCTCCAGGTAACGATGATGAAATGGGATAGGCCTCAGCATAGACCCTTAAAGATTTCCACTCCTAACTGGCCTTCAGGTAGAGTGTGAACTATTAACCAACACTACCCTTTGAGTTGAGATGTCAGCCCATTTATCATGTAGCATTTTACTCACCTGGCAGCTCATCCATCTAGACTTGCCTTCTTCTGGCCTCTCAGGAGGCTAAACTCCACCCTGGCATGATTTCTATATTCACGGTTGCCATTGATTATTGTGCCTTCAACTCAGTTCACAGCTTTGTTTTTTATGAGTTACACAGCCACCCTAATTTTGTGTCAATAATAAGGAAATAAAAAATGTGCTATACTGGATAACCATTCTGTTATATGTAAGATATAGTTTCCTAACTCTGCTGCTGTAAAAGCAATACAGAAATATCTGAGCTTCTAAGATTAACAAAGCATGTATTTAAAGCTGGAATTCCTTTGCTTGAAGTGATTGAGTAACCAAAGTAACCAAAAGTTACCCTGGGTTTCGTTTATCTTTCTGTAGAGACATTAATTATGTAAATTTATTTGACAGGTTAGCCAGTGGACCAGGCTGTGTGAGATCACCATACCTCTGATTGTTGAAAGATTTTTGACGGCCTCTCCTGAGCACTGCCAAGCTATTCCTCCTGACATTTTACTGTTTGAAAGGAAGCTTGGAGAACCTGTCCGAGTACATAATGATGACAAAATTTGAAGGCAGAAACTTCAACAACACAAGGCAGGTGCCAAGGCTGCAGTGCCTGTGCTTGGTGAAGAAGCAACAGAGGAACTAAAACCAGGGGTAGTCCATGAACATCCACCCTCAAGTCTGGAACTAAGTGTAGCTTTCTCTAAACTACTTGCCCAGGAAGCACCAGATGCAATCAACAGGGAGGCCCCTCACATCAGGAGAACAAAAACTGTAGGATCTCTATAAGCAAAGCAGTTGTGGTAGCACGTGGTTTATTGTGAGGGCCTTGCTTGTAGCTGCTAGGCACAGCTAAAGCAGGCCAAGAGAGCAGGAAAAGAGAAGGAGGTTCTGAATACCGTACAATAAATATCTTTCCAGGTTGAATAGTCTGTGTTGGACCAACCAATCTAATACAAGATAACAACATTTACATACAGCCAATAGAACTGTCCCATTACCTAAGGCAAGCAGAAGGGTATTGTTTAATCAAGGGAGATGGCCCTCAGCTTGGCACAGCGTTGTTCACTAGCTGATGGCCCTGTACCCCACACCCTAAATCTCAAAGCTTGCTTTCATTTCTATCTCGCCTGTTGATCTCATGCTCCCAGAATCTAAACTACCATATTTACAAGGTCTTTCTACTTCATCCTTCCCAACAAAAAACCTCTGACCTTCCGCTCTTGGACCACGTTTTTGCAGAAGGGCTTTATTTTACTGTGGCAGATCTAGTGCTTTTGCCATGCATCCATCAGTTCTTGGTAAGCTGACAAGTTCTGCAAATATTAACTAGTGTTAATAGTACATGTATGTTTTTTAGGAGCCTAAAAGTTGTAAAATATATTCATTTGAGACATATTGTGGTGTTTACAATGTGACCTTAACCCAAAATCAAATATTTGTTTTGTTTTTGTACAAACACCAAAAACAGATAGGTGAGGTCACTAGAGTTACTTCTAGATACAGAGCATATCAGTGGTTAGTAAACACAACTGTTAAAATATACTGAAATGTTTTGGCACCAATTTGCCCAGAAAAAATAAATTAAAAATACTAGCTCAGGTGACCTGAGCTCAACTTAAAAAGTAATTCTACAGTGGGAAAATCTTCTGTGGCAAGACTGCAATAGTCTTGCTCAGCACAATTTGTGTGCTTAGTTTTATGAGGATAGATGCAAAGGAGAGATTTAAGGAAATGACAGCTATGTCTTTATTTCCCATCACAGTAAAATGATACAATGAGTTTGCCTTCTTCCAGTATTCCTGCAGTTATTCTATGACATTTATGGCTAAGCTGGTGTCTGTTCCAGGAACATTTGCATTTTGATTTTGCAAGTTTGTTTTTCAAATTTCCCTTATGGTGTTTGAAAACAAATGGAATTCCTGGAGCGTTGCAGCCATGAGGCCTGAGAGGCCTGTCTGGAGGTCAGTTGCCTAAGATAAAGAAATGCCTAGTCATGGTGACTGGACCAAGTACCCCTCTCCTGCCTTCGGATCCTTTCTTATCTCCCTGTAAGACAATAGGTCACTTTTACCCCGACTCATACCATTGGACCGTTTCTCAAAACCTTGATACCCTATATAAAGCCCCACTTCTGCCCAGTTCAGCAGAAGAGCTGTCCCTGAAACCCTTTGCAGAGGATGCCAATAAAGACTCATCTGTGGAACTTCATACAGCGCTTCTCCTCTCTCCCCCTGCATCTGCCGGAGGCACTTAGCAAGCTAATGAGCTGAAATCACTAAGAGCTGAACCTGCTAAGAGCTGAAATCAGTTATAGCTGAGCTTGCTAAGTATTGCCTGTGTCTGGGAGCTTTGCCCGAGGTGCTTGGACAGGAGGTACTTAGCGGTACCCCTCTATCCAGGAATACCTACGGCAGCCGGGATCAGACTGATCCTGAAGCCCCAGGCAGGATAAACTGGAGATGATGTTGTTGGTCAGATTGAGGATAACAATCTCAAAAATCAAGATAATGACTATCAGATATTAATAGTGTGAAAAATGTCCACTTTATAACTTCTTTAACCAGTATAATCATCCTCAGTGGATTTCTGTATGATGAAACAATATGCTGCCTTTGAATTGAGATGATGAGTTATTTTACAGAAATGCTTCTTAATTCACATCTGCTTTGTTTGTTTTGCAAATCACATACTTGGAGGTGAACAGCAACTTCTGTATGGATGATACTAAACAAAAGTATTAAGACAAAATGCTTTCTTACTATTTAAAAAACTTTAATGTATTTTAGCCTTTGTTTTTCCAAGACCTTTTTAAATAAGAGCATAACTTTTTAGAGTAATATTTGATTTACTGGTGCTAGGCATGAGAAGATTTTTGCATGAGATGCTTAATTGTTTTCAGCAATGTAGTTGGAATCATTCTGTGGATGTACTGTGAGCAGCTGAAAATTTTGTATTTATTGACTTTTTATATGTCACCTTTGAGCCCTGGTGTTCTGCAGCTCATGAACTAGGTATTTTACAGTACACTTGTGTTAGCTCACTCCAAGGATTGCCCTGAAAACCTTTCTTTCATTTTCATTTTTACCTAATTTATGAGATCTCTGGGATAATGTTTGTTTATTTCTGTTCTCTGGTGAATGATGATTTTCTAAGTAATTATACCTTGATGCCTACAGTTGTCATCAAAGTTGAAATACTTGCATGTGAAAGCTTCTTGCAGGCAGTGAGTTGAAACTGCTCTTGTTATTGAAGTCCCAGAGTTTAATTCTGTATTAAAGTGTTATTTGTCACTTGTATAACTGGACTTCCTGGATTATGTTTAAATGTGAGGACACCTGACTAGCTGATTGGAATTACAACTACTAAAAGTAAGATAATGAAGCTGTAATGTTGTTTTTCATTACCTCATTTCACTGCTGTTATCATTCTGAGGTTACCCTTGTTATGCTTTCTATTAGTTGTAACTGTTGAAAATTAATAGATGTATAATAAAAGCTCAGTTCCTCATCTGGGAAAAACCACTATTCACTTTTTAGAATACAATTTAGAACACTTGATAACAAGTGTAACAGTGCCTCTTAGAATTGCTTTCCAAAATACTTCCTTAACTGAATTAATGTGTTTTTGCCCGTGTTACTATTAGGATAATAAATTAGATACTAAAGTTACCACAGTTCATCCTTCTTTTACTTCTTTAGCTATTGCTAGTTACTTGTGATTACCCTAAGTATATTATAAATACAGCATGCAGGAGAGCTGCTGAAAATTGCATGTCATTTCAAGTGTTCTTTACCAATTCCTATTTCCACACTGCAGACAGATCTGGGGAAGAATGTTGGTTTTGTGTGGCCTTTTCTGCCTGTTGCTGTCATCATGATTTTTTTTGTTTTCTGTTTAAAGCAGGCACAGCATCACAGAATAGTTGAAGTTGGAATAATTGAGGTTGGAAGTCACATCTGGAGCTCATCTTTTCTAACAACCCTGCTCAGAGCAGGGTCAGCTAGAGCTGGTTGCGCAGGACCGTGTCCAGTCATATTTTGAGGGTCTCTAAGGAGACTTCACAACCTCTCCTGTAAGAGGATGATCTCCATTGTTCTAGAACATTTGGGAATCTAAACAAAAATTATTTAATTTCATCAAATGCATCCTTTTAAAAAGTAGCTGGACTTCATCTTAAAAAGTGATTTGGGTATGTGCCACCCTGGTTTTGAAGACTTTTTTAAGCCTTCTGTTATATTCTTCATATTGGAGTCAGAAATTTCACCTTATCACATTTTCTACTATAAACACTGGCCATGTTTTGCTCTTTTATTGTTTACATATTTCTAGGTAGGAGGAGAAATGTGATTGACAGTTAGCTCGACCAACGTGGATTGAGAAGTGGAATTCCATCCTCCAATCCACGGGCACCATGGGAAATGTATAAAACTGGGTCTTGTAAATAAACTCGCCCTTTTTTTCCTGCTTCGCTCACCAGCGTGTCCTCGTGTGGTTCTTTCCGTGTCCACTGTGACATCTGGTGACCCTGACGTGTGTGGTAGGACTGTCTGGGTGAGCTCTGTCGTGCCTTTCACTCTTTGCCTAGGCTCTGTGGCTCTGTAGTGCCTTTCACTCCTTCCCTAGGCTCTGTGGCTCTGTCGTTTGGCGGGTTTACCCCCCTTTTTCTGCTGCACAATGCCTTTCGATATGGTCTTGAAAGAGGACTCCATAGCTTTGGATGTCTGGAAGTCTATTATGGAACGAAAGCACGTTCCTGTTTCCTGGGCAGAACTTCAGGGTTTGTTTGAATGGGCCCGGGGGCGTGGCTTCTTTAGCGATCCGGCGGACGCATTTTCTGGGGAGGTGTGTGGCAGTTTGCGGGAGTGCCTCATGGACTTTCTCTCCTTTCCCCTCATGCTGGAGGCAGCCAGGTTGTTGGTTGTGTGGCGAAAGATTGATCTCTTTTTCCGGGAAATGGATCCCGCTAGCTCGGAGATCTCGGCAGATTCTCTGAGCGACCCTCCCTCTCCGGTGGTAGGTGGGGGGCCGCAAAGGGACGCGGCCGCGGTGTCGGACGTGGGATCTCCGTCCGAGCTCGACCCCCTGTCTCCGAGGTCGGAGGATTCTTTTCCTCCCCCTCCGGCTGATGCACTGGAAGATTTGTTCCTCTCCGATTCGGATTTCGAATTTTTGGGGAACAAGGGAAGGCTGAGCCCGCCCCGGCCGCTCGAACAGTGAGAGGGCGGGGCCCCGCAGTCGTCACGGCCGGCCCCGCCCACTCCTGCGCCACAGCGCCGGAGAGTGGGGATGGAAGAGCCTTCCATTCAAGCCTTCCCAGCACTGACGGGCGGGGAGGAACCCACGGCGCGGGCCCCGCCCCTTGTAGAGCATGATTCTATTACCATGCTCTGCCCGAAATGCGGAACTTCCACGACTTATCCTCTGGATACGTCAAGGGTGGAGCCGCCCCCCGCGCCGCCCCACTTGGGCGCCGAGGGTGGCTCCTTGGGCGCCTCTGCGCCTGCGCCGCCTCTGCAGAGCGTGCAGGGGGCGGGCGCCCCTGGAGGCGGGGTCTGTATCGGCTTTTCACCGGCCCCCGTCCTGTTGGGTGGGCAGTCCGTGCATTCCCTTTCGGGGGCGCTGCCGCTTGCTATTGGCCGGCGGAGCCTCGGTGAAACCTTACTCAGCGGGATCCCGGACCGAGCGGCGGCTGGCTCGGGCAAGGGCGGAGCGGCGCCGATCCCCGCTCCCTTCCTGGGTCCCCCTCCCACTGCACCGGCCGCGTCTGCGGTGCTGAGCACGGCGCGCGGCGAGGGTGCAGTCCCGCGAACCGCGCCTGCGCCGTTGATTGCGGCGCGAGACGGGGACGCAGCCCCGCGGGCAGCGCCGGTGCCCGCCCCCCGTTCTCCCCCCGCGCTGAGTGCGCAGGCGCACAGTGGAGCGAAAGCTCCGCCAGCCGCACCCGTCCCAGCACATTGTAATCTGCCTGCACGGGGCTCGGGGGTTCTATCGGAACCTACGCCTACTGAAGAGCCCTATACCCGTGCCGCGGCGGGCGCAGGCACCGCCGGGGCTGCGGCAGCGCCAGCGGGCCCGCCCCCGCAGCCTCCCACCGGCGCTGCGCCTGCGATGGGAGCAGGCGCTACAGTTTTTAATTTCAGCACTGGTGGGGACGCAGCTGGGGTCCGGCCGGCCCTTCCCAGGGCCAAGAGACCCCGCGCTCTGGGATCCTCCACCTGGACACTCCCTCCTTGTAATGTCACAGTGCGGCCGAAGGACCAGGAGCGATTTTGGGGGGAAGTTAGAGTCAAGATGGAGGAAGTGGAGGAATGCATGTGTACACATCGTCCTCCGGAGTCTGGAAAAATTAGCTCTACTGATGTTGTTTCTGACGCTGCTGGACCTCCGGTGTCTGGCATTCAGCTGGCCCCCAGCCAAGTATCTGCCTCTGTCCCTGTGGAGCCCACGGGACGGGATGTGGCAGGTCCTGCCACCCTACCAGGAGGTCTCCAGGCTTTCCCTGTCATAACAGGTGTTACCCATAACACCCACCAGCCTTTGCACTGGAAAGCCTTGATGGAGCTTCGTGATAAGGTGGGGAAATATGGCCTGGGGTCTAGTGAAGTAATGCAGATGCTCAGGTTTTTCAATGGTCATCTTTTAACACCTTACGACATCCGGAGTCTAGCTCGGGCTCTGTTTCCACCTGTCGAATATGAAATTTTCGAATCAAAATGGAGTCAGCAAACAGCACAGTGGAGCAAAATGCCACATTAGGCCCAACTGATGTCAGGCGCACGGTTGATACCGATAAGCTGCTGGGCATTGGAAATTATGCCGATGCCAATGGACAAGTTGGGTTTGCGCCCTTGGTGCTTGAGCAGTGCCAGCAGGTAGGCATGGCAGCTCTGGTTCAGACCATAGCAATGGCTGCTCCAGAGGAATCGTTTGCCACAATTGTTCAAGGAGCTGATGAGCCATTCCTGCATTTTGCAGGAAGGCTGACTGCTGCAGTGGAAAAGCAGGTCGGTGATCCCGAGCATAGGAAGGTATTACTTAAGCACCTGGCCCGAGGCAACTGCAATACTGATTGCAGGAGGATCATCGACGCACTTCCTGGTGATCCGTCCATCGCTCAGATGGCAGAGGCCTGTGCAAAGATAAGCACACGTAGCCGCAAGTTTGTTGCCTTGGCTGATGCTGTGCAGTCGCCTGTGGCTACGGCTGTACAACCAGCCATGGCCCCTGTGATGCAGCCTGCTTGGATGGGCCCTCAGGACAGGCTACAACAGCAGGGCAGTCCCAAAACCAGGAAAAAACAGGGGAAGAAAGTGCAAAAAACCACAGTCCCCTTGTTTCTGTGCGCTCGATGTGGAAAACCAAATCACTATGCAAATAATTGCAGGGCGACGGTGCATACCAATGGCCATCCCCTTCTGGTGTTGGGAAACACGAAACGCAGCGTGAAGCAGAGACGCGCTCAGACACAAGTGTTTCTGCCCCCGCCCGAACCGATGGAGGTCTGCTTAGCAGGCTTGCAGCCAGCACCCGCAGCTCAGCAGGTGTTGACGTCTGCACAGCAGAATCTGTCCTCATAAATTCAGACAAGATACACAGGGTCCCCTTGGATGCCTTTGGTCCTTTGGGTGATGGCATGAGTGCTTTCCTCATGGGGAGGTCTAGTGCCATCATTCAGGGTATCATTGTGCACATGGGACTCATCGATGCTGCTTTTTCAGGGCAGATTCATGCAATGGTCTCCACACCTACCCCCCCTCTGACTATCCCAAAAGGCACACAAATTGCTCAACTTGTTCCTTTTAAGTCTTCTATTTCTAGGACGGAGGACCGGTCACGAGGTGACGGCGGCTTCGGCTCTACTGGGCCACCTCAAGTGCACTGGACTGTTGCCCTAACCAAAGACCGTCCTGAGATGGTGTGTACTGTGTCCATGGCTGGTGCAACGCCGCCAGAGATTCAACTTCGCGGCCTCCTGGACCCCGGGGCTGATGTTACGATTCTCTCCCTGGTGGCTTGGCCCCCGCAGTGGCCTTTGAGCCTGGTGCAGACACCTGTGACGGGCATAGGAGGAACGAAGCAGTGTTATGTGAGCCAGAATCCTGTGATCATCACCAATCCAGAGGGACAGACGGCCACGATTTGGACTTATGTTATGGACACTGCTAAGAACCTCTGGGGGAGGGATGTTTTGGCTGCGTGGGGGGTGCGACTCAGCACGGATTTTTAATGGGGGCCACTGTGACGAAGGGCGCAAAGTGTCCCACACCTCCTTTACGGTGGCTGGTGGACAAACCCATCTGGGAGGATCAGTGGCCCCTCTCTCATGACAAGCTAGTCACCCTTCACAAACTTGTACAGGAGCAGTTGGACCAGGGGCATCTAGAACCATCTACCAGTCCCTGGAACACTCCTGTGTTTTGTATCAAAAAGAAGTCTGGGAAATGGAGGTTGCTACATGACCTCTGAAAAATCAATGCCGTGATGGAAGGCATGGGGACATTACAGGCGGGCATGCCATCGCCTACCATGCTTCCCGTGGACTGGCCGGTCCTCATCATGGATCTGAAGGATTGTTTTTTTATGATCCCTCTGCATCCCAATGACAGACCAAAATTCGCCTTCACGGTACCAACAATAAACAATGCTGAACCAGCACAGAGATATCAATGGAAATTTTTGCCTCAAGGAATGTGAAATTCCCCGGTATTATGCCAATGGTATGTGGCCCGTGCCTTATCTGGAGTCCGCAAGCAGTTTCCTGACGCTCACGTCTATCATTATATGGACGACATTTTGGTGGCTGCGCCCACCCAGGATGAGCTGCTGAGGATACAGCCTCAGTTGTTGAATGCTCTGCATTCACATGGACTGCAGGTGGCTCCAGAAAAGGTACAACAGCAACCTCCCTGGAAATATTTAGGCGTCAAAATTCTGGAACGGACTATCCGTCACCAGGAGGTGCAATTTGTGCAACCTGTTAAGACACTGAATGATGCTCAGAAGCTGGTAGGTGTCATCACTTGGTTACGTCCTTACTTAGGACTAACCACCGCACAACTGTCTCCCTTGTTTGAATTATTGAAAGGGGACACTGATTTAAAGTCACCTCATCAATTGACCCCTGAGGCACAAAAAGTGCTGGAGGAGGTGCAGCAAGCTGTTTCGGCCCGCCAGGTGTACCGTATTGAACCTTCCATTGATGTCCCTGTGTTCATCACCACTCCTGATTTACATCCTACAGGTATCATTGGCCAATGGAACGATGATTGGACTGATCCTCTGCATGCCTCTGAATGGGTCTTCCTGCCTCATCAGCCGCACAAGACGGCAACTGCGTTGTTTGAATTGATTGCACACTTGATAATCAAGTGCCGACAACGCTGCTTACAATTGCTGGGTGCAGATCCCTCAAAGATCATACTCCCGGTTCAGAGGGAGGAATTTGATTGGAGCTATGCGAACAACGTTTCGCTACAAAGTGCTCTAGAGGGTTTTTCAGGGCAGATCACTTATCATCTGCCCAGCCACAAGCTATTGCAAGTGGCAAAAAATACTCACTTTTCATTACGACCCAAAAACAGCCAAGAGCCAGTGCAAGGACCCACTGTCTTCACTGACGGTTCAGGCAAAACAGGAAAAGCCATTGTTACCTGGAAGGATGGATCTGAATGGCAGATTTTGGAAGGCCATGAGGACGGGTCAGCCCAACTGGTTGAACTAAGGGCTGCCATCATGGCATTCGAAAAATTCTCTCAGACACCCTTCAATCTGGTCACGGACTCAGCTTATGTTGCTGACATTGCACAGCGATTAGGGTATTCAGTTTTGAAGGAAGTCAGTAACCCTGCCTTGTTTCATCTGCTGAAGACCTTGTGGTGTGCAATTCAGTCCAGGGTTCATCCCTATTACGTTCTGCACGTTCGAAGTCACACAAATTTGCCAGGCTTTGTAGCGGAAGGTAATGCAAGTGACAAGTTGGCTAACCCAGCATGGGTTGCTCCTCAGCCTGACACACTCGCGCAGGCCAAGGCATCGCATGGGTTCTTCCACCAAAATGCGCATACGCTGCAGAAGCAGTTTCACCTGACGGCCACTGAGGCTCGTGACATTGTCGACTCTTGTGGCGACTGTCATGCCCTTGGTGCGCCGTTGCCGGCAGGGGTTAACCCCAGGGGCCTTAAGGCCTTGGAGCTTTGGCAGACCATGTCACCCAGGTCGCCGAGTTTGGCCGGCTCAAGTATGTGCATGTCACGGTGGACACATTCTCCTCTGCAATGTGGGCTTCGGCTCACACTGGGGAAAAGGCCCGCGATGTCATTGCCCACTGGAGGCAGGCTTTTGCTGTACTAGGCATACCTTCCGTCATGAAAACCGACAGTGGTCCTGCTTATGCCTCTCAACAGGTACGGCAGTTCCTACAGTCATGGGGTGTGACTCACAACTTTGGCATCCCTCATTCTCCAACAGGACAAGCAATTGTAGAGCGTGCTCATGGTACTCTCAAGCATGTCCTCCAGAAGCAAAAACGGGGAATGCAGGGTGAAACACCACACAGTCGCTTGGCCAAAGCATTGTACACCATCAATTACCTTACAGTTTCGCAGAACTCAAGTAACCCTGTGATTGTAAACCACCTCCTCTCGTTGCAGGCTTCAGATGACACGCATCAGCCTCGAGCGAAGGTTCGGGTCCGGAATTTAGTTACCAAACAATGGGAAGGACCCTATGACCTGATCGTTATGGGGTGTGGGTATGCGTGCGTGTCCACAGATACTGGGGCACGCTGGGTACCTTCGAAGTGTGTCCGTCCTGACCTGGGACAGCAGAGGCAGAATCCGGCCGATAGGCGAGATGGAGGCCGTGACCAGACTGAAGGTCATCAAATGGATGAATCCTTGGGCGATGACTCGGACGCAGATGACGCGAGTGATCGCTCTGATGATTCCTCCATGGATAATCATTGAACTCTGTACAGTTTTTTCCATTGTAAAAATTGTTCATTTTTCTTTTTCTCTTTTTTCTTTTTTTAAAGATAAAAAGGGTGAGATGTCACCCTGGTTTTGAAGACTTTTTTAAGCCTTCTGTTATATTCTTCATATTGGAGTCAGAAATTTCACCTTATCACATTTTCTACTATAAACACTGGCCATGTTTTGCTAACTGTCTTTTATTGTTTATATATTTCTAGGTAGGAGGAGAAATGTGATTGACAGTTAGCTCGACCAATGTGGATTGAGAGGTGGAATTCCAGCCTCCAATCCACAGGCACCATGGGAAATGTATAAAACTGGGTTTTGTAAATAAACTCGCCCTTTTTTTCCTGCTTCGCTCACCAGCGTGTCCTCGTGTGGTTCTTCCCGTGTCCACTGTGACAGGTATGTATTTTTTTAATGTGTGCAACATATTCTTACTTAAGAAATATTTTTATTTCATTTTTTACACTTAAAATACTATTTTCTATTGGAGGCCACATTAACTCATAATCACATACACTTAACTCAGAAAAGAAATATACTAGTTACTGATATTGTACAAAAATATGAACCTAAGATTGTAAAAAGTAATACATGATTAAAAAAATATTCAGTACTAATTTAAAAAAAGCCACAGATTTAGTGCAAAGACTTGAGTAAAGACCAGGGGTAATGTATATCTGTTACCACAAAGTCAAAGGTATTTCAGGCTTGTAGTTCCCAGCAAAACGGCTGTTGGTGGATGAGTTTTTATGGGGTACTTGTGGGAAAGACCATTCAGGTACTGTAATGTCATGCTTAGAGTTCAGTATTCATTGGAAAATACTATACTGGGTTTTTTTGTCTAACGACCAACCAAAACAAATCATTCATATGTTAGGAAAGAGCACATATTTAAGAGTACTATTTATATGGAGTTTTCCTGTTGCTGATTGAAATTATCATTAAAATTGGTCATGTAAACCTTTTCATCCTATTAAGCAAATGGGAATTGCAGATAGTCTACCAGCTGATTTTTGTATTGCCATCATGCTGTGAGTGCATGGAGCTAAGCTCACTCCTGTAGTTCGTGCCTTTTGGTGGTATGTAGCAAGAAATTTATAGTAGCCACTAGCCTCCTCATTTTATTATTCTAGGTTTCCAGCAAGAAACAAGGCAAAAATCTGGTAGACTTGCCACTCATATCCAGTTGGTATCAAAGAGTTCAAGAAGTACCTGGAGTAAAGAAAGCTGCTGGCAAATGCATCATGGAGTTTCTCCTGCTTCCAGAGCTGATGTCTGCTCCTGAGGAACAGCTACAGGACTACAGTTCCTGATGAGTTAGAGGAGGATGATGAAGACAGTAATTTTATAGGTGGTCCAAGGCCAACCATGACTAAGTTAATGGCAATTTAAGCTTTGTAATGAGTTATTTTTATAGCCATATTTGCTTGATTTCGAGTAGGTAGAATTTATTAGAATTATACAAGCTAATTTTGACAGCCTCGAACAGTTTAATACCCTTTGTCTTAAATCTGATATACATTGACTTAGAATTGATTCTACTTTTTTCTTCTCTTCTGATATTTGATTGATTCAGAAATTGGATAAAGATAGGACTGCTGGAGCCCTATCAATAATTCTGAATAATCAAAGTAACTTTTTTTTTGAACTGCAATATTGTATTTATATTTGAAAGATATTTATATAAAGAATGACAAAAACCTGTGTCTTTTATGTTTGGCTTCTTTATCCAAGCTTTTCAATTGGTTTTTTGGTGGGTTTTTTTGGGGGGGGAGGGGGGGGTGTGTTTGTTTGTTTGTTTGTTTGTTTTCCTGTTTGATTAAACCCTAATGAGTTTTGTTAAAGAAAACTGTCCATCATGTTCCATAATTCAATATTTTTTGCATAGAAGCTGACAGCATTTCCTAAAAATAAATGAGCAGGGCTTTTTTTGTGGGAATGAGAGAAATACGTAATTTGAATGTTGTATAATGTAGAGTCATCTGCCTGTTCAGTTTCACTTAGACTGACAGTGTGGCAGTTTGATCTGATGGCATTAAATTTAGTGAGAATTTTGATACCATCTTACGTGGGTAAAGGGTCTTAATTTGTTTTTTTCATCCTTTCATGCAGGAAAATGGAACTGAAGCAGTTTTCTCCTCATCCATGCCCCAACTGTACCCTAGACTGGACCAGTCTTCCATCTGCAGTCAGTCCTGGGGAAGGTGAGGGTTTCTATGTCTGTGTGTGTATTTAACAAGGTCTTCTGGTGAAGCTACTTAACTGTTTCATAAGAAAATATGCCAGTTTTCAGTATGTTTCAGAACTAAGACAAGTAAGCAATTTCAAATCTGTATTAAAATTCAGTCAGTTTGTGACACATGGTGATGTAACTTCCCTCGGGTCATCAACAGCTGATGAGCAAACTGCGAACAAAAGATTGGCCTTGATTTCAGTCAGCAGTTGACACAACCCAAAAATCCTAACCAAGCTCAGTGCTTGCTTGTGTTGAGTTTTCCATAGAAGTAAAAGCATCCATAGATACCTTCCATAGGAATAAAGTTACTGTGGTTGTCAGAATGTACAAATAATAAAAAGAGGATGGCAGGTCAGAGTATAAAAGTGTAGGTGGTCACAATGTGAGACGGAAAATGAGATACATCATGTGATTATTTCCCTGTACTGATGTATGTCATCATAGGAAATGTTTTCATTTTTTCCCTAGCAAGGCAGAGGCTGAAAATTTTTGGGAAGAGGGACTTGTTGAAATAAGACTGTTGAATGGAAATATGATGCTACTGCTGATTATATGTGAGGTTTGAGAAAGAGGAGATTATATTTAAATTGTGACCAACAAAGAAATGCAATGTCTTCTCAGGGTTTTATTAGGCAGCATTAGAAAGGGAGTTTTATTCCTTTTTGGAACTTCAGTCAATTGTGGAGTCTTTGCTTGTGTTCCTGGTCCTGTGTGTGTGAATGGATTCATGGTCTTCAGGTTCATTTCCTACTCGCTGCAAAGGCTTTGTGGATATTAAGATCAGTTTGGCTGGATATGATTAGAGGGAGGGGGAAAGTGTGAATGTGGGGTTGGATGGTGATAACCTTTGTTGCTGATTTGTTACTCTGAGTATATATGGAGATAGAAGCCTTCGGTACAGTCACATTTTTTCATCAAACATTGTGTTCACTGTGAAGCAAATGAAAAAAGAGATTTTTTTAAAACACTATTTTTTTTTCTTTCAGACAGCTTTTTATTTATTGACTATTTTTATCTAACTGTGAAATTCAAGAATGAGACAACTGACTTACAGTCTTGTAAACCCTTACTACTTTCTCATGAGTTGAAATACTTTTTAAGCAGGAAGTAAAAGAACTTAAATGAAGTGCTTTCTTTGTGGCGTTTCATCTGAAATAAACCATCATTTCAGTAACAGTATGCATGAGATGGATTTACTTATAGAGTAAAACAATGTTTATATTTGTAATTTAGAAACATCTTTGAAACTTAAGTACCTTTGAATAACACAGGCTAGAACAATAACACGAAGCATAGTATTCCAGTTCTATGCAATTAACTGATGTTTTTATTAAATAGTCTTGGTGGCTACCAAACAACAATCCTGAAGGATTAGTGTTAGCTTCAGCATCCAGAACTGTGATTTAGAAAAGGATACTTTAAGGTATTGTGGCCTCTCAACACAGAAAAGAAAATTTTGAAAATTTTCTAACCCTCATCATAAACAAAATTAGTTTTAATGAAAGAAACAGCACTTAATGATGTAAATATCTTCTAACCAATATAAACGTTTGTGAATTTGTGTCCATGTTAAAGTTGTTTGTAATTGCTGTTGGAACTGAATAATATTATAATGGTAGAATAAATGGTGTATTAGATGCAGAGTTATTTGATTTGAAATTGTCAAAATTGATTCAATATACCCATGTTGTTTCTGGGATTTTTTTGTGAGGCTAGGTCACTCATATTTTGTTCTGCTTTTTATATTGAAATGACCTTTTGAATATTTTGACTTGAATACATTGAATTGAGAACACATTATGCTTAAAAATCAAAGATACTTTAGGGAATCTGACATTTTATGAGAACTTCTGCTAATCAAGAGATGCAAATAATGTATTTTACTTTAAAAGTTAAAATCAACTGGTTTTTTAAAATTAAATCCAGACAGTCATTTATTCTGTAAAAGAAAAATAGTTTAAAGAAACACTTTAAAGTTCTCTATTCCCCTTTTGTGGTAAGTAGGGACAGGCGCTCAGAAGATCTCGGGATGTATGGAAAGCAGGACCCTTCCCCCCTCACGTCCCGTGGTATGCAATCCCCTAGCCCCAGTAATTTTCCATTCCGTTACTAACCCTAGTTAGACCCAGCTATGACCATCCCCAGCTACCATCCCCTCTGTGACGTAACATAACCTCCCCCAGACTATATAACCCCACGGTATAATGTAATAAACGCCATTTGACCATCCACCACATTGGCGTCAGTGTGTCAATGGTCCAAGTGACCCGAATGGGGCCGGGTTGCCATGCCGCTTCTTGGAACCAGGTCGTCCGCCTTTCAGCAGAAGGCAGCACCCTTCAAGCCTGTCAGAACTTTTTGAAAGACTTTGAAGATTTTTTACATAGTATTTTAGCCTATTTTAGTGCCTCAGGCATCCTGAAGCAGGAACTCATCCTTCTTCTTCAGCTGATTTTTCCATATCAGAGAGGTCTTTGCCTGCAAGCCACATGGGTACAACAATCCAAGTGAAACTCAACTGAAGCTAATTCTGTCTTGGTTTGGAAAGACAGGTATCTGTCAGGGAAAACTGGAGTTTCCCTTGGAATGAAGAATGTAAAACCCCCTCCCTCCTAATTATTACAATTTTGCAATTAGGAGCTTTCAGGCAAAAATATGGGAATAGGTGGAACAGTTCTTTACTAGGAATATTAAAAATGCAAACGCAGTAATACAAAAAAAAACCAAGCAAGCAAACAAACAAAAGTCCTAGAAAACCCTGACAGAGTCAGGAATACGACCTGACACCCTGTTGGCCAGGGTGTTGGAAGCAGTCCAAATAAGTCCTCCTGGAGTGACAGATGTGGTTCTGTTGGAGTAGAGATGATCCTGTAGTGGCGGTGAGATGAGTCCGGTCTTCCTCTGAGAATCCAGTGGAAAAGAGGATGCTCTGCTGTTCTGAACTTCAGGTTTTATCCTGATGGAAAGGCTTTGGCTCCTCCCACTGGGTTGAGCATCTCACAATGGAATGATTTAATTTTATCAGTCATGTGGTGAGCCTTAATGGCTGATTAACAGCAGATATCCCCCTGGAGGGAGGGTGGTTAGTGGAAGAGATAAGGAACACTGCTGTCCCTGGTTTTAACAGCTGGCCCATTAACAGAAGGCATCCACTGTCCTCTCCCCCTGGGGTTTAAAAGAGATAAAGAAAAAAGAAACCATCCCCCAACTGGTTTCAACAGATGAAATAGAATGCACTTTTTTTGGTTACATAACCCAAGACAGCTTCTCATTAACTTCTCCTTAAAGTTACAGTTTTGCTGCACTCATTTAAGTAAGTTTAAACCATATTTATACGTGCATTATATTTTGCAGTTCAAGATCTGGAAAACCTGTGATGGCAATACAGCCAGGTTGCCTCATATTCTTGATACATACTTGAGAACTAAATAATTTTCAGTAACAAAGAGAAAGCAAATGTGCTCATTTTTGTAATATAGGCAGCATTGGTATATCTTCTTTTACTGGCTTGCCTTAAAAAGGGTATTCTTGCAAAACTTTGTATTTCATATGTGACTTATTAGGATCTTTTGACTGTTCAGGGATATAACATTGCGTAGTTGGCCTGAGGACAATTTTCATGGAAGTTTGAATGCAATTACTAATTTTTTGACAAAATATTCTTCAGGTTTAACTGGAAATAATAACTAAGGCATGTCACCAAACCAGATAACTCATGGATGACAATGTACACTGTTCCTGCTGTTACTGTGCTCTTCCTCCCTTTTTCTTTTGTGATTGTCTTGGGTTACCAAGCAAAACAAGGGAAGGGAATTAATTATTTTATATTTTTATAATGCCTATTTGGAGACAGGAGGCAAAGCTGTTATATGCTAAAGTTCAATTAGTATGTAGGTAATGATTTTTAGGCAAAATGATTTACTAAAATGAATACTCTTTAAAAACAGCTAGTTTCCATGCCTCATGAAATCAATGCATATGCATTATACGGAATACAAGTTCGGTATCTTTATATTTGCTTGAAGTCTGTTGCATTTTCTCAAGTGATGTTTTGATCTAAATGACATGCCTACAGCCTCTGAAATATTCAAAATCTGCAAAGAAAAAAACAACAGTTGCTAGTGTATCTTATTGAAAATCATACTAGAAAGAAGAATACCAAGTTGTAACAGCTGCATTTTGATTCAGTGAGGACACATTCTCCTTGTTTGGTGTGCTCTGTAAAATCCTGTTGTGTGATGAGTGTGATTGATGGACTTTCATATGGCTGATAGTTGTGCTGGAATGTGTCACTTATGTTTCAGTGCCTTGCTTTGTGGACTAAGTGTAAGCCCTCAGAGAATTTCTGAGGCCTTAATGCTTCGTATTGAATATCCCCTACAGCAAAAGTTCTGGTTTTGATGAGGTCTAATTCCTGGAGGTGTGATAGTTACAGTTCACAAGTCCTTGTTAATTGGGAGTTTATTAGGCTTTGGAGAGATTTGTTTTGTAGAGTACTGTGCATAAAGTTCAGTGTTCGCTTTTTCTGGTCCTGTTGTGGATTGTGTTTGCTTACTGAACATACTAAAGAATTAAAATTAAATACCACAGTTTGCCAGTTGAAATGTTTTACAGATTTATGGCTTGCGCACTGAAGACAATTCATAATGATTTGTTTTTGTAAATTCACAGTTGTTTTATTTTTGATGGTTGAAGCATGTTCTTGATTAATCCGCAATGAACTTTGACAAAATGTCTGCACTTGGCAGTCAGTGGCCTAAACTGACTTTACCTGTGTAGAATTTGAGTGTGATCTGCTGTAATAAATATAAAGCCAATTCCAAATTAATAAATGATTTTATTAATTTAATAAAAATCAATAAACAGAATTTCAGGTAAGCCAACAATCAAAGAATCAGTGTCGAGTCCTGGGATCGACACTGGGTGAACCTTAGCTGCGGACTCTATCGCACCGTAGCTCCCCTGGTTCACACCTTCGGTTCTGTGAGTCCAGTTTATATACAGTTTCTTTAGCGGGATAGAGCATTACTTCAAGCTTTCTTTGTCCCTTCAGTTTTTCTTCATATTCATAGAGATTCATCCTCGCCAGTTGGGTCGGTTGAATAGTTCTTCCGTGGGGAGACCCGCAGGGAGATGAATATTAAATACGACTTCTGGGAATCGTGTATTGAGATGCGTGTCCCCGATGGTGGAGCAAGGCCCATTTCGGTGGTAATGATTGGGTTGTTCGCAATCCCATCTCCGGAGAAGACCCATCTTCCTCAGGCCTTCTCTCCTTTCTCTTGTAAATTCGGTCGTTCCCCAGTTCCCAGCAAAGTAGTTTTTCGATTCCCGAATCTGTCTACCCCAGTCCCGAATGATTTTTACCATTTATTTTAAAGGGCACAACTTGATTTATATTATACATACATTATAAACACGAATTATCCCACATAATTTATCACATCTGCCCTAGATAGAAAAAGTATTTTTATTTGTTAGGTTGTGAGGTTTTTTTGTCTTTTGTCTCTGAAGTTCTTAGACACGTGGAGGGGCATAAACCCCAAAAACATGAACTCATGGCTGCCTAGCAGATATTTTTTAACAAGGTTTTTAAATAATTTTTCATATCTTAACCAGAAATCTTTAATAAATGTTAAGTATCCTGCTAAGTAACTCTGCCCTTTGTTTCATTTAAACTATTTGTTCTTTCTTTTACTCCTGATTTAATTTTAGTAGAGTTTACTAGTTTCCTTGTCCCTTTTATATTTCTATGTTCCTTATTCATGGGATAGCAGAGCCCCAAAGTTACATTATTCATCTCTTAAACCAGAGGATTAGAGGTTATGTGTGTACGAAGTACTCCATAGCATGGAGGTGCAGTGTTGCAGCCATGAGGCCTGAGAGGCCTATCTGGAGGTCAGTTGCCTAAGATAAAGAAATGCCTAGTCATGGTGACTGGACCAAGTACCCCTCTCCTGCCTTCGGATCCTTTCTTATCTCCCTGTAAGACAATAGGTCACTTTTACCCCGACTCATACCATTGGACCGTTTCTCAAAACCTTGATACCCTATATAAAGCCCCACTTCTGCCCAGTTCAGCAGAAGAGCTGTCCCTGAAACCCTTTGCAGAGGATGCCAATAAAGACTCATCTGTGGAACTTCATACAGCGCTTCTCCTCTCTCCCCCTGCATCTGCCGGAGGCACTTAGCAAGCTAATGAGCTGAAATCACTAAGAGCTGAACCTGCTAAGAGCTGAAATCAGTTATAGCTGAGCTTGCTAAGTATTGCCTGTGTCTGGGAGCTTTGCCCGAGGTGCTTGGACAGGAGGTACTTAGCGGTACCCCTCTATCCAGGAATACCTACGGCAGCCGGGATCAGACTGATCCTGAAGCCCCAGGAAGGATAAAGTGCAGGTCATTTTTTGTGGAAGATTACTGTTGAAGAGTGTAGGAATGCTGGTCCATTCTAGCAGTTATGGTTTGGAACAATGTCCAGCAAATATCCAGATGATTAATAGGATTCAAAAAGACATTTTCTTTTGAACATGGCCCAAAATCATCATCAGAGGTATTTTTGGGGAATAGAAATATAGAAATTAATATCCTTTAATGATCAATAAGGTGTACTTAGGAATGATGCTGTGCTACAGGGTAGAGAAGGCACTGATGACATATTTATCATATTTGTATTAACTAGAAAGATTTAGGAGGAGCAGGAGTTAAGACTTTTCTGTCTCCAAATAGTCTAGATATGCTATTGGATAAAATATTAAATTTTTGTTGACATTACTCTTTATAATCTTTTTCCATAACATACTAATATCTTAGTATTTCCAGTTACTGTAAAATTTTAATTGATCTTCTGTAGCACCAGACTTGACTTTAAAAGGGAGATTTGGTCTGCTTCAGTATTCTGGTATTTCTTACTGAAAAATGGATTCACTGCTTATTTGAAGATTGTTCTGTAAGTTTTGTCATTAGACTTAAATCCCAGTTACATCAATGACAGGGTGTACAGCTTGTATCCTTTAGCCTTTTTGTGTCACCCATTTGCCATATCCCAGACTGTGGGGATTCATAATTCACTTACCTATGTAGCATAATCAACACAAGGATTTAAACTTAGGGGGGTTTTACCTGTCTTTGTAGTATTTTTGTAGGTCACTTACATTGCTGTTTTCTGCACATCTTAACTGAGGGACAGCTGAGTTTTAACATGGCTGTTCTGTGTTTCCTCCGCAAGGCCTGAGGGGTCCTTTCAGGCAGAGGCATCAGGAGACCTTTGATAACCCTGCAACAGCACTTTGGCTTTTTTACTTTTCTTCAAAGTGTAATGTTTAGCTACGCAATCTGTCTTTCAAGGGCAGAATCAGTTTTTCTTGGCTCTGCGTATGACTTCTGGAGCTTAAAATCTTCGTGGACCACAGGAGGGCAGCACAATCTCTTTGGATATGGAGCTGTGCCCGGATGGATGGAGCTGTGCCCTGGACTAAGGAGTCATCCTACAGAAAGATGCTTTTTATGTGGTAGTTTTCAGCTCAGTAATCTGTAGTCCCAAAATTTGGGACCACCTGTTGTAAAAAGTGATTTAAAACATTTCCCCTCCCCTCTTTGAATTAGAATTGATAATTTAACAGTTGACACATTCATTGCGTTGGAGTACAACTGAAAGCAGTAATTGCTGAGGCTGTACGAACACATAGCAGAGTAACTCCCTTCTGCCTTGAATGTTTTCAAATCTAAGAAAAGAGGTAACAGCCGGGCAGGGAGTAAAGGAGAGGGGAAGTTGATTAACTCAACTTCTGCTGGAGTTTTATATTCTTTGGGGAAAAGGAGTAATTCTGGGAAGACATTTGTAAGGAAATGAGGAGCTTAATGGAAATTTCTGGAATTTTTTTTCTGGCTTACAAGTGACAACATGCAGAGATTTATGCAAGAGATTTTTTTTTCTTTTATTTGGTCAATAAATACTGCATTAGTTCAAGGACCAATGCTTTGTAATTAAAAAACATGGTAGCATTGTAGGCTAGGTTATGTCTGGAATTCAAAAGAAAGGGAAATAATTTATTGAATATGTTAGAAGAAAAAATAGACAAATGAAAGGATGTAAAGGAGCTAACCAGTAATTCACTAATGTTTGCTTTTGTAGCAACACACTGAGCACATGAGAATATGTGACCATCCTCATTAGGATGGTAGGAAAGTAGAAGTGGAAGTCAGAAGGAAAGAAAAGTCAGAATGTGAAGAGCTGTTTAGCCTAAACATTGCACAGGAACAAAACATTGAAAATGAACCCCAGAAACGAGGCAAAAAGAGTCTCTCTCTTAATTGAACCACTTATGAATTATCTTCCTGATATAATCTTGCTTTCAAAAATAAAGACACTAGGAAATTACACAGAGGAGAAGATCAGAATGACTAAGTATGAGAAGGAAGGTATAGTCTCGGTGCTTATGCACAGAAAAGACTACAACCTAGAAAGCAAATGAAACTGAGCCCAAGTGTGTCTCCTTCTCTTTCTCAGGAACAAAATAGTGCAAACACATCAAAAGAATTTATATGATGCTCTCACTCAAGTTTATTGGCACTCATGTTTTGTTCTGGGGCTAAGTCCTTTAAAAACATTATTTTTTGTTTCTTTGGGGGGAAAATAGGACTTGCTGGAAGTTGAAATACTTCATAGATTTAATTTTTTGTAATGTTCTTTGGAGAACCCATTAGATTCTTTGTAGATTATTTGTGAATAGATAATTCAAGCTGTGTTCTTGATTTGCAGTTTTGATTTTACCTGATTATTGAAACTCTATTAATCTCTCCTACTTAGTATTTAATATCCTTTAGTTATTTCTAAGGCTACTGGTAGTTTCCAGAGTTGGTTGCCCAGATTTTATGTGCATTCATAAATTATCATACTAAAAAAAATGGAGGTTTATTTTGTGGTTATTAAATAAACAGTTTCCTTCAGAAATGTAGGCAAACATGTTTTGAACAACTTATTTTCAAACATCAGGATTTTGTACATTGCAAGTATAGAAGTGCCTCACTGTAAGGTCAGAATCATTACTGAGGTATTGTCAGGTTTTGTGCAGCATTAGTGAATTTCTGGGAGCTCTTCATTGCCGTTTTATAAGGAGTTGAATCACAGGATATTTCATCCCAGCAGTACAATAGGCTCATGCACGTAAGACGTACCTTGAACATAAGGTTTGTGCTCAAAGGTGAGCCCTGTGCAAGGGGCTACATATACCTCCTTCTTCCTTCCCCCAATCTTGCTATGTAGCACAGCTGAGGAACGGAATTTGTTTCCAAACCATAAATCAGCTGTGACAAAGTGTGAGTTAATAAGGAATTTTTCTGTCTCTTGGAGTTGCTTATGGCTTCCATCTGCACTTTCATTGGTTTTGGATTTTCATGTTAAGAACCATGAATGCATTACTTGATTTGGATACAGTTTTACATTGGATAAGGTCACGAGTTTGATTTTGGCTTTTTCTGAAGGCAAGTTTGTATGCACAGTTGTTCATTGAAAGTTCTAATCAGCAATTTCAAGGAAGTCAGTACTGCTGTGTTTAGGGAAAAAAACCCCAAACCTAATAGTGTTTAAAAAAAAAAAGAAAAAAAAAGCTAAAATTATTTTGAATTATTCATAATCTGTTCTGAGTAGTTTGATGCTTTCAAAACTTTTAATTACACAAAGGAAAGGCCAGGCTACTGTATGTTTAGTGTTTTATTGAAGGTGGTATTAATTACTTTTTACTCTAAATGCCTCTTCTCCAGATGGTTTGGAAATGCTTCTGAAAAGTTAATTTTTGGCTCATGTCTCATGTCAAATTTCTGGCATCTTACCATAGCAATATCAAAAAGAGTTCACATCCTTTAGAAGCTTTTAAAGTATTGAAGAGCAAAGGCAAGTAGGAAGTTCATCTGTTTGTAGAATCATTTTGTAAGCGTAGAAGAATTGGAGAATAATCTTGATATTAAAATAAGTGAAACCTAATCTGAAGCAATAAAATTTGTCCCCTCCTAGTGCGGAATATTGATCTAAGCATCCAAAGATAATGGAGAGAGATATGGTGCTTGTATTTCAGCTTGTGCTTTAAAAGTTTTACAAGTCTGTCATGGTGTTGTTGGTCTTTGTGTTGGTGTTTAAATGGCTCATGTAAGTAGTGTGAGTAGACCAGCTGAGATATCATTCATGTAATCATTCCATCAGCACACTTTCCCTGGAATTTTTTGATGTATCTGATTGGTGACGGGCTCTTAAATCTGCTCAAATGCTCTTGAATATCCCACTTGCAGGTCTTCCATGTATTCTTGCGTTTTTAGTGACAAGAAATAAGAAAAGAACATCCACCCACCTCGAAGTCTAAGATAATTCTTAGCGGTATAAACTGTTCTGAGTGCTTCTGTGAAACTGAACTGGACAAAGTTTTTACCTTGGCTTGTGGTTGCATTGCATGTTTTCTGCAAAATTTCATTTGTTGGGAACCAGAGTATGCTGGACAAAAGTAAAACCAGACTCTTAAACTCTGCTGTTTTATACAAACACTCTTTGCTGTCCTAAACTTTGTACTCAATACCTTTAAGGCTACACTGAACATCAGCTCAGGTTGTAAATGGTTCTAGGCTGGATCCGTAACGTTCAAGGTTGCATATGGAAACTGATTTTCTTTCCCTGTCCTTCATTGCTTGAGACAGGGTGACATGTTGGTGCATGTCATGGACGGCCATCAACTAGCATTTTATGCTGCATCCTGGATGGAATCATGCGTTTTGGTAGAAATTAAGGGGATTTAATTAACCACTGTCCTCTAGCAAAGAAAATGGATGATGTTACTTGCTCCATATTTGCTAACTTTATGCAAGAAATGAGTCAATTTATAGATGCAATATCTTGAATTCTGCCTTATATTTCTGTTGTGTCTTACAGTAGTAACGGGTATATTTTGCTCCAAATTTCATGCATCTATCTATATAAATCTTATGTTTCTGTATTGTCAACAGAAGCTACATGTATAAATGTTGCCTGATCTCAAAATGTATGTTTCAATAATGTAACTAGGGATTTGGTGTTTGTAGCTCATCTTCCCTCTCATACAGGGAAAAGGATGTAGTTTAATCTTTGTTTAGAAATAGTAACTTGAAAAATTATCTAGGTTATCAGACTTTCTGCACAAGGTGAATTTTGTGGACTTCAATGACAAATTCAACATGAATATGGATAAATTTCTAGTATTTGTAATATTTTAATGATGATTTGGGCTTTTTTTACTTAGATTCTATAGACCTTTTCAACAGTAACAGGAAGAATTGCTGGGTTTACTTTTAACAAGTATCAAATGACTGCTACAAAACTAAGTTTGAGCTTTCTTATCATAGTAGTCATCTATTGGTCTGCAGAGTTCGAAGGCCAGGGACTTTCCTGTTGTTTCTATTCCTGTAGCATCTCAGCTTCACAACAGAAGCAATGGTCTCCCTGTCAGTTCTCTTTACAGTAGAAGTCTGATCTGAATTAGACATTGTCGTGCTGCTGTAACTGTGACAAATTAGTACACAGTTTGGAACTTGTGCCTGGATACTGCTGTGCTAGTCCTGAAAGGACATCTGAAACCTGTCTTGGCTTAACAACAGTGCAATAGAGACCATGGTGGCTAAATAAAAGCTGTTTCAGAACAAGTTAATTGTTTCTTGAAAAAAAGTTGGGGCGAGGGAGGTGAAATTAGAAATGTTATTTGATTTCCCAGAGTGATGTTGAATCAATGCTTTGCCATAGGAGGAACCTTCATTTTTTGCTTCAGTAGTAGTAGCACACAACTATATTATAAAATTATACTTTAGGATATTTATGACATCCTTTAAAATAATTAGGTTTATGGATGTGCTTCATTTTTCTTGTAATGGAAATACAAAATTGTAAGCAAGTACTGTGAAAAGTCTTGTAACCAGGAGGATTATTTTTTTTTGTATGCAACTTTTAGAATCAAGGGTTAAAAAAGGATGTTTACTCTTGAACAGCTTCTGAATTTATTCTTGTAGCTAATTTGATTCTTTACCCAAGAAATACAGCTTTTCTATGTGTGCAAATGCTGAATATCGAGGAATATGATTATGAAAGCCAACATAAATAGATATATAGCCATCTTTCAAAATCCTTAGTGTCCCTGTGTTCTATTATGTATTTTTTGAGCACAGTTTTTGTGAGGCATTGCCATTATTTCTTCAGCATGCTCTCATCATTTTTGAAAGACTGGAAATGATTTCTTCATTAAAATAATCTGCTTCTCTAACAAACCCCCCCCAAAAAAACCAACCTGAACTGAGACAGAACACTTCTTTATCCTCTGTTTTATGCTACTCAAAAACATCTGCCTAATGGGTTACTTTCCATCTTACCTGCAGCACGTATTTGACATTCCTCTGCTTGTGCTTGTTACCGTATGCTTTGGCCCACTTGTGATCTCTTGATGTATATTGGCATTATAAGCTCTCTGGAACTTATTTGGATCATGTTAGGCAAGACATAATGCAGAAAATAAATCATACCTTCAGTTGTGGGATTACACAAGACAGAGAGTCAAACAGACTTGATTAGCATATGTGGTTTGATAACCAGGATGCCATGGCAGGAACAAACAGAGCTTTGCAGATTGCAGAAGATGGGATTAAACCTGCTTACTGGAAGAGAGAAGATTCAATCAAGACCTCTGCAAGCAAAAGATGTAAAATGTATGAGTTGTCCGTATGATCTTTAACCTGATTATTGTAGTGGAAAATTGTTAACTGTGGGATTGCATTTTATGGAAATGGTTTGCTCTGGCTCACCCCTGGAAAATGTATGGTTTGTCCTAAGTCTGTACCCTCCCTGCAGTATCCTGTATCTGTAACCTCACTGGCTGGAGAATGTTACCGCGCCCCTTTGAACCTCTGTGATAAGAATGCTAAGGCAGAAGGCTCTGCCCCTCTTCCCCCTCTACCCCTGGAGGCGTCCGGACGCTCCTCTCTCCTCTCCCCCCCTTCCCCCTCCCCCCTTCCCCTCTCCCTCAGTGAATAAACCTTCACCTCATCAGCACCCACCGGCGTCTGAAGTCTCCTTGCCTGCCAGCACGGGAACACCACGACCCCAAAAGACCCCGGGGGTCTCCGGGGTGCACTCCCCGGGGACCCCCCATAAATTTAAACAACAACAGATGGCGCCCAACGTGGGGCAACAGCATCAGCGACCCTGAGATAAGATGGACCATGGTAACACCGCTTCGGTGCCGTCTCCGGTGGAGCGGCCGTTCTGGGCCATCGCGGCCCAGGGCGGCCCCTCCCCCACCGCGCAGAGACCTCGTGAGCCACCACGCGGCCGTCCCACCACCGCCGACCGGCCCGGCGCGGGCCCGGGTCCCGGCCCGCCTCGGCGCTGCGCGGGCTGCGCAGCCCCGCCGGACGGCGCGGCCCGGGCGGCGCGGCTCCGCCACGGCGAGGCTCCGGCGTGAGCCCCGGCGCGGCAGGACCGCTGCCGCGGCGCGTGGCTGCGGCGCGTGGCTGCGGCGCGGCCCCGGCCCGCCTCGGCTCGGCGGCGCGGGCTGCGCGGCAGCGGCGCGGCACCCCCCGGCCCGCGGCAGCCGCGGCGCGGGCGGCGAACCGGCGGCGGAGCGGCCCCGGCGCGGGGCAGTCCCGGCCCGGCGCGGCCCCGGCGGCGGAGCGGCCCCGGCCCGGCGCGGCCGCGGCGCGGGGCAGTCCCGGCAGAGCCAACACGTGGTCCCGGCCCCACCGCAGCGCGCGCCGGCCCCAGCACCGGGAGAAGCCGCGCGGACAAGCAGCCCTGGACAGCAGCGAAAGGAACTCAGCCAGACGGCCATCAGAGAAGGAAAAAGCAGTCTTCAGTTGTGCCCAAGCCCCGCACCTTCCAAAACTCGGTTTTGTAAATTGTGTAACCTCCTTCCTTACCCCCTCCTCCCCTCGCTGCTCCTTCTCCCTAACCCCCTTTCCCTTAACAAACCCCCGAGAGTTAACCCTTTCCTGCTAAACCCGGCACGGCACAGCTAACACCACGTGCTGCGCTGTGACCGCATGGCCACCATGGCCACGTGCTCTCAGTCCCATCTTCCGCTTTCCAAGTCCCACAAGGTAAACGCTAAGAAACCAAACCCCAAAGCTAAAGTGAATTTGTAATACCAGTTTTGCAGCCTTGTATAATTGTTAATGCTACTTTGATTCCCTTTCCCTGTTTTTCTGCCCCTGTCCCTTGCTGTTCTGGCCAAACAGCAGGGTGTCCCAAATCCCTCCATTTCCTTCCCATCCCCATGAAGTAGTTTTACAATTATGCCTTTCTAGTTTTGTGTGTGTAAATATTGCAGATTCCCCTGTTTTCTGTTTTAGAAAGCAGAGGCCTTTTCAAGTCACAAGTGTAGATCCAAGGGAAGCAGTTTTTAAATTGTCTTCTTGTAAGGCGCGATTCAGTAGTGTAGACTATTGAATCTGTAACGCTTTTTGGGTTTATACTGTCCTCAGTTAGTTCTGAGAGTGATTGATA
The DNA here is from genome assembly GCF_021018805.1 of Prinia subflava. Lineage (NCBI taxonomy): Eukaryota > Metazoa > Chordata > Aves > Passeriformes > Cisticolidae > Prinia > Prinia subflava. The sequence goes on from NW_026960612.1 coordinate 490,801, forward strand.
ACCTGATAGAGTGTCTGAGAAAGTATTTGACGGTTTTTGTAGTTTTTTTTCTTTTGTTTTTCTTTTGATGACCTAAAACTGGGGGTCTTTTGTTTTGGTTGAACCAGTTGGAAAGTGAAAGGAGTGGTTTGGCTCAGATCCGTGAGTGTCGGTGACTTGCTGTTCAGGCCTTAAGGGAATTCCGTGACAGATAAATGGCAGCTTGAGTTGATTTAAATTCCTCACTGCCCCTGCCCGGCCCCAATGGGGGAACTGCAGCAGGCCACCTGGAGAATCTGAGGCCGTGTGTGGAGCCCGGGGAACTCCACGTGTTTTCCTGTCCCTAGAGTGGGAGCATAGTCAGCGCCTCAGCCTAAGCTGGGGGCTGTGGTGGTCTGAAAAGCCAGTTAGAAAAGACTAGACACTATTAGGCCAGTCACGCTGGAAAGGCTCAAACAAATTTGTTAACTTGTTTCAAGTCTTGCAACATAAACTCACATAACCCGTCTACTGCAATTACAAGGTCAGATCAACTGTTCACAGTATAACATAATCCTTACTGCAATTGTATTTAGTTTCATGCTGCAAAAGTGTAATTACTGTTTCATTTTAAATTGTTAATTGTCATATGTCATATTTCTCTTCTCACATTTTAAAGAAAAAAAGGGTGACTTGTGGGATTGCATTTTATGGAAATGGTTTGCTCTGGCTCACCCCTGGAAAATGTATGGTTTGTCCTAAGTCTGTACCCTCCCTGCAGTATCCTGTATCTGTAACCTCACTGGCTGGAGAATGTTACCGCGCCCCTTTGAACCTCTGTGATAAGAATGCTAAGGCAGAAGGCTCTGCCCCTCTTCCCCCTCTACCCCTGGAGGCGTCCGGACGCTCCTCTCTCCTCTCCCCCCCTTCCCCCTCCCCCCTTCCCCTCTCCCTCAGTGAATAAACCTTCACCTCATCAGCACCCACCGGCGTCTGAAGTCTCCTTGCCTGCCAGCACGGGAACACCACGACCCCAAAAGACCCCGGGGGTCTCCGGGGTGCACTCCCCGGGGACCCCCCATAAATTTAAACAACAACAGTTAACCTTCCTGAAATGGTATATAAGCTTTTGGAAAATCTGAGTAAAATTGAATTCTGATCACCGAATCAGTCTTCCCGTCGCTTTATCAATTGCCAATAATTGGTGCCCCGTGTGAGGAAGAGAAGAACCGAATACCTGACGGCAATTGGTGATGCCCCTAGAACTGATCGTGACAGTGAGAACCGCGTTCAGGACCGCAATCGCCTGTATGCTGCAACGTTACAAGTGAGCCATATAACACGAATTATCCCATGTTATTTACCACAATTCCCCCCTTTTCCAAATTTAACATGTAATCCGTGTTCCTTTAATCCTGATTATCCCACCAGGGATTTTTGTTGCCTTTCCCTGCTTCAAATTTTGCTAACACAAGTGCTGCCCGATTCTCCTTTTTCCCCTTCAGATTCATGAGTTTCAGGGTTTGTACACCTTGTGTCATCCAGCGCAAGGGACCGGTAATACCATGTGTTATAAGTCGTAAAATTATTTTTCCAGTTATGGGTCCCAGTACAAAAAGTCCGGTTAACCCCCCTGTTTTCCCTTCTTCCCATATCCATCCCCACCATGAGACATTTAGAGTTAAATCCTCCCTTTGGGCAGGAGGTCTTTCCTCTTGGCATTTGGTTCTTCTCACCTTCTCAAAGATTTCCTTCCCTTTTTCTAATATATAATTTACTGTGGCCCGGTGCCGACATATAAGATCCCTAATTTCGGTTTGATTTTTAGTTATTACTGTTAAGATATCCATAGTTAAATTTCCCATTACTTCTATTGCTATTTGTAAGCCTAAGAGCCTTTCTTGTAAAGTGAGTCTGGTAATTACACTTCCCTTTTTCCTCCCGCACCCAGGCTGCCGGATCATATATCTTCACCCTTCTCAGTCTGTCATCTAATTGATCGGAAAATCCCCTTTTACATGTCTCATTCAGATTATTTCTAATGGACCCTTCTTTTTGTTTTGGCACCAAGTTTGACCGATAGCTTGTAGGTAATGACTTTTCGCTTATCTGTCTCTTTTCCTTTGTTGGTGTAAAACCCCAGCACCGAGTGGCCTTAAAGGAATAGTACCCTAAATTATCCGTAATTTGATATTTGGTGATTTCCAGGGTGGATCACTTTGATTACCTTCCCAGACTAAGCCGGGTTTTGTTAGGCCGGCCCATTATCGGGCACATGGCTCTGCTCAGGACTAGGAGAGTTATCCACAGGTACATCCCTCTGCCTAAGCCTCTGCCCACTGGGTTGCAGCCAGTGGCGAGGTAGCCCATCTTCGTGGCAGCAGGGGTTTTCCTCTCGGATCCTCCAACTAGTCCGAACAGCATATCTCCTTTTAAATGTGCCCCACCTGGATAACTTCACCGGATCTGCTATGCAGGGTACTTTGTTGGTCCTTCGACACTCAGTGGCTAATACCTGAGCTTTGGAACCTAATTTACCCCTTACCCCGTGTAGGTATAAAAAATACTACTCAGCAGAATATGGTTCTAATACCACCAAGCGGGTAGCGTACCCTAAAAACCGAATGGTCAGATCTTGTTCCTTTTCAAAGCACTTTCTGCACAACCCCGAAGGCCTCCACCCCCATTTACAATGCACGACCCAAATCTCGTTACAATACTCGCATTTAAAGTGTATGAATGGGTTACACGAACACTCCAGCTCTGGGCAAGTGATTGCTCTTCCCTAGGTCATCTGCGGCTCCGATGTAATTTCACTCTCAGGTCCCCTGTGGAGGAGTTGATTTTCCACTCGGGTTTCCCTTCTCGGGTTTCAATTCTTTTTACTCTCGAAGTGTGCGTCCACCCTTTCTCTGCTGTTCTCACGGCGGTGTCTGTTGTCAAAAGAACAAGAAATGGACCTTCCCAGTGTGGGGTTAATGATACCACTTTCCAGGTTTTAATTAATATTTCGTCTCCTCGTTGTATGTTATGGATTGCAAATCCCAAAGGAGTGCTCTGCATTATTATTCCTTTCTTTCTAAGTTCTTGCAGGTTCTTGTTTATTGCTATTAGGTATGGTTGGATCTGACCATCCTCTAATCTAGGATGTCCCACAGGCATCCCGTGCTCATAGGGCATCCCATATAACATTTCAAAAGGGGACAATCCACTATCAGAGTTTGGCATGGTTCCTATATTCAGTAAGGCTAGAGGGAGACACTTAATCCATGACATTTTGGTTTCTAACATTAATTTAGATAGCTGAGCTTTTAAGATTTGATTCATTCTCTCTACCCGTCCTGAACTCTGTGGGTGCCAGGGTATGTGATAGTCCCACCGGATCCCTAGGGTATCTGCCAATTGTCTAATAATTTTAGATGTGAAATGGGTCCCTTGGTCTGAATCTATGTGATCTATGATACCGTAGCATGGGATAATTTCTTCTAACAAAATTCTTGCTACGGTCTGGGCTGTTGCTCTGGCAGTAGGGAAGGCTTCTACCCAGTGAGTGAGCTGATCCACTATCACCAATAGGTATTTGCACCTCTCCACCTTGGGTAGCTCTGTGAAATCTATTTGGATTCTTCCAAATTGACGGTATGCCAGGGGTCGTCCCCCTAAGGGGGTCTGTCTTGACCTTGTCCTGTTTATTTTCTGGCATACCATACATCCTAGTACTTCCTGTTTAGCCAATTCATAAATTCCCTTGCACCCGAAAAATTTTAGAAAATGTTCAGCCAATGTTTGTGGCCCCCAATGAGTTTGCTGATGTAACCTGTTCAAGATCTTCCTCGTATACTCCCTTGATATTAACTCTCTACCGTCTGGTAGTCTCCATTTACCATCTTCCCACTTGCCCCCCAATTTCTTATAATCTTCTATCTCCTTTGGGGACAACCTGGAAGGGTATTCTAGGGCATTTTCCTCCCTGATCTCTGGGGTACTTATCACTAAAAGAGCTGCCCTCTTTGCCTCTCTGTCTGCTAAATTGTTTCCCCTGGTTCTGAATTGCATCCCTGCTTGATGTCCTTTCCCATGTACGATGGCAATGGCCTCTGGTCCCCTTACAGCCTCCAGGATTTGCTTTATTAACTCTTGATGGATCAATCCCTTCCCTCGGGTGCTAATCAACCCTCGCTCCTCCCAGATTTTTCCGAATGTATGTACCACCCCGAAGGCGTATCTGTAGTCTGTGAAAATTGTGCCTTGTTTACCCTTTAGTCCTTTTAGTGCTTGCAGAACTGCATACAGTTCGCAAGCCTGTGCCGACCAGCCTGCATTCAAGGGTCCAAATTCGATAACCTCCCCTGATTTTCCATCCACCACTGCATATCCTGACTTCCTTTTCCCTTCTACTACCCTTGCAGATCCATCCACAAACCATTTCTCGCCCTCTCCCAGCTCCTCCTCTTCTAAGTCTGGCCTTATTTTTGTCTGCAATTCCACCACTTCTAAGCAGTCATGGTTACATTCCTCCGATATTTCTCCAAACAGGAGCTGGGTGGGGTTTTGGACCGCGGCCATCCACAACTCCAGTTCGGGGGAATGAATAAGTATAGCTTCGTATTTTAATAGCCTGGCATTGCTGAGCCACTTATCTGCCTATGTCTAATCCCTTGACTATTAAATTTATCCCTAACGCTATGATCAAGTCTCTTCCCGACAAATTGTAATCCACTTCTTCTACTAATAGCACATTTCCCACACAAATTTTATTTTCTGATTCTATCACCACATTCTTAATAACTGGAACTCTAAAGGGTTCCCCCTTTGCCCCTATTACCATCATGGTATCCCGGCTTTTGACGTAACCCTTTGGCAACCTCTGGACCGTGGAACGCTCGGCTCCCGTGTCCACCAAGAAGGAAATTTCTTCCTTGTGGGGTCCTACTCTCAATTTTATCTTAGGCTCATTAGATGGTCTCGACCCCAGGGAAAAGAGCCCAAGACATCTCTATGCATCCACTTTAAAAACGTGCTCATCCTTCATCCTCCTCTGACAATCCCTCTTTATATGTCCCTTATTCCCACAGTAATAACACTTCTGTTGTTCCTTGAACTTTCCCGGATCCCTTCTACCTGGAGGCGACTGCCCTCTCCTGGCGCTATTCTTTCCCATTCTCCCAGAGTTGGGAGGCAGTTCCTTCCTCTGCATTTCCCTGACGGCAGCCACCAGCACTCTCTCTTGTGCTTAGGGCTGTGTCTCTTCCCTTCTCATGTAGACTTTCTGTGCCTCTCTAAGTAGTTCCTGCAACCCCTTTGCTTGCCAATCCTCTATTTTCTCTAATTTCCTCCTGATATTTTCCCATGATCTGGCCACGAATTGTGTCTTTAACAACACCTCTCCTATCGGGGAGCTGGGGTCTGTTCCCGAATACATTTGTAGACTCTTTCTTAATTGATCTAGCCACTCCGAGGGGGTCCTATCCCTCCCTTGACACTCATTGAATGCCTTGCTGATGTTCTGGCCCTTTGGTACTGCCTCCCTGATGTGGCAGTGTGTTAATTTAATCGGTGATGCTTTGTATACTTTTGTACTTGTTGGGTTCTCTGTACCCCACCCCTCGATTGTTCCTTTGTTTAACTCACATGACTCCTGCACCTGTCATGCGACACACGGTTAGCTGCCTGTCATTTTTCCCGCCTTTGTAAATCCCTCCTATTTTCCCCTGATTGGTCCAAGTGATGTTCTAGTACACCCATATCCCCTGGCAACCTGCCCCGGTTGGCTGGCAGTGGCTGGCCACCCCCTTTGCCCCCCCTCCGAATCCTTCGGACAAAAACCCCCCTGCACCCCTCTCCCCCCGAAGAGTTTCGGGCTGAGGAGGTGTTTGCAATAAACCCTCTGTTCGTCTGGAATTGTTTCCTCCTTTCTTTCCACTGCCTGTCGAATCTCCATCGCTCGCATAAGCCTCTGCCAGGCAAAGAACCCACAGGGTCAGTACTGCCTGCGTTGCTCGCAGACTGACCCCCCTACGACGCCTGTCGCTGTGTCTGGGCCAGCGGCGACAGAGCCCGTTGGCTCTCTGTGAGCACACCGACACCCTGATACCTTGTATCACCAAATTTCTTAAATCAGTCATGCTCCAACGGTCATTATCGGATTGAGCACTCCACCCCGGGTTTTGACTGGGCCACTTTACGTTACCGGGTGAACCTTGGGGATTTCTGTGCTCCCATTCCCTCATTCCAGCCTGCCTGATTAATTCTCTTTCCTCATGATTAAACAGCAACCTCAAAATTGCTGTTATATCCTCATATGTATAGATACTAGTCGCCAAGAACTCGTCAAGCCTTTCCGCCACGCCTATCGGGTCATCCACGAGTCTTCCCACATCCTTCTTAAATGCCCTCCCGTCTGTGGTATTAATGGGAACGTTTACGTATCCAATAACACCGGGAGCAGTGGGCACTTCCCTTAAGGGGAGTAAGTTATGCCCATCTTCGTAATTTTCGCTTTCTTCCTCACTAGTTTTTCTCCCCTTTCGCCGAGTTCCCCTAACCAGGGGTGTGGCCGCCGGCCGGGATGTGCGCTAACTGGGGCCGGGAAGGGGGGCCAACTCTCCCCCTGGAGGGGTTTCCTCGGAGGGCAGGAGAATCTGGGGCTGTGGAGAAGGCATTTGCAGAATTTGAAATTCCGCTTGCGGAATCTAGGTCTCAAGTGGTGGGGCCGAAGCTACCACTGGAGAAGCCTGGGCTGGCTGTGGTGACTGGGATGGTTCTCCCGCAGGCACCGGGGGAGGGACGGGGGCTTGTGCAGGCAGGGGCGTATGTACTGAATAAGGAGGGGGGAGGTTATCTAAGGGTTCCCATTCGTCCCTCCGAGTAGCTCTCATCGGATACAACCTAATGCTTGCTCGTTCCCACAGCTGGGCATAGTCATATTCCTCAAATTCCCTTCTTTCCTTACTTTTCACATAATCACACAGAGCCTGACAAGTCCACTGCTCAAACGTATCAAACACCAGCCAAGTTACATGCTTTCTGATCTCCTTCCCTCCCCAAACCTCCATACAAAAATATATCATCTTTTCCTTAGATTTTGTTCTCCTTATTGGACACTCCTGCCAACACTCCAACAGCCATCCCAATGGACTTCCCCATGGGATCTCAGGAATATTCTCATTGGCAATCTCTCCCGAGAGGCTTTCCTGAACTCTGCTAAGATAGGACCCCATCTCTCCTACACCAAATTCTCTCTGTTCTGAATATAACTAGATTATATTCAGTATCCTCTTTCCCAAGTCTTAACTTGGTATCGCCAGACTACTTGCTCAGCAGGGGACTGTCCAGTGAGGTTTCGTCTGGCGATGGGCTCTCAATTCTTCTTTTTTGTTTGGACCTTCCCTGGTCGCAGGCTAAAAGGTTTACTAGTCCCAAACTCCTAAGGACATACCCTTCCCAACCCACTGAGGTTCAGGGGTTACACAGACAGATGACACTCGCTTCCCCATTGGCCGACCACACTCCTCGCGGAACAATGGAACTGCGACCTCAGGGTCCTCACTCGCCTCGTGATAATATCACTTCTCATTCACACCCAGTCACCACCACCCAACCACGCACTACTTACGGTGCCCTGTTCCTGTGTGGATTCTTCGTGCACATAGAGTTTTATGAGTGAAAATTACCACGGTTCTGAACACCCCATTCCCTGGGTCTCCACTGAGTTCCTGAGAGCCCCTCCCAAGCTAGCTTTTACCCTAACCCTTTCGATTGCGGCTTTAGGTTTGATTGGTTTGGTGGCCAGATGGTTCTGCAAAATCTCCCCGTTCTGCCGAGCTGCTAAATTAGCGGGGCGCCTCTGGGACGAAAAAGGGGGACTGCAGACCCCAAAAACTGGCCCCACGTTGGGCACCAAAACTGTCATAAATACTCAGCCAATTCCCAATTAATAAAATAAATTTTATTAATTAAAGAATCAACAAACAGAAATTTTGGACAAGCCAGCAATCGGAAGTTCGGTGTCGAGTCCCAGGATCGGCACTGGGTGAACTTTTAACTACGGCCTCTATTGCACTGTAGTTCCCCCTGTTAACAAAATTCAGCCCTTTTTGGGGTCCCCTTATATACAGTTTATTTTGCCTGTGGCCCCTATAGTTCTTTGTCTTCTTTCTTTTCCTTATGAGTTTCTTTCTGCTGTCCCATCTGCTGAATGGGGCTTTCCGAGGGAAAGATGAATAATAATTTAGTTTCTCAAAAAGCCTGAATAAGGAAATGGAATGGTGAGTAGAGGGGCGTCTTCCCCAATATTGCTGCTAGATCAATATCATTCTTGATGGCTGGGCACATCACAGTCCCATCGCCCAGAAGGGCTAGTCCACCCTCTTTTCTGTTGTTGATGTCGGTGTTTCTCGCGTTTCCAGCTCCACCTTGGATTTCCAGCAGCAGCTTTTGTTTGTCCTAAAGTGCGTTTACTACAAGCCTGGACTTGCTTGTTTCATTTATTCTTACAGACATATCTTATATCAAAAAATATACATACACTATAACACAAATTCTCCCATGTTATTTATCACATTAATGCAAGACTGCTTCTCTCCTTCTCTTGTTTAGTTTGTCATCAAACCTAAGTTGAATGCAAATGTGTTAGATGTGACACTACTGTAGTACTGTGCATCTCATAAAAGACGAGGTATTTGCTGTCAATGTGATCCATCAAGACGCATCAGAAATAATGCACAAATTCAACGATTAATGTGTGTATATGTTTGATCTACCTGAACAATTAGAGCACAGTGGCTTACTGCCACTGAGAATAAGGATATATGATGATTTCCTGACTATCATGATATTTACTGAGAGTTGTTTCTGGTGCTCAGACATAGCCTGTTAAACTTACATGCTTTTGACAAAGATTTTGATAACCAGTTTGATTTTTAGTTCAAAGGAGATCCCCATAGAAATATCTAGACTGGTGCATAAGAATGCATTCTATTTCGGCACAACCTTTGCGAATTTTAACTGAAATCAAAACTTTACATGATGCACAAAAAAGTTTGGGGAACAAGCTCCCTATTAGAAATCCCAAAGGCAGAACTAAGTCCTTTGTTTGGACTGCTAAAGAGATTCAAACCTTTTATCAGCTAAACGACTTAATTTACAAGTTCAACATGCACTGCAGAGCTTGGTAAACTGGCAAGCTGCACGCTAGGCACCTAAACTGCCTTTCCTTTTAATAATTTTGCATCTAGCAAAACAGCCCCACACTTCGATATTTCTATGAGACTCCAAAGCACCAGACCATGTGCTTATCATTGATTTTTTTACCTCACCAAGTGACCAAAACCATCAGTACCCAACACAAAATGATCGCCCAACTAATTGTTAAAGCCTGACGGAGACTAACTTCTCTTGCAAGAGTGAAATTTTCCATTGTTTTGCTGCTTCTTATCACCCTTATTTGAATTAGATATTTCAAGAATCTGAGGCTATTCAAATGGCTTTTGCTGAATTCAGCAGACAAATCTCAGTACATCCTCCAAAACATAAGCTTTTAACACCTTTATTTCAGTTAACAGAAAAATCAAAGAGAAGTGAGGTTCCACTTCAAGTCTTAACAGTATTCACGGATGGTTCTAGTCGCTCTCATAAATCAGTAACAGTATAAAGAGACTCTTTTTCTAGTGCCTAAAGATCAGATGTATCCACATTTGGGAGAGCCCCTCAAATTACTGACCTTGCTACTGTGGTCAGAGCTTTTCAAATTTTTTTTGTTCCTTTTAATCTAGTAACAGATTCAGGTTATGTTTCAAGAATCATGATGAGAGCTGAAGCCTCAGCTCTGAAAAAGGATGTAAAAAAACCTGCAAACAGATGATTGATTTGAATGGTTGAATAAACTCCTAAGAAGTTGGAGAGTCCATAAGTAGCTTAGAAATTTAGTTAAAATAAGCTTATATGTATTAGGCATTATATTATGTATTGTTATAATTGTTCCTTATATTTTATAGTGTGTTTAAACTAAAGGTAGAATCTGTATCTTGGCTAGATAACCTGTTTATTGGCTGGAGTTTGACACCTTGGCCAAAAGATTTTCCTAGGATAGGAATGCATGTAATGATTTTAATAATGATTGTATTAGTTATGATACCTTGCTTGCTTCAATGTGTACAGAGATTAATAAGGCCATCAAAGGAGTGTATCACCGTGGAGGCCTAACCAGGAAAAACAGACTGGGGACACAGATCTGGGTGCGACAGAGCTGCAGGGCAGAAGACCCGGTTTATTTACCAAAACCTACTTTTATACTTTTACCATGAGGCCTGTGGATTGGAGGAAGGAATTCCCACCTCAACACCACATTGGTGGAGGGGACTGTCACACAGTCTTGTTTGTCCCAGCAGAGAATGTAAAAACAATGGCTATGTTTATAGAACATAGCTGATGTTTACATTAAAAGAGCGTGAGAAGGTACGAACTTCTTTAATATGAGCGCTCAGCAAAACTGGGAAAAACTCATGGCAACAGGAGTGTTCTTGGTTGATACAGGAGGGGGAGATGTGAGATTACACAAGACAGAGAGTCAAACAGACTTGATTAGCATAGCTGGATTGATAACCAAGATGCCATGGCAGGAACAAACAGAACTTTGAAGATTACAGAAGATGGGATTCAACCTGTTTACGGGAAGAGAGAAGATTCAATGAAGACTTCTGCAAGCAAAAGATGTTGTAAAATGTGAGTTGTTGTTGTTATGGTTTTCGGACGGCACAGAAATGACAACATGACTCTCCACGATGGTAAAGATGAGAGCAAACTTTACTCTTCCAAATTCTACTTTTATAGAGTAGTTCGGTACAAAGAACATGATTGGTTATTCAGTGTCTACACCCTTTTGTAAACATTTCTTTCCAGTAAACATGTTGGAAAAAACACCACCTGCGGATGGCTTCTCACTTCCCAAGGTTTGTTTGAATTCCTCCTTTAGATTTCTCTGGCTAACATGAGAAAGTTGCTCATCTGCCTTTCACACAGACACTGGCATAGCCTGAAGCCTAAGTTCAGACTAATGTCAGGCCCACAAGTTGTCTGTATGATCTTTAACCTGATTGCTGTAGTAAAAAACTACTAACCTTTCTGAAATGGTATATAAGCCTTTGGAAAATATGTGTAAAATTGAATTCTGATCACCGAATCAGTCTTCCTGTCTCTCTAACAATCGCCCATATTCAGTCAAGCTTTCTTGACATTTTGGATCTTAATTTTTTTATAAACAAAGGTTAGTTTGTTCTTTCTGTCTTTGTGTACCCCAGTTCCCCAATTTTTATTTTTTTTTTCATTAAATACATGCATTTTGCACTTCTGTGTGTTTTTAACTGTGGGATGAAGATCGTAGTCACAGCTGATTCTCACTTGTAGGATGCAAGTAGAACATATGGCAGAGATTATCAATGTTGAACTCCCATTTGAGCCGCAAGGTCAGAAATTTTATATAAAGTTGGTAGGTTGTTTGAATGACAGTGGGGCTGAAAATCACAGGAGTAACTTCTGCAAAACATGGTAGTTGCTTTTAGATTGCACTTTGCCTTGGTTTGTGTCACATTCAAAATATGGGGGTTTAGGTGGACACACTTGTTCATGATTGTGCTGTCAGAAAGATGAGCAGATTTTATGGTATATTTTTTCCAGAAAGTCCTGCAGGATAAATTAATCTTGAATAATTAGGTAGTACCTCATATCTAGTTCAAGACTCTTAAAGAATGTAGAGCTTTTTTTGAATAAGTTGTGGATAATGTTAATAAATATGGAAATAGTTGCTTAGAAACCATCTGTTTCTTAAGCTAGCAAAACAGATATAAGGAAGCTTCCTTTTGACGTTGTTTCCATTTAGTAAATTTCATTTTTGCAGTAGCTTGTAGAGCTTACTCTTCCTCACTGCAACCATATGTGTACTTTGTTTCAGAGTAGGAATAGTCCTGCTGAGCTCATGTAAAAACTGAGCAACAAGAGCTTCAGTAGAATCACAACTGTTTAATTTTATGTTGTTCAGTAAGGTGACTCAGATTTGCTGGTGTGCACTATACACAATGCTGAAGAAATAAGCATTAAGACTAGTTATTTCTTTCAGTTTTGTATCACAGATATGGTGCATAGGTGAGTGCTCCCTACTGCAAGAATTTATATTTCATTTATTTTGTTGTGTGTCAGAGAGGGACAGAGCACAGTGCTCAACTAAATTATCTGAAGTATTTTCAGTACTAATTATTCAATTAAAAGAAAAACCTTAGCGCTGTAATATTTTAGTTAACTCACAACAGCTTTATGGAGAAATCAAATCTGATAGAATGTGGTCTGTTGTCCATTTGTAAGACATCCAGTGGCTGCTGCATGAGTAAAATTAGAAGCATACTTTGTTACTATTTTTTTGTATAAAGCTGCAGTACAAGAGAAGAAATGGGCTTTACAGACTTTGATTTACCAAAGAATCTTGAATTCATTTGTACTTAAGAGGGGGAATTGAATGGAAAGCCATTGATTTTCTTCCATCCTCAAATATCAGTGCCTGTAGACTATCTTGCATTTTTCTGCCAATATTTGCATTATGCAGGTACACAATGGAGGTTGTGTTTACTATTTTGCAGCTTAGGTTTTCATGGATTTTTGAATTAAAAATAACTCTTAAAATAACTGAAAACTCAATTAAGGTTTCTTCTGTAGTCCCATATAGTCTTTTTACTCCCATTGTAATAAACACTTTTCCATGTAATTGCAATATAATTTTTAGTATAGATATGCTTGTTCTGGCTTTGGGTCTTCTCAGCTTGGTTTACTCCAGAAGTGTTTTAACCTAAGTAAAATAATCCCATCAAATTCCCTCAAAATAATCCCACTCTTAAAGCAGAAACACTCATTTTAAGGATTTTATTTGTATAACGCTATTGATTTGACTGATGACCCTTCTCGCTGTGGGTTAGGCTTTGTGCTGTGCTGCATTAGGTACTGTCAGAACATTTTTTTGCCTTTGGCTTGAGGAGAATTTGCACACAACATCCATACCCCATTAGCTTACTCTTCTCCAAATGCTTCCGTTGCTCTCTGGGTAAATAAGGGCTCAAGCATCAGCAGAACATCTGTCTTAGAGCTCCCAACAGGAGTGTGGATATGCCCTGCTCTCAAAGGTGGGGTCCATGCAAAGGTGAAGGATCCCTGTGTTTCTCAGTTCCTTTTGCCTGCTTAGGGGAGCTTTGATTTCCTTGAGACCAGTGTTACTGGCATCTTCCCTTCTCCTTTCCCCGCACAGTTCTAAGTCCAGAGAAGGCATGCTGGCTGTCAGTGTGTACATTGTACGTAGAATGGGATGCAGGAGGAATCTTGCAGATTCTTCTGTGTGGAGTTTGTGAATAGGAAGACTTAGGACAGTAGGGTAACAGAACATGCAAACTATTACCCCCACTCTGAAGAAGGCGACTCTATTGCTGTCTGAGCTTCATATGTATTTGCTTAAGCCCAATTTGTGTGTGTACACGTGGCAGGCCAAATTTTTTCAAATATACCAAACAATCGTTGCAGTGTAGAGGTTTCATTTTCCTCCTTGTGTAGTGATTTTAGAATGTCCTCATTTACAAATCATGCAAAGCATTCCTATAGTAATTTATAAAAAATATGTGCTTATATATAGCAGAACAGATTTTATGTTTAAGAACTGCTAGCTGAGGCACTGCCTAGCAGATGCACTGAGGCATGTCTTTGACAGGTACTGCTATAAGGTCTACAAACTATTCATTTGTTTCAATGCTAGACATTCCCTCTTACAATTTATTAGGTGATGGCGGGATCTGTAGCCACAGATACTTGGTGACCTATTAGATCAATTTCTGCATCAGCATTAAAAGATGACAGAGTAAATGTGTCTGTATGACCTCCAGGACCACAGCTCTTTATCCACATTTGGTGATGGTGGAGGAAAAAGAGTTCTGAGATGGTTTTTGCACTGGAAGGGTAGTAAAGCCTCCAGAGGTCTTATCCATAAAAACATTGCTGTGATGACTTTTTGTGCTGTTTTTGTTTGTTTGTTTGTTTTCCAGCTTTTGGCTCCTTTGACATTATACTGGCACATGAGGTTTGTGTCAAAGCCCATTTGCTACACAACACGCTACAAACCATTGTCTGTTGTTTGAATATCTTAGGTTTATAAATCTATGTGTAGTCGTGTATTTTTTCATTAAGGCAGATGTTTCATTGTTGCCATGAGGTTTTTCCTGTGTGTCCAGTGCTCATATTGAAAGAGAATGTGCAGCTTCTCTCACGCCTGTTAATGTAAACACTGGCCGTGTTTTGCTAACTCTTTCTTTGTTTACATATTTCTAGATGGGAGGAGAAAGGTGATGGACAGTTAGTTTGACCAGTGGGATTGAAAGGTGGGAATTTAATCCTCCAATGGGTGGACATTATAGGAGATGTATATAAGTTACTTTGTAAATAAACTGCAGGAGTTCCTGCCTCCTGCTCTGATCTGCTCACAACCCAGAAAATGTCTCCTGAGTCCCTCTCTTATCGTCAGGATCAGCTGCGGCATTTCATGAACATGCCTTCTGGCAGTTAGTGGGAGATACATTTTCTTTTTAAGTTTCTGAAGGCAGATATTTGTTTAGTCTGAGTCTTTGTTTAGTTGACGGAGCTGATTAATTTCTGTTGGAAAAGAGTTCATCATTTTTCATTTCTGTTGGCTTCAATTTACAGAAATTCAGCAAGCTGTTCGAATTGACTTTGGTTCATGCTGCACAGCTTTTCTGTCTCTCTCCATTCCCTCAAAACTGTTTGTCTAATTTTGTTCACATATTATAAAGTAACAAAATGAGGACATGAAAAGGAAGAGGATACTCTTGTACATTTTCTCCTCTAAACTAATTAGCACAGAGTTTCTATGGGGGACATAAGTTTATGGATGACCTTTCTGTTTAGTTAGGTGGCCTTTAAGTGTGCTGGCAGTTTGCAGAATAAACAGAAGTGATGTGTAAAGCAGAAACAGAAATGATGTGTAAAGCAGAAAGTGCTGCTCTTTGTCTGCAGCCAGCTGCTCCGAGTTGCTTGCTGTAGAAGGGCCAAATGAAGTCATGACTTTGTGTCCTAATGCTCCTACTTGTAGAGCCTGGGGAACTGGAGTGCAGTACTGGACTGGTGCCTACAGTTTCATTAGCTTTTTTTCCTCATTTAAATCCAGGTCTCTGTTTCAAAAGTGGTTGAAGGGATTTATGGATTTGCTTGATTATTTGCTTTCATAAACTATGTAAGAATAATATGAAAGGCCGCCTGGCACAAAGCTGCTTAAGACACAAGATAAGGAACCCTTTTATTATTAGAACCACTGGTCAACAAGTGCCAATTTAATGTATTTGTTGTCTTGGAAACTCACTTTTGCCTCTGCTTTGGATTTCGGCAAAATGAGTTAACTTGTGACAATATTTTCAAGCTTGGGTACTTTTATTCCTTATAATAGCAGAACGCCCTCTTCTGCTCTTTTGTCGAGCATGTATGTAGGTAGTGCAGAACTGTGTGCACAAATGGCTTTTCGTCAGTGTTTCTGATGTTATCTTACATTGGATTAGCCAGAATTTAAAAAAAAAAAAAAATCCATCATTAGGCAGCTTTTGAATTGATATAATCAACTTGTCTCTTAACTGGTATTTTGTACATGCTCTGAAAACCTAGGAATGTATTTGTGTATCATAAGCTGACAGGTCTGTGTTGAGAGGCATTTCCCCTTTTTTTTAGTGTAGATCTTCAGAAATGCATTAAAACACATTGAAATTTTATTTAATTTTCATCTTCTAAACTTGATGTAAAATGTTACATGGAGGAATTGCCTGGTTTTGACTTGTCATGAAGAATTTCTATTGATGGCAGGATTGTTTAACTTCACAATCTTTCTGACACAAAGTGTGCAATAAAGTAGCATTAGTTGGTAATGGGTGATTATTGCTATGTAATATGATCCAGATGACCACACCATTATTTTTATATATTGAAAGGAAAGGAGTGGATATTTATTCTGTTTGTGTCATTGTTTTGTCTTCCACTGCATCGTAATTTGTTTGTGCTGATTATAGTCCGTTTGTGTTTACCTAACTTGGCAGGATTTGAATGGGTGGCTTGGATTACTGACAACAATGAAAAGGAGCACTTTGAACAGAAGCTTTCTGCAAAATGCCCTGGTTCTGTTAGTGTGGATGAATATCTGTGCAACTTTAGAGTTGGTGGGGGTACCAATGGACTGGCTGTCTTTAGGAATACATTTGTTACAAAGCCTGGGTTTTTTTCTCTTATAGTAAATGCCAGTCTTGGTTAGCAAGTGGTCTGGTTCTTTCTGCATAGTTACAGAACCTCTTCAAGCTGAGAATGCTGAGGTACATGTTGGTTTCAACCCAAACTGGTTACTAAGAGCACCATAGGCATACTACAGGACCATTTAGTAACTGTACATGGCCGTGGCATGACAGCAGGCATTCTGTAACAGGCGCTTAATTATGGGACTTTCTCAGACTATGAAGGCATAATGAGTAAGCCACATGAGGCACTGCCATCTCAGCAACTTGCGGCTTACTCATTTGTCCTTCATAGTCTGAGAAAGCTCTGGAGGGAAAAGACTGTGGAAAGAGAAGTGCTGACTGAAATGTTTTGTTAGCGGTGGTTTTGTTTGTTTGCTCTTCTAAAAATCTGTCATATGAAATACTAATGGCAAAAGTTTATTTATTCCAGAGTGCAACTCTGGATGTTAAACAAACTTTAATGTTGATCATCAGCATTTACAGTGGTAAACTGGTAACCTGGCACAAGCAGATACTGATGTTCAACATCAGAGATTAAAAGAATGCTTATCCAAAGCTGGCGACTCACTTAAATTGTATAAAAAATATCCTACTTAGCTATGTACTCAAAGGAAATAGTTGTGTTTACTATCTAAACTACAGTTAATTTTGATTCCACTCTGCCCCAACTTTGCTTCAAAAATGAATTAGAAAAAAAAAGAAATGAAAGGAAAAAAGTTGAGTGGTCAAGCAGTTACTATTACTGAATTAAAAAGTTATGATAGAGTTCTGTAATTCCTGTATTTTCTCTGAACTCCTGAATGTTTTTTCAGCCCTTTTAGCTAACATAAACCACATGAATACCAAAGACATTCATTTCATACAGCAAATTTGATTGAATTTCCTAAAATTTTCATAAACTCCAGATTTATACAGGATTAAGCTAGAAGTGCTGTGATAATTGCAGTGTGTAGATCAGACAGAATTCAGAGAATGGAGAAATGTGTAACCTTGGCCTTTCCATGTGCAACTTGGATGCCTTTGTTTGGAAGTTATATACAGCCATTGTGAAATGATGTTATTTGCATATTGAAATGTCAGTCATCAAACCTTTGCAGTGTGGGACTTAATTTTTGTAATGACCGAAATTCAGGATGAAATTTCAAGGATGAAATTCCTTTTCATCAGGATGTTCTGGACGAATTCCTCCAGCCCTTCATCTTTGTAAAGTAAACAGGAATAATGTGTAAAGTTAAGCTGAAAGGCCTGCTGTTTGTCCTGCAGCCAGTTGTCCAATTGCTTGACACGTAAAGGCCAAGTGAAGCATGTCAGTCTTCCAAGCAGCTTTTTTTTTTGTTTCTGGTTTATTATTTCAGGTGGTCTCACTCTTACTGATAAGCAAATCAAAGGCAGGAATCATCCAAATTATTAATATAGCTAATATGTATTTTTTTTTTCCTTAATTAGAGGTGATGATGGGAATTAATGAGTTGGTGTATATATAATATATCAGAAAGGTTCTTTCTGGCTTTCCTTTAATTCTTTGCAGTTCACAACTTCCCGTACAGAGGCAATTCAGTCCTTACCTTTTCCTTAACAACCAGTTGTAAACAATTCAGCATAAGGAGCTCAGAAAGGGAAATCTCTGTTCCTCTTAACTGCCGAGAGCTGGTTCCCTGCAGGCAAGCTGCGGCTGGCCAGCTGTGAGTGTGAATGGCAGGAGCTTCTGGCCCTTGCTCTGACCTCAGCAGCAGCCTCTGGTTCCTGCTGGGGAACGAGTTCTTCCGTTTTCACAAGGACAAGCACTCTTAGTCTCTGGTGAGAACTGACTTCAATTCCGCTTTCTCAGCAAGACAGTAGCTGTTAATCAGTATATTAGGCTTGTGAGAGGTAAACAAAACATTTGATTTTGGTTTCCTTGTCAGGTAGCGACATCTTCATTTGAAGATATTTTGCAGAAAGTGAGCAACTCCTGCCTCCCAAGCCTGGATGTTCCTGACATTTGGTATAATATTGAGTGTAGGTAGAACAGCACTCCTTTTGGGGTTAGAGAGCTTTTCCCACATTTAGTACAGCAGAGGCTGCTTTTCCTTTTACTTTATTCTTCCCCAAATGTTTTATCATCTTTCACTTTTTAAGTTTTGTATTGCGGTGCTTTCTTCCTCACATCTTGAACACTTCACCGTAACTGATAGGTGCATTAGGGCACTTAAGGAGCATAAGATACAGGCAAAATAGCTGATTTGATGGAATCTTGACCCTAAAGGAGTGAAGGTAAGGCAGAAAGGTGAAGAAAAGTGTGGAAGAGAGGCAGTGTATGAATACATGTGCAAAGAAGTGAAAGAAGGGTGATTGCAGAGTCTTTTTTTTTCTGTCCATAATTCTATCATGACATTTTGAAACAAAATAATTCCCTAATCTTTGGGATTCTAGAAAAATAGCTTCAAAGTATGAATCTCAAAGGCTTCAGAATGAGAAGAAGGGTGAACAGATATTGTCAGTTAGCTTAAATGTGTAGGAGCTGAGAACTTTGGAACTAATGTTTTGGGAAAGGTGCTGACACATGATTTTTGTGAAGATTGCTGTTAGCAATATTGTAATGTGAAAAACTTGGAAGAGCATGGCTAGCAAATACATACTAGTGTGGATAGCACTCATTAATTTAAGTACATTTAGAGGCTTCATAATCTAGCACAAAGTAGTTTAAAATAGTAGATTAATGTATTAACATTATGTTAAGTGTTTGTTTTCTAGTTTGCTTTTTGCTGAATATTTAGAAGAAAAGTTTTGAAGGTAAGCAATTGGGAAAAAAAACAAACAACAAATCTTTTTAAAGTAGAACATAGTTACATTCAGGGAGACCTCAACATTAATTTTGATTTCTTTTTACTATCTGTATGTCTTTATGGCTTTTAAAGGTGCCTTACTTTTTTCTTGCTTAAAATACTTTAATGCAAAAAAAAAAAAAAAAAAAAAAAAAGAAAGACCAAGTCCCTGCTTAGGCAGTCAAGGGTCAGTTTTCATAGTTGTCTGACCTTTTTAGACTACACCAAGATAGTGTATGTGAGATGTAGGGGTTTTTTTGTGCCCAGAGTTATAAAACTATTTTGCACAGCTTGCTTTAATAAAGAGCAGATTGGTTAGTAACATCAGGAGGGACTTCTATCTAAAAAAAAACAACAATAAAATGCTCTCTTGGTGTGCAGTTGGCTTTCCTGTCCTTTTGATTATTGGCCAATATATTTTAAATCATGCATTGTAGCATTCTCTTCTCTTACTCCCTTGACTGTAGCTAAAACATCATCACATTTCATGATAAAAAACTTTATGTAATAAAAAATTATGTGGCCGCTGGGATTTTCTTTTCTGGCCTTACCTGTTGACTCAAGGTGCATGCTGTACATTCTCCAGAGGGGTAGTTTATAGGCTTCATAGGTTTTGTTTGTTTGTTTTCCCCCAGCCCAGTGAATGCTAAGGCCATTTTTACAATACGTTCACATGAGTAACTTTAGGAATGCTGCTCATTCTCTGAGGCTTCTCAGGAACATTCAAGTGTTCAAAGTGTGGTCTTTGCAGAATGGAGACTGATGCCTTCTGAACTGGCAAGTGCAGAGCAGCCATGTGTTCTCAGCTGTAACGAGGCTCCAGGCAAAAGGTGTTGGCCTTTATCTAGCCATTTGTTAGTCCCAGGTTCTCAGAGGTTAATTAAAAAATAAAATACAACTTTCCTGAAAATCTAATAATTGTTGGGATGAACTAAATTAATGCAGTGCTCAGATAGGAAATGGTGAATAGACATCCCAACTATGCCAAGACAACGTAATAGCAACTTTGTTCATTTAATAGAGATTGCTGCTTTTAGAAATTGTGGATGCATGGCTGGAAAAGCAGGGACATGTGCACAATCCTGCTTTTAGCCTAAAGGATGAGTAGAAGCTGAAACGTCCTTGAACCGTTCCTTAGATGGGATAAGGAGGAAGTAAAGTTTGGAGCAATAGCTGTAACAGGATGCTAGACAGGATGCGCTGACCATAAGTTGGAGAAGGCTCACAGCATCCAGCCGCGTGGACAGAGCTTCTAAGCCAATTATGTATACTGCAAGGACGCGTGAACACTATGGTTTAACCAATGATGTTCAGAGTTAGGTGCATTATATGTTTAGCACAGTATAAATGTAAGCCAAATAGCTGAATAAACGAGCAAGATTTTTAACTCATATTGAGTGCTGTCTTGACTCTGGCTGATTCCCCGGCCAACAAGAAATATGTGAAGCTGCAGAGTTGGCATATGTGTCTGTTACCTCTTAAAAAAGTAAGCATTTACATGCCCTTTTACTAACTAGTAATGGCATGTGGGGTGTTTCCAAACCTCATAGTTCCAGAATATGTTTGATAAACATCCAGTCAGAGTAGAAAAAAGCTTACAAAAACAACAACAAAAAACCCCCCAATGACTGGGGTTTCCCATACATCCCAGGGTCCAGCCTTGCAGAGAAACAGCTTAATTATAGCGAGACGACTTCTCTGGACATGCTTTGTAAAATAAAAGGGTTTCATATTAACGAAAATAATAAACATTATTGAACAAAGAAATACAAGCCGAACACAGTGTAGAAAACACTCTTACACTGGCTAAGGCAGTCCAAAAAAGCCCCGAGCACCTCTGTGTTGTCCTTTTAGTGCTCAATTGTTTAGGTGGGCTATTTGGCACCTTGCCCAATGAAATTGGCAACAGGCTTTGAGGTGCACTTCCAAAGCCCAATTAGGGCTTTTGTGCTGGCACTGAGCCAATTACAATGAGAAGGCTATAGAAAATTCTAGTTTAACTTCCTTACATGTTCCAAGGTAAGCTGAAACTTTTTCCCTTATACAGAGACACCTGCTTGCGTGTGGAAATGCACTGCTACACCCAACCACCTACATCTGAACTGTGCGGATAAATGTGACTGCTGATTGCTTTTATTCATAAAAAGACACTCTGGCCTTCAGGATATGTTTGCTTCTGCTTAAAACAGGCATATTATAAAACAAGTTATTCCATAAAAAGTTAGTATTAAAAAGAAAATTAGGTTTTCTGCATTGCAACCTCATCTATAAAAATGTTTTCACTGAATCTCTAGCTCATATATTATTTCTCCAAGAGGGAAGAGAGAGAGACAACTTAAAAATGGGAGGTGATGAGGTCTGGAGGACAGTAATAAAAGCACAGCCCTTGGGTTAGTGTTGCTGGGTGTTTTTGCAATGTCTGTGATAAAGTGGTATATTTTGTGATAGGACTAACACATTAAAACTGATGCATAAGTAAGGAAATTACTGATACAATCAGAACTAGATGGTTTGGGGTTTTTTAATTTGCCCCGACTCCATTACTTTTGAACTTAAATCAGAAAAAGGTTTTAAGAGGAAATTGATATTTTCATATCCACTGTGTTAAAAGAGAGATCAGAATAGCAATTTTCAAATGCAAAGAAAGAGCAAATGAATCAATAATAACCCTAAGCTATCTGATTGAACAAGTGTTTTAGCCTTTGTAAACAAACACAAGTTATATTGTAATGGACTTCTTTTTCATTGAGAACTAAAAGCTAATGATAGATTGTTGTGAGTCATATGTGTTAGCAGAGTTAGGAAGCAGGCAATTGCCATAGATGCTGTTCTGCTTTACACTATGTTTTCTCTTGAGAATTGTTCAGTGAGCAAGCTTCCTTTTGTACCTTGCAATTCTTTTAATATTATATACAAATTTGGGGAAAAATAAAAGTTTGATAAATGTGGTAAATATGGTATATTAATTCATGTTCTTATGGATTATAGTATGTTAAATCATAAATATAACAGTAAATATGTTATGTGGAATGTAACCTTAGTTCCATCCAGCCACAGAATTGACGAATTCCAAGGCTGGAAACACCCAAAACCACCATTTAGGAGGACACAATGAAATGTCGGGAAGCAGAGGCACCGTCATTGGCATTAGAAAGGAGGACACCTTAAGATAAGCAATCAGTTCTCCTCCCAAAGGCAGCAGAGTCATCAGAGCTTCACCATCTCGCTGATCACTGGAGGAGAACATCCGTCCATTCAAAATTTCATCTTCCATTCACTCACTGGAGGACCGAAATTGACACTTCTCCCTCCCATAGGAGACCCCATTCAGCAGACCAACAACGGCAATGCATTTGAATAACTATTCCAAGGAGACAAAGAACTGTGGGGAAATCTTATGCCAGGGCAAAATAAAATGTATAAAGCTTGGACCCCAAACGGGGCCAATTCGTGAACACTGGGGGACTGCAGTGTGATAGAGGCTGCTTTCCGGTTCACCCTCTGACCATCCCGGGTTATCGTCACCGTAACTCCGCTTGTTGGTTTTACCGAAATTCTGTAATTTGATTTTTTTAATAAACCAAATTATATTTCAATTGGCAAAGGGGATTGGCATTTATAACATAAATGTTGACTCTTGGTGACACAAATGATAAAGCATATCTTTGAGTCTTTCCATAGGAATTCATACCTGGTTAAAGTGAAGTAGTGAGTTGCACTCTGAGGGCTTCACTCATGACTTTGTGCATTAAAAAACCTACAAGAATTATTGCAATCTCTCTTTGTAAATACAAAACAATTCTGTTAGCTGTTAAAAGCTGTTTGGCTTTCTAGCCAGCTTCACAGTGCCTTGAGAAGGCCTATGAGGAAGCTGAACTGTACATATGCTGTGTACATGTGGAGTGCAGCACTGGGACATAGCTCAAGAAGCAGTGAGAGACCCACGCCATATGGAGTGGTGTAGCACCCCACAGAGAACCTTGGCATCCCTAGAAGTAGCGGTACGGACAAGGGGATGGTAGAGAAAGGAATTTTTTGTTTACTTCTGCAGTAACAGGGTTCAAACTGCTCAGAAAGCCAGCACAGTTGCCGAATCATCTGGTGTTAACTTCATCTTTCTGCTTCAGCTTGTAGATGTGCCTTTTGAAAAGGCATGAGCATTTAGTTCTCCTGGTGGTATTCAGAGGTCTCTGGCATCTCTGTCTTCATAGCACATTGTAACTCTGTGAGGTTCTCTGCAGAGCCAGAAAGCATATACTTTCCCACCTACAAGTTCCTGTTTGGTATACCTTGAGACTAAAGTCTTGCTAAAGCAACAAGATACGGAGAATGAAAAAATTAAAGTTTGCTGTAGTTTTCTCTAAAAAAAAAAAAAAAAAAAAAAAAAAAAAAAGTCCAGCATAGAGCTTTGGTTTCTAGGATAGTTGATATTTTGTGATGCTTCAAAGAGGGTTTATTTTTTCTTTCTGATGATTCTTTTCCCTGGCCTTCCAAAATGTGAATTAGACTTTTACATTGCTGAAGGCAGGATAACACAGAAATATCTCAATATAATGAAAATGCTGATTAAACACCTACTTTAAAATTTCATGAAGCTGTTCAGGGTTAAATGTTTCCATGTACTTTTCAATGAGAGTGATTTTTGAAAATTCATCTATTGTTTAAGTTAGTTGCATTAGGTTTTAAAGGGTTCTGATGGAGTGGAAAATGTAAAAGCAGTGAAACTTTTTTTATAATTTGACGATGTTTTCTTTGTGAATTCCAGCAGATTTGGTATCCCACATTATAAGAAATATTGTAATGACCAAATTCAACAGTTTTTTTAAAACTGCTCTGTTAGAGCCCAGACTTTGAATTCTGCATTCAGGTCAAGTCTGACCCTTAGGCTTAACACACATAGTAAAGAAGTATATTCGTAACTAAGAGGCAGACTTCCAGTGTGTTGGGGGTTAGATTTGTTTCTTTTTCACTTACAGAATTTTTTCCCATAAGTTGCTGGGAGACTAATGACTGAGTGCTTGACTAAAACAAAGAAGTGGCCAAAGGAGATGGCAGCACCGGGCTACACCTATTGTTTCTGGGTCTCTGGGAGTTTCCCTCAGAGGGGGGAGATAACGTGAGTTTTGGGGGAGGTAAAAGGGTTGGGGGCTGTTGTTGTTTAAATTTATGGGGGGCTCCCAGGGAGGGTCCCCCGGGAGACCCCCGGGGTCCTTGGGGTCGTGGGTATTCCTGTGCTGGCAGGCAAAGAGACTTCAGACGGCTGCTGAGGTGCTGATGAGGTGAGGGTTTATTCAGTGAGGGAGAGGGGAAGGGAAGGGGAGAGGGCGAAAGGGGGCAAAGAGGGAAAGGGAGCGTCCGGACGCCTCCAGGGGAAGAGGGGCAAGAGGGAGAGACCCCTTGCCTTAGCATTCTTATCACAGAGGTTCAAAGGGGCGCGGTAACATTCTCCAGCCAATGAGGTTGCAGATACACGATACTGCAGGGAGGGTACAGACTTGGGATAAACCATACATTTTCCAGGGGTGAGCTAGAGCAAACCATTTCCATAAAATGCAATCCCACAAGTCACCCTTTTTTTCTTTAAAATGTGAGAAGAGAAATATGACATATGATAATAAACAATTTAAAAATGAAACAGTAATTACACAGTTTTGCAGCATGAAACCAAATACAATTGCAGTAAGGATTATGTTATACTGTGAACAGTTTATCTGACCTTGTAATTGCAGTTAACGGGTTATGTGAGTTTATATTGCAAGATTTGAAACAAGTTAACAAATTTGGTAGAGCCTTTCCAGCGTGACTGGCCTAATAGTGTCTAGCCTTTTCCAACTGGCTTTTCAGACCACCACAGTGCCCAGTTTAGGCTAAGGCGCTGACCTCTGCTCCCACTCTAGGAACAGGAAAATCATGTGGAGTTCCCCGGGCTCCACACACGGCCTCAGATTCTCACCCACGGATCTGAGCCAAATCACTCCTTTCACTTTCCATCTGGTTCAACCGAAAGGACCTACACTCTGCATGCAATTGTTTACATTTGTCCATATGTACCCACTGGGGTTTTTTTTCGTCCATACTTGCACCAGAAGTATCAGAGACCTAACAAAAGACCCCCAGTTTTAGGTCATCAAAAGAAAAACAAAAGAAAAAAACTACAAAAACCGCCAAATACTTTCTCAGACACCAATTTAGGTTATCAATCACCCTCAGAACTAACTGAGGACAGCATAAACCCAAAAAGCGTTACTGATTCAGTAGTCTACCACTGAATCGCGCCTTACAAGAAGACAATTCAAAAACTGCTTCCCATGGATCTACCCTTGTGACCTGAAAAGGCCTCTGCTTTCTAAAACAGAAAACAGGGGAATCTGCAATATTCACACACACAAAACTAGAAAGGCATAATTGTAAAACTACTTCATGGGGATGGGAAGGAAACGGAGGGGTTTGGGACACCCTGCTGTTTGGCCAGAACAGCAAGGGACAGGGGCAGAAAAACAGGGAAAGGGAATCAAAGTAGCATTAACAATTATACAAGGCTGTAAAACTGGTATTACAAATTCACTTTAGCTTTGGGTTTGGTTTCTTAGCGTTTACCTTGTGGCACTTGGAAAGCGGAAGATGGGACTGAGGGCACGTGGCCATGGTGGCCATGCGGTCACAGCACACATGGCACTAGCCATGCCGTGCCGGGTTTAGCAGGAAGGTGTTAACTCTCGGGGCTTTGTTAAGGGAAATAGGGTTAGGGAGAAGGAGCAGCGAGGGGAGGAGGGGGTAAGGGTAAGGAAGGAGGTTACATAATTTACAGAACCGAGTTTTGAAAGGTGCGAGGCTTGGGCACAGTTGAAGACTGCTTTTTCCTTCTCTGATTGCTGTCTCGCTGAGTTCTTTTCGCTGCTGTCCAGGGGCGTTGGCTGCTCGGGCTCGCTTGACGGTGTGCGGGGCTCTTCTTGCCGCTGTTGCCAGGCGGGGGGAGGGGCACCTGTTCTCCGCGCGGCTTCTCCCGGTGCTGGGGCCTGCGCGCACGCCGCGGCAGGGCCGGGGCCACGTGTCCGCTCGTGCCGGGACTGCCCCGCGCCGCGGTCCCGCTGGGCCGGGGCCGCTCCGCCGCCGGGGCCGCACTGGAGCCCCGCCGGAGCCCCACCACGCTGACACCCGGGCCCGCGCTGGGCCAGGGCTGCGCTGCCGCTTTGCCGAGGCGGGCCGGGGCCCCAAGGGGCCAGGACCCGGGCCCGCGCCGGGCTGGTCGGCGGTGGTGGGACGCGAGGTCTCTGCGCGGTGGGGGAGGGGCTGCCCTGGGCCGCGGTGGCCCAGAATGACTGCTCCACCGGAGACGGCACCGAAACGGAGTTACCATGGTCCATCTTGTCTCAGGGTCGTTGGTGCTGTTGCCTGACATTGGTGCGTCATCTGTTGTTGTTTAAATTTGTGGGGGGCTCCCAGGGAGGGTCCCCTGGGAGACCCCCGGGGTCCTTGGGGTTGTGGGTGTTCCCGTGCTGGCAGGCAAAGAGACTTCAGACGCCGGTGGGGTGCTGATGATGTGAGGGTTTATTCACAGAGATAGGGGGGAAGGGAAGGGGAGAGGGGGAAAGGGGAAGAGGGAAGGGGAGCGTCCGGACGCCTCCAGGGGAAGGGGGGCAAAGTAGGCGAGACCCCTTGCCTTAGCATTCTTATCACAGAGGTTCAAAGGGGCGCGGTAACATTCTCCAGCCAATGAGGTTACAGATACACGATACTGCAGGGAAGATACAGACTTGGGATAAACCATACATTTTCCAGGGGTGAGCTAGAGCAAACCATTTCCATAAAATGCAATCCCACAGGGGGCAGCTTCACTCTCCTGCTCTGGGCATCAGAGAGAGAATTGCCAGGCTGCTGCTTGCTGCACGAGTTTGCTGTTACCACCCCGTTCGGTCTTGGAAAATTGACCACCATCTGGTTGTGTGCGCCAGAACCCTGAGCTCGCCTCTTCCTGCCCTGCCGCGCTGGCCCTGTCCCACTGCCGCCCTTTCTTCGGTGCTGCTCTGAGGCTTTCCACCACTCTGTGGCCCTGCACTGCCCTGCCCTGCCGGGACATCCCTGCCGCTCCAGCTACCACCGACAGAGCTTCTGATACATCTCATCCACCAGCCTGGGACTTTCCACCCTTCCAGCTTGGTGCTCTCGGAGTCCCAAGAGATCAGACTGCCCCAGGCTTTGTGAAACCAAAGCCCCTCAACGTTCTTGGTTCTGTTTATTATTAATGCTGTAGTTGCTATTGTTTACTTGCCTTGTTAGGCACACTAGTAAAGGACTGCTATTCCTATCCCCATACCTCTGCCTGAAAGCCCCTTTAATTTTCTAAATTAGAATAATTTGGAAGGAGAGGATTTGAATTCTCCATCCCAAGGGGGGTCCTGCCCCTCCCTAGCAGACAGCTGTCTTTCAAACCAAGACACAGTGAAAGATACTTTTTAGCCCAGTATCACTCAAACAGCCAGACTGAGTTATTTCACAACTATAAGGAAGTTGAACATAAGGAAAACAATTTATACTGAGCCTGACAAGTGGAGAGCCAAGGTCAGTGTCATTCTACATTGAGGAATTGGTTAGAGACATTTTGTGGTGTTAATAGTTTTATAACTACTCTGGAGTGAAAGTCTGCTTTATTCCCAATGCTGAAACCAAAGGAATGAAACTTGGCTTTTAAATGGACAGATTTATATCAATGAGGAGGTATTCAACTCTCAATACAGGATGTGGTCCGACTTCTCTCTCAACAGCCATGCTTGCTGGGTCCCCTACTTTGAGTTATGCCCAAGTGAACAAGCCACAGACACACTATTTGCTGTATTGAATCCAGTAGTGCTCAAAAAATAGTATCATCCTTTTTGCCCAATCAAAGTTGTCTCCCTCCACTATTATAAAAGATAGAGGAGAATTGAGACACATTTGCCTCCAGCATGCCTCTTTGCCTTTTGATGTAGTGTGTATTTCAGATTGATTCCCCTGGATCTTTGCCAGGACATACTTGGAGATGATGCTGAGACAATCTGGCCCATCTCCTGATACATCCCCTCTCTCCTCTGGTGTGGTCATGCAACAAGTAGGAAACAGATGTTGCTGAAAGCTAGCAGGTTGCTGCTTGGGAGGGAGGGGAAGGGAGAAAGGGCAGTGCAGTGAAAGAGGACAACTGGAAGGTGATCCCAGGCTGGAGAAGGGGAGGGCAGATCTTCAACTTTCAGCACTGGCCCACACAGATTTAATAAAAGCAGCTGAAGTTGAAGAACATTGTTCAAGTAACCAAGGTGACCAATGGGCCTCAGCAGTTATTGGCTTTGCTAATTGTATTTATTGCAAGGTTGTGCAGAGTTTGTCAGAACAAGGTGGTATTATTTTTGACTGTTGAGAGTATTTCTTTGTAAATAAATGTTGGCTGAGCTGGATTCCTTACATCTTTTTGAATTCTGCTTTTTTTAGTAGTTGCATGGGAACCACTGTACCACTGTATTAATGTGACTAATACTCTGTAAACACAAAATACCAGCCCATAACACAAAAGTACAACCCCCACAACAAAGAAGAAAATAACACTCCTTACCTGCCAAGAGGTATCAAAAAGAGTTTAACAGAAGATATTGTGGGTGTTAGGAAATAATTAGAATATCCTGAATTATCATAAGGATCTACCATTAAAAAAAAAGCATTGGTTTCAGAAAAACTTGTTCAGCTTAGTATAAAACAGTAAAACTGATTCTGTTGTTTTGTAGTCACTGAGCCTTTTTTGCTGTACTTAAACAGTATAGCAATGAATACATTTACCCTGAATTTCCATGAAAAGTACTCGTCATTTGAATTAATTAACCAAGGCTTATGTAAAGTAAAAAAAGATACTTGTGCTAAAATGTTATAAATGCTAATACGATATTCCAATTAAAATAATAATTTGTTTTATTAATAAAGATCGAATTACAGAATTTCGATTAACTTACGAACAGCGGAGATACTTGACAGTCTTTTTCCCGGGAAAATGCCAAGGGTGAACCGTGAGATACAGAACCTGGCAGTCTGCTATCTCCCCCAACGGTTCACAAATTTGCCCAGTTCGGGGCTTGGTTTTTATACACTTTTTTCTGCTCTCGGCAATATTTCTCCATATGTCTTTTTGTTTCCCGGCTAGCTATTCAAATTTAAGGGTTTCTCTGACCAGGCTGGAAAGAGTTCTTTTCTCAGTTCATATGTTAATGTCCAGTTTCTATAGATCTTTATGGCTGATGAATGGTTGAGATATGGATGACGGTGCCTGATGATCTGTGAGGGTGTCAGCTGAGGTGCGGATCACTTGGCTACCTTATCTTGATGGGTCTCCTCCCGGTGCTCGAGAAGGCTGCCGGTTTTCCCGTAAACCTTTTGTCTCTTTCTGAATGGGAGTTTCTAGGGTGGCGCCTGCTGTTTCAACATTTTTAATTTCACCAACTGCTACAAGGTCTCCTGAAACATATACTTTATACAATACACATTTATACAGTTTTATAGTTTTTCAATTAACTATAAGAACATGAATTAATCATTTCACATTTTTCACAATTCTCCCATTTCTTTTATTAACTATTTAATTCATGTTCCCATACTTGGCATATTTTCTCCTTCTCCCTTTAGAAGGCAGTCTACCCTTTCTGATTGCATATTTACCCAACTTTCAATTTTAGACTAAATTTCAATTCTTTTGTTTTCCCAGGTGCTATTTCTCACAAATTCTATCATTAGCTTTTTCAATTCTATCTATATATTAATTGGAAATTCGTGGGTCTTTATCCCTGTTTCCGTTATATGGATTGGACTGCGTGATGTTAAACCCCCCTCAGAGGTCCCTTTCAGTGGGATTTCTGAGGATGAAGAGAGCATTTGTGACTACTGATCTTTAGGTAGGGTCTGTCAGTTGAAATCCTTTTTGACTAATTTCATCCCCTGGTCTAAATTTCCTTTTTGAGGGTGCTCCAAGGTGGACTGAATTTTAGCTTCAGGGCCGTCTATGTTGGGAAACCTTGGGCTAAATTCAGTTTCATTATGCTGACCCTTTATTTGGCTTATAGTTAGGCTTATGATTATTAGAGTGATCTACAAACTGATTCCTCTGTTTATGCTAGCGCCCATTGGGTTGCATCCAATGGCGAGGTTTTTGTTTCTTCTCAAACAGCAGGTAAAGGTTGCCCAGACCCTCTTTCTGGTTTCTGCCTCATATCTACTAGGTGATTTCTCTTAGACGGCTTTAGCTGTTCTGTCGCGGCAGGAGCCTTTTGGACCAAAATTTTGGTTTCTATGTTTTTGCTTTTTCTCCCTCTGCCTGATGAATTTTAGGTGTTATCTAATTGATTCCCGTTTTCTCTACCGATCACACGGTCAAAAATGTCTCTCTTAATATTACTCGCTCCCTTCTGGATTTTCTTTAAGGTGGATACAAAGGTTTTCCCTCTGGACTTCTCTAAGTCATAGCTCTGTGCTCCTTTAGGCTGTTATGTCCTCGATGTAAACGGATCTTCAAATCTCTTGGGGAAGAAATGACTCTGGATTTTCTTTAAGGTGGATACAAAGGTTTTCCCTCTGGACTTCTCTAAGTCATAGCTCTGTGCTCCTTTAGGCTGTTATGTCCTCGATGTAAACGGATCTTCAAATCTCTTGGGGAAGAAACGACTCTGGATTTTCTTTAAGGTGGATACAAAGGTTTTCCCTCTGGACTTCTCTAAGTCATAGCTCTGTGCTCCTTTAGGCTGTTATGTCCTCGATGTAAACGGATCTTCAAATCTCTTGGGGAAGAAACGACTCGGGATTTTCTTTTGGGGCCTCCTGGGGATGTAGTTCCTCCTTAATTTTGGGGGCACGGGTTCACTTCTTCTTATGTCTCTTCACAGTGGCACCTGTTGTAAAAGGAACACAACAGGGGAACCCTCTAACTGAGGGGTTAGAAAAGACTATACTTTTGTTATATGGGGGTAACCTCTTACTAAAATTTATCTAATCATATGTAAATCAAAATCTTGCAATTTTATCTAACAATTAACAATCTATGCACAATGTAAATTTAAATAAGCACAGTACTTTTGAACAATCTACAGAAATGCTTTTCAGGAAGAGTGCTTGCTATGGCTATTATTCAGACTATTTGAATATTTGAATGAGCTTTTCTAGTTCATAATTCCCACATCATCTCTATACAAAAAATAATCTATCACACAATTCTACACACAACTCACAATCTCTGTTCTGTACAAAAACAATTCAGCACACAATTTAAAATACAATTTAAAACACAATCTAGAATCTCCTTTTTGTACTAATAGAAAGGGAATTTTACTTCTTATTAAATGAGATTTATAATAATAATATTGACAAACAACACTTATGTATATATTTCTGATACATCCAAAAGTGCTTATCTACGCTTGGGTGTTATACAATATGTAAATAAGCATTAAGACAACTTATAATCCCACAGACTAGCTTTAGGTAATACGCTTGTAATGAAGAAGAGCTACTTAAGTAAAATCAGTATTTAAACAAGATAACATTTAAGATCTCAATTATAATCTTGGGTAATATTTTAACAAGGCATAGAAAAGCTAAAGAATTGTTTCTACAAATGACAGATCTTAATCTTTTATAACATATGTAGTATCTCAATTTCTCAAAATAAACTAAGCATACAGAAGCAATAAAAACAAAAGGTACACATAACACTAGCAGCAATGTCTTGCTTTACACATATTACATGATTATTATAGAAATGGCATCACCTCAGACACTTCTCATAGCTTGTTGAGAATCTGAGTTCTTTAGCTTTTATATATATAGGACATATATATATAGGCTAGGACAGGGACAGCCCAGCCCCTTTTTTTTTTTTTTTTTGACCGGGAAACTTGTTCATAACAAATCCCTCCTCTATGTCTTTGATCGGGCTGAAGCCCGCATCAATTTACAGTCTCTTACTGGGGGTTCTCTTAGTAGATAATGCTTCGGTCTTTCCTTGACAGTTAATTTTTGGTCTCCTGGTCTCTCAATTGCGTTCTACGTAGAAGAGCTGGCAGGTGGTCCTGTTGTGTCTGATGCGGCATTAGGGGGCGGTTCTGGTCCTTTAATTCTGGTAACGTGGGTCCAACTTCTTTCTGGAGTTCGCACTGCGGTACGTGTGGAAAGCAGCACCTGGAAGGGACTTTCACATTTGGGGTTACTTAATTAATATTCAATCTCTGGGACTGTAATTATGGGCACTGGTATCCAGGGGGGAAATTCAGACTTTCTTTTTGAGACTTTCTAGTGTTTTCTTTCAACTTTCAGATTTGCAGAATTACTGAATCATTAGGCTGGAAGGGACCTCTAGGATCAAGTCTAACTCTAATTAAACTATGGCACTAAGTGTCACATCTAGTCCCTTCTTACACACATCTAGGGATGGTGACTTTACTACTTCTCTAGGCAGAAAAAATTTTGGCACCGCTTAAGACTGTGTTCTCGTTCTATCAGTTTCTGCTTGAAGAACCAGACTAACTCTCACCTTATCATAACTACCTTTCAGGGAGTTGTAGAGTGATAAGGTTACTTCTGAATCTCTTTTTCTCTAGGCTAAACAACTTCAGCTCTTCCAGCTAGTATTTATAGGGCTAGTATTCTAAGCTTCTCACTAGCTTTTTTGCTTTCTTTTGACATGCTCAAGCATCTTAACATCTTTCTTAAACTGAGGGGCTCAGAATTGGGCACAATACTCAAGGCGTGGCCTCACCAATGCTATGCACAAGGAAAGAATGACCTTTCTGCTCCCGCTGGCCACACTATTCTCGATACAGCCCACGATACTGTTGGCTTTGGCCATCAGGGCATATTGCTGGCTCATATTTAGTTGGTTATCAACTAGCACTTTCAGGTCTCTTTCTGCTTGGGTACTGTCCAGCCACACTACCTTCAGCTTGTAATGTTACAGGGGGTTATTGTGGCTAAAATGCAACACCTGGGATTTGGACTTATTAAACGTTATTGGATTTTGCTTATCTAATCATTTTAGGTTTCTCTACAGAGTCTTCTTACTCTCTAACAGATGGACACGTGCTCTCAGCTTAGTGTCGTCTGTAAATTTACTAATGAAGGACTCAACACTTTCATCTGTGTTATTAATAAATATAATAAATAGAACTGGCTTCAGCACAGACTTTTGAGGGACACCACTGGTGGCTGGTTGCCTGCTGGATGCAGCACTATTCATTACTACTCTTTGGGCTTGGGTATCTAGCCAGTTCTTAACTTATCAAAGAGTGTTCTTGTATAAGCTGTGGGAAACAGTGTCAAAGACTTCGCTGAAGTCTAAACAGACAACACAAACAACTTTTCTTGTATTTACCAGGCGGGTCACCTGGTCATAAAAGGAGGCTAGTGGGGTCAAACACAACTTACTTCTCTTAAGCTCATGCTGGTTGGGTCTGATACTCTGTCTATCTCATCAGTGCTGCACAATAGCTCTCAGTATAAACTGCTTTATTATCTTACTCGGTACTTTGGTCAGGCTAACTGGCATATAATTACTAGGCTCTTCTCTACTTTTTATGAATGGGAATTACATCAGCCAGCTCTCAGTCATCAAGAACTTCACTAGTGAGTTGGGACTGTTGGTAGATGATGGAGAGTGGCTTTGCAAACTTATCTGTCAGCTCTCTTATCTCTTTGGGATGGATTTCATGTGAGTGGGCATTCAAGCAAATTACTACTTCTCTGACTACTTTGTTTTTGATTACAGGAGGACTATTCTGTTCTTTAACACTATCTACTGACTCAGTATGACAACTGTCTTGAAGACAAACTGTCTTCTCACTAAAGACGGCAGCAAAACAAAGCATGAAGCACTTCTGCTTTCTCTCCATCTGCAGTTACTAAATTTCTTCTTACTTTGAATCGTGTTCTAGATTGGCTAGGGGTTCTCTAGTGAGAAACTGCATAGGGTGATGAATTCTAAGTCACTTGTGTTCATTATTCTAGAGTCAGCCAACTACTGTTAAGCCTTCTGGCTTAGCAATTTTTCTTTTGCACGATCAACCTTTGGACTTTTTTTATTAGGGTAGCTGTTACTGCAACTGTTTGCAGGCAAGTTGGCCATCTCTTAACTGTTGGGTCTAGTAGTTTTGAGAGGTAGACTATAGACTTTGATTCTCACTCTCAGGGGTCTATAGTCTCTCATGCTTTGCTTTCTTCTTGGTTTGGATTTTAGCAGGTATCTACTAAGGGCATCTTATGGTCTTTTGGGGGCTACAGTCTGTTGTCGAACCCTGGAAAGACTGGGGACTAGAGTAACGGGAGACCAAACCAGTATGGTTTCCAGCACGAACTCCCCTTTATTCCGCGAGATGGCCGGTTAAGTACAGAGCAGATAGTTTACAGTAGCAGGTGCATTGTGATAGGCGGTGAGCATACAGAAGTATGTAAGCAATCTAGGATTAAGGTGGCTACGGAGATCTAGTGCCATTACCTCCATGCTGCGAGTGGCCATACCTTAACACATACCTAGCAGGAGATAAGTTTATCTGCTACTACGTATGCTGAACGTTCTGCGGCCTACTAGGCCCAGGCCTGAGGCCTAGTTTGGCCTAGTCTGGAATAGCTCAAATGGTATCTGTGAGCATATCATGCCCACGATACCTGAGAAACTCGGCCACAGTTCCCCCTTTTTCTTTTTGGGCTATCCAAACTGACGTTAAGGCACGGTCAGCTAATTTGCGCATGCATTGTATCAAGCAAGGCACTATTGTCAAAACTACTATGACAGCAATAAAGATCATTATACCAAAACGAATTAAATCCACAATCCACCCGGTGAGATTCCAAGACTTCAGCCAATTGTCAAACGGAGTGTTCTCAACTACAAGGTGTTTCATGTTGTCCCTCAACTGCGCTAACTGCTGATGTATCGACCGTGAGTGGTCTGATAAATTCATGCAGCACATGCCTTCAAACTCTTCGCATCCATGCCCCTGAGCCAAAAGAAGGAAGTCAATCGCGGCTCGGTTCTGGAGCACTGAATGGCGAATGCCACTAACATCTTCAGCAAGCTCACTCAACAACTTCATCGTTATGTTAATCTGTTTCCCTGTCCAGCAGGCTAAATGTTTCAGTTGTGTGAGGGCTTGTGCTGAAGCAACTCCTGGGGCAAAAATGGATGCTGAGATCACGGCTGGAGGCTGCCATAGGGTAACTTGATCTTTGCAGTTGGGACCTAGTTGAGACATACTGCGCTTGACTCGTTGAGCCTTCCTTGGCAAGCCTAGAACCTGGTGAATACTAGGTGCGAACAGAGTTAGTTTACCAAAATAACACGGTCCTCCGACACTGTTTGGAGGTACTGTGGACCATGCTCTATCTCCGCAAACTAAAAAGATTCCTGGTGGCAATCTCTTAGCAGCTGTTGTCAATTGCGTGACAGATCTGACCCAACTATTACAATACTCAGAGTAATTGTAATACAATGGTGAATGAGGGGACAGCCACGTATCGTGGCCTTTCAATTGCTGCTCATCTATGATTAATAGACTT
The DNA here is from genome assembly GCF_021018805.1 of Prinia subflava. Taxonomy (NCBI): domain Eukaryota; kingdom Metazoa; phylum Chordata; class Aves; order Passeriformes; family Cisticolidae; genus Prinia; species Prinia subflava. The sequence goes on from NW_026960612.1 coordinate 526,421, forward strand.
GAATTCACTGCAAAGCGCCCAAAGACAAGACAATAGTTTCCTGGCACAGAACCTAAAAGATTAAGCTCCTGAGGTTCTGGACCAGCAGTTCGAAGGTTTCGCGCTATGGCAGCAGCTTGTGGCCCTAAAGCACCTTTTGGGTCAATGCTGACAGGGGTTAAAGACTTGAACTCTGCCATGGAGGTCAGTGGAACTCCAATCAAGCAGGTTCTAAAAGGATTGGATGGCGTCGCTAGAGATAAACAAAAGGAATCCTGCTTAGTTTGTTTGGCCCAAGTAACCCACATGTTCTCCCTTGTGTCAATGTCAAACATCCCTGCTCTTATTTTTACTACCACACTGATTAAAACCAACACCCTCATGCTTAACATTTCACCCATTGTGACAAGCACACAGTGTAGCACACAGGCTATCAACCTAAAACCCTAACCAATAACTTATCGTGCCTCTAAGTGTCACACAATAACAGTGCAATGATATAGTATTAAAACAGTCAATTTTCAGCACTCTCCGCGTCTTCTTGAGGTGCTTCAGGTAAGTCGTCGCTGTCTCTGTGAGTGTCACCGCCGGTTGGTATCTTTTCTTGTGGACACGCACGGGTAAAGCGACTCGGCACCCAGACAGGTCCTGCTTCTCCTGCAGAAACACACATATAACCGCGACCATTAAACAAGACTGGACTGGGTCCCTGCCATTCACCCATTCGCATGTCCTTATGATATACGTAAAGTCCTGGAATTGCTTGTGGTCTCCCTTCTTTCACAGCCTGGTGGTGGATGACAACTGCAGGCTCTTCTCGCCCTTCTGCTAGGCATAAGTAATTTAAAGTGAACAGTACTTTAGATAAACGATTGGTCACATCTAGATCATTGCTTTGCTTCTGTTTTGTGAGATACTCTTTCAGCGTCCGATGAGCCCGTTCCACAATGGCTTGGCCAGTAGGAGAGTGAGGAATCCCGGTAGTATGTTTGACTCCCCACTTTTGCAGAAACCTAGCAACTCGTTGTCCCACATAAGCTGGACCATTGTCAGTTTTGATTTCTGCAGGCACTCCCATCACCGAAAAGCAAACAGTCAAATGTCTCTCAACGTGCAGAGCTCTTTCCCCAGTTTGTGCTGTGGCCCAAATGAATTTGGAGTAGGTGTCAATAGTGACATGAACATATTTCAACCTTCCAAACTCTGGGATGTGTGTTACATCCATTTGCCACAGTTCCAGGGCTTTCATTCCTCGAGGATTCGTGCCTAGGCCAAGACCTGGCCCGTGATGACTGCATTGAGGGCAGGCACGCACGATCCCCTGTGCATCGTTCATAGATATTTGAAACTGACGACGCAAGGCTCTAGCATTCTGATGGAAGTTCTCGTGGCTGTTGCGAGCTCTGACAAATTTGCTTTCAGGAGGGACATGGGCAACGCAACTGACTGCAGCATCTGCCCGTGCATTGCCTTCTCCCAAACCATTGTTGCACTGATGACTACGAATGTGCATCACGCAAAAGGCATGCTGACGCTGTCTGAGTATACTCCTCAGTCGCAGAAATAGTTCTCTGAGGCGCTGATTCTGAGTGGTCTTAATGAGTGCATCTTCGATTCTTTGTACCACTCCAACCACATACAAAGAATCTGACACCACATTAAGAGGTTCCTTGTTCCAGGTTTGCAAAGCCCAACACACTGCTCCCAGTTCCATGGTCTGCAAGCTGTCTCCGGCTTCACTGTGGATTAAATGCTGCTTCCATTCTCCTTGCTGTTTCCAGACACACACAGCTCTTTGTGTCTTTCGGCCAGCATCCGTATAAACTGTTCTGCCTTCCACAGGTGTCATGGAACACAAAGGCTTCTCCAGCCACTGATGGCGTGCAATCAGAGTCCACATCGGACCCTTTGGCTGTCGGTTGTGAACCACACCTGTAAAACCTAACAATGCTTCTTGCAGCTCCACAGAATGTCTCAGCTTCCAGTCCAGATCTTCATTTCTGATCGGAACACTGATATCTGCTGGTTCTTCCCCATCGATCTCTAAAATCCTATCTCTCCCTTTCCTGATGAGCATGGCAAGGGCTTCTGTTCTTGTCATAACACGACTCTTCGGCTGCACCGGCAAGAACACCCATTCAATCACCCCAGCTGTCGATTTTAACCCAGACTGGTGTTCCCCCTTTTTCTTTTGCCATTGAAAGATGATGGCAAACGGACAGGCATCTGCGTTGGAGAGGAACAGTGACAGTGGCAGGTGTTCTATGCGGCGAATGCTCCAACCCCGTTGCAGCTTCTCTGACACCTTGACTAAGGCTCGTTGCTGTTCAGGGGTACATTGTCGAAGGCTACTGGCATCACTACTGTGTAGCCATGGTAGAAACGGTTGCAAGTCCTCATTGGTGATTCCTACAATGGGACGAACCCATTGCAGGTCTCCAAAAAGTCTCTGAGCATCATATAACGTTGAAATGTTGGTATGTAATTTTCTGTGGCCGGATTTGTGCACTCGTGATCAGCCATCCTAAGTACTTCCACGGGGCTGATCGTTGTATTTTTTCCGGGGCCATAGTCAGACCACGATGTTTTAATTGCGTGATCAGCCAGTCCAAGTCCTCTGTGGGCAGAGGCTCCTTAGTAGCAACAAGGATGTCATCGACGTAGTGATAAATCATTGCATTGGAAAAACGCTGACGAATCGGCTGCAAAGCCCAATTGACGAATATCTGGCACATGGTAGGCGAGGTACGACTTCCCTGAGGAAGAGTTACCCATTCATACCGTTGTGCTGGCGCTGCTCTGTTAATAGATGGCACAGTGAAGGCAAAGCGCGGAGTATCTTGAGGGTGGAGTGGGATCGTGAAAAAACAATCCTTCAAATCGATGATCACAGTGTCCCAACCTTGAGGAATCATGGTCGGTGCTGGCAAGCCTGGTTGCAGAGCACCCATCGCTTGCATCTGCTCATTAACCTTACGAAGGTCATGTAGCAGTCTCCATTTCCCTGATTTTTTAGGGATGACAAAAATCGGTGTGTTCCATGGACTCACTGAGGGTCGAATGTGACCTGCTTCTAATTGTTCCTGCACCATTTGCTTGGTAATTCGCAGCCTCTTCTCTGTCATTGGCCACTGCTCAACCCACACAGGGGTATCAGTTAACCAGGTGATTTTTAAAATGGGTGGCTGCTCTGCAGTGGCCACTAAGGAAAATGCCAGTCAGTAGTCAAAACCATCCCTATTTGGGAAAGCACATCTCTTCCTAGCAGCCCCAGAATCTCTTCATGCATTGGCACAACATATAGATGAGCCACAACCACTTGTCCATCTTCAAAGATGATCCGAATAGGATCTGCACTTATTGAGGGAACAGTCAGGCCTCCTACGCCCACAACGCGGGTATAGGGGGATGTCAAAGGCCAATGAGAAGGCCAATGTAATTTGTTAATTAAAGATATGTCTGCGCCGGTGTCTGGAAGTGGTTCCACGCCAATAATTTCATCGCCTCGTTGCAGCTTCACTGCAATCCGTGGCCGCTCGTGTAAATCCACTGTAAGGAAAACACTGTGTCCCATAGATCCAAAGCTCCCAGCTCCGCCTTCAGCTTTCGCAGGCTGCTTTTGGGACTGACGACGTGGCAGGATGTTCTCAAAGGGGATGATCTGAGCAATCTTGCTCCCCTTTGGGATTGTCACAGGAGGCTGCAGGGCATAAACCATTACTTTTAACTGTCCAGTGTAATTAGCATTGATGACTCCTGGCACCACCATAATACCCTGTTTGCTCGTGGAGGCTCCTCCCAATATCAAACCTCCAGCTGAGGAAACTGTATTATAGATGGGTTCAGAGACATCAGTTGGGATTAGAGTGACTTCCTTATCTTGCAAGGTGACTTCTTCTGCTGCTGTTATGTCCACACCAACACTTCTCCACGCAGCAGGTCTGGTCCGGTTTAATGAGTCGTTTTTGGGGTCTGGTGGGCTGAGGCATTGATTTGTGTCTTGGCGCGCTGCCTCGGCGCGCTGGCCGTGAAGTTTCCCTGTTTCCTGCAGATCTCTGTGGCATGGGTGTCCACATTGCAGTGGTGACACCAAACAGGCTTTTGGCAGGTCCGCCTGAAATGACCCATTTCACCACAGCGGTTGCACTGGGACTTTGCCGCTGATTTTTTGTTATTAGTAAAACGGTTAAAGGGCTTTCCCGTCAATGCAGCTGCGATAACATGTCCCTGTTGCTGCATTGCGTTTTGCATTGCCGCTGTGAAAGCTGCTGTTTGGTTGGACTGTTCTGCTCTTGCTGCTCTCACCAACATTTCGTCCACGCCACAGCCTTGAGGGAGGGAGGCCAGGATGGTTTTCATGCGTGCGTTGGCGTTCTCAAATGCCAGAGAACGAAACAGATGGTCTCGCACCTCGTCAGGCAGATCTGGGGCATCCCTCAATGCCGTAGAAAGACGATCAATAAATTGAGCAAACGATTCAGTGGCTCCCTGTTTGACGTTGGCATAGGATGGAGGCTTCTTTTTGTCTGGCACCAACAGCAAAGCTCTGTAGGCTAGTGACTGGGAGAGTTGATGGATTTCGATGGGAAAAGTCAGCTGTACATTCGTCGTGGCATAGGCTCCTTGGCCCGTCAGCATGTCCGGCTGAATCCCATAAAATGGATCTCCCACTATTTGATGCCTGTTGGCTTCCTCGGTTGCCAGGCGTCTCCACTCTCTTTCAAAAATGAGAAACTGAGATGGCGTGAGCAGAAGTGCTGCAATGTTAGAACTGTCAGCAGGGCACAAGAGGTCAGCAGTGAAGATGTATTGGATAATACTTTTAGAAGCTTCCGCACGAATTCCATACTGGCTAACTGTCTGCTTTGCAGATTGCAGTACTTTCCATTCATGCGGTTGCCATCTGGCAACGTTCTGCTCAATCACCACAGGGCACGCTATAACATTGGCTGCTTCAAAATCCTTATCGAGGATGGCATGTTTTTTAACTTCGGCCCAGCGGTTCAGCAGCGGATCAGTTTGGTTGGCAGGCAGCGCCATCTGCTGGGCATTGGATGGCAATGCCTGCTGGCTCTGTATTGATGACAGAGGTTGTATGGTACATGGTTTCTGCGGGAATGTTTTGGATAATTCAAATGTCCTTTGTTCCAGCTGACTTTGCCGGTTAGAGAGCTTAGCAAGCTCTGCTATAATTTGCTGCAGCTCCGTTGACCTCTGCGGCTTTTCCGGCGCTTGCGTTGCACAGCTGTTATCTGATTCCAAAACTTCCTCGTCCGAGTCAGATTCTGGCAGAGGACAGTGAGATGCTCGTGGATGGGTGGCGGGTCCCACTGATGCAGGCTGTGGGGGCGCAGGGATCTCAGGTTGAATCGAATTCGCGTTGTCCGATCCGGTCATGGGCGCCGCCATGTTCTCTGTTTTTGTTTTTGTCATGTGGGCAGCTGACGTCAGCTCCCGTTCCGGTGGGGAGGGGTTTGGCTCCGCTCCGCCGGTGGCACCGCCTCTGAGTCCACCTCCTTGCTGCGTCACGTGTGCCCGCCCTGCGCCGCTGCCGGTCCCGCCTGCCTCCTCTTTCGCCACGCCCCTCGGGTCTGGCGGCTGGCTCGTCTCCTCCCCCACGCCATTCTCGCCGAACCGCGGCAAGGACACTTCCGGCCTCTTGCTCGGTCTCTCAACCGCATGGTTGGCTACGTCTACCACATCACGGAGGGAGGAACAGAGAGGGGCCGCATTCCCTTTCACCGGATGCGTGGAATTAATTCCGAAAAATCTCGCAACCCTGGATACTTTTTTCCGCTCTTCCGCTTGGGAAGGAACGGTCTCCGGTTCAGGAGAGCAAGGGGCCGTTCTCTCCAATGCGGAAATCGCGGCTTGGGCAGCTCTGCGCTCCGCGGCAAAGGTTTGTAGCGTATTTATAATTTTCTTCCACGTGACGCCTAACTCTGAACAGAGTTTTGCGTCTTTTCCCTGTGAAACTACCGAGTCCCACAGTAAATCTCCGATCTCCTTCCATTCTGTCTCGCTGAACAAAAGCGAGGGCTGCTGTAACTTTCCTTTCTTTTTAGCCCATTGGGCCAGCTGATTTATATCAGAATCCCTGATCTTTTCGCCCCGTTTCGAGACAATGGACGCTAACAGCTGCGTGGCAGCTATATAATCGCGTTCCGTGAGTGAATCCATCCGCGCCGCTGCTCTTACCTTCTTTCCACTGACAGCAGGTGGCACTGTCGCCTTCTAAGCAATCCAATCAGCCGACGCTCCCCAGCCTGCCTCGGAATTCCGGACTGTAGTTCGCGAGCGCACACACACGTCCGAAATCAAGCGAGGACTTCCAGCATTTAAGCTAAATCATACACAGCATTGAAGCCAAATAATCCACAGCATTGAAGCTAAATAACACACAGCATCGAAGCCTTATATTTCAATAAAATCCAGGGCTCTGTCTCTAAGTTTCGGGCGCCACTGTTGTCGAACCCTGGAAAGACTGGGGACTAGAGTAACGTGAGACCAAATCAGTATGGTTTCCAGCACGAACTCCCCTTTATTCCGCGAGATGGCTGGTTAAGTACAGAGCAGATAGTTTACAGTAGCAGGTGCATTGTGATAGGCGGTGAGCATACAGAAGTATGTAAGCAATCTAGGATTAAGGTGGCTACGGAGATCTAGTGCCATTACCTCCATGCTGCGAGTGGCCATACCGTAACACATACCTAGCAGGAGATAAGTTTATCTGCTACTACGTATGCTGAACGTTCTGCGGCCTACTAGGCCCAGGCCTGAGGCCTAGTTTGGCCTAGTCTGGAATAGCTCAAATGGTATCTGTGAGCATATCATGCCCACGATACCTGAGAAACTCGGCCACAACAGTCTATTTTTATTTATTTATTTTTTTCCCCTTTATATCTTTATCTTTGCCATCTGGATCATCTGGACTTCTTCTGGAGTGAACAGAATTATTAGAATAGTGCATATTTTCACATTTTCATTACTTAGAGTTTTCTAGCTAGCTGGTTGCATAAGATAGTTGTTTTCCATCAGGATCTTCTTGGGCTTAGAGATGTTGGTTTAACTGGTTACACATTTACTGAATTCGGGTCTTACACTATGACTACTCTCTTTGTAATTTTAATCTCAGCTATATTCTTTTACTATAATGTATCATCTTAACTTTATCTGAACTCTTCGTGGTCTTTTAAGGATCTTATTGGTCTGACAATTGCTCCAGGGGGATGGTAGGGAGAATCTTCTTTACTGTCTATTTGGAGGGGCCTGCTTGTTTCTTATAACACTATCCCAGTTTTTAGGCCTTAAAATAAAAGGAAAAATGAAGTACCCTAACAGTGCTTCAATCTGAACTGGAATATTCTGATGGGCAATCTAAACTTTAAGATAACTAATGCTTGTCTGATCTGTCACAACTAAACATTCTGAATCTCTTCACTGAACTTTAAATGGTCAGAATCTAATTTCTTGGCACTCCACTCCTGACACTTTTTCTTCTGTCTCTTTTAAAACTCTCTTGGCTATGACTTACTACTATGATTCACAACCATTGTTTTCTGCTAAGGGTATCTCTCCCTTCCTTTTTGACTTAAGTCTGAACTTCTTGCTAGGCTTTCTAGGCTTGGACCCCTGCTGAGTCTTGTTTGAACTCTAACTTCACTAGGCTTACGAGGCTTGAATTCCCTGCCTGGGTGAGGTTGAACATCCTGCCGAACCTTACACCTGAACTCCGGCCAAGCCTCCTTTGCCTCCCTTTTTGTTTATCTGGCCGCTCTTTTTGCCTGCTTTTTTTGCTCATCAATCTTGCCTGCCTGCTGGGACATATTTAAACTCTCTCGGGGACAGCCCGCCTGCCTGCTGGGGCATCGTGCCCTATCCTGCCAGGGACGTCCCACTTGCCCTATCAGGCATCTTCCTTGCCTGCCTGTCGGGGCATCCTGCCCTGCCCGGGACTTTCTACCTGCCCTGCAGGGGACTTTTTCTCACCTGCCTACTGGGGCATCTTGCCCTGCCATGCCGGGGACATTACCTTGCACCTGCTCTGCTGAGGATCTTCCCTTGTCTGCCTGATGGGGCATCTTGCCGTTACAGGGATCCTCTTTCAATTGCCTTCTGGAGCAGCCCTGCCAGGGACCTCTCACCTGCCCTGCTGGGGATCTCCTCTCATCTGCTTTCTGGAGTAACCCTGCCAGGGACCTCTCACTTGCCCTGCTGGAGATATCCTCTCATCTGCCTTCTGGAGCATCTTGTCTTGCCATGCCAGGGACATTACCTTGCAACTGCTCTGCCGGGGATCATCCCTCGCCTGCCTGATGGGGCATCCTGCCATGCCAGGGATCTTCTTTCACTTGCCTTCTGGGGCAGCCCTGCCAGGGACCTCTCACCTGCCCTGCTGGGGATCTCCTCTCACACCTCAAGAACCTTTGCATGCTTGAAGGGGCCCTCCCCCAAGGAGGAGCCTCAGTCACTCTTCTAGGCCATTCGCTTCCCTCCGTTCTTGGCCGGCACCCTCTCGGGAGACTGGAAACGCCATACTTGGAGGTCCAGTTTCGCTCTGGGTGTCCGAGCTGCCAGCCCTCATCTCACTCAAGCACTCATTCACTCACCTCCCATTTCTGCCACAAATTTATCTCACCCATGCGGCGTTCTTCTGCGTTGCTTGGTCCCATGCTGATCCCAGGGCCGATCCAGTGTTCTTCTGCGTCACTTGGTCCCACGCTGATCCTTCAGGGTCTGGGGGTAGCCAGCGATTCCCAAGGATCCCTCTAAGCAGATGATTGTCCTCTTCGGGGGTGGTCCTTTGTGGGCGTGGCTATCCCAGACGAGTCCCCAATTGAAAGGAACAGGGCATGTACCTTTATTAATATTCAGCTCTTTATTAAAGTGATCAGCTCATTATTAAAGTCATCAGCAGGATTGCAGAGTCCGATCAGTTTTCCACGCTGCTGCAGCCATCCAAATGAGCAGGTGCTGTCCCAGTTCATCGTTCTGCTGGAAACAGTAGATGCCGAGTCCTTGTTCCCATAGGAACAGCTGGGAGTTCTCTCTGGTCAACCATCAGAAGGCAGAGGAGTGGCAGTCAGCTCTTTGCCCTCAGGGAAAAACTTCGAAAGTTTCCCGTTGTCTGAATCAATCAGCTCACCTGGCCAGTTCCCAGGGAGGAGGGGGGCCACACTCCCAGAGCTCTCCCAACGTGCCAATGCGTGCTCTGTGTTCTCCCTCGGGGGGGACGGAGCTGTCCCGCAATGGGGCTAGGACAGGGACAGCCCAGCCCTTTTTTTTTTTTTTTTTTTTTTTACCGGGAAACTTGTTCATAACACCTCTGTTTCTGCTGGGAGGAGCCCTGATATTTTTGCGGCCTGGAGGAGCAGAGAGAGTTTTGCAGAACCGAACTGGCCAAGATGAACCGACCAAATTCTAGACCGCAATTAAAAGGGGTTGAGATAAAAGGCTAGCTAGCCGGGGAGGGCTCTCGGGAACTCGGGGGACACCCAGGGAAGGGTCTCCGGGACCACAGTATTTTTTTCACTTGTAAAAATCTCCTTGCACTAAGAATCCATGCAAGAACAGGAGGCCGTGAGTATTGCGTGGTTGAGTGGGTGGGCGACCAAATGTGTGAATGAGACTTGATTAATCATGAGGCGAGTAAGGACTCTAAGGCCGCAGTTCCACTGCTCCCACGAGGGACGTGGTCGTCCGCAGAGGAAGTGAGTGTCGTCTTTTTCTGTGTTACCCCGAACCTTGGTGGGACAGGGGAACAGGGTTTGGTCGCAGGGGCTAGAGGGAAAGGATACATCCTTAGGAGTTCGGGACTGGTAAGCCCTTCTAGCCGGGACCAGGGAAGGTTCACCTTAAGGGAGCTGAGAGCTCACTGCCAGGTGAACACTCACGGGACGGTCCCCCATGGGTTAGTAACTTGGTGGTACCGAGCCGAGGCTTGGAAAAGTACTGAGTATAACGGCATTATATTCAGGGTTGGGAGGACATGAAGCAGGGAAGATGGGATCCTACCTGAGCAAGAGTCAAGGGGATTCTGACAGAGGAAAGACTAGTGTCCCTGAAATCCCGTGGGGAAACCCATTGGGATGGATGTTGGAGACTTGGCACATGTGTATGATGAGAAGAAGAAAGTCAAAGGAAAAGATGGTGTATTTCTGTATGGAGGTCTGGGGAGGGAAGGAGATCAGAGAGCATGTAATTTGGCCAGTGTTTAGCACGTTTGAGCAGTGGACTTGTCAGGCTTTGAGTGATTATGTGAAGAGCAAGGATAAGAGGGAGTTTGAAGAGTATGATTATGCCTTGTTATGGGAGCGGGCGCGAGTTAAGTTGTACCCTGTAAGGGCTGTGGGAAGAGAAGATTGGGAACCTTTAGATTACCTTCCCCCTCCCTACACAGCACAACCACCCCCGCCTGCCCCAGCCCCTGTCCCTTCTCCGGCGCAAGCGGGAGCAGCGGCTCCTCAGCCATTGTCTGCTCAGGCACCTCCTGTGGTGGCTTCTGCACCACCTCTTGAGGACCAGGCCCCACAAGCAGAGAGGTTCAAACACCGCAGGCACCCCCTCCACACCCCTAGACCTCCTCTGTTTCCTAGGAATCCTCCTCTGAACATGGAGGGGCTCCCCTTTCTGGCCCCAGACAGAGCGCATTGCGTCCAGCGGTTACTCCCTCAGTCAGGAGAACTAGGCGGAAAGGGAGAAAGATTGGCGATGTAAACATTCCTATTAATACCTCATGTGGGAAATATGGTTATTTAATTCATGTTCTATAAATAATTATAGATTGGGAACTGTGATATATATTATATAAAGGTATGTGTGTGTCTGCTCAACCCGCACGTTTCACGAACTTCTGGAAAGCACCTCCCTGATCTTCCGGGTTCCAAAAATGGAAGGTGAGAACGACTTGCCCCTGCCTACGTGCAGCTCAACTCATCGGGACTCGCAACGGTCAAACGCTACGTGCCAGCAAAGACGTGCCAGCGAGGACTTACATCGGTCATCACACACCTCTATGGCAGTTACTCAAAGCAAGGACTAACTCTGGACATTAGCATTTGAATGTGCCCGGGGACCCTTTCGGGATTTAATGTAAATAAAGTTAATGGTCGATGATTAGAGAAACAATGGGAGGAAAGTTGCCGAGAGGGAAACTAAGTGTATTTAAGTTGGGCCTTTAGGTGGGCAAGTTTGTGAACCCAGCTAGAGACACCGGCTGCCAGGTCCTGTGTCTCTGGGGTCACCCTTGGCTCTACTTTTCCCGGGAGAACTTCGGTCAAGTAAGTTTGCTGTTCGTGGGGTTCGTATTGTTTTGTTTTTATTGTTTGAAATTGTTATAATTTGATTCTAAATTTTGTGATTTGGATGTTAATAAACCAAACTATTGAATTTGGCAATAAATTTGTCCTGGCGTTTATAACACCTCAGATGTGAGAATATTTAAGAAAGATATGGGAAGGTTGATGGATGATTTGATCGGGGTGGCAGAGCGGCTCGATGAGTTTCTGGAGACCAAGCCTTTGCAGTACGTGGATGACTTATTAGTTGTTGGACCTAGGGAAGAAGAGGTGAGGGCAAGCATCACAGAACTGTTGAATTTCTTAGGGAGGAAGGGATTGAAAGTGTCCAAGTCAAAATTACAATTTGCAGAGCCAGACGTGAAATATTTGGGACACTGGCTCACAAAAGGGAAAAAGAAATTAGATTCAGATTGAATTGGAGGAATCATTTCACTACCACCCCCGAGATCGAAGAGGGAAGTCAGACAATTGTTAGGGCTTTTGGGTTACTGTAGACAGTGGATGGAAAGTTATAGTGAGAAGGTGAAGTTCTTGTATGAAAAGCTGACCACGGATAGAGTAAAGTGGTCAGAGCAGGATGAGAATAGGTTTGAGGAATTGAAAGGGACTCTGGTTAGCACTCCTGTTCTAAGCCTTCCTGATATAAGAAAGCAATTCCAGCTGTTTGTAGATGCAAGCAATCACACGGCACATGGAGTGTTAACGCAAGAGTGGGCAGGATCAGAAAGCCCATGGGGTATGTGTCAAAACTTTTGGACCCTGTGAGCCGAGGCTGGCCGAATTGTCTGCAGGCAGTGGTGGCTGTGGCATTGATGGTGGAGGAAGCAAAAAAGATTACCTTGGGGGCACCTCTGGTGGTATATACCCTGCATAATGTTAGGGGTATACTCCAACAAAAGGCAGACAAGTGGCTCACAGATGCGAGACTGTTGAAATATGAAGCTATTTTGATACATTCTCCTGAGTTGGAGTTGCAGACTGCAGCAGTCCGAAACCCCGCCCAGTTCTTGTTCGGGGAAGTAGCGGAGGAATGCAATCATGATTGTCTGGAGGTAGCGGAATTGCAAACAAAAATAAGACCAGACTTAGAGGATGAGGAGCTGGAAGAAGGTGAGAAGTGGTTTGTAGAAATGCAAAGCACTCCTTTGGGGTTTGCAATTCACAACATACAGCCAGGTGACAGAGTGTTAATAAAAACCTGGAAAGAAATACCACTAACTCCGCACTGGGAAGGTCCTTTTCTTGTGCTTTTAACAACAGACACAGCTATCGGGACTGCAGAAAAAAGTTGGATCCACACTTCGCGAGTGAAAAAAAATCACAGCTTGGAAGGAGAGAACCGCAGTGGAGGATCGCTTCTTCCCCAGGGGACTTGAACACCCAGACTGCAGATGACTGAGGGAGGAGCAATTGCATGTACTGAGCTAGATTGTCAATGTAACCCTTTCATTCACCTTGCGAATACTGTCGTGAGATTTGGGTTGTGCATTGTAAGTGGGGGTGGAAACCTTCAGGACTGTATAGGAAGTGTTTTGAGGAGGAACAGGACTGGACCATTCAAGTTTTAAGGGGTGTAACTTGGTTGGGGGCTTTAGAACCTGATTTGGCTGATACTTAAACTGGTTAAGGGGAAAACTTGGTTTTAAAGCTCGAGTATTGGCCACTGAGTGTTGCAAAACTAACAAAGCGCCCTGCATTGCTGACCCTGTAAAGCTGTCAAAGACAGTTTGCTGTTCAGACTAGGCTGAGTTTCCTAGTGGAAAATCCCTGCTGACCGAGAAGATTAGAACCACGCTACTGGAAGCAACCCAGTAGGCGGAGGCATAGGCAGAGGGATGTACCCGTGGATAATTCTCCTGGTCCTGAGCTTAACCGTGGACCCGGGAATGGGTCGTCCTAATAAAATTTGGCTATGCACATGAAAGCAGGTAGGAGACTTTCCTATTAAGGACACTCAGTGCTGGGAATGTTCAAATGTGAGGGAAAAGAAATGGTTTCAGAACAAAACATCCCCTAAAAACAATTGGTCGGTCCTGATTCCAAATCAAAGAAAGGAAATACATAAAAAAGAATTCCTGATACAGAGTGGGACTTGTAACCCTCAAGATTATTTAAAAGAGGAACTTCTAGGAATGCAACAAGCCCTAGAAATAATGGGAAGTATAACATTGGCTATCCTAACCTTTATCGTTTATAACCAACCAGAAGTAAAAGATGATGTATGCCAACATCAGGAGAAAGTAATAGGCTTGTTAAAAAGTGAGAAAATAATTCCCTGGAGTAAACATCACTGTTTGGAAGAGAAAACACTAACAATCAAAAAAGTTTGGAATATAAATATCTCATGGTGGGGATTAATGTTAAGGGAAGGGAGGACAGAAGGTTTGACAGTGTTATGAACAAGTTTCCCAGTCAAAAAAAAAAAAAAAAAGGGCTGGGCTGTCCCTGTCCTAGCCCCGTGGCGAGACAGCTCCGTCCCCCCTGGAGGAGAACACGGAGCACACATTGGCATGTTGGGAGAGCTCTGGGAGTGCGGCCCCCCTCCTCCCGGTTTGCGACGTCGCCCAGCCTTTTGGAGGAATGGGGGTTTTTCCTGTTTAACCCCCACACTCCAGCCAGTTTGAGTGGGGAAGGAAGCTGCCCTGAAGAGGAGCTGCCTGGCAACACTTTCCTACCTCATTAAAAAGTGAAAAGGAGCTGAATATTAATAAAGGCATATGCTCCGTTCCTTTCAGAGGGGTTGCCGGTCCAAAAACTGGCCCCACATTGGGAACCAAATTGTTATAAATGCTCAACCAATTTCAATAGACCCAGGATCGGCATTAGGTGAACACCTGTCACAGTCAGTCTAAATGTGACCCCCCCCTCTGTTCACAAAATCCCGCCTGCTTCAAGTCCCCTTATATGTTCCTTCAATATGTTGTCTGAGAGATGTGTCTTCCTCCGATGTGGTGTCTGAGGTTCCTGTAAACATCCAATGATTGACCCCCCAGTAGTCCTTGTCGCCAGACAAAGAGATGGCTCCTTCCTTAATGGCGGTGATTAGTGTCATCCCTCCACCCAGCTACACCTTTGTCCTTTCTGAAAAGTAACTTTACAAGCCTGGGCTTGCCCATTTCCAGGGCAAAACCCTTGCTTATAAGTTAACTGTATTTTACACCCATATTCTTAACAAAACATAATAAAAAAGCATGAATTATCCCTGGTCATCTATAACAATCTTCATCTCAAAAACTAAAAATCCCCTTTTCCTTAGGAGCAAAGAGCTTCATATCACTTTTAACTAAATCTTTACATCTCCCCCAACAGCATTCATATGTTACAGCAAAAATAGTCCATTATCCTTAGTTTACTAGAGACGTCCAGCCAGTTTAGGCAACTCCTTCTCCTTTGTTCCAAAGTCTTCTCACTCACACTTCACTGACTTCAGGGTCATGCTATGTCTCTTTATAGTTCCATCATGTTATCTGTCCTCACTTTCGGGAAGGGCCAATGCTCTGGGAGTTCCATTTGCTGGCAGGAGAGTTAAAACTTGCCCAGGCCTGTGGCGGTCATGTGGTCTCAGCTGAGCAGCAGCTGCAAAGATCTCAAAGACATGCCAGCAGAGGAGGCTGGTGGATGCTTTCTTTTCCACCCCTCGATCTGAGATAGCTCAGCTCAGGGATGCCATCAGAGTTTTCCAGCTCCCCTTCCTCGGTGCCGGCTGCTACCGGGCCCGGCCATGGCCAGGCTCCCTCTGCCGCGGCCTCCAGCAGGTGGTCAGCCCTGACGAGCCGGAGCCTTCCGTCTCCCCCGCCGGCAGCCGGGGAGAAAAGGGGCTCAGCCGGCTGGGCCGCTTCCCACAGCAGCGGCTCCCAGAGACTTGGCCGGGCCCAGCCCAGCCACCCAAGGCAGAGCGGGCCTAAGCTGGGCCCCACTGCTGCCCGTGATGTTACCTGGTGCCTCACCGGGAGGAGAGAGAGGGAGGGCTTGCCCAAAGCCTCAGTTTTATATGGGTATTACCAAAAGTTGCATTCTGTTTTCTCAGTGGTCAAACTACATACCAATAGTCAAGAACTGGCCCTTGATAGGTTGTTGTCTTTTCTAAAGAAATCTAAGGTCCTAACAGGGCAATAGTCCATATTCTTCTTTAACTAAAACCCAAACTGTGTTAACCCATAACATTAGCTCATACCTTTGGGATCCTGTGTGGGTGATAGCTAGGGACAGGCGCTCGGAAGATCACGTGATGTCACGGGAAGATAAGGACCCTCCCCCCGTCCCTTCGGTGGTGGCCCCTCCTAGCCCCATTAGCTTCCCACCAACCACTGACCTTTAGATCCTTTGCCCTCCCACTGACATAGTAGAAGACCCTTTAGACTATTTAACCCCATGTGTAATACAATAAACCGCCATTTGCCGTCCACCACATTGGTGTCAGCGTGTTAGTGGCCCGAGTAGCTCGAGGACGTCGAGCTGCCGTGCTGACTCTTTGAAACCAGGTCGCCATTGCCTCATATCGAAGGCAACATTCTGGTGCCGAAAGCCCGGGAACAAGAAAAACGCTCGGGAGTCGGGATTTTTCGCCTGGACAGGAGCAGCGGCCGGGGCAGGCCAAAGGAACTGACCCTCGGCGGGGGAGACGTCCCCGGACCAGCGAGACTCATGGAGGCAATCGCGAAGGTCGTAAGTGTAATTCACAGACAGTGGGAGATTGAGTGCAAGCCCAGAGATTTACAACTTGCTTTGGCAAGATTACTGGAGCTTGGGGTGATAGAGCGCCCAGTAGAAATCCTCCATTCGGAGGTATGGGGGAGGTGTACACTCGCGCTGGCCGAAGATACGGAATCCACAGGGAGCGGGAAACACCTTAAAGCATGGGGGAGGGTCAAGCAAAGTTTACGGAAAGCGCTGGAAGAACAAGAGACCTGGAGTGCCGCCCGTGTGTGTTTGCTGGCCACTCCTAAGCTGGGAGTGGGGGCCACCACGCAAACGGCGTTTGAAAATGATTTATCCGAGTGCGAGAAGCCGCGGGAGCCAAGCACGCTTCCCCCCTCCCGGAGCCCGAGCCCAAAGTCCCCGGTGCCCTCAGGGAACCCCCCGACCCCCACCCCGAGCCCGTCGGCTTCCCCCCCGCCCGCGGAGCCTTCCCGGGCATCCGGAGGTCCCTCCTCAGTCCCCTTGCCGTCGATCGGTGGTTCGGTACCCGAGGCGCGGCAGCGCGGGCGATTTTTCTGGCAAGGACTGGCCGAAGAGGCCAGAGACGCCGAGCACGTGGCTCAGGAGAGCACGCGGCCGGCACCGCCACCGTACGGGTTTGAAAATGGCGCCGGCGGCAGCGGGGAGGGGCGGGGTCTGAACGTTTGTGGTGGGGAGAGCCCGGAGCCGTGGGTGTGCGCCAGTGCGCATGCGCAGGGGAAAGCCGGGGAAGAGGGAGAGAAGTGCGTGCTCGGACAGGAGCCGCGGGCTTCTGCTGGCGCGTGCGCGCAGCAGGAGGGGAGGGGGTGCATGTTCGGAGCGGCGCCGCGAGTCCCCGCAGGCGCGTGCGCGCCGGGAAGCGGCGGGGAAAGCGCGCCCGGCCCGGCGCCGTGGGCTTCCGCGGGCGCGTGCGCGCCGGGAGGCGGTGGGGAAGGCGCGTTCGGGGAGGCGCCGCCGTTCCCCGCGGACGTGCACACGCGGGAAAGCCGCGGAGAGCGCCCGCGTAGTTCGGAGCCGTGGTTTTCCGCGGACCCGCATGCACGGGACAGCGGCGAGGAGCGCGTGCGCGCCTCGGGGCCGCGGTTTCCCGCAGGCACGCACGTGCGGGAGGGGCGCGAGGAGCACGTGTCCCGTCGGGAGCTGCGCTCAGCACTGCCAGCATTTAGGGGAGAGACCTCGCCCCGCAAGAGGCAGGGCAAGCCCAGGGGGCGAGAGCAGAGCCACCCCCGAGAGGGGGGGCGAGAGCGGAGCCACCCCCGAGAGGGGGGGCGGGAGCGGAGCCACCCCCGAGAGGGGGGGCGGGAGCGGAGCCACCCCCGAGAGGGGGGGCGGGAGTGGAGCCACCCCCGAGAGGGGGGGCGGGAGTGGAGCCACCCCCGAGAGGAGGGGCGAGGCCGGAGCCGCACTGAACGACACTCAAACCCAGAAGTGAGCTGGCAGTGTGTCTCTGACTCCTTATCAGACAGTACCGGCGGCAGCAGCTCCGGAGAGCAGACAGAGAGTGATTGGGATTCAGAAACAAAGAGAGCAGAACCAACACGATTTAAAATGAAACCTAATAAAGCTTTCAGCCACTCCAAAAAGAGTTTACAACATGAGCCAGCCCAGGTCACTGACTGGGGAAAAATAAAAATAGCCTGTGCTGAGTGGACACCGGCTTCCACAGTGAAAGCATTCCCAGTAAGGGTTGCTAGAATAGAGGACAACCAACAAAAAATATACACGCCAGTAAATCCCAAAGACATACAAACAATTGTAAAAGCGATTCCAGAGAAAAGGAACGAACCGAGAGCACCCAAGTGTCCCACGCCGGTGAGACCCAGGCAACAACGATGCTTTTGTATGATTTTGCTATTGGGGCTGGTTGCCAGAATGCAAGCCAGCCCAGACTATTATCCTCATCAACCATTCAGGTGGGTCATGAAACACCTTTCAAATGACAAGGTGCTCAAAGAAATCACCACACCGGGCACCCCATCCTTTGTGTTTCACATCACTGATCTGTTCCCGGGGCGACCAAAGATAGACCGCCACGCCCCACACCTCATGCACATGTACATGGCCTACTGGTGCCCAGCCTCTAACCCAGGGAAAAGGTACTGCAACTACCCGGGGTGGGGCCACTGTGGTTACTGGGGCTGTGAAACCATTGTTACAGATGCCAGACCATCAGGATATGGGTGGGACCCACAGGAACCCGATAAATTCTTACAGTTCTCCTGGGCACCCACCGGCTGTAACAAACCCTTCTTCAGGTCAGGGTTCTATCGAAACTATTATCAGGACCCTACACGCCGGACATGCACTGATTATAACATGACTGTTTTACAACCAGATCACCCTAGCTGGGCCACAGGCAGGACGTGGACAGTAGTCCTCCAGTCACCAAAAGAATGGGTGAATGTACAGATTATCAGGCTCCAGCCGCCAGTGCCCCGAGCGGTCGGACCCAAAGAAATTATTAGAGACTCACAAAAAGGGAAAAGCACAATCCACCCCAAATCTTTGCCCACAAAGGTCACCAATACCCCGACCAGCTATGCAGATGCCTTTCAGATAGACCACTTAGCCGTGTCTGACCCGAATCCCATTTTCCGCATGCTAGAAGCTACCTTTTCATCTCTGAATGAATCCAACCCAAACCTAACCAATCCATGCTGGCTCTGTTACGATGTTAAACCTCCTTTCTATGAAGGAGTTGCTCTAAACATCCCATTCAGTTATTCCACAGCAGATGTCCCCCACCAGTGCAGGTGGGACACTCCCCGCAGAGGAATCACCTTGAGTCAAGTCACGGGTCAGGGAAAATGCTTTGGCAGTGCAACTTTAGCCAAGCAGAAGGGAAATGTTTGCACCGAAGTTGTCAAACCTGACAAGAAGATCAATAAGTGGGTGATCCCAGCTGCATCCGGAATGTGGGTTTGTCAACGGTCTGGGGTGAGTCCTTGTGTGTCCCTGGCCAAATTCAATGACTCTGATGATTTTTGTATCCAAGTTCTGATTGTTCCTAGGGTCTTGTACCGCTCAGACGAGGAGGTGTGTCAACTTTCCGAGGAACCGGGCCGGCTCCACAAGCGAGAGATAATAACAGGGGTAACCATCGCGATGCTGCTCGGCCTGGGAGCAGCCGGTACAGCCACAGGTGTCTCAGCCCTCGTGACCCAACACCAAGGACTTTCTCAATTACAAGTGACTATCGACGAGGACTTGCAGAGGATCGAGAAATCCATCTCCTTCCTGGAGAAATCGGTTTCCTCACTTTCAGAAGTCGTCCTGCAGAACAGGCGGGGACTGGACCTCCTGTTCATGCAACAAGGAGGCTTGTGTGCCGCCTTGAAAGAAGAATGCTGTTTTTATGCTGATCATACAGGAGTCGTTAGAGACTCCATGGCAGAGCTCCGAGATAGACTGGCTCAGAAAAAGAAAGACAGGGAAGCCCAACAGGGCTGGTTCGAGTCCTGGTTCAATCAATCGCCATGGCTCACCACCCTAATTTCCACATTGATAGGTCCATTGGCAATGTTACTCTTAGCTCTCGCCATTGGACCATGCCTGTTAAACAAGCTGGTCACATTTATTCAAACACGCCTAGAACGGGCCAACATTCTATTTGTAGGACAGCAACAATTGTTGTAAACCAAACTGTGAACACTGCCAGTTGCAAAGTTCTGCCTAGTCAGCCTCACAGAATTTACTCAAGTTTTCCAAACCCCTTCTTTTTTTTTTTATCAAGTTACTACCTTGTACCCCTTTTCTCCAATGCCTCTAACTACCTCATTTTTTTTTTTTGTGAAAAGGGGGGGGGAGATGTGTGGGTGATAGCTAGGGACAGGCGCTCGGAAGATCACGTGATGTCACGGGAAGATAAGGACCCTCCCCCCGTCCCTTCGGTGGTGGCCCCTCCTAGCCCCATTAGCTTCCCACCAACCACTGACCTTTAGATCCTTTGCCCTCCCACTGACATAGTAGAAGACCCTTTAGACTATTTAACCCCATGTGTAATACAATAAACCGCCATTTGCCGTCCACCACATTGGTGTCAGCGTGTTAGTGGCCCGAGTAGCTCGAGGACGTCGAGCTGCCGTGCTGACTCTTTGAAACCAGGTCGCCATTGCCTCATATCGAAGGCAACAGGATCCTAGATCAAAATTACTGCAAATAAGGCAGTTTCATTTTTCTGAGCATGTTTATGTGATTGCATCATTTGCAAAGAATTGTAAAAAGTAAACAGAGAGAGATGTGAGCTGCAGCTGACTCTGAGGGAGAGAAATATTAATGAACTTGGTGTTATGGTCTGTGAGCACCACAGGAGAAAGGCAGCCAGGTTCAGGTGAAGGAGGCAGCTTAGAGGAAAGCTTCTTTCACCAAAATGCAAGTCTTGTTAGAAAGCTGGCACTGGGGGGAATGTTAGAAACAGTCTGAAGATGGGAAATGTGTCCTGCAGTCATCAGCGTAAGAGGATCCAATAAAGGTTTGTGAATCTGAATACATTATGTAATCATTTCTGGGCTGCTGCACAAACTACTTGCTGTGCCTGAGCAAATTGAATTTTAAGGAGCTGGGATCTGGAGTCAGAATAAATAGAGGACTGAATGTTACTTGGGAAGAGAGGGCAGAAACACTGCCGTGCAGGCAGATGGTTAGCATAGTTTGTTTCAGATGCAGGTATTTCTGTGCATAATTTTAGACTTCAGAGAGATGAAAAAAAAATTCAGAAATTGGGAGGCAAAGCAGACAAAAAGAATGTATGAATTATACTCAAAGCTGTTTTAATGAAAAAACATAGCTAGGAGTGTTGGAAAACCAAAGAGAATTTTAATTGCTAGAGACAGTCCATTAAGAAAGCTCAGGGATTTCTCATTGTTGGCCACAAATGAAGAGGAAATAGACAGGTAGGAACCAGGCAGTGAAATCTTCTGGTTAGGACTCCACCAAACAGTGTTTGGTAGTCAACAAATAGATCATTAATGGTTAAATTCTAGAAAAGGAATAGAGGGGACAGTATGTGGTAGTCACGATGCCCTCAAAAGTGAGCCGCTTAGTGCAGAGGAACTGATCTAGTCTGAGGAGTACTTCCAAAGCAGTTCTGAGGGAACTGTGTGCAGTGAGAAAATACAGATAAAATGAAAAAAAACCCCCAGCATTACAGACCCATAATGAATTTGTTGAATGTGTTTTTTATTTGTTGTATTTTTGCAACAATTAAAAAACAGTAAGTCAGAATGATTGAGTCATGCTTGGATACCACCAACAGCAAGCAGTGGCTCGCAAGATTGGTGGCTTCTGGCTTTTGCACATGCTAACAGCATGTGCATTTCACCAGAAATTCTTTCTTCCACTCTCCCACAACTGAAGAACAGAAAAAACAAACAACAAATCATAAACCCAAACTACCCATTGTCTTGGTTTGGAAAGAGGTATCTGTCAGGGAAAACTGGGGTTCCCCTTGGAATGGAGAATGTAAAAACTCCCTCCCTCCAAATTATTACAATTTTGCAATTAGGAGCTTTCAGGCAAAAATATGGGAATAGGAATAATAGTTGTTTACTAGGAATATTAAAAAGAAAAAAATACAAATGCAGTAGTCCAAAAAACAAACAAGCAAACAAACAAAAGTCCTAGAAAACCCTGACAGAGGTATGACCTGACACCCTGTTGTTAGGGTTGGAAGCAGTCCAAATAAGTCCTCCTGGAGTAACAGATGCTGTTCTGTGAAGTAGAGATGATTCTGTAGAAAAAAGAAAAGGGTCCAGTGCTGGCGAGATGGGTCCAGTCTTTCCTCCAAGGATTCAGTGGAAAAACCAGCTGCTTTAGTGTTTGGAATTGCAGGTTTTATGCTGGTAGAAAGGCTTTGGCTCCTCCCACTGAGTGGAGCATCTCACAATTAATGAAGTAATGTTGTCAGTCATGTGAGAGGCCTTGAATGGCCCATTCACAGGTGATGTCCTGTTACATTCCCCTGTGGGAATGGTTTCTCCCCCCTCAGGGACCCCTAGAGCGTGTAACCATGTAGTTTAACCCTTCCTCCCCTTTCTGACCCTATTGGCTGTTTCCCAAACTGCCCCTCCCTGGCAAGAGCTGAGAAAAGACCCTCTCCCTCTATGCACGCCCTCTTTCCCTCCGGACACCACCTGGCATAAACATCTTGAACTGCAGCTGGGGGTCAGAGCCTCTTTTGGAGTCCTTTATCCTGTCCATGAAATATTCCTCCAAAGCCTTCTAAGGCCTGAGCTAGCATTGGAACCTCGGAGGGGTTAAAAGGAGGATTTATTTCAGTTGGCACCCAAGTGGATTTTTATGAATTTCTAGAAACCCACGTGTGAGCTGGAGACCCCCAACTAGGGTCTCAGAAGTTTTTTTGGGAAGATCAACTCCCCTACAGCATTTTTGGCCACATTCTGTAGATATAAGTGTTTAGGGATTAAGCTCGTAGCTCATGTTTTCCGCCCAATCATGCGTGGGCTTACGACAGGAACTTTGGATGACCGTGGCTTGGCACCACACTCTCTCAGGACAGGTAAGTCCCTCCGTTTGGCTGTTATCCCTGGTATAACCTCCAAACTGGGAGGGAGTAATTTCTTACCATCAGGATTGTGGTAGATGGGCTCTAGGACCCTGTGGCTGAAACCCCCTGCAGCTGAAACCACTTTTTTTTTTTTTTTTTTCTGCCCGTCAGAGCCCTGTCAGCCCTGGAGCCGCCCCGCCCCAGGGAGCCTTGTTTTTGTCACGTCCCCCACAAGCCAGGCAAGGCTGCAGGCCCCCTCCCCAGTGCCACCGGAGCTAGAAAAAAAAGCAGTGTGAAAAGCGATCTCAACCCCGGCCTTTGCCCCGCCTGTACCCTCTGTATATCAGAGACACAGGACTGTAGAGCCAGCCTTACTGCATCCAAAGGATGGATTTTGAACAAATAGCTTTCAGAAATATCGAAAAATGTGCTTTCAGTTACCTGTTCACCAAAAGAGTATATTAAAACAGCTTCAAGATCTTTTAATTAATGTTAGAATTTCCAAAAAGCTGCAAAAAAAATTTGTGCGCTGGCTAGCAACTGAGTTGCCAGAGGCTGACCTCCTGCAAATAGATACTGTATCATTTTGGGATAACAGTGATCGTGTACTTACAGAGAAAGTGCAGGATAATGATCAAACTGCTTCTCTATTCCCATATTTTTGCAAGCGCGTAAACAGCTTCTAGAGTTACAAAAAAACAGCCAGCCACAGAAAACTTCCCCATGTAACCCCCTCTCCGACCCCCCGACCCTCCCTTATACCCTGGTTTACCATCCTCCCAGTACCTCTATAACACAGCAGGTTTTTCTCGGGCAGACTCCTCCAGGTGTGGGATGCCTCTCCAGGGCTCTGGCCATGCTGCAGGTCCCCAGGGAGCCACACTCCCCGTGCCAGACAATAATGGCGCTGACCAGGTGCTGATTCCTTCTTCCCATAACCCCTTCTCCCCCCCGATCTCCACCCCCACTCCATACTCCTTCCCCAATCCCTTTGTCCCTTTGGCAGCCCCACCCCACCCCTCCTCCCCTTGCCTCCCTCCCAGCTGCCGCTGCAGCAGTGAACGGGGCGGGCCCGTTTCGCCTTACAGCCACAGTGGGGGCCATGATTGCCTCATAGTGGGGGGACGGGAGCAGTCTATTCTGCAGACCCAGGACAGAGGGAGAGAGCCTCTACTTCCCAACCCCCAAGGGATTGCAAACACTGTACCTCCTATGTCCCCAGACACTGGGAGACCAGCAGAAATTTTAAGACCTTTGGCAAATGTAGGTGAAAGCATTTTCTCTGTTTCTCCTGTCACATATGTGGGTAAAAAGCATGGAACCAGACAATACCAGCAACTTTCCTACTAGGACAAGAAAGAACTTGGCAAAATACAATGTGAATTTGGTAGATCTAGTGCAATCTTTAAGGGCATGTTTCCAGCCACATTTAATTCTAATGAAATGGTGCCCAGTGACATCAAAGACTTTTTTAGATGTCTGTTATCTCCCTCAGAGTATGATCTGTGGGAAGGTATGTGGAAAAGAGCTTTAAAACATTATTACATGAGATTCATCAACCCCCTAATGCAGCTAAAGGCACTGAAGGACATGATATTACACTGGAACACCTGTGTGGTGAAGGTGTCTGGCATTGTCCTGAAAAACAAACTCGAGTGTTATCCAAGCCAATTTTACTTAGGATTAGTGGTGTTGCAGAGAAAATGTTTTATCAGCTACCAACAATGGAAGGGAAGGGCAGCTATGTCAATATTAAACAATTTGCTACAGAGAATTTCTTGCAGTTTGTTGATCGTCTGAGGACACAGGTGGAACAAGTACAAGACCCCGTGGTGCAGACAGAACTGATTAAGGAGATGGCTCAAAGGAATGCTAATGAGACCTGTCGTAGAATTATTCTTAGCCTTCCCCTAGAACTTCCGCCTAATCTGTCCCAGATGATAGAGGCTTGTTCAAGGAGGGCGGAAATGTTCTACGCATCTGAAAGAAATCCTGGACCTGCACACCCACAACCTACAGCACTTGCAGTACCAAACCCAAACAGTCAACCAATGTCAACAGACCAAATGAAACGTATCATCTGCCTCTGCTGCAAGAAACCAGGACACTTTGCCAGAACTTGCCCTCAGAACCAGAAGCAGAAGAAATTCAACAAACAAAAAAACTGAATTTACAGCGCGTACCCGCTGGTGATACTACAACGCGCAAAGATATAAATGTAGTGGGACTCACATTGGCAAAAGCCTCTCTTTAAAATAAAAGGGGGGAGGGCAGGTAACACGGTGTGGGGGTGCAGAAAAATGTAAATGTTAAATGTTCAACTCACAAGGTTTGGCAGCCACCAGGCCGATTCAGGCTTGTGACTACCAAAGGTTTTCATTTCAGATCTACTGAGTGGATGGTCATAAAAGTGGACTTGTCAAACATCTCACAGGACCTGACGGTTTATCACATGGGATTGGACAGTGAGTATTTTGTTATTGGGGACACAGCACACACACCCTTGGAGATTGAGATAGCTCCCATGACCATTAAGGGAAAGATAATAGGCCTCATGTTGTTGGAACGCTGCACGCACCCACCCTTTTATCTCGTAGAGGGGCAAATTCTTGCCCAAGCCATTCCGGTTCCAGCAGAGATCACAGCAGGTGGAAAATCACCACAAGTCTACTGGGCAGAGGTGGTGGGAGAACCTAAACCCTCTATGGCATGCAACATTGCTTGTGGGTAACAGCGCCTCCTGGTGGCAGGGGTGTT
Source organism: Prinia subflava (assembly GCF_021018805.1). NCBI lineage: Eukaryota > Metazoa > Chordata > Aves > Passeriformes > Cisticolidae > Prinia > Prinia subflava. The sequence continues at coordinate 551,639 of NW_026960612.1, forward strand.
AGACACAGGTGCAGACATTACTGTAGTCCCGCAAAGCATGTGGCCATCAAACTGGGAATTACAACCTGTGGCTGGCAAACTTCAGGGCATAGGAATAATCACATTGGTAAGGATTTCAAAAAACGTCATGCAAATTGAGGGACCTGACAGAAAGGTGTCCATCCTTTCGTAGCAGATTATAAGGCCCCAGTGTGGGGAAGAGACACCATGTCTCAGTGGGGAGTCCAATTGGTCATTCCTAAGACACCCCAGGATTTTTGCAAATAGCCACTGTGGAGCGCCCTACCCAGAAGTTAAAGTGGTTGGAAAACACCCCAAGGTGGGTAGCACAGTGGCCTTTGAGTAAAGAAAAACTCAAGGCGCTTGAGGAGCTCATGGAAGAGCAATTGGCTCAGGGACACATTGTAGAGACAGCAAGCCCTTGGAATTCCCCAGTCTTTGTAATAAAGAAACCGGGGAAGGACAAGTGGAGGTTGCTCCATGATTTACGAGAAATTAACAAAATTGTAGAAGACATGGGACCTCTCCAACCAGGGATGCCCACTCCAACAATGCTCCCTCGAGATTGGCCATTGGCTGTCTTAGACATCAAGGACTAGTTTCTTCCAAATTCCGTTGAAACCCTGAAGATGCCCCATGGTTTGCATTCTCGGTTCCCACTGTTAATAGACAAGCCCCAATGAAGTGTTACCACTGGAGAGTTCTTCCACAGGGTGTGAAATAGTCTCCTTTCATATGCCAATATGTAACCTCATTACTGTCTCCGATATGCGCCAAGAGAAAAGAAGCCATCATCCTTCACTACATGTATGATGTGCTAGTGTGTGCCCCAAATGACTCTATACTCCAACACACGCTTGACCTAGTGGTTAAAGTTTTAACCTCTGCTGGATTTCAATTACAGGAGGACAAGGTTCAAAGGATGCCACCTTGGAAGTACCTGGGTTTGCAAATCAGTGCAAGGACTGTTGTTCCACAGAGCTTAGAAATTGGTTGCAATCCAAAAACTCTAGCAGATCTCCACTCCCTGTGTGGGTCTTTGAATTGGGTAAGACCCTGGCTAGGCCTCACAAATCAAGATCGAGAACCCCTCTTCAATTTATTGAAGGGGGAGAAGGAGCTGATGTCTCCCAGGGAGCTGACCCCAGAGGCGAAGACAGCAATTGAAAAGGTACAAAAAGCCTTGTCAGAGAGACAAGCTCACCGATGTGAGCCAAAGGTGCCTTTCCAGTTCATTGTTCTAGGAAAATTACCACATCTGCATGGTTTGATTTTTCAATGGATCGAGGAAGAGAGAGATTCACTCTTGATCATAGAGTGGGTCTTCATTGCTCACCAAAGGTCCAAGACCATCACAGAGCCACAGGAGTTAATAGCTCAGCTGATTCGGAAGGCCAGGGTAAGAATGTGTGAATTGGCTGGTTGTTACTTTTCATGTATTCACCTCCCGGTCAGACTTTCAGAGGAAGGAAAGAACTCTCCTGAGAGACTGACCAAAGAGATGTTTGAGCATTTGCTGCAGAGTAATGCCAGTCTCCAATTATCTCTGGACAGCTACAGGGGACAAATATCAGTTCATGCCCCGTCCCACAAGTTGTTCAGTGAGGAATTCCACCTCATTCCTCATGAGAAAAGGAGTCGGAGACCACTCAAAGCTCTCACAGTCTTCACAGACGCATCTGGGGCTTCCAGCAAGTCGGTGATGACTTGGAGGAACCCACGGACTCAGCACTGGGAAGCTGATGTTGAGTTTGTGGAGGGATCCCCCCAAGTGGCTGAACTGGCCGCAGTGGTAAGAGCTTTTGAGAAGTTCTCAGAACCAATCAATTTGTTAACCGACTCTGCCTATGTGGCGGGAGTAGGTTCCAGAGCGGAGCAGGCTGTGCTCAAAGAAATAGAGAATGAACATCTCTTCAGGTTGCTTTCAAAGCTAATTTATTTGGTTTCTCATCGACAGCACCCGTTTTACGTGATGCATGTGAGGTCACACACTGATTTGCCAGGTGAGATCGCAGAGGGGAATCGCCAGGCAGACTCCCTTGCAGCACCAGTTGAAAAGGCACATCTCCCTGATGTCTTCCAGCAGGCAAAACTGAGTCACCAACATTACCATCAAAATGTGCCAGCCCTGATCCGACAATTCCAGCTAACATGGAGCCAGGCTCGAGCCATTGTAGGTACCTGTCCCAACTGCCAGCTCCAGGCCATGCCATCGATGGGCATGGGGGTTAACCCCAGGGGCCTGGGCAGCTGTGAGGTATGGCAGACAGACATCACACACATTCCTGGTTTCGGTCACCTCAAATATGTTCATGTGAGCATTGACACATATTCGGGTGCAGTGTATGCCTCTGCCCACGCAGGAGAAAAATCCATACATGCCAAGCAGCACCTAGTGCAAGCCTTTGCAGTGTTGGGAATTCCAAAAACAGTCAAAACTGATAACGGCCCAGTGTATGTGTCCAAGCAGTTCCTAGAATTTATCCATCAGTGGGGAGTGGAGCATAAAACTGGCATCCCCCACTCCCCCACAGGTCAAGCTGTGATTGAACGTGCACACCAGACGCTGAGACAGGTTTTGGCTAGGCAGAATACCTCGGCTTTGTGGATGACTCCACAGCAGAAGCTCTGCAAGGCCATGTTCACCATCAATTTTCTGAACTGTTCATTTGAAAACATGAGCCCACCTGTGGTACGTCATTTTAACAGGGGTAATCATTTTAAATTGTCTCAGCATCCACCGGTTTTGATTAGGGATCCTGAAACTTGGGAAACCATAGGTCCCTATGAGCTTGTGACCTGGGGTCGTGGCTATGCATGTGTGGCTACTCCCTCAGGCCCTTGGTGGATTCCCCAGAAGTGGGTGAAACCTTTTGTCCCCAAAAATCCAGCTCCGGCAGAAGGGGATGAGAAACAGGTGACTGATGCTTCGAAGAGAAGACGCCGCCGGATGGAAGAGAAAGAACCTCCCCAGGTGTGGATTCCTTCTGGCAGAAACAGGAACCTTTTAACATGTTTTAAAAATGTTTATTTTTCCCTTCTAGAGAAAACCTACCTCCCACTCAACCCTATGATGAACCCCATCCAAGTTGTCATCCTGCTAATGTTGAACAGTCTGGTAGCTGCATGGATCATCCCTCAGCCGGGTCAGAACGTCTGGGTGACCCTGGCACAGACACTTCAGCAAGAAAACATATGTTTGTCCACTGCAGCAGCTAAGAACCCTATGTCCACCTGTCTGGTAGGAATTCCATTGCAGGCTGGAGAATTTCCAGCAAGTTTGGACAAATACAAGTCCAACGAACGTCCATTTGTTGTCGATTCTGGTTATACCATCTGGGGAAGAGATGTCATGTCCCAATGGGGGGTTGAGTTACAAATTCAAAAAAAAAAACCCCAGGATTTTTAGTTGCAGCCACTGAAGAGCGCCCCATCTAAAAACTGAATTGGCTGACAGATACTCCACTCTGGCTGGACCAGTGGCCACTGAACAAGCAAAAATTGAAGGCGCTCAACGAGCTTGTAGAGGAGCAACTAGCAAGAAGCCACATTGTCAAAACTAACAGCCCATGGAATTGTCCCGTGTTTGTCATCAAAAAACCACGGAAAGACAAGTGGCGTCTCCTCCACAATCTATGAAAAATCAATGAAGTCATTGAGGACATGGGGTCCCTTCAACCGGGTATGCCACCCCCTTCCATGCTCCCCCAAAATGGGGATCTAGTCATCATCGATATAAAAGATTGTTTCTTTCAAATTCCCCTAGACCCAGCCGATGCTCCGCAGTTTGCTTTCTCTGTTCCTTCAATCAATAGGGAAGCTCCGTGGAAGCACTATCACTGGATGGTTTTACTGCAAGGGATGCAAAACCGTCCAACTATTTGTCAGTGGTACGTTGCCAAAATACTGTTCCCAGTGTGTGCCAAAGCAGAAGCAGCTGTCATTCTTCACTATATGGATGACGTGCTAGTGTGTGCTCCTAACAGTGACATGCTTACAGAAGTACTTGATGAAACTATCACTGCTCTGACCGCTGCGGGATTTGAGTTGCAGCAAGAAAAAGTGCAGAGGCTGCCTCCTTGGAAGTACTTAGGGCTTGAGATTGCCAACCGAACAATAACACCCCAAAAGGTGGTGATCAATGATCGGCCTAAGACTTTGAGAGACCTCCAACAGCTTTGTGGGTCCTTGAATTGGGTCAGGCCCTGGCTAGGCCTCACTATAGAAGACTTAACCTCCCTCTTCAATTTGTTAAAGGGGGGAGAAGAGTTAGATTGTCCGGGGGCTCTGACTCAGGAGGCCCAGCAAGCATTAGAGAAGGTACAGTCAGTAATGTCAAGTCACCAAGCCTATCGTTGCTGGCCAGACCTCCCATTCAATTTCATCATCCTGGGGAAATTACCACACTTCCATGGGCTCATTTTTCAGTGGGACAAAAACCAGAAGGACCCTCTCTTGATCATAGAGTGGGTGTTCCTTGGTCACCAAGCGTCCAAAAGGATCGCCAAACCACAAGAGTTGCTGGCCCAGCTGATCAGCAAAGCTAGGCTCAAAATGTGACTGCTAGTGGGGTGTGAGTTTACATGCATTCATGTACCAATTAAATTGTCAACCGGATCATTCACAAATGAAGCTTTAGAGCAATTGCTCCTTGAAAATGAAATGTTACAGTTTGCTCTAGACAGCTACCCAGGGAAAATTTCAAATCATTGTCCTGGCCACAAATTGTTCAACTCTGAATTTAATTTGATCCCAAAAGAAAAGCAAAGTAGTAAGCTTCTCAAAGCCTTGACAATTTTCACAGATGCGTCCAGAAAGTCTCACAAGTCTGTAATGACTTGGAAAGATCCTCAGACTCAGCAGTGGGAAACAGATGTAGAGACAGTTGAGGGTTTCCCTTAAGTTGCTGAGTTGGCCGCAGTAGTCAGGGTCTTTGAGAAGTTCTCTGCACCAATTAATATTGCTACTGATTTGGCCTATGTAGCAAGGTTAGTGTGAAGAGCTGAAAATGCAGTTCTCAAAGAAGTTTCAAATCCAGTCATTTTTAACTTGCTCTCAAAACTAATCCATCTAGTCTCCCACCGAGAGCAACTGTATTACCTAATGCATGTAAGATCACACACAGATCTTCCAGGTTTCATCGCAGAGGGCAACCGCAGAGCAGATGCCCTGGCCACTCCTGTGCAGCTAGTTGGCCTTCCTAACATCTTCCAACAGGCCAAGTTAAGCCATCAACAGTTCCATCAAAATGTTCCAGGTCTGATCCGCCAATTCCGTCTAAGGCGAGATCAAGCCTAAGCAATCATAGATACTTGTCCAAACTGCCAAAAGTTCTCCCTGCCATCGTTAGGATCAGGAGTTAATCTGAGATGGCTTGGCAGTTGTGAGGTGTGGCAAACAGATGTCACCCACATACCCCAGTTTGGAAAGTTTAAAAACGTCCACGTTTCAGTTGATACCTTCTCTGGTGCAGTTTATGCCTCAGCCCACACAGGGGAGAAGACCACAGATGCACAGAAACACCTTGTGCAGGGCTTCTCCATGTTGGGTATCCCCAAAATGACCAAAACTGATAATGGTCCAATTTATGCCTCCAAGGAGTTCAGTAAACTCCTGCAAGAGTGGGGGGTTGAACATTGCAAGGGTATCCATTACTCCCCCACCGGTCAGGCAGTAATAGAAAGAACCCATCACACTCTCAAAGAAAACCCTAAAACAACAGAGGGGAGATGTCAAAATCAACAGTCTACACCGACTTTGTAAAGCTCTCTTTACAATGAACTTTCTCAACTGTTCATTTGAAAATCTCAACCCTCCTGTTGTCAGGCATTTCAACCAGAGTCAGTGGTTGAAGTTTGAAGAGAGACCACCAGTCCTGGTGAAAGACCCTGAGACCTGAAAGGTCCAGGGGCTCTTTGATTTGGTCACTTGCGGTCGAGGATACGCCTGTGTGTCCACCCCCTCAGGTTTGAAATGGGTCCTGCAAAAATGGGTCAAACCTTATGTTCCACCTAAAGGAAAAGACACCCTAAATGCAGATACACCTTCACCTTCCCTACCCAATGATGTAGCCGTTGCTTCCTCTCGAAGACGACGCAAAATAAGTAGAGAACTCGAATCCTGTGTTTTCCCTGATCCAGAGTGTTTAATAAGTTCTCTGATGAGTGTTTAATGTTATTTTCCTACTTACATGTATAAGTTGTTTTTAGACATCCTCCTATTCTCCCAAATGAAGCCACAACTCCTGTGGTTTTTGTTCCTGCTAATGCTGTCAGCAGAGCATGAACAAGAGCATGATGACTTCAGAGTTGTTGCATTTCTGTGAAATGGTATGTTCTGTGTCACCCCTCAAAAGTATATGGTTTATTCCAAATCTGTACTCCTCCCCTGAAGTATCATGTATCTGTAATTCCATTGGCCCAAGTCCTTTTCCACGCCCATTTTGAATCTCCCTCTTAAGCTGTGCAGGGAGACGAGAAGTCTCACTCTACTGCTCTCTCTGGCTCTACGCTGCTTGCTCCTGCTCCCCTGGTCCCTACCCTCTCCCTCCCTCCCCCTCCCTTCCCCTTTCCCCTCCCCCCCCTTTTCCCCTCAGAAACCATGCTGTTCCCTGGCGTGGGACCCCCAATAAATCCTCCTCTAATTGGCATTCCCAGTAGCCATGTAGAGTCTCGTTGCCTGCCTGCTGCTACCAAAGAATCCACAGCCTAGGGGGCCCCCCCAGGGGACCCCCCAAAATGCACTGCAACACAGAGTGATGCCTTGCCTCAATTTATCCAGTGGAGGCCAAAGCATCTTCGATTCCAACCAAGAAATGAAGAACGAGATTGAAGAAATTAAGCAAGAATCAGGAGACTGGCTGAAAAACATCTTTAGAGACTGGGGGTTGCCAGGGTGGATGTCATCAGTTGTAAAAGATATTCTAATAATTTTTCTCATTATTCTTTTTATTTCCCTAACCTTTAAAGTGCTAAAACGAGTTCTATCTAAAAGAGCCAAAAAATCGGCTTCTTCCAAATTCACTGTGGCTGTCGTTAAAAGATGGTGGGAAGAGCCACAGACAAGAGTTTGAAGAGTTAGTTCTCTCCTTTCATTTCAAATTAAACAAAAAAGGAGGAATTGTGGTGGTGGGTTTTTGTTAAGCTGTTTTGAGTTCTGTATCTCAATGGTTCTTCCCTATTTCCCCCTGCTTGATGTGTCGGGTGCTGTCCAGGCATGTCCCCCTTTTTGTCTCTTTGTCTACCTCTCCTACCCCTGCCCTGTCCCTAGAAGCTTCGGTCAGCTGTCCATCTTTCCCCTGACCCTGCCCTATGTTATGGAAAAACCCCTGTCCATCTGTCCTGGGACCAATCACCTGCTTGTTCCACACCCCCCACCCCTCGGTTTTAAAAGCGGGCTCGGGCTTTGTTCCTTGCTCCTTTTCGTGCCCCTCCTCTTGGGGAATACAGGTCTCTGAGAAATAGTATGAAAAGGAGTCTTCTCTAGTCCTTGCTCCGAAGTCTAGACACCGCAAAACCTGTTGCCATAGGAGAACAACTTGGTTCTGCACCATTACCTGAATCTGCTGGCAGATTTGGGATCGGTCCTTGGCACAGCCGGGATTCAGAGCTAGCTTGGATTCTTTCATCTGTGTCACTTGGGCAGCCATGAGACAAGCAAGTACATCAGACACTGATGAATTCACCACACTCTCTGGGCTATTTTTATGGGATTTATCTCAGCCTCTAATTAATTTTTAACAGGCCCCTGTCCCTTGCCAAGCAGTTTGGAAACTCATTGCAAGTTCTCCAGAAACAAACATCCAAGCTGCAGTTCAAAGCAGATGGTGTAAATGGTGTTTTTACTCAAAGTAAGAAATATTGGTTTAAATCCTATTTTTTCTGTATCTGAAAATGAACAATCTCTTTTGCCCACATCAAAGAATTTAAATGTAACATCCCTCCCCTCTCTGTCACATTCTACCATGCACCACAGCTGCTTTTCTTCCTACCTAGGTACAACATGTCATTCATATCTCATATGCAGACCACTGTAAGGGCTCCAGAGTAGATTCTTCAATTTAACAAAGCTACCAACATTTAAAGACTTAGACACTGCATTTGCACCAACACAAACCAGGGCAGCATGAGGACAAGACAAAGGGAGAGCTCTTGCAGCCTCACATTTCATAACACTACTACTTTGCTGCAGAGATTCCAGTCTAGCCCACAGTGACACCAACCTATCAAAAGTTCTTCAACAGGGCTGCCAGCAATTGTATAAACCCTACACTTGAAATACTCTCACCTGTAAAATGCCTCCTCAAGCTCCCTCCTCTAGTTCCAGTCATTTGAACTCTTTGGGCTGGTGGAGAAGTTGTCCTGCTCACTACCAGCCCCAGCTGAGGCTCTGACTCTTGGCAGGACCCAATCCTGCCACTACTGCCCCAGCTTCAGTGAGGGCTGGAGCCTCCAGGTGTGAACAGATTCAAACCAAGTCCCTACAAATCCCACTGGAAGAATTCCCATTTTCCTCTGAACTTTCCCAGCTGGGAAGTCCATGAAGCCCAACCACCTAAATTTTCACAGCCCATCAGGCCTGCACTGCCCACCCCACAGTGCCAGGACAGCCCCAGGAGCTGGGGATGCTGAGGATACACTGGACTGACAGCAGGTGAGTGGGCACTGGTGGTGCTTCTATGCATGACCAAGTCTTTGATTAAGCAGCAAGCAGCCAGGGCTGCAAACTCAGAGCTGGAGTGTTTCTTAGCTTGCCCGTGGGAAGTGTGTCTGTGGGCTTTGGAGCTGCATGTGCTCACCACAGCACACCATGTGGGGATACAGCTTCCCACCTTTTGTATCTCTCAGCCCCCCACACTTCCTCCTCCTCCTCACAAAGCTTTCAAGGTTTCTCCAAAAGCGTTTTACCCTCCAGTTTGTTCCAAGACCTCAACTTTTTTCTCTCCATCTTCCAGCTCTCTGCTGCTGCTGTGGTCTTGAGCTTTGATGAAAAACAGTCTATCAAAGCCTTTCTCCTCAGCTGCATACTTTTAGTTTAGGCCTCCCCATCTACAAGGAACATTCAAGTTAAGTATCAAGCACTGCACCTGTCAGCGTTTTCCAGATACTGCCCAAACAATAATAAAGTTTCTTTGCCTCAGGACTTGCTGAACCCAAACACTGTTTTCTCTGGCATGACAGGCCATTTTACTTCTCCAGATAAATATTAACCTGTAACCGAGTTTCTCAGAAGTCGTGGGCATGATATGCTGGGGGATGGGATTTGAGCTATTCCAAACTAGGCCGAACTAGGCCTCAGGCCTGGGCCTAGTAGGCCTCAAACGTCCAACATACGTAGTACCAGATAAACTTATCTGGTACTAGGAATGTATTAAGGTATGGACATTTACAGAATAGAAGTAATTACACTGAAACTCCGTAGCTGCCTTAACTCTAGATTGTTTGCATATTCCTCTACTCTCATTGCCTATCAGAATGCACCTGTTCTTGTAAACCATTCTGTCTGTATTTAACCCGCCATCTCAAGGAATAAAGCGAAGAACGTGTGATATACCCACATTGGGTCAGACCCCGTTTTTTAGTCCACGATCTTTAACTGTTCCCAGCAACATTAACCCAACAGGATTTTTTTACTTTAGGAACAAAGAAGCTAGAACATTTTCCTGCAGCCACAGTCACACCCTTTGTGCCTGTAATGCTGAGCTATTTTTAAAAATTCATTCCTGTGGTATTTTCCTAATAGCCATAAAGCAGCAGGGCATTCTCTAAAACACACTTTGCTATTATTACTCGTTCTATGCCTTCTGACTATGACTTTCCAAATTCAGATAGATTAGCCAGCTGTCAAAAGGAAAAAAAAAATTATTCTCTTTGTAGACTTTCCTCTATTGCTTGTTTTCCCCAGGCAGCAGCTCAGATCTGGCAGGAAACTGACTTAATTCCTGCCCTAAGACTACATCATATTTTTGAAAAGTCCATGTCCTGAATGTTGCAACTTGGGCCTTCTGCATACCAAAAAAAAAAAAAGAAAAACTTGTATCTTTTGCCAGTGTTTCAACAAACAAAAATAGTGAACCAAACCCAAGTGAAGTGAACTTCCCCATCCATGTAATGACACTCTCAGTACCCTAAAAAAGTAAGATTAGTATTTTAGATTGACCAAGCGGCCCCAACATCAGCCATTTAACAGTCATTTCAACAATCATACTGTTTCCTTCATCCAAGAGATGACAGGTAAAATGAGTTTGTGACCTAGCTAGTAATTTTTTAAAAAAGCACAGAATCCTTAGCAAATGATGCTACAAACCCATATCAGCATGAGGACCTCTTGTTAAAATACCAGGCAGAGACACAGAGCACTTAGCTGTTCTCTCTCCTCTACATTTGTTTTCTGTTATAAAATGCAGAACATTTTTTCAAAGTCTACATAAATATAAACAAAGATTAAAATTAGGAAAAATATCTCTTTTTCCTGATTTCATCATCTGAACCCTCAATTAAACTCCTCAGTAAGCATCTATTTTCTATTCATACCCACAACTTATTTCTGCTCGCCCATGGTCCATGCTGGGGGAGAGCACCTCCCAAGCAATCAACCTTTCACTCCCAGCTCCTGACCCCATTTCTTTTTTTCCATCTTTTTACTTGTTCCAGCCTTCTGGCCATCTCCTAATGTTGAAAATCAGCTTTTTGCTGCCTGAGGCAAGAGAAAAGGCAGCGCAACATACCTTTATGAAGCAGGGATTGCCTTTTGCCATGTTCTCTACCTGTCAGAGCAAGTGTGCAGTCGTGTCATCCTTGCTGCTGCCCTCAGCAATGTTTGTGAGGCCACAAGACGTGGCAAGGTCTGGAGCTCATGGCTCTGGTTTGCATCTTGTCAGACTCCCCCTGCTACTGCCAACACATCCTTAGACAAAAGCCCCTTTCAAGTCAAAACCTAACTTACTGACACAGTGAGTCCCATGGCTGGTAATGGCAGATTTTGAAACGCCAAATTTTTCCCCTGCATGTTAATTCTCTTTTTCCTCTACTTAGAGTGTCCACCTCTGTCCCAGGGAGATGATAAACACAAGATACTGTGAGATACTTGCAGGTCAGAGCTTCACCCATCAGTGTAGCTCACCCACGTCACCTCCCTCCTGGAGCTCACACTGCAGAGACAGCACAACTAAGCTGAGTGTTACTGCTCTGCTGGGAAAGTACAGTCACATCAATTCAGCTGGCAGCAAATAGGCAATAAAGGTTTTAGTTCAAACTATGCTGTTTTGTCATCAGCTGACATTCTGGCCCATGAATTCCAGCATCATTCATATAGTCAGAAATTATATTCAATTCTTATGTATATCAGAATCACAAAATTTGTTTCTTCCATGTCAAAGTTAAGGAAATAAAAGGTGGTGGGTTGCAGAACTCCCTAAAGCTAAATGCTAATAATTGCTGGATGAGAAAAAAACAAACAAAAGGTTATCAACAACTTCTACCTAGAAAATAGCAAACAAAAGGTTATCAACAACTTCTACCTAGTTTCAGAAGGCAAACAGGAAAAAGACTTCAACAAAAAAGAGCCAAATTCCATGAAAAAAAAAAGTAATAATTTTTTCCCTCCAGTCAATACTTATTGCAATAATTCCAGTGATTTATCTATATCTCTAGACTCCTTATTTGTTCTCAAAGACACTGGAAATTAAAAAATAAAATCAACTTTCAGCCTTCTCTGAAGATGCTACAATGAAGTGCAACAGATAACAATTTGAACATGCCTCTAGCAGGCAGGCAATTCCAATACTACACATTTATTTATATAGGAGGAACAAGGCATAAATTTCATATACATATATATGAAAAAATATATACCTATTTATGCCCCAGTGACCCTCTCTTCTCAGCAGGCACAGAGGTGGTGCCCTTGCGCACGCCCAGGCTGTGCCTGGCACAACGGGGCAGAGCCTGGCACCTCCAGGGGTACCTGATGTAAACACAGGATGGAGGGATCACGCTGCAGTACTTTTCCTGACCTCGAGCCAGAAGGTTTGTTTTACCTAATTTGAAGCTTCTCCTCTTGGAGACTACCCAAAATATCTTTGTACAGTTCAGGTTGTGGCCTAATCACCTGGCCAAACTTGAGTCCTGCAGCTCTTTTGATCTCTCGTGGTTAATCAAACTTCTCACTCAATTTGCCACTGTTGATGCCACTCTCAGATGCAGGGACTGCTACATGGAGAAGAAAAAATTATCAAGAAACCAATGATAAATAACATCTACATAATGCAGGTAAACCACCACTACCAGTATTCTCTCTCTTTGCTGGGAAAATTCTACATGTCCCCAGATTTCCACAACACAGTGTCATTTTGTAGTAAAAAAAAAAAAAGTTAACTGTACAACCAACCCTACTGTATAAAATAACAGAAGGTTACAGACTGTGCAATGAGTAGCCAGGCAACCAGGCTTCCTGCATGACAGTTCTGGGATATTTTGATACCGTGCCAGAGCCTGACAGCAGCCCTGGATTACTGCCTCCTAGTAATGCCTCCAGGCTGCTCTTCCTACCATGCAATTCATCACTGTTCTGCTGTTAACATCAGCATGCTCTGAATGCCAAGTGTCGAGCTATGGGTCAGGGTGTATTTCACACCACCTTTCTACTGATGCAAAGTTTTACACAAACATGGCAAGAGAGAAGGCACTGGGCTATTATTGGTGATTGATGAGAGATGGGAAGACTGATTCGGTGATCAGAATTCGCTTTTACTCAGGTTTCCCAAAAGCTTATATACTATTTCAAACAGGTTAATGATTTCTACTACAATAATCAGGTTAAAAAATCACACAGAAAACTCATGCATTTTACAATTCTTTGCTTGCAGAAGTTGACTGAATCTTCTCTCTTCCTGTAAGCAGGTGTAATCCCATCTCATGTAATTTTCACAGTTCTGTTTGTTCCTGCCATGGCATCTTGGTTATCAAACTAACTATGCTAATCAAGTCTGTTTGACTCTCTGTCTTGTGTATTCCCAGAGGCTCTCAGACTAGAAAGCATCTAAAGAATTGATGGAGAAAATCCGGTGCCACTCTAAGAGAAAGATTGCTTTTGGAAAGTCAGTAGTGTCCAAATAGGTGATGCTACAATAATTAATGAATACTTTTATACTGTGCCATTGGGATCCATGAGAGATATTACACTTGATGCCATATGAACAAGGAGGTTTTTTCCCAGGGGAATCCCACCTGTTATGCCACTTGCTTTAACAGACAAATGCCCCACAACAGTCATCTCATCTCTTCTTTAAAGTATTTTTTATGTGAAAAGATTATTATAATAAAAAAAAAAAAAAAAGACTCTTGCAATACCCTCCTGACTGGTACAGTGCCATCATCCAAAGGAAACCTCATTCAGATGAATTCAGCATTGCCTGATAACAGCACTTGAAGCTCTTTTCGTTCAGCATTATAAAATTGTCTCTTGAGTGTAAGAGTTTCATTTCAGGCCCTGCCAAGGTCAATATGCAAGATAAATACTCTCCCCTCTCATGGCCTGGTGAGAGGTCTCTTAAGCATCCTCAGGTTTGCCATTTCATACATGGGGAAACATGACATCCAACATTCCATATGCTAAATTATGTCGGATTTCAGAATGCAGGCAAGATTTTTCTTCAGCTACTCTCTTCTTACCCTCTCTGATACAGAAGAGATCATTTCTAAATCTGAGATAATTTGACTCACAGTAGTAGAAAAAAAGAAATCAATATTTCTTACAGGAATTGCTGTGAGCAAATGTTTAGCTGAACAAGAGCTGTCACACCAACCTCCTCCATGAAAAGTTAAGTGCCTGGAAGTGAAGAGAAGGGGGATTGGGGAAGGTGAGAGAAACACCATCAGTCACTCACCCCTAAAACAGAAAGAGATCCATTTTAAGAATTATCTCCTCCGGAATATCTTTCTTAAAAATCACTTCTTCCTCCTTAAAAATTAGTATATCTTTAATAGAAATATTAAGATTTTTTTGTTTTGTTTTGTTTTGTTTTGTTTTGTTTTGCCAGTGAAGGTCTGGGCCACTTTGAATCTTTTCTCCAGAGGAAGCCATGAGTTTTCACAGTTTTTATAGTGTTTGGCCTGGAATTAATATGTGGCCTGATAAAGGGCAATGATATTCCCTGAAATGTAACTACTGTACATTTCATTTGGCAAAAAGATGTTTATAATTCAGAGGTCTATATATTCCTCGAAACATCTTGGTTATCAATTAAGTTCATAACAAAAGAGGAGTCATTTATAGGAATAATCTGTTAACCCAAAGCAGGAACTTTACACCTGAGGACACACACCAACACATGCATGAAAAGATGATGTGAGTTTATCTTGGTTGGACTCTATCTGTACAGTTTGTGTCAATCTGCAACGTTTCACTGTCAGTACAGCTCCTGCTGTCTGCACTACCAAACTAGAAAAGACTAATTAAGTCTAGTTAACTCTGAGTCCTGACCCCAATGTGTCCAACAAACCTCCAGACAGTTAAGGAAAAACTTCCCCTTTTTACTTTTCAGCAACAGTATGAGCTATTGAGACTTGTTAGAGATGCTTACATCTAAATATGTTTCAAAAACTTCTGAGTTTTGACTGCTTCACTATATTTCCTGAATGCATTATGTCTGCAATTTTCCTCCTCTGAATAACACAACTCATCTGTGTCAAAATAAATCTATCACAAATTAATTTCCATTCTTCTGCTCAGTTACTTCACACCTGCAGCAGACAAGGGCAGTGCAATGGCAGGGCATCAGGTTTCTAACCTAACATCATAGAGGAGGTTACAGCAAATCCCCCCTCTTCAGTATGTCTACTTGGCAGTCTTCTGAATAGATTTCTGGCAAAAGATAAACCAGATATGTTTTTTCAGTTTTAAGAGAGCTCTCCCTGAGTTCATAGAGCTGGTGTCCACTTTCACTCTTTCAGTTTAGAGAGATGCAGTTTTTCTTGTTCTGCTGTAATTGATGAAGGCCATTTCCTAAAACATTTCATGGGGAAGTAAAAAACACTTAATGGAGAAGTTAAACCCTCCACAGAAAACATTTCATAAAGCATGAAGGGTTGTGACTTTTGACAATTCTATTTTAAAGAGAAAACAACAACCCAGAAAACAACAAACCTGGAAACAAGTATGTTTTAAAGGAGCAAGAGGCGATTCTTAAATGAAATCGAATCCATGTTTCTGATACAGCTGGATAGAGCTCTACTTTGTGACCATCCGTGTGAAAGACTAAAAAATAAAACAAGTCAAGGTATTTCCTAGTGTAGAGTAACTCAATCTCTCATAGCAAAGCTCTCCATCTGATTAAACCACTACATCCTGTCTTTCAGTTAAATTGAACTCAGTTTTGCTTTCACCTAATTCTACTCTATGCTGCCTCCTTGCTACCATCAGAGGGGGTGTATTTTTCCATAAGAAAGTACTGGCAGAAGTGCAAAGGAAATGTACTTATCATCATGCTCCCACCCTAATGCCTAACTGAAACAAAAGCTGAGAAAATCAGTTGTTTTCTTTTTTGGTAAATTAGGTGGCCAGCACCAGCTCTCTCCCACCCACACCTCATTTGACACTGATGCCACTCGCCAGCAGCAGCACGGCTGGTCCCTGAGTGCTGCCCTGTCAACACAGCACTGCAGTCTCTCATTAGGACAATGTTAATTAAGAATATTTTAACACGGACAAAGGGAGATTAAAAGCCTGTCAGTCATTGTATGCAGTTTCCTAGTTTCTGTTCTTTGAATATATGAGCTCACCACAAAGCTGCCACTGATACACCATGCAGGCTATCGGTCCTCTTTACAACACAGTGTAGCACACAATGAACACCCTCTCTACCTCATACATTTACTCAGCTCAGTGGCAGAGTCTCATCCCCCATCCCCAAACTACTTTAAAAAGGTGGTTGCTTTTTGAAATTGCCTTACAATGTTCTCACATTACAAAAAAACGCTGTCCAACAGACTTCAGACATGGTTCTTTTTTAAAAAATACACCTACAGGTTTCCTTCTGCACCATGGAAAGGGAAGAGAGTTAACACCTTGGACATCTGGTGAACACTAGTAAAATCTTCCCTAAATTCAGGTTAACACCAGTTAGCATTGTTACTTGAAGAGCTATGCTTTTGTCTACAGCTCTCATCCCTAAGCCTGGAGGGAAGGTGCTCCAGGGGGACCCCTGGTCTAGAGGATACCAGTTAGCAGTACTGCACATGGACATCTGAGAGCTGAAATAGCCCTTGGGTCAGCCAGGCTAAACACCACACTAAAGCCAGCAATCTGCAACAACATTGCTCTTTAATGCCCAGTCTGGTAAAATTTCATACTCAGCTCTACCAAAATCGTGCCATCAAATGCCAGATTATCATTTCATCCCACTGATTTGCACTGGGATACACTCCCTGAAAGGCATCCAAGAAATGCCATAAAAGCACGCACCTAGAAATGGCAAAAATAATAACCCCAGAAAACAAAAAAGGGAGGTAACAATAGGAGACTTAATTGCAGGAACAGCAGCATATCAGAGCAATGACAGAAAATCAAGCCCTAACAGCATGGAGAACACATGCAGAACAAACATGACTTCTAGCACTGTATTAAGGATCTGGAAAGACAGACAAATCAAACACTGGAGCACATAGTCAAGTTTCCTCCTACAGTTCAGTATGGAAGTTTCTGGCCAAAACTATGTTATTTACTGTGAGCTTCAGTATTGCCTCATTATTCATTCAGGGGCAGATCAGACTCAGTTTTCTTCCTAAAAGTGACTGTTTCTTACTCACCATGAATCCTAGTAAAAGACACAGGGTATGAGACAACCAGCATATCCCCAGCCTGGATTGTTTCATTTTACTTTTCTTCTTCTGTGTCCAAATCTACATTGCTGCTCTTGACTGCTGCTTTTAACAAGAGTGCCCAGCTTGGTCCCCAGCTAAAAATGCATTATGATCTCTGCTGAGTAGGACTATCAGATTTACTCCTCTGTTTGAGCAGCTGTCTAAACTACTACTCTAAGCATGATTTCCAGCTTGCTGCATTAATGTCAGATTTTCTGTGTGCAATTTTAACCGTAAAGAAATCAGCCTGATCATGGGCTGAGTGAGAACAACATTTATATCCTTGGAGGTGGTATAAAGAAAAGAGAGACAATAACTGGCTGGCATGAAACAGAATCTGTGTCATGGGGGAAAAATGGATACTCGCATCCTTGAGGATTCTAGTTAACACCCAGCCTTTCAGCTCCAAGCAGAATGATTGCCACTGGAAGACACTGAAGTCTTGCTCCATAGTTGTATACAAATCCTAAAGACCTTAAGGGAAACAGTAGGACATAAAAGTTGGCTGAAACAAAAAACCCTGGGCATAAAAAACCAACACAATCAACATCTGTGCTACTTCTGGTGAATAACAATTGTCATAGCTGAGAGTTGAAAAAGGGGGGCAAAGAAATCCAAAGAGAGAATCTGCTACATTCTATAAAATAAACTGCTCATTTCTCAGGATACCCTTATGTCAAGAGTGTGCCACAGAACACCTGTCATGTTAAACAACTGCCCACGAGACATAAATGTATATCTGATAATCTTTTCTTTGGCATGAAATGTTCTGCACATCATGCTTTGAACGCCCTCCGAGAATCTGAACTGTTGGCTCACTAATAAGACATGTCCCTCATTTATGCATGACTGGGCCTTGGACTTCCCAAAGAGGCCAGACCTACCTGAGGGGCTCTGCAAAGCAAACACCAGCTTCAAGAAAAGGCAGTAAACACAAGAATACCTCTTAACCAAATAATTACACAAGCACAATACTGGGAGAACAGATGCATTCCAGACTCACACTAGTTGAGAGTTTCTGGATAACAAATTCTTTCAGCAACACTTGACATTAATCCCTTTGTTCTCTGTGTAGGAGATTCATGGGACGGTCACGAGATATCTCTGGAGTCTGGGCAGCTCTTGAAACATGTGGTTTATTGCATAGGGTTGTGAGTACAAAAGCTCTGCTTAAAGCTGCCAGCCACAGCTAGAAGCGTGCCCAAGAGAGATAGAGCAAGAAGGAGAAAGATGAAGAAGATGGAAATGATGAAAATGATGATGAAGTTCTTGTTACATTGCATTATATCTCTTTTTGTCTTGAATATGCTAATTTACAATCATCCAACCAGTAAAAGACACAAATCCTATAGAATCTACATACAGCCTATATAGAAGTACTACATTACCATGCCGTGTTACATTTTAAACCCTAAAAGCTAGTTTCTAGACCCTTTTTTTCTTCCCTGCCACACTGACAGGGTATCCCCAACCTTTGGACCCTTGGCATCCCTTTATTTGCCAAGGGTATTGTTCAATCAAGAGAGATTCTCCTTCAACCGGCTAAACCATTGTTTTCCAGTTGTTCAATAACTAACAGCTTGGCATCTTACATCTCAAAGTGCGCCTTCATTTCTACCTCGATTATAGGTTTCATACTCTTAAAGTCTTTTGCCAAGCCATCATATTTATAAGGCTTTCCTATTTCATCCTTCCCAACATCTCTGTACGTATTAAGTTGCTCCCATGTTGTCTGTGGTTAACAGATAGAATACGGGGAGCTGTCTGTTACCTGGAAGTACTCTGAATACTGAAGAAAGAGTAGTTTCTACTCTTTTTTATGGTAAAAATCCCTTCCGTGCTGACAGTACATTCCAAATGCCTACACAAACATTTTATTTGACTTTCAAGTCTCCTAGTTTTCCATAGCCCTTCTTTCCCCTCTGAATGGGTCTGAAGTTCAAACTCTTCCAGTTATACCTGACTAAGTCCCACCTGCACTGCCAATATTCTCCAGCCTTACTGATATCTGAAGAGGCCCACTTGAAGACTGAAGACTCTGGATTTTTTGATTAAGATACAGTGAAATAATCCTTTTAATTAAGCATAATTTTGTATAATTAATCTCCACAGAAAGCATTAATTTACCTTGCTATCTCAGATTTCCCCAGAGAAAACCTTTACAGTTCAAATGATCCCTCCATGTATCATCATACATCACTCTACCGTAATAATGCAGCCTGCAAGTACAAAGAGCTTCCCACACACTGGTTCTGTCAAAACAGCATGTATATGCCACATACAGCACACACATGAATTCCAACCTCCAGCAAAACAAATCCTGACACAAGATGCTCCAAATGTGAGCCAATCTGTCAGCATCAGCAAGGCTCTCTCTTCACAGATCTGGTGTTTCACATGTCAGCAACCCAGGAATCATCAGTATGAGCCAACTCAACAACAACCTGGTGACTAAGCAATCTAATTTCCCAGACCTGCCCTCTTTGGGAAACTGTTCCCTAAATTCCTGTTCTTACGTATTAAAATGAAGGCTATCTTCCATGTACCTGGAAAATGAGGCAGGGGAAGTAGGCAGGCAACTACAGCCTCTGTTCACACACAAATTAAAACTGGGAGCGTGCAGGACAGGCCTAAGAAAGAACCAGGGTTAGAGACTGAGCATTTGCTGAATGAGTTTGATTGAGCAATGGACAAATTTGAGTAGAACATCTATTCTACTCAGCATCTCTGTCTTCTGCACACTCCTTTGTTTTCACTGACGTGAGCTTTCCAAAATTTAATCACCTTGATGACAACAATGTAACTTCAACTTCCTTAGTATGTCACTTTTAAAAGCTACAATAAATAATGGCTTTTAGTCCAAATACTGTTTTCCTTATAAATATTCCAAAAATATGCTTGGATAACTTCTTGACTGCAAACAAGAACAACCCTATAGTGGATGCACTTATGTATGAGAAATCCCATGGTTTCCCAAGATCCATGATGAATATTAAAAAAAACCCCCAAAAGAATCCCCCAAAGCCCAGGCACTGAAATATCTGGTAAAAAAAAAAAAAAGAGAAGAGGGAGGGGAAAAAACCACTTCTAAAATGTACTAAGTACATGCGCATTCATACACAAAACCTACTTACAGCGAATTTAATTTATAGTTTTGGATAGTTTGATATGACCAAAGGTTATGAGCCTTTCTTTCAGCCAAATTTTCCTTCCTCTTCTGTGAAGCTCCCACTGAACTAGACTGGAGGTGAGGGAGGATGATAACTTACTGTTTTGCACTCTGGACAGGCTTTCAACATCAGCCAAAAAATAATCAGCAATTACAAATTGTACTATATGACAAAGACCATGCTGAGCACTGGTGGAACATTATGGCTGTACAATGTCTCCTTGCCAAGAGTTAATGAGATAATTTGTCTCCTTGGAAACTACGTCACTTCTAAATCTGAGTAAAGGCAGCGTTTACACAAGCAGTACCTCCCTTAGAGCAGGTCCCTGAAACAAAGCATGACCTAGTTGCAGACTGCAGCTCCATCACTACAGGCAAGAAAGGCGCCTCTGACCTCTGACAGTAACTGCTTGCAAATGGGATATGCTACTTAAACAGGAGAAGTTCCAGGATTGGTGTGTGTACTCTCAGGGCTGTTTACATCCCTTCAACATGTCTTTGCTTGGTGGCCTTTCTCCATTTTGGTTTTTGAGTGTTTCTACCCTTTCTCTTTTCCTTGAAGTACCATCATTATTATTATTCTAACAACTATTCCTTCGTGTGATTAAGGCTCTCTGGCTATAGGAGGTATTTTTACTTTTGGCTTAATAAAACA
This sequence comes from Prinia subflava, assembly GCF_021018805.1. Classification (NCBI taxonomy): domain Eukaryota; kingdom Metazoa; phylum Chordata; class Aves; order Passeriformes; family Cisticolidae; genus Prinia; species Prinia subflava. The sequence continues at coordinate 572,322 of NW_026960612.1, forward strand.
TAACAGTGTAGCAGAAATCCCTCAGGTCATTAAGTAGATTCAAACAAAGCTTAAGTTTTGATCATCCCTGTTAATTGTTTCTAGCCAGGTGAGAATAAAGCATTTAAGGAACTTAAGCCTATGTCTAACTTAAAGCAAGGAATCATGACATTATCTTCAACCTGAAGGTGCCTCTGATCATCCTTGTATCTTGCTGAATCACTAAAACAGTGAAGAAAGCAGTCTTCATACCTGCTAATATTTGAACATCTTAAAGTTTCTTATTAAAAAGCACTCCCCTGAAAATGAAATCTGAAACAGAGTCAGCAGAGACTTTAGGAGGATTTTGCAGTCAGTCTAAGATTCCACAAGGAAAATGGGTGCAGGAGATTTTTTTTCTTTTAATCAACTAAATGAGATCAGTAAGGACAAATGCCATCAATGAATGCCTGACTTAGGCTTGTTCTATTGCACAGGCAGAATGGGTGGTCTGCAAAACAGGTTAACAACACGAAAGGGATGGCTCTGGCAGCATTTCCCACTGAAACCATTTACAGACAGTGTATGTAAATCCTGACCCTTTTGAGGATAAATTTTCCAAGCTCAAGTTCAAATTTTCAAATGTTTAGCACTGAGTGTGGAGGCCTGATTTTCAGGAACTTGGGTCTCATTTAGACATTTAACAAAGGGTTCAGATTTTTGCAAGACCTCTATGTAAGTAACTGAAGGCTTATGAAAACTGGCCAGGAGTTACAAGCAGCTCTTTCTATTCCATGAAATAACATTTACTTAGCTTGGTTCACCCCTTGTGACACAGACACAAATCTGATGTTTCTGCACAAAACTGCAAAAGTCCGATGCTGTAGTAATCTATCAAGGTGGTGTAAATTGTGAACAAGTGAGGCTCTGCAAAAGGACAAAACAGCACTGCATCAAGTGAACAGGTGTACAGTGGAGATCCTCAATATCCATGTTTAGATTACTGCTACCGTGACTGTTTATTGAACAACTTTTACATGCAGCACATATAGTAGAGCTGCTTGAATTTTTCCAGTGCCTGTCTTCCCCCACTATTAAAAAAACAATAAGAAAAAGAAAAAGAAAGAAAGAAAGAAAAAAAAAAAAAGAAAAAAAAAAAAGAAAAAAAAAAGAAGGCAGGCACCTTGTCTTTGCAGCCCCAGTCCATGAGGGATTGGTGCTCCTGTAATGAGCAGTGAGCAAGAAGCTGTAGTTTGAAGCACGAGCTCTACATGTCAGTTATTCTACCTTGCCAGGAAAGAGTAGAGAATCACTCCCTGATGCCTTCAACTCTCTCCTGCTACCCTCACTGGTTTGCATCCATCACCATGAAGACTTCTCTCAGTGATTCATCATAGGAAGGATGCCTTTCCAAGGGAGGCACTTAGAGGAATTTTCCACTTCTCCCTCCCTTCCATCCACTGTGCACAGCAGCAATCTCATTCCATTACAAGCCCATTCCAATGTCAGTGGCTTCAGGCATTTGCTAATAAGGAACAAGTAGCTTCCAGGAACAGGAAACATGAGTGCATTGAAAAATTCTTTTGAGAAAGAAAACTCATCACATGTTTCTAATAGGGAAGGTGAGCTGAAGGTGAAAAGCTATGAAAAGCTGAATGAAATCCTGGAGGGAGAGAGGGGGGGCCTGTAAAGTGCACAGTAAAAGCACTATCAGGCAGGATGACAGCAAAGAAGCCCAAGCAAATGAGGATTTATCTTTAGGGCTTTAAGAAGAAATGTATGGTAAGTGTATATTTGCACATATAGGACCAAGAGGCACAAAACATTTCAAAAGAAGGAATTAGAACAACTGAGTTCAGGTATATTGCAACAGCACTGGGTTCTAGCTGCCCATTTTGCTGGTTTCTCCTTGAAAAGTAACTGCAAAGTTTCTCTCTGAAGTGATAAGAGGACGTACCTAGTTTAGTAAAGCCCTTGGCTTAACATGTATGTGTGTACACTGTACACCCATACAATTACTGCAAGGGAGAAATTTTAACCTCAGTCTCTTTGAGCTATTCTAACTAGGTTCAGAGTATTCCCCAAAAAGAGCTGGCAGTTTTTAACAATCTTGTCAATTTAAAGTAAGCTGTTTGCTAACTATATTGTATTCATACACATATTACAGCTACATATATACCCATGAAATTTTATACTAAAGTAAGTTTTGCATGTTCCTTCCTCCAGGTACTTATTGTACATAGGGCATCTCTCCAGACCTGGAGTATGGGCATTCCAGTTGCTGAAGAGCTGCCACTGAACTGGTTCCACACTGAGGACATGTAAAACTCGAAAGCCAACAAGTTCCTCTCTTAAGGACAACATCCCACATGTGATGTCACCTTTTTCTTTGAGGCTGGAGAAACAACGTTGTTTGAAATAACAGCTTTACTTAAAGCAAATATGTAAAATCAGAGGTATTAGCTCATTCAAATTTCAACAAACTTGAGAAAATAACACATTTAGTGTAGCAACTGAACCAAGTCAAATGACGTTAACTGACAAAATGGCAAGAATGTCACCCCATAACTATTACATGTACCTATTCTGTACTCTCAGTTTTACTCTTTTTGGCTGCTCAGCTGAAAAGTTGATACCACTGAACACTATTTGTCTCTAAAATGAGGTAATGACAGATAATTCTAGATAGACAAAGAGGAGACATTTAATACTGCTTCAGTTAGGAAATATTAATTAAACCAGTGATCTGCAACTTTTCCCTGGGTTGTTCCCCTTGAATCCAATGATTACTACATTGCTTTACTGTATCTGCTCTTTTAGCCAGATTACTGCGTCTGGAAACCTGGTGTCTCTGCTCCTAATGCACATAAAGACCAGGTAAGGAAAATACATGAATTACAGGAGTGCATTCACTGGTGTCTCTCTACCTTTACATGCAAGACCACTATTAGAGATTAATCTGAACATGGATTTGCATTATGGTTAAACAAATTTTGGGAAAAGGCTTTACAAAAAATACTTAAAAATTGATTCAGTGGTAATAACACTCTACTGATTCTATGTTTTTTTAAGTTTCTTTAAATTCTGTATAACATTGGTTTATTAAATGCTGATATAGTGAGAGACATACAACAATATTGAATTATCTTCAATCACGTGCTTATGGCAGTACAAGAAGAATTTTTCAACCTAAATGAATGGAATATAGATTCTGTTGTCATAGAACAGAGACTGTTGTCTAACAGGTATTTTGGTGCTAATTTTTAAAAGATACTACCAGTAGCAAACTTAAAGCTTCATGGTTACTCAAAAAGCAAATGAAACACTATTTCCAAACAACCCTGCGGTTTCTGGCATCAGCTTTCTACTAAGTCTGGAAACCTAAAAGATTGACAATACCAGCATTATAGCTTAGGATTCAAAGAGAAAGGAAAATCTGCAATCTGATGTTAGCTAATTCAGCACAGATCAAGTTTCATTACTTCTCCTGGAAAGAAACACTTTTGGGAAGAGTAATAATTCTTTCAGTCAATTTTCACAAGCTGGGCCCAACAAAAAGAATCAAAAATAGCAAGATAAGACTGATGACAGTAAAGTTTCTAATGTAACAATGGGAGAGGCCAGTCTGACTCATCAGCAAAGAAAATATAACTGGAAATGGGAGATTAAAAGGCCACACTCAGTCCCACACAATTCCCAGACCACTTGGTAACTCAATCTGAACACTGTGAAAGTTAAATAAAGACATACCTTATTTTTATATTAACTGAAGGAACTTGATAAGCTACTAAAGGTACAAACATAAATTAAATCTCGAAAAGTGATATTCTGTACAACATTCTCACCCAGTAAATAGGATCAGCAAGTAAGTCTCAGGCCACAGAACTAACAGGCTCTCACAGTACTTCCTTCAATAATAACATGAGTGATGCAGCTGCTGAAGAACTAAGTCATGTAATTTGGGGCTTTTTGTTTTGTTGAGTTTTGTGTGATGCAGCTCTGAAGTCCAGCTAAGAGATACTCTAATAAACATCTTCCTTAGCTGGCTAAAATATCAAAGGAAGCCTAGATACTGATATCCAGAAGGTCACAGAAATAAGATCATACCACTGTGTGATGACAGATTATGAAGGCACAAAGGCACAGGCAACACATTGAAATGCAGTGGTCTCGTCAGTAGGCCTAAGGATAGATTAAAACTGGGAAAAAGAAGCAAGGAAAGAATCACATGAAATTTAACCCTTACCCACTCTGAAAAATTATTTAGCCCTTAGCAGTTCTAGTGATCATCCCAGAAATCAGAAAAATAAATTACCTAAATGAAAGAATATATACCAGCATCTGCCCAGCTGCTACAATTACTGTTTCTAGTTCAAAAGTACCAGAAAGAGTCTACCAAAAAACTCTACCAAAAAAAGACTAACAGTGGGAAGAACGTAATTTGAAAGGACTTATGCTAAATTGAAACAACAACAAAACATCTCAAAAATCAACAAAACCTCCCGAAAATCAACAAACCAGAAATAGCTTAAGCGAACCAGATTAGTGAAAGTTAGAGTGAAGCAAACACTGTAACTTTCCTCCTTTCTGCTACATTAGGTGAGTTGTTCCTATCCTGAACTGAGAAGGTACTGTGGTCACAGAGAACCTAGGCATGGAGAAATGAGGATGACAAAGGGAAATAAAATGGGTGCAGGAAGGGAGGTTCCTAAGATAAGAACAAATAGTCTTAGTCCTTGCTCCAAAAAAGGGGACAAAATAGAAAAAATATCCACTTGTAAAAACAAAATAAATCCCAAGGAACTTAGATGCAAACTGCAGTAAAAAGCTCACAGGACTGTATGTTGTTTGAAGAAGGACACTCCAGTGTCCTTCTGGAGTGCCAGCAGCAATTTTTTCATAGTCTGCAATGATCAATAGGTCTAAGGCTGCCAAAAGAAAATAAATTCCTTTGCATTTTTAGAAGCCCATCTGGGTTCCCTCTGGGAATATGGCTTTCCTGGTAGGAAGCTATAGCCCCAGGTGGCTGGGGCAGATTAAGGATGTTTCTGAAGTGGTAGGAAAAAAACAGACTAAGAGAGGCTGCATTTTCCAGGCCAAATAGTGGGAAATATTTACTTAGGATAATTTTATGCTAGCAGCAGAAGTCACCAACATGGAACAGTAATATGGGTTGTTTTTTTTTTCTCCTACTAGATCTTTATGGCATCCAGTTGCAGTCTAAAACAGAGAATGGTACAGCTGGACAAACCATGCTTCTAGAAATGCACATTTGGAAAACTCAGCCTCCAGAAATCTTTCAAGAGCTCTACAAAACCTTCTACTTGCCCCACCAAGAGAGTGAAGACTTCATCTTTCAGCATCTCTCATAAAGTCTCATTTTCCACAGTTTCAGTTCAAAAAAACCCTCAAAAAACCACAAACCCCAAAACCCACAACCACCAACACTAAAAAACCCCACAGAACAAGTGATCAGTGATTGCCTGTGATTTATTGACACTGTTCCTGGCCTTTCACTGACCACCTCTCTCTCTGAACTCCCAGTTTTGGAAACCTACTGTGACAGAAGAAAAACAAAATAAAGTTAGCTGCTGCAATGTTCTGTTTGCCAAATCAAAACTATTCCCTATTCCTGATCTAAAATCCTCAAATAAGGCATACAATAATCCCATCTCTAGAGCAAATCCTCATTACTCTACAGTGAGCTTGTATTGTGGAAACTGCCATGTTTCCTATGATGCTCTAATAAAAGAACAGGGTGTCAAATTCACAATGCAAGCTAATATGTAACTGTAACCAGGTGAACAGGTTTTTGGTGTCATTTTGTTAATTTTACAAAATACATTTTAATCCTCACACTTCAGTGATTATTAAGCCTCATGCCGCATCAGATTTTTCCAGCTTTAAAAATATAAAAAGACAAATCTAACAATTTCTTGTCTTCTAAAACACATTCTTCCACATTCCCATTTAATTTCAGTGCCATACTGACAGTCTTATATTATCATAACTGGTTTTCCTGCATTAAATGTAATATTTTCAAGGAGCATTCTTGAAGACAGATTCTTTTATTTTCCTAGCCTTTCTCCCATCTCCAGCATTATTTTTAGAATAATGGACCTGACAAGGTAGCAAACCAAACATGGGATTTTGAGGGGGAGGAGTTAGGGTGTTTGGGGTGTTTTTCCCCTACATCTCTTGAAAGGTGATAGTTGTCCAAATCAAGTTTATTTTTAGCTTCTCAGCAAGAGATATGCCAGTTCCTGTTTCTGTCAGTGCTTTAAATGCTTTTGGCTTCTTACTGCAAAGTAATTCTCACATCTTTACTGCACAGCCACCTTATGCCCTTTGTAGGAGCCTGCTTTCACTCATCTGCAGCAATTGCATCCACTCTAGTTCAAAAACAGGTTGCTGTCCCAATTTGTCAGTTCTAAAGTTCACGTTCAAGGATTTAAAAAATCCCCAAGAAAATTGACACCACTAGCTGAAAGAGAAGAGGGCCAAAGAAAACTCCCAACTTCCAATTCATACAAGAGTGATAATTCTAGAATGTTTTCACATGAAAATTAAAATTGCAATGTTTACTTCCGAGACATGAGCTTCTAAAATGGAACCATACTATTATTTTAAGAATAAACGATTTATACTCCTAAGACACAGTATTGTTGAAAACCCATCATTCTGGTAACTGTAATTGTTCCAGAAATTGTTACATTTGATATGATTATAGAAATAGATTATTAAATTCACCACAGAGTAGAAGAAATTTTTCATCTTGTGATAGATTTTGGATTGAATCAGCAGCCTCTCTTAGAGTGACTTCCAATTTGGGACACATCTTTATTTCCAAACCAGATGAAAAAAACACTTTCTCAGAAATAAAGCAGGTCAGAAGTTACAGCAATTACTTTTCAAATATTAGGGAACACACTTTTTTCACAAGATATACATGGTCCTGTTTCATTTTGCTACTTTCAATATTCACAGTAAAATACTTTTTCAAATAATCTAAGTGCACCTTTGAGCCATCAAGTGCCAGCTAATTTTGTTCCACAGAAATATAAGATACCAAAAGCCAGATGAGTTCCTCTGTCTGTGTTCAGACTTGCCCAAGCACTTCTGCACTGCATCAGTGCTGAAAGAGGTTTCTTGGAAAGCTTAAAGCTCCAGTTTTGATCAGTTCCAACTGAAGCTCTATATTTAAGAAAAACACAAAATTCCTGGGGTCTACAGCTGCAGGATAAGATCATCAGGATAGCTTGTGAAGATGCCATAATGCCCTTTAGGTTCAGGATATCTGTGTTGTAGGTAGGATTTTCCTCTTCAGACAGATTGTCCTGAATGTTTACAGTCACTTAGATTTGTGGAGAAGGAACAGTGAGGAGACCAGTTGGCTTGATCTTGTTGATTCCTCCATCAAGGATGCAGACCCTTGGGTACTTGTTTTTCACTAGATGAGCTGCAAACTGAAACAGATATATCATTAGTCCACTGCATATCATAGTGATTAAGTGACAATAACTTTCTGTTATGTAAGGCAAATTAAACAAAAAATATCAGACCCTAGGAAGTTCTTTTTTTGCACCAACTAGTCCAACACAGGAGCCCAGGCCAGTGTGCTAAAACAGCTGGGATAAATTTTGAGGTCCTGAAAATGCCACACTAATAACAAGGAACTTTATTTATCCCTGCTTAGGCAGGACTGTATCTCATTCTAAAGGACTGTTTAATCTCAGGGCCATCACTGGAGCCTCTCTCAAAGCATGAACTAACAAATATTTTTCTGTGCATTAATCAAACTCCCATCTCTTTTCTGTAGGTTCCCAAGTGTACAAGCATCACAGTTTGAGGGTACAGTCATTTGCTTGCTGTCTTGGTTTGAAAGACAGATATCTGCTAGGAAGGGGCAGGACCTCCCTAGAGATGGAGAATTCAAATCCCCTCCCTCCAAATTATTCCAATTAAAAGGAAAATTAAAGGAGCTTTCAGGCAGAGGTATGGGGGTAGGAATAACAGTTCTTTACTAGTATATATGACAAAACGACAAACAAACAACAACTACAGCATCAATAATAAACAGAATCAAGAACCTTGAGGGCTTTCTTTTACAAAAGCCGAGAGCAGTTTGATCTGGGTGCCCTTGCAGGACTCCAAGAGGCCGAACTGGAAGGAAGGAAAAGTCCCGGGCTGGTGGACGAGATGAGATGAGGAGCTCTGCGCTGGCAGCTGGAGCAGCAGGGGTGTTCCGGCAGGCCTGGGCAGTGCAGGGCTACAGAGTAGCAGGAGAGCCTCAAAGGTCCGAAGAAGCAGCGGCGGTGGGGGGAGAGGCTGGAGAAAACGAGTTCAGGATTCCCGGGTACACAGCAGATGACGATAAATTTCCCAGGACGAGGCAGAGGCAGAGGGCAGCCTGACCGTCCTCCTCGGCGCTGAGAGCAAGAGTGCCTCCCCCTCCCCCAGATCTGTCTTTTTTGCCTTTCCCAAAGCTCATCATCTCTCCCCTCTGAGGGACACTCCCAGGGACTCAAAAACAATAGGTGTAGCCTGGTGCTGCTATATCCCTCAAGCACTCTTTTTGTTCTGACTAAGTAGTCATCAAGGCTTTTGGAAACTTATGGGAAAAAATTCTGTGAGAAGAAAAAAACCAAATCTAACCCCCAACACTTGCCTTTCAAACTTGTCTGATGTGACCCGATCTCACAGATGACAGGTATGAATTTGGGGTCTACCACCTCTAATCTTCCCTGCTCCCACCAATCTGCCCATAGGCAGGTTAAATAGGACAAACAGGTATCCCCCACCATTGAAAGCCTCTCTCCTCAATTAGTTCATGCCATAAACCAAACACAGCAATTGCCACTTTCCACATAGTAACTCTGTGAAACTTTATTGCACTAAGATATTTTGTATATCAAAATAATTATGTGCAAAAAATCAAAATTATGTTTCAGAATACCAAAATCCAAATAATATTTTGCGCCTTACATGTCAAACTTGCCTACAATGCATTAGAAAGCAAGCACCAAAACGGAGTAATCAGTGAGAAATTAATAGTTTTACTTAATTTCCAATAGCTGTGAGAGATTGCTCTGCCATCCAAGTCTTTCAGACTGCTTCTTTAAACTTGGTTGTCAAATCAGTACCATTTATAAAATCATTGAGTGCTTCCAATGGGCTATGTAAAATATTTGCAATTCCCTTTTTGACTCTTTAAAATAATTAGTGATGCTATTTGAGAACATGTGCAAGCGTGATGTCCAGGTCACTAACTTTGCACAAACAACTAAATAACTGACTCAAGAACAGATGTAAGCACCCCAATCAAACTTAATACATGGGATTTCTTTTGTCATTTACTTTCCTCCTAATTACCTGTTACAGCGTAACAGATACTGAGGCAGAACTAGATGTACTGCACAATTACCTGTGAATATTTTGGCGGTTTAATTTTGTTATAAATGCCAGGACAATTTATTTCCAAATTCAATAATTTGGTTTATTAAAAATTCAAATCACAAAATTTGGATAGGAATCAAATCACAGAATTTTAGGTAGCAAAAACCCCCACAAACAGCGATACCTACTTGACAGAGTTTTCCCAGGAAAATAGCCAAGGGTGACCCGAAGACACACAGAGCCTGGCAGTATGCTGTCTCTTGCAGGGTACACAAATTTGCCCGCTTAGGGACTCAGTTTAAACACGCTTTATTTCCCCTTCGGCAGTACTCTCCCCATTGTTTCTGTTAAGCACCGGCAATTAAGAGTGTTTACATTAAGCCCTGAAAGAGTCCCTCGATCCCTATTCAAATGCTAATGTCCAGAGTAAGTCCTTGCTTTGAGGTGATCTAAGGGCTTTAGCAGCGTGGATGACTTGCCGCACATAGGCTAATGACCAGAGTCAGTCCTTGCTTTGAGGTGATCTTTGCTGCACGTAGTCAGGGTGTAGGTTGGTCGATGTTCATTGTCTTCTTCTGACAGCATTTATGCCTTGTATTTTTCACCTTCTATTTCTGGACCGGGAAGATCAGGAGAGGTGCTCAACGGGGATCTGTGAGGCACACGGGTGGAGCACATACACATCTATCATACATTTATACAATATATTACAGTTTCCAGTTTATAATTATCTATAGAACATGAATTAAATAACCCTATTTTTCACAATTTGTTTCAGGTAGTTGCCTGGGGAAGACTTGAAGTTCAATCATCTCTTTCCCTATCAGTTTGGGTTACTCAGTACAGGAGTGTTGCCTTCTGCTAAAAGGCAGGCTACCTGGTCTCAAGAAATAGCATGGCCACTCAGCCTCCCCGAGTCACTCGGGCCATTGACACACTGACGCCAATGTGGTGGATGGTCAAAATGGCGTTTATTACATTACACCGGGAGATTATATAGTCGGAGGGTTATACTATGTCACAGGGGGATGGTAGCTGGGTCTAGATAGGGTTAGTAAGGAGTGGAAAACTACTGGAATTAGGGAGGGTTGCATACCACGGGAAGTGAGGAGGGAAGGGTCTCGCTTTCCGTACATCCTGAGATCTTCCGCAGCGCCTGTCCCTACTTACCACACAGGAGTCAAAGAATAAAAAAAAAAAAAATCCCCACAATCAAAGCAGCTGACAGTAAACATACACCATATGTGGATGTCAGCTTTCATGAGCAAAGGAAATGCTATGCTTTTGGAAAGGTTCTTGGCTGCACAGGTGGTGTAATATGCACAGAGACATCACTAGGAGAGTCCAAATACCTCTTGCTATAATCACAGTCCATAAAGATGCGGTGTACAGTAAAGTAGAGACAAAGCACTCAGCTGTGCATACCATGAACTACAAAAATAGTTTATATTCCTAGTGAAATACTCCTAGCAGATATCTCTACTTCACATGGACATATCTGTCACCTCACAGTGCTCTCCACCTGTGACTAATGGCAGTGCTGTGTCTTGGACACCAACGCTGCTCAGAGCCAGCAGAAATGAAAAATGGCAACAATCCTTCAGGCTGGCAGGAAGCACCATGTTATTTCCTGAGTACAATGTCCCATGTGTCTACAGAGATGTTCCATGTTATAAATGCCAATAGAGTAGTCCAATTAAAATTATAATTTTTGGTTTATTAAAAAAAGGATTGAATTACAGAATTTCAGCAAAACCACCCACAGTGGAGATACTTGACTATTTTACCCGGGAAATGTCAAGGGTGAACTGGGACTCAGTATCTGGCCGACTGCCGTCCCCCCTGAGTTCACGAATTGGCCTTGTTCGGGGCTTAGTTTTTATACACTTTATTCCGCCTCTGGCAAAAATTTCCACATAGTCCTTTTGTTTCCAAGCTAGTTATTCAAATTCATAGTTGTCTCCGGCTTAGCTGAAAAGAGTTTCTCCTCTGCTGCGAGGTGTCAATTTCTAGTTTCCCGTGAGTGAATAGACACCAAAGTTTATGAATGGTAAAAGTTCATCTCCGGAGATGAGGATGATGGTCCTCTAATGGTGTTGTTCCGATGCTGATGCTCGGATGAGGGTGTTGGCTGAAGATAATGATCTGACGACTCTGTCATCCAGGGAGGGGAAGACTGATAGCTTATCTTAATGTGTCTTCTCCTGATGCCAAGGAGACGGCTGGGTTTTCCTGTAAATCCTTTGTCTCCTTTCTAAATGTTAAATTCCAGCGTGGTGCCTGCTTTTTGTCTTAGCAAATTTTCAAGGCAGACTGAAACTTATATTCTCATATAACATGTATACAGTGATTTTCATAATTTTAATGTGTCATAACCCATAAGAACATGAATTAACATCCCATATTTTTCACATTCCACCCTCTGACTACTGATAATTTTTAAATGGTGATAAACTGTAAACCCTGCTCCAAGTGTTCTGAATGTCCTAACCCTAATATAACTACCATTCAATGTAATCTTAAAAGAAAATACACAAATACCTTCTACTTGGGGTTTGAGCATTAAGGCCTGTGTCCCACTGTATTTTAGAACTGCTTTAGTAACCAAGGTATGTCTAAAATACATTTTTTTCACTGCATATTATAAGGTTACTTTAAAACCTTATAGTGAGGAATTTTTTGCTTCTTGCAGGGCCTCGGGGAAGCAAGCACTGCAAAATCTGGGGCTGATAGCAATGGTAACAGAAAGCACAAGATGATATACCATAAGATTAATTTATTTTTCATTTTTTTAAAGTTGTCACAGAACTGTTTGCTGTTGTCTGCCTTGTTTCAGTAAGAAATCCTGCAAATACAGTTCAAAATATTGCAGCTGACCATCCAGCCAAGGAAAATCCACTGAGCAGGAAATGTACTACTATCAGTATCTCACTACTGTGGGAATTAGCTGCGAGTTAGGGGCCTAGAGGCACATTGACATAAGCTGAGAGTTTCTATCCAATTCCCAGTATCAGCCTCCAGGAGCTTTGTATATACATCTGCCCAGGCACTGCATAGAAGATTCCAGGTTTAAGTCACATGGCAACAGGACTTGAGCTGATTAAAGACATTCCTAGTTTTACCTTTTGCCTTCCCCTCTTTTTTCCCTGAAAGTAGAAATAGTAACTTTTGGTAAAGTATAGTCTTAGAAATATTCTCTTACTGGCATAGCAGTCTTCCTTATTAAAGGTTTGACTTTTTATAGTTCTGTTCCTGTGTACATGTCTGTGCCACCCTCTCCCAGACAGAGGAGCTCGTCTGTAGCAGACAAGAACAGGAACTTGTTCACCATGTTTCTGAAATGTTCCAGCACCACCTGGTACCTTGCCTTGCCAAAATACACTCTGTGAAGCCAGTATTTTCAAAATACAGGGGAGTGTTATTTCTGGTGTATGCACTGATGGAGGGGCAGAAGAGGAAGGACTATTTGAAATAGCTACATAGATTTTTCCCCCAATTTGACCCTCAGTTATGCCAAATATCAATAGCCTGAATTTGAGAAATAAAGATTTTAAAAAATTAATATTTCCTACCAAGTTGGAAAAAAAAATAAATCAGTGATCCAAAAAGAGCAAAATCTCATGCATCAAAAAAATCTCAAGGCGCTCTTCTGAATGAATGGCCCAGACTTTCTGTAGTAGAAACTGCCATCCTGGAATGCATACAGGGGCTCTATTTCCTTCATAAATGCAATCATCAAGTGTCAACTAGAAGTTTACTAACAGGCACCTGAATATGTAATTTGTAGTTTACTAAATAATCCAATTTACAAAGGTGCTGTTAAGACTGAAAATAACATGATGAAGAGATAAGCCTATAATGCAATATCATCCTTAGCAACATGTAAAGCACCTACATTTTAAAGAAAGATGTACTGAAACATATAAAGGTAGTGTTCAATTAAATTCCATTATACAGAAATATATTTCTGTAAATAGAAATAAGATGTCCTTTAAATTATTATATATGATTAAACTTTCTCAAATTTATCAAATGATTGTGTTGACATAACTTCTGAAATATATCTTTCGCCATACCACCAATGGATCACAATCCTCTGTAATGTTTCTCTTTTCATTTAGACAATAAGACTAGTTGGGAGAAATGGGAGTTGTGCCCATCTGTGGAAAGGCTTCAAGGCATACTACAAGACTTTAAGCTTTTTACTTTCTGCTTCAGGTGACGTTTCCTCAAAATGAGATTCTCAAGTTCAGTTACTGTGTTTTCCCTGGTTGCATTTAATGTTTAAACTGAATTTCCAAATTGAAAGTCTTCTTGCTGCTTTCACAGCAAATATTACATATGAAAGGATAAGTGAGAAACTTGTTTAATGACTACTGTATGATGACTTTGCTGAAGACTTTGGAAACACAGTTCCTCTATTAACTAATGCATCCATCAATTCCACATAAAACACCCTTCTTGGTGAGCATAACTGAGCTAGAAAGTTGCAATTTGCATTTGAAAGTAGACAGTCAAGACTTCATGAAGATACAAAAAGTCAGGCTTTCAAAAACAGACAAGATCACAGCAAATTCATACCAAAATTTGGGCAAATATTAAACATTTTACCCTGCCTTGGTGATGCTCTCGATATAAACAGCATAACAGGACTGATCCTTTCAGCACCATCAAGAAACCTGAATGACTTGTACATTGGAGAATTGTCGCTGGTGCCTTTCAGAATGCGGTCCCGCCCTGCCCAGGCTAGCTCAGGCACCACGGCAAGCAGCAGGTACGGCTGGCGAGCAGCGCAAGCCAAGCTGATCCAGTGGGTCTTGGTTCCGACGAAACGTTGAGGGCACAGGTTGCAAGGGGCAGACAACGGCGGAGAATAAAGGGAGGACTCAGCCAAGTAAGTCCAAGGGGGTTTATTTGAGGGGTCAGGCGGAGCCTCCCCACCTGCCAAGAACTTGCTCTGACCAAGTCCCTTTTGGTTTTTTGGGGCCTTCTTTTATGGGGGAGCGGTACAGAGGGTGATGAGGAGGATACAACCAATTGGGTTCAATACAGAAGGGGCTAGGAAGGTGACTGACACAAACGAGGACCACACACAAGGGAGAGGAGGGAATTTTCCACGAACCTAGCCAATCACTCGAAGCCCCTCACAGAACTTTCTAGCTCTGAGGCAGGGCTCTGAGGTGACAGGCAGGCTCCAAGGAGGAGGGGGGAAAGGATTGACACCTAACAGTTACTGGGGGATTACCAGGGATAACTATCAGGAAGGCAAAACGAGGGGTACAAGGAACAAACCATCTTACAAAGATTTTAGAAAAACTTATATAAAGAACTCATTAACACACCACTACAGAGAATTTATCAAAATGTTTCCACTATCCTGTTCCAAGCAGCAAAATAACAGCTTTCAAGTGCTGCATGTCTTATGCCAGGCATGTCACGTTTTCAGACTGTCTACAGCACAGAGTGTAAGAACACAACAGCTTGAGCAGCCCCACTCCCAGCACCCTTCGGGCCAGCCACAAGGGCTGCTATGTACACATTATTCACTTTCTCAGACATTCTTGTGACAGGCTATAATTAAAAGGCAGGCTGGGAGGGAAGGAGGAGTGACATACTGCACCAGAATACCAAAAAAGATTGCTGTGACAAGTGTTACTGAAACATGATATTGGAAATTAGAGGATATTAATCATAGAAATTAGAAAAAGTTCATTAAAAGAGTAGGCATTCAGATGATGTATTGCTGCCCTCAGAAGTAGAAAAACAGAAGTATGTAGGAATGCAAGGATGCTTGATAAGAAGGAGAATGCTTACCCAAAGCAGGAGACAAGAATGCAAGTGAACCAAAGATACTAAGATAACAGGTGCCTTGCACCTCCAGGGACAGATAAAACTGACCTTACAGCTTGAACTATGACCAGAGCACCAGTGAGCATGCGCAAAGTGTCACGGTCAAAAGTCGAGAGGAGTCGAGAGTAAGACTTCTGAGGAGACCACCAGAGACAACTGCACAGGCACAAAAGACTGATGAGCTAATTAGCATACGAATCGGGGGGGGGGGAGCCAAAGGATGAATATGTAACATTCCAGAGGATAAAAGAAAACGTAAAGTGAGTGAAAGCTTGTGTGCCATTGAGAATTATCTCGCATTGCACCCAGTGCTGAATAAACCACATACCTACTTTAAAACTCCCTCTGCCTCCGAGTTTTAGCGTCTTTTACGCATGTCATTACCATGGTATAAATATTAATAGCATACTCTGAATGAGTCAGAAGGAAAATAGAAGTTGGAGGAGAGGTATCAACCAAATTTTGTAGTATTTATTCATTTCCACAATATTATTTCTAGATTTCACTTGTAAACTCATGCTACACAAACCTCTCAGGAGTTGCAGTCTATTTTGCTGTATGATTTCAGTCCAAGAGTTCACCTACACCTCTCTGAAAGCTCAACAGACAGACCACTGCAATTTTTTAAACAACACTCTCCATATTCCACAACATAGATCTAGTACACAAGATCATTTTTAGTCAGCTACTTCTTATATTAAAGGGTTCCAGATAAATGAAACAACACTTTACCACCATGGAAAAGACAGAAACCTAAAACCTCCCATACCAACAAAACAGTGCCTGGTTGTTGGTTATATTACCATAAACTGAATGGAAGTTAAAAAAAAAAAAAACACACAGCAAGGACAACTTAGTGCAAAAACATACTAGGGGGTAGGAGGGATGCAACATAGAACCAACTTCTCTACCAAGATCAAGGGAAAATTCTCTATATGTAGACCTGGCCAAAAGGGAAAACTTTCCATTCCATCAGTAAAAAAACACAGCATTAACTTAAAGGACTTACATGCAAAGATTTGAAAATAAGCCTAAACAAATAGGTATTTAATAGCTGGTTTCAGAATAAGTTTTACTGAGAATGAAAGTAGGAGTTAACACTCAAATTTCTTCAAGTGATAAATTTTAAACACCTGTATTTTAAATTTTCCACCTAGAAATTCTATACATTAAAAAAAAACTCAGCTGAAAGTGAGCACTTGAAAATTAGTCAGTTGCAGATATTTAGCTGTTGTAACACAGCTGATTTATACTGAGCAAAATAAATGCAGTGCACACATTATAGATGAACATAATGTAAGATAAAAATACAGAAAGAAAATTATTTTTCACGCAACAAAAAATAAAAAAGCTGTTAGGGAATAGAAATATGTAATTTTGAAAAGAGACATAACAGCTGGCTTGGATATAAAAAAAGGAAGTACGAGTCTTTGTGGAGGATTCTACCTCCTCTCCCCAGGTCTATGGGTTACCCTAGATCTTGAAAAATGGTTGAAGAAGTACTTGATAATGAAAAACATTTCTTTGTGATTTGTAGTACTTTTTCCAAACACTACCCAAACTGCAAGTTTCGTCCAATTTCTCCTCAAACCCTCCTGCAGCAGTCAGTCAGTCAGTCCACCCTATTCAAAGGCTGGTTCAAATACAGTTTAGAGAAAAGCAAAACAACATTGCTCCAGACAAGCAGCATGGATATTGTAATTGCCAAGTGTCTTGGTTTGAGGGGAAGTGAGTTTTTCAAGAGGCTGTGGTCAAACTAATCAGTGGTCAGGTTTGAATGTTGGCACCTTTAGTGGCCACTGAGGGGTTGGACACGCCTCTGAGGACACAAGGGGTTAAAAGCAAGGCCTCCCAGAAGGACTTCCTCTTTCTGGCTCCGCTTTCAGGAGAGGAACATCTTTTCCCTCCTCCCCTACCCAGGTTGGGTGGGGGAGGGGGGCCATATGGCCAGGCTGAGGTAGGCCCAGGGCCCCGGGGGGGGGAAGAGCGAGAACGGGACTGGAGCTGGGCCAGCCCCATCCAGGATGGAGGGGTATAGCAGGATGGCTTATATCATAAAGTAGAGCTATCCACAACTGGGCCTAAGACCAGGCCTCAGGCCTGGGCCTAGTAGGCCTTGTACATCCAACATACGTAGTACCAGATAAGGTTATCTGGTATTGGGAATGTGTTAAGGTAGGAGTGCTAATAGCATAGAACAGTTACTGAGAAAACACGGTGGCTGCCTTAAACTGCAATAGCTTACATACTTCTTTACTCTCACTGCCTATCAGAATGCACCTGTTCTTGTAAACTATTCTGTCTGTATTTAACCCGCCATCTCAAGGAATAAAGGGGAGAACCTGCGATATAACCATATTGGTTTGGACCCTCGTTTCTCTAGTCCCTGATCTTATCTGATCCCAGCTTTCAGAGGGGTGGAGAACTTTTGGAGGTGCCTTCCTCCCCTGTCCCCCCCGTCCCCCCCTGTCCCCTCCCCGTCCCCCTCCCCCCTCCCCCAAGGAGAGAGACTGCTGCTTCAGAAATTCGAACATTGGCAGCAGGCAGCAGCTAAGAAAGAGCGGGGGGAGGGGAGAGGAGAAGTTCCTGGCTGTGTAAAGAGGTGCTGAGTCCGGGACCCTGCCGGGAGCCAGGAACTGTTAACCCTTTCTTGGCAGAAGGAAACTTTTTCCCAGACATTGATTCTCATGGCTAGTGGTTTCAGAAGAGAAAGAGAAACAGCCTGGGACCGAGATAATAACGGAAGATGAAAAGAAACCTAGATGGGCAGAGATTGAAGAGGAGTGGCTTTCTGAGCTAGACTTTTCTTGCATAATGTTAGCCATAGACTGAACTCGAGTCTCTTTTGAACATAAACTGCATTTGGGTGGATACAGCTGCCTCTGCTTTTGCTACAGTGACTGGCACTTTAAGAATGGAGCGAACAGAGAAGAGAGGGGGAGGGTGTGGTGGCGCCCTCTGCCCTCAGGGAAGACCTGCTCTTGGAACCCTCGGCCCCAGGGGAAAGATGGGGAGAGCTCGGCATGCAAGCATCCTTAAAAGAGCCCTATATGCAGCTTTGGCCCATGGACAGTGGTGAGAGCACTGGACATGGAAAAGAGAGTGTCACCCTGGCAGACTTCTCCGGGCGGTGCCACGGGTGACATGGAAACCCATAAGGGGTGGACCTGTGTTTTCTGAGGAGCAGTCTGTGGTGCGAGAGAGACTCCTCTCTCCCTTGCTGAATTGAAGATTATCGAGATTTCTCCCGATAACTCCGAGGGTCCAGCCAGCGGAGTAATGGCTTAAGAAAATAGCGATACGGCTTCCCAGGATATGCTTTGCAAAATACAAGTTTTAATAACAGCAAAAATAATAAACATTACAAAACGAAAAGAGATAAGCCGAGCACAGTGTACCAAGCACAGTTACACAGGCTAAGGCACTCCCAAAAAGCCTCGTGTACCCTTATGCAGGCCCTTTAGTACTCGATGGTCTAGGTGGGCTTATTTGGCTCTTTGCCCAATGAGATGGACACTAGACTTTGAGGTGCACTTCCAAAGCCCTATCACTGTGTCTGTGCTGGGACTGAGCGAATTGCAGCGAGCAGGCTATAGAAAATTCTAGCTTAACTTCCTTATATGGAAACACCTGCTCGGGTACAGAAATGCACTACTACAGAAGATAAGGTTTTTTTGAGTGGTGATTGATTTAAAACCCAAGGTTTTGGTCTATGGAGGGTAACATGTAGGGGGTGGAAATTGGGGGAGGAGAGGAAATGTTCTGGGAAGGTTTCATTTCTGTTTTTGTGTGTGTTTAGATTTTTCCTTTCTATTTCTGTTCTTATGTAATGTAATAAAATTTTGTTCTCTGTTTTCAAGTTTTGGGCCTGCTCTGCTCTGTTCTTGACCACATCTCACAGTAGCTCATTAGGAAAAACATACACTCATGGGTGCATTAACATCTGGCCAGTGCTAACCCATGACACCAAGGCCACCAGCACCATTCTGACTGGTATATCTTTACACAAGGTCCTGAACTGTTAGAGTCCATGTTTCCATGGATCCTCTGCAGAGAGTGAGAAGTACAGAGATAGAATTAAAACCTTTAGAAAAATTAGAATATATAAAGCTTTAGATACATAAAGTAGAAATCTAACCCTCAGCTTTAAGTTTTACATGCCCTAAGTCCTAGTTGTTAGTGTAGAAGGACACAGCTTCAGGCCTAGCGATAGAGTATAGACATAACAAAAATAGGGTAGAGTGCTGTTTGTAATTTTGTATGAACTTTATGTAGGGAAGACAGAGCTTTTCATATATGCTAAGATAGAAGTTTTCTACACAACAAGATAGAACTTTATGCTAGTAAGATAGAGTTTTACGTTAATAGATATGCTATGTGCGTAGGTTTTGACTCTGTTTTTCGTAGTTTTACAAACTTTAGAATTGTACCTAGATTGGTTAGTGTGTAGATAAAATATATGAATATGCATTTTGCAATTTGGGATAAAAAGCCTCTGTGTCAGTCGGTCAGTGAATTGGAGGGATTGACTGATTGATCAATCCGATCTATCGATCCAACCTCCACCTCCTGCAGCCTGAGGAAGGAGCCCTGCCAGGGAGCCGGATGGGATTCTAAAGGTACCACCTATTGTTGCCTGGGATCTGGGCCCTGGGGTCCCGTCCCTTCCCCCTGCAAGGGTGCAGGACCCCAGGGACCCCTCCTTGCCCCTGCGATCCTGTCCCTTCCCTTCTCCCCTCTGGCGTTTGCCCCGGAACTCTGTTCGGGGCTGCCGGGGAGTCTGCAAGGGTCCGGGACCCCAGGACCTCCTTCCTGTCTCTGCAACCAGGAACTGCAAGGGTTTGGGACCCCTGGGACCCCTCCTTGTCCCTGCGACCCCCTGGACGGGAACTCTGTGCGGTTTGGGATCCCTCACTGTCATCGTGACCCTGTGATTGGGGACTCTGTATGGGTTTTGAATCTTGGGGCCCCTTTCTGTTGTTGTGATCCCCACGGCTGGGACCCCTGTCTGGGATCTGTGATCCTGTGATCCCTTTCTGTTATTGTGACCCCACGGTTGGAAAGTCCTGCTTGGGGTCAGATGGGAGGCTGATTTACCTAGAGGTTGTAATGTTAGATTTATGCTTGCTTATAGTTTTACTAGAGTTTTGCTTGTTAGGAATTCTATGCTTTGCTTGCTGTTTCATTAGAACTTTGTGTGTTAAGATTTCTATGCTTTGGTTATTGTCTTGTTTAGACTTTGTTTGCCTAGGTTTATAATTGATCGTATTGTAAGACCGCTCTTAGAACTCTCGTACCTTCAGATACATGCTTTGTAAATAAACCACTCTGTTTAGATACTAAAATGCTGTAAGACCTTTTAGAGACTTTATACCCGTACGACCTAGGCAAACCTCTTCCTCTTTAAAGGCAACAAGGAGGCTCTGATGATTCCAGTGGGCTCTGAGCCTGAATGCAAATGGGAGAATGGGGCCTTAATAAAACAAACATGAAAGAGCCATTCTGGGAATCATAAGGGGCGCCTCCATCCCTGCAAAGAGAAGAGTTTTCATTCCAGTTGTTCAGCCACTTTTCTGCAGAAACTATTTACAGGAAAACAGAGTCTAAAAGACATATAGTGGAAACATCTCCAGAAGTTTATTGCCTGATTTCCGCTTACTTGCACTCCAGAAATTTCATTAGGCCCTTCTAAATAAATATATTTGTCTTTAGAAGCACCTGTCTTTCAGTATTCTATGCAACACCTAATCTTCAGATCACCCGATGAAGCTTCATAGGTATCCATTTGTGGTTTTAAGACAAGTTTATAACTGAAGAAATCATGCAAGGACTTGCTTCTCTGGCAAGGGCTTTTAAAAAGGCCTGGGGAACTGGACAATAAAATCATACTAATTCATTAGTAACCAGACACTTGAACCTATGTGTCGCTGTGAGCCTCGCCAGAAAGACACACTGGAGTCTGAGTTTGGGTATTTCAGAGCAGCAGGGGAGAAAATCCCCACCTTGTTTATTACTTCCTATTTTATACTTTTAGCAAGGTGACCATGGATTGGAGAGTGGGCATTCCCACCTCACCCACATTGGTCAAGGAGGCTGTCATTCAATCCCCCCTTCTCTTGGAGAAGGAATTCATAATAATGGCAATATTTACAAAACATGATCTTCTGTTTACATTAACGAGCGTGAGAAGGTGCACCCTTCTACTTTAGTATGAACGCTCAGCAAACTAGGAAGATCTCATAGTGACACCTATGTGTCACAGTCTTCATATAAGAAGAAATGCATTTTTGGCAGTGTGCTGGGAGAGAAAAAATGCTATATGCTATTTTCATATAGAAAAAAAATTATTTTTTCCAAGCTAAGAATATGTTATACAAAAAAAATTTTGAATTTGACCCCCTCCCTCTTGCCTTGAAAAGCATCAGGAAGATCTCATGGAAAATCAGAACTTCTTGTCTTTGTTTTGGAGATAATTCATGTCTTTTATCTATTAGCTATTGCAATGCAGTAAGAATGACTGCTTCAGTAACTTATAAAAGTTGTCTAGACAATATATTTATAGCAGCATAACTTATCCACACAAAAAGTAATCGGTGTAACAATTAGAATTTCCAATTTAGATTTTATTTCCCAGCTATAGACAGATGTTTTTTAAGCCTTGACTTACAGCTTATCTGTCTTCTTACAAGCAAAACATAAATAAGTTGCTAATTATTAGACAGATTAAAGTGTCCTGTATATTTTATTCTGTTCTAGCATTTAGCTGACAATAAAGCACATATATTAAACCACTGGGGGAAACACATTTATTAAACAACCATGTGACAGAAGTAGAAGTGTGCCACTGTCAAAATTAAATTGCTAGAGAATGATTTGGTGTCAGGTAAGGTATTTCTCCTGTTCTAAATTCAGTCAACATTGCAGTGCTATAGACAAAAGTTTGAAATGGAAACAGATAATGGCATAGCACCTTAAAGATGACTGAAGAAGGGAAGATGAAGTAATGCCACTTCCATAAAAAGACCTCAAATAATCCCTGTCCTACATAGGCATAACTATAATCCACTTTTTAACTTGCTTTATCTCTGACTTTGAAAGTGACAAAAATCATGAGATATGTTATTTGTCCTAGACCAAAAAAGAAGCTGCAGTTGAACACTTACTGCCCATTTAACTATTAAATTCCCAACTCTAACGATCCCTTGTCCATAATGGAATTTACAAGGGGCTTATCTGTCTATGGAGGTGGGAAAGGGGAATTCAACTCACTTAGGAGATGCTGCCATTTAACTATCCAAAAGTTAAATATCATAATAGAATGCGATTGATGAACTCCAAAATAATGCCCTTAATGTGGAGGTTTCCTGCTGTTTTCAGAGACAAAAAAATATCTGGTCTGTTAACAAATGCCCAGAAAAACCTAGAAGAAAGGCTGGCATCAAGTGAGAAGCAGCCTAAAGGAAGGAACATTCTCCAGAGAAGGGTGAGCCAAACACCACTACACAATACCTCTTTTTCAATATCTTTATGAAATGAACAGGGCTAATGCCTTTATTAATATTCAGCTCTTTATTAAAGTGATCAGTTGGGTGGTAGAGCCTGACGGAGATTTACATGCTGCTGTAGTAATCCGGAGGAGCAGGAAATGTCCCAGTTCATCACTCAGCTGCAAGAAGTAGGTGCCGAGTCCTTGTTCCCGTGGGAACAGCTAGAAGCTCTCTCTGGTCAACTCTGAGGAAGCAGAGCGGTGCAGGTCTGGTTGCTGAAGTTCGAAGCAGCAGACGTCAGCTCTTTACCCTCATGGAAAAACCTTGAGAGTTTCTCTCTTTATCAGTCACTCGAGCTGGCCCAGTCCCAATCTAGTCAGACTCTCAATAGATCATGGAGAGTCTTCAAACCAGGCCAGGGGGTGCGTCCACTTCTTCCTCGGCCAGGGCACCATCTAGTTCCCCTCCGATGCGTCCAGCTTCCCATCTTGGGGTGCTGTTCCTCTCAAAGAAGCCTCCCAAGATTCATAGGGTCAGTTTTATTTGCATATGCAAATAGATATGCATCCTTCCTGGTCACAGCAGAGGGTATTCCTGCTGGAAAAGGTAGTTACAGCAAAACAATAACAGGGCCATTTAGACAGTAGCCGCTCTTTTTCACATTCTAATGATGTAGGAGAATGCCACAGGGCAGCTTCCTCTCATCCTCAAACTTGCTGGGGTTGTTGGTGTAGGGTTAAAAATATAATTTCTGTATAAGTTAACCACGGGGTTAAGTTGAGGTATGTGTGGGGGGAGGAAAGTAGAGAACGTACAACTGGAACTTGACGCAGCTCGGCTTTGGAACAAGCGTCAGCTTCTGCAACCAGCTCCATGCTATTGTAACGACCGAATCAAGTGTGACTGCAACTCAGGGGATAATTGAGAAGCATTGTTTTAACCAAATCAAGTGTGGATCAGGGTAGAAGCGTAGGTATGATTTAAGATAGTAACTAAGGAATAGGATAATCAGTATCTAGGGGTGGGGGTTAGTTAACATGTGTATAATTTAAACTATAAAAATCACAGATCGACTCTGTATTCCTTGGACACCAGATTTGGGTGTATCATCACCCCTGTGTCCCGCGCGCTTGAATAAAGAACCGCATATGATCGCCTTCGTGTGGTTATATGTTTTTCCTACGCTAACATTTTTGGCGACCCAGGACGGGACCTTGTGGGCGCAGCCAGGACCCCGCGACCCGATCACGCTCCAGCCGACACCGGGTGATTTCTCGGGGAGCCCATCGGAGCCGCGACCCTCGCCGCTCACAACGACCCCTGGTGAGAGGTAAGGTTCTTTATTCTCTGGTCTGGGGGCCTGCCATTAAGACGCAGCGAAAGCTACGCTTGGTTGGGCAAAAGGAATTCCTGGTGGTATTGCCTAGGCAGCCGTCCGTCAGACATCGCTAAAGCGTTGCAGGTTCGGCATCTGTGGTTTTTATGTATCTGTAATATGGAGAAACTAAAAGGGTTAAAAGAGGTTTTGGGCAGCAATAATGCCTCTATACCAAGTTCTTCTCCGTTGGGTTGTTTGTTGGCACATTGGAAAGAGGGGAACTTCGGTCAGGAATTACGAAAAGATAAGTTGATTGAGTATTGTAATGTTCACTGGCCAAAATATGCTTTGCCTGAAAATTAGAGGTGGCCGAAAAACGGGTCTTTTGATGTGAAGGTTATTATGCAACTTAGATGGCTTTGTACACAAGATGGAATGGTAGAACAAATACCATATATCGACTTATTTCTGTGCTTGCTTGAGAAAACGGTTTTATGGCTTGACAAAATGAAAGCAATGAAGCTTGGAAATAATAAGTGTCTGGCTTGCGTCCAAAATAAGCATTGTATGGAACATGCAGTTTTAAGTGAAATTTTAGGGGAAAAAGAGATGAATTAGATGTAAATTTATCAATAGCCCCTATAGCCCCTGCCACCACCACAGCCCCCTCAACACCAAGTTCTACCCCGCTCACCCTGACCCCACCTGATTCTCTTACACCCCCCTCGCTCGCGCCAGCACAATATGTTTCACCCCCACCTTTGTCTGCTGAAGGTAATTATCCTCCTCTGCCTGTGCCTGCTCGGGTACTTGCCCCTCCTCTGCCTGCCCAGGTGCCTGTCCCTCCTCCGCCTGTTCAGACAACCCCTCCTTCTCCACATACACCTGCTCAAAGCTATCCTGCTCCCCTGCCCACACCCGCTGAAAGATTTATCCCCCCTCTAACACCAGCTCAAGGGTACCTTCCGCTCCCACCTACACCTCCTTCAACAGCTCCTGTCCCGTCTGCCCCCCTGTATCCCCCCCTGCCAGATTCACCTGTCCAGGATGTGATTGTGAGGCGGAAGCAAAGGGGGAATGTGAAGAAGACAGAATGGAAAGTAGTGACAGTGAAGTGGATGAACTCGACACCCCAGTAGCTCACCGAACACGAGGAAAACTGGCCCCGGAGTGGCCTCAGGCAGGAAAGGGTATATTAAAATCAGGCAAACAAAAGAGAACAATTATTGCACCACTAAGGCAAGGGGTGGGAACTAATGGACCCGTCTTTGTAAAGGTACCCTTTTCACCTGCTGATTTAGTTATATGGAAACAATCAGCCGGAACGTATAGAGAAAACCCAGATAAGGTAGCTCATGTGGTTAAGATGATAATGAAAACTCAGAACCCTGATTGGGAAGATATTCATGTGATATTAGACACTCTAATGGATGAGACAGAGAGAGATATGGTTCTTCGAACAGCGAGAGAAAGAGCTAGAGAAGATATACGGAATGGTTTGGTGACATGGACACTGGATTATAATTTTCCCACTGCAGACCCAGAGTGGGATGCTAATGACCCCTCTGGAGTGGATATGTTAAGGCTAAAGAGATATCAGGAGTGGATTTCAGTTGGTGTTCAACAGGCAATACCTAAGAGTATGAACTGGTCTAAGTTGTATGAAATTCGACAGGAAAAAAAAGAATCTCCCACTGCCTTTCTAGAAAGACTTAAGGAAGCAGCTAGAAGATATACTGATCTTCAAGTAGACAGTGAGCAAAGAAGAACTCAGCTTGCCTTTATTTTTCTGGGTCAGGCACAGGAAGATATTAGGAAAAAGCTACAGAAACTGGAAGGTGAAGAGTTAAGAAACTTGGATAAACTCCTAGAGGTTGCCTGGAAAGTTCATAATAACAGGGACAGAGAAATTGTCAAGAAACAGGGGCAAAGCCTTTTGGCAGTTTTACAGAGACAGGGGCGGGGACGTGGTAGAGGTAGTCGTGGCATTAATAGGGGTGGCTTTGGCAGAGGTTCTGGTCATGGTAGATTAGGTTTGAATCAGTGTGCATATTGTCGGATGGAGGGACACTGGAAAAGGGAGTGTCCAAACTGGTTTAGCCAGAATGGTCAGCCTCAGTTAGACAGTATGTTTAATCAAAGTAGCGAGCATCAGCTGGATGGTGTAGCCAGGGTCATGGTCTTACATGAGAGGGAGCCAGGATCAAGAGAGCCCATGGTGACTTTGCATTTAGAAGGAAAAGACGTAGATTTTCTCATTGACACGGAGGCCACATATTCTGTACTAAATTATCTTGAGGGGCAAATCAGGAACAAGTCAGCAGCAGTCATTGGAGCCACAGGGAAGAAGGAGGTACGGCCATTCTTGCAACCCCTAGAATTGAGCTTTGAAGATAAGATCTTGACCCATGAATTCTTATACATGCCAGACTGCCCAACTCCGCTCTTAGGGCGCAATCTGCTGGCAGCACTGGAGGCAGTAATTACTTTTGAGAATGGTGAACTCGTAATGAAAATACCCGAGTCTAAGACAAGAAAGATTCTGATGATAAAAGAAAAAACAATTTCTAATATTCCTAAAGAAGTAGAGGATGCAGTAATTCCCTCTGTCTGGGAAACAGATGTACCTGGAAAATCTAAATTGGCACAACCGGTACATGTAGAGTTAAAAGAAAAAGCAAAGGCTGTACGAATGAAACAATACCCTATAAAACCAGAAGCACGACAGGGAATAGCAAAGACCATTGATAAATTTTTAAAATATCGAATTCTAGAGGAATGTAAATCGGAATACAACACCCCAATTTTCCCAGTGAAGAAACCCAATGGTGAGTATAGAATTGTACAGGATTTAAGAGGTATAAATGAAATAACAAAAGACATTCATCCAGTGATTGCCAATCCCTATACATTGTTAGCATCCGTAAAAGAGATATATAAATGGTTTGCTGTAATTGACTTAAAAGATGCTTTCTTCTGTATACCCCTTGACCAAGAAAGTAGGAAACTATTTGCCTTTGAGTGGGAACATCCAGAAAGTGGAAGAAAAACTCAGCTCACCTGGACTCGATTACCGATGGGGTACAAGGGGTCCCCCACTCTGTTTGGAAGTCAACTGGCAAAGGAACTGGAAATCTGGACCAGAGAAGGGCAAGTACAGAGAGACCAATATCTGTTACTCCAGTATGTAGATGACATTTTGATTGCAACAGAGGAAGAAATGACCTGCATAAAGGTAACCATTGAGATCTTAAATTCATTAGGACTGGGAGGGTATAAGGTATCCAGAGAAAAAGCACAAATTGCCCAACAGACTGTGATTTACCTGGGATGTGAAATCTCACAAGGGCAGAGAAAACCGGGTACTAATCATATTCAAGCTATCTGTGCTGTTCCAGAGCCCCAGAATCTACACGAGCTGCGGATCTTCCTTAGAATGACTGGGTGGTGTCGCCTGTGGATCATGGACTATGGACTGATTGCAAAACCCTTGTATGAGGCTCAGAAGACGCAGCCGTTCACCTGGGGCAAACCACAGAAAGAGGCCTTCCAGAAGTTAAAGGAAGCACTGACAACTGCTCCTGCTTTGGGGTTACCTGATCTGTCTAAAGACTTTCAGCTGTACGTGCATGAAAGGCAGCGACTGGCGCTGGGAGTCCTGACCCAACGACTGGGAAGCTGGAAAAGGCCGGTGGGTTACTTTTCCAAACAACTCGACAATGTAAGTGCCGGATGGCCTTCATGTCTGCGGGCAGTGGCAGCTACCGTGCTGCTGATACAGGAAGCCAGGAAGCTCACGATGGGAAGACACATAGATGTCTATGTGCCACACATGGTAACTACAGTCCTGGAACAAAAGGGGGGCCATTGGCTCTCTCCAAGCCGGATGATGAAATTTCAGGTAACCCTGACTGAGCAGGATGACGTTGCACTAAAAACAACTAACCTCTTGAATCCAGCTCTATTTCTAGGTGCAAAAGCTGAGGAAGGTCCATTAGAGCATGACTGTCTAGAAGTCATCGAGCACACTTATTCAGCAAGAACAGATCTGAAGGATGTCCCCCTAGAGCAACCAGAGTGGGAACTCTTTACAGATGGAAGCAGTTTCATGGAGAACGGAGCCAGATACACGGGATATGCGGTAACTACAATTGATGTAGTAATAGAGGCAAAATCACTACCACCTAACACGTCTGCACAAAGGGCAGAACTAATCGCATTAACCAGAGCTCTCGAGCTGAGTGAAGGGAAGACAGTGAATATCTAGACTGACTCCAAATATGCCTTCGGAGTAGTTCATGTACACGGAGCTTTATGGAAAGAAAGAGGACTGCTGTCCTCCCAAGGGACAAATATTAAACATCAAGATGCAGTCCTACAACTGATAGATGCAGTACAAAAACCTGAACAAGTAGCAATCATGCACTGCAAGGCACATCAATCAGGCAACTCCAAAATTTGTAAAAGAAATCGAAGAGCAGATTGGGCAACCCGTCAGGTAGCACGAGAGGTACAGAAAACAATGGCGTTGATACCATCAAGACTTAATATCTCTCAATTTAATTTGCCTCCGAAGCCAAACTATACAATCGAAGATGACAGACTAGCACAACTGCTGAAGGCACAGAAGAACGCAGAAGGGTGGTATGTAACCGCACAAGGGCAAATAGTGGTACCTCCTTTGGTAATGAGAGAAATTTTACAGGTAAAACATAATGAGTGTCACTGGGGTGCAGAGGCGTTGGTAAAGTGGCTAAGACAATACCTAATCTCAGTACGGATGCAAACAATGGCCAAGTCAGTAATGTCTAAATGTGAAATCTGTCTGAAAAACAATCCCATAGCTAGACGACAGGCACAGTTAGGCAGAATTTGGATGGGAATAGAACCAGGAGACTATTGGCAAGTGGATTTTGCGGAACTGCCAAGAACTCGGGGATACAAATACCTGTTAGTAGGGGTTGACACGTTTTCTGGATGGCCAGAAGCCCTTCCCTGTCGCACAAACCAAGCAAAGGAAACAGTTAAGTGGTTATTACAGGAGATCATTCCCAGGTTTGGGGTTCCCCTAGGGATATCATCAGACAGAGGCCCACACTTCATAGCCACAGTGGTACAAGGGGTAAGCAAGTTATTGGGAATATCTTGGGACCTCCACACACCATGGAGACCCCAGTCAAGTGGGCAAGTAGAGAGAATGAACCAGACACTGAAGAGGAAGATCAGTAAAATATGCCAGGAAGCCAAACTGCAGTGGCCACAAGCTTTGCCGATCGCATTGCTGAGGGTTCGGATAAAGCCTAGGAGTGGGATGTCAGTTAGTCCTTATGAGATATTGTATGGGAAACCATATGAATCTCCTAACCCCAATCCAAATGTTCATGTCACAGGGAAACAAGGTGTGTATAATTATGTTCTGTCCCTCGGGAAAACTCTAGCTCAGCTTCGAAGTGTTCTCGTGTGGAACAGACCACTGGCCCTGGAGAATCCAGCCCACAACATCGAACCAGGAGATGAGGTATACATCAAAACCTGGAACGAAGAACCACTAAAAGAGAAGTGGACTGGTCCCCATCAGGTACTGCTAACCACCTTTACAGCAGTCAAAGTGGCTGGAGTGGAACCCTGGATACACTACACACGCGTGAAGAAGGTCCCTCGTGGAGTCCAGTCGTGGGCTGTAGAAACTTTTGGACCAACAAAGCTGAGGCTGAAACGTCTGTAACTGTTCAAATGGTATTGGTAACTGTGCTCATGCTCTTCTTGTGGGTAATGTTAATTTCATGGATACTAATGTCACCAGTGGGGATTGCTGTTACTTTGGGATATGGAATACAGAAGGTTCAACTAACAACTCTTCATTCTAGAATGAAGAGAGAGATACAGGCAAAAACACAAGTAATAGAAATTTCTAATGAAATTCGGGCTGAGAATGTAATGATTGGATTGGTCAGAGACTTTGCCAAAATGCACAATACCAGCAGAATAACGGACTGTCTGCCAATACCAAAGGCAGCAGGGGACCCAGTAAGCTGGGGAATAATAACGTCAAAATTACCTGAAATAGGAGGGAACAAAACAATTAACTGTAAACAAGTACCAGAGTCAAGGGTGGTGGTCAGAGAATACTGGAAGATAACAGAGAATTCCTATATGCAACCCATGAGAAAGTCAGAGTGCATTCTTAGTAATGGCAAATTGGGACAAATCATAGAGTGGTGGGTTAAGGACCAAGACCTTGCAAAATGGCAATGTTGGTTTCTACACTATCAAAAGATCAGGGACAACGCTACAGAGAGTGTTGTGGTGTGGAAATGTGAAGAAAAGGATTGGAAAGGACTGGAACCTTGGGACAGTGCATGGTCTATGAGCATCCTCCAGAAACTCCAATATATGGAAAGCACACCCTGGTGCATTAAATGGAAAGGCTCTGAAAATGAGACAGATCCCACAGTGACGAGTACTGGTACTAGCAGTCAGAAAGAGGCAAATAAGGTAAGTTGGTGGGTATGTAATAAAATTTATGATTGCACCTCTGATAATCTGGAAATAAAACAGTGGTCACCATTGGCAGTAGCCTTACGAATTGGTTGTGCCTGCAGGAAAATTAAACACAAACAAGGCAAAATAGATTCCAAGATTATAGTAGGATGTAGCAGGAGTACAATTCGAAGTCCAGGACCGTTTGTATGGGCAATGAGTGATGGCACATAGACAACACACTTGCCTATGGACGGGGAGGTAAGAGAAATCACCCTAGGCCTTCCCACTTTATGTCCAATTTGGAAGAAATCCCCATTTAACAGGAGCAGTGAAGCCTTGCAAATAAAAGCAAAACGAGATGTCTCAGAGGACAAGAACCCAGATGACACTTGGAAGGAACCCTCTAGTGGAGTAAAGACTGGGTGGGCCCTAGAATCCTTGTTTGGTCCCATTGCAAATTATTGAAATAGAGAAATGCTATATAGGCTAACAGGTCAGGTAGACAGATTAGCAAGAATCACACGAGAGGGATTTAAGGAACTCAGTGTGCAATTACAGGCCACCACCAAAATGACCCTGCAAAATCGTTTGGCTTTAGATATGTTACTTTTGAAAGAACATGGAGTGTGTGGATATTTAAAGGGACAAATTGACCATTGCTGCATCCACATCCCAAATGTAACTGCAGATGTAGAACATCACATCAGTCAGTTAAAACAAATAGAGCATGAGGCACAAAAGGAACAAAAGGATTTAGCTACCAGCTGGTTGGGTAAAATCTTTGAAGGATTAGGATGGAATGTGAGTTCATGGATGAAGTCTATCCTTGAAAATCTGATAATTTTACTAATTATATTTTTAGTAATTTGGTTAGTTTACAGAATCCTGAAGAGAGAGGTACAGAAAAAGGCATCTTGGAACAGGAGCATAATGAAGGCATTGGCACGGAATCCAGCACCTTCGATCGGCAACAACATCCCGGACAAAGCCTATGACAACAGAGGATTTGAAGATGAACATCCAGTATAAACTCTGAAGCTTAATGGACTGTATAAAGTGAAAGCATTTACACTTAGTATATTAGAGTGAAAATACTTTCAAAGGGGGGAATATTGGTGGAGGGTTAAAAATATAATTTCTGTATAAGTTAACCACGGGGTTAAGTTGAGGTATGTGTGGGAGAAGGAAAGTAGAGAACGTACAACTGGAACTTGACGCAGCTCGGCTTTGGAACAAGCGTCAGCTTCTGCAACCAGCTCCATGCTATTGTAACGACCGAATCAAGTGTGACTGCAACTCAGGGGATAATTGAGAAGCATTGTTTTAACCAAATCAAGTGTGGATCAGGGTAGAAGCGTAGGTATGATTTAAGATAGTAACTAAGGAATAGGATAATCAGTATCTAGGGGTGGGGGTTAGTTAACATGTGTATAATTTAAACTATAAAAATCACAAATCGACTCTGTATTTCTTGGACACCAGATTTGGGTGTATCATCACCCGTGTCCCGCGCGCTTGAATAAAGAACCGCATATGATCGCCTTCGTGTGGTTATATGTTTTTCCTATGCTAACAGGGTGTCAGTGCTTTTGTCATCTCCTGCAGGGCTACATCTTGCCTAGCCGGGAGGGGGGCCAGCGGCTCCCTATGGGCACCAGCATCACCCCAGTTATGGGGTTCCCTGCAAAAAAACTCTATTTCTAAAAGGCTGGGTGATAGCATGAATTGATGGGGTGAGGGGGTTGCATTCTTAGCAATTACCTAACTAGTAACTCTTTTAATATGCTAATAGGTGCTCTGCATTCTTCTCTGTGGGGATGTGGTGGTTGTCTTGCTATGGGGCCCGGGACAGGGATGACACAACCCCCCCCTCCGACAGGGGGTTTACCCATCTCTGGGAAACGCTGGGGGGTTCCAGTGCTCCCCATTTGCTCTGTTTGGAGCCCAGCCATTGTTCTCACCAGCAGCAGCTGTGCACGTCAGGGCCGCACGGCATGGCTGTGGCTGCCCGGCGGCTGGTGTTCTAGAGACATAACTCCGCCACATCCCAGGGCCACAGAAGCAACAGGGGCAGTCTTTGGAGCACTCATACCCACTGGGAATTCGTTCATAAAATTTGTGCGGCTAATGGTGCATTCAGTAAGGTTCTTGTACATCAGCCAATATATTAATTTACTTTTAGGGTTAGTAGCACCAATGGCTTACCATTAATGCCTTGAGGCTGAAACAGAGGCCCTTTTACAAGTTTCCATTCATTTGCATATAGCAATGCACCGTCCAATCAATAACCCCGAATCACCGAACACCCTCCTCTCGACTTGCCCTTCTCTTCCAGGTTGTTTATGCTCGGGCCTGGAGCTTGGAGACAATGTCCTTGAACAAGACTGCCCTACCCCCATCACCCCGTGAAGATCCTAGCACCACTCAGTGCTATCAGACAAAACAGAAAAACCCAGCCCTAAGGCATCACCATGAAGGACTGCCCAGTTTTAATTCTGTACTAAGGAAGTGTTCAACTAGAGCCAGAGTTGTCAGATCAAGAGGCACTATGAGACACTGATGGCTTCCTTATCTTCTTGCTGAAACAGTGCTGTGGTGAAGTTTTCAGTTTTCCCTCTCACATCTCATATTCTAGACAGTATTTTCTTTCCAATTTAAATCTTTTATCATCTGGCACCGAATCAAATGCAAAAATTAGAAACAGAAATGAAGTGCAAAAAGGCTTTTTCTACAAGTCTGTCATGTATAATTCACTGTCGAAATACACAAGACAGAGAGTCAAACAGACTTGATTAGCATAGCTGGTTTGATAACCAGGATGCCGTGGCAGGAACAAACAGAGCTTTGCAGATTACAGAAGATGGGATTAAACCTGCTTAAGGGAAGAGAGAAGATTCAATCAAGACTTCTGCAAGCAAAAGATGATGTAAAATGTATGAGTTGTCTGTATGATCTTTAACCTGATTATTGTAGTGGAAAATTGTTAACCTTCCTGAAATGGTATATAAGCTTTTGGAAAATCTGAGTAAAATCAAATTCTGATCACCAAATCAGTCTTCCCATCTCTCTATCAATTGCCAGTTACAGTTCACTAGAAAAGTGTATTTAGTGGTGGGTTTTTTCCTAGTATTAATAAAAATTCTCTCTTTAAATCATTATAAATGTTAACAAATACATACTAATGTTTTCTCATTGTCACACAAACACTTTACATATATTTAATAATACACACATATATTTTGTTTGTATCACAAAGCTAAATGGTCTTTTCAGTGGAATTGAGTACAGATCACAGCCACTGTGGGGATACGGCCGGGGTATCATGTTTTATGATCATATAACATAATGAAAAAAAAGAAAAATCAAACCCTAAAATGTAGCTCAAGATCAGATTGATAGTTTTTTCATAGACTTATGAGGTTAGATCCAAAATTTTAGCAAACACAAACACTTGCAGCATCTACAGCAACAAAAGTTTTCTAAGTGATCATTTCCAGTCTTTGTGGTCTAAAAACGCAACTGGTCAAAAGTTAAGCATTAACCAGCCTATTTCAAAACAAATCTACAGAGAAAAACTATATGCCTGCTAATTTTAGAAGGCTTGGAATTTTTTGGCTCTTCATTAGAAGACTTACTTGTTTTATTGTGTCCCAAGAGAAAACAAAAGGGACACACACAAAGAGATGGGAGTATCAAATTGACTAAGAAAGAACAGTTAAATGCAAAGGTTATCAAACTGACAAGTTATAAATAA
The DNA here is from genome assembly GCF_021018805.1 of Prinia subflava. Lineage (NCBI taxonomy): Eukaryota > Metazoa > Chordata > Aves > Passeriformes > Cisticolidae > Prinia > Prinia subflava. The sequence continues at coordinate 606,568 of NW_026960612.1, forward strand.
TTACTTTCTATGCATTTCTGTGCCAGAACACTTTGATATTATAGAAAAGTATGAAAAATATTTCATATGAATGCATAATATCTTTTCAGATTTGTTGATTCCTTTTAAGACTGCAGGTTTCAGTTTCTTATTTTAGCAAACATATACTTAAGTCATTGATGTAATTCCTAATAGAATTAAATCTAATTCATCTTGGCCATTCAAAATGTAAAGCTCAGTTTTATGGAAAAAAAAAAAAGCAAACCAAAACATAACCCTTTTTCTCCAACTAGTTCTGACTCAGAAGGCTGTTTAACCTCTTATCTTCTGCCACTTTATGCTTATCTTTTATATTTTATTTATATCAAAGGCATTAAAATTCTTAAGCATAAGATATATTGGTATCTCCCACAAGGCAGATTTGAAGACAAAATGTGTACACAATCCATTGAAAAAGTATTAAAAATATGAACTGAAACATAGGAGAGCTTATCTACTTGGGAATAAATCAAAGGAGTTCCACAAGCAGTAAACTGTGGTATAAAGCAGACCTGTGAAAAATATGGGATGTTAATTCGTGTTCTTATGGGTTATGGCATGTTAGAAATTATAAAAACCATTGTATAGGGGAATATAGTCTTAAGTTTCAGTCTGCCTTGAAAATGCACTGAGACAAGAAGCAGGCACCACCCTGGAGTTTAACATTTAGAAAGGAGACAAAGGATTTACAGAAAAACCCAGCTGTCTCCTTGGCATCAGGAGAAGACACATTAAGATAAGAAGACACATTAAGATCAGTCTTCCCCTCCCTGGATGACAGAGTTGTCAGATCATTATCTTCAGCCAACACCCTCATCCAAGCATCAGAACACCACCATTAGAGGACCATCATCATCATCATCTCCGGAGATGAACTTTTACCATTCATAAACTTTGGTGTCTATTCATTCATGGGAAACCAGAAATTGACACCTCGAAGTAGAGGAGAAACTCTTTTCAGCTAAGCCGGAGACAACTATGAATTTGAATAACTAGCTTGGAAACAAAAGGAATATGAGGAAATTTTTGCCAGAGGCGGAATAAAGTGTATAAAAACTAAGCCCCGAACAAGGCCAATTCGTGAACTCAGGGGGGACGGCAGTTGGCCAGATACTGAGTCCCAGTTCACCCTTGACATTTCCCGGGTAAAATAGTCAAGTATCTCCGCTGCGGGTGGTTTTACCGAAATTCTGTAATTCGATCCTGTTTGATAAACTAAAAATTATATTTTAATTGGATTATTGTATTGGCATTTATAACAAGACCCATTTCTTTAAACTGACTGCTTACATCTTCCTCCAACATTAAAATGTCAATTCCCCTTCTTAGAGTAATTTTCATGAATTTTCTATTAACTTCGTGATTTTAACGTAGAAGGTCTGCATATTAGATACTGTATCTACTATGTTGATTGTATAAAGTCTTCTGAACCACGAATAGATAAATCCAGAACAAAGTAAACCAGGAATTACCAATCTGCCTGTGAGGATGGGTTGACAAACAGGAGGAAACAGCTTCATTGTGTGAATCAGCTTAGCCTAGTCACTCACAATGTCCTTCAAATGAATAATTCTATACTCTTTTAGGATTTTATTACCTCACTTAAGTTGATATTTTAAGGCTTATCTTGCAAGCTTTAGTTTACCTTCGTGGATAGTTGAACTTGACTCTATTTTGGATGAAGCCGTAGCAGCAGAGGGAGATGACAAAGGCTGCCTGTGCCCTGAGGCAGTGTTCAATCACCATGTCTGTGGCCACCCCGCAGGGGTGCAGGGCCACCTACAGCAGGAAAAACAACAACCAAGGAAACAAGAAAATTCATCATTGGAACATTCTAAACACAATCCAGATTTTTTGGTTGGCTGAGTTAATTAAATGCATGAGGAAGTTTTTGCAACTAAAGCTGTTACACCATAGGCCTGCTCCTTAATTCTCCAGTTTTTCATTCCTCTCCCTCATATCTATGTTGAGGAAAATTTAGGGTTTATTTCATTAACAAGGAACCAACACTGAAGAAGGGTCACTCACCAAAAGCACTCAAAAAGCATGTGCACTTCACTGTGATATCAAATAAACTAAAAACAAATCTCCAGAAAAATAGCGGTTGTGGAATACATAGTAACAGAAAAACTGTGCAGTGATTTGTCAAAAGTTTTTGTCAAGCAAAAAGAATTTAGAAATACAAAGAACTATGTCAAAAGTGGATTTCAACTGAGCAGTAAGAGAAGAAACAGATACACCTGAAGGTCACTGTTATGAACAAATTTCCCAGTCGGGAGGGGCTGGGCTATCCCTGTCCTAGCCCCATAGCGAGACAGTCGCTCCATCCCCCCAGAGGAAAACACAGAGCACCCATTAGCATATTAAAAGAGCTCTGAGCTCTCAGAATGCAACCCCCCCCTCCTCCCAATTTGTGCCATCACCCAGCCCTTTAGAAAAATGGGGGTTTTTCCTTGTTTCAGAGAACCCCATAGCTGGGGTGAGGCTGCTGTCCCTCGAAAGCAGCTGATCCCCTCCCGGCTAGAGGTAACCCCCACACCCCAGCAAGTTTGAAGACAGAGGGAAGCTGCCCTGAAGAAAAGTTGTCTGGCAGCATTTTCCTACCTCATTAAAATGTGAAAAGAAGCAGCCCATACCTAGATAGCCCTCTCATTGTTCTCTGTAACTACCTCCTTCGGCAGCTGCTGCAGCCGGGACAAATGCATGTGCATTTGTATATGCAAATAAAACTGCCCCTGTGAATCCTGGGAGGGTTTTTTAGAGAAACTGCACCCCAAGACAAGAAGTTAGATGCGTCAGAGGAGAATTAGAGAGTGCCCTGGCCGAGCAAGAAGTGGACGCACCCCCTGGCCTGGTTTGAAGATTCACTATGACCTATGAGGAGATTGGATGAAATGGGAACCGGCTAGCTGAGGTGACTGAGTCAGACGAGGGAAACTCAAGGTTTTTCCCTGAGGGTAAAGAGCTGACTCTGCACTCCAGTGGCAGACCTCTCACCACTCTGCCTTCTGATGGTTGACCCGAGAGAACTCCTAGCTGTTCCTATGGGAACAAGGACTCAGCTTCTACTGTTTGCAGTGGAATGATGAACTGGGACAGCACCTGCTCCTTCGGATGGCTGCAGCAGCGTGGAAAACTCCGATCGGACTCTGCAATCCTGCTGATGACTTTAATAATGAGCTGAATATTAATAAAGGCATATGCCCAGTTCTTTTCAGTCACATTTAAAGGAAAAAATGATAATTAAAATTATAATCTAAATTACAAATTTAGATAATTTGATTTTCAAGTATTTAGTAAAACCTATAGGAAACAAACATTGGAGCTGGAGGAGGCATCAAATACAACTTGCCCTCCTTTAATTTTTTCCCCTCTCCTTATTCTTTTATTTCTTTTTCTTATTGAGGGGCTCTTCAACTAAAACTATAGTAACATTTGATCACAACTACCTGCCAGCATTGACGTGTTTGGGCAACACACAGGTTGCACCCAAATTCTTCCTGCTTTCCTACAGAAAAGCAAGTTACTGCAGTACCCAATATATTGCAAGGGAAGAGGCAGCTCTCTCCTATCTATACCTGGGATGCCAAATGCACCACTGAAATGGGACATTACCTTCTCTGCCCTCTCCCATGTGCTCAGTACCACAAAGAGTAAGCCTGATGCATACTTAAATTAAGGACATTTTGGAAGAATATTTTTGATTTTATGCAGCAGTGTGGATTTATAAAACAACATTGTTTGCTTTGCTTTTTGTTCACTGCACATTTAGAGAAGAGGTTTAAGACTGCACAGCTCAGATTTCAGGGTTCAAAGCTGTTCCTCAAGGTAGAGCAACTGGAAGATAAAACTTTGCTCTCAGATAAAGATTAATACAAAGTCTTTTTTGTTTCCAGTCTGCTTGCTGTAAGCTCAGCTGAAGAGACCATTAATCATCAACTGAACTGTAGCTGCATATAGATGGAAACAAATATTCTTGTCTCAGGCAGAACATTAAAAAATTAACAAGAAAATAATTTCACAATGAAAATTTCTGCTCATATGAATTTAACAACAAAAATCTAGTTTAAGATCAGAAACAGATTCTTAATATCACAGCAATCAGATTATCATAGAATGTAATTATAGTTACTTCCTCATCTATCCAAGTGGAAAACAAAGCTCTCTGCTTTGCTTGCAGAAAAAGAGACCTTAAAACAGCATCAGATAAACCAGTGGCTTTGCTGAGCCTGTATGACCTGTTACACCAGCTGATTTCTTCTTTGGCTTTCTGAGAACCCATTTAGTCAAGAAAAAATCCCAAATGAAATTAAAGACAAAGCTTTCTCAGGATACCCTATATATTGAACCCACTGTCTGAAACAAAATAAAATGTGAAGACTAATGCAGATATTTGGAAATGAAGGCCTGGAAAAGAAGAATTTCCAAGTGAATTCTTCTGACATATGCTTTGATATCTCCCTTGTAACAAAACTTGAAAGAGAGAATATAATATTTTTTTATTAAATAAAAACTCCACAGAGTCAACATTGTATTAACCTTTAAAATAGGCCCCCAGAAATTAAGACAGGAATTCCAATGACCACAAAATTGGAGACTCATTTAATAAAACATTCAGTGTATTATTCATGAGATCCTGATATTTTGAAATACCTCTCTAGTTTACCTACTGAGATTTATATGACAATGTAACACAGAAAATAAAGCTAGAGAATTGGAAATTTACACTTGGAAGGACTGGGCTAAAACCATTTATTCTCTCCTCTTTCTCCTGCACTAAATTTCTTTTCCTTTCTTAAATAAACCAACCAAAGAGTTAAACAGCACTGTTCATGTACCATAAACCTTCAACATTACCCATCCTCAGCTACAGTCAAAACAGGCTTTTAGATGGATGATTTAAAGAACAGTCAGTCTTGCATGGAAAGCTTGCACCTTGCCACAGAGGTTCATATTCTATTAACATCACAAAAACACTAGATGACAGGAATATTTACAGAGCTACAAAATACTATTTACGCCTTATTCTTCACTAGGGCTGCAAAATTCTAGATGGGACATTAATATCATTTACTTTCACGGTCTGTAAGGACAGACAGAATTTTATTCTGTCATGTGTATCAGTTGTTTTAAGAATAATTAATCAGGCACTGAAGTTTTGAAGTGGAAAAGTTATAATCACTTACCCCAACATTAAAAGACCCATTAAAATAGTCCAAATTTGCTTGAATGAACCAAATGTTGTTTAAACCTAGTTCATCACTTCTGTCTTTAGCACAGATCAGAGACAACTCCTTGTTTTATATGAGTGCCACCTAGATTTCACACATAGGAGAAAGTAAGGCAAAAATAATACTGAGTAATCGAAGTACAACATTACCAAGCAGAAAACTTTGTAGTTTGTTGAGAAAACCTCTGAATCTCTTGTGGCACAGTCTGAGATCTACAAAATGCTCCTGGAAATCCAGGAACAGTCGAAGGCATTTAATACTTGCCAATGTTAATCAGCTTGAAAATATTTTATATTGTCCTACAACTTTTGTCTTCTCTGGAAAGCACCGCACACATTTGGGGATTATGATAAAGAATTTGCATGTTTCAAACCAAAGTCCTCTGCTGAGACAACTGTGACTCCTATGTGTCTTCTCTACATACACATCTTTTAAAGATGATTACCAGAAATCTTTTTATTGAGAATTTACCTGACATGATGGCATCATATAAGCAAGAACAATTCCAACATGGCCCTGTGAAAACAAACAGAAACAACAAAATCTGAGTCACTTTTCAGTGACTGATACAGTTCCCTGTTGTTCACTCGTTACATGATGAGCATCCCCGTACCAATGAGTGAATCTTTGAAAGCAGCTAAAATTTCAGCATTTGCACTTCTGCTTTGCTTTGTGGCATCAACCACCTAGAACTGCAAAGGTGAAAGCTGACAGAAATTGCGCCACATAAACAAAAATATACATTACCCCTCTACTGCAAAAATCCACAATCAAATCTCCAGGTTTCACGAGCTTTGTCACTGCTGCTACCAAATTATTCAGCTGCTGCTGCTTCCCGAGAGCCCGGTCTTTAGACATCTTTCCTAGGGATGACAAAGAAAATGCCTAAGAAGTGATCAGCAGTTCTCAACATTGACAATTTTATATGAGTAACTGCAAAGCAATGCAAATGCAGTTTATAGCTGAGATTAAAAATGACTGGAAGGCTTAGGCATCTTAATCCACTTCAAGCTAAATTCATATTTAACACATTAAATATTTGGTAGAACCTTCTCCAAAATTAACTTTCTAGTCTTTGCTGTTAATGTATCCTTACGAATAAACTCATATAAAATTAATGTAAAGCAATCAAACTCATGTAAGGTCTGGCCTAATTCTCCTCCAGTCCTGTGATTCATGCCCAGAGACAGAGTTCAAACACATTCACAGTAAGGTTGCCAAAATAAATCCTCATTTACTGTGTCTATATACACTATCCTTAAGCATTTTGGTTTTAAAACCTGTACTCTTTTTACTGTCAATTTTTACTTTTCATACTAACCGGCCCGATTTATTTAAATGACTGCATGTGCAAGGAGGTACTTCTCAAAGTGACTATTTCTACATAGCAAAGACTGGCTTTCCATCACATCTGTAACTACCAGAACTGGGAAAACTATTATTACTTTCAAATGTGCTTGATAAAGTCCAACAGAGTTGCTTCAGATATAATGAATTTGTTGAGTCAGCACTCATGTATTTGTAAGGCTGTGCTTAGTCTCAGTGGGGCTGAGTGCTGACAGACCTATTAGAGACTCTTTTTGCTTGTTCAGAAAGCAGAGTTTGACATAGATATTGACAGCTCATCTTCACAATAAGAAAAAAATACTGAAACGACTCTTCGGTATTAAGTACAACTGCTAAAAACACCATCAAACTTCCATACTGTGTAAAATTAGCAAATAGATTCTAGGATCCCTAAAAATGAAAAAGTAAAATGGTAACAGGTTTCATCAGCAAAAACAGATCCACTACTCAGTTAGTCGACCTCATGAGTATTAAATTAGTAAGAAAAAGAATTTTTTAAGAATTAGCCTACAGTCTTCAAAAACACTAGCAATTAACTCTTCATGGTCACCAACCAACAAGGTTCAACCTCCTTTACTGTGCAGGCAATAAGTAGCAAATACTCCCTTGAAAGAAAGATAAAATTAATGGTGGAGGGTTAAAAATATAATTTCTGTATAAGTTAACCACGGGGTTAAGTTGAGGTATGTGTGGGAGAAGGAAAGTAGAGAACGTACAACTGGAACTTGACGCAGCTCGGCTTTGGAACAAGCGTCAGCTTCTGCAACCAGCTCCATGCCATTGTAACGACCGAATCAAGTGTGACTGCAACTCAGGGGATAATTGAGAAGCATTGTTTTAACCAAATCAAGTGTGGATCAGGGTAGAAGCATAGGTATGATTTAAGATAGTAACTAAGGAATAGGATAATCAGTATCTAGGGGTGGGGGTTAGTTAACATGTGTATAATTTAAACTATAAAAATCACAAATCGACTCTGTATTTTTGGGCACAAGATTTGGGCACTGTATGCCCCTGTGTCCCACGCGCTTGAATAAAGAACCGCATATGATCGCCTTTGTGTGGTTATATGTTTTCCTACGCTAACAAAATCAAGCTTGAATCAACAGGTCTTTTGCCTGCTCTACCTCTATATTTTGAGCTTGGTAGGCAGAATTACAGAAACACAGCAAGCTGTGATGTGGCCTGCAGAGAATGTTTCTTAGCATGGCTAACTAGTCCTTCATTACAGCAAACAGGCAATAAAGTCAACCAAAACTTCTGCATCTAAAAATACTACAGTTCACTTTGCATTTCAGAAGCTCTGTGATAGTAAACAATATTAATTGCTGTCTTCAAGAACAATAAGAAAAGCAGTAGTCTGAAATTTAGCCCTACAAGGCAAAACCTTGAAGAACTTGACATTTTTATACAAAACACTGAAGGGCCTCCATAAAATGATTTGCTCCCTTCTTGAGAACCCAACTAACAGATTGCCATACAGCCCCAGAAAATTAATTTTCAATTAACGATTACAACAAAAATATTTTATTTGGCTTCACAAATCCAACATTAGTGTTAATTCAGCCCATGTCAAGCAGAACTTTAACTTTTCTGTGGCACTCAGAGGTCTTGCACTTTGGCACAAATAAATATTAACTTTTCAGAAAGCTAAGCCCCCTTTATTTCTGTATTATCTTGGTCAGCATTCAAGTTCATATAATCCTTTAGTCCTCAAATAATCCTTTCATATTTATCAAGTTAAACTTGAAAAGGCACTAAAGTACCCTTAAAAACCCCAAACCCTATCTATCACCTCTAAGAATTTAACCATATTCAAGTTTCAAGTCCTATCACAGTACATCTGAACACGCAGCTACCAACACATACATATAACAAACAGTATGTGCATTCTCCTATTACATACAGTAGGATTGCATACATCTATTGTTTTATGTGAAAAATGTGAAATGATTAATTCATGTTCTTATGGTTAATTGAAAAACTATAAAACTGTATAAATGTGTATTGTATAAAGTATATGTTTCAGGAGACCTTGTAGCAGTTGGTGAAATTAAAAATGTTGAAACAGCAGGCACCACCCTAGAAACTCCCATTCAGAAAGAGACAAAAGGTTTACGGGAAAACCGGCAGCCTTCTCGAGCACCGGGAGGAGACCCATCAAGATAAGGTAGCCAAGTGATCCGCACCTCAGCTGACACCCTCACAGATCATCAGGCACCGTCATCCATATCTCAACCATTCATCAGCCATAAGGATCTATAGAATTTGGACATTAACATATGAACTGAGAAAAGAACTCTTTCCAGCCTGGTCAGAGAAACCCTTGAATTTGAATAGCTAGCCGGGAAACAAAAGGAAATATGGGGAAATATTGCCAAGGGCAGAATAAAGTGTGTAAAAACCAAGCCCTGAACCGGGCAAATTTGTGAACCGTAGGGGAGATAGCAGACTGCCAGGTTCTGTATCTCATGGTTCACTCTTGGCATTTTCTCAGGAAAAAGACTGTCAAGTATCTCCGCTGTTGGTGGGTTTATCGAAATTCTGTAATTCGATCTTTATTAATAAACCAAATTATTATTTTAATTGGAATATCATATTAGCATTTATAACATTTTGGTGCCCAACGTGGGGCCAGTTTTGGAAAATCTGTGGACCCCCGTATCTGACTGGGAGGTGCCCCACTGTAAAAAGCGGCTTGGCAGATCAGGATAAGTCCAGCAGAACCTACTAGCTAAACGAACCCAAAAACCACAACAGCGGAAGGGTAAAGACAAGCTAGCTTGGGTGAACTCAGGAACTCAGCAGGGAAGAGTCCCTGGTAACCGCGGTATTGTTTCACTCGTAAAAATCTACGTGCACAAAGAATCCACACAGGAAAAGGAGACCGTGAGTAACGTGTAGTTGGATGGGGTGACCTAGCGAATGAGAACGTGTGTGTGTGCGTGAATGAGATGTGATATTATCACGAAGCGAGAGCGAACCTCAAGACCAGGGTTCCGTTGTCCCACGAGGGGCGAGGCCAGTTGACAGAGAAGCGTGTGAATTTGTGAGATTTGTGTGAGTGTCTCCCGACGGGGAGGTTGGTGGTCACCAGGAGTCTTGAAAGAAAGAGGACGTCCCTCCGAGTTCGGGGACTAGTAAGCCTTCTTGACTGCGACCGTAGGGTCGGTTAATTTTTTTTCAGTGGCGGTTGTAGAGCCCGCCGTTAACAGAACCTCCACGGAACGGTCCTCCGGTGGACTACTAAGTTAACAGCACCAAGTTCAGAAGGACTCGGGATTTAATTTTTGTGTGTGTTAACCCATCAAAACTTCTGTGCAACGGGAAGGATGGGGTCGTATCTCGAAGACTCTTTAAGGGAAACCTCAGCGGGAGCTACTCTTGAAATCCCCCGGAAAAGTCCACTAGGAGAGCTGTTGCAGGGCTAGCAACAATGCCCAATTAGGAGAAGGGCATCTAAAGATCAGATGATCTATTTATGTATGAATGTTTGGGGAGAAAAGGAGATACGGAAAAATCTTATATAGCCTGTGTTTAGTACTTTTGACGAATGGGCATGGGAAGCTCTGTGAGACTATGTAGCAAAGAAGAAAAGGAGAGAATTTGAAGAATTGACATATGTTCTGTTGTAGTACTAGGTACGAGTAAAGCTGTATTCTGACCAAAGGGAAATACTGGGTAAACTGGACTACGAGATAAGCTGCTCTCAGAGCTCGGTGGCCAAAGCGCTGTCTGCCCCAACCCCCACCTCTTCCTCCTCCCCAGCCTCCTCGGTGACAGCATTAGCACTGTCATCCGAGATCCATGCGGAACCACGGGCTCCGCAGCCGCTACCCTCCTCTCGCTTGAGGGTATCCCCGAGAGGGAACCCATTCCCCCCTTCTGGTCCCGACCCCAAACCCTGGCCACCGACACTAAACTATAGAGAGAAAAGAAAGAAGGGTAAGAAAAAGGAAGGGGGAAGAAATAAATTAAATAATTATACACCAGGTAAAGCCCTAGCTAAAACCTAGACCCCCGAAGACGATCTAGGACCTGAGGGAGATTCGAGATGAGACAGTTAGTGTGGCGGCAGGAGCGATCCAGGAAGAAACATGGGAAAAGACAGTTAAGCTAAGCAGCAGAGCTAAACAGAAATTACCTAAAGTGAACTAGAATGCATTAGAGAACAACTAGTGGTGCTGAGATGGGTATAAGCCAGAATAGGAAATTTCTCGCCAGCCCGCTAAAAGAGAAAAAGATAGAAAAAAGACTTAAAAAGAATTTCTCTTACTCTTTTCTTTAGTAGTGATAGATCTTTCTACTTCAAGCTAGATACGTTTTGAAGACTCCCTACAATTGTGTACTTTGCTTTAAAGAGGGTTTTTTTCGAATGAAAGCAGCAAGAGTTTCTTAGTTTTTCCCTAGCATGGGAAAAAGGAACCAAACCCCCACAGGCAAAAGAGCGAACTCAGGTTCCTAGTTGCCGAGAGACAAGGGAAAAGCAGCAAGTTTTTTGCAGCAGCAGAGCAAGCAGCATTTTTTTCCCATGGCAGCATAGAGCTGTAGTTGACTAAGAGTCTTAAAAAGCAGTAGCTAAAATGTCTTTTGTAATCAGATAGAATTGATAAGGTGAAGAGAAAATTTTAAAGAGCTTTTTCCTCTTGTTTAAATGTGGGATTGCATTTTATGGAAATGGTTTGCTCTGGCTCACCCTTGGAAAATGTATGGTTTATCCCAAGTCTGTATCCTCCCTGCAGTATCCTGTATCTGTAACCTCATTGGCTGGAGAATGTTACCGCGCCCCTTTGAACCTCTGTGATAAGAATGCTAAGGCAGAAGGCTCTGCCCCTCTTGCCCCTCTACCCCTGGAGGCGTCCGGACGCTCCTCTCTCCTCTCCCCCCCTTCCCCCTCCCCCCTCCCCTTTCCCTCTCCCTCAGTGAATAAACCCTCACCTCATCAGCATCCCACCGGCATCTGAGTCTCCTTGCCTGCCAGCGCGGGAACACCACGACCTCAAAAGACCCCGGGGGTCTCCGGGGGGCACTCCCCGGGGACCCCCCATAAATTTAAACAACAACAGATGGCGCCCAACGTGGGGCAACAGCATCAGCGACCCTGAGATAAGATGGACCATGGTAACTCCGTTTCTGTGCCGTCTCCGGTGGAGCGGCCGTTCTGGGCCATCGCGGCCCGGGGCGGCCCCTCCCCCACCGCGCAGAGACCTCGTGAGCCACCACGCGGCCATCCCACCACCGCCGACCAGCCCGGCGCGGACCCGGGTCCCAGCCCCTTGGGGCCTCGGCCCGCCTCGGCGCTGCGTGGGCTGTGCAGCCCCGCCGGGCGGCGCGGCTCCGCCACGGCGAGGCTCCGGCGTGAGCCCCGGCGCGGCGGGACCGCTGCTCCGGCGCGTGGCAGCGGCGCGGCCCCGGCCCGCCTCGGCTCGGCGGCGCGGGCTGCGCGGCAGCTGCGCGGCACCCTCCGGTCCGCGGCAGCCGCGGCGCGGGCGGCGAACCGGCGGCGGAGCGGCCCCGGCGGCGGAGCGGCCCCGGCGGAGGAGCAGCCCCGGCCCGGCACGGCCCCGGCGGCGGAGCGGCCCCAGCCCAGCGGGACCGCGGCGCGGGGCAGTCCCGGCGGAGCCAACACGTGGCCCCAGCCCCGCCGCAGCGCGTGCGGGCCCCAGCACCGGGAGAAGCCGCGCGGAGAACAGGCGCCCCTCCCCCCGCCCGGCAACAGCGGCGAAGCAGCCCTGGACAGCAGCGAAAGGAACTCAGCCAGACGGCCATCAGAGAAGGAAAAAGCAGTCTTCAGTTGTGCCCAAGCCCCGCACCTTCCAAAACTCGGTTTTGTAAATTGTGTAACCTCCTTCCTTACCCTTACCCCCTCCTCCCCTCGCTGCTCCTTCTCCCTAACCCCCTTCCCTTAACAAACCCCCGAGAGTTAACCCCTTCCTGCTAAACCCGGCACGGCATGGCTGACACCACGTGCTGCGCTGTGACCGCATGGCCACCATGGCCACGTGCTCTCAGTCCCATCTTCCGCTTTTCAAGTCCCACAAGGTAAACGCTAAGAAACCAAACCCCAAAGCTAAAGTGAATTTGTAATACCAGTTTTGCAGCCTTGTATAATTGTTAATGCTACTTCGATTCCCTTTCCCTGTTTTTCTGCCCCTGTCCCTTGCTGTTCTGGCCAAACAGCAGGGTGTCCCAAACCCCTCCATTTCCTTCCCATCCCCATGAAGTAGTTTTTACAATTATGCCATTCTAGCTTTTGTGTGTGTTCATATTGCAGATTCCCCTGTTTTCTAATTTAGAAAGCAGAGGCCTTTTCAGGTCACAAGTGTGGATCCAAGGGAAGCAGTTTTTAGACTGTCTTCTTGTAAAGCGCGAATCAGTGGTAGATTACTGAATCGATAACGCTTTTTGGGTTTATACTGTCCTCAGTTAGTTCTCAGGGTGATTGATAACCTGATAGAGTGTCTGAGAAAGTATTTGACGGTTTTTGTAGTTTTTTTTCTTTTGTTTTTCTTTTGATGACCTAAAACTGGGGGTCTTTTGTTAGGTCTCTGACAGTTCTGGTGCAAGTATGGACGAAAAAAATCCCCAGTGGGTACATATGGACGAATGTAAACAATTGCATGCAGAGTGTAGGTCCTTTCGGTTGAACCAGATGGAAAGTGAAAGGAGTGATTTGGCTCAGATCCGTGGGTGAGAATCTGAGGCCGTGTGTGGAGCCCGGGGAACTCCACGTGTTTTCCTGTCCCTGGAATGGGAGCAGAGGTCAGCGCCTCAGCCTAAGCTGGGGGCTGTGGTGGTCTGAAAAGCCAGTTGGAAAAGACTAGACACTATTAGGCCAGTCACGCTGGAAAGGCTCAAACAAATTTGTTAACTTGTTTCAAATCTTGCAATATAAACTCACATAACCCGTCTACTGCAATTACAAGGTCAGATCAACTGTTCACCTTATAACATAATCCTTACTGCAATTGTATTTGGTTTCATGCTGCAAAACTGTAATTACTGTTTCATTTCTTAAATTATTAATTGTCATATGTCATATTTCTCTTCTCACATTTTAAAGAAAAAAAGGGTGACTTGTGGGATTGCATTTTTTGGAAATGGTTTGCTCTGGCTCACCCTTGGAAAATGTATGGTTTATCCCAAGTCTGTACCCTCCCTGCAGTATCCTGTATCTGTAACCTCATTGGCTGGAGAATGTTACCGCGCCCCTTTGAACCTCTCTGATAAGAATGCTAAGGCAGAAGGCTCTGCCCCTCTTGCCCTTCTACCCCTGGAGGCGTCCGGACGCTCCTCTCTCCTCTCCCCCCCTTCCCCCTCCCCCCTCCCCTTTCCCTCTCCCTCAGTGAATAAACCCTCACCTCATCAGCACCCCACCGGCATCTGAGTCTCCTTGCCTGCCAGCGCGGGAACACCACGACCTCAAAAGACCCCGGGGGTCTCCGGGGGGCACTCCCTGGGGACCCCCCATAAATTTAAACAACAACATTTAAAGTTGTTTAGATAGTGGTGAGAGTTAAACCCTTTAAAGTAGATAAATAACACTCTAAAAAGGTCAAGATTTTTTTCCTCTCTTCGATCACCTGATTTTGTAGGTTATAAACAAAAGGATTAGAATTAATTTGTCTAAATATAGTAAAAGAGTGCAGATTAGTTTTTTTAGATAGCTTACTCTCCCTCCTTTCTGTTAACTGGTGTCAAGAATCAGCCACCAGAAGTCACACCTATATGTCTGTGTGGGAGAATGTATATATGGGATTCCCAGTTTCCAAAGGTTTTTAAGATGACTTTGAAGACTGATGTGTTTTCTGCTAATTAGAACTGTGTGGGCGAAGCTCAGTGAGATCACCTTGAAGAGGCATGTGAAAGCTTGCTTTGTAGTTATTAACAATTTAGAAAGTTATATATTTCATGTGTAAAAAGATAAGTGTAGCTGTTTTTGAAAGCCTAAAATAATGAACACGGTAGTTACTCGTTTGTTGCATGGGAGGGTTTCTGTGTGCCTAGGTCGTTTTACAGGTATAAAGTCACTAAAGGTCTTACAACATCTTAGTATCCAAATAGAGTAATTTATTTGTACAAAAGCACATATCTGAAGGCATAAGAGTTCTGAGAGCGGCCTTATTCTACAATCAATTATAAACCTAGGCAAACAAAGTCTAAACAAGACAATAACCAAAGCATAGAAATCTTAACACACACAACTCTAATGAGACAGCAAACAAAGCATAGAATTCCTAACAAGCAAAACTAGTAAGACTATAAGCAAAGCATATAATTTACAGCCTCAGGGTAAAGCAACCTCTTATTACTGTCAGCGTTTTCAACCACTGGGATCACACTAGCAGAGAGGAATCGATCACAAATTTCAGACAGGGATCTCAGCCACAGGGATCATGGCAACAAAAGGGACCCCAAAATTCCGAGCCAACTCAGAGCCCTCGACCGCAGGGACACGGGTACAATGGGAAATCCCGAACTGCACAGAGCTCCCGTCCGGGGATTGCGAGGGCAGTGAGGGCCCCGGGGTCCCTCCCCACGCAGAGTCCCCGGCTGTCTCGACCAGCGCTCCGGTGGCAAGTGCTGCAGGGGAAAAGGGGGAACCCCGGGGCCCAGGTCCCTTGGAGCGGGGACCGCGATGTATAATACCTTTAGAAACCCGTCTCGGCTCCCTGTCAAGGATCGTTCCTCAGGTTGCAGAAAATGGAGGTTGGATCGATGGATCGAATTGATCAATCAATCGATCCCTCCAATCCACTGACCGACCCAGCGGCTTTTTATCCCAAATTGCAAAATGCATATTCATATTTTTTATCTACACACTAACCAATCTAGGTACAATTCTAAAGTTCGTAAAACTACGAAAATCAGCATCAAAACCTACGCACATAGCATATCTATTAACGTAAAACTCTATCTTACTAGCATAAGGTTCTACCTTGTTGTACATAAAACTCATACTAAAAATTATAAACAGTACCCTACTCTATTTTTGTTATGTCTGTACTCTATCACTAAGCCTGAAGCTGTGTCCTTCTACACTGAACTAGGACTTAGGGCATGAAAGACTTAAGGCTCAGGGTTAGATTTCTACTTTATGTATCTAAAGCTTTTATATATTCTAATTTTTCTAATGGTTTTAATTCTATCTCTGTACTTTTCACTCTCTGTGGAGGATCCATGGAAACATGGACTCCGACATGTCTAATTTAAAATTAGTCTTGTTAAACAAATTGAAGAGGAATAGATACCCACACTGAGCTCTCCACGCCTTTACTGCTAAGATTGTGACAAAGGTAGCTCATTAATGTTTGAAATAGTTGCTACCCTTTTAAGTCAGATTGTTGACTTAAGTATGAAGTAGTAATACAGCATTTGTGGGGACTGGCAATGTAGTGCAAGGAGTTTTTTTCTGCTGCTTAAGTTTTTTATATCGAAGCATGTGACCAGTAGAGTCCAAATAAAAGCTACTTATAAGAAGTAGTATTTGAGGGGTTGGAAACAAAATCTTTCTGCTAGAATAGTATTAGAATAGTAACCAAATTCAAGGCCCTTGCTGAAAACTAGAAGCTGAAGACTAGAAGTTGTTTTTGTCAAAGGTTAACTTCTGCAAGTTGATTAGATGCACGGAGGACACACTGTGTTCATAATGTTGTTCAAGTCTTGTTGCACAGAAGTAGCTGTAAAGCCAAGCTAGACAGAGTTAGTAGGGAAGTTTCCCTCCCTGTAGTAAGAAGATTAGAATAAAAATAAGCTCTAAAGTCTTTAAAGTCACATATGTGCCCAAGTAATTTACTTAGAAAGAATTATGAGCTGTGATTTCTCTGCGTTAGTAGCTACAAGGTTTTTTTTCTCCTTCTTCTTTTCTTTGTAATTCCTATGAACTTTTGTCTAAGGGGAAAAAGATTTTTTTTTCTTTTTTTCTTTTCTATTTACTGATTTCTTAAAGGAAATAGCTAGCATTGTGCCTTTGATATTATGTCTAGTGTACTTGCTCACCAATTTAGGAAATATAAATCCTAAAGTTGCCCTGATACCTGTATTTCAAAAATAGAGAATAAGTAATTTATAAGAAGTAGCTTTTGTGTCAAGAATAGTTAATGTTTGCTTGGGGACCTTCAAACCCCGTATTTAAGTTGAATAATACACAAGAATGGGTGGCAAATACAGGAAGTTTGCTTTAGTTTAAAGAAAATAGTCATAGGTTAACTTGAGTTTTGTTTAGAAATAGAAGCTAAGTTTGTAGAAATTTTTTGTCTAGAGTAAAAAGCAGTAGGGTTAATGTTCTGAAAGCTGCACTAGATAAAGCTGTCTAGTTACTAGAGCCTGAATTTTAAAGTAACTCTTAGCCTTAGAAAACTTTCCAGTATTCTAAGTTTCAAATTTAAGCAATGCATAGTATATTACAGAGTATTTTAGTACTTTTTTTCTCTAGCTTTTGATGCTTTTCATCCAAAACAAATTAGTTAGTCTTACTACTTGTCTTGGTTTGAAAGACAGATATCTGCTAGGAAGGGGGCAGGACCTCTCTAGAGGTGGAGCAAATCTCCTCCCTCCAAACTATTCTAATTAAAAAAAATTAAAGGAGCTTTCAGACAGAGGTATGGGGATAGGAATAACAGTTCTTTACTAGTATATATGACAAAACAACAAACTAACAACAACTACAGCATCAATAATAAACAGAACCAAGAACTTTGAGGGCTTTTCACAGAAAGCCTGAGACAGTTTCATCTCGATGCCCCTGCGGGACTCCGAGAGGCCGAGCTGGAAGGGAGGAAAGTCCCGGGCCGGTGGATGAGATGAGGAGCTCTGTGCTGGCAGCTGAAGTGGCAGGGGTGTCCCGGCAGGGCTGGGCAGTGTAGGGCTACAGAGTAGCAGGGGAACTTCAAAGCTCCGAAGAAGCAGCAGCGGTGGGGGGAGGGCTGGAGAAAGCGAGCTCAGGATTCCCGGGAACAGGAGCAGATGACGATAGATTTCCCAGGACGAGACAGAGGCAGAGTGAGGGCCGCAAACTCTTCCTGTAGCAGGGGGCAGCCTGACCGTCCTCCTTGGCGCTGAGAGCAAGAGTGAGCTCCCCTCCCCCAGATCTGTCTTTTTGCCTTTCCCAAAGCTCATCATCTCTCCCCTCTGAGGGACACTCCCAGGGACTCAAAAACAATAGGTGTAGCCTTGTGCTGCTATGTCCGTCAAGTACTCCTTTTTGTTCTGACTAAGTAGTCATCAAGGCCTCTTGGAAACTTATGGGAAAAAAATTCTCTAAGTGAAAAAAACCCCAAATCTAACCCCCAACACTACTCTTTTTACTTTCTTTTATATATATATAAAAGCTAAAGAACTCAGATTCTCAACAAGCTATGAGAAGTGTCTGAGGTGATGCCATTTCTATAATAATCATGTAATATGTGTAAAGCAAGACATTGCTGCTAGTGTTATGTGTACCTTTTGTTTTTATTGCTTCTGTATGCTTAGTTTATTTTGAGAAATTGAGATACTACATATGTTATAAAAGATTAAGATCTGTCATTTGTAGAAACAATTCTTTAGCTTTTCTATGCCTTGTTAAAATATTACCCAAGATTATAATTGAGATCTTAAATGTTATCTTGTTTAAATACTGATTTTACTTAAGTAGCTCTTCTTCATTACAAGCGTATTACCTAAAGCTAGTCTGTGGGATTATAAGTTGTCTTAATGCTTATTTACATATTGTATAACACCCAAGCGTAGATAAGCACTTTTGGATGTATCAGAAATATATACATAAGTGTTGTTTGTCAATATTATTATTATAAATCTCATTTAATAAGAAGTAAAATTCCCTTTCTATTAGTACAAAAAGGAGATTCTAGATTGTGTTTTAAATTGTATTTTAAATTGTGTGCTGAATTGTTTTTGTACAGAACAGAGATTGTGAGTTGTGTGTAGAATTGTGTGATAGATTATTTTTTGTATAGAGATGATGTGGGAATTATGAACTAGAAAAGCTCATTCAAATATTCAAATAGTCTGAATAATAGCCATAGCAAGCACTCTTCCTGAAAAGCATTTCTGTAGATTGTTCAAAAGTACTGTGCTTATTTAAATTTACATTGTGCATAGATTGTTAATTGTTAGATAAAATTGCAAGATTTTGATTTACATATGATTAGATAAATTTTAGTAAGAGGTTACCCCCATATAACAAAAGTATAGTCTTTTCTAACCCCTCAGTTAGAGGGTTCCCCTGTTGTGTTCCTTTTACAACAGGTGCCACTGTGAAGAGACATAAGAAGAAGTGAACCCGTGCCCCCAAAATTAAGGAGGAACTACATCCCCAGGAGGCCCCAAAAGAAAATCCCGAGTCGTTTCTTCCCCAAGAGATTTGAAGATCCGTTTACATCGAGGACATAACAGCCTAAAGGAGCACAGAGCTATGACTTAGAGAAGTCCAGAGGGAAAACCTTTGTATCCACCTTAAAGAAAATCCAGAGTCGTTTCTTCCCCAAGAGATTTGAAGATCCGTTTACATCGAGGACATAACAGCCTAAAGGAGCACAGAGCTATGACTTAGAGAAGTCCAGAGGGAAAACCTTTGTATCCACCTTAAAGAAAATCCAGAGTCATTTCTTCCCCAAGAGATTTGAAGATCCGTTTACATCGAGGACATAACAGCCTAAAGGAGCACAGAGCTATGACTTAGAGAAGTCCAGAGGGAAAACCTTTGTATCCACCTTAAAGAAAATCCAGAAGGGAGCGAGTAATATTAAGAGAGACATTTTTGACCGTGTGATCGGTAGAGAAAACGGGAATCAATTAGATAACACCTAAAATTCATCAGGCAGAGGGAGAAAAAGCAAAAACATAGAAACCAAAATTTTGGTCCAAAAGGCTCCTGCCGCGACAGAACAGCTAAAGCCGTCTAAGAGAAATCACCTAGTAGATATGAGGCAGAAACCAGAAAGAGGGTCTGGGCAACCTTTACCTGCTGTTTGAGAAGAAACAAAAACCTCGCCATTGGATGCAACCCAATGGGCGCTAGCATAAACAGAGGAATCAGTTTGTAGATCACTCTAATAATCATAAGCCTAACTATAAGCCAAATAAAGGGTCAGCATAATGAAACTGAATTTAGCCCAAGGTTTCCCAACATAGACGGCCCTGAAGCTAAAATTCAGTCCACCTTGGAGCACCCTCAAAAAGGAAATTTAGACCAGGGGATGAAATTAGTCAAAAAGGATTTCAACTGACAGACCCTACCTAAAGATCAGTAGTCACAAATGCTCTCTTCATCCTCAGAAATCCCACTGAAAGGGACCTCTGAGGGGGGTTTAACATCACGCAGTCCAATCCATATAACGGAAACAGGGATAAAGACCCACGAATTTCCAATTAATATATAGATAGAATTGAAAAAGCTAATGATAGAATTTGTGAGAAATAGCACCTGGGAAAACAAAAGAATTGAAATTTAGTCTAAAATTGAAAGTTGGGTAAATATGCAATCAGAAAGGGTAGACTGCCTTCTAAAGGGAGAAGGAGAAAATATGCCAAGTATGGGAACATGAATTAAATAGTTAATAAAAGAAATGGGAGAATTGTGAAAAATGTGAAATGATTAATTCATGTTCTTATAGTTAATTGAAAAACTATAAAACTGTATAAATGTGTATTGTATAAAGTATATGTTTCAGGAGACCTTGTAGCAGTTGGTGAAATTAAAAATGTTGAAACAGCAGGCGCCACCCTAGAAACTCCCATTCAGAAAGAGACAAAAGGTTTACGGGAAAACCGGCAGCCTTCTGGAGCACCGGGAGGAGACCCATCAAGATAAGGTAGCCAAGTGATCCGCACCTCAGCTGACACCCTCACAGATCATCAGGCACCGTCATCCATATCTCAACCATTCATCAGCCATAAAGATCTATAGAAACTGGACATTAACATATGAACTGAGAAAAGAACTCTTTCCAGCCTGGTCAGAGAAACCCTTAAATTTGAATAGCTAGCCGGGAAACAAAAAGACATATGGAGAAATATTGCCGAGAGCAGAAAAAAGTGTATAAAAACCAAGCCCCGAACTGGGCAAATTTGTGAACCGTTGGGGGAGATAGCAGACTGCCAGGTTCTGTATCTCACGGTTCACCCTTGGCATTTTCCCGGGAAAAAGACTGTCAAGTATCTCCGCTGTTCGTAAGTTTATCGAAATTCTGTAATTCGATCTTTATTAATAAAACAAATTATTATTTTAATTGGAATATCGTATTAGCATTTATAACATTTTAGCACAAGTATCTTTTTTTACTTTACATAAGCCTTGGTTAATTAATTCAAATGACGAGTCTACTTTTCATGGAAATTCAGGGTAAATGTATTCATTGCTATACTGTTTAAGTACAGCAAAAAAGGCTCAGTGACTACAAAACAACAGAATCAGTTTTACTGTTTTATACTAAGCTGAACAAGTTTTTCTGAAACCAATGCTTTTTTTTTTTTTTTAATGGTAGATCCTTATGATAATTCAGGATATTCTAATTATTTCCTAACACCCACAATATCTTCTGTTAAACTCTTTTTGATACCTCTTGGCAGGTAAGGAGTGTTATTTTCTTCTTTGTTGTGGGGGTTGTACTTTTGTGTTATGGGCTGGTATTTTGTGTTTACAGAGTATTAGTCACATTAATACAGTGGTACAGTGGTTCCCATGCAACTACTAAAAAAAGCAGAATTCAAAAAGATGTAAGGAATCCAGCTCAGCCAACATTTATTTACAAAGAAATACTCTCAACAGTCAAAAATAATACCACCTTGTTCTGACAAACTCTGCACAACCTTGCAATAAATACAATTAGCAAAGCCAATAACTGCTGAGGCCCATTGGTCACCTTGGTTACTTGAACAATGTTCTTCAACTTCAGCTGCTTTTATTAAATCTGTGTGGGCCAGTGCTGAAAGTTGAAGATCTGCCCTCCCCTTCTCCAGCCTGGGATCACCTTCCAGTTGTCCTCTTTCACTGCACTGCCCTTTCTCCCTTCCCCTCCCTCCCAAGCAGCAACCTGCTAGCTTTCAGCAACATCTGTTTCCTACTTGTTGCATGACCACACCAGAGGAGAGAGGGGATGTATCAGGAGATGGGCCAGATTGTCTCAGCATCATCTCCAAGTATGTCCTGGCAAAGATCCAGGGGAATCAATCTGAAATACACACTACATCAAAAGGCAAAGAGGCATGCTGGAGGCAAATGTGTCTCAATTCTCCTCTATCTTTTATAATAGTGGAGGGAGACAACTTTGATTGGGCAAAAAGGATGATACTATTTTTTGAGCACTACTGGATTCAATACAGCAAATAGTGTGTCTGTGGCTTGTTCACTTGGGCATAACTCAAAGTAGGGGACCCAGCAAGCATGGCTGTTGAGAGAGAAGTCGGACCACATCCTGTATTGAGAGTTGAATACCTCCTCATTGATATAAATCTGTCCATTTAAAAGCCAAGTTTCATTCCTTTGGTTTCAGCATTGGGAATAAAGCAGACTTTCACTCCAGAGTAGTTATAAAACTATTAACACCACAAAATGTCTCTAACCAATTCCTCAATGTAGAATGACACTGACCTTGGCTCTCCACTTGTCAGGCTCAGTATAAATTGTTTTCCTTATGTTCAACTTCCTTATAGTTGTGAAATAACTCAGTCTGGCTGTTTGAGTGATACTGGGCTAAAAAGTATCTTTCACTGTGTCTTGGTTTGAAAGACAGCTGTCTGCTAGGGAGGGGCAGGACCCCCCTTGGGATGGAGAATTCAAATCCTCTCCTTCCAAATTATTCTAATTTAGAAAATTAAAGGGGCTTTCAGGCAGAGGTATGGGGATAGGAATAGCAGTCCTTTACTAGTGTGCCTAACAAGGCAAGTAAACAATAGCAACTACAGCATTAATAATAAACAGAACCAAGAACGTTGAGGGGCTTTGGTTTCACAAAGCCTGGGGCAGTCTGATCTCTTGGGACTCCGAGAGCACCAAGCTGGAAGGGTGGAAAGTCCCAGGCTGGTGGATGAGATGTATCAGAAGCTCTGTCGGTGGTAGCTGGAGCGGCAGGGATGTCCCGGCAGGGCAGGGCAGTGCAGGGCCACAGAGTGGTGGAAAGCCTCAGAGCAGCACCGAAGAAAGGGCGGCAGTGGGACAGGGCCAGCGCGGCAGGGCAGGAAGAGGCGAGCTCAGGGTTCTGGCGCACACAACCAGATGGTGGTCAATTTTCCAAGACCGAACGGGGTGGTAACAGCAAACTCGTGCAGCAAGCAGCAGCCTGGCAATTCTCTCTCTGATGCCCAGAGCAGGAGAGTGAAGCTGCCCCCGTGGGATTGCATTTTATGGAAATGGTTTGCTCTAGCTCACCCCTGGAAAATGTATGGTTTATCCCAAGTCTGTATCCTCCCTGCAGTATCGTGTATCTGTAACCTCATTGGCTGGAGAATGTTACCGCGCCCCTTTGAACCTCTGTGATAAGAATGCTAAGGCAAGGGGTCTCGCCTACTTTGCCCCCCTTCCCCTGGAGGCGTCCGGACGCTCCCCTTCCCTCTTCCCCTTTCCCCCTCTCCCCTTCCCTTCCCCCCTATCTCTGTGAATAAACCCTCACATCATCAGCACCCCACCGGCGTCTGAAGTCTCTTTGCCTGCCAGCACGGGAACACCCACAACCCCAAGGACCCCGGGGGTCTCCCAGGGGACCCTCCCTGGGAGCCCCCCACAAATTTAAACAACAACAGATGACGCACCAATGTCAGGCAACAGCACCAACGACCCTGAGACAAGATGGACCATGGTAACTCCGTTTCGGTGCCGTCTCCGGTGGAGCAGTCATTCTGGGCCACCGCGGCCCAGGGCAGCCCCTCCCCCACCGCGCAGAGACCTCGCGTCCCACCACCGCCGACCAGCCCGGCGCGGGCCCGGGTCCTGGCCCCTTGGGGCCCCGGCCCGCCTCGGCAAAGCGGCAGCGCAGCCCTGGCCCAGCGTGGGCCCGGGTGTCGGCGTGGTGGGGCTCCGGCAGGGCTCCAGTGCGGCCCCGGCGGCGGAGCGGCCCCGGCCCAGCGGGACCGCGGCGCGGGGCAGTCCCGGCACGAGCGGACACGTGGCCCCGGCCCTGCCGCGGCGTGCGCGCAGGCCCCAGCACCGGGAGAAGCCGCGCGGAGAACAGGTGCCCCTCCCCCCGCCTGGCAACAGCGGCAAGAAGAGCCCCGCACACCGTCGAGCGAGCCCGAGCAGCCAACGCCCCTGGACAGCAGCGAAAAGAACTCAGCGAGACAGCAATCAGAGAAGGAAAAAGCAGTCTTCAACTGTGCCCAAGCCTCGCACCTTTCAAAACTCGGTTCTGTAAATTGTGTAACCTCCTTCCTTACCCTTACCCCCTCCTCCCCTCGCTGCTCCTTCTCCCTAACCCTATTTCCCTTAACAAAGCCCCGAGAGTTAACACCTTCCTGCTAAACCCGGCACGGCATGGCTAGTGCCATGTGTGCTGTGACCGCATGGCCACCATGGCCACGTGCCCTCAGTCCCATCTTCCGCTTTCCAAGTGCCACAAGGTAAACGCTAAGAAACCAAACCCAAAGCTAAAGTGAATTTGTAATACCAGTTTTACAGCCTTGTATAATTGTTAATGCTACTTTGATTCCCTTTCCCTGTTTTTCTGCCCCTGTCCCTTGCTGTTCTGGCCAAACAGCAGGGTGTCCCAAACCCCTCCGTTTCCTTCCCATCCCCATGAAGTAGTTTTACAATTATGCCTTTCTAGTTTTGTGTGTGTGAATATTGCAGATTCCCCTGTTTTCTGTTTTAGAAAGCAGAGGCCTTTTCAGGTCACAAGGGTAGATCCATGGGAAGCAGTTTTTGAATTGTCTTCTTGTAAGGCGCGATTCAGTGGTAGACTACTGAATCAGTAACGCTTTTTGGGTTTATGCTGTCCTCAGTTAGTTCTGAGGGTGATTGATAACCTAAATTGGTGTCTGAGAAAGTATTTGGCGGTTTTTGTAGTTTTTTTCTTTTGTTTTTCTTTTGATGACCTAAAACTGGGGGTCTTTTGTTAGGTCTCTGATACTTCTGGTGCAAGTATGGACGAAAAAAAACCCCAGTGGGTACATATGGACAAATGTAAACAATTGCATGCAGAGTGTAGGTCCTTTCGGTTGAACCAGATGGAAAGTGAAAGGAGTGATTTGGCTCAGATCCGTGGGTGAGAATCTGAGGCCGTGTGTGGAGCCCGGGGAACTCCACATGATTTTCCTGTTCCTAGAGTGGGAGCAGAGGTCAGCGCCTTAGCCTAAACTGGGCACTGTGGTGGTCTGAAAAGCCAGTTGGAAAAGGCTAGACACTATTAGGCCAGTCACGCTGGAAAGGCTCTACCAAATTTGTTAACTTGTTTCAAATCTTGCAATATAAACTCACATAACCCGTTAACTGCAATTACAAGGTCAGATAAACTGTTCACAGTATAACATAATCCTTACTGCAATTGTATTTGGTTTCATGCTGCAAAACTGTGTAATTACTGTTTCATTTTTAAATTGTTTATTATCATATGTCATATTTCTCTTCTCACATTTTAAAGAAAAAAAGGGTGACTTGTGGGATTGCATTTTATGGAAATGGTTTGCTCTAGCTCACCCCTGGAAAATGTATGGTTTATCCCAAGTCTGTACCCTCCCTGCAGTATCGTGTATCTGCAACCTCATTGGCTGGAGAATGTTACCGCGCCCCTTTGAACCTCTGTGATAAGAATGCTAAGGCAAGGGGTCTCTCCCTCTTGCCCCTCTTCCCCTGGAGGCGTCCGGACGCTCCCTTTCCCTCTTTGCCCCCTTTCGCCCTCTCCCCTTCCCTTCCCCTCTCCCTCACTGAATAAACCCTCACCTCATCAGCACCTCAGCAGCCGTCTGAAGTCTCTTTGCCTGCCAGCACAGGAATACCCACGACCCCAAGGACCCCGGGGGTCTCCCGGGGGACCCTCCCTGGGAGCCCCCCATAAATTTAAACAACAACAGCCCCCAACCCTTTTACCTCCCCCAAAACTCACGTTATCTCCCCCCTCTGAGGGAAACTCCCAGAGACCCAGAAACAATAGGTGTAGCCCGGTGCTGCCATCTCCTTTGGCCACTTCTTTGTTTTAGTCAAGCACTCAGTCATTAGTCTCCCAGCAACTTATGGGAAAAAATTCTGTAAGTGAAAAAGAAACAAATCTAACCCCCAACACACTGGAAGTCTGCCTCTTAGTTACGAATATACTTCTTTACTATGTGTGTTAAGCCTAAGGGTCAGACTTGACCTGAATGCAGAATTCAAAGTCTGGGCTCTAACAGAGCAGTTTTAAAAAAACTGTTGAATTTGGTCATTACAATATTTCTTATAATGTGGGATACCAAATCTGCTGGAATTCACAAAGAAAACATCGTCAAATTATAAAAAAAGTTTCACTGCTTTTACATTTTCCACTCCATCAGAACCCTTTAAAACCTAATGCAACTAACTTAAACAATAGATGAATTTTCAAAAATCACTCTCATTGAAAAGTACATGGAAACATTTAACCCTGAACAGCTTCATGAAATTTTAAAGTAGGTGTTTAATCAGCATTTTCATTATATTGAGATATTTCTGTGTTATCCTGCCTTCAGCAATGTAAAAGTCTAATTCACATTTTGGAAGGCCAGGGAAAAGAATCATCAGAAAGAAAAAATAAACCCTCTTTGAAGCATCACAAAATATCAACTATCCTAGAAACCAAAGCTCTATGCTGGACTTTTTTTTTTTTTTTTTTTTTTTTTTTTTTAGAGAAAACTACAGCAAACTTTAATTTTTTCATTCTCCGTATCTTGTTGCTTTAGCAAGACTTTAGTCTCAAGGTATACCAAACAGGAACTTGTAGGTGGGAAAGTATATGCTTTCTGGCTCTGCAGAGAACCTCACAGAGTTACAATGTGCTATGAAGACAGAGATGCCAGAGACCTCTGAATACCACCAGGAGAACTAAATGCTCATGCCTTTTCAAAAGGCACATCTACAAGCTGAAGCAGAAAGATGAAGTTAACACCAGATGATTCGGCAACTGTGCTGGCTTTCTGAGCAGTTTGAACCCTGTTACTGCAGAAGTAAACAAAAAATTCCTTTCTCTACCATCCCCTTGTCCGTACCGCTACTTCTAGGGATGCCAAGGTTCTCTGTGGGGTGCTACACCACTCCATATGGCGTGGGTCTCTCACTGCTTCTTGAGCTATGTCCCAGTGCTGCACTCCACATGTACACAGCATATGTACAGTTCAGCTTCCTCATAGGCCTTCTCAAGGCACTGTGAAGCTGGCTAGAAAGCCAAACAGCTTTTAACAGCTAACAGAATTGTTTTGTATTTACAAAGAGAGATTGCAATAATTCTTGTAGGTTTTTTAATGCACAAAGTCATGAGTGAAGCCCTCAGAGTGCAACTCACTACTTCACTTTAACCAGGTATGAATTCCTATGGAAAGACTCAAAGATATGCTTTATCATTTGTGTCACCAAGAGTCAACATTTATGTTATAAATGCCAATCCCCTTTGCCAATTGAAATATAATTTGGTTTATTAAAAAAATCAAATTACAGAATTTCGGTAAAACCAACAAGCGGAGTTACGGTGACGATAACCCGGGATGGTCAGAGGGTGAACCGGAAAGCAGCCTCTATCACACTGCAGTCCCCCAGTGTTCACGAATTGGCCCCGTTTGGGGTCCAAGCTTTATACATTTTATTTTGCCCTGGCATAAGATTTCCCCACAGTTCTTTGTCTCCTTGGAATAGTTATTCAAATGCATTGCCGTTGTTGGTCTGCTGAATGGGGTCTCCTATGGGAGGGAGAAGTGTCAATTTCGGTCCTCCAGTGAGTGAATGGAAGATGAAATTTTGAATGGACGGATGTTCTCCTCCAGTGATCAGCGAGATGGTGAAGCTCTGATGACTCTGCTGCCTTTGGGAGGAGAACTGATTGCTTATCTTAAGGTGTCCTCCTTTCTAATGCCAATGACGGTGCCTCTGCTTCCCGACATTTCATTGTGTCCTCCTAAATGGTGGTTTTGGGTGTTTCCAGCCTTGGAATTCGTCAATTCTGTGGCTGGATGGAACTAAGGTTACATTCCACATAACATATTTACTGTTATATTTATGATTTAACATACTATAATCCATAAGAACATGAATTAATATACCATATTTACCACATTTATCAAACTTTTATTTTTCCCCAAATTTGTATATAATATTAAAAGAATTGCAAGGTACAAAAGGAAGCTTGCTCACTGAACAATTCTCAAGAGAAAACATAGTGTAAAGCAGAACAGCATCTATGGCAATTGCCTGCTTCCTAACTCTGCTAACACATATGACTCACAACAATCTATCATTAGCTTTTAGTTCTCAATGAAAAAGAAGTCCATTACAATATAACTTGTGTTTGTTTACAAAGGCTAAAACACTTGTTCAATCAGATAGCTTAGGGTTATTATTGATTCATTTGCTCTTTCTTTGCATTTGAAAATTGCTATTCTGATCTCTCTTTTAACACAGTGGATATGAAAATATCAATTTCCTCTTAAAACCTTTTTCTGATTTAAGTTCAAAAGTAATGGAGTCGGGGCAAATTAAAAAACCCCAAACCATCTAGTTCTGATTGTATCAGTAATTTCCTTACTTATGCATCAGTTTTAATGTGTTAGTCCTATCACAAAATATACCACTTTATCACAGACATTGCAAAAACACCCAGCAACACTAACCCAAGGGCTGTGCTTTTATTACTGTCCTCCAGACCTCATCACCTCCCATTTTTAAGTTGTCTCTCTCTCTTCCCTCTTGGAGAAATAATATATGAGCTAGAGATTCAGTGAAAACATTTTTATAGATGAGGTTGCAATGCAGAAAACCTAATTTTCTTTTTAATACTAACTTTTTATGGAATAACTTGTTTTATAATATGCCTGTTTTAAGCAGAAGCAAACATATCCTGAAGGCCAGAGTGTCTTTTTATGAATAAAAGCAATCAGCAGTCACATTTATCCGCACAGTTCAGATGTAGGTGGTTGGGTGTAGCAGTGCATTTCCACACGCAAGCAGGTGTCTCTGTATAAGGGAAAAAGTTTCAGCTTACCTTGGAACATGTAAGGAAGTTAAACTAGAATTTTCTATAGCCTTCTCATTGTAATTGGCTCAGTGCCAGCACAAAAGCCCTAATTGGGCTTTGGAAGTGCACCTCAAAGCCTGTTGCCAATTTCATTGGGCAAGGTGCCAAATAGCCCACCTAAACAATTGAGCACTAAAAGGACAACACAGAGGTGCTCGGGGCTTTTTTGGACTGCCTTAGCCAGTGTAAGAGTGTTTTCTACACTGTGTTCGGCTTGTATTTCTTTGTTCAATAATGTTTATTATTTTCGTTAATATGAAACCCTTTTATTTTACAAAGCATGTCCAGAGAAGTCGTCTCGCTATAATTAAGCTGTTTCTCTGCAAGGCTGGACCCTGGGATGTATGGGAAACCCCAGTCATTGGGGGGTTTTTTGTTGTTGTTTTTGTAAGCTTTTTTCTACTCTGACTGGATGTTTATCAAACATATTCTGGAACTATGAGGTTTGGAAACACCCCACATGCCATTACTAGTTAGTAAAAGGGCATGTAAATGCTTACTTTTTTAAGAGGTAACAGACACATATGCCAACTCTGCAGCTTCACATATTTCTTGTTGGCCGGGGAATCAGCCAGAGTCAAGACAGCACTCAATATGAGTTAAAAATCTTGCTCGTTTATTCAGCTATTTGGCTTACATTTATACTGTGCTAAACATATAATGCACCTAACTCTGAACATCATTGGTTAAACCATAGTGTTCACGCGTCCTTGCAGTATACATAATTGGCTTAGAAGCTCTGTCCACGCGGCTGGATGCTGTGAGCCTTCTCCAACTTATGGTCAGCGCATCCTGTCTAGCATCCTGTTACAGCTATTGCTCCAAACTTTACTTCCTCCTTATCCCATCTAAGGAACGGTTCAAGGACGTTTCAGCTTCTACTCATCCTTTAGGCTAAAAGCAGGATTGTGCACATGTCCCTGCTTTTCCAGCCATGCATCCACAATTTCTAAAAGCAGCAATCTCTATTAAATGAACAAAGTTGCTATTACGTTGTCTTGGCATAGTTGGGATGTCTATTCACCATTTCCTATCTGAGCACTGCATTAATTTAGTTCATCCCAACAATTATTAGATTTTCAGGAAAGTTGTATTTTATTTTTTAATTAACCTCTGAGAACCTGGGACTAACAAATGGCTAGATAAAGGCCAACACCTTTTGCCTGGAGCCTCGTTACAGCTGAGAACACATGGCTGCTCTGCACTTGCCAGTTCAGAAGGCATCAGTCTCCATTCTGCAAAGACCACACTTTGAACACTTGAATGTTCCTGAGAAGCCTCAGAGAATGAGCAGCATTCCTAAAGTTACTCATGTGAACGTATTGTAAAAATGGCCTTAGCATTCACTGGGCTGGGGGAAAACAAACAAACAAAACCTATGAAGCCTATAAACTACCCCTCTGGAGAATGTACAGCATGCACCTTGAGTCAACAGGTAAGGCCAGAAAAGAAAATCCCAGCGGCCACATAATTTTTTATTACATAAAGTTTTTTATCATGAAATGTGATGATGTTTTAGCTACAGTCAAGGGAGTAAGAGAAGAGAATGCTACAATGCATGATTTAAAATATATTGGCCAATAATCAAAAGGACAGGAAAGCCAACTGCACACCAAGAGAGCATTTTATTGTTGTTTTTTTTTAGATAGAAGTCCCTCCTGATGTTACTAACCAATCTGCTCTTTATTAAAGCAAGCTGTGCAAAATAGTTTTATAACTCTGGGCACAAAAAAACCCCTACATCTCACATACACTATCTTGGTGTAGTCTAAAAAGGTCAGACAACTATGAAAACTGACCCTTGACTGCCTAAGCAGGGACTTGGTCTTTCTTTTTTTTTTTTTTTTTTTTTTTTTGCATTAAAGTATTTTAAGCAAGAAAAAAGTAAGGCACCTTTAAAAGCCATAAAGACATACAGATAGTAAAAAGAAATCAAAATTAATGTTGAGGTCTCCCTGAATGTAACTATGTTCTACTTTAAAAAGATTTGTTGTTTGTTTTTTTTCCCAATTGCTTACCTTCAAAACTTTTCTTCTAAATATTCAGCAAAAAGCAAACTAGAAAACAAACACTTAACATAATGTTAATACATTAATCTACTATTTTAAACTACTTTGTGCTAGATTATGAAGCCTCTAAATGTACTTAAATTAATGAGTGCTATCCACACTAGTATGTATTTGCTAGCCATGCTCTTCCAAGTTTTTCACATTACAATATTGCTAACAGCAATCTTCACAAAAATCATGTGTCAGCACCTTTCCCAAAACATTAGTTCCAAAGTTCTCAGCTCCTACACATTTAAGCTAACTGACAATATCTGTTCACCCTTCTTCTCATTCTGAAGCCTTTGAGATTCATACTTTGAAGCTATTTTTCTAGAATCCCAAAGATTAGGGAATTATTTTGTTTCAAAATGTCATGATAGAATTATGGACAGAAAAAAAAAGACTCTGCAATCACCCTTCTTTCACTTCTTTGCACATGTATTCATACACTGCCTCTCTTCCACACTTTTCTTCACCTTTCTGCCTTACCTTCACTCCTTTAGGGTCAAGATTCCATCAAATCAGCTATTTTGCCTGTATCTTATGCTCCTTAAGTGCCCTAATGCACCTATCAGTTACGGTGAAGTGTTCAAGATGTGAGGAAGAAAGCACCGCAATACAAAACTTAAAAAGTGAAAGATGATAAAACATTTGGGGAAGAATAAAGTAAAAGGAAAAGCAGCCTCTGCTGTACTAAATGTGGGAAAAGCTCTCTAACCCCAAAAGGAGTGCTGTTCTACCTACACTCAATATTATACCAAATGTCAGGAACATCCAGGCTTGGGAGGCAGGAGTTGCTCACTTTCTGCAAAATATCTTCAAATGAAGATGTCGCTACCTGACAAGGAAACCAAAATCAAATGTTTTGTTTACCTCTCACAAGCCTAATATACTGATTAACAGCTACTGTCTTGCTGAGAAAGCGGAATTGAAGTCAGTTCTCACCAGAGACTAAGAGTGCTTGTCCTTGTGAAAACGGAAGAACTCGTTCCCCAGCAGGAACCAGAGGCTGCTGCTGAGGTCAGAGCAAGGGCCAGAAGCTCCTGCCATTCACACTCACAGCTGGCCAGCCGCAGCTTGCCTGCAGGGAACCAGCTCTCGGCAGTTAAGAGGAACAGAGATTTCCCTTTCTGAGCTCCTTATGCTGAATTGTTTACAACTGGTTGTTAAGGAAAAGGTAAGGACTGAATTGCCTCTGTACGGGAAGTTGTGAACTGCAAAGAATTAAAGGAAAGCCAGAAAGAACCTTTCTGATATATTATATATACACCAACTCATTAATTCCCATCATCACCTCTAATTAAGGAAAAAAAAAATACATATTAGCTATATTAATAATTTGGATGATTCCTGCCTTTGATTTGCTTATCAGTAAGAGTGAGACCACCTGAAATAATAAACCAGAAACAAAAAAAAAAGCTGCTTGGAAGACTGACATGCTTCACTTGGCCTTTACGTGTCAAGCAATTGGACAACTGGCTGCAGGACAAACAGCAGGCCTTTCAGCTTAACTTTACACATTATTCCTGTTTACTTTACAAAGATGAAGGGCTGGAGGAATTCGTCCAGAACATCCTGATGAAAAGGAATTTCATCCTTGAAATTTCATCCTGAATTTCGGTCATTACAAAAATTAAGTCCCACACTGCAAAGGTTTGATGACTGACATTTCAATATGCAAATAACATCATTTCACAATGGCTGTATATAACTTCCAAACAAAGGCATCCAAGTTGCACATGGAAAGGCCAAGGTTACACATTTCTCCATTCTCTGAATTCTGTCTGATCTACACACTGCAATTATCACAGCACTTCTAGCTTAATCCTGTATAAATCTGGAGTTTATGAAAATTTTAGGAAATTCAATCAAATTTGCTGTATGAAATGAATGTCTTTGGTATTCATGTGGTTTATGTTAGCTAAAAGGGCTGAAAAAACATTCAGGAGTTCAGAGAAAATACAGGAATTACAGAACTCTATCATAACTTTTTAATTCAGTAATAGTAACTGCTTGACCACTCAACTTTTCCTTTCATTTCTTTTTTTTTCTAATTCATTTTTGAAGCAAAGTTGGGGCAGAGTGGAATCAAAATTAACTGTAGTTTAGATAGTAAACACAACTATTTCCTTTGAGTACATAGCTAAGTAGGATATTTTTTATACAATTTAAGTGAGTCGCCAGCTTTGGATAAGCATTCTTTTAATCTCTGATGTTGAACATCAGTATCTGCTTGTGCCAGGTTACCAGTTTACCACTGTAAATGCTGATGATCAACATTAAAGTTTGTTTAACATCCAGAGTTGCACTCTGGAATAAATAAACTTTTGCCATTAGTATTTCATATGACAGATTTTTAGAAGAGCAAACAAACAAAACCACCGCTAACAAAACATTTCAGTCAGCACTTCTCTTTCCACAGTCTTTTCCCTCCAGAGCTTTCTCAGACTATGAAGGACAAATGAGTAAGCCGCAAGTTGCTGAGATGGCAGTGCCTCATGTGGCTTACTCATTATGCCTTCATAGTCTGAGAAAGTCCCATAATTAAGCGCCTGTTACAGAATGCCTGCTGTCATGCCACGGCCATGTACAGTTACTAAATGGTCCTGTAGTATGCCTATGGTGCTCTTAGTAACCAGTTTGGGTTGAAACCAACATGTACCTCAGCATTCTCAGCTTGAAGAGGTTCTGTAACTATGCAGAAAGAACCAGACCACTTGCTAACCAAGACTGGCATTTACTATAAGAGAAAAAAACCCAGGCTTTGTAACAAATGTATTCCTAAAGACAGCCAGTCCATTGGTACCCCCACCAACTCTAAAGTTGCACAGATATTCATCCACACTAACAGAACCAGGGCATTTTGCAGAAAGCTTCTGTTCAAAGTGCTCCTTTTCATTGTTGTCAGTAATCCAAGCCACCCATTCAAATCCTGCCAAGTTAGGTAAACACAAACGGACTATAATCAGCACAAACAAATTACGATGCAGTGGAAGACAAAACAATGACACAAACAGAATAAATATCCACTCCTTTCCTTTCAATATATAAAAATAATGGTGTGGTCATCTGGATCATATTACATAGCAATAATCACCCATTACCAACTAATGCTACTTTATTGCACACTTTGTGTCAGAAAGATTGTGAAGTTAAACAATCCTGCCATCAATAGAAATTCTTCATGACAAGTCAAAACCAGGCAATTCCTCCATGTAACATTTTACATCAAGTTTAGAAGATGAAAATTAAATAAAATTTCAATGTGTTTTAATGCATTTCTGAAGATCTACACTAAAAAAAAGGGGAAATGCCTCTCAACACAGACCTGTCAGCTTATGATACACAAATACATTCCTAGGTTTTCAGAGCATGTACAAAATACCAGTTAAGAGACAGGTTGATTATATCAATTCAAAAGCTGCCTAATGATGGATTTTTTTTTTTTTTAAATTCTGGCTAATCCAATGTAAGATAACATCAGAAACACTGACGAAAAGCCATTTGTGCACACAGTTCTGCACTACCTACATACATGCTCGACAAAAGAGCAGAAGAGGGCGTTCTGCTATTATAAGGAATAAAAGTACCCAAGCTTGAAAATATTGTCACAAGTTAACTCATTTTGCCGAAATCCAAAGCAGAGGCAAAAGTGAGTTTCCAAGACAACAAATACATTAAATTGGCACTTGTTGACCAGTGGTTCTAATAATAAAAGGGTTCCTTATCTTGTGTCTTAAGCAGCTTTGTGCCAGGCGGCCTTTCATATTATTCTTACATAGTTTATGAAAGCAAATAATCAAGCAAATCCATAAATCCCTTCAACCACTTTTGAAACAGAGACCTGGATTTAAATGAGGAAAAAAAGCTAATGAAACTGTAGGCACCAGTCCAGTACTGCACTCCAGTTCCCCAGGCTCTACAAGTAGGAGCATTAGGACACAAAGTCATGACTTCATTTGGCCCTTCTACAGCAAGCAACTCGGAGCAGCTGGCTGCAGACAAAGAGCAGCACTTTCTGCTTTACACATCATTTCTGTTTCTGCTTTACACATCACTTCTGTTTATTCTGCAAACTGCCAGCACACTTAAAGGCCACCTAACTAAACAGAAAGGTCATCCATAAACTTATGTCCCCCATAGAAACTCTGTGCTAATTAGTTTAGAGGAGAAAATGTACAAGAGTATCCTCTTCCTTTTCATGTCCTCATTTTGTTACTTTATAATATGTGAACAAAATTAGACAAACAGTTTTGAGGGAATGGAGAGAGACAGAAAAGCTGTGCAGCATGAACCAAAGTCAATTCGAACAGCTTGCTGAATTTCTGTAAATTGAAGCCAACAGAAATGAAAAATGATGAACTCTTTTCCAACAGAAATTAATCAGCTCCGTCAACTAAACAAAGACTCAGACTAAACAAATATCTGCCTTCAGAAACTTAAAAAGAAAATGTATCTCCCACTAACTGCCAGAAGGCATGTTCATGAAATGCCGCAGCTGATCCTGACGATAAGAGAGGGACTCAGGAGACATTTTCTGGGTTGTGAGCAGATCAGAGCAGGAGGCAGGAACTCCTGCAGTTTATTTACAAAGTAACTTATATACATCTCCTATAATGTCCACCCATTGGAGGATTAAATTCCCACCTTTCAATCCCACTGGTCAAACTAACTGTCCATCACCTTTCTCCTCCCATCTAGAAATATGTAAACAAAGAAAGAGTTAGCAAAACACGGCCAGTGTTTACATTAACAGGCGTGAGAGAAGCTGCACATTCTCTTTCAATATGAGCACTGGACACACAGGAAAAACCTCATGGCAACAATGAAACATCTGCCTTAATGAAAAAATACACGACTACACATAGATTTATAAACCTAAGATATTCAAACAACAGACAATGGTTTGTAGCGTGTTGTGTAGCAAATGGGCTTTGACACAAACCTCATGTGCCAGTATAATGTCAAAGGAGCCAAAAGCTGGAAAACAAACAAACAAACAAAAACAGCACAAAAAGTCATCACAGCAATGTTTTTATGGATAAGACCTCTGGAGGCTTTACTACCCTTCCAGTGCAAAAACCATCTCAGAACTCTTTTTCCTCCACCATCACCAAATGTGGATAAAGAGCTGTGGTCCTGGAGGTCATACAGACACATTTACTCTGTCATCTTTTAATGCTGATGCAGAAATTGATCTAATAGGTCACCAAGTATCTGTGGCTACAGATCCCGCCATCACCTAATAAATTGTAAGAGGGAATGTCTAGCATTGAAACAAATGAATAGTTTGTAGACCTTATAGCAGTACCTGTCAAAGACATGCCTCAGTGCATCTGCTAGGCAGTGCCTCAGCTAGCAGTTCTTAAACATAAAATCTGTTCTGCTATATATAAGCACATATTTTTTATAAATTACTATAGGAATGCTTTGCATGATTTGTAAATGAGGACATTCTAAAATCACTACACAAGGAGGAAAATGAAACCTCTACACTGCAACGATTGTTTGGTATATTTGAAAAAATTTGGCCTGCCACGTGTACACACACAAATTGGGCTTAAGCAAATACATATGAAGCTCAGACAGCAATAGAGTCGCCTTCTTCAGAGTGGGGGTAATAGTTTGCATGTTCTGTTACCCTACTGTCCTAAGTCTTCCTATTCACAAACTCCACACAGAAGAATCTGCAAGATTCCTCCTGCATCCCATTCTACGTACAATGTACACACTGACAGCCAGCATGCCTTCTCTGGACTTAGAACTGTGCGGGGAAAGGAGAAGGGAAGATGCCAGTAACACTGGTCTCAAGGAAATCAAAGCTCCCCTAAGCAGGCAAAAGGAACTGAGAAACACAGGGATCCTTCACCTTTGCATGGACCCCACCTTTGAGAGCAGGGCATATCCACACTCCTGTTGGGAGCTCTAAGACAGATGTTCTGCTGATGCTTGAGCCCTTATTTACCCAGAGAGCAACGGAAGCATTTGGAGAAGAGTAAGCTAATGGGGTATGGATGTTGTGTGCAAATTCTCCTCAAGCCAAAGGCAAAAAAATGTTCTGACAGTACCTAATGCAGCACAGCACAAAGCCTAACCCACAGCGAGAAGGGTCATCAGTCAAATCAATAGCATTATACAAATAAAATCCTTAAAATGAGTGTTTCTGCTTTAAGAGTGGGATTATTTTGAGGGAATTTGATGGGATTATTTTACTTAGGTTAAAACACTTCTGGAGTAAACCAAGCTGAGAAGACCCAAAGCCAGAACAAGCATATCTATACTAAAAATTATATTGCAATTACATGGAAAAGTGTTTATTACAATGGGAGTAAAAAGACTATATGGGACTACAGAAGAAACCTTAATTGAGTTTTCAGTTATTTTAAGAGTTATTTTTAATTCAAAAATCCATGAAAACCTAAGCTGCAAAATAGTAAACACAACCTCCATTGTGTACCTGCATAATGCAAATATTGGCAGAAAAATGCAAGATAGTCTACAGGCACTGATATTTGAGGATGGAAGAAAATCAATGGCTTTCCATTCAATTCCCCCTCTTAAGTACAAATGAATTCAAGATTCTTTGGTAAATCAAAGTCTGTAAAGCCCATTTCTTCTCTTGTACTGCAGCTTTATACAAAAAAATAGTAACAAACTGTCGTGGTTTGAAGGGAAGTGAGTTTTTTTGGAAGTAGTGGTCAAACCAATCAGTCTTTAGATCTGAGTATTGGCACCTTTGTTGGCCACTAAGAGATTGGACACGCCTCTGAGGACACGAGGGGTTAAAAGCCGGATTTCCCAGCAGGACCCTCTCTTTCCTGCTCTGCTTTCGGAGAGGGAGCGTCTTCTCCTCTTCCCCTGCCCAGGCCTGGCTAGGCCGGGTGGGGGAGGGGAGCAAGGTGGGCCTGGCTGAGCAAGGTGGGCCTCGGGGTGGGGAACAGAGGGAGCTGGAGTGGAGCTGGTCCAGCTTCCATCTAGAATGGAGGGGTGGAGGGAGAACTTTGGAGGTGCCTTCCGTCCCCCTCCCTGTCCCATCCCGTTCCCCCCCCTTCCCCCCCCCCCCCGGTCCCGTCTCTCTCTCCTCCCCCCACAGAGAGAAGGTGCCGAGTTGGAGCTGCTTGTGAGAACTGCAGTGTCTGCGATCGCCTGTGCCTGACCTTGGTGGTGGGAGATAAAGCTTTTAACTCTTTCTAAGGCAGAAGAGAGTTATCCCTGGACGCTGTATTCTCATAGTTGGTGGTTTTAGAAGAGAGAGGACAGCCTGGGACCGAGAGGGTAATGTGAGATGAAAAGAAGCCCCTTCGATGGCCGGAATGAAGAGGAGTGGCTTATGAGGCTGGACTTTTCTTGCATAATGATAGCCATAGACGGACCCTGGACCCTCCTGACTATAAATAAGACTGTGTTTGGGTGGATGTTTTTGGCTCAAACCCAGAGACGTTCTGGCCTGCTTCTTGGAGCCCCCGGCCCCAGGGGTAAATGGGGGGGACCTGAGTCCCAAAATGAGAAGATGGCTGGTTTTTGGTACTTGGCCAAACATCCTTAAAAAGAGCCCTGTTGCAGTGCAGGTCCATGGACAGCAGTGAGAGTGCTGGACATGGAAAGGAGGGTGTCACCCTGGCAGACTCTTCGAGGCAGTGCCATGGGTGACGTGGGAACACGGGATGGTGGACCTGTGTTTCCTGTGGAGGGGGCGGTCTGTGGTGCGAGAGAGACTCCTCTCGTCCTGGATGGAATGTGGATTGTCTGAATTTTAAAGGATGATGATTTGGATTAGGAACCCAGGGTTGTTGAGGGATTAAGCAAGTAGATGAAGGTAATGTGCTGGAGTCAACTGAGTGAGCATGTATGGAATGGAAATTGGGGGGAGGAGAAGCAGTGTTTTTGGGAGGTTTTCTCTTCTGCTTTTGGGTGGCTGGGTTTTTCTTTCCTTGTCTATTGTCCATTGTTCTGTAGTATAATAAATTGTCTGTCTGTTTTAAGTATTAGGCCTGCTCTGCTCTGTTCTTGACCACATCTCACAGGAGTTCATTAGGTAAAATATACCCTCATGGGTGCATTGGCATTTTGTCTAATGTCAACCCATGACAGCTTCTAATTTTACTCATGCAGCAGCCACTGGATGTCTTACAAATGGACAACAGACCACATTCTATCAGATTTGATTTCTCCATAAAGCTGTTGTGAGTTAACTAAAATATTACAGCGCTAAGGTTTTTCTTTTAATTGAATAATTAGTACTGAAAATACTTCAGATAATTTAGTTGAGCACTGTGCTCTGTCCCTCTCTGACACACAACAAAATAAATGAAATATAAATTCTTGCAGTAGGGAGCACTCACCTATGCACCATATCTGTGATACAAAACTGAAAGAAATAACTAGTCTTAATGCTTATTTCTTCAGCATTGTGTATAGTGCACACCAGCAAATCTGAGTCACCTTACTGAACAACATAAAATTAAACAGTTGTGATTCTACTGAAGCTCTTGTTGCTCAGTTTTTACATGAGCTCAGCAGGACTATTCCTACTCTGAAACAAAGTACACATATGGTTGCAGTGAGGAAGAGTAAGCTCTACAAGCTACTGCAAAAATGAAATTTACTAAATGAAAACAACGTCAAAAGGAAGCTTCCTTATATCTGTTTTGCTAGCTTAAGAAACAGATGGTTTCTAAGCAACTATTTCCATATTTATTAACATTATCCACAACTTATTCAAAAAAAGCTCTACATTCTTTAAGAGTCTTGAACTAGATATGAGGTACTACCTAATTATTCAAGATTAATTTATCCTGCAGGACTTTCTGGAAAAAATATACCATAAAATCTGCTCATCTTTCTGACAGCACAATCATGAACAAGTGTGTCCACCTAAACCCCCATATTTTGAATGTGACACAAACCAAGGCAAAGTGCAATCTAAAAGCAACTACCATGTTTTGCAGAAGTTACTCCTGTGATTTTCAGCCCCACTGTCATTCAAACAACCTACCAACTTTATATAAAATTTCTGACCTTGCGGCTCAAATGGGAGTTCAACATTGATAATCTCTGCCATATGTTCTACTTGCATCCTACAAGTGAGAAT
This sequence comes from Prinia subflava, assembly GCF_021018805.1. Lineage (NCBI taxonomy): Eukaryota > Metazoa > Chordata > Aves > Passeriformes > Cisticolidae > Prinia > Prinia subflava. Next base: position 646,466 of record NW_026960612.1, read on the forward strand.
CAGCTGTGACTACGATCTTCATCCCACAGTTAAAAACACACAGAAGTGCAAAATGCATGTATTTAATGAAAAAAAAAATAAAAATTGGGGAACTGGGGTACACAAAGACAGAAAGAACAAACTAACCTTTGTTTATAAAAAAATTAAGATCCAAAATGTCAAGAAAGCTTGACTGAATATGGGCGATTGTTAGAGAGACAGGAAGACTGATTCGGTGATCAGAATTCAATTTTACACATATTTTCCAAAAGCTTATATACCATTTCAGAAAGGTTAGTAGTTTTTTACTACAGCAATCAGGTTAAAGATCATACAGACAACTTGTGGGCCTGACATTAGTCTGAACTTAGGCTTCAGGCTATGCCAGTGTCTGTGTGAAAGGCAGATGAGCAACTTTCTCATGTTAGCCAGAGAAATCTAAAGGAGGAATTCAAACAAACCTTGGGAAGTGAGAAGCCATCCGCAGGTGGTGTTTTTTCCAACATGTTTACTGGAAAGAAATGTTTACAAAAGGGTGTAGACACTGAATAACCAATCATGTTCTTTGTACCGAACTACTCTATAAAAGTAGAATTTGGAAGAGTAAAGTTTGCTCTCATCTTTACCATCGTGGAGAGTCATGTTGTCATTTCTGTGCCGTCCGAAAACCATAACAACAACAACTCACATTTTACAACATCTTTTGCTTGCAGAAGTCTTCATTGAATCTTCTCTCTTCCCGTAAACAGGTTGAATCCCATCTTCTGTAATCTTCAAAGTTCTGTTTGTTCCTGCCATGGCATCTTGGTTATCAATCCAGCTATGCTAATCAAGTCTGTTTGACTCTCTGTCTTGTGTAATCTCACATCTCCCCCTCCTGTATCAACCAAGAACACTCCTGTTGCCATGAGTTTTTCCCGGTTTTGCTGAGCGCTCATATTAAAGGAGAAGTTCGTACCTTCTCACGCTCTTTTAATGTAAACATCAGCTATGTTCTATAAACATAGCCATTGTTTTTACATTCTCTGCTGGGACAAACAAGACTGTGTGACAGTCCCCTCCACCAATGTGGTGTTGAGGTGGGAATTCCTTCCTCCAATCCACAGGCCTCATGGTAAAAGTATAAAAGTAGGTTTTGGTAAATAAACCGGGTCTTCTGCCCTGCAGCTCTGTCGCACCCAGATCTGTGTCCCCAGTCTGTTTTTCCTGGTTAGGCCTCCACGGTGATACACTCCTTTGATGGCCTTATTAATCTCTGTACACATTGAAGCAAGCAAGGTATCATAACTAATACAATCATTATTAAAATCATTACATGCATTCCTATCCTAGGAAAATCTTTTGGCCAAGGTGTCAAACTCCAGCCAATAAACAGGTTATCTAGCCAAGATACAGATTCTACCTTTAGTTTAAACACACTATAAAATATAAGGAACAATTATAACAATACATAATATAATGCCTAATACATATAAGCTTATTTTAACTAAATTTCTAAGCTACTTATGGACTCTCCAACTTCTTAGGAGTTTATTCAACCATTCAAATCAATCATCTGTTTGCAGGTTTTTTTACATCCTTTTTCAGAGCTGAGGCTTCAGCTCTCATCATGATTCTTGAAACATAACCTGAATCTGTTACTAGATTAAAAGGAACAAAAAAAATTTGAAAAGCTCTGACCACAGTAGCAAGGTCAGTAATTTGAGGGGCTCTCCCAAATGTGGATACATCTGATCTTTAGGCACTAGAAAAAGAGTCTCTTTATACTGTTACTGATTTATGAGAGCGACTAGAACCATCCGTGAATACTGTTAAGACTTGAAGTGGAACCTCACTTCTCTTTGATTTTTCTGTTAACTGAAATAAAGGTGTTAAAAGCTTATGTTTTGGAGGATGTACTGAGATTTGTCTGCTGAATTCAGCAAAAGCCATTTGAATAGCCTCAGATTCTTGAAATATCTAATTCAAATAAGGGTGATAAGAAGCAGCAAAACAATGGAAAATTTCACTCTTGCAAGAGAAGTTAGTCTCCGTCAGGCTTTAACAATTAGTTGGGCGATCATTTTGTGTTGGGTACTGATGGTTTTGGTCACTTGGTGAGGTAAAAAAATCAATGATAAGCACATGGTCTGGTGCTTTGGAGTCTCATAGAAATATCGAAGTGTGGGGCTGTTTTGCTAGATGCAGAATTATTAAAAGGAAAGGCAGTTTAGGTGCCTAGCGTGCAGCTTGCCAGTTTACCAAGCTCTGCAGTGCATGTTGAACTTGTAAATTAAGTCGTTTAGCTGATAAAAGGTTTGAATCTCTTTAGCAGTCCAAACAAAGGACTTAGTTCTGCCTTTGGGATTTCTAATAGGGAGCTTGTTCCCCAAACTTTTTTGTGCATCATGTAAAGTTTTGATTTCAGTTAAAATTCGCAAAGGTTGTGCCGAAATAGAATGCATTCTTATGCACCAGTCTAGATATTTCTATGGGGATCTCCTTTGAACTAAAAATCAAACTGGTTATCAAAATCTTTGTCAAAAGCATGTAAGTTTAACAGGCTATGTCTGAGCACCAGAAACAACTCTCAGTAAATATCATGATAGTCAGGAAATCATCATATATCCTTATTCTCAGTGGCAGTAAGCCACTGTGCTCTAATTGTTCAGGTAGATCAAACATATACACACATTAATCGTTGAATTTGTGCATTATTTCTGATGCGTCTTGATGGATCACATTGACAGCAAATACCTCGTCTTTTATGAGATGCACAGTACTACAGTAGTGTCACATCTAACACATTTGCATTCAACTTAGGTTTGATGACAAACTAAACAAGAGAAGGAGAGAAGCAGTCTTGCATTAATGTGATAAATAACATGGGAGAATTTGTGTTATAGTGTATGTATATTTTTTGATATAAGATATGTCTGTAAGAATAAATGAAACAAGCAAGTCCAGGCTTGTAGTAAACGCACTTTAGGACAAACAAAAGCTGCTGCTGGAAATCCAAGGTGGAGCTGGAAACGCGAGAAACACCGACATCAACAACAGAAAAGAGGGTGGACTAGCCCTTCTGGGCGATGGGACTGTGATGTGCCCAGCCATCAAGAATGATATTGATCTAGCAGCAATATTGGGGAAGACGCCCCTCTACTCACCATTCCATTTCCTTATTCAGGCTTTTTGAGAAACTAAATTATTATTCATCTTTCCCTCGGAAAGCCCCATTCAGCAGATGGGACAGCAGAAAGAAACTCATAAGGAAAAGAAAGAAGACAAAGAACTATAGGGGCCACAGGCAAAATAAACTGTATATAAGGGGACCCCAAAAAGGGCTGAATTTTGTTAACAGGGGGAACTACAGTGCAATAGAGGCCGTAGTTAAAAGTTCACCCAGTGCCGATCCTGGGACTCGACACCGAACTTCCGATTGCTGGCTTGTCCAAAATTTCTGTTTGTTGATTCTTTAATTAATAAAATTTATTTTATTAATTGGGAATTGGCTGAGTATTTATGACAGTTTTGGTGCCCAACGTGGGGCCAGTTTTTGGGGTCTGCAGTCCCCCTTTTTCGTCCCAGAGGCGCCCCGCTAATTTAGCAGCTCGGCGGAACGGGGAGATTTTGCAGAACCATCTGGCCACCAAACCAATCAAACCTAAAGCCGCAATCGAAAGGGTTAGGGTAAAAGCTAGCTTGGGAGGGGCTCTCAGGAACTCAGTGGAGACCCAGGGAATGGGGTGTTCAGAACCGTGGTAATTTTCACTCATAAAACTCTATGTGCACGAAGAATCCACACAGGAACAGGGCACCGTAAGTAGTGCGTGGTTGGGTGGTGGTGACTGGGTGTGAATGAGAAGTGATATTATCACGAGGCGAGTGAGGACCCTGAGGTCGCAGTTCCATTGTTCCGCGAGGAGTGTGGTCGGCCAATGGGGAAGCGAGTGTCATCTGTCTGTGTAACCCCTGAACCTCAGTGGGTTGGGAAGGGTATGTCCTTAGGAGTTTGGGACTAGTAAACCTTTTAGCCTGCGACCAGGGAAGGTCCAAACAAAAAAGAAGAATTGAGAGCCCATCGCCAGACGAAACCTCACTGGACAGTCCCCTGCTGAGCAAGTAGTCTGGCGATACCAAGTTAAGACTTGGGAAAGAGGATACTGAATATAATCTAGTTATATTCAGAACAGAGAGAATTTGGTGTAGGAGAGATGGGGTCCTATCTTAGCAGAGTTCAGGAAAGCCTCTCGGGAGAGATTGCCAATGAGAATATTCCTGAGATCCCATGGGGAAGTCCATTGGGATGGCTGTTGGAGTGTTGGCAGGAGTGTCCAATAAGGAGAACAAAATCTAAGGAAAAGATGATATATTTTTGTATGGAGGTTTGGGGAGGGAAGGAGATCAGAAAGCATGTAACTTGGCTGGTGTTTGATACGTTTGAGCAGTGGACTTGTCAGGCTCTGTGTGATTATGTGAAAAGTAAGGAAAGAAGGGAATTTGAGGAATATGACTATGCCCAGCTGTGGGAACGAGCAAGCATTAGGTTGTATCCGATGAGAGCTACTCGGAGGGACGAATGGGAACCCTTAGATAACCTCCCCCCTCCTTATTCAGTACATACGCCCCTGCCTGCACAAGCCCCCGTCCCTCCCCCGGTGCCTGCGGGAGAACCATCCCAGTCACCACAGCCAGCCCAGGCTTCTCCAGTGGTAGCTTCGGCCCCACCACTTGAGACCTAGATTCCGCAAGCGGAATTTCAAATTCTGCAAATGCCTTCTCCACAGCCCCAGATTCTCCTGCCCTCCGAGGAAACCCCTCCAGGGGGAGAGTTGGCCCCCCTTCCCGGCCCCAGTTAGCGCACATCCCGGCCGGCGGCCACACCCCTGGTTAGGGGAACTCGGCGAAAGGGGAGAAAAACTAGTGAGGAAGAAAGCGAAAATTACGAAGATGGGCATAACTTACTCCCCTTAAGGGAAGTGCCCACTGCTCCCGGTGTTATTGGATACGTAAACGTTCCCATTAATACCACAGACGGGAGGGCATTTAAGAAGGATGTGGGAAGACTCGTGGATGACCCGATAGGCGTGGCGGAAAGGCTTGACGAGTTCTTGGCGACTAGTATCTATACATATGAGGATATAACAGCAATTTTGAGGTTGCTGTTTAATCATGAGGAAAGAGAATTAATCAGGCAGGCTGGAATGAGGGAATGGGAGCACAGAAATCCCCAAGGTTCACCCGGTAACGTAAAGTGGCCCAGTCAAAACCCGGGGTGGAGTGCTCAATCCGATAATGACCGTTGGAGCATGACTGATTTAAGAAATTTGGTGATACAAGGTATCAGGGTGTCGGTGTGCTCACAGAGAGCCAACGGGCTCTGTCGCCGCTGGCCCAGACACAGCGACAGGCGTCGTAGGGGGGTCAGTCTGCGAGCAACGCAGGCAGTACTGACCCTGTGGGTTCTTTGCCTGGCAGAGGCTTATGCGAGCGATGGAGATTCGACAGGCAGTGGAAAGAAAGGAGGAAACAATTCCAGACGAACAGAGGGTTTATTGCAAACACCTCCTCAGCCCGAAACTCTTCGGGGGGAGAGGGGTGCAGGGGGGTTTTTGTCCGAAGGATTCGGAGGGGGGGCAAAGGGGGTGGCCAGCCACTGCCAGCCAACCGGGGCAGGTTGCCAGGGGATATGGGTGTACTAGAACATCACTTGGACCAATCAGGGGAAAATAGGAGGGATTTACAAAGGCGGGAAAAATGACAGGCAGCTAACCGTGTGTCGCATGACAGGTGCAGGAGTCATGTGAGTTAAACAAAGGAACAATCGAGGGGTGGGGTACAGAGAACCCAACAAGTACAAAAGTATACAAAGCATCACCGATTAAATTAACACACTGCCACATCAGGGAGGCAGTACCAAAGGGCCAGAACATCAGCAAGGCATTCAATGAGTGTCAAGGGAGGGATAGGACCCCCTTGGAGTGGCTAGATCAATTAAGAAAGAGTCTACAAATGTATTCGGGAACAGACCCCAGCTCCCCGATAGGAGAGGTGTTGTTAAAGACACAATTCGTGGCCAGATCATGGGAAAATATCAGGAGGAAATTAGAGAAAATAGAGGATTGGCAAGCAAAGGGGTTGCAGGAACTACTTAGAGAGGCACAGAAAGTCTACATGAGAAGGGAAGAGACACAGCCCTAAGCACAAGAGTGAGTGCTGGTGGCTGCCGTCAGGGAAATGCAGAGGAAGGAACTGCCTCCCAACTCTGGGAGAATGGGAAAGAATAGCGCCAGGAGAGGGCAGTCGCCTCCAGGTAGAAGGGATCCGGGAAAGTTCAAGGAACAACAGAAGTGTTATTACTGTGGGAATAAGGGACATATAAAGAGGGATTGTCAGAGGAGGATGAAGGATGAGCACGTTTTTAAAGTGGATGCATAGAGATGTCTTGGGCTCTTTTCCCTGGGGTCGAGACCATCTAATGAGCCTAAGATAAAATTGAGAGTAGGACCCCACAAGGAAGAAATTTCCTTCTTGGTGGACACGGGAGCCGAGCGTTCCACGGTCCAGAGGTTGCCAAAGGGTTACGTCAAAAGCCGGGATACCATGATGGTAATAGGGGCAAAGGGGGAACCCTTTAGAGTTCCAGTTATTAAGAATGTGGTGATAGAATCAGAAAATAAAATTTGTGTGGGAAATGTGCTATTAGTAGAAGAAGTGGATTACAATTTGTCGGGAAGAGACTTGATCATAGCGTTAGGGATAAATTTAATAGTCAAGGGATTAGACATAGGCAGATAAGTGGCTCAGCAATGCCAGGCTATTAAAATACGAAGCTATACTTATTCATTCCCCCGAACTGGAGTTGTGGATGGCCGCGGTCCAAAACCCCACCCAGCTCCTGTTTGGAGAAATATCGGAGGAATGTAACCATGACTGCTTAGAAGTGGTGGAATTGCAGACAAAAATAAGGCCAGACTTAGAAGAGGAGGAGCTGGGAGAGGGCGAGAAATGGTTTGTGGATGGATCTGCAAGGGTAGTAGAAGGGAAAAGGAAGTCAGGATATGCAGTGGTGGATGGAAAATCAGGGGAGGTTATCGAATTTGGACCCTTGAATGCAGGCTGGTCGGCACAGGCTTGCGAACTGTATGCAGTTCTGCAAGCACTAAAAGGACTAAAGGGTAAACAAGGCACAATTTTCACAGACTACAGATACGCCTTCGGGGTGGTACATACATTCGGAAAAATCTGGGAGGAGCGAGGGTTGATTAGCACCCGAGGGAAGGGATTGATCCATCAAGAGTTAATAAAGCAAATCCTGGAGGCTGTAAGGGGACCAGAGGCCATTGCCATCGTACATGGGAAAGGACATCAAGCAGGGATGCAATTCAGAACCAGGGGAAACAATTTAGCAGACAGAGAGGCAAAGAGGGCAGCTCTTTTAGTGATAAGTACCCCAGAGATCAGGGAGGAAAATGCCCTAGAATACCCTTCCAGGTTGTCCCCAAAGGAGATAGAAGATTATAAGAAATTGGGGGGCAAGTGGGAAGATGGTAAATGGAGACTACCAGACGGTAGAGAGTTAATATCAAGGGAGTATACGAGGAAGATCTTGAACAGGTTACATCAGCAAACTCATTGGGGGCCACAAACATTGGCTGAACATTTTCTAAAATTTTTCGGGTGCAAGGGAATTTATGAATTGGCTAAACAGGAAGTACTAGGATGTATGGTATGCCAGAAAATAAACAGGACAAGGTCAAGACAGACCCCCTTAGGGGGACGACCCCTGGCATACCGTCAATTTGGAAGAATCCAAATAGATTTCACAGAGCTACCCAAGGTGGAGAGGTGCAAATACCTATTGGTGATAGTGGATCAGCTCACTCACTGGGTAGAAGCCTTCCCTACTGCCAGAGCAACAGCCCAGACCGTAGCAAGAATTTTGTTAGAAGAAATTATCCCATGCTACGGTATCATAGATCACATAGATTCAGACCAAGGGACCCATTTCACATCTAAAATTATTAGACAATTGGCAGATACCCTAGGGATCCGGTGGGACTATCACATACCCTGGCACCCACAGAGTTCAGGACGGGTAGAGAGAATGAATCAAATCTTAAAAGCTCAGCTATCTAAATTAATGTTAGAAACCAAAATGTCATGGATTAAGTGTCTCCCTCTAGCCTTACTGAATATAGGAACCATGCCAAACTCTGATAGTGGATTGTCCCCTTTTGAAATGTTATATGGGATGCCCTATGAGCACGGGATGCCTGTGGGACATCCTAGATTAGAGGATGGTCAGATCCAACCATACCTAATAGCAATAAACAAGAACCTGCAAGAACTTAGAAAGAAAGGAATAATAATGCAGAGCACTCCTTTGGGATTTGCAATCCATAACATACAACGAGGAGACGAAATATTAATTAAAACCTGGAAAGTGGTATCATTAACCCCACACTGGGAAGGTCCATTTCTTGTTCTTTTGACAACAGACACCGCCGTGAGAACAGCAGAGAAAGGGTGGACGCACACTTCGAGAGTAAAAAGAATTGAAACCCGAGAAGGGAAACCCGAGTGGAAAATCAACTCCTCCACAGGGGACCTGAGAGTGAAATTACATCGGAGCCGCAGATGACCTAGGGAAGAGCAATCACTTGCCCAGAGCTGGAGTGTTCGTGTAACCCATTCATACACTTTAAATGCGAGTATTGTAACGAGATTTGGGTCGTGCATTGTAAATGGGGGTGGAGGCCTTCGGGGTTGTGCAGAAAGTGCTTTGAAAAGGAACAAGATCTGACCATTCGGTTTTTAGGGTACGCTACCCGCTTGGTGGTATTAGAACCATATTCTGCTGAGTAGTATTTTTTATACCTACACGGGGTAAGGGGTAAATTAGGTTCCAAAGCTCAGGTATTAGCCACTGAGTGTCGAAGGACCAACAAAGTACCCTGCATAGCAGATCCGGTGAAGTTATCCAGGTGGGGCACATTTAAAAGGAGATATGCTGTTCGGACTAGTTGGAGGATCCGAGAGGAAAACCCCTGCTGCCACGAAGATGGGCTACCTCGCCACTGGCTGCAACCCAGTGGGCAGAGGCTTAGGCAGAGGGATGTACCTGTGGATAACTCTCCTAGTCCTGAGCAGAGCCATGTGCCCGATAATGGGCCGGCCTAACAAAACCCGGCTTAGTCTGGGAAGGTAATCAAAGTGATCCACCCTGGAAATCACCAAATATCAAATTACGGATAATTTAGGGTACTATTCCTTTAAGGCCACTCGGTGCTGGGGTTTTACACCAACAAAGGAAAAGAGACAGATAAGCGAAAAGTCATTACCTACAAGCTATCGGTCAAACTTGGTGCCAAAACAAAAAGAAGGGTCCATTAGAAATAATCTGAATGAGACATGTAAAAGGGGATTTTCCGATCAATTAGATGACAGACTGAGAAGGGTGAAGATATATGATCCGGCAGCCTGGGTGCGGGAGGAAAAAGGGAAGTGTAATTACCAGACTCACTTTACAAGAAAGGCTCTTAGGCTTACAAATAGCAATAGAAGTAATGGGAAATTTAACTATGGATATCTTAACAGTAATAACTAAAAATCAAACCGAAATTAGGGATCTTATATGTCGGCACCGGGCCACAGTAAATTATATATTAGAAAAAGGGAAGGAAATCTTTGAGAAGGTGAGAAGAACCAAATGCCAAGAGGAAAGACCTCCTGCCCAAAGGGAGGATTTAACTCTAAATGTCTCATGGTGGGGATGGATATGGGAAGAAGGGAAAACAGGGGGGTTAACCGGACTTTTTGTACTGGGACCCATAACTGGAAAAATAATTTTACGACTTATAACACATGGTATTACCGGTCCCTTGCGCTGGATGACACAAGGTGTACAAACCCTGAAACTCATGAATCTGAAGGGGAAAAAGGAGAATCGGGCAGCACTTGTGTTAGCAAAATTTGAAGCAGGGAAAGGCAACAAAAATCCCTGGTGGGATAATCAGGATTAAAGGAACACGGATTACATGTTAAATTTGGAAAAGGGGGGAATTGTGATAAATAACATGGGATAATTCGTGTTATATGGCTCACTTGTAACGTTGCAGCATACAGGCGATTGCGGTCCTGAACGCGGTTCTCACTGTCACGATCAGTTCTAGGGGCATCACCAATTGCCGTCAGGTATTCGGTTCTTCTCTTCCTCACACGGGGCACCAATTATTGGCAATTGATAAAGCGACGGGAAGACTGATTCGGTGATCAGAATTCAATTTTACTCAGATTTTCCAAAAGCTTATATACCATTTCAGGAAGGTTAACAATTTTCCACTACAATAATCAGGTTAAAGATCATACGGACAACTCATACATTTTACATCTTTTGCTTGCAGAGGTCTTGATTGAATCTTCTCTCTTCCAGTAAGCAGGTTTAATCCCATCTTCTGCAATCTGCAAAGCTCTGTTTGTTCCTGCCATGGCATCCTGGTTATCAAACCACATATGCTAATCAAGTCTGTTTGACTCTCTGTCTTGTGTAATCCCACAACTGAAGGTATGATTTATTTTCTGCATTATGTCTTGCCTAACATGATCCAAATAAGTTCCAGAGAGCTTATAATGCCAATATACATCAAGAGATCACAAGTGGGCCAAAGCATACGGTAACAAGCACAAGCAGAGGAATGTCAAATACGTGCTGCAGGTAAGATGGAAAGTAACCCATTAGGCAGATGTTTTTGAGTAGCATAAAACAGAGGATAAAGAAGTGTTCTGTCTCAGTTCAGGTTGGTTTTTTTGGGGGGGGTTTGTTAGAGAAGCAGATTATTTTAATGAAGAAATCATTTCCAGTCTTTCAAAAATGATGAGAGCATGCTGAAGAAATAATGGCAATGCCTCACAAAAACTGTGCTCAAAAAATACATAATAGAACACAGGGACACTAAGGATTTTGAAAGATGGCTATATATCTATTTATGTTGGCTTTCATAATCATATTCCTCGATATTCAGCATTTGCACACATAGAAAAGCTGTATTTCTTGGGTAAAGAATCAAATTAGCTACAAGAATAAATTCAGAAGCTGTTCAAGAGTAAACATCCTTTTTTAACCCTTGATTCTAAAAGTTGCATACAAAAAAAAAAATAATCCTCCTGGTTACAAGACTTTTCACAGTACTTGCTTACAGTTTTGTATTTCCATTACAAGAAAAATGAAGCACATCCATAAACCTAATTATTTTAAAGGATGTCATAAATATCCTAAAGTATAATTTTATAATATAGTTGTGTGCTACTGCTACTGAAGCAAAAAATGAAGGTTCCTCCTATGGCAAAGCATTGATTCAACATCACTCTGGGAAATCAAATAACATTTCTAATTTCACCTCCCTCGCCCCAACTTTTTTTCAAGAAACAATTAACTTGTTCTGAAACAGCTTTTATTTAGCCACCATGGTCTCTATTGCACTGTTGTTAAGCCAAGACAGGTTTCAGATGTCCTTTCAGGACTAGCACAGCAGTATCCAGGCACAAGTTCCAAACTGTGTACTAATTTGTCACAGTTACAGCATGTCTAATTCAGATCAGACTTCTACTGTAAAGAGAACTGACAGGGAGACCATTGCTTCTGTTGTGAAGCTGAGATGCTACAGGAATAGAAACAACAGGAAAGTCCCTGGCCTTCGAACTCTGCAGACCAATAGATGACTACTATGATAAGAAAGCTCAAACTTAGTTTTGTAGCAGTCATTTGATACTTGTTAAAAGTAAACCCAGCAATTCTTCCTGTTACTGTTGAAAAGGTCTATAGAATCTAAGTAAAAAAAGCCCAAATCATCATTAAAATATTACAAATACTAGAAATTTATCCATATTCATGTTGAATTTGTCATTGAAGTCCACAAAATTCACCTTGTGCAGAAAGTCTGATAACCTAGATAATTTTTCAAGTTACTATTTCTAAACAAAGATTAAACTACATCCTTTTCCCTGTATGAGAGGGAAGATGAGCTACAAACACCAAATCCCTAGTTACATTATTGAAACATACATTTTGAGATCAGGCAACATTTATACATGTAGCTTCTGTTGACAATACAGAAACATAAGATTTATATAGATAGATGCATGAAATTTGGAGCAAAATATACCCGTTACTACTGTAAGACACAACAGAAATATAAGGCAGAATTCAAGATATTGCATCTATAAATTGACTCATTTCTTGCATAAAGTTAGCAAATATGGAGCAAGTAACATCATCCATTTTCTTTGCTAGAGGACAGTGGTTAATTAAATCCCCTTAATTTCTACCAAAACGCATGATTCCATCCAGGATGCAGCATAAAATGCTAGTTGATGGCCGTCCATGACATGCACCAACATGTCACCCTGTCTCAAGCAATGAAGGACAGGGAAAGAAAATCAGTTTCCATATGCAACCTTGAACGTTACGGATCCAGCCTAGAACCATTTACAACCTGAGCTGATGTTCAGTGTAGCCTTAAAGGTATTGAGTACAAAGTTTAGGACAGCAAAGAGTGTTTGTATAAAACAGCAGAGTTTAAGAGTCTGGTTTTACTTTTGTCCAGCATACTCTGGTTCCCAACAAATGAAATTTTGCAGAAAACATGCAATGCAACCACAAGCCAAGGTAAAAACTTTGTCCAGTTCAGTTTCACAGAAGCACTCAGAACAGTTTATACCGCTAAGAATTATCTTAGACTTCGAGGTGGGTGGATGTTCTTTTCTTATTTCTTGTCACTAAAAACGCAAGAATACATGGAAGACCTGCAAGTGGGATATTCAAGAGCATTTGAGCAGATTTAAGAGCCCGTCACCAATCAGATACATCAAAAAATTCCAGGGAAAGTGTGCTGATGGAATGATTACATGAATGATATCTCAGCTGGTCTACTCACACTACTTACATGAGCCATTTAAACACCAACACAAAGACCAACAACACCATGACAGACTTGTAAAACTTTTAAAGCACAAGCTGAAATACAAGCACCATATCTCTCTCCATTATCTTTGGATGCTTAGATCAATATTCCGCACTAGGAGGGGACAAATTTTATTGCTTCAGATTAGGTTTCACTTATTTTAATATCAAGATTATTCTCCAATTCTTCTACGCTTACAAAATGATTCTACAAACAGATGAACTTCCTACTTGCCTTTGCTCTTCAATACTTTAAAAGCTTCTAAAGGATGTGAACTCTTTTTGATATTGCTATGGTAAGATGCCAGAAATTTGACATGAGACATGAGCCAAAAATTAACTTTTCAGAAGCATTTCCAAACCATCTGGAGAAGAGGCATTTAGAGTAAAAAGTAATTAATACCACCTTCAATAAAACACTAAACATACAGTAGCCTGGCCTTTCCTTTGTGTAATTAAAAGTTTTGAAAGCATCAAACTACTCAGAACAGATTATGAATAATTCAAAATAATTTTAGCTTTTTTTTTCTTTTTTTTTTTAAACACTATTAGGTTTGGGGTTTTTTTCCCTAAACACAGCAGTACTGACTTCCTTGAAATTGCTGATTAGAACTTTCAATGAACAACTGTGCATACAAACTTGCCTTCAGAAAAAGCCAAAATCAAACTCGTGACCTTATCCAATGTAAAACTGTATCCAAATCAAGTAATGCATTCATGGTTCTTAACATGAAAATCCAAAACCAATGAAAGTGCAGATGGGAGCCATAAGCAACTCCAAGAGACAGAAAAATTCCTTATTAACTCACACTTTGTCACAGCTGATTTATGGTTTGGAAACAAATTCCGTTCCTCAGCTGTGCTACATAGCAAGATTGGGGGAAGGAAGAAGGAGGTATATGTAGCCCCTTGCACAGGGCTCACCTTTGAGCACAAACCTTATGTTCAAGGTACGTCTTACGTGCATGAGCCTATTGTACTGCTGGGATGAAATATCCTGTGATTCAACTCCTTATAAAACGGCAATGAAGAGCTCCCAGAAATTCACTAATGCTGCACAAAACCTGACAATACCTCAGTAATGATTCTGACCTTACAGTGAGGCACTTCTATACTTGCAATGTACAAAATCCTGATGTTTGAAAATAAGTTGTTCAAAACATGTTTGCCTACATTTCTGAAGGAAACTGTTTATTTAATAACCACAAAATAAACCTCCATTTTTTTTAGTATGATAATTTATGAATGCACATAAAATCTGGGCAACCAACTCTGGAAACTACCAGTAGCCTTAGAAATAACTAAAGGATATTAAATACTAAGTAGGAGAGATTAATAGAGTTTCAATAATCAGGTAAAATCAAAACTGCAAATCAAGAACACAGCTTGAATTATCTATTCACAAATAATCTACAAAGAATCTAATGGGTTCTCCAAAGAACATTACAAAAAATTAAATCTATGAAGTATTTCAACTTCCAGCAAGTCCTATTTTCCCCCCAAAGAAACAAAAAATAATGTTTTTAAAGGACTTAGCCCCAGAACAAAACATGAGTGCCAATAAACTTGAGTGAGAGCATCATATAAATTCTTTTGATGTGTTTGCACTATTTTGTTCCTGAGAAAGAGAAGGAGACACACTTGGGCTCAGTTTCATTTGCTTTCTAGGTTGTAGTCTTTTCTGTGCATAAGCACCGAGACTATACCTTCCTTCTCATACTTAGTCATTCTGATCTTCTCCTCTGTGTAATTTCCTAGTGTCTTTATTTTTGAAAGCAAGATTATATCAGGAAGATAATTCATAAGTGGTTCAATTAAGAGAGAGACTCTTTTTGCCTCGTTTCTGGGGTTCATTTTCAATGTTTTGTTCCTGTGCAATGTTTAGGCTAAACAGCTCTTCACATTCTGACTTTTCTTTCCTTCTGACTTCCACTTCTACTTTCCTACCATCCTAATGAGGATGGTCACATATTCTCATGTGCTCAGTGTGTTGCTACAAAAGCAAACATTAGTGAATTACTGGTTAGCTCCTTTACATCCTTTCATTTGTCTATTTTTTCTTCTAACATATTCAATAAATTATTTCCCTTTCTTTTGAATTCCAGACATAACCTAGCCTACAATGCTACCATGTTTTTTAATTACAAAGCATTGGTCCTTGAACTAATGCAGTATTTATTGACCAAATAAAAGAAAAAAAAATCTCTTGCATAAATCTCTGCATGTTGTCACTTGTAAGCCAGAAAAAAAATTCCAGAAATTTCCATTAAGCTCCTCATTTCCTTACAAATGTCTTCCCAGAATTACTCCTTTTCCCCAAAGAATATAAAACTCCAGCAGAAGTTGAGTTAATCAACTTCCCCTCTCCTTTACTCCCTGCCCGGCTGTTACCTCTTTTCTTAGATTTGAAAACATTCAAGGCAGAAGGGAGTTACTCTGCTATGTGTTCGTACAGCCTCAGCAATTACTGCTTTCAGTTGTACTCCAACGCAATGAATGTGTCAACTGTTAAATTATCAATTCTAATTCAAAGAGGGGAGGGGAAATGTTTTAAATCACTTTTTACAACAGGTGGTCCCAAATTTTGGGACTACAGATTACTGAGCTGAAAACTACCACATAAAAAGCATCTTTCTGTAGGATGACTCCTTAGTCCAGGGCACAGCTCCATCCATCCGGGCACAGCTCCATATCCAAAGAGATTGTGCTGCCCTCCTGTGGTCCACGAAGATTTTAAGCTCCAGAAGTCATACGCAGAGCCAAGAAAAACTGATTCTGCCCTTGAAAGACAGATTGCGTAGCTAAACATTACACTTTGAAGAAAAGTAAAAAAGCCAAAGTGCTGTTGCAGGGTTATCAAAGGTCTCCTGATGCCTCTGCCTGAAAGGACCCCTCAGGCCTTGCGGAGGAAACACAGAACAGCCATGTTAAAACTCAGCTGTCCCTCAGTTAAGATGTGCAGAAAACAGCAATGTAAGTGACCTACAAAAATACTACAAAGACAGGTAAAACCCCCCTAAGTTTAAATCCTTGTGTTGATTATGCTACATAGGTAAGTGAATTATGAATCCCCACAGTCTGGGATATGGCAAATGGGTGACACAAAAAGGCTAAAGGATACAAGCTGTACACCCTGTCATTGATGTAACTGGGATTTAAGTCTAATGACAAAACTTACAGAACAATCTTCAAATAAGCAGTGAATCCATTTTTCAGTAAGAAATACCAGAATACTGAAGCAGACCAAATCTCCCTTTTAAAGTCAAGTCTGGTGCTACAGAAGATCAATTAAAATTTTACAGTAACTGGAAATACTAAGATATTAGTATGTTATGGAAAAAGATTATAAAGAGTAATGTCAACAAAAATTTAATATTTTATCCAATAGCATATCTAGACTATTTGGAGACAGAAAAGTCTTAACTCCTGCTCCTCCTAAATCTTTCTAGTTAATACAAATATGATAAATATGTCATCAGTGCCTTCTCTACCCTGTAGCACAGCATCATTCCTAAGTACACCTTATTGATCATTAAAGGATATTAATTTCTATATTTCTATTCCCCAAAAATACCTCTGATGATGATTTTGGGCCATGTTCAAAAGAAAATGTCTTTTTGAATCCTATTAATCATCTGGATATTTGCTGGACATTGTTCCAAACCATAACTGCTAGAATGGACCAGCATTCCTACACTCTTCAACAGTAATCTTCCACAAAAAATGACCTGCACTTTATCCTTCCTGGGGCTTCAGGATCAGTCTGATCCCGGCTGCCGTAGGTATTCCTGGATAGAGGGGTACCGCTAAGTACCTCCTGTCCAAGCACCTCGGGCAAAGCTCCCAGACACAGGCAATACTTAGCAAGCTCAGCTATAACTGATTTCAGCTCTTAGCAGGTTCAGCTCTTAGTGATTTCAGCTCATTAGCTTGCTAAGTGCCTCCGGCAGATGCAGGGGGAGAGAGGAGAAGCGCTGTATGAAGTTCCACAGATGAGTCTTTATTGGCATCCTCTGCAAAGGGTTTCAGGGACAGCTCTTCTGCTGAACTGGGCAGAAGTGGGGCTTTATATAGGGTATCAAGGTTTTGAGAAACGGTCCAATGGTATGAGTCGGGGTAAAAGTGACCTATTGTCTTACAGGGAGATAAGAAAGGGTCCGAAGGCAGGAGAGGGGTACTTGGTCCAGTCACCATGACTAGGCATTTCTTTATCTTAGGCAACTGACCTCCAGATAGGCCTCTCAGGCCTCATGGCTGCAACACTGCACCTCCATGCTATGGAGTACTTCGTACACACATAACCTCTAATCCTCTGGTTTAAGAGATGAATAATGTAACTTTGGGGCTCTGCTATCCCATGAATAAGGAACATAGAAATATAAAAGGGACAAGGAAACTAGTAAACTCTACTAAAATTAAATCAGGAGTAAAAGAAAGAACAAATAGTTTAAATGAAACAAAGGGCAGAGTTACTTAGCAGGATACTTAACATTTATTAAAGATTTCTGGTTAAGATATGAAAAATTATTTAAAAACCTTGTTAAAAAATATCTGCTAGGCAGCCATGAGTTCATGTTTTTGGGGTTTATGCCCCTCCACGTGTCTAAGAACTTCAGAGACAAAAGACAAAAAAACCTCACAACCTAACAAATAAAAATACTTTTTCTATCTAGGGCAGATGTGATAAATTATGTGGGATAATTCGTGTTTATAATGTATGTATAATATAAATCAAGTTGTGCCCTTTAAAATAAATGGTAAAAATCATTCGGGACTGGGGTAGACAGATTCGGGAATCGAAAAACTACTTTGCTGGGAACTGGGGAACGACCGAATTTACAAGAGAAAGGAGAGAAGGCCTGAGGAAGATGGGTCTTCTCCGGAGATGGGATTGCGAACAACCCAATCATTACCACCGAAATGGGCCTTGCTCCACCATCGGGGACACGCATCTCAATACACGATTCCCAGAAGTCGTATTTAATATTCATCTCCCTGCGGGTCTCCCCACGGAAGAACTATTCAACCGACCCAACTGGCGAGGATGAATCTCTATGAATATGAAGAAAAACTGAAGGGACAAAGAAAGCTTGAAGTAATGCTCTATCCCGCTAAAGAAACTGTATATAAACTGGACTCACAGAACCGAAGGTGTGAACCAGGGGAGCTACGGTGCGATAGAGTCCGCAGCTAAGGTTCACCCAGTGTCGATCCCAGGACTCGACACTGATTCTTTGATTGTTGGCTTACCTGAAATTCTGTTTATTGATTTTTATTAAATTAATAAAATCATTTATTAATTTGGAATTGGCTTTATATTTATTACAGCAGATCACACTCAAATTCTACACAGGTAAAGTCAGTTTAGGCCACTGACTGCCAAGTGCAGACATTTTGTCAAAGTTCATTGCGGATTAATCAAGAACATGCTTCAACCATCAAAAATAAAACAACTGTGAATTTACAAAAACAAATCATTATGAATTGTCTTCAGTGCGCAAGCCATAAATCTGTAAAACATTTCAACTGGCAAACTGTGGTATTTAATTTTAATTCTTTAGTATGTTCAGTAAGCAAACACAATCCACAACAGGACCAGAAAAAGCGAACACTGAACTTTATGCACAGTACTCTACAAAACAAATCTCTCCAAAGCCTAATAAACTCCCAATTAACAAGGACTTGTGAACTGTAACTATCACACCTCCAGGAATTAGACCTCATCAAAACCAGAACTTTTGCTGTAGGGGATATTCAATACGAAGCATTAAGGCCTCAGAAATTCTCTGAGGGCTTACACTTAGTCCACAAAGCAAGGCACTGAAACATAAGTGACACATTCCAGCACAACTATCAGCCATATGAAAGTCCATCAATCACACTCATCACACAACAGGATTTTACAGAGCACACCAAACAAGGAGAATGTGTCCTCACTGAATCAAAATGCAGCTGTTACAACTTGGTATTCTTCTTTCTAGTATGATTTTCAATAAGATACACTAGCAACTGTTGTTTTTTTCTTTGCAGATTTTGAATATTTCAGAGGCTGTAGGCATGTCATTTAGATCAAAACATCACTTGAGAAAATGCAACAGACTTCAAGCAAATATAAAGATACTGAACTTGTATTCCGTATAATGCATATGCATTGATTTCATGAGGCATGGAAACTAGCTGTTTTTAAAGAGTATTCATTTTAGTAAATCATTTTGCCTAAAAATCATTACCTACATACTAATTGAACTTTAGCATATAACAGCTTTGCCTCCTGTCTCCAAATAGGCATTATAAAAATATAAAATAATTAATTCCCTTCCCTTGTTTTGCTTGGTAACCCAAGACAATCACAAAAGGGAGGAAGAGCACAGTAACAGCAGGAACAGTGTACATTGTCATCCATGAGTTATCTGGTTTGGTGACATGCCTTAGTTATTATTTCCAGTTAAACCTGAAGAATATTTTGTCAAAAAATTAGTAATTGCATTCAAACTTCCATGAAAATTGTCCTCAGGCCAACTACGCAATGTTATATCCCTGAACAGTCAAAAGATCCTAATAAGTCACATATGAAATACAAAGTTTTGCAAGAATACCCTTTTTAAGGCAAGCCAGTAAAAGAAGATATACCAATGCTGCCTATATTACAAAAATGAGCACATTTGCTTTCTCTTTGTTACTGAAAATTATTTAGTTCTCAAGTATGTATCAAGAATATGAGGCAACCTGGCTGTATTGCCATCACAGGTTTTCCAGATCTTGAACTGCAAAATATAATGCATGTATAAATATGGTTTAAACTTACTTAAATGAGTGCAGCAAAACTGTAACTTTAAGGAGAAGTTAATGAGAAGCTGTCTTGGGTTATGTAACCAAAAAAAGTGCATTCTATTTCATCTGTTGAAACCAGTTGGGGGATGGTTTCTTTTTTCTTTATCTCTTTTAAACCCCAGGGGGAGAGGACAGTGGATGCCTTCTGTTAATGGGCCAGCTGTTAAAACCAGGGACAGCAGTGTTCCTTATCTCTTCCACTAACCACCCTCCCTCCAGGGGGATATCTGCTGTTAATCAGCCATTAAGGCTCACCACATGACTGATAAAATTAAATCATTCCATTGTGAGATGCTCAACCCAGTGGGAGGACCCAAAGCCTTTCCATCAGGATAAAACCTGAAGTTCAGAACAGCAGAGCATCCTCTTTTCCACTGGATTCTCAGAGGAAGACCGGACTCATCTCACCGCCACTACAGGATCATCTCTACTCCAACAGAACCACATCTGTCACTCCAGGAGGACTTATTTGGACTGCTTCCAACACCCTGGCCAACAGGGTGTCAGGTCGTATTCCTGACTCTGTCAGGGTTTTCTAGGACTTTTGTTTGTTTGCTTGCTTGGTTTTTTTTTGTATTACTGCGTTTGCATTTTTAATATTCCTAGTAAAGAACTGTTCCACCTATTCCCATATTTTTGCCTGAAAGCTCCTAATTGCAAAATTGTAATAATTAGGAGGGAGGGGGTTTTACATTCTTCATTCCAAGGGAAACTCCAGTTTTCCCTGACAGATACCTGTCTTTCCAAAAGAAGACAGAATTTCGTGTCCGACGTGGAGCATGAGGGCATTAAGAGAAAGGAGTAACAGTTCTTGGGTTACTTAAGTTTTTGTGTACTAGATATGGAGGCCTTGTTGGACAGCATCATGTGGTCTAGCTTGCCTTGGTTTGGGTGGCATGTGGTTGTGTTTTTTTTTCTCCCATTTGCAGGCCCTTATCTAAACATGGGCCCTATAACTTAGGCTACTGTGGCTGTTATTCAGTTTATTTTATGGGTTAATAAAGTGAGGAATTAATGGATTTTTTTAACTTCCTCTGGAAAGCAGGTATATGGATTCAGAGCTATCACACCCTAACTGTGTGTTTTGGGGGTTACTTTAACAATGGTACCCACTGTGAAGAAATGACAGTGGGGGAATTTTTTTCCCAACCCTTCACCCAGCTCTTTACATCTACCCTACCAGTTTTTGAATGGTTTATATCTTCTCTGAATGCTAATGATATCATACAGTGGCTGGTATTGCTTACAGGCCTATTCTATTTTGCATTCAGAGATAAGGGGAGATTGACCTGGATAACCACCCTGATACCTGCTCCAGAGAATAGGGATACTGCCATGGAGCCTGACCCTGCCCCAAAGCCTGCCTCAGAGATAAACCACCTGGAAAGCGTGAAGGAGATACGTGAGATGAGTCAGATGCTGAGGGAGTACATTTTCCCTGTGGTAGCCTCATTAGTCCCAGCTGATGGGAAACCCTCCCCCTGCCCTGACAAAGGAGAGTCTGATGGTGCAGCAGTGGAACCCACAGACTTTACAACCATCCAGGTTCCAGCTGAACCACAGGGGCAGTCACAGCCAGCAGCAGTCGCCCCTGTGGAAACAAAGAAGTCTAAGGTGAAATCAGCGAACCCAGGTAATAAGAAATGAGGACCTTCAAAACCTGCAGGGGAGCCACAGGTTGAGGTCATCACCAAGTCCTTGTCGTATGAAAGTCGACGTAATCTGCAAAAAGATAGTGGACAATGGGGACGTGAGGCCTGTACAGCCTGGTTACTTTGGGTCTGGGACCTAATGGGCACAGGTGTGCAATGAGACAGTGGTGAGGCAAGGAATTTGGGACCCTTGACCCAGGACTCAGGTTTGAATCAGGTATTCGTAAGGGAGCCAGGGCCCATTTCCCTTTGGGAGCAGCTTTTGATGAGTGTAAGGGAGAGGTTTGTCCACAGAGAAAGAATGCAGGAACACCATCACAGAATGTGCTGGAAGACTCTTGAGGAAGGGATCCAACAGCTGAGGGAAGTAGCAGTATTGGAGGTACTTTTTTGGAGGAGCGGACAGCATGATAATGACCCTGACAAGGTTAGGTGCACAGGGCAAATGTGGAATCTGGCAACTCTAGGACCATCTCAATACACCACATTTATTGCAACAATTAATGCTGAGGACAACCGACAGAGAGTGGGTTCTGTAGCCAACAAGCTCAGAAATTATGAGTATGATCAATGGCCCGATGCAGGCTCATGTCTCTGCCTTGGTTAAGAAACTTAAAGAGGAGATGAGGGAGCTGAGGGAGGAGATGAGGAGGAACAGTTCCCACGTGGCACCGGTGCGAGTTACAGGCCCAAAATCCAGAGCCCAACGTCCCCCAGCTAGAGAGAGAGGGTACACGCCATGAGCTGACCTGTGTTTTTTTCTGCTTGACCATGGGGAAGACATGGGAGTGTGGCATGGGAAACCCACTTCTGTCCTAGCAGCACGGGTGTGTGAGCTTAAGGAGAGAAACACTAACTGGGGGGGTTCCACTAGAATGAAGGTAGCCTCAGCCACCCATGACCAAGCCACCAGGTATTACAGAAGTGAGGATGCTGTGTCAGATCCCCTTGAAGGAAGCTCTACCATGTATGCAAAGGAAGGCAATAGTAACCAGTGCTAGGGGGGCCCTGCCTCTAGCCAGGAAGAGGCACAGGAAAACCAAGTGTTTTGGACTGTGTAGATCCGATGGCCTGGCACATCAGAGCCACAGAAATATGAAGCTTTGGTTGATACTGGTTCGCAGTGTACCCTAATGCCATCGGGACATGTGGGAAGAGAACCTATTTCCATTGCCGGGGTGACAGGGGGATCACAACAATTGTCTCTTTTGGATGCCGAGGTGAGCCTGACCGGGAAGGAGTTTAGGAAACATCCAATTGTGACTGGCCCAAAGGCTCCGAGTATTCTGGGCATAGACTTTCTCAGGAATGGCTACTACAAAGACCCTAAGAGACTCAGGTGGGCTTTTGGAATAGCTGCTGTGTAAGCCGAGGGCATTAAAAAATGGAACACCTTGGCTGAACTATCAGAGAACCCATCTGCAGTAGGACTCCTGAGGGTAGAACAGCAATGAGTACCTCTTGCCACCTCAACGGTGCACCACCATCAGTATCGGACGAATCGAGATGCTGTAATCCCCATTCACAAGATGATCCGAGAGCTGGAGAGCCAAGGGGTGGTCAGCAAAACCCACTCACCCTTCAACAGCCCCATTTGGCCTGTGCAGAAGTCTGACAGAGAATGGAGACTGTGGGCTATCGTGCCCTGAATGAAGTGACTCCACCCCTGTGTGCTGCTGTGCTGGACATGCTGGGACTCCAGTACGAGCTAGAGTCAATGGCAGCAAAGTGGTACGCCACTACTGACATTGCTAATGCGTTTTTCTCCATTCTTCTGGCAGCAGAATGCAGGCCTCAGTTTGCTTTCTCCTGGAGGGGCATGCAGTACACCTGGAACCGACTGCCCCAGGGGTGGAAGCACAGCCCCACCATCTGCCGTGGACTGATCCAGGCTGCACTGGAAAAGGGTGAGGCTCCAGAACATGCAGAGTACATTGATGACATCATTGTGTGGGGGAACACAGCAAGGGAATTGTTTGAGAAAGGGGAGAAGATCATCCAGATTCTCCTGGAAGCTGGTTTTGCCATCAAGAAGAGCAAAGTCAAGGGACCTGCCAAGGAGATCCAGTTCCTGGGAGTAAAGTGGCAAGACGGACGGCATCAGATTCCCACTGAGGTCATCAACAAGATCACCACAATGTCTCCACCGACCAGCAAGAAGGAAACGCAAGCTTTCCTAGGCGCCATAGGCTTTTGGAGAATGCACATTTCTGAGCACAGCCAGATTGTGAGCCCTCTCTACCTGGTTACCCTCAAGAAGAACGATTTCCAATGGAGCCCTGAATAGCAGCAAGCCTTTGCCCAGATCAAGCAGGAGATCGCTCATGCAGTAGTCCTTGGCCCAGTCAGGACAGGACCAGAGGTGAAGAACGTGCTCTACTCTGCAGCCAGGAACCATGACCTGTCCTGGAGCCTTTGGCAGAAGGTGCCTGGTGAGACTCAAGGCCGACCACTGGGATTCTGGAGCCCAAGTTACAGAGGGTCCAAAGCCAACTACGCTCCCACAGAGAAGGAAATCTTGGCTCCCTATGAAGGAGTTCAAGCCGTCACGGAGGTGACAGGCACAGAAGCACAGCTCCTCCTGGCACCTCGACTACTGGAGCTGGGTTGCATGTTCAAAGGAAAGTTTCCCTCTACCCACCATGCCACAGATGCCACATGGAGCAAATGGACTTCCCTCATCACTCAGAGCACCCGTATTGGAAACCCGAATCGCCCTGGGATTTTGTAATTACCAACTGGCCAGAAGGTGAAAACTTGGATCTCACAGATGAAGAGGAACAAGAGCAAGTGACACGTGCTGAAGAATCTCCACCATATAACCAACTGCCAGCAGAAGAAACACGCTATGCTCTTTTCACTGACAGTTCCTGTTGTATCATAGGGATGAACCCGAAGTGGAAAGTAGCTGTATGGAGCCCAACATGACAGGTTTCACAAGCTACTGAAGGAAAAAGTGGATTGAGTCAACTTGCAGAACTCAAGGCTATTTAATTGGCCCTGGACATTGCTGAAAGAGAGAAGTGGCTGTTGTTGTTTAAATTTTCAGGGGGCTCCCGGGGAGGGTCCCCCGGAAGACCCCTGGGGTCCTTGGGTCATGGATATTCCCGTTCTGGCAGGCAAAGAGACTTCAGACGCCGGTGGGGTGCTGATGAGATGAGGGTTTATTCAGAGTCCCACTCCAGGCAGGGAGCATGGTCCTGCGGGAGTGGGGGAAGGGAAGGGGAGAGGGGGAAGGGAGCTTCTTGGAGTCTAGAACATCCCTCTGGCCACCCTGGAAGGTTTGGAGACTGGACAGGGGGGTCTGGAATCTGTACAGGGGGGTCAGTTAGACCCACACAGATCCCAGGAGGACACTGACTCTGATTCCTGTCCATGGGAGTGAACACTCACATGCAGGAAGAATCACAAATCCTAAGAATTTAAAATAAGTAGTGGATGGTTTATTATAGAATATAAATATAGAAATTAGGATTCTTAGCATATGGGGCTGAAGAGACAAGATGGAGGAATTGGGGAGTGGCCCCTGTCCTCCTTGTTCTTGCTCTCGTCCCCCATCTTGTGCTGAGTTGGGTTTTAGAGATTGGCTTAGAGTAGAACTGACATGTTAGTATAGGTAGTAGATATTGGTAAAATTTTGTAAATAAAAAATACGTCTCGGACAGTGGTTGGGTCAGGGGTACTGTACATAAGGTGCGGGGCTCTCTGATCCGCCCAGTCTGCTGCGTGTCCTGCTCTGTGGAGATTCCTTGCAGAGCTGAGAAAGAACTAAGATAAGGTACCCTGCCAGGGAAGTGCCTGGCAGAGCTGAAAATGGACTGAGATAATGAAGAATAAACAACCTTGGAAATGTGCACCGGCGGACTCAGTTTGTCGTCTCTAATTCTGGTGTGTAACACTTAGGGCAAAGAGAAGACTGAAAACCTTATTACCTCTGGGAACAGCAACCCAGAGGAAACTCCCAGGGAACAGCAACCTTGGGGGAACCTTAGTACCTTGGGGAACACCAACCCCAAGGAGAATCTCAGGGAAACAATAACCCTGAGAGGAGGAGAGGGAAGGGGAGCGTCCGGAGGCCTCCAGGGGAAGAAGGGCAAAGAGAGCGAACCCCCTTGCGTTAGCATTCTTATCACAGAGGTTCAAAAGGGCGCGGTAACATTCTCCAGCCAATGAGGTTACAGATAACTTGATACTGCAGGGAGTGTACAGGCTTGGGATAAACCATACATTTTCCAGGGGTGAGATAGAACAAACCATTTCCATAAAATGCAATCCCACAAGTGGCCAAAACTCTGCCTCTGCACTGATTCGTTGATGGTAGCCAATGCTCTGTGGGGTTGGCGGGAAAGGTGGAAAAAGGCCAACTGGCAGCGTAGGGCAAAACCAATCTGGGATCCTGATGAATGGAAAGACATTGCCGCTCGGGTAAAGAAGCTACCTGTAAAAGTCCGCCATGTAGATGCCCATATCCTCAAGAGTTGGGCTAATGAGGAGCACCGAAACAATGAGCATGTAGATCAAGCTGCGAAGACAGAAGTGTCCAAGATAGACTTAGATTGGCAACATGAGGGAGAGTTGTTCCTAGCTCGATGGGCCCATGATGCCTCAGGTCATCAGGGCAGAGATGCCACCTATAAGTGGGCACGAGACCGAGGGGTGGATCTAACCATGGACAGAATTTCTCAGTTTATCCATGACTGTGAGACATGTGCTGCAATCAAGCAGGCCAAGCGAGTGAAGCCCCTATGGTATGGCAGGTGGTGGTCCAAATATGGGTATGGGGAAACCTGGCAAATTGACTACATCACCCTTCCCCAAACCCGCCAAGGCAAGCGCTATGTACTGACCATGGTGGAAGCCACCACTGGATGGTTGGAAACCTACCCTGTGCCTCACGCTACTGCCCAGAACACCATCCTGGGTCTGGAAAAGCAAGTCCTGTGGAGACATGGCACCCCTGAGAGAATCAAGTCAGACAATGGGACCCATTTCAAGTACAGCCTTTTAAACACCTGGGCCAGAGAACATGGCATTGAATGGATCTATCACCTCCCTTATAATGCACCAGCTGCTGGGAAAGTTGAATGATGCAATGAACTACTTAAGACTACCCTGAAGGCACTTGGCGGAGGGACCTTCAAGAATTGGGAAGTGAACTTAGCAAAGGCCACCCTTATGGTCAACACCCAAGGCTCCATCAACGGAGCTGGTCCTGCCCAGTCTGAACCCTTGAACACGGTGGATGGAGATAAAGTCCCTGTGGGACACATGAAAGGTATTTTAGGAAAGAATGTTTGTATTAACCCCACCTCAGGCAAGGGCAAACCCATCCGTGGGATTGTCTCTGCTCAAGGACCTGGTTATGCTTGGTGGGTAATGCAGAAAGATGGAGAAACCTGTTGTGTGCCACAGGGAAACCTAATCCTAAGTGAGAATTGGGTGTAAGGATTTTTTGTGTATAGTAGAGTTTATTGTTTTAAGTATGCTACAGATGGTAATAGAATAAGGGGTGGATAATGACTTGGGTTATGTAACCAAAAAAATGTGTATTCTATTTCACCTGTAGAGAGCACTTGGGGGATGGTTTCTTTTTTCTTTATCTCTTTTAATCTCCAGTGGGGAGGAGGGTGGATGCCTTCTGTTAATGGGCCAGCTGTTAAAACCAGGGACAGCAGTGTTCCTTATCTCTTCCACTAACCACCCTCCCTCCAGGGGGATATCTGCTGTTAATCAGCCATTAAGGCTCACCACATGACTGATAAAATTAAATCATTCCATTGTGAGATGCTCAACCCAGTGGGAGGAGCCAAAGCCTTTCCATCAGGATAAAACCTGAAGTTCAGAACAGCAGAGCATCCTCTTTTCCACTGGATTCTCAGAGGAAGACCAGATTCATCTCACCGCCGCTACAGGATCATCTCTACTCCAACAGAACCACATCTGTCACTCCAGGAGGACTTATTTGGACTGCTTCCAACATCCTGGCCAACAGGGTGTCAGGTCCTATTTCTGACTCTGTCAGGGTTTTCTAGGACTTTTGTTTGTTTGCTTGCTTGGTTTTTTGTATTACTGCGTTTGCATTTTTAATATTCCTAGTAAAGAACTGTTATTCCTATTCCCATTTTTTTTGCCTGAAAGCTCCTAATTGCAAGATTTTAATAATTAGGAGGGAGGAGGTTTTACATTCTTCATTCCAAGGGAAACTCCAGTTTTCCCTGACAGATACCTGTCTTTCCAAACTGAGACACACTGCATCCTGACTCAAGTGAGAAAACATAAAGCACCTTGCCTGGCCTGAGGTGCACTAAGAAAGGAATCCTAAATTTAAGATTAGCCTAAGGCAGGCTCCTATAGAGATGTATGTTCAGAAAATGAATAGAGTAGGACAGAAAACAGTAGTAGAGCGATAAGGCACCTTAGGCTGACACAATACACATCCTCCCCCATCACAAAGATTGTGTTAATAACACAGGTACACAGCACTGTGCTCTAAGACCTATCATAGCAGCAGTGTATGTCACACACAGGAGTGGCTGCAAGCTGGAATTAGAGTTGCTGTGACTGAGCCAGAGGTAGCTATAGCTGTGTACCTGGGCATGTTTGTGTGGGAGATAAAATCATTAAGATCCTTTAATCTACTTCTCCTCCAAAACTTGACTTCAAAAATTTCTCCCAAACTCCATTGCTTCTAATGCTAAAAGCACACAAATAAAAAATGCAACACCAAGTGGATAATTCCTCACTGCAGTATCTAATTGTGCTTATCAAAGCTGAATGAAGCTATTTGGATCTGTGCTGGTCCTAAAGTGTATTTTAACACACTCAGTGGGTTATTCTGGCTGTTACTTCTCTCCTGAAGTAAATTTACATAAACACTGCACTGCTCTTTCATTTTCTCTTTTTTAGATGCAGGCCACTATTTTTTTATCAAATATGGATTGTTAAACAAGGCATGAAATAAAACTGTCACTTAGGAAACTTCAGTTTGGCTTTGGTTGCCAAAAAGACTTATTTCCACTATAGTATTTCCTCTCAAAGATAAACTGAGTCAGTCACAAAATACATGAAAACAAACAAAATAACAGCTGTGTCTTCGGTCAGCCAGCCAGATTGCAAATCAGGACCACTAGAGCCTGAAAAATTACTAAAACATGGAGGTGTGTAATTATTTCCTAATATTCTCCTCAAATCTGATTTTAAAACAATTTCCAATTTGGGAAAAAAATAAAAATAACATTCTTACAAGATGCAGAGAGAAAGAACCAGCTATATATTTTTTTTAATAATTAATTTTACTGGTACAATTACCCTTTTCCCCCTCTGCACATTTGTTAATCAGTCTTGGGATCCCAATTGTGGGAGGTCTAAAAGGTCAAATACATCCAGCTTTCAACTTCAAAGTGGGTATAATCACAAAAGCTTGTGAGGAAGGACTAGTGGACAATCAGTGAATCCAGAACCTGAGCCTAAGGCTGCAGCAGAGAGTGCTCTGGCTGGTCCAACTGCCCCATTTACATTCAAAACAGATGAACACACCCCAGGGAGACCTGAAATCCAAGTCCGTGCAAAACAAGCTTACAATCCTTAAATATGATCTAGAGTGAGTGTCTCAAACTGTAACAGTCTCATATAAATAGTATTTGGATCATTACAAACATACTCCTTTAATTCTGTCTCAACTAAGCAGTACATTTGTTTCAATGAGTTTACATTCAGTTTAAATAATTGCAATTTGTATTACAGCTTAAAAAAACACCCACAACATTCATTAGGAACTTTTAAATTAACATTTAACATAAATTATTCCCTGAGCCTTATATTTTGCATTTTATCCACTCTGGTAATTTAATGTCTCATCTTCTACCAGAAAAAGTCCTAAAACTATAGAAAATACATACAGATTTTCAAAACCAGTCAGAGTAGACAAGGTGCTAAATAAGGCTTCTTTTAAATAATTTAATCTGCAGAACCAAAGTTCTGGAAGCAGAGGTTTCCTTATACTCCCTACTTCCTGGTAGCTGGATGCCTGGCTTATGAGAGTAAAAAAAAACCTTTAAAAGCTAACCAGCAGAGAACGTTTTGAAGTTTGCAATAACTCCTAAAGTATTTGCCAGAATGTGATGGGCTTATGACATGCATAATTAAACAGTGATTTGTTTATTCACTCACAAGAGAGTGACATTTAAAAAGTGTA
Organism: Prinia subflava; assembly: GCF_021018805.1. Classification (NCBI taxonomy): domain Eukaryota; kingdom Metazoa; phylum Chordata; class Aves; order Passeriformes; family Cisticolidae; genus Prinia; species Prinia subflava. The sequence continues at coordinate 676,062 of NW_026960612.1, forward strand.
TTTTAACCAACTCATCTAAAAAATGACAACCTCAGCTTCTCAGTCAAGCTGTTGGCAGCTACAACCAGAAAAACAGAGGCATCAAAGCCAAATGTAAAATAAATCAGAAGCATTAAGTGAGATCCTGATCAGTTAATGCTTTGCACAATTTGAATTAAAGATAAATTTGAGTAAGAGCTTTCTGTTAAGTGTAAGAACAATGGAAGAGGAAAAAAAAACCCAAGATCCATACAAAAACAGAAGACAAAAGAAACCTGAAATGGGTCAAGGAAGCCAGAAGACCCTTTAGGTAGAATATAAGTAACAGGCACTATGAACAGCATGAGCATCACACAGATATTTCTTAGCTTGTACACTGAAACAGAAGTGTTGGTATAAAATACTGACCATGCTTCTTTCTGAAGAATAAATGGATTTACACACCAGTTATTTTATGGCTTAATATAAACCTAGCTTATATATTTCATATGGACAAATACTTCCTAGGTGCACACAGGAACTCAGAAGCGAGTGCTGTTATATGACAAATAGGCCTTAATTCCCATCTGTAGGAAGTATATCCTTAATCATTTGTAAAGGAAAGTTATCATCAGGAAAATTTCCTGATGCTATTTCTGATAAAAACAAGTTTTTCATATTTCTGTTGTTTGATCAAGCCATTAAGTCATGTTGCTGCTTAGGTATTTCTACTACTTCATCAGAAACAAAAAGCTGAACTGGACTTTTGGCATTTAAATCAGTGCAAGGATCAGTAATCATCTGGTAGACTTTTCTCCACTTGAATGTTTTCATTCCTCAGCATCTCTCAGGAACTCCCACTCTTGAAAAGAGAACTAGAAGACTAAGGCACAGCTGTAATTGTATCAGTCTCTGGATTTCTGATAGTTCACCTGCCACACGTAAGCAGATACTGATGCAACATTTTCTCCTTTTAATTTAGAATTATGGAAGTAGCTGGAGAGAGTGTATGTCTACCATATCTATAATAATGGAGACACAGATACAGCAGACATTTGTTATATTACAGTGTTATTTGTCTCTGACTCCTGGACATTCAGGAAAAAATACTTCAGGAGCTTCCAGGGTATGAAAGGAAGTTTCAGGAAGAGTAAGAAGAAAAAAAAAATCAACCATGTACTGGTAAAGAAAAGTTAAAGACATAAACCTGAGTAGATAGTAGTGTAAATTCAGTAGTGATTTTAAAGGTTTTTTCCATTTTTTTTTTGACGTTTTATCTTTTTCAAAATAAACTATGCAAACTCAAGATGCACATTCATTCTCTCTGAAACTATTTCCTCCTTGAGATTTTATCTCAGTGGAAATAAGCTTACTGGCTGAAAGAGTAAAAGATTAAGCAACATACAAGTCCAGGAGGAAAAAAGAGAGCACCCAAGCCTATTTGCGAAGTCGCAAATAGATGTTACTAAAATAAAAACTAAGCAATGCTAGTGATAAAAAGAGTCAAAGCAGTTTTGTTTTACTGACTGCTGATTTAGGGAGAAAAATGCACACCCAGAGGAAAAATACTTCTGTTATTATTAACCAAAGCACAGTAACATGCAGATACACACAAATATTTGAGTAGCCAATAAAAAGCACTTAAGAAACAAACTGAAGCAGTGTAGAAAGAAAATACAAATATAGAGGTAAGATACATCTGGTGTTTACAATTAAAAACACTAAACATTTAATGTTTCAAGAAGTCATAAATTACCTTCAGAAGCAAACCCACAACTTTCTTCACAAAGAATTGTTTTGTACCCTACCCACTTTCAAATACAGAGGTGACCCACAAGTATAAAACAGGAGATAGAAATGTAGTGTAAAGTACTTGTCCAAAGAATGACCAACTAAATAGGTAAGGAAACAGCAAAATTATTTTTTAAGAGCTAAACTGCAGAGCAAGGACAATGGTGTTTTAGAAAATCCGTTAAAGGGTACTGTGTGTACTAAAGATTAAACTCAGATTTCACCCCTTTCAAGTAGATAAAAAGTTTCCCCATTGCAGCAAACACCAGTAGAGGACATGTTTGAAGAAAGAGAAGAATAATTCCAGGATTAAGGTTAAAAAAAAAACCCAAACAAAACCAAACCACACCATCTTTGTGTGTAGTGCATTTCACCAATAATTTCAATTTATTTTATTTATCAATATTGCTCTAATCCCTGAGAAGTGTCATTTTATGAGGACAAATATCCAAAAGTACAGAACTGGTCACAGGTGAGAGGTAGTTCATTATGGACTCATGTTACATGGGACTTTCCAAGTCTGAACTATGGCTCCTGACTGCATCGTAACATGATTCATATCTATCTGTCTCAAAATCTGACACACAAAAATGCAGCAAATGAGAGCAAACAACACATTTGCAGACTATAATTTAAGATATGAATAGTCTTTTTTTTGTCCAAGAGATTAGTTTCCTCTTTGCTTACATATTTCTGTATAGATGCCAGAACCTATATGGGTCTCCTTCATATGATGAGCTAGAAAAACAAAATACAGGAGTAACCAAAAGATCCAATATACTTGTGCTTCAAAAGATGTTAAACCTACAGTTGCACTGCAGTAAATGGAGAGATCTTTGCTGTTAGGCAGATAGAACTAGGAATGAAAGAGAAGGCAATAGAAGTTCTAGTATTTATTTATCTCTTCTTTAACATACCAAAACATCGGCTTAATGTCTTGAACTTGTGGGATGAATGAGCCTAATTAATGGCTTTATAAACAAACACAACTTCTGGTATGTAAATAAAAACAGTGTTAGGGAAAAAAACCATACAAAATATTTCTCAGAAAACAGAAGAATACTGAAACAAACTTGCTTGATCCAAAATAAGGATTTTTATCTCTGTTACAAATACATATCTTTTTCCTATTTATTAGTTCAGTAGACCAGGGCTGCTTTCTCCCATCTCCCTCTTTGCTATATCCATGTGCTTTGACTCTTGCTTTTACACATAAAGGCACAAGCAAATGCTTAGAAAACAGAAAACCTGTTTTTTTACTCTTTTGTCATGACATTCAGAAAAGCTAGCACATACACAAAATCATTTTCACTGATAGCACTGTCAGACATCTGACCAGACTGCCAAAAGAGACTGAATACTTTCCTTGAAAGTTTTCTTGACCTGATGGATCAAAGTCCTGGGCAACTCCATCTGAGTTCAGTGTTGGACATGTTTTCTGCAGGAATTTGCACCAGATGTCCTAACTGAATTACTCTATGAAAGTGCAGCCCTTGGCTCCTTCAGAAAACCTCTCTACATCTCTCCAGAGCAGTACAGCAGCAGTTGTACTGGCTACAATTCCTGGATGACAACAACCAGTATTCCCCCGTAATTTCATTTTTCTTCCCCATTGCCATTCTAGATCCACCTATTGTTTTTTAAATTCTGTAAGATTGCAGTCCTGGATTTGTAGCTAAGGCTTCCAGCAATTACAATAGAAATAAAATAAAAAACTTAAGTAAAAAACAAGAAAATGACTGAACATCAAGCTCCAGTTTAAGGATTAAAAGTAAAGATTCACTTGAATGAAAACAATACTTCTTAGTTTCCTAGTAGTTAGGGAAAAAAAATGGAAAGACTAAAACCTAATGCATTTCACCAAATATATATTGCAGGTGTATATATACTTCCCATGTTATTGGAATGTGCTCATGAATGAATTGATTGTAGGAGAATGTGGAAGGAACAAAACCCCAACAAAATATAATTTAATTTTTAAGAGACTAACTAGATTTATATTATTGAGAGGAAGGAAAGGAATAATTGCAAATCACCGGTGTAATATATGATGTAATTTGAGTTCATGCAATATACATGTATAATCATTCGTGTTCATGTAATATTATGTATTGATGGTATAAATTCAGCCGCATTTTAGGAAGAATACGGTAGCAGTCACTCAGGCTTAGAAATAAAGTGAAATGATTAAGAATTGTGAATGCCCTTGCTGGAAACTTGGGCAAGGACCATGATTTACAAGAGAAAGGAGGGTGACTAACAGAAGAGATAAGCCCACTCCAGAGATAGACTGACCAACGATTATCACTTGATATGGATCTAGACTTCATCATCAGGGTGTGCATCCCAATATGAGATTCCCAGAAATTGAATCAAGTATTCATCTCTACTCAAAAATCCAATCAACCGTCTGGCAATGAGGACAGAATTACATGAATATAGAAAAGGAGTCGAAAAAGACAAAAAAGTATGAAGCAATGCCCGGTCCGACCAAAAACTGTATATAAACTGACCCTGCTGGGACTGAAATTGTGAACAGGGGAGCTCTGGTGTGATAGAGGCTGAAGCTAGGTTCACCCAGTGCCAACCCCAGGCTTGATAGTGACTTTGTGGCTTTTTCGTTTTTGCAAATTCTGTTTCCAAATTTTATTTTGTAAATTATTAATAAAATTCTTTTTTATTAATTTGATTGGCTACTCATTTATAACAAGTATTCAGATAATGCAATTGACAAGAGAAACAGCAATTAGATTCTACTAGAGAGAGAGGAGAAAAGTATTTTTGCTAAACTGGTATCTATTTAATGTAGATATTCTCTTAGTTACTAGTTACTCTTTGCCAAGATAAACACAGGCATAACTCACCTATTAAACTCTCGGAGTAACTTGTGGCATAATCTTTACCTGACATGCCAAGATGGAAAAAGCAGCCAGAGCTGCCTGCATCGCTTTCCAGTTACCTATTTTTCACTGGCACACTGTTCTTTTTACTGCTTTTCTCCTATGATAAAACTGGTTTGCAGTTCAGCAGGTGAGCTGTGGACATTGCTGCATTGTTGTAACAGAAGTGAAGGAGCAGGAGTTGAGAGAGACAGGAGAATGATGCAATCTGAATAATCTGAACAATTTTCCCCCCTCCAATCCTCAGGTTGCTTACAAGGTCACTTCGAGGAGCTTCCTGGTAGTCTGCAGAGAAGCGGAACAGGGAGCTCCTGGTGCTGCTGCTGTTGATGCCTTGCCGTGGGGGCTGCACGTACTGCCTGTATGTGGTGCTCTTGGGAGTCCAGCGGAACAGGTTGATCAACTCACGAACACAAGGTTCAATATCAATCTCTGGAAGGGATTTAAAGAGAAAACAAGAAAAGCAAGAGCAAAATATCAGTAAAGCTGAGTAACCCAGCTATGACATAGCTAAATATAAATACACCCATCTATACCTTTGTCTGTCTCTCTGTCCCTTGCTCAAAGGAAATGTAGATTTCAAAAGCATTTTCCCATTCAAAAAGAAAAGCACTCAGAGTTTTTTATTAAAAACTAGTAAAGACATTTTTAGAATCAATCTATCCCCAGTTATACAGGAAAATGTGTTTAAGGGAAGCATATTAGAACTTTCACCAATGCAAAGTCAGGACAATAATCGAAGTCAAGTCATTATAAGGCATCTTAAAGTCTTTATAAGTCAGACCATTGACTGTTCAATGTAAATTTGTGCAGTAGATGAACTGCAAAAATATGTAGATTTCATATAGTGTACAGATATCAGGATTTCTTTGATCAACTGGCTTTATTTGTCAATTAAATCCTACTAAAAGCCATATTGAAAGCTTTCAGCTATTGAATTTTGCATGGCCAGCCATTTTGACAAACCTACATGTTACATGTTTGCTGGAAAACAGGAGTTTTCAACATTAATTTGTGCTTGATGGGAAACATAATGTATTGTTTTAGAGATTTTAGAGATTTTTTTTTTTTAACAAACAAACAATACAATCCCAAACCCAACCAGACATTACCAGTGAAACATCCTGGCTGAAAGAGTGAAGTGCCATTGTGATAATGTTACTCAACTTGAAAGGAAAGCTGACACCTATCAAATGAGAAACATCCTAAAATAAAATGTGGTCAATTAAAAACCAAGAAATTACAATGAAATACATATATAAAAGAAAAAAAGTAAATCTATTGGAAATATATTTTTTGCAACACTAAGCATCCTGCATGTATCTATCTTCTAACAAGATGTAATAAAAGCCATTTACTCTTTTACCACTATAAAAGGACTGGTTAGTTTTGCACCTCCTGTATGTCATCTCATGAAGAGAAAAACGATCCTAGCTTGCATTTTATGATAAAAACTGGTGTACTGCGACAGTCAAACAGCAGGGATATCAGCACTTCTTGCGTCTGTCCCAAGATCTTGTATGATTCATTACAACAGTCAAAATTTAGATTAAAGCATTAGCTTCTATGAAGAAAACTGAGGCATTCTAGCAAGGCTTTATCTGTTCATCTCAAACAGATTTGATGCACTGCCATCAATCACTCATTGCCATCAGCAGATTTGATCCCTTGCCATAAATCTGGGAGCTATTCCAGAAACTTCAGTCATTAGCAGGGTGGTGAGCAGAAGAAGCTGAAATTGAAGCTTGGGGCAGAATAATCTAGTTGGATAAGATTAATGACTGTTTAAAATCTGAAAGATGTGATCTATTACTCTCCCATTCAAAAAGCTGTCTGTATTCAGGTAAGATACAATCTGCAGCAGATGCTTTAATTCTGTCAATGACAACATGCTTATGTGCTATCTTGCTTCTAAAATTCTGAAAAGTCTGAGTAAAGCTGTGGCTTACCCAATTTTAATTCTAGCTCTAAAAACATTTTTGTGGATGTGTGAAAATAAATCACAATTTTCCTTGACAATATCAGGTTCCCTAGCTGCTTGGGACAACAGGTGTCAAAGATAAATGGACTATGTGATGTCTCAACAGCAGCTAACAATTTTTAATTTCAAATATGCTGTAATAGAAGGCGGTTATTCAGCATCATTCCCAAGGAAAATCCACACAACTGGAGAATTTCACACAATTTCTAAATTCAGGTAGAGGAGATGCGTTTCACTGGTTATCATTCCTCAAGTTCAGAAAATACCCAAAAGCACCATCATTACAGTTGCACTTTTGTCTACATTTCTGAAAACTAATTTTATTTATAAAAAGTTGAGAATTTCAGTTCAAGACAGTAGTACATTTATAAGGGGGCTGGGGTTTCTTTTCTTGTTTTGGTTTTGTTTGGGTTTTTTTTTGTAAAGAGACTGCTGTAATTGAGTAATAAGCCCCATTTCCTGAGATTCTTAGGTAAGTAAACATTAGTAGTACTTCTGTAATAAAAGATATGAATGTAGAATTTAACTAGTGTTATAAATATTAGCCAATTCCCAATTAATAAAATAATTTTTTATTAATTAAAGAATTACAGAACAAAAATTTGGGCAAATCACCAATCGGAAGCACAGTGCCGATGCCTGGGATCGTCACTGGGTGAACCTCAGTTACGGCCTCTATCATACCGTAACTGCCCTCATTCACGAATTGGCCCTTTTCAGGGTCCCTGTTTTATACACTTTATTTGGTCAGCAGCAGAGGATTTCCCCACAGTTCTTTTGTCTTTGGGTTGGTTTCTTCATATTCGTCTCTGCCGTCTGGTCTGCTGAATGGGGTTTCCCCACGGAAAGATGACTGATTCCAATCTTGATTTATTCTTTATTCTGGTGTCAATGGTAGGCTTCCCGATTCCTGGCAGGGTATTGTCTTTCCCAAAATAGCAGCCTCTAGGTGTTGCCCGTCCTGAAACTAGTCGGTTTCGTGCCCGGTCAGCTTGTGTATTTTATTTCACAAAACATATTCACATTTTATATACACCAAAAAACACGAATTAATATACAATTTTATTACACTAGTAAAAAAAAATAAATCTGAACAACAATAATTAATATCATGAGAAGCATTTGGCTGTGAGAGGGCATAATAGCCAACAAATATCTGGAACTGAAAACAGAGAACTGGGGGATGAAATAGGAGCACTGCAGTAAAGGTATGACAAAGCTGAAAGCAGAAATCAAGGCTAACAGTGTTAAACACTGAAACAGGTTGTTATAAATATTAGCCAATTCCCAATTAATAAAATATTTTGTATTAATTAAAGAATCAACATACAGAAATTTTGGACAAGTCAGCAATCGGAAGTTCAGTGTCGAGTCCCGGGATCGGCACTGGGTGAACTTTTAACTACGGCCTCTATTGCACTGTAGTTCCCCCTGTTAACAAAATTCAGCCCTTTTTGGGGTCCCCTTATATACAGTTTATTTTGTCCGTGGCCCCCATAGTCTTTTGTTTTCTTTCTTTTCCTTATGGGTTTCTTCCTGCCATTCAGTCTGCTGAATGGGGCTTTCCGAGGGAAAGATGAATAATAATTTAGTTTCTCAAAAAGCCTGAATAGGGAAATGGAATGGTGAGTAGAGGGGTGTCTTCCCCGATATCGCTGCTAGATCAATATCGTTCTTGATGGCTGGGCACTTCACAGTCCCATCGCCCAGAAGGGTCAGTCCACCCCTCTTTTCTGTTGTTGATGTCGGTGATTCTCTCGTTTCCAGCTCCACCTTGGATTTCCGGCAGCAGCTTTTGTTTGTCCTAAAGTGCATTCGCTACAAGCCCGGACTTGCTTGTTTCATTTATTCCCATAGACATATCTTAATATATACATATATATACCATAACACAAATTCTCCCATGTTATTTATCACAAGGTCAAAATATTTTTCCTAGAAACAAGCTCTGTAATTCTAAAAAAAATCCATTTCAGAGAACTGGAAAATAGGCTTGCACACTGGAACAGGCTTCCCAGGGGAGTGGACACAGCACCAAAGTTGATAGAGTTCAAAAATCATTTGTACAGCGCTCTCAGGCACATGGTGTGACTCCTGGGGTATCCTGTGCAGGGCCAGGAGATGGACTCAATGATCCTTGTGATCCCTTCTGTGTCCATGTTTGTAAAAAACATAACCAGGTCTCACACATCAAGGTGTAAGTAAAAAATGTAGGAGCCTGTTGTTCTGTAATTTTGGAATGCTTGGTTTCTCATTTCTCCAAGCAGCATTTCAGGAGGACAGTGGGCATGGCTGAAAATGAAACTCCACAGAACAAGAGAGAATTTTTAATGGTTTGTGGGGGAAGCCATCAAAAGCCTAAAACAAATCTACAGGCTATCAATTAAAAGCCTAAAACAAATTTACAGTCTGTCGATTAATCTGCTTCTCAATAATGCAAAATAAAAACTAATAACAAGGCAATTGTGGTTTCCACAAGTAACAATAAAAAAGCCACACAACCACAAAATGCCCTCCATCAATGTGCAAACCTTAGGCACATGCATGCATATAAAATGGGAACAGTCAACATCTAGCAACCACAAGGGAGACAAGACTATGGGTGGTGAAAGAATTTAGTCAAAGAATTTACTCACATTTTTTTCAAAAAAAAAAAATTACTTTCAGGATAGAGTTTAAGACTATATTAAACTGGTATAAATATTTACAGAATATTTATTAGTCACATTGCTGGAACTGGCTTCACACTGAGTAACCTTCAAGCCCTTCTTCATCATGTGTTTGCAATTTTAGTTTAAGAAAAATCACTTCCCGTCAGTAACTAAAATGCAATGCAATCTTGTGCACCCTCGATGGAGAAGATCTTTTCTCCTCTTTTTGGCTAATAAGTAAGGGTCTGCTGCTCTACTTCAATCCCAATTTCTTCCCATGCCCTTTCAAATATATGACAAATGAGTCAGTCTCTGCTGAAAAGTCCATTTTTTGTTATCTCCCCAAGATTTTGCATTCACACAGCATTAATCCTGCCTGTACTCTTCCTGCTCCCAAGTCACTGCATTACAAGCCAGAAAACATTAGAGCTTCCACATTATTAGAAACATACCATTGGTATATCAGAAGCATAAATATATCAAGTCAGAGCCTAGATTCTTGAACAGGACTATGAACAAATGAACAGAGACTACCTCAGCAGAATGCCAGAGTACTTGACACGAGCAAACAACTTAGAAGAACATTATTCTGAGAGCAGGGTCTGCATAAACCTCCAGGTGTGAGCAACACATGAAAGTAACATTTAGAAGGGATGAAGAGGGCATGCTCACTCATGGAGATGTATATGTAACATCTTGGTGCTCTCCAAGATCCTAACCCTAGGGTATTTTGTAGTTTAAAAATTATGTGCCTTCTGTTTTTATTAAGACAAATTATTTCATTGGAAAACCTGTAATGAAAATGTGCTGAATAACATGGTGCCATTAAATATGAAGAGTGAAAAAATTTAAGCCTGACTTAAAACATAATAAAAATACAAAAAAAAATAAAGTTAGAATTTCAAAACTTAGTGCATCTTCAAACTGCTTTTGAAAAATTGTAGAGTGCCTGTATTTCAAAAAGTCAAAGCTTGAATCCAAGTATCTTAGGAACCAAAGTCACAATTTCATTTTCAAATATTATGCTTAGGAGTTCTGGCTCAAATTAGCTCAAGTGCTTCACAGTCAAGCAGCAATCAAGCCTTACAGGAAGCAACTCTATAGCAGCAGCAAATTGCTCATCATCAAAAGGCTTTCTCTGATATTTCTAAATATGCAAATAACACAGCAATTGATAAAAGCAGCAGTAGAGAAGGGAAAGAAAAGTGATTTAAGAGTAGTGTCTTGGTTTTACCATGGCCCCATCCTAACATTAACCCTACTCAAATGTTTTGCTCCTTTTCTGAACAAAGCTTACTGCTTATTCTAAGATGTTTTTCACTTTGCTTTTTTTAAGCAAAACTGTAACTTATTACCAAGCTGCTGTCTGCCTCTATCCACAGCCGCAACTGAAAACGACAGATCAGCCTGACATAGCTGCTTTTTAAGCTATGTAAGTTTAAGGTTTATTAGTATCAATACAGGAGACAAATAGATTGCACTTGAAACAGATGTTGAAAAAAGCATCAGTTTAAATGCAATACACCTGTGACAAAAGCACATAGAGTTTTTTATTTTTACAGCAAAACCGGGTGTGCATATGTTGTTCACAGGAAGTGAAGGAAACTAATGGAGAAAAACATAAGATGAATGGTTCTTTCCTAATGAAAATCTACACAGACCAAGTCTTTGTGTGCAGTTAATCAATTCCAGAGCCTTTTCTTTGGGTAACAGGATACCAGTTAAGAAACTCAGCCAAAATAAACTTCTTCTGCATTTTGGGAGTAGACCAGCATTATGAGCTTGGTTTGACATCTCCATCACAAATACTTTATTACTACCCTGCTGTTGCAGCATGCTTTTTAGGTCATATTTATCCATATTTTCATTTTATAGTTTAACCTAGCACCCCCCTGTATTTTTCCCAGTTTTTGGTCCAACCCAGGTGTTGCAATCCTTCTCTGGCCCAATACATTAGCATATACCTATGTTGCTTCCCCTAATTACCATCTCGTGCTTTGCCCTCATTGGGTGATCACCCTGACCCCAACCCCTTCCACTTTTTGTGTGCATAAAAGCCCTCTCCATGTGGGCAAGTCATTTTGGATCCACCATGCGTTGAATAAACCACCTCTGTTCAACCCCCCAAGACCCGTGCTGCTGTTCCATCTGTCCCTGCGCTGAAAGCATCGATAACCAGGACCCGCAGAGCTCGTGGGGGTATGTCGCACCCCATTCAGTGCCGCTTCACCTAAAGCACCCCTGGGGTACGGAGGTACCCCGGGAGATCGCTTTACCCTGCCAGGCAACACCAGCTTTCACCACACAGCCACATAAATAGGCCAGAAAATCTTTGTGCTGTGATTGCTCTGGTACTTAATAGGTCAGCCAGTTCAACCTCCTGATTCCTGCTCTTAGAAGAAATAGAGGTGAAAGGCCATAAACTCTTTTCCTGATGACATATAAAAAGACACACCGAGTGTGTCTAGGAAGAGAAGTGACATTTCTATCTAACATCTCTGTATCTATTACTGTAAGAAGGTTATTATAAATGAAAAGGTCAATGCAGAACTATTCTTTTTACATTATTTATTTCATACATTGCAGGATAGTTGCGTGACTTCATTTTTTTTGTGGACAGCAGTAGAGATAAGCAGCAGTAAACACTATGAATTATTCCCCTGACATTAGACTGCTTAAAGGGAAAACACGGATTCTTTTCCTACTTGTGATTGTAAAAATTCCTCTGACTCAGCAGTTCACTAGAAAGGTTTACTAAAGAATGCCTTCCAGTATGGAAATGTGATGGTGTCAGGACTGACATGAGCAGGGAAGACACCGAATGCCAAGTGACTGCACACAGTGTAAAGCTTTACTGTCAGTCAATCACCAAATGCCACATGCTATGTCTTATTGAGAAAGAAGACAGAAATAAATTGCATAAAGACAGTAGCTAAGCTCCAACAAGAAAGCATTTTTTAAACATTTTTATGAGGTGTGCCAGTGCTTTTGAACAGCAGACATTTCTACAAACTAACAAAATGTTAAAGACATCTGGAGCAGTCCTAACACAGGGTAGGACACTGGCCAAAGACAGAAGCACAGGAATTCCCAATATATAATGGAAATAGTCAGAGGGAGGCTACTATGTGAAAACTGAGAAACACACAAGGGGAAATAAAGCAGCTCAGCAGAAAAATGAACATTACTTCATAGGTAGATAACAACCAGAAGAAGCATAAAAGGACAGGTTTACAAAATTGCAGGGATCAGCTCAGAGGAGAAACTTGTCAGAAAGCCATGGAGATGAGGAACTTGTGGTGCCACCAAGAAAACATCTGTCAGGGGTTAGCACTGCCTAGATGTTAATGCACTCATGAATATATGTTTTTTCTCTAACAACTACTGTGGGATGTGATCAGGAACAGAGCAGAGCAGACTTAAACCTTAAAAACAGAAAAAACAAAACTTTATTACATTACATAAGAACAGAGATAGAAAACTCTAAACACACACAGAGACAGAAATAAAAAACTTCTCAGAACATTTCTTCTCCTCCCCCAGTTTCTACCCTTTACACATTACTCTGTATAGACCAAACCTTTGGGTTTTAAATCAAACAATCACCCCTCAAAAAAAAAACCAATCTTCAATTCAGCAAGGCAGAGAGGAGTCTCTCCTGCACCAGAGACTGCTCCTCAGGAAACGCAGGTCTACTCTTTGTGTTTCCATGTCACCCGTGGCACTGCCCAGAGAAGTCTGCCAGGAGACACTTTCTCTTTCCTATGTCCAGTGCTCTCACCACTGTACATAGGCTGAAACTGCATACAGGGCTCTTTTAAGGATGCTTTCATGCCGAGCTCTCTCTATCTTTTCCCTGGGGCCGAGGGCTTTTTTTTCTCTGCGGGCAGAGGGTGCCACTACACCCTCTCCCTTCTCTTCTCTGTTCACTGCAGCAAGTCGAGCTAGGCTACATCCACCCCAAGATGCAGTTTATGTTCAAAAGAGACTTGCGTTCAGTCTATGGCTAACATTATGCAAGAAAAGTGTAGCTCAGAAGCCACTCTTCTTCAATTCCCTGCCCATCGGGTTCTTTCTAATGGTGCTTTATCATCTCGATCCCAGGCTGTTTTTCTCTTTTCTGAAACCACTAGCCATGAGAATCAATGTCTAGGAAAAAAGTTTCTTTCTGCCTCAGAAAGAGTTAACAGTTTCTGGTTCCTAGCAGGGGGCTGCAGGCTCAGGCACTCCCAGGCTCGGCAACTCCCACGCAGCTGGGCACTTTCTCCAAGAGAGGGGGGGAGGAAAGAAAGCACCTCCACAGTTTTCCACCCCTCCAGCCTAGATGGGGCCAGCTCAACTCAAAGCTTGTCTCTTCTCTTCTTCCCCCGGGGCCCCAGCTTACTTTAGTCTGCAGTGTGGTTCTCTTCAGACCGGCCACGTGGCCCCCTCCCCCACCCAGCCTAGGAACTGAGCAGGGGAGAGGAGATATTTCTCTGCTGAAACTGGAACCCAAAAGAGCCCGAACCCCCCTAGAGTCCTGCTTTTAACCCCTTGTGTCCTCAGAGGTGTGTCCAAACCTCTGAGTAGCTAATCTAAGTGCCAGCACAAAACCTGATCACTGATTGGCCTGCCCACATCCCCCTAGAAAAATTCACCTCCCCCCCCACCACGACAACATCCAACAACAGTCAATTTTTGAAGGAATAACTCTTTCTATGTTCTTTTTGTTATAATATTTGCTAAATATCTGTTAAGTCAGTTTTAGAATCTGAAACAGTAGTGAAATTCATCTTCTTTATCCTAAATCTGTGCTTCACAGAAATAATATGCAAATACTGAAATTCAGCATGCAAAAATAGAGATCACGCTGTTATAGGTTTCCATCTGGGTGGTAACTATGAGCTACTTCATGTATTCCCCAGGTGTAATGGGTATAAACCTGTAAAAAACTCTACAGTCAGAAACTCTGACCAGGCCAAATGCTTATAAAACTGATGACTCTTTTAAGAGCCATAGGTAGAAGACCTTTGCATTAGCTCTCCTGTTAGCCTTCAGGATATTCCTAAGGAAATAACATGAAGCAACTCAGATTTTCTGCTTTTAAAATAAGATGAAAATTCAGGTAATCCTGAAAAGGAGTACTTGTTGCCATGAGAAAAGGATGAAAGCCTCTAACTTGACCTGTTAATTCCCATACCAGTGATGGAAAAACTCAGGGTAAAGATAAATACAAATAGAGTATCTAGATCTGCCTAGTGAGTATCCTGAACCATGTAACACTCAAACTGCTAGAGTAAGTAACATCTTACTCGGGATTTAAATGTTATTTCCCACAAATACAGCAACTATAAACAGGAAGGATAACCATCTTGCTTATGTACCCGTACTTAAAACTCTTTTCATTTCTAAAAAAATGCTCTAGCCATTTGGCACTGCAGTAGATAACTTACTGAGATCCGAAACTTCCAGTGTTTATCACTAGTCAAGTCTATGTTAGTATTTCACATAGCAAAACTATTAGCTTTAAGTAACTAACAGCAGTCCAACCTTGTCAGTGTACATTTTCTAAGTCATTTAAAGCTTGCAGCATAATTAACCTACACATAAGCCATAGGAAAAAGTTCCCTTATTCTGTGAAACAGTTAACACCCTCATTCGAATTTACACATGAAAGTATTAAAGTACATTTGAGACATAAAAGTTTGTCATTTCAGGGTTGCATTCCCAGCAGAAAAGTTTGTGGTTTATCAGCTTACACAATTGCTTACATGATTTGTCTCCTTAGAATGGTGCCACGCTTTTTTTTTATCATGAAGGCTGAAGAAATAGCAAGAGACTGTCTAGCTCCTTGCCTTGCTCTAAAGCCAAATGCAATGTGTCCAGCCTATCCCCTCTATTCCCTACAGATGCTTATCTAGACTTCCTAAATTTTTGAAGTGACAGAGGTGTCACCTGACACACCCCGCTGGTTACTCGGACTATTTATCAGCATTTTCAGAATGCAGGCAACATTGTTCACATACAATGTGAGTTTTTCCCAGTTGGGATACCTGCCCTTCCTGAACAAGTTTTGCCCTTCAATATTAACAATGCAGTCCTGAAATTTATTCCAAGCTTGCAGTACTAACAAAGTCTTACCTTTAGGTACAAACCCTGCTCTATTTGTCCATGTTTAGTTTCGGTCTTCCTGTTGATTTCTACTAAACTCCAGTATACTCTTAGGACATTAAGAATGAAGAAATTTAAACAGAGAGAATCAAATGCCTCATGCAGCTTTATAAAGGCAAGAGTTTAAGTGAAATATTATGTGAAAGTAAATCAAAGGGAATTGACAGCTATCCCAAAGTGTAAGAGCACTGAGAGTTCACTTGACCTCATTTCAAAGTCCTTATTTTGACAGAAAGATTTTTCTAGCTTACAGCCTACACTGCCATTCCAATCTGTATTTAAGTAATGTGTATCTCTATTACATGTGCTAGATATACACTCTCTAAATATATCTACAGTCATATAGAAAAGTGGTGATAATGTACATTTCAATCAAGATTTTTTAATGCCGCATTATTTGTGCAGCCCATTTAGAAATTCTCCCCAAGTAACAGTTAGAGAACTAAAGATTATTGAGGAGAACATTTATACCTGTACAGGCAAACAAATATATTCAGCATAACAAAATTTTAAACAGATAACCTATGAGGCACCTTGCTCTGTCAGCAACGTTCTCTGCAATTGTAAAAGGAAAAAAGTCTAGTGCACAGTATTGCTTTCTAAGCATTAGCCTAATCCTGAATCAGTTGCTATGCTTGTAGTTTTAATGGGAAAAAAAGGAAATATTTTCCCAAGACAGCTTTTTAATGAGGAAAAAATTCACCACATCTAGCAACAAAGCTCAGATAAGAGCAGCCTGAATTTTGTCAGTTCATTCCTAGAAATCCTAGAAATGCTAGTATGTTTGACAGTCTACCTTCTTGTACTTTCTTTTTATTCCAGTATAAAGGTGTACAAAATCCTACATAACTAACGGATTATCCTATTTTCTGAAGTGCCTTTTTACTATGGAGAGCAATATCAGGGTTCTTTCAAGAAACAGTGGGCATAAGCTGTGTGTCACTGTTTTTAAGACATGGACTAGGAGAGTTCTACTGAGGAACTCGCTTTTCACCCTTTTTATGAAGCACCATCTCTTGTGGCAGAGAGCCTTTTGCTAAAGGATTTATATTTGATTTTCTTCTGTCAGTGACAACTACAGACTACAATAAAGGATTTCAGTATTTTTTTCTTTAGTGTGTTGCCTACTCCAGCATTTCTCTTTAGTCTCAAGAGGGTAGAATCTATAATCTAGAACTGTTTTCTTTGTGTCACAATGAGTGGAAAAGGTGAATAATTAAAGAATTCACAACTTCAGGTAAAACAACATCAATCTTACAGTCTGACACTACCAGACAGCCTTGATCAGCAGGTCTGCCCTAACAAATCTCTCTGTTTCTGTCCCAAAGCCAATAATCTTGAGGAATTGCATCATGAAATACACCTACATCTCCAAAAAGCCATCTAACATAGCAAAGATGAGCACCATGCCCAGAAAAAGATGCTTCCATAAATATCAACCTGACCTACATATTTCAAGAAAAGAAAACTAGGAAAAGTGACTTGCTTTTAAATTCTGATGTCTTTTGATATTTCCAATCAATATTTTTGTCATAGGTACAACACCATTTTCATGTGTTTCATGTGAAAGAGACCAAAGTGCTGTTTTTCTTCAGCTATACTGTAACTTGAAAAAGGTAGTCAGCTTCAGTAGCTCCACAGCAAAATACGTTCCAGAACCATCTTCCATGGTTCACATGGTTACAACAGAGTGATGTGCCAAAATTTTGTAGCTAAAGCTAAAAAAGTTTCCTTTTAGAAGAGCTGTTATGGCTTCTGTTCCTCAGAGCCTTAATCTAAGCGATAAGATATTTTCAAAAGTACAGGAAAAAAGTCAAACCCTAATCAAAACACTGTATGATCTTTTTTTTTTCCCTACTGCTCACTGCAATATGAAAAACCACTGCATCTCTGTAAGTCCCTTCAAAGGTGGTGTTTCAATCTCTGAGGTTACGTTTTCCTTGGAAGAGTGGTGAAACAAATGGGAACAGGCACTAAACACCCACAATCTCAGTGTGGATTTGGTGGCCAACTGTCATTTTTTCCTCTTATCAGATCTATATTAACTAAATGCTGAACCACCAGAAATTCCAGTACAATAAAAGTGTATGGATCACAGATGTGGGCAGACAAAGGATTTTTAGGAAGTAAAACAGTAGAAAGTAAAATGGTAGCTACCTAGGGTCAGAAACATATCTGAAGTAGAGCCTTCTGATATGTGTCTAATTTTGCTGCTGTTAACAGAAATGCATCATTCAAAACTGCTCCATACAATGTTAGTAGAGAATTTCCACTATTTTTTAACCTTCCATTTAAAAGCTGGATGCAATCCTTCTAAGCATTCATATGGCTTCCACCATCACGAGATTCAGCATTTTGGCACATCACTAGAATGGCAATGGATATAATAATTTCTCCTGCATTAGAGAAAATCTGTTCCCTGGAGAATCATTTTTTTCTGTGGTTTGACGATAGCCAGATCTTGTATCTTAAAGCTACATGCCTGTGTCTCACAAAGTTTTCCACTTCAACCATTTTACTGTAGCTCCTCATTGCACTGGATTGCACTTATTCTCATCATAGTAGTGTCACCCTTACCATTTTTATTTTCCTGACACATTCTGCTACATGTCAGACTTACAGGAAAAACAAAGGTAATGTGTAATGTCTTTGCTCTCTCTGCATCACCTGAATAAGACAAAATTTACTAAGTTTCAAAACAACAGGTAAAAAAATTAGCAACAATTCCAGGGTTGGTTTTGTTTGTCTGTCTCAAATATTCCTAAATATTCTCTGATATTTATATTGTTTGAATAAAGTTTGTACTTAACAGAGCTCCTTAAACACAAGGAAAAATATGAAAAGAAAAATATGAAAGAAAAAATGAAAGAGAATTTAAACTAAAAAACCCCAGCACTTTGGGGTAGTAACTTCCTAAACAATCTAATTCTATTTAAGTTTTAGCAGTTGCTTATATGCCCCCTTCATACAGCTCCATGAAGAATGAACTAGGACATTTGTTGCAAAAGAATTTTCAAGTATTCTTAATTAGCCAATTATTTTGTCAATATCTTCAAATAAATTTCCTAATCTGCTAGGACATTGTTTGAACACCATAAAAATAAATTAAAATATCCAACACAGCTTCCAAAAATAGCAAGTATTGACCAACGGTATTGGCTTTATAGATAAAATAGGGCCAAAGCTTTGAGACAAGTATTGGAAAGGGTTTTCAGAATCAAGTAATCAGTGATGACACAATGCCCCTTCGTTTTCCTCACATCACTATTATTTTAAAACAATAATTCCAATTGTGTTATATACAGTGCACTGGAAATTAGGCAGTGGGGTTTTTTTTTCTGTAGAAACAAGAAATCTTAAAAGTGTTCTACAAAGTTTCAAGATTGCAGTAAAATACCTCTATCAGTCTGGAAATGAAGTTGCTTTCACTGGCAGCCTGAAATAAGCCATTCCAGTGGACACAAAGCTTAAAAATCACAGGAGTTTCAGACTGTTGAGCAACAATTGATTTTAGTTTAAAATTATCGCAGATGTTTTGAACAACATAATCTCTTCCTGGGAGTGATGTATTTTCAGGGGAAGGTTATTTGTAAATTACTTTCAGAAAATTCTCAGCCTTGGCACACAATATCGCAACCAAAATAAGAGATGTCTTGTTTGGAAGACGCAGGTGACAAAATGCATAATGAGTTAATAACTTTTAAACAGAAATAAGACTCAGGTCACAAAGCAAAGGCACAAGGCTATGAGAATTATATAATGGAAAAGTTACTGATTAAGCTAGACCAACAACATTTAACTTTTAAGACACACTAGGACTATCTTTCATCCTTATTCTTTATCCCTTAGAAGTTTTACTAGCAGTATTTTATGGTAAGCTTCAGATTTATCTCAAAATATTCAATTGTGCCATTGTTGACATCCTAAATATCACAGACATCACCAATTTAAGTGGAAAAATCTTTTCAGAAACCTATATTTCCTTCTGGAGTATCAACAAAGTTGTCCTCAATTAAAACCAGCAGAATGAATGTTCATTATACCACTACAGACTTCAGTGATTTAATTTTATTATATGAACACATATGTCTTACAAGAACTAATGTGTTCTTATACATGACCTCAGCATAAAGTACTTCCACTGTCAGTAAATCAGCTGATTTAAGATAAATTGTAATCTATAATTTAGCACCCTTCAAGAAAAAGAAAAAATATGGAGAAATTACCTTAGGCAAGAAAATAAGTTAAATATTAATGGATTTGTACTTAACTAGGACATACAGCTAACACATGGGGGAGGAGAGAATGGGGAGATAATCAATCTTTTAGTTTAGGACTCACATTTCAGCCATCTGTAGATATCCCATTAAATTAACCATAAGCATTTGAAATTACTAAATATATAGATTGAAAATTAAAATTCTACACTATAAGGCCTAATTAGAGTCCTTATAAACTGAAAAATACAGTAGCAAATGCATAGTACATACTAAACTCTTGCTATGGTTTTCGGACGGCACAGAAATAACAACATGACTCTCCATGATGGTAAAGATGAGAGCAAACTTTATTCTTCTAAATTCTACTTTTATAGAGTAGTTCGGTACAAAGCACATGATTGGTTATTCAGCGTCTACACCCTTTTGGAAACATTTCTTTCCAGTAAACATGTTGGAAAAACACCACCTGCAGATAGTTTCTCACTTCCCAAGGTTTGTTTGAATTCCTCTTTAAGATTTCTCAGGCTAACATGAGAAAGTTGTTCGCCTGCCTTTCACACAGACAGTAGCAGAGCCTGAAGCCTAAATTCAGACCAATGTCAGGCCCACATCTCCCCCTTTTAGTTTTTGCTGAGGGCGGCGTCTGTGTCTGTGTCCTCTCCTGCAGGGCCCTTGCAAGAGAAAAAAGGACAAGCATGACACCAGAAGTCCCATTAGTAATCAACCAATTACTAAACAGAACTTTCATTGGGCACCAACTTAAATGGTCAGGGAAGTTCTGTGGCATTTGGTGTTGACCCTTCATAACCATGTCCATGCACCAGCGTCAAGCTTAGCTATTTACTAATTCTAATACAGAAAAGAACAAAACATCATTAGCCTGCTCAAAAATGGCAGTCTAATTTGTCAAGATCTATCACTCTAGGAATCATCCTTTCAGATAACAAGGGCTTTTTCTGCCTTTTAGCAAAGGACAGTGGTCCTTGCATTACACCTGCAACCGCAAACTGATTTAATTTTCCAATTATTTGGACAACCTGAGTTGACCCTTTTTTTTTTTTTTTTTTTTTTTTTTTAATGCAAAAATGCATGTGATGTTTGAAAGGGCAAAGACCCATTGCAGGATGTGCAGGACTGGACCACTGGTCACTCAATTGGCCCATGATACCTGTAGGATGTCACCTAGAAAGAAAAAAAGAATAATAAAATTAATAAAAATATCAATAAAAAATATCTGACTCCAAAAAAAATCTACATGATCCCATAGACCAGAAAGGCAAAAACCACAAAGTGAAATAACAGCCCTTAATAACTACAAAACATACACCGAAGGCACGTGAAATATTACCTAAAATACAACTACATCTATGTAGGAAACTTAAATGAAACAACATCTACTATAAAATTAAAACACATGAAAAGAAAAAGTCCATTGAGACAAGATGTTGATCCTTAGCATCACTGGATGTCTTCTTGAAGCCTGGAGCAGGGACTCGAGGATGATCGATGAAAACAGGACCACGCTGCTGACACAGGACTTCTGTTGTCTCCATAACTTCCAACCACATGGTCATCTTTGCAGTCTATATGACAGCCACTAAGGCTATGCAATGTCCCTTTTCACTCCTCAAAGGTGATGGGTAACACGACTGCTGAACCTGCTAATGATAAAACACAGGCACATCTTCTCCTTAAGTTAACAAACTTGTCAGGCTCCATTGTCTAAATTCAACATCCAGGTTTCATAATTACTTTTTCTTCAGGTCCATAACATAAATGTTACATTGTTGCATGTTATCTTTTTGATAATAATTTTGATCAGCCCAGAAACTGCAAAAGCTGAAGTGCTTCTTTACCAGTGAGATCCTGTTCATCCTTCCCGGGCAGGAATTCCAGGTTCACCTCAAAGATCAATTCAGCTATTATATTTAAAGGTCAAATTGTTGAGTCAAATAACTCATGTAATTTCTACTAAAACATCTGGGCAAATAGGCAATTCCCATCCAGAGAGAGCCAAGGCATGGCCAGTGCCCAGCTCTAACTGCAGAGGAATCCCTTACACCAATTTTAAAAACAAGCTTCTTAAAAATCTTATAATAAGAAACTAATATGGTAATTGACACCTCCTAAATTTGTCAGGGTAGAGATGCTCTGAGCTCAGCAGGCTCTTGAGATGGTCTGTGACCAGGATTGGAACTGCATCCCAAACCGTCAGGACAGAGGAGGCATTCTTACAAACTCAGATAACCTTGTCTGGAAATCTGAAAATATTTAGAAAATCATGAATGCAAAGCTAGCATAGACAGCTAGAAAACAAGGAAAAATTCTTGGGTGACACGTGTCTTACAGGCAATTATAGACAAATAGCAAAGTACATGAGAAGAAGAAGCAGAAGCAGCAGCAGCCGGCTGTAGAACTGTGATAACTTTATCATATCAGTGAATTCACATCAAATATCTTAAAAACTGAGATAACACTTAAAACTCATAACTGATGGTTATACTGTAGAATTATTAATAATTCTTGTGTTATCTGCGAAAGGTAACAAAGGTTGCTTATTTGTTTTTTGTATTTCTTGTCATTTTTCTTCTATTATGAACAGGCATTTAAGGCTCCAATTCTGTTCACAGAGACGCCTTGAGAAGAAATGTTTTGAGGGAGGGGGGGAGGGAAAAACCCAAACAAAATCAACTGTCCCTCTAAAAGGAAAAGCTTCTGCTCACCTCAAAGGCGACGAAGCTATTTGGCCCTTCCTAAGTGGGGCTTTGGGGGCTCAAGGGCCCCAGGGCCACCCCGCGGAGCTGGGGGAAATCCAAACAAACGTGGCCCCCATTTCTCTGTAAAAGAAAAAAAAAAATTCAAGCGAAGCAACTCCCACAGCATTATCCGCTGTCTAGAGGAACGGCAAGTTCCTCGTGCCCTATTCGCAGTCAGCCGCTCGGCCCGCAGGGAAGGAGTGGGGGAGCGAACCCCGCCGCTCATGGCGGGGGGAAGGGGGAAAAGGAGCGAGGAGACCGCTCCTCGGTTCCTATGACGACTTGCTGTGCAAATTCACGCGGGAAGGAAATGGAGGGGAAACGGAGAGGGGACAACGGAGCGAGGCTCGGCGGAGCTCAGCCCGCCGCCGCCCTGCCGCCGCCTGTCTCAAGCGGAGAGCCGGTGGCCCCCCTCACCGCCCTGGGGGGAAGGGGGGGGGGACGAAGAGGCAAAGCTGCTCCAAGCCGCCCGTCTCAGCGGCACCGCGCGGGGAAGGGACCTGCGCGCCCGCCCGACCCGCGCGCCTGTGGGGAGGGGGGGGAACCGAGTACGGAAAAACGAGAGAGAGAGAGATTTTGCAGCCGCTGCAGCGCCCTGGAGCAGGGCGGGAGAAAAACCGAGCGAGAGAGAGAGAAGGCAGGGAGATCGCATCCGTGCTGCCATGCCTCTGTCTCACCGCACCCCCACCCCCGCACAAGGGAAAGAACAAAGTTAAAACACAGAGACACAAAGAAAGACAAGCCCTAAACTCACACAGGCAATCATAAAAACAAGCACAGGTAACGTTAAAAGCATAAAACACTCATAAAGTGAACTTTTCGCCCTGAACACACAGAAGGATACAGAGGGATCAAAGGTTTTTGATCCCGGTCCCGTCCGCAGGCCAGATGCTGGGCCACGCCGAGGAGGAAAGGATCGTTGTATCACACTCCGGGTCGGAATCTGACCAGCTGTATCTTGGACGGGCTAGCATCTTTTAAAGTCACGGTACAGACTAGTCGCAGTGGATGATAGCGCAGGAACCACTGCCAGCCATCCGTGGTATGAAGAAAGGAGAAGGAAAAGCCAAGGAAGCGCCGTCTCTGCCGGCCGGGAGAGGCTTACAGACGCTCGCTTTGATCTCGGCCAGACAGAACCGAAAGAGGTCGGGGGAGCGCTGGGCAAGCTGTCGGCAGCGAAGAATTCCAGCTGCTCTTGTCAGGAAAGGCACAAGCTGTCCTCTCTCAGGAGAGGGGTTCCCCAGGTTTTTCTGGAACCTCTGCCCGGCTGTCTTTTCTAGAAATTAAAGTCCAGCTGTGCTGGGTGCCGTCCGACCTGCTGTCTTTTGGCAGGATTGATCTTTTTCCATGGTCAGCACGACCAGCTAGAAAAAGCGTGGAGATATTTCGCTTACCTCTCTGAGGAGGCAGGTAGAATTTTCAAGCTTTGCTGCATGAATCAGTCCCGGCTGCGCTGAACTTCTTCGAAAAACGTCAGGTCACCAGATGTTGCTATGGTTTTCGGACGGCACAGAAATAACAACATGACTCTCCATGATGGTAAAGATGAGAGCAAACTTTATTCTTCTAAATTCTACTTTTATAGAGTAGTTCGGTACAAAGCACATGATTGGTTATTCAGCGTCTACACCCTTTTGGAAACATTTCTTTCCAGTAAACATGTTGGAAAAACACCACCTGCAGATAGTTTCTCACTTCCCAAGGTTTGTTTGAATTCCTCTTTAAGATTTCTCAGGCTAACATGAGAAAGTTGTTCGCCTGCCTTTCACACAGACAGTAGCAGAGCCTGAAGCCTAAATTCAGACCAATGTCAGGCCCACACTAAACTAATAAGCAGGAGAAACATTTTGAAATCCAGACCCATATAGAAGGGTATATAGTGAGAGAAAATTTGTGACAACAGTATTTAAAGAAATCACAGAGCTTCATTTATGGTAACTCACTGACTTAGGCAACTGTGAACTCAGCCTCATCTGCTTGGTACCATATCCTAGACTACTGCTGACCTCTGTAAACTCTGCATTTGTGGAGACTGCAACACTTAAAAAGACTTTTTAAATTCTTCTCCAAACTTCATTCTCTCCTTCAGTTCTTCTGAAGAAGAACAACTTCTGTTTAAATGAACTATGAATTACTGAATTGCACACATGGTGTTCAAATAGAGTTCACTAAATCTATAACTAGCCCAGGAATTACCCCAAAGTTAGATTTATCTAAAGAAAAGCCACACATTTAAAACAGTGCCAACCTCTTACCTAAGACCTGTACTACACTAGTAAGATCCTGAGCAGGAGAGAGGGAATTAATACAAGAACATAGGCATGTTCTGAGTGCACCAGCCCTTCCTACTTGTGTTGCTACAAACTAAAACACATCTTTCAGGTGACATGGCTTACTCAGTTCAAATGCATTCTATTGTCTTACTAGGTACTTGCTCAGAAGGAAGATCCAAACTTCATGGTTAACTGCTATATATTTTTGTAAGGTACCAGATTGTATGGATAGGTTAATCACCTCCCACTGAGCAAAGACACAGAACATCTGCACAATGATCATGCAGACTGATACAATCTTGAAAGTTATTCTGAAAGCTTTAAATTTCAAATGGAAATATTTAACAGAGTAATTCTAATGGCTTCCTATACTGCTTTCCCTAATCCTTCTATATTAATTACTTCCACAGCAAAAATTTCATTATGTTCAAAAGGAAAACAGGCTAATACCAGCACCAAAGAAGAAAAGGACTATTCACAACTGTACCAAATTTATTAAGAAGAATAATTCATATCAACTGATTGTATCTATATGTGCCATGACTACAAACAGTTGCTTCTGAATTATTTTAAATTGTTCTAAATTTCACAACAAAATACTCCAATCTTCACCTGGAAATATCAATCCTACTGCATTCTTACTGATGACAGCAAAAATACTTCAACTAACTACAATAAATTGTAGTTAAGATCCACACACTCTGGCAGCGAGTTCACCTAAATCTACCATGATTTCTAAACATGTTTAGAAACACACTGGGGAGGAGCGAAAAAAAGGAAAAAACAGTATTTTCTGTACCTGGCAAGTCTGAAAAAAGAATGCACTCATTGAAACCATTAGCCAGAAGACGATCCCTCAGCTGTTGAAGGATGGCAACTCCAATACAGAATGGGAAGGAGGAATTTCCAAGCAGTAAAGTATCCCACAAGTGAAAAATTTTGTGCAAAGGCAAGATATCTGCATAATGAATAAGCACAATAAATAAAACTCTATGAGCATCTACACACAATAACAGCATTAATGAGTTGCCTATGTACTTCTTTCCTCTCCCATCTGGAGTGATTTATTTTTTATTTGGGAGCAAAGAGGACTCAACCTGTTTAGGATCATGCTTGTCATCATATGCAGTTTGATTATTCTGGAAATCATAGTCTTCTTTTCTTAATGAATACTTGGAAGAAAATGGTTTTTCCCATTTCAAGTATGTCAGGAATTAGGCAATTTATTTTTCTTTTGGTACAGTACAATTATGTATTAAGGCATGCATATCAGTTTTTCACAATAAGATGACATTAATGAGTTTATCAATAAGATCAACTACTTACAATTAGACAAAAAATGAACAAAATAAAGAAAAAATTGGCAGAATAAAAGAAAGACAAGGGAAAAGGCCTATTAAAAATAGCAAGATTTTATATTTAAAGCTGAAGATGGCTCTCTTAAAATATGCTATCTTCCAACTTAGTAGTTCTAAGACTTTATTGCACTTTATTGCTTAAGGAAACCATTTCCTTGGTTTTCCAAATATGGTGATTCTCATTAAGGGTATACAAAAAGGGATAACTTCAAGAACCAGTGCTTTACAGTCAAAATCTTTAGAAAATGCAATCAAAAATCTCACATTAAGTTCTTTGATATTTCATCAGAGAAATAATCTATCAGCTCTTTTCATTCTGCCACTTTTTAAAAAAATTAAATTCAGTATCTGCTAATGTTGATATAACATGAAAGCGTTTATTGTCCGGCAAGCGCGATATTCAGCGCCTGCATCTGCCCTCGCAACTGCCCCGAGGGCGGTTCTGCATACACTTTTATACAGATGGTGTCAGGGAGGGGTAAAGGCAAAACAACCAATAGAGGGAGTTCTAGGCACCATTAGACAGGTGCAATATTCAACTTTTGCCAACCAGGGGACAGGGAGAAATACAAAATTCGTGGGCTTCGTGAGTGACAGAAAACTGACAGTTACGTAACTTGCCTCAGGGGTACACGTGGATGAGGAGGGAACAAAGGAACATATAACAAACTTAATAAACTAAATTTCACACACCGCCACACTTAACAGCATGCTTTAAGTCAGCCCTGAGGTGGTCAGGCAGTTGGATTACATGAGCCTTGTAGGTCCCTTCCAAAGTAAATTGTCTATTCTACAAACTTCTGATCTTTCACCTTCCTGTTCCACATTTGAAATACACACACACATCCTTAGCTTCAATCCTATACCGGTGCCTAGACAATCATATATTTAAAGGCTACAGAAAGGTGCAAAAGATAAGGCAAATTGAATCACATTTTTAATATGAGATTATACCCACCTATATGTACCTACACAAACAAAATTTGAAGAATGATCACTTTCTTCACAAGAAAAAAGTATCAGCAAGAAACTTCTTCAGATTCATCTTCAGGTAATTGTGCAACAGGACAAACAG
Organism: Prinia subflava; assembly: GCF_021018805.1. Lineage (NCBI taxonomy): Eukaryota > Metazoa > Chordata > Aves > Passeriformes > Cisticolidae > Prinia > Prinia subflava. The sequence continues at coordinate 703,175 of NW_026960612.1, forward strand.
AGAAAGCACTTCAAGGGCAGGATTTTTAAGATGAAGGCCTATTACTGACACATTGTGCATATCACCAAAACCAGGCTAAGGTATCTACCTTTGCCAGCAGCTTCAGCACAATGATATTAAGGAATTGCAATCAGTTTGCTTCTATGTTAGTGGACAGATGACAACTGTGTCTACCTTCCATAATTTGCAGCTGCAAGTGCTTTAGAGTAATTTACAGCAATCGCTGTGCTTTTAGCAACATTGTACACTTTGTTTTTCTTCAGTTTAACATGGTCTGCTGTTTAGGGTCAGAATTAGTAAAATAAGGAATGCATTATAAAGCATTATACAGGGAGAGGAAGATTATAAACTTTGGGAAAGTGAGCAAAGAACTATGATTCACTGTATATATCATCCCTCTATTTATATGTAAATTACATAGCCACAGCAATGTACTTAATCCAGGCACCACATCAGCCAATAATATTCACAATGACTCAAGCTTCAGCAGTGTTCAATATTCTGAGAGCTACGTGACCTGAAGCAAATGAGAAGGGTGCCAGGAACACAATCTTCCCTGCAGCAGAGCCTGTGCTTCAATGATGAAAGATTAATCAGGGTTTACTTTGATAGGATTAGTACTCAAGCACAAAACTCTGGTTCAGATCTCATTACTACAGTGCATATCCTTCACCTTGATGGATCCTACTCTGCCTTGTTACAGTTACAAAAAAATCCCCTCTCTGACTAATCTAAAAGGCAGAACAACTTTTACTTACTAAAAAAACCCCGAACCCTGACAGAAAATTCAGAAAGGAAAACGTCTCTTCAGAAGTTAGTGTTAACTTTAGAAATTGCATTTTTATTCAATGCAAGAGTTTTAAAAAAATATTCCTCTTTTGCAATTGTTTACTATATTACCTAATCACCTACAGACTGTCAGAAACAAGGCTTATGTACGACTACATATTGTCCAATGACTAGCACAACAAAAACTAAAATATAGCAAAACACGTGATTTCAAACTATTCCATCTTACTTGTACCTTGAAGTTTTCAGTGGAGAATTATAACTGTATAAACAGACACAAGGAAATGCTGAAATATCAGATAAGACCCAAGAGGGGTTGCTACAAAGGTCTGGCATACATTAGTAGCCCACACAGGGACTTGTAAAGTGGTCAGAGAAATTACATCTCTAACTCTTTAGTGGGAACTAGCATCCTGGACAAAACACACGGAAGAATTGTTTGGTCATCTGCAGCCTTTAAAAAATAAGCATTAAACACATTTATAAAGTGATGCTGCAAAATTGATTTTCCCTCAGGAACTTAAATGTTGCTGTTAACCCTTGCAGTTCATCTACCCAAATGTCAGAGTGCAGGGCATCCCTCTGTCTGCCCTGGATGGTCCGGGACCCTGGCAGAGGGGTCTGGGACCCCAACAGGGGGGTTTGGGACCCTGGCAGGGGGGTCTGAGACCCTGGCACAGGGCCCAAAGTGACACTGTCTTTGATCTCAGCCCACAGCAAAAATTACCAGCATTGCACAAAGAACTACAGACCCCAAGAGTTTGATGTAAATAGTAGTTAGTTTATCACTGGGTGCTAATGGGGAAGGTGAGAAGGAGGAATCAGGGTGTGGCCCTGTCCTTCTTCCTTCTTGTCTTTGTCCTCCATCTTCTGCTGTGGTGGGTCACAAGGGATTGGTGTAGGACAGAAGTGACATGTCTAGTATAGGTAGTATGTTGGGAAAGATGAAGTAGAAAGACCTTGCAAATATGGTGGTTTAGATTCTGGGAGTATGAGGTCAGCAAGCGAGATAGAAATGAAAGCATGCTTTGAGATTTAGGGTGTGGAGTACAGGGCCATCAGCTAGTGATGACATGTGCCAAGCTGAGGGCCAGCTCCCTTGATTAAACAATACCCTTCTGCTTGGCTTAGGTAATGGGACATTTGTATTGGCTGTATGTAAATGTTGTTATCTTGTATTAGATTGGTTAGTCCAACTCATACTATTCAACTTAGAAAGATATTTATTGTACAGTATTCAGAACCTCCCTCTCTTATCCCCTCTTCCCTTTTCCCTGCTCTTATCCCCTCTTTTCCCCTGCCCTTTTTCCCCTCTCTTTTCCCTCTTCTCTTTCCCCCCTCTTTCCCTCTCTGTTCCTGCTGTCCTGGCCTGCTTTAGTTGTGCCTAGCAGCTACAAGCAAGGCCCTCACAATAAACCATGTGCTACCCCTGCAACTTTGCTTATAGAGATACTTTGTCGCCAACTCTACCGTCTCGGAGATACTCCTTCAGTAATAGGCATTGGTAATAGACTGTAAATAAGAAATACGTTGTGGACGATGGTTGGGTCAGAGAAAGGGTACAAAAGGTCCAGTGTGCCTGACCTGGGGGGAGTCGCCTCGTGCTCTTGCCACAGCAAGGACCTTTGCTGGGCACAGAAAGAGTTTAGAGATAAGAAACAATAAATAACCTTGAGAAACCTGAGCTGGCAAACTCCGACTCATTCTTCTGCTTCTGGCATGGGCATTCAAGGAAAAAAGACTCTAAACCTATATTTCTCAGGAAAACCTCCCAAGACCCAAATATTTAGGCTTTCTACAGATAAATATTCCTTCTTCTCCTCACTTTCCTTTCATCTTCCTCCCACCTGTTCTCTTCAGATGTGCATCATCTGAAATACATGTGGCTTTCTCAAACTCCTCTCTTTATAAGGCAATACACTGGCTTTCTTTCCTGCTCATTTTAACACCACTGCATCTCCTAAATTTGTATCAGTCAAACAACATTATTACATTAAAAATATTCTTTACAAATGAAACTATATACTTTCTTTTCTATTACAATATTTGTAAACAGTGATAATGAGTATCTGCCAGTCCCAAACTCCCACAAATTCTTTCAGGAATGGTGTAAAACAAATGACTTTCAGAGGTTTGGTCTTGGCTGCTCCAACTTAAATATTTTCTAACAAGCACAAGGTGTTTCTGATAAACTAAACTTTGTATTGTTTATAGAAGCAATGCATATACATTTCTTACTTATGAAATTTATATTTCTACATCAACATCTCCTGAGTTCAGTTATCTTCTTCCATTTTGACCTCTCAATCATCATCTGTTCTTATGACCAACTTGTAATTACCAAATTTCTAAATGCCAGATATAGAATGATATAGACCATATCAATTATTGTTATCTCTACGGCCTTGCCTAAATCTACTTTTCAGAAACATCAATATCTGTAGGCAGCCAAACATTTTTATTTTGGCTTTCTTGACTATACACACCTCTCTAAAAAAAGGAGGAAAGCTTTACTATTTATAATGATAGCTAGAAGTAAGGCTCTAAAGAAGGCCTTGTTTTGCTTTTTCCATCAAAACCCATCCTCTCTACTATGTTTTGGCTATGTTCTCAGTTTTGATTTTCCTCCATCTTATAGAGTCTTTTTCCAATGGAAGAATAAAACTTGCATCTATGTTATGCATTTGTCCCATATTTGAGACACACTCCAGCAAATGACTGCTTAGCCTTTTCCAAGGTCTGACATATCTACGAGATTGATGATCATGTACTTTTTCTGTTACTTGTAAAATAATGTGTCATTTGTGTTAATCAAGAGCATTCAATTAGCTTAGCTGCAGTAATTTCGCTATTAGCACTTTATGGGTACACTAATTTTTGTATATTAACCCATATTTAAAAATAAATATATATATACCTTTTAAGATTAATCTAAGTTATAGTAACTGGCTAGTAGTATTTTTATTGTATTTACCATCCCAGCAGAACAGGAAGGACTGAAGCACATAAAACAAGAATCACAACCTTACCATTTTATCAGCATATTCAGGAAGGTCTACTAATATGGAAGTTTCACTTTTGTCAAAGTGCTACTGAAACAGTTTGGAAAGGCATCTCATCTCAGTTTCCTTCATTTTCCATTTTTTAATTCCTTTGGATAATACTTATAAGGACCCTTAGCACTTACATCTGGAACAAACCCAATTTCATTGAGGTGGTTACTCAGCTCTGAATCATGGAATGCAATCATCTGGGAAAACACCATCGGGTACTCTGAAATGACAAATCCAAGACTTGTCAAAATCACAAGCCATCACATGTTGCTAGCTCACAATAGAGCTGTAGGAAAGCCACTCATTCTAAACCTACAATAAAACAGCAAGTGAATACCACCACTGTACTCTTTGTTACCATTACATTCAATATTCTTCAAGAGGAAGAAACATTTAATTTTTCTTCTTTAGTATTTCTCAATTTGGATTTTTAACAATGGTTTAACTTGGCACACACTTAGGTTGTGATGTATGCTTGACATGCAAAGTTAAAGACTGTTAAGTAACCAGAAAGGAGAAACACCCACTATAAAAGATAAAATTTATTACATCTTCAGCCTGGCCTTTTAAGTTGATTGGTACAATTTCATTAAGTTGTCTAAATAACACTTGCTTTTAGTGAAGCAGACGGCAGAACACAGGACAGTGACAGATCTCTCTCTGTTCTGCCCCTCTCCCAGTTTTGTCCACACTGTCACATACTCTATTAGAAGAAAGCTGAAGAGGCAATAACATCGCAATTTTGTAACAGATGGTAATTCCTTTTCCTCCACATTCCCAAGAACGAGTAATTAGGGCGTGGGCAGCTAGTCCTGGGGAGCAACAGACAGAGAATGTGAACTCTGTTTCCAGAACATGCTGGCATCTCAATGCTCCACACAGTTTATTTCTACACAGAAGACACAAAGCAGCTAAAATTGCAGTAGGTAGTTAAATGACACATTATTAACCCCCTCCTCTACCTTAAAAAGGCAGGGAAATTACATGGCATTTTCCTTTAAACTTTTATTTATACACTGGGTTTTTTTTTGACATACAACCCTAGGAAGGATTAACTAGAATACTGAAAGAACCCTAAAGGGTCCTGTAGTGGTGTGTTAATGAGTTCTTTATATTTTATAAGTTTTTCTAAGTTCTTTATGAGATGGTTTGTTCATTGTACCCCTCGTTTTGCCTTCCTGATAGTTGTCCCTGGAAATCCCCCAGTAACTGTTAGGTGTCAATCCTTTTCCCCCCTCCTCCCTGGAGCCTGCCTGTCATCTCAGAGCCCTGCCTCAGAGCTAGAAAGATCTGTGAGGGGCTTCGAGTGATAGGCTAGGTTCAGGGAAAAACCCCTCCTCTCCCTTCTGTGTGGTCCTCGTTTGTGTCAGTCACCTTCCTAGCCCCTTCTGTGTTGAACCCAATTGGTTGTACCCTTCTCACCACCCTCTGTACCGCCCCCCCATAAAAGGGGGGGGGGGGGGGGGGGGGGGGGGGGGGGGCGGTCCCAAAAAGCCAAAAGGGACTTGGTCAGAGCAAGTTCTTGGCAGGTGGGGAGGCTCCGCCTGACCCCTCAAATAAACCCCCTTGGACTTACTTGGCCGGCTCCTCCCTTTATTCTCTGCCGTCGTCTGCCCCTTGCCACCTGTGCCCTCGACGTTTAGTCGGAACCGAGACCCACTGGATAGGCTTGGCTTGCGCTGCTTGCCAGCCATACCTGCTGCTTGCCGTGGTGCCTGAGCTAGCCTGGGCAGGGCGGGACTGTGTTCTGAAAGGCACCAGGGACAGCGTGACGCCCACCGTGGGGCCCCTCGAGGGATCGGAGGACCCCCTGGAGAGGACCGGCGGCCCGGGACGCTCCGAACCCTGGATCTGCACTTCATCCCTGGACGGCAAGCTACCGTCAGTTGTAGCAGCCACTCGTGCAGGGGGGGGTGCGCTCCCGATGGCCGAGGGGGCCAGCTTCTTCAGCACCAGATGAAGTTCCCCTGAGGCGGAGATTTCCCTGAGACTGAGCTTTCCCCTCAACGCCGGAGCTTCGGTGAGCTCTTCCTGTTCCCTCCTGGGGACAGGAGCCTCTAATTTTCCCCAAACCGGGAGCACGGTGGTCTCTGAATCAGAGCCACGAAGGCTGCGCAGCCCCGGGGTTGTAGGTGTTGGCCCCCTCCCTGGCTTATCCCTCTCTGGCGCTTTTAGTTCTTTTGATGGTTGTAATAAATGCCAATCACTCCCTTTGTGATTTTTGGAAATTTAATAAAAATAAAAATAAAAATGGTTATATAAAAAAATCGGTAATACACATACAATAATAAAAAGTTAAACAATTTAGAGTAGGACAATTTATGAGACAATAAACAAAGAGAAGCAGCCCAGGCTGCAGCCCTCCCCATCCCAGACAAAGGCTAGTCAGGAGAAGGCAAAAAACTAGGGAAAAATCCCTCTCTTTTGAGGATCGTCCTCGTGAATATGCATATTTTATTTAAAACAAATAATTTCAGCTGGTTCATGTCACAAAAGTCTTCTGTTAATTTCCAGGCGCCGGTAAGTCGGTGGGTCCTCGAAGAGTTTTCTTTTTTGTTGATAAGAAGGCCATAAATTCTTCTTCACTAGAAAATTTAAAATCTCTGCAACCGTTATCTCTGTGCAAAGAATTCTTGATTATTTGATTATTTGCTCTCTTTCTTGAGTTAAAAAGAATATCACACACACATAGCTTCAGTTTTAATTACTAAAGCTTAATGTTAATTACAAAACTACATTCACTATATTATTCAAATGTTAATACAGTATAACTTTTCTACCTAGCATTTTACATATAGTAAATATCTGCGTAGAGTCACACAATATGCCTTTTTCACAGTGGTTTTTCACGATTTTAATTTGTGCGGGGGCAGGGTGCAGCTCGTGGCAGGCGGGGTGTCGTTTCGGTGCGGCGGCCAGCCATTCAAAGTTCGCGCAGCTGATAGCCCCCGACGGGGCGGCGTGGAGTGGCACAGAGGTTTCATGGTTGGCTTTGCTACCAGCCAAAGTTCCCGCGGTTCCCCAGGAGTCGGAGACACGTGCAGCTCCTCCCGGTTTTAAGTTCAGTTCTCCTGATTAGTGGTCAGTCTCATGTGTGTGTACTGCAGTTTATCATGGGAGCCACGATGGGTGCTAAGCTCTGCGCAGCATAATAGGGATTTTTTTATGGTTTAATTGATGTTTTTTATGGTTTAATTGATGTTTTGCATGCTGCCCAAGTTAAGCCCCTCAGGGGCAATTTGAAAAGGTTTGTCCGCTGACTATTTCTCCATTTCCCCTAAATGTCCCCTGCTTCCATTCACTGAGCCCAGTTTTGGCGCGCTGTAGAAGACAAAATCCTGAAATTAGGCGAGGTAGGAGGCGAATCACTTCCCAAAGTTGCTTATCTAGCCCTGCAGTTTAAAACTGCTGCTTTGAAAAGGAAAGGGATGGAGAAATCACCTAGTTGTGGGCGAGCCCCCCCAGTTTCCCCTCTTCCCAGTCCCAAACCCTCTCCCTGAAGCAAGGGAATTCTAAAGCCAGCCTGTCAGCTCAGGCTCCTCACAGGTTCCCCGACACCCCCACACGAGCAGTCTTGGCCAGACTGCTCAGGACTTCTCAGATTACCCTGGCCAGGCAGTCCGAGAACCTTGCCCACCCCCACATTTCCCAGTTAGAAAGCCCAGAGTTTGTTTTAGCTATGCAGAGGCTGAGCCACCTCAAAATGGTGCCCACTCCCTCCGGACACAAAATGGAGGAGACATCATGGTACAATTGCTCTCTGTGTCCTTCCCTTCTCCTTCCCATAATCCCTTTCACTCATCCAACCCCTTTCTGTCCCCAACTCCTCCCACTTCCCACAATGTCTTTTCCCCGCCTTCTCTGGAAACCCCACCCACTCACCCTGACCACCAACATGCCCCAAGGGTGTGGTCGACTGCTGCCCAAACCACGCCCCCTCCCAGAAGGGGGCCATCTTGGAGCTCCAGTTCCCACGCCCCCCCCCCATCGGTTTCCACCCTCCTCCCACTGGTTCCCACGCCCCTCCTCCCTGTTCCCATGATAGAAACCAGGAAGATCAGGGGCAGGAGCCTGAAACCCAGGATCCAGACCCAATTCTAACACTTGCCCCCATCACATTTAAATGAGCCAGGAGAGGGCAAGGCAGTCATCCCAATTGGCACCCCTTCTCCCAATCTATTATCAAGGACCTCTGTTAAGCCCACAAAGAATATGGTAGGGAAAGTCCCTACTTTAGGGGACTTCTCGTTGCTGATCTAGCAGGTGTGGTGACAGTCCCAGCTGACATAAAACAGTTGTTCTCCTGCTTCATGACATCCACAGCATATAAACTCTGGGAAGGGGCATGGAGGCAGCTACTCAAGGACGCCCTCCCTGATTTGCTCTTGAACCCAGACATAGCAGTGGATGAACAGGGCTATGCCCTGTCCCTAGATCATCTTTGCGGTGAGGGACAATGGGTCACTGCCCCAGCACAGGCTTCCACCATTCCTGTCCCAGCCCTAGAAATCCTGAAACAATTAGCAGGCAAGGCTTTTTTCAGTCTGCAGCCACATGGTCCCCTTCCACCTTACACAAAAATTTGACAAGGGCCATTGGAATCCTTCGTAGACTTTGTAGAGAGGCTCACAAGAGCTATTGAAATTCAAGTTAGAACATACCAGGGAGGGAATACTAGAGGAGATTGCCTTTGTTAATGCAAATGATGCCTGCCGTGCTGCAATCCTCAGTCTCTCTCTAGACCCCCCTCGGACCTTGAGGAGTATGTTACAGGTCTGCCAAGTGAAGGTTCCTTTCATGGCCCCTCCGCCAAGACATCATCCAAGACAAATGCCGCAGAATCATCCCCTGAAGGGTGCAGCTGCTGACATCATCACCACAGATTCATCTTCTCGGCCTGCCAACGTTCCGTTGCCTCGCCGGACTCGGTGTCCTCCAGACAAACTCTGCATGCTCTGTGGACAGTCCGGACACTGGATGTCCGAGTGTCCACTCAAGAAGGAATTCGAGGACTTTAAAAATAAAAAACAGGGGGGACAGGGGAAACCTGAGGGAGGGAAACCTGGGCTGAACCCAAGGGATAAAAAAAACTAGATGGGGAGCATGAGTCCACCCTGCACCAGGACATAAATAGCGTGGACCGGTGTTATAAACGTGGAATGGTTAATTCATGTTCTTATGATAAATTGGAAATTTATAAAATTGTATCAAGTGATATCATGTAAAAGTTTGTTTTAAGAGATTTTGCAGCAGATGGTGAAACTGACCACCCTGAAACAGCTGGCGCCTCCATTCAGAAAAGAACAAAAGATTTTTCCGGGAAAGCTTGCAGCCTTCTCAAGCACCGGGAAGGGACCTCCAGAGATAAGCTGGCACCAGCAACTCACACCTTGGGTGCCACCTTCACAGACCATCAAGCCACATCTTCGATATCTCGATCATTCATCAACTATAAGGACCTATAGAAATTGGACATTAACATTTGAACTAAGAAAAGAACTCTCTTCTGCTTGGTCGGGGAAACTCCTGAATTTGTATAGTTGGTGGAGAAACAATGGAAAATATGGGGAAATATTGCCGAGGGCGGAATAAAGTGTATAAAAACCAAGCCCCGAACCGGGCTAATTTGTGAACCGTTGGGGGAGATAGCAGGCTGCCAGACCCTGTATCTCACGGTTCACCCTTGGCATTTTCCCGGGAAAACTCTGTCAAGTTTCTCCGCTGCTGGTGGGTTATCGAAATTCTGTGATTTGATTTGTTATTCATAAACCAAATTATTATTTCAAATTGGAATATCTGATTGGCATTTATAACAACCGGGAAGGGAACAATGGGGAGAGGAGACAGTCAATTGACATAGGAGTGCCTTCTCATGCAGAGGGAACCATCACACAATCCAGTTTTATGGACAATATACCAGACATGACAAAACCCTTTGAATGCGATCCAGCCAGACCAATTCTAACGACAACCTCTTCCTCTGAACCTTAAAGGTTGCAGTTGACAAAGCCTTTGCTTATGAATGATGATTGGCATCTTCTCGCTGCTGACCCTAGCAAGCTGGAGAACTGGCCTCAGATCGAAGGTGAGTTCCTCATCGCTGGGGATTGTAAATACACTCCGCAGGAGATCGAGGTTATCCCAGGAAAACTCAGAACTAATCCCGGAGGCCTTGTTCTCTGGCTGCGTTGCTCCCACCCGCCAACATTCCTCCAAGAGGTCAGGTTGTGGCGCAGGCCATTCCTACCGTAGACCCTGCAGAAGAAGACATCCCCTTGGCCTGCCCAGTCCAGAAGATCACCACTGACAAACCGAAAATAATATGCAAATTTAGGGTGGGAGAGGAGACCTGAGCAAATGTGACGATCATGCCTGAAAGGTACTGGCCATTGCATTGGGCCTTGCAAAACGTGGCCAGACACATACAGGGTGTAGGAGGCATCCAATTAGCTAAACAATCAAAGGACATGGTCGAAATTGAGGGGCCGAAAGGGGAAATTGGCAAGCCTCTGCCCTTTCGTTTTAGATTATAAGGTACCTTTGATTGGATGAGACCTCATGGCCCAGTGGGGGTCACAATTGACATCCCAGACCCCTCACAGGATTTTTGGGTGACGGTCACTAAGAAATGCCCTACCCAGAAGCTGAATTTGCAAACAGACACACCAGAGTGGGTAGAGCAGGGGCCGCTTACAGAGAAAAATTAAAGGCGCTTCATGAGCTCGTGGAAGAGCAGCTGAGAAAAGGTCAATCGAGGAGATCACTTCACTGTGGAATTCTCCAGTTTTTTTCATCCTTAAGGCTGACAAAAGCAAATGAGAGCTCCTTCATGACCTCAGGCAAATTAACAATGTCATGGACTATATGGGGTCACTCCAGCCAGGGATGCCATCCCCGACCAAGCTCCCCCGAGACTGGAAATTGGCAGACATTGACATCAAGGATTGCTTTTTCCAAATTCCCCTACATCCTGACGATGCCCCATGGTTTGTGTTCTCAGTTCCCTCTATCAACTGAGAGGCCCCAAGAAAGAGCTACCATTGGCGAGTTCTCTGGCAAGGGATGAAGATCAGCCCCGTGATTTGCCAATGGTATGTCGCTTCCTTGCTGTCCCTGATCTGCGCAGCCACGGAGAAGGTAATTATCCGTCATTACATGGATGATGTCCTCATTTTCCCTCCCAACGATGACCTGCTAACCCACGCGCTTGACCTCACAATCAGTGCAATGGTTGTTGCAGGATTAAAGCTGCAGGAGGACAAGGTTCAACGGATGCCGTCTTGGAGGTACCTAGGGCTTGAGATCGGTAAGCGGACCATTGTGCTGCAAAAATTGGCAATAAAGACCAAAATTAGTACCCTTGTGGATGTCCATCAACTGTGTGGGGTGTTGAACTGGGTGCGGCCCTGTCTGGGTCTGATCACCGAAGACCTGGCCCCCCCTTTTTGATTTATTGAAAGGGGGAGAGGAGCTAAGTTCTCCTAGGGCGCTTACCCAAGAGGCACAGAAGGCCCTGGAAAAGGTCCAAGAAACCTTGTCTACACAGCAGGCCAACCGGAGTTACCCATACCTGCCTTTTAAGTTCATCATTATGGGTAGACTGCCACACCTCCATGGGGTGATTTTTCAATGGGACAGTGCAAGAAAAATGCCAAGAACATCCCGAAAGGACCAAGAAGGAAGAGATCCTCTCTTAATCCTAGAGTGGGTCTTCCTCAGTCACCAGAGGTACAAAAGAATGACAAGGCCACAAGAGTTGGTGGCTGAGCTGATTCGGAAGGCAAGGACACAAATCAAAGAACTGGCCGGATGTGACTGAATGCATTCACATTGCAATTGGTTTACAATCGGGCCAAATTACAAAGCCCATGTAAGAACACCTGCTTCAATAGAACGAAGCATTGCAATTCGCTCTGGACTCTTTCACAGGCCAAATTTCAATTCATCGGCCCGCCCACAAAATTTTCAATTCGGAAGCCCAATTTACATTGGTGCTGTCAAGCATTCTGAGCAGGAAACCCTTAGAAGCCCTGACAGTGTTCACTGATGCATCCGGAAGATCCCACAAGTCAGTTTTGACTTGGAGGGATCCTCAGACTCAGCGGTGGGATACAGATATTGCTGAGGTGGAAGGATCACCTCAGGTTGCTGAGTTGGCCGCTGTCTTCAGAGCCCTCAAAAGGTTCTCTGAACAATTCAATTTAGTAACCCACTCCGCATATGTTGCAGGAGTTGTGTCCAGAGCAGAACAAGCCATCCTGCAAGAGGTGTCTAACGTGACACTTTCTGAGTTGCTCTCAAAACTTGTCAAGCTGGTCTCCTACTGAGAGCAACCAGTTTATGTGATGCATACGAGGTCCCGTACCAATTTGTCAGGGTTCATTGCTGACGGAAACAGGAGGGCAGATGCTCTTGCTGCCCCCTCAGCAATGGCCCCTCTGCTGAATATTTTCAAGCAGGCAAAACTCAGCCATCAACTTTTCCATCAAAATGCTCCTGGCTTGGTGCAACGATTCCATATCTCCTGTCAACAAGCCAGGGCCATCGTGGCTGCATGTCCCTTGTGTCAGCAACATGCCCTTCCCACTTTACATGCATGCGTAAACCCCAGAGGATTGAACAGCTGTGAGCTGTGGTAAATGGATGTTACCCACATTCCAGCATTTGGTAGACAAAAATACGTTCATGTGTCTGTGGACACCTTTTCTGGTGCAGTCTTTGCCTCTGCCCACACGAGGGAAAGAGCCTTGGATGCCATCAAGCATCTAATACAGGCTTTCTCCTTCATGGGAATCCCGAAGGCCTTGAAAACCGACAATGGCCCTGCGTACCGCTCCGAGGAGCTCCGCAGCTTCCTGCAACAGTGGGGAGTGGACCACAAGACAGGCATCCCCCACTCCCCGACAGGCCAAGCCGTGGTAGAAAGGACCCACCGCGAGATCAAGCGTGTCCTTGCTCAACAACAACCAGTTTTAAAGGTGGAACCACCCCCGATCCGATTGGCCAGGGCATTATATACCATCAATTTTTTAAACTGCTCCTTTGAGGTTTTGAACCTGCCAATCATACGTCATTTTGGAGCAAACAAACAGCTGCAGATCAAGGAGAGGCCACCAGTTCTGGTAAAGGTCCCTGAGACCGGACAGACAGAAGGGCCTCATGAGTTGGTCACGTGGGGACGTGGGTACGCTTGCGTGTCCACTCCCACTGGCCTGAAATTTATCCCATCCAAGTGGGTGAGGCCCTACGTCCCGAAGGTCTCAGGGAAAAATGACAATGTTCCGCAGGTCGCAAAGGCAGCTTTACGGAGAAAGCGTAAAGAGAAGAGCACGTGGGAAGAACTCCCCTTTCCCCCTAGTCCCTGTCCAGATGATTAATTGTGCTATATTTTAAGTCTTATCCAGTTACACTGCATGGGGACCAGACCCGAGCCTCAATCCCAAAGAGCACCATGTAGATACCACTGTTCCTGGTTTCCTGCTTTGTCCCACAAACACGAGGGTGGATCATGCCGCAGCCAAAGGCCAATGTGTGGGCTACGCTTGTGTCCTAGGGTGACTTTATGATGCTTGTATCCCCAATCATCTGCTCTGTTTGTGCTGTATATTGAGTTCTGTGCCTTTAAGACTGTCTCTGAGAGCAAAGCAGAGAAAGAAGCGTCAAGTTTGTTTTGAAAACAGCTCTCCTCCTACACATTCCTCTCTTCGAACTGTGTTCGTCTGAAGCACAGACCGGCACCTGTGACAGATCTTTTGCTTTTTAGTTAGTTTTAACTAGCTAGGGCAGAGAAGTTCCCTGGACTGGTTTTTTTTTTCCTTTTTCTTGGGATTCTTTGAATCTGCTCCAGACTGAAAACCCCAGAGAAGCACCGAGGGCTCGCACCTGTATCCCACCGGGCCTGGACCTCCAGAGGGACTGGGACTGTTAAAGAACTGAGTCAGCTGAGCCACCCATGGCAAGGATTTTTCTCAGGTTTACCATCTCTGTTCAGAGCAGCAAGGGGTTTTATTGTTTCATATTATTCATTCTTTATGCTTGTGGGCATTTTGTTGTTAAATAAATAGGTTTTTTCCACTTTTCTCCAAAGAAGTTCTTTTCCCAGACCGGCAGGGGGGAGGGGCCTTTTAGGTTTGCTTTCCAGAGGGACCCTATTCAGAGGTTTCCTCTCAGATTTGCCCTAAACCAGGACAGCTTGCCAGAGCGATGGGCCAAGATCACATTTGTTTGTCCTAGGCATCAGCAGCTGATCCCTTGTCAACCTGTCTTGTGGGGATCCCTTTTAAGCCTGAGGAATTCCCCCCTCCTCTATCGAAAATCATGGCTCATGTTAACAGACTGAAACTACTCTATAGAGTTGCTTGGTCCTCCATTTCCCACAAAGTAGCTATACCCGTCCATAACCCCTTAGATTTGTGGAGAGGTTATGCTGCCACCATGCCTCAGTTGTCCGAAGTCCCTGTTGAGTTTCAGATCCTTGGTTCCTCCAGCTCCACGTGGTGTGTTCAGTTTATGTTTGATCCACCCAAAGGCCAGGAGAAGCTGTTCCGCACAGTTTCCCAGATAAAGGAAGTATATAAAGCTGGAACATGGTGTGACAGGATCGCCCATGTAATGATGGCCTCTACTCTGAATTATAAGCCCCTGGCCCTCCCCAAATGTAGTTTCCTCATTTGTGGTGACCGAGCGTGGGCAGACATCCCCCCTTGCCTGACAGGTGGTCCATGCACCCTTGGCCGTTTGAGCCTGTTTACCCCAAATAAAACCCAAATTATGGATTGGAAAAAGAAAAATTCTACTGTTATTTTGGCCTCTGAAAAGATCTAAAAGAGAGGCCTGGCTGATTTGGACCCAGACTGTGACTCAGAAATTGTTCATTGGTCTAGACCTAAAGGTGTCGCCATCACAGTCTTTTTGCCGTGGGTCTCGACAGCAAAAGCACTCAGAGAATTGGGCCATCTAGAGTGCTGGGTGGCTAAACAGGCCAACTTTACTTCCAACGCCCTGGCTGACCTCCTGGCAGTCGAGGAGATTGCAAGGCAGGCGACACTTCAGAACAGAGCTGTGATCAATTATCTCCTCCATGGCCATCACTGCGAGGAGTTTGAAGGACTCTGTTGTTTTAATCTAACCTTGAAGGCAGAAAATATCCGTAAGACTATCAATCAGATGCGGGACCTGGTACATGAAATCAAGCAGGAAAACAACGATTGGTTCAGCGGACTTTTCAAAGGTTGGGGAGTCTCGGGTTGGGCAAGTTCTATTCTAAAAACTTTTTTGTTGGTAGTGTTTATCCTTGTTATTGTTGCAATTGCCTTTGGAATTGTTAAGAGGATGATCAGTAAGTTGATTTTGGGTTCTACCTCTCCCCCTTCCGTTAATCAAGTTACCATTCCAAGTGCTCCAGAAGAGTACGAAATGCATGAGATAGAGGATGCAGAGGAGCAGCCTCTCCCTCCTTACCCTCCTTATGAGGAATGGGTTGCTGAATCATATCCACAGTTTGAATATCCTCCACCACCCTTCTAATTCTCATCATTTTAAAAAGAAGAAGAGGAGATGTAGTGGTGTGTTAATGAGTTCTTTATATTTTATAAGTTTTTCTAAGTTCTTTATGAGATGGTTTGTTCATTGTACCCCTCGTTTTGCCTTCCTGATAGTTGTCCCTGGAAATCCCCCAGTAACTGTTAGGTGTCAATCCTTTTCCCCCCTCCTCCCTGGAGCCTGCCTGTCATCTCAGAGCCCTGCCTCAGAGCTAGAAAGTTCTGTGAGGGGCTTCGAGTGATAGGCTAGGTTCAGGGAAAATTCCTTCCTCTCCCTTGTGTGTGGTCTTCATTTGTGTCAGTCACCTTCCTAGCCCCTTCTGTGTTGAACCCAATTGGTTGTACCCTTCTCACCACCCTCTGTACCGCCCCCCATAAAAGGGGGTCCCAAAAAGCCAAAAGGGACTTGGTCAGAGCAAGTTCTTGGCAGGTGAGGAGGCTCCGCCTGACCCCTCAAATAAACCCCCTTGGACTTACTTGGCCGGCTCCTCCCTTTATTCTCTGCCGTCGTCTGCCCCTTGCGACCTGTGCCCTCGATGTTTAGTTGGAACCAAGACTCACTGGATCGGCTTGGCTTACGCTGCTTGCCAGCCATACCTGCTGCTTGCCGTGGTGCCTGAGCTAGCCTGGGCAGGGCGGGACCGTGTTCTGAAAGGCACCAGTGACAGGGTCCATTCTCCCTGAGTCCTTGATGATGCCAGACGTAGAACAGGAACTCAGGAATGCCTACATTATTTTGGTTCACAGAATCCTACTGACCTGTATTTCTAACTTTGGCTGATACATATTTTTGCAAAGTTCCTTAGGAGTACCATCAGGAAACCCTAGAGAGCAAAAGTGTTATTTTATGGAACAGTATAACCTCTTGAGAAAAGTCTTTACCAGGCTATTAATCTTGAGGTCTAAAATAGTTGTCTCAAGAGGAACATACTTATTTTCATCTTTAGACATTTACTGCAAGCAATCTTTCTTTACAGACGAAAGGATGCAAGCATGTTCTCTAGAATCATTTTTCCTATTATTTTATTCTGTTCATAACACCTCTTACCCATTGTCTTCCGTACATAAACTCTCCTAACCTTGGCATTCTCTCCTTACATTAGCTCTCTCAGAATTATCTAATATGTAAATGCTTTTACGTCTAATTAGTTTAGTTGATCAGTTCCTCATTACCTTCCTTGAAGACAAAAAATGACAGACACTTCAAAGCTGATGAGTTTCACAAGAAATATACAAAAGAATTTATTTAGAAGAAATGCAAGGACATCAAACCATGCTGATACTCAGTATTCAAAAACCATTCATAACTGCTTGCAATTAAAAACATAAATTACCACCGGTTTCTTTTAATTACTAATGGCTTTTGAAACAGCTTCTTTTGTTTTTTAAATACTGTCTGGATGAGAAATTATCGTCCCAACACAGACTGTGCCAAGGTGACTTTCTAGTTGGAGACAATTCCTTTTTCATGTTTCCATGTAATTTAAAATTACCTTTCAATTAGAACAGACATTTGTGGTGGTGTGGAATTAAGTTCATAATAAGTTTGTGAGGTTTGTGCAGGTTGATTGTACAATGGTATGTTCCTTGTACCCCATTTTTCCCCTGTTGGTATTATCCTGCAATTCCCCAGAGTCATGTAGCTATTCAGTTATTTGTCAATCTTTTCTCATAGTCTGTGTAAACCCCTCCCTGTTGTCCCGGATTGGTTTTGGTTATGTCACCCCATGTTTGTACCACCTCTTTAGTTGAAACCCATCGGTTGTAACCTCCTTACCACACCCCATTTCACTGCTGTATAAAACGGCAGGTCAGAAGAGCCTCGGGGGCAGTTTGAGCATCCAACAGGTGGTAAGGAGGTCCCGTGGGACCCCCAAATAAATCTGTCATTTTTACCGGACTGGCTCCTCCCTTCTTCTTCTCCATCGTTGTCAGCATTCTCCACCGCCTCACACAGCCTCTCAGGACAAGAACTCACAGGGACCAGCAGGCTTGCGTGACTTGCCTAGCTGTACCCTTTAGCCTGCTGGGGTGTCTGAGCTAGCCAGGGCAGGCAGAGAGACTGGGTTCTCTTAAAGGCACCACGACAGCCTGGCGTCCAATGTGGGAGCCTGAGAAGCTCCACGGACCCCGCAGAGAGGACTGGCAAGCTGCAGTGTGAAGCTCTGGGTTTGCGAAGATCGTCCTTGGACGTCACGCTACCACCGGTCGTAGCAGCCTCTGTAATCGGGGTCTGCTCCTGGTGGACGAGGAAGGTGGCCTCTCCAGGCACTCAGGAGAGGTCTTTCTCAGACGGAGACCCCAGGATCAAGCGTTGCACTCAAGCTGGGTAGTGGTGAGTACCCTCTGTTCCTCTGTGAGGATGCAGGTGTGTGTGTGTTAGGGATCGTGTTTCTCTCCCTCCGTGGGCGATTCGTGTGGTGTGTCACCCGAATCGTCGGCTGCGCAGCCCCAGGGGTGTGGGTTTTGGCCCCTCTCCCTGGTTTTGACTCCCCGGAAGCTTTAGGGTTTTTTGTGGTTTTTCGTGCTTTTAGTTTGTGCAGAGTGAGTGTCAGCTCAAGTGGCTATCAGCTCCAACAGGAGCAGATTGCTGTCAGCCAGTTTAAGTTTAGCACAGAGCCCCAGTCTGGCTTTTTGTGAGTGCTTGGGTTTTTGAATACTGGATTTTAAAGCGTGCTGTGGTTTCTAATTTCAGTTGCTAGCTTTATTTAGTCTTGATCCTGTGTGTGTGAGCTGTACTTAACATCGAGAGCAGAATGGGTGCAGGTCTCTCCACAGCTCAGAAGGGGGTGTTTTATGTTTTAGCTGAAGTATTGAACTTAGAGAAAGTTAAATTCTCTAAGGGTTGTTTGAAGCGGTTGGTCCAATGGCTTTTTCTACATTTCCCTGAAGTATCCCCAGCACAAGTCCACAGTGCCCGGTTTGGGTGCACTGTGGAGCAGAAAATTTTAGAATTGGCTAATGCAGGGGACAAAACAGTTCAAAATTACTCATTCCTGGTCCTGCAGCTTAAGGTTGCCACACTGAAAAACAGGGAAATGGAGGAAAAGAGCTTCAGGACAACCTTCCCCAGTTTCTCCTCACCCCAGTCCCAACCCCTCTTTCCCAAGAAAAGGGATTCTAAAGGGAGTGACAGCCCCGAGGTCTGTCAGCTCAGGCTCCCCACAGGTCCCTCGATCCCCCCGCCTGAGCAGTCGAGGCCAGACTGCCCGGGATTCCTCTGAAAGCCCTGGCCAGGCAGTCAGAGGATCGTGCCCTCCCCAGACTTTTCGAGTTGAAAAACCTAAAGTTTGTTTTAATTTTGCTGCGCCACAATAGTCTCAAAATGGCTCCTGTTGTTCTAATTTTTCTGCATCACAATCGTTTCAAAATGGCGGCGATGACGTGCTGTGGTCCCCGTCTCAAAATGGCGGCAATGACATGCCGTGGTCCCCGTCTCAAAATGGTGGCGACCCCGTGCAGCGATCGTGGTCCTCTTTGTCCCGTTCTTCTTCCCACAATCCCTTCTGTTCCTCCAACCCCTTCCAGTCCCCAACTCCTCCCACTTCCCCAAAGATCCCACCCACTCGCCCTGCCCACAAACACACCCCTGAAGCTAAATCCCCGCCTCCCTCAGCCTCACCACTCACCAGAAGTCGGCCATCTTGGATTTCTGGTTCCCACGCCCCCACTTCTGATTCCCACGATTGGAACCTGGAAGTGTGCAGCCGGGAATCCGGAAGTCCCCATGCCTCTTTCACTGCTGCCCCAGTGACTTACAGAAGATCTCAGGGAGGTAATAATGCCAATCCTAATTGGCATGCTTTTTCCCAATCCATCATTAGAGATCTGTTTAAGGCACATAAGGAGTACGGCAGAGAAAGCCCATACTTCAGAGATCTCCTTGCTGCTGATCTTTCTGGAATTGTTGCTGTTCCAGCAGATCTTCGACAACTGTTTGCATGCCTCATGAATACAACAGAATTTAAACTCTGGGAAGGGGCATGGAAACAGTTGCTCAGAGATTCACTGCCACATCTCCTGCAGCAACCAGACACAGCAGTTGATGAGCAAGGCAATGCTCTCACCCATAAATTGCTCTGTGGTGAGGGACAGTGGATGTCTGCCACCACTCAGGCTTCCCTAATCCCTGCTCCTGCCCTTGATGTTGTCAAAGAGCTTGCATGTAAAGCATTTTTTAGTCTGCAGCCTCATGGTCCCCTGCCTCCATATACTCAGATTAAAGAAGGGTCAGCTGAACCTTTGGTAGATTTTGTTGAAAAATTAACACGAGCTATTGAACTCCAAGTTAAGAATGAGCAAGCTAGGGAAGGGATCTTAGAGGAAATTGCTTTTGTGAATGCTAACGAGTTTTGTCGTGCAGCAATTTTAAGTCTTCCTCTAGACCCCCCTAGAACTCTTCAAAGTATGCTACAAGTCTGCCAGATATAGGTTCCATTCCTGACCCCGAGGCATCCAACACGAGTGACCCAACTGCATCGTACTTCACGTGAAGTCAACGTTGTTGGTGCGACCACTGCAGACTCGACACATCGCAAGCCTTTGCAGCGCAAGCTGTCCTTTCGCCAGACCCTGACAAAGCCTTGTCTTCTGTGCGGGGAGGATGGTCATTGGGCAACTGAATGTCCAGTCAAAGCTCAATTCCAGGCATTCAGACAGCAGACTCAGGGCAAGGAGGGGAATTCACAACACGTAGCACCACAGGGAACGCCACACCCCAACCGCCGTTTCCAAAAAAACTAACAGGGAGCGCGGGTCCACCCAGCACGATGACACCAATGGGGTGGACCGGGCAGGGGAGAAAGGGGGAAAACAACCAGACTGTGACACAAAATTACCTGACACAACTCAATCTCTAGAACATGACTTGGCAAAAGCAATTCTAACAACTCATTCTACCTTTGAACCTTACAGGTTGCGGCTGACGGAATCTTTGATCCTCAGTGACCGTGACTGGCATTTCGTCGTCATCAATCCCGACGAGACAGAGAACTGGCCTCTAATTGAAGGTGAGTATCTCATTGTTGGGGATTGCAAATTTACTCCGCGTGAGATTCAGGTGCTCCCTATGAGACTTTCCAACAATCCCAGGCGCCTCATTCTCTGGCTGCGATGCATTCACCCACCATTTTTACCAGAAGGGTAAATTGTAGCACAGGTAATTCCTTTTGGGAATCCATCTCCGAAAATCACTCCATCAGTCAACACAGTTCAAAAGGTAACAGTTCACAAGCCAAAGATCAAATGTACATTTACGGTGGAAAATCAATCTTTTGACGCAGAGACACTTTTGGACACGGGGGCATATATGACTGTGGCAGTGTGTTAATTTAATTGGTTAGGCTTTCTATACTTTTGTACTTGTTGGGTTCCCTGTACCCCACCCCTCGATTGTTCCTTTGTTTAACTCACATGACTCCGGCACCTGTCATGCGGCACACGGTTAGCTGCCTGTCATTTCTCCCGCCTTTGTAAATCCCTCCTATTTTTCCCCTGATTAGTCCAAGTGATGTTCTATTACATCTGTATCCCCTGGCAACCTGCCCCGGTTGGCTGGCAGTGGCTGGCCACCCCCTTTGTCCCCCCTCCGAATCCTTCGGACAAAAACCCCCCGCACCCCTCTCCCCCCGAGCAGTTTCGGGCTGAGGAGGTGTTTGCAATAAACCCTCTGTTCGTCTGAAATTGTTTCCTCCTTTCTTTCCACTGCCTGTTGAATCTCCATCGCTCGCATAAGCCTCTACCAGGCAAAAAACCCACAGGAGTCAGTACTGCTTGCGTTGCTCGCAGACTGACCCCCCTACGACGTCTGTCGCTGTGTCTGGGCCAGCGGCGACAGAGCCCGTTGGCTCTCTGTGAGCACACCGACGGAGGTGTGGCGCCCACCGTCCGGCACTGGAAAGGGGCTTTTAGCGCCTTTACGGAGCCCACGGGCAGGATTGGTGCGTCTCAGCAAGGAGCTGAGCTCACCTGAAATAATCCCTGGACGTCACATCGGCCCGGGTTGGAGCGCCCTCCGCGAGGGACCGCTCCCCGGGGAAGAGGAGGGCAGCCGTCTCCGCCGCGTCCTGAAGACGGTCCTTCTCTGGTGGTGGATCTTCTGGAGCAGCTTTGGAGCACCACGCCAGGGGTTCGTAAGTAAGCAGACCCCCCTAGTCCGCGGGGCGGGTCAGTGGGAACGGCGTTTCCCTTTCTGGCAGCCTGTGGGGGACAGCACCCCCCGGGCTGAGGTCGCGCGGCCCCCAGGATTTGGGTTTTTTGGCCCCTGTCCTGGGCTCACCCCCCCTGGTGTTTTTCCGTTCCCTCGGTTGATTTAAAGCTTTTATTTTTGTGCGCGAGCCGGGCTCGCACGGTGCGGCTGCCGGCAGGCACGGGTTTTCGCCGGCCAGCCAGTTTCGGTTTCGCCGCGTGCGCCGGCATTTTGCAGAGGCGGTCGGGCGCGTGAAACATCAGTTTTAAAAAGCGCGCGGTGGCGGGTTTTTTTTCGTTGCGTCTTTCTTTTGCTGGCTCCAGAAATTACCCAGGCAGAATGGGTGCTTCTCTGTCTGCTTCCCAGAAAGGAGTGTTTTACAGTTGTGTTGCATTGATAGAAGCTAATAAAGTTAAGTTCTCTAAGGATTGTTTAAAAAAGCTGGTCCGATGGCTTTTCCTGCACTACCCGACGGTGTCCCCGCCGATGGTCCACAGCTCCCGATTTTGGGAGCTGGCGGAAAAGAAACTGTTACAATTAGGTAACGCCGGGGAAAAAAACACACAGAAATTAGCCTTTTTAATTTTGCAATTAAAGATGGCAGCGACGAAAAAGGGAGTGCAGAAAAGCTCTCAGGAACCCCAGCTAGCCCCGGTTTCCCTTCAACCCAATCCCAGCCCCTCTGCCCCGAGAAAGGGAATTTTGAGGAAAGCAGCAACTCAGAGAGTTGTCAGCCCAGACTCTCCGAAAAATTCCCAGCCCCCGAGCCCCAGTAGCCTGGGACAGACTGCTGGGGACCCCTTGGAAAGCTCTGGCCAAGCTGACCGAGGACCTTTCCTTCCCCCTGCTTCCCCGAATTGCAAACCCAAGGTTCAGTTTAATTTAAATGCGTCACACTGGCCACAAAATGGCGGCAGTGACCCACCTAATGGTGTCCACTCCTCCACATGGCCGCCACCCTTCCCCCATGCCCTGAACCCCTTTCTTCCCTCCAACCCCTTCCTTCCCTCAGCTCCTCCCTCCGCCCCTCCCATAGCCCCTCCCCGGACCCCTCCCTCCTCCCCAAAGGTCCCGCCCACTCACCCTGCCCCTCGACACGCCCCTGAGGTGGGGCCAAGTCCCTCTCCCCGCCCTGGAAGGACGCCATCTTGCCAGCAATTTTCCCACGCCCTCTCTTCTGGTTCCCACGGTTGGGAACCAGAAGAAATGAGCGAGGGTGAACCGGAGGTCACTCTTTCTGCTGTGCCTGTCACCTACCGCAGAACACGTGGTGGTGACACACCAAAACCCAATTGGCATGCTTTTTCCAAAAGCATCATTCGGGATTTATGCAAGGCGCACAAGGAATATGGCAGGGAGAGTCCCTACTTCCGTGGCCTCCTCACTGCTGATCTCACAGGTGTCCATGTTGTTCCAGCAGACCTCCGGCAGCTTTTCTCTTGCCTGATGAATGGCACAGAGTTTAAGCTCTGGGACGCAGCATTTAAACAGGCCCTGCGAGAAGAAATGCCTCAGTTGCCCTTTCCAGCCATCGATGAAGAGGGCAATCCCCTCTCTCTTGAGTTGCTTGCTGGTGAAGGTTCCTATGTTTCCCCTGAGTCCCAGGCAGCTCTAATACCCTCGGCAGTCCTTTCAATTATAAAAAATATAGCCTGCAAGGCTTTCTTTTGTTTGCAGCCAGACGCACCATCACCACCCTATACCACCATTAGGCAAGGATCTTCTGAATCTTTTGTTGCCTTTGTAGAGCGGCTCACCAGAGCAGTGGAAGTTCAAGTTCAAACAGAAAGTGCACGGGAAGGTATTATAGGGGAGCTTGTTTTCGTTAATGCTAACGACCTGTGTAAACAGGCAATTTTGAGTCTTCCCCTAGATCCGCCCCGCACTCTCCAGTCAATGCTCCAGGTGTGCCAGATGAAGGTGCCCTTCCTTGCCCAGAGGAACCCACCAACACCCTCCCAGGCAACCTTTCCACCCAAGGCTGTGCGTGCTGCAGAATCATCCCAACAGCCTCGACATCGTCCGCCTCAGCGGCGACCCTCCTTCGGCAATTGCCCTGGTCGCTGCTTCTTCTGTAAGGACGAAGGACACTGGACTGCCAACTGCCCTAAGAAACCTTCACTACAGCGGACTCAAAATACACCCCCAGGAACACCGGTGCCTTCCCAGGCACAGCAAAAAAACTGAAAGGGGAGCACGAGTCCACCCAGCGCGACGACCCCAATCGGGTGGACCGGGCAGGGAACTGCAAAGGGGGTCAATTGGATGGACATTCTACACCAGACTCAAGAACACCTGAACATGATATAGCAAAACCTATTCTCACTACCTCTTCCTTTTTTGAACCCTACAGGTTGCATCTCACCAGACCATTGTACCTGACGGATAGGGACTTCCATTTTGTGACCATAGACCCAAAGAAGTTACATCAGTGGCCAATGACCGGCGAAGGTAAGTTCATCGTCGTCGGTGATTGCAAATACACTCCGCAGGAGATTGAGGTAGTCCCGGGGACACTTCACAACAACCCCAGGGCCCTCATTCTCTGGCTGCGCTGCACTCATCCGCCCACATTTTTACCCGAGGGCCAGGTCATCGCACAAGCAATTCCTTACGGTGACCCAGAACATCTTACATTTACTGTAAATGCTGTACATCACATTTCCACCCGTAAACCCTTAGTGCGATGTACGCTCACTGTGGGAGATGAGTCAATAGATAAAGATCTGCTTTTTCACACAGAGGCAGATGTGACGATTATTCCGACCGCGGAATGGCCGTCACATTGGGCTCTAGAGGACGTGGACGGACAGATCCAAGGTGTAGGAGGGTTCCAATCCGCAAAACAGTCAAAAAACGTGGTAAAAATTACGGGGCCAAAAGGACAATTGGCTGCCATCCGTCCTTTTGTTTTAGATTACAAGGAACCCCTGCTTGGAAGAGACCTCATGGCTCAGTGGGGGGTCACAATTGAAATTCCCGACCCCTCGCAAAATTTTCAGGCAGCGGCTGCTGAGAAGCGCCCGACCCTCAAACTGAATTGAACGACAGATAAACCAGTCTGGGTTGAGCAGTGGCCGCTAACAAAAGAGAAATTACAGGCGCTTGAGGAGCTCGTGGAGGAGCAATTAACTAAAGGTCACATCGTGGAGACCAATTCTCCCTGGAACTCGCCCGTTTTTGTCATTCGAAAGAGTGACAAAAAACGATGGCGCCTCCTCCACGACCTCCGCCAAATTAACGAAGTAATTGAAGATATGGGGTCTCTCCAACCTGGTATGCCTTCCCCAACCGTGCTGCCACAAAATTGGAATCTGGCTGTAATTGAAATAAAAGATTGCTTTTTCCAAATTCCTCTACACCCGGATGATGCCCCGCGTTTCGCCTTCTCGGTTCCTTCCATCAACCGAGTGGCCCCAAGGAAGAGGTACCACTGGAGAGTTCTCCCGCAAGGGTTGAAAGCCTCCCCAGTGATGTCTCAGCAGTACGTCTCTTCCTTGCTGTCCCCTGTGCGCGCAGCCACGGAGGGGGTTGTCATCCACCACTATATGGATGACATCCTCGTTTGCGCGCCGACCGAAGATGAACTTACGCAAGCGCTTGACCTTGTAACCAATTCGTTAGTTGCTGCAGGGTTCAAGCTGCAAAAAGATAAGATCCAAAGGATGCCACCCTGGAAGTACCTGGGCCTGGAGATTGGTAAGAGGACCATTGTGCCTCAAAAATTGGAAATTCGGACAAATGTCCGTACCCTTGCGGACGCCCATCAACTTTGCGGTGCCTTGAATTGGGTAAGGCCCTGGCTAGGTCTGACCACCGAGGATCTAGCCCCTCTTTTCAATTTATTGAAAGGGGGAGGGGAGCTCAGTTCTCCTAGGGTGCTTACCGCAGAGGCAAAAGCAGCTTTGGAGAAGGTCCAGCAGGCAATGACATCGCGACAGGCACACAGATGCGATCCCGAGCTTCCCTTTCGGTTCATCATTCTGGGTAAGCTGCCACATCTACATGGGATCATTTTTCAATGGGACACGGGTGCAAAAACATCAGCACACAACACCAAGGGCCAAGGTAGAAAGGACCCTCTTCTTATTATAGAGTGGGTCTTTCTCAGCCACCATTGGCCCAAAAGAATGACACAGCCACAAGAGCTTATGGCTGAGCTCGTCCGCAAAGCAAGAATGCGGATGAAAGATTTGGCAGGATGTGACTTTGAATGTATTCACATGCCAATTAGATTGTCAACAGGCCAAATGACCAAACCCATGTTGGAACACCTGCTTCAGGAAAATGAAGCACTTCAATTCGCTCTAGATTCCTTTACGGGCCAAATTTCAATTCATCGGCCGGCCCACAAACTATTTAATTCGGACGTAACATTTAAATTGTCTTTAAAGAGTGTCCAGAGCAGGAGACCTCTCGATGCGATGACAGTTTTTACTGACGCGTCCGGGAGTTCTCACAAGTCAGTGATGACTTGGGAGGACCCTGAAACTCGGCAGTGGGAGGCAGATATTAAAGTAGTTGAGGGTTCACCTCAAATAGCCGAGTTGGCCGCTGTCGTCAGAGCACTTGAGAGATTCTCTGGACCTCTCAATATTGTAACCGACT
This sequence comes from Prinia subflava, assembly GCF_021018805.1. Classification (NCBI taxonomy): domain Eukaryota; kingdom Metazoa; phylum Chordata; class Aves; order Passeriformes; family Cisticolidae; genus Prinia; species Prinia subflava. The sequence continues at coordinate 729,352 of NW_026960612.1, forward strand.
CCGCATACGTAGCGGGGGTGGTATCTAGAGCAGATCAGGCAATTTTACAAGAGGTGTCCAACACAGCTCTGTATGAGCAGCTCTCGAAATTGGTCAAACTTGTCTCCCACCGAGAGCAACCGTTTTATGTGATGCATACCAGGTCGCACACGGAATTGCCTGGGTTTATTGCTGAGGGTAACAGGAGGGCTGACGCTCTTGCTGCCCCTGTAGCGATAGCCCCATTGCCTGACGTTTTTGAGCAGGCCAAGCTCAGTCATCAGCTGTTCCATCAGAACGCGCCTAGCTTAGCTAGACGTTTTAACCTCACACGTCAACAAGCTAAGGTGATTGTTGGCTCGTGTCCTTCATGCCAGTCCCGCGCTGTGCCTACCCTGCATGCCGGAGTCAACCCTCACGGGTTGGAGAGCTGTGAACTCTGGCAGACAGATGTCACCCACATTCCATCATTTGGGAGACTGAAGTACGTTCACGTCTCTGTCGATACCTTCTCTGGCGCTGTCTATGCTTCTGCGCACGCAGGTGAGAGGGCCCAACATGTTATCCAACACTTTGTTCAGGCCTTCTCATTCATGGGCATCCCTAAGGGGATCAAAACAGACAACGGCCCTGCGTACAAATCCAAGGAATTTGCTGGCTTCCTGCAGCAATGGGGAGTGGAGCACAAGACAGGCATCCCCCACTCCCCCACAGGCCAAGCAATCGTAGAGAGGACCCACCAAGAGATCAAGAGGGTCCTTAAACAACAGCAACAGGTATTAAAGGTGGAACCGCCGGCAATCAGATTGGCCCGAGCCCTTTATGTCATCAATTTTCTAAATTGTTCCTTTGAAAATCCCAATCCGCCCATTACCATACACTTTGGGTGCAACAAGGAGTGGCAGTTCGATCCTAAGCCCGGTGCTGGTGAGATGGCCTGAGTCAGGGAAGGTGGAGGGTCCATTTGACCTGGTGACGTGGGGGCGTGGGTACGCCTGTGTCCTCACGCCTACCGGGATCAAATGGATACCTGCCAAATGGGTAAAACCATTCATTAAAAGGAAGAGGGAGCGTGACGACAGCGTCCCGCAGGTGGCTTCGGCGGCATTCCGCCGTCGAAGGCGAGTCTCCTCCAGACCCTCTCTTCCCATCCTGTGGGAATGGGACCATGACCTGTCCTTTACCTATTTCTGTGACCCAAATTAATAATTTTTGGCCCCCCAGTTTTGTTTTTCAGACCCGGACCCAAGATGCTAAGCCTCCCGACCGTGCTCTTTCTGACCAAGCTGCTAACATTCACCCAAGCTTGGACCGTCCCACAGTCGCGAGCCAACGTGTGGGCTCTGCTCGCAGAATCTATGGGACAGGATCACATCTGTCTCAATCAAGCATCAGCCTCAGACCCGATGTCCACATGCCTCATGGGGATTCCCTTTAGACAGTGGGAAATGCCTGAAAGACTTCTCCATTGTGCCCACTGCATCAGTAAGACCTCCCAATTTAATCCTTTTATTGGCTGGAAGAATTTTGTGCTTTCCCTGCCAGATATGCAGGAGGAACCCCGAGAGCTGCGGCTCCTCGGAGCAACTACAGCTCCCGCCTGCATTCGTATTACCAATTCAGCCGACACTTTAGACAACCGCACCAAGCACGCTTTTAAATCTAAAGTGCTAGACAGAGCCCACTCGTGGTGCAAGAAGTTGGCCAAGGGAGTTCTTCCCCCTCAAATTCACAACCACCCCAAAAAGTTACCCGAGGGAGTCTTTCTGATCTGCAGAGATCGGGCTTGGGCAGGTATCCCCTCTCGTCTTTCTGGAGGTCCGTGCACCCTAGGAAAGGTAGGGCTGTTCACACCCAACAAGATGCAAATTACGGATTGGAAAGAAAAACAAAAGAAACAAAGTGGTGCACATGGATTGGCAGTTTCCAAAAGAGACCTTAGAAAATTAGACCCGGATTGCGATTCGGAAATTATTCATTGGAACAAAACTAAAGAGGTCGCAATCACAAATTTTGCCCCATGGGTCTCCTTTGCTAAGGCCGTGGGGGAATTGGGACATTTAAAATGTTGGGTGGCGAAACAAGCAAATTTAACCTCCAGCACCCTATTCAACCTCCTGGAGGACGAAGAAATAATGAGGCAAGCTTCCCTCCAAAATCTGGCAGCCATAGACTACATCATACTTCTCCACGATCACACGTATGAGGAGTTTGAGGGTCTATGTTGTTTTAATCTGTCGACTCGGGCTGAGAGCACTCGAAAAATCATTGTACAGATGCAAAATATGATCAGTGACATCAAAAGAGAGACAGGTGATTGGATGAGCAACATTTTTAAAGGTTGGGGTTTATCTGGATGGGCCGGGTCCATTTTAAAAACATGTCTGTTGATTTTGTTTATTATTTTAATTGTTTGTCTTGCTTTCGGACTAATCAGGAGATCGTTAATTAAGTTAGTTTTAAGTTCCACATCTACCCCCTCTCCGGCTGCTGCTAGGGTCACCAAGGCCACGGCTCCTTAAGACGAGTTGAAGGAGCTTGAAAAGGAGCTTGAAGAAGAAAGTGACGGTGAAAGTCTCGCAGACGATTAGTGGCCAGCTCAACAACCTCGATTCGCCAAATGTTACCTGGACTCTGAGCATCTGCCGGACCCCCCTCACTTCTGTTCTTTTAGTAAAAAGAAAACGGGGAGATGTGGCAGTGTGTTAATTTAATCGGTGATGCTTTGTATACTTTTGTACTTGTTGGGTTCCCTGTACCCCACCCCTCGATTGTTCCTTTGTTTAACTCACATGACTCCTGCACCTGTCATGCGGCACACGGTTAGCTGCCTGTCATTTCTCCCGCCTTTGTAAATTCCTCCTATTTTTCCCCTGATTAGTCCAAGTGATGTTCTATTACATCTGTATCCCCTGGCAACCTGCCCCGGTTGGCTGGCAGTGGCTGGCCACCCCCTTTGTCCCCCCTCCGAATCCTTCGGACAAAAACCCCCCGCACCCCTCTCCCCCCGAGCAGTTTCGGGCTGAGGAGGTGTTTGCAATAAACCCTCTGTTCGTCTGAAATTGTTTCCTCCTTTCTTTCCACTGCCTGTTGAATCTCCATCGCTCGCATAAGCCTCTACCAGGCAAAAAACCCACAGGAGTCAGTACTGCTTGCGTTGCTCGCAGACTGACCCCCTACCACTCTGTCGCTGTGTCTGGGCCAGCGGCGACAGAGCCCGTTGGCTCTCTGTGAGCACACCGACGGATGTGACGATAGTGCCCACCAAGGACTGGCCGTCACATTGGGCCTTGGAAAACGTGGCTGGACACATCAGACGTGTAGGGGGACTCCAATTGGCGAAACAATCCAAGACTGTGGTGCAAATTAAGGGGCCGAAAGGACAACTGGCAAGTCTGCGTCCTTTCGTTTTAGATTATGAGGAACCTTTGCTTGGAAGAGACCTCATGGCCCAATGGGGGGTCACAATTGACATTCCTGACCCCTCGCAAAATTTTTGGGCTGCGGCCACTGAGAAGCGCCCTACCCAAAGGCTGAATTGGAAGACTGATACACCAGTCTGGGTAGAACAGTGGCCACTCACCACCGAAAAATTAAAGGCGCTTCAGGAACTCATAGAGGAGCAGTTGAAAAAAGGACACATAGAGGAGACTATCTCTCCTTGGAATTCCCCAGTCTTCATCATCCGCAAGGCTGACAAGACTCGGTGGCGGCTCCTCCACGACCTCCGCCAAATTAACAATGTCATAGAAGATATGGGGTCTCTCCAGCCTGGGATGCCTTCCCCAACCATGCTCCCTCGAAATTGGCAATTGGCTGTAATAGACATTAAGGATTGCTTTTTTCAAATTCCTTTGCACCCTGATGATGCCCCTTGTTTTGCTTTCTCGGTACCTTCCATCAACCGAGAGGCCCCAAGGAAGCGATATCACTGGAAGGTGCTTCCCCAGGGAATGAAAAACTTGCCAGTGATTTGTCAACAATACATCGCTTCTTTGCTGTCCCCTGTCCACGCAGCCACGGAGGGAGTGATCGTCCATCATTATATTGATGACATACTCATTTGCACCCCAACTGATGATCTGCTGGCCTACGTGCCTGACCTCACAACGAATTTGTTGGTTGCTGCAGGTTTTGAGTTGCAGGACAGCAAGATTCAGAAGATGCCACCTTAGAAGTACCTGGGCCTGGAAATCAGTAGGCAGTCCATTGTACCCCAAAAATTGGACATCAAAACCAAAGTCAGGACTCTTGCAGATGTCCATCAATTGTGTGGTGCACTGAACTGGGTAAGGCCTTGGTTAGGTCTGACTACCGAGGACCTAGCTCCTCTTTTCAATTTATTGAAAGGGAGAGAGGAGCTTAGTTCGCCTAGGACACTTACCCTGGAGGCAAAGGCAGCCCTGGTGAAGGTACAGGAGGCAATGTCAACACGACAGGCAAGCAGGTGTGACCCTGGTCTCCCATTCAATTTTATCATCATGGGAAAGCTGCCACACCTGCATGGTGTGATTTTCCAGTGGGACTCATCACACAAGTCACCGAGACAAGGTAGGAAGAGCCAAGGCAGAGGAGACCCTCTTTTTATCATAGAGTGGGTCTTTCTCAGTCACCACCGGCTCAAGAGAATGACACGGCCACAAGAATTGATGGCTGAGGTAATCCGCAAAGCGAGAACAGGGATCAAAGAATTGGCCGGATGCGATTTCGCATGCATTCACATGCCAATTGGCTTGCAAACAGGCCAAATCACGAAACCAATGTTGGAGCACCTGCTTCAGGAGAATGAAGTGCTTCAATTCGCCCTGGACTCCTTTACGGGCCAAATTTCAGTTCATCGGCCAGCCCACAAATTGTTTAATTTGAATGTAGAGTTTACATCTGCCTTGAAAGGTGTCCGCAGTAAAAAACCTCTAGAGGCTCTGAGAGTTTTTACAGACACGTCCGGGTAGTCTCACAAGTCAGTCTTGACTTGGGAAGATCCCCAAACTCAGCAGTGGGAGACAGATATAGAAGAGGTGATGGGATCGCCTCAAATTGCTGAGTTGACCGCAGTCGTCAGAGCTTTCGAAAGGTTCCCCGGACCATTCAGTTTAGTCACCGACTCTGTGTATGTTGCGGGGGTGGTTTCTAGGGCAGATCAGGCTGTTCTACAAGAGGTGTCCAACACAGCTCTTTTTGAGTTGCTCTCCAAGCTAGGGAAGCTTGTCTCCCACTGAGAGCATCCATTTTATGTGATGCATACACGATCGCACACCGATTTGCTAGGGTATATTGCTGAAGGGAACAGGAGGGCAGATGCTGTCGCTGCTCCTGCAGCAATTGCCCCACTGCCGAAGATTTTCGAGCAGGCGAAGCTCAGCCACCAATTGTTTCATTAAAATGCGCCAGGCCTTGTTCGGCGTTTTCACCTCACGCACCAGCAGGCAAGGGCCATTGTGGCTTCGTGCCCATCTTGCCAATCACACACAGTTCCCACACTGCACGCAGGAGTCAATCCTCGAGGCCTAAAGAGCCGCAAGGTTTGGCAAATGGACGTCACACATATCCCACAGTTTGGCAGACAAAAGTACGTGCATGTTTCTGTCCATACCTTCTCAGGTGCAGTCTTTGCCTCCGCCCACACAGGAGAGAAAGCACAAGATGTAACCAAACACCTCATACAGGCGTTCTCTTTCATGGGCATCCCCAAGAGCCTGAAAACGGATAATGGCCCAGCATACAAATCCAAGGAATTCTGTGACTTTCCGCAGCAATGGGGAGTGGAACATTAACCTGGCATCCCCCACTCCCCCACTGGCCAAGCAATCGTAGAAAGGACCCACCAGGAGATCAAAAGGGTCCTTGCTCAGCAGCAACAGTTTCTAAAGATCGAACCTCCTTCAATTAGACTGGCCAGGGCTTTATATACCATCAATTTCTTAAATTGCACCTTTGAAGTTTTGAACCCACCAATCGTGAAACACTTTGGATCAAACTCCGATTTCGACCTCAAGGAAAAGCTGCCAGTTTTGCTAAGGTCACCAGAGTCAGGCCAGGTGGAGGGCCCATACGACCTTGTGACGTGGGGGCGTGGGTACGCCTGTGTCTCTACGCCCACAGGTTTGAGGTGGGTGCCTGCAAAATGGGCGAGACCATTTGTTAAGAAACAGTCAGAAAGAAATAATGTGCCACAGGTTGCATTAGCAGCACTTCACCGCAAGAAAAAGAAATTGAACTGGTTGACTCTCCCAATTCTGTGGAAATGGGAGGACCCCCTGCCCTTCTCATATTATTTGTATTAAAGCTAATCGTATTTCATTTTAAGTCTGTTTTTCAGTTTGTGAGGATCCAGTCCAGCTCCTGACCTTCACCATCATAGCCAGCTCCCTAGTCCTGTTGACTGGTTCAGTGGACTTTTGCAGAGCTGGGGACATTCGGGCTGGGTTGGGTCAATTATAAAAACTTGTCTGTTAATTTTATTCATTATTATAGTTGCCTTAATTATCTTAGGTTTAGTTAGATACATGTTAAGCAGATTGATTTTGAGTGCTACATCTACCCCCCATCCGTCTGTGAATCAAGTCAGCCTCCCTGAAGATCCAGAGGAGATCAAAATGATGGACCTCCGAGATGTTGATGGGCAAGAATATCCACCCTACGAGCAGTGGCTGACCACAGAGAGAGGATTCGATGAACTGTACCCAGAGTCGGAATATCTGCCGCCTCCGCACCAATTCTCATTATTTTAATAAAAACAAAAGGGGGAGATGTGGTGGTGTGGAATTAAGTTCATAATAAGTTTATTGGGTTTGTGCAGGTTGATTGTACAATGGTATGTTCCTTGTACCCCATTTTTCCCCTGTTGGTATTATCCTGCAATTCCCCAGAGTCATGTAGCTATTCAGTTATTTGTCAATCTTTTCTCATAGTCTGTGTAAACCCCTCCCTGTTGTCCCGGATTGGTTTTGGTTATGTCACCCCATGTTCGTACCACCTCTTTATTGAAACCCATCGGTTGCAACCTCCTTACCACACCCCATTTCACTGCTGTATAAAACGGCAGGTCAGAAGAGCCTCGGGGGCAGTTTGAGCATCCAACAGGTGGTAAGGAGGTCCCGTGGGACCCCCAAATAAATCTGTCATTTTTACCGGACTGGCTCCTCCCTTCTTCTTCTCCATCGTTGTCAGCATTCTCCACCGCCTCACACAGCCTCTCAGGACAAGAACTCACAGGGACCAGCAGGCTTGCGTGACTTGCCTAGCTGTACCCTTTAGCCTGCTGGGGTGTCTGAGCTAGCCAGGGCAGGCAGAGAGACTGGGTTCTCTTAAAGGCACCGCGACAGACATTCCTAGCTATTGTTTTAATTTCTCTAAGTTACCTATATACTTGTTGAAGGCTGAACTATGGAACATTATTCCTCAGGGTTTTCCAATTCCTGTCCTGTATTGAATAACATTATCTTCTCAAAAAGAAATTCCCCTCGAATCTCTATTTTCCTGAATAACATAACTTTCATTTTCTGAGGAACCTCTAGTTTTTTGTCTTCCTCCTCATTTTCCTTTATTGTCCAAACAGCTCCTTTAACACTTTGATCACTTGGATCACTCTAATACTTAATGACTGATCACCTAAAGGGTAAGAATTTACAATGCAACACTAAAAAGACTATTTACTGCTTTTACAACTTTGCAGGATGGACTGACTCTTACCTTGGATATTGCATAGAACACTTTTTGTGTGTGCACATCTGGATTCTTTCTCCTGTCTGAATCCTTTAACACTTATTTTGTTCCAAATTTTCTTGCACAGTTGTGTGTTTTAAGTGCATCCCAATTTTGCAACCTCTTGAAAAAGTGTATTTACATATCCAGAAACAATTCTACTTCTCTTAGAACTACACCAAATAAAGGGACTTACCTTGAATAACATGAGAGTTATCCTTCAGAAATAAGTTATACAAATACTTTGGAATAAAAGCAGATATACAGGCATATGCCAGAGCTGAAAGAATTAGAAAAACAGATGCAATGACAGAGGCAGAATTTAATTACACCTAAAAAAGTTCATTATTAACCAGATAATAAGCATAAATGCTTAAATTAATCTATACATAAAAATGATTGCAGGCACAGTAGGTATAATAGGAGTCATTGTTCTAAGAAACTAATTTTCCCACACAGAGACCTTTGTCTAAGGTTTGGAAAGACAGGTATCTGTCAGGGAAAAATGGAGTTTCCCTTGGAATGAAGAATGTAAAACCCCCTCCCTCCAAATTATTACAACTTTGCAATTAGGAGCTTTCAGGCAAAAATATGGGAATAGGAATAACAGTTCTTTACTAGGAATATTAAAAATGCAAATGCAGTAATATATAAAAAAAACCCAAAACAAACAAACAAACAAAAAAAACCCAAAAAAACAAAACCTAAAAACTAAAAGCTAAAAACAGAAAAAAAAAAAAAAAAAAAAAAACCAAGGAAAAATACAAAAGTCCCAGAGAACCCTGATGGAGTCAGCAATACGACCTGACACCCTGTTGGCCAGGGTGTTGGAAGCAGTCCAAATAAGTCCTCCTGGAGTGACAGATGTGGTTCTGTTGGAGTAGAGATGATCCTGTAGTGGCGGTGAGATGAATCTGGTCTTCCTCTGAGAATCCAGTGGAAAAGAGGATGCTCTGCTGTTCTGAACTTCAGGTTTTATCCTGATGGAAAGGCTTTGGCTCCTCCCACTGGGTTGAGCATCTCACAATGGAATGATTCAATTTTATCAGTCATATGGTGAGCCTTAATAGCTCATTAACAGCAGATATCCCCCTGGAGGGAGGGTGGGTAGTGGAAGAGATAAGGAACATTGCTCCCCTGGTTTTAACAGCTGGCCCATTAACAGAAGGCATCCACCCTCCTCCCCCCTGGAGTTACAAGAGATAAAGGAAAAAAAAAATCTCCCCAACTGGTTTCAACAGATGAAATGGAATACACATTTTTTGGTTACATAACCCAAGACAACCTTATATAAAGAAAGCCAAGTACGAGACAATAAAATCTTGGACTACACCTGTTATGAACAAATCACATTCTAAGAAGATAAAGTTCATATATCTAAAGGAGATCTGAAACTTTCAGGCATTTAAAACTACCATCAGCTTTTCTGAACAAAGCTGGTCTGACAGTTTAACACTTAGGTTACCAAATAATACATTTACCTCAAGCAAGGCTGAACCACAGCTTCACTGAATAATACAAGTGCCACAGCAGCATTTCTTCCTTTTTCTTTTCAAGATTATTTGTGCTTTTTATATATCATTATTGCATTTTGCAATAAGCAGTACTTGAACCACTGCTTGAAGAGCAGTACACCACATGCAGTTTTCAAAACCCCAACCATTTCTTTTGACCTGCGGCAACAAGAGCTTTAAAATTTCTTTGTAGATATAGAAACTTTCCATCTCTAAGTGGTTTCACACGTGTCTGCACATAGATACAGATGAGAGACTGTGCTTTTCTTCACTCACTGCAGAAAAAGGTGCTCACTTTCATTGTTAAAATTCAAGTACAGAAACAGTGCACAGAGTCAAGACCTAAAGAGAGAATAGACATGAAGAAACAGCACAAAGAGCTCATTTATTTTAATGCACAAGATAAAGACATTAATTTATAATGAAAATTTGCACACCACACTAGATACTGGTTCTGCATTATCAGGCCTTCACATGTAATGGTGAGAACAACTGTGAAATCTATGCATGAAAACAACAAGGATTTCAAACTGTTCAGCTATAATGCCAAATTGATTATTCTCCCAAGGCATCCAAGAAATGCCAATTACCATCCTAAGAACTCTAACTTTTGCAGTATTATCTTGGAGCTTAGTAGCAAGCAACAGACTTTTCTTTTTAAAATAAAGTGAGTGAAACTTATGAAGACTGAATATATAACAAAGAGTGGAGCAATTTTTTATTACAAATTAAATACGTTACTAGGATTTAAATTTGCAATAAGCCCCAGATTCATTCTTCAAAGGAAACAGAGAGGAAAGCACCCCAAAAAAGGCTTATATTGTGGGGGTGAAAAGCAGGACGTATTTTTAAGTCAATCAAAGCTTTCCATTCAATTATCTGCCCTTGCCAACTAGACAAACTCACCTTGCCAGTACACCAAATTAGGATGGGAAACAACCCAGGCCTTCAATACATGTCTGAACTTCGCATAACCCTCTGGTGATGACAGCAGGTCATCATACTGATGGCAATGAGGAATATCAACTTCAATCTGCACCACAGCCAAGCATATAAAGAGAAATTGGGATGAGTGGGGCAGCACTACAGCAATCTTGCAACACTAGAGGTGGAAGTCAGCCAAAATATGTAGGTCAGACCACCATCATACTTGATCTGCTTCCTCCATCACTCTCACAACCAAAACTGACAGGGAACCTAACAGACCTGTCAAAGTTTAAAAATAGAGATTTTTTTTCTCCTCTTCTGCACTCAAGGGTTCTAGCCCTTGAAAAAGGCAGAAAACAGATGAGTTACAGCTTTTTTACTTCTGGATGCCTTTTGGGTGGTAATATTGCTTTGCTCTAAAAGGTAACCAAATCAGAATTCTTGATGTTGCAACCAATTTGATGGAAAATATTTCTTCACCCAGCTGAAAGGAACAGCTGTTTGTAATGTCTTTTTATGTCTGGTAAGGGAACATTTGAGAACATTCTCTTCTTGGAGAACCAAATTGCTCAAACCCCCATTTCTGTGAAGTATAGCTCACATTACAGGACCTCAAGGTACTCAGCATTATCTGCTACAAGGTCCAACAGGCACAACAAGCATTTGGTAAACCCAGGATTTTTAAACAATAAATCATTAATATTGTTCACTGCACTGCTGCTGCTACAGAAACAGTGATTATAAAGTAAAAAAAAGGATTTCAGCTTCCCCATGTTGTAAGTTGAGTTAAAGTACTTGTGTCGATCTGTTTTGCAAGATTCTTGCTACAGTGTAAGGCTAGAGGGCAAGGGGAACCATGTTGTTATCCACCACATGTGCTGCAACAGGCAAGCAATGGGTGGGAAAGATCTTCAAGTGAATATTTGGTAACACCCTAAGTCTTACTTGTCTGTCTGTAGGAATCGGTCTGTCTTTATCAATGGCATAATATTTTGCTTCTATGGCACCCTAAATGTGGAAGAAAAATATTTGAATTTAGAAAGCCCTCGCCAACGTAAGTGCATATGACAATGTTCATGGTGATATGCAGAAGTTGACTTTTTGTTAAGAACTTTAATTAGCAGAAGAAGATTCTGACAGCTTAATTTTAACAAAACCATCTTTATTCTGTTATTAACTCAAGACATAAAGACCTTTCTATAGATCTCTTCAGCATGATCTTCAGTGATTTTCAGTTGTTTACGCAGAAAGCTATGTACTTTGTAGCTTCCTATTTTCAAGTCAAGAGATGCTATCGGTTTAAATACAGTGCTTACCTCAGGCCATGGCAAGTGGCTTGCAGCACCACCTCTAAAAGCACTGAATACAGCTGCCTGTTAATTGATACTGCCGATACAGATGACTTAAGTAGCCTGTCCTTGCATAAATCTCAAGGCAGGAATATTAAAAAGTCCATGTTAATGTTACAGGACAGAAAAACACCCATATTGTACAGATGGCAAGTTGCTGAAGCATGAGAATTGACTCATTTCCTAAGACTCAGGCTACAAGCCTGACCAGCAGTTTTTCTTCACCTTTACATCTTTTTTGTTGATTATATTATATAGCACTCAGAAGATCACATCTTAAGCTGAATCTCCTGAATAACTTAGGATGTGTGATGTGTTATCTCTAAGAATCTTTATGGTCTGCTACTGCAGGATTGCAAGTAAGGTAAATCGAAAAGCTGGGTAGTCCAGCAACTTTGTGAGGAGCCCTCATTTCTGGGACATTCCATTGTCCAGTAGGACTGTATTTGATTGATTGATTCTCCATTCTTTCTGAGAAGTGTATTGATTGGTAGGTGAGAAAAATACATTTCATGTGTTTTCTCCTGTTTTTGTCCAACTACTGTTAACTGGAGCAGAAGGATTGTCAACTGCATTTGCCAAAATGTTAAAAATCAAAACAAAAAACCCCTGTTAACTACCAAATGTCTTGGTATTATTTTCCACTGAAAATAATAATTGAAATTAAAGTCAGTCAAATTTACACATGCTTTCTGAACTCAAATAGCCTCACAGAAAAGAAGCAAGTTTGTTAGAACATCTTCTTTATTTGCACAATTTCATGACTCATTTTCTTTGAAATTCCATTAACCTACCTGCCAAATCTTTAAACCCATATAAGCTTTCTTGTCAAGCCCATTCCTAACCCACTCCATCCCCAGTCAGTACTGGAACTTCTTGCCCTTACCTCAACACCCAACAAGGCAGCCCAGGTTATGCCTCTCAGAAGGGGAGGGATGTCAACCCTGTCTTCTTTCCAAATTTGTTTTTTCTTGTGTAGGTAAGCCTTCAAAGAGAAGAGATTAACTGCAAAAAAATGTTATCATGTAACTGAAACAATTCAAACCCCAAACCTGGGCCAGTCTTTCCCCAAATGAAAAAGCCTAAATAGTGAATACAAGTTTCAAAAAAAGTGAATTTAATTCCTAACTAGAAGGCCTGGATGAAGGACTACTGTTTGATGTTAAAATATCCGCTCTTTTTCATAAATGCATTCATGTGCTTTGGAATATACTGGATAGATCTACTAATCCAAAATTTTACTATGATTTTTTTCTTCATTATGTCTTTCTTTTCATACTATGTATTCATCTTGGTTTTATTAAACATTTCTAGTTTATCCTTGATAATGTGCATCAGCTCTCTCATTCTTAAACAAGAATCCATCTCTCTGCATATATGGAAATTAGGGGCTGCTATTCGTTTACCCAGTATAAACCTCACATTTATAACATGGCACTGCCATGTTTTCAAATACTTTACTTCTTGGAAATGCAGAAATGTTACAGGCATATTTATACCTATAATAGCTTAGTCTGTTATGAAATAAAAGATGTAAAATTATTTTCATCAGTAAATAACCAGTATTAGCAGCAGCTCTATTTCCATGTATATACTTTAAAATCTACTTCTATATTCATCAGTGCTGAGAATAAATTGTTCTATTTTTATTTTCAATCTTCTTAAACTTATGAAGGGTTTTTATCTTCCCCCTTTACTGCTGTGGTCTCTTGTATCTCTGCTTCCTTTTACAATTACTTGGTCTTTCAAAGTCTTCCAATTAACACACCAAATCCAATTATTCAGCATCCCAAGGACTCCATACCTTCAACAGCCTGTCAAACAGGACAATTCTATTTAGCTGGTACTCTGCGTCCCTCTCCCGGATGATCAGAGGAAGAGTAGCAGCTGCAGAGAGTTCATTGCTACTGTTGGAATGAGGTAAAGCTGGCTGGCTGGAAAACAAAAAAAGGATAGTAATAGTGAACAGCAAATCACTAATCACTAAGAAAAACAAATCACTGAAAATAATTAATACCACATAAAGCATTTCTAAGTCAGAAACAAGAATAAATGGATAATTTTGAATATTCAGCACAAACATATGATTCCAGGACAGAGGCTAAGATCCTCAGTTTGGTGTCAGGGCCTTAAGTGCAGCATGCTTATCAGCTCTTGACTTTCAGAGCCAAAGACATGTTAGTTTTGCTTTTGGGAGGCAGTTGTGTCTAGCTGTGCAGTGTGCCATTCAAATAAAAATAATAACTCAAAATTCAGGGCATTACAGATGTACAAATTTACACACATACTCATCTTCAAGCAATGGATAAAATGCTTCTCCACTGTCGCTGTTTGTTTACCACACTGATATGACCACATAGACACTTGGAAACTTGAGAGAAAGATGAGCAGGGGCAGAAAGCCCTGATTTGTTTATTTCATCCTATTATATACTTTTAGAAAGGTGACCATGGATTGGAGGGTGGAATTCCCACCTCTCAACCACATTGGTCAAAAGGACTGTCAACCAACACTCTCCTCTCCTCAAGAAGAATGCAAAAACAATGACAGTATTTACAAAAGCAATCTTTTGTTTACATGAGCAGAGCATGAGAAGTGAGAACTTCTACTTTAATATGAACCCTCAGAAAACTCGGAAAACTCATGGTGACACTCCACCAACATCCTTCAGTCTCTGAAAGGAGGAAGAAAAATAATTTGTTATCAGAATGCTGCTCAGAATTCAAGTGGAAATCTTAGTGGAATACAAAAACTATTAAATAGCAATTAATTTGCCAAATTTAGTAACTTGCCTTGAGAACCCAGCATTAGCTCAGTCCCTCACCAGCAATGAAGCATACAGCCTTCAACACTACAACCTTTTGCTAAAAAAGGCTTTTGGAGCTGATGGAAGTTCTCCTGCTTAAAGATATCCATAAACCTATTTCCACACAAAAAGTAGTTTATATGCACCGTGAATTAATAGATCAACAGTATTACATAGTTCTTCTTTGTTTCCTCATTTTTCTACGCAGACTTCCTATCCAAGTAGCTGCAAAGCAACTGCACAACTTGCTTTTATGATTCTAATCAGTTCAAGAGTTATGCAAACCTGAATTCCTTTTAGGAAATACACTCAGCAAAGGTGACAGACAAACATGCCTGGATTTTTGACTGAAGTTTTCAGAGATCTTATGGTGCATGAAAAATGTTTAATGCCATGTTCCTTGCAGTGCCCTGTTTTGCAGTTCAGCCCTTAACTTGCAGGCACATGGCACACAGCCTGTTCCTCTTGGGGGTGACAGAAGAGTTCATTCTCAGTTTATTCAGTACTGCTCCTGTTTTGATTATAAGCACCATGTTTTGCTCTATAAAAGGCGTTTGAAAAATTGTGAAAGTTCAAAAACTTATTTCAACTTACACTGCAAGGTTCAGGCTTGTATGTTCCACAAAATGAAACTTCAGTATATAATTATTTCCTGCTGTATTTCTAGACGTAGGCAGCAATATCCAAAATTACAAATCAAAATGTTTAAAAAAAGCCTTAAAATACTGCCCTCTAATGCGAACAGTAGAAGCTGCAGCGTGCATTATGTTTAAAATAGATGCTGCATATTTTTAACCTCCCTCCTGCTTCACAAGCCCCCCAATCAACTGAAGAAAATAACCCAGTTCTTTGTCAGCCTTGATGCGTTTGTGTGAAGCAGTGCAAAGTTCTACTGAAGGAATGTGTTTACACAGTGTTTGAAACACTACCTCCAATATTAAGGTGGCAGTGAAACCAGGGCCTCTATTAATTACATGGAAGCTGGACAGAGCAACACAGAGCACAACCAATATGGGGAAATCATACGTTCTCCCCTTTATACCCTGAAATGGCTGGTTATATACAGTTTCAGATATTTTACAGTTACAGGTGTTTCCTAATTGGTATGCAGTGTGAAAAAGAATGCAAACAATCTCAGTTTAAGGTAGCTACCATAATTTCACTATAACTATCCTATCTAACATATACACACACCTTAATCTAAATTTTAACTGCGCCACAGGTTTATCTACTTCTACACAGGCCCGAACCTGGGGCCCAGTTTGGGATAGCTCAAATCTCATTCCAAAATACCTCATGTCCATGTTCTCTAAGAAATTCTGTTGCAATTCTCCCTTTTTCTTTTTGAGCTATCCAAACTGATTCTAAGGCACGGCTGGTTAATTTTTGCATACACTGTAACAAACAAGGCACAACAATTAAGATAACTATAATAACAATGAAAATCACAACACCAAAATGGATCAAATCTTTGATCTATCCACTGAGAGCCCATGATCGAAGCCATTTGTCAAGCGGAGTGTCAACAACTACAAGTTTTTTCATGTTGCTTTTCAGCTGTGACAGCTGTTTGTAAATTGATTGAGAATGGTCTGACAAATTCATGCAGCACATGCCTTCAAACTCTTCACATCCATGCCCTTGAGCCAAAAGGAGAAAGACAACTGCGGCTCTGTTTTGAAGAACTGCATGATGGATGTCATTAACATCCTTGGCAAGCTCACTTAGTATATTAGATGTTATATTAATTTGTTTTGTTTTCCAACAGGATAAGTTTTTCAACTGTGTGAGAGCTTGCACTGAAGCAACTCCTGGGGCAAGGAATGATGCCAATATTACAGCTGCAGGTTTCCACAACTCTACCCCATCTTTACAATTGGGGCTTAGTTGAGACACACTGCGTTTGGCTCGTCGAGTCTTCTGAGACAACCCCAAAACTTGATGAATGCTGGGAGCAAACAATGTCAATTTGCCAAAATAACATGGACCTGCTACAGCTTCTTGGGGAATTGCAGACTAGGCTCTATCTCCACAAATGAGAAAGATCCCTGGTGGCAATTTTCTTGCAGCACCTTTCAAAGGTGTCACAGACTCAGTCCAATTGTTACAGTACTCAATATAATTATAATACACTGGGGACCTGGGAGACAGCCAAGTGTTGCCATTTTTCAGTTGCCTTTTGTCCACAATCAGCAAACTTGAATTCATAACAAAGTGTCCAAAAATTAAACAGCAGTTTCCTGGCACAGAACCCAAAAGGTCGAGTTCTTGGGGCTCAGTATTAGCAACTCCAAGATTTTGTGCAATGGCGACAGTTTGGGTTTCCAAAACACTCTTTGGATCAGTTTTGACTTGAGACCAAGTTCTGAACTCTGTCATGGAGTCTACTGGGACTCCAATCAAACAAGTCTGAAAAGGATTTGAAGGTGTAGTTAAGGACAAACAAAATTAATCTTGTCTAGTTTGATTGGCCCAAGTGACCCATATATTTTGTCTTGGGTTGATCTCAAGCAGTCCTGATCCTATTTCTACTAAAACACTAGTTAAAACAAGCATTCCAATTCCCAACATTCTACTCATCTTTTTGGTTATCTCTTTCAGTTCTACTACTACAAAAAAAAAACCCAAAAAACCAATGACTGGTTATTACTTAACTCTAAATACTAAAACCAACTTTTCACTAAAATCAGTTTTATAACTATAACTATATAACTATTTTTCTGATTTAAAAAGTCAATTTTCAGTAGCCTCAGGGTTGTCACAAGGTGCTCCAGGTACATCGCTGCTGTCAACGCAGTTATCATTGTTAGCTGTTATCTGTGACTGAGGACATGCACGGGTAAATTGGCTCGGCACCCAAACAGGTCCTGCTTCTCCTGTAGAAACACACATATAACCACGACCATTAAACAGCACAGGACTCAGTCCCTGCCATTCACCCGTTTGCATGTTCTTGTGATAAACATAAAATCCTGGAATCGCCTGTGGTCTTCCCTCTTTCACTGCATGGTGATGTATCACAACTGCAGGCTCTTCTCTTCCTTCTGATAAACACAAATAGTTTAAAGTGAACAATACCTTAGATAATCGACTAGCTACAGCAGTGTCATGGGTTAGCACTGGCCAGATGTTAATGCACCCATGAATATGTTTTTTTTTCCCTAACAGCTACTGTGGGATGTGATCAGGAACAGAGCAGAGCAGGCTTAAATCTTGAAAACAAAAAAAAACCACCAAAACTTTATTACATTACATAAGAACAGGGACAGAAATACTCTTAAACACACACAGAGACAGAAATAAAAACTTCTTAGAACATTTCTTCTCCCAGTTTCTACCTCCCCACCCATCACTCTTCACAGACCAACCTTTGGGTTTTAAATCAAACAATCACCACTCAAAAACAAACTAATCTTCAATTCAGCAAGGGAGAGAGGAGTCTCTCTGGCACCACAGACTGTTCTCCAGAACACACAGGTCTACTCCTTATGTGTTCCCATGTCACCCGTGGCACCGCCCGGAGAAGTCTGCCAGGGTGACTCTCTCTTTTTCCTATGTCCAGCGCTCTCACCGCTGTCTCATAGGCTAAAACTACATACAGGGCTTTTTAAGGATACTTGCATGCTGAGCTCTCCCCCTTTTTACCCAGGGGCCGGGGTTCCAGGGGCAGGTCTGCCCTGAGGGCAGAGGGCGCCACCTCACCCTCCCCCTCTTTTCTCTGCTCGCTCTACTCTTCAAGTGCCAGTCACTGTAGCAAAAGCAGAGCAGCTGCATCCACCCAAAAATGCAGTTTATGTTCAAAAGAGACTTAAGTTCAGTCCATGGCTGACATTATGCAAGAGAAGTCTAGCTCAGAAGGCTACTCCTCTCATTCTTCCATCGGGTTCCTTCCAATCATGCTTTATCATCTCGGTCCCAGGCCGCTTCCCTCTCTCCGAAACCACCAGTCATGAGAATCAATGTCTAAGAAAAGTTTCTTTCTGCCAAGCAAGGGTTAACAGCTTCTATCTCCCAGCAGGGTGCAGACACAGACACTCCCAGGCTCGGCAACTCCCACGTGGCTCCGGCTTACCTGAGCCCGACCACGTGTTTTCCCCTCCCCCACCCAGCCTCATGGCTGGGCAGGGGAAGGAGACCTGAGACGTCTCTCTGCTGAAACCGGGATCCAAAAAAGAGGCCGAACCCCCTAGACTCCTGCTTTTAACTCTTTGTGTCCTCAGAGGCGTGTCCAAACCTCCGAGTGACCAATCCAGGTGCCAGCAGAAAAGCTGATTACTGATTGGACTGCCCACATCCCCCTGGAAAAAATTCACCTCCCCCGCAACCACGACAAGCAGTTTCATCATTCTCTTTTTGCTTTGCTAAATATTCTTTCAGGGTACAACTGGCTCTTCCTATAATAGCTTGACCCATGGGAGAGTGAGGGATTCTAGTGGTATGTTTGAGTCTCCACTTCTGCATAAATTTAGCAATTCGCTGACCGACATAGGCTGGACCATTGTCGGTCCTAATTTCCACTGGCACATCCATCACTGCAAAACAGACAGGTGTCTTTTAACATGCAAGGCCTTTTCTCCTGATTGTGCTGTGGCCCAAAAAAATTTAGAATAGGTATCAACAGTGACATGGACATATTTCAGTCTCCCAAATTCTGGAACATGAGTTACATCCATCTGCCACAATTCTAAAGCTTTCATCCCCTGTCACCATGAGATCTTCCTAGTTTGCTGAGCGTTCATACTAAAGTAGAAGGGTGCACCTTCTTATGCTCATTAATGCAAACAGATCATGTTTTGTAAATATTGCCATTATTATGAATTCCTTCTCCAAGAGAAGGGAGGGTTGAATGACAGTTTCCTTGACCAGTGTGGGTGAGAGGTGGGAATGCCCACTCTCCAATCCATGGTCACCTTGCAAGAAGTATAAAATATGAAGTAATAAACAAGGCGGGGATTTTCTGCCCTGCTGCTCTGATCAACCCAAACTCCGGCTCCGAGTGTGTCTTTCTGGCTAGGCTCACAGAGACAATTCCCCTTGGGTTTTTGCCCAGGCCAAGGCCAGGCCCATGATGACTACATTGAGGGCAGGCATGAACAATCCCTTGTGCATCATGCATGGAAATCTGAAATTGTCGATGCAGGGCCCTAGCACTTTATGGAATATTTCGTGACGGTTGCGAGCCCTTAAAAATTTGTTTTGTGGAGGGACATGGGCAACACAACTGACTGCTGTGTCTGCTTGTGCATTGCTTTCTCCTAAAGCACTGTTGCATTGATGGCTGCTAATGTACATGACACAAAAAGCATGCTGAGGCTGTTTCAGTACACTTTGAAATTGCAAAAACAGTTCTACAAGGCGTTGATTCTGGGTTTTCCTGATGAGTGCATCTTCAATTCTTTGCACAACTCCAACTACATATAAAGAGTCTGAAACTACATTGAGTGGTTCTTTGTTCCAGGTCTGCAAAGCCCAACACGCTGCTCTCAGTTCAAGGGTTTGCATACTGTCTCCTGCTTCATTCTTAATTAAATGTTGCATCCATTCTCCTTGCTGTTTCCAAACACACAGCTTTTTTTGTTTTTCGACCGGCATCAGTAAAAACTGTTCTTCCTTCAACTGGTTTCAAGGAGCACAAAGGTCTCTAGCCACTGGTAACGCGTGACTAGAGTCCACATCAGACCTTTTGGTTGCTGGTTGTGAACCACACCAGTGAAACCCAACAACACTTCTTGCATTGCAACAGAATGTCTCAGCTTCCACTCTAAATCTTCATTTTTCACAGGAACACTGATATCTGCTGGCTGCTTTCCATCTATCTCTACAATTCTGTCTCTGCCCTTTTTTATCAATGCAGCAAGGGCATCTGTTCTGGTCATGACACGGCTCTTTGGTTGCATAGGTAAAAACACCCATTCCAGTAAACTTGCTGTTGAACCAAACTTAGATCGGTGTTCCCCCTTTTTCCTTTGCCATTGAAAAACAATGGCAAGGTACAGGCATCGGCGTTGGAAAGGAAGAATGACAGTGGAAGATATTCCACATGGCGAGCCCTCCAACTATGATGAAGCTTTTCTGACACCTGAACCAAAGCTCTTTTCTGTTCAGGGGTGCAATCTCAGGGGCTGTTGGCATCACCACCATGAAGCCATGGCAAAAATGGTTGTAAGTCATCATTGGTGATTCCTACAATGGTACAAACCCATTGCAGGTCCCCAAAAAGTCATTGAGCATCATGCAAGGTGGAAATGTTGGTGTGTAGAGTGATTTTCTGTGGGCGAATCTGCGCATCTGTGATCAGCCAACCTAAATATTTCCAAGAGGCTGATAGTTGTATTTTTTCTGGAGCTACACTCAGTCCACGATGTTTCAATTGTGAAATCAACCAGCTTAAATCTGTTTCTGCCAATGGCTGTTTGGTGGCAATAAGAATGTCATCTACATAATGATAAATCATTGCATTGGAAAAATGCTGGCGAATTGCTTGCAAGGCCCAATCAACAAACAATTGACACATGGTGGGCGAGTTTCTGCCCCCCTGGGGCAATACGGTCCATTCATATAATTTTGCTGGGGCTGCTCTGTTGACAGATGGCACGGTGAAGGCAAAGCATTGAGTGTCTTGTGGATGAAGCGGGATGGCAAAGAAGCAGTCTTTCAAATCAATGACATTGATGTTCCACCCTCGAGGTATCATAGTTGGTGCTGGCAGGCCAGGCTGCAAAGCACCCATTGCCTGCATTTGTTCATTGACCTTTCGGAGATCTTGTAACAGTCTCCATTTTCCTGATCTCTTTGGGATAACAAAAATTGGCGTGTTCCACAGACTCACAGAGGGCCGAATGTGTCCAGCTTCAAGTTACTCTTGTACTAGTTGTTTAGTAATTTGCAGCCTTTCTTCTGTCATTGGCCACTGCTCAGCCCAAACAGGGGTTTCAGTCAACCAGGTAATCTTCAGAATGGGTGGCTGCTCTGCAGTGGCCATCAAAGAAAATGCTGGTCAGTGGGTAAAACTGTGCCATGTTGCGAAAGCACATCTCTGCCTAGCAGTCCTTCCAGCTCTGGGCAAAGGCATAATGTAGGGTTGAGTCATGATGACTTGATTGTTGTGGCAGTGTGTTAATTTAATCGGTTAGGCTTTCTATACTTTTGTACTTGTTGGGTTCCCTGTACCCCACCCCTCGATTGTTCCTTTGTTTAACTCACATGACTCCTGCACCTGTCATGCGGCACACGGTTAGCTGCCTGTCATTTCTCCCGCCTTTGTAAATCCCTCCTATTTTCCCCTGATTGGTCCAAGTGATGTTCTATTACACCCATATCCCCTGGCAACCTGCCCCGGTTGGCTGGCAGTGGCTGGCCACCCCCTTTGCCCCCCCTCCGAATCCTTCGGACAAAAACCCCCCTGCACCCCTCTCCCCCTGAACAGTTTCGGGCTGAGGAGGTGTTTGCAATAAACCCTCTGTTCGTCTGGAATTGTTTCCTCCTTTCTTTCCACTGCCTGTCGAATCTCCATCGCTCGCATAAGCCTCTGCCAGGCAAAGAACCCACAGGGTCAGTGCTGCCTGTGTTGCTCGCAGACTGACCCCCCTACGACGTCTGTCGCTGTGTCTGGGCCAGCAGCGACAGAACCCGTTGGCTCTCTGTGAGCACACCGACAGATTGTCTTCAAAGATGATGCTGAAAGGATCTTTGCTTATTGAAAGAACTCTCATTCCACTCCCTCCCACAATGTGGGTGCAAGGAGATTGCAGAGGCCAATCAGATGGCAAGTACATTTGATTGACAATGGAAATGTCTGCGCCAGTTTCAAGCAGTACCATCAGGGTGATGCTGTGGGAACTGTAATTGCACTGTTCAGCGTGGGTGATCTTTCAGGTCTATTGTGAAAAAGACATCATGGCCCGTTGACCGAAAGCTTCCATTGTTGTAATTTAGATTTTGGGGGGGGGGGGGGGTCCCCGGGGAGGGTTCCCCGGAGCCCCCTGGGTCCTAGGGTCGTGGGTGTCTGCAGGCAGGCAAGGAGACTCTTTACGGCTGGTGAGGTGCTGATGAGATGAGGATTTATTCAGAGTCCTACCCCGGGAAGGCAGCATGGTTACTGAGGGAGAGGGGGAAGGGAAGGGAAGGGTAGAAGGGGAAGGGGAGAGAGGGAAGGGGAGCCTCCGGAGACCTCCCGGGCAAAGAGAGCGAGCCCACCTCCCCCTGCACTCTTAACAGGGAGATTCAAAGTGGGTAAGATTCTTCAGCCAATGGGGTTACAGACACACGATACTGCAGGGAGGGTACAGACTTGGGATAAACCATACACTTTCTAGGGGTGAGCCAGAGCATACCATTTCCATAAAATGCAATTCCACATTCCGTCTTTTCTTTTCAGTTGGTTCTTTTGGTCGTTGACGATGTGGTAAAATGTTTTCAAATGCTATAATTCGAGTGATTCTGTTTCCTTTCAGAATTGTCACTGGTGGTTGTAAAGCATAAGCCATATTTTTCACTTGTGCAGTGTAATCTGTGTCAATGACTCCTGGAATCACAATTACACCTTGTCTGCTTGTAGAAGATCTTCCAAGCAACAAACCTCCAACTAAAGAAATTGTGCTGTACATAGGACCATACACATTGGTGGGAATCAGGGTCACTTCTTTATCTTGCAAGGTGACTTCCTCTGCAATTGTAACATCCACACCATGGCCTCCCCACGTGGTGGGCTTGTTTTTAACTAGGAAACCACTCTCGGTGTCTTCTGGGTCAAGGCACTGATTTGTATCCTGGTGTGCTGCCTTGGCGTGCTGCCTTTGAAGATTCCCTGCTTCCAACAAACTTCAGAGGCATGGGTGTCTAGGTTGCATTTGTGACACCATACAGTCTTTTGACAGGCCTGTCTGAATAGGCCTGTATCACCACACCGAAAACAAACAATGCTGGGTGTTGGTTTTCTGTTTTTTCTGGGATGGTTGATGTTGCCTCCTGTCAACGCAGCTGCAATGATGTGTTCCTGGTGCTGCATTGTGTTTTGCATGGCCACTGTGAACGCTGCTGTTTGTTCAGCTCTGGTAGCTCTTACTAGCATTTCATCAACTGCACAACCTTGAGGGAGAGAAGCTAAAAGGGTTCTGGTATGTGAGTTGGCATTTTCAAAGGCGAGGGTGATGCCTTAGGTGTTGGGTTTTTACAGATGTTCTTGTACTTCTGTAGGTAAATCTTGTGTATCCTTTAAAGCAGCTGACAGCCTGTCAATAACTTGCCCATATGGTTCCATGGCCCCTTGTTTAATGTTAGCATATGATGCAGGCTTTTTCTTGTCTGGAACTAAAAGTAAAGCTTTGTGGGCCAGTGCTTGAGACATCTGATGGATTTCAATTGGAAAAGTGAGCTGAACATTGGTTGTAGCATATGGTCCTTGTCCTGTCAGCATATCTGGCTGGAGCCCATAAAATGGATCTCCCAGCACTTGATGTTTATTTGCTTCTTCAGTTGCTAAATGTTTCCACTCTCTTTCAAAAATAAGAAACTGTGAGGGTGTTAACAGTAGAGATGCAATGCTGGAACAGTCTGCTGGGCAAAGTACATCAGCTGTGAAGATGTACAGGATTATGTTTCTGGCAGCTTCTGATCTGACCCCATAAGTAGTAACTGTTTGCTTAGCTGAACTTAACACTTTCCATTTGTGGGGCTCCTATGGAGCCTGATCCTGTTCTATAATGACTGGGCAGGAAAAAGTGTTGACTACTTTGAAATCTCCCTGTAACATTGCATCTTTTAGAAAGCCTGCCCAGCACCTCTGAATTGGATTTTGTTGGGCGGCTGGCAGGGCCATCTGCTGTGCAGCAGATGGAAATGATGGGTCAGAGTGAAAAGAAGACAAAGCTGCAAGATTTTGCAGTTTTTGTGGAGAAATTTGGGATGCCGCAGATGTTTGCCTTTTCAAGTTGACTTTGGCAAGTTGACAGCTCAGCAGGCTTGGCTATTATTTGTTGCAATTCATCTGAACGCTTTAATTTTCTCTGCGGCTGAGGCACGTGGTGAGAATCGGATTCAGAACCCTCACCGTCTGTGTCCGAGTCAGGGAGGGGGCACCAGGCTGCCGTGATTTTCTGTGGGTGGGCAGCTGGCTGCACCATTGCTGGCTGCGGCATGGCAGCTCTGGGCCGGACCGCATCAGGAGTTCCGGAAGCGGCGGTGGAAGTCGGCATGTTTGTTTTGGTGGTTTGAGTCATGTGCGCCTGTGCCATCTCTCTGCCTTCTGGTGAGGACTGAGACGGCTCTGCCCCGCTCACGTCACCGCCCTGAACACCACCCAGCTGTTTAGTCTCTTGTTCCGGCCCTGCTCTGCTGCCGGCCTCACCTGTCTCCTCATCTTTCACCATGCCCCCAGAGTCTGGTGACTGCTGCGCTTCCTGTTTGCTCTCAGTCTCTCCGATCACTGGCGGGGGAACTTTCGGTGTTTGGCCCGCGTGGTTCGTTACTGAGTCTACCACATCCTGCAGCGTGGAGCAAACTGGGGCTGCATTTCCCTTAACTGAATGTTTGGAACTAATACCGAATAACCTCGCAATCTGAGATGATCACTGCAGTTCATTTGGTTCAACAGCCACCCCTTCTAGGGCTTGGATTGCTGCCTGGGCTGCTTTTCACTTGGCCAAGAACACTTGCAAGGTATTTGCAACCTTCTTCCAAACTGCGCCTAGCTCTGTAGCTAGCTTACAATCTTTCCTCGCGAAATGGCTAGATCCCATAGCATTTCACCTATTTCTTTCCATTCTGCTTCACTAAAAAGAAGAGATGGTTGGCCTAATTTTCCTTTCTTTCTTGCCTATAGGGCTAATTGTTCTAAGTCAGTTTCTTTTATTTTTTCACCTCTTTTAGAGACAATACTTGCGAGAAGCTGCATTGCCGCGTGGAATTCCTTTTCCATTTTTTACCTTCATTTCCTTTGTTTCACACCACGGCCGCTTACCTCTCCTTTCCAGTGCGTGCCGCTGTTTCTCTCCAGATGAAAGCAGATAGGTCATGCTTCCACCTCCCAGCTCTGTGAGCTCGCCACAGCTCTGTGTCCGGTTAGGAGAACTCGATCCAAACTTTGTTCACTGTCCAGAAACAAGCACAGAGACTTCTCACCACATTTAAGCAAAAATTCAAAACCGTCTTGAAGCAAAAACTATTTAAACAAAAAAAAAAAAAATCAAAACCTAGCATTTATTCAAAAAAACCACTGCATTTAAGCAAAAAACCAAACCACATTTAAGCAAAAAAACCGCATTTAAACAAAAAAAAGAGTCTCCGTCGGGTGCTGTATTGACTGCATGGCATGAAACCTGCTATCAAGGGAATATACAATCACCTTAAGTTATTCAGACAGCTTTTTCTGTGAAATGGCACATTTCAGATTTTCTATGACTTTGCTTTGCACATAAAGAAAGAGTTATGAGCTATGGGATTAACATCCCCTTTTATTCTTTGATCTCGCAGAGACCAGGCCTTTCATTTACTGTGAAAAGCAAAAATAAAATATTATTATCATATGAAAGGCAGGTCCCATCATGACAAAAGACCTCAAACGAAAGTCTGACCTTTTCTTTTGCAGTCTAAGAATACAAATGTATCCAATATAGAGTGTACATGAATTTTCCATTATTATGTTATTTTTACAGTAGGCCACATGAAACTGATTTTCAGAATTTAACCTAGTATTCTCAGTATCACTTAGGGTTAGATTACATTTTTGAAATTAACTCCTCATCTTCAAGATAGACAGTATGGTGGAAAATATTTGTCTCTCATAATTGAAAAGCACCTGCATTCACCTATGGGCAAAGAAATAAGCAACTCCTCAAAAATCTCACACTAATTTTGATATCAAAACACTTAAAATCTATTTCCACCATTTTTCTTTTAAAAGACACTGCATTTTGGCTATACACATACTTCATCTGTTTTTTAAACACAGAAACAGTAAGTTGATATATATATACGGACTCATAATTATGCTATTAAGATCAGACCATAGGATTAAAACATAAAATTGCAACATGTGCAGCAGTAAGATAAAAGTAGCAATCACTAAAATGCTGTTACAGAGTTCTAAGTCATAAAACAAAGTATTTTGAAAAAAGTAATTAGCTGATCTGAGTAACTGCTGCTGCATTCACTACTGCTGCTCTGTGAAAGAGAATTCAGAATGTGAGAATTTGCTACGTAACATATGAAATTAAATTATAAATATCCCTCTGAAGCACAGTGAGAAATTATTACTAAAACTGAGTTCTATTGGAAAGTGTGCAGAATTTAGGGACTCCCATTTCAGTATTTTCCACTTCACCAGCATCTGTGCAATTTCAGAAAGCAATAGGTAGGTGACAGATACAAGGCATTCAAATAATGCCTTAAACTGGATAAGAGGGGAAGTGACAATTTCCTTGTGTTCAAGAATGCCATTTTCAGTGTTTTTCACATGTACAGGTCTTTAAACTATGTATGTTCTCTTGCAATCACTAGTGTTCTCCATCCATCCATCCTCCCTCCTTTTCCTTGAAGTGCTTCTCCATCCTACTTGGGAAGTGTGCAGACAGGTGGCTTGGAGCGAATGATTTCCTTGTTTACAAGTTCTTTCTCCAAGTCTCCTCCAGCCAAACACCAGAGATAATAAACTTCTTCAAGTGATCTTTCTGCTAGGTAATCATTATCTTCATCTGTTGGAAGAAATGACAAAAATAAATCACTACCTTTTAGGTAGTTTCTATTTCTTTCTACAACTCTAAACACATACTGTTGAAAAAAAAATATTCTGCTTGAAAGGTTATAACCTTAATGTGAAGTTAGAGGAAAAGTGACCTTTCCTTTGCAAGTGCTCTTTAAGGAGATTTAAGGAAAGAAGACATTAAAAAAGCAGCTATTTTGGCAGTTTGCCATGAACCCCTCACATGAATACACTGTGTGGACTTTTGCTTCCTGTGTGTTTTTAAACAAAACAAAACAGTGTTTTGTACATAGCACTAAGACATAAAATAAGAAGCGATTCCTACTGAGTAGTTATAATCTCTCTTCCCTTCAGATACCACACTCATTCTAACAAGGCAAAAAAATCTTTGTCTAGATGAGATTTTCTAACATCTCCATAAGACTAAAATTATTCGGGATTTAAGAGCAATAACATTTTCAACATACTGCAGTTTAAAACTTAGAAGTTTAATCTTTTAGTCCAGATGTGACCTCTTTCACAATGACTTTGTTTTCCAGTACTTCCAAAAATCATCTTAATTACCAATAAGTGGAAAAAAATGACCTCATAAATGCACATGTCCTGCTTTTGCAACATGGACTTGAATACTAATGTCATTTTTTCCCGAGGCTGAAGAATAAAATTAAGATTTGACTCCTTTGGCTTGCACACATCCCTCAAAACATTTTTGTCCATGTCTCCCTCTATTAAACAACTTATTGCATTAATCTAGTGTTGTAACATTCAACAGTCTCTGTGAATAATTTGTTGGAGAGAAAACGCAATAACACTATTTTCCTTCCCCCCCAAATGACATTTATCCTACTACCTGCTTTTACCTTTACATAATTGACTTATGTCTTCAGGTAGTGTTAAATTGGCACACCTTGGAGAAGATGAGAACAGACCAGCAGGTTTGTGGAAGGGAGGATATAGTGAGGATACTTCACTGAACAACCTGTCATGGAGCAATTCCTCTGGAGTTGGCCTTAAATTAAAAGAGGATAAAACAATTAGAGCAAAGTGCTCCCATAAATGTTGCATTTTGGCAAAAAAAAAGTCCCCAGTAACGAATATAAGCAAGTTATTTAAAATTATATTGGATTTCAGGAATTTTAATAGGAAAAAAGGTCTACCAACATTTTTCAATTCATGCAGCACAGTAAACTAGTCTGTTTACAGCCCAAATTCAGACATGTAATTCTTCTCTATTAAACGCTGAAAAGCACAAAAATGAGAATTTCTTATAGGTAGCCCAAATTCAAAAAAAAAAAGGTTCAGCAACAGTTCTTCTAATTTCATAGTAACCCACAGAGTTTACCAGGCCCTTGGACTGAATACTTGCCTCTTAGAAGGCTGCAACATAAGGCATTTCTTCAGTAGAGCTATGATATTTTCAGAAAGGTCCTGGAACATAAGAAAAATATGGAGGAGCTCTGTTTATTGCTGTCTTAATTCAGCAAGTCACTTGGCTCATACTTAACTTTTAACATACAGGCTATTCCTTTAAGGGCAATAAAATTTCACACCTACACTCATGAGGTTGGCTGTGTGAGACCAAAATTATGGGGAAGTAGTTCTTCTCACCTCCCAATCCTACATTTGATTTAGTGGAAAAAATCTGAAAAATTTGCAATGTATGTAGCCTTTTACATATTTTTTAATTTAGATATTCTGTACCCTGCCGGAAGCAATACTGTACCTGGCAACTTCATTCTGCTAACAATCAGAACTCTTTCATAAAATGACCCAAAATATACAGATGCTAAAATTCAGTGATCATTTTTGTGGGTAAGGAAAAGTTGAACTATATAAACCTACACTATCAGAATGTGTAAAGTGGACCAGATAGAAGGCCTAATTTCTGGAAGAAAAATACTTAATCACCAAAACTTTACAGAAAATTTATAGCTTATTAAACTACTCAGAAAGCATTAACATTTACTGAGACTAACAGCAGTTTTAAGAAAGAATATTATCAGTGCTGGCTATTTGAAAGGATCTTAGATATGTAGTCTGGACTTCAAAATTTTTCATCATACTGCAATACAGTACGTGATCAAATGAATTAAAAGATAAATATGCAAAATACCATGTGGCAATAATAAAATATTCTGGGTAAGACACCATGGAAGAGCAAATGAGTTTCACAAACCTTAATAATATCAAGGAAACCATGTTCTTCAGCCAATACAGTTACAATATCATCTACACAGCCTTTGAAAAACAAACAGAACAATAAAAAGTTAAAGATTATTAATAAAGTGATACCAATTAAACATGATATCAGATAAATGTCCACTCAGATAAAAAGCACTTAATTTTGGCTTTTTACTGACACTTGCCATATCACTTGAAAGTGAATTATCAAAATCAGATATGAAAATTATTGTAACCTATGCAGACAGAAGCCTAGGAAAGTTAAGTAGCATCTAAGGTAACAGTGAATATCTATTTACAGTCCTAGTCCAGAGTTTCAGTCTCTGCCATATAAAGTAAAACAGTCTTTCAACTTATAAATAAGGACATATAAATAAGTTTAGGACAAAATTCCACAACTCCCTCCCCCACCACCGGGTTCGGGAGGAATTTCCTCAGAGGAAAAGTGGAAAAAACTTGTTTATTGAGAAACAACGAAAAAAAACCACTCCCCAACACAAGGAAAACAGTCCGAGATGACAAGAAATGTTTTCACCAGTCCAAGAGAGGGTGAGCAGTCTCTGCTGGGGAGGGTGCCAAAGCTTCTTTCAGGTGCAGACTCCGGGGGGTGTTCCCTTGATGTTCCCGAAATCAGGGCCCGAAGCAGGTCCGATGTCTTCAGGGAAGGGAGGAAGGAAAGAAGGGGAAACACAAAAGCAGAAAAATGGCAAAAAAAATCAAGCAAAAAGCAGAAAGCAAAGAGCAAAGCCAGCAAAGCAGCCTAAAGCTAGCAGCAAGCAAGCCAAAAGCAAGCAGCCGGGGGAGGGGCTCAGCTATAGACAAAACAAACTGGGCACATGGGAACAGGAAAAAAAAAAACCCACGATTTGGGATACAAAGCATGAAAATGTCCTGTCACCCCAGGACATTCCACCCCTTATCCCATATCGTGAACATGTTACTGAACACAAAAAAACCAACTTTCTTCTCACTTGCTCAAACCTTCCACACTTACACATTTCCTTCCATCTTACTTGCTCAGACCTTTGACACTTTCATGTTTCCTTCTGTCTCATATCTGTATGATCTAACGTACAGACAATGGTGGTAATGCTCAGCGAACAATGATATCATCCCACAATCAGATCTCCCTGAGGTACACAACGGGTTGTCCCATCTTTCTGCATTATCCACCAGGTATAACCTGGTCCTTGAGCAAAGACAATCCCACGAATGGGTTTGCCTGTACTCAAGGCAGGATTAATCCATACTGTCTTCCCCAACAAACCTCTGACATGGGCCACTGGGACTTTATCTCCATCTACTATATTAAGGGGCTCAGACTGGGCAGGACCTGCTCGGTTGGTGGAAACTCGAGTGTTAACTAACCAGGTGGCTCTTGCTAAATGCTGCTCCCAGTTCTTGAAAGACCCCCCACCCAGTGCTTTCAAAGTGGTTTTTAACAATCCATTGTACCTCTCCACTTTACCTGCAGCTGGTGCATGGTAGGGGATGTGGTACACCCACTCGATGCCATGTGCCCTAGCCCAGTTGTTAATAAGATTATTTTTAAAATGAGTCCCATTGTCTGACTCAATCCTCTCAGGAGTACCATGCCTCCAAAGGACCTGCTTTTCAAGGCCCAGGATGGTGTTGCGGGCTGTAGCATGAGACACGGGGTAGGTTTCCAACCATCCCGTAGTGGCTTCTACCATGGTTAGTACATGGCGCTTGCCTTGGCGGGTTTGAGGCAGCGTGATGTAATCAATCTGCCAAGCCTCCCCATACTTGTACTTGGACCACCGCCCCCCATACCAGAGGGGCTTCACCCGCTTAGCCTGTTTAATGGCAGCACATGTCTCACAGTCATGAATAACCTGAGAAATGCTGTCCATGGTTAGATCCACCCCTCGGTCTCGTGCCCACTTATAGGTGGCATGTCTACCCTGGTGGCCTGAGGCATCATGGGCCCATCGTGCTAGGAACAGCTCTCCTTTGTGCTCCCAGTCAAGATCTATCTTCAACTCCCCTATCTTTGCAGCCTGATCTACCTGCTGATTGTTCTGCTGCTCCTCATTAGCTCTGCTTCTAGGGACATGGTGAGACTTCACAGGTAGTTTCTCTAACCGGGTAGCGATGTCTTTCCATTCTTCAGCAGCCCAAATTGGTTTTCCTCTGAGCTGCCAGTTCGCCTCCTTCCATCTCTTCAGCCATCCCCACAGAGCATTGGCTACCATCCAGGAATCAGTATAAAGGTAAAGTTTTGGCCACTTCTCTGCTTCAGCAATGTCCAGGGCCAACTGAACAGCTTTGAGCTCCGCGAGTTGACTCGATCCACCTTCTCCTTCGATAGCTTGTGCGACTTGTCGTGTGGGGCTCCATACGGCTGCTTTCCACTTCCGGTTCATCCCCACAAGGCGACAGGAACCATCAGTAAAAAGAGCGTAGCGTGTGTCTTCTGCCGGCAGTTGGTTATATGGTGGAGCTTCTTCAGCACGGGTCACTTGCTCTTCTCCCTCTTCACCAGTGAGACTGAAGCTTTCACCTTCAGGCCAATTGGTAATTACCTCCAGAATCCCAGGACGATTTAGTTTCCCAATTTGGGCGTGCTGTGTAATGAGGGCAATCCACTTGCTCTATGTAGCATTGGTAGCATGGTGGGTGGAGGGAACCTTTCCTCTAAACATCCACCCCAGCACGGGTAGTCGAGGTGCCAGGAAGAGTTGTGGCTCGGTACCAATCACTTCTGAAGCAGCTTGGACTCCTTCATATGCGGCCAACATTTCTTTCTCTGTTGGGGTGTAGTTGGCTTCAGACCCTCTGTAGCTCCGACTCCAGAATCCCAGTGGTCGGCCTCGGGTCTCACCAGGCACCTTCTGCCAAAGGCTCCAGGACAGGCCATGGTTCCCGGCTGCAGAGTAGAGCACGTTCTTCACCTCTGGTCCTGTCCTGACTGGGCCAAGGGATACCGCATGAGCAATCTCCTGCTTGATCTGGGCAAAGGCTTGCTGCTGTTCAGGGCCCCAATAGAAATCATTCTTCTTACGGGTAACCAAGTAAAGAGGGCTCACAATCTGACTGTATTCAGGAATGTGCATCCTCCAGAAACCTATAGCACCTAAGAAAGCTTGTGTTTCCTTCTTGTTGGTTGGTGGGGACATAGCTGTGATTTTGTTGATGACATCAGAAGGAATCTGGCGCCGTCCATCTTGCCACTTCACTCCCAGGAACTGGATCTCCCGAGCAGGTCCCTTTACTTTTCTTAATGGCAAAGCCAGCTTCCAGGAGAATCTGGATGATCTTCTCTCCTTTCTCAAACACTTCTGCTGCTGTGTTTCCCCACACAATGATATCATCAATGTATTGTAAATGTTCTGGAGCCTCACCCTTTTCTAGCGTAGTCTGGATCAGTCCATGACAGATGGTAGGACTGTGCTTCCACCCCTGGGGCAGTCGGTTCCAGGTGTACTGCACGCCCCTCCAGGTGAAAGCAAACTGAGGCCTGCATTCTGCAGCCAGAGGAATGGAGAAAAACGCATTAGCGATGTCGATTGTGGCGTACCACTTTGCTGCCTTGGACTCCAGCTCGTACTGGAGTTCCAGCATGTCCGGCACAGCGGCACTCAGCGGTGGAGTCACTTCATTCAAAGCACGGTAATCCACAGTCAATCTCCATTCTCCTTCAGATTTACGCACAGGCCAGATGGGACTGTTGAAGGGTGAGTGGGTTTTGCTGACCACCCCTTGGCTCTCCAGCTCTCGGATCATCTTGTGGATGGGGATCACAGCATCTCGATTTGTTTGATACTGCTGGCGATGCACTGTCGAGGTGGCAACAGGTACTCGTTGCTCTTCTACCTTCAGGAGTCCTACTGCAGATGGGTTCTCTGACAGTCCAGGCAAGGTGTTCAATTTCTTAATGCCCTCTGCCTCCACGGCAGCTATTCCAAAAGCCCATCTGAGCCCCTTAGGGTCTTTGTAATAGCCATTCCTGAGATAGTCTATGCCCAGAATACTCGGAGCCTCTGGGCCAGTCACAATCGGATGTTCGTGCCACTCCTTCCCGGTCAGGCTCACCTTGGCTTCCAACAGGGTCAATTCTTGTGATCCCCCTGTCACCCCGGCAATAGAAATAGGTTCTGTTCCCTCATGTTCTGATGGCATTAGGGTACACTGAGAACCGGTGTCAACCAAAGCTTTATATTTCTGTGGCTCTGATGTGCCAGGCCATAGAACCCATACTGTCCAAAAAACTAGGTTTTCCCTAACCTCTACCTGGCTAGAGGCAGGGCCCCTCTAAGCCTGGTTATCCTTCTTTCCTGAGACATATGTCTTGGAGGTTCCTTCAAGGGGATCGGACAAGTCATCGTCATCATTATGCCTGACAGTTCGAGTACGGGCAACTGGAGCTGCTTCCCTTTTCCTACCTTCCTTCAATTCACGCACCCGTTGTGCCAGAGCAGCAGTAGGCTTCCCATCCCATCTCCTCATGTTTTCTCCAGACTCACGTAGGAAGAACCACAACTCAGCTCGTGGGGTGTACCTTCTCTCCCCAAGAGAGGAATGTCTGCGTTGGATACTAGGGCCTCTAATTTGTACAGCTGAGATTTGGAGGAGGTCCTCCTTAATCTCTTCCCTGAGTTTCTTACGACTTTCCTCTATTTTATCTTCTAATTTCTGCAGTCGTGTTTCCACAGCTGCAATTCTGGCATGAGTCGGGCCATGTACAGCATCTGCATATGCCCGAAGCTTCTTTGCCATATCAAGCACAGTCTCATATATCTCATCCCGCTTCATTATTGCTAGAGCAGAAGCGTATTAAGGTGGCCCAAGGCGCACAACTTTCCTCCACATTACAGGTGTGCACGGTATGAAGTCTGGATTCCTAGTTGTTATATCATCTGAAAAAATGATCTCTACCACTGCCATCTCCCTCAGGCATTGGATCCCCTGTTCTATGGTCTTCCACCGTGTCTGCTGAATATAAAGGTCATCTGCACACAGGTATCTTTGTGCTACGCTGTCCAGGACCCGTTCCCAGAGGCTGTGAGGGCTAGCCCTCCTCATCATGCCTTGGTCGATGACAGGATCATGTGACAGGGATCCTAAATGCCTCGCTTCAGTGCCATCCAGAATGGTAGCCTCCCCTGCCGCATCCCAAAGGCGGACTAGCCAACTAACTATAGACTCATCGGGCTGTCGCCTATAATCCTTCCTTAGGCCTCGAAGGTCCTTCAGGGAGAAGGAATCAATATTGGCTCCGGAATCTATGCCACTTGCTGTGGTCTCTGATTTTGGTGATGGTCCTTCTCTTGGATCATCATCATCCTCCACCCTTCGGTCAGTCTTGCTTTTACACTTTCCACCTTTTGTATTTGCAGCAACAGCCATTGGTTGGGGCTTACTCTCTGGTTTAACTACTGGCCTGGAGCCTGGGATGTTTGCTGCAGCCTGAGTGACTGGGACAGTAACTAATTTATCTCCCTGCTCCCTTTCCTCTATCTGCTGCCCTACAGTATCTAGCAGGGTGCGATAAGCATGTGCCAGGGCCCAGCTCACTGCAATGATCCTTTCCTCCTTAGTGTTACCATGGCACCTCTCTTTCAGATACTTTACCACCTCAGCTGGGTTCTGAATTTGTTCAGATGGAAAGTCCCAGACTACAGGATCAGAAAACTCCTTTAAAATTTGGCCCATATCCTCCCATTTCCCACGCCACTCAGAATTCTTCACCCTTGGTTTTACTCCTAAATCAGGAGTCTCACCAGCCCCTCTAGAAATCTCAGCCTTCATCTTATATAAACTGCAGACAGTATAAAGAAAGCTTACTAAATTAAATGCCAGAAAGATGGTATCCTTGGCAGTCAGGGAGGACCAAACATTTTCTAATAGAGATGTAAACAATTCGGAGGAGAAGAAGGAGAGCAAAGGCTGAAAAGCTTCCTCCCCTGCTTCTCCCCTAACAAACTGAGTACACAACCACAACCATGAACCATCCATTCCTGGAAACGATAGCAACATTTTTATAAACCTCTTGCAAATCATCACAACCAAGCCCAGCCCGATAAATATTCTGGTTAGCGCCCCACGGTTACAAAAGCTACGCATTAGGGACAATACCGGAGCTATTGCTGGATAAGAGAATAAACCTAACGACCAAAAAGGTATTAAAACTTCAAAGAACCCTAATGACCAGAAATAAAGGCAGGCTTTCACTCCAAATGACATTATACCTTCAAAAAGAGACATACCAATATGCCCACAAAACAACAGAAACCAAAATATTATTAGAATAAAGTCTTTTCCACTTTGTATGATCGCCCCCCCCGTACGGGCCACCAAAAAATGTTTGTCCTAGTTTAGGACAAATTTAGGGGAAAATTCCCACAACTCCCTCCCCCACCACCGGGTTCGGGAGGAATTTCCTCAGAGGAAAAGTGGAAAAAACTTGTTTATTGAGAAACAATGAAAAAACACTCCCCAACACAAGAAAAACAGTCCGAGATGACAACAAATGTGTTCACCAGTCCAAGAGAGGGTGAGCAGTCTCTGCTGGGGAGGGTGCCAAAGCTTCTTTCAGGTGCAGACTCCAGGGGGTTTTCCCTTGATGTTCCCGAATCAGGGCCCGAAGCAGGTCCGATGTCTTCAGGGGAGGGAGGAAGGAAAGAAGGGGAAACAGAAAAGCAGAAAAATGGCAAAAAGCAAGCAAAAAGCAGAAAGCAAGAGAGCAAAGCCAGCAAAGCAGCCTAAAGCTAGCAGCAAGCCAAAAGCAAGCAGCCGGGGGAGGGGCTCAGCTATAGACAAAACAAACTGGGAACATGGGAACAGGAAAAAAAAACAAACAAACAAAAAAACAAACCCACGATTTGGGATACAAAGCATGAAAATGTCCTGTCACCCCAGGACACTCCCTGTCTATGGAAAATGTTGCCAGATCATTCTGTCTTCTGCCATTTCCATTGGTAGAGTTGTCCAAGAGACATCTAGTAATCCTGTTTTTGGTTTTCTGATTTTTTTTTAAACTTCTAATTATTTTGGTATCATGACTATCCCTAAGATGACTGTTTTTTTCCCATGGGATATTCCAGCCCTTCACCACACGTAATTGGCAGACTCACTAGCAAATTATTTGTTTGTGCAAATGTCACTAAATGAAGAGTCATCTCCAAGACTGAACTGTTCAGGAGTTACTCTGGTAACTTCTTTTTAGCCTTATAATTTCAGTACTTCCTAACAATCAGTAGTCAAGTCCGCTATCTCTTTTATAGTTCTGGTGTAAATTTCCACTTTCAGCAGCTGAATTAATAACTTCCCATATGGTAGCATATCGAATGCTTCAGTGAAGTCCAGTGGATTACATTTTCTGTGTTTTTTTTTTTTGTGTAGGAAAGGAATCACCTTATCAGATAAGATGAAATATGCTAGCTGTCTGAAACATGTTTATAAGTTTGGCTGAAGAGCTAAAGGGACTATACTACCATCTGTGAGATTATGACCTACTGATTTGGGAAAATTCTTTCTGATTTTTGGATAAGAACTGTGCTCAAGTAGAATATTTTGCATTTTCATTGTTGCTATTGCCTAAACATTACATGTAATCTGCTTTTACTACGTTGTTGAAATTTTACCCTTACTAATATTGGTTATCTCCTTGAGTTGATTTTCATGGAGTTTTAAAATTTGGATATCTACTGGCAATATGATAGTAACTATTAGCTGAATGGAGGAAAAATATGCAAAATTTTTAGAACGGCTTCCTTTAGTTTACTGTGCAGTGAGAAAAAGTCTTTATTATTATTACTTGAACTATAAAATAACTACTAAAAACCACTTGGCTCCAATCTCATGGTTTAGCTTCTCTGATACCCTTTCTAAAAATTAGATTTGCAGTGTAGCTTTTCATTCACCTGATTGAGTCATCATACCACACAATTTACTGCTTAAGTGTTTATTAAGGGGCACAGTCTTCGCTTTCAGCCTTTTAACAGAGCATTTTAACAGGGAATATCAGTCTGTTAAGTCTCAGTAACAGAGAAAACTTCCACTGAAAAATTAAAAGAACTTATTTCCACTATGTATCTGGAAATCTTATTAGCTGCCTGCAATTATCAGCTTAGCAATAAATCAAATATCATACTACCTATTCTTTGAAAAACAGGGGCTTTTTTATGAGTCTGAACAAATTTATGTCCATGTAATGTAATGCAAATAAAGGAAATACTGCAAGTATATTGATCCTTTCTTCAACAACAACAACAAATAAAAAAAACAGGGAACATCCTATCACACTTCAAATGAACAAAATAAAAATTCCTGTAAATTAATGGCCACCAGGTAAATTATCTCTTACAGCAACAAACTCACAAACTGAATTCAAACCTGTGACTAGAAACAATTTTCAGTCTGTCCTGGTTTAGGACAAATTAGGGGAAAATCCCCACAACTCCCTCCCCCACCACCGGGTTCGGGAGGAATTTCCTCAGAGGAAAAGTGGAAAAAACTTGTTTATTAAGAAACAACAAAAAACCACTCCCCAACACAAGAAAAACAGTCCGAGATGACAACAAATGTTTTCACCAGTCCTAGAGAGGGTGAGCAGTCTCTGCTGGGGAGGGTGCCAAAGCTTCTCTCAGGTGCAGACTCCAGGGGGTTTTCCCTTGACGTTCCTGAATCAGGGCCCGAAGCAGGTCCGATGTCTTCAAGGGAAGGGGAGGAAGGAAAGAAGGGGAAAAACAAAAGCAGAAAAATGGCAAAAAGCAAGCAAAAAAAGCAGAAAGCAAGAGAGCAAAGCCAGCAAAGCGAGCCTAAGTTAGCAGCAAGCAAGCCAAAAGCAAGCAGCTGGGGGAGGGGCTCGGCTATAGACAAAAACTGAGAACATGGGAACAGAAACATACGATTGGGATACAAAGCATGAAAATGTCCTGTCACCCCAGGACACAGTCACAAATAAAATAATGCTTTGCTAATGCCATTGTGATACTGCTAATGTGCAAAACCCAACAATGATTTTCTGAAGAAGAAGGGAATCGTTTGCTATATTGTTGAAAATTACTCTGGATAAATTAGATATCAGTGATTATGTCTCTTGTTTTGTTTTTTTTTTTATCCATGATGAAGTGATATAGTGTTTTTCAAGCTGCCAAATCCCTTGTCAGATTTTCCAAAAACTTTCCATTTCTTTTTGAGTTACATTCTCAGTTTCATGGGAAAACAGTAATGGTTTGCCCAGAGAACTAAAACTGGATGCAATAGATTTATTCATGCAAAAACAGCCCTTAACTCTGTGTGTGCATCAGCTTCAGCAAAGGGAACATTGAAACTCCTTGTACACATGTTAAGTGTGAAAACCTATTTGGCTTTTGCAGAAGGTTCTCCCTACACCCACCTCTTGAGATTCAGAAGCTGACAGCTGTTTTGGTTTCTTGACCAAGTGTTTGGTTGAGATACAATCAGTAAAGAATATTATTCTTTATCATTTATTCCTAGTGGTAGTTTGCTAAATACAAAAGCACATGCACTTGTCCATATGACTAAATGCTAAAATAGTTAAATATTGAACCACAGAGAATCATTAAACATAAGCAGATGTAATATTTAGTGGTAGACCTGCATATTTCAGGCTGGCAGGTATCTTCTTGTGCGTATGTGTATGTATGTATGTTATGGGGAGGCAAATTGTGCTTCTCTGGACAGGTTCCTTGCGTACATCTGGCTTATTAAAATATCTTTATATGGTTACATGATTTATTTGGAAAGCATGGTTGAAACTAGTAAGTTTACAACTATGTGAATAATTCTTACCAGTTTCTGGATGGAGACAGTAAGCTTTGGAACTTAAACTAGACAATATTGCTGATCTGTGCTTACTTACAGGATATGTTTGTTTATTTTTAAGATTATTACATTCAGACAGCCTTCTATTTACTTATGCTATTTTGGTATTTTTGATGAGAGTCAAGAGAAATAAACCCAGGGTCTCTATGGATTATAGTTATGTACTGTTTTATACATGCTGGAAAGCCATAAGCCTTTGGGCTGAGATAAGTGCATAATAAACATGTATTTTATGAAATAATACCTTTAACACATGTTGCATTAAAAAAAAGAGGGGGAAGACAGTTCATCTCTGTCTGCCATAAGAGACTTCTATCAAAAATAAATTTAAAAGACCTACAGTTGCTCTCCCAGGTTTTGAAAAGAGATTATTTTACTTGACATTTCCATAAGGTATCAAGGAGCACTTTTGAGTCTGTTCAGTGAGCCTAATGGAACTGTGAGATCCAAATGCTAACAATCTGGCACTCATAGGGGAAAAAAGGAGATGTCAATAGGAACATGGAAAGGATGCTTTGTGCTTAAGACTTCATTTTGCTGTCAGTGATTGCCATTGATAAAACATTAGTTATTGCTGTATTTTGTGTTTGCAAAGGAGTAATGAAATTCAGTATTCCTGTACTATTATTTGGCAAGCATTTGATCAGTAGCCATTACTTCTTAACAGAGTGGCTGAAAAGATGGCCCACAGTTTCTTCCACTTTGAAATACCCACTGCTTCAGGTGCCAGCTCTGGATTTGCAAGTCTAACTTTCTCAGCTTTCCTCAGTATGTTAGAAAGCAGAAAGCCATGCCATTGTCACTGAGCAATAATTGATTACTGTTCCCTTTCTGATATCTGGATACTATGAACAAAATATCCTGTAGTAGCAATGTAATTATATATGGCACATAATAGCTTGCATGGTCACATATATAACTGCATCATTACAGCTGTAAGGGTGTTATTTTGCCTGGCTCCAATAAGGGTTAAAAAATATGTTGAATTTTATGTTATCAGGCATCTTAGCTACAATTCTTAAAAAAAGGTAGCTCAATTTTGTTTTTTGGAGCTTAGTTCCCCCTACAGATTCAGGTAAACCTCAGCACAGCTGTTTAAATAGAGATTTTCCTTTAAAGTACTTCTTTAGAAACACAACTTCTCCTCAAGGTGCTGGCTTAAATATTGCAGGAAAAAAACCAAGTCTTTCTGACCTTATTTGCTTTTGATATTTTATTTAACCTTTGGCAATAATATTTGCTCTATTTCTCTCCTGTCCCTCCCCTTTTGTTTTGAAATACTTTTAAGAAATACTAAGTTTTCAGGCAGATTTCCTGCCCTGTGGATAGATTTCTAATGAGTAACTCAAAAGATGATCTTTTCCTGAAAGGAAGGTGAAATTTTACTCTTCTGAATAAAAGTTTTCTTCAGATCACATAGCATGCCCTCCAACACTGTCAAAATAGAACCATAAAAAGTCATCCAAACTGTCCAAAAAATGAAGTTTGACATTTTATTGCCAAAAGAGAAAATACCGTACCAAAGCTGAGGATATTTTGTCTTTTGACTAATAGGCTTTTCTGAAATAATTCCCAGTTCCAAGTAGATGAATGTACTTTTCCTGTCTCACTCTTCTTCTCCTCTATGGAATGAGTTTCTAGGTCATACTACAGTATTTACAACAAATTCGGAATTAACAATTTAGTACTACAGTATTTACAACAAATTTCTGCACCTTCTTGGTGAGGAGATTTGCCATGAGAGTGCAGAGCAGCCTGGATAGGAGTGCGGCTGGCAACTTCCACAGGGCACAGTTACATATACATGAGCAAAAGATAATATTTTACCTGTATAGTTTTACTTCTAGATTTTAATTTGATATGCTTTCTAGTGGCCTGTCAGTATTTTCCCAGGGAAAGATGATAGTTTTTGCAGATATGTGTCTATTATTTGGAAAAACATACTTCTGTCAGCAAGAGTTTTAAGGCTGAGTGAATATTTCTTCACTGACAATGTTAGTTTTTGTGTGTCAGTTTCCAAAGTAGGCAGCTACACAGGTAATCCTAATGCAAAGGAGTATCCACACAGATCCACCCTCAGCTATAGCTCACACAGCTCTCTCCTACCAACAGATTACATTTGATGTAATTCTTTCTTAATTTTAGTGAATGTCAAGATTTTCCTTATTTTTTCTTTCATATTTGAAGTGACTCTGTGGTCTTATTGTTTGGTTCATCTGGATGTACAATTTTTCTGTTCGTTTGGGTTAGCAATCAAAATGCATGTCTTAAAAAAACAGAATTTGAGATGTGTACAAAAGCTATGGCCAGATGGTGTTGAGAAATCCAGAACTGTACACATCACCACTGCAACTGCATTCTGTGGATTTTTGGCAAGGTGATTTCAGAGTGGAAGACACTTTGAGCTTCAATCTAGGTTTTACAATTTGTGTATTTCTTCTGAAAGTGCCCTTTGATTGATGCACAGAAAATAGACACCATAACCTCTTTGTTTCTATTTGTTTCTTTATAGACTCCCTTTTCTCTTAAAGTAATTTTCACTGTTTTTATTATTTACCTCAGTGTTCTCCTGTCATCTTGATTCCTGACACTGCAGTTCTGCATGATTGAGCTCTGGAGCTTTATGCATGAGAATAACTGGAAACCACATTTTCCCAGGATATTGTTCCTACAGAAATATACATACCTATTCCATCCTCCTTTACTGTCGATCATCTTGCACCTTTTTTCATTTTCTTCTCCCCCCCCAGTAATTGCCAATTTTGATTTGGTTCCTTTCATGGGAAGGGAAAGGAGGAGGATCTCACTGGCCTTATATAAACATCTGTGCAGGAAAGCAGCAAAAAACTCTCCACATTTGTGTAGCTATCTATACCCCATTTCCCCTGATGTCAGCACTCTATCTTAGAAAGTTATTTCAGCTATACTGGTGAAGAGCAACTTGATTGCTTGATTGCCAGTATAATTACCTGCTGGACTAATATGTGCCTAAACTCATTAACTCCAGTTGGAAAATGTTATATATATAGACTATAGGTGTCAGATGTTTCAACATTTGGTGGTTGTGTTTAAAGCAGAAAAACCCCCACAACGCTACAGATTAAGACATATTCAAATGGCTGCCAAAATGCTTCATATGAATGACTGCTAGGTAGTGGTAGAAAATGTTGACAATATTTAGGAGTCAGAATTCAGAGAAGCTGGTTTAGCTCCTCATGCACTGTTTACATCCATGCAAGATGGATACTTCCTCCAAAACTTTTGGTTTGTCTGGGCCAAGGAAGCAGCAGGCCAAGACTGAGTAGTGATAGCCCCAGCAAGTATTTGCACATCAGCCCTGCACTGATGGCTCTGCTAGGAAGACCTGGATGAGGACAGCTGACCCCTCTTCCCCAGCAGTACCCTACTAGAAGGACCCCAGCTTTCAGCATCCAACCATTGCCTTTGTGATTGCATCATTTTCTTCCTCACTGAGTTTTAATCCCTTAGGACTGGAGAAACTTCACACTGTGTGCAGGCACGGGCTCAGTTTAAAAAGTCCATTCATTCCACGTTGTAATAACCTGCTCATGCCCTTGATGCTTCCAGTGAATGGAGAATTGGGACATTCAGTGACTAGTGAGGATGAAAGGAAATACTTCGCCTCGGCTGTGGAAGTACCAGCATCTGTTATATTTTTTTTAGCTGTTATCTTTGGCTGGGGACCTATAACCGATCTCATGGCTGAGACAGGGAACCATATGCAGAGAGAAACAAATTTTAACCCTCTCCTTGCCCATAGCTCATGAGTGCTCACTGCATGTGTTAATATGAGAGACATTAACACTTCCTTATCAAGAAATGTCACCCAAGCAAAGGATTTATTACTAAATACAGTATTTCTGGTGATGACCAGGAAGAGATGTTTTCTTTGTGTCCACACACAGCAGCAGTATGACCAAAAGATCTTATCCAAATTATTTGAGTGTCTGACATAAGGTATGGGTAGCTACACCTGCTTCTTTCCAGCTCTGGCTGTGGTTTCACCCAATGTTTTATCTACTCTGAGGACATTTATATCAATAGTATCCAATGACTAAACCTAGTTAAAGGAAATTTGGGTGAAAGGGGGATTTGTTAGTTTTGATGCTACATTGGTGGTTTAGGAGGTGGCCGAACCATTCAAAGTTGCTAAATTGGTAGTCCAAATGTTCTAGAAATAATAAAGTAAATGGTTTCCCAGAAGCCACTAAATTATTATAGTATTATGTTGATGTTGCAAATAATTTCTGAAATATGTGACTGTCCAATGGACTACAGAATTCAAAAATGAAAGCAAACAGTCAGGATTCTTTCCAGTCAGAGAGATCCAGAAGAATGTTTTATGGTGTACTCCCCCATGTTTATCATAAATGTTTATCATTTTCCCACACTATGTAAGCAAAAAAATGAAATCTACTCACCTTCAAATCACTTCACAGTTGTCAGTCGAGGAGTTTTCTTTAGCTTTAGCTTCTTAATATATAGCTGAAGCTAACACCCAGCTGTACCATAAGAGCTTCAAGAACTGATTTGGAACAAAAATGACAGGAGGGGGCAAAACCCAGAACAAAAACAAACCCTAAAGCTCTTTACAAGGCAAACCTAATTATCATTGATAGGTTGTTGTTTTTTTTTTCTACTGTAGTTTAAGATGAGCATTGCATGCTATTTTGAGGTGACTCCATACCACTCTGTCTTAAATGGTCAGGGAAAAAAAACGCCAAAGGCAAGCCAAAGAAAATATTAGTTTTGAAACTATGAACTGATATCCACAGTGAAGTAACTCCTTTGGCAACCACCTGCAGTTGTGCGTATCTTGTTCATGCTTACAGTGAATAGGGTAAGAAAAGATTTTTGGTAATTTGAATGAGAAGCAATGATATGAAACACACTGTAAGGAGGTTCCATGTGCAGTGGATTAAAAAGTAAACTTGTTATATTTCCAGTATCATGACTGACACATTCTTTGCCTTGACAGTCTAATCTCTGTTTGTACAAATGCCAGATAACTGGTTCTTGAAGGTTTGTAGCCCTTTGCTACCACTCACAGCTTCAAAAAAACTTCTAATGCTGTTAGATAAAGTTGTTTTATTTGGAGGATAATACTAGAAGTTCTCAATACACTTTCCCTTCATGTAGCTCTGGAAAATATCAATAAAATATTAAACATTATACAGCCTATGAAACTACTGTTAAATAAAGCATTACCCTATGCATCATACTATTATTTTTTGTTAATTCTTATGGGAAAATGTGCTTTCCAGGTGTGTCCTTAATAAAGCAATTGAGCACACTATGTGGCATGCCAAATTGCTTTTTGATGATCAAGCAGCATTTAGGAAATAAATTAGGCAGTTTCAAGTGGTACAAAAGAATCTTTCTCTCGACACTCCTAGTGTAATGTTAGAGTAGTAAATAGATGTGCCTGCCTTTCACATAGGCTGTCCATAGCCAGTTTCTGCTCACAAGACACTAACCACAGGGGAAAATGTTTTTTTAAACTTACATTTCAGTATCAGCCATATATGAAATTTAGCATCTCAAAAAAAAGATTTCTTCAAATGCTATAGGTATTGAGGATTCAGGAGGAGGAAATATGCAGAATCTGAAGAAAAACAAAGTATCAACCATGAAAATAGGCTAAGTAGCTAGTTTCTGCTTCTCCATTTCATTTTGCACAGGCAGAGGAAATAAGGTGTTCTGCTTAATGTTGCCAAGGTTTCCTCTTTGAAGATCCTT
Source organism: Prinia subflava (assembly GCF_021018805.1). NCBI lineage: Eukaryota > Metazoa > Chordata > Aves > Passeriformes > Cisticolidae > Prinia > Prinia subflava. The sequence goes on from NW_026960612.1 coordinate 774,082, forward strand.
TCAAAAGAGTTTGATTCTTTGCTGAACTTTTGAGTTGGAGTTTCCCAGCTTTTTCCTCATTTCTTGCCTTCCATCCTCCCTGCTCAAGAGAAGTTGAAGAAATTAAATCTGTTTTCTCCAAAACTTAATTCAAGGTTTTCAAGACTGATTTTTTTCAAGGATGCATTAAGGTAGGACACATTTAGCTTTGGCTAAAATGATTGATTCAGCTGCCAACCAAGCTCCTGAGGAGGGTGATCTTTTGAGAAGGTATTGTACATAAATAATGAAAGCAGAACTAGCAAACATTTTCTCTGCTGACACCCCAGCAGTCTGGTAGAGAAGACAAACGGCTGTATTGAAGCCCAGACAAGTCAGGGGCAAGATAGAGACAGAGTCTCTGGATAGAAAGAATATTGTCTAATTCCTCCTAATGGCTATTTTTAAATGGCAGGAAATTTTAATGTGCTTTTGTAATTCAGCAAGGGAAAGAGGCTGCTGTGTAGAGGTATCAGTGACAACATGTTATTGCAAATCCTTTCTGTCCTTTCCATTTTAAATGACTTTTATAAATGGGTCTATGTAATTAAAAAGATTCCCTGAGGAATTGAGAATGAAGGCTCAGGTTGAGCCTAAAAAGGTACTGAACACCATTTGAAATCAATCACAGTTAGGTATGTACATTTTCTTGAATTCTCAATGGTGCCCCATCCTGATTAGTCCAAAAATTGTGTCAAGGGAGCAGACAAGGGTTTAATTTCAGCTTATATTAAAGTTAAATGAATAACATAACTACTATTTTCAGCTATGTTTGTTCCCTTTGTTCTCTCTGCTAATACACAGCTCAGCTAAGCCTTAGGATTAAATAAGTGATCCATAGTAGTAATTAAGAGATTTATAAATCATTCTGTATGATCAAGCCATTCATAGCTTTCCTGACATATACAGGAAGGCAAGTGCAGTTGCCAGAAATGTATTACAAGTGTAATGAAAGCAAATAGCCCAAAATGCTGAGAAATCAAACAAAGGGTTATTAAAAAAAAACTTCATTCGTGTTTCCAAAAAAAGTAATTATTGGCACAGTTCCTTGTAGTGGTGTGTTAATGAGTTCTTTATATTTTCTAAATTTTTCTAAGTTCTTTGTTAGATGGTTTGTTCCTTGAATCCCCGTTTTGCCTTCCTGATAGCTGCCCCTGGAACCCCCGAGTAACTGTTAGGTGTCAATGCTTTCCCCTCTCCTTCCTGGAGCCTGCCTGTCATCTTGGAGCCCTGCCTCAGAGCTGGAAAGTTCTGAGGGCCTTCGAGTGATAGGTTAGGTTCAGGGAAAATGCCCTCCTCTCCCTTATGTGTTGTCCTGGTTTGTATCAGTCACCTTCCTAGCCTCTCCTGTATTGAACCCAACTGGTTGTACCCTTCTCACCACCCTCTGTACTGCCCCCCAATAAAGGGGGCTCCCCAAAAGCCAAAATTGGCTCTGTCTGAGCAGTCTTTGGATGGTAGGGAGGCTCCTCCTGACCCGCTCAATAAACCCCTTGGATTTACTCGACCAGCTCCTCCCTTCATTCTCTGCCACTGTCTGCCCGTCGCCACCTGTGCCCTCGACGTTTCATCGGTGCCAAGACCCACATAATTGGCTTGGCTTGCGCTGCTTGTCAGCTGTACCTGCTGCTTGCCGTGGTTACATTCTTTCAACCTCTCATTATTTTATAGCACTTCATCTTCACAGTAATTTTCTTTCTAAAATGTCAATAAACCCTTAACCCTTGAACCAAACCTCATTCCCCTCCACGAATCTTTTTCTGCAACTATTTTCTGTTCATGTTGTTGTTACTTTTGATCACTGAAGTCTTTTCAGTTCTGCATTGAGTTTTTGCTGGGTTTCCTTTTATCTTTCACAGGAAAGATGACCTGTGACACAAGGACATTTGATAACAGTACTGAAGTGCTGCGCCTCAGCTGCTGCAACTGACCTCTCTAGGACTTTCTGCCCTCTGGATCTCTCAGGGTTAGTGTTTCCCTGAGATTCTCCTTGGGGTTGCTGGCCCACAAGGTAATAAGGGTTCCCCCAAGGTTGCTGTTCCCTGGGAGTTTCCTCTGGGTTGCTGTTCCCAGAGGTAATAAGGTTTTCAGCCTTCTCTTTGCCCTAAGTGTTTCACACCAGAGGTAGAGACGACAAGCTGAGTCCGCCGGTGCACATTTCCAAGGTTGTTTATTCTTCATTATCTCAGTCCTTTTTCAACTCTGTTAGGCCTCCCTGGCAGGGTACCTTATCTTAGTTCTTTCTCAGCTTTGCAAGGCATCTCCGCAGAGCAGGACACGCGGCAGACTGGGCGGATCAGAGAGCCCCGTACCTTATGTACAGTACCCCTGACCCAACCACTGTCTGAGACGTATTTTTTATTTACAAAATTTTACCAATACCTACTACCTATACTAACATGTCAGTTCTACTCTAAGCCAATCTCTAAAACCCAACTCAGCACAAGATGGGGGACGAGAGCAAGAACTAGGAGGACAGGGGCCACTCCCCAATTCCTCCATCTTGTCTCTTCAGCCCCATATGCTAAGAATCCTAATTTCTATATTTATATTCTATAATAAACCATCCACTACTTATTTTAAATTCTTTGGATTTGTGATTCTTCCTGCATGTGAGTGTTCACTCCCATGGGCAGGAATCAGAGTCAGTGTCCTCCTGGGATCTGTGTGGGTCTAACTGACCCCACTGAACAGATCCCAGACCCCCCTGTCCGGTCTCCAAACCTTCCAGGGTGGCCAGAGGGATGTTCTAGACTCCAACATGGATCATTGTTAAATCAGTCTCTATATACTCAAAGTGTTTATATATCAGAGATGTATTTAAGGAAACACTTAGAATGCACTGAAATAAACAGGAATCCTAGCATTTATTTCAAGCTGTTGCAGGCTTCATCTCACATTTCCCTAACAGACTGTCTACTTGATTTTTTTTAGTGCTCAGTAGAAATGAGAAATGATCATTCAGTTCTGCTTACTTCTACATTCCATGCAGTTACTTTGATTTAAATTCTGAAGCTGGGTTAGATGTAGAATAAACCTGAAACAGTCTGAAAATTATAACAGTTTATCTTTTTTTTAAAATGCAGATATGTGAATTAATAACCAAAAATAAAACTAGATTTGAACTCATAGATTAAAACTAATTTCCTGTGTTGTTTTTAGAGTATGTGAAATTGCTCTGATAACACAGCTGAGAAGCTCATTAAATATGTTTGGTCATGTAAAAATGAACCTCTTTGTCCAGATGGGAAAGGCAACACCAGGGAAGTTGACCCTTATTATAGGTAAGTAATTCTACCTTTTGTTAAAATGAATGCATGCAAAGCAACATTTCTCCATATGAGTGTCTTCCTGTTTGCCTAATTAGAGAGATTGTCACTAATGATGGTAATGACTGTCAACACACAAATTGTATGGACAGGTTTATGGCACCATGATGGGAATTGCCTGTTTACAATCAAATATTTTCAATAAGTAATTTTTACATGGGTGAAATCCTGTTGCTATAAATGCTGACAGGTATATAGCAGTGCAAAAATTAGTTAGTGAGGGGGACATTATGATTTTATTATTTTTTACATTAGTTATGACATATATATTTATATTTTTATATTACATATAATATTACAATCTTAGTGTCACTCTAGCATTCAGGTGAGTTGTACTAACACACTTCTCTATTTTTGGTTTGAATTATTAATACAGTCCCTGTACAATACAAGCTGCGCGCTAAATAATTGCACTCTTTCATGGGTGACTTTCAGTTTTCAGCATCAAATTTGGAAAGAAAATTTCTTAATTTGATCTTTTCTGGGTTTTGAGTATGTACTTTGTGCATTGCACAATATGGCATTCAATTGCAATCACATAAGGATACATTTCTACAAGAGCTTTTAACATGGTAATCTCAGTATGTTTCAGAGTTGGTAATTGAATAAACATAAGGAATTCTTTATTCTGCTTCAAAGCTTCTGAACATTTTGGATCTATGTTTTGAGCTGCAAATATCATGGAAACAAGTTCTGCAATGGTACTTATTATTGTGAGATTCTAATTGTTGTCAGGCTGGAGACAGTATGAGAATTGTATTTTGGCATTTTTCCATCTGACTCTGCTAAAACGAAAAATCCAGAAATGCACAGAAATCAAAATTAATCTGACGAATTCACAGGTTTTGATATATTTTGAGTCCTCGCTGGAAGGTGTGGTAGAGGGAAGGCCTCTTGCTTCAGTTACTTACAGCCATCCTGATGAATTTCTAATGGAGACCAGCTATGACCTACAGAATATTCCCTCCATAACCACTGATCTCTACACAGGTTGGAAGGAAGCTCCAGGATAAAGAGCACTGGCTTTAAAGTAATTAAAAATTTTTATAACTTAATCCAATAGGTCTCCAAATTTACAGTATTACCAGCTAGCAGTGTGCTGCATTGGCAAAGACAGTTATCACCCTCTTCTGAACTTCACAGAACAGTTAAATGTTTTTTGAAACAAAAGAGTTAACTGTCCTTTGAGAGCACATACATTAGGATTTTCTTTTAAGCACTGTTGCAATATCCGAAACTGCTCAGATATTGAGAAAAGGACATTGCCCAAATAACATTGAGGTGAATTTTTCTAAAGCTTTGGGTGGTCTTTGGATTCATTAGTGTGCTGCATTCCAAAATTCCTGGCAAATTTCTTCCAGAACTCTTTGTGTCATTCAGTACTTTCAATGCATCTATATACTTTGATGGCTCCATTAAAAATTACTGTCACTGAGGAAAGAAACAATACTTGTGAGCCCTACAATTAAAATTGTACTAAATAATTGAATGTTTAATACTTGATTTAAAAAAAAAAAAAGTTTACAAGTTTGAGTGAATATTGCTGAATGAGATAGTCTCAGAAATAAATAGCTTATGAGGAATAGAAAATTGGAACAACCATACCATAGCAACCACACTGGTATACATTTCTGATTTGTTAACTACTCTTTGGCCAGCTTTGATAACAGCAGTGGAGAATTACAGTAAAAGCTTTGCCAAAGACCCTAAAACTACAATTTGTGTCAAGTAATTTTTGTGTGTTAATGGTGTTTTCTTATTTTTTTCCTAAATGTTTTTTTCCTAAAAAGGAAAGAAAAAAAAAGAAAACTCACCCCTGTGCTTATTAAAATCTTAGTTTCCTCTGCTTCAGGAAGGTGACAGGCAGCAAACCACTTCTAAATCAAGCTGCAAGCCAGTACTGCAAAAAACAGAGTTTATTGGTACCAGACATTTGTAAATAAGTAATTGACACTCATGCTATAACAATAAGCAATTCCAAAAAAACCCAGGGAGCTGCCAGAACAAACAAATTTGCAGTGAGCTCTATCCAGTGTTATATCCATCAGGGTGTCATGGGTTGGCACTGGCCAGATGTTAATGCACCCATGAATATATGTTTTTTCTCTAATAACTACTGTGGGATGTGATCAGGAACAGAGCAGAGCAGGCTTAAATCTTGAAAACAAAAAAACCCTAAAACTTTATTACATTACATAAGAACAGAGACAGAAAAACTCTTAAACACACACAGAGACAGAAATAAAAACTTCTCAGAACATCTCCCAGTTTCTACCCCACACACATTACTCTTTACAGACCAAACCTTTGGGTTTTAGATCAAACAATCACCACTCAAAAAAAAAAAAACAATCTTCAATTCAGCAAGGGAGAGAAGAGTCTCTCTCACACCACAGACTGTTCCTCAGAAAACACGGGTCCACCTCTTATGTGTTTCTATGTCACCCGTGGCACCGCCCGGAGAAGTCTGCCAGGGTGACTCTCTCTTTTTCCTATGTCCAGCGCTCTCACCGCTGTCCATAGTCTAAAGCTGCATACAAGGCTCTGTTAAGGATACTTGCATGCCGAGCTCTCCCCCTTTTTACCCAGGGGCCGAGGTTCTGAGAGCAGGTCTCCCCTGAGGGCAGAGGGCGCTACCACACCCTCCCCCTCTCTTCTCTGCTCGCTCCACTCTTCAAGTGCCAGTCACTGTAGCAAAAGCAGGGGCAGCTGTATCTACCCAAAATGCAGTTTATGTTCAAAAGAGACTTAAGTTCAGTCTATGGCTGACATTATGCAAGAAAAGTCTAGCTCAGAAGGCTACTCTTTTCATTCTTTGCCCATCAGGTTCCTTCTAATCGTGCTTTATCATCTCGGTCTCAGGCTGTTTTTCTTTCTCTTCTGAAACCACTAGCCATGAGAATCAATGTCTGGGAAAAAAGTTTCCTTCTGCCAAACAAAGGTTAACAGTTTCTAGCTCTCGGCAGGGTGCAGGCTCAGGCACTCCCAGGCTCGGCAACTCCCACGTGGCTGAGCACCTTCTCCCGGAGTTTGGGGGGGGAGGGAGGTGAGCACACACGGAAGGCACTTCTACAGTTTTCTACCCCTCCATCCTGGCTGGGGCAGCTCAGTTCCAGAGTCCTGTCTACTCTCTTCTCCCCCTTGGGGCTCCGGCTTACCTGAGCCCGACCACGTGTTTCCCCTCCCCCACCCAGCCTCGTGGCTGGGCAGGGGAAGGAGGCCTGAGACGTCTCTCCGCTTAAACTAGAATCTAAAAGAGGCCGAACCCCCCTGGAGTCCTGCTTTTAACTCTTTGTGTCCTCAGAAGCGTGTCTAAACTTCCGAGTGACCAATCTAGGTGCCAGCAGAAAAGCTGATCACTGATTGGCCTACTCACCTCCCCCTAGAAAAATTGACCTCCCCCCGCAACCACGACACAGGGTCAGTCCCATCAGTGGTGGTCAAAATAACAGCTCTGAGACCAGCTGGAGTTCTCTGTAAAGAGCAATCTCCTGCTTTTGCCTCTTCTGTCCTTTTGAACAGACTTTCAGTGGGATCCCTAGGCACAGGCAGGCTCTGAGCTATAGCAGCATTATCCAAACATTGTGCCTGAGTCCAAAGCCTCTAGAACTACTGGGATTTGGATACACAGAAGACCAAGGTGAGAGGCACACTATTTCCAGGGGAAATAGGCTCAACACGTCAGCTTTTGAGGGACCTGAGTCACTAAAACATGCCTCCTCTCTTTGGGTCAGTATTGTGGGGTTGTGGTTCAGGAGCAAAGACAGAGCATTTGCCCTTCCCCTGCTCTTAATTATTGTGTGGAATACCATTAATGTTCACAGTGTTTGCAATAGCATCTAACTACATTTTGAGGTAGCTTGTCCCCTGTACCCACCATTTCAAGCTTTGGGCTGGTTCCCACCCTTGCCACTCTCAGCTTTTTACGGTGCTTTCCCCTTACCGTCTTGCATTTTTTTTGCCACAAGAAGGGCTGTGTAAAGCTGGCAGAGCCATGAGAGGGCTGCAGCTGACATCTGAGGCTTCTCAGTAACTCATAGAAGCCATGTAAAGTTGAACCTAAACAAATGGTAAGAATAGATACGGGGTCTGTGTTGTACTGTAAACACTTTTTGGTAGTGGCAAGCATGTGAAAAACTGTATTAGCTGATAAGGCACTTGAGCTGAAAGTCTATCTCAGTGAAACACTAGGATTTAAATGAGGGAGAACAGACCATGAAGCTAACTCTGTTTCTTCACTCCTGTGTAATGCAGCAAAAGCAATATCATACCTCAGACTGGTGAGCATGGTAAGAAACCATAACTTTATTATTACTGTGATTTAGAAACAAAATTAATGATTCCTTTCTGTACACTGTGCCCAGAACAAGAGAGAAATCCAAAACAACTGCTTTCCCTTTATCAGAGACTACAGGTAAGGTTGCTTGGGTGAGGAGGAAGTGTTTGTTTTTTCTCCCTCACTGTGGGCAGTTATTTTCAGAACATGTGACTGACAATCCAAAGAACAAGGTTTCTTTATTTTTTAGAAACATGGTCTTGATATTACATAATTTTCTTAGCAAATAAGTTTTTGAAAGTTAGAGGATAGATCTTTAAACTCCTAAAAGCCTGAGCTTAGACACTGTTATATGAGTTCCTCCTGGTTTTGACTTCCAGGACCTCTTTCTTAAATGGCTTTCCTAGAAGGAAAGCAAACTGGAAGGGATGAAAAATACAAATTGTCTTTGATAGCAGTTACTTTTGCTAGTGGGGGTGATGATGCAGAGCTCTAAAGTGAAAGCAGAGAGATCTGGTGGCAAGCAATAGTTTAGGTATGTCTCTTCTCAGCCTCTGCCCAAGATCTTTTATGGTGTTTGGTGAGGGCTTTTTTGCTGTTGCTGAGACAATGAGCTGGAAAGTCAGAATATGCAGAAGATGGCTTAAATGTCAGTGAATTCTGGCTTAGGTGTCAGATGCTGGATGTATTGTTGTCAGATGCTGTTGAAAGTGTTGTTATAGAAGCAGATAAATCTATTTAATCATTTTCATTTAAAAACTGTTTAAAATCATAAATACCAAGGTTGCAAACAGGTTGCAAACAACACGAGACAAAGCAAATAGTACAGTAACAGATACACATCTACATTTATACTGTAAATCAAATATACATAGTTATAGAGTAGAAATCCATTATTTTTAGAAAAGTTAATAAGTACTTCCAAAGGGATGTTGCATTGCTGAGGCTATTCTAGGCTAATAGGAAAATGATTTGAATTTTTCAGCAATAACATCTTGTATACTTCTGCCATGACAGCAGATTTCTGAAACGTTACTGAACCAAACTAATTCTTAATTCCTGTGATGAGGGACACAGTGAGTGAGAGCAATTATCCCCAAATTTAGCTGTTCTTTTATTGTCAGACTGATGTATATTTCCACAAAACACTGAGTGACTGTCTTCTAAACAACCAAAGTTCAGTCTTACAAAACTGCTTGCATGCTACTCCGTTCAGCTATGTGGCTCAGTATTTGTGGTGTGCAAGGAACTGCCTGTGCCTATTGTTTTTGTTCCCAGATTAAATCTCTGAAGGCTTTGGCAGTCTCTGTTGAAGTCACTGGGCTCTGAAAATGCTCACAACATTATTATGTTGATGTTAAAAGTGTTGGAATTTTCAAAGGCCTACCAACCAAATATTGCAAATGACAGTAGCTAAACCTTTTCATTAAATACAATCACTCATGTGACTTGGAGACCATTCCATCCCTCAAATGTACATGAGTTGGAGCAAAGTTTATCCAGAAACAACTAACAGGGATATCAAGACCATTGCTCAGTAACCACAGCCATTATTTTGCAATATTTATTGTGCTCTGCAGGAGGTTTCCTGGGATCAAAACTTGGCTGGTTTTATTAACAGTATTCGCAGTTATGTCATATGGATTGTTTCAAGTTATTAGAGCTGAATGCTGTAAGTGGTCATTTCAGGATTGCTAGTTATAGATTTTGCAGGAGTGCATTTGCATGCTATAGCCTCTAACAAAATGCTGTGTAATTTGAATACCACCTTTATCCGTCATGAGTCCCTCTGGTATGTATCACTATCCAGGAAATGTCTGGATACCTTTCCTACTTAACCTGGTTGATTTTTACATTACACAACCTGGTGCATTATTTTCAAAGGGTATTCTTGAGTGTTTAGGTGCAAACTGACCCAAGAGAAGCATACAGGTAGTTGTCACTTCAACCAGTTTTGTAGAAATGATGTATGGGGATTTTAAGATGACCTTCATGTTTTTTACCAAAACTCAGCCTACACACAGACACAAGTACAATCAGATGTTTTTACTTGCATAGCTAAGATATATGATTTTTTTTTCAAGTGATTTGCATGTCTTTCTGCAAAGAACTATTTTTAAACAGCAGGTAAGGAAAAGAATATAGGCAAAATATTTGGGGAGGAATGTGAAAGGAAATTTAATATATTATACATTTTTCTACATTAAAGTCAACAGGCTGCAAATATATTTTGCTACAAAGCTTTGTGTAAGAAATATCTGTATAAGAAAATACATCTCATTGAACATTTCCTGTAAATAAATTATCCCAAATAACTGTGTTTTGCAAGAGCAAAATGGTGAGTAGGCCAATAAGAAGAGCTGAAAAATGCTGGGACCCCATTTCTGCAACCCCCCTGCTCATGTTGGGAATAATTTTCTTTTATATGTAGTGAAAATGAGAGCACTTGAGTTCTTCTTTTGAGTATGTGCTGTGTCAGTGTAAATAAAACTAGAAAAATTGTTTCTTGGACTTTTTTAGTATCTTGAAATTTCTGAGCCTTATTCCTGTTCCAGTGACATGGGAAAATGCTGGAGTTAGAAGAGTTGTTTCCAGTAGGGAAAGAGGTGTGTGAAATGCTCTTTTGCTTTAGACTCTAATGAAAAATAAGGGCAATGAAGCTGAGGTCTGTGTTCTAGTTAGGAAGGCTGAGTCAAGTGGTGTAGCTAAGCTAAAGCTTTAAAGCATCCCATTGGAGGAAAAATGTGTCAGGTAATGGTGATGGTCTTCAAATTTAAACTACATACTGGCCTACCCATGTTGTGCAGAACTGAATAAACAGAAAAGTCTGTTGTATTATAGAACATGAAAATTGGTAATTATAAATGGGTAATTACAATTTAGCAGTAGGTCAATTATAGAATCAGACTTCTTTAAAGTAATATCAGTCTCTTTACCAAAGTTTATACAAAGGAATATTTGCAAATAAGTAAATTTTTAAAAGTTTGAAAAGACCTGGGAGACAAGTCAAGGGACAGAGGCTGTCCCTTTTTTTTTAACCAGTACACCAACAATGTAGGGTTGGCAGCTGTTTCCACAGTCTATATATTTCTATCATTCCTGGCAGAACACTCCAGAGTGAGAGGACATCAGTTTCAGGCTGAATACATGCTGGAGTCTGGTATGCTGTGACATCACATGATGTTTAACAAGTCATTTGTGGTCATGCCCTCTTCTTACATCCTCTTCTGTAGGAGACAAGGTGCTCACAAGACCCAACTCCTCTTCCTTTGCTGTCTCGAGAATAAATCCATTATATTGCTGCAGAGTACCATAAAATGTAAAAATTTGAGTTTGTAGCAGTATGCTTGAAACACCTCAACAAATGCTGAGGTGTTATATATATATTATAACGGCAACAGAGAAACAACTTCAAAGCTCTTCATGTTAAGCACTTCAGCACTCTGCTATTTCTTTTGGAAATGTCTATAATGCAAGAATGCTTAGGCAAGGAAAGTATATTTAAGACTAATGAGGAACTGCCTGTATAGTATATAATTCTGGATTCAGCATGCACACATATTTGCTTCATCTGTTCAACCCAACGTATCTTAGCAGTAAACGGAGGCAAATATAAGTGATCAAGTGCCTCACTATGACATTGAACTACATAAGGCATTTCAATTTACCCATGTATAGGAAACAAAACCCTGTTTAAATGCCTCCTCTTAGATAAACTGCTGCTCTCTTGAAATTTTGAGATGGACACTTTTCACCTTCTTCATAAGGGCCTGCAAAACACAGCACTCTTGTCCTGCAGGAGTGCTTCCTTGCTGAAGTGTCAGCCCTGAATAACGAGGGCATGTGGACATTCACAGTAACTTTATTTCCATTTCTCACACCTGCAAGGTGGCCAATAATGTGTTGACAGATGAGTCTTCCTGGTATGCACTGCTTCCTATAGAAGTACAATGTATACAGTTTCTGTAGAAAATCCTCACCATGCTGAAGACCCACTGTAGCCCTAACACTGAACCCCTGAAACATCATGGGACAACACAGCAAGGCAAGTGACATTCATTTCCACTCTACTTGTTTGCATACTAGCATTTTCCACAAACTGTAGAATTATTTACAGGAGAACTGCGCGGTAGGTGAACTCCAGCTACACTTGTGTTTACCACCAGCTCAAAAAGAAATGTATTTGGTGTGACTTATACTCTGTTACTTTAGCCATTCCACTTTCATTTGCAGTCTCCTTTTTCCACCATGCCATAATGCATTAAACACATAAAGCCACAGTCACTTACTACTATCTTCCCAATTCTCATTCAGATCTTCTGGCACACATGAAGTCTTGATTTAGAAGAGGAGGTCGCATCTTTCCATACTTTACAAGACAAACCCTTGGCACAGTCACATCGTTGGAAAATCTCCAGTCCATGGGACCCTTTCTTGTGCTGTTTGGTGCACACCTCTCCCTGATGCAACACAGGCTTGCAAATTTTGGTCCAGAAATGGCGAGCACAGCAGTGTCCCTCAATACAGTCTGATGATCGTAGGCAGGGGCCACCTTTGTGTCCTAAAAAGAGCAACCACATTATTTTATCTCATGGGAAAATGTGGAAGTACAGATTCAGTACAGACTTATGCAAATGAAACTGAGAAAAAGGAGAAATGATATTTCTACCTGTGGCTATTTGAAGGATGTAAACACAAGAGAAGATATTAATTAGGAAGGTTCAAGGAGGTAATGCACAAGACTTGCCATGAGACTTAGTGAGGAGAAATTCTGCTACAGGATTGTAAGCAGAATTACAAGTGTTCAGTTACATGGCTGTTACAAGAGAAGGATGTCTGCAATCTTGCACAACTGATAAAATGATTGTCAGTCCACATCTGATACAGAGAAGAAAGCAGATGCTGTTTCAATCACAGGAACTGTCAGTTGACATTACATCACTTTCTGAGTCATGCTGTGAACTCTCACAATAGACATTAATTTTCTGTGAAATTACTGCCTATTTCTGGTTTCCACTGCTCTATCTTAACAGCACTAACATGATTCATGACATGAAGGAACAAAGAAGTCCAGTCCAAATGTGACCTTACCTTTTACGTGTGACAGCTTAGAGTGGGACCTCCCCAGGTTGTGCCATCCCAAATCCTTGCTTGGATAATGACCATTCTTCTTGTTGCGTGGCCCTTCTAGAGCAGGGATGTGTGGAGTAAGGATGCTTTCAGTTACCGGTATACAAATACCTGCAAGGAAAAGACAGCCACTCAAAGATTTGAATAAGAGGAAAAACAGCTGAGAGACATGCACTGACCAGGTCAGGACAATGAAAGCACTGGGGTTAGGCCTCAATGATGCTCAGCTCTAATCACACATTCACCTCTGGATCCTGGCACTTAGCCTCACCACAGCTCTGCTACACTCACTGTCAGTGTCTCTCTCACTCTGGCTTTATGGTCTGAGCCCCTGGAGAGCTCCTAACAGCCATCTCTCTCCAGTCTCCATGGGAATGCAAACAGTATGGTTATAACCCTCCCCAGGGAGAGTAGATTCAGGATTCATTAAGTCTCTGTTGCGTCCTTAAAATATGACTTCTGTGCAGTTTTCCAGCGAATCAAACCACACTGAATGTAGAGCTGTGATTTTAGGCAGCAGCATTTTTGTGTTTCTCCACCACAAACTATAAGACTGGTAGTACCTGAGCCCTAAACATAGAAATACTATTAGAGATAATTAGGCAGAGCGGAATGAAGTAGACAATAAAGTTTTCTTGGCTTAGAAAAAGAACTGCTACCACCCAGGAAAAAATACTGTTGATGGGCACACTCATAGAAACAGATGATGTCAAAAGGCTGATTTTCTGCAGAACAGCCCAGAGCTGGCAGCTGTACTGTTGTTGCAGCGATTCCTGGGGCAGCACATCCCGTCCCGGTGGCAGCGCTTCTTCTTCCTCTAGCACATCATGCACACAGACATGGCCTGGTGAGGGCTGTGGCAGTACCGCCCAACTTCGCGTTCCTTGTCAATAGTGCAAGGATAGGCCTGATGGGGAAGAGAAAGGTTTACAGTGAGGCACTCCTTTGCACAAGGAATGGATGCACCCCATCAAAAAAAAAAAACCAACAACAACAAAAAAAATCAAACAAAAAAACCCCACACCCACAGAAAAACAAAAACAAAAACACAAAACAAACAAAAAACAGGAAAACAAACTACCACTGAAACCTCCAAAATAAAACAATAGCTGAGGTAACAATTCACAGGGCTAGGAGATGCAACCAGGGATACTCTACTGCAGCCACACAGCAATCTTCAAGCTCACACAACGACTGGTCGTTGCTTAAAAAATAAGAGATAGAACCTGCTTGCTAATGGTTTCATCTTTCCTTACCTCAAAAGTACATGGGCACAAGAGATTTCATATTTTCATGGATTCAGGGATCTGATTCATAGGCAAGAGCTTAAAACTCCACAATGGACAATCAACACAGATGAAAGCCAGTAAAAATACTGAAACACACCCTCCAATAGGTAACATTTAATTTTAAACTCAGACAAGGCATTTTTACTTTGAGAGTTGTCAGACACACTGGTTTATTATCAGTAAGCTCAGTGTTGTCACAGTGAGTATCTGCATCACACTCATTCAAATATCTGTAACTGCACCACTCATCCCTGGCCCACACCAGTGGGGCTCCTTGAAAGTGAACAAACATCACTGGTCAGCATTTCACTTTGATAACCTTTCATTCACTTACAGTCTTAGTATATTCCTTAAACTTGCCACCTGCTAAACAACACCCTATGATATGCAGCATGGAATATATTATAGAGCACAAAATATCTTGCACATATAATTCTCTGCAAGGGGATACAATTCTTCTATATTTATCAAAACCAGCATTACCTTACAGGAAAACAGACTTTAAAAAAAAAGTGAAAGCACTGCATTCTCCCATAAAGATAAAGAAAACTTTGTTCCTACAAAAGGAAAACAAAGAATTCTTAAAAGAGACAAAATAACATACACTGCTACATTTGAGGATGCTTTTTACTGACTCCCACACAGCTACAACTATGCTATCTGTTTGAATCTAATTTTACTGCCTATTAAATTAATTACAGATTTTTTTTCCATTCCTCAAAATTATTCTTGAGGAATTTGTTTAAATAAAAAAAGATGACAATAAATTTTGTGCACTTTCTGGAAAATTATGTTTACACTTACTCAACTAATTTTCTCCAGTATCTCAAATAAATCAAACTATTGCTTTTCAAAACAACTTTGCAATTAGTTGTTCACCCCAAACAAAAAGCTTAACTGACTAATTTCCAGTGTAGAATGATTAGTTTTCGGTAATCATATTTGAAATCAAGACTTACATTGCTCTCAGAAAAGAAAAACTTTAAGGCCTTTGAGAATTCACTTTGAAAATTGTTTCTTTAGATGGAGAAACTCTTATCTATCTTCATGCCATTCTGTTGAGAATCACATAAGAAACAAGAGGTCTTCTAAGAAAACCAAATTTCTCTCATGTCAGTAGTGGGAGGGGAAACAAGGCCATTTCTCATGTGACTTCATGAAATGTTTTCTTTGTCAAAGTTTACTTTACAGTACCAAAAGTGCTGGCTGGATATTTCCCAAGTGCTGTTGCCTCATTACTTCTGCCCTCCAAATATGTGCCTTTGAGAATTTTTCCAGGGTGCAGCTGTTTGGAGTAATCCAAAGTATGTGGAAGTCTTTTAGCCTTAAGAATGAACATTTCCTCAAGAGAATGAAATCAAAGAAGGCCAGATCTTTTAAGACAGAAGTACCAATAAGAGACAAATAGAAATACCTTTTTGGTACTCTTAAGGCATAAGCAGATTCTACTTATTCTAGCAAAGTGGAGCTAAAGTGCTCTTTCCTTAATCTCATCATTCCTGTCCCTCATTTTTCCAAAAATAATAAATAAAACTGACTTAAAATTATTATATAGTAACCATAAAAGTAAGACTTTCCTGATTTAAATGATACCTAAAGATCTTAGAATGCAAAAAAAAAAAAAAAAAAAGGCAATTTGGCAATTTTATATAGACCTTTGCCTGGTTATGCTGAGTTTGGAAAATACTAACTCAATTAGCTGGAGGAAATGCAAACAAAAAACAGATGGACTGGCTAAAACCTGGAGATGAAGGATGAAGGCATTTAAGACCCTTGTCTGTCATCAAGACCTTCATAACCGCATCTTTTTTCCAATATGGGCATGTGGCATACACCTGCAACTTGTCAGCAAGAAGCCTACTTGCAGTTTTATTTTGGTTCCTCAAATAGCTTCTTAAAAAAAGAGTTCCCTGATCTCGAATGGTGCTAATGAATGCTCTTGTATACCATATCTAGTGATTGTTTTATTTTTGGCTTTAAAGCTGAGTGACATGGAAAAGATATTTTAAGATATGCATCTAATTGTCTAATTGTCAGCTCTAAGCTCTGTCCTTGAGAATGGTAAAAGTAACAAAAGACAACTTCAAAAACTGAACCCATTCTTTCTTCCCAATATAGAGCCCATTTCTAAATAAAAATGATACTTTTGAATTATAATAGGCCAAAACTGACCTACCTAAGGCAAATGACTGCAGCACATCAAAAAATAAGTCTGTTACATGTAGCTTAGACAATAACTAGCAAGTCCACTCAAAAGACCAGCTACCAGCCAGCCATAAAAGAAACTCTCTTGCAAATGCCTGCTGCCATAAACTATTTTGATCTGCCAAAATCACTAACCACTGATAGCCTGGTGTCACGATCCAAGCAGGAATCGTGATAGGTTCGTGTGATCTCAGAGTGCAAAAAGTACTCGAGGGGACAAGAGTTTAATCATACAACAAATGCACCTTTATTGAGTGCCAACAACACTTGCGAGAGGGAATGAGAAAGGAAAAATAGGATACAGAGCGAGGAAAGGGGGGCAGGGGGATATAGCTACCAACGGCAGAGACGTCCTCGTGGCGTGGCGTCCGGCCAATGGATCCGTCTTCTGTCCGTGGGGAGATCTCAAAGTGTGAGTCACAGGGGGGAAGCTTTATAGTCATTTCAGAAGCGGGGGGCACCTGGCCAAGGCGGGCAGAAGCGGGAGGGAGCACCCGAAAGTCATTGTGAGGAGCCCCGTTGCTCTGGGAACCAGGTGCAACCGTTTAGATCGAGCAGGTCTGGGACAAGCAGGTCTGGGCCTGGTTACAGGTAAGCACAGGCTGTCCAGCCATCCATTGTCTTCGTACAAGTTCCCATGGGAGCCAGCTCCGGTCCAGTAGTCACACCTGCAGTTCAGTGCTTGGTACACACACACAGAGCGTGGGTTAGGCCCGAGCCCCTTGCACACAGTCCCTTCCTTGACAGAGGACCTTGACGAAGGTCGTGAGGCAAAACCAGGGACCCTCGGGCCCCGACTCTCACACCTGGCTATCAATCACAGGGACAAAAATGAAAAAAAAAAAAGCCTATATAGCCTTGTGTCTGTTTCCAAGTCACTAGACATTCATTAGAATAGGCATAATTCCTGCTCTCAGCAGAGTAATTGCTATTGCTGTGTAGCATTCATTATAGAAACATACAAATAAAAAAAAAATATTGTGTACTTAGCCTTGGCTAGCAGGAGGAAAATACATCCACAGTTATTCCTTTGTTGTCAGTTGAGTCAGTCTAGGTACACTTCTTTAAAATACAGGGTAAAGAAAACATACTTGTAAAAATGTGTATGTTAACTATAATCTATACATAAGTCAAGGTTTTCAAAATCTCCTACACCACACTGCCTGGAAAAGAGTCTTTATGTTCAGAGAATTGTAGAGAAGATCTCCTATATACAACACAAAGACACAGATCAGTCCCAGGTGGAGAGGGAAGAAGCAAGCTGTAAACCAGCTCTACTTCCCCAGCAATGATAACTAATTCTATTCTATTCTACATAATCCCTTCACGTTCTTCCACTATATATATATCATTTTCTAGTTGTAAATCTCCATCCACTAAACACAGCTCTGTTATCATGGGAAACCAGATGAAACTAAGATAAAATATGTAGCACTCCCTGAAGCTGCATTTAAACAATCTTATTTTTTTATCCCAGTTACAGGCAATCAAGTCACCCATAGCACGACATAAATTAGATTTGCCTGTGATAATGAGTCACATTTTCAGAATGTGTTGTCTGATTAAGAGCGTTGTTTGCTGACATGCTTTTTCCTCAGCCATTCCAATTAGTTTTGTATCCTTGTATAAAAGGTACTGTTGAGTACTTGTCCAAAACTGTACAACAAAGGGATTTTTGCAGTGTTGGAGGATTCAGGCTAGATGTTGAAATGGGTGTTGCTTGTTGTCTAGGTTTGGAAAGACAGGTATCTGTCAGGGAAAACTGGAGTCTCCCTTGGAACGGAGAATGTAAAAACCCCCTCCCTCCAAATTATTACAATTTTGCAATTAGGAGCTTTCAGGCAAAAAAAAAAAAAGGGAATAGGAATAACAGTTCTTTACTTGGAATATTAAAAAATACAAATGCAGTAATACAAAAAAACAAACAAGCAAACAAACAAAAGTCTTAGAAAACCCTGACGGAGTCAGGAATACGACCTGACACCCTGTTGTCAGGGTGTTGGAAGCAGTCCAAATAAGTCCTCCTGGAGTGACAGATGTGGTTCTGTTGGAGTAGACATGATCCTGTAGTGGCAGTGAGATGAGTCCAGTCTTCTGAGAATCCAGTGGAAAAGAGGATCTGGGGTCCCTGTGTCCCTATTTTATCTGGGTAGGGAATGGTTGGCTCCTCCCCACTGGGTGGTGCATCTCACAGTGGGAGGATGTAATGTGTCATGTCACTGGTGAGCCTTAATGGCCCATTTGCAGCAGATATCCCCCAGAGGGAGAGACAAAGTCGATGAAAGAGATAAACAGTGCCCTAGATGGTCTCTTATCAGAAGGCATCCACCCTCTTCCCCCCCTAGAGTTACAAGAGATAAAGAACAATCTCCCAAACAGTTTCAACAGATGAAAATAGAATACACATTTTTTGGTTACATTTTTCAACCCAAGACACTTGTGCTGTGCCAAAATGTCACCGGTATTGCCACCAAGACTAACCTTTACCAGTCAGGTCACAAAAAGAGATGTTAAACTTTTCTCTTGGAGACAGAGAATATTCCTTCCCTTCTGCATTTATATTCAAAGTTTCATGAATGCATCATAGAAATACTCAAGGAAAACTATGCCGAGGATAGAGGAGAAAAGTTGGAGATTTTTATGAACAAGTCCTTCCAAGCACTGAAGATCTTCCTTTTTTTATTAAATTCCCAGCAAGTCTGCGTAAGGAACTGACTGTCTACATTTTGTGACTGAATGAGTAATGTCATTCTCATGATTTGACAATCATGCAGCAGTGAGATTTATGTTTACCTTTGTCTTCCCCTTTTGACAGAGGGGGGTCTTAGCCCCTTTCCTCAGTGCAATGACACTTTCTTGATATTTTTGCTGGAGTCATTTGCTATCACACATATTTTATAGGCACCACAGAGTTTCACTGCAAGCTGTAGCAATATTAAGTGGTGAGAATGTTGTGCTAAGAAGTCAAACAGTTTGAGTGTCTCTGTCTGGCACTATAAAATGTAATGGAGAAGCACTCCAGGGGGAGAGTAAGACAGATGCTGTAATGTGCTGAAGGGTGAGGAGACTGATGGCAAACATACTTTGCTGGGCTTTGGGAGATAAGGTCTTGAATTTCATCATGGCCTCCAGCAAATATTTGAAGACAATATTCCCAGCCAGTGTCTTAGTCACCAAGCTCTCATCTGTTCATATTATGATGTCTCATTTGTTTTTATGCTGAAGTACCCCACACTGTACTAGCTAACCAGGTCCATGAAAGGCAAGAAGAGTCACTGGCATTTTTACCTAGGCTGTCATCACTTATCCAGCACAAGCAGTCGAGACTGCTGGCTTCAGACCCACCTTCAACGCTGAGAGGAGCTGTGCCTAAATAGGTGTTTTGATGGAACAGATATCAGTAGTGATTCCCCCAGAAGCAATTCACTTTTTTTTTTTTAAACACATCATAAAGTCCAAGTGCAGAGTCAGTCCTGACAGAAAATCATGGCTACTACCACTCCCAGCAGAAGAAACAGCATGGAGGTTGTCCATCAACCTTTCACTGCAGATGCCAAGCAGCACTCCATAAGACAGATGAAGTTTCACGTACTACAGAATGACAGTACCACTGCACTTACTGTTCTGCACACTCTACCAGATTTGGTCCATACAATCATCCCCTGATGACAGTGGGAACTGAGCGGGTGAAGAGGAGAAAAGCCACAACCATTTGTACAGCCAGAAAGTGAGAGCTCTCCAGAGCTACCAGGTCAGTTCTTCATCATCCTCTCTCACTTGGCAAAGAGGCAGTATCTATATTGCAAAGGTGAGACAAGGGACTCAAGGAAATGCACACATACATTATCCCAGGAACGCCCTTGCTTCCTAGGTACCCATATGTTAGAAAACAAATTTAGGCTCTTACTCAGTCTTGTACATACTATTCCTATTTATTAATATCCTGTGCAAATACCTGTGCCACTAGGCTGTGCTACCACATACTACAGACTACTTCTGCTGTCAAAAACTCTTCTATATCACATCTACACCATCTTTTATATTCATACAATGTCTGTGAGACAGGTTACCACAAATGAATTGGTACTGCAACTCAGTTTATTACTCACTTGTTACTTAAGGAAAAAAGGTTATTTTCCCTATTTCAATTCATCATACTTCTGTAAATTTAAAAATAATGACTGTGAGGGAGGTGGAAGTTGACCTCTCTATAGCCAATATGATGACTAGATGATCAAAATTGTCCTGAACTATAGGCAAGAGGACAGTTTCCAACCTCCACTTGAGAGATGAACAAAAGAGCTTTTTTGCCTTTAGTCTTGGGCATATTGCATAATATTCCAAAGCCATCAGGCACAATGAAGCAACCAACTGGCTCAATCATGGTGAGAGTCTCTCCTTCCCATCCTGCTTTGGACAGGACAGAATTATCTTTCAGAGCAAGGACTTGATCCCCATGGAACAAACATATGAAATAGCCACAGGGGTGCCATGTTTTTCTTTTCTCTTTCTCTGAAGAATTAGTAATCCAAATTAAAAGCATGCTAATAAATTAGGAAATACAAACATATGCTTTAACCAAATAGCCTGCTGTCAAGACTAACTACAAAGAATGCAAGTCATTGTTTGGCTCCCCAGTTGGGCCTGATTCTGAGTTGAGATCTCAATTTTGTTTTGGCTTTTAACAGATCAGCACTGGCGGGACAGTTGTATGCAACATATGGCCTATAGAGTCAAATTAATACATCACATGTGGGATTCGTCTCACTTGCCTCTTTGGAGACAGTGAAGATCCTTCCTATGAAGTCTGAGAGAAATCTTTACATGATCTCACAGGATACAAACCTTAGTAACAATGGAAATAAAAGCTCTTTATTCAGCATCACATGAATGCGATAAAGCAGAATGCAGGGGGTAAGAGGTAAAGCTTTTTAATAACCAACAAACAAAGCAAACTCAGCTCTTTGTGGGTTGTCTCTTTCTCTGCAAGGCAACTAAACTACTTACTGATAGCTTCTCAGGTATATCCAGAAAAATCCACCTTTGACAGACTTCAGCCTAACTTTCTCCTAGCTGCTAAGCAGACATGTAGGTTAAGATGTAGATGAGAAATGACCATTATTTACTACTATTTTATTATTAATCCCAAACAAGAAAAGAGTTTATCAACAGCCATCCAGAGTGATGTAGTTTTCCCACAGCACTGCTGATGTTTTTTCTATTCTTAGCTTAACATAGGCATAGATGATAGCGAGGGATCTTACTGTGTGCAAGCACAAAGCCATGGTTAATTAATCCCACAGAGGAAATCATGCTGTGCTCTCAGACAGCTCCAGACATGGATCCTGTCTCAGACTGAGAAACCAGAAACTCTCAGCTCTCAGTGACTGCTGTGGCACAGATCCTTCCTAAAACAAAAACTTACAGTAGTTGCAATTAAACAGATTTACTTCTTTCAGTTGCCATAGCAATTTTAATGATTCAATTTTTCTTACCAAACCTCCTTCTTGTTAAAATAATGTAACTCTCACCCATTTCTCTGCCAGACCTAAAGAGAAAAGTGCCATCTTCAGCGTCTAGATTAAGTACAAGCGCTTTCTTCTAAAGATAATTTATTTTTAACTCTTCAATTTAACACAAATCTGCTGTTACATGAGGTCTGATTCACAGAGTGCTACATCATGGATACATATACTGCAGCTTCCAAAGATCATTCCTTCAAACTATGTGGATAATGGTCCCAGAAGCCTGCATTATTAAACAATAAATATTCATGTTTCAAAGGAATTCTCAATCCACTGCTAGACCACCAGGGAAAGAACGTTTCTACAACCTGCAGTAGTCCAGCTCTCATGATTTGCTAGAGCCAAAGAAAACTCAGATCTTAACAACCAGAAAACAAACCTCACTGAGGTCCCTCTGAACCAACAGGCAAGAATCACAGGGGTCTTCTCATAAGTTTTCCATGTCCAAACAATAATGCCGTGGAAAACAACATCCTGTTCTGCAAGCACTAGGTAGTTGTTCAGGGAGCTGTGCTCAGGGGGAGTGTGTAGCTGCATCTGGTGGAAAGAGAGTCAAACACTTTGAAATAAACAGGAGAGCTGTGTTGCCCTATTTCACACAGCACTAGTCAGTGTGAGCACTGATTCTCCCAGTGCAGAGAGAAAAAAACCTGTAAATACTCTTCCTGAATAAGATCTCACTCCCATTGTGACCCTACGGGTCTCTCAGCCCATTTAATGAATTTCAACAAGCATTTTAGGTCTAGACTATCTAGATCATTCCAACCTGTTATTCCACAACTTATAAATCTACACTTTCTCTTACAGAAGTTTCCTTACCTACATTTTGTGTCCTACTGGAAAAAGGTGGTGTCTGTTTAAAGCTGGCCTTGGCTTCAGAAGGACATATGGAGGAAGGTAATCTGAAAGACCGCAAGTAGATCAGCAAAATTTCTGGGAGGATACTATTATCTCAGTTAATTCTGCCTTAATTTAGTGCATTTTACATGTGTCATTAAAGTATAAACCCAAATGTTTAATGCACTTAGGATAATCCACCTTAAAATTTTATTCAACTTAATTCACTTTCAATTCCTCATCTAGCTAAAACCAGAAATGAGTTACATTTCCAAGTAACTTAAAGGGCAGCACAGTATGCTCAAAGTATGCACAGATGTACATTGTTTATCACAGAACAGCATCAAATTTGCTCCAGAATACAGCATATACATTATTGTCCCTGAGGCAGCAATAGCTACAAGTCTTCCTATTCTATCCCATCTTTAAGACAAATTATCGCCCTTAGGTCAATATTGGCATCACTCTGCTGAATCCTTTCTTCTCAAAGGAAGCAAACTATGTTTCCTGCCTCATGCACAGTGTACATACAGAGGTGCTCAGGTTTTCCCTGTCCACCTCATATTGTGACCATGATATTTCATAGCAATGTTTCCTCCTCAACATTAGGAGAGATCACAAGCCACCTACTCTTCTTGATTCTGAAGGTGGATTCCTGCTCTGTAGAACTGGGACCTTACAGAAGACATGAATTAAGAAGATACAAAAATTTGGGGAACATTCTGTTTGACCCCAAATCTTACAGAGTCTGTTTCAATGTGTCTGATTCATATTGTCTGGTGAAATACCACCAGCAGCATCACAACAGAGCATCAAAACAACGTTAGGTACTCTTTGAAGTCAACAGTGTAGTTCTTAATCAATGTGACAGGAAGCCTCCAGGTCTTGATTTTACGTCATTTTCAAATGCATCACCAAAGGCTGCTCAAAGAATGAAGGTTTGTTAACATGTGCTTTGTTCTATGTCCAGTCTTTTCAGCAGACTGTTCTTGCCCTTTTTTCTCTGCCTTTTCCCCACCCCTTTTCTGATGGTTTTGCTTTTTAGTTTTGTCTCTGATTGGCTATTTATCATCCATTTCAGCATGAGACTCTTCTGGCTTTTTAATCAATGTGTTTACTGCAATGGATGAGCAGTTGGAATACTAAGAATACTATCCAGATGAAAACAGCTAGCAGACCCTATGGCTCCTAAAGTACCAGGCATTAAACCAGAGGAAAATACTCAGATGATGTGGTTGGGTGTAGAATAACACTGCTGGAAACTGGCAGCAAGTTACTGTTCAACACCTGGGTCTGCACATCTACAAATCATGGCACACTGTCAAAGTAGAGCTTTTATTGTGAGCATGTATACAGAGAAGAAAAATAAGATGACAGCTTTACCTTCTGTAGTATTCCTGCTAATCGAGTAAACTGCCTTTGCTTTCAAACATTCACTAATTCTAGAAAAACAAGGGGGAAAACCTGTCTTATTGAAGTTAGTGGAAAAACTCTCCTTTGTCTGCTATACTGCCTGGAGAGAGAATTCATTCAGCTTATAAACATTTGTGCAGCATCTGCAATCCTCACCCTGGAAATGGCTCTTTAGTATTCCTTACAGAATATACTTTACATTGCAGAATACAAAGCATTTAAGACACCATTTTTCAAAATGCACTTTCTCTGGTTCTCATATTTAAAAGGACAGCCCTGAAAACATGAGTTTGTGGCAGCTGGAGAGACAGCCAGATGCCATATGTCTGAGAAGGATGAACTGCAGTCTCCACCTCAGCAGACTGCTGACCACGATCTAACATCATTACCAAATGTCAGCATTATTGTCTCCTTCTCTGATGATCATTTATGTGAGAGCACCTGGCTCAGATGCCTCTTTCAAGCCCCAGTTCTTTCTCTATGTGCCAGAAATTATCATTGTCAAGTGATATTCCAAACACCTTCCCTCTTTTCCTGTTCTACATGAGCCCCTCTGCAATGTGATGGCTGCGACTGCTCCATTGCGGGGGGAACTGAAAATGCCAAAACATCTACAGACAATTGAAGTCAGACATCAAAAATCCATCATTCCAGCTTTAATGTCAAAACAACCAACCAAACTGGGGGCACCTGCACCAGCTCCCACTTTCCAGTCTCTTGTACCGCAGATGATTCAGAGGCATTGCCACAGAAGTCCATGAGTTTTAAGGAAAAAGAAGGAAACAAAGTTAATATTTATTCAGTTTTTGCAATTGGTCTGCATGAGTGAGACTGAGAAACAGGACAAGTCAATAATGTAGCTTGGGGCTTTCCTTTTCATAGCAACAGGAAGAATTAGAGTATGAGAGTGCAGCTCCTCATCCTGACTCATTCTAGGAGCAGTTGTGCTTGGATGAGGAGCCAGCAGTGCTTATGCAGTGGGACTACCTGCAAAAAACCAGCTGTCCTGGGAAAACACCTGGTCACAGCCCCTGAGAGCACAGGCAACCTCTGTGAAGTGCTTAGGCTCATACTTCTGCTCAGCTGACTCCTCAGTAAGAGTAAAATGAAAAATTGTAATACTAGGCTATTAAGACAAATTATCACAGTTTACTCAAAGGCCAAAGATGACAAAGGGAAAGGATGCCCAAAAGCTTCATTAAAAATGCCATTGTACTCTTATTATATGATTAAGTTGGAATTGCCTACCAAACTTCAGCCTGTGGTAAATAATGTAGTAATCAATGTTTCAACACTATTCACCCTTTTCCCCCCTTTTCTTTTAAAATGCTCCTGGTTAATTTTGCACAAACAAGAAAACAGGAACAGCACAGCAAGGCAAGAATTGCTTGTGAGTAAAACCAGATGAAGACTAACATATTTACATAGTGTAATGACTTCACTGTTAATTCAAACAAGCCCAGACCCCAATTCTCAGAAGACAGAGTGAGCACCTGCAGTCCAGAAGGCAAGAACATGATGGCTTCAAGACTACATTTATGTCTGCAGTCCCCGAGATAGGAGAGACTGCTCTTAGTTTCAGTCTGCAATAATCACTGGGGGACCATCTTTCATTCCAGACACTATACTACAACTCTACCCTCTTTTCAATCTTATGGGCCCCTTTCCATTTTCAAGCAAGACTTCCTTCGGTGCTAGGGACCATAACAAGAGAGACAGAACAGTAGGATTTCAGAAAATATCTAATTTGTAGGGGAAAAACACCCACACCTAATCTGAGAGAAATGAAAGAAAAAAGAGAGGGGAAAAAAGAAAGAAGAATAATCCTACACAATTTCTGAATCAAGCCAAAACAGACATTGTCCTATTCTAGTCATTGTCAGCAAGCAATTACTTAGAATTCTGGCATTTAACATAGAATTAGCTCTAAATCTGTTCTCCACCCTCAAAATAAACTGTTCTGCTGCTGAGATATGCATTTATCCTCTTCCCTGCTACCTTTTATCCTGTCTTCTGAACTTTTGCTTTCAAGTACTCTCTTCTTGTCTGAAAACAATATTCTTTATGTGGAGTTATAGAATCTCTTTTGTTCCTAGATGCCTTGTATGTTGGTCAACAAAAAGGCATTAAAAGGTTTAATCCCCTGTGTTTGGCACTACATCAGACTGAGAGCAATTTCTTTGTAACAACCTTTAGAATAAATAAGCATTTAAGGAAGAGTGCTTTTTCCTTATACTGGTCACCCACACTTTATAGTGGGTAGCCCTTTCGTTTATCCCATTACTATATTTACACTTCTACAACTAAGCCAGATGCAGCAACCTGATACTACTTTTTAGTTCTCGCAACTTTATTGTAGTGAAAACTTCCATGAATATCTGATTCTTGTTAGGAAAGGCAAAGAAGCAGGAACCATGATAATATTGCACCACCTTCTTGACAACTTCTATTTTGCATGAGCTGCATTCCCCGGGGTACTGCATGCTTCATTACCATGCATTTTTCACATTTATATGCCCTGGATTGCAAACATAGAGTAATCCTATATCTGAACTCCTCTTGTTGGCATCATAACCTCGCCCAGAGGCAGCATCTAGGTGCTATGCTTTCTTAAAATTGTACATGATCAGTTCTTTACCTGCTAGATAGTCTACACAGCAAAACCAACAAGGACAGAAAAGATTTCAAGTGTTTTACTTCATTGGGTTTTGTCTGTCTTTTTTCTTTCTCCTTTCTTTTAAGCAGATGGATCCAAGGTAGTGGGGTATAAATAGCTTGCTGTGCAAAAGCCACCTAAGAAGTACACAGTACAGAAATAATTCATTTAACTGGATCATTATTTATTTTTTTCTTAATTTGTACCCTTCTTTTCAGGTGTGCTAAATATAAGCAATAGTGACTGTAACAATTATCTCCTTTACATAGAGACACAAACACAAATCAAGGTGGCCACATTTACCTGCCAAGTAGGAAAAAATGTATCCTACTTTTGAGTGATACCCATAGAAGCATATTTTAGACAAATAACTTGATTTTTTCAAGTATATACAGACAAACTTAGTCTATTTAACAACTGGCAAAAATCTTTTAGAGCATGGCTATGTGCAGAGTTCTCCTTAAACTTCATGCTGAAACCAAACATTGACCATGGCTATGTGATTATGACAAAAGATTTCCTTCCTACTTTTTGCTACAGTGTTTGCTGGAAGATACAGAGATATAACTTATTGTTTCCCTATACTTAACATGACACTAAGGGAAAAAAAATAATTTTAATTAGACACATAAAAATATTTATAACTAAGTCTTGGGTAGTTCAATTAGCAGTAGTGAAGTTATTCAGATGCTTGATGTTATTTACATGTTTATATTTCTGATAATATATGCACATTTGTAGTTTACTGTACACAAAGTGTGATTCACCTATTGGGAAACAGATTATTTTCCTACATGACAAGGAGGCAGAAAAAGACTAGACTGACATGAATTAAAAGTACTGCACCACAGAAAAGTAATGAATACTAGGTGGTTTTCCTTAGTCACGAGAAGGGTATTTCCCAAGTCAAGCAATTCCCTTTCTGTTTCCTGCTCTTCTAAATCTCCAGGAGACAGGACTGCTCAGAATACACTGGAATTAAAAAAAGACAGCACACTTCCCTTTGGGCCATTTCTTTAGCTCTGATGAGCACTTGGCCCTAAGGATCTCTCTCCACCTGCACTAAACCAACTCTTACATCAGTGGTGGTTACACACCTGCTCTGCTGAAAGAGTTGCAAAACCCACTAGGCAGCTTTTTGCATACCCAAGTGACTACATTCACCTGACTGTTTGCATGTTTTGTGAAAAAACACGGGGGAAAAAAAAACCAAAACAGAACAGAAAATGACCCCTTTTCCACAGGCCTCTCATTCTCAAAACAGGCACAATTTCCATTGTTTTAAGAAGTTTCTCCTAAGTAGGAAAATCAGTCCATAAAGCAACTAAGTACCACTGTTTAAAAGTTAGTGTTTTCTAAATCTAGTGGATTTTCCTTGAAACCAACTCAAAGGTTCATATGAGATGGGAACAACCAGCACTTTGCCTACTCAGAGGATCTCTCTAAACTGAGGCACTAGGGCACAGCCTTGCTGCTACTTTCTGCCTGAAAACCCATCATTGATCATTTTGGTGCACTGTTCTCATTTTAATCAAAAGAACCTCCCTTAAGCATGTCACTTCAGGACCCAGCCTGAAGGCAAGTCAGTGCTTAACTTAAAGGGTTAACAGCCAGGAGATAATATATTTTAGAGAGGTAAACTGTCAGTATAAATAAATGATCGGTCAAAATTCTTGGTTTGAGGGTGTCAGGCTATCTTCAGCTGCAACAATAGGGTATATTAATTACTCAATACTTATCTTAACATTTAGATAGCACATAGCGTACTTATAAAGATTTAATCTAATGTAAGTATATTTGTCCAGGTTTATTCAATAAAAGATTTTTTCCTCAGTCAAAGCAATGCAATCAGGCTGAAGCCTACAGGCAGACTGTGTGAAAGAGCATGAGCATGGATATAGAGAAGTCCCTCAGTAAAACATGTCATAAGTGTACTGTCCATCAGTTAGGCTTGTGTATACTCCAGAATATCTCTTGAACATAAAATACAACTACATTGCTATTTTGATGTTTTTCTAACACATTCTGAGAGAACATAATCATTCTTCTATAAAACATCCCTTTTCAAATATTTTCTTATTTTTCTCTATCTTGTATTAACAACTTACCATGCTTGATCATGAGACCTGAAAAAAAAGGAAGAACATCCTAGAGGAGTTAGTTCATTTTTCTTTAAACAGACGACAAAGTTGGTCTACACACACACCCTTCCAATCACTGACCTATTCCTCTGCTGTAGTTTTAAGTCTTCATTATAAAACCTAAAGTGAAGTGAAGGGAGATGGAAGCCACTGACAAATATCAGCATTAGCAGCAGTGAAACAATTTGTCATACCATTAAGACCCAGCCATTTGTAGAGTGATGGCCAGTAGAGAGTGCATGCTAAGAGCAAAATAAAAATGCCTGGATCCTCCCCAGCACCTCTTTCAGCTATTTTATACAAACATTTGCTGACTTTCTTTCCTCATTTCTTTTCAGTGTCAGCTGCTTTTTACTCATGGCTAAGCCAGTTGTTTACAATACACCAAAAATCAAAGTTAATGATCTTAGAGTCTTCAAGTCAAAGTACATCTGGTCTGGGAACAAGACACTGTCTTAGGCCCAACTTCCATGTAAATACACACACATCTAAGTGGAAAAACACCCTGTGTGTAACAGATTTGCTGAGGAACGTGCAGTAGTACCCTTATTATTCCTATCGAGTGTAACTCAAGAAAGACTTTTGAGAAGTTCAAAAGAAAAGCAGCAAGCCATGGTTTAAACGACACTCCATTAGGCAGAACTCTGCTCGTGACTCTCCCAGATCACTGTTTTTATTAGCAAGCAACATGAATAACAGTAAAGCTATTTGTACAGCGCTGACCAGGCTGGGTGCAGGCACCCATCCTGCCAGAGAGCTTTTAGATGTTGAATCAGCACTGCTGTTATCTGCTCTGTGAGAAAAAAACCTGATGTAAACAAATGGAAATTCTGTGTATGGCCAACAAAGGGGCTTTCCCAGCCAAAATCAGAATGAAGTTTAAAGTTATTTGGTAAATCAAAAGGCTAAAAGGCCATGATCTTGTAATCCCATGGTTTCACTGAGCTTCACAATATGAGCTTCACTCATTACAGACTTAGCTCCTGAGAAAATATTTGAAGAGCTGGTCATCAATACACGACAGAAGAAAAATTATGAAATGTAAATTTTCTGCTAGTTGGAAGCATTCACTTTCAGTTATTTTAAAGCAACTTGGCCACACTTTTGAAAAGAGAGATAGAAATGCTTTGTTTTGATCACAGAAAAGCTAAGACAATGTCTATCATTTTTTTCTGAAACACCACATCCACTCATCTATGTACTGAGTAATGTCATGGTCTAACGCTGTCCACCAAAATCCATTTGGTACATCTGAAATAACACTATTACAAAGCTTAAATAATCTGATTCGCAGACAAAACTAGTCCCTGAATATATGTCATTAGAGCAGTACTTCATTCAGAAAAAGCAGCTATAGAGCACTCCATAAATCTGCTTCCTCTGTGCAAAACCTCAGTTACAGTTTCAGTTAAGATTCCAATCCAGTACTATAGAACAAACACATCTGAGAATAACCCAGATCAAAGGCTTGATCCTAAGTCTTTCTCCATTGGTAATTATGGCTGAGGCAGTATTTCCATTTAGGCTGCCTCATACAGCCACCAAACCTACTCCAGAAAATGACTTTAAGTAGCTACAAAGTGTCCCACACACATGACCCCATTCATTCTGATGGGATTGCTGATTGAAGGGTTTGTCTCCCAAGCATGAACACAGCAAAGAAACACGGCTAATAACACCTCATCTCCCCAAAGGTGCAAGAAGTAGGTAAAGTCACCCTTAATTTTCTGCCATTCAATTAACAGCCGAACCTTATTTGCAAAAGTCAAGAAATAACACGCCTCAAAAAGTATGTGTCATGGATTAGCACTGGCCAGATGTTAATGCACCCATGAGTGTATGTTTTTCCTAATGAGCTACTGTGAGATGTGGTCAAGAACAGAGCAGAGCAGGCCTAAAACTTGAAAACAGAGAACAAAACTTTATTACATTACATAGGAACAGAAATAGAAAGGAAAACTCTAAACACACACACAAAACAGAAATGAAACCTTTTCAAAACATTTCTTCTCCTCTCCCAATTTCTACCCCCTACACGTTACCCTCCACAGACCAAACCCTTGGGTTTTAAATCAAACAATCACCACTCAAAAAAACTAATCTTCAATTCAGCAAGGGAGAGAGGAGTCTCTCTCGCACTACAGACTGCTCCTCAGAAAACACAGGTCTACTCCTTATGTGTTTCCATGTCACCCATGGCACCGCCCGGAGAAAGTTGCCGTGGTGACACTCTCTTTTCCATGTCCAGTGCTCTCACCGCTGTCCATGGGCTAAAGCTGCTATAGGGCTCTTTTAAGGATGCTTGCATGCCGAGCTCTCTCCATTTTTCCCCTGGGGCTGAGGGTTCCAAGAGCAGGTCTCCCCTGAGGGCAGAGGGCGCCACCACACCCTCTCTTCTCTGTTCGCTCCACTCTTAAAGTGCCAGTCACTGTAGCAAAAGCAGAGGCAACTGCATCTACTTAAATGCAGTTTATGTTCAAAAGAGACTTGAGTTCAGTCTATGGCTAACATTATGCAAGAAAAGTCTAGCTCAGAAGCCACTCTTCTTCAATTCCCTGCCCATAGGGTTCTTTCTAATCGTGCGTTATCATCTCGGTACCAGGCTGTTTTTCTTTCTCTTCTGAAACCACTAGCCATGAGAATCAATGTCTGGGAAAAAAGTTTCCTTCTGCCAAGAAAGGGTTAATAGTTCCTGGCTCCCGGCAGGGCTGCAGCCTCAGGCACTCCCAGACTCGGCAACTCTCACACGCGGCTGGGCATCTTCTCCCGGGGGGGGACATGGAAGGCACCTCTACAGTTTTCTACCCCTCCATCCTGGATGGGGCCAGCTCAGCTCTAGTCTTGTTCACTCTCTTCCCCCCCCGGGGCCCCAGCTTACTTCAGCCTGGCCACGTGGTTCCTCTCAGCCCAGCCACTTGGCTCCCCTCCCCCACCTAGCCTAGTAACTGGGCAGGGGAGAGGAGATGTTTCCCTGCTGAAACCGAAACCCAAAAGAGACAGACTTTCTGAGAGTCCTTGCTTTTAACTCCTTGTGTCCTCGGAGGCATGTGTAACCCCTCAGTGGCCACTAAAAATGCTAACATTCAAACTTGACCACTGATTGGTTTGACCACAGCCTCTTGAAAAAACTCACTTCCCCTCAAACTAGGACACTATGCTATCTCAAAAATTTTTTACTGAAGAGTTTGCAAGAAGCAGGACTATTGAAAGGCTACTAACAGTCTGATATGGTTTCTTAGAGAAGAATCACCAAGCAACACAAGCAGGAAAAAACTTATTTAAAAAAAAAAAAAGCTGTTTTTTTAGAAGGGTCTTGGGAACAAGATATTAGCAAAAAGAAAAACAGCAAGAAGAAGTGCTAAGAAGTAGATATATAGGTACAACTTAGAGGCTGGTCTGCACCCAAAACCAGGACTGGTAAGTAGCGTGAGCAGGGCAGGCTATCACAGGTTCTATGTGAATGCTGATGTGTTCAGGATTCCAAGGGAGGGAGACATACACAGGCTTCCATGCTTGAAAAATGTACTGCCTACATGCACATGCTAACACCTATAAGAAAAGCAGTGATGAGTTCATTTTAAACATTCCTTCACTTACCTAGATATATGTCACATGACTATATAGCAGAGATATAACATGGGACCATGTTGGTATATGGCAAATGATAACAAATTATAACTACTTAATTTGCAAGTATCATTATAACCATGTTATATCTGCTTATAATTTTTTCTAGTGAGGGGCAGTGGAGACACCTTGGTTAGAGATGAGACCTGCATTGTTTTAAGCAAAGCAGAAATAGGAATTCAGTGCAAATGCCAAAAAAGTTTAAATCTAGCTCTATAGTGGATTTACAAAGAGATGAATGAAATCCAAAGCCTTTTAGGATATGTCAATAAATCAAATTGAAAACAGCTATTCCAACAAGCAATCTGTATGTACTTACAGATTGGTATACCTGCCGTGGAAGAATTTGATTTAGCTATCCTAGTTAGGAAACTCTTAATTTAAGTTTTATTTGCTTCTCCCTTTTGAAAACAGCATACTATTTTCCTCTTTTTCTTTTATGGGCCACCAAATAACATGTGACCAAATGTACCTATTTAGTGAAAATGGGCTCCATTAGTATGTAATCTTATACTTGCATTGTTTTTTTCTGAAGGAAAATAATGGGGAACAGGTGGTGATGCTTAGCATCAGGCTCCTGTTTCTAGAATTACAATCTACTGGGAGCCACCAGCAATCTCTGAAAGCTGTCATAAGTGCTCGGAACTAGTAAGATCCAGAACACACTCAATACATTAAAGCTTCTTTCTGAAAATTTAAGTAGGTGTGGCAGGAGAAAACTGGCTGAATGGTGCAGGGATTCTAATGTGTCCCTGCAAAGGGTCGTGATTTCCTTCTGCATCCCACAGTAAGTAACTCAAGCTGGCTTCCATTTCCACAGCAGAAATTAGACATTTAAAAAATTCAAATAGGTACCATATGCACTATAAACCTTTCTGGTTTAGGATACAGATGCAGACTCATTCCAATTGTTGGAAAATATGGGATTTAAATTCTGCTAGAAGAACTTCAAACAGCTGTTCCTTTGCACTTACTTATTCTTTTCTCAGTGCCACAAAAATAGCGGTGCCAATAAATATCTCCTTGATGTTGTTTGAAAACCTACTGGAGTCACACAACATAAATAGTTTTACCCAGTGAGTCACAAAACCGCACATCAAATGAACACTTCTTTGTTTTATCAATCCCATCCTTACCTTACCAAATAGGAAGTGGTTTAAAAATAATTTGATATAACTGAGTTTTCCAATGAGTTTTCGTGATAAACAAGACAGAAAAACCAGCTAACAGATCTATCTATACAAACAGACAAGCATTATAGCTATGTTTTAAAATGTGTCTCTGAAGCTGAGGGGTAGAACAAAGATAACACATTTGTAGGGCACTTTCAACTGACATACAACTTTATAAAAACAGACATTGAAGACTGACATTCCTAACTACTGCTAGATGTCAGATATGCCAAGATGCACACTTATACAAGGAAAGAATTGATGCAGGTTTGTTTTGTGCCATTGTGGTTTAATATGATAGGAATTAAAAGAATATAAAGTTATTTGCAGGGCCAGATTTGCTGTTGGTAGAAATTTGTAATTTCCCACTAATTTCCACTGGAAGATGACAAGTAGTACCAAGGAATCAGATTGTACTTAACAATTCAGATTTCTTGCACAGTTATATGAGATCAATGTTACATTTATTATTACTGTGGTTATTTTTGGAGGGACACCTTAGTCAAAGCAGTCTCTTCAAGCTGAAATTAGTTTATGCTTCAGCAATGCTTCTTTAACCAAAGAAACGCTAGCTTTCTGCTACAAATGTCTTAAGTCTTTCCACCTGAAATCAGGTTGCTGAAGTAAGGGATAATGTTAAATTGTGCCATCAGACCCATCTAAAATCAGCTGTTTTCTGAATTTCTTCAACACAGTAAATATTTCCCCTCATTTATCACACCTATTAACCAGAATCCAGACAGTATTCTTCTCTAGCATGTGCATAAACAGCAAAGTTCTTGACCAAAAGGCAATCACAAAATTATTACGATTGGTAATGAGTGAACCAGAAAAAGTGCACAGCCTTATCCCAGGAAAGGTTTAATGTCCAAGAGATAGAATAATTCTCATCCCATTTGTGAACTGACTAAATTTAAACTTTGGAAAACAATACACATGAAAGCATGTTATGCCATTTTTAAAGCAACTTGTTTTATAATAATTTTACTTTATTTCCGAACTCCAACTTTACCTTACAAAACTATTTAGAAAAGGAAATTTGCTATGCTTTGAGCATTAAATAGGACTGAATAATTAATGTTAAAATCATTAATAATTTTGTTTTCAAAAAAAAAAAAAAGGAATATTTTCCCCTAACAAGAACTGAAGGTTTTGGGTCTTTATCAGTACTTCTTGAACTTCTTTTATGGTGTTTTCCCTTTTCCTGACTAGAGATCGCAAAATCAATTCTAATAACAACACAGTATTGGTAAACCACCCACCAGAAAATAAATTATAAACTTCCTGCTTAATATACATACAATTAATGGTCTTAGTATATATGCACATATGTACTTTTATATATGTCATATAAAAAATATGAAATTAGCATATGCTATTACAGTAGGAAAATTATAGATATTGTCTTTACTACATCACCCCTAAAATTATGTCCTTGTATTTTGTAAGTATTTTAAAGGTAGAAATGCTTTAGTTATGTTAAAATCTTTTTCTGACTGATCACTTGCTAAATCAATTTAAGCACAAATTCACCTTAGCCTGAAGCACATACTGGATTTAGCTCTTCTAAGTATCACAAACTTACTATTATTGTATTGTTGAAATTTCCTTTCAATTCAGACGACTTGCACAGGTGGGAAAAAATCAGTGCAACTCAGGAAAAATTATCTTTTCCAAGTTATAATAGCTTGCAGTGATTTTTCTTTTCAGAAAAGAACCCTTGGATTTCAAATTCACATGGTTGCTTGAAGAGGCAGCTGAGTTATAACACTGCATTTTGACAGGATAACCAGCCCTTAAGTCCTTATACTACTTTTCCTCCCTCCATCCTCAGTAAGATACTACTACCACTAAAGAAAGCTCCATGGAAGAAGTGAATTCTTTTCCTTTAAAAAATAAAAATAAAAAAAAATCAGCAATGATTAATTTACCAAGAAATTTCAATATCAGAGCAAAAGATAAACATGGAACTATGTGTCTGACCTTCCTAAAAGACTAATTTTTGTTTGCCTTTCAGATATAATGATTTTATTATCTTTCTTCAAAGAACAGAAATCTACATTTTCAAAACAAAGTGTTGAAAGATGAATCTGTCCTGAATCGTTCTGAACTAGCTGGTGGACGATCCATACACATTAACCATTTATAATTCATAAGGGATAATGTTCATGGCACCATCATATCAACAATTTGCTGACAAACAAACTGTTTAATTTTTGCCCAGACTGCATTTCCCCATAAGCAGAACATCAGTACCTTGTGGCAGCACACTTTGCAGACAAACTGCATGGTATCACATATGACACAGTTGCTCACCCTTCTCAGTTTGTAGAATCTGGATCCAATTTTCAAATGAAAGATCACTTTGCTGAACATTTATTTTTCCTGTGGAATTACTGTTTGGTGAATAGGCTGCTTTCAGCCTTGGGGGTTATTTATTTAGATTTTCATTCTCTTCAAAATGTTGGTGGAAAATGTTTGTCTGCTGGAGGGGTACCATATGCTCTGATCTGAAGATTGACTGACTCCTGCATAAAAAGTGAGTGAGCAAGTAGAAACACAGACAGAAGATTGAATGATCATTAAGTATCTAAATGAACTGGGAATTACAGTCACAGTTTGAAAGGTCTGTCAGATTAATTGAGTTCCAGTCTAATTCAGAGTCCTGGGAACCTAAATTTCTATACACTCAAGAGTTTTATATAATATCAGAAAGAGATGGCTGAGAGAGCATGAAAGCTGAGAAGGATACAAAATGAATGCAGCATTGCCTGCTGATTCAAGAGCAAATGCAGGTTCCCAAAACAAATAATCTTCTTTTCTGCAACAAATTATGATATTGTTCTGCTTAGAATCTGTACCAATTGTGAAAACGGCAGCTTTTTTTTCACAGTGAACAATTAAAAAGAAAAAAACAGATTCTTTCTATTCCAAGAATGTTTATGTTAGATATGCATCTTAAAAAATAAAAAAAATTCCTAGGCAAGTTTAGAAAAACTACTGTTTAAAGGCATATTGATTTAAGCAGTCATATTCAGCCTGTGTACTTCCTATTAAACTTTATGACATTTAATTTCTTCTGTGTTTCTCTTCTCTAAAAATACTCCCCATTGTGTAAATATTTGGATTGGTCATCTATGTTATCATCTTCCAAACGTTTTTAGTTCCTTAAAATATCATATATTTGTTTCAAAGAAGAGCATTTTACATGATGGGGAAATTCAGATGGCATACACTGACAGGTTTTTGGAACCAATGCCATAGAAATTTTGCATAACTGATGACTGAGCTAACCAAATATTATGCTTGAAGTCCAACCAACAAAAGCATTTGTGGCCCTTGTAAATACTATTTCACACAGCCATTGAAAATGCTCTGCTCCGATAGCTAATACACCATATGCACAAAAACAGCAGAATGAGCAAATACACACCATTACCTGGGAATTTTTTTCACCAGCAAAAAAGGTGTCAGATTTTAGCAAGCAGACAAGTTCAGGATTCCAAGTTCCTTCCCACATCTGCTTTAGAGAAGGGAGCAAACTGGACTTGTTCACATCTACCAAAATTCATGTACTGCATTGTTGCGGTTTGGATTTGGGGGGGTCCCCAGGGAGGGTTCCCCGGGAGCCCCCCGGGCCCTAGGTTCATTGGTATTTGCATGCAGACAGGCAAGGAGACTCCAGACGGCTGGTGAGGTGCTGATGAGATGAGCATTTATTTGGAGTTAGACCCTGGGAAGGCAGCGTGGTCAATGAGGGAGGGGGGGAAGGAAGGGAAGAGGGAAGGGGAGAGAGGGAAGGGGAGAGAGGGAAGGGGAGAGGGAAGGGGAGAGGAGCAGAGTCTCCAGAGGCCTCCAGGGCAAAGAGAGAGAGCCCTCTCCGTTTGCACCCTTAACAGGCAGATTCAGAGTGGGCGCAGGTTGATCTTCAGGCCAATGGGGTTACAGAGACACGATACTGCAGGGGAGGTTACAGGCTTGGGATAAACCATACACTTTCCAGGGGTGAGCCAGAGCATACCATTTCAATAAAATGCAATTCCACACTGCATTAGCCATAAATGCATCAAGTATCTTCACATCAATCAACTGGTTGCAAGATGTCACACCTTGCTCTCAAGCACAGTGGAGAGGCAGCAGCTCTGCCAAGTTTTTTACTGAACCTGGATGGTTGGAATCCAAGTTTGAATTCCAAAGTACTTAAATGTGTGTTAACTATGGCTTTTAACTCTTCTGGAGTTTGCAGGTGGAAGAGAAAGAAGATCAAAGGAGGGTTTAAAAAATGTAATTTTTAATACTATCAATACTCATTAAGTCAGAGATGGTGACCAGAGACTGCTGCAAGGGGAAAACAACAGAAGGAACACAATATTTTGTGAACTTCAACTTTTGCCTGATGGAGAAAAGGATCTGGTGAAAGCAGGGAAAGACATGCACACAAACACACACATACCAGCACTTATAACATTGTGAATTCTATTTAGGCTCCTAAAATCTCTGGTCAAATTGACTTCAAAGATAAAACAGGAGATTACTGGAGTTTGACTGTAATCCTGAGTTGCTCTTTGTCCTCAGCTTTTTGTATCTATTTGTTGACAAAGCCAACCAACCCTGTACTTCCCTAGCATCAGAGTAGTTTCCATCAAAACTGTAACAACTTTGGAAACATTGGACTTTTCAAAAATTTGAAGATACTCAGTCCTGTGTATAATGATAATTTGCAAGGGAATGATTTACTCATTAGCAAAATTCTTGAGGAAATTAGAAAGAAAAGCAAAAAGACCCATCCCTCTCCCCCTCCAAACCCACAAATCTTCATTCTGAATGACTTGAAAATCTTACCCTTTTTGGAAAGTATTTACTTCTGTAGCTCATTAAATTTTAGCAAAAATCATTGAAAAGTCTCCCCTGACTTGTGTATCATACATACTTTGTAAATCTGTTCTAAGCCTCTTTGCCTCTTTCTTCTTTTTTCCATTTCCTTTTCATTGTAGTCATGTTTTCCATTTGCTGCAGCAACCTCTGGACTTCTTGAACTATTTTGAATGTTGAATAAATGTGGATAACAAAGCCACACTGGCATTCATGGGAGTGTTAACACTGATGTCCATGGGCACTGGAAAGGATATGAAAATCAGTGCCCACTGTCATAGACCCAAGGATTGGGTTCAGCTCAGTAGTTAAGTTTTTGCATAATATTTGTATATGCACATCCTAACACAAGTACACAAAGCACAAATACTCACATTAAACCAGATATGCTTAAGTTTCCTGATAAATTGAGGCAACAAGCTGGGCTACTTATGATACTGATTTAAAAAAAAAAAAAAAAAAAAAAAAAGTTGATTAAAAATGATTAACTGTGTAAGTACATAAAAGTTGCTATAACCTATCAGAGAAAAGTGGCCAGGCCAGCATCCACCTAGATGCAAATACTCAGAGGAATAAGATTATAGGCAAGCACAGGACTTCTCCCAGTTGCATTCTCCCAGCTTCAGCCAACACTCACTTCATCTGAGGCTGGAAGTTCAGTACCTACCAGTTCAATCTCTCATCTCTGTGTCTGTCTCCTCTCCATCTGAGCAGTTCTTACATATGGCTCCCACAGTGTCATGTGGCAATTAGCTCCACAACATGAAAAAGTAGTTCCTGGCTGTCTGATAATTTCACACTGTCTGCTCTTGGCTCTTCTACAGCAAACACTGAGCAATTGCATCCCACTCACCTTCTTCTGACTCTTCACTACTTTATTTCTCTCTGTCCTGTTCTCCTATGGGCATCCCTTTTCCAAACTGGGTCTTTGCATTCTATTTACCTTCTCCTGTGTTTAAGCAGTTCTGGTGTTACGATCATCCCTGCTGTCCTCCTTCTCCATTTGATCCTGACTGTTTTTATATCTTTTAACAGTTATCAGCACCATGAGATTAGAACCAGTTAAAAATGCCCTCTGGGTTTTTTTTCACTTCCTGAAATTCCACTTGGATTTTATTTTTAATATGCTTTTAGTATTTAATTTTTGCCTCTCTGTTGCTGCTTTACCGTGAAAGATTGACTCTAAATTGCAGGTTATCACTCTGTGTGCCAAATTGTCATCACATTATGCCATATATATTGTTTTACACTATTAGAAATGGAATTTTACCCATGGGATTTATATCTCAGATGGTCAGTATACTGGCATTTACTGCAACTTTTTGTGGTCCACTTCAGTTTTTACTGTTGTGAATAAATTTTTGTAAAACTTTCTGTGCCCATTTTCCAGAACATTTGCCAATAAGTTGAACAGCATCAGTCCTGAAAGGTTTAGGTGAAGCTTTGCTCATAGCTTCCCTGTATAGTGAAATGTGACAGTTTAATCCTGCTTATTTTTGATCAATTATCAGTTATTCTAATCTGTTATGAAGTGAGTTATACCTTGGTAATTCAGTTTCTTTAAAGCTTTTGTACTTGACCTATGGCTCCATTGGCACAAGTATTTGAAGAGCAAAGATGGGCTAATTTGATTTTGATCTATCATTAGTCTGGTAAAAAAATGTTAAATCTTTTTGAAAGATTAACTTTGATATTGTACTTGCAAATACGATTAAGGCTGCATATTGAGAGAGTGTTTTCTGAGGTAGGCTGGGAGGAAGAAAGAAGCCTCAGCCTCACACATGTTGTCAGGACAGAAGAGCATGAGATTTTGTTCTGAAAAATATTGAGGTGAAACATACCCTTAAAATGAACTTTAGAAGAAGCAAATGTTCACAAAATGTCCTCTCGTAGCTACTCTTTAAATTGATTTCCTGACAATAGGGTCATTTAGGGCAAAAGGGGAACAAAAGTAAAATCGGTGATCATTTTACTAGCAAATGGTCAAAGCATACAAGAACAAACACTTCCAGTGAAGTCAAGAGCATCAGGAGCAGCTGAGCTCCCTGTACTGCAGGGACAGAGATGGGCCTTGTACCACTGACAGGGCATGAACTTTGTCCATGGCTGCTCTTGTCTGCTCAGACTGTTCAGCAATGTGGATCACCCTGCCTGAATTTCACCCCTGCGCCACCTCAGCATCCTTCAAGCACTCCAGCTGCTGTCTCAGAAACTGACCTGCCCTTTGATCAAGGGGTAAAATTCAAAGGGCTACAATGCAAAAGTAAAACAACAACCCCACAAAAAAACTGAAACAAAAAAATCCATTCACACATACACACAAACGCACAAACTTTACAACTTCAGAACCAAATACTGACCAGCTGACAGAAGGAGCACTGGAGGTCAAACTAAGGAAAGAGAGAAAATCAAGTCCAGAAACTGTCAGTCTGTGTTGTGCAATCTGTTTTCACAGAATCAGCTAAATGCGAACTTGTGAATTTCTCTTCAGCTTTTGCTCCTACCAATCCTATATCCACGGTATCTGGGAAATGACTTAAACATGACTCTGGAGAACAGCATGGGACCGGTGCTTCCAAAAGGCCAAAGTCAATATGTTCACATATCAGAGACATGTCGGGGTAGCCATCCCAGCTGCACAACACATGATGTGTCAACTGCTTTACGTAGGGTGGGTCAGGAAGAGGCTCATTAAAGACAAGCACTACAGCTCTCCTTGCAACATCTCTGCATCCTTGTCTAGTTTTACAGAAAAAAAAAAAAAAAGAAAGAAAGAAAGAAAGAAAGAAAGAAAGAAAGAAAGAAAGAAAGAAAGAAAGAAAGAAAGAAAGAAAGAAAGAAAGAAAGAAAGAAAGAAAGAAAGAAAGAAAGAAAGAAAGAAAGAAAGAAAGAAAGAAAGAAAGAAAGAAAGAAAGAAAGAAAGAAAGAAAGAAAGAAAGAAAGAAAAGAAAAAGATGCTGGTTTAAGAAAAAAGTTACTCTGGATGAAGATTGTAACCCAGAGAGAAGTGCCAGCTTAACTGTGTCTGCTACATTAGATACGATCTGTAACTGATCTTTTATATAATTATTTCATCATTGGGGGAACAGCATGAATTATTCTGATTTAACTTTTCTGTAATAATAATTATAACAAATTATTCTGATGAGCAAACTTGGACTACCTTATATAGGTGATGATAGGGAAGAGAAGTCCTTGTCCCTGAGCATGCCTTGCACTGAGTCTCAGACAGACGACTTCCTCTGAATTTCTCTTGTGCATAGAAAAGACCAAAACCCCACTCCCTAAATGCATGCAGAACCCACTTCTCACTGAAAACATTCAGGGAGTTTGGTACATAAATACATTTCAGACTCATCCTATCGGTAAACAGGGCCAAAGCTTTGATATGGCTTTCTGTGCAGAAGTGTGTGACACTTCTTGGATAAGAAGGGCAATAAAGCAGCACATTTTGCAGAGCAAAGAGCTGAAGTGTAGCATTTCTGGGCAGCATGAACTTGCATCTATGGCCAAATTTCTTTGGTGCATCTGCTGGGAAACAGTGCTGGAGGGGAATGAGTTACATCACTTTTGTTTGGGTACTGAATTGTCACCACCATTATGGATTCTACCCTCACTGTATCTGAAAGCTGTTCCAAACAAATTAAGATATCCTCACATGGCTGTTAAAGAAAGTAATGTGTTTTCTCTCATTTTAGCTATCTGTCTTGGTTTGGAAAGACAGGTATCTGTCAGGGAAAAAACTGAAGTTTCCCTTAGAATGAAAAATGTAAAACTCCCTCCCTACAAATTATTACAAGTTTGCAATTAGGAACTTTCAGGCAAAAGATATGGCAACAGGAGTAACAATTCTTTACTAGGAATATTAAAAAAATTCAAATGCAGTAATACAAAAAAAAAAAAAACCAAGTAAGCAAACAAACAAAAGTCCTAGAAAACCCTGACGGAGTCAGGAATACGACCTGACACCCTGTTGTCAGGGTGTTGGAAGCAGTCCAAATAAGTCCTCCCAGAGTGACAGATGTGGTTCTGTTGGAGTAGAGATGATGACAGATGTGGTTCTGTTGGAGTAGAGATGATCCTGTAGTGGCAGTGAGATGAGTCCAGTCTTCCTCTGAGAATCCAGTGGAAAAGAGGATGCTTGGTGTTCCTACAGCTCAGTTTTTATCTTGGTAGGAACTGCTGGCTCCCCCCCGCCCCACTGGGTAGTGCATCTCACAATGGGATGATGCAATGTGTCATGTCATTGGTGAGCCTTAATGGCCCATTAACAGAAGATATTCCCCCCTGGAGGAAGGACAGTGGTGGAAGAGATAAAAAACACTGCTCCACCTGGTTTTAACAGCTGGCCTATTATCAGAAAGCATCTGCCCCCCTCCCCCCTGGAGTTACAAGAGATAAAGGAAAAAAACCCCCACATCTCCCCAACTGGTTTCAACAGAAGAAATAGAATACACTTTTTTTTTGGTTACATAACCCAAGAAAACATCCTTGACCCTTCTGCCCCTTTAACAGTAAAACAGACTTCAATCCCACCCCACTTAAAAGTGACAAGGGCACCCCAGATCTGGAACTCACACTCCACTATCACACCTTTTTATACAATGTCTCCATTGACTTCTAGTCATCTAAAACCTTTAAAACAGAGTTAAGGCAGTGCTATCCTACTCACCTGTGTGTGCCTATCGGAAGAGGGGTTTGTGGGTAACTCTCCAAGATGAGAGCCTGACAGTGGATACCCTCTCCATTGTCAAATGGCATCTTGGCTAACCAGGACTGTCTGTGGCACAAGCTTGTTCAGAAAAATCAGAGATTTTCAGAGTGCTAATCCCTCTTACACAGACAATCTACAGCCCATTTGCTGTTCTGTTTTGGCTTTATTTTTTAACAGGGCCTTAAAACATATTTTTCCTTAAAATTACAATGTTCTTTTCTGCCCTCTTTGTTTATGGGGCTTTGTGCACACGTAAACAGTTTAAGAGTTCCCTTCACACCTGCAGTGCACATGTGTGCCTGAAATAAAGATTCCCTTCTCTGATCTTCACTGATAACTTGAGAGGATAGTGCTAAGAAAGGCATCATCCTTGTAACTGTAATGGACAAAACCAAACTCAAGTCCCAAATTCACAGCAGTGACAGTGAGGCCAGCATGTCTGAAGAACGAGAGATCCTCAAAGTTAGAGCAGAGAGGCTAAGAGGAGGGCAAGCAGACCTGCACCTCCTTTCCAGGTGGCAAATCCTGCTCAAAGACACAAGCACACCTCCTGTACTATCTCAAGGTTTTGCTGCATCTTTTACTGATCTTCCTGGGCTCTATGTTGCTTATTTGAAAAATCATGCCAAAAATGCTTCCCAGTTAGCATAATCTGAGCAATGCTGAAGCTGTGCTGCTACTCAAAACCCTCTTGCTCAGGAAATGCCCCCCATGGATGGGGGTGGACCAACACGCAATGGATTGCAGTGCCGTGACTTCTCAGCTGCCTCATGCTGTTATAGCTCTACATGTGCTGACATCACTGACCAGCCCCAGCAGAGGAAAACCCTAAGCCAGTCTAACCACAGAACAGTTTGGGACTGGAAGGACTTTCCCACCCTCTTGCAGCTTAAGCATTGGTACAAAGTCTGAGAGAAATTTTTCTCCGCAGAGAAAACCTTAATCTTCTGGTTAGACAACATCACACATTGCAATTTGATACTTAATAAACTGTC
Source organism: Prinia subflava (assembly GCF_021018805.1). Classification (NCBI taxonomy): domain Eukaryota; kingdom Metazoa; phylum Chordata; class Aves; order Passeriformes; family Cisticolidae; genus Prinia; species Prinia subflava. Next base: position 818,281 of record NW_026960612.1, read on the forward strand.
ATGAAGCTATAATACAAGTATTCACTTGGTCACTCATCCTTTTAGCAACAAAAAACAATTGGGACTGAAGTTCAGTGGCAATTTGTTGCAGCTGCTGTGGCCAGGACCCCCTCAGAAAGTAATTTCCAGAGTATTCTTCTTGTTAAAAAGCCATTTTCCTGGCGAGGAGTGGGATGTCTGGAAGATAGCAATGAGGACAAATCCAAGCACAGAACTTTACAAGCATTCCTAAAGAGCATTTTTAAAACTCTGTATTTATTTAAACAATTACAAAAACATTGTATGCAGCTAAGCATACAATTTAGTACTACCACCAAACTGTAAGTAGACTTTTAAGCCCAGGCAGTTTTCCTCTTTACCTGTAAGATGACACAAGACAGCATCAACATTTGGCTCTACATGGAGAAAGTGTGGAGAGTGGATGTCAACCTCCTGTTTTCATGGTCCTTCCTTGGTTCCCAAAATTTCCATTCCTCAATTCTGACCTACACCCACTCTCTCACCCTACCACAGGAATTGGTTATGAATAATATACAAATGGAAGTTTAGTTTTGTTGGGAGTAACAGCAATTGGTTTGAAGGAACAACTTTCAGTCTTGCTGGGCAACCCCATACTGTTCAGCTCACACGGAGTGGTTGGTTATGTGGGATTGCATTTTATGGAAATGGTTTGCTCTGGCTCACCCTTGGAAAATGTATGGTTTATCCCAAGTCTGTACCCTCCCTGCAGTATCCTGTATCTGTAACCTCATTGGCTGGAGAATGTTACCGCGCCCCTTTGAACCTCTGTGATAAGAATGCTAATGCAGAAGGCTCTGCCCCTCTTGCCCCTCTACCCCTGGAGGCCTCCTGATGCTCCCTTTCCCTCTCCTCCCTTCCCCCCCTTTCCCTTCCCCTCTCCCTCAGTGAATAAACCCTCACCTCATCAGCATCCCACCAGCATCTGAGTCTCCTTGCCTGCCAGCGCGGGAACACCACGACCCCAAAAGACCCCGGGGGTCTCCGGGGGGCACTCCCCGGGGACCCCCCATAAATTTAAACAACAACAGGTTATGTGAGCCAGATGATGTCATTATTGCTACCTGAGTGGATGATAAACTGAAATTTAAGAATGGCAGGTCTGGCAAAATGTGACCATTAATATGTCCTGTCTTCTATCCCTCCTCAAGAATGACAGGGAGATGATGTTTGAAAAAGAAAGAAAGGAAGCACACACCCAGTACTCCTATCAAAGGGAGAGTAAAATCTCAGCTCAGTCCCTGTGTGGGCAACCTAAAACCCCAGAAGATAGAGACAAGCACAAACTTTTATTTTTTGAGGTAGAAAACAGCATCCGCTGTCCACAACAAACTGGGTAGGAGGTCTCTGCACTCTCATTTTCAAGCCAAAAGAAAAGAAACAAAGATATATGGCAAGTACACTGCAGCATGTACTAATCCTGACAGGTCAGACCACAGCAGAATGTCCAGTTTAGTATCTTTTCATACTATCAAGAAGAGGTGCAGCATTTTCTGTAGTAACATATAGCAAAAAACCCCCAAAACAAACCAAATTCAGGAAGCTACCTTGCTCCATGCAAAATGAAAAGATCTTCCCCCATCAGATGCACTACTTTCCCTGATGCTGTTCCAGTTAAGAATGAGATTCCAAGAAAAAGTTTCCTGCTGCAACATCAGTGTATTGTGTTCACAGTTCCTTTAAGAGATCTCCACTGTAGTTATTTCAGATTGCAGAGATGAGATCATGCTGACAGCAAGTCACTGCTTTACTCAAGGCAAGCTGCCAAAACACATAGAACTGAACCCTGTCCTCTCATTCACTGGACTGATAAATATGCTTTTAAAAGCATGCACAGCCTGGTTCACACTTACATGATGCACAGAGAATGAGGCAGAGGGCTTGCAGAGTGAAGCAACAGCTCATTCCCAAGCATCTGCAGAGTAGTCTGCCTTTGCTTACTACTAAAAATGCTAAACCAGTGCCATTTGCACTACACATGTGCAACATGCATGTCTCAAAGATTCATTACTATGCATATGAAAATTCAATCATATCAAAGCTTAGGTTTAAGAAAGTCCCAAGGGGCTCAACCGTGTGCTTATGAGCTTTGAGGGGGGAAAACCCAAAAAGTTTTAAGCTTTTTTTTTTTTTTTTTGGTAGCACTGCTCTGCTCTTTCCATTAGTAAGAACAAAATAGCTGTTTATATCCATTTATTTTCATAACTCAAGTTCTGTTTGTGTGAACACAAATATATAAATCTTAGATGGATTTAAGACCAATCCCAAAAGAACTGTAACCAAGATGAACAAAACTCATTATTTTATTTGAAGATTGCTGTGATTTAGTATTATGCTGTCCTTTAGTATGAACATATGTATCCTTTTAAGCCATCTCGCTCTCTCTCTAACACTACTTTCTGTAGCCCATTCCAGAGCAAAGGATTCTGTTGCAGTGTGCTTTTGCTTTAGGTTCTTGGTTAGCCTTCTGTTTTATGTGTGAGTTAGCAATCATAAGGGGTTTGCTTGAAATTATGGTTATGTTTTAGGATTTGCTGTATGTCTTCCCTAAGCATATGCTCCCCCATTCCCTAAAATGGTGCCTGTCTTTATTTGTATCAGCTTGTATTATATTTTGACTCATACCCTAATTGCTATTCATTTGGTTATATGTCAATCCCTTTCACTTATTAGCTAGCCACTCCTCAGAGACTCTCCTACTGGCCCCCAGGTGCCTATCTTCTCCCTAACCTCCCCCTTTCCCAAATGTCAATCCCCTGTGTTCCTATCCCTCTCCCCAGAACCTTCCCTATCAGTCTTTAGTTACTTTGTTATAAATGCCAATCCAATAGTCCAATTAAAATATAATTTAGTTTATTAAAAGATCAAATTACAGAATTTTGGTAAAAACTGTGAAAAATGTGAAACCCTCAGCAGAGTTATGTTGACGATTGACCCGGGGAATCGTCAAGGGTGAACTGGGACTCAGATTCCGGCACACTGCCATCCCCCCAAAGTTCACAAATTTGCCTTGTTGGGGGCTCAGGTTTTATACACTTTCTTTTACCCCTGGCACAAGATTTCCCCACGGTCTCTTTGTTCCCGGGACCGTTTATTCGAATTCATGGCCATCTCCAGTTGGCTGAAAAGATTTCCCTCTGGTACTGCGAGGTGTCAATTTCGGGCTTCCTGTGAGTGAATGGAAACTGAAGTTTATGAATGGAAGGGCGTTCTTCTCCAGGGATCCGGGTGATGATGGGGCTCTGATGGCTCTGCCGCCCACTGGAGGAGAACTGATTTCTTATCTTAATGTGTCCTTCTTTCAGATGCCAATCTCCTCATCTCCAGTTCCTGGCACCTTATTGTATCCCCCTAAATAGTAGTTACTGGGTGGTGCTGCCTGGGAATTCTAATTCCATGTCTGGCTGGAATTTAAGTTACAATTTATTTTATATTTTACCAAACCATGATTTTATTATGTTACTATCCCCAAAAAACACGAATTAACCTGCTACATTTATTACAACTCGATGTCCTATTTGTCCCTGTGTATCATTCCCCTCCCGTTTCCCCCTGATAAGTTTGTAAGATGTAAACCCTGCCTTGGACCCCTCCCTAGCTGTGCCCTCATGGGTTGTCTGTTCTGCACCACCCCCTCATAAAACCCACTGTTTGACCCCTGCTCAGGGTCTTGAGCATCTAGTACACCTTCAATAAACCACCTCAGCTTCACCCCAAGACCTATCTTGCCTCTGTGTCATCTCTGCGGTCTGAGAAGCAACAGCTGAGAGGATCAGAGTTCCGGGGGGAAGTGTCGCTCCTTGAGGTGCTGCGTGCTCGGGGACCTCCTCCCAGAACCACGGACCGCAATAGGATTCTGCAATTAGCTTGGAAGTACCATAAATCATCTATTTCCACACTTCATTACAATTTGAAAATTATTTGATGTTCATTACAATTTCTGTTAGAATAAATTTGACCTTCAACCAAAGAGGGAAAAAGTTACACTGAAGAATAGTGATGGTTTGGGGACACACACTGCCAATGCACATCCTATACTTGGTGAAAAAAAAAAAGAGATAAAGTTCATGGTCTCTAATGAAAATAAAAACTTTTGCAGACAAAATTAATTTTAAAAGAGTAGCAAAGCAAACCTTCTGATCTTGGCTTTTGTATTGGCCTTTCACATCCATGGATACGAAGCTCATAGTGGCTTCCTATAAGTTTCAACCTAAAAGTACCAGAAACACTGCCTAGAACACAGCAGTAAAAGACAAAGTTTTCAAAAGAATTATCTTCAGTTCACTAAACAAAAAAAAAATATAAAATTCTTAATACACTTGGAATTTTACTGGTGCAGGAAAAACAGAATGGTGGCTTCTAGCTTTCTCCACCATGTCTGTGGTGTCACACAAACTTCAGCTCCTTAAATCCATCATAAACATTTCATGACTGCAGTGCCAAAACCAACACAAAGCTCTGCAGCACCAGAATAGGACATGGTGACAAGCCCCATGGCAATGATGGGACAAGCAAGGGCTGCTGGCTCCAGGTGTGTCCCACCACACCCTGATTCCTGCCAGCCACAACCAGTGCGTGCACGCAGGCGGTAGAATGAACTTGGTAGGGACCTTGGCAAGCACAGGTAGGAGGGGAAGCTCTCTGCTTTGAAGGTGTTCTCCAAATTAACATTTTTGCATATATATAAAACTTGTTTGGACATACTTAAAAAATAAGCAGATTCTCAGATTCTCATTCCCGAGATTTGGTGGTAAAGTGTCTTTTGCCCTCTGAAACACCTTGTGCCAGAAGAAGAGTCAAGAGTCGCCAGTTCAGGTTTTCCAAGGTTGTTTATTCTTTCTTATCTCATAGTTCTTTCTGTGCTCTGCCAAGGTTCCTACTGTGGCAGAGAACTCGTGGCGACTCCCCCCTGGTTGGGCAGTCTCAATCCTTTTATACCATTCCTCCGGCCCAACCATGGTCCATAACGTATTCTCTATTTACAACTAATTGCCAATACCTATCACCTATGCTAACCATGTCATCTCTACTCTAAACCAATCTCTTGTGACCCAGCACTGCAGAAGATGGAGGGCAAGAACAAGATGGAAGAAGAACAGGTCCATGCCCTGGTTCCCTCATCTTGGCTCTTCAGCCTCCATTCTAAGAAACCCCAAATTCTACTTTTTCACCCTGTGATAAACTAACTACTACTCATTTCACACTCTTGAGACTTATAATTCCTCCTGGACTCTGTGCCAAGGTTTCCAAACCCCCTGTACATACTCCAAACCTCCTTCTCGGGTCCCAGACCCCTCTGCTGAGGTCCCAGACCCTCCAGGGTGATCAGAGAGATGCCCTGGACTCTGACAGAAGATATACAAAACCTGGAGAGGAAAGCCATGCTGGAAAACCAAACAGAAGCAGAAGCTTCATGGGGCTCCTCCTCTGCAGAGCTAAATTCCTCCTGAATGACATTTCCAGGGTGAGGCATTTGAAAGTACAAGTGTAAAAGGACCAAAGGCTCTATTGACAAGCCAGGAGAGATGAGGTGCTTGCAAGATACATCCAGTGTTGAGATAATTAAGATCAAAATTAAACTTGTGCTATATCTGCATCTGCAAAGCAGCAGTTAAACATAATGAGTTAATCAGACTCACTTTTCCAAGGGGAAAATATGATCATGCTTCATCATCTCCTGTGTTGTCATTAAGCTCTGACAGACTTTCCATACAGAAACTGACTCTTCCTAAGTACTTGCACACCCAGCAGCACATCAGAGTTCTAGAAATTTTCTAAGCATTGTTGCAAAGCTAATAGAAAATATTTGTAGTAAAGCTACTTCAAAGGAGCTTTTGCTCTATATTATGACATCAGTTAATAATAACAATTTGAAGGGGACACTAAGCATGACCCAGGAAGGAGATAATACTCTGCACTCCATTTTTATTGCAATTAAGAGAGAAGCCAGTAGGTTATTTAGCAAGACTGCTGCCAGTAAACCAGTATGTTACCCAGATTTCTAACACCAAACAGCAAGAGCAAAGAATTAATTCTCTGGTGGCCTCTGCAGATTTAGCAATTCTGTATTTTTTTAAATTAAAAAAAAAAAGGCAGCTATTGCTGGATGCAATTTCTAGTTATTTTAATTAATTTATTTTTAATCCCATGAAGAAATAATTTTTACTGTCTTGGTTGCTAGCTGTTTAAGATATTGTGATTAAATTTTTGGTGTCTTTTGTACATTTTATTGTAACATTGTCAGGGCACTGCATTCAATTACTACATCTCATGCTGTTTTACTTGCTACAAAGCATCATCCAAACATTTTCTAGCAAGTCCTTGTGGGTAACTATGTCCTGTCCAAGAAACACAAGTATGTCCATGCGTTAATAGGAATGAGATCAGTAGCAAATTAGAATCAATTTGAATAAATGCCTCTTTGGTTTGGCTTCTGTGGTCTCAAACCTCTTAGCTCAAGCTGCAATAGAATTAAAAAAAAATAAACACATCTTTAACATTAAACCGAGTGCATTTGGAATACTAAGGCTTATCTGAAAGCTCTCTGCTGTGCCTCTGCAGTGCTAAAACTTGTCCCAGCTTTTCACTCCTCTCTCCCTTTTCCAGATCTCATTTTCTCTTAGTCAGTCACACAGATGTGCCAGTTCCCTCTGCTGGATGTCCCAGTTCTTCCCTTCCTTGCTACTGCTCCCATCATGTTCATGGGGAAGGGACAGTCTCGATGGGAAGCACAAACCCAAACAGCTATGCAGCAGCAAAGGGACAAAGGGAATGAGCTACACATCTTGCTGGGGAATGAACTGAAACAACAGCTTGTGGCCAGGAGGTGGGAAGGGGAGAAAATAATAGCACCCATAGACTAAAGAGGGAAAACAGCTGGAAATAAAGCTTGGTAGGTCACAGCCTACCAGATCATTAAAAGTGGATGAGTGTGAAGGCGTGCAAACCCCAGCATTGACAGAGGGGACACGTCTCAAAGGAGAGAGGGGACTAAAACCCAGAGGCAAGAAGTCTAAAAGGTGGTGAAGTGAATTAAACTACAAAGTCATCAATCAGGAATCTGTGGAATGGCTATGCTTTTCAAGCACTGTACAATATTTTGTATTTTTCCTTTCAGGTTGCATCTCTACGGTTGAGCTAGAGCACTCCCACATACATGGGAGACCTTGCCCACAGTGGAAGCTATAGCTAACACAGAGAAAAATTAATCTATCTTCACTGTCAGTTATGACCCTGTTCACTGTATCATTTTACCTGGAGAGGGTATATATCCAGAACACTTTCACAGACATGTCACGGTACTGAGGTGTTGGATGTCCCTAGAAGCATTTCTCTAAATCAAGTTTGGAAAGGAAATAAATAGCTGACAGTATATAATCCTGATCCCCCCCAATGTAACCTAGATTAGCATGCACTGCACAGTACTATTTTTCAGCATATTTTTCCCTTGTGCAAATGCTGTAGATACTTTCTGATTCTCTGTGAAATTTGGGAAACATTAACAGTTCACAGAAAAGGAAAAGCTGCAGTGACAGTAAAGAACAGTGAAGAGAATGAAATCTCACCAATTTAGCACATCAGTGCTTCTCATTCTCTGCTGATCCAAGGCAGCAAAGAGAATAAGAACAGAAAATAAATAATATTCCTCAGAAAGACATAAAAATGTTAAGTCTTACTGAAATCCACATTTGCCCTGCCGGTCTCTCTTCAAGCTGGATCAGCCTGCTTTGCTCATGTGAGTATTTTCATTAATTTAAACTGGAACTTTGCCTGACAAAAGTGCTGGATCTTCCCGTTCTGGGCAGAAGCACTGTAACTATTAGCTGAAAAACATCAACACTCCAGATAAGCCATGAACTATTGTATCAGTTGATTTATTGCTGATTAAACACTCCCAAGTTGCTCCTAGTCTTGAGAATTAACATAATTGAAAAGCAAATAGGTTGTAGGCTGATGGTCCTTTCATCAGTTTTGGTGATTTCCACCACTTGTATGTGCAGAGCTGAAAACACAGCTCAGAGCCCTCACAACAGCAAAATTCTATTAATTTTTCTTTAACTTGCCTATCCTTGGTCCTTACTAAAACTATTTCCTAGTTGTAAACAAGACACTCAACTCACCATCTAATGTTGCCAAGATATAAAAGACTCTTTATCACTGCGGGGCCCGACCAGAGTGAGACTCGGGACACAGTTCTGGGTTCAGCAGAGCAGGGCAGGAAGACAACTTTATTTACAAAACCCCACTCTCATACCTTTCCTATGAGGCCTGTGGATTGGAGGATGGAATTCCACCTCTCAATCCACATTTGTCAAGCCAACTGTCAATCACCTTTCTCCTCCCACCTAGAAATATGTAAACAATGAAAGACAGTTAGCAAAACATGGCCAGTGTTTACATTAACGAGCGCGAGAAACTGCACTTTTCTCCTTCAACATGAACGCTCGGCAAACCAGGAAAAAACCTCATGGCAACAACTCTTACTTTTGAGACATTACAAATTCCACTAATTCAACAGAATGTTCTAGAAAGAAAAGCATAGGCCTGCTCTTTTGCAAGTGGCATGGTAAACTTCAGTGCAAAGTCCCATAATCTAAACAAATTAAGCACTAACCTAATAAGAGAGTACTTTAAAAAAGATTATGAATATGTCATGTCTTAATTGGTAGATATGCATGACACCGCTGTTAAAAAACTCAGCGGTTTACCAGCCCAAAGTATCACCAAAGAGAAAACATTTTCACAGAAGATACTCCTTTTTCTCTTTTCTTCCCTTGTTTTCTTTTCTTTTTTCTTTACTTTTTTCTTTTCTTTTTTTTCTTTCCTCTCTTTTCTTCTCCCCTCTTTTCTTTTCCTCTCTTTCATTTTCTCTTCCTTGTCTTTTCCCTTCTTTTCTTCTTTTTATAGCAATTCTAAGTTAACTGTGTTGCTTCACACAGATGGCCAAAAGTAGCATCTAGAATTATTGGGAGCAAATCTGTGTCATTTTCACATACATCTGTGTGAGGCCATGCAGGATCTGGGGACAGAATCTCAGGGACAGAGGGTAAATTCAGTGTCGACAGCCCTTGATCAGAGGTCAGGCTTCACTCCCTGGGAGTCACAGCTACCAAGTCTCCGGGGGTCTTTGCTTATGCTACAAACATGAAATCTTAACATGCATGATGTATCCTCTACTACTACGGATACTTACAATGCTGTGCCTTGCTTGAAGTGTGCCTTGTGAGTTCATGCCAGTAAACTAGAAGCATCCAGAAATCCCAGTCCAGGCTGGCAAGTTAGGGGCAAATCTTGCAAATACAACTGGTGGGCAGCACAAATTACTTTTCAGGGACTGGGTGAATTATAATCAATTATTCTCAACATTGCACTGAGTATACAGTGAAGCGCTGAGGATGTACACAGGGAAAGGTGGCAAGACTTCCCCAAAAGGCAAAGGCTGGGCAGCACAGACTCACAAAACTCACAAGACTGATAACGCTCAGTGGGAAGATTGGACCTGTATTTTGACATTTTGCAAATATGTTGGAAACAAAAGAAAATCCAAGGAGAAGGGAAAAGAAGGTACATTGGGCACCTCTGTCTCCTCAAGGTGATTCAACATAGTAACTTAATAGTCATTAGTAAAATGTGAACTAGAGAAGAGCACAGCACTTTATTAATATGAAACTTCATCACAGCACCACTTGCTAAACTTTGCTTAGAGGTAAGGAGAGGCAACCAAATTCTGGGTAAATTATAAAGCGGTTGAGTGGCTAGGGAAAGAAAGCTTGGAGGAGTTTAAAAACAAATTTCTCACACACAAAAAATCAAAACTACCACTACTGTTACTATGCCAGCACACAAAACCAAATTATAACATTCAATGATTAAGAAGCTGATGTGAAACACTTTAGCAAATTCAGGGGATTACTTGAATTTTCAGCTTCTCTGCTGCTATAAGGAAAATTTAAGCAAATACAGACCCTTCAGGCATTGAGTATTTTGCCTTTTTAGTGGTGAATGTTGGCAGCTCTCTTGCTGCTACACTGTTGCTTATGAAAAGCAGCTGTATTTAGAGATACTAATAATACCCAATAAAATCTATATTTTCTGAAGAAGTCTACCTCTTTCAACATCATAACATGCAACATTCATACCATCCAAGTTAAGACTTGAAAGGGAAGGACAGGACTGATGGCTTAAAATGCTGCTTTAGACTTTAGCACAAAGATAGTCGAATGAAGATTATTTTCTATCAGACTTCCAAGTTTACAGGCAGGGTAGAGAGGAAAAAAGACTGCACAAGCAAGTCAGGGTTGTTTTTTTGTTTTCCCTTAACCTTTTTTTTTTTTTTTTCTATAACCTTTTCTATCTTCTTTACATACTCTCATAACCAAACAAAACTTCCACAACCACTGGAGCATGTTCTGGACAAGGAACCTAGAATTTGTTTTCTGTCTTATTAAACAAGTGACTGTACCTTAAACTATAGCACAGGGATAGCATGCTTTTTTATTCTCACCAAGGATCAAGGTACCAGAGATCAACTTGCAAGGTGTGATTTCTAAAACCAAGTTTGTTACACTGCTGTGAATTTTTACTTCATGTTCAAATTTTCCTCACCTATTCAAATTAAACTCATTTACTGTCTTGAGAGTTAACAAGAAATTTCATTTACTTCTTGCAGCCTTTTGAAGGAGTCAAACAAAGAAATGCTGAAGATGATAGCTTTTTAGATTGCTCTTTCTTCCATCAGTTATTAACCCTACAAAGAAAGTGAATGGTTTAAACCTCCCACTTGCACAGTTCTTAACACCTATTATGAGATCATATTGTCTCAGGCAAGCCCAATGAAGTAAATTAATTAATTTAGCACATTAAAGCTCTGAAAACAATGTGAGGGGGAGGACTAGCAATTATTTACATACAGCACACAGATGGACAGAGACTCGAGCAATGAAGCGATGTCCTACCTCTCCTTGCCGGTGAGAGTGCTTGGGAGGTTTTCCCATCTCCTCTAGCATTTTGCCCTTCTTACTGCTAGCAAGCATCAGTCCCTGGTGGATGCCTGCAGATCTGTTGGTTGCCTGAGTTGGAGCCTCCCCCATCAGGGTGGACTTGATGGAGTTCACCTTGGAGCTGGAGCTGTCTAGCTGGGAGCTCTCCACGATCAGGACCGTGGCTAGTAAGAGGAGACAGCAAGAGCACTTATTCCACATCAGCACGATCATCTCCCCGCCCCCAAAAGGATTATCTTTTTTCTCCTTTTTATTTTTTTTCTTTTTTTTTCTTTTTTTTTTTTTGGCAATGAAAACAGAAGGGCGGGGAAGTTTTAAAAATATCTCCCGAAGGTGTTAAGGAAGCAATGGATTTCAAAGCCACTCAATGAACTGCTGTTCTGAGACACGGGAGAAAAATATTTTTGAAAAAGAATCCCCTAGGGGAAAAAAAAAAAAAAAAAAAGTGTCAAGTCTAAAGGGTCTAAAGGCAGTGAGCAACTATCCGGTCTGTGATATCTTTTTCCTCTAGATCCCCGAGAAGTCCAGGCAGTTCTCTAGAAACTGAGTGAGACCAATAAGCTGCGAGGAAACTGCACCCGGGCAGCTCCCCGCCAGCGCAGGCACCGGCACGTTTGCTAGAGTTTGAGACGAAGAGCGAGCGAGTTACTTCCCCCCACTCCTCCTTCTCTTGCTGCTCAAGCCAGCAGAGAGGAAACTCAAACCAGATCCAATCCAAGCAGCACCGGCAAAATCTGGGCTTAGTTTACTTTCACTCTCTCTCCCCCCTCTTTACTTTTTATTCCCCTCCTCCTTTTTCTGTCTTTCGCCTTAGCCTCTGCAGTCAGCAGGAGTGAAAGCGCCCGGTCTCCTCCTACTCTTCCTCCTCCTCTCCTCCTCCTGCAGCCCGGCCGGTGTGGGGCGAGGCGTTCTGGGCATCTGGCGGCGGGAGCGCCGAGACCCGCGAGGTAGGCAGAGCCCCCATCGGGCTTCCTGCGCTGCTACCCCTCGCACTCGGTGATCTCCAAGTCACTCGCTGGCCCCTCCCGCAACCCGCACTCCCCATCCCCGGGGGGGGGGGGGACACGCGACGCAGAGACTTCCGTCCCCTCCGTCCCCCCTTCCCCCCAGCCTGGTGGGTTCCCCCTCTGTCCGGCGGGGTGAGCTCGGGCCGGGTGTCCCCCGCTCCCGGCTCCGGCTCCTGCCGTGCCCAGCCCCGCTCGGGGGTTCAGCCCCACCCTACTCCCTCCCCGACATCGGGCTGCCGCACTGGGACGAGTGTCGAGGTGCTCCAGCTCTCCGAAACTCTCGGACGCACAAAGCCCGTCATTCCTGCAGAGCTGGGAGGGCGTGGGGCCGGCAAGAGAATCCTGCCGAACCTACTGCCTGAGCCAGCGATATCCGCCGCCCAAGGTAAGGACACGTCCAGCCGAGAAGGCTGCGCTGCACTCTCCCACACCTGACCCTTTCTCAGTGCCACAGTGCCACCATCAACCCAAGACACTTTCTTCGCATCCACCTTCTCCATTTCCTTGGCATGAGCACACATCCAATTGTAATAAACCCCCGAGTACTATGAACTACACCCACACCATCCAATGCATCACCTCGCTGCAGCACCAAAACAGTGCATTTCAGAAACAGGAAGGTATACAGGGACACAGAGAAAAAAATTAGCAGAACTGTACAGCTCTTAACTTTTCCCTGCAAAAGATATAGAATGAAGCAGAGAACATCACCATGAGGCACTTGGTTACTGCCATGGAGCAGCTACAAGCCCTTGCCCTTCCCCTGGACATGTGAAAGTGGGGTGGAGGGAAGAAAAGATGGTGAGGGGAACAGTGTTCTTGCTGTCCCACGTGTTCCTGTATGAATATTACCTAGTCTGGGAACAGTGGAGAGAATTTCATGCTTTTCCCCTCTTCTGGAGGGTCTCTCCTCTAATCAATCAATCATTTCCTCTTACTCTAGCCCTTTACATGGCAGAAGGTGGGGAACAAGAAATGTGCACTTTGAAAATTCATTTATTCTAAATTAACTGCTGTGCAAACAGCAGTTGCCAAGGCAAGAAAAACCAGAAAGGAGCCAGGCACCATTCGGGCCTCTGGTGCTGCTGCTCCCTTACAGGGCACAGCAGCCCTCCTGGGGACTTGGGAGCTCTATGCAGGAATGCCCCAGGAACCACACCACCTTGGATAAGGTTTTTCAAATGTTGTCTAGCTAGCGTCATGTGACTGCTAGCAATGTGTCCTAACCTCATGGGTTGTATCATATTAAACAGAGCATCTTGTGAAGAATGGAATCATTTGTGTCTTTATCCACAGCTCAAACCTCAGAATTGTTTGAGAGAATTTAAATCCATCTCCTGGGGAAGTTTTTGGGTTTTTTATCTTCCTTATCAAATGATCTCTTACTTTAGGGGATTACTACTATTGTTTTTAAAGGAACAACTGAAATGACATGTCAGGGCCAAGACTGAGTTTTAAACTCTTCTACAGAGTATGGCACTTGCTCTGACTCAGGCTTCAGATGAGTTCATGTTTACTAGGTTTGAAACTGGAAGAAATTTTATTTGACTTAATTTCAAAAACTTAGGTGTAGAATTGATTTTTCTTTGTACTCAGCTTGGCAAAGAGCAAAGAATGAAAAAAAAAAACAACCCAAGTTTCTCTTCTTCACAGCATTTCCTTTTTTTCTATCTTTGTGCAGCTTCAAATAAACTAAAATTACCTTTCTGACTTCATTCTCAGTAATGCTTGAAGACATTTTTAAGGAAATGTTTCTGAAAAATCAGAAAGCAATTTGCAATTTCACAGGAAAGATATATAAGCCAGTCTTTTTTGATTGTTTTTGACCTGGCTTTTGACACCCAGCCCTCATGGTGCTTCAGCCCTCCCAAACCCAAAAGCAAACAGCTATCTGTGCCCACAGGAAAAGCTCTAATAGGTAATGTCATGGAAAATACTCATCTCACCTGTGTTTCTCTTACCCTGGAAGGAACACAAATTTTTCAGTCAGTGGTAGAGTATTATCCACCAGAGTTTCTTGGAATAAGGGAAGATTACAAAGAGAACAAAATAATTTGATGAGACATGCAAAGAGAATTCATGGCAATAAAAACACAATACAATGACCTCATGCAAATATACAGCTCTTCTTGAAATAAATGGACATGGGTGGTATTAAAAGAGACACACAGCACCTAAAGAATCAGATAGTAAGTAGACTCTGTCTAAATTATTTAAATATATGTCTATTAATACCTTATTAAAAATTTTACTTGTTATACATATTTTACTTTGCACATTACAAGTTGTTAGATGTAAATTGCAAAGTCCTCGTCATTTAGAAATTTGAAGCAAACTGGGAAGGAATGAACAAAGCTTTTCAGCTATCTCAGAAGAGGTGCTCCAAACTAATTTTGTCCATCAGTTTAGATTCAGTGAAGTATGAAGTTCATCAGTCAATTGTATTCAACTAAGTTTCCAGGCATTAATTTAAATTTAGTGGAAATAGAAATGGGTAACTCACCAACAGGGAAAGATTTATCTTGTGACTCACTGCTCTGAAGGAAAGATATTTTGCAGCATCTCTGTGAAAATGGAAAGAGATTTTATTTTATTAACCTGACAGCCATTTCCCTCCAGAGGAAGCAACAACCCACTTCACTGCAGGGCAGCTGCTGCCAGACCAACAGGATGCTCAAGAACACAGAAAGCAGAAGTAAATGGGCAGGACACTAAATCTGTGTTGGGGAGGAGCTTTTATTTTTCTCCCCTTACCAAAAGATTGATACATAGGTATACTTGTAGAGAAAAAAGCTATTTGGTAGTTCGATGGGGAGTTTTTGTTTTGTTTTTTTCCCCCCCACTTTTAACTAGCATTCAGCCCATGCCTTTTCTACCTCAAACTGGTAAAATACAGACTTCCAAACTGACATGTAAATTTCAGGTGCTCGTCACTGCAGCAGCCTTGATGTATCTCTGCTGCAGTGCCTCTTGGAACACGGTCCCGACCTGCCAAGGCTAGCTCAGGTACCACGGCAAGCAGCAGGTATGGCTGACAAGCAGCGCAAGCCAAGCCAATTATGTGGGTCTTGGCACCGATGAAACGTCGAGGGCACAGGTGGCGACGGGCAGACAGTGGCAGAGAATGAAGGGAGGAGCTGGTCGAGTAAATCCAAGGGGTTTATTGAGCGGGTCAGGAGGAGCCTCCCCACCATCCAAGGACTTCTCAGACCGAGCCAATCTTGGCTTTTGGGGAGCCCCCTTTATTGGGGGGTGGTACAGAGGGTGGTGAGAAGGGTACAACCAATTGGGTTCAGTATAGGAAAGGTTAGCAAGGTGACATACAAATGAGGACCACACATAAGGGAGAGGAGGAGATTTTCCCTGAACCTAGCCTATCACTCAAATCCCCTCATAGAACTTTCCAGCTCTGAGGCAGGGCTCCGAGATGACAGGCAGGCTCCAGGGAGGAGAGGGGAAAGGATTGACACCTAACAGTTACTAGGGGAATTCCAGAGGCAGCTATCAGGAAGGCAAAACGGGGGTACAAGGAACAAACCATCTTACAAAGAACTTAGAAAAACTTAGAAAATATAAAGAACTCATTAGCACGCCACTACATACCTCAGTCTGTACACAGACTTATTTCACAATATCCAGTTAAGTAAGACAGTATGGAAGCAAAAATATCAAGAAGCATCTCTGCTTTTCACATATATGTCTGTGCCACTGCAACTTAGGTTTTGAGAAATATCAAGAACTTCTGAAACATTAAAATGCCATGGGGCACATTGTATTTCTCCATGGGACTCCTCTACTAGAGAACCAGCCACAAAAAAAACGTGGCCAAATGCACAGAGTGCACTAAGCAGAGGTTGTCACACTACAGATCATGCAGAAACACAGTTTACCTCTGAGTTCTCTGCTAAGTTTGGATGCCTATTCTCGAGAAGCTAAGGCCCACATACTTTGTATGTGGTTAGTCAAACCACCTCGAGCAATTCAGTATTTTGTGCCCAAAAGGACACTTTGCAAGTAACCATACAGAATAATGGAAGCAGCACTACCCCAAAAAATCCAGAGTCAATGGCAAATCTTACATCACATGTGGGAAGGTCATGAGAAATCTCTCATCAAGTACCATCCTGCAGGGAATCTGCTCCTCACCATTGCATATATAACCACAAATCTTCCGGGATCCTCCAGAGGTGGGACTTATCCCTCGCCTCAGGGTATGTTCCACATTAACTACTGTTTCTTCCTGAAGAATTCCAGTAGGCAGAAGGAGAGAAAGGCTGAGCTGGTTACAACCCAGGCGCAGCATCTTGACAGCCAAGAGGGCCAGGCTCATTAAACGCCAGTGAGACCTTCAGTGCAAACACTGAGAACTGCATCAACGGGCCACAAGTGGTCAGTTCTTTCATGATAAAAACCACATTTGCTTCAATACAGAAATGTGCATCTATATATCTTTGGAGCTAAACTAGCATGCTTTCTGTAAGAAACATAGGGTTTTTCATTTGTCTCACTTGCACCCATGGAGAGGAGACACACCACAGAGATTCTCTTAATTTCTAAATCAGATATTCATACCCTGAAAAAATGTTGGAAGATTAAATGGTTCAAACACATATTTCTATTTCACAAATGCTTTGGTGTTTCTTTTAATTAAACTTGTTGTTTATAAACTTAATGAGGAAATTGAGTGGCCTTAAGCAAACAAAGGTTTTGTAGAATTTTTCCAGTTATACAATTTATTCTTGACCAAAAAAAAGGCATAAAATTTATTTAAATTTGGGGTATTTTCATTCAAGAAAAATCAATATTTTTATTCCTTTTCTATGGTCTCTTTGTTTTTCTTTGCCAGGGAGTTCCATTAAGTTAATTGTAGGCCTTTTTTCTTTTTTTTTTTTCCTTGGGAGGAGAATAGGATTTGGTGGGGGGAGAGTCCCCACCAAAAAGAAAAGCAACCTTTTGTCCTCTTGCTTCCCCCTCCTTTGACTCTGAAAGTTTTAAAAGACAAAATATTTAGAAAGGGAAGAATCTAGCAGAAGTCAAGACCAAAACAAGAAATGAAGGAACACAAGAAACGAATAAACCTAATTTAAAGACAAAAGAGAAATAGGATGTAATGAGGAGGTAATATATGTATATATGAGGAGGTAATAGGATGTCGGAGTCCATGTTTCCATGGATCCTCCACAGAGAATGAAAAGTACAGAGACAGAATTAAAGCCTTTAGAAAAATTAGAATATATAAAAGCTTTAGATACATAAAGTAGAAATCTAACCCTGAGCCTTAAGTCTTACATGCCCTAAGTCCTAGTTCAGTGTAGAAGGACACAGCTTCAGGCCTAGTGATAGAGTACAGACATAACAAAAATAGAGTAGGGTACTGTTTATAATTTTTAGTATGAGTTTTATGTACAACAAGGTAGAACCTTATGCTAGTAAGATAGTTTTACGTTAATAGATATGCTATGTGCGTAGGTTCTGATACTGTTTTTCGTAGTTTTACGAACTTTAAAATTGTACCTAGATTGGTTAGTGTGTAGATAAAAAATATGAATATGCATTTTGCAATTTGGGATAAAAAGCCTCAGGGTTGGAGGTGGAGGCATCGATTGATTGATCAATTCGATCCATCGATCCAACCTCCATTCTCTGCAACCTGAGGAACGATCCTTGACAGGGAGCCGAGACGGGATTTTAAGGTATTATACATCGCGGTCCCCGCTCCAAGGGACCTGGGCCCCGGGGTTCCCCCTTTTCCCCTGCAGCACTTGCTACTGGAGCGCTGGTCGGGACAGCCGGGGGCTCAGCGTGGGGAGGGACCCCGGGGCCCCACTGCCCTCACGTTCCCCCGGACGGGAACCCTGCACGGCTCGGGCCCTCCAACTGCCCTCGGGAACCCTGCGCGGCTCGGGCCCCCACTGCCCTCGCGATCCCCCGGACGGGAGCTCTGTGCGGTTCGGGATTTCCCGTTGCGTCCGCGTCCCTGTGGCTGAGGGCTCTGTGTGGGTTCGGAATTTCGGGGTCCCTTTTGTTGCCATGATCCCTGCGGCTGAGATCCCTGTCTGAAAATTGTGATTGATTCCTCTCTGTTAGTGTGATCCCAGCGATTGAAAATGCTGACAGTAATAAGAGGTTGCTTTACCCTGAGGCTGTAAATGATATGCTTTGCCTATAGTCTTATTAGAGCTTCGATTGTTAGGAATTCTGTGCTTTGTTCGCTGTTTCATTAGAGTTGTGTGTGTTAAGATTTCTATGCTTTGGTTATTGTCTTGTTTAGACTTTGTTTGCCTAGGTTTATAATTGACTGTAGAATAAGGCCGCTCTCAGAACTCTTATCCCTTCAGATATGTGCTTTTGTATAAATAAACTACTTTATTTAGATACTAAGATGTAGTAAGATCTTTAGAGACTTTATACCCGTACCCAGCCTAGGCAATAGGATATAACTAACTTTACCTGACCTCCTCCAAAGGGGCAAAATTACACATTGTAGATGTAAAGTATTATGGGCCTGATTACAGTCCTGTGTATTTTCCAGCATCTGTATTTTAAGACATGACTTTAGTTGAACCCTTTTTGATTTCACCAGCTTTAGTCAAGTCTCATGTCCTATGTTTTTCTCTCCCTTAAACAAACAAAATTACCTGTTCTTCAAATTAAATCTGTTTTTAATTCTATATAAAGCATTTAGGAATACTTGTCATACGAAAGACATTCTATTACACAGAGGTGTATTGTTTTTTATTATTTTTTAGGTTTTACTGCTGCACTGAATTTCCATTGCCCCTCACATAAACTCTAATAATTTGGATACGGCCAAATCTCTCCTACTGTTGCTCCTGGGGCCTACTCTTTTATTTAATTTCTGACTAAAAAATTCAATCAGGACCATCAAACAATAAGTAGTTTTTTCTAAGGCTACAGCTCAACATTTTTTTAAGTACATTTAAGGATCTCCTCCTTTCCCCTCTGTCCTCCTTCTCTCCTTGAGGATGACTTTTAGTTTCATTGATTTCTTTTTTTCACCATTTTTATATTTAGCTCACAACCAAACCCTCTCAAGAGAAAAGGCTTAGCATAGCAGTAGAATGGCAAGAGTGTGCAGACACTGGTGGTGGGATGGGGACCAAGAGCCACAGGATGCCCTCACTCCAGTACTTCTGTTGCCATGAGGTTTTTTTCCTGGTGTGCTGAGCGTTCGTGTTGAAGGAGAGACGGGCAGTCTCTCACGCTCGTGAATGTAAACACTGGCCATGTTTTGCTAACTCTTTCATTGTTTACATATTTCTAGTTGGGAGGAGAAAGGTGATTGACAGTTGGCTTGACCAGTGTGGTGAGGACGTGGGAATTCCATCCTCCAATCCATGGGCATCATAGGAAATGTATAAAAGTGGTTTTGTAAATAAACTCCGGGGCTTCCTGCTTCCTGCCCTGCTCTGCTCTGAACCCAGAACTGTCTCCTGAGTCTCTCTCTTACTGGTCAGGCCCAGCGGTGATACACTTCCATCAAATGTGTCATGGCCTGGGACTGTGGCCCCAGCAAAGCACTTGAAGGTTCAGCTGGGGCCTGAAGCCATGACATGGGTGTCCAGAAATCCACAGTAATGCAGCCCATGGCCACCACAACCTCCTTCTCCACAGGTAACATTTTTGTATTACCATCAGGGAAACACCTCATTAGAGCTTATGCCACGTTGCACTGAAGTCCATTGGTGGGACTCCTGCCCCAGGACCTGTCTCCCTGCTCCTCCTCCTCTTTCCCTCTTGACAGATGGTGTGTGAAAGCCGCAGCCATAACCCTGTGAGCCAACAGTGCCGTGGAGACTGCTGCAGGTGCTGGGACAGATGGCCAGAGGAGTAAAACTCCTCCTCCTCCTCTGCCAAGTCTACGCAGTGGGACAGGCTGTCGGTGCTCTGCAGGGTGGCGCAGGGAGGTGCTGGTTGGCTGGCATTCCCAGCACAAAGCGCAGGCCAGCCAGCACTTGCTGGGCTGCTGCCACAACAGCCCTGGCAGGGGCTTGATGCCGGCTGTGGAGCATCCCCCCGCTGATGTCGTGCCTGGCCACATTATGCAGTCCCATCTCACCTCTTCCTCTCCAAAGGTTCCCCTCGCCCCAAAACTGTCAGCAAGCACAGCCACTGGTGTAATTGCCGCCTGACCCGGCTGAGTCACGACAGGTGGCTCCAGCTGCAGCCCGAGCAGGAGGCACAACCACAGCCTGGAGAGGGGCAGGCTCACAGCATGCAACCCCGAGCACGGAAACAGAAGGAGAAATATCACATCCTTTGATTTCTGTATTTTTGGGTCTAATTCCTAACACCATGCTCTTCATGAGCAAGAAGGCAAATGATGCAATAAAACTGTTTTAAAATCCTTATTTATATTTTTTCTCCTGCTGCTATTTTTTGAAAAAGATGAGTACTGAATGTTACAGTTATTCCTCATAAATAACTCCTTTTCCTGATTAAAACAGTCCAGGATGGTGTCAGAGTTAATTCACAACAAAGTGTGCTGTGACTAGCTTGATTGCTCACAGTCCAAGATTTCAATCAGCCTCTCTGACCACAATTAACCCTTTGGAGTGGGAATAACCAACTTCTTGGAAAGATGACAAAGCAAAGGGAAGCACTCCCAGCCCATCAAACTTAATAATCATTTATAAACATTGCTTCAAAAGACAATGCAATAATAGATCATCTTAAATTATTTTAATCCATTTCATCATTTTCACCAAAACACCTTCATCATGTCAGTGAACTAAACACCACCTGACCACACTCCTAAAGCCGCATGTATTTTAGCACTGAGTAGACAAAGAAGTTTTTCCGAAAGGAAAGTTTCAGCAAAACACAATAAAGGTGCTGGTTCTACCCCTGGGGGGCTACAAGCTAAACCCCCCAACCTCCCTGACAGGAGCTGACGGGGGCCAGCCACATGTGCAGAGCAAGAGGAGCAGCAATGGCCAGGCAGTATTTCCCCGTGTTCGTGCCGTGTGTGTGAGCAGGAATGCTGCTGGCTCCACCAGAGCTTTCCCCAGCACCAGGAGCTGTGGGGAGGATGGATGTGAGTGTAATAAATGACATGAAATAATTCGTGTTTATTGAGTATATAAAATGTAATTTAAGAAATGTTCTGTAAAATAAAATGAGAAAGCCTGTCGGGCTTGAGACAAACAGATTTTAGGATGAACAACTGCCTCTGCCAGGAATTCAGGATGAACAATAATCCTGCTGGGAACCCAGGAAATACAAAATTAACAACAGAAAAGAAGGTGGACCCAGAGACAGATGGGCCCTCTTGGGCAGTGGAACTGTGAACGATCCAGCTATCAGGAACGATATGGATCTCGCTGCACTATCGGGGAAAACACCTCTCCATTCACGATTCCACCTCCCCATTCATGATTCCGAGAAACTGAATTAATATTCATTTTCCCTGGGAAGACCCATTCAGCAGACCGGAAGGCAGAACAAAACTCCTATGAATATGAAGAAAAAGACGGAGGACAAAGAACGGTGGAGAAATACTCTGCCCCCAGCAAAACAAACTGTATATAAGGAGACCCCTAAAAGACTGGCTTTGTGAACGGGGGGAGTTACGGTGCACTAGAGGCCGTAGCTAAGGTTCACCCAGTGCCGATCCCAGGACTTGACACTGACTTTCCGATTGCTGGCTTATCCTAAATTTTGTTTCAATAATTCTTTATAATTAATAAAGGTATTTATTAATTTGGAATTGGCTGAATGTTTATAACAGTGAGCTACACTGGGAATGCTCAGCACGTAGTTTTCCAGAGGATCACAACTCACAAACCAAAACATGAATCCATGGTAGCTCAGTAAGATGGCTGGCTTGATATGGAAATAGCTGAAATTTCAGCCTCTCTCCCTCCCCCAGCTGCATATGTTGAAGAGTTGTTAAAACAAGAAAAATATCTATAATTAGCAAGCTTACATACACCCATTTTCTTTGCAATATTTTGAGCTAAATTAAGCCAAGTTACTCAAACTTTCCAGAGAAAAATAACCGTAAGGAAAATTCCTTTCTCTGGAATGAAAGCACTAGAAAATTATGAGGTTGAAAAGGGTTAGAATGGAAACCATTGTGCAACCTTAGCTATAATAAGGACTGAAAAAACTGATTGTCGTTTATTACATTTCTGTAATGTTGTCTGATAAACAGATTTCATATTGTCTTCAGCAGTCACAGCTGAAGACTGTATAAAAGACCAAATGTAAAAATATCTTCATTCATATGCTTTCACTTTCAAACTGTCTTGGGTTATGTAACCAAAAAAATGTGTATTCTATTTCATCTGTTGAAACCAGTTGGGGAGATGGTTTTGGTTTTTTGGGTTTGTTTGTTTTTCCTTTATCTCTTGTAACTCCAGGGGGGAGGAGGTGGGCAGATGCCTTCTGATATTAGACCATCTGTTAAAAACAGGTGAGGCAGTGTCTCTTATCTCTTCCACCACTGTCCTTCCTCCAGGGGGAATATCTTCTGTTAATGGGCCATTAAAGCTCACCAGTGACATGACACATTGTATCATCCCATTGTGAGATGCTCTACCCAGTGGGGGGGGGGAAGCCAGCCATTCCTACCAAGATAAAAACTGAGCTGTAGGAACACCAAGCATCCTCTTTTCCACTGGATTCTCAGAGGAAGACTGGACTGATCTCACCACCACTACAGGATCATCTCTACTCCAACAGAACCACATCTGTCATCATCTCTGCTCCTACAGAACCACATCTTTCACTCCAGGAGGACTTATTTGGACTGCTTCCAACACCCTGACAACAGGGTGTCAGGTCGTATTCCTGACTCCGTCAGGGTTTTCTAGGACTTTTGTTTGTTTGCTTACTCTTTTTTTTTTTTGTATTACTGCATTTGAATTTTTTTAATATTCCTAGTAAAGAATTGTTACTCCTGTTCCTAAAAGTTCCTAATTGCAAACTTGTAATAATTTGGAGGGAGGGGGTTTTTACATTCTCCATTCCAAGGAAAACTCCAGTTCTTTCCCTGACAGATACCTGTCTTTCCAAACCAAGATACAAACCTACCTTAAATAAATGGGTTTGGACCTAGGATGGTGTATCTAGAGGCTGTAATAAATATCCCACTCTTGAGGTAACAGCAGATCCTCTGCTCTGTAAATAATTGAGGTTGCTTCCTTCTCTGTATGACTGTTCAATTCACACCCTTTTTTAAAAAACAAAAACAAAAACAAAAACAAAAACAAAACAGGATAAAGAGATAAATATTTTAAAATAAGCTTCTTTAAACATCCCCCTCTCTCCCCCTCCACCCTCCCCCTCACCAGCTTTTGTAGCACAAGTATATTGCTTTAGAATCAGGAGATAATATGACAGGGCAAAAAATCCTTGTCCACAATATAAGAATTTATGCTGAAAGGTTAGTTCATTAAATAGACTCAAAATCTGTCCTAATAATAGGTTAATACAACTGTATTTGATTTTTCTGCTTGTATAGCAGTGAAAAAAGAGCCTCAAGATAGCACTAGAGATACATCTCTTTGATCTATCCATCATTGAAAGTGGACAGCAATAAAATAAGGAGTTCAGTCCATATTGTTTTAAAAGACATTGTCTATATAGCTGCTAAATAAAGTAGGAACAAAATTCAGGATTATGGTACATTTTTCTCCCCAAAATCTTTGAAGCAGGTAAAATCAGGATAGCCATTTTGTAAACTATGCAGGCTTCAATCCTGACTTAATGCACAGGTGATGGAGAGCAACTGTGAAGCTCAGTGGTTACAGGTCAGAACAACGTTCTGCAGTTTCCCTCTTGACAGTGTATACTTATACTCAGCTCCCTGGTTCTAGTTATTTCCCCATTTTTTCTCCCAGTGTAAGAAAAATAAAGGTGAGAAGGGGAAGAAAAGGGAGGCTCTCTCTTTGGTGTGCAGCCCGGTTTGCTAGTGAGAAGGGAGCTTGCTTCACTGCTCAAAGCACAAATAATCCTGAGAGCATCTAAGTTTACTCCCATTCTGGCATTTGGTAACCCAACCTCACTCTGGCCTTTGGTAATTCAAAGACAATGACTATGTAAACCTCAGCCTTAGCTTCCTTCCCAAGGCTTGGCTTCTATCACTGTGCTCCAGAGCCTGCTCTGTTCCAGAGTTTTCTAGCTGAAAGAGTTAACTGAAGCTTTTTTCCAGCCTTACTCAGCGTAACTTTTCTGGGTCTTAGAAGTTAGTACTTGAACCTCAGCTGGTTCAGCAGGACTCAGAAACCCCTGCTAAATGAATTCCTGGTTTAAGTGCACTGACACTGAGGGAGGTAGAAGAGGAACAAAACTGGTCCTTTGCCTTATTTGCTGTTATCCACAATAGGCAGCTCTATTTTTCTACATAACGTATCAGAATACTGAATATATTAGCTGCCAAGAAATGCAGAACAAACAGACTTAATTTTTTTCCCTGTATTTCCATCACATGACCTTTGCTTTTTATGTGTTAGGAGCAAGCTGCAACTTTATTTACATGTATAATCTAGATGAAATGCAAGTTTGTGTGTAGAAAGCTGTGTGGACTTTGGTCTTTGAATTTGACTTTCCTTTTTTGTTCAGAGCATAACATAATGAATTAATGGAAACATGGAAATGTTAGGTTTTAGATGATTCTCATTTCAAGTTTCTGATTCTTTCAGCCCAGACGTGATCCTTTATTCTTCCCTAGAGGTTTGAAGGATTAGTTCATAGTCTAAAATATAAACTTGTGTCCTGATACAGAAGGTACTAAGATCACTCATATTGCCCAGTTCAATAATAATAGTTTTGGAATCCCCATGAAAAGATTGACTGCAACAAAAGGTGCTACCAGCCATCTCAGTTTTGTATATAGTATCAATAGAGAAAAAATTAATTATTAAAACAGTGTAATTCAAATTGTTAGGAAGAGAGCAAAACCTTATAGGGAAATGGAGTAAATACTATGAGAATCAACATGAAAAATAAGCCAGATAATAATTGAGGTACGACTTATAGGGGGTGAGAAGAGTTTAAATAGAATCACAGGTTTGTGCTGAACAATCCCAATTCTCTCATCCTTTCCTCATAGGAGAGGTGCTCCATCCTTCTGATCAACTTGGTGACCCCTCGTTTGGACTTGATCCAACAGGGCCATGTCCTTATGTCCTTCCTGTGGTGGGAACCCCAGACATGGATACAGCACTGCAGGTGGTGTCCCCCAAGGTTTCAAACCTGCAGCTGAATACATTGACTCTGGTTTTCTTCACGTCTGATCAACTTTGGACGTTTAAATTATATTTTCCAAGTCTCCAATTTTTTACTTCTATGTATGTGCCTAGACTTGGCTCTAATGGCTAGTGAGAAAGAATGTCTCACTTCTACCTGTCCTGGTTTAGGGCAAATTTTGGAGAAAATCTCCAAAGGGGCCCTCTCTCCCTACCCCAGAAAGCAAACCCACGTGGCCTCTCCCCCAACTGGTTCGGGAAAGACTTCCTCTGAGAGAAGTGGAAAAAAAACCTTTTTATTGATAGGTAGAGCACTCCCCAGCACAATAAATTGAACAATACTAGATGACAAATTCAGAAAAAGTCTCTCCTGTAGGTGGTCGCTCTGTTCTCAGTCCCTCTGGTGCTGGGAAAAGCTGCTGCGCAGGGTAGGCCCTGGTGGGTCTCAGGTGCAAGCCCCCAGTGCTCCCCCGAGTCTCCAGTCCAGGGCAGGTTCGAGCAGTTCCAGGAAAAGCAGAGAAAAACAGTCCAGCGAAGCTTTTCTGCCTCAGCTAGCTAAACTAATGAAGAAGGAAAGAAAAAAAAATCTCTCCATGCCTGCCGCTGCTGTATGTGCTGCAGACAACACTCCAGGCCAGAATGTGGAGGAGGGAGTACAGTCTCTGAAAACAAACTGTGCGCTTCTCCTCCCCAACTCCCCTCTGCTCCCAGATCCAATCTTAAAGGCACAGAATGCAATATCTAGCACAAACCCAACAGACGATTGGGAATACAAACATCATAACGTCACCCTAGGACACTACCCCATACTTTATGTCTAGGCTATGAAATCTTCCCAATTTTACATACCAAATGAAAAACAATATGGTACTGATACATGCTAAATCTTAGTCTTCCTTGGTTAGGAATTCTTCATAAAATAACAGTAAGTAGCCCACAACATTGAAACAAGGGGAATGATGAATAAAAAAAAAAAAGTGCTAACTTCTACTTATAGCTCTTATTAAAGCAACACATCAATTCTGACATAAATATTTAAATTCTATATAGCTTTACTGAAAAATGCTTTTATATCCATGCCTCCATACATCACAAGAACACTACTGTGATAAAACCATAATACTTTATCTAAAACTGAACAGGAGAAGGTTCTTCACAGGGATTCTGAGCATAATCAAAGAAAAAATAATTCAGGTTTACTGATATATCTGTTTTAATATTTGTTTAACATTCATATGGTTTTATTATGTGAGTTTTTTGTTATCTCTATCTCCACCAGTTTACAGATGATCATCAACTCAGTATCTCTGGGGCAGGAGCAGGGAGGTGCTATGTGGAAATAACACCCTTCCAAATTGCATGGTATTATTTATTAGTTAATTGCTAAGAGACTGCTCTTTTCATTTGCTACCACACACAACCCACATGGTCAGCAACAAACCATCAAAGCAGTCCAGATGGTTACTTCCAGAGTTAGGTATCTTTCAGAAAGGGATGTAAAATATCTAACCAACCAAAGGAGCAAAACTCTAAGGTACTTTTGAGGGGACACCATTTACAACTCAAGAGCAACAGTGATATTAACTGATGCCTTGAGGCTGAAACAGAGGCTAGACAGAGTGAAAGGAACAAAATGAGTGTTTATTCAAGCCCATGCCCTTGCGTCTCCAGACCCACAGAAGTGGCCCAGCCCGAATATTTCCAAGATGGAGACGAAAAGGGGCTTGTCCCCAGATCTTACCCCTTTTACAAGTTTCCATTCATTTGCATATAGCAATGCACCGTCCAATCAATAACCCCGAATCTCCGAACACCATCATCTCGGCTTGCCCTTCTCTTCTAGGTTATTTGTGCTCGGGCCTGGAGCTTGGAGACAATGTCCTTGAACAAGACTGCCCTACCCCCGTCATCCCGTGAAGATCCTAGCACCACTCAGTGCTATCAGACAAAACAGAAAAACCCAGCCCTAAGGCATCAGTTTCCCCCCTTTTAGAGGCTTGACAAGGCCTCTACCTTGTCGAGTCTCTACCTAAATAGCAACAAGTATCTAGCGAAAAATAAATATCTAACAGTAAGAGTATCTAATAAAAATTATGTCTTACACAGCCAGAAATGTAAAGAAAACAGTAATTAAACATAGAAAAGAATTCATTTACAACGTATTATCATTTGCATCAGTCTTTGTTGTCGCAATTGTCTCGGGGCAGAAGCCTTCTTAATTCTGGAGTAGTGGATCCATGGTCCTTGGCCAGCGACTTTTACTGAGGTGAAGGTGGTCAGCAGGACTTGAAATGGTCCTTTCCATTTGGCTTGTAAAGGATCACTGTCCCACCACTTAACATAGACCCAATCTCCAGGTTGGAAAGGATGTACAGGTGTATCCAATCCTATGGGCCTAGATAACACGACGTAGGTTTGAAGCTTCTGCAAAGTAGAACTTAGAGCTATTAAATATCTTTGTAAATCAAGTTTCCCTTTCATATGAATCTCACCTGGGATATGTGGGATTTGATAGGGTCTCCCATACAATATTTCATAGAGACTGATGTTATCCCTTCACCTGGGTTGGATGCAAATTCTTAGTAAGGCTATAGGCAGTGCTTGGACCCATGTCATAGATGTCTCTTGACAAATTTTACTAATTTGTGTCTTAAGAGTCCCATTCAAATGTTCAACTTTACCACTCGCTTGGGGTCTATATGATGTGTGCAAGTCCCAAGTAATTCCCAAGATTTGGCTGATCTCTTTAATCACCTTTGCAACGAAGTGTGGTCCCCTATCTGATGACATTCCCAAGGGAACCCCGAACCTCGGAATTATATGGTTAAGCAAGACTTTTGATACTTCCCTAGCCGTGTTGGTGCGACAGGGGTAAGCTTCCGGCCATCCACTGAAAGTATCCACTAGTACCAGCAAGTATCGGTATCCCTCTTTACGTGGTAACTCCGCAAAATCTATTTGCCAGTAATCCCCAGGAAGATCCCCTGCCTTTGTTACTCCTAACACCACTCTTTTCCTCGTGTCAGGATTGTTTTTACAACAAATTTCACATTTACTCACTACTGATTGTGCAATGTCAGCCATTCCCTTCCCTATCACTACCTTTTTTAAATGTTTTAGAAGATTCTCAACTCCAAAATGTGTGTTTTCATGTTCTCTCTGGGCTAGTTCCCGAAGGATCAAGGATGATACTACAACCTGATTTGCTGGTGTAACAGCCCATCCACTCTCTGTGATCTTAGCCTTAAGGAACTTAATTAGTTTATGATCAGCTTGATCATATTTTGGGGTAAACTCAGATAAATCAATTTCTTTTTGTGGAATTACTGCTAGGATACCTTTCTCTGCAATTCCTCTTGCCACTTTATCAGCAAAGCAATTTCCTAATTCTGGAGCAGTTTTCCCTTTTTGGTGACCTTTACAGTGCATAATAGCTACTCCTGTGGGTTTTTTAATACTCCCTAAAAGAGAAAGTATTTGTTGAGCATGTTTAACTGGATTGCCTTGAGCGTTCAGAAGTCTTCTCTCCTTCCGGATGGCTCCGTGGGCATGGACAACACTGAACGCATACCTAGAATCAGTCCAAATATTTACCTTCATTCCTTCACTCAGGTCTAAGGCCCTTGTCAGCGCGATCAATTCAGCTTTCTGCAATGATACATCTGCTGGCAGGGCCTTGGCCTCAGTCACCTTGTCCTGTGTGGTCACAGCATAGCCAGTCATTCTTTTACCATTTTTCACAAAGCTACTCCCATCTGTGAAGAGTTCCCAATCTGGATCTTCTAGGGGCCTGTCCTTCAGATCTGGTCGACTAGAATGGACTTCTTCAATTGTTTGTAAGCAGTCATGTTCAGGCATACCGTCAATTAAAGTGGGAGACAAAAACATAGCCGGGTTAACGACAGAAGTGGTTTTCAAAGTAACGTCATTCTGCTCTAGCAGCAGTGCTTGATACTTAAGCATCCAGCTGCCAGATAACCAATGTACCCCCTTTTGCTCAAGTACAGCTTCTACAGCGTGGGGTACATACACCACAATGTGTTGCCCAAGGGTGAACTTTTGGGCTTCTTGAATCAGGATGACAGTGGCTGCCACAGCCTTCAGGCACCCTGGCCAGCCTTGGGCAACATGGTCTAGTTGTTTAGAGAAGTAGGCCACAGCCCTCCGTTGGTTCCCGAGGCGCTGTGCTAGTACCCCCAAAGCCATGTTCAGTCTTTCATATGTCAACAGTTCGAAAGGTTTAGTTAAGTCTGGCAGACCCAGCGCCGGAGCTGACATCAGAGAGTGCTTCAGCTGTTAAAAAGCTGATCTGCTTTTTTCAGTCCATATGATAATCCCTCTCTCAGCATCCTTTAA
Organism: Prinia subflava; assembly: GCF_021018805.1. Classification (NCBI taxonomy): domain Eukaryota; kingdom Metazoa; phylum Chordata; class Aves; order Passeriformes; family Cisticolidae; genus Prinia; species Prinia subflava. Next base: position 847,876 of record NW_026960612.1, read on the forward strand.
GGCTTCATATAAGGGTTTTATCAGCAGCCCATAGTTTGCTATCCACAGCCAACACCAACCTACCATTCCCAGGAAGGCTTGCATTTCCCTTGTAGTGTGGGGGGCTCTGGGAGTCGACAGATGGCTTCTTTCCGTTTTTTGCTGAGCTGTCGATGTCCATGAAAAATCTCAAGTCCCAAATAAACTACTGTTTCCTTAACAATCTGTGGTTTGTCTTTTGAAACTCTATACCCACTCAGTCCTAAGAAATTTAACAAACTTACAGTAAGTTGTATACAGTCCTCTCTGGTTCCGGCTGCGATCAAGATGTTGTCTACGTACTGTAGAATAACTGCTTTTGGCTCCTGTCTTTTCCAGTCCTCTAATTCCTTTGCTAGCTGATTTCCAAATAGAGTCGGTGAGCACTTAAAACCCTGTGGTAGCACTGACCAGGTAAGTTGACTTTTTCCTCCCTGAGGGTTTTCCCACTCAAAAGCAAAAAGCTCTTGGCTGTTTTTATGCACAGGAATGCAAAAAAAGGCATCCTTCAGGTCCACCACAGTAAACCACCCTAACTCGTCTGTCAGCGTAGTCAAAAGGGTATAGGGATTGGCTACTCCTGGGTGTATGTCCTCTGTAATCTTATTAATCACTCTTAGATCTTGTACTAATCGGTAACTCTTACCATCAGCTTTCCTAATAGCTAAAATGGGAGTGTTAAATTTAGACTCACATTGCTCTAATAAACCATGTTCTAAGAATTTTTCAATTATAGGCATTAGTCCTTTACGGCTCTCTAATTTCAAAGGGTATTGCTTTTGCCTTACTGGTGTAGCTCCCGGTTTGAGTGTAACGATCACTGATTCTGCCCGTTTGGATCTTCCTGGGATATCACCAGCCCACACTATTGGATTTACCTCCTTCCCAACTTCAGCAGGGATTTCATTATGTCTTTCCTGCATGAAAAGTGCAGCAACTTGAACAAGTTTGGATTCAGGGATTATAACTTGTACACCCTTTCCCTTTTCAAACTTAATTTCTACTTCCAATGTTTCTAGTAAGTCCCTCCCCATCAATGGTCTAGGGGAGGTAGGCATATAGAGGAATTGGTGGTTTACCAAATGCTTTCCCAATTCAAAGTCTAAAGGTTCAAAGAAAGGCCATGTTTCGTTTACCCCGGTTGCTCCGATAACCTGTACAGTATCGTGACTCAGTTTCCCTTTTAAAGTATTTAACGCAGAGTAGGCCGCTCCAGTATCTACCAGAAACTCAATATCTTCATTCCCCAGCTTAGCTATAACCGAGGGCTCTGCTGGGGGGGTAACCCTCGGTCCCCATCACTCAGATCCTGAGCCGCTTGAGGTTTGTACTACTGGGAGTTGGGGGACTGAGGATTTTCCTTTCAACACTGGGCAGTCCTTTTTCCAGTGCCCCAAATTCTTACAATATGCACACTGGTCTTTCTCTGTAGGGGGAGCTTTCTTGGATGGCTTTTCCTGAGCTGCCTTCTTACCAGGTTGGAATTGGCCTCTCTCATTTGGACCTCTATCTCGAAACGCTTTCCAGGCCACTTCTAGAAGTTTATCTAGATCTCGAACTCCCTCTATCTTTTGCAGTTTTCTTCTTATATCATTTGTAGCTTGACCCATAAACAGCAAAACCAGATGTGCTTTCCCATCACCTGATTCAGGGTCTAGATCAGTATATTTGATGGCAGTTTCTCTTAACCTGTTTAAAAAATCAGTAGGTGATTCATCATAATTTTGCCTCACTTCATAAAGTTTTGACCAATTTATAGCTTTAGGGACACCATGCTTCAACCCATATACCACAAGGTTTTGGTATCGTTTTAACCTCTCCATCTGTCCTGGTACATTCGGATCCCACTCTGGATTTTCAAGCGGAAATATCTGAGTGACAGTACCTTGAAGCAGTCCACTAGCTATGCCCCCTTCCACGAAAGTAGTAATTGCCTTATTAACCATTCGTTTCTCAGTAGGATCAAGTAATGTGTCTAACATAGCATTCAAATCAACCCAATCAGGATTTTGGGAGTTGACAGCTCGCTCTACTAGTTGTGCTACTTTATCTGGGTTCTCCTTATACTTCCCCACAGTGGTTTTCCACTGTTCTAACTCTATGAGGGAGTATGGGACCTTCACATATACTGGCCCTTGATTACCGACAGCTTGTCTCAGCGGAGCTTGCAGAACTGGCTGTCTTTCCTTTTTCCTAGTACGTCGGGCAATTGGGCTCCGCTCTCTAATCGCTCTTCTTGCTATCTTTCCCCTCCTTCACCTATTTGGGGCAGTGTGAAAAAGGCATATTTTATGTGTGGCTCTACGCAGATATTTACTATATGTAATCTGATAGATAGAAAAGTTATACTATGTAAACATTAGAATAATGTAGTGAATGTAGTTTTGTAATTAACAATAAGTCATAGTACAATCGAAGCTGTGTATGTGTGTTATATTTTTTTTGCTCAAGAAGAAAAATTCCTCAGCACAGAGATAACATTCACAGAGGCCCCTAAACCTTCTAGTGAAGAAGAATTTATGGCCTCTTATCCACAGAACCTAACTTTCTCAAGGACGTATGCTCTCATGCGTTCTTTTAATTAACAGAAAGCTTTTGTGACAAGAAACAGCTGCAAATTACTCGTTTTACGTAAGATATGAATAGTCATCAACTGAAGGCTTAAAAAAGAAGACTTCTCTTTGTTCTGAGCCCTTCTCCCTCTAGCCTTTGTCTGGAAGGGGGGGGGGGGGTCTTGGGTGGCCCGGGCTACCTTCTTTGCTTTTATTGTCTCATTATTTGTCCTGTCTCTGAAAACTTTTTAAACTTTTATTATTGTATTAAAATTTTTGTAACCATTTTTATTCTTTATTAAATTTTCATAAATTTCAAAAAGAGAGTGTTTGGCGTTTATCACAGGCAGCACTGATCTCATCAGTTTCGTCCTCAGTTTCTTCCCCCTCAGAGCTGTCAGACTCGGTTGTAACCAGTTGCCCAGCTCGGCTAGTCCCAATTCTAGAAAGCGTCACACAAGACTTGCTACGGCAAACCCTCTGTGCTGCGTGTCTGCTCTCCTTGAAGGTATCTTCCCCGGAGGCAGCTCCTTGGCCTTCGGGGTTGCTATGGTAACTCACAGGCCTGAGGACGGGGGAGGCACCCCTCCCCCTTCGGGAAGTTCCCTCCCTGCTCTCTCCGTGAAAGGCTCTATCCCTCTGCCTGCGTTCCCTGGGCGGCTGCACAGCCCCACAGTCTCTCCCCCTCTTCCCTGCCCCTTGGGGCGGCGAAGGAGGTGGCGACAGGGACGGTGCCCGTCGCTGCCGGTCCGCGCCTTCCTCCCTCTTCACCGTCCGGGGCCTGACCCGAGCCGCCCGCCCCCCCGCCGCCCCCCCGCCGCCCCCCCTCGCGACGGTGGCTGAGGGGACGTCGGGGAAGGGGCCGCCCCCGGGCTCGAGCCTGCTGCAAGCGCGGCTGGGACCGGCCCTGCCCTCATGGCCGGTGCAATCAGATTGGTCTCTGCCTCATCTGGGTTCCTATACATGTTGTTAATGGTCAGTTTTTTCTTTTTACCCTCCAAGACCAATATATTTTCTTTCTTATCACCCAAGTCCTGTTCGCAAGACAACACCATAAAGAGCCGAGCATATTTTAACTCCTCAAAAGCCCTGTCCCAGCGCAGGCAGGACATCAAATCTGATATCAGTTTTGAATCTGCACTCCCAAATCTAGGCCATGTCTTTCCATTATCTAATTGATACGTTGGCCACATCCTCTCCGACAGCCTAATAAGCTTAGGCATGGGAAGACCCGATTCCTCCCCGACCAAATACACCCAATTTTTCATTATCAATCCCAGAGGGCTCTCTCTTGGGATGATATCATTATTCCCTTCGTCAGAGAACACACTGCCCATTCTGATATTCACAACAAAGAACAAAACAAATATTTCTAGTACCCTCCTTTATTCACTCACGTGCCTCTGTTTCAAAGGTTCTTGGCTCCGGCACTTCTGGACCTCTGCTGGCAGGGTGAAGGTCGGGGGGGGGGGGGGGGGGTGCTGCCTTCTTTCGATCCACAGAAGATTTCCCAGACGCCTCCCCTTTCTCCTGCCTGGCTCGCCAAAAGATGATGCCTTGAGGCTGAAACAGAGGCTAGACAGAGTGAAAGGAACAAAATGAGTGTTTATTCAAGCCCATGCCCTTGCGTCTCCAGACCCACAGAAGTGGCCCAGCCCGAATATTTCCAAGATGGAGACGAAAAGGGGCTTGTCCCCAGATCTTACCCCTTTTACAAGTTTCCATTCATTTGCATATAGCAATGCACCGTCCAATCAATAACCCCGAATCTCCGAACACCATCATCTCGGCTTGCCCTTCTCTTCTAGGTTATTTGTGCTCGGGCCTGGAGCTTGGAGACAATGTCCTTGAACAAGACTGCCCTACCCCCGTCACCCCGTGAAGATCCTAGCACCACTCAGTGCTATCAGACAAAACAGAAAAATCCAGCCCTAAGGCATCAAACTGTAAGGCAAGATCTCAGCATGCATCTGGATAGTGGAGCTCTGCTGCTTCAATGAAAGCCACTGTCTGTTACCATACATTCATTATCAAGGACAGAAAAATCTCTCCCAAAAATAATAATTAAAAATAATCAAGATGATTAAAAGCTTAATCACATGTAATGTCTCTCTGACTTTATTACCTCTCAGTTCCTAAACACTGAATTTACAGGTGACTAGCTAATCACAGCAGCCTCTGATAGCTTTTTTCATTCTCCAGCAATATCAGCCCAGTCTTGACTTGGAGGTTGTATTATTTTTTGATTGCACTGATTAAAATGAGAAGATACTTAATCTACTCTAGTTCTAATTCTTCATATGACCTTAGGAAATAGGACCATATTTTCAATACTATATTTAAAAATAGCTCTAGAAAACATACATTCCTAAAGCCCCAGTGCTTTTCTCAAGGTGGAAAAGATGTGTAATGCTTTCAGAAAACAAGTACAGTAGCTGGGGATGTGGTACAGCAAACTTGGTTAAAGTCAGTTAAACTCTGAAGTTCAGAAAATTTTGTTTCAAAATGCTCCTGGGAGCAGCTCCCCATCAAAACTGGCATGTATGTCTCTACATCTTTTAAAGCCTCTAGGAACTGTTGAGCAGACCTCCCATCAGCCTGTCAGATTCTCAACTTCCCAAGACCAATGAAACTATCTCAGTTTTGCAAAACTTGTAAAGCAAGAACGTATGCAACCTGCTTTTTCAAAACACACATGCTGAAAATACAGATATGGACTGTACTGACATTTCTCCATTACAGCTTAAAATAACATCCTGTGTGATGCCTATATGCTGAGCTGTTAGCTCAGTTTTGGATTTTCTAAACACTGGGTTTGCTTTCAAAGAAAAACACTTCAGTTTCTGTACAATACATGAGAGCACACTGGCTCTTCAGCTGGGAAACAAAGTTAAGAATGTGTGGGCTTTGGCTTCAAAATTAACCATCCTTTAGTAATCTAGTATACTAAACTGTTTCTTATTAATGTATCATGCAAATACTCTCCAGTCCTCCCACAAGTCTGACACTTGCCCAACATATCAATAGCAAATGTTCTGTGAAATGCAACTTTTCTGACATAGGCCACCCTGACTTTCAGTGTGATCTCAGACCACCATCCAAATCTTCATGGCAGATGCAGAATGGAGTTCTTTAGTAAGGGAAACAATATAGAAAAAAAAAGTTTTGTTGCTTTTATACATCAAATTTATTTTCTTCAGCAAAGAGGCTGCTTTTTTTTTTGTCTTTTTTTCTTCATTATGGCCGAACAGCATCAGGTTTGCTGTGTTCTCAGAGTCAGAATGTAAGGTAATGTCAGATGGTTGGTATCAGCCCTTCATTAGTGTAACTAGCTGATTTTACATACAATTTTGAAGTGCCTCAGCTTAACCCCAGCTGTTTTCTGTCTTAATGCAGATGAGATAGAGAATATACTCAGGGACTTTTGTTACATGACAAATATGCTCTGCAGAGGCTCTGCCACCACTGCCCCATCTCCCAGAGCAGATCTTTATTTGATGTTGCTGTTGCCAAGTCACCTGCCAGCTTCACATCCCTTTTCCAGGTGGCAGATATGACAAGATGAGTACAGGGCAATGTCTCATTAACCAACGAGAGCTATTTGTGAGCAGGCTGGCTGGTGCTGGCTGCAGCAGAAAGCAGGTGAACCTGTCCTGCTAGCCAAGAGGCTTTGTGGTTTACCCCAACAGTTGCCCTACCTCGGTTGCTACAAGCACCAGTGTGACCCTTGTTTCAAAGCCACCAGCCTAGCCTGCAGTCCAGGGGTCATTACTGTTGCCTTCGATATGAGGCAATGGCGACCTGGTTTCAAAGAGTCAGCACGGCAACTCGACTCCTCGAGTCACTCGGTCCATTAACACGCTTACACCAATGTGGTGGACGGCAAATGGCGGTTTATTGTATTACACATGGGGTTAAATAGTCTAAAGGGTCTTCTACTATGTCAGTGGGAGGGCAAAGGATCTAAAGGTCAGTGGTTGGTGGGAAGCTAATGGGGCTAGGAGGGGCCACCACCGAAGGGACGGGGGGGAGGGTCCTTATCTTCCCGTGACATCACGTGATCTTCCGAGCGCCTGTCCCTAGCTATCACCCACACATCTCACCCCTCCTTTTCACAAAAAAAAATGAGGTAGTTAGAGGCATTGGAGAAAAGGGGTACAAGGTAGTAACTTGATAAAAAAAAGAAGGGGTTTGGAAAACTTGAGTAAATTCTGCGAAGCTGACTAGGCAGAACTTTGCAACTGGCAGTGTTCACAGTTTGGTTTACAACAATTGTTGCTGTCCTACAAATAGAATGTTGGCCCGTTCTAGGCGTGTTTGAATAAATGTGACCAGCTTGTTTAACAGGCATGGTCCAATGGCGAGAGCTAAGAGTAACATTGCCAGTGGACCTATCAATGTGGAAATTAGGGTGGTGAGCCATGGCGACTGATTGAACCAGGACTCGAACCAGCCCTGTTGGGCTTCTCTGTCTTTCTTTCTCTGAGCCAGTCTATCTCGGAGTTCTGCCATGGAGTCTCTAACGACTCCTGTATGATCAGCATAAAAGCAACATTCTTCTTTCAAGGCGGCACACAAGCCTCCTTGTTGCATGAACAGGAGGTCCAGTCCCCGCCTGTTCTGCAGGACGACTTCTGAAAGTGAGGAAACCAATTTCTCCAGGAAGGAGATGGATTTCTCGATCCTCTGCAAGTCCTCGTCGATAGTCATTTGTAATTGAGAAAGTCCTTGGTGTTGGGTCACGAGGGCTGAGACACCTGTGGCCGTGCCGGCTGCTCCCAGGCCGAGCAGCATCGCGATGGTTACCCCTGTTATTATCTCTCGCTTGTGGAGCTGGCCCGGTTCCTCGGAAAGTTGACACACTTCCTCGTCTGAGCAGTACAAGACCCTAGGAACAATCAGAACTTGGATACAAAAATCATCAGAGTCATTGAATTTGGCTAGGGACACACAAGGACTCACCCCAGACCGTTGACAAACCCACATTCCAGATGCAGCTGGGATCACTCACTTATTGATCTTCTTGTCAGGTTTGACAACTTCGGTGCAAACATTTCTCTTCTGCTTGGCTAAAGTTGCACTGCTAAAGAATGTCGGACTGGCATCAGTGCTCTGTCTACGGTGATTTGGCATACTGTGGGGCTGTCTACAAAACCCTGTGGTAGCATGCGCCATTGGAAACGGAGGCTGGGTCGCTCGCCATTCGGGAACACAACAGAAAAGGCAAACCGTTCCTTGTCCTCAGGGTGCAGAGGTATTGAAAAGAAACAGTCTTTGATGTCTAGCACTGCACATGGCTGCCCTTGGGGAATGGCTGAGTTCATGGGCAGCAGTGTCTGAACAGGACCCATAGGTTTTGTTGTCTTGTTTACTTCTCTAAGGTCGTGGACGAGGCGATAGCCTTCTCCAGACCTTTTGGGGATTACGAACACGGGGGTATTCCATGGACTGGTTGAGGGTTCTATGTGACCCTTTTGCAGCTTACGGTCAACTAGTTCTAGCAAGGCTGCCATTCGAGGCTTTGACAAGGGCCACTGCTCAATCTATACAGGTTCTGACGATTTCCAGGTCAGTTTGATTGGCAGCGGTGGGTGCACGGCAGTGGCCCTTAGGATAAATTTGTGATCCTGACTTCTAGCATAGAGAGGATGTCTCTTCTTATCAAGGGTGGTGAATTTTGCAGGATGTAGGGGTAGATTGCCACTGTCTGTTCTGGTCCTTGTTCTGTGTGGAGTGTTATAGCCACCAACTGAGTGCTTCTCCATGCCCGGGTCTGCCCTCCCACTCCGTTCACGGGGGGTACTTCTTTAAATTGCCAATGTCGGGGCCAATATGCTTGAGGAAGTATAGAACAGTCCGACCCTGTGTCTCCCCAAAACTGAAGCCCTATGACGTGGGGGTCCCGACTGCCATAGAGGCGGCATGTCCCCCAAATCATTAGAGGCTCCTTCCCTATTTTCATGGCCAGGGCCACCCAGGGGTTCCGCTCTGGGGCGTCCCCTGCTGGCCCTGTTGCACAGGCATGGCTTGCTGTGGTGGTGGGCACGAGGGCGCCGCTGGCAGTGTTGTGAAGCTTTGCCATTGTGTTGCTGTGGGGGGTGCAAAACCGGCTGTCCCCTGTGGGGGCATGGGGTATGAGGGTTCCCCACCCCACTGGGGGTTGGCATAGATGGGCCGCCTTGCATTCGCAGCGGGAGGAGGCTGGGTGCGGCCCGCACGCCCCCTCCCTCTCCCGTTTCCCTGAGGCCGGGACCTGCAGTCTTTGGCAAGGTGCCCTCTCTTCCCACAGCCCCAGCAGGGCCCTCTCGCATGGGCTTGGTGCGGGGGCATCGCCGGGGATGGCTGTGCTGGCTGGGGACAGCTCATTGCAATGTGGCCTGCTTGGCCACACTTGAAACATGCTATGGCACTGGTTAGGGTGCGGACGGCTGCTTGGATAGGTGTCAATTGCTCCTCCTTTACTACATGTTTAATCGTGTCAGCCAGGCTGGCTCTGGCCGGCAAGGAGCGCAGAATGTCTTTAGTAACAGTTACATTGTTGCCGCAGGCAATCGGCTACTACTGGACCCTTCGCCTCTGAGGGCAGGGCAGATTGCTCTATGGCTGCTTGGAGGCGGTCCACAAACTGTGTGAAGCTCTCACTCTCGCCCTGTTTTATGGTGGCCCATGGGGGGGGCTTGGACACTACTCGAGAGGCAGCACGAATGGCCTCTCTGGCTGCCTGAGTGGTGGCTCTGACCTCCTCAGCCCGCATGCCTGTGGCTTGCTGCTGAGGGGTTATCAGGTCATCATGTTTACCTAATAACCTCGATAAACTGGAATTGTGCAGTGGCTGCCCTTCTCCAGAGGACTGAGCTAGGAAGTTTGCACAATTGTCTTTCCATTCTTGTTTGAAAACTATCAATCCCGCCCCATCAAATATCATGCGTCCTATCTGCTTGATATCGAAAGGCAGTAAATCATAATTACCAAAAAGGCCATCTAGCAGAGTGGAAACCATGGCAGAATGCATCTTTTTCTCTGAAATCGCTTTTACAATTGTTTGTATGTCTTTGGGATTTACTGGCGTGTGTATTTTTTGTTGGTTGTCCCCTATTCCAGTAACTCTCACTGGGAAGGCTTTCACTGTGGAAGCCGGTGTCTACTCAGCACAGGCTATTTTTATTTTTCCCCAGTCAGTGACCTGGGCTGGCTCATGTTGTAAACTCTTTTTGGAGTGGCTGAAAGCTTTATTAGGTTTCATTTTAAATCGTGTTGGTTCTGCTCTCTTTGTTTCTGAATCCCAATCACTGTCTGTCTGCTCTCCGGACCTGCTGCTGCCGGTACTGTCTGACAAGGAGTCAGAGGCACACTGCCAGCTCACTTTTGGGTTTGAGTGTCTTTCAGTGCGGCTCCGGCCCCGCCCTTCCTCTCGGGGGTGGCTCTGCTCCCGCCCCCTGGGCTTGCCCTGCCTCCTGCGAGGCGAGGTCTCTCCCCTAAATGCTGGCAGTGCTGAACGCAGCTCCCGACGGGACACGTGCTCTTCGCGCCCCTCCCGCACGTGCGTGCCTGCGGGAAACCGCGGCCCCGAGGCGCGCACGCGCTCCTTGCCGCTGTCCCGTGCATGCGGGTCTGCGGAAAACCACGGCTCCGAACCACGCGGGCGCTCTCCGCGGCTTTCCCGCGTGTGCACGTCCGCGGGGAACGGCGGCGCCTCCCCGAACGCGCTTTCCCCACCGCTTCCCGGCGCGCACGCGCCCGCGGAAGCCCACGGCGCCGGGCCGGGCGCGCTTTCGCCGCCGCTCTCCCGTGTGCACGCGCCCGCGGGAACTCGCGGCGCAGCTCCGAACATGCACTCCCTCCCCTCCTGCTGCGCGCATGCGCCAGCAGAAGCCTGCGGCTCTTTTCTGAGCACGCATTCCTCTCCCTCTTCCCCGGCTTTCCCCTGCGCATGCGCACTGGCGCACACCCACGGCTCCGGGCTCTCCCCACCACAAACGTTTAGACCCCGCTCTTCCCCGCTGCCGCCGGCGCCATTTTCAAACCCGTACGGTGGCGGTGCCGGCCGCGTGCTCTCCTGAGCCACGTGCTCGGCGTCTCTGGCTTCTTCGGCCAGTCCTTGCCAGAAAAATCGCACGCGCTGCCGCGCCTCGGGTACCGAACTACCAATCGACGGCAAGGGGACTGAGGAGGGACCTCCGGATGCCCGGGAAGGCTCCGCGGGCGGGGGGGAAGCCGACGGGCTCGGGGTGGGGGTCGGGGGGTTCCCTGAGGGCACCGGGGGCTTTGGGCTCGGGCTCCGGGAGGGGGGAAGCATGCTTGGCTCCCGTGGCTTCTCGCACTCGGATAAATCATTTTCAGACGCCGTTTGCGTGGTGGCCCCCACTCCCAGCTTAGGAGTGGCCAGCAAACACACACGGGCGGCACTCCAGGTCTCTTGTTCTTCCAGCGCTTTCCGTAAACTTTGCTTGACCCTCCCCCATGCTTTAAGGTGTTTCCCGCTCCCTGTGGATTCCGTATTTTCGGCCAGCGCGAGTGTACACCTCCCCCATACCTCTGAATGGAGGATTCCTACTGGGCGCTCTATCACCTCAAGCTCCAGTAATCTTGCCAAAGCAAGTTGTAAATCTCTGGGCTTGCACTCAATCCCCCACTGTCTGTGAATTACACTTACGACTTTTGCGATTGCCTCCATGAGTCTCGCTGGTCCGGGGACGTCTCCCCCGCCGAGGGTCAGTTCTTTTGGCCTGCCCCGGCCGCTGCTCCTGTCCAGGCGAAAAATCCCGACTCTCGAGCGTTTTTCTTGTTCCCGGGCTTTCGGCACCAGAATGTTGCCTTCGATATGAGGCAATGGCGACCTGGTTTCAAAGAGTCAGCACGGCAACTCGACTCCTCGAGTCACTCGGTCCATTAACACGCTTACGCCAATGTGGTGGACGGCAAATGGCGGTTTATTGTATTACACATGGGGTTAAATAGTCTAAAAGGTCTTCTACTATGTCAGTGGGAAGGCAAAGGATCTAAAGGTCAGTGGTTAGTAGGAAGCTAATAGGGCTAAGAGGGGCCACCACCGAAGGGACGGGGGAGAGGGTCCTTATCTTCCCGTGACATCACGTGATCTTCCGAGCGCCTGTCCCTAGCTATCACCCACACATCACAGGTTGTGGCCCAAACAAGAGGCCATTCAAAATGGCATATGAAGGGTATGAGAGGGTGTCTTGGGCTGAAAAATGTAACCAAAAATGTGTATTCTATTTTCATCTGTTGAAACTGGTTGGGAGATATTGTTCTTCTATCCTCTTGCACCCATTTTCCTCCGAGGGACATCACCTGTGAATGGGCCATTTAAGGACTCTCACATGACTGACAACATTCCATTGTGAGATGCTCCACTCAGTGGGAGGAGCCAAAGCCTTTCCACCAGCATAAAACCTGCAATCCCAAACTCTAATGCAGCTGGTTTTCTGTTGCATTTCCCTGGGAAATGGTTTCTCCCCCTCCCCCCAGAGACCCCTAGAGCCTGTAACCACATAGCCCTTCCTCCCCTTTCTGACTCTATTGGCTGTGTTCCAATTATCTCTCCTTAGCAGAAGCCTAGATAAGGCCCTCTTCTTCCACACTCGCTCTCTTTCCCCTCTGGAAACCACCTGGAATAAACATCTTGAACTGCATCTGAGGGTTAGAGCCTCTTTTGGAATCCTTTGCCCTGTCCCTGAAATATTCCTCGAAAGCCTTCTAGGATCTGAGCTAGCATAGGAAATCTGGGAGGCAGTAGGGGGGATATTTCAGTTGGCACCCAGTGTAGGTTCTTATGAATTATTAGAAACCCAGGTAGAAGCTGGAGACCTTTAATTTGGGTCTCGAAAGCTCTTTGGGACGTTCAACTACCCTATCACGCTTTCAGCTACTTTCTGTGGCTATAAGTGTTTAGGGAAGAGTCCGTAGCTTGCATAGCACCTGAACTGCAAGTGGACTCAAGACAGGAACTTTGGATGCTACTGGCACGGCACCACAGTCCCAAAAGAAAGGTAAATCCCCCCGTTTTGCGGTTACCCTGAGTATAACTTCCTAACTGGGGGGGAACAGTTTTTACCGTTGAGACTGTGGGAATCCGGCGGCGGGTGGCATTAGGACCCTGCTGCCTGGTTTGTGTCAAACACGTGTTTTTGGGTTTTTTGGGGTTTTTTCTGCCGAACCACAGCCCTGGCTGTGCAGGAATCACCCCAGCCAGCAGAGCCGCGTTTTTGGGGGTGAACACGGCACGGGAAGGATCCCAGAAGCAAGGCTAAGGTGACGGGACATCCCCCAGTGCCACCAGAGCTGGGAAAAAAGCAACACAAAAAAGCACTCCCCAGCCCCGCGGTTCCCCCCCACCTGTACTCACTGTAACACAGCGATATGAGACTGCCGTGCAGTTTTTCTGCATCTGAGGGTGGATATTGGACGAATAGCTTTCAAAAACATCAGAAATATGGGCTCACAGCTATCTGTTCACCAAAAGAGTGTATTAAAACAGCTTAAAAATGTTTTAATTAATGTTGGAATCTCAAAACAGCTGCTAAAAATATTTGTCTGCTGGCTCCAAACTGAACTACCAGAAACAGCCTTTCAAAATGTAGATTCTGTTTCATTTTGGAATGAAATTGGACAGTTATTGACTTTTAGAGTCCAAAATGGTGATAAGATAGCATCTCTATTTATTCCAATATTTTTAGAAGCTCGCAAGCAGATATTAGACTTACAAAAAACCAGTCAGCCACAGACAAATACTCCACATAACCCCTTTCCTGATTTCCCCAAACCTCTCATATACTGGTGTAGATATCGCACCATCCCCCCCGTACCCTTATACCACACTGGGTTTTTCTCAAGAACACAGTTCTGACTCCTCCAAGGGTGAAATGCCCTCCCAGGCCTCTGGCCATGTAGCAGGCTTCCTGGGACCTTCAGCACACATGCTGGAGAGCAATGGCAAATGCCATGTTCTTGCTCCTTCTTCCAATAATCCTTTCTTCTCCCCAATCCCTGCCCCTACTCCATATCTCTTGCCCAATCCCTTTGTGCCTTCAGCAGTCCCGTCTCACCCCTTCTCCCCCTGCATCCCCCCAAGCTGCTGCGGGAGCAGTGAAGGGGGCAGGCCCACCTCAACTCACAGCCCCGGCGGGGGAGGGGGGGGGCGATTTCCCCACGGCACTAGGACCGGAGCAGCCTCTCCCGGGGACCTAGGAAAGAGCAAGAGGGCTGCCTCTTGCCAGTCCCCAAGGGATTGCAGAGGCTGTACCTCCTATTTCCTCAGACACTGGGAGGCCAGCAGAATTTTTAAGACCTCAGAGAAATGTTGATGAAACCATTTTCTCTGTAGCTCCTGTCACATACCTTGCTAGGAGAAACACCACAAGTCTCAGGGTTGTAGTTTTCCTGAGATTCTCCCTGGGGTTGCTGGCCCCAAGGTAATAAGGGTCTCCCAAGGTTGCTGTTCCCTAGGAGTTTCCCCTGGGTTGCTGTTCCCAGGGGTAATAAGGTTTTCAGTCTTCTCTTTGCCCTAAGTGTTACACACCAGAGGTAGAGACAACAAACTGAGTCCGCCGGTGCACATTTCCAAGGCCGTTTATTCCTCATTATCTCAGTCCTTTTTCAGCTCTGCCAAACACTTCCCTGGCAGGGTACCTTATCTTAGTTCTTTCTCAGCTCTGCAAGGTGTCTCCGCAGAGCAGGCCACGCGGCGGACTGGGCGGATCAGAGAGCCCCGTACCTTATGTACGGTCCCCTTGACCCAACCACTGTCCGAGACGTATTTTTTATTTACAAAATTTTACCAATACCTATTACCTATACTAACATGTCAGTTCTACTCTAAACCAATCTCTAAAACCCAACTCAGCACAAGATGGGGGACGAGAACAAGAACAAGGAAGACAGGGGCCACTCCCCAATTCCTCCATCTTGTCTCTTCAGCCCCATATGCTAAGAATCCTAATTTCTATATTTATATTCTATAATAAACCATCCACTACTTATTTCAAATTCTTAGGATTTGTGATTCTTCCTGCATGTGAGTGTTCACTCCCATGGACAGGAATCAGAGTCAGTGTCCTCCTGGGACCTGTGTGGGTCTAACTGACCCCCCTGTCTTGATCCCAGACCCCCCTGTCCGGTCTCCAAACCCTCCAGGGTGGCCAGAGGGATGTTCTAGACTCCGACACACAAGGGCTTATCAGCCGTTATCATATCAGGATAAAAAGGAGATTTGTAAAATACAGCGAGAATTTGGCAGATCAAGTGAGATATTTAGGGCATGATTCGAGCCACTTTTAATTCCAATGAAATGGTGCCCAATGACATCAAAGACTTATTTAGTTGTGTGTTATCTTCCTCAGAGTATGATCTGTGGGAAAGCATGTGGAAAAGAGCTTTAAAAACATTATTATGTGAGGTTCAACAAACTCCTGGTGAAGCTAAAGACAAGGATGAACATGATATCACACATGATCACCTGTGTGGTGAAGGTGTCTGGCATTGTCCAGAAAAAAACAACTCGAGTGTTATCCAAGGCAATTTTAGATTAGATCTGTGCTGTTGCAGACAAAATGTTTTATCAGCTACCAAGAATGGAAGCGAAGGGCAGCTATGCTAATATTAAACAGTTTCCTTCAGAGACTTTCTTGCAGTCTGTGGACCGTCTGAGAACACAGGTGGAACGACAAATACAAGACCTGGTGGTGTAGGGAGAATTGATTAAGGAGATGGCTCAGAGGAATGCTAATGAGACCTGTAATAGAACTATTCTTAGCCTTCCCCTCGAACTGTCCTTTAGTCTGTCACAGATGATAGAAGCCTGTACAAAAAAGGCAGAATTGTTCTGTGCACCTGAAAGGAATCCAGGACTGGCACACCCACAGCCTACAGCAGCTGTGATACCAAATCCAAGGAGGCAACCAATGTCACCAGACCAGCTGCAGTGCATCATCTGCCTCCACTACAAGATACCGGGACACTTTGCCAGAACATGCCCTCAGAACCAGAAGCAGAAGAAATTCAACAAACTAAAAAACTGAATTTACGGTGAATACCCACTGTTGATACAATGGTGCGCAAAGATATAAATATAGTGGGACCCACACTGGCAAATGCCTCTCTCTTAAAAGAAAAGGGGGAGTACGGGTCACACAGTGGGGGGGTGCAGAAAAATGAAAATGTTAAATGTTCAACTCACAAGGTTTGGCAGCCTCAAGGCCGATTCAGGCTTGTGACTACCAAAGGTTTTCATTTCAGGTTGACTGATTGGAAAGTCATTACAGTGGACCTGTCAAACATCTCACGGGACCTGATGGTTTATCACATGGGACTGGACAGTGAGTATTTTGTTACTGGGGACACAGCACACACACCCTTGGAGATTGAGGTAGCTCCCATGACCATAAAAAGAAGGATAATAGGCCTCATGTTGTTGGCACATTGAATGCACCCACCCTTTTACCTGGTGGAGGGGCAAATCCTTGCCCAGGCCATTCCAGTTCAAGCAGAGATCACAGCAGAAGGAAAATCACCACAAGTCTACTGGGCAGAAGTGGTGGGAGAGGATAAACCCTCTATGGTATGCAACCTAGCCTGTGGGTCAAAGCGCCTCCAAGTGGCAGGAGTTCTGGACATGGGCGCAAACATCACAATACTGCTGCAGATCGTGTGGCCATCAAACTGGGAATTAAAACCTGTGGCTGACAAACTTCAGGGCATAGGAGGAATCACACTGGCAAAGATTTCAAAAAACATCGTGCAAATTGAGGGACCTGACGGAAAAGTGGCAAATGTCCGTCCATTCGTTGCAGACTATAAGACCCCCCTGTGGGGGAGAGACACCCTGTTGCAGTGGGGAGTCCAATTGGTCATTCCTAAGACACCCCAGGATTTTTTGCAAATAGCCACTGTGGAGGGCCCTACCCAAAAGTTAAAGCGGTTGGAGAATACCCCAAGGTGGGTAGCACAGTGACCTTTGAGTAAAGAGAAGCTCAAGGCACTTGAGGAGCTTGTGGAAGAGCAATTGGCTCAAGGACGCATAGAAGAGGACAACAAGCCCTTGGAATTCCCCAGTCTTTGTAATAAAGAAACCGGGGAAGGACAAGTGGAGGTTGCTTCATGATCTCCGAGAAATAAACAAGATTGTAGAGGACATGGGACCTCTCCAACCAGGGATGCCCACTCCAACAATGCTCCCTCGAGATTGGCAATTGGCTGCCCTAGACATCAAGGACTGTTTCTTCCAAATTCCATTGCACCCTGAAGATGCCCTATGGTTTGCATTCTCGGTTCCCACTGTTAATCGAGAAGCCTCAATGAAGCCTTATCACTGGACAGTGCTTCCTCAGGGCCTCAAGTCAAGTCCTTTCATATGCCAACAATACGTAGCCCTTATAGGAATGGATGCGGAGTTTGCCCAAGGTAGCTCAGGAACCCCAAGAATTAGAACTATTGGGTTCCTCCCATGCAAGATACTGCATACATTTTTCTGTCATCCTAAAACCTTCTAGCACTGACGAGTACCACCTTATAAGGCAATTCCGTGGGGAGTTTAGTGCAAAAAGGTGGTGTCATAATAAAAGCCACATTGCAGCAGACAACCCATCTCACTCGAGCCCCAGAAACCTCCCTAATGGATTGTTTTTGATTTGTGGAGATCGAGCATGGGCAGGAATTCCATCTTGGCTTTTAGGAGGGCCGTGTACCATAGGGCGATTGTCGGTATTGACACCCAACCAAACTTTAATTGGTGAATGGACTCACAAAAATAAATTGGCAAACAAAATTCAAAAGAGGAGCGCTGACAATTTGGACCCAAATTGTAATTCAGAAATTTTTCGTTGGGCAAAGTCAAAAAGGGTTGCTGTATCCCTGTTCCTTCCATGGGTAGCAGCAGCCAAAGCTCTAGGTGAATTGGGCCATCTAGAGTGCTGGGTGGTCAAACAGGCAAACTTAACATCCATCGCCATCAGCTCTCTCCTAAAAGACAGGGAAATTACCAGACAGGCCACGCTTCAAAACCGTGTTGCAAAAGATTTTCTTTTGTTACTGCATGGACATGAATGCCAGGAATTTGAAGGACTCTCTTGCATGAATCTGTCCTCAAAAGCTCCAAACATCCATGCTGCCCTCCGAAGCATAAACAACATGATCGAACAAGTGAAGCAAGAATCTGAAGACTGGATCAAGGAACTGTTCAAGGGCTGGGGATTCACAGGGTGGTGGACTTCTATAGTTAAAACAATTTTGTTACTTTTTGTTATTCTTTTCCTTGTAACAATAGCATTCGGGATCCTACACTGTTTGATTTTCAAGGCTGTTAACAGCCTCATACCTTCTACCTCACAAGTCAACCACATAGAGTAGGCAAACCTAAAGCAGTCTGATTTCCCTACCAATCATAAGTGGTGGGAAAACCCACATTCCATGTCAAAATGAACTTGATGGTTTTTCTTGGTATCTTTTTAAACAAAAAAAAAAAAAAGAGATGTTACATTCCCCTGTGGGAATGGTTTCTCCCCCCTCAGGGACCCCTAGAGCTTATACCATGTAGTTTGACCCTTCCTTCCCTCTCTGACCCCATTGGCAGTGTCCCAATTTGCTCCTTCCTGGCAAGATCTGAGAAAAGACCCTGTTCCTCTGTGCACGTGCTCTTTCCCTCTGGAGACCACCTGGAATAAACATCTTGATCTGCAGCTGAGGGTCAGAGCCTCTTTTGGGTCTTTTTTCCTGTCTATGAAATATTCCTCCAAAGCCTGAGAAGGCCTGAGCTAGCTTGGAACTTTGCAGAGATTAAAAAGGAGGATTTATTTTCAGGGGGGGTACATCTATCCTAGCCTGGGAGGGGGGTCAGCGGCATTCGAGAGACAGCAGCATCACCCCAGCTATGGGCTTCTCTGCAAAAGAGAAAACCCCCCATTTTTCTAAAATGCAGGGTGACGGCACAAATCGGGAGGAGGGGGTTGCATTCTGAGTGCTCAGAGCTCTTTTAATATGCTAATGGCTGCTCCGCATTTTCCTCTGGGGGGATGGAGCGGCTGTCTCGGCTGTCTCGCTATGGGGCTAGGACAGGGATAGCCCAGCCCCCTCCCAGGACCACAGCAGCAACCACGGGCTGCTATTTTTTGAGCCCTCATACCCACTGGGAATTTGTTCATAACAGAGTGACATGCCTGGACAGCACCCGACCCATTGAGTGAGGGGAAACAGGGAAGAACAATTGAGATACAGAACTCAAAACAGCTAAAAAAAAAACCCACCACCACACTGCATGTAAACACAATTGCATTAAGAGACGGAAGCTCAGAGCAAGACAGAGGGAATCGTTGGAGGTAAGGTAGCTCTAACCTTAAATAAGAGTTAAGCAATCCCAGAGATGTGTTTTGCAGTAGAAATGTGATGGAATAGAAGGAACACAATCAAGTCAGGATATTAACACTATTTCAAAGTGTACAGCTGCAGGAAGAATCAAATAGGTAAGTAAGGACAAAGCAAACCTGGGAATGTCTTAAGTAAGAAAGACTTCAGTGTGTACTCTTCATTCTGTGATCTCTGTTCTGACTTCCCTTTAGAAAAGAATGTATACATTTTATCCATATGTGATGGAACTATTTATTTAAGAGGGTAGCAGAGTGTGAACAATGGGAGTGGAAATGATTGAGCAGTAACAAAAGAAACATTTACCATACAGAGATCTTACTTCCAAATGGGCTGTGTGCTTTCTGTAAAACAGTAAAACCCAAAAAACAATCACAGAATTGTTAGGAAGGGATGTCTGGGTATCATCCAGTCTAACCCCTGCCAAGGCAGGGCCACCTAGAGCAGGGGACACAGGAACATGTCCAGATGGGTCTTGAATGTCTCCAGAGAGGGACTCCATGACTTCCCTGGGCAGCCTTTTCCAGTGCTCTGCCATCCTCAATGTAAAGGAGTTTGTCCTCACGTTGAGATGAAATCCCTTGCATTTTAGTTTATGGCTATTTCTTTGTCCTTTCACTGTGAACCACTGAAAAGAGTCTGGCACCATCCTCTTGGCACCTCTTTTGAGATATTTATAAGCATTGATGAGATCCCCTCTCAGCCTTCTCTTCTCTAGACCCCAAATCTGGGCCCCACGAAAGGCCCAGCTCCCACAGTCTCTCCTCATAAGAGAGATGCTCCAGGCCCCAAATCTCTTTGTGGCCCTCTGCTGGACCTGCTCCATGATCTCCTTGCTTCTCTTGTACTCAGGAGCCCAGAGCTGGACACAGCACTCCAGATGTGCCTCACCAGAACTGAGTAAAGGAGAAGGATCACCATCCTCAACCTGCTGGCCACTCTCTTCCTGATGCACCCCAGGATACCATCAGCCCTCCTGGCCACAAGGGCACTGCTGGTTCATTTGAAGTGAGAGATATGAGAGGTTTCTTTAAATGATGCTGCTTCCATGATGGTTTTCCTTGTCTCAGGTATTAAAAATGAGGCATCACTTGAAACCTAGGATGTTTCAGAGAGTAAAAACCAGTTTTTCTTGTTTCCCTCCCCATGGTGCTAGAGTGTGGGACTGAGGTTACTGAGTTTTGGGAAGTGATTGTAGGAAGGGAACATGTCGTGTACTGCTTTGTTTGGTTAAAATTATGGCTCAGGCATTTTACCTCCCGTTCCTCAAGGGATGAGCTCCCACAGTTGCGTACATCCCTACATAAGCTCTGGGCAAAATTGCTGGTATTGTGTCGCAATTTCTCAAATCATGGGACAAATACTCATTTTTGGTTTCTTTTCTGATATTTGAAAATACAGAGGCAGCTGCTGTCATGTTTTTCTGTTTGTGTGTTAAAACACCAGAAGTTTACCTAGGTGCAGGCTGGAGCATGCCATGTGGTGTCCCTGCTGGTATTCTTCCTTGCTGTGAGAAAAGATGTTTTGTTCTCCAGCTGTCTCCTGTTTCCCTCGCTACAAGAGCACTCAGCTTCCATCCTATACCTTGGAGCAGGATGTGGCTGAGGCCAAAACCACCAAGGGTGATTTTGCAGCTTGGAATTTCCCCATGGCTGTTATGTCCATCTTCTAAGTATAGCAGCAGAAAAACATTTTACATGAGGTTGCAGAGGTGTCAGAGTTAAATTCTTGCAATTCAAAAGGGAAAGCATTTTAAACAATATTAGAAGAAACCTGCACCATTTTTTCAAGCCTCCGTTTAAGTATGCTTCTTACTAAAAGAGGTTACATAATTCTTGGCCTCATTAGAAGCCTAGTCAAGCAATTTTTATTTAGCAGCCAAGTGAAAAAAAAATTAATATGCTTTCTGTTGGCAAATTATAGCACCCAGGTATGATCAGTTCTGGCAGTTCTAGTCTAACACACCTTAAGAAATGCATTTAAACCTTTTTTTGTGTCACTTTTTTTTTTCTGTACATGCAGCTATGAGTGGCAGCTGACAGCAAAGCATGTAATCAGGTGTAGTCAGAATTGCTACCAGGATGAGGAACCATCATCTCTTAAAGCTAGAGCTATGAATTTTCATCTTGAGTTTTTCCTAAGCAGTGCTTAACATCTTCACAACACTCCCATCTCTGCTTCCAGTGGTATTCATGGGACTTGATTTATCAATGGTAACAAGCATTAATCTGACTGAGAGCCTGTGATCACAGCCAGCCTTCCCTGTACGACCCATTGCTTGACCTTCTGACTCCAGCAGTTTCTTCTACTCCCATGCTGGCCCCCAGCACTACTGATGCTGCTGTCATGTAGCATGGCAAATGGCATCACTGGCCAGCCCTGGCCTAAAATAACCCTTTTTCTGCTTTCATTTGTGTAAGATTATTTTTATAAACATTCCTAACTGTGTTTGTGTAAAATTATTTTCTTTTCCTGTTTTTTTCACATCATCCTATGGAAAGCTGAACCAGCTCAGCTGAAAGATGGCATGGGAAGAAGGTAGTATGAGGAAGGAACTGCCAAAACTGACACTGATGCTAAAAATTGAAAACCTGGGGCTGGAGCTTCAGTGTATAGGTCTGTAGCATGGTGGCTTAGCTGGCAAAGCCAATTTCCTTGTTCCTGCTCTGCCCCACCAGCATTCAGAGACTTGCCCTATCTCATGTGCCACCTGAGCTGTTTTCCAAGGTTAATAATGACTGTTACTGTGCTTGTGGACTTTAATACAGAGCAGGTAACCCATAAAATTCCTATGAGTCTTTATGAGTGAATTGTTTGTCTTAAATGAGAATTTTCCAAGTATTGGTATTGAAGGGGAGAAGTACTAGAGCTTTCTGGATGTTATATGTCTAGTGATCATCCTTCTAGCTCCATTTATTCTACATATCAGTGATTTTATGTAAGAAACCACAAAACAAATGCATGCTTTGTGTGCACTAAGGAGAGCAGCAGACTGGACCTCAGCTATGAGTGGTCCAAACATTGCTGCATGGAGCCCTTGGGGAACTCATTTACCCTGCAATGAAAATTTGCACTCTTTTGCCTGCAGCCTGTGTTTTGCTTGTACTACAGGACTAAATATTGACCTTAATTTCCTCTCTTTGTCAGACTTTGTTTATGACTTAGAAGCAGCACATGGAGGGTCTCGGGGCCATTCCCCGAGGTGGTGAAATCTTCCCCCAGGGTTGCTGTTCCCTGGGTATTTTCCTGGGGTTGCTGTTCCCCAAGATAATAAGGTTTTCTGTCTTCTCTTTGCCCTGAGCGTTTCACACCAAAGGCAGAGACGACACTGTGAGTCCAGCAGCTCAAGTTATCAAGGTTGTTTATTTCATATTATCTAACAGTTCTTGTTCGGCTTTGCAAGGCGTCCCCAGCAAAGCAAGACACGCCGTTAGACCGGCGCTGGGCTGCCGCTGGACTGGGCTGCCGCTGGACTGGGCTGCCGCTGGACTGGGGCGGATCAGAGAGCCCGTACCTTATGTACCGCACTCCCGACCCAACCACAGTCCAAGACGTATTTATTGTTTACAGAACATTACCAATACTAACTTGCTACGCTAACATGTCAGTTCTATTCTAAACCAATCTCTAAAGTCCAAATCAGCAAAAGATGGGGGATGAGAACAAGAACAAGGAAACTAGGGGCCACTCCCCAATTCCTCCATCTTGCCCTCTCAGCCCCGTATACTATGAATCCTAATCTCTATATGTATACTCTATAACAAACTACTATCTACTTCAAAATTCTTAGGATCTGTGATTCTTTCTTCATGTGAGCATTCA
This sequence comes from Prinia subflava, assembly GCF_021018805.1. Lineage (NCBI taxonomy): Eukaryota > Metazoa > Chordata > Aves > Passeriformes > Cisticolidae > Prinia > Prinia subflava. Next base: position 870,639 of record NW_026960612.1, read on the forward strand.
CTTCCATGGATAGAAGCTAGAATCAGAGTCCTTCTGGGCTCTGTGGGAGGCTGGCTGACCCCCTTGTACAGATCCCAGACCCCCCTGTACAGCCCCCTGACCCTCCAGGGCTGTCAGAGGGATCTTCTGGACTCCAACAGGAGGGTGGAGAAGCATGCATTTTTTTCCTGCTTTTATTAGCCATTGGGTCTAGATCAAGAAATATGTGATCAACGTTTATTAAGCCTGATCAATTGCAGACAAGTAAGTTCATGTCACTTCCACTAACATTTTTCCATTTAAACTCTTAATTCTCCCTCTTTTGACCTCAAAATGGGAATTTATCACAATCCACTAGCATTTTAACATTTCTGATGTTATAGACAGAGATTTATGGGTATCTAGGGCCTAGAGGATCTCAAGCCAGACTGGCAGATCCCAGATCTGTTAATGTAAACTTTAGGGACTGTTTTTACAAAAAGAAACACTAATTTCAGTGAAAGGTGAGACTATTTTCAGGGTTACAGGCTGAAATATGCCCCTGTACTGAGCTGTGTAACAAGCAGAGCATGTGGAAACACCCACTGAATAAGCCAGAGCAAAGGACCAGGGACACATCTGCTCCAGTGCCATGATTATTTTATAAGAACTTGAATCATATTATGCCTGGTGATTTGTTAAATTTGCATTCAAATTTGAGTTCAAAGCTGAAACTGTGGCCAGCCTAAAGTCACCTGGAGTTTTGCCTTTGACTTCAAAGGGCCACACTTTTTATCCAGTTCCACAGTGGCTGAGTGATTTGAAGGAGCTCTTTTTCAGCTTCTCTGCAGAGACAGGTCTATTTGATGTACAGCTCTCCACCATGGCAGCAAAATCCTTTCTCTATGAGGTTTCTGTGCTCCTCTCTCTTATTCCTTCTCCTGAAGTTATAAATCTCAGTTTAGGGCACCAGAATCCTTCTCTGCAACAGCTGGTACTGATTTCAAGGATGCTCCAGGTAAAGAAAAAACATCAGCAGAGCAATAAAATTCCTGTTGGCAGGCATTTTCCCCTTTTACCATATTAAAAAAAAGATAAATGGATCTTTTCACTCTGTCATACTTGTTTGTTAGAGAAAACATGCAAGAAATATCACTTGCATCCCCAAAGCAGTGACCAGAGACACTTGCCATCATCCTGTCCCTCTGGGAAATGTAGGACAGGTAGGAGAACTGCAGAAAATGGTGGTATGAAGGGTGCAGGACTTCCCTAAGGAGTGATAGGGTAGATCCCTTCTCGTGTGGGTTTTAAAAGTCACCTACAGTAACTCAGAACAATGCTGTCCCACTGCAGTCCTCATGGCTGAAATACCTAGCTATGCAAATAGACAGGATACTTAACAATTTTCCTTCTTCCTTCCTCCCCTCCCCAAAACTGTTAAGGAGGCCCTGGCTGTTCTCTTAGCTTAAATAATGTTTGACAGTTCAGTACCAAGACAAAAGACAACCTTCTTTTTTTTTTTCCTTTTTTCTTTTTTTTTTTTTAATCCAGATAATTTAATACAATAAAGAAGCAAAGACATCAAAGCAAAGAAACCATATACATAGTACAAAGCGTTCAAAGCATTGGGAATCTGTTCTCTTTTCAAAATTTTGACATGCGCTATTGTCTTGCTTTGAAAGAGAGGTATCTGCTAGGAAGGGGGCAGGACCTCTCTAGAGATGGAGAATTCGAATCCCCTCCCTCCAAATTATTCTAATTTAGAAAATTAAAGGGGCTTTCAGACAGAGATATGGGGATAGGAATAACAGTTCTTTACTAGTATATATGACAAAACAACAAACAAACAACAACTACAGCATTAATAATAAACATGACCAAGAACCTTGAGGGCTTTCTTTCACAAAAGGCCTGGGGCAGTTTGATCTCGGTGCCCCTGCCCCTGCAGGACTCCGAAAGGCTGGGCTGAAATGGTGGAAAGTCCCAGGCTGGTGGATGAGATGAGGAGCTCTGCGCTGGTAGCTGGAATGGCAGGGGGTGTCCCGGCAGGGCTTGGCAGTGCTGGGCTACAGAGTAGCAGGAGAGCCTCAAAGCTCCGAAGAAGCAGCGGCGGTGGGGGGAGGGCTGGAGGAAACGAGTTCAGGATTCCCGGGTACACAAGCAAATGACGGTAGATTTCCCAGGATGAGGCAGAGGCAGAGTGATGGCCGTGAACTCTTCCTGCAGCGAGGGGCAGCTTGACTGTCTTCCTCGATGCTGAGAGCAAGAGTGAGTTCCCCCCCCCAGCTCTGTCTTTTTACCTTTCCCAAAGCTCGCCTTATCTCTCCCCTCTGAGGGACACTCCCAGAGACTCAAAAACAATAGGTGTAGCCTTGTGCTGCCATAAGACTTAGGCAGGAATGCAGTTGGAACGTAACATGGAAATGCACAGCATCTGCTCTTATGATCTCTCATATCTAGAGGGCACCATGTAAGCCTGTGCCAGCATCATCTCTAATCAGCTCAACAGTTCCTGAAACAGTTGATGGAGGGGACAAATGTTCTACCATTGCTCACAATTTTTCAGAAAATGTCTCTTTTATGGACTAGTTGATGTCCATAAGACCTCCAAGCTCCTATTTACCTTCAAGCAGTTAAATTATATACAGACTTGAACACAGGGAGTAACATAATTTAGTCCTCTTGGGACGAGCTGTAAGTCATGTCTTCTACTTGGATTCCAAATACAACTAACTGGCTTGTTTATTTTAGAAGTTGAGACTGAGTTATCTTGATTACCAAGTTCATTATGCTTAATAGGCTCAGGTTGTTTTAATTATCATTCCCTTAAGTGTTTTACAACTGTGGGGAGATGGTTCTAGAAGATAACTAAATATTGAATTAATGAGAAGGGCTGGGATACAAGGTTTCAGATGGGAAGGTAGTTGTTGGGCTGTATTATTTAGCAGTTTATAAATTATTTATTTTGCCATATTATGTTGCCTGTCTGCAGGTTTAGGTGAAATTTTAAGTATGAAAATAACATTTTTACACAAATTTAATAGGCAGGCAGTGTCAAATTCCAAAATCCTGCTTCTTGCTTAGGTAGGAAGGTGAGGCAAACAACCTGATATTAAAAATAAATGGGTATTTGTGAAAATGATGTGTGAAAACACCAGGTCAAGGCTCTCTTGAGAAGATTTCCACGTCCCTGAGTTATTTCAGGATCATGAACTTTCTAGTTTAGTAGGGATATATGGTAGGAAAATTTAATAGACCATTTTTAATACAGCTCTTCTTTCCTATCAGGTATAAATGTAGTTGTACTTTCCTCTGAACACATTCTGATCTCTGCTTCTGGATGAAAGCATTGGAAATAAACATTAATCTCTTATGAAGGCTTCTGATATGAACAGTAAAACTTTGAGGGTTTTTATCCCTTTGGTTATGAACCATGATGAGCTATACAAAGAAAGGAGACCATATTCAGTAAGGATCAGACTTTGTTGCTAGCAAATTTTATTCATACAAATGATGTGTCTTATTGCTATAAAGTATTGGCTAAAGAGACGGGCTAGACATTGACTAAAGAGACAGGCTAGACATTGACTAAAGAGATAGGCATCCATCAACAACAAAACTGAACCAGACCAAGACTATAAGCAAAGGAATGGGGTTGTTTTCATCTTGAATCTTTAGATGGATTCCTGAGATTATTTAGTTCTCTTTTAGTTGCTTAAGTTCCCAGTGAACTTGAATTTGCCTTGATCTAGTCCATTCCAGACATTGTAACTTAATCTTTTACATATCCCAAGATGTCACTTGGATTACTAACCAGACTTTTTTATGTTGTCAGCCATAATTTTCCGTGGAATAACTTCCTTGCTGCATCCAGATAAACATCTTCATATGAAGAACATTTATTGTTGCCCATCATGGAGAAATTCCAGCTCCTACTCCAGTTGGGATGACAAGATTTTCAGACAGCAGCAGTTACTTCTAAGTAAACTCTTACATAAAGGATATAGACTCATTTTAAAATCATATTTATAATCTGCAGATATTCCCTGTGGAAAGGGGATTTTAGGACTGATGCATCTCTTTGGGTTGGTGAGCCCATAATGTCAGACTGTGTCCTAGTTTAGGACAAAATTCCACAACTCCCTCCCCCACCACCGGGTTCGGGAGGAATTTCCTCAGAGGAGAAAGTGGAAAAAACTTGTTTATTGAGAAACAATGAAAAAAAAACCACTCCCCAACACAAGGAAAACAGTCCGAGATGACAACAAATGTTTTCACCAGTCCAAGAGAGGGTGAGCTGTCTCTGCTGGGGAGGGTGCCAACGCTTCTTTCAGGTGCAGACTCCGGGGGGTTTTCCCTTGATGTTCCCGAATCAGGGCCCGAAGCAGGTCCGATGTCTTCAGGGAAGGGAGGAAGGAAAGAAGGGGAAACACAAAAGCAGAAAAAGATGGCAAAAAAGCTAGCAAAAAGCAGAAAGCAAAGAGCAAAGCCAGCAAAAGCAGCCTAAAGCTAGCAGCAAGCCAGAAGCAAGCAGCCGGGGGAGGGGCTCAGCCACAGACAAAACAAACTGGGCACATGGGAACAGGGAAAAAGAAAAAAAAAAAACAACCACAATTTGGGATACAAAGCATGAAAATGTCCTGTCACCCCAGGACATTCCACCCCTTATCCCATATCGTGAACATGTTACTGAACACAATGAAAAAAAACCTTTCTTCTCACATGCTCAAACCTTCCACACTTAACACATTTCCTTCCATCTTACTTGCTCAGACCTTTGACACTTTCATGTTTCCTTCTGTCTCATATCTGTATGATCTAACGTACAGACAATGGTGGTAACGCTCAGCGAACAATGATATCATCCCACAATCAGATCTCCCTGAGGTACACAACGGGTTGTCCCATCTTTCTGCATTATCCACCAGGTATAACCTGGTCCTTGAGCAAAGACAATCCCACGAATGGGTTTGCCTGTACTCAAGGCAGGATTAATCCATACTGTCTTCCCCAACAAACCTCTGACATGGGCCACTGGGACTTTATCTCCATCTACTATATTAAGGGGCTCAGACTGGGCAGGACCTGCTCGGTTGGTGGAACCTCGAGTGTTAACTAACCAGGTGGCTCTTGCTAAATGCTGCTCCCAGTTCTTGAAAGACCCCCCACCCAGTGCTTTCAAAGTGGTTTTTAACAATCCATTGTACCTCTCCACTTTACCTGCAGCTGGTGCATGGTAGGGGATGTGGTACACCCACTCGATGCCATGTGCCCTAGCCCAGTTGTTAATAAGATTATTTTTAAAATGAGTCCCATTGTCTGACTCAATCCTCTCAGGAGTACCATGCCTCCAAAGGACCTGCTTTTCAAGGCCCAGGATGGTGTTGCGGGCTGTAGCATGAGACACGGGGTAGGTTTCCAACCATCCCGTAGTGGCTTCTACCATGGTTAGCACATGGCGCTTGCCTTGGCGGGTTTGAGGCAGTGTGATGTAATCAATCTGCCAGGCCTCCCAATACTTGTACTTGGACCACTGCCCCCCATACCAGAGGGGCTTCACCCGCTTAGCCTGTTTAATGGCAGCACATGTCTCTAAGTCATGGATAACCTGAGAAATGCTATCCATGGTTAGATCCACCCCTCGGTCTCGTGCCCACTTATAGGTGGCATCTCTACCCTGGTGGCCTGAGGCATCATGGGCCCATCGTGCTAGGAGCAGCTCTCCTTTGTGCTCCCAGTCAAGATCTATCTTCAACTCCCCTATCTTTGCAGCCTGATCTACCTGCTGATTGTTCTGCTGCTCCTCATTGGCTCTGCTTCTAGGGACATGGGCATCTACATGGCGAAACTTCACAGGTAGTTTCTCTAACCGGGTAGCGATGTCTTTCCATTCTTCAGCAGCCCAAACTGGTTTTCCTCTGAGCTGCCAGTTCGCCTCCTTCCATCTCTTCAGCCATCCCCACAGAGCATTGGCTACCATCCAGGAATCAGTATAAAGGTAAAGTTTTGGCCACTTCTCTGCTTCAGCAATGTCCAGGGCCAACTGAACGGCTTTGAGCTCCGCAAGTTGACTCGATCCACCTTCTCCTTCGATAGCTTGTGCGACTTGTCGTGTGGGGCTCCATACGGCTGCTTTCCACTTCCGGTTCATCCCCACAAGGCGACAGGAACCATCAGTAAAAAGAGCGTAGCGTGTGTCTTCTGCCGGCAGTTGGTTATATGGTGGAGCTTCTTCAGCATGGGTCACTTGCTCTTCTCCCTCTTCACCAGTGAGACTGAAGCTTTCACCTTCAGGCCAATTGGTAATTACCTCCAGAATCCCAGGACGATTTAGTTTCCCAATTTGGGCGTGCTGTGTAATGAGGGCAATCCACTTGCTCCATGTAGCATTGGTAGCATGGTGGGTAGAGGGAACCTTTCCTCTAAACATCCACCCCAGCACGGGTAGTCGAGGTGCCAGGAAGAGTTGTACCTCGGTACCAATCACTTCTGAAGCAGCTTGGACTCCTTCATATGCGGCCAGGATTTCTTTCTCTGTTGGGGTGTAGTTGGCTTCAGACCCTCTGTAGCTCCGACTCCAGAATCCCAATGGTCGGCCTCGGGTCTCACCAGGCACCTTCTGCCAAAGACTCCAGGACAGGCCATGGTTCCCAGCTGCAGAGTAGAGCACGTTCTTCACCTCTGGTCCTGTCCTGACTGGGCCAAGGGCTACTGCATGAGCAATCTCCTGCTTGATCTGGGCAAAGGCTTGCTGCTGTTCAGGGCCCCAATAGAAATCATTCTTCTTACGGGTAACCAAGTAAAGAGGGCTCACAATCTGACTATATTCAGGAATGTGCATCCTCCAGAAACCTATAGCACCTAAGAAAGCTTGTGTTTCCTTCTTGTTGGTTGGTGGGGACATAGCTGTGATTTTGTTGATGACATCAGTAGGAATCTGGCGCCGTCCATCTTGCCACTTCACTCCCAGGAACTGGATCTCCCGAGCAGGTCCCTTTACTTTACTTTTCTTAATGGCAAAGCCAGCTTCCAGGAGAATTTGGATGATTTTCTCTCCTTTCTCAAACACTTCTGCTGCAGTGTTTCCCCACACAATGATATCATCAATGTATTGTAAATGTTCTGGAGCCTCACCCTTTTCTAGCGTAGTCTGGATCAGTCCATGACAGATGGTAGGACTGTGCTTCCACCCCTGGGGCAGTCGGTTCCAGGTGTACTGCACGCCCCTCCAGGTGAAAGCAAACTGAGGCCTGCATTCTGCAGCCAGAGGAATGGAGAAAAACGCATTAGCGATGTCGATTGTGGCGTACCACTTTGCTGCCTTGGACTCCAGCTCGTACTGGAGTTCCAGCATGTCCGGCACAGCGGCACTCAGCGGTGGAGTCACTTCATTCAAAGCACGGTAATCCACAGTCAATCTCCATTCTCCTTCAGATTTACGCACAGGCCAGATGGGACTGTTGAAGGGTGAGTGGGTTTTGCTGACCACCCCTTGGCTCTCCAGCTCTCGGATCATCTTGTGGATGGGGATCACAGCATCTCGATTTGTTTGATACTGCCGGCGATGCACTGTCGAGGTGGCAACAGGTACTCGTTGCTCTTCTACCTTCAGGAGTCCTACTGCAGATGGGTTCTCTGACAGTCCAGGCAAGGTGTTCAATTTCTTAATGCCCTCTGCCTCCACGGCAGCTATTCCAAAAGCCCATCTGAACCCCTTAGGGTCTTTGTAATAGCCATTCCTGAGATAGTCTATGCCCAGAATACTCGGAGCCTCTGGGCCAGTCACAATCGGATGTTTCTGCCACTCCTTCCCGGTCAGGCTCACCTTGGCTTCCAACAGGGTCAATTCTTGTGATCCCCTTGTCACCCCGGCAATAGAAATAGGTTCTGTTCCCTCATGTTCTGATGGCATTAGGGTACACTGAGAACCGGTGTCAACCAAAGCTTTATATTTCTGTGGCTCTGATGTGCCAGGCCATAGAACCCATACTGTCCAAAAAACTCGGTTTTCCCTAACTTCTACCTGGCTAGAGGCAGGGCCCCTCTAAGCCTGGTTATCCTTCTTTCCTGAGACATATGTCTTGGAGGTTCCTTCAAGGGGATCGGACAAGTCATCGTCATCATTATGCCTGACAGTTCGAGTACGGGCAACTGGAGCTGCTTCCCTTTTCCTACCTTCCTTCAATTCACGCACCCGTTGTGCCAGAGCAGCAGTAGGCTTCCCATCCCATCTCCTCATGTTTTCTCCAGACTCACGTAGGAAGAACCACAACTCAGCTCGTGGGGTGTACCTTCTCTCCCCAACAGAGGAATGTCTGCGTTGGATACTAGGGCCTCTAATTTGTACAGCTGAGATTTGGAGGAGGTCCTCCTTAATCTCTTCCCTGAGTTTCTTACGACTTTCCTCTATTTTATCTTCTAATTTCTGCAGTCGTGTGTTGCTATGGTTTTCGGACGGCACAGAAATAACAACATGACTCTCCATGATGGTAAAGATGAGAGCCAACTTAATTCTTCTAAATTCTACTTTTATAGAGTAGTTCGGTACAAAGAACATGATTGGTTATTCAGCGTCTACACTCTTTTGTAAATATTTCTTTCCAGTAAACATGTTGGAAAAACACCACCTGCAGATAGTTTCTCACTTCCCAAGGTTTGTTTGAATTCCTCTTTAAGATTTCTCAGGCTAACATGAGAAAGTTGCTCGCCTGCCTTTCACACAGACAGTAGCAGAGCCTGAAGCCTAAATTCAGACCACTGTCAGGCCCACATCTCCCCCTTTTAGTTTTTGCTGAGGGCGACGTCTGTGTCTGTGTCCTCTCCTGCAGGGCCCTTGCAAGAGAAAAAGGACAAACATGACACCAGAAGTCCCATTAGTAATCAACCAATTACTAAACAGAACTTTCATTGGGCACCAACTTAAATGGTCAGGGAAGTTCTGTGGCATTTGGTGTTGACCCTTCATAACCATGTCCATGCACCAGCGTCAAGCTTACCTATTTACTAATTCTAATACAGAAAAAAACAAAACATCATTAGCCTGCTCAAAAATGGCAGTCTAATTTGTCAAGATCCATCACTCTAGGAATCATCCTTTCAGATAACAAGGGCTTTTTCTGCCTTTTAGCAAAGGACAGTGGTCCTTGCATTACACCTGCAACCGCAAACTGATTTAATTTTCCAATTATTTGGACAACCTGAGTTGACCCTTTTTTTTTTTTTTTTTTATTTTTTAAATGCAAAAATGCATGTGATGTTTGAAAGGGCAAAGACCCATTGCAGGATGTGCAGGACTGGACCACTGGTCACTCAATTGGCCCATGATACCTGTAGGATGTCACCTAGAAAGAAAAAAAGAATAATAAAATTAATAAAAATATCAATAAAAAGATATCTGACTCCAAAAAAAATCTACATGATCCCATAGACCAGAAAGGCAAAAACCACAAAGTGAAATAACAGCCCTTAATAACTACAAAACATACACCGAAGGCACGTGAAATATTACCTAAAATACAACTACATCTATGTAGGAAACTTAAATGAAACAACATCTACTATAAAATTAAAACACATGAAAAGAAAAAGTCCATTGAGACAAGATGTTGATCCTTAGCATCACTGGATGTCTTCTTGAAGTCTGAAGCAGGGAGTGACTCGAGGAAGATCGATGAAAACAGGACCATGCTGCTGACACAGGACTTCTGTTGTCTCCATAACTTCCAACCACATGGTCATCTTTGCAGTCTATGTGACAGCCACTAAGGCTATGCAATGTCCCTTTTCACTCCTCAGAGGTGATGGGTAACACGACTGCTGAACCTGCTAATGATAAAACACAGGCACATCTCCTTAAATTAACAAACTTGTCAGGCTCCACTGCCCTAAACTGATAACTTGTCAGACTCCATTGTCTAAATTCAACATCCAGGTTTCAGAATTACTTTTTCTTCAGGTTCATAACATAAATGTTACATTGTTGCTTGTTATCTTTTTGATAATAATTTTGATCAGCCCAGGAACTGCAAAAGCTGAAGTGCTTCTTTTCCAGTGACAACCTGTTCATCCTTCCCGGGCAGGAATTCCAGGTTCACCTCAAAGATCAATTCAGCTATTATATTTAAAGGTCAAATTGTTGAGTCAAATAACTCATATGTAATTTTTACTAAAACATCTGGGCAAATAGGCAATTCCCGTCCAGAGAGAGCCAAGGCATGGCCAGTGCCCAGCTCTAACTGCAGAGGAATCCCTTACACCAATTTTAAAAGCAAACTTCTTAAAAATCTTATAATAAGAAACTAATATGGTAATTGACACCTCCTAAATTTGTCAGGGTAGAGATGCTCTGAGCTCAGCAGACTCCTGAGATGTTCTGTGACCAGGATTGGAACTGCATCCCAAACTGTCAGGACAGCGGAGGCATTCTTACAATCTCAGATAACCTTGTCTGGAAATCTGAAAATATTTAGAAAATCATGAATGCAAAGCTAGCATAGACAGCTAGAAAACAAGGAAAAATTCTTGGGTGACACGTGTCTTACAGGCCATTATAGACAAATAGCAAAGTACATGAGAAGAAGAAGCAGAAGCAGCAGTAGCAGCAGCCGGCTGTAGAACTGTGATAACTTTATCATATCTGTGAATTCACATCAAATATCAAAAACTGAGATAACACTTAAAACATAACTGATGGTTATACTGTAGAATTATTAATAATACTTGTGTTATCTGCGAAAGGCAACAAAGGTTGCTTATTTGTTTTGTATTTCTTGTCATTTTTCTTCTATTATGAACAGGCATTTAAGGCTCCAATTCTGTTCACAGAGACGCCTTGAGAAGAAATGTTTTGAGGGAGGGGGGAGGGAAAAAACCCAAACAAAAATCAACCGTCCCTCTAAAAGGAAAAGCTTCTGCTCACCTCAAAAGCGGCGAAGCTATTTGGCCCTCCCTGAGTGGGGCTTTGGGGGCTCAAGAGCCCCAGGGCCACCCCGCGGAGCTGGGGGAAATCCAAACAAACGTGGCCCCCATTTTTCTGTAAAGGAAAAAGCTTCTGCCTGCCTTAAAGGCGGTGAAGCTATTTGGCCCTGCCCTGAGTGGGGCTTTGGGGGCTCAATGGCCCCAGGGCCGCTCCGCAGAGCTGGGGGAAATCCAAACAAACGTGGCCCCCATTTCTATTTAAAAAAAAATTCAAGCGAAGCAACTCCTACAGCATTATCCGCTGTCTAGAGGAACGGCAAGTTCCTCGTGCCCTATTCGCAGTCAGCCGCTCGGCCCGCAGGGAAGGAGTGGGGGAGCGAACCCCGCCGCTCATGGCGGGGGGAAGGGGGAAAAGGAGAGAGGACACCGCTCCTCGGTTCCTGTGACGACTTGCTGTGCAAATTCACGCGGGAAGGAAATGAAAACAGCGATGAAGTGTGTGCCGGCGGGGCAGTGGCCGCTGGCCCCTGTTCTCATCGCTACTGCACACGGCGGGAGAAAACCTCCGCCGGGGGGGAAACGGGGAGGGGACAACGGAGCGGTGCTCGGCGGAGCTCAGCCCGCCGCCGCCCTGCCGCCGCCTGCCTCAAGCGGAGAGCCGGTGGCCCCCCTCACCGCCCTGGGGGGAAGGGGGGGGGGACGAAGAGGCAAAGCTGCTCCAAGCCGCCCGTCTCAGCGGCACCGCGCGGGGAAGGGACCTGCGCGCCCGCCCGACCCGCGCGCCTGTGGGGAGGGGGGGAATCCGAGTACGGAAAAACGAGAGAGAGAGAGATTTTGCAGCCGCTGCAGCGCCCTGGAGCAGGGCGGGAGAAAAACCGAGCGGGAGAGAGAGAAGGCAGGGAGATCGCATCCGTGCTGCCATGCCGGTCTCACCGCACCCCCCACCTCCGCACAAGGGAAAGAACAAAGTTAAAACACAGAGACACAAAGAAAGACAAGCCCTAAACTCACACAGGCAATCATAAAAACAAGCACAGGTAACGTTAAAAGCATAAAACACTCATAAAGTGAACTTTTCGCCCTGAACACACAGAAGGATACAGAGGGATCAAAGGTTTTCGATCCCGGTCCCGTCCGCAGGCCAGATGCTGGGCCACGCCGAGGAGGAAAGGATCGTTGTGTCACACTCCGGGTCGGAATCTGACCAGCTGTATCTTGGACGGGCTAGCATCTTTTAAAGTCACGGTACAGACTAGTCGCAGTGGCTGATAAAGCAGGAACCGCTGCCAGCCATCCGTGGTATGAAGAAAGGAGAAGGAAAAGCCAAGGAAGCGCCGTCTCTGCCGGCCGGGAGAGGCTTACAGACGCTCGCTTTGATCTCGGCCAGACAGAACCGAAAGAGGTCGGGGGAGCGCTGGGCAAGCTGTCGGCAGCGAAGAATTCCAGCTGCTCTTGTCAGGAAAGGCACAAGCTGTCCTCTCTCAGGAGAGGGGTTCCCCAGGTTTTTCTGGAACCTCTGCCCGGCTGTCTTTTCTAGAAATTAAAGTCCAGCTGTGCTGGGTGCCGTCCAACCTGCTGTCTTTTGGCAGGATTGATCTTTTTCCATGGTCAGCAGGACCAGCATTCTTTAGAAAAAACGTGGAGATGCTTCGCTTACCTCTCTGAGGAGGCAGGTAGAATTTTTCAAGCTTTGCTGCATGAATCAGTCCTGGCTGCGCTGAACTTCTTCGAAAACGTCAGGTCACCAGATGTTGCTATGGTTTTCGGACGGCACAGAAATAACAACATGACTCTCCATGATGGTAAAGATGAGAGCCAACTTTATTCTTCTAAATTCTACTTTTATAGAGTAGTTCGGTACAAAGCACATGATTGGTTATTCAGCGTCTACACTCTTTTGTAAATATTTCTTTCCAGTAAACATGTTGGAAAAACACCACCTGCAGATAGTTTCTCACTTCCCAAGGTTTGTTTGAATTCCTCTTTAAGATTTCTCAGGCTAACATGAGAAAGTTGCTCGCCTGCCTTTCACACAGACAGTAGCAGAGCCTGAAGCCTAAATTCAGACCAATGTCAGGCCCACAGTCGTGTTTCCACAGCTGCAATTCTGACATGAGTCGGGCCATGTACAGCATCTGCATATGCCCGAAGCTTCTTTGCCATATCGAGCACAGTCTCATATACATCATTCCGCTTCATTATTGCTAGAGCAGAAGCGTATTCAGGTGGCCCAAGGCGCACAAGTTTCCTCCACATTACAGGTGTGCAGGGTACTAAGTCCGGATTCCTAGCTGTTATATCATCTGAAAAAATGATCTCTACCACTGTCATCTCCCTCAGGCGTTGGATCCCCTGTTCTATGGTCTTCCACCGTGTCTGCTGAATATAAAGGTCATCTGCACACAGGTATCTTTGTGCTACGCTGTCCAGGACCCGTTCCCAGAGGCTGTGAGGGCTAGCCCTCCTCATCATGCCTTGGTCGATGACAGGATCATGTGACAGGGATCCTAAATGCCTCTCTTCAGTGCCATCCAGAATGGTAGCCTCCCCTGCCGCATCCCAAAGGCAGACTAGCCAACTAACTATAGACTCATCGGGCTGTCGCCTATAATCCTTCCTTAGGCCTCGAAGGTCCTTCAGGGAGAAGGAATCAATATTGGCTCCGGAATCTATGCCACTTGCTGTGGTCTCTGATTTTGGTGATGGTCCTTCTCTTGGATCATCATCATCCTCCACCCTTCGGTCAGTCTTGCTTTTACACTTTCCACCTTTTGTATTTGCAGCAACAGCCATTGGTTGGGGCTTACTCTCTGGTTTAACTACTGGCCTGGAGCCTGGGATGTTTGCTGCAGCCTGAGTGACTGGGACAGTAACTAATTTATCTCCCTGCTCCCTTTCCTCTATCTGCTGCCCTACAGTATCTAGCAGGGTGCGATAAGCATGTGCCAGGGCCCAGCTCACTGCAATGATCCTTTCCTCCTAAGTGTTACCATGGCACCTCTCTTTCAGATACTTTACCACCTCAGCTGGGTTCTGAATTTGTTCAGATGGGAAGTCCCAGACTACAGGGTCAGAAAACTCCTTTAAAATTTGGCCCATATCCTCCCATTTCCCACACCACTCAGAATTCTTCACCCTTGGTTTTACTCCTAAATCAGGAGTCTCACCAGCCCCTCTAGAAATCTCAGCCTTCATCTTATATAAACTGCAGACAGTATAAAGAAAGCTTACTAAATTGAATGCCAGAAAGATGGTGTCCTTGGCAGTCAGGGATAACCAAACATTTTCTAATAGAGATGTAAACAATTCGGAGGAGAAGAAGGAGAGCAAAGGCTGAAAAGCCTCCTCCCCTGCTTCTCCCCTAACAAACTGAGCACACAACCACAACCATGAACCATCCATTCCTGGAAACGATAGCAACATTTTTATGAACCTCTTACAAATCAACACAACCAAGCCCAGCCCGATAAATATTCTGGTTAGCGCCCCACGGTTACAAAAGCTACGCATCAAGGACAATATCAGGGCTATTGCTGGATAAGAGAATAAACCTAACGACCAAAAAGGTATTAAAACTTCAAAGAACCCTAATGACCAGAAATAAAGGCAGGCTTTCACTCCAAATGACATTATACCTTCAAAAAGAGACATACCAATATGCCCACAAAACAACAGAAACCAAAATATTATTAGAATAAAGTTTTTTCCACTTTGTATGATCGCCTCCCAGTACGGGCCACCAAATTTGTTTGTCCTAGTTTAGGACAAAATTCCACAACTCCCTCCCCCACCACCGGGTTCGGGAGGAATTTCCTCAGAGGAGAAAGTGGAAAAAACTTGTTTATTGAGAAACAGTGAAAAAAAACCACTCCCCAACACAAGGAAAACAGTCCGAGATGACAACAAATGTTTTCACCAGTCCAAGAGAGGGTGAGCAGTCTCTGCTGGGGAGGGTGCCAACGCTTCTTTCAGGTGCAGACTCCGGGGGGTTTTCCCTTGATGTTCCCGAATCAGGGCCCGAAGCAGGTCCGATGTCTTCAGGGAAGGGAGGAAGGAAAGAAGGGGAAACACAAAAGCAGAAAAAGATGGCAAAAAAGCAAGCAAAAAGCAGAAAGCAAAGAGCAAAGCCAGCAAAAGCAGCCTAAAGCTAGCAGCAAGCCAGAAGCAAGCAGCCGGGGGAGGGGCTCAGCCACAGACAAAACAAACTGGGCACACGGGAACAGGGAAAAAAAAAAAAACCAACCACGATTTGGGATACAAAGCATGAAAATGTCCTGTCACCCCAGGACAGGCTGAAATACATTTAAGCCACTCGCTAAGTGCAAAGCTGAACCTAACACAGCTGAAAGAGGACTTGGGGTAAATGTATGAGTTAAAAATTAATAGCAGGAAAATATGCCAAAGTATAACAATTGGAAAAGACATTTGCTCTGCTGCTTTTTGGTATGAAGCTGGTAAAATGGCAAAGGAGGGAGTTACAGTTACTTGTGTTGCACAACTGGATACAACAGTTCCTCATTTGTCACAAAAAAATTAAATTAACATTTCAAAAAGCATTTTATACTATTCACATGAGACTGGGATTCCAAATGTAATATATAATCTGTAAGTAAGAAGTTCATTTTTCTGATGTATTGTCATTCTTGAGCATATGTAGAGAAACAGGATTAATTTGAAATTTCCCTCTCTTTTTATTTGTCGCTGCTTTTGTTATAACTGTACTGCAATTTTTAATAATTATGGAGAATAGTAATCATAAAACAGGAATCCCACATTCTGTGCATCTCTAATTTGTATCATGGGAATTGGATACTTCATTATTTTCATTGGCAGTAGCAACAGCAATTATTATTTTCATATGAATCAGGCTTTATTAGCATCAGGCCAAATATGGATTATGACAGAGTAAGACTTTAAGCATGTGGGTAATGAAGCGTTGCAGGGGCACAAATGAGCAAAAAAGAATCTGCAGTAAACTTTGGGTGACCCTGTGTTTTAATACAATCCTGACAAGTTTCAAGCACATGTAAAACTTTGCTCATGTGAATGGTGCAGCTGCTGGATAAGAGCTGAGTTATCTATCTAGAACAAGAGCATGGCTTTAAAGGGGAGCTGCCAGTCTGTGGCATAGGAGGGACATGTGGCCTGTGAAATATCTCCATGTATCTGAGAGCCCCCTGAAGAAGGTGACTGAGTATCCTCTGGTCAAGTGTTAGCATGGGACAAACCTGCTTGCTGCAAGCACAATTTCCTCAATACCAGCAGGACTCCATTTCCAAATAGCTACTGCCTAAAAGAGGACAGATGAATCCTCCTAAAAGGACATGACACAGAAGATCCTTGCCCAGATCCTCATGCTGGAAGACATTCAGAGACGTCCCTTGGTCCACCTCATTCAGTGATGTGTAAAGAGAGAGAGATTATTTCCAAAACAGCGAAGAGCACGTCCAAGACATGATGGTACTGCATATATTAGTATATTTCCTAGAGCTTCTGGGCATTTATTTATTAGGTTAGAAATCTCCTTTTTTTTTCCCCAAAGAAATATGAAAATGTTTTTGATACACTGTGCCTTTGATACTTAGCTGAAGCAACAGGGCTTCAATGGTTTCCAAGTCTAGCTTTGCTTTAAATGCTGCTCACTGGACTAAGTATTTCTATTCCCTAATTCAGAACATTTTGTTTCCTGAACTCAAAAAAGGAACTCTCAGAAAACTAGAAAGTGCAGAAGGCTTGAGCATAAAACACAACAAATACCTTTGTGAGGAAAACAGCACATGGTAGTGTAAAGAAATTTCTCTTAAAAGAGGTGACCACTCTCCACCTACCAAGATGCAGTTGTTGTGTAGCTCACTAGAGGGCATGTGGCTGTGCTTTATAATCCTGAAGATAAAGAAATTCTTATTAAATAAGGGGGGGAGGGTGAGAAAAAAAATGTATGAACCAGATATTGCCGCATTGCAAACTAAAAAATGTTAAGAATTGCACCCACTTATTTCAATTGCTCGTTTGAGTACATTGTTTGGAAACGAAGTTGAGATTAGTCTTGCAGTATGCATATAGTGGCTTGTCTTTACCAGTGAACGGAAGCAGAGGTATGTGCTACAATTTACTCTGAATTCATTTTATCCTGTTCTTTTTTTCTTACTTTTTTTCCCTGCTGTTTCTCTGGGAGAAAAAAATGTAGATACCATAATGATCCCTTCTTATGGAAGCTGCCAGAATAAGCAACTCAGATATTTGTCATAAATATTTCAGAATATCTAGCATTTCTATTTGTAACCACTTAATCTTGTACACATGTTAAAGAAAATCAAATTTAAAAACAATTATTTTAGATTTAAGTTTTCTTTAGGCAAAAGAAACTAGAGAACCTGGTTATTTTTAATATGCCCCTACCTTGGAGCTTTAAAATATAGAGGCATTTAGGTCAGGTGTTTTCATTTGCTGTATAAACAACCCCTAAATCTCCCGAATTTCCAAAGTATTTCCAGTTGTTTTCAATTTTGGGGGTAAAAAAAGGCATAATCCAAATAAGTCTAGCAAAACCAGTTTCTCCCTCATTTTTCTGTTGCGTCTCACATCAAGCCTGAGTGCAAAGCTCGTTGTCCTTTACAAGTGGAGCAAGTTTGCATTTGCTGAAGTAAGAGGACACAGGTATAGCACCTATTAGTTAAGTATGAAGGCAGAATGAAATATGGCAGAGGGCATTGCTTTGGGACCCCTGGGCTGAATTCTGGACTATTTCACTTAGCTTTTGTTTTAGCTCAAACACTTACTAGTACAAACAGAACTTCCTTAAGCAGTGGCATGTGTTTTTCCGAAACATTGTTCCTCATCATCTCCTAACTCTACGACCTAGATCTAAAAAGGAGCAAACAAAGAAATAAAAAAAGTCCAGGAATTCTATAGGACTAGGCAGTGAAGAGCATTGCAGAGGGACTCTAACTTCATTGTTTGCTGAGGTTTTTTGTTGCATCTCCCATCCACATCTAAAGTGGCAAGTGTTGAAATGTTTGTGTGGTCCATGAGTGGCCACTGGAACCTGTCAGCTCCCCTCTGAAATGCAATTCAGTCAAAACACAGCTGCTAATTTTGTCTTCCTGACCCCTGTCATTATCATGGGACTGCTCTCTGTTTTATTGTGTGCTTTGGATACCAGTGCCTGGTCAGCATCCAGCCCCACCTAAGCATCCAAAGCTCTTTAATTTGCCTTCCACCCCTGATGTCTGCACTGTTATTTTTCTGAGCTCACTCCTCTGCTCAGCCACTGAGTCACCCCAGATCTGCCTTCGCACAGCTTGCATGGCTTTTGTCTCCTGCACCGTTAGTGTCGTCTTTGTGAAGTAATAGCTTGGAGTTTCATTGGGGAAAACCATAGTGCATCTGAACAGAGAATGATAAAAGCAGAAGGGAGATAAAAAGCTAAAAATTAGAATACCTTACCCTCCTTTATCATTACTCAAAGTTCTTTATTTCAGCAGTGCCTACAGAAAGTTCCTGAAATAAGCCATGGGTGAGTCAGAGGAGAGTAGATGACATTCTTTAATTTTATTGGCTTTAATTGTGGCTTTAATTGTAGTGCAAAAAGATGTAAAGCACAAACATATGAAAACAAAAAATCAATGGCTATATACTCCTCTGTCTTGGTTTGGAAAGACAGGTATTTGTCAGGGGAAACAGGAGTTTCCCTTGGAATGGAGAATGTAAAAACCCCCTCCCTCCAAATTAGTACAGGTTTGCAATTAGGAGCTTTCAGGAAAATATGGGAATAGGAATAACAGTTGTTTACTACAAATATAAAAAAATACAAATGCAGTAGCACAAAAAAACCAAACAAGGAAACAAACAAGTCCTAGAAAAACCCTAACAAAGTCAGAGATCCGACCTGACACCCTGTTGGACAGGGTGTCAGAAGCAGCCCAAATAAGTCCTCCTGGAGTAATAGATGTTGTTCTGTGAAGTAGAGATGATTCTGTAGAAAAAAGGGTCCAGTGCTGGTAGGATGGGTCGGGTCTTCCTCCAAGGATTCAGTGGAAAACTGAAATATCCCCCCTACTGCCCCCCAACATTCCTATGCTAGCTCAGATCCTAGAAGGCTTTGGAGGAATATTTCAGGGACAGGGCAAAGGATTCCAAAAGAGGCTCTAACCCCCAAATGTAGTCCAAGACATTTATTCCAGATGGTTTCCAGAGGGGAAACAGAGCGACTGTGGAAGAAGAGGGCCTTAGCTAGGCTTTTGCTAAGGAGAGAGAATTTGAACACAGACAGTAGGGTCAGAAAGGGGAGGAAGGGCTAAACTACGTGGTTACAGGCTCTATAAGTCTCGGGGGGGGGGGGGGGAGAAACCATTTTCCAGGGAAATACAACACTGTATGACAGAGGTTCCCACATCAAACACCTCAGGCATCTTTCCCTTCTCCTCTAAAAGGGGTTTCTTCTAGACTGCAGTAACAGCCTTTTCTTACAGAATATAATCTCCCTCTTAGAAAACACAGGAAACAGAAAATTGCTTGAAAAGTACAGGATAAAAAAATTATAACGATAATAAAACTTATGTAACTACAGTTTATCTTTCATGTTTCAATATTCCATTCAAAACGGATTGGAAAAGCCTGCTCATTAACAGCAAGTATTCTAAGAAGAACAGCATTTGCAGTGTATAAGCACTCAAATTAAGGAACTAAAAATTTTTTACAAGCAAGCTTTTCACTTTGTAGATTCCTAAGTGGTTTTCCAATATTAAAAAAAATCTACTGAGGAACTTGTTAACTCTTCAAAGAAAAGTAATAGTATTCAATGAAAATAAATACAATTTTCATCTCATCTATCATAACACACAGACAGCAGTGGACAGAGTAGACATGTATGACATGACATTAGTTTGTATGATATGACACTAGTTTACTCATTTCCCTAATGCATCCCAGCCTGTGTGAGAGAAGCCTTCTGAGGCCCCACAACAAAAACTCTGTGTGATTTCTCACTCAGAAAACCCTTGCACAACAAAATGAGGCTTGCAATGTGACCCAAAGGACACCAACGAAAGTTCTTGGCAAAACGACAAAAGATTGAATTTCCAAAGCTATGGCCCTCTCAACAGCATAGATTAGATTTTTGATTAAACCAGCTATGACATCATCTCCAGCATAGAACTAACAACTGCTATGTTTTCATGCCAGGAGTCTGTTGCTATTCACACTAGGGCAGGAAGACTTTCTACTTAACACTTAATTTATTTTTATTTAAACATTACATAGCTGTAGCACAAAACAAGAAGAACCTGGTGATGATGGGTCTGATTATCTCTGCGCTCCTGCTCTCAACATCCAAAATGGCTTTTGGTCTTTTCAGGCATACCTAAAAAAACCAGTCACTGCACCAAAGGAATGAAGTGATTTCTGAAGAAACATATTCCCAAAGTATTCAAAAATAGTTGCAGGTAAAATTTGCACTTAGTTTTAAAAAATCCTCCTTTTTTCATGCTGTTTGTTATTGTGATTAAAATCATACTTGTGACAGATATTTTTAATAAAATTGTTTATTATCTTAACAAAGGGGTTTAAATAGCATATTTTACTGTAGTTCTCTTTCTACTAAGAGACTGCCATATGAGATAGTGCAATAGTCCTGTCCTGGTTTAGGACAAAATTAGGGGAAAATCTCCACAACTCCCTCCCCCACCACCGGGTTTGGGAGGAATTTCCTCAGAGGAAAAGTGGAAAAAACTTGTTTATTGAGAAACAACGAAAAAACACTCCCCAACACAAGCAAAACAGTCCGAGATGACAAATGTTTTCACCAGTCCAAGAGAGGGTGAGCAGTCTCTGCTGGGGAGGGTGCCAAAGCTTCTTTCAGGTGCAGACTCCGGGGGGGGGGGGGGGGGTCCCTTGACGTTCCTGAATCACGGCCCTAAGCAGGTCCGATGTCTTCAGGGAAGGGGAGGAAGGAAAGAAGGGGAAACACAAAAGCAGAAAAATGGCAAAAAACAAGCAAAAAAGCAGAAAGCAAGAGAGCAAAGCCAGCAAAGCAGCCTAAAGCTAGCAGCAAGCAAGCCAAAAGCAAGCAGCCGCGGGAGGGGCTCAGCTATAGACAAAATAAACTGAGAACATGGGAACAGAAACACACGATTTGGGATACAAAGGATGAAAATGTCCTGTCACCCCAGGACAGTCCTTAGAGAAATCACCAACCAAAGTCAGTTTTATAGATGTAAAGAAAAATATTCTTCACTCTCCGGTTTAACCCCCCAAGATGAGGGTGATAAAATGTCTCTGCCCTTTGAGCAGTTGTGAGCGGACGCAAAGAAACACACGGAGTCTTCAGGTTTCTAGTTTTTGAGGTCTTGCCCTTTGTTTATTATATCTTATCTCTCAAGCTCTTCTCGTGCCCTGCAGAGCTCTGTGCAGCAGCAGGGGCAACAACGCTCTCCTCCCCTCTGGGAGGGTCTTGACCTCTTTATACTACATATTACTTTTCTATTATTTATAATTAACTGCCAATACCTAACACCTATGCTAGACAGGTCATATCTACTTTGACCCTATCCAAACGTGCCACCTTCACAGCAGAAATGTCGGACCAGAAGAAGAAGAAGAAGGACAGGACCATGCCCTGAATCCTCCATTTTGTCCTCTCAAGTCCACACACCCAAAATACATGCACTCCCAGTGATAAGCTAGCTACTATCTATTTCACACTTTGGTGACTTGCAATTCCTCCTGCAATGTAGGTAGTCTCTCCCATGGACTGAAGTCAAAGCCTGCATCTCCCTGGGCTCTGTGCCAAGGCTTACAACCCCCCTGTAAAGATCCCAGACCCCCCCTGTACATGTTCCAAACCCCCCTGCCTGGGTCACAGACCCCTTTGACAGGGGCCCTGACCCTCCAGGGTGACCAGAAGGATACCCTGGACTCCAACATCTCCCCCTCCTATTTGCACCAAAAAATACCTCTTTAGCAACTTTGTTCATGGCCCGTAGTATGCAATAAATCACACATGGCACAAGCAGGAGAAGAATTACAAGTCTCAACAATATATACATAGCTATCTTTAAAAGTGTCTTCCACAATGGTGAAAGATCAAAAAAGTTAAACACATCATCCAGCCATGATCCCGTCACTTGTCCCAGTTTGTCTACACTTTCTTGCAATTGCCTGATATTTTTGTGAATGGATTTGGAATGATCTGACAGATTCATGCAGCACATCCCTTCAAATTCCTCACACCTGTGCCCATGTGCAAGCAACAGATAATCAATCACTCCCCTGTTCTGGAGACTTGCTCGTCTTACACTCTCAACGTCAGTTAACATGTCACTCAGTGCAAGAGAGGTGGCACGGGCAAGCTTGCTCAGCCAACAACCCATTTGATTCAACTGTGTCAAGGCTACCCCTGATGCTGTTTGCGGTGAGACTATCGCCACCGCAATTCTTTGAGCCTTGGTCCATGTGTGAACGTTGCATCACAGTCGGGATCATATTTCTGAACTGATCTTGTCATTCTACGTTTCTGCTCTCTTAACAATGTCATATTGGGTGTCAGCAGTGAAAGCCTTCCAATGCTGCATGGACCACCTTTGACATTTGCAGGAATTACAGGCCAAACCCAGTCTCCGCAAATGAAAAAGAATCCTCTTGGCAATTGTGCTGGAACATGGTTGGATGGTTTGGTCAACACTTTAGTGTAATTACACCAAGATGACACATTTTTATAAATTATGTTGTTTGGAGTGACGTCTGTCATTTTGTTTTCTGCCACTCCAGAAAAGCCAAACTGTACACAAAAACTCATTTTGACAGATCCAAGAATTTCCAATTCCTGAGTTTCAAAAGGAGCCACAGGAAGGAATTTGGTCCAAACATCCCATCTGTCTACCGGATTTACAATAAACTTTGAGATGGTCGGAGGGATGTTCTCTGGGATCGGCCATTTTTCCACTGGCAGACCTACCAAACATGTTGAGAAAGGTTTCTTTGGTCTCAAGTGTGTTGAACAGATGGTGTCCAACCCTGATGCATTGGCTAAAGTCTCCCAAACATTGTCCCTTGGTTGAGCCATTGGCAAGACTTCTGTTTTGCCCAAGGCAACCAACGAGAAAATTAAATACAAGTGTGTTACTTCCATGTTCAATGACCTCCTTCTCTTGGGAATTTCTGAAATGCTACACAACCCAAGTCCCAATGAAAAACCCAAATGTCCAAGTGTCTTGCACGCAGAAAGGCAGGACGTCCATTGTTTCGACACCAGCTCATGTCTGCGTGCTCATTTCTTTATTTCCTGTCTTGGGGTCCACGTCTGCTTGCGTCTGGACTCGGTAGGGTTTCAAGTTCTTCACAGCCACCCACTTCAGTCCAGCTCCTGTGGAGACACAAGCATAACCCTTGCCCCAAGTTATTAATTGAAAAGGTCCTTCAACCTGTCCCATGTCGACATTGCAGATCAAAACCAAAGGCCTTTCCTTTAGTTTTGCTCTTGTACTATTTGAAAAATGCCTGACAATTGGAGGAGTGGGCTCTGTAAAAGAGCCGTTCAGAAAATTCAGGACATACAAAGCTTTGTTCAAGCGCCTATGTGGTGTTGCATCTGCCTCCCCTCTGTTTTGCTTATCCAAGAGGGATTTCAATGTGTGGTGCGTTCTCTCAATGATTGCCTGACCTGTTGGAGAATATGGAATGCCAAAGGTGTGATGGACACCCTATTTCTTCAAAAATTTGTCAAGCACTTTCCCTGTGTAAGTTGGACCATTGTCTGTTTTAATCTCTTGTGGCACACCTAGTGATGTAAACGCTTGTAAGAAATGTCGACAAGTGTGTTGTGCAGTTTCTCCTGTGTGCAAGGACGCAAAAACCGTGCTTGAAAAGGTGTTAACTGAGACATGAATATTTTTCAGCTTCCCAAAAGATGGATACTTTGTCACATCCATCTGCCATAACTGCAGACTTTGCAATCCCCTCGGATTGACTGCTCCCGTGGATGCAGGAGGTTGCACAAGCTGACAATCTGGGCAAGCACTAAAGTTTTCCTGTGCCTGACTGTTGGAAATGTGAAAGGTTTCCATCAATGCCTGAGCATTCTGATGAAAGAATGCATGACTCAATCTCTCTTGTTCAAAGATGTTCGGCAAGGTCTTTGAAATTGGCATTGTCAATGCGTCTGTGTGTGCATTGCCTTCCGCTAAAAATCCTGGAAGAGAGGAATGTTCCCTGATGTGTGAAACAAAATATTCATGCTCTCTGTCCTGCAACAATGTCCTCATAGAAAGTAAATATGAAAATAAATCTTCGTTGTCAACTTCCTTTAGAAGCGATCCCTCAAGCCTCCTGACCACGTTTGAGGCATTGCCCTCCTACAAGTTTCCTTGTCATTGCTTCTGCAGAGTTATGTTGTTGAAGCACTGCAAAAGCCTCCTTGATGACTCTTTCCATTTGATCTCCCCAGATGCTTGCCTGAACTGATGCAACATGCTGAGGTGTTCCCACCTTGCTGCATGCTTCCACCATCTCTGCCAGAGAGGCCTGACCATGCATTGCACTGACGATGCGCTTGCATTCTGTATTGGCATTCGCGAATGCAAGACTTCCGAGTAGATGTGGCTTTGCTCCCTCATCATTCACTTGCCTGTCCAGTGCTTGTGTCAGGCTGTCAACAAACAAGGTATAAGATTCTGATGGTCCTTGCTTTATTTCTGTGTAAATGCTCTCTGGTGTTCCTGCTGGTGGAATTTGCAGAATCGCTTTCCGCACTGCATCTTAGATGTCTATCAACACATCCCGTGGTAGAAGTCTGGCTTGTCGGGTAGGATCATCTTCTGGTGCATCGCCCGCCATCTGTGCCACTGTGGAGCCTGCATGTGGTCCCCCTTGGTATGTCTTCCTGATCTCTCCAAGAGCTCTTCTCCATTTCGTGTCCCAGATAAGAATCTGTGAGTCTGTGAGAATCAATGAAGCAACTGACCTTAAGTCATATGGTGTTAAATAATATAAATTGAATGTCCCTTTTAACAGTTGTTTGAAGTATGGTGATCCCAATCCATTGTCACGGATGGCTTTGACTAGATCCTTCACTACTTCATGATCCAGCCATTCCCATCTTGCATTTCCACCTTGCACATCATAGGTGACTGGCAACACAATGCTCTCTGTGTCTATCAAGTCAAAGTCTCTTTCTTTAAGTGCTTTCTTTTTTATTTCAGTCCAATCTGATGCACAAAGGTACCTATGTGCAATGTACCTGTGATTCGGCAGACGGTTGTCTGTAAAATGGAATTAATTGCTGTGATGCAGCTTCTCCCAACCTGGAGCTTGCTGGCATCCTTGGAATCTCTGCACTTAACTGAGATGCAGCTCCTTCAGTCCTGAAGGTCTCTGCTCCTCTTTGCAGATCTCCAGGAGAGGGAATGGGAATCTGGGGTACCTGTGCAGCACGTGGACCTTGTGCAGCACTATCAAAGGAAGGTGAGGACCCAGCAGGTAGCCGTGATGTGGACAACAAGGGAATATTTACAGTGGATCCAGGAAGTGTCTGGCTACCTCTTGCTGAAGGGAACATGTGAGGAAAATGGGCTGGAAGGTCTGGACAAATCTCCAAAACTGTCTCCTTAAATTGGAGAAAAAGCTGAAGGAAAAATTGTCCCATGAGATCTTTTGACAACCATAATGGTTGTGCATGACTGGAGGAACCAGCTGAAGCACCTGCTGTTGTCCACACAGGAGTGCCCTGTGAAGCAGTGATGTAGATCATGCTGTCATCAGTGCTTGGAACTTGTGCTTGAGGTGCTCCTTGGTCCTCTGGAGTCGGCATGAAATCCCCTTGCTGTTGTGGGAATGGATCATCATGTGTAGAACTCACTGGTTTAGGAGAAATGTGCCTTTTATAGGAACCTGGAAAAAACTGGTGTAATGTGGGGATCCCGCCACTAGGTGGCGCTGCAGTGGTACCAGCCTAGTACTGCTGCTCCATGCCCTTGGGTTCCGGCAGGTCTGCAACTGCTTCTGCTAGCAGGCGTTGTGTTTGCAAGAGACTCTCAAGTCTTAGGTGCTTTTGTAGAACTGTTTTGACTTTTGGAGGTGCACCCAAATGCAGAAATGCTGCAGCAGATTCAGCTTCTCTGCATGTGAGATGAGCATGTATCACAATGGCGCCAGTGGGCGGGGTCTGGCTCAGCGGTGGTTGCTGTGTGGGGGTGGTGCCTTGGGGAAGATCTCCCCCCCGTCATGCCCCATCCCTGCCTATCCCAACGCAGGGGCGTGGAAGGGAACGCCTCCAGGCTGACTGCACCCCGCCTCTGCCTGTCCCAGCACGGCAGTGGCTGGGAAACGCCCCTTCCCCTCTCATGGTCAGCAGCTGCCCCTTCCCGATCGCCTTTGGGGTTTGCCCCTCCCAAGGCCAGCTCGCGGTAGAGGCCCCCGTTTCCCTGCTCTGTGCCTGCACTGTCAAGCGTGCTCCACTCCAACCCCACCGCCCTTGTCACAGCGTGCCTAGGAGGGCACACCCCATCCTCCCCCAGTCCAGTCCCGCTCCGGCAGAATTCACAAGCCTCTCCCGCGGACAGGTGTTCCTCGCGGTCTGTGCCCCCCTGGGATGGGATGTCATCTGAATGCCCTGGCCAGCGCTGCGTGCGCTCAAGCGACTGGTCACGGCATGGGAGATCAGCCCTGTGCCCTGCAGTCCTGCCCACCATGCCCGGCGTGGCTGGGACAAGCGCAGAAAGTGCGCCCTGTCCCCGCACCTCCGCCTCCCCGTTCCGCTGCCCCAAACCCGGGGCTGTAAGAGTCGGTCTGAAAATCCCTCATTTCTGCCTCACGACTGTCAGAGGCTGAGACCCCCCCTGGACCCTGGGCCACAGCACAGGAGAGATCCAAGCTTCTCCCTGCAGCTGCACCCACTGGACCAAGACGCCCTCCTCAGGGACCCGTGCAGGAACAATGGACACTGTCACGGTTCCTGGGCCGTGTTTGCAGAGGCCGTGTTTGCTTTGACTGACTGTGCTGTACCTGCTGCAGAGCCCAGACCTGCTTGCCCCAAACCTGCCTGATCTGAATGGTTGCACCTGATTCCCAGAGCAACGGGGCTCCTCACAATGACTCCTGGGTGCTGCCCCCACGTTGGCCAGGTGCCCCCCACTTCTGCCTGCATTGTGCATTGGCCGGGTGCCCCCTGCTTCTGCAATGACTATAAAAGCTTCCCCCTGCGACTCACACTTTGAGGCCTCCCCTTCGGACGACGGCTCCATTGACCTACGTGCCACGGAGACTGCGAAGGTGGTCTGTTGGCAACGACGTCACGAGGACTCCCGTCTGTCAGTTGGTAGCTATACCCTTTCTTTACCCCCCTTTCTCTCCCTCTCTCTCTCCCTCTCTTCTTTCCCCTTCTTTTCTATCGCATAACTGTGTGTATCAATAAAGATACAATTGACTTCACTTGAATTAAGTTATCACTGCCTCTTTTTGCACTCTGAAATCAAAACGAACCATCACGACCATCTTTTGGCTCGTGACATTAAATTGGCGTCACCGTGACAGGGTCCTGATTGACAGAGGGGTTGCAGGTTGTCTATAGTCTGTACTAGGAAGAGGAAGATTTGCCTCAGCCGCACCTAGCCCGTCACTTCGGTGAACGAAGCTAGAAAGCAAGGGGGGCTTTTCTGATTCTTCACACACTGTAGACACCTAGGTGAAAAGCATCCCTATACTCTATTGAGGTGTATCTGTCTTCAGGATTTCACAAAAGATCTCCTAGTGCAAAAAGAGAAACTGTTTTTTGTGTGTGAACTGTCTTGTTGAGAGAAGGGACACCTTGACGTAACTAAACAGTGCCTCAGCAGACAGATTTTGTCCCTTCACCCACCCCAGGGAAAGAGGGGAGACGCAGCGTAGCTGTGTGTGTGTACAACCAAGCATTACCTCCCTGTAGTGGTTTTCTGATCCCCTTTACAAAATGACTAATGATTTTATACATAAAACTGAATTTTATGCTCTACTAGCTAAACACAATGCCAGACCCTCTCCAGAGGTGGAATTTTGGGCTAATAACAACTGGTCTAATTTGGAAAGTGTGGTTGATAAAGTATGTTCTTTACAACATGAAACAAAATTTAAACTGGGCAAAAATAAAACCATACTGTGCTCAGTTCTGGGAGCCTGCCTTACCGCAGCTGTAGAAACTCGCTTTAAGCGAAGAAGTGAAGAAAATGCAATAATAGACTCCCTTCAAAATTTAGTTGAAATTTTGCAAAATGAAAATCATTTGCTGCGAGATGAAAATAATTTGCTACGGACTGCCTTGGGAGATGAATATTCTAAAAATTTAGAGAATGCTGACTTCCCAAAAAAGGCAGAAGAAAAAGAAACTCCTCACATTTATCAGATTTACCCCCAGAAAGAATTAGTGTTAGTAAAAAATTGTGAGGAACACTGCTGCCCTAACACAACACCTCTAGTTAAAACAGAATGCAACTATATTGATGAAAATTCAGACCTACACATAATCACTAAAGAAATCCCGGACACCACCACTGAATTATCTAAGTTAAAAGGAGAGTACTCGCATTTCCCTCATGAATCAGAGACAGAATATGTTTCCCGAGTATCTCTCGGTGGTGGAGATCAAATTAAGTTGACAGAACAAGAAGCTAGTGGGTACTGGGGACGTGGAGTTTTCTTAACAATAAGAGACAAACATAACTCGTGGTCCCTGATTCAATGCTCAGCTCACTGGGCAGAGGGGTATAACCCCTTGGAAAAGGGAAACCATTTAACTTTAATTGGTACTCCCGAACAGCCCATGGAAAACATTCACAAAGCTGCCTGCCTGCAAATGATACATGATGACTCTCCAATGCAATTGCCTGTAAAGCCTGAAATTATGATTCCTTTAATTCAAAAGCCTTTGGAATTACTTAAACCTATAGCAATTGTTTTAAGTTCTGTAGAAAAGCTAGACAGATCCCTCGGAAACCCAAGTGAACCAACCGGATCTACAGATCGTGGTTTCAGTCCTTATCCTACCCCCTCCCAGCCCCCAGCCCCTCAATCTAATTCACCTGCTGGTGATCGTAATGTCTATGTATTAAGTGAAATTGCAGTAGAAGTGACCAACTATGTTAAAACTCCTAGTAGTGAAAAACCAGAGAAAAGTAAACAAATCACTAGCCGCCAACACTTGTTGCTATTAGATATTAAAAAAGGGGTCCCCAAACAAAACCCAAATTTGCCAGGGCAACCCCTCCCTAAAAAGTCACAGCAAATTACACACCTTTCTTCTGAGAATCTGGGCAGTGAGCCCAGAAACAGTCTAACAATCCAACCCCCCCCCACCCTCCCCCTCTCAGCACCCAGGCAACGAGCCAAAGCAAAGCCTTCCTTCTCAAGGGAACCGACATTCACCCACCCGTGCCCACCCTGCTTTGGCCCAAGAGTTAGAAAAAATACCCATAGCTGACAATGTAGCTGTTTACCAATGCATCGATGATATTTTTGTGGGTAGGGATGAAATAGAAGTGGAAGATCCTCAACAGAAAATAATCTCCAACTTTGAAAGCTTTGATCTACAAATTTCCCCTGAAAGTAAAACTTCTGGGAATTTGATGGAAAAGAAGCATGATACGCATTTGATAACCTCCTTCAATCAAATTAAAATGCCAGAATCTACGAAGGAACTGCAACAAGTTTCAGAATTACTAGTGCTTTGCAGAAAACACATCCCTGATTTTTCTATAATTGCCAGAACCCTTTACAGCCTGCTGAGAAAAGGAAAAATTTGGGAATGGGGTGATTCTCATCATGAGGCTTTAAAATTGTTAATTTTTGAGGCAACCGCCCACCAAACACTTGGTCCTACTTATCCTACAGATCCTTTCCACATGGAATGGTGTTTTGCTTTTTCAGGATTGTCAGTACAACAACCTGTTGTCCTGAGAGGCCCTTCTCCATATGCAACCCCCCCACCTGACGGGGTGGCCGAAGGAGCCTCATTTGGAGCTGTAAAAAATCTGACAATGAACTTGGATGGTAACCCAGACAAACCTGCCTCAGTCACTGGAACAGCCCCTCCCTTTTGCCCCAAGCAGTCTCACTTTTCTGCAGAAATTGTCCCAGATTGGGCAAAACGTGAAAAGATCAAATGGGCTTCTCATACCTGTTATGGATGGGAGGCTAACAAATGTTCCAAAATCACTGCTTTTTGCCCGGCAGTTCCAAGCATAAACACACCCTGGATAATTCCTTCATACTAACTTTTCTGCCTTTGAAGGCAGATTCTGTTGTGTTTACTTTTCACAGGAGAACTCCGATGGACATAAAGACCACATAAAACCATGATAAAACTGGTGATATTTTAAACATTATTTGTGTTATAGGAACAAAATTAAGAATTTTAAACAGTATTTATTTAGAAATATTCGTTAATAAATTGGTTGTTACAATTAAGAATTTGACAACACCTTTTACAGTTGTCCTTATTGGCTTTGGGAACGACTCAGTGGCTATTATCAAACATATTATCAAACTGAGAACTGGTAAATGTGAATGATTATAAATTGATAATTGATCGCAAAACTAAATCTTTTAGCTCTTAGCTGCCTCCAGTCTCAGTAGTGGATGCAGTTAGTGGCTGCCTCAATTATAAAAGATGGCAGCTTTTTCTACTGAAATTTGGAAAGTAATTTGGAACAATGCCAATGATTTCAAAAGAGATTTTCAATTCTAGTTGAACTTAGTGAATTTTATTTATGACTCTTTTATAAACACAGCCACAGCTTTTGTATTGACCATATGTAATGCTTTGATACATTTGATATTCCCTATTATTGTGTTAAGATTAAAACATGATGGAGCTATTCTCTATCTTTTCCAGTATAGGGAGTGGGCCCGTCAAGTCGATAAAAAATGGCAAACTGTTAACTTAGAATCCTGCATAGTCCGAGAACAACAAGGCTTTATTTGTGAAAGTAATAAAATTACATTTGTTTAGACATAGAACAAAATATTTGTCATTTTAAAGTTTATCCTAACGAGACTCCTGAAACAGTGCTTTTATATGTAGGCAATGGATGTGTATGCTTTAGGACTGCTTGTGATGTTGTAACTGTAGAAAATGTTATACTAGAAACCAAAAATCACTCGAACTTTTGTGCTTGTAACTTTACTAAAATTACAGCTTTTGATTTTTCTTTTTCAGCTCCAGTTACTTCTTACCAGCTTTTACAATCTAATTACACACTGATCCACAAGCTACGGCCTACTCTGATTGGGATGAACCTCACTTTGGTAAAGTAATTGTTGCTCCATCAGGATCTAAGTGAAATTTTAGATAAAACCAAGACCTTGATAACAAATTATGTCATCCCATCGTTGTTCTTTTAACTTTATTTTGATTGGCTTTTGTTTTGCAGCAATCTCATTCTTTACTTAGAAACAATAGATATACTTAGAGATGTTGATACAAGACAAACTTTACAAGTAGGCCATAGCCGCGGACTGTGAAATGGATTTTGCCTAAGTAATACATATATTTTAAGAAAATTATGTATTTTGATTTTTGTGATTTGTGTTAATCATTTTTAAATTTGTTCATGCTACTTGAAAATTGTTTTACAATAATTTTTTGCCTTGATTAAAAATTGTTTTAACTAATATTTTA
Organism: Prinia subflava; assembly: GCF_021018805.1. Classification (NCBI taxonomy): domain Eukaryota; kingdom Metazoa; phylum Chordata; class Aves; order Passeriformes; family Cisticolidae; genus Prinia; species Prinia subflava. The sequence continues at coordinate 902,155 of NW_026960612.1, forward strand.
CTTAATATTGTTAAGATTTTGTCTTGATTATTTGATTTTATGAATCATTTATCATCATGATTTGTTTAAGAGTTTTATTAATCAACAACAATTATTTGTTTTGAAATTTTAATGTCATTGGATTTGTTTTGTCATAATAATTTGTTTTGAGATATTAACAACGCAACGAACTCGACTGATGGAGCTCTCCTGCCGACCAGTCGTGAGTCACGGGGTGGTGTAAGAGTCGGTCTGAGGGATTTTGCGTTGTTCTGAAGTCTTCAGGACTCATTGTCAGTGTCAGTAGTATACCCAGGAAAATAGAGTCCAGAGAAAAAGAGAGGGGGAAAAGAAATAGAGAAGGGAGAAGGAAAAACAAGAGATATCATAATGATTAATATTGATTGTTAATATCTCAAAACAAATTATTATGACAAAACAAATCCAATGACATTAAAATTTCAAAACAAATAATTGTTGTTGATTAATAAAACTCTTAAACAAATCATGATGATAAATGATTCATAAAATCAAATAATCAAGACAAAATCTTAACAATATTAAGTAAAATATTAGTTAAAACAATTTTCAATCAAGGCAAAAAATTATTGTAAAACAATTTTCAAGTAGCATGAACAAATTTAAAAATGATTAACACAAATCACAAAAATCAAAATACATAATTTTCTTAAAATATATGTATTACTTAGGCAAAATCCATTTCACAGTCCGCGGCTATGGCCTACTTGTAAAGTTTGTCTTGTATCAACATCTCTAAGTATATCTATTGTTTCTAAGTAAAGAATGAGATTGCTGCAAAACAAAAGCCAATCAAAATAAAGTTAAAAGAACAACGATGGGATGACATAATTTGTTATCAAGGTCTTGGTTTTATCTAAAATTTCACTTAGATCCTGATGGAGCAACAATTACTTTACCAAAGTGAGGTTCATCCCAATCAGAGTAGGCCGTAGCTTGTGGATCAGTGTGTAATTAGATTGTAAAAGCTGGTAAGAAGTAACTGGAGCTGAAAAAGAAAAATCAAAAGCTGTAATTTTAGTAAAGTTACAAGCACAAAAGTTCGAATGATTTTTGGTTTCTAGTATAACATTTTCTACAGTTACAACATCACAAGCAGTCCTAAAGCATACACATCCATTGCCTACATATAAAAGCACTGTTTCAGGAGTCTCGTTAGGATAAACTTTAAAATGACAAATATTTTGTTCTATGTCTAAACAAATGTAATTTTATTACTTTCACAAATAAAGCCTTGTTGTTCTCGGACTATGCAGGATTCTAAGTTAACAGTTTGCCATTTTTTATCGACTTGACGGGCCCACTCCCTATACTGGAAAAGATAGAGAATAGCTCCATCATGTTTTAATCTTAACACAATAATAGGGAATATCAAATGTATCAAAGCATTACATATGGTCAATACAAAAGCTGTGGCTGTGTTTATAAAAGAGTCATAAATAAAATTCACTAAGTTCAACTAGAATTGAAAATCTCTTTTGAAATCATTGGCATTGTTCCAAATTACTTTCCAAATTTCAGTAGAAAAAGCTGCCATCTTTTATAATTGAGGCAGCCACTAACTGCATCCACTACTGAGACTGGAGGCAGCTAAGAGCTAAAAGATTTAGTTTTGCGATCAATTATCAATTTATAATCATTCACATTTACCAGTTCTCAGTTTGATAATATGTTTGATAATAGCCACTGAGTCGTTCCCAAAGCCAATAAGGACAACTGTAAAAGGTGTTGTCAAATTCTTAATTGTAACAACCAATTTATTAACGAATATTTCTAAATAAATACTGTTTAAAATTCTTAATTTTGTTCCTATAACACAAATAATGTTTAAAATATCACCAGTTTTATCATGGTTTTATGTGGTCTTTATGTCCATCGGAGTTCTCCTGTGAAAAGTAAACACAACAGAATCTGCCTTCAAAGGCAGAAAAGTTAGTATGAAGGAATTATCCAGGGTGTGTTTATGCTTGGAACTGCCGGGCAAAAAGCAGTGATTTTGGAACATTTGTTAGCCTCCCATCCATAACAGGTATGAGAAGCCCATTTGATCTTTTCACGTTTTGCCCAATCTGGGACAATTTCTGCAGAAAAGTGAGACTGCTTGGGGCAAAAGGGAGGGGCTGTTCCAGTGACTGAGGCAGGTTTGTCTGGGTTACCATCCAAGTTCATTGTCAGATTTTTTACAGCTCCAAATGAGGCTCCTTCGGCCACCCCGTCAGGTGGGGGGGTTGCATATGGAGAAGGGCCTCTCAGGACAACAGGTTGTTGTACTGACAATCCTGAAAAAGCAAAACACCATTCCATGTGGAAAGGATCTGTAGGATAAGTAGGACCAAGTGTTTGGTGGGCGGTTGCCTCAAAAATTAACAATTTTAAAGCCTCATGATGAGAATCACCCCATTCCCAAATTTTTCCTTTTCTCAGCAGGCTGTAAAGGGTTCTGGCAATTATAGAAAAATCAGGGATGTGTTTTCTGCAAAGCACTAGTAATTCTGAAACTTGTTGCAGTTCCTTCGTAGATTCTGGCATTTTAATTTGATTGAAGGAGGTTATCAAATGCGTATCATGCTTCTTTTCCATCAAATTCCCAGAAGTTTTACTTTCAGGGGAAATTTGTAGATCAAAGCTTTCAAAGTTGGAGATTATTTTCTGTTGAGGATCTTCCACTTCTATTTCATCCCTACCCACAAAAATATCATCGATGCATTGGTAAACAGCTACATTGTCAGCTATGGGTATTTTTTCTAACTCTTGGGCCAAAGCAGGGTGGGCACGGGTGGGTGAATGTCGGTTCCCTTGAGAAGGAAGGCTTTGCTTTGGCTCGTTGCCTGGGTGCTGAGAGGGGGAGGGTGGGGGGGGGTTGGATTGTTAGACTGTTTCTGGGCTCACTGCCCAGATTCTCAGAAGAAAGGTGTGTAATTTGCTGTGACTTTTTAGGGAGGGGTTGCCCTGGCAAATTTGGGTTTTGTTTGGGGACCCCTTTTTTAATATCTAATAGCAACAAGTGTTGGCGGCTAGTGATTTGTTTACTTTTCTCTGGTTTTTCACTACTAGGAGTTTTAACATAGTTGGTCACTTCTACTGCAATTTCACTTAATACATAGACATTACGATCACCAGCAGGTGAATTAGATTGAGGGGCTGGGGGCTGGGAGGGGGTAGGATAAGGACTGAAACCACGATCTGTAGATCCGGTTGGTTCACTTGGGTTTCCGAGGGATCTGTCTAGCTTTTCTACAGAACTTAAAACAATTGCTATAGGTTTAAGTAATTCCAAAGGCTTTTGAATTAAAGGAATCATAATTTCAGGCTTTACAGGCAATTGCATTGGAGAGTCATCATGTATCATTTGCAGGCAGGCAGCTTTGTGAATGTTTTCCATGGGCTGTTCGGGAGTACCAATTAAAGTTAAATGGTTTCCCTTTTCCAAGGGGTTATACCCCTCTGCCCAGTGAGCTGAGCATTGAATCAGGGACCACGAGTTATGTTTGTCTCTTATTGTTAAGAAAACTCCACGTCCCCAGTACCCACTAGCTTCTTGTTCTGTCAACTTAATTTGATCTCCACCACCGAGAGATACTCGGGAAACATATTCTGTCTCTGATTCATGAGGGAAATGCGAGTACTCTCCTTTTAACTTAGATAATTCAGTGGTGGTGTCCGGGATTTCTTTAGTGATTATGTGTAGGTCTGAATTTTCATCAATATAGTTGCATTCTGTTTTAACTAGAGGTGTTGTGTTAGGGCAGCAGTGTTCCTCACAATTTTTTACTAACACTAATTCTTTCTGGGGGTAAATCTGATAAATGTGAGGAGTTTCTTTTTCTTCTGCCTTTTTTGGGAAGTCAGCATTCTCTAAATTTTTAGAATATTCATCTCCCAAGGCAGTCCGTAGCAAATTATTTTCATCTCGCAGCAAATGATTTTCATTTTGCAAAATTTCAACTAAATTTTGAAGGGAGTCTATTATTGCATTTTCTTCACTTCTTCGCTTAAAGCGAGTTTCTACAGCTGCGGTAAGGCAGGCTCCCAGAACTGAGCACAGTATGGTTTTATTTTTGCCCAGTTTAAATTTTGTTTCATGTTGTAAAGAACATACTTTATCAACCACACTTTCCAAATTAGACCAGTTGTTATTAGCCCAAAATTCCACCTCTGGAGAGGGTCTGGCATTGTGTTTAGCTAGTAGAGCATAAAATTCAGTTTTATGTATAAAATCATTAGTCATTTTGTAAAGGGGATCAGAAAACCACTACAGGGAGGTAATGCTTGGTTGTACACACACACAGCTACGCTGCGTCTCCCCTCTTTCCCTGGGGTGGGTGAAGGGACAAAATCTGTCTGCTGAGGCACTGTTTAGTTACGTCAAGGTGTCCCTTCTCTCAACAAGACAGTTCACACACAAAAAACAGTTTCTCTTTTTGCACTAGGAGATCTTTTGTGAAATCCTGAAGACAGATACACCTCAATAGAGTATAGGGATGCTTTTCACCTAGGTGTCTACAGTGTGTGAAGAATCAGAAAAGCCCCCCTTGCTTTCTAGCTTCGTTCACCGAAGTGACGGGCTAGGTGCGGCTGAGGCAAATCTTCCTCTTCCTAGTACAGACTATAGACAACCTGCAACCCCTCTGTCAATCAGGACCCTGTCACGGTGACGCCAATTTAATGTCACGAGCCAAAAGATGGTCGTGATGGTTCGTTTTGATTTCAGAGTGCAAAAAGAGGCAGTGATAACTTAATTCAAGTGAAGTCAATTGTATCTTTATTGATACACACAGTTATGCGATAGAAAAGAAGGGGAAAGAAGAGAGGGAGAGAGAGAGGGAGAGAAAGGGGGGTAAAGAAAGGGTATAGCTACCAACTGACAGACGGGAGTCCTCGTGACGTCGTTGCCAACAGACCACCTTCGCAGTCTCCGTGGCACGTAGGTCAATGGAGCCGTCGTCCGAAGGGGAGGCCTCAAAGTGTGAGTCGCAGGGGGAAGCTTTTATAGTCATTGCAGAAGCAGGGGGCACCCGGCCAATGCACAATGCAGGCAGAAGTGGGGGGCACCTGGCCAACGTGGGGGCAGCACCCAGGAGTCATTGTGAGGAGCCCCGTTGCTCTGGGAATCAGGTGCAACCATTCAGATCAGGCAGGTTTGGGGCAAGCAGGTCTGGGCTCTGCAGCAGGTACAGCACAGTCAGTCAAAGCAAACACGGCCTCTGCAAACACGGCCCAGGAACCGTGACAGTGTCCATTGTTCCTGCACGGGTCCCTGAGGAGGGCGTCTTGGTCCAGTGGGTGCAGCTGCAGGGAGAAGCTTGGATCTCTCCTGTGCTGTGGCCCAGGGTCCAGGGGGGGTCTCAGCCTCTGACAGTCGTGAGGCAGAAATGAGGGATTTTCAGACCGACTCTTACACCACCCCGTGACTCACGACTGGTCGGCAGGAGAGCTCCATCAGTCGAGTTCGTTGCGTTGTTCTGAAGTCTTCAGGACTCATTGTCAGTGTCAGTAGTATACCCAGGAAAATAGAGTCCAGAGAAAAAGAGAGGGGGAAAAGAAATAGAGAAGGGAGAAGGAAAAACAAGAGATATCATAATGATTAATATTGATTGTTAATATCTCAAAACAAATTATTATGACAAAACAAATCCAATGACATTAAAATTTCAAAACAAATAATTGTTGTTGATTAATAAAACTCTTAAACAAATCATGATGATAAATGATTCATAAAATCAAATAATCAAGACAAAATCTTAACAATATTAAGTAAAATATTAGTTAAAACAATTTTCAATCAAGGCAAAAAATTATTGTAAAACAATTTTCAAGTAGCATGAACAAATTTAAAAATGATTAACACAAATCACAAAAATCAAAATACATAATTTTCTTAAAATATATGTATTACTTAGGCAAAATCCATTTCACAGTCCGCGGCTATGGCCTACTTGTAAAGTTTGTCTTGTGTCAACATCTCTAAGTATATCTATTGTTTCTAAGTAAAGAATGAGATTGCTGCAAAACAAAAGCCAATCAAAATAAAGTTAAAAGAACAACGATGGGATGACATAATTTGTTATCAAGGTCTTGGTTTTATCTAAAATTTCACTTAGATCCTGATGGAGCAACAATTACTTTACCAAAGTGAGGTTCATCCCAATCAGAGTAGGCCGTAGCTTGTGGATCAGTGTGTAATTAGATTGTAAAAGCTGGTAAGAAGTAACTGGAGCTGAAAAAGAAAAATCAAAAGCTGTAATTTTAGTAAAGTTACAAGCACAAAAGTTCGAATGATTTTTGGTTTCTAGTATAACATTTTCTACAGTTACAACATCACAAGCAGTCCTAAAGCATACACATCCATTGCCTACATATAAAAGCACTGTTTCAGGAGTCTCGTTAGGATAAACTTTAAAATGACAAATATTTTGTTCTATGTCTAAACAAATGTAATTTTATTACTTTCACAAATAAAGCCTTGTTGTTCTCGGACTATGCAGGATTCTAAGTTAACAGTTTGCCATTTTTTATCGACTTGACGGGCCCACTCCCTATACTGGAAAAGATAGAGAATAGCTCCATCATGTTTTAATCTTAACACAATAATAGGGAATATCAAATGTATCAAAGCATTACATATGGTCAATACAAAAGCTGTGGCTGTGTTTATAAAAGAGTCATAAATAAAATTCACTAAGTTCAACTAGAATTGAAAATCTCTTTTGAAATCATTGGCATTGTTCCAAATTACTTTCCAAATTTCAGTAGAAAAAGCTGCCATCTTTTATAATTGAGGCAGCCACTAACTGCATCCACTACTGAGACTGGAGGCAGCTAAGAGCTAAAAGATTTAGTTTTGCGATCAATTATCAATTTATAATCATTCACATTTACCAGTTCTCAGTTTGATAATATGTTTGATAATAGCCACTGAGTCGTTCCCAAAGCCAATAAGGACAACTGTAAAAGGTGTTGTCAAATTCTTAATTGTAACAACCAATTTATTAACGAATATTTCTAAATAAATACTGTTTAAAATTCTTAATTTTGTTCCTATAACACAAATAATGTTTAAAATATCACCAGTTTTATCATGGTTTTATGTGGTCTTTATGTCCATCGGAGTTCTCCTGTGAAAAGTAAACACAACAGAATCTGCCTTCAAAGGCAGAAAAGTTAGTATGAAGGAATTATCCAGGGTATGTTTATGCTTGGAACTGCCGGGCAAAAAGCAGTGATTTTGGAACATTTGTTAGCCTCCCATCCATAACAGGTATGAGAAGCCCATTTGATCTTTTCACGTTTTGCCCAATCTGGGACAATTTCTGCAGAAAAGTGAGACTGCTTGGGGCAAAAGGGAGGGGCTGTTCCAGTGACTGAGGCAGGTTTGTCTGGGTTACCATCCAAGTTCATTGTCAGATTTTTTACAGCTCCAAATGAGGCTCCTTCGGCCACCCCGTCAGGTGTGGGGGTTGCATATGGAGAAGGGCCTCTCAGGACAACAGGTTGTTGTACTGACAATCCTGAAAAAGCAAAACACCATTCCATGTGGAAAGGATCTGTAGGATAAGTAGGACCAAGTGTTTGGTGGGCGGTTGCCTCAAAAATTAACAATTTTAAAGCCTCATGATGAGAATCACCCCATTCCCAAATTTTTCCTTTTCTCAGCAGGCTGTAAAGGGTTCTGGCAATTATAGAAAAATCAGGGATGTGTTTTCTGCAAAGCACTAGTAATTCTGAAACTTGTTGCAGTTCCTTCGTAGATTCTGGCATTTTAATTTGATTGAAGGAGGTTATCAAATGTGTATCATGCTTCTTTTCCATCAAATTCCCAGAAGTTTTACTTTCAGGGGAAATTTGTAGATCAAAGCTTTCAAAGTTGGAGATTATTTTCTGTTGAGGATCTTCCACTTCTATTTCATCCCTACCCACAAAAATATCATCGATGCATTGGTAAACAGCTACATTGTCAGCTATGGGTATTTTTTCTAACTCTTGGGCCAAAGCAGGGTGGGCACGGGTGGGTGAATGTCGGTTCCCTTGAGAAGGAAGGCTTTGCTTTGGCTCGTTGCCTGGGTGCTGAGAGGGGGAGGGTGGGGGGGGTTGGATTGTTAGACTGTTTCTGGGCTCACTGCCCAGATTCTCAGAAGAAAGGTGTGTAATTTGCTGTGACTTTTTAGGGAGGGGTTGCCCTGGCAAATTTGGGTTTTGTTTGGGGACCCCTTTTTTAATATCTAATAGCAACAAGTGTTGGCGGCTAGTGATTTGTTTACTTTTCTCTGGTTTTTCACTACTAGGAGTTTTAACATAGTTGGTCACTTCTACTGCAATTTCACTTAATACATAGACATTACGATCACCAGCAGGTGAATTAGATTGAGGGGCTGGGGGCTGGGAGGGGGTAGGATAAGGACTGAAACCACGATCTGTAGATCCGGTTGGTTCACTTGGGTTTCCGAGGGATCTGTCTAGCTTTTCTACAGAACTTAAAACAATTGCTATAGGTTTAAGTAATTCCAAAGGCTTTTGAATTAAAGGAATCATAATTTCAGGCTTTACAGGCAATTGCATTGGAGAGTCATCATGTATCATTTGCAGGCAGGCAGCTTTGTGAATGTTTTCCATGGGCTGTTCGGGAGTACCAATTAAAGTTAAATGGTTTCCCTTTTCCAAGGGGTTATACCCCTCTGCCCAGTGAGCTGAGCATTGAATCAGGGACCACGAGTTATGTTTGTCTCTTATTGTTAAGAAAACTCCACGTCCCCAGTACCCACTAGCTTCTTGTTCTGTCAACTTAATTTGATCTCCACCACCGAGAGATACTCGGGAAACATATTCTGTCTCTGATTCATGAGGGAAATGCGAGTACTCTCCTTTTAACTTAGATAATTCAGTGGTGGTGTCCGGGATTTCTTTAGTGATTATGTGTAGGTCTGAATTTTCATCAATATAGTTGCATTCTGTTTTAACTAGAGGTGTTGTGTTAGGGCAGCAGTGTTCCTCACAATTTTTTACTAACACTAATTCTTTCTGGGGGTAAATCTGATAAATGTGAGGAGTTTCTTTTTCTTCTGCCTTTTTTGGGAAGTCAGCATTCTCTAAATTTTTAGAATATTCATCTCCCAAGGCAGTCCGTAGCAAATTATTTTCATCTCGCAGCAAATGATTTTCATTTTGCAAAATTTCAACTAAATTTTGAAGGGAGTCTATTATTGCATTTTCTTCACTTCTTCGCTTAAAGCGAGTTTCTACAGCTGCGGTAAGGCAGGCTCCCAGAACTGAGCACAGTATGGTTTTATTTTTGCCCAGTTTAAATTTTGTTTCATGTTGTAAAGAACATACTTTATCAACCACACTTTCCAAATTAGACCAGTTGTTATTAGCCCAAAATTCCACCTCTGGAGAGGGTCTGGCATTGTGTTTAGCTAGTAGAGCATAAAATTCAGTTTTATGTATAAAATCATTAGTCATTTTGTAAAGGGGATCAGAAAACCACTACAGGGAGGTAATGCTTGGTTGTACACACACACAGCTACGCTGCGTCTCCCCTCTTTCCCTGGGGTGGGTGAAGGGACAAAATCTGTCTGCTGAGGCACTGTTTAGTTACGTCAAGGTGTCCCTTCTCTCAACAAGACAGTTCACACACAAAAAACAGTTTCTCTTTTTGCACTAGGAGATCTTTTGTGAAATCCTGAAGACAGATACACCTCAATAGAGTATAGGGATGCTTTTCACCTAGGTGTCTACAGTGTGTGAAGAATCAGAAAAGCCCCCCTTGCTTTCTAGCTTCGTTCACCGAAGTGACGGGCTAGGTGCGGCTGAGGCAAATCTTCCTCTTCCTAGTACAGACTATAGACAACCTGCAACCCCTCTGTCAATCAGGACCCTGTCACGGTGACGCCAATTTAATGTCACGAGCCAAAAGATGGTCGTGATGGTTCGTTTTGATTTCAGAGTGCAAAAAGAGGCAGTGATAACTTAATTCAAGTGAAGTCAATTGTATCTTTATTGATACACACAGTTATGCGATAGAAAAGAAGGGGAAAGAAGAGAGGGAGAGAGAGAGGGAGAGAAAGGGGGGTAAAGAAAGGGTATAGCTACCAACTGACAGACGGGAGTCCTCGTGACGTCGTTGCCAACAGACCACCTTCGCAGTCTCCGTGGCACGTAGGTCAATGGAGCCGTCGTCCGAAGGGGAGGCCTCAAAGTGTGAGTCGCAGGGGGAAGCTTTTATAGTCATTGCAGAAGCAGGGGGCACCCGGCCAATGCACAATGCAGGCAGAAGTGGGGGGCACCTGGCCAACGTGGGGGCAGCACCCAGGAGTCATTGTGAGGAGCCCCGTTGCTCTGGGAATCAGGTGCAACCATTCAGATCAGGCAGGTTTGGGGCAAGCAGGTCTGGGCTCTGCAGCAGGTACAGCACAGTCAGTCAAAGCAAACACGGCCTCTGCAAACACGGCCCAGGAACCGTGACAGTGTCCATTGTTCCTGCACGGGTCCCTGAGGAGGGCGTCTTGGTCCAGTGGGTGCAGCTGCAGGGAGAAGCTTGGATCTCTCCTGTGCTGTGGCCCAGGGTCCAGGGGGGGTCTCAGCCTCTGACAGTCGTGAGGCAGAAATGAGGGATTTTCAGACCGACTCTTACACCACCCCGTGACTCATGACTGGTCGGCAGGAGAGCTCCATCAGTCGAGTTCGTTGCGTTGTTCTGAAGTCTTCAGGACTCATTGTCAGTGTCAGTAGTATACCCAGGAAAATAGAGTCCAGAGAAAAAGAGAGGGGGAAAAGAAATAGAGAAGGGAGAAGGAAAAACAAGAGATATCATAATGATTAATATTGATTGTTAATATCTCAAAACAAATTATTATGACAAAACAAATCCAATGACATTAAAATTTCAAAACAAATAATTGTTGTTGATTAATAAAACTCTTAAACAAATCATGATGATAAATGATTCATAAAATCAAATAATCAAGACAAAATCTTAACAATATTAAGTAAAATATTAGTTAAAACAATTTTCAATCAAGGCAAAAAATTATTGTAAAACAATTTTCAAGTAGCATGAACAAATTTAAAAATGATTAACACAAATCACAAAAATCAAAATACATAATTTTCTTAAAATATATGTATTACTTAGGCAAAATCCATTTCACAGTCCGCGGCTATGGCCTACTTGTAAAGTTTGTCTTGTGTCAACATCTCTAAGTATATCTATTGTTTCTAAGTAAAGAATGAGATTGCTGCAAAACAAAAGCCAATCAAAATAAAGTTAAAAGAACAACGATGGGATGACATAATTTGTTATCAAGGTCTTGGTTTTATCTAAAATTTCACTTAGATCCTGATGGAGCAACAATTACTTTACCAAAGTGAGGTTCATCCCAATCAGAGTAGGCCGTAGCTTGTGGATCAGTGTGTAATTAGATTGTAAAAGCTGGTAAGAAGTAACTGGAGCTGAAAAAGAAAAATCAAAAGCTGTAATTTTAGTAAAGTTACAAGCACAAAAGTTCGAATGATTTTTGGTTTCTAGTATAACATTTTCTACAGTTACAACATCACAAGCAGTCCTAAAGCATACACATCCATTGCCTACATATAAAAGCACTGTTTCAGGAGTCTCGTTAGGATAAACTTTAAAATGACAAATATTTTGTTCTATGTCTAAACAAATGTAATTTTATTACTTTCACAAATAAAGCCTTGTTGTTCTCGGACTATGCAGGATTCTAAGTTAACAGTTTGCCATTTTTTATCGACTTGACGGGCCCACTCCCTATACTGGAAAAGATAGAGAATAGCTCCATCATGTTTTAATCTTAACACAATAATAGGGAATATCAAATGTATCAAAGCATTACATATGGTCAATACAAAAGCTGTGGCTGTGTTTATAAAAGAGTCATAAATAAAATTCACTAAGTTCAACTAGAATTGAAAATCTCTTTTGAAATCATTGGCATTGTTCCAAATTACTTTCCAAATTTCAGTAGAAAAAGCTGCCATCTTTTATAATTGAGGCAGCCACTAACTGCATCCACTACTGAGACTGGAGGCAGCTAAGAGCTAAAAGATTTAGTTTTGCGATCAATTATCAATTTATAATCATTCACATTTACCAGTTCTCAGTTTGATAATATGTTTGATAATAGCCACTGAGTCGTTCCCAAAGCCAATAAGGACAACTGTAAAAGGTGTTGTCAAATTCTTAATTGTAACAACCAATTTATTAACGAATATTTCTAAATAAATACTGTTTAAAATTCTTAATTTTGTTCCTATAACACAAATAATGTTTAAAATATCACCAGTTTTATCATGGTTTTATGTGGTCTTTATGTCCATCGGAGTTCTCCTGTGAAAAGTAAACACAACAGAATCTGCCTTCAAAGGCAGAAAAGTTAGTATGAAGGAATTATCCAGGGTGTGTTTATGCTTGGAACTGCCGGGCAAAAAGCAGTGATTTTGGAACATTTGTTAGCCTCCCATCCATAACAGGTATGAGAAGCCCATTTGATCTTTTCACGTTTTGCCCAATCTGGGACAATTTCTGCAGAAAAGTGAGACTGCTTGGGGCAAAAGGGAGGGGCTGTTCCAGTGACTGAGGCAGGTTTGTCTGGGTTACCATCCAAGTTCATTGTCAGATTTTTTACAGCTCCAAATGAGGCTCCTTCGGCCACCCCGTCAGGTGGGGGGGTTGCATATGGAGAAGGGCCTCTCAGGACAACAGGTTGTTGTACTGACAATCCTGAAAAAGCAAAACACCATTCCATGTGGAAAGGATCTGTAGGATAAGTAGGACCAAGTGTTTGGTGGGCGGTTGCCTCAAAAATTAACAATTTTAAAGCCTCATGATGAGAATCACCCCATTCCCAAATTTTTCCTTTTCTCAGCAGGCTGTAAAGGGTTCTGGCAATTATAGAAAAATCAGGGATGTGTTTTCTGCAAAGCACTAGTAATTCTGAAACTTGTTGCAGTTCCTTCGTAGATTCTGGCATTTTAATTTGATTGAAGGAGGTTATCAAATGCGTATCATGCTTCTTTTCCATCAAATTCCCAGAAGTTTTACTTTCAGGGGAAATTTGTAGATCAAAGCTTTCAAAGTTGGAGATTATTTTCTGTTGAGGATCTTCCACTTCTATTTCATCCCTACCCACAAAAATATCATCGATGCATTGGTAAACAGCTACATTGTCAGCTATGGGTATTTTTTCTAACTCTTGGGCCAAAGCAGGGTGGGCACGGGTGGGTGAATGTCGGTTCCCTTGAGAAGGAAGGCTTTGCTTTGGCTCGTTGCCTGGGTGCTGAGAGGGGGAGGGTGGGGGGGGTTGGATTGTTAGACTGTTTCTGGGCTCACTGCCCAGATTCTCAGAAGAAAGGTGTGTAATTTGCTGTGACTTTTTAGGGAGGGGTTGCCCTGGCAAATTTGGGTTTTGTTTGGGGACCCCTTTTTTAATATCTAATAGCAACAAGTGTTGGCGGCTAGTGATTTGTTTACTTTTCTCTGGTTTTTCACTACTAGGAGTTTTAACATAGTTGGTCACTTCTACTGCAATTTCACTTAATACATAGACATTACGATCACCAGCAGGTGAATTAGATTGAGGGGCTGGGGGCTGGGAGGGGGTAGGATAAGGACTGAAACCACGATCTGTAGATCCGGTTGGTTCACTTGGGTTTCCGAGGGATCTGTCTAGCTTTTCTACAGAACTTAAAACAATTGCTATAGGTTTAAGTAATTCCAAAGGCTTTTGAATTAAAGGAATCATAATTTCAGGCTTTACAGGCAATTGCATTGGAGAGTCATCATGTATCATTTGCAGGCAGGCAGCTTTGTGAATGTTTTCCATGGGCTGTTCGGGAGTACCAATTAAAGTTAAATGGTTTCCCTTTTCCAAGGGGTTATACCCCTCTGCCCAGTGAGCTGAGCATTGAATCAGGGACCACGAGTTATGTTTGTCTCTTATTGTTAAGAAAACTCCACGTCCCCAGTACCCACTAGCTTCTTGTTCTGTCAACTTAATTTGATCTCCACCACCGAGAGATACTCGGGAAACATATTCTGTCTCTGATTCATGAGGGAAATGCGAGTACTCTCCTTTTAACTTAGATAATTCAGTGGTGGTGTCCGGGATTTCTTTAGTGATTATGTGTAGGTCTGAATTTTCATCAATATAGTTGCATTCTGTTTTAACTAGAGGTGTTGTGTTAGGGCAGCAGTGTTCCTCACAATTTTTTACTAACACTAATTCTTTCTGGGGGTAAATCTGATAAATGTGAGGAGTTTCTTTTTCTTCTGCCTTTTTTGGGAAGTCAGCATTCTCTAAATTTTTAGAATATTCATCTCCCAAGGCAGTCCGTAGCAAATTATTTTCATCTCGCAGCAAATGATTTTCATTTTGCAAAATTTCAACTAAATTTTGAAGGGAGTCTATTATTGCATTTTCTTCACTTCTTCGCTTAAAGCGAGTTTCTACAGCTGCGGTAAGGCAGGCTCCCAGAACTGAGCACAGTATGGTTTTATTTTTGCCCAGTTTAAATTTTGTTTCATGTTGTAAAGAACATACTTTATCAACCACACTTTCCAAATTAGACCAGTTGTTATTAGCCCAAAATTCCACCTCTGGAGAGGGTCTGGCATTGTGTTTAGCTAGTAGAGCATAAAATTCAGTTTTATGTATAAAATCATTAGTCATTTTGTAAAGGGGATCAGAAAACCACTACAGGGAGGTAATGCTTGGTTGTACACACACACAGCTACGCTGCGTCTCCCCTCTTTCCCTGGGGTGGGTGAAGGGACAAAATCTGTCTGCTGAGGCACTGTTTAGTTACGTCAAGGTGTCCCTTCTCTCAACAAGACAGTTCACACACCAAAAACAGTTTCTCTTTTTGCACTAGGAGATCTTTTGTGAAATCCTGAAGACAGATACACCTCAATAGAGTATAGGGATGCTTTTCACCTAGGTGTCTACAGTGTGTGAAGAATCAGAAAAGCCCCCCTTGCTTTCTAGCTTCGTTCACCGAAGTGACGGGCTAGGTGCGGCTGAGGCAAATCTTCCTCTTCCTAGTACAGACTATAGACAACCTGCAACCCCTCTGTCAATCAGGACCCTGTCACGGTGACGCCAATTTAATGTCACGAGCCAAAAGATGGTCGTGATGGTTCGTTTTGATTTCAGAGTGCAAAAAGAGGCAGTGATAACTTAATTCAAGTGAAGTCAATTGTATCTTTATTGATACACACAGTTATGCGATAGAAAAGAAGGGGAAAGAAGAGAGGGAGAGAGAGAGGGAGAGAAAGGGGGGTAAAGAAAGGGTATAGCTACCAACTGACAGACGGGAGTCCTCGTGACGTCGTTGCCAACAGACCACCTTCGCAGTCTCCGTGGCACGTAGGTCAATGGAGCCGTCGTCCGAAGGGGAGGCCTCAAAGTGTGAGTCGCAGGGGGAAGCTTTTATAGTCATTGCAGAAGCAGGGGGCACCCGGCCAATGCACAATGCAGGCAGAAGTGGGGGGCACCTGGCCAACGTGGGGGCAGCACCCAGGAGTCATTGTGAGGAGCCCCGTTGCTCTGGGAATCAGGTGCAACCATTCAGATCAGGCAGGTTTGGGGCAAGCAGGTCTGGGCTCTGCAGCAGGTACAGCACAGTCAGTCAAAGCAAACACGGCCTCTGCAAACACGGCCCAGGAACCGTGACAGTGTCCATTGTTCCTGCACGGGTCCCTGAGGAGGGCGTCTTGGTCCAGTGGGTGCAGCTGCAGGGAGAAGCTTGGATCTCTCCTGTGCTGTGGCCCAGGGTCCAGGGGGGGTCTCAGCCTCTGACAGTCGTGAGGCAGAAATGAGGGATTTTCAGACCGACTCTTACACCACCCCGTGACTCACGACTGGTCGGCAGGAGAGCTCCATCAGTCGAGTTCGTTGCGTTGTTCTGAAGTCTTCAGGACTCATTGTCAGTGTCAGTAGTATACCCAGGAAAATAGAGTCCAGAGAAAAAGAGAGGGGGAAAAGAAATAGAGAAGGGAGAAGGAAAAACAAGAGATATCATAATGATTAATATTGATTGTTAATATCTCAAAACAAATTATTATGACAAAACAAATCCAATGACATTAAAATTTCAAAACAAATAATTGTTGTTGATTAATAAAACTCTTAAACAAATCATGATGATAAATGATTCATAAAATCAAATAATCAAGACAAAATCTTAACAATATTAAGTAAAATATTAGTTAAAACAATTTTTAATCAAGGCAAAAAATTATTGTAAAACAATTTTCAAGTAGCATGAACAAATTTAAAAATGATTAACACAAATCACAAAAATCAAAATACATAATTTTCTTAAAATATATGTATTACTTAGGCAAAATCCATTTCACAGTCCGCGGCTATGGCCTACTTGTAAAGTTTGTCTTGTATCAACATCTCTAAGTATATCTATTGTTTCTAAGTAAAGAATGAGATTGCTGCAAAACAAAAGCCAATCAAAATAAAGTTAAAAGAACAACGATGGGATGACATAATTTGTTATCAAGGTCTTGGTTTTATCTAAAATTTCACTTAGATCCTGATGGAGCAACAATTACTTTACCAAAGTGAGGTTCATCCCAATCAGAGTAGGCCGTAGCTTGTGGATTAGTGTGTAATTAGATTGTAAAAGCTGGTAAGAAGTAACTGGAGCTGAAAAAGAAAAATCAAAAGCTGTAATTTTAGTAAAGTTACAAGCACAAAAGTTCGAGTGATTTTTGGTTTCTAGTATAACATTTTCTACAGTTACAACATCACAAGCAGTCCTAAAGCATACACATCCATTGCCTACATATAAAAGCACTGTTTCAGGAGTCTCGTTAGGATAAACTTTAAAATGACAAATATTTTGTTCTATGTCTAAACAAATGTAATTTTATTACTTTCACAAATAAAGCCTTGTTGTTCTCGGACTATGCAGGATTCTAAGTTAACAGTTTGCCATTTTTTATCGACTTGACGGGCCCACTCCCTATACTGGAAAAGATAGAGAATAGCTCCATCATGTTTTAATCTTAACACAATAATAGGGAATATCAAATGTATCAAAGCATTACATATGGTCAATACAAAAGCTGTGGCTGTGTTTATAAAAGAGTCATAAATAAAATTCACTAAGTTCAACTAGAATTGAAAATCTCTTTTGAAATCATTGGCATTGTTCCAAATTACTTTCCAAATTTCAGTAGAAAAAGCTGCCATCTTTTATAATTGAGGCAGCCACTAACTGCATCCACTACTGAGACTGGAGGCAGCTAAGAGCTAAAAGATTTAGTTTTGCGATCAATTATCAATTTATAATCATTCACATTTACCAGTTCTCAGTTTGATAATATGTTTGATAATAGCCACTGAGTCGTTCCCAAAGCCAATAAGGACAACTGTAAAAGGTGTTGTCAAATTCTTAATTGTAACAACCAATTTATTAACGAATATTTCTAAATAAATACTGTTTAAAATTCTTAATTTTGTTCCTATAACACAAATAATGTTTAAAATATCACCAGTTTTATCATGGTTTTATGTGGTCTTTATGTCCATCGGAGTTCTCCTGTGAAAAGTAAACACAACAGAATCTGCCTTCAAAGGCAGAAAAGTTAGTATGAAGGAATTATCCAGGGTGTGTTTATGCTTGGAACTGCCGGGCAAAAAGCAGTGATTTTGGAACATTTGTTAGCCTCCCATCCATAACAGGTATGAGAAGCCCATTTGATCTTTTCACGTTTTGCCCAATCTGGGACAATTTCTGCAGAAAAGTGAGACTGCTTGGGGCAAAAGGGAGGGGCTGTTCCAGTGACTGAGGCAGGTTTGTCTGGGTTACCATCCAAGTTCATTGTCAGATTTTTTACAGCTCCAAATGAGGCTCCTTCGGCCACCCCGTCAGGTGGGGGGGTTGCATATGGAGAAGGGCCTCTCAGGACAACAGGTTGTTGTACTGACAATCCTGAAAAAGCAAAACACCATTCCATGTGGAAAGGATCTGTAGGATAAGTAGGACCAAGTGTTTGGTGGGCGGTTGCCTCAAAAATTAACAATTTTAAAGCCTCATGATGAGAATCACCCCATTCCCAAATTTTTCCTTTTCTCAGCAGGCTGTAAAGGGTTCTGGCAATTATAGAAAAATCAGGGATGTGTTTTCTGCAAAGCACTAGTAATTCTGAAACTTGTTGCAGTTCCTTCGTAGATTCTGGCATTTTAATTTGATTGAAGGAGGTTATCAAATGCGTATCATGCTTCTTTTCCATCAAATTCCCAGAAGTTTTACTTTCAGGGGAAATTTGTAGATCAAAGCTTTCAAAGTTGGAGATTATTTTCTGTTGAGGATCTTCCACTTCTATTTCATCCCTACCCACAAAAATATCATCGATGCATTGGTAAACAGCTACATTGTCAGCTATGGGTATTTTTTCTAACTCTTGGGCCAAAGCAGGGTGGGCACGGGTGGGTGAATGTCGGTTCCCTTGAGAAGGAAGGCTTTGCTTTGGCTCGTTGCCTGGGTGCTGAGAGGGGGAGGGTGGGGGGGGGTTGGATTGTTAGACTGTTTCTGGGCTCACTGCCCAGATTCTCAGAAGAAAGGTGTGTAATTTGCTGTGACTTTTTAGGGAGGGGTTGCCCTGGCAAATTTGGGTTTTGTTTGGGGACCCCTTTTTTAATATCTAATAGCAACAAGTGTTGGCGGCTAGTGATTTGTTTACTTTTCTCTGGTTTTTCACTACTAGGAGTTTTAACATAGTTGGTCACTTCTACTGCAATTTCACTTAATACATAGACATTACGATCACCAGCAGGTGAATTAGATTGAGGGGCTGGGGGCTGGGAGGGGGTAGGATAAGGACTGAAACCACGATCTGTAGATCCGGTTGGTTCACTTGGGTTTCCGAGGGATCTGTCTAGCTTTTCTACAGAACTTAAAACAATTGCTATAGGTTTAAGTAATTCCAAAGGCTTTTGAATTAAAGGAATCATAATTTCAGGCTTTACAGGCAATTGCATTGGAGAGTCATCATGTATCATTTGCAGGCAGGCAGCTTTGTGAATGTTTTCCATGGGCTGTTCGGGAGTACCAATTAAAGTTAAATGGTTTCCCTTTTCCAAGGGGTTATACCCCTCTGCCCAGTGAGCTGAGCATTGAATCAGGGACCACGAGTTATGTTTGTCTCTTATTGTTAAGAAAACTCCACGTCCCCAGTACCCACTAGCTTCTTGTTCTGTCAACTTAATTTGATCTCCACCACCGAGAGATACTCGGGAAACATATTCTGTCTCTGATTCATGAGGGAAATGCGAGTACTCTCCTTTTAACTTAGATAATTCAGTGGTGGTGTCCGGGATTTCTTTAGTGATTATGTGTAGGTCTGAATTTTCATCAATATAGTTGCATTCTGTTTTAACTAGAGGTGTTGTGTTAGGGCAGCAGTGTTCCTCACAATTTTTTACTAACACTAATTCTTTCTGGGGGTAAATCTGATAAATGTGAGGAGTTTCTTTTTCTTCTGCCTTTTTTGGGAAGTCAGCATTCTCTAAATTTTTAGAATATTCATCTCCCAAGGCAGTCCGTAGCAAATTATTTTCATCTCGCAGCAAATGATTTTCATTTTGCAAAATTTCAACTAAATTTTGAAGGGAGTCTATTATTGCATTTTCTTCACTTCTTCGCTTAAAGCGAGTTTCTACAGCTGCGGTAAGGCAGGCTCCCAGAACTGAGCACAGTATGGTTTTATTTTTGCCCAGTTTAAATTTTGTTTCATGTTGTAAAGAACATACTTTATCAACCACACTTTCCAAATTAGACCAGTTGTTATTAGCCCAAAATTCCACCTCTGGAGAGGGTCTGGCATTGTGTTTAGCTAGTAGAGCATAAAATTCAGTTTTATGTATAAAATCATTAGTCATTTTGTAAAGGGGATCAGAAAACCACTACAGGGAGGTAATGCTTGGTTGTACACACACACAGCTACGCTGCGTCTCCCCTCTTTCCCTGGGGTGGGTGAAGGGACAAAATCTGTCTGCTGAGGCACTGTTTAGTTACGTCAAGGTGTCCCTTCTCTCAACAAGACAGTTCACACACAAAAAACAGTTTCTCTTTTTGCACTAGGAGATCTTTTGTGAAATCCTGAAGACAGATACACCTCAATAGAGTATAGGGATGCTTTTCACCTAGGTGTCTACAGTGTGTGAAGAATCAGAAAAGCCCCCCTTGCTTTCTAGCTTCGTTCACCGAAGTGACGGGCTAGGTGCGGCTGAGGCAAATCTTCCTCTTCCTAGTACAGACTATAGACAACCTGCAACCCCTCTGTCAATCAGGACCCTGTCACGGTGACGCCAATTTAATGTCACGAGCCAAAAGATGGTCGTGATGGTTCGTTTTGATTTCAGAGTGCAAAAAGAGGCAGTGATAACTTAATTCAAGTGAAGTCAATTGTATCTTTATTGATACACACAGTTATGCGATAGAAAAGAAGGGGAAAGAAGAGAGGGAGAGAGAGAGGGAGAGAAAGGGGGGTAAAGAAAGGGTATAGCTACCAACTGACAGACGGGAGTCCTCGTGACGTCGTTGCCAACAGACCACCTTCGCAGTCTCCGTGGCACGTAGGTCAATGGAGCCGTCGTCCGAAGGGGAGGCCTCAAAGTGTGAGTCGCAGGGGGAAGCTTTTATAGTCATTGCAGAAGCAGGGGGCACCCGGCCAATGCACAATGCAGGCAGAAGTGGGGGGCACCTGGCCAACGTGGGGGCAGCACCCAGGAGTCATTGTGAGGAGCCCCGTTGCTCTGGGAATCAGGTGCAACCATTCAGATCAGGCAGGTTTGGGGCAAGCAGGTCTGGGCTCTGCAGCAGGTACAGCACAGTCAGTCAAAGCAAACACGGCCTCTGCAAACACGGCCCAGGAACCGTGACAGTGTCCATTGTTCCTGCACGGGTCCCTGAGGAGGGCGTCTTGGTCCAGTGGGTGCAGCTGCAGGGAGAAGCTTGGATCTCTCCTGTGCTGTGGCCCAGGGTCCAGGGGGGGTCTCAGCCTCTGACAGTCGTGAGGCAGAAATGAGGGATTTTCAGACCGACTCTTACAGGGGCGAAAGCAGGGAAAAGCGGCACAGGAGCCCCCTGCGGTGTTTGTTCACCCACCCCTGCTGGACCTTGGGGTGAGGGAATGGAAGGGCTTGAAGGTGGGCTCTGTCTCGGACCTCCCGCTCCCTCCTGGGGCAAAGGGATCGTGGCTAGAGGACAAGCTTTGAAATACATCAAAACTGTGTCCTCCTGTCATGGGTTGGCGCTGGCCAAATGCCAGTGCACCCATGAGTATGTTTTTCCTAATGAGCTACTGTGAGATGTGGTCAAGAACAGAGCAGAGCAGGCCTAATACTTGAAATAGAAAGAAAACTTTATTAAACTACATAACAACAGACAGTAGAAAAGAAAAGAAAACCCAAACACTCAGAAACAGAAATGAAAACCTCCCAGAACATTTCTTCTCCTCCCCCCAATTTCCATCCCTTACATGCTCAAACAGTTAACACTTGCACATTACCCTCATCTTACTTGCTTAAACCTTCCACAACTCTGGGTTCCCCATCAAAGTCATCATCCCTTAAAAAAAAATCTTCAATTCATCCAGGGAGAGAGGAGTCTGTCTTGCACCACAGACCCCCCACAGGAAACACAGGTCCACCCTCCCGTGTTCCCATGTCACCCATGGCACCACCCGGAGAAGTCTGCCAGGGTGACCCCCTCCTTTCCGTGTCCAGTGCTCTCACCACCGTCCATGGACCAAAACTCCATATAGGGCTCTTTTAAGGATGTTTGGACAAGTACCAAAAACCAGCCATCTTCTCATATTGGGACAAGCAGTCCCCCCCCACATTTACCCCTGGGGCCGAGGGTTCCAAGAACAGGCCACAAAGTCTTTGGTTTTGAGCCAAATGCATCCACCCAAATATAGTCTTATTTATGTTCAGGAGAATTCAGGGTCCGTCTATGGCTAACATTACGCAAGAAAAGTCCAGCCCAAAAGCCACTCCTCTTCATCTCTGCCCATCGAGGGGTTCTTTTCATCGTCCTTTATCATCTCGGTCCCAGGCTGTCTCTCTCTCTTTTGAAACCACCAGCCATGAGAATCAATGTCTGGGAATAGTTTTCTTCTGCCTCAGAAAGAGTTAAAAGCTTCTGGCTCCCGGCAAGGCCACAGGCTCAGGCACTCGCAGGCTCCGGCAACTCTCACACGCAGCTCGGTGCCTTCTCCCTGGGGGGGAGGAGACGGGACCGGGGGGCGGGGACAGGATGGGATGGGGGGACGGAAGGCACCTCCAAAAGTTCTCCACCCCTCCATCCTCAATGGGGCTAGCTCAGGCCCAGTTCCATTCTCTCTCTTTCCCCCTGCCCCGGGGCACGGGCCTACCGCAGCCTGGCCACCTGGCCCCCCACCCAGCCTGGTAAGCTGGGCAGGGGGGGAGGAAAAAGATGCTCCTCTCCTGAAAGCAGAACCAGGAAGAGGAAGTCCCTCTGGGAGTCCTTGCTTTTAACCCCTTGTGTCCTCAGAGGCGTGGCCAAACCCTCAGTAGCCATAGCCACTCTAGGTGCCAACATTCAAACCTGACCACTGATTGGTTTGACCTCAGCTTCCTGAAAAACTCACTTCCCCTCAAACCAAGACACCTCCTCTTGGTCACTGGGGAGAATTAGAAGTTTCAATTTCCCTGGGACTGGTAATGGTAAGTCAAGAGGCTCTGAGGAACTCGGGGAAAGCTGTGCTTGAGGATCCCCTCCCACATCCCCTGTGGGAGTCAAATCCACTGGCTGAGGGCCAGCAGAAGAGCTACTACTCTCCCCCCCCCCCCCCTCCCCCCCCCGTGGCTGGTGATAATGATCTGATGGCTCTGTTGTCCATGGGGGAAGGAGGAAGGACTGATAACTTATCTTAATGTGTCCTTTTTTGATGCCAAAGAGAGGGCCAGTGTTTCCCATAAATCCTTTGTTCTGCTTTCTAAATGTAAATTCCAGGGTGGTGCCTGCCTCTGTCTCAGCGAATTTTCAAGGTAGACTGAAACTATATTCTCATATAACATATATACAGTGGTTTTCATAATTTTTAACATGTCATAACCCATAAGAACACAAATTAATATCCCATATTTTTCACAATCCTTAATGCTTTCCTTAAAACCATTTTTGTGCAGACATTACCATTAATAATAAGCGTCATCCTAGTCCAGTTTACAAGAATGCAAAATTATTTAACTACAGATCATTATTATTAATATAGGACACCACATAGGTGCATAAAATTAAAGCTGAGCTGAGCTTTCTTTGGGCTTTCCATCTTCTCAGTGACATTATGCCTGAACTTGACAAAGAGGCATTTTATATTAGCTCCTCTTCTAATTTAAGGAGAAAAAATAAGTAGCATTTATATAATGTTGTGCTGTCTCATAATAGACATTTAACAGTATATTTTGCAGAATATATTATTCATTTATAATTTGATGTTGTAGCCAGTTGTACATACTTTTTCCTGAAATCTTGATTGTGTTGATTGTAATGAAAAAGACTTTCTTTGGGGATTTTTACTTTTTTCCGTTAATTTAATATAAATTGTTCAAGCCATCTATTTTACACTCTTTGCAAATAACATGGCAAATGTAAAGCTTTCTCTGCTACAGATACCAGTGTTTTCCAGTAGAGACTCCATCTTACAGTAGAATCCATGTAACATATAGACAATTTAATAATTTTTGTTTCATTCCTTCAATGTCCAAAGTTCACATTGCATACAAGATGACAGCTGTATTATTCTTTTTCTCCATAATCTGTACACATCTCCTTAAATACAAATACTTGTTCATATAAGATGCAACAAAGCAAATACACACACCTCAATTTGCACCCAGTTTACCATATTCATTAGTCAGAATTGAAATAGTCATCATAATCATAAAATCTAGTAAATGCCTGGTCTACCTGCCTGTCGTGATTTAAACACAGCTGGAAATTAAGCACCATGCAGCCACTCACTCAACCTCCTTCTCTCCCCCCCACCTCAGTAGATTGGGAAGAAGAATCCAAGTAAAACTTGTAGTTAAGATTAGTGTCATAATTGACAATAAAGTAAAATACAGTAATAATGGTAAATTATAATAATATTGGTAATAAAATGGGAAAAAACAGTGATGCACAATGCAGTTGCTCACCATCCACCGACCAATGCCAGACCCCCTTCCCGGACCCAGGCTGGCTGCCCTTCCAGGGAGCTGCCCCCAGCTGATGCTGGGCATGATGTGGTGTGGAATATCCCACTGGTCAGTTTGAGTCACCTGTCCCAGCTCTGTTCCCTCCCTGTTTCTTTTGTCTACCTCCTACCTGGAAGAGCATGAGCCAAGGAAAAATCTCCTTGACTCAGGATAAATGTGACTAAGCAAAAACCCAAAACATCATCTTGTTATCAACACCATTCTCATTCCGAATCCAAAACATGGCACTGTAACATCTACTGAAAGGAAATTAACTCTACCCTAGCTGAAACCAGGACACTGCCACAAGTCTTCAGATCAATTTTTCGTTCTTGTAATGACAGTCATTTTCAAAAGTGCTTTTTCTCTTCTGCTCCAAAGAAGATCTTAACAAGCAACAGCGAAAACTGAGTATAGATTAAATATCTCCCTTTTATAATATGACTACCCATAAAACTACCCCGTAATTTGTGAACTGCTTCATCATACATGTTTTTAACAGTATCTAACCTTGAACAATGGTTTACTGGTTTCTGGAACAGCAGGAAAAGGAAGGTATAGCCTTAACACTGCTCCCTGAAAAGCACAGGCATAAATCACTCCTTGACACAAAAAGGGAGGAAGCTCCTTGGCATTCTAGACATAAAACTGATTATGAAATAGATCCAATCACTAGAGGTTAATTGTAAAACCATAGGGGTAAAAAACCAACAGCATGACTTGCAAATGGACAGCATGAGACAGAAGAGGTATTAAAACAAAATCCATAACTAAACAATTCTTAAGAGGTTTTGTTGCTTGGAAGGCAGGTGGGTTGCTATAGAATACAAGACACCAGTTATGAAATATGGATATTTTTGACAGTGAAACTGGAACAGACCCAATCAGAAATAGTTAGCTGGGGTTTTTTAAATAGAAAAATCCAGATGTATTGACATTCACTTCAAAAGAAGTACAATTTGAAAGGAAATTGTCTTTTTGTAGTTGTTTGAATCTCAAGCCCAAAACATTTAACCTGGAAAATCTTAAGGAAATTGGATGGTATTGTTTACCTTAGAATTAGAAATCCTGTTCCCATCTGAAACATGCAGGTTCAAGGTCTTGAAGTTCCCAAGAATACTGTCATGAAGATAATACTTGAAAGGATTCTAGTAATGAATGAGATTACCAATTATTTCACCTGCCTTAATTCTATTAAAAGATGAAAAATACTGTCTTCCAGGTTACAAAGATTTCAGTAGGTGCGACAGGACATTGACTGAGAGGAATTAAACCAAATTCTGTCTTCCTTTTAAGTGTGAAGCTTCTCAAAACCCAGACTTCTCCAGAAACCTCTATCTCACTTTCTGACTCTCTAAACTCCCATCCCTGGGGAACACCACTTAGTCTTCTTTCTACAACCTTCAATGAGTTTGTAACTTCACTGTCCTATGTTACACAGTGAGATAAATATATGTATTTGGCCAGATATTCCACAGCATAGGGGTTTTTTTCCATCTCCATCAAAAGCACCAGATGTGGAATACTGCCAGAGCCAAGACATTGGATCAGGTAAACCTAATTCCCTGAGGTGAACAGGGAATTTTCTTAGGTCCATCTGTAGTCTCACTTTCAGTTTCAGAAAAAAATATACTGGGTGCTGCTCTTCCCAAACCCCTCAGCATTTAACTGTCTGATTATAACATTGCACCTATATAAAAACTTCAGAGAAGCAAAAGGAAAATCATAGCCAGAGAATGTTATGCAGGACAGTCAAGCATAGATGTAGAGCCTGTCAAAGCGCTCACCTCTCCAAAAATTGGGACTGTGTTTAATGGGAGGAATTTCAAAACTGCTTCCTGAATAAGTTAGAGAAAATTTCCTTGCTGAGAGAGAATTGAGAGGAAACTGAATGTGCATGATGCATCTAAGTCACTTTCAGAAAAAAATATTGGCTATGAATTCCATCAGGAAGACCTTTTTTCTGAAATGAGAGAATTGCTGACTACCTACATCAATTTCTTCAAATGAAAGATATTTGAGGTGTTATTGCTGCAGGTAGTGAGAATTCATGATCACCAATTGCTTGGAAATAAGAATTGGGAATTTGCATTTGGGAATGCAGCCCATGTGACAGCACTTGCCTTGAATGCATCCTATTTTTCAGCTTATGTTGAAACATTGTACATAATACTGCACAGTTAAAAACAAAAAAAGAAGCTGTCTTGATGAAACCCTGCTAACTTTAAAAAACCACAACAAAATAATGGACTTACTTTCCTGTTGGAGTCCATGTTTCCATGGATCCTCCACAGAGAGTGAAAAGTACAGAGATAGAATTAAAACCTTTAGAAAAATTAGAATATATAAAATCTTTAGATACATAAAGTAGAAATCTAACCCTGAGCCTTAAGTCTTACATGCCCTAAGTCCTAGTTCAGTGTAGAAGGACACAGCTTCAGGCTTAGTGATAGAGTATAGACATAACAAAAATAGAATAGGGTACTGTTTATAATTTTTAGTATGAGTTTTATGTACAACAAGGTAGAACCTTATGCTAGTAAGATAGTTTTACGTTAATAGATATGCTATGTGCGTAGGTTTTGACGCTGATCTTCGAAGTTTTACGAACTTTAGAATTGTACCTAGATTGGTTAGTGTGTAGATAAAAAATATGAATATGCATTTTGCATTTTGGGATAAAAAGCCTCTGTGTCAGTCGGTCAGTGGAGGGATTGATTGATTGATCAATCCGATCTATCGATCCAACCTCCACCTCCTGCAGCCTGAGGAAGGAGCCTTGCCAGGGAGCCGAATGGGATTCTAGAGGTATCATCTATTGTTGCCTGGCACCTGGGCCCTGGGGTCCCGTCCCTTCCCTCTGCGAGGGTGCGGGACCCCAGGGATCCTTCCTTGCCCCTGCGGTCCCATCCCTTCCCTTTTCTCCTGCGGTGTTTGCCCCGGGACTCTGTTCGGGGCTGCCGGGGAGTCTGCGAGGGTCCGGGACCCCGGGACCTCCTTCCTGTCTCTCAACCGGGAACTGCAAGGGTTTGGGACCCCTGGGACCCCTACTTGTCCCTGCGACCCCCCGGACGGGAACTCTGTGCGGTTTGGGATCCCTCACTGTCATCGTGACCCTGTGATCGGGGACTCTGTGTGGGTTTTGAATCTCGGGGCCCCCACTGCCCTCGCGATCCCCGCGGATGGGAGCTTTGTGCGGTTCGGGATTTCCCATTGTACCCGCGTCCCTGCGGTCGAGGGCTCTGAGTGGGTTCGGAATTTCGGGGTCCCTTTTGTTGTTATGATCCCTGCGGCTGAGATCCCTGTCTGAAAATTGTGATCGATTCCTCTCTGCTAGTGTGATCCCAGTGGTTGAAAACGCTGACAGTAATAAGAGGTTGCTTTACCCTGAGGCTGTAAATGATACGCTTTGCTTATAGTCTTACTAGTTTTGCTTGTTAGGAATTCTATGCTTTGTTTGCTGTTTCATTAGAGTTGTGTGTGTTAAGATTTCTATGCTTTGGTTATTGTTTTATTTAGACTTTGTTTGCTTAGATTTATAATTGATTGTAGAATAAGGCCGCTCTCAGAACTCTTATGCCTTCAGATATGTGCTTTTGTATAAATAAATTACTCTATTTATATACTAAGATGTTGTAAGACCTTTAGAGACTTTATACCCGTACAACGAACTAGGCACTTTCCCAGAGTGTTTGACAATGGAACAATTTCTGTGGAGTTGATTTCTTAGATAGGGTGGATGCTTTCCATTTCCTCAAAAACCCTAATGGCTTAATGGTTTAAGCATTATTCATTCCTTTCTGGATTGGGCTGGTAACAGCCGAGCAATGTGAGATCTATTAAGATTCTCCAAAAAAATCCTGGATTTTGCATTGTTTGAAATCTTAATTATGAGTTCATTTGGGCTGAATAATATCCATTATATGTGTGGAGATTTTGATGTGGAAAATCCCATTAATAAAGAATAACATCTGAGACCTTGAAATATGCAGAGAGCTTTTTTTGGAATCCCCAGAGTACTGAAAGCCTTGAATGCTTACCAAAGAGGGTGATGAACATCTATTCTCCCTCCTAAAAACACTCCCTCTTTCAGATTTACTATCACTGAGAATACAGAGCAATTTTGATCAAAAGAAGCAGCAGCTGCTGTAAGAGAAAAGTGTTCATTTCTGATTGCCTCATCTGGACTAGAAGGGGGTAGTAGAATAATTTTATTATACCAGATGCAGTGGAGGGATTTATTTCATTTAATCTGGAGAACAGAGGAATTTGTCACATAGAGAAAACGAAAATAATCTTGTTCTTATTACCACCACTCAGGCACGATGGTTGGCTGAGCTCACAGAAGAAGCTGGAGTTTATGATGACTATTTACTAACTTTCTCTTGCATGACTGTCCTAAGAGAGCTGGTATTTTTCTGCATTCCAGAGACATCTGTTGAAAAGTTATTTTTGTTTGGTATTTGCTGGAGAGCATTTGTTTTGGGAATGTGAGCTTCTGGGATTTGTGGTAGGCTCAAAGTTTCAACTGTACACCATATAATACTAATTTTTCCTTAGAACAGACTTAATGTTTGTGTTGGAATTTATTAACACAGAACATTCTGTATGCTGAAGCCTTTCTTGACTGGCAATGTGCACTGATTACAAAAAACAGGAACAGATTTTGGGCTCTGGGAGCATTTTTTAATTCTATATCCTTTACAGTAATCGAACATGCATAATGCCATTTATTTATTTGAGTTTAGTTTTGAGGGTTGTATATTCTGTAAATATATTTACACTATTAGTTCAATACTATCGCTCTGGGTGAAGTGCTTTTTGAGCAGGAGCTTTGAGAAAAGTTACTAGAGCCATCTATTATTTTTTTTTTTACAAATAGATTTTAAATGTCACTCTTGTGACATTAATATATTGCAGCTTCTCAGGAAAAAGGGTAATATCTATAGAGAATGGAAAGCAGGGGAGAATCAAGCCTGATACCAGTGAAGGAAGGCCAGGAAAAGGTATTAAGCCCGTTCTCTAAAATATAGAAAAGGAAAAACAAAAGTTATTAATTCCTTTTCCTCTAAAAGGAGAATGATAAGCTACGATTTGTTTTCTATGGACAGGCAAGGTCATTAACATATATTTGCCAACAATGCAGCCAGGAAATTGGGGTTCAGATCATGTCCCTTCAGGTAGAGTGTCCAATGTCTTGATACCAGGCTGCCTCCATTCCAAGTCATGAGAGAGGACACAGGGGGTAAGTACAGCAAAGTTAGATACAAAAAGGTGTTGCATGTCTCCAATCTAAAAGTATACAGAGCAGAAGTACCAGACAAATCAAATCTTGTAAACTATGCTTGACCATATACCAGATATCTGATATCTTTCTAGAAAAAAAAATCAGACTTTATGATGATGAGTGTGTAATGACCTTAAATGGTTTTTGGGAGGTAATTACACAACACCAAGTGAAAAGAAGAAATATTTTTGCAGACAGGTTGTCTAGAAGTCAGACTCTTGACTGAATTCAGCTCTGTCACCCATCAGCAGAAACTCTCTTACTACTCTGTATGTTTCTACTACCCATTTCTGTTTTCTGGTAGGATTAGAAACCAGCACTTATGACAAAAATGAAATGTAAACATGAGGTAAAAATCTCTGACATACAAAAAAACCCCCACACCCTCACACAAAACATAGTTAAACATAATTCTTTTTAACTCTTTTTTATATCTCGATTTGCAAGAATAATCCTGCAATGCACTATTATTTTATAGCTGGAATCCTCTTTGTTATTATGTCATAGGAGTCACTTCATTTTTTGTATCTTTACAGCACTTACAGTCTGCTCCATTTCCTCATTTTCCAAGACCACAGAGGTGAAGCATGATTACAGGGGCTTTGTAAATACTTGAGACAGCACCAGGATGGACATTTCATAGACATTCCTGTCAGTGCTTTTGTCATTGACCCTGCTTGCAAATTATTTTTTTAGACCCAGAAAGACAGATCATCTTCTCTCTTCACCCTTTTTCATAGAGATGTCTAATTTCTTTCTCTTAGGGCTTCTCTATTAGCATTTACTTCTTCCCACCAGTTATTAAAAAACATCTTTATTAAAAAGATGGAAGTGGATTATCAAGCACTGTAAGGCAGTGAGTGATAATTCAAAGAACAGAAAACTACTACCCAAAAAATTGTTAAATATGCATTCATGGTGCACAGTGTTCTGTGCCTGAGGAATTGTATCTACTTTCTCCATTAACTGCACAGAGAGCCAAAGCCTATCAGGTCTGCTTTAATAATGCTGCAAATCATGCATTAGGGCCTTTAATATCTGAGCTGCCTAACCCTGTTTTAGTCACTAGAGGAGGCACTCAGTATAATAGCACTGCCAAATTCCTTGTGTTCTGATAAACAGGGTAAAATGAAGCCATGCTGTTGCTAGATTGAACTGAAAAGTTAGCAGCATGTTCCTGAAAGCATTTCTGCTTGGCACAGGAAAACTGATCGCCTTTCCTGAAGAAAACAAAACAAAACAAAACAAAACAAAACAAAACAAAACAAAACAAAACAAAACAAAACAAAACAAAACAAAACGAAACAAAACAAAACAAAAACAAAAAAAACCCAATTATAAACTCACCAAAATTAAACAAACAAACAAATATAAAGAACATTAACAAAGCATACTGTAATTAAGTAATGCCATTAGCTTTTGTGTAAAAAGCTACAACTATTACTGCTCATCCATAGCTTAGTTATTTTCTTGTGTGGATTTCCATGACTCCATGCAATTTTTTTGTTATAATTGAATGTATTTGTTAGGTATGCAGTTCCCTATACTGGAAAGGGCTTCCTGCTAAGAATAGGACATTAGGAATAGTAACCACATCCTTTCCTGGATCACAGACATTCTAAATGAATAACCAAACTATACCAAATCTAACTTCACCGATGCCAAGACTTACTTCCTTCTTATTATTTATTCCCCATCTCTCTCGTTTCGTGAACCACCTGAAGACACTGATGGTACCAGGGCACTTTCCCTAGCGTGGGCAGAGTCTCTGGTGCAAATCCACGTTGGCGCTGGGAAAAGGGCGAATTCCAGGGGCTCGGGCGCCATCTGCTGCAGCCGCGGGACAATGCGCCCCCTGGAGCCGGGAGAAGGGCAGCGGCCAGGGGCGAGTATGGGCCTGGAGTTGGAAGAAATAACCTTCTGTGGCCTGTATAACTTTAATTTTTTTTCCTTCTAGGGACAAAGCTTCAAAGCAAAGGTATTCAAACAACGACCACCAGGTTCATGAATGAACAGAACACCTTCAAGAAAGAAAAAACCCCAAAACTAGCAATTTCTTCAGCTGAGAATTGAAGTTGTTCCATACTGGGGGTGCATTTGGTTTCCACTTTCATTTCTGCTGGGAACCTGAATGAAGCCACTGAAGAAGACTCATTACAGCATCAGAAAAGCTAATGCTTTTGTGCCTCAATGAAAAAGAGAGGAGCTACAGAGAACTTGTTTAAACATCAGGCAGAACGTAAGTTCAAACTAGTGACAAGAAGAGGTGCAGTCCTTGCCTTGGGGGGACTCCACTTAGAAGAGGTCTCTCAGAGTTGTCATGCATAGTTCCCATTTCTCTAATTAGACATATCACCCATGGAGAGAAAAACAAAATGGATTCACCCTGAGCCTGGAGACTGGGGCTTTTCCTGTCTGCTTTCAGTCTCTCCGAGCACCAATGGGAGCACTTCCGGCGCTTGGCTCACATGGCTTGTGACTGTATTCACTACCTCACGCAAGGAGGAGCACACCGGAGCTGCGTTTCCTTTCACGGGATGTGTGGAATTAATACCGAGAAACCTCGCAACTCTAGATGGTTTCTGCAGCTCTTTTGGCTCTGCAGCAGGCATCTCCCGATTGGATGGCAGCGGCGCCATCCCTTCCAAAGCCTGAATCACTGCCTGAGCTGCCCTCTGTTCTGATGAGAAAACTTTCAAGGTATTTATCACCTTTTTCCAAATCATGCCCATATCTGTTGCTACCTTACTTTCTTTTCCTCGCGAAATACCACAGTCCCATAATATTTTGCCTATTTCTTTCCATTCTGCTTCACTAAAAAGAAGCGATGGTTGGTTTAACTTTCCTTTTTTCCTCTCCCATAGGGCTAATTGCTCTATATCAGTTTCTTTTATTTTCTCGCCTCTTTTAGAGACAATGCTCGTGAGAAGCGTTGCCGCTAGAAACTCTTTCTCCATTTTTACTTTCTATTCCTTTGTTTCATGGACGGCCACTTACCTCTCCTCTCCACTGCGTGCTGCTGTTCCCCTCCAGGTGAAGCAGATGGATCACACTTCCAGCTTCCAGCTCTGTGAGCTCGCCACCGCACCGTGGCTGGTTCATATATTCGGTCCGAACTTTGCACACTGAGTAAACCAAGCGCAGAGTCTTCACCGCATTCAAGCAAAATTCGTATTCAAATGAAAAATTAAAAATTCAAAACAAAATCCGAATCAAAGCGTAATAAAATCCTGCATCTAAGCAAACTGTATCTAAGCAAACAAAAGAGTGCCAGAATCCGGGTGCCACATGAACCAGGGTCTGTATTAACTATGTGGAAGCTGGTACAGAGCAACGCACGGTCCAACCAATATGGTCAGATCATATGTTCTCCTCTTTATTCCCGAAATGGCTGGTTTTATACAGTTTCAGATAGTTTACAGTTGCAGGTGTTTTCTAACTGGCATTCGGCATGAGAAAGAATGCAAACAATCTTAGTTTAAGGCAGCTGATTTATTAAAATATGAATATCAATCTAATATCAATATCCAACTGTGACGGACAAAAGACTCTCTAACAGTTAACGTTAGAAAGTGTATGTTTATTGTGACCCCGGGCAGCTCGTGGGATAGCTCCCTAATGCACACTGCAAAGATCACAGGTAATTACAAAGCCTTTTATTTACAAAAATGTTGAATACACAAAATACAAATGCATATTCATACCCCTGTCACTTCCTCTTCTCCGCTTCGTATGCTAATTGACAACAAGGCTATTAAGCATGCATAGTTTGTTCCCTGAAATGGGTCGGTGGTCCTTTTGTGAGCAGTGGTCACCAAAAGGAGGAAGTAAAACGAGTCTTCCTCATTCTAAACTTTCAACCTTTTCAATGCAGATGTGATTAATGGCTGGTAGAACTCCCTGTTTCCTGTTTTCCAGGACTATTTCAGTGGGTTTCTGGAAACAGGAGGTCTTGTGTTGTATTGATTAGTTTCTCTGTTTGACAAGCAATGAGTTATTAAATCCGGGGTAGCTTATCTTAAACCTGGTTTCTTCTAACCATCCTCTAACTTTTAACTGATTTCAGCAAAGCTTATCTATTCATTTCAGCTAAATCAGCAACATCTATTGTTAACTGTAACCTTAGCTTTTCTCAAAGCTTCAAAATTAGTGTCTCACACCTACCGTGATTCTACTCTAACTGTCCTATCTAAAGCATGCACACACCTTAACTTAAATTCTAACTGCGCCACAGGCTTATCTACTTTCACACAGGCCTAAGAATGAGGCCCAGCAGGCCCAAACCCTAGGCCCAGTTTGGGATAGCTCAAACTTCATTCCATAACACGTCATGCTCATGCTACAGATTCACGTTAGAATGAGGTAGACTGGAATGGGATTTCCAGTGCTCTAACAAGAAGAAGAAAGCAGCTGATGATAAATTGTTTTAAGGACCCAGATAAATATGGAAGAGGCAACCATAGACTCATTTTGAATTAGCTGTCTGACATGCTCATAATGCGTTAATCTCTGGTAAACAGGCTTGAGAACAAGCACTGATTCATTACTGCATCCCACTCAGAGAGTCAGCATTCTGTCCCCTCACTTCATGTTTACACTTCAGATACTCTTCTGAGAGTGGAGGAATCCCATGTGCCTTATTCCAGTCCCCTGCTGGTGGATAAATTTCATTCTGCCAAGCAAATGTGCCCTGTATCCCTATGCATGGCGAAGCAGCTTCCACAGCTGCCTCAGAAAGAGTTGTTTGTTCTGCTCTTTAGGCCCTGAGGAGAATACTTTTTTGTCTGACTAGCTTTTCCCAAGCCCCAAGAGATCCATTAGCAATCTTCTGGGGGTGAGCAGCAGTGGCTCTGGTTAATGATTTTAGAGGCGAGGAACAGGCTGTCCTACCTGCTGGAGAGCTTGTGGCTAGCACAGATGTTAAAGCTTTACAGTCACATTTGTTCTGCCCTCCCTGCAAGCTCACACAGCGTGGGAGTTAGGAGAGCCGCGGGGGACAGATACATTAGCAATGCGGAGGATGCAATAAAGAATGTCCAAAGGATTGCTACTGTGCCATTCACCGGCGTGCTCAGCCCACCCCTCTGCACCCACCCCAGCTCCATGGCTGCACAGCAAGGAAAGAAACAAACCAAAGAAACGCAGTTGGTGCTCCAGCTGCATGCTTCTTTATGATGCATTTAATCAAGGGAGTGACTTGCTGGTTTTCAGCACTGGTGGTGTTTTATGTTTCTGTAAATACATTTTAAACAATTGCAAAGTGAGCTCTCAGTACATATGAGTCTGGTTTATGCTATTTCAAACCACTTCACATTTAAAAGCCTTACAAGATAGGATGAAGCAGGGACTGTAAATGGTATCGGAGACCGAGCAAACGCAGGTCAGACCACTATGATCATATCATACGTTTCTCCCCTTTATTCCTGAGATGGCTGGTTAAATACAGAAAAATAGTTTACAGTGACAGGTGCTTTTCTATTGGCAGAGGAGCGTGAGCAACTATGTAAACATTCACAACTTAAGGCAGCCACGGTATTTTCTCAGTATTTGTTCTATGCTATTAACACTCATACCTTAACACAGTTCTCAGTGCAAAACAAGCTTATCTTTTTCTATGTCGGGCAAACGTTTGAGGCCTAGCAGGCCCAGGTCTAAGGCCTAGTCTGAGGCCCAGTTTGGGATAGCTCTACCTTAGGATATGAGTTATCCTGCTCCTGCTACAATAGGTAGGTGGGAGAAGGTCTAAAACCCCTGGTTTGCATTTGCAGGAAAAGAAAGTTCACAATTTCTAATGGTATTTAAGTCTTTTGTTTCAGGTGGATTTATATCTTCTTTGCAATTCACTTTCCATGGATATCTTAGTAAAAACTTTAATGACAAAGACACAAAACAAAGATTGATAAAAAAGGAGTACAGAAAGTGTGACAAATGTATTTTAAAGTGTCTGTCCCAAATGTCAGGGCTGTAAAAAGTACTTTAAAGCTTGGTCCGAATACCACTGAAGTCTACGGAGATCATTACAAAGGGTCTAAAACAAAGCTAAAGGGATATCATAATTCATGCTATTATTAATTTGTATCACAGTAATACTTAGGAGCCTCATTTGTCATCAAAAAACCTTTTTTGAGTAAGGGATCATACACAAAGAAAAAAACCTGGCCCCCATATTAATGGCAAATAATCTCTGCTTGAAGTATATGTTGCATATTTGCTACAAATTGCTTCTGAACAAGCTATGAGGCAAACTACTCTGCAGACACGGTTTGGTGAATAATGATGAACAATGAATAAATTCTAGAAAATTGGAAGCAGAAACACACAGCACAAACCAGATAATTTTTTCCTCATGCTTTGTTCATCCATCTCTCCTCAGCAGGTACTTCTGGGGCAGGTTGCCATAGGTGGTGTTGATTTATTTGATTAATAAATGTCCATTCCCTTACTAAGAAACCACTGGAATAAAGTCTCCCTGCAATAAAATTATTTTATATATTATGATAAATTAAATTGAGTCATTTAATGCCTCAGGCAGCAATGTACTTTTATAAATCATGTTACCATCACATAATTTTAATGTAACTAGATCCATCTTCAAATAAATCACTTCAGGTTCCAACTTTAAATTATGTCATATTCCCTCTCTCATGGGATGTTCACTGCATCTACTACAAACTCATGGTTATGTGTGCACTGTATTCCTAACTTTATAGGGAATGATGTCATATCAACACATAGAGCATATGTAAAATGAAGAACAAACACTGCTTTACATTACTCCGACCAGATGAACCCACACACTCCCTAACACTTCCCTTTGGCTTAAGGGATTCTTTTTTTCCTTTTTACATGATTTATTAAATGGATTCACCAAAGCTTTGGGGGATTCCTCTTTAGACTTTATTTTTGCAACAGCACACAGTGGGTTGCAGTGTCCAAGAAAAATGTGGGACAGAAATCCCATTTCCCTAATCTCAGGTACATAAAGGCCTCAGGCTCATACAAGACAAAGTACAATTGTCGATAAATACAATGAAAATTTATGGGATTTTGATCAAAAGCCTGTTAAAATTCAGTTAAGACAGATGCTTGTGACAAGACCTACCTTTCCTTCAGGTCACAGAAAGATTTACTGGACAAACTCAATTTTTAGTATCAGCCTTTTGTTTCATCTTCAAAAGCTACAATTATGCATATTTTTCTCATTAAAAAAAGGTAAAAAGAGAGTATATGACAATAAGTGCTCCAGTTTTATCTCCTGTTGTCAATAAATGTCTACCTGTTCATACTGTTTGTATGCTCTCAAATGACCATCTCAAACTAACAGAACTTTGCCCAGTGACTTTAGATAATAAAAATGTAGTTTTAATATATTTTTATTAAATCGTCCTTTAGTGAAGTTTTAGTGATGGCAAGATACACCCAAAGCAGAAATTTTACAGTGCTGGTGTTGAACACACATGTATTTGAATATTACATGATTTCAGAATTTTTATTGTTGAACACATAACAAGAATATAATCCATTGACAGGATGCTTGACCTACTACTACTGATGCTGCTGCTGCTACTTTAGTTATCTGTGAACTAACTGAACTTGTTCTGCAATACTGTCACACGATAAACACACAATCCTAAAACTCAGCTCACATGAGGATCATACTTCAGTAGGAATCACATATAGTTCACACATCTGTATAGTTCAGTTGAATGTGATAAAATAAACATTCTTTCTCCATCCCTCTAACAAGATATTTATTAATTAATGGCTTCACTGATTTGCTTCAACACTTAAATCTGTATGGTTCAGACGTCCTTTGACTCTAGCAACCACAGATTGTTTAAAGTGATCAGAACAAAGTGCAGTAAATTTCCACTAAATTTTACTAAAATGCTAGCTGTTTATTTCCAGTGACCTGGATTTGAATCCGCTTTTAATTTGAGATTCTTATGTAGTTGCTAGAATTTAAAGAGAAAGAAATGTGCTGTCAGTCTGTATTCTAGAGATGATTCTCATTTCTGACCTGAGACCACAGATTCTCATAAAAAAGCATTTGTCCTCCTTTTCAAATCCCAGGCAAAGTGAAAAACATCAAAGCTCAGACAAAAAACAAACAAACAAACAAACAAAAACCCCAAAACCGCAAACAAACAAAAAAACCAAACAAAAACCAACACCATATTCAGCTTTAATTTAAGATGAAATTTGGATATACAGTATATAGGCAAAGCACAGCCACATTGTAATAAAGGCAAATCAATAAATCATAACTATATAGTGCAGATAGCTGCAAAGAGAAAGAAAAAAAATACCAGTGCTATTTCCTAAGCAAGATACCTAAGATATGACATCTTTTACTTTACTGACAGTAAAAAATGCAGGTTCCTCCAAGTGTGACATTATCTATCATATTTTCAGATCAGGTTTCTGGAAGTAAGCAACAACTTCAGAGGAAATTTCATGCATTCTCCCGACAGGAGTACACAGGTGGGTGGACAAATGCTATGTACCGTTAGTGGACATAAAACCAGCCACCTGGAAATAAAAATTCTTGTTCATGCAGATGCATATAAATGATGTTCTGAAGCATAGCTTTAAAATTCATGCTGCAGATATGCCTCTCTGGCTTTGGTGTGTAGAGCTAAGTTGAATTCCTTGGATTACTTCCTTTGCCCTCATTAACCTGTGTCAGCTTACGCCATAATGAGGTAAGGAACAATTTTCCCCTTTTTAACCTAGCATAGATGAATTTTTCTATATATAATATCACTCCAATATATAAACTGATTGAGTAGCTAAAATGTAGATGTTGCCTTTACATTGCTAAAGGGTACATATATAAGAAACATCATAATGATTTTTTATTATATTTAAATTAATGGAACTAGAAGATTCTTATTGAAGTAATGACTAAATAAAATTACTCTGCTTTTCTGATGTCTGTTTCCCTTCATTGAGACTAGTCACATGAGTGCTACCAAATTTATCACTTCCTCTTGGAATGTCTCTTTTGCATCTTTTACTGCTGATGGATGTGCCAGAACAACTGGATGAGGACTTTCTCCACCAGCTCCCCCACTGCAGTCACCAAGTTCCCTGAGCAACCTCACTTCCTCCCCTAAAGTGGAGGGACCAGAAAAATTCCTGGATGTAAGAACTGTAAAACCCCTTTCCAACTCTTTATAAGGAGGTCATGCCAATAATTCTACAGTCAAAAGGTAAGGGTTTCCTTTAAACCACAACCCCAACATTGGTTTGTTACATTCCTGTAACAGAGAGGAAAGGTGCCTTTCCATTTAAAATATCTCTTGTCTAGACTGTACCCAGAGGATATTTATCACAAAACAATCAGACAATTTTTTAACACTAGGACACTGAAAAATCTGGAAGTTTTGAGTTGTGGGGAAGCTGTTTGAAAGTTATACTATCTCTCTCTTCTTTCTCTCCCCTCTTTGCTATTCAAAAGCTAAAGAATTCAGAGATTTAAAAATTCCTATGCAAACAAGCCCTCAATGGACACAAAGGGCTATTTCCAACAAAATAATTTGGATATATGTGAAATGCCTGGCACAGAGTTCAAGAGCTTCCCCCAGTCTTTGCCATGCTTTATGTAAGTTTTTCACATTTTTGTTAACTTTTCATTATGGAAGTAAGTTATATCATATAACCAGCATCTCAGCTTGTAAACCTGTCACTGATTTTTTTATTCCCCCAAGAACAACAGATGATTCAAGTGATCAAAACCAAACATACTGAATGACATCTAAGAAATTAGCCCAAGCTCTATAGTTTTTTGACAAACTTGCAGAGCAGTTACCACGTGTTTAGTACTTGCTGAGCAGTGGATGTGATCAGAAGGATCTGTACCCATAGACCCAAAGGACAAGTTTCAGACAATCATTGCTCATTGTCTGAAACAAAATTAAATAAACAAACAACCAAAAAATAAAACCCTAACAAACCAGTTTTCTTTAAAGACAGTAACCCAAAACTATCAGGAGAAAAATTTGGGGACTTAAAATGCCCTCAGACATGTCCATTATCTTTCTTAAAATAAATGCAAAACACAAAATATCACATTGCACATTCAACTAATAACTTCCTTGACCTTGTACTTCTATGCTATCTTGGGCCATTGACAAGCATCCTCATAAACCATCCCTCATCAGCAGCATCTGGCAAGTTTTACAGAGTTCTATAATAAAAACAAGAAGG
This sequence comes from Prinia subflava, assembly GCF_021018805.1. Taxonomy (NCBI): domain Eukaryota; kingdom Metazoa; phylum Chordata; class Aves; order Passeriformes; family Cisticolidae; genus Prinia; species Prinia subflava. The sequence goes on from NW_026960612.1 coordinate 941,911, forward strand.
GGTTGATCAATTTACTTGACACTTAAAAATAAATCTAATTCATCCAGGGATTAACTGCAGAATTTTTAGGCTAAATAATTTTGCCAGTAGAGATATACAAGATAAATACTGGCAAATCAGATTTCCAATGAACTTTTAGTCCTAATTTTCATTATAGAGAAACTACTATATTTAAAAAACACAGATTTCCTTGAGTATCACAGAATCAAAAAGGATTTCCTCAATGAATGGTTGTTTTAGGTATCTCAGATGAACTATATTTTAGTCTTTTTTAAGCCTGGGTTTAGCCAAAAAGTTAAAACTCTCTCTAGTTAGGCATGAAACATGCTCACTTAACTTGCAGGCTCTTGATAGCCTTCTTAGATAGGTGTCAACCTCACATGGATTTCTGATGCAATTAAGGTCTCACTACCTCTAGAATTGTAAACTATTCAGTTATTTGTGGCATTTTAGTGCCAAAGTGGCATTTTAGTAATAATAAAGGCATTTCTTAACAAAAATGCTTAGGTAAATCAGAATTAAGGCTGGGAATACATTGTTCTTTAAAATATACATCTCTTACATGTAAAGAAATCTGGAAATCTGTAGTTAAGCTCCTTATCTCTCATCCTGTAACTTTGCTGTGTTTCAAATTGTTTATGCCAACTCTCTCTGCTCTTCAGACAAGCTAACTCCCTTTCCCAGCTTCTGACTTCCACACTGAACAGCAGATTTCTTTCCTTTGGGGCCTTCAAACATTGAAGGGAGCATGATGTCTGCAGCCAGCCTGCTCTAGTGGAAGTAGTATTGTTATGAACAAATTCTCAGTGGATGTGAGTGCTCTAGGGGCTGCCCCTGTGTGGCTGCCGTGGCCCAAGATGTGGCGAGGTTGTGTCTGCTGCCGCCGCCCCAGCCCTGATGGATCCGCTGCCAGACCCCTGCCGCCATAGGCGGGGCCCTGCCATGGGGGATGCCTTGGTGGCCCCGGAGTCACTGCGGCTGCTGGTGTGGCGGACCCTGGCCCTGGGAATTGGCGGCCTCGACGGCCGGCCCTGTCACTGTTGGCAGGAGCCGTGGCTGGGCAGGGGGAGTGCCGAGCGTGGTTTCGCAGGGCTCTGGAGGGGGCAATGGGAGGCGCCAGTGCCCCGGCGCCTCAGGGACGGGTGACCCCCGTCCCTGGTGGGAGTGGGGTGGCCACCATTCTCACAGAGGCTGTAGTGCCCTACTGCATTTCTGAATTAGCATGTTAAAAGCTAGTTGATTGTCCTGATTGTATCTACTGTAATCAGAGCTCACCTACCCCCCCCCCCCACACGGCCTACTCGAAGAAGGATGCATGTGCAAATAAAACTGACCCTGTGAATCTTGGGAGAGTTCTTTGAGAAGAAAGTCACCCCAAGATGGAGAGCTGAAAGCAGCAGAGAGGAGCTAGATGGTGCCCTGGCCGAGGAGGAAGTGGACGCACCCCCTGGCCTAGTTTGAAGACTCACCATGATCTATTAAGAGTCTGACTGGCGTGGGGACTGGGCCAGCTCAAGTGACTGATTCAGAGAGAGAAACTCTTGAGGTTTTTCCATGAGGGTAAAGAGCTGATGTCTGCTTCTTTGCACTTCAGCAACAGGCCTGCACCACTCTGCCTTCTGAGGGTTGACCAGAGAGAGCCTCTGGCTGTTCCCATGGGAACAAAGACTCAGCACTTGCTGTTTGCAGCTGAAGTGGTGAAGTGGGACATTTCCTACTCCTCCGGATTGCTACAGCAGTGTGAAAAACTCTGTTGGCCTCTACCACCCAGCTGATCACTTTAATAAAGAGCTGAATATTAATAAAGGCATTAGCCTTGTTCATTTCAGTATGGATGAGACAGACTAAAATTTGACATTGAACTCAGTTCGAAGATGCAGGTTTTTACTGAACTTCCTTAACTGCAGGCATAAATCATTTTCAGAGATGGAGAATAAATCTCTGCTCAAACTGCTTGGATATCTTCATCTACATGCCAAGATATTTCAGAGCCAAGAAGAAATACACACTAGAGTTAAATAGAAACGAAACTGGCTACATAACTTGTGTAGTTTTTGCATTTTTCTCTCACCATCTTCGCCCTTGATTGCTACCATTTGGTTCCAGCTGCCTTGGGCACTGCTCCATTCAGTTCAAAATTAATTCTCACAGTGGCAAAAATTCTTCTGTCCTGGGGTCCCCAGTCTGTTTTGAGAGATCCAATGCATTCAGATAATCATCTGCACTTTTTACAGCTGTCCAAACTGGAACAAACCTCTGGATATTTTGACAGTCACTCATCACCATGTTATTAATTCTCACAAACTCAGTGTTACCAATATAAATTAAACAAACTTTGTAACCTATTGTTATGTATACCCATGAAATACAACATAAAGTAAAATGCAGAAAACACAGCTGCACTCACTATTGTTCTAGTAGTCTACAAAGTTTTGTCAGATTTAATGAACTCTAATTCCATTGAAATACACTTCCTCTTGTTCATGGTCAGAAATCTTGCCCACACATGCTTTTTTTTTTTTTTTTTTTTTAACACACTTCATTAGGGGACAGAAGGTGGATGACAGCTTTATCTTTAAACTGACTGTCTGTCCCAAGAGCTTAACAATGGTTCATAGCACATTGCAAACAGACGTTTGATGGAAACAGGGTGATTTCCTAGCCTAGTGGTAACGTAACATTTACCTCAGATTTCTCAGCTATGAGCATTAAATTTAAAAAATCTAACAATCTTTTAATTTTCTACTACTTTGCCATGGTGAGACGCGATACTACATAGTTCCAACAAGGAATGTTACACACATAAACAGAAAGCTAAATGTGATTGGTAAGTAGGACATGGATCTCAGGGAAGCCTGGTCTGGCAAGGGGAAAGCCCGGCTGAACAGTTAAATTTGTTTTGTCTCAAAACCAGAACAAGATCCCAGATGGGTGTATAGCTATTCATTAACTCCCTAAGCCAATCATGTCACCTTAAAGCATGGTAGGTGGGTCAGCACCCAAAAACCTTAAAATTGTCCTCTCATCCGCTTCTCTCTTGCCTGTGGGAGCAAGGTGCACTTGGGAGCAGCAGAGGTGGCAGTTTGCCCTGTCCCCTGCTGTGGATGGGGCAGTTTGAGGAAAGATGTGAGCAGCAAGGCTGCGGAGCCACGCAGGCATACCCAGGCCAGAGACCACCCATCAGCTTGTTCACACATGTAAAGAAGCAAGGGCATGGCACTGACCTGAAGAACACTTCAGGAGTAAACTAGAAATTTTGAAAGGGAAGGGAGGGAGTTGTTTTGGGATAGAGATTTTCTGTGTGTTTGGTAGGCTGGTGTTTGTTTACTTGTTTAAAAGTGACATTTCATATAAAGCAATGATTTAATACTCCTGTATCAAGTTAAAAGGTCTAAATCTCTTGACTTCTTAGGAGCAGCATCAATTTACCTGGACCAAGAATTATATAAACTTATTTTTATTAAAACTGTAGTAGCTTGAGCTACAGAACTCCTCTTTTACCCTGTGATCTTATTCTAATTGCTCATTGCTGGGTCATTTAAAGTGTTACCAGTCTGGAGTTTTTTACTCTCCTTCTATTTCTAACAAAAATGATAAAATTACCCATAGTCAAAGAGAATATTTTTGCAGTAAGTAAATACAAAAGGTTCTGAAGGTCTAAAAAAATGTTTAAAAAATTAAGGTAGACATGCTTATATTGATGCCTTAGAGCAGGGTTCTTCTGTTTTGTTTGATAGCATTGAGTGGTGCTGGGATCTCTTCACGGGGTGATGGGGGTAGGGCAGTCTTGTCCTGGCGGGGAATTCAAGGACATTGTCTCCAAGCTCCAGGCCCGAGCATAAACAACGTGGAAGAGAAGGGCAAGCAGGGAGGATGGTGTTCTGTGATTTGGGGTTGTTGACTGGACAGTGGGTTGTTATATGTAAATGAATGGAATGGTCAGGCCCCGGTCGGTGAAGAGGGAGGAAGGCGCGGACCGGCAGCGACGGGCGCCGTCCCTGTCGCCACCTCCTTCACCGCCCCAAGGGGCGGGGAAAGGGGGGAAGAGACAGTAGTGCTGTGCAGCCGCCCAGGGAAGGGGGGCGGAGGGATAGAGCCTTTCACCGAGAGGGCAGGGACGGAACTTCCCGAAAGGAGAGGGGTGCCTCCCCGTCCTCAGGCCTGTGTGTTACCATAGCAACCCCAAAGGCCAGGGAGCTGCCTCCGGGGAAGATATTTTCAAGGACAGCAGACACGCAGCACAGAGGGTTTGCCGCAGCAAGTCTTGTGTGACGCTTTCTAGAATAGGGACTAGCTGAGATAGACAACCGGCTAGAACCGAGTCTGACAGCTCTGAGGGGGAAGAAACTGAGGACGAAACTGATGAGATCAGTGCTGCCCCAAATAGGCGAAGGAGGGGAAAGATAGCAAGAAGAGCGATTAGAGAGCGCAGCCCAATTGCCCGACGTACTAGGAAAAAATGAAAAGAAAGAGAGCCAGTTCTGCAAGCTCCGCTGAGACAAGCTGTCGGTAATCAAGGGCCAGTATATGTGAAGGTCCCATACTCCCTCATAGAGTTAGAACAGTGGAAAACCACTGTGGGGAAGTATAAGGAGAACCCAGATAAAGTAGCACAACTAGTAGAGCGAGCTGTCAACTCCCAAAATCCTGACTGGGTTGATTTGAATTCTATGTTAGACACATTATTTGATCCTACTGAGAAACGAATGGTCAATAAGGCCATTACCACTTTTGTGGAAGGGGGCATAGCTAGTGGACTGCTTCAAGGCAGTGTCACTCAGATATTTCCGCTTGAAAATCCAGAGTGGGATCCGAATGTACCAGGACAGATGGAGAGGTTAAAACGATACCAAAACCTTGTGGTATATGGGTTGAAGCATGGTGTCCCTAAAGCTATAAATTGGTCAAAACTTTATGAAGTGAGGCAAAATTATGATGAATCACCTACTGATTTTTTAAACAGGTTAAGAGAAACTGCCATCAAATATACTGATCCAGACCCTGAATCAGGTGGTGGGAAATCATATCTGGTTTTGCTGTTTATGGGTCAAGCTTCAAATGATATAAGAAGAAAACTGCAAAAGATAGAGGGAGTTCGAGATCTAGATAAACTTCTAGAAGTGGCCTGGAAAGTGTTTCGAGATAGAGGTCCAAATGAGAGAGGCCAATTCCAACCTGGTAAGAAGGCAACACAGGAAAAGCCATCCAAGAAAGCTCCCCCTGCAGAGAAAGACCAGTGTGCATATTGTAAGAATTTGGGGCATTGGAAAAAGGACTGCCCAGCATTGAAAGGAAAATCCTCAGTCCCCCAACTCCCAGTAGAACAAACCTCAAGCGGCTCAGGATCTGAGTGATGGGGACCGAGGGTTAACCCCCCAGCAGAGCCCTCGGTTATAGCTAAGCTGAGGAATGAAGATGTTGAATTTCTGGTAGATACTGGAGCGTCCTACTCCGCGTTAAATACTTTAAAAGGGAAACTGAGTCACAATACTGCACATGTTATCGGAGCAACCGGGGTAAACGAAACATGGCCTTTCTTTGAACCTTTAGACTTTGAATTGGGAAAGCATTTGGTAAACCACCAATTCCTCTATATGCCTACCTCCCCTAGACCATTGATGGGGAGGGACTTACTAGAAACATTGGAAGTAGAAATTAAATTTAAAAAGAGAAAGGGTGTGCAAGTTATAATCCCTGAATCTAAACTTGTTGAAGTTGCTGCACATTTTGTACAGGAAAAACGTAATGAAATCCCTGCTGAAGTTAGCAGGCGGGGGGCGGGGGGGGGGGGGGGGGGGGTGCCTTTTTTCAGTCGACAGAAGATTTCCCAGACGCCTCACCTCTCCTGCCTGGCTCACCAGGAACTGATGCCTTGAGAGGCTGAAACAGAGGCTAGACAGAGTGAAAGGAACAAAGTGAGTATTTATTCAAAACTATGCCCTGGCGTCTCCAGAGCCACAGAAGTGGCCTAGTCTGGATGTTTCCAAGATGGAGACAAAAGGGACTTGTCCCGAGATTTTACTCCTTTTACAAGTTTCCATTCATTTACATATAACAACCCACTGTCCAATCAACAACCCCAAATCACAGAACACCATCCTCCCTGCTTGCCCTTCTCTTCCACGTTGTTTATGCTCGGGCCTGGAGCTTGGAGACAATGTCCTTGAATTCCCCGCCAGGACAAGACTGCCCTACCCCCATCACCCCGTGAAGAGATCCCAGCACCACTCAATGCTATCAAACAAAACAGAAGAACCCAGCCCTAAGGCACCAATATCATCTAAATTTGACATATTTTTCTATGCTAGCTTATTGGCTCAGACATGGAGACTATTGTTAAAGAAAGTGGAAGCAGTTTCAAAGAAGGGATGTCGTAACTGCCACACACAAACTCATTTCATCTCGGGTTCTTATCTCCGAGATTCGGTAGTAAAGTGTCTTTTGCCCTCTGAAACACCTCATGTCAGAAGCAGAAGAGTCAGGAGTCGCCATCTCAGGTTTTCCAAGGTTGTTTATTCTTTCTTATCTCATAGTTCTTTCTGTGCTCTGCCAAGGTTCCTACTGTGGCAGAGAACTCGTGGCGACTCCCCCTGGTTGGGCGGTCTCAATCCTTTTATACCATTCCTCCGGCCCAACCATGGTCCATAATGTATTCTCTATTTACAACTAATTGCCAATACCTATCACCTATACTAACCATGTCATCTCTACTCTAAACCAATCTCTTGTGACCCAGCACTGCAGAAGATGGAGGGCAAGAACAAGATGGAAGAAGAACAGGTCCACGCCCTGATTCCTCCATCTTGGCTCTTCAGCCTCCATTCTAAGAAACCTCAAATTGTACTTTTTCACCCTGTGATAAACTAACTACTACTCATTTCACACTCTTGAGACTTTTAATTCCTCCTGGGCTCTGTGCCAACATTTCCAACCCCCCTGTACAGCCTCCAAACCCCCCTGTACAGGTTCCAAACCACCTGCTTGTGTCCCAGGCCCCTCCGCCGGGGTCCCAGACCCTCCAGGGTGATCAGAGAGATGCCCTGGACTCTGACAGTTTCAGTCTCACTGAATTTTGTGGCAGTGATTGGTTTGATCTTGAGGTGTTGCTTGTAGAGTAAAAGTAGACTGAAAGCAACTGAGACTGGTTTAGACCTAAAAACGTTAATCTTCACTGGACCCTAAAAAACAAACAACTGGAAGACTGACTGAACTTTATTGTGAAAGGAACACAATGCAATTCTCATAACTTCACTTTAACTTTATGCAGACTTGACAAACACTCCCTTTCATTTCGCAGCAATATTAAATGTGAAATAAATTAAAACAGATATTTGGAGGTGCTTGCATTATTTCATGAGGGTATCCATTAACAGCATCTTTAAAAAGAGGCTATTTCTTGTTGCATTTAATTCTCTTGAAAGAAAATATCAACATTTTTTAGGCTTAACAGCTTTTTCACAACCTCTCATAAGATCAACGATAATGATAATAATAACAGTAATAATAAAGCTTACCCTCATTTTCTCTTGCTCCTCCAAACTAAAAGAAAATATTACATTAGCCTCCTCCTGAACTCTGTGGCTGGTGAAACTAGCCAGGACATGTCTCTAAAATTTTATTCCTTACAACTGCATCAATCATACTTTTATGGTTGTAATAAATTTTTTTGCCTGAGACAGTTTAAATAAGAATAGATCTCCTTCCAATTTTATTGTGGACAGCATAAAGAAAATGTTCTTAATTCTATACAAATTAGGTTTTTTTACAATGAAGAAACTTAAGACTCCATAACAAAATGAAGATATGTTCTTTCACATATTCACAAGACAAATATTTTGGAAGAATATCCAGACAAAACTGGAAACACTTCTTTTTTTCAAGGTTATTTATAGATACAAATTAATATGCTCCATTTGAATTATTTATGCATTATGTATGATCTGTGTCTAATTTAAAACATAAAATCTCTAGCATTCCAACTCAGCTCTTTTCCATTCCCTTGAATCAGTACCCTGCCCAACAAGTTAGAAACTGAGCAGGAGCAACTTTGACTTATTAGTGATTTCTAAAAGATACCTGGCAGAAAGATTAATAAAAAAATTCACAGCCATACTCATTGTCAGAGATAGATGCAGGAATTCATTCTTCATTATTTCAGAATGTTATGAGTCATACTACGTCGTCTTCACCCAGAGATTTTGCTTCTTCACCTTTTCTGGGAAAAATACTCATTAGCACCAATAGTTTTTTCACACTATGTAGTTACATTAAAAAATGAAAAAATGAAAATCCTATGAAATATATTTTCCTTTCACAAAAAAAGGAGAAAAACCCTTACCAATTTTGATTTCTTCAGTGTGTTTGCAGTCTATAACAGAAATGACATGGACTTCATGGTCTGAAAATTAAAACACACTGGAAACTTGCAGACTTAGCAAGGCATTCAGAATCACTTTGGGAAACCAAAATCCTTTACATTCAGCGCCTCCAAAGTAAACCTGTAAGACAAGACAGTGCAACTGCAACTAATCTGAGTCATCATGATTGGTCTTTTTAAGGTGCAACCCTTCCATTCAAATTCTGAAGTGGGAATTATTCATGGGGATGGATGCAAAGAATTTTTCCATGATTGGATTGCAACAACCTGACAAAGACTGCATGGTGGCTGCATAATCAATATTTATCTGCAATATAATCACATACAGAAAGAATAAATCTATCTCTCGGTGTTGTAAAAGACATAACAGACTCACTCACTGGAAGAAAACAGAAATAATTTTTGGCATTTGAATTTGGTTTTTATGTTTAGTTAACAAGGACACTACTTTTTATTTATATATAGCTATCTCCAGAACAGACATTTAAAAAACAGATGGCCACAAAGAATGCTACACTGTTTAACCAGTATATTCCAACAATAAAAACACAATGTTTAGAGCAACTGCAACAAAGTCAATGCTTCTTTAATAACTTCATGTGGGATCTGAACTAAGCAAAGTCACAGTGCTGCCATTATTAACATATCTACTACAGACTGAATAGCCGCAGCAAAAATTTGCCAGAAGAAAAGCTTTTATTTTTTCCTACTATTCATTGTTGGAATCTTGTTTCACTCTCAGAAAATGGCTCATGGCACCTTTTGTCTTTGTATTAAACTAAGGACCTACATAATGGTGTTCATCTCATCTTCTAAAGCCATGCTTATTTTGTGCAAACAAAAACCAATTGTATGACTTGAACACTGTAGCCAAGAGCAGCAAAGCAACCTCTGGGAGGTCCAAACTGTGTAAGGAATGGGACAAACAAAGCTTGTCCATTGCTGGTCCAAGCAAAGCTTGTATCATTGCTCCATTGCTGAAGGAGGCTTGTTTATCTCACTTCTAGCATGTCAGTCTTTATAGTTATTTCACCCATGTTTCTATCCTTTTTCCAATTCTATATGAATACAGGTCCAAAAGCTCAAATTTTTATGCCAGACACAATTCCAGCCAGACCTAATGAAGGCACACCTGGAGAAGGCATTCAGCTGCCTTGTCTTTCTCACCTTTTTTTCCCCTCTGTCTCTCTCTTAAAGAAAGTTCTATTCTTGCCATGCTAATCTCTTCTTCCTGGGCTGCACATTACATCTGCTGGGCTGTTCTTAGCTGAAGAACATTCTATTTTCAGCAGCTTCCATCAGGCCAAACCTCAGCTGAATACAGGCACAAAAGAAACTGGAAAGTGCAATTGGTTGTGCAATACACAATCAACAGTGTGAATCCAAAAGAACAGTTTTCTGGTAGTATAAGGCCAGAAAATAAAGAGGAAGCAAACATTCCAATGAGACAATAAGGACGAGGGAAAGGCCTGTCAGGAAAAAGAGAAAACACCCCAAATCTACTAATACCTGATCTTATTTCTCTGTCATAATGGGCAATTTTGCCAAGGGTGGTGCTTTTAGTGACTATTCAGACATTGCTGAGCAGTTGAAAACTTAGCATCTGGTTGGATTAAATGGGGGTGGGGGGGTAGGAGGGGCGTGAGTTCTGAGTTAAATTTTGGCATTTTAATCTAACAAAAAATTAAGACATATTAATTTAGAAAATAATAAAACAAGCAAATTACCCATGCAGAAAATCAAAATAATATGTTCTGGAAGTATCTACTTATACTTCCCAACATTTTGCACTATTTACATAGTCATAAGAAATTAAAACAGGAAATTAGAAGCAAGAAAGGAAAACCAAACATCTTCAACTGAGACTTGAAAGCAAGGAGTATACAAGCAGAAGAAAAATATAGTTGATAATATCCTATCAAGAGAGTATTACATGTGAAGTTACTGAACCAACATATCATAACCGGGGCTTTTGGAAGCAAAGTTGTAAGTCTAAACTGTAAAGAATATTCTTCTGCCATGGGGGAATGTCTTGGTTTGAAAGACAGATATCTGCTAGGAAGGGGCAGGACCTCCCTAGAGATGGAGAATTCAAATCCCCTCCCTCCAAATTATTCCAATTAAAAAAATTAAAGGAGCTTTCAGACAGAGCTATGGGGGTAGGAATAACAGTTCTTTACTAGTATATATGACAAAACGACAAACAAACAACAACTACAGCATCAATAATAAACAGAACCAAGAACCTTGAGGGCTTTCTTTTACAAAAGCCCAGAGCAGTTTGATCTCGGCGCCCCTGCAGGACTCCGAGAGGCCGAACTGGAAGGAAGGAAAGTCCCGGACCGGTGGAAGAGATGAGGGGCTCTGCGCTGGTAGCTGGAGCAGCAGGGGTGTCCTGGCAGGGCTGGGCAGTGCAGGGCTACAGAGCAGCAGGGGAACCTCAAAGCTCTGAAGAAGCAGCAGCGGTGGGGGGAGGCTGGAGAAAACGAGCTCAGGATTCCTGGGTACACAAGCAGATGGCTGTAGATTTCCCAGGATGAGGCAGAGGGCAGCCTGACCGTCCTCCTCGGCGCTGAGAGCAAGAGTGCCTCCCCCTCCCCCAGATCTGTCTTTTTGCCTTTCCCAAAGCTCATCATCTCTCCCCTCTGAGGGACACTCCCAGGGACTCAAAAACAATAGGTGTAGCCTTGTGCTGCCATATCCCTCAAGTACTCCTTTTGTTCTGACTAAGTAGTCATCAAGGCTTCTTGGAAACTTATGGGAAAAAATTCTGTGAGAGGAAAAAAAAAGAAAAAAAACCCCCAAATCTAACCCCCAACAGGGAAGAACAAAGTAAAAGAGTGAAATGTTTAAAAGATGGATGTAATAAAACTATCATTGGATTTGACCATTGCCTTTTTATCATCCACTACTTCAGAAATCAAGGATAATATGAAACAATATTTAATAATTAAAAAGAAAAAATATTTCTAATTAGTCCTTCAAGAGACAGTGAAATTATATACATATATATATATATATGTTTTAATTAACCTTGGGATCTTGATAAGTGTCCAAAAAATCCCTGAAGACTTCATTCACTATGTAGTATATAGAAGACAAGATACCAGTAGGCCAGATATCTTGAGAGGACTCCAGGGCATTAAACTTATGTCGATTAACTTAATACAGAGCTAACAGTAGTCCTCTGCTTTTTCTAATTTTCATATCCAAATATATTTTACAATGACTTTCAGAATCCTTGATAGTGAATCTAAGACCCTAAAAAGGTGCTTTTTTCCCTCTTAATCCCTCTTTCCAGGCTGTCTTAATACCTTTGTGTACAGCTGACAACTACTGAATTTACCAAGGTAACAAATACCAGTTGATAGTGTTTGAGAAAGGAATACTCTTAACAAAGACAGAAAGAATTCTTTCTTATACCAGAAAATGTAACTGCATGGATGAAACAGATACACAATTTTACAGCATCTCTGATTTCATTCCACATCACATTCAGTTTACATCTTGAGCAAGAGCAAGGCACCTTTAAAGGCTTAAAAGCAAAGTATTAGTGTCAGCATTAGAAAAAACATCAAGCTGCATTACTCCTGTGGGGTTCTGCAGTATTAAATGCCACTCAACTAAGCCTTGTCTACACACTCCGGAAGTCCTTAATGATGATGACAATATGTATAGCAAAATTCAGCAGTTACAAGGATGACAGGCTTTCAAGACAAACTGTCATGAATTTCCTAGTAACCTGCGTCCTTTCAGATTATATTAATTTCTTTTATGGGAAATATGTAGTGATGTGTTTTGGACTACGACATGCAGGTCATACCCAAAACAGGGGCCGACAATCAGGAGAAAATGGAATTAATGAAAACCAACTTCTCAGAACTATGCTGTGACTTAAACTGTCATGCCTTTCAGATATATTAAGAAGGGAATGCAGGAGAGAGAGAAGAGAGGATCTCAGCTCTGCATGGGACAAAGCACAAGGGAGTACCTCATCCACTTTCAGTATACATGTTTTCTCTACTTTTTTCAGAATTGTTCATAAAGGCATAAGTAAAACTGAAAGCAGCTTTTTTCCTTTCCTAGTCCAAAGTAGAATACAGGTAAGAGATGAATCAACATTTTTGGCCAATTTTAGCACATCATACAGTATTTCTAGCCACTATTCTCTGAGATCTCGCTCCATCCTACTCTAAGCTTTTCTCAGTGCTAGTTTGAAAGCTGCTGATCACATAAATCACTTACTGACCTTCAATCATGCCCATCCCTGCCACTGATGAAGGATTATGTTCAAGTTTTGGAAAGCATTGGGGACAGCTTACCTATATACTGATGTATAGGCACACATTTACATATATTCGTGTAATAACAAAGTGCCAGAAGGCAATGCTGAACAATGTCCATCAAACTTTGTTCAGGAATGAAAAGTTCCTTGTTTTAATCCATGTTAAGATATCTAATTAAAAGGTTCAATTTCAAATCTCTGTACTAAAATTAAATTAAAATTAAGTCTTTTAATCAGACGCCTGTATCTGTAATAAATGATTTCCTTTGTAAAAGACCTTTAAGGTCATCAAGTCCAACTGTAAACCTAACACTGCCATATCCACCACTAAACCATTCCCTAAGTGCCACATCGACATAGCTTTTAAATACCTCCAGAGATGGTGACTCCACCACATCCCTGGGCATCCTCTTCCAATGCTTGATCACCCTTCCGGTGAAGAAATTTTTCCTAATATTCAATCTAAGCTTTCCCTGGTGCAACTTGGAGCCATTTCCACTTGTCCTATCACTTGTTACCTGGGAAAACAGACCAAGCTCCCCCAGCTACAGCCTCCTTTCAGGCAGTTATAGAGACTGAAAAGGTCATCTAAGCCTCCTTCTCTCCAGGCTGAATAGCCCCATCTCCCTTAGCTGCTTCTCATAGGACTTGTGCTCCAGACCCTGCCCCAGCTGTTGCCCTTCTCTGGACATGCTCCAGCACCTCAATGTCTTTCTTGAAGTGAGAGGCCCAGAAGTGGGCACAGCCCTTGAGGTGTGGCCTCACCAGTGCTCATGTATTGTGTGACACCACAAACACAACTACACTTAGAACATCCCTTCCGCTATCCACCATTTGCTTCCATTATCACAGGTAGTCTAGAACATGAACCAGGATAATAATTTACAATGATAATTTCTCATTAATCTTGCTGAAAATAGCTGGATGGAAGGGGACCAATCACATTATCTCTGCCCTTCATGCAAAAGACTAATAAAGGAAGAAAATTGCTGTGCCAAATATTATTTTATAATTTTCTACAAAGGAAAATATAAGAGAATAAATGCATATGCTAACTATACAATGCATGATCTCATTAGCAGTGCATTAGGAAAAATATGTCCAGCAGTATATTGTTTGGACATACAGGTCACATTGACTTTTTGACTGCTTATCAACAAATGACAAACATGGGCCTGCATGAATAACATTTGATTCTTTCATTCTCCAGCTAATGAAAAGCATTGCCTGTAGGTACTTAAAACATAAAACTCTTAAGGAACACAAAAGGCTTCTCCTACTGCAGGATCTGCTTTTAAATTTTATTTTGTAATCTAAATGTCTTGATATTTGACATGCAGAAAGTAAAGCAAATATGAACAGAGGTCTCATTTCTGATTAAACATATACCAACTAAAGAACATCCTAATTAAGGAATTTGTCTGGGGTTTAAAGACATTCCTATTTTCTAGATTATTTTTTTAATCTCCAGAGTGGACAGGTTTACCTGCATAAAATAGAAAAGGTTAGCAGTTTGAAGCTCATATGCATTGTTTGGCATCATTTTTTTCTACCTCTAGCCTGAGTTGTGTTAGGATGTCAGTGCATTCAAACATGATTAGTGGGAATCCTTGCAAATTTTTGGCTTCTCTAATGCTCCCTTTTGAGCCTATTACCTTTTAACTTCATACTCTGTGAACAGAAATATATTAGTATAATTCTGGTAGCTTTCTGAAGAATAAAATACATTCATAACTTTCTGGTGGTCTTCCAAAGAATATACCCAGTGTTTTTGGCATGTAGCAGATTACAAAGTTAATCAAATGAAAGAGAGATATGGTGGCTGTTTTTTATTCCTGCCTGGATAAAGTGAAAGAAGTGACTGGAATCCACTTCTTCATTTTATGTATGTTTCTTCTCATCAGCTCAGTTTCTGACATTTAAGGAGAATTATTATTCTTTTCACCATGCCATCATTTATAGAACAGTTCATTTATGACAGTTTTCTACATATTATATTGAACTCATGTTGGTAAACATATTTATTGTAATGAATTTGTTACAACTAAGAACTTCATGGTGATAAGACTTTGTTTATTAAAGTACAAGCCGTTACTACTCCAGCTATTGGAGAATCCCAGGTAGCATGTGACAGCTACACAGTTGTATCCAAGCCCAGCTGTATCCATAATTTCCTGCTGTTCAACAAAATTTCAGTCTCAAATATTAGTAATGTTGTGACTTTATGAACATCATAAATTAGATTTCATTTATCATATAAATGAGGGAAGTTTTGTTTGTTTTCCTAACATAAAAAGTAATATTCCAAGGCTGTCTCATGGCATTTAGGACCTAAGCAATTAAGTTTGGACCTTTACTTCAATCCTCTATGTTGTTTAGATTCATTTGCATTTTCTTTCCAACTTAGTCAAACTACAGCATCAAACTTTTTATTCCTCAGATCCCTTCTGAGTTTTCCAAGATTCTGTGGAAGGCTAGAGTCTTACATTAATAGGACATACCTGGCTGGACATGAAAGCAGGAGGGAGGAAAAAAGTCAGCAAAACCAGCATTGCAGGTTTGCATTAAGAAATTTATATCTGCCTTCTTCATGTGGTTTCCATTCAGCACTAAAAACATAACTCTGCATGGAAAAAAAAATAGGTTCATCAAAAAGTTTTGCTGTTGCTAAATAAGGTCTAATTTGCACCTGCTGACAAAAGGTTTTATTCATATAACACTAGAAAGCCAATGAAACCAATATCAGCAAAATAGCAAACTGTCCTGACAACTTTATTTTTGTTAATGACAAACAGAAAGAACTGCATGATTACTGTCAAACAAGCTCTGGGGCTGATTCAACTCTGTCTGATGTCTACTAAATTTCAGTATTTGATTTCAGGAAGAGTGTCATTAGGATCCAAGTGTGTTGCATTGGTAATATTGGTAAATATTATAATTTAAAAAAATGCTATCAGATTAGTTGTCTGTGACCTACATTTGGTAAACCCATTTTGTACTTAATTCCATTCTTCACTTAACTTCAAATTATCCTTTCCTTTGTGATTTTTTCTACTTTAATGAGAGCTAAGCAAACCACAACAAGCCTTTCTTCCAAACTGTGTATCTCTTTTCAGCATCTTTAAAGCCTCGAGAATAGAAACCAACAGGCCTAGTGGGGCCTTCTGGCCCTCTTTGCCAAATGTGCACTGACAAGCCGGAGGAAGCAAACCCCCATTCTACTTGAAAAGGATCTGTAGGGTGAATAGGGCCAAGTGCTTGGTGTGCTGCAGCTTCAAAAATTAATAATTGCAATGCTTCCTCCTGAGACTGAGTCCAATCCGACTTCAACCCTGTTCTCAGCAAATCATAAAGAGGTCTAGCAATGATACAAAAGTCTGGAATGTGTTTCCTCCAAAACACTAACAACCCTAAAGCTTGCTGGAGATCTTTCTTGGATTCAAGCATTTTAATTTGATCTAAAGAAGTCAGGGTATCAGGGGAAATACATGTCATACCTCCTTTCCACCAAATGCCCAGGAACTTCACTTCTTGTGAAGGTTTCTGAATTTTCTCTGAGGGTATTTGCAAGTCAAGACTTTCCAAGTGGGAAATTATTTTCTGTTGAGTATCCCTCACTAATTCTACTTCGTCTCCCCCCACCAAGATATCATCAGTGTACTGGTACACAGTTACATTGTCAGGTGTAGGTATTACTTCTAATTCTCTAGCCAAAGCATGGTGGGCTAGAGTGGGAGAGTGTCAATATCCTTGGGGGAGTCTAGTAAAGGTATATTGTTGTCCTTCCCAGGTGAAAGCAAAATGGTCCATGTCCTCTGGTTGTATAGGTATCATGAAAAACATGTCTTTAACATCTATAGTTGCCATGATGGTGTGAGCCTTTTCTTGAATCGATGTTATTAATTCAGCTAAATTTGGCACAGCTGCGGTAAATGGATTTGTGTTTGCATTTAGCCTGCCATAGTCTACTGTCAATCTCCACTTACCATTAGGCTTTCGAACTGGCCAAACAAGTGAGTTGAAGGGAGAATGTGTATTACTCCTTGATCTCACAAATCCTGTATAACAGGTGTGATGCCTTCTTTGGCTCCAGAAGGAAGAGGGTATTGTTTCACATTGGTGATTTTGCTAAAAGGGAGTGATGATGCAACCTGTAGCAACCTGATGTTAAGCTGTGGTATACCAAAAGACCATAAACAGCCTTCTGAATCTGTCCACTGTCTGCCTGCTAAAACATCCATCCCTAATAAGCTATTTTTGATATCTCCAACTGCTATTTTGATAGTCAATTGTCACTGTGAGCCTCTCCAGAAAGACACACGGAGTCCGGAGTTTGGGGAGATCAGAGCAGCAGGGGAGAAATCCTTCTGCTTTGTTTGTTACTCCCTATTATATGCTTCTAGCAAGGTGACCATGGATTGGAGAGTGGGCATTCCCACCTCTCACCACATTGGTCAAGGGGACTGTCACACAGTCTTGTCTGTCCCAGCAAGGAATGTGAAAACAATGGCTATGTTTATAGAACACAGCTGGTGTTTACATGAAAGGAGCGTGAGAAGGTGCAAACCTTCTACTTTAATATGAACGCTCAGCAACTAGTAGAATCTCATGGTGACAGTCAATAAATTCTCTTCTCCAGGCAGCAAAAGTTTAACCAAAGCTACATGCATAACACTAGGGGTACCTAAAGTATTTAAAACACAATATTGTTTTTTCATTGGAACAACTCCACATTTCCAGGCACCTGTGGTTTTTAATAGAGAAATTTGTGCTCCAATATCAATTAAAAAGGTAACAAATACACGTTTAGGGCCAACTATTGCAGTAATCCACAAATCTCCAGTTGTTTTATCATGTGTGAGCGTTCTTAAGTACACCCAATCTCCATCCCTCAGCCCACCAAGAGATGGAGAATCTAGTTTAACTGTTTAGACTCAATGGGGTACACATCTGAAAGCAGGTGGGTGCTATGAACCAGTGGAAGCTGTTTTGGCTCAGTGCTTATTTTTGGCTCAGCACCCAGAACTGATAGAAGGGATTGTTCTGGCTGGGTGCCCAAAGCCTGTGGAGGGGGTGCAGTGGGTTAAGTGTATTTTACAGTAGGAGGATGTGATATAATGGGTTTAGAAACATGCCAGTTACTCACAATTTTACTTAATTTATTAATTGGCAAGCCATCCATAATGTCTTTGGGGACCCCCTTTCTCAGCCCTAAAGACCACCAATACTGGCTATTGGAGATTAATTTCTCCTTCTCAGTGTTGTCTTTAGGAGCAGTAGTGTTATGAGCAGTGATGTGTGAGACACCTTTGGTTTTCTCTGATTTGTGTCCTGAAGAAACAATGTCTAAGATTTTTAGTTTTCTTGGGTTTCTCTGCTGAAGTATTTACAGATCCATACTTTCTAGTTGATCAACTCTTCTGCAACTTCGCTCCATGTCCAAACCTTACAGTCACTAGTAGGAGAGCACACTTGTGAGTCTGGGGGTTGGGAGGGAGTTGAAAAGGGAATATTATCAGGATCAGAAGAATCATGCTGATCCTTTAGGTTACTGAGAAACCGGTCTAACCTATCAAGTGGGGTGATTGTTGATATAGTTTTCTGTAAAAGAATCGCGGAGGGTTTCAGGGTCTCCAGCAAGCCTGGAATTAATGGAGTCATAATTTCAGGCTTTACCGGCAATTCCATTGGTGATTCGCAGCCAGAATGTAATTTCTTTTCATGTATCATTTGTAAACAGGCAGTTTTGTGTATGTTTTCTAAAATCTGATCTGAATTACTGACCAGGGATAAAGGGTCTCCCCTTTCCAAGGGACTAATTCCCCCAGCCCAATAAGCTGCACGCTGAGTTAGGGACCATGGTCTGCGCTTATCTCCGGTAGTTAAGAAAACACCATGACTCCACTAACCACTAGCCTCTTGTTCTGACAATAAAATTTGATCTCCTCCGGTGAGAGACACTCGGAAGACATACTCTGTCTGATTCATGTGGAAGTCTAGTTATCACTGTGGAGGCCCAACCAGGAACACAGACTGGGGACACAGATCTGGGTGCAACAGAGCAGCAGGGCAGAAGACCCTGCCCTTAGTTTATTTTTCTATTATATATCTGTGGCAAGGTGACCATGGATTGGAGAAGGGTATCGCCACCTCTCCTGTCACATTGGTCCAGGAGGCTGTCATTCAGCCTCCCCTTCTCTTGGAGAAAGTATTCATAACATTGCCAATATTTACAAAACATGGTCCTGTGTTTACAATTCACCAGCGTGAGAAACTGCACGTTTCTCCTTTAATATGAACGCTTAGCAAACTAGGAAAATTCATGGCAACAGTCTACTGAAGTCTTTTTTTAGTTTTGCCAATTCAGTAGCTGTGTATGGAATTTCTTTAGTTGTGGTGTGTGGGTCAGTATCTTCATCATTAATGTAATTATATTCTGTTTTAATTAATGGTCTCAATTTGGGCATCAAAGTTTCAGCACAATCTGTCTTATCTTTTGCTAACTCCAAATCCTTTTGCGGATATATTTGATTAATACAAGGAGATTCCTTTTCCACAGTAATTTTTTGTGGGTCATTATGTTTTGAATTTTTAACAGATAACTCTCTTAAAGCTGTTTTCAGTAAAAAATTCCCTTTCCTCTCTTGATCTAACTCTTTCCTCTCCTGATCTAACTGTCCTTGCAAAATTTTAACTAAAGCTTGAAGAGAGTCTATGATTTTTTGTTCCTCACTCATTTTCACATTACGTTCTGTTATGGCTACTGTGAGGCAAGCTCCCAAAACCGAAACAAGGATTTTCTTATTTCTGCACAATTTGTACTTTGTTTCATGTTGTAAAGAGGATATTCTATCAATTACATTCTCTAAATTAAACCATGTAACTTTTGCCCATTCTTCCCCCCCCAGGAGAGGGTCGGGCATTGTGTTTTGCCAACAAGGCATAAAATGCAGTTTTACCTTTTACAGTGAAGTTCTCAGCCATGTTTGTGAAGGGATCAAAAACCAAATCAGGGAGGCACTGCTTAGTTACACACACACACGGACAGCAGAGCTGTGTCTTCTCTTCCCTGGGTGGGTGGGGAGACCCATCTACCTGGGAGGTTTACCTTCAATTACAACACAGGATGTCTCCCCCTAACACCAGGTAGTCAGTCCCGACTTTTGCACTCAAAGTTCTTTTGTGAAATTCCGACAACAGAACCCTCAATCGAGTTTGGGGTGCCTTTACACCTTAGGCGTGTGCAGTGTGCAAGGATTCAGAAAGCCCCCCTTGCTTTCTAACTGCGTTCACCAATGTGACAGGCTAGGTGAGGCTGGAGCCAAACTTGCTCCACCTGTTACAGACTACACACAACTGTGGGCCTGACATTGGTCTGAATTTAGGCTTCAGGCTCTGCTACTGTCTGTGTGAAAGGCAAGTGAGCAACTTTCTCATGTTAGCCTGAGAAATCTAAAGGAGGAATTCAAACAAACCTTGGGAAGTGAGAAACCATCCGCAGGTGGTGTTTTTCCAACATGTTTACTGGAAAGAAATGTTTACAAAAGGGTGTAGACGCTGAATAACCAATCATGTTCTTTGTACCGAACTACTCTCTAAAAGTAGAATTTAGAAGAATAAAGTTTGCTCTCATCTTTACCATCATGGAGAGTCATGTTGTTATTTCTGTGCCGTCCGAAAACCATAGCAACACACAACCTTGCAACCCCTCTGTCTGTCAGAATCCTGTCCGTGACGCCAATTTAATGTCATGATCCAAGCAGGAATGGTGATAGGTTTGTGTGATCTCAGAGTGCAAAAAGTACTTGAGGGGACAATAGTTTAATCACACAAAAAATGCACCTTTATTGAGTGCCAACAACACTTGAGATAGAGGGAATGAGAAAGGAAAAATAGGATACAGAGCGAGGAAAGGGGGGGCAGGGGGATATAGCTACCAACGGCAGAGACGTCCTTGTGGCGTGGTGTCTGGCCAATGGATCTGTCTTCTGTCTGTGGGGAGATCTCAAAGTGTGAGTGGCAGGGGGAAGCTTTTATAGTCATTTCAGAAGTGGGGGGCACCTGGCCAATGCAGACAGAAGAGGGGGGCACCCAGCCAACGTGGGGGGAGCACCCAAGAGTCATTGTGAAGTGGCCCGTTGGTCTGGGAACCAGGTGCAACCGTTCAGATCAGGCAGGTTTGGGACAAACAGGTCTGGGCCTGGTCACTGGTAAGCACAGGCTGTCCAGCTGTCTATTGTCTTCATACCAGTTCCCATGGGAGCCAGCTCCAGTCCAGTGGACACACGTGCAGTTCAATGCTTGGTACACACACACCGTAGCTTAGGCCCGAGCCCCTTGCACACAGTCCCTTCCCTGACGGGGGTCCTTGATGAAGGTCGTGAGGCAAAACCAGGGACCCTTGGACCCTGACTCTCACAGAAGTGTTCTTATGTTAAGCAATGCTAAAGGTAAACATTTTACCCAGGATATCCTTGTTTCAATTATAAATTTGGTTAAATGCTGTTTTATTGTTTGGTTCATCCTTTCCACCCTCCCAGAGCTCTGAGGATGCCGAGGGGTATGGTATTCCCAGGAAATACCCATGGCTTGAGTTACTCCTTTGATGACACTAGAGGTAAAATAGGAGCCTTGATCAGAATCAATGGCTCGAATAACTCCAAATCAGGGAATAACTTCTTCTAATAATATTTTAATTACAAATTTGGCCGTGGCCCTTACAGCCGCGTAAGACTCTACCCAGTGAGTTAGTTGATCTACTACTACTAACAAATATTTTCATTTACTGACTTTTGGAAGCTCAGTATAATCCACTTGATCGCTTTCAAAATGTCGGTTGGCTATTTTCCTACCCCCTGTTGGGGTTTGCCTTATTACCTTTTTGTTGACTTTCTGACAAGTAACACACCCCTGTGTTACTTGCTTTGCTATTTCAAAAATCCCAATACACCCATAATATTTTAAAAACTGATCACACAAAGCCCTGGTTCCCCAATGAGTATGCTGATGTAACTGGTTCAAAATGCTTCGTGCCTAGGCTTTGGGCAAAATTTCCCTCCCATCTAAGAGTACCCATTTCCCTTGATCTTTCTTAGCCTCTAATTTTTTATAGCCTCCTCCTCCTGGAAGCTATAAATTTTTGGCAGTTCCCCTTGAGCATCTGTTACAGTATTCAACTGAATTGTTTCTTTCAATTCAAAAGCTGCCTCTTTTGCAGCTTGGTCAGCTATGTTATTTCCTCTTGCTAAATAGCTTGTGCCTCTTTGATAGCCTCTTACATGTGTAACTGCTATCTTTCTTGGTCCTTTTAATGATTCAAGCACTTTAAGTATTAATTCCTGATAGATCAACCCTTTTCCTTGGGTATTGATCCAACCTCTCTCTTTCCAAATCTTCCCCAAAGTATGTACAATTCCAAAACTATACTTTGAATCTGTATAAATAGTCTCCACCTTGTCTTTTAACAGTTCTGAAGCCCCGTATAATTCATATAGCTCACAAGCTTGTGTGGACGAACTGGAACTTAACCTTCCTCTTTCTATTATTGACATGTTTCTTCCATCCACAACTGCCCAACACCCTTGAAGCGCCATTATTGAAATATTTCTCCCCTTCAGACAGTTCTATTTCAGTTAAATCTGGCCTTACTTTAGTTTGTAATTCAATTAACTCTACACAATCATGAATCAATTCTCCAGGTGGCTCCCCATATAAAAATTGGGCCGGATTTTGGGCTGGAGTTACTTTAAGTTCCAGCTCAGGGGAGTGTATTAAAATAGCCTCATATTTTAAAATCCAGCTGTCAGTAAGCCACTTTTTTGCTTTTTGATGTAATATGCTCCTAACACTATGAGGTGTATACACTATTAGATGGGCTCCAAAGGTAACTTTTTTTGCTTCTTCTACTAAAAGTGCTGTAGCTACAATTGCCTGTAAACACACTGGCCATCCTCTGCTAACAGGGTCTAGCAGTTTAGAATAGTACCCCACCAGTTTCTTGTTCCCTCCCCCATCCTGGGTGAGTACTCCATGAGCTGTCTGTTCAGAAGAATTTACAAATAGCTGGAAAGGTTTATCTAAGTTTGGTAAGCTGAGCACTGGGGCCTGAATTAGGGCACCTTTTAGATGCTCTAACTTTTTTTCATCCTCTTGGTTCCATTTCACTGTTTTTGTTGTTAACTTTTCATATAAAAATTTTACTTTTTGACTATATCCTTCTATCCATTGTCTACAATACCCTAATAGCCCCAACAGCTGTCTTGTTTCTCTCTTTGTACTGGGAGAAGGTAAGGCAAGTATGCCCGATACCCTCTCAGGGTCCAGTTTCTTTGTTCCTTTACTTAGCCAATGACCCAAATATTTCACTTCTATTTCTGCAAATTGCAACTTGGACTTTGAAACCTTCAAACCCTTCTTCCCCAAAAAGTTTAATAGCTTAATTGTGGCTTCTCTTACTTGATCCTGGTTTTTCCCTGCAATTAATAAGTCATCAACATATTGTATCAATCTTGCTCCTTCTAGCTGCTCAAAGTCTTATAAAATTGTTTCAAGAGCCTGGCCAAACAGATTTGATGATTCTGAAAATCCTTGCAGTAAAACTGTCCATCTTAATTGCTACTTCCTCCCAGATTCTGGGTCCTGCCACTTGAAAGCAAAATAGTCTCGGCTTCCCTCCTCTAAAGGGCAGGTCCAAAAAGCATCTTTCAAATCCGCTACACTGTACCACAGTGTTTCAGGGGGTATCTGACTCAGTAAAGTATAAGGATTAGCCACAACAGGAAACCGAATGACCATCCGCTAATTGACGGCCCTTAAATCCTGGACCAAGTGATAACTCCCATCACTCTTCTTTACAGGGAGTATAAGTGTGTTGTGTGATGACATGCATGGTTCTAAAGCTCCCTGTTTTACCAAATCATCAGTCACCTGCTTAAGTCCTCATCGGCCATCCAGGGTAATAGGATATTGTTTTACCCTTATTGGGAATTCTGGATTCACAATGGCAACTTTTATAGGCTCAATAGGTAGCTTACCAATTTCCCCAGGGGCATGCCATATACTAGGGCATATTTTCTCCTCATCTTGGTCTGTCAGCTTATACAGCTGTACTTGTAATTGACCATCTTGAGGTTTAACACCTATTCCCAATGCTAACATTAAGTCTCTACCTAACAAATTACATTCAGTTTCTGAAACTAGTAATAAATTACAAATTTCTACTTTTTTCTCTGATTCAATTAATACATCTTGAATAACGGGGACTTAAAAGGCCTCTCCCTTTGCTCCAATTACTTGAGCTGTCTCTCAGCTAATTTTGCATGCCTTTGGTAGCTTCTGAACTGTTGACCGTTCTGCCCCCAAGTCAACTAAAAATGTAAATTCTTCTTCCTGGGGACCTATTTTTAATTTTATCAAGGGCTCCTGTGATGTTCTTGTCCCCAGTAGGTGGAGCCCCTGACACCTCTGTCTTGCTCAAACAATTTCTGATCTGCCTCCTGCTTTCTACAAATTTTCTTTATGTGTCCTTTTTTCCCCACAGTAAAAGCAAGTCATTGAGGTGGGATTTTCAGGTTTCTTTGAGCTCTCACCTGTTGTCCCAATGAGGGTTTTCTTAGTATTCCCTGAGGATGAACTTCCCTTCTGGGCTTCCCTAATTGCTGCCACAAAAACCTTAGCCTCTGCTTTTGCCTTTTCTTCATCTCTATGCACATAAACCTTCTGTGTCTCCCTCAGCAATTCCTGCAATCATCTTTCCTGCCAATCCTCTGATTTTTCCAGTTCCTTCCTTATGTCTCCCCATGATTTTGCTACAAACTGAGTTTTTATTAATGCCTCCCCTACCGCTGTGTCAGGGTCTAAGCCTGAATACATCTGTATACCCTTTCTCAGTCTCTCCAACCAGCCAGTCAGTGACTCATCTTTTCTTTGGTGTTCACTAAAGGCCTTGTTGATGTTTTGTCCTCTAGGGACTGCTTCCTGAATCCCTTGAATAGTCATGCTCCTGAGATCTACCATATTCTGCCTGTCGTGGTCCTTATTGTGATCCCAGTTAGGGGCCACATTTGGCCATTTCGTATCTCCCAGGGGTCCCTGCTGATGATTTCTTTCCCAAATCCTTATACCAGCTTGTCTTATCATTTGTCTTTCCTCTGTGGTAAACAAATTGCTCAAAATTGACTTTATTTCTGTCCAGGTATAGGTGTTGGGTCCCAGGAACTGATCTAGTCTATCAGACACCCCCAGGGGATCTTCAAGTAATCTCCCCATTTTTTAAAAAGCTCTTACATCCCCAGTGTTCAGGGGTACTGATACATATCCAATAGCTGCTCCCCCTTGATTTCCTACTATCGGTACCTTCCTTAATGGATACAACTGGCCCCTTTCATTTTCATCATCACTGTCCTTACACCTTTCTGCCCGAGCCTTTTCCCTGCATCTTGTTCTTTGTGCAGGTGGTGAATCTGGCACAGGGGGCAGAGCCATAGGGGCTTGAGATGCAGGGGGTGTGAACTCAGGGTCTCTGTTAACTACATGGAAGCTGGAACAGAGCAATGCACGGTACAACCAATATGGTCAGATCATACGTTCTCCTCTTTATTCCCGAAATAGCTGGTTTTATACAGTTTCAGATAGTTTACAGTTGCAGGTGTTTTCTAATTGGCATTCAGCATGAGAAAGAATGCAAACAATCTTAGTTTAAGGCAGCTACTGTGATTCTACTCTAACTATCCTATCTAAAGCATACACACACCTTAACCTAGATTCTAACTGCGCCACAGG
Source organism: Prinia subflava (assembly GCF_021018805.1). NCBI lineage: Eukaryota > Metazoa > Chordata > Aves > Passeriformes > Cisticolidae > Prinia > Prinia subflava. Next base: position 967,353 of record NW_026960612.1, read on the forward strand.
CTTATCTACTTTCACACAGGCCTAAGACTGAGGCCCAGCAGGCCCAAACCCTAGGCCCAGTTTGGGATAGCTCAAACTTCATTCCATAACACGTCATGCTCATGTTACAGGGGTGCTGTAGGAACTTGGGGTGCTGGATTAGGTACCTCTGGGGGCAAAGCTGGCTGTGGTGGATAAGGAGGGGGGAGGTTGTCTAGGGTGTCCCACAATTCTTTTTTTTTCTTTTCCCTTACTTTTAAGGTAAATAGGGGGGAAAGCCAGGACCCATGCCACAAAGTGGTGTAATCACTTTCTTCTTGGTTAAAAGGGTCTTTCTTATTTACATATATATTTAAAGCTTGACAAATCCAACCCTCAAACGACCCATACATTGGCCAATATAAATTATCGGGTCATATCATTTCCTTAGTCCATTCTACCATACAGTATTGTATCATTTTCTCTTTACTCTTTCCTTTCCTAGACTCCCATTTATCCCAAGACTTCAGCATTAACCCAAATGGACTGTCCTGAGGTATATCAAGTAAAGTGCTCCCTTTCATATCAGTACCTTGGCCCCGTCCTAGACCTTTGGTACCCAGCCAGTCTATGCCAGCACCTGGGTTCTTGCCTGAGCATTGACCCATGTTACCCTGACTGGTGTTCCTTCTAATGCCTCTGGTCCCCGATTTCCATAATAAAAATCCCCTCAATCAGTGCCTTCATCTCCCAATCTTTATTAAAGATCCTTTTCAGTCAATGCCTCCACCCAAACAATTTTTATTAGAAATCTCTTCACTCGCTTCATTCCTTCACCTGCCGCTTCCGTCGCAGGAAGTCGGAACCGAGGTTAGAAGAACTCCGCTCTCACTTCGTGACTAGGTCACATCTCACACACACACCAGTCGTACCCCACCCAACCAAGTGATACTCACAGTCGATTTATTGCCTGGATCTTCACGCACAAGGATTACAGGTGATTTTACTGCAGTTTTACCAGGGAGATCAAAATTCTCTTGCTCACTCCTTATCTTAAGGATCTCCTTTCTCCCAGGGAAGTCCTCCAGTCCCCCAGGACCACCAGCAGTGGGGCGCCCTCCTGGGGTCAGTCATTCTTCCCCAGGGAAGAGGACATCACATCGGGGTCACCAAAATTGTTATAAATGAAAAGCTTGACTCGCCAATATATCAAGCAACATAGACAATTTATTAATTGGTTTGATAAGAGTGAGCAAACAGCACTGGAGTGCGTGGGGAGTCACCACTCCACCAACATGCACAAATGATCCTCTAGAATGTCCGTGTTCTTATACCATCCTATGCGCTTTATGTCTATAAATAATTTTGCAAAGTTTCAATTTTCTTCATGAACTGGCACAAGTCAGCAGTTGTGGTTTTCTGAAAATCTGTGGAGGAGGTGGTCTAAGGTGGTCTTCTCATCTCCCATTCTTTCTTTACAGTCTACTGATATTGTTTTTGGTTATACATTTTGCTTAAGTAAGTAAAAGTATTTAGCAAGTGTGTTACAAGGTGTTTCCTTTTATCTTGTGTAATCTTTAAAGCCCACATCTCTTAGAATATATATATATATTTCTGTGGTGAGCCCACCTCTCTCCTTCTGCTCTACTTTCCTTGTTTCTGTCTATAGCTGTTACAAGTTCCCAAAACTTTAAACTTTATATTTTAAACACTTGTATTTATTTGTTATAAGTCTTAAAAACTGTTAAACTGTTTGTTAGTATTTTACTACTATTTAACAGTCTTATCTTTAGCTATTATAAAGTTTAAAGCTAATATGCCCTCAGAATATCTTTTATAGCCCCTCCCCCTCCCCTTCTTTTACCAGTTTTACTTCCTTTACTATTAAATATCTTAAAGCTTACATCAATTTCCTACAAACAATTATAATTTCATTCTTTGAGCTAACAAGTTAAAGGTTTACTTCCATGCTTTACTTGGCTGATCTTTTAAAACTCATTTTTATAATCATCCCAGGCTTTCAATGTATGATCTTTATATTTTTGACATGAATCACAGCGTGATATCTCACAATAATCCCTTAATATTCAGGAAACATTCCAACCCTGGAAAATATACTGTTTGCCCTTTCGCACTGAATTTCATACTACTGGTTTGCAATATTCCAAGCTTAGTTGTCCAGCAAATATCTTTTTTCCCAACTAGCAAAGAATGACAGGATCTGAAAATCCATATTATATTGTTTCTGCCAGAGGCTATGGCATTTGTCCTCTGTACAAAATAACTAGACTAACCAGCCACTTGGCTCATTAAGCAATATGGCATCCAGCTCATTCTTTCATAGCTGTATTAGCCTGAAATCCCTGCAAACAGGGATAATCAAGTGACTTTGTCACTGAAGAAAACAGATGAATCTCCAGAGAAACAAATGTTGTGGTTAAGGCACTTTCTCTCTTTTCCTATTTCTCTCTCTCCCTCTATCTCTCTACATGGATACACAAACACTTAAAAATACCTTGGTATTCCTTTAATGGGAACAACACTGAAGAAAAAAAATGCCACTCAATTGTCACTTCATATTTAAAAACTATTACAGGCAGATCTTTTATTGTAAGAGAAGGTCTCTTGTGTTTTTTAGGGTGCAATTCTTACCAAATAATGCTTAGCACTAGCACTCTACAGAGCTAATTCTGCAAGCCAAAAAGCATCAGAAACAATCTCACCTCTTGAGCATAAATTAGGATAAAACTCATCTAGAAACATGATTTCACCATACTGAGTACATCTTGCTCACCCATCAGGCATTTTGTCCTGTGAAAACAGACCAGCATATCTAGTGCACTTTTCTAGTAAATGAGAAAAACATCACAACATGAAAAAATCAATGCAAAATTAGTTTGAAAAATAAATTGCTTCTAAAAATGGCTGAATAATTATGTGTGGTTTTAATGTTAATTGAAATGGTTAAGCCACAAGTAAAATAGTTTGGTTCATGGGTGATAACTATAATTTAGTAGAAATCCAGAGAAACCAATAAACCAAAATTGACAAGTTAGATTTGACAAGTTCTTCTGAGAAGCAATGAAAAACCCTATCAAACTTTAGAAAGATGAATCTAGTCTAATGTTATCCCCCTCATGCTCTGATGAAATAGAACCCTATAAAACTACATACCCTAAAAACGAAAATGCAATTTTTTTGAGTAGCACTTACAATGAGAAAAAATATTAATTTAATTCCCTATTTTTTTTTATGACAGAAGTAGCCTAATGTCGTTACACTAAATGTATGCTTCTAGCAGAAGGAAATGAAACAAAGCACAAAAAAAGCGCACATCAGATATCTCCTTCTTCAGAAGATAAAATGGAGAGTAAAAAGAACCATGTTTCAAAATTTCTACTCATATATATAAAGACACTTTACAACTGTCTCCATAAAACAAAGCTTAAATAATCCTGTAATTAAATCCTATTCAGTTCCTGCTTTTTTATTTGGGCAAAAGATCAGAGCAAATGCAAATAAGCATGTCATATATGAACAGCAGGTCTGGCTGGTATTTAATTTTGAGGAAGACTGATACAGTCCTGCTTATTCAGCAGAACTTTGCAAAGAAAAGTTTTTTATTCTTCGACTTGTATTTACATAGAATGTTCAATTTTACAAACTAAGACAGAAAGGGAAAAAGAAATCTCTCAGCAACCACTAAGCTTTCAACAATATTCTAATCCTCCAATTAAGCCAGTCTAATATACAAGACAGCAAGGCTTGTTCAGCAGTGTCAGGAAAGATCAAGTACTGACTCCTTCAGTGAAACCACAATGCACTTTCTTTGCACTTACAGAATTACTTTTCTAGGGACAAGATTAACCTCTGAACATAAGAGGGCATCTGCCAGCACTGACTGCCACAGAAAGTCCAAATGGCTCAAAGTCTACCAAAGTAAGCTGCTTAAACAGCTGTTCCCATAGTAGCCTGTTTTCACAGAAACCTATGTAGCATTTTGCACTTCACCCATTAAATTAACCCCAGGGCATGAGCGTTAAGGGCAGATCTGCTGTTAGCTCATTGGGAATGATATCTTCTAGTTAGTGCAAGGTCAACAGCCCTCAGAAAGGCTCTGAGAGAACCCAGAGAAATGCTCATGTGTAATAACCATCAAAGTGCAGATTAAGTGTTATATTTTCAGGCTGGGTTGAAAACAGTCATGGTACCAAAGACAAAGGAAAAATCTGAAACATTAAGAAACTTACTACTTTACAAGTGTACTTTTCCATCCTCCTACAATTTAAAAGTGTTATTAATTAAAAAAAATAGCTCTTGGATAACTTAAAATCCAAGAATTTTTTAATTTTTTTAAAAACAAAAAATAGTGATACTCAATTCTTTGAACAAGCCTAATCTTTCAACTTTTCTGCAATAATCTCTTTAATAAAGAAATCTGATTAAGACCAATATCAGTGAAAACACTAAATTCCTTTAGTATTTTGTCTGTATTGATTTGAAACTTTTATGTTCTCCCATCTCCTGAACTTGCTGCAGGATTGGGATGTTTCTACTTGGAAAAGAGTGGGCTTCTGTTTTCCTCTTTGCTTCCAACGAACCCTGTAAAAATAAAGTCTTCTTGTCTATTCCCCAGGTTGTGCATCAGTACCAAAGATGGTGTCAGAACAGTTCTGTGAACACTTTGCAAATGAAGTACTACTACATGCAGCTTAATTATGTCATACTACAAACAAAAAGGCTTTCCTCATTACCATGATTATTTATCATTCTACCTTGAAATACTGAGGAATCACAGCCTTTATGTCAGATTAGTAACAAACAAGGTTTAATCTCTTTGATCTATGTTGTTCATCAGAGAAGTATTAGAGACAACAAAATATAGAACAATGAAGAGATGAGGTCAAAAGATGAAGTATGTATTAAAGGCATCAAGAGAAAAAGGTAATTCAGAACTCCTCACTTTCTCCAGTTCAACTGCTTCCACGTCACTTGAGTTTGTACTGTTTCCTCATTTTTGAGGAGAAACCATTCTGACTGTTGTACCAATAAAAGAAATATAACATGGCAAGAATAAAAAAACTACAAATAAATGCAGTGTTCTGCTTCCAGATCTGGCATAAGTTTTTTCAGCAGGCTTCACCCGTGCATTGCCACTTGGTGTTCCACAGATAGAATCTTTTATAACTAGAGCTAGAAGCAATTGAATTAGAGCAGTCACGAGTATTGCAAATGTCTACTATGTGGCCACATCAAAAGAGCAGTTTCTGCCAAATACAGAAATATCCCAGGATTGCTGAAGCTAAAGTTGTTCCAACCTTCACAGCTCTTGTGAAGAAACATAGGTTTACTGGATTTGTTTGGGAGGGAAATGCCTTTCTTTGCAGTAGCTCCTGTGACACTGTATTTTGTATTTATAACTTAAACAGCATTGGTAGCACACCAGTATTTGAGCTATTGCTGGATATTGTGTGCATTCACTGTTTCTCAGCAAGTAGGTTGTTGACAGGAAGCTGTGACATACAAGGATGCAGCAGAAGCAGAGAGATGGTGAATTAGGACACTTTGGTTTATACTACAGTAACTTGTTTTCAGCTCCACATATATGACGAGGGAGAGGGGGAAACCACATGCCCAAAACCACAGACCACAAAAACATGCTCCAGAAATAATAAAAATAGCAAAGCTCACTGAAAAGCATGCTCAGAAAACCCAAAAATTCTAGCTGTGAGAGAGATTCAGCATCTGCCACAGTTAGGAAGCAGCTGAGCCCAAAGAGAAGCAGCTCCTGGAGCCCCACAGTGATAGCTAGAGTCCAGGTAAAACCAAAGTATGAAAGGTCAAGGCCATCAGGTCCAAGACCAATAATCTCAAAGCAGGCAAGATTATGGCACAACCACATGGCAGACAATGCTTGCTTTTCTAAAGAGAAAGGTAAATAGAAGAACATTAATACTCTACATGATTTCTTCTTACACAGACAAGGCTCAACATATTGTGTAGACAAGACTATTCCAGATGAACATTCTACCTAATAGTGGTATTTGCTTTGGCTCCAACTCAGTAGGTAGTGCACAAGATATCCCAGAGCTCAGGGTCTCAGTTCCCCTTTACAAACATGCTAACCCCTCAAATACTGCCTACTCAATTTATATTTTTTTTCTCTTTTTATTCTTGTTTTTTATTCTTGTTTATTCTTGTTTCTTTGAATGCATCTGTACTTTGCAATTTTATATAGACAAAATTAATGAAAACTCATTAACTGTTCTTGTAGAGCAATGGTTGTGAGCTGCACTTCCCAGAAAGGCTCACAGACTACCATTAAAAGATGACAGGCTGACTAATGTTTACTAAAACAAACAGAAACCCCCCAACAAACAAAAAACCCCCTACATATGTGTAATAGCAAACAAAACAAACAAAGACTGTATGCTCCTTTTATACTGACCCTAACCAACACCAGAAACTCTATTAATAGTCAGCGAACACTCTCCAGTTCTTTCTCTCAGTTTGCACAGCTGACTGATGGAACTGTTAACTGCATGAATTCCCTTTTAAACTGCAATGCTTCCCATGGAACAACAGAGCTGAGAAAATTTTCAGCCTGAAACAATGATAGTATCTTATGAGAAAAGGAAGAAAAAGATTCAAGAGGAGAATGTATGCTGTTACAGTATTGTGTGAATGTACGACATTTCATTAAAACTGCACGTGGAGATGGAGCAGACATTGAAAATCCCACAGGAATCATGAAATGCATAATAAATTCATACTGCAAAAAATCCTCTTCAGTGTTGGAATTCTTGACATCAGTGGTAGTCTCCCTGAGTATACACAGTCACAAAACTCTGGGTTTTAGTGGGCAGACCTTCTTTTATTTGTACTGATCACTTTGTAAGCTGCATTTTTGTCTTTATTTGGCTTGTTAAGATAAGTCTATTTCTTTGGAAAACCCAATTGTGTAATATTTTTTAAAAATAGTGACTTACTCCTTTTCTGTCGAAATAAAAGCTCTATGTAGTCCAACATTCTATCGCAGACTGAAAGAGAGCAGCTCAGGAAGCTCTCAATATGGTCAGATACAATTTTTCACAGGCAGACAGATCTTTCTTCAAATTCACACTGATGAATGTCAAACGTCTTCCAGATTAAAAATCAGAAAGTCAACATGGAAAAGAACCTACTTCCTTAGCACTAGCTTCAAAGTCCACAGACATGTAAGATAATCAAACCAAGAGTGCATAGAGAGGCTGAACTTTCTTTCATTACTTACATGGTCACATAGGAAAATCTCAAATGAGTAATTATTGCATACAGGTCAATTAAAATTTCAATTATTTGTCTAAATGAAAAGATGAGTTTGCTTGTTTGAAACTGTCTAGCGTAGGATTGGTCTAGATTGACCAGGATTTTCAGTTCTTTGCCAATTCCCATTCAGCAAGTTCTCAAACTGAAGACAATGCAATTGGTTGAATAAAACACGTTGGTCCCTTATCAAGGGGAGACACTTGCATAAATTAGGACTTTAATGTTTAATTTTTCAAGCACATTAAAAATGTGCACATGTTTTAGGCAGAACATGCTGCTTTAAATTTGCATTTGAATTTGAATTGTGATTGTAGAAAAGGCACAATATTCTTTTGAAGTTGTGCTGGTTGCTCTCACCTTACCAGTGTGGAGTTTGGGGGGTACAGAAAAAGCTGTGAGCAGACACAGCCAGGACAGCTGACCCCAACTGATCCAAGGAATATCCCATACCATATGGAAGGATGCTTAGCATAAAAAGCTGGGGGAAGAAAAAGGAAGGAGGTTTATATTCGCAGTGATGATGTTTTGCTTCCCAAGCACCCATTACACAGTATGGAGTCTTGCTTTCCTGGGGATAGCTGAACATCTGCCTGCCCATAAGAAGCAGTGAATGAATTTCTTGTTTTCCTTGCTTGTGTGTGTGGCTTTTGCTTTTGCTATTAAACTGTCTTTATCTCAACACACAAATTTTCTCACTTTTACCCTTCTGATTCTCTCCCCTATCCATGGGGGGAGTGAGTGAGCAGCTGCGTGGGGCTTAGTTGCCAGCTGGGGTTAAACCACATATTACAAGATGTGGGTTTTTATTGTCACTGCTTGAATAAGGTTATTCTGGAATTCTCCACCACCAAATCACCGTCTTTACACTTTTCTCCAGCCCATAAAGTATTTGACAAGAAATCCTCACAACATGAATGAATCCCTAAACCAAAGGCTAATATGAAAAAGGAAAGGGTTAGAGTTGTTTTAATAGTTGATGAAAATTCACCAATCTCTACATGAGTTTGATGTTTAGAAGACAGAAGGGAAAATGATCAAACTACAATAAGCAAAATAGCCAAAAATATTTACAAAGAAAAACTTTAAAACTTAAATGTTCTCTGCAAATGCGTTTCGTGGTAGAGCTCAGAAGTGTCCATGTATTTAAAAATACTCACAGGAAATCAGAAGAACTATGAAGAATCACTGCTATTCTGAGTGTCTCTAACTTCCAAGTAAGGAATACACACTTTCTGTTTTCAGAAAGGAGTATTTTTCCTTGAAGAAATTAGGAACAAAGGAGTTATAAATAACTGTCTCTAATGAAGAAGTGTCAATAATACTTAGCATTTTGCACTGTACTTATGATGTTGGCTCTGATGGTGTGTTTATTGCTCTGCTGTCACATAGTATGATAGGAAATTTTTGCTCATATAACTACAACACTGTATCTTTCAGACAATTTATATTTAAACTAGGATGCAGTAATATCACTAAACTTTTTCCTAGTGGAAAGTTAAACATGAACTTGTCTCATAATTGTCTTCATTGTCTGGAAACAATTAAATCAAATCATTAAAATATTGTTTTTCACAGGTCGTAGATGAACGATAAACAAGGCAGAACTCATAAACACATGAGCAATCCTGCAAATAACCTTCCATTGAATAATCAACTACAGTTTTCCATTCTACAGCAGGCAGCCCATCTGAACCCAATCTTTAGGGGTAAAGGAGTTTCTTCTGCTTCCACTTAAATCTTTGAGAAAGCTGTCGATGAAATCAAATTAATAAAACAAAAGTCCGAATAATTTCTCATTCTTTAAGCATCACTGTTGAAATTATAGAAATGTTTTTATATTAAGAGTAGGTTTGTCCTAAAAAACCTGTCATGTTTTATAATAAAATGTATCGACAGTGTTCAGGGAACATTAACACATGGATACTGGTGTCTCTCATCTGTCTCATTGCAATTGTTGCAATAAACTTTATTATCAATCATTACAAAAAATAATTGATTTACACCACAAGAATTCAGGCACAAGTCAATCTGGGTAGAAAGCCTGGAGATCTGGAGGTGCTCAGCAAAATATAAAAACTCCTCTTGGACTGAAAGGGTTTTTTTTTTACATGCACCATAGCTGCTATTATGAGATGAAAATAAATGGATATGGACAAAATATTTGTATTCTTCTTATATAATGAAATTTAGAGTGATGAACATAGGACTCTACAGAAAAAACAGCTTTGCTTGCAGAGGATAAAAGCAGGATTTGGGCACTATTTCCAGCCCACTAAAGTTTATACTGAAACTCATTTTTTTCCCCTCATTTTATACATAGACAGGTATCACTCTTCAAAGCATTGTGTAGATGGATTTTAACATGACAATCGGGTGACTACTCATACTGGATCCAAGGCTACTTGAGTTTTATGGCATATAAAATCTCTGTACTCTGTTTAAAGTTGGAGCCACTAACAGTCTAAGAATTCCAGATGTAGCTTTAAAGCTGTGTTTTCTAGCTTTCAGTGTAGTTGCCTTTCCCCCTCAACTTCAAAATTATATCAAGATGAGGTTTCTAGGGCAAACTGTTTGGAAATAGTGAATGCATGATTCTTGCTCATGAACATATATAACCTCCATAGAAAAGAAAAAAGTGATTTTAATAAAGACTACATAGTGAAAAGTGATACAGGTAAAAAAAATTAATTCCAGAAGAACAGTCACAGAGCTTGCAGGAGAAACAAACCCCTTCAATGGACACTTTAAAAGCCTAGTAAAAATCCAGCTATATTCATAATCAAAAAGTTTTTTTGCAAATGAAAAAGCTAATTTAAAAGAGGCACTGGTATTCCAGCCCTCAGGCTTTCTTCAAGGCAAAAGCAACACAAATGAGCAGAAACCTCTGCACAGCTACCCTTTAAATCACATGTTTACCTGGCACTTGTTTGGCTGCTATCAAGGAACTATCCATCAAATTCGCCATTGAAGGCTTTAAATTTCCCCTTAGCAGTGTAGCTTCTCATCTCCATCTGTAAAAAACCAAGCATGAAAAAAAAAAAAAAAGAACCAGAGTCACTCTTCTCTTTAATAGCATATAAATCAAGAATTTTGGTGAGCAAGTTTTGAAGACAAATTCAAAAAGACAAACAAAATACTTATCCTGAGCTCTCAGTTGCTTTCATTGGAGTGTTTAATTTGGCCAACTCACTCCAGGCTGAAGTCCCTGGCTTTTTAGGGGTGATGGTGAAGGGATTCTGTGTCAGGTTTGAGTAGAATACCATCTCTATACCTTTCTTACAAACATTCTAATACCACAGTAAATCTCATTCCTACAGACATACATGCAAAGTAAGATGAAGATTCAATTTCCATCTTCATTTTTCCCAGTCAATTCTCCCATATTAAGTGAAGGATTAGTTTTACCTTTCCCTGTCTTTGGAGATGGTGCCATAGATGAAGTAAAAGATCTTCTGACTCACAGGGAAGCAGAGATGAGAGGTTTTTTCTGTGTTCCTACAATCCCTAGCATGATAACTTTAAGGTTCATGACTAGAGATAAAAGGAATGCTAAAAGTCACACAGGCATGCACACACACGCACACACACACACTTGTTGAAGCTGTAAACATTTACAGGGAAAGGGTGTAATATGCTGCTTAGCACCTTTAAACTGTTGGGAAGGGAAAATAATTTGGACTACACCATTAATATTTGTTTAGGATGATGAAAGTTACTTTTATTCTTTTTCTAGCATGGAAAGACAATAAGTTTAATGCTTTGAATGACCCACTTATGAAACTTTCAAAAATTAAGGAAATATGAAATGCAAGAGAGGTTCAAATTCAAGCAAATTACAGTATTGGCTACACAGATCATACTAGCCTTGTCTATTTCCACAACCACTATGCCAGGACAGCCTCTCATTTCCTTCTCCCTCCTGATTTCTACTGCACTATTCCAGATGTAGAAGCTTGATTAGCTCCAAAGTGCATCCGAAAAACGACCTGGGACCAAGTCTGCATCCTCCATTTTGCACCTCTGATTCACTACTGCGTTGCTAGTGCTCAGCTTTCCTATTGAAAGAAAAAAAAAAGAGAGGTCAGCATCCTGAGCATTTATCTATTTTACATTACAACCTGTAGATCCTTATGTGAAAAGTCACCCTGAATATTCATGTTAGTCAAAAAAAAGGCGTAAAAGAACTCACATAGGAAAAAATGAATTCTCAATCACGAGGTCCTTTAAAAAAAGTTTCCATTTTCTTAAGTTGCTCATGGGTACTGCAGAAATTATTTCACCTCACCTATGAGATGCAGTAATTTTGTACCATTCATTTAACCCTAAGGATTAGGGTTTGGTGATCTCCACCTACCTTGTTCATCTTGTAATTTGAAAAGATGATTGTGTTTGTATCAGCCATATGGATTAAGAGTGTTACTACTTTCATAGATCACATTCCCAATACATGAGAATGGTCCTCTGGAAGAGAATAATCATGTCAAGACTGTACAAAAAGTACAGGATAATTGCCATAAAATATCCTGTACAACAGCAGGTAAAGAACCATTTATAAGGTAGATCACTGTAGAGGCAGGGGGAACATTTTTTGACATTTCTCATCTTAATGAACAGCGTAAAACTCCTCTTGACTGTTAAATAACCTTTAGAAAGATTACATGCTTGGAAGTTTGATTTTTGTTGCTCTTTGTAACAACACACCTATACAACTGCTTAGATTCATGATTCCTGTGCAGACCAGTATTTTTCCAATAAAAAAAAAGATTGTTTTAGTGTGGGCCTGACATTGGTCTGAATTTAGGCTTCAGGCTCTGCTACTGTCTGTGTGAAAGGCAGGCGAACAACTTTCTCATGTTAGCCTGAGAAATCTTAAAGAGGAATTCAAACAAACCTTGGGAAGTGAGAAACTATCTGCAGGTGGTGTTTTTCCAACATGTTTACTGGAAAGAAATATTTACAAAAGAGTGTAGACGCTGAATAACCAATCATGTTCTTTGTACCGAACTACTCTATAAAAGTAGAATTTAGAAGAATAAAGTTTGCTCTCATCTTTACCATCATGGAGAGTCATGTTGTTATTTCTGTGCCGTCCGAAAACCATAGCAACATCTGGTGACCTGACGTTTTCGAAGAAGTTCAGCGCAGCCGGGACTGATTCATGCAGCAAAGCTTGAAAATTCTACCTGCCTCCTCAGAGAGGTAAGCGAAGCATCTCCACGTTTTTTCTAAAGAAGCTGGTCCTGCTGACCATGGAAAAAGATCAATCCTGCCAAAAGACAGCAGGTCGGACGGCACCCAGCACAGCTGGACTTTAATTTCTAGAAAAGACAGCCGGGCAGAGGTTCCAGAAAAACCTGGGGAACCCCTCTCCTGAGAGAGGACAGCTTGTGCCTTTCCTGACAAGAGCAGCTGGAATTCTTCGCTGCCGACAGCTTGCCCAGCGCTCCCCCGACCTCTTTCGGTTCTGTCTGGCCGAGATCAAAGCGAGCGTCTGTAAGCCTCTCCCGGCCGGCAGAGACGGCGCTTCCTTGGCTTTTCCTTCTCCTTTCTTCATACCACGGATGGCTGGCAGTGGTTCCTGCGCTATCATCCACTGCGACTAGTCTGTACCGTGACTTTAAAAGATGCTAGCCCGTCCAAGATACAGCTGGTCAGATTCCAACCCGGAGTGTGACACAACGATCCTTTCCTCCTCGGCGTGGCCCAGCATCTGGCCTGTGGACGGGACCGGAATCGAAAACCTTTGATCCCTCTGTATCCTTCTGTGTGTTCAGGGCGAAAAGTTCACTTTATGAGTGTTTTATGCTTTTAACGTTACCTGTGCTTGTTTTATGATTGCCTGTGTGAGTTTAGGGCTTGTCTTTCTTTGTGTCTCTGTGTTTTAACTTTGTTCTTTTCCTTCCGCGGGGGTGGGGGTGCGGTGAGACAGAGGCATGGCAGCACGGATGCGATCTCCCTGCCTTCTCTCTCTCTCGCTCGGTTTTTCTCCCGCCCTGCTCCAGGGCGCTGCAGCGGCTGCAAAATCTCTCTCTCTCTCGTTTTTCCGTACTCGGTTTTCCCCCCTCCCCACAGGCGCGCGGGTCGGGCGGGCGCGCACATCCCTTCCCCGCGCGGTGCCGCTGAGACGGGCGGCTTGGAGCAGCTTTGCCTCTTCGTCCCCCCCCCTTTCCCCCCAGGGCGGTGAGGGGGGCCACCGGCTCTCCGCTTGAGACAGGCGGCAGCGGGCTGAGCTCCGCCGAGCACCGCTCCGTTGTCCCCTCTCCGTTTCCCCTCCATTTCCTTCCCGCGTGAATTTGCACAGCAAGTCGTCATAGGAACCGAGGAGCGGTCTCCTCGCTCCTTTTCCCCCTTCCCCCCGCCATGAGCGGCGGGGTTCGCTCCCCCACTCCTTCCCTGCGGGCCGAGCGGCTGACTGCGAATAGGGCACGAGGAACTTGCCGTTCCTCTAGACAGCGGATAATGCTGTGGGAGTTGCTTCGCTTGAATTTTTTTTTTTTTAACATAGAAATGGGGGCCACGTTTGTTTGGATTTCCCCCAGCTCTGCGGAGCGGCCCTGGGGCCATTGAGCCCCCAAAGCCCCACTTAGGCCAGGGCCAAATAGCTTCACCACCTTTAAGGCAGGCAGAAGCTTTTTCCTTTACAGAAAAATGGGGGCCACGTTTGTTTGGATTTCCCCCAGCTCCGCGGAGCGGCCCTGGGGCCCTTGAGCCTCCAAAGCCCCACTCAGGGAGGGCCAAATAGCTTCCTTGCCTTTGAGGTGAGCAGAAGCTTTTCCCTTTAGAGGGACAGTTGAATTTTGTTTGGGTTTTTTCCCTCCCCCCGTCCCTCAAAACATTTCTTCTCAAGGCGTCTCTGTGAACAGATGCCTGTTCATAATAGAAGAAAAATGGCAAGAAATACAAAAAACAAATAAGCAACCTTTGTTGCCTTTCGCAGATAACACAAGAATTATTAATAATTCTACAGTATAACCATCAGTTATGAGTTTTAAGTGTTATCTCAGTTTTTAAGATATTTGATGTGAATTCACAGATATGATAAAGTTATCACAGTTCTACAGCCGGCTGCTGCTACTGCTGCTTCTGCTTCTTCTTCTCATGTACTTTGCTATTTGTCTATAATGGCCTGTAAGACACGTGTCACCCAAGAATTTTTCTTGTTTTCTAGCTGTCTATGCTAGTTTTGCATTCATGATTTTCTAAATATTTTCAGATTTCCAGACAAGGTTATCTGAGTTTGTAAGAATGCCTCCTCTGTCCTGACGGTTTGGGATGCAGTTCCAATCCTGGTCACAGACCATCTCAAGAGCCTGCTGAGCTCAGAGCATCTCTACCCTGACAAATTTAGGAGGTGTCAATTACCATATTAGTTTCTTATTATAAGATTTTTAAGAAGCTTGTTTTTAAAATTGGTGTAAGGGATTCCTCTGCAGTTAGAGCTGGGCACTGGCCATGCCTTGGCTCTCTCTGGATGGGAATTGCCTATTTGCCCAGATGTTTTAGCAAGAAATTACATGAGTTATTTGACTCAACAATTTGACCTTTAAATATAATAGCTGAATTGATCTTTGAGGTGAACCTGGAATTCCTGCCCGGGAAGGATGAACAGGATCTCACTGGTAAAGAAGCACTTCAGCTTTTGCAGTTCCTGGGCTGATCAAAATTATTATCAAAAAGATAACAGGCAACAATGTAACATTTATGTTATGAACCTGAAGAAAAAGTAATTCTGAAACCTGGATGTTGAATTTAGACAATGGAGTCTGACAAGTTATCAGTTTAGGGCAGTGGAGCCTGACAAGTTTGTTAATTTAAGGGGAAGATGTGCCTGTGTTTTATCATTAGCAGGTTCAGCAGTCGTGTTACCCATCACCTCTGAGGAGTGAAAAGGGACATTGCATAGCCTTAGTGGCTGTCACATAGACTGCAAAGATGACCATGTGGTTGGAAGTTATGGAGACAACAGAAGTCCTGTGTCAGCAGCATGGTCCTGTTTTCATCGATCATCCTCGAGTCACTCCCTGCTCCAGGCTTCAAGAAGACATCCAGTGATGCTAAGGATCAACATCTTGTCTCAATGGACTTTTTCTTTTCATGTGTTTTAATTTTATAGTAGATGTTGTTTCATTTAAGTTTCCTACATAGATGTAGTTGTATTTTAGGTAATATTTCACGTGCCTTCGGTGTATGTTTTGTAGTTATTAAGGGCTGTTATTTCACTTTGTGGTTTTTGCCTTTCTGGTCTATGGGATCATGTAGATTTTTTTTGGAGTCAGATATCTTTTTATTGATATTTTTATTAATTTTATTATTCTTTTTTTTCTTTCTAGGTGACATCCTACAGATATCATGGGCCAATTGAGTGAACGATGGTCCAATACTGCACATCCTGCAATGGGTCTCTGCCCTTTCAAACATCGCATGCATTTTTGCATTAAAAAAAAAAAAAAAAAAAAAAAAAAAGGGTCAACTCAGGTTGTCCAAATAATTGGAAAATTAAATCAGTTTGCGGTTGCAGGTGTAATGCAAGGACCACTGTCCTTTGCTAAAAGGCAGAAAAAGCCCTTGTTATCTGAAAGGATGATTCCTAGAGTGATAGATCTTGACAAATTAGACTGCCATTTTTGAGCAGGCTAATGATGTTTTGTTTTTTTCTGTATTAGAATTAGTAAATAGCTAAGCTTGACGCTGGTGCATGGACATGGTTATGAAGGGTCAACACCAAATGCCACAGAACTTCCCTGACCATTTAAGTCGGTGCCCAATGGAAGTTCTGTTTAGTAATTGGTTGATTACTAATGGGACTTTTGGTGTCATGTTTGTCTTTTTTTCTCTTGCAAGGGCCCTGCAGGAGAGGACACAGACACAGACGCCGCCCTCAGCAAAAACTAAAAGGGGGAGATGTGGGCCTGACATTGGTCTGAATTTAGGCTTCAGGCTCTGCTACTGTCTGTGTGAAAGGCAGGCGAACAACTTTCTCATGTTAGCCTGAGAAATCTTAAAGAGGAATTCAAACAAACCTTGGGAAGTGAGAAACTATCTGCAGGTGGTGTTTTTCCAACATGTTTACTGGAAAGAAATATTTACAAAAGAGTGTAGACGCTGAATAACCAATCATGTTCTTTGTACCGAACTACTCTATAAAAGTAGAATTTAGAAGAATAAAGTTTGCTCTCATCTTTACCATCATGGAGAGTCATGTTGTTATTTCTGTGCCGTCCGAAAACCATAGCAACATTTTAGGAAATAAAGAAGTGAGACAATGTAGCTTTTTATTTTTACAGCTGCAAAGTTAGGTCCTGCTTACATTGATCAAATGTAATGATATCTAATGTAATCCCAAGGATAGGTCCTATTCTCATATGAGATCACAGTGATCCATGGATCACATTATTTCTGTTGCGTGACATGTCCTGAGGTCATTGCTCTTTGGTGCCAGAGCAGATGTGGGAAGGTGCGTGTTTGGTGCAACAACCCTCACCTCATTAGTCCTGCTGCTGCCTTCTGGAGGACACCCAACTGCTGTCTCAGAAGCACCTCAAATGCCATAGCACCCTTAATGAAGTTGAACCTACTGTTGAAAACAGAATGTTAGGACTTGTCAACTGATAATGCTGTCCTCTGAGAGATGATAGGGAAAAGCTAAAGAGAGGCACTGGCAAAAGAAGAATTTTTGGTATGGTAGCCCTTTCTTGTATGTACAGCTTCCTTAAATAAGGCAGCTGCAAACAGGAGGAAAAATATGAACTCTACAGTGAAAACTCATATAATACAGGAATATATCGTTGTGGAGAGCAAGTCCTGCCCACAAGTTGATCAGATGCTCCTGTTCCCAATTAGCATTATGCTGGGAATGCTGTGGCTTTCAGTTCACAAAAACCTGCAGCTAGATCTGCTTGTTATCACTGCATTAATTTGCTCAAAGCCATTCCTGCTTCTAAATTAATGTCACAGGATGATTCAAATTCATGTTCATCGCTCCCATTTATTTTTCAGGCTTCATATAGCATCTTAAAAACATTAACTTCTGTAGACATTCACCTGTGTATGCTATTCTGTTAAAATATTATCTTTTATCACAGCTAGCAAAAGAATCAAACCTGACAGCAGAGTCCAAACTGCAACTTTGATATAAATGCCAGGACAATTTATTTCCAAATTCAGTAATTTGGTTTATTAAAATTTCAAATCACAAAATTTTGGAATCAAATCACAGGATTTTAAGCAATAAAAAAAACCACACAAACAGCGATACCTACTTGACAGAGTTTTTCCCGGGAAAAAGAGCCAAGGGTGATCCTTAGACACAGACCCTGGCCGTCTGTGTCTCTAGCTGGGTACACGAATTTGCCATGTTTGAGGCTTGGTTTTTATACTCTTTATTCTGCCTCTGGCAATATTTCCCCATATTTCCCTTTGTTTCTTGGTTAGCTATTCAAACCCAAATCCATCTCCGGTCGGATTGAAAAGAGCTCCCCTCCCAAATCCATGTGTTAATGTTCAGTTTCTATGGATCCTTATAGTTGATGAATGTTCGAGATATGGGTGATATTGCTTGATGGTCTGTGAAGGTGACTCCCGAGGTGTGAGTTGCTGATACCGGCTTATCTCAACAGGTCCCCTCCCAATACTTGAGAAGGCTGCAAAGTCTTTTGTTCCCTTCTGAATGGAGACGCCTGATTTTCAGGGTGGTCAGTTTCACCATCTGCTGCAGAAACCTCCTAAAACATAGACTTTTACCTGATATAAATTTATACAGCTTTATAATTTTCCAATTTACCATAAGAACATGAATTAATCATCTCACGTTTTTCACAACTTCCAACAGCAAATACCATTTAGCAGCTGCCAACTCTAGTTCACCTTCATGGTTAAACTTGAAGTTTTGCATGAACAGCTGCACATAGATGAATAGACTCTTCTGGATTTTGTCCATCCTAAATATTGATACAATTGAAAAAGAAAATCAAGTTTGAAGAATATCTGTTCAGTGATTCGGAAGAAATAAGCTTGACACTACTAAAACAGTCTCAAGTAATTGTTGTGGTTTGCTAATGAACAAGTCTCTCATTTTTTTCCAATTCCACCTTAGTGTCTATCAGAGGAAAGACTCACTAAAAGATACATTCCACATCTGCTCAGAGACACAGGAAGAAAAGAGGAGACCAGCCTCAAAGAATTTGCCTTAAATGCTACTGTGAACAAGTAAACAAAGACTGCAAGTAGCATTCATCCCATTCATTACACAGATCCCCTCATCACAACCTTCCTGACATCCAAAAAATCTAGATGAACACATGCTTCATCCAGTATCAATATTCTAACAATAATTTTGAGCTGGTTTTCCTATATACCCTGTTTAACAAGAAAAAAGTAAGTTTCTGTGACAAGGATATGAGGTAGTTGCTAGCTAAGAGAGGTTATGACTGTTCCACTGATTACCTGCAGATCCACTGATTACCTTGAAAGGCACCAATAGGTCAGTGTTACTTTACACTTGAAGAACTGTTTTACTTTTCATTTCTTATGTTTCTTCAGGATTTTTGAAGAATCCTAAAAGAACATGTGCTTTGTCTTTAAAGCAAGCAAAGCTGATTCACAAGATTACTCTTTGGAGACCTTGAAAAAATAGACAGAAAATTAATAACTGAACTAATCATTTTTGCCACAGGAAATGCCAAAATCTAAGGATTTTCTTTATTTTTCTTACAACAATTAAACATGAAATTAAGTTTGGGCCATCATGCTTTTAAAAAAGTTGTAGTAGGCTGATTAAGTATATCTGCAATCAAAAACCAGTAAGTTACATCAAATGAAATAAACATACCCTACTGACACCTATGGCAGCAAGCATATACAAAAAAAATATGTGAATTTGTTAACAATTTAAAGTGAAAACAAGATATTTTCTTTTATTCATTACTTGGCCATCTTTACAAATCCATAGCAGAAGAGAATCACCGTACAACTCAATAAACTCTAAAATTAAACAAAGAAAGCAAAATTTTCATTATGCTTAAAAATAAAAAAAAAATATCCTTCTGCTTTTTGATTGCATGTAGTCAGAAATAAATTTTAAGTGCTTCTGTGTGGAATTGCATTTTATTGAAATGGTATGCTCTGGTTCACTCCTGGAAAGTGTATGGTTTATCCCAAGTCTGTAACTTCCCCTGCAGTATAGTGTCTCTAACCACATTGGCCGGAGAATCTATCCACGCCTACTTTGAATTTCCCTGTTAAGAGTCCAGGGGGAAGCAGGCTTGCTCTCTTTGCCCTGGAGGCCTCTGGAGGCTCTGCTCCTCTCCCCTTCCCTTTCCCCTTCCTTCCCCCTCTCCCTTAGTAACCATGTTGCTTTCCCGGGGTTGAACTCCAAATAAATCCTCAACTCATCAGCACCTCACCAGCCATCTAGAGTCTCCTTGCCTGCCTGCATGCAAATACCATTGAACCTAGAGCCCAGGGGGCTCCTGGGGAACCCTCCCCGGGGACCCCCCCAAATCTAAACTACAACAATTAACACATGTGGGGCACGACCACCAACAACCCTGAGAAAAAGATGGACTACTGCACCACCAGCACAGAGCAGAACCCCGCGGAACACCGCTTCAACGCTGTCTCCAGTGGAGCAGCAGTCCAGGGCCGCAGTCGCAGCCCTGGGCGGCCCCTCCACCACCGGGCAGAGACCCCGCAAGCCACCACGCCGCCATCCCACCACCGCCAGCCAGCGCAGCGTGAACCTGAGTCCCGGCCCCTCAGGGCTCTGGCCCGCAGTGGCGCGGCGCAGGTGGCGCAGCCCCAGCAGAGCAGCCCCGGCGGGTCCCCGGCGGGGCGCAGAGAGGCTCCGGCATGGCCCCGGCCAGGCAAGACTGCCGCCGCAGCGCGGCCCCAGCCCCGCCTCTGTGTGCGCGGCCCCTAGCACCCAGAAAAGCCACGCAGAAAACACCAGCCTGCCGCCCACGGCACCGTTGCCACGGCGACGGGGCCGAGACAGCCCTCCCCCTGCCCGGCAGCGGCGAGAAAGGCCTCGCACACCATGCAGACCGTCTAGCCCGAGCAGCCAACGCCCTAGACAGCAGCAAAAAGAACTCAGCGAAAAAGCCATCAGAGAAGGAAAAAGCAGTCTTCAGCTGTGCCCAAGCCCTGCACCTCCCAAAACTTAGCTTTTGTAAATTCTGTGACCTCCTTCCTCACCCTTACTCCCTCCTCCCCTCGCTGCTCCTTTTCCCTTACCCAGCTTCCCCTAAACTAACCCCTGACAGTTAACCCCGTCCTGCTAACCCTGGCACAGCATGGCTGCCGCCACGTGCTCTGTAGCCGCATGGCCAACACAGCCACGTGCCTCCCCTCCAGCTCCTAGTCCCACCTTCCTCTTTCTAAGTCTCACAAAGTAAAGGCTAAGAAACCAAAACCCAAAGCTAAGGTAAATTTGTAATACCAGTTTTACAGCCTTGTATAATTGTTAATTCTACTTTATGATCTCGTTTCCCTGTTATTCTGCCCCTGTCCTTTGCTGTTCTGGCCAAACAGCAGGGTGATCCAAATCCCTACTTCTCCAACCCTAAAACCCAGAACCTGTTGTTTCTCCATTTCCTTCCCATCCCCATGAAGTAGTTTTACAATTATGCCTTTCTAGTTTGTGTGTGTTCATATTGCAGATTCCCCTGTTTTCAGTTTTAGAAAGCAGAGGCCTGTTCAAGTCACAAAGGTAAATCCATGAGAAGCAGTTTTTGAATTGTTTTCTTGTAAAGTGCGATTCAGTAGTAGACTACTGAATCAGAATCGCTTTTACGTTTATGATGTTCTCAGTAAGTTCTGAGGGTGACTGATAACCTAAAATAGTGTCTGAGAAAGTATTTTAGAAAAAAAAAAAAAAGGAAAAAAATAATAAAGAAATTTTTTTTTTGTTTGTTTTTCTTTTGGTGACCTAAAACTGGGAGTCTTCTGTTAGGTCTCCAACACTTCTAGTGCAAATATAGACGAAAAAATCCCCAATGGGTACATATGAACGTATATAAACAATTGCATGCAGAGTGTCGCTCCTTTAGTTGAACCAGTTGGAAAGTGAAAAGAATAATTTGGCTCAGATCCATGAGTGAGAATCTGAAGCCTTGTGTGGAGCCCGGGGAACTCCACATGTTTTCCTGTCCCTAGAATGAGAGCAGAAGTCAGCGCTATAGCCTAGAACTGGGGGCTATGGTGGTCTGAAAAGCCAGTTGGAAAAGGCTAGACACCATTAGGCCAGTCACGCTGAAAAGGCTAAACAAAATTTGTTAATTTGTTTAAATCTTGCAATATAAACCCACATAACCCGTTTATTGTGCTGGTGTGGAATTAAGTTCATAATAAGTTTATTGGGTTTGTGCAGGTTGATTGTACAATGGTATGTTCCTTGTACCCCATTTTCCCCTGTTGGTATTATCCTGCAATTCCCCAAAGTCATGTAGCTCTTCAGTTATTTGTCAATCTTTTATCATGGTCTGTGTAAACCCCTCCCTGTTGTCCCTGATTGGTTTCTGTAATGTCACCCCATGTTCGTACCACCTCTTTAGTTGAAACCCATTGGTTGTAACCTCCTTACCACACCCCATTTCACTGCTGTATAAAACGGCAGGTCAGAAGAGCCTCGGGGGCAGTCTGAGCATCCGGCAGGTGGTAAGGAGGTCCCGTGGGACCCCCAAATAAATCTGTCATTTTTACCGGACTGGCTCCTCCCTTCTTCTTCTCCGTCGTTGTCAGCATTCTCCACTGCCTCACACAGCCTCTCAGGACAAGAACTCACAGGGACCAGCAGGCTTGCGTGACTTGCCTAGCTGTACCCTTTAGCCTGCTGGGGTGTCTGAGCTAGGTGAAGCAGGCAGAGAGACTGAGTTCTCTTAAAGGCACCGCGACAGTTTATTGCAATTACATAGTCAGATAAACTGTTCACAGTATAACATAATCCTTACTGCAATTGTATTTGTTTTTATGCTGCAAAACTGTGTAATTACTGTTTGATTTTTAAATTGTTAATTGTCATATGTCATATTTCTCTTCTCACATTTTAACGAAAAAAGGGTGAATTTGTGGAATTGCATTTTATTGAAATGGTATGCTCTGGCTCATCCCTGGAAAGTGTATGGTTTATCCCAAGTCTGTAACTTCCCCTGCAGTATTGTGTCTCTAACCCCATTGGCCTGAGAATTTATCCACGCCCACTTTGAATTTCCCTGTTAAGAGTGCAGGGGGAAGCAGGCTCGCTCTCTTTGCCCTGGAGGCCTCTGGAGGCTCTGCTCCTCTCCCCTTCCCTCTCCCTCTCCCCTTCCTTCCCCCTCTCCCTTAGTAACCATGTTGCCTTCCCGGGGTCAAACTCCAAATAAATCCTCACCTCATCAGCACCTCACCAGCCATCTACAGTCTCTTTGCCTGCCTTGCCTACCAACGAACCTAGAGCCCAGGGGGCTCCTGGGGAACCCTCCCCGGTGACCCCCCCAAATATAAACTACAACACTTCTGGAAATGATAATGAGATAAAGATGAAGGCACTTTTATAGATGTTTTGAAACATTCTTTACTTTTTTGATTTATAGATAATCTATCCATAGTTAAGCAATTAACTGTTACATTTTCTCCTACAGACTACTAAAACCAGACACTACCCAGCAGCTTAAATAACATATGAAAAAGCTGCATCTATTTAAAAGCTGCAGAACTCAGGATAGAGGCAGTTAAATACAAAAAAATACAAGAGTTAAAAATTCTACTGCAAGAATATTAACTGTAGTAAAAGAAAAGACATTAAAACCAGCAGCTAGGTAGGTGCCAGGACATAACAGAATCCATAAGGGCTGGCAAAGAATGATGCTAAGTCAGGAAGAAAGAGTCTATTTTCAGAGAACTTCCTGACAGACACCACAACAAAGCAACATGAATGGCGACTGTGTGGTCCCCTTCTCGTAAACAAATCAGGCATCAAAGGTTGATCTGCAGTTAATAAGAGGCCTAAGCCTTCTCAAAGGATTTGTAGTATTCTGTCAGCACAGTCCAAGCCTTTGGAGCCATGAAGCCTTCCGGTGGGTTTTGTCCTTCTTGAGCCAGCTTGCGCATGCGGGTCCCTGATATAAAATCAAAGTCTTCATGGCTGAGAGAATAGGGGTGGAGGAAAAGGAGGGGAAAAAAGATACTTTAAAAGCAGACAAAGTTGCTCATATTCCTTTTACTTTCTTGATACTTTATTCATTTTTTCTTAGGAGTACAATTCTGTATAGGAGCTGTCATTTCAAGGCCGGCAATTCCAGTAAATCTCAAGAATATACATCCTCTACAGTATTCACCTTTGGTAACTCCTGAGGTTTTAGCAGCATGGTGCACTGAATCCCTGTTGACTGAATTCAGTCTGTGCTTCTATTGAATCTGGCTTGCTCTGTATGAGGAAGCCAACTCCTGTTGAAGGAGAACTATCTACTCTACCTGCTGTCTGAGCCCTCTGCCAAGGAAACAGTAGCCATCCTGATTTAACCCTTGCCTTGCCAGGGCAGGAGACCAGCCTAATGAGCTGGTTGAATGTTCCCGTTCTGGTTCAAGAAGGTCATTTCAGTGACACTAGAGAATGTGTAAAAAAAAAAAAGGTACAACACCTTAGTGAAGGACTGTTTGGAGAACAGAGAAAGTAAAAGCCTGTCTTGGGTTATGTAACCAAAAAAATGTGTATTCTGTTTCATCTGTAGAAAGCTAGTTGGGAGATGGTTTCTTTTTTTTCTTTATCTCTTGTAACTCCAGGGGGTAGGAGAGTGGATGCCTTCTGATAGTAGACCATCTGTTAAAACCAGGTGGGGCAGTGTTTCTTATCTCTTTCATCGACTTGGTCTCTCCCTCTGGGGGATATCTTCTGTTAATGGGCCATTAAGGCTCACCAATGACATGACACATTACATCATCCCATTCTGAGATGCACCACCCAGTGGGGAGGAGCCAACCATTCCCTACCCAGATAAAATGAAGACACAGGGATGCCAGATCCTCCTCTTTTCCACTGGATTCTCAGAGGAAGACCAGACTCATCTCACCGCCACTACAGGGTCATCTCTACTCCAACAGAACCACATCTATTACTCCAGAAGGACTTATTTGGACTGCGTCCAACACCCTGGCCGACAGGGTTTCAGGTTGTATTCCTGACTCCATCAGGGTTTTCTAGGACTGTCGGAGTCTAGAACATCCCTCTGGCCACCCTGGAGGGTTTGGAGACCGGACAGGGGGGTCTGGGATCTGTATAGGGGGGTCAGTTAGACCCACACAGGTCCCAGGAGGACACTGCCTCTGATTCCTGTCCATGGGAGTGAATACTCACATGCAGGAAGAATCACAAGCCGAAAGAATTTAAAATAAGTAGTAGCTAGTTTATTATAGAATGTAAATATAGAAGGTAGGATTCTTAGTACATGGGGCTGAATAGACAAGATGGAGGAATTGGGGAGTGGCCCCTGTGCTCCTTGTTCTTGCTCTCGTCCCCCATCTTCTGCTGATTTGGATTTTAGAGATTGGTTTAGAGAAGAAATGACATGTTAGCATAGGTAGTAGACATTGGTAAAATTTTGTAAATAAAAAGTACGTTTTGGAAGGTGGTTGGGTCAGGGGTACTGTACATAAGGTGCGGGGCTCTCTGATCCGCCCCAGTCCTGCCGCGTGTCCTGCTTTGGTGGGGATGCCTTGCAAAGCTGGGAAAGAACTGATAGATAATTAAGAATAAACAACCTTGATAACACGGACTGGTGGACTCCGCTTGTCGTCTCTGGCTCCGGTGTGAAACACTTAGGGCAAAGAGAAGACAGAAAACCTTATTACCTCGAGGAACAGCAACCCCGAGGAAACTCACAGGGAACAGCAACCCTGAGAGTGGGAAAACCCACACTCCGTGTCAAAATGAACTTGATGGTTTTTCTTGGTATCTTTTTAAACAAAAAAAAGGAGGAGATGATACATGGCCCTGTGGGAATGGTCTCTCCCCCCTCAGGGACCCCTAGAGCTTGTACCATGTAGTTTGACCCTTCCTTCCCTTTCTGACCCCATTGGCCGTGTCCCAAGTTGCTCCTCCCTGACCAGAGCTGAGAAAAGACCCTGTTCCTCTGTGCACGCGCTCTTTCCCTTTGGAGACCACCTGGAATAAACATCTTACTGCAGCTAAGGGTTAGAGCCTCTTTTGGGTCCTTTTTCCTGTCTATGAAATATTCCTCCAGAGCCTGAGAAGGCCTGAGCTAGCTTGGAACTTCGCAGGGATTAAAAAGGAGGATTTATTTTCACACTTGTAAAACAAAAGTACATTCCAATATAAAGAATAAAGAGGATTAAATTAAAATGACAAGTCATCTTCCCAGTATCATTCATTGTTGTAGTAGGAACAGGATAACTTAGATCATAAGGCAGAGCTATCCACAGCTGGGCCTCAGACCAGGCCTCAGGCCAGGGCCTACTAGGCCTAGTACGTCCAGCATACGTAGTACCAGATAAGGTTTTCTGGTACTGGGAATGTGTTAAGGTAGGGGTGCTACTAGCATGGAACAGTTACTGGGAAGACACGGTAGCTACCTTAAACTGCAATAGCTTACATACTTCTGTATGTCCACTGCCTATCACAGTGCACCTGCTAACTGTAAACTATTCACTCTGTATAAAACCCGACATCTCGCGGAATAAAGGAGGAGTACGTGCTTGGAACCATATTGGTGTGGACACACGTCATTCTAGCCCCCGATCTACCAGGGCTCTGCCTTTATATGGCACCCGAACAGGGACGGAGCCTGGTCAATACGGCTTAGACGCTGTCTGTTCAAGACTCAGATATTGTCCGCCAGGCTTAGATGCTGTAAGCGAGACTTATTTACCGTCCACCAGGCTTCAATGCTGTAAGTGAGACGTATTAGCCGTTGCTGAGCTTAGATGCTGTAAGCAAGACTTAAATGTTGAAGACCTCGTTTGATTTAGGACGTGTGTTTGTGTCGCTTGCGGACCACAGTCCTTAATACTCGGGGCAGATCGGGGAGCGTCTGTCGATTGGATTGTTTAGAAGGGCTACAGTGCCACCTACTGTCAGCAGAGAGAAGGTAAGCGCGGCAGACGCGGAGGGATTCAATTATGGACCGGTACCTTTTGGCTGCCATGCAGCTTTTTGTTACATTTCCCTGGGGAAATGGTTTCTTCCCCCTCAGGGACCCCTGGAACTCCTGTCATGTAGTCTGACCCTTCCTTCCCCTTCTGACCCCATTGGCTGTGTGCCAGCTTGCCCCTCCCTCAGAAACCCTGAGAAAAGACCCCTGTCCCCCGGGATCGTCCTCTCTCCTAGGACACCAACCTGGAATAAAGATCTGCAGAAAAGGGTGAGAGCCTCTTTTGAATCCTTATCCTGTCTCTCTTGATATAATCCTCCTAGGCCTGAGAAGGACTGAGCTAGCTTAGACCCTTGAGGGGAATAAGGAGGGTTATTTATCAATTGGCCCCCAACCTGGGTTTAAATATAGAAACCCATGCGGAGCTGGAGACCTTTCAGGGTCTTAGAAGCTTTTTGGGAAGTTCAATTACCCTAGCCACTTTGGCCACATGCTGTTGCTATAGGTGGGTAGGGATAAGCTCGTAGCTTGTGAGTTGCCCAGTCACGAGTGAGCTAAAGACAGGACCTTCAGTTGCTCCTGACTCAGCATATGCTACCACGGACCAGGTAAAGACCTCCGTTTGACTGGTACCGCAAACTGGGAGGGCGTAATTTTACCTTTGCAAGTAGCAGCGGGTGATTTTAGGACCCAGCGGCTGGGATTTTTTTTTCTTTTTTTTTTTTTTCTTTCGTTTCCGATTGCCGCAGCCCATGGGCCCGTGGAGCGGCTCCGCATAGGAAGCCCTGCTTTTCGGGGAAACCCCGGCCCGGGCAGATATCCCATCGGCCAAGCAAGGCTGCGGGGACCCCCCCGGTGCCACCGGGGCTGGAGAAACGGCCCGAATATGCGACAGCAGCCCCCGAGTTTTCCCCGCCTGTTCTCTCTCGTTATAGGAGACACAGGGAGTACAGCTGACTGAAGCAACTGGAGGGTGGATTTGAGCAAATAGCTTTCAGTAATATCGAATCATGGGCATACAGCTATCGGCTCCTCAAAAGAGTGCATTAAAAGAACTCCAGGACCTTTTAATTAACGTTAAAATTTCCAAAAGGCTGCAAAAAAAAATTTGTTCGCTGGTTAGAACATGAATTTACTGAAGCTGAATTGTTACAGATCGATACTGTTTCCTTTTGGGACCACGTGGGTACTGTGATCACAGATAAAGTCCAAAATAATGATCACGCCGTTTCTGTATTTATCCCAATATTTTTGCAAGCTTGTAAACATCTTCTAGAGTTAAGCAAACCCAGCCAGGAGCAAAAACCTCCCCCAAGTCCTCCTCTCTCCGATGCACCTTTATATCCGGGTTTACCTTTGTCCCGGGATCCTTTTAACAAAGCCAGTTTCTCTCCGACTGATCTCGGTGGGGGGGGCAGCGGCGGTCCGGGGCCCCTGCCAGGCTGCAGAGCCCCTGGGGGTCCCTCTCCACGTGGCTGATAACAATGGCGGCTGCCATGTGCTCCGAGCTTCCTCCCACAACCACTTCTCCCCCCTACCCCCTCCCCCTGCCCCCGCCCCCACCCCATACCCCTGTGCCAACCCCTGCTGGCCTCCGGCAGCCCCACCCCACCCCTCCTCCCCCTGCCTCCCCCCTGGCTGTTGCGGCGGCACGGAGAGGGCCGGCCCCCCCTCCCTGCACAGCCACGGCGGGGGGTAAGATTGCCACACGGCGGGGGGAGGGGGACAGCCTGGGTTGCCGAGCCAGCACGGACAGAGCATGCCCCCCCCCCCCCTTCCCAAACCACAAGGGACTGCAAACGCGGTAACTTCAGTGTCCCCGGGCACAGGGATACCAGCAGCAGTTCCCAGTCCCTCGGCACATGCAGATGAACACATTTTCTCTGTTGCTCCTGTTACATATGTAGGTAGAAGGCAAGGTTCTAGGCAATACCAGCCACTCTCCTACCAAGACAAGAAAGAGCTGTGCAAGTTACAGCGTGAGTTTGGGAGGGACACTCCCATCTTTAAAGGGATGTTTAGAGCCACATTTGATTCTAATGAAATGGTTCCTAGTGATATTAAAGACTTATTCAGATGTCTGTTATCTCCCTCAGAGTATGATCTGTGGGACAATATGTGGAAAAGGGCTTTAAGAACAATTTTACAGGAGATTCAGCAAAACCCTAACATGGCTAAGGACACTGAGAATATTGATATTACATTTGAACATCTGTGTGGTGAAGGTGCCTGGGCTTGCCCCGAAAAACAAATCCGAGTGTTATCCAAACCAATTTTACTTAGGATTAGCAATGTTGCAGAGAAAATGTTTTATCAGCTACCATCAAGGGAAGGGAAAGGAAGTTATGTCAATGTTAAACAATTTGCTACGGAGAATTTCTTACAGTTTGTTGATCATCTGAGGACACAGGTGGAACACCAAATACCAGATCCCGTGGTGCAGGCAGAGCTGATCAAAGAGATGGCTCAAAGAAATGCTAATGAGACCTGTCGTAGAATTATCCTCAGTCTCCCCTTGGACCCTCCACCTACTCTGTCCCAGATGATAGAAGCTTGTTCCAGACGGGCAGAAATGTTCTGCACATCTGAAAGACATCCTGGAACAACACACCCACAGCATACAGCCCCTGCAGGACCACACCCCAGCAGGCAACAGATGCCACCAGACCAGCTGCAGCGCATCATCTGCCTCCGCTGCAGGAAACCAGGACACTTCGCCAGATCCTGCCCCCAGACCCAGGAGCAGAAGAAATTCCACAAACAAAAAAACTGAATTTACAGCGCGTGCCCGCTGTTGACACTACAACGCGCAAAGATATAAATATAGCGGGACTCACATTGGCAAAAGCTTCTCTCTTAAAGAAAAAGGGGGGGAAAGCAGGTCACGGGGTGCGGAGGTGCAGAAAAATGTAAATGTTAAATGCTCAACTAACAAGGTTTGGCAGCCACTTGGCCGTTTTAGACTTGTAACTACCAAAAGTTTCCATTTCAGATCTACTGAGTGGATGGTTATAACAGTTGACCTAACATCTCACAGGACCTGACGGTTTACCACATGGGATTGGACAGTGAGTATTTTGTTATTGGGGACAAGGCACACACACCCTTGGAAATTGAGATAGCTCCCATGACCATTAAGGGAAAAATAATAGGCCTCATGTTGTTGGCTCGTTGTATGCACCCACCCTTTTATCTGGTAGCGGGGCAAATTCTTGCCCAAGCCATACCGGTTCCAGCAGAGATCACAGCAGACGATAAATCACCAGAGTTCTACTGGACAGAGGTGGTGGGGGAACCTAAACCCTCTATGATGTGCAACATTATTTGTGGACAAGAGCGCCTCCTAGTGGCATAAGTGCTCGACACGGGAGCTGACATTACCGTACTGCCACAAAGCATGTGGCCTTCAAACTGGGAATTACAGCCAGTGGCAGGCAAACTTCAGGGCATAGGAGGAATCACAATGGCAAGGATTTCGAAAAACCTGGTGCAAATTGAGGGACCTGATGGAAAGGTGGCGAATGTCCGTCCTTTCGTAGCAGATTATAAGGCCCCACTGTGGGGGAGGGACACCATGTCTCAGTGGGGAGTCCAATTGGTCATTCCTAAAACACCCCAGGATTTTTGCAAGTAGCCACCGTGGAGCGCCCTACCCAGAAGTTAAAGTGGTTGGAAAACACCCCCAGATGGGTAGCACAGTGGCCTTTGAGTAAAGAAAAGCTCAAGGCGCTGGAAAAACTCATGGAAGAGCAATTGGCTCAGGGACATTGTGAAGACAACAAGCCCCTGGAATTTCCCGATCTTTGTGATAAAGAAACCGGGGAAGGACAAGTGGAGGTTGCTCCATGATCTACGAGAAATTAATAAAATAGTAGAAGACATGGGACCCCTCCAACCAGGGATGCCCACTCCAACAATGCTCCCCCGAGATTGGAAATTGGCTGTCTTAGACATCAAGGACTGTTTTTTCCAAATTCCATTGCACCCTGAAGATGCCCCTAGGTTTGCCTTCTCAGTTCCCATTGTCAATAGACAGGCCCCAATGAAGCGTTATCACTGGAGGGTCCTTCCCCAGGGTCTCAAATCGAGTCCTTTCATATGCCAACAATATGTAGCCTCATTGCTGTCTCCAATACGCGCACAGAGAAAAGAAGCCATCATCCTTCACTACATGGATGATGTGCTAGTGTGTGGCCCCAATGACTCTATACTCCAACACACGCTTGACCTAGTGGTTAAAGTGTTAACCTCTGCTGGATTTCAATTACAGGAGGACAAGGTTCAAAGGATGCCACCTTGGAAGTACCTGGGCTTGCAAATCAGTGCAAGGACTGTTCCACAGAGCTTAGAAATTGGTTGCAATCCAAAAACTCTAGCAGATCTCCACTCCCTGTGTGGGTCTTTGAATTGGGTAAGACCCTGGCTAGGCCTCACAAATCAAGATCTAGAACCCCTCTTCAATTTATTGAAGGGGGAGAAGGAGCTGATGTCTCCCAGGGAGCTGACCCCAGAGGCGAAGACAGCAATCGAAAAGGTACAAAAAGCCTTGTCAGAGCGACAGGCTCACCGGTGTGAGCCAAAGGTGCCTTTCCAGTTCATTGTTCTAGGAAAACTGCCACACCTGCATGGTTTGATCTTTCAATGGATCGAGGAAGAGAGAGATTCACTCTTGATAATAGAGTGGGTTTTCCTCTCCCACCAAAGATCCAAGACCATCACAGAGCCACAGGAGCTGATAGCGCAGCTGATTCGGAAGGCCAGGGTAAGATTGTGTGAATTGGCGGGTTGTGACTTTGCATGCATTCACCTCCCGGTCAGACTTTCAGAGGAGGGAAAGAACTCTCCTGAGAGACTGACCAAAGAGATGTTTGAGCATTTGCTGCAGAGTAATGCCAGTCTCCAATTATCTCTGGACAGCTACAGGGGACAAATATCAGTCCATGCCCAGTCCCACAAGTTGTTCAATGAGGAATTCCACCTCATTCCTCATGAGAAAAGGAGTCGGAGACCACTCAAAGCTCTCACAGTCTTCACAGACGCATCGGGGGCTTCCAACAAGTCGGTGATGACTTGGAGGAACCCACAGACTCAGCATTGGGAAGCTGATGTCTAGTTTGTGGAGGGATCCCCCCAAGTGGCTGAACTGGCCGCAGTGGTAAGAGCTTTTGAGAAGTTCTCAGAACCAATCAATTTGGTAACTGACTCTGCCTATGTGGCGGGAGTAGTGTCCAGAGAGGAGCAGGCTGTGCTCAAAGAAATAGAGAATGAACATCTCTTCAGGTTGCTTTCAAAGCTAATCTATTTGGTCTCTCATCGACAGCACCCGTTTTACGTGATGCATGTGAGGTCACACACTGATTTGCCAGGTGAGATCGCAGAGGGGAATCGCCAGGCAGACTCCCTTGCTGCACCAGTTGAAAAGGCACATCTCCCTGATGTCTTCCAGCAGGCAAAACTGAGTCACCAAAATTACCATCAAAATGTGCCAGCCCTGATCCGACAATTCCAGCTAACACGGAGCCAGGCTCGAGCCATTGTAGGTACCTGTCCCAACTGCCAGCTCCAGGTCATGCCATCGATGGGCATGGGGGTTAACCCCAGGGGCCTGGGCAGCTGTGAGGTATGGCAAACAGACATCACACACATTCCTAGTTTTGGTCGCCTCAAATATGTTCATGTGAGCATTGACACATATTCAGGTGCAGTGTATGCCTCTGCCCACGCAGGAGAAAAATCCATACATGCCAAGCAGCACCTAGTGCAAGCCTTTGCAGTGTTGGGAATTCCAAAAACAATCAAAACTGATAACGGCCCAGGGTATGTGTCCAAGGAGTTCCTAGAATTAGTCCAGCAGTGGGGAGTGGAGCATAAAACTGGCATCCCTCACTCCCCCACAGGTCAAGCTGTGATCGAGCGTGCACACCAGACACTCAAACAGGTTCTGGCTAGGCAGAACTCCTCGGCTTCGTGGATGACACCACAGCAGAAGCTCTGCAAAGCCATGTTCACCATCAATTTTCTGAACTGTTCATTTGAAAACATGAGTCCACCTGTGGTACGTCATTTTAATAGTGGTAATCAGTTTAAATTGTCTCAGCGTCCACTGCTTTTGATTAGGGATCCAGAAACTTGGGAAACCAGAGGTCCCTATGAGCTGGTGACCTGGGGTCGTGGCTATGCATGTGTGGCTACTCCCTCAGGCCCTCGGTGGATTCCCCAGAAGTGGGTGAAACCTTTTGTCCCCAAAAATCCAGCTCCAGCAGAAGGGGATGAGAAGCAAGTGACTGATGCTTCGAAGAGAAGACACCGCCGGATGGAAGAGAAAGAACCTCCCTAGAGGTGGATTCCTTCTGGCAGAAACAGGAACCTTTTTAACATGTTTTAAAAATGTTTATTTTTCCCTTCTAGAGAAAACCTACCTCCCACTCAACCCTATGATGAACCCCATCCAAGTTGTCATCCTGCTAATGCTGAACAGTCTGGCAGCTGCATGGATCATCCCTCAACCACGTCAGAACGTCTGGGTAACCCTGGCACAGACACTTCAGCAGGAAAACATATGTTTGTCCACTGCAGCAGCTAAGAATCCTATGTCTACCTGTCTGGTAGGAATTCCTTTGCAGGCTGGAGAATTTCCAGCAGGCTTGGACAAATACAAGTCCAACGAAATTCCAGAGGCACACACCCCACAACCACACAAAGATCATAAAAAGCAAGGTGTGTTCGCCATGAACCCCTTAGCGGAATGGGTGCAG
This sequence comes from Prinia subflava, assembly GCF_021018805.1. Lineage (NCBI taxonomy): Eukaryota > Metazoa > Chordata > Aves > Passeriformes > Cisticolidae > Prinia > Prinia subflava. Next base: position 1,000,453 of record NW_026960612.1, read on the forward strand.
GGTTTGCCCAGGGTAGCTCATGAACCCCAGGAGTTGGAACTATTGGGTTCCTCCCCTGCCACATACTGCATCCAGTTCTCTATCATCCCAATACCCCCTAACACTGACGAGTACCACCTTATAAGGCAGTTCCAGGGAGAATTTACTGCAAAGAGGTGGTGCCATAATATAAGCCACATTGCACCAGACAACCCATCTCACTCCAAACCCAGAAGCCTCCCTAGAGGGTTGTTCTTGGTTTGTGGGGATCGGGCATGGGCAGGAATTCCATCTTGGCTTTTAAGAGGGCCATGTACCATAGGGCGATTGTCCGTGTTGACACCCAACCAAACTTTAATTCATGAATGGACACACAAAAACAAATCGGCTGACAAAATTCAAAAAAGGAGTGCTGACAATTTGGACCCAAATTGTAATTCAGACATTTTTCATTGGGCAAAATCAAAAAGAGTTGCTGTATCCCTGTTTCTTCCGTGGGTAGCAGCAGCCAAAGCTCTAGGTGAATTGGGCCACCTAGAGTGCTGGGTGGTCAAGCAAGCTAATTTAACATCCATCGCCATCAGCTCCCTCCTAGAAGACGAGGAGATTACCAGACAGGCCACCATCCAGAACCGTGCCGCTATCGATTATCTTTTGCTATTGCATGGACATGAATGCCAGGAATTTGAAGGACTCTGTTGCATGAATCTGTCCTCAAAGGCTCCAAACATCCATGCTGCCCTCCGAAGCATGAACAACATGATCGGACAAGTGAAGCAAGAATCAGAAGATTGGATCAAGGAACTGTTCAAGGGCTGGGGATTCACTGGGTGGTGGACTTCTGTAGTCAAAACAATTTTGTTACTTTTTGTTATCCTTTTCCTTGTAACCATAGCATTCGGGATCCTACGCTGTTTGATTTTCAAGGCTATTAATGGCCTCATATCTTCTACCTCAGAAGTCAACCATATAGAGTTGGCAAATCTAAAGCGATCTGATTTCCCTAGCAACCATAAGTGGTGGGAAAACCCACACTCCGTGTCAAACAGAATTTGAGAATTTCTCTCTGTATCTTTTTAAACAAAAAAAGGAGGAGATGTTACATTCCCCTGGGGAAATGGTTTCTTCCCCCTCAGGGACCCCTGGAACTCCTGTCATGTAGTCTGACCCTTCCTTCCCCTTCTGACCCCATTGGCTGTGTGCCAGCTTGCCCCTCCCTCAGAAACCCTGGGAAAAGACCCCTGTCCCCCGGGATCGTCCTCTCTCCTGGGACACCAACCTGGAATAAAGATCTGCAGAAAAGGGTGAGAGCCTCTTTTGAATCCTTATCCTGTCTCTCTTGATATAATCCTCCTAGGCCTGAGAAGGACTGAGCTAGCTTAGACCCTTGAGGGGAATAAGGAGGGTAATTTATCAGCTTTTAGCGTCCATTGTCTCGAAAAGAGGCGAAAATATCAAAGACTCTGATATAAATCGGGTAACCCTATGGGTTCGGGAAGAACGAAAGTGAAAGCAGCCATCATTTCTTTGCAGAGAAGCAGGACGGAAAGAGAAAGGCAGATTGCTATGGGACGTTGTAGTTTTACCAGCAAAAAGAGCAAAGATACGTTCAGAGTTAAGTGTAATTTGGAAGAAAGCAATAAATACCTTGCAAACATTCGCTGTAAAGAGCAAAGCCGTAATTTTAGCCGGAGAAAAACAAACTCCCTGTCCCTCTGTTTCTCTCTCCAAGATATAGAAACAAAAGAAAACATCTAAGGTAGTAGCTAGGCGCTTCAGCAGAAATTCCATGCATTCCACGCATTCCGAGGGTGAGAATGCAGCTCCGCTTTGCCCCTCCCTTTGTTCGTCTCTGGCCGGCTGTGCAGGGAGAGGGCAGGAAATGCTCTCTCCAGCTCTCCGGCAGAATGAAGACAACCAGGAAATGGCTCAGCTGCCAGACCCGGGAGGGGGCGCGAAAGACGAGAAGGCAGGCGGGGCCGAAGGCAGAACAAGGAGGACACAAGTGACACAGCAAGGAGGCGGACTTAGAGGCGGTGCCACCGGCGGAGCGGAGCCAAACCCCTCCCTACCGGAATGGGAGCTGACGTCAGCTGCCCACATGACAAAAACAAAAACAGAAGACATGGCGGCGCCCATTGCCCGGATCGGACAATGCAAGTTCTATTCAGTCCGAGATCCCTGCGCCCCCGCTTTTTTCAGTGAGTGCAGAGCCTTTCAGTTTCGTCTTTGAAGATAAGCAAGCATCGTAACTCGACCCTATGTCATGCTATTACCCAGGAAGCTGTCAGGATTGTTAAACAGAGACAGTGAAAACATACAACAAGTGAATATTGCAAGAACACACCAGAAAAGGAAGGAAAAATAGTCATCTGTACCTCTGCTGTGAAGAAATCCATTATTGTGTGAGAAATGCAACGTGAAAAAAAAGATATATCCTATTATGAAAAAGATAAAGTAAAAAAAAGTGAAATGGAGATGAGTTTTTAGCTAGTTATTACCTCTGTGTAAGGATGAGTTGTTTCTACATTTTGATGTTGTTAAAATTAATTTTTGTGTGAATTAATTTGAGTTAGTTAATTATTGTTAAACATATAATTTTAAAGCTTGTTTTTAGGATTTGGGCCCTGATAAGTTTAAGTTAAGTCTATATTTAAATGTTAAGGAGTTTAATTAATAATGAATTTTTAGTGAGTTACTACACATATAGAGTTTATAAGGTTAATGAGAGTTGTAGATTTTTGTTGAGACTTACTTATGTTAGATTTAAGAGTTAGTTGATTTAAAGAGTGCTTTATAATTTGTAAAAGGTATAGTTGTTTAACTTGTAAAGTTTAGTTAGAAAAAAGAAAAAAAAAGGAAAGAGAAAGGAAAGAAAAAAGGAAAGAAAAAAAAAGGGAGAAAAAGGAAACTAGATTTAAAATTACATGGAAAATAGTTATTAGTGCCCTGCTAGCTACATTTGAGTAAGTGGTGCTGAGAGGGCTCTAGCTGACATCTCCAGCTGGAGTGGTCCCTTGCTTTACTGCTAGGTCTTCTAGTAGTTGTTTTTGAGAATGATTTTCAAAGCTGAACAAAGCCTCATCTCAGAACTCTCAGCGCTGTTGTCCTGCCTAGGGAGGTGGGTGCAGCTGGCTGAAGCCAGCCCCTAGCACATCTGTTTGTGCAGAGAGGCTGTGCTACTGCTCTTGGGTTTGGTCTTCTGTGCTGGGGGAGAGAGATGAGGGAAGGCTGTCTTGCACATTAGGTTCTATTGCTTTTTCACTCCTGAAGTGGGACAGTGAATGGCCTGAGAGAATCTGTTTTTATGACCCCTCCTTGGCAGGTTGAGGCAGTGACCAGTAGGTCATTTCTCAAGGAGTTTGTGCTGGCTTAGTCCCAGGAGAGCATGTCCTGTGCTGCAGCTATGGGGATGCACAGTAGTGTGCCTCAGGGGATGAGTTTCAGAGCCTGAGGACTGTGGTGGTATGTTTTGTTCAGTGATGGCACTAGGGAGAGAGTTGAGAGCCGTGATATCCCCATGCCTGACAGAATGGGACAAGGGTAAGGGGCTTTAGCCAGTGAGACTTTTCAGTCAGTGTGAATTTTGAGAGGATCAAGATAAGTTATAATAGAGGTAACTTGAATTCAGAGCCATGACGGCCCAGTCTTCTGCCTAGCAAAGTCATGTGGCACAAGTTCTTTCAAGCTGAGTGACCTTCTCCCAGGTTCTCCAAATAACAAATCTTCCCAGCTTCAACCACAGCTAGTGAGTTGAGAATAATGTTTCCTGAAACAGCTAAGTAATCTACAGGCTGAAATTGTACTTGTAAAGTCCATGTTTGTCGTTTGTCAGCACACATAAGAGCTTTTGGAAACATGATTCACAGCATTTTGAACTACTCGACATTCAAGAGGCAGTTAGCAGAGCCAGCAAACTTCCTGGGCAGGAGGATGCCAGGGCAGCAGAAATTCACTGATAATCCTGCCAGCAGTAGCAGTGGAGCCAAGAAATTTTTGAGAAAGGTCTTAGGGCAATGAGTAAATAAACAGTTTTGCCCAGTGAAAACAAGTTTGACATTATAACTGTGCTTGGAAAAAAAAAAGGAAAAAAAAAAAAAAAAAAGCGAGAAAGAGGGAAGAAACAGGTTTAACTGAGATGATAATAACAGAACATTGATAAAGAAGATTTAAAATGATGCAAATTGTTAGATCCTTAATTGTATTGTTAGTTGTGAGTTGTCCTAGTGTATGAGAGTTTTAAAAGATAAGAGTTTTAAAATATAATTCGATGACATGTTAAGTATATAAATTAGTAGCATTTGTAAGTTGATATTCAAGTTTTTATGTTGTGTTGTCTATGGGGTTTTCTGACAAGCATTTGTCATTTTAAATGATTTTATTTATTTTTTTTAGCCATTTAAGTATTTCATAAATGTTGTTAACAGATATGGTTGTATTATTAGGTGCAAGTCAGAATTTTTTCTTAAGTGTCATGTTAAGTATATAGTTTGTCTCTTTTGTAATTAATCTTGTATGGTTTATGCAATGGTTTAGCATGTCCTTTTGAAGCTTCATTTGATTCTTTTAACTGTGCTATACATTTCGCTTGCAATGAGATCTTGGGCTTGCTTTGGTACCTTTAAGTGTTTTTCAGAAGGTCTTGGAGAGAGATACCTGAAGCAACATTGATGATTTTTCCATCAGGTGTTGATCCTGTGATTGTTCCAATTGGTACTCAACTGTTTTCGAGAAAAGTTCCAGACAGGACGAGTTCCCGAGTGATCTGACCGATTTTTCATCTTAAATTTTAAGTGTCTCTTTTATGTAATGATATTATGACAGTTTGTTGTATTTTAGGCATTCTGTGTTTATTGTTTTTAGAGATTGTTTTTAAAGAATATACTAAAAAACATCACTCCAACTTAAAGTTTGAGTTCTGGCCAAACTCTGATTTTAAATTGGACAGATGTTGTTTGTTAACGAAGCCCAGAGGTTTCTGCTCCAAAAATAATATGCAAGTTATCTTAACTTGATAATCTGATCCGATCAGAATGACAGCTGAATCAGCTTGGGGTGGAAACCTGTTATCTTGCCCAGGAAAGATATCAGGACTTTCACTAAAGAAAAGCATTTCAGCAGTGTGCAGTCTCTGGGGTGATAGCAGAAATGATTTGATAATCACATTTCCTCTTTCATTAGTATGCAAAACCTTCTATTCTATTCCTTGCCTTTGAAAATGCTAATTCACATACCAGGTCTGTTTTAGTTTCTTTTCTGCAAGCTATAGACTCAATGAGATACTAACGAAAGTTGAACCAGATAAGAAGACAGCAACAAAGACGCATCATTGCAGCTGCATTGACAGAAGTAACCCGGACTACCCAGTGACAGCAGAGAAGTCTGCAGCTGTGATACATCATCAGGCAACGCAGAAGAAGAAGAGACAGAAGATGATTTGAAACTTTAATTTAGAACCTGTGTATGAATGAAGAGCAAGGACTGAATATAATGTGCTTTCATCTTTTACTTTTAGCAGCTTAGGGTTTTTCTTGGGTAACTCAAGTAGTGCTTTGCTTATAATAGTGTATGTTAAGGCAGCCAACCGTGACGCAGACCCAGTTTGGATAGCTCTAAAGAGAAAAAGGGGGAATTTGTAGTAGGAACAGGATAACTTAGATCATAAGGCAGAGCTATCCACAGCTGGGCCTCAGACCAGGCCTCAGGCCAGGGCCTACTAGGCCTAGTATGTCCAGCATACGTAGTACCAGATAAGGTTATCTGGTACTGGGAATGTGTTAAGGTAGGGGTGCTACTAGCATGGAACAGTTACTGGGAAGACACGGTAGCTACCTTAAACTGCAATAGCTTACATACTTCTGTATGTCCACTGCCTATCACAGTGCACCTGCTAACTGTAAACTATTCACTCTGTATAAAACCCGACATCTCACGGAATAAAGGAGGAGTACGTGCTTGGAACCATATTGGTGTGGACGCATGTCATTCTAGCCCCCGATCTACCAGGGCTCCGCCTTTACATTGTCACCAGAGCAACACATACACTAAGTTTTTGACACTACTGTGCCACACAAGGGAAAAATAGCATTGAAATTTGCATACAGAAGACAAAATTAACTGTACTGTAATTGGTTTAAAAAAAAACCAGCTGAAAACCCTGGGATTCAGAATATTCTTAGGGCATCATTTTGCTTTATTACTAACAGAGAAAATAAACAGATATTTGTCACCCCATCTTGTCCACTTTCTTCTCCATGCTGCACACTCTCACTGTATCTTCCCTCCTATCTGATGCACACCTGACACCTGAGAAGCTTATTTCAAAAGACAAAGCAGCAGAAAGCTAATCTTACCATTATAATAAATAGTAATATCTTTCTTTGTATTTACCAACCTGAGCCACTATGTTCCAGAATCAGAGAAACCTCAGTACCAGGGGAGCCTTCAAGTGGCAGCTAAAGTTAGAACAGGTAGTTGCACTGTGAACCAAATCATGCTGATATGAAGCTACATTTGTCTAAAAGCTACATTTATCTAAAATCACATCTAAACACTGCCCTATTAGAGCAATATGAATTTAATTTGAATTTAATTATAAACTTTTTTTTTTAATGTGGGCAGGGGTAAGTGGCTGCTATTGCTGAAAATTTTCATAAAATGAAAATACGACTTAGTGATCAGAGTCATAATAATCCATGCACTTCTTTTTTTTATTGTAAGCTGCAACCCTGAAGGGTACGATTTCCAGTGCTCGGAGGCCTGGAGCCATTGTCAGCACTTTGGCACCATGGGTTGGTTCATACAAATCTTTCCCAGTGTCAGGGTGTGGCATCCCTGCTGGATCTCTCCCTACAATGTAGAAGTTAGCTCCTGCAACCATCCGTGATCTGCAGTGCCACTGAACCTACAACAGAGACAGGAAAAACAATTAACAGAAGAAAATGCTCCAAAACTACAGCTCCCAAAATAGGCATGCACTCTGTAACTACCATGTTTTCCTTAATCAGATGTGATTTTTACTATGGAGCCACAACATAATAAAGAACTAGTTAAGTTGATCACCATCAAACTTACAGCTAAAACATACTACCCCCATTTTATTTGCACAGTAGGTACTCAGAAAGTTACTTCAGCACTCTCTACACATTCAGACCAAAAAACCACCCATGTTCAGCATTTTCAACTTGTACATGTGGCAAGGATGTTGTTCAAGGCAGAACTAACACTTTGCATGAACATTAAAACCCTAAAGACACATAAACTAGGTACACACTGCATATGAATGCTTGTAATAGATTTATTTTCCTAAGAAGGTGAATTTATTGCATTTTGATACATCTTTGCTTTACAGAACTGTTTCTTTTCTTCCAAGGCACTTATCAGGAATGTTAAAAATACAAAAAATGCTAAATTGATATTTATTAAACTTGTTCATTAGGATTTTACAGACTGGAAGGACACATCCACCCGGTAGATAACCATGTTACCAGCTGCTTGTTCTTCTGTAAAGCGCTTGTGCTACAGAAACAGATCTAATACCAATGACTTTTAAATAACCTATGGAAAATTACTAAAGAAAGAATCTCTTTTATTACTTGAACAAACATTACTGTCAGGCTGTACTCTGAGGTCACTGGAAATGCCATATAGGTAAGGAGAAAAATTTTATCCTGTTCAGAATAAGGAATGTGGATTTTGGTTCCTCCTCACACATACAAGAATGAGGTAGATTTCTGCTAATTCTCACAAAAGGCCTATGGAGAACAGCAGAAGATTCCCCACATTACCTCACTCACATGCCTCAGCTAGATCTTGACTGCAGTTTTTTTCTCTGGACTGAAAGGCAATGAAAGCTCTGTTTGACCAGTCAACTGGCCAGCGGAAAATAAGTGGCATCTGCCTAATTTAACTTTACTAGCAAGATCTATCTATCAAAAAAGCTACCCGAGAGTCAATCTCAGAGCCTGGTCAGAACTTAAACTTCTTGTGATTCAATGTGGAGGTGAGCAAGGAGGGGAAAAAAAAAGGAAAAAGAAAAAGAAAAAGAAAAAGAAAAAGAAAAAGAAAAAGAAAAAGAAAAAGAAAAAGAAAAAGAAAAAGAAAAAGAAAAAGAAAAAGAAAAAGAAAAAGAAAAAGAAAAAGAAAAAGAAAAAGAAAAAAAAATTAATGAGATGGAGAATCAATATCCCCTAGAGGAACTGTCCACAACTGAGAACATTTATTCTTTCTGCTGCCTCCCACAAACCTCTAGGGACTCCAACCTAAGACCTGGCTCCTAAATAAAGTGTTCCAAAGAATTATTTCATACAAAAGCCTTGAAACAATTCTCTCTGAATTAAGTCTGCCAGAAAATAGGCAGACTACTTTTTTCTTAATATGTCAATACCTCTCCAACATACAAACTTTTGCTTAACAACCATAAAACTTAAGTATTTTAACATTCAGGTCAATCACTCGATATGTTAACAGATTTTATAATTCCTTCTGAAAAAGACCATAAAAAAAGGAGGAAGGAATAAATTATCATATCCTTGTAACTGTAAAGAAAAGAACCTATAAACTGAGTATTTTCTCCCACCATTTCCAGCAAAATCCCCCAATATAGAAGTTTCTTCAGAAGGCAATGCTTTGGTTGGTGGCAGAGACTTGATAATCTGCTTTCCCAAGTAAAATTAGTCTCCTCTCTTCCTCCATTAAAACAACACAACACACAAACATCAGACAAAGTACAAAATATTTTAGTGCACTATCAAGTTTTTTTTTACTTTAAACTCTTGATATATTTACCTCAGTTGGTCCTGCATATATCATGGGGGAAGGGAATATAGCTACCACTGTTGTTTCTGGATTCAGGATTCCCTCCTCCAGTACTGCAGCATGCTGCTTCATGCGCCACATAAGAGGAACATCATCCTCCTTTGTCCAGCCTCCAAGGGGGTGCAAGAGTAAAACTGGGCGCCGGTAGCCACGTTCCAGAAGCTGCTTATGAGTATCCTGCATTAAGAGAGCGTGCCCATTGTGCACCAGGTTGCGTAACTGGAATGCAAAGACAGCATCTATGGAGAAAAAAAACCAAGACAAAAGATATAAGGAAAGCAAGTTATTTTATCAGGAGTTGTACAGCCACAGAAAAATCCTCAGTACATGCTCTCCTCTGAGCTCTATTAAAGAAGTATAATAGCAGTACTCACAGGTCATTAAAGAATTATCAATTATTACAAAATCACTGTACTTAATAAGAAAAACTAATAAAAAACAACCATACAAAAAAATCAGCTTCCTTAACTTCTGAATTTTCTGCAGAATTACTCTGGTTTCTCCAAGAGCTATAATCTTCTATTTGGAATTTTCATTGCATAAGGGTATTATATTCTAAGAGGAAATCAAACTATGTTACTCATCCTAAAGGCAACATATATCATCAAGAGAACAAATGGACCTGTTTAGAACAAAACTAGTAAAAGGGGATTTAATGTTCCTTACTAAGTTTCCTTCACCTTAGTTTAGTAGATTTTAAGTGTAGTAAGAACAAAGCAAGACTAACTGCTATTCCAGAGTATTACAAACTCATCAATGAAAAACCCTGCCACAACCAGGATTTCTCTCTCCTGCAAATTCAGATGAACTAAAGTACCCCGCAAGACAGTAAAATCACGGTATTTGAGAGATTTTCCAATATGGAACCAATGAAACCTAGAGAATATGGTTTTTTCAGATCTCAAATATGTGTTTGTTTAGGGGTTAGACAAAAGACTGATATCCCAGACCTATAGCTCCTGGACATACCACACAGAACAACAACAGGAGCTCAGGACCAGTTGTGGTTTGCATTCTCGATGTTAATCTCCCTCATCACATTTTCTAGTGGAGCTGCCTGCCAGTCACTTCCACAGTGAAAGCAGCATGTTTGTTCTCTGCTTTATGACATTCCACAGCCTCTTACTTATCTACCTAACACAACTACTTTTGTGAAAAAAACTTTTATTTCTTGTGCAGAAAAGAAACTTGGCACCAGCCTATCTGCACTACTTTCATAAGCCTTGTTCCCCAGAAGCAGCATGGAACAGACTTTATAATAGCAGAGCATGAAAGCTCAGCATTCGACCATACCTCTGTAGTTTTGGTCAAACATGATCTTTAAATCACATCTTACCACATTTCATATTACCTTTTCTTGCATTACTGACATGCCTACAGTGCATGGAAAGATAAAGTTCAGAACCTCAGGTATTACCAGCTTCTGTTATGTACTTAGGCAATGCAATGACTGAGATAATAAAAATTATTACTATTAAAAGCAAAGAGTGCCACCTACCAGAGCATTCAAAATTTTCATCCTTGAAACAATGTCAGCCTCAGTGGTGGCAGCAGACATTTGGATAAGCCTCTGCAGGAAGAAAGAAAGCAAAAAAGTTTTACTCACCAGCATTCATTTCCTTGAATTTCTGCCTTAGTTCAGCTGGAGTGAGGCGGTATTGATCAAGTCCATCATTCCAATAAATACGATCAAGGACCTGTAGATCTCCACCTACAAGCCAGTTCCCTTGCTCCATAACCATCTAAGGAAAGAAAGAAAAGTCCATGTCAGGATTAGTTATCACCTTCTCCTGAGTATCTAGAGCACTGCAATGGGGACACATCTTTACCAAGGATTGTGTTCCAGGTTAATTTTATTTGACAGTAGTAAGTCAAGCATCAGTGTTGAAAAAATGAAAAAAAATTCACTGGAGCATAGTCCAGACATTATACCATGATGCAGAAGAGACACACAAATCTTCAGTAAGCAAATGCCTTTCCATCAAAATTGAGATAATATATAGAAATGCAAATAGCCAATATTCTTAACCAACACTGCATGACAAACAAAGATAGTGTCTGGAAAGATCTGTTTATTACAATTTGTTTAGCATATATTAGCATACATTTTTATTAGTACATATTTTCAAAATTAATTACAATATAGCCCTACAATGAAGTTGCACACTTCATAGTTACTGGTCAAAGCAAATGCTGTTGCAGTATCACACTGTAGTTTATAAGATTCTCGTCAGGAATAAAGTAGCAAACAAAACAATTCTGATTGATTACTCACTCACTTTAATCTACATATAAAATCAGAATCTTTGAGGTAGAACAGCTTTTGGAAGAACTTATTTCATGGTAGCAGTTTACCCAAGTAACAGATGTCAGACAGTCACTACACTTCTTTTTATATCTTTAAATATCACCTCACATGTTATCAAAAAATAATTATGGCAAACTGCTTAACATACTCTACAAAGAGCAATAGACATTACTCAGAAATTTTTAATTTCTAAGAATGCATTTTCTTTTGAAGATGAAATCACAAACTTTCAAGCTTCATACACATTTCTGATAACTTTTTTAGCCTTATGCAATTTAGAAATGACAATAAATCTTGATGTAACAGAAGATACTATATATTAAACCCAAAAGCCAAGATGCAAAAATTAGGTGTGAATTTCTCGATTTGTTTTTCCTTTGACCTGCTGTAATTAAATGATGCCACAGTAACCATTCCCTTTGTTAGCATAGGAAAACATATAACCACACGAAGGCGATCATATGTGGTTCTTTATTCAAGCGCGCGGGACACAGGGGTGATGATACATCCAAATCTGATGTCTAAAGAATACAGAGTCGATTCGTGATTTTTATAGTTTAAATTATACACATGTTAACTAACCCCCACCCCTAGATACTGATTATCCTATTCCTTAGTTACTATCTTAAATCATACCTACGCTTCTACCCTGATCCACACTTGATTTGGTTAAAACAATGCTTCTCAATTATCCCCTGAGTTGCAGTCACACTTGATTCGGTCATTACAATAGCATGGAGCTGTTTGCCGAAGCTGACGCTTGTTCCGAGCTGAGCTGCATCCTGTTCCAGTTGTACGTTCTCTACTTTCCTCCCCCCACACATACCTCAACTTAACCCAGAAATTATATTTTTTTTAACCCTCCACCAACATTCTCCTCTTTGAAAGTATTTTCACTCTAATATACTAAGTGTAAATGCTTTCACTTAATACAGTCTATTAGGCTTCAGAGTTCATACTGGATGTTCATCTTCAAATCCTCTGTTGTCATAGGCTTTGTCCGGGATGTTGTTGCAGATTGAAGGTGCTGGGTTCCGTGCAAATGCCTTCATTATGGTCCTGTTCCAAGATGCCTTTTTCTGTCTCTCTCTCTTCAGGATTCTGTAAACTAACCAAATTACTAAAAATATAATTAGTAAAATTATCAGATTTTCAAGGATAGACTTTATCCATGAACTCACATTCCATCCTAATCCTTCAAAGATTTTACCCAACCAGCTAGTAGCTAAATCCTTTTGTTCCTTTTGTGCCTCATGCTCTATTTGTTTTAACTGACTGATGTCATGTTCTACATCTGCAGTTACATTTGGGATGTGGATGCAGCAATGGTCGATTTGTAGTTGACCTTTCTGTATCTCATATCCCAAAGTAACAGCAATCCCTACTGGTGACATTAGTATCCATGAAATTAACATTACTCACAGGAAGAGCATGAGCACAGTTACCAATACTATTTGAACAGTTACAGACGTTTCAGCCTCAGCTTTGTTGGTCTAAAAGTTTTTACAGCCCACGACTGGACTTTACGAGGGACCTTCTTCACACGCGTGTAGTGTATCCAGGGTTCCACTCTAGCCACTTTGACTGCTGTAAAGGTGGTTAGCAGTACCTGATGGGGACTAGTCTATTTCTCTTTTAGTGGTTCTTCGTTCCAGGTTTTGATGTATACCTCATCTCCTGGTTCGATATTGTGGACTGGATTCTCCAGGGCCAGTGGTCTGTTCTACACGAGAACACTTCGAAGCCGAGCTAGAGTTTTCTCGAGGGACAGAACATAATTATACACATCTTGTTTCTCTGTGACATGAACATTTGGATTGGGGTTAGGAGATTCATATGGTTTCTCATACAATATTTTATAAGGACTAACTGACATCCCACTCCTAGGTTTTATCCGAACCCTCAGCAATGCGATCGGCAAAGCCTGTGGCCACTGCAGTTTGGCTTCCTGGCATATTTTACTGATCTGCTTCTTCAGTGTCTGGTTCATTCTTTCTACTTGCCTACTTGACTGGGGTCTCTATGGTGTGTGGAGGTCCCAAGATATTCTCAATAACTTGCTTACCCCTTGTACTACCGTGGCTATGAAGTGTGGGCCTCTGTCTGATATCTCTAGGGGCACCCTAAACTTGGGAATGATCTCCTGTAATAACTACTTAACTGTTTCCTTTGCTTGGTTTGTGCGACAGGGAAGGGCTTCTGGCCATCCAGAAAACGTGTCAACCCCTACTAACAGGTATTTGTATCCCCGAGTTTTTGGCAGTTCTGCAAAATCTACTTGCCAATAGTCTCTTGGTTCTATTCCTATCCGAATTCTGCCTAACTGTGCCTTTCGTCTAGCTATGGGATTGTTTTCCAGACAGATTTCACATTTAGACATTACTGACTTGGCCATTGTTTGCATCTGTACTGAGATTAGGTATTGTCTTAACTACTTTACCAACGCTTCTGCACCTCAGTGACACTCATTATGTTTTACCTGTAAAATTTTTCTCATTACCAAAGGAGGTACCACTATTTGCCCTTGTGCGGTTACATACCACCCTTCTGCGTTCTTCTGTGCCTTCAGCAGTTGTGCTAGTCTGTCATCTTCGATTGTATAGTTTGGCTTCGGAGGCAAATTAAATTGAGAGATATTAAGTCTTGATGGTATCAATGCCATTGTTTTCTGCACCTCTCGCGCTACCTGACGGGCTGCTCAATCTGCTTTTAGATTTCTTTTACAAATTTTGGAGTTGCCTGATTGATGTGCCTTGCAGTGCATGATTGCTACTGGTTCAGGTTTTTGTACTGCATCTATCAATTGTAGGACTGCATCTTGATGTTTAATATTTGTCCCTTGGGAGGACAGCAGTCCTCTTTCTTTCTATAAAGCTCCGTGTACATGCACTACTCTGAAAGCATATTTGGAGTCAGTCTAAATATTCACTGTCTTCACTCAGCTTGAGTGCTCTGGTTAATGCGATTAGTTCTGCCCTTTGTGCAGACGTGTTAGGTGGTAGTGATTTTGCTTCTATTACTACATCAATTGTAGTTACCGCATATCCCGCGTATCTGGCTCCGTTCTCCATGAAGCTGTTTCTATCTGTAAAGAGTTCTCACTCTGGTTGCTCTAGGGGGACATCCTTCAGATCTGTTCTTGCTGAATAAGTGTGCTCGATGACTTCTAGACAGTCATGCTCTAATGGACTTTCCTCAGCTGTGGCACTTAGAAATAGAGCTGGATTCAAGAGGTTAGTTGTTTTTAGTGCAACGTCATCCTGCTCAGTCAGGGTTACCTGAAACTTCATCATCCGGCTTGGAGAGAGCTAATGGCCCCCCTTTTGTTCTAGGACTGTAGTTACCATGTGTGGCACATAGACATCTATGCGTCTTCTCATTGTGAGCTTCCTGGCTTCCTGTATCAGCAGCACGGTAGCTGCCACTGCCCGCAGACATGAAGGCCATCTAGTACTTACGTTGTCGAGTTGTTTGGAAAAGTAACCTACTGGCCTTTTCCAGCTTCCCAGTCGTTGGGTCAGGACTCCCAGTGCCAGTCGCTGCTTTTCATGCACGTACAGCTGAAAGTCTTTAGACAGATCAGGTAACCCCAAAGCAGGAGCAGTTGTCAGTGCTTCCTTTAACTTCTGGAAGGCCTCTTTCTGTGGTTTGCCCCAGGTGAACGGCTGCGTCTTCTGAGCTTCGTACAAGGGTTTTGCAATTAGTCCATAGTCCATGATCCACAGGCGACACCACCCAGTCATTCTAAGGAAGATCCGCAGCTCGTGTAGATTCTGGGGCTCTGGAATAGCACAGATAGCTTGAATACGATTAGTACCCAGTTTTCTCTGCTCTTGTGAGATTTTACATCTCAGGTAAATCACAGTCTGTTGGGCAATTTGTGCTTTTTCTCTGGATACCTTATACCCTCCCATTCCTAATGAATTTAAGATCTCAGTGGTTACTTTTATGCAGGTCATTTCTTCCTCTGTTGCAATCAAAATGTCATCTACATACTGGAGTAATAAATATTGGTCTCTTGGTACTTGCCCTTCTCTGGTCTAGATTTCCAGTTCTTTTGCCAGTTGACTTCCAAAGAGAGTGGGGGACCTCTTGTACCCCATTGGTAATCGAGTCCAGGTGAGCTGAGGTTTTTTTCTACTTTCTGGATGTTCCCACTCAAAGGCAAATAGTTTCCTACTTTCTTGGTCAAGGGGTATACAGAAGAAAGCATCTTTTAAGTCAATTACAGTAAACCATTTATATATCTCTTTTACGGATGCTAACAATGTATAGAGATTGGCAACTACTGGATGAATGTCTTTTGTTATTTCATTTATACTTCTTAAATCTTGTACAAGTCTATACTTACCATTGGGTTTCTTCACTGGGAAAATTGGGGTGTTGTATTCTGATTTACATTCTTCTAGAATTCGATATTTTAAAAATTTATCAATGGTCTTTGTTATTCCCTGTCGTGCTTCTGGTTTTATAGGGTATTGTTTGATTCGTACAGCCTTTGCTCCTTCTTTTAACTCTACATGTACCGGTTGTGCCAATTTAGATTTTCCAGGTACATCTGTTTCCCAGACAGAGGGAATTACTGCATCTTCTATTTCTTTAGGAATATTAGAAATTGGTTTTTCTTTTATCATCAAAATCTTTCCTGTCTTAGACTCTGGAATTTTCATTACGAGTTCACCATTCTCAAAAGTAATTACTGCCTCCAGTGCTGCTAGTAGATCGCGCCCTAAGAGTGGAGTTGGGCAGTCTGGCATGTATAAGAATTCATGGGTCAAGATCTTATCTTCAAAGCTCAATTCTAGGGGTTGCAAGAATGGCCGTACCTCCTCCTTCCCTGTGGCTCCAATGACTGCTGCTGACTTGTTCTCGATTTTCCCTTCAAGATAATTTAGTACAGAATGTGTGGCCCCCGTGTCAATGAGAAAATCTACGTCTTTTCTTTCTAAATGCAAAGTCACCATGGGCTCCCTTGATCCTGGCTCTCTCTCATGTAAAACCATGACCCTGGCTACACCATCCAGCTGATGCTCACTACTTTGATTAAACATACTGTCTAACTGAGGCTGACCATTCTGGCTAAACCGGTTTGGACACTCCTTTTTCCAGGGTCCTTCCATCCGACAATATGCACACTGATTCAGACCTAATCTACCATGACTAGAACCTCTGCCAAAGCTACCTCTATTAACGCCACAACCACCTCTACCACGTCCCCGCCCTTGTCTCTGTAAAACTGCCAAAAGGCTTTGCCCCTGTTTCTTGACAATTTCTCTGTCCCTGTTATTATAAACTTTCTAGGCAACCTCTAGGAGTTTATCTAAGTTTCTTAACTCTTCACCTTCCAGTTTCTGTAGCTTTTTCCTAATATCTTCCTGTGCCTGACCCAGAAAAATAAAGGCAAGCTGAGTTCTTCTTTGCTCACTGTCTACTTGAAGATCAGTATATCTTCTAGCTGCTTTCTTAAGTCTTTCTAGAAAGGCAGTGGGAGATTCTTTCTTTTCTTGTCGAATTTCATACAACTTAGACTAGTTCATACTCTTAGGTATTGCCTGTTGAACACCAACTGAAATCTACTCCTGATATCTCTTTAGCTTTAACATATCCACTCCAGAGGGGTCATTAGCATTCCACTCTGGGTCTGCAGTGGGAAAATTATAATCCAGTGTCCCTGTCACCAAACTATTTCGTATGTCTTCTCTAGCTCTTTCTCTTGCTGCTCGAAGAACTATATCTCTCTCTGTCTCATCCATCAGAGTGTCTAATATGACATGAATATCTTCCTAATCAGGGTTCTGAGTTTTCATTATCATCTTAACCACACGAGCTACCTTAGCTGGGTTTTCTCTATACGTTCCGGCTGATTGTTTCCATATAACTAAATCAGCAGGTGAAAAGGGTATCTTTACAAAGACGGGTCCATTAGTTCCCACCCCTTGCCTTAGTGGTGCAATAATCGTTCTCTTTTGTTTGCCTGATTTTAATATACTTTTTCTTGCCTGAGGCCACTCTAGGGCCAGTTTTCCTCGTGTTCGGTGAGCTACTGGGGCGTCTAGTTCATCTGCTTCACTGTCACTACTTTCCATTTTATCTGTCTTCTTCACATTCCCTCTTTGCTTCCGCCTCACAATCACATCTTGGACAGGTGAATCTGGCGGGGGGGGGGGGGGTACAGGGGGGCAGACAGGCCAGAAGCTGGTGAAGGAGGTGTAGGTGGGAGCGGAGGGTACCCTTGAGCTGGTGTTAGAGGGGGGATAAATCTTTCAGCGGGTGTGGGCGGGGGAGCAGGATAGCTTTGAGCAGGTGTATGTGGAGAAGGGGGGGTTCTCTGAGCAGGCGGAGGAGGGGCAGGCACCTGGGCAGGCGGAGGAGGGGCAAGCGGAGGAGCGGCTGGCACAGGCAGAGGAGGATAATTACCTTCAGCAGACAAAGGTGGGGGTGAAACACATTGTGCTGGCGCGAGCGAGGGGGGTGTAAGAGAATCAGGTGGGGTCAGGGTGAGCGGGGTAGAACTTGGTGTTGAGGGGGCCGTGGTGGTTCCGGGAGCCATGGGAGATACCAATAATTCCGATTCCAGTTCATCTCTTTTTTCCCCTAAAATTTCACTTAAAACTGCATGTTCCATACAATGCTTATTTTGGACGCAAGCCAGACACTTATTATTCTCAAGCTTCATTGCTTTCATTTTGTCAAGCCACAAAACCGGTTTCTCAAGCAAGCACAGAAATAAGTCAATATATGGTAATTGTTCTACCCTTCCATCTTGTGTACAAAGCGATCTAAGTTGCATAATAACCTTCACATCAAAAGACCCGTTTTTCGGCCACCTCTGATTTTCAGGCAAAGCGTATTTTGGCCAGTGAACATTACAATATTCAATCAACTTATCTTTTCGTAATTCCTGACCGAAGTTCCCCTCTTTCCAATGTGCCAACAAACAACCCAACGGAGAAGAACTTGGTATAGAGGCATTATTGCTGCCCAAAACCTTTTAACCCTTTTAGTTTCTCTATATTACAGATACATAAAAACCACAGATGCCGAACCTGCAACGCTTTCGCGATGTCTGACCGACGGCTGCCTAGGCAATACCACCAGGAATTCCTTTTGCCCAACCAAGCGTAGCTTTCGCTGCGTCTTAATGGCAGGCCCCCAGACCAGAGAATAAAGAACCTTACCTCTCACCAGGGGTCATTGTGAGCGGCGAGGGTCGCGGCTCCGATGGGCTCCCCGAGAAATCACCCGGTGTTGGCTGGAGCGTGATCGGGTCGTGGGGTCCTGGCTGCGCCCACAAGGTCCCATCTGGGTCGCCAAAAATGTTAGCGTAGGAAAACATATAACCACACGAAGGCGATCATATGCGGTTCTTTATTCAAGCGCGCGGGACACAGGGGTGATGATACACCCAAATCTGATGTCTAAAGAATACAGAGTCGATTCGTGATTTTTATAGTTTAAATTATACACATGTTAACTAACCTCCACCCCTAGATACTGATTATCTTATTCCTTAGTTACTATCTTAAATCATACCTACGCTTCTACCCTGATCCACACTTGATTTGGTTAAAACAATGCTTCTCAATTATCCCCTGAGTTGCAGTCACACTTGATTCGGTCATTACAATAGCATGGAGCTGTTTGCCGAAGCTGACGCTTGTTCCGAGCTGAGCTGCGTCCTGTTCCAGTTGTATGTTCTCTACTTTCCTCCCCCCACACATACCTCAACTTAACCCAGAAATTATATTTTTTTTAACCCTCCACCAACACCTTCCCAAAGAAAATTACAGACTTTGACATCTTACCAAGGTGAAAGAAAGGTATCATAATGATACAAAGATGAGAAAACTCTGCACTACAGAATCTCTCAGGTACCCAAATATTTCTGATTAATTAAGAAGGGCCACCAAATTCATGTGCTGTCATGTTACTACTATACACCCCAGAACAGGCATAAAAACATAAGTTCCTCATCTTCTACATAAGAAGTCATTCAAATTTTGTCTGCGGGAGTTTTTCTTAGAATTTATTAGGTCTGTGTTAAGTTTTCAGTAAAGGGATAATCTTCTGTTCAACATCAGAGAACACAAGGGCTTTGAAAATCTTCTATTAGTCATACAGACACTTTTACAACATTTAAAGGTTTTCCCTTTTCAGGAGCAAGCTCGTAATTTGAAGTTTGTTTGATTTCTCTTGACCTAATTTTATGTCATACATGTAAACAAAAATACCTCAGAGACAAATGGGGAAATAAACATATTTTGGCTCTGCAGAGCTAAGATGCAACATTCACATCAGCTTGCATAAGCCAACACAGCATTGCGATGAGTACATTACAATTAGAACATTTCAGTACGACACACATAAGGCCAAGATAAAACATAATGAACACGATGGGAAATTACTCCCCAGACAGTTAAATGATGAACTCTCCAGGAACAGGGCCTGTTTGAAAAACATCTAAAGCAGGTAGGTCTCATGTGCACCACATGCAGGCAGAAAAGATATTTTCTGTTCTTCACAATGCATATATCCACTGATTAGGGAGCTTTGATGATCCATCTGGTGACACTGAGGGATGTGTTTCCTAGGCACACTGGAGGGCCTCTTCCCTCTTATGTAGCTCAGATTCTACAGTACATTCTAAATTCATTTCATGTGTACATATTGACATTAGATTTTCACACTAAGTACAGACTATTCAACAGCTGCACAGAAAAAATTACCTTTGTTTGTGCTCAGATATTTTAATTAATTTTCAAAGTCGTTTTTTGTCAAAGTACATCAATCACATGCATGCACTTCACTTAATTTGCAGCTCCACAACAATACAGCGAATAGGACTAGATTTTCAACTTTTAAACACACCTTGATAAAGGGATGTTCCTTGCATGTCGTTCCCCACTGCCTAGCACAGCGTTCCTCTTTCCTGTGCTCGTAGAATTCGGGATTACGGAGAATGGCAATGAGTCAACCTTCATACACCAGTGCAATTGCTGTGCATCCATCAAGCCTTTCTTTGTCTTCTTGAGTAGCTGTTAGCACTATAGGCACTGACAGGTTAATAACTCCCCCTGCAGAGGAAAAAAAAAGACCTCTATCCTTAGTAATAGTCATCAATGTTTGTTATGAAAATCTACCTAATTAACAGGTTACTTTTAAGGCTGTAAATGTATTACATGACAGGTAGTTGAAACAGTTATTTTGACAGGGATTAAAAAACTTAGAATGAAGTCATGCTTTCATAACATACATGTGCTATAAAATTGAGCACACACTGAGGTTTGAGAAAGAGTGAACACAGTACTGAAAATAGCAAGTACTTAGAGGTGCAGAAAAATATTTAAACTGCAAGGATGCTACGTTTTGGGAATGTCAAATTAATACCTTTCTTAAGAATCTATATAGAAAGTAGAAATACACAAATAAAATTTTAAAATAGATCATCTAAAATATTAGGCAAGATTGCTATTGGAGTGGATAATTAGTATAAAGGAAATGATATTCTAAGTAGACATGTTTTTGGTCCCTAAGAAAAAAACAATGCAATAAGAGAAAACAAACATACCCAAGTAGTTAAAACACATAATTGAACTATTTCAAAAGGTAATTTTTGTTGTTTACTTAAAACTGTATTCAGATTCAAGCATTTACCTTTCAGAAAAAACTGCAGAGAAACTGCTGAGTCAGGCAAACATTTTACATAGTTTGTTCAGCTGAATGATTACCAGCTACTTTACTTTTAAAACTAAGCCAACATAGTTGAATTTTGGGGTTATTTGCAGTCCTCATTTTTAAGCACCGACTTCACTACCAGATGCTGGAAGTCTTGTTTTTCTTTTCTACAAGAGTGAGATTTGAGAAAACCAGCGGAATAAATATCATAAGTCTTCTACAAAGGCTTGGGTTCTAATAAGCATATGCCTGAGTGCAAAACTTTTGGGTGGCCTCCAGGAGAAAAGTCATGGACCCTTTAAAGTTAATGGAGGTTTTGGCATTTGCCAAGACTCTAAGAAAAGGCAAATTTTGCTATTATTTAAGCAATACATTTTTTATTAGGAAATTAAATTTCTTAAGAAATTAAAAATTATCAAGCTGGATGAAAAGTTTAAGAGAAAAATAGATCCCCCTTCTTTCACAATGCAAAATGTATAATGCATGCTGTGCATCTCCTCCTAAGTTCAGTCTTCGCGACCAGAGTTATTTTCAAAGCAACTAGGTCATAAAATTGAATTTGGCAGCAATCACAGAGTGGTTTGACACTCCAAAATTGAGAATTTAAAAAAACCTTTTAGTTTGAAGACAAGTAAATAAATATTTCAAAGTATGAAGAAATGTCAAACCTGTTGATTATTTTGTCCAAGACCAGTAATAAGTATATATCTTCTACATTTTTCTTCAGCCACTGTACAAATAAGAAACTGAGGCAAGGTAGTGAAGCAAGTCTGTTAAATCACTGATGAACAGAGTGTCAGGATGAGACTTTTGCAGACAACTTTCCCTTTAAAGGGAGACTATCAACACATCTGCACTGATCTCCATAGCTTAGAAGTCAGTCAGTATGAACACTGCTTTTAAAGCCCAAAGTATCAGATGCATTGCAGGTAATAAACCATTTACATCTCTTCAGAATCAAAGCCCTGCAAAATGACTGCTGCTGTAAGACCCAGAACTAACACACCAAGCAAGGAGGAAACTGAGGATGTTGGCTTAACTGTTGCCATTGCTGCAAGTAGCAAAGCATCTTTAAGGCAATCATATTTTTCTTAAAAGATTTACATGTGTAAGTGCTGTAGTAGATCTCTAAAAAGAGGAAATCAGTAACAGGACATCTGTCGGAGTCCAGGACATCCCTCTGGTCACCCTGGAGGGTTTGGAGACTGGACAGGGGGGTCTGGGATCTGTACAAGGGGGTCAGCTAGCCTCAGAGCCCAGGAGGACACTGCTTTTGATCCCTGTCCATGGGAGTGAATGCCCACATTATATGAAGAATCACAAGCTGGGAGAATTCAAAATAAGTAGTAGTTAGCTTATCACAGAGTGTAAATGTAGAATCTAGGATTTTTAGTATATAGGTTTGAAGAGGCAAGATGGAGGAATTGGGGAGTGGTCCTGTCCTCCTTGTTCTTGCTCTCGTCTCCCATTTTCTGATGAGTTGGATCACAAGGATTGCTTTAGAGTAGAAATGACATGTTAACATAGGTAGTAAGTATTGGTAAAATTTTGTAAATAAAAAGTATGTTGTGGATGGTGGTTGGGTCAGGGAGACCGTACATAAGGTCCAGGACCCTCTGATCCACCCCAGTCTGCCACGTGTCCTGCTCTGCTTGGGACGCTTTGCAGAGCTGAGAAAGAACTAAGAGATAATGAAAGAATAAACAACCTTGGAAACACGGATCAGCAGACTCAGCTTGTCTTCTCTGGCTCTGGCACTGGACCTTTCAGGCAAGAAAAGCTTGAAAACCCTACATACCTCAGGGGACAGCAACCCCAAGGTGAATCTCAGGAAAAAGCAACCCTGAGAGACATCTAGAGGAACATAATGATTTTATCCAAGCTCAGGACTGAAAATTGTTTCCATCAATAAGTTGCTATTAATCATTACTGGTATTTTTTGTTCCGTCGGTGTGCTCACAGAGAGCCAACGGGCTCTGTCGCCGCTGGCCCAGACACAGCAACAGAGTGGTAGGGGGTCAGTCTGCGAGCTCGCAAGCAGTACTGACTCCTGTGGGTTCTTTGCCTGGTAGAGGCTTATGCGAGCGATGGAGATTCGACGGGCAGTGGAAAGAAAGGAGGAAACAATTTCAGACGAACAGAGGGTTTATTGCAAACACCTCCTCAGCCCGAAACTGCTCGGGGGGAGAGGGGTGAGGGGGGTTTTTGTCCGAAGGATTCGGAGGGGGGGCAAAGGGGGTGGCCAGCCACTGCCAGCCAACCGGGGCAGGTTGCCAGGGGATACAGATGTAATAGAACATCACTTGGACTAATCAGGGGAAAAATAGGAGGGATTTACAAAGGCGGGAGAAATGACAGGCAGCTAACCGTGTGCCGCATGACAGGTGCCGGAGTCATGTGAGTTAAACAAAGGAACAATCGAGGGGTGGGGTACAGGGAACCCAACAAGTACAAAAGTATAGAAAGCCTAACCAATTAAATTAACACACTGCCACATTTGTAACATAGATGAGATACTCAAAACAACAGCAAAAGAAGTTTAAAAAATTGTTATATTGTTATATCTGAAACACTCACCTATACAAGGTCTTAAATGCCTTATGAAAATCCTGATTTACAGAAAATTACAGGACAGAACTAGGACCTACAAGCTATTTTAGCAGCTGAATACATTGCACGTCATCTGCACGAGACTTATCATCTGGATGGATGTACAGAAGGCAAATGAAATGAGAACAAAACTAGCAGCCCAAAATTATACTGCAAAATAATAGGATGGTATTATGCTGTCTAGGATAGCACCTGGACAAAAGGGAAATATAAGAAGGATGACAGATGTCTGTATCACAGAACTGAGAGAATAGTGACTTCTTTTTGTTCTGCTATATGTTCTCTAGCAAGACAAGAGTGATGCAAAAAGAAGCATGAATATAGGAAAAAGGCTGGAGTAAAATAGCCTTCAAAGAGGAATAAATGAAAAATGACAGAAGATCACAAACTCCAAAATCTGAGGATGCTATGACTTATTCACTATTTTAATAAAATTCTTAGCCAACTGGTAATACAAAATTAAATTTATTCATTTAAATCATCCCAGGATAATTACTAAGTCATAGTAAATCAACTACATGTGACAATTGTTCTTACTCAAATTCTGATTTCACACTTGCAACAGCTCCAGAACTCAAGTCAGTTTGTTGTGCTTTCCTTCATTACTAATACAGAACAAATCTTTTGGTCACAGAACTAAACAGCAATTAAATTGCAATGCCAAATTCGAAGATCAATTTCTTCAAAATAAATTAGAAGTGTGCATTTTAGAATTAAATGTTTTTCAAAAATTAATATATTTGAAAAAGATTTTGTAAAGGCAAAAAGATGAAATATTCAAACTCTAATATGATGGTAGGTATAAAATAATAAAATCATCACGTTTAAAACTGGTTATTATAATATTCAATTATCATATGTCAGACCTCAAGTCGTGCACAAGCCTGATAATGTGTTACCATACCACCACTAAGAAGCAAAGCATCAAAAATATTTCAGAAGTATGATGAGTTTTCTCGGTTTTACAAACGGTGTGTTTTACCCTACCGTCAAGGAGACAGTCAAAGTGAAGGCACTGGAGGTATTCTCTCTCTCTCATAAAGCCATTCAGGGGTGTTGCCCAACCTTCTGCTAGCACTTGTACCCACTGCATATCCACCTTGTAAAGAAATGAAGAAATAGAGCAGGTAAAAGTTGCTGCTTAATTATTGGCATCAGGTATTAAAACAAATCATGATTTAATTCTAAAATGCAGGACAGTACAAATGGAAGATTTCTCAGTATTACAGTTTTTAATCACAAATAACTCAAAGTTTCTACAAGTAAGGGAAAAAGAACAACTTGTTCCTCACTGTTCATATTTTTGGCTATTTTCCAGTCCTTAAACTGGATCAAATTTCCATGTGTTAAAAAAACCAAACCAACAAACACACAACAACAAATTTTATTTGTAAATCTTGATAAAGTTCATCTTAACAAAATTATTGAATCCCACTTGCCTTTATCTAACAAAACAAGATAACAAAGATGTTAAAAAGAAAAAAAATAACATATACAATTACCACAAAAATATCAGAATTATGAGTGTAAATATTAAGAGGTCTAATCCTTAAACAAATGAGAAATTTTTTCATAAACTAGTGACACAATCCAGAAGTAAAATTCTCTGTGGACTGGTATTATTTTAGTATGAGATATCAGTTTACACAGAATTTCCTTCCTTAGCAGTCAGTCACACTATGACTCAGTGTGTGGTCTCCATTATTTCTGCATGTGCATTACTAAGACTTGGTCAAGTTTTTGACGAGGACAGGCTTTGCTTGTGCAAGATTCTTTTGCAAAGGGCATGACTAATTTTATTACACTAATAAATTGACTAATTTTTTTAATTTATACTGAAGGAAGTACAAAACAGTTTCTTCCCAAGTTTACATTAGATACTGGTTTGATATTTAACAAGTCAGTGGTTGGGGGTGAAGGGAGAAATGATTTGTTTTTCTAGATAGGGAGCAATTTAGAATGGGACACTACTGAAGTTTAAAAATTATGACCTTAAGTATTTATTCCTCAACAAAGCAATTAATAGTTTTACAGAGATACATGTGAAAAGAAATTAGTAAAATGTGGTGAAAGGAAGTATCAATATTCATTACTAGTAGAAGACCAGGCAAATTCTAAAATTACTTAGTTCAGTGCTTAGTATGTAACTTCAATCTTTCAAAGTCTACTCACAATAGATGCTAAACTCTGAGCTTAGCTCCTGGATCAAATGCTTAGCTTTAAGTTCTAGTAATATCATCAAAAAGCCAGTGAAAAAGCTCATGCATTGTATCTGTGTTTAGGCTTAGTTCTTCAGAAAAATGAATGAGGTAGAACAGAAACACAGCCAAAAGCAGCTTCATCTAATTGATCTGAGTTGGAAAATAATGCATTTAACCAAAATAAGAACAGGGTTGATCAAGTTGATCCATGCTTTCCCATATTCGCTCTGCTGGAAACTATAAACATAGCACAAGTATGTTCTGATCAGAAAAAAAGAATCAATTGAGTAGATCTGATTATCTCTTTGCGACTGTTGGAGTTTGGTATATATATTAAAAGTTACTGCTGTTCAACTGAAGACTACCAACAGGAACAATCAAGAAGCAGTAATTGATTTCCCCTATATTTCTAGGCAATTACAATTCACAATAAAATGGTTTCTGTAAGTAAATTAAAAATAAAAGTAAGCAATCCTTCTAGAAGCAATTTCTCATACAAGACATTCCAGGCACGATTCTGTCCATGGATCTGGGGGAAGCACGTGAGGAAATCACCATAAATTTTTTCTCCAGGGTAGGGATAAACTAAGTAACACTATACCAGACATTATTCATGAAAGTATGAAGATCTGGTAAGGTAAACAAAGAAACCACAGATGTTCTGCTTTCACTCAAGGAAGGAGGGAAAAAGTATATCAAGGTGTATTCCGTAACCAGTGCAGGTATTTCAACTACATCTACTTACACTAAGAACAGATCAGACCGTCTTTCAACTGCAGCAATGAGACACCTGAACACAAAATACCTTATTTATTTCCAGGGTTAACAGAGACTCAGCATCAGTTTTGGCCAACTGTAGCTTGTTTTCTGGCACATAAAGCTCTTTCACCTCGTAAGAGGCATCCACTGGCACAATGTCCTGTATAAAAGGAATAAACAGAACTTAACATTTGCTCAGAATGCCTCTAGGGCACTGAACACACATCAAGAAGTAAAATTCTTATGTTTAGTGCAACACAGCAGCAAGAGTTTATTAATTATGCAATTTTTACCCATCTAAAAGCCAGCACTGTTCCAAGATTATGATATATTGCTAGTTACTCAAGCCAGCAGATTGGCTAAACATTCTGACAAGAGATTTTTTCTAAACATTAAGTAACCCATATAACATTTACCTAGTAAATACTTAACTATTGAATTGAGTGAAGTTTTTATGACTTATTAATGCCTACATTATCTAGAGTAGAAAGGCAGACTCTATGCTTTTACATATGCTGAAAAAGTAAAAAAAGATTTAGAAACAGCATTTATGAATTTAAGCCATTTACTATACAAGATACATTAGAAATAGTAACATGAAGGTAAAATAAAGCTCCCTCTCTACTGAAAATTAATACAGAAGTACAAATTAAATGTATTTTCTACAGCTAATGACATACTATCTATATACTAACTCTTACATTATTTAAATGTATATTAAATGTATATTTAAATGCATATTTCATGTGATGAACCAAAATCTAGCTCTATAACCAATATATCAATTTTTTATTTGAAAAAAAACCTCAGTGTTCTTCCATGTGTATTAAGCAAGATATTCTCACTCCACAATGCTCAAGACTCAAGACCTCAAACTTGTTAGAAGAGACCAACACAAAGATAAAACCATAATTAAAAGAAGAGAGAAGGTCACAATAAAACTGTAGTCTCCTCCAACAAAGGATGGTGTTATATGTCAAAACCCAGTCAAATGCTCCAGTGATGTTCAGTAGTAAAAAAATCAGTGAAAAGAGGCTGACTGTTCTTTTTAAAACACATTTTTCACTGTTTGAGAAACCTTTGTAAAGTAATGCTTTACTTCTGGAGGAAAAAAGCTCACCCTTGGAGCAAAGTACATATAGACCCATAACAACAATAATTCCATTATCTTTACTTTTCCAGTATACACAGGCCAGAGTAAATAGGTATGCTTGTAGAAAACACAAAGCTCAGGACTTTTAATGCATTTATCAGACCTTTGGCACTACCTCCATGGAAAGTAAAACAAAGGCAGTAGAATACTGACAAGTGAGAGATAAAATGACTACAGGAATAACAAGATGTGATGAGTCTCACTGGCTGTTGCATAATTCATATCCTCAAAGACACATCAAAAGAAGACAAGTTAAACTAGCACTTAGAAATGGCATTTTATAAGGAAAAGCTTGGTCCATTACATATCAAACATCATTTTGGAAGCAGATTTTCTTACATTGTAAGTTAGGCAAAATCAGCCTTTTGTTTTCTGTGCCTGAGCAGCAGCATTACAGCCCAGGAGAGCTGCAGCAGACTCCTGTCACAACAACAAGCCCAGAATCAAATTAAGGTATTGCCTCCTGTAAGCAACACTATAATGATGAAGTGCACATTATGCTGCTTCACAGATTTCCCTCTGGACCCTGGCTTATTACCAGGCCAGGATGTCCTAATTTTACAAACCATCAATAGCTTAAAATAAATGTGCCTATTAAAAAGATCTCTTCAAGTATTGTTATAAATGCCAATACAATATTCCAATTAAAATAATTATTTGGTTTATTAACAAAAGATCGAAACACAGAATTTTGGTAAACCCACCAACAGCGGAGATAGTTGACAGTCTTTTTCCCAGGAAAATGCCAAGGGTGAACCTTGAGACACAGAACCTGCTGTCTCCCCCTAGGTTCACAAATTTGCCCGGTTCGGGGCTTGGTTTTTATACACTTTATTCTGCCCTTGGCAATATTTCCTCATTTTCCCCTTTGTGTCCAAGCTAGCTATTCAAAATCATGGGTGTCTCCGGCTCAGCTGAAAAGAGTCCCCTCTCTCCGGTAAGGTGTTAATTTCTGGTTTTGGCAGATTTCCTGGCTGATTAATAGTCCGAGATATGGATGATGATGCTTGATGCTCGGTGAGGGTGTTGGCTGGTGGTGTTGATGGCCCTGCCGCCTTGCCTTATCTTGATGGGTCTCCTCCCAGTGACTGAGGAGACTGCCGGTTTTCCCATAAACCTTTTGTCTATTTCTGAATGTGAGCTTCTGGGGTGGTGCCTGCCTTTTCATAATTTGGTTTAACAAAATGTTACAAGGTATCCTGAAACTTATACTTTCATACAACACACATATATATAGTTTTTTATAGTTTTCAATTTATCATTAACCATAAGAACATGAATTAATCATTTCACATTTTTCACAAGTATTATCCTGGTTTTTGTGTCCCACTAAGGGGAAAAACAAAGGTTTCACAATGAAGTTTCTGTCAACAACATACTTCATTATACAAATGTAAACAGCTTGAAGACAGTTCTAGGAACTGACTCTGACATTTAGAGAACTTGTAGGATTAGTAAACCTAGACTCCCTTGCACACGATAGTGGTACTTAAAACATCAACTTAGATGAAAATAAAACAATAACAAAGCAAGAAAACCAGCAGCAAAAGGAATCCATGCATCTTTAAACTGCATGAATTTCAGGAATTAGGAAAATGCTAGGCTAGCAAGCCATCTAGTGATTGTTCTAAGGCATCAATTTTACTGAAAGCTTAATTCTACCAAAGGACAAGTTACAGAATATTCCTCAATATTTATTATTGCTCAATGCATTAATAGAAAAATGGCAAAATAATAAAAAATAAACTAGATGTGTTATGGAAATGTGCCTCCTCACACTGGGGTGGTGGGTTCTTTGCTGATGCTGATTGCCTCTAGAGATCATCTAGTCCAAAACTGGTCCCACTACAGCAGGCTGCTTAGGACCTTGGTCAATCAATCTCTAATTTAATCCATTTAATATCTCTAAGGACAGAGCATCCACAAACACTCAAACCAACTTGTTCTAATAATTGACCATCTTTACAGCAAAAGGATTTTTTCCCCTATGTCTAATTTTAATCTCCCGTATTTCACGTCACACATGCTGCCCCTCATCCTACCCTTGTAAACCTCTAGGAAAAGTCTTCATGAGTCTTCCCTATACCCTCCCACCTGGATGATAAAACTGCAACAAGAACTCCTTTAGCCTCCTCTTCTCCAGGCTGAACAAATCCACTTCCCCTCAGCCTCTCCTTGCACAGTGACAAACTCCACCCTCTGACCGTCTTGGTGACATTCTGCTCAGCCCACAGAAGCACATCAATGTCTGTTTTCTTCTGGGTGAAGGAGAAGGGCACAAACCTGGACAAGGTATCCAGACAAGGTCTTACAACTGCCATATAAAATTGCAAAATTTCTTCTCTCGAGCTCCTAGCTATACTCTTGTTATTTACAGTAGAGCATGCAGGTAAGTCTTCTCTGCAGCACAGGCACATGTTTTCATAATGCTGATAAATGTTTTTTAAAGTGCTGAACAATTTATTTCATAGAATGACCTTAAGGATCATCTATTTCCAACTCCCTTGGGGACACCATCCACTAGACCAGGTTGCTCAAAGCCCCATCCAACCTGGCCTTCAACACCTCCAGGGATGGGGCATCCACAGCTTCTCTGGGAAACCTGTTCCAGTGTACCACCAGGCTCACATTAATGATTTTCTTCCTGATATCTAATCTAAACTACCTTCTGTCAGTTTAAAGCCTTGTCCTCTCCCTAAATGCCCCTATGAAGTCCTTCTTCAGCCTTCTTTTAAGCCCTCTTGTTGAAACTACAGGAAATCTAGAGAAATTATATTCTCAAGATACCACTGCATTAATATGGTCTAAAAACAAGACGTGCCTGTGTAGCCTTTCCTTGATTTCATTGTCTCTCATTGAACTAAGCAACCACTAAGATATCTTGTCATTCATTATACTGTTAACTTCAGAGAAAAGGAAAAAAGTGCTAGAAGTGCCTTGAACAAAGCTGACTGGGCTAGGAGCCAGCAGTCAGCACTGTGTACCAATGCAAGCCCTCAGGGATCATTATCTTGGCACATGTGACATAGGTTTCTACAACTATGAATTGTTCTGAGCAGGAGGCACAGGGCCCCCACAGTCAGGAACTGCTACCTCTCATAGGTAGGACTCCTACACAGCTCTCCTATTTTCTTCCAAAAAATATTCAGATGGGGATTTGGGCAAAAATCTGGAATTGTCTTATGGTTTTTTTGCCCTGTCTTATCTTCTGAGCAATCCTCAGGAAGCAGTCATCCATGAGGAGTTTTCTTAATTTCAGTACAAGAGACTAAATCTCTCCAGAGCTGTACTTACACAGAGGGTTAAAATTAACTCGTGCTGGCTACATGATGAGGTCTTTTGCTTGTATCAACTTCAACACTTGGTAGAGCTTTACTCAAACTACTGTCCATACCCTAAATTTCCATAACATCCATCTCATATAAAAAAGCATGAGTTATTGTCTGCAAGAGTATCTCAGTTAAAAAAAAATAGTTGTCTGGGATGTCATCCACTACCCACTGACTATAGATAAGAATGTAAGGAAATACATTTCTTCAACATGAGGATTAGCAAATTCTGGGGGGTATGGTTTCAAGAGGATAAAGCCACCTCTTCGCCGACTTCACTTTTAGTGTTGGGTTTGGGTTTTTTTGTCTTGTTTTGTTTTTCATGTGGGGTTTTCTGGGGGTGAGGTTTTTTAGGTTGGGTAATGAGCCAAATCCACTTATCAGGCAACAGGAGAAGGCCCAGAGACTTCAAAAGGGATGGTGTAGATTGCAGGCATGAACAAGGAAAGAGATCTACCTTTTCAGAAGCTATGAACCATAAACTCAACTCAGCCATGTCAAGGAGATGAGCTTTCTGAGCTGGTCATTACACAAAAGCATCACTTTTACTAGTACAAGAAAAACAGTGGAAACAAGGGAAAGCAGACACAAGAACAGCAGCCTCTAATTAGTGAGATCAAATCACTGTGTAAGCGCACCCCTGTCTCTTCACATCTGCAGTATATATTAATCTGTACACTATAGAGACAATGTAAAAAATCAGACTTTAAAATTGGTTGCTAGCATTTTTAAGTCAGCATTCACTGTTGGTTCTGTAACAACTGGGACAGCCTCCTCTGTCTTCCAGTTATTGATATAAAACAATTTTCCACTTGTCCAAATCTTATTTCACTTGGAGATCAATGCTGTGCAATGTTTAGGTTTAAAAAGGAAACACACAATAGGACAAGTTTAAAAGTTTGACTTGGAAGATGCATAAGCCTTTATGTCTCAAAAACTGTCTTTGTTTTCCCCAGCACTTACATTCAGATTACAGGTACAAATACTTAGGAAAAAAGTATCTAAGATATGTCTCCATTTCTGCTCACCCTCTCTTGAAGAAGTTCCACAACTTGTTGTATACAATCATTCACATCACAGGAATCAGTTTTCAGCACAAGCTTCTGGTTTTTCATACTCAGAGTCAATCCCAGTAAAACCTACAGAACATAAAAATATTAGGTGACTTCTTCCAAAAGATGACTTCATTTTAATGCTGTTTACAGACAGTTCTCTATATATAAATGAACAAAACAGGAAAGAACATGGAGTTTTAGCTTCCTTAATACAGGAATTCTTAGGGAAATCAGCAGGTTTTTTTTCTTTATCGGGCTCTTTGCTAATCATAGTATCTGACAGCATCAAACTTCAGCATTCTGCAGTACATACATAGCACTTTTTTGTTGGTGAAGCTATTTGTTTATACTGTGAATAAAGAAAAGAGCACTGGCAGAAGAAGTGCGCACGTCAACCCAGAGTTAGTCATGCATTCACTGTCCTTCATTACCAGCTGATTGTTGCTCTTAAAAAATTAATAAAAGATGAAAAAATATTACGAACATCCAGTATATATGTAAATTTACACTCATACCACCAAGCAGTACTCTGAAGTAAGGAATTTCAACACCTTTTATATTAGTTTAGCTAATATACTCATCTCAAGATAGCTGCTAATGTAAGATTGATGACTGTGTTTGATATAATAGCTGTCACAGACTGTACAAGCTACCAGTGACACTTGTTCTGGCCTATTTAGCTTGCAATCTGCTTTGAAATTGTGGAGATTCTAAACACCCATGCATAAACAGGGAGAAAAAATCAAGCCCAAAGGCAAAGAGTATAAGCACTACAAGTTAGATCTGTGTCAGGAATATCAGCTGAACTTCAGCAAATCAACATCTCATCCTCCACAAGTGGAAATGCAAACATTAGAACTCCAGTTTTTCACTTTGGATTTAAATGCCTTCAAAATTAGTAGCTTAGTTCCTCATTGTCCTGGTTTGAGGGGGAAGTGAGTTTTCCAAGAAGTTGTGGTCAAACCAATCAGTGGTCAGGTTTGAATACTGGCACCTGGAGTGACCACTGAGAGGTTGGACACGCCTCTGAGAACACAGGGGGTTAAAAGCAAGGACTCCCAGAGGGACACCCTCTTTTTGTTCCTTGTTGCAGAGGAGCACACATCCTCCCCTGCCCAGCTCACATGGGGGGGAAGCCATGCGGCCAAGCTGAGGTAGGCCAGTGCCCCAGAGAGGGGGGTGAAAGGGACTGGAGATGGGCCAGCCCCCATCCAGGATGGAAGGGTGGAGAACTGTGGAGGTGCCTTCTGTCCCCGTTGTCGTCCCCCCCCCCCACCACCCTCAGGGAGAGAGAGATGTTGCTTTGAAACCCGATCCCAGGTGCCCGGCAGCACGGAGAAAGGGGGGAAAACGTGCCCGGCTGCATGGGGGAGTGCCGAGCCTGCGGCTCTGCTGAGAGCCAGAGACTTTTAACCCTTTATTAGGCAGAAGAAAACTTTTTCCAGACATTGATTCTCTTGGCTGGTGGTTTGAGAGACAAGAGAGAGACAGCCTGGGACTGAGATGTCAGAGGAAGATGAAAGGAATCCCAGATGGGCAGAGATGAAGAGGAGTGGCTTTTTGGGCTGGACTTTTCTTGCATAATGTTAGCTATAGACTGACCCTGAATCCTCCTGAACACAAGGACTGTATTTGGGTGGATGCAGTTGGCTCGAGCCAAGGACCTTGTGGCAGTGACTGCCAGTTGCAGGAGTGGAGCGAACAGAGAAGAGAGGAAGAGAGTGTGGTGGTGCCCTCTGCCTTCAAGGATGAAGATCTCTGTTCCTGAAACCCTTGGCCCCAGGGCAAAGATGGGGGGGGACTGCTGTCCCAAAAATGAGAAAATGGTTGGGTTTTGGTACTTGGCCAAGCCTCCTTAAAGGAGCCCTATATGCAGCTTTGGTCCATGGACGGTGGTGAGAGCACTGGACATGGAAAGGAGGGTGTCACCATGGCAGACTTCTCCGGGCAGTGCTATGGGTGACATGGAAACAGCGAGGGTGGACCTGTGTTTCTTGTGGGGGGTCTATGGTGCGAGAGAGACTCCTCTCTCCCTTGATGAATTGGAGATTGGTTCTTTTTGAGTGATGATGACTTGATTGGGAACCCAGGGTTTTGTCTGAGCAAGTAAGATGGAAGGAAAAGTGTAAGTGTTAAAGGTCTGAGCGTGGAAGGGTGGAAATTGGGGGAGGAAAAGAAATGTTCTGGGAGGTTTCATTTCTGTTTTTTTTGTGTGTTTAGGTTTTTTTTTCTTCTATTTCTGTTCTTAGGTAGTTTAATAAAGTTTCCTTTCCATTTCCAAGTTTTGGGCCTGCTCTGCTCTGTTCCTGACCACATCTCACAGCAGTTGTTAGGAAAAACATATACTCATGGGTGCACTGGCATCGTGCCAGCACCAACCCGTGACACTCATCTAAGAAAAATATCAATTATTGCAGTACCCCATGTGATAAAGAAAGGCTGGTACCTTTTCCAAAGCCTGTATACTTAGAAGGATCTGATTACTGGAGGAGTAGGAACAGGAGGCAAAAAAATGTGTCTCATTACCATTTCCAAAGAAAAAGAAGATAACAGTTGCCAACTGTGGGAATACACAAGACAGAGAGTCAAAGAGACTTGATTAGCATAGCTGGTTTGATAATCAAGATGCCATGGCAGGAACAAACAAAACTTTGAAGATTACAGAAGATGGGAGTAAAACCTGCTTATGGGAAGAGAGAAGATTCAATCAACTTCTGCAAGCAAAGAGTTGTTGTAAAATGCATGAGTTTTCTGTGTGATTTTTAACCTGATTATTGTAGTAGAAATTATTAACCTGTCTGAAATAGTATATAAGCTTTTGAGAAACCTGAGTAAAATCGAATTCTGATCACCGAATCAGGCTTCCCGTCTCTATCAATCGCCAACAGCCGTTTGTTTGATTTTCATCCTTCATATATCAGATAGGTCATAAGATAGAGCCACTGCTACACCCACTTGTATCTTGCTCAGGCACTGTTTACTTCACTACCACTTCTTCAGTAACACAATTCCATTATGGGGCTTGTAAAATTCACAAAATATTAGGGATGTTCAAAAAATAGGCACAAATAAGGATTCTGTACAGAACTGTATCTTTGTATCATGTCAGCTCAAGCTGTCTTGATTTGATTTTGAACAAATCTTGGTTCGGCTTCATTTATTCCTGTTGTTTGCATGAAATATTCTGTAGTACTAGAAGTATCAAGCAATAATTCATACAGAATGTCTTAGATTTCTTGAATTTTATATCACTTCTAATTAAAGTGAATTCATATAGCATCTGCAAACTCCATCCCCAAAAGTGATTATTTTAATAAAAGGTGTTTGCTACTAAATACGGAGCTATCATCAGTCTCTGCAAACTATAATGTAATACAGAGCAAAGCAGCACTTGAAACAATACCTGCAATGAATGATTGCATAGCTAAGCTTTTTTTATTGCAGGTTATACTTAAATCTTGACCTGAGGCTGGGAACAGGAAATGATATTCATGGACACTAGAACAGATCACAGATTAAAAAGTAAAAGTTAGTATGTTGAGAAGTGTTCTTA
This sequence comes from Prinia subflava, assembly GCF_021018805.1. Classification (NCBI taxonomy): domain Eukaryota; kingdom Metazoa; phylum Chordata; class Aves; order Passeriformes; family Cisticolidae; genus Prinia; species Prinia subflava. The sequence continues at coordinate 1,035,892 of NW_026960612.1, forward strand.
ATGATCTTTACGGGTAGACAGTGACTATGTTTTACTTTTTGGAAGAAATTAGCAAGTTTTATTAATGCACTCTTCTTTAAAGACTGTAGAAAGAATTAGGCTCTTTTTAACTGGTCAATGGACACACAAAGGAGACAGACTAATCCTCAATCATTATGTGGTTTCTACTGCAACCTTTAACGTGCTCAAGGCTTTTTCTCTGTGTGGTTAGCCACTTTTACGCTTTTACAGTCCTACACACTTAATGAATCAGTTCCATGACTTAGAAGTCAATTCCAATTTTCTTCTCAGTCCTGTCCTGAATCCATGCTCTTTTTAAAGGTGATAAATTCAGATTCGAGCACATCACTTACATGGAGTCAAATTGCACCAACATTTAACTTATGAAGAGAGGATGTGATGACATCTAGGTTCACCTTTAATTTCTCCAGCCCTGGCTTTCTTATAGAGTCCTTTAACATCTCTCTGCTCACAGACATGCAATGGAGCATCCACAAATACCTCAAAAAAAAGCAAACTTGCCACTTCATGAATCCGTCTGGCATTATTACGATCCTGAAAGAAAACAGAAAAAAAATCTTAAAAGGTTGCTCCCAAATATTTTTACTGGTTTTTGCCTTGGAAGTGCATTTAAAGAAGCTGATAGTACAATGTAAAAAAGCTTTCAAAGTTTAAAAAAGTGTCTTGGTTTGGAAAGAAAGGTATCTGTCAGGGAAAACTGGAGCTTCCCTTGGAATGGAGAATGTAAAACCCCTTCCCTCAAAATTATTACTGTTTTGCAATTAGGAGCGTTCAGGCAAAAATATGGGAATAGGAATAACAGTTCTTTACCAGGAACAGTAAAAATACAAATGCAGTAGTACAAAAAAAAAAAAACCAAGCAAACAAACAAAAGTCCTAGAAAACCCTGACAGAGATACAACCTGACACCCTGTTGTCAGGGTGTTGAAAGCAGTCCAAATAAGTCTTCCTGGAGTAACAGATGTTGTGCTGTGGAGCAGAGATGATCCTGTAGAAAAAGAGTCCAGTGCTGGCGAGATGGGTCTGGTCTTCCTCCGAGAATCTAGTGAAAAACAGGCTGCTTGGTGTTCCTACATCTCAGTTTTTATCTGGGTAGGGAATGGTTGCCTCCTTCCCACTGGGTGGAGCATCTCACAATGTAATGTGTCATGTCACTGGTGAGCCTTATTGGTCCATTAACAGAACATATCCCCCTGGGAGAGTGGACAGTGGTGAAAGAGATAAGAAACACTGCCCCACCTGGTTTTAAATGCTGGCCTATTAGCAGAAGGCATCCGCCTCTTTCTCCCCTGGAGTTACAAGAGAAAAAGGAAAAAAAAAAAATCTCCCTAACTGGTTTCAACAGATGAAATAGAATACACTTTTTTTAGTTACATAACCCAAGACAAAAAGAAATGTGATTTGATTAACTGATGCCCTGCAAGCTATATCACTTTGGCTACAGTACATCACATGGTAAAAGCTGACAGGAAGATGTGAGATGTTTTACAATAAACTTGATTTATAAGAAAAACCCACAACCAAACCCAGGCAACAGAATGCGGGATTTTCTACACCTATACATATATGTCTGAGGAATTACATCTCCCTAGCTGAGTACAGCTGGGAGGAGGTGTTACCTGCTGCTCTTGATATAACCACCCTTCTCTCCCGAGCACCAGTTTTCTCTACATTCCTTAATCTGACAAGACTTGTGTAGTCAAAATATTGTATTATTTGCATTATTTTATTTTATTGTAATAGTTTTATGGCTTGCAAAGTATTAGAACAATATTGGTGACTTTCACTGAGAGAACAAAAAAGCGTTCTAAAATCCACTAAAATCTTCTCTTACTAAATATTGTTTCTTTTATTAGTTATTTTTCTCATATCTAGAGACTTCTGTTATACTATCGGGTTTGAGCTCCCCAAATTATTATCAGAAGAAGTGTTTGCATCACTCTAACCAAAGACAACATTCTCGTGCTGTGAAATACCTAAGCTTTAAGTCCCTGGGTCATTCTTCAAGATACTTGGGTGTTCACACATCATTTTTGTCTCTCCCCTCCAGGTTCTTATGCACGATGAAAACAGGCTTCACACAACAATATGAACATAGATTTACATTCATTTTAAGTGTTATATAATGTCATTTTGTATACACAACATGAAATAAAGTAAAAAGAACCTATAGGCAATTAAAACACCTTTCCTTTAAGTCACTTGGTAAAAATAAAGCTCTCACCATTCATTCACTAAAGGAAAAATTGCTTTTAAAAGCAATTTACCTGAGTCTTCAAGTAAAGTGTCCAGTTAGTCTTCATATTTATAAAATACTGGAATCTACATGGAGCAAACAAGATCCTGCAATTTAAAGAATCTTTCTTGGAACATCATTTGAGCTTGTTTGTAATATTACAGTAATAATTCTGTCTAATGGACTGAAGGATAGTTCCAGTTACAGAACTAATGTAAGCATTTTATATTTAAAATTAATATTTCTGTTTTGAGTAATCACCTCCATAAAGCACAAATGTCACCAAAAAAAAACAAGTAAGTGTTTGATTCTAAGCTTCGAAATGGATTTCTGTAACTAGGATTCTGAATGATATTTTGCAATTTGCATTTTCCCTACATTTTCATCTAGATGTTTTTCACACTTACCTGAGCATAAGGAGAGATGAAACTAGTAATGCACACCAAACCAGCATCTGCAAACAATTTAGCAACTTCAGCAATACGACGCACATTTTCTTCTCTATCTTCTGGTGTGAAACCCAGATTCTTATTAAGGCCTTGGCGAATATTGTCCCCATCCAATGTGTAGCATGGAATACCATGGCATACTAAATACTCCTCCAGTGCCATGCTCACTGTAGTCTTCCCAGCACCAGATAGACCTAAAATATTCAATAATAATATAAATATATAAGCATAGGAACAAGTTAAGGCAAGTTGTAGTACATGCTTATTACGAAATTCTGAAAGTGACAGGCAACAGCAGCAATGCCTTCTGGATTAGCTTACTTGGAATATAAGCCAAGTGGCTTTTACACAGACAATAGGTAAAGAGAGAGTAAGGTAAAAGCTAAGTGTGCAATTTGAAGCAGGTAAGAGTTTAGCCTTGAGCTCTGCTGCTGCTGCTTATAGAGATTTCTTTCCCCAGTGCTGCTGGCAATTATTCCCCACTTTCTCTGGTGCTGCTGGCAATTATTACTAGCTAAGCAAACTTAATTCAGAAACCAAACACAGCTAAGATGTATTTATATAAGAAAGGGAAGATCTCAAACTGAAGTGAATTTCAGTCAACAAAAGAAATGGGATCAGGCCAAATTTGCACACTGTTCTTACTCCTTGCAGAATAACAACACTGAATTAGACACCACTGACTCACTCAAGACTCACACACAGCAGTGATGCTCCACTAACTGGCATGTGTTAGCAACAACAAAAGAAAACTGTGCTATCAAACTCTGGTCTAATTTAGAATCTTTGGCAACAAATCTATGCTGGCCCTAACAAGTCCACTGTTCCCTTTCATTTGGAATTTATTTAAATAATTTTTCCAGACTAGATTTCAATTTATCTGGAGCACATGTTTCTGCTTATACCAAGAAGTCAATTTGTAAATAGAACACAAACTCAGATCTTTGTAAGATGACATTTACCCTTAGAGTGAGAGGGGAAAAAAGGGTAATGGTAATATAAAAAATGTAGCACTACTGGGTAAAGAAAAATGTTTTATTAGTGGTGATTAAGATTTATTCTAACTTTCAGAGAACGGAGAAAAACAAAAAAAAATCACACAAAAGAGCAGCTTGGTGTTACTTCCAAGACATCTATGGCAAAGGATAAACAACCACACTAAGAAGTGTGTCCCAAGAAAACATGAAGGGCAAAGGAAACCTTGACAGCTTGGGATGTAACTTAAAGGAAAGGAGTCATTGCATTGCTCCCTCTGGTGCCCATTAGCCAACTCGGTCTGTTAATCTCAACCCCCCCACACTCATGGGGTTTTTTTTCCCTTTTTCTCCCTTTTGTGTGTGTGAGGGGAGGCTGTTGTAAGTTCACTGATGATTTCCCAAGTTAAATCAGCTCAGTGTTGAGTTGGGCAAGAGGTACAGCATGTGCAAGGCAAGAGAAGGAACACAAGGCAGGAAACAGAACAGTCTTCTTTTGGCAGCAATTAAGTACACCCTGATCATAGAAAATAGGCACGACAGTCCAAAAGATTTCAGCAAATTCATTATTTACTTCTTACTGATGCAGTCTCTGACTTGCCATTTTTGTCCACACATCCAGCTTGCTATTCACTCAAACACTCTATCTTTTCACACATCATTTGGTCTCCAACATGGAATGAATTGCAAAAGTTAAGGTTATACATTAATGAATTTAAAAACATTCTTCACGCTGACAAGTGTTTAAAATAACTTACACTCTAAAAATTGCATATTATTTTACACATGAAAGCAATGTTTTTCCATATTTTCACTAAATTCCTCAGTTTTCTTTACTAGGACCCTCTGACTCAACATTCATTAAAATAGAGCTCTCAAATAAAGATAACCTTAAAAAATGAAATGCGATCCCTGAAAGATCTTTCCATACACTCTCACTCCATGAGTGCTGACAAAGTGAGAAAACCTTGGAGTGTACCAATATTTCAGCTTTTATTCTAATACATATCAGAATTTTGAAACTCATTTTTGCACAGTTCTAGAATGGTTAATATTGCTTACTTCAATGCCTACGGTCCTTTTCACCCTTTCACATTACTGCTCAAACATCTTCAATGACCTAGCTTCCCACACACATTCTTGATATCTTACTACCACCCTCCTTCCTGAAAAAAGGGAAATTGGGCATTAAGATTACATTTGTCTAAAAAGAACATTGACTGGAAAATGTTGCCAAATAGATAATTGAGAAAACATTTTTTTATCATGACCATTTTCAAAATTAGATTAATGAATTGCCAGAAGAAACAGAAAGGCAACCCACCAGATCATTCAAGCATTGAGACAGGCTGGAGCTGTGTGATGGAAACAGGGAGAGAAAGGACTCCATTCTTTTCCCAAAGAAATATATGACAGCAAGCCCCTGTATCAAATCTGTTTGGAATGGCTCTCAGCAGTTTGTTATCAACAACTGCTTTACATTTCGGACATGTTTACTAACACTAGTAGAAATCAGTTTTATGTAATGCAAATGCAGGAAGTTTCTCTAATACTGTGTGAGGATCTTTTATGCTGCAATACAACAGTGTTTTAAATGGTTCACAAGCCAATTAAATGACATTTTTTGCTTCTTTTTTCATTACCAGTTTTAACTAAAAACAATAACTTTACAAGAAATATTTTAAAGCTTCCAAAATCTTTGAAAGAAGAACAAAAAAAACTCCCTCACTGCTACGAAACAAAAAATGTCTTCCAGAATGTATTTTATTTAGAATGTATCTCTTCTATTTACAAAAAAACCCCATAGAGATGACTTCAAAAACAATTGCCAGTATGCATTGCCTAAACATGCAATTGCTGTCCAATGGCACAGGTTTATGTTGAAATGTTATTTCAAACCAAGGAGACAAGAACAATCCAAAGAGAAGAGGCTTTCAGAGAAAAGATCCAGAAGTACAGACTCTTACAAAAAAAAGTTGCATTTCATTTCTAAATAGATAAAATGGACAGTACAAATAGACAGAATTGGTTAATACAAAAAGAAAGGAAAGAAAAAAAGCAACACACACAAAGAAAACCAGAATTAAGTAGCAGACAGTACCAAAAAAGCAACCCTCTCAGAGCACTGAACAAAATACATTCTCAAGTTACTATTTGTCCAAAAGCAACTTCCTGCTAGTCTACCTAAAAATAGTAATAAAATTGCATCACGGTCTTAGATTTTACAAACATTCAACTTTGCATGCAAGAAAGAGCTACAGCTAAGTAGCTTTTCAAAGGAGTGACTAAAACAAAAAGATCCTCAGAAGTTGATGGCTGTACCTGTTAACCAGACTGTGCATCCACGAAAACCACTTCTTGTTCCTACCACTTGACCTCTCTTATTCCTGCTGACATGATGAGCTTGGTAGGTCACACTGGTTGCCCTTTGCATTCCCTGTAAAAGAAGTCGATTAAGTCTTTGATAAAGGGTGAGTTGGCAAAGCAAACATATTCATCCACAGGCACAAAGAAAGACTTGGAGACAGAAAAATGGAAGTAAAACCAACACCCATTCCATCAGCTCCAGCGTGGATCAAAGGAGGCACAGGAAATTAGAACAGTCAGCCATAGACAACCACACCCCTTGTCCTACTTCAGTGAAGCTTGGAACTGACAGGTTAATCAACTACTGCTTTCAAATAAAACTTGCTTAAGAAAAATCAACTATTAAAAAGACAGATGAACTGCTAGAACTGCTTGACTTGACTTCTATTCAAGTAATTTTAGGGATCTGCTTGGTAGAGTACCATGGGATAAAGACCTGCATGGAACAGGGGCCCAAGAAAACTGGTTAATATTCAAGGACCACCTCCTCCAAGCCCAGGAGTGATGCACTCCAACAAAGAGGAAGTCAGGCAAAACAGCCAGGAAAACTGCATGGATAAACAAGAAACTCCCAGACAAACTCAGACACAAAAAGGAATCCTACAGAGGGTGGAAGACTTGGGAAAATGTGGGCTCTCTCTGGATGGAAAAGGGAGATATCGTTACCCGAGACACTGAGAAGGCTGAGGTGGCCAATGACTTATTTTTGCTTCAATCTTCACTAACAAGTGCTCCAGTCACACCACCCAAGTCATGAAAGGCAAATGGAGGGACTGGGAGGATGAAAAACCATTGCCCAAGGTAGGAGAAGACCAGCTTTGAGGCCTTCTATGGAGCCTGAAGGTGTGCAGGTCTATGGGACCTGATGAGATGCATCCGTGGCTCCTGAGAGAACTGGCAGAGGATGTGGCTAAGCCACAATCTATCATATTTGAGAAGTCACAGCAGTCTGGTGACATTTTAAAAGGAGGAACATAAGCCCATTTTTAAAAAGGAAAGTAAGGAAGACCTGGGCAACTACAAACCCACCACTCTCACTTGTCTGCCCACCACGATCATGGAGCAGAAGCTCCTGGAAACTATGCTAAGATGCACAGAAAATAAGGAGGTGATTCGTGACAGCAAACTTGGCTTCACTAAGGGCAAATCATGCCTGTCAAATTCGGTGCCACTGGCTCTTTGGCTCATTTTTAACTCCTAAGACGCCTTTTCATTGCAAACTATGCACGTCTCTTCCACATTTCAGTTAAGCAAGTGCCTTTATGTATGGTATCATCAGTCTCTAGACAAAAGACAGTTATCATAGATTCTAAATGTTTAAAGAAAGTATTATTTCAAAGAACTTTCTAAAGATGTATTTTAAAAGATGCTGTTTTTTCATATAATTTTAATTAAAATAAAGCTGGTTACCAAGTTTCTTAAAACTATTCATCATCATAACCTGCTCTACAAATATATTCAGTAAGATGACCCTGCTGTCAAACACATTTCACAATCTAAAGTGAGAGAGCCCACAGGAAGATCAGCTTTGGCATCATCTCAGATTTTAATGGTATCTGACTATACGAACTTTGTGAAAGATCAAGACCTTAGATTGTCAGACCATGCATGAACAATCAAACAGAAAAGAACACTTTTAAAAAAGAGGGGACAGGGGTAGGGGATGAGAGAGATTAGTGGTATCTGTAATGCTGCTTTGGCTTCCCTTGCTTGCAAAGGTATTGCACTGTCTTCTCTTTCATCATTGTATCAGTGCCAGTAGAGAAAGAAAACATGCAGTATATTTAATATAAAAGAAAGTAGGGACTATATTCCTCTATGGAGTACTAGCAGAGATCTGTTCATAGTTTCAGAGAGAGACACCAAAAAGTAGAATTAACAAAAATATGGTATCTACTTGTGGCTTCAAGGACTGGTGCTACATCCTTCTTCTATTCAAAGGTTTATCTAAAACTTATTTGGAAATCATGAAGTTGTGTGATTGTATGTCCCCACTTCTATACACGGCTGAGCTCATAGTTAATACAAACAGAAGCTCAAGGTAAGAACCTATGTTCAGGTTTTAAATACAGTAACGCTATAATTCAGTGGTGATAGTCCAGTAACTAAGATTAACACTGAATATCAACCCTGAAGAAACCATGACCTGCAGACAGGTTGTAACCATACAAAATGAAGTTATACTTGCTGATCATGTTACCGTCAAATAATTTATGTCCTAAAACAAAGCTGTTTTGTGCACAGTCATTGCAATACAGTTGACTAAAACCAAAAGTCGGAAAGTCAAAAAATCAAAATCTTCCTTCTCATAGCAGGAACAATTATGCACTACATAAAATTGGAGATCTGAGTGAGCAAATAAATAAACTGTGGAATTAAAACAAACAAAAATAATTGAAGTGCTTCAATTAAAAGATACATAGTGCATAATGAATGTACACATCCATTCAAACTAACACAGTAATAGCTACATTCTCTCATAAATTGCAGTTGTACTGTATTGTATCAGGCACTGGATAAACAGCAGTCTCAAAGCACAAATCCCATGCCACTGTCTCAGTAAGCTCTCTTACATTAAGACATAAACTCACACATGCTTTGCTTTTGATCCCTGGCAACGACTCTATTATCAGACTCATACATTGGAGGTCAAATGTCTCATTCAAGGAGACCTCTTCCAGTCCATATTCCATAAGTTACATCAGTTTCCTCTCTTTTCCAGAACTAGGAAAGCAGCAATGAAACTAATCAAGGTATTACACTAGGTGTACAAAACACATGAAACCCTGAGGAAGCAGGCTGGAGGGATTCTTAAAATTATGAAAAAGACACAACTTTTACGAAAAAAAAAGTATTAATACCTGTCGGAGTCTAGGACATCCCTCTGGCCACCCTGGAGGGTTTGGAGACCAGACAGGGGGGTCTGGGATCTGTACAAGGGGGTCAGCCAGCCTCACACAGAGCCCAGGAGGACACTGCCTCTGATCCCTGTCCATGGGAGTGAGTGCCCACATTGTATGAAGAATCACAAGCTGAGAGAATTCAAAATAAGTAGTAGTTAGTTTATCACAGAGTGTAAATGTAGAATCTAGGATTTTTAGTATATGGGTTTGAAGAGGCAAGATGGAGGAATTGGGGAGTGATCCTGTGCTCCTTGTTCTTGCTCACGTCCCCCATCTTTTGCTGAGTTGGAATTTAAGGATTGGTTTATGTTATAAATGCCAATACGATATTCCAATTAAAATAATAATTTGGTAATAAACCAAATTATTGTTTTAATTGGAATATCGTATTGGCATTTATAACAATATGGTGCCCAATAGCGGGGCCAGTTTTGGAAAATCTGTGGACCCCCCGTGTCTGACTGGGAGGCGCTCCGCTGTAAAAAGCGGCTCGGCAGATTGGGGTAAGTCCAGCAGAACCAACTGGCAAAAAGAACCCAAAAACCACAACAGCGGAGGGGTAAAAAGGACAAGCCAGCTTGGGTGGGCTCGGGAACTCAGCAGGGAAGGGTCCCTGGTAACCGTGGTATTGTTTCACTCGTAAAAATCGACGTGCACGAAGAATCCACACAGGAAAAGGAGACCGTGAGTATGGTGTGGTTGGGTGGGGTGACCTAGCGAATGAGAACGTGTGTGTGTGTGTGAATGAGACGTGATGATATCAAGAAGCGAGAGCAGACCTCAAGACCGCGATTCCGTTGTCCCGCGAGGGACACGGCCTGTTGACAGGGAAGCATGTGAATTTGTGATATTTGTGTGAGTGTCTCCCGACGGGGAGTTGGTGGTCACCAAGAGTCTTGAAGGAAAGAGGACGTCCCACCGAGTTCGGGGACTAGTAAGCCTTCTTGACTGCGACCGTAGGGTCAGTTAATTTTTTTCGGTGGCGGTTGTAGAGCCCGCCATTAAACGAACCTCCCCAGAATGGTCCTCTAGTGGATTATTAAGTTAAGAGCACCGAGTTCGGAAGAACTCGGGATTTAATTTTTTTGTGTGATAACCCATCAAACTTCTGCGCCACGGGAAGGATGGGGTTGTATCTCGGCAGAGATCAGGAGGATTCCTTATGGAAAGCCTCGGAGGGGGCGTTTCCTGAGATCCTGAGGGGAAGCCCCTTGGGATAGATGTTGGAAAATTGGAAGGAGTATCCCGAGAGGCAGGAGAAATCTAAGAAAAGGATGATTTACTTTTGTATGAAAGTATGGGGAGGCAAGGAGATAGAGAAATATGTGATTTGGCCGATGTTTGGCACGTCTGAGTCATGGACATGTCAGACTCTGTGTAAGTATGTAAAGAACAAGGAACAAAGGGAGGTAGACGAGTTAGAATATGCACAATTGTGGGAGGAATCACGGTTTAGTAAATCTTGGGAAGATATTAGAAGGAAATTAGAGAATTTGAGGAACTGACATATGTTCTGTTGTGATACTGGGTACGAGTAAAACTGTATTCTGACCAAAGGGAAATACTGGATAAACTGGACTACAGGATAAGCCTCTGTCACGGCTCGGTGGCCAAAGCATTGTCTGCCCCAACCTCCACCTCCTCCTCCTCGGCCTCCTTGGTGACAGCATTAGCACTGTCATCCGAGATCCATGCGGAACCACGGGCTCCGCGGCCGCCCCCCTCCTCTCGCCCGAGGGGATTCCCGAGAGGGAACTCGGTCCCTGCTTCTGGTCACGACCCCGAACCCCGGCCACCGATGCTAAACTATGGAGAGAAAGGAAAGAAGGGTAAGAAAAAGGAAGGGGGAAGAAATAAATTAAATAATTATACACCAGGTAAAGCCCTAGCTAAAACCTGGACCCCCAAGGACGATCTAGGACCTGAGGGAGATTCGGGATGGGACAGGTGTTGCAGCGGCAAGAGCGATCTAGGAAGAAACATGAGGAAAAAAAGACAGTTAAGCTAGGCAGCAGAGCTAAACAGAAATTACCTAAAGTGAATTGGAATGCATTAGAGAACAACTGGTGGTGCTGGGATGCGTATAAGCCAGAATGGGAAATTTCTCGCCAGCCCGCTAAGAGAGAAAAAGATAGAAAAAGGACTTAAAAGGAATCTCGCTTACTCTTTTCTTTGGTAGTGATGGATCTTTGTACTTTGGGCTGGATACTTTTTGGAAGCTCCCTAGGAATTGTGTAGGATTTTTTCAGGTAAGATCGGCGGAGTTTCTTGGTTTCTTTTTTGTTAACATTAGAAAAGAAACAAAACCCCCTGCGGTAAGGCGAATACGGTTGCCGGGAGACAAGGGAAAAAACGGCAGGTTTTTTTTTACCACGGCAAGGCAGCGGGGTTTGTTTTTTTTTAAAGCAGCAGCGAGAAGCTGTCCCGGGGCAGAAGGTAGCGATGTTCAGAAAGGTCTTAAAAAGCGGTAGCTAGGATGTGTCTTGTAATCAGATAGAATTGATAAGGTGAAGAGAAAATTTTAAGGAGCTTTTTCCTCTTGTTTAAAGTTGTTTAGATAGTGGTGAAGGTTAAACCCCTAAAAATAGATAAATAACACTCTAAAAAGGTCAGGAATTTTTCTTTTTCCTCTCTTCGATCAACTGATTTTGTAAGGTTAGAATTAATTTGTCTAATATGGTAAAAGGGTGCAGATTAGTTTTTTGGATAGCTTACTCTCCCTCCTTTCTATTAACTGTTGTCAAGAATCAGCCACTAGAAGTCACACCTATATGTCTGTGCGGGAGAATGTATATATATGGGACTCCCAGTTTCCATAGGTTTTTAAGATAACTTTGAAGACTGGTGTGTTTTCTGCTAATTAGAACTGTGTGGGCGAAGCTCAGTAGAATCACCTTGAAAAGGCATGTGAAAGCTTGCTTTGTAGTTACTAACAATTTAGAAAGTTATATATTTCATGTGTATTTGAAAGCCTAAAATAATGAACACGGTAGTTACTTGTTTGTTGCATGTGAGGGTTTCTGTGTAAGTTAAAATTAATCTTGTTAAACAAATTGAGGAGGAATAGATACCCACACTGAGCTCTTCACTCCTTTGCTGCTAAGATTGTGAAAAAGGTGGCTCACTAATGCTTGAAATAGTTGCTACCCTTTTGGGTTAGATTGTAGACTTAATTATGAAATGGTAATACAGCATTTGTGGGGACTGGCAATGTGGTGCAAGGAGTTTTTTCGGCTACTTAAGTTTTTATATCGAAGCATGTGACAAGGAGAGTCCAAATTAAGGCTACTTATAAGAAGTAATATTTGAGGGGTTGGAAACAAAATCTTTCTGCTAGAATAGTATTAGAATAGTAACTAAATTCAGGACCCTTGCTGAAAACTGGAAGCTGAGGACTGGAAAGGGGAAAAAGAATTTTGTCTTTTTTCTTTACTGATTTCTTAAAGGAAATAGCTAGCATTGTCCCTTTGATATTATGTCTGGTGTACTTGTCCACCAATTTAGGAAATATAAATCCTAAAGTTGCCCTGATACCTGTATTTCAGAAATAGAGAATAAGTAATTTATGAGAAGTAGCTTTTGTGTCAAAAATGGTTAATGTTTGCTTGGGGACCTTCAACCCCATATTTAGGTTTAAATAATACACAAGAATGGGTGGCAAATACAGGAAGTTTGCTTTAGTTTAAGGAAAATAGTCATAAGTTAACTCGAGTTTTGTTTAGTAACAGAAGCTAAGTCTGTGGAAATTTTGTCTGGAGTAAGAAGCAGTGTGGCCGAGTTTCTCAGGTATCGTGGGCATGATATGCTCACAGATACCATTTGAGCTATTCCAAACTAGGCCAAACTAGGCCTCAGGCCTGGGCCTAGTAGGCCGCAAAACGTTCAGCATACGTAGTAGCAGATAAACTTATCTCCTACTAGGTATGTGTTAAGGTATGGCCACTCGCAGCATAGAGGTAATGGCACTAGATCTCCGTAGCCACCTTAATCCTAGATTGCTTACATACTTCTGTATGTTCACCGCCTATCACCGTGCACCTGCTAACTGTAAACTATTCGTTCTGTACTTAACCGGCCATCTCACGGAATAAAGCGGAGTACGTGCTGGAAACCATACTGGTTGGTCTCGCGTTACTCTAGTCCCCAGTCTTTCCAGGGTTCAACAACAGTGGCGCCCGGAACTTAGAGACAGAGCCCTGGATTTTAATGAAATATAAAGCTTCGATGCTGTGTGATTATTTAGCTTAAATGCTGTGGATTATTTAGCTTAAATGCTGTCAATTATTTAGCTTAAATGCTGGAAGACCTCGCTTGATTTCGGACGTGTGTGTGTTGCTTGCGATCTACAGTCCGGAATTTCCGAGGCAGGCTGGGGAGCGTCGGCTGATTGGATTGATTAGAAGGCGACAGTGCCACCCACTGTCAGTGGAAAGAAGGTAAGAGCAGCGGCGCGGATGGATTCACTCACGGAACGCGATTACATAGCTGCCACGCAGCTGTTAGCGTCCATTGTCTCGAAACGGGGCGAAAAGATCAGAGATTCTGATATAAATCAGCTGGCCCAATGGGCTAAAAAGAAAGGAAAGTTACAGCAGCCCTCGCTTTTGTTCAGCGAGACAGAATGGAAGGAGATCGGAGATTTACTGTGGGACTCGGTAGTTTCACAGGGGAAAGACGCAAAACTCTGTTCAGAGTTAGGCGTCACGTGGAAGAAAATTATAAATACGCTACAAACCTTTGCCGCGGAGCGCAGAGCTGCCCAAGCCGCGATTTCCGCACTGGAGAGAACGGCCCCTTGCTCTCCTGAACCGGAGACCGTTTCTTCCAAAGCGGAAGAGCGGAAAAAAGTATCCAGGGTTGCGAGATTTTTCGGAATTAATTCCACGCATCCGGTGAAAGGGAACGCGGCCCCCCTCTGCTCGTCCCTCCGTGATGTGGTAGACGTAGCCAGCCATGCGGTTGAGAGACCGAGCGAGAAGCCGGAAGTGTCCTTGCCGCGGTTCGGCGAGAAAGGCGTGGGGGAGGAGACGAGCCAGCCGCCAGACCCGAGGGGCGTGGAGAAAGAGGAGGCAGGCGGGACCGGCAGCGGCGCAGGGCGGGCACAAGTGACGCAGCAAGGAGGCGGACTTAGAGGCGGTGCCACCAGCGGAGCGGAGCCGAACCCCTCCCCACCGGAACGGGAGCTGACGTCAGCTGCCCACATGACAAAAACAAAAACAGAGAACATGGCGGCGCCCATGTCCGGATCAGACAACGCGAGTTCGATTCAACCTGAGATCCCTGCGCCCCCACAGCCTGCATCAGTGGGACCCGCCACCCACCCACAGGCGTCTCACTGTCCTCTGCCAGAATCTGACTCGGATGAGGAAGTTTTGAAACCTGATAACAGTTGTGCAACGCATTCGCCGGAAAAGCCGCAGAGGTCAACGGAGCTGCAGCAAATTATAGCAGAGCTTGCTAAGCTCTCTAACCGGCAAAGTCAGCTGGAACAAAGGACATTTGAATTATCCAAAACGTTCCCGCAGAAACCATGTACCGTACAACCTCTGTCGTCAATGCACAGCCAGCAGGCGTTGCCATCCAATGCCCAGCAGATGGCGCTGTCTGCCAATCAACCTGATCCGCTGCTGAACCGCTGGGCCGAAGTTAAAAAACATGCCATCCTCGATAAGGATTTTGAAGCAGCCAATGTTATAGCTTGCCCTGTGATGATTGAGCAGAACGTTGCCAAATGGCAACCGCATGAATGGAAAGTACTGCAATCTGCAAAGCAGACAGTTAGCCAGTATGGAATTCGTGCGGAAGCTTCCAAAAATATTATCCAATACATCTTCACTGCTGACCTCTTGTGCCCTGCTGACAGTTCTAATATTGCAGCACTTCTGCTCACGCCATCTCAATTTCTCATTTTTGAAAGAGAGTGGAGACGCCTGGCAACCGAGGAAGCCAATAGGCATCAAACCGTGGGAGATCCGTTTTATGGGATTCAGCCGGACATGCTGACGGGCCAAGGAGCCTATGCCACGACGAATGTACAGCTGACTTTTCCCATCGAAATCCATCAACTCTCCCAGTCACTAGCCTACAGAGCTTTGCTGTTGGTGCCAGACAAAAAGAAGCCTCCATCCTATGCCAACATCAAGCAAGGAGCCACCGAATCATTTGCACAGTTCATTGATCATCTTTCCACCGCTTTGAGAGATGCTCCAGATCTGCCTGAAGAGGTGCGAGACCATCTGTTTCGTTCTCTGGCATTTGAGAATGCTAACGCACGCATGAAAACCATCTTGGCCTCCCTCCCTCAAGGCTGTGGCGTGGACGAAATGTTGGTGAGAGCAGCGAGAGCAGAACAGACGAACCAAACAGCAGCTTTCACAGCGGCAATGCAAAACGCAATGCAGCAACAGGGACATGTTATCGCAGCTGCATTGACAGGAAAGCCCTTTAACCGTTTTACTAATAACAAAAAATCAGCGGCAAAGTCCCAGTGCATCCGCTGTGGTGAAATGGGTCATTTCAGGCGGACCTGCCAAAAGCCTGTTTGGTGTCACAACTGCAATGTGGACACTCATGCCACAGAGGTCTGCAGGAAACAGGGAAACTTCACGGCCAGCGCGCCGAGGCAGCGGGCCAAGACACAAATCGATGCCTCAGCCCACCAGACCCCAAAAATGACTCATTGAGACAGACCAGACCTGCTGCGTGGAGAAGCGTTGGTGTGGACATAACAGCAGCAGAAGAGGTCACCTTACAAGATAAAGAAGTCACCCTAATCCCAACTGATGTCTCTGAACCCATCTATAATACAATTTCCTCAGCTGGAGGTTTGATATTAGGAGGAGCCTCCACGAGCAAACAGGGTATTATGGTGGTGCCAGGAGTCATCAATGCAGATTACACTGGACAGTTAAAAGTAATGGTTTATGCCCTGCAGCCTCCTGTGACAATCCCAAAGGGGAGCAGGATTGCTCAGATCATCCCCTTTGAGAACATCCTGCCAGGTCGTCAGTCCCACAAGCAGCCTGCGAAAACCGAAGGCGGAGCTGGGAGCTTTGGATCTATGGGACACAATGTTTTCCTTACAGTGGATTTACACGAGCGGCCACGGATTGCAGTGAAGCTGCAACGGGGCGATGAAATTATTGGCATGGAACCACTTCCAGACACCGGCGCAGACATATCTTTAATTAACAAATTACATTGGCCTTCTCATTGGCCTTTGAAATCCCCCTATACCCGCGTTGTGGGCGTAGGAGGCCTGACTGTTCCCTCAATAAGCGCAGATCCTATTCGGATCATCTTTGAAGATGGACAAGTGGTTGTGGCTCATCTATATGTTGTGCCAATGCATGAAGAGATTCTGGGGCTGCTAGGAAGAGATGTGCTTTCCCAAATAGGGATGGTTTTGACTACTGACCGGCATTTTCCTTAGTGGCCACTGCAGAGCAGCCACCCATTTTAAAAATCACCTGGTTAACTGATACCCCTGTGTGGGTTGAGCAGTGGCCAATGACAGAGAAGAGGCTGCGAATTACCAAGCAATTGGTGCAGGAACAATTAGAAGCAGGTCACATTCGACCCTCAGTGAGTCCATGGAACACACCGATTTTTGTCATCCCTAAAAAATCAGGGAAATGGAGACTGCTACATGACCTTCGTAAGGTTAATGAGCCGATGCAAGCAATGGCTGCTCTGCAACCAGGCTTGCCAGCACCGACCATGATTCCTCAAGGGTGGGACATTGTGATCATCGATTTGAAGGACTGTTTTTTCACTATCCCGCTCCACCCTCAAGATACTCAGCGCTTTGCCTTCACTGTGCCATCTATTAACAGAGCAGCGCCAGCACAACGGTATGAATGGGTAACTCTTCCTCAGGGAAGTCGTACCTCGCCTACCATGTGCCAGATATTCGTCAATTGGGCTTTGCAGCCAATTCGTCAGCGTTTTTTCAATGCAATAATTTATCACTACGTCGATGACATCCTTGTTGCTACTAAGGAGCCTCTGCCCACAGAGGAGTTGGACTGGCTAGTCACGCAGTTAAAACATCGTGGTCTGACTGTGGCCCCGGAAAAAATACAACGATCAGCCCCGTGGAAGTACTTAGGGTGGCTGATCACAAGTGCACAAATCCGGCCGCAGAAAATTACTTTACATACCAACATTTCAACGTTATATGATGCTCAGAGACTTTTTGGAGACCTGCAATGGGTTCGTACCATTGTAGGAATCACCAATGAGGACTTGCAACCGTTTCTACCATGGCTACACGGTAATGATGCCAGTAGCCTTCGACAATGTACCCCTGAACAGCAACGAGCCTTAGTCAAGGTGTCAGAGAAGCTACAACGTGGTTGGAGCATTCGCCGCATAGAACACCTGCCACTGTCACTGTTCCTCTCCAACGCAGATGCCTGTCCGTTTGCCATCATTTTTCAATGGCAAAAGAAAAAGGGGGAACACCAGTCTGGGTTAAAATCGACAGCTGGTGTGATTGAATGGGTGTTCTTGCCGGTGCAGCCGAAGAGTCGTGTTATGACAAGAACAGAAGCCCTTGCCGCGCTCATCAGGAAAGGGAGAGATAGGATTTTAGAGATCGATGGGGAAGAACCGGCAGATATCAGTGTTCCGATCAGAAATGAAGATCTGGACTGGAAGCTGAGACATTCTGTGGAGCTGCAAGAAGCATTGTTGGGTTTTACAGGTGTGGTTCACAACCGACAGCCAAAGGGTCCGATGTGGACTCTGATTGCACGCCATCAGTGGCTGGAGAAGCCTTTGTGTTCCATGACACCTGTGGAAGGCAGAACAGTTTATACGGATGCCGGCCGAAAGACACAAAGAGCTGTGTGTGTGTGGAAACAGCAAGGAGAATGGAAGCAGCATTTAATCCACAGTGAAGCCGGAGACAGGTTGCAGACCATGGAACTGGGAGCAGTGTGTTGGGCTTTGCAAACCTGGAATAAGGAACCTCTTAATGTGGTGTCAGATTCTTTGTATGTGGTTGGAGTGGTACAAAGAATCGAAGATGCACTCATTAAGACCACTCAGAATCAGCGCCTCGGAGAACTATTTCTGCGACTGAGGAGTATACTCAGACAGAGTCAGCATGCCTTTTGCGTGATGCACATTCGTAGTCATCAGTGCAGCAATGGTTTGGGAGAAGGCAATGCATGGGCAGATGCTGCAGTCAGTTGCGTTGCCCATGTCCCTCCCGAAAGCAAATTTGTAAGAGCTCGCAACAGCCACGAGAACTTCCATCAGAATGCTAGAGCTTTGCGTCGTCAATTTCAAATATCTATGAACGATGCACAGGGGATTGTGCGTGCCTGCCCTCAATGCAGTCATCACGGGCCAGGTCTTGGCCTAGGCACGAATCCTCGAGGAATGAAAGCCCTGGAACTGTGGCAAATGGATGTAACACACATCCCAGAGTTTGGAAGGTTGAAATATGTTCATGTCACTATTGACACCTACTCCAAATTCATTTGGGCCACAGCACAAACTGGGGAAAGAGCTCTGCACGTTGAGAGACATTTGACTGTTTGCTTTTCAGTGATGGGAGTGCCTGCAGAAATCAAAACTGACAATGGTCCAGCTTATGCGGGACAACGAGTTGCTGGGTTTCTGCAAAAGTGGGGAGTCAAACATACTACCGGGATTCCTCACTCTCCTACTGGCCAAGCCATTGTGGAACGGGCTCATCGGACGCTGAAAGAGTATCTCACAAAACAGAAGCAAAGCAATGACCTAGATGTGACCAATCGTTTATCTAAAGTACTGTTCACTTTAAATTACTTATGCCTAGCAGAAGGGCGAGAAGAGCCTGCAGTTGTCATCCACCACCAGGCTGTGAAAGAAGGGAGACCACAAGCAATTCCAGGACTTTACGTATATCATAGGGACATGCGAACGGGTGAATGGCAGGGACCCAGTCCAGTCTTGTTTAATGGTCGCGGTTATATGTGTGTTTCTGCAGGAGAAGCAGGACCTGTCTGGGTGCCGAGTCGCTTTACCCGTGCGTGTCCACAGGAAAAGATACCAACCGGCGGTGACACTCCTAGAGACACTCACAAAGACAGCGACGACTTACCTGAAGCACCTCAAGAAGACGTGGAGAGTGCTGAAAATTGACTGTTTTAATACTATATCATTGCACTGTTATTGTGTGATACTTAGAGGCACGATAAGTTATTGGTTAGGGTTTTAGGTTGATAGCCTGCGTGCTACACTGTGTGCTTTTCACAATGGGTGAAATGTTAAGCATGAGGGTGTTGGTTTTAATCAGTGTGGTAGTAAAAACAAGAGCAGGGATGTTTAACATTGACACAAGGGAGAACATGTGGGTTACTTGGGCCAAACAAACTAAGCAGGATTCCTTTTGTTTATCTCTAGCGACACCATCCAATCCTTTTAGAACCTGCTTGATTGGAGTTCCACTGACCTCCATGACAGAGTTCAAGTCTTTAACCCCTGTCAGCATTGACCCAAAAGGTGCTTTAGGGCCACAAGCTGCTGCCATAGCGCGAAACCTTAGAACTGCTGGTCCAGAACCTCAGGAGCTTGATCTTTTAGGTTCTGTGCCAGGAAACTATTGTCTTGTCTTTGAGCGCTTTGCAGTGAATTCAAGTCTATTAATCATAGATGAGCAGCAATTGAAAGGCCACGCTACGTGGCTGTCCCCTCATTCACCATTGTATTACAATTACTCTGAGTATTGTAATAGTTGGGTCAGATCTGTCACGCAATTGACAACAGCTGCTAAGAGATTGCCATCAGGAATCTTTTTAGTTTGCGGAGATAGAGCATGGTCCACAGTACCTCCAAACAGTGTCGGAGGACCGTGTTATTTTGGTAAACTAACTCTGTTCGCACCTAGTATTCACCAGGTTCTAGGCTTGCCAAGGAAGGCTCAACGAGTCAAGCGCAGTATGTCTCAACTAGGTCCCGACTGCAGAGATCAAGTTAAGTTATGGCAGCCTCCAGCCGTGATCTCAGCATCCATTTTTGCCCCAGGAGTTGCTTCAGCACAAGCCCTCACACAACTGAAACATTTAGCCTGCTGGACAGGGAAACAGATTAACATAACGACGAAGTTGTTGAGTGAGCTTGCTGAAGATGTTAGTGGCATTCGCCATTCAGTGCTCCAGAACCGAGCCGCGATTGACTTCCTTCTTTTGGCTCAGGGGCATGGATGCGAAGAGTTTGAAGGCATGTGCTGCATGAATTTATCAGACCACTCGCGGTCGATACATCAGCAGTTAGCGCAGTTGAGGGACAACATGAAACACCTTGTAGTTGAGAACACTCCGTTTGACAATTGGCTGAAGTCTTGGAATCTCACCGGGTGGATTGTGGATTTAATTCATTTTGGTATAATGATCTTTATTGCTGTCATAGTAGTTTTGACAATAGTGCCTTGCTTGATACAATGCATGCGCAAATTAGCCCACCGTGCCTTAACGTCAGTTTGGATAGCCCAAAAAGAAAAAGGGGGAACTGTGGCCGAGTTTCTCAGGTATCGTGGGCATGATATGCTCACAGATACCATTTGAGCTATTCCAAACTAGGCCAAACTAGGCCTCAGGCCTGGGCCTAGTAGGCCGCAAAACGTTCAGCATACGTAGTAGCAGATAAACTTATCTCCTACTAGGTATGTGTTAAGGTATGGCCACTCGCAGCATAGAGGTAATGGCACTAGATCTCCGTAGCCACCTTAATCCTAGATTGCTTACATACTTCTGTATGTTCACCGCCTATCACCGTGCACCTGCTAACTGTAAACTATTCGTTCTGTACTTAACCGGCCATCTCACGGAATAAAGCGGAGTACGTGCTGGAAACCATACTGGTTGGTCTCGCGTTACTCTAGTCCCCAGTCTTTCCAGGGTTCAACAACAAAGCAGTAGGGTCAATATTCTGAAAGTTGCACTAGATAAAGCTGTCTAGTTACTGGGGCCTGAATTGTAAGGTAACTCTTAGCCTTGGAAAACTTTCCAGTATTCTAAGTTTCAAATTTAAGCGATGCATGGTATATTACAGAGTATTTTGGTGCATTTTTTCTCTAGCTTTTGATACTTTTTCATCCAAAACAAATGAGTTAGTCTTGCTACCCTTTTTACTGTTTATATATAAAAGCTAAAGAGCTCAGACTCTCAATGAGCTATGAGAAGTGTCTGAGGTGATGCCATTTCTATAATAATCATGCAATATGTGTAAAGCAAGACGTTATATTGCTGCTAGTGTTATGTGTACCTTTTGTTTTTATTGCTTCTGTATGCTTAGTTTATTTTGGGAAATTGAGATAGTACATATGTTATAAAAGACTAAGATCTGTCATTTGTGGAAACAATTCTTTAGCTTTTCTATGCCTTGTTAAAATATTACCCAAGATTATAATTGGGATCTTAAATGTTATCTCATTTAATTACTGATTTTACTTAAGTAGCTCTTCTTTGTTACAAGTGTATTACCTAGAGCTAGTCTGTGGGATTAGAAGTTGTCTTAATGCTTATTTACTTATTGTATAACACCCAAGCGTAGATAAGCACTTTTGGATGTATCAGAAATATATACATAAGTGTTGTTTGTCAATATTATTATTATAAACCTCATTCAATAAGAGGTAAAATTCCCTTTCTATTAGTACAAAAAGGAGATTCTGGACTGTGTTTTGAATTGTATTTTAGATTGTGTGCCGAATTGTTTTTGTACGGAAAAGAGATTTTGAGTTGTGTGTAGAATTGTGTGATAGATTATTTTTGTATAGAGATGATGTGTGAATTAAGAACTAGAAAAACTCATTCAAATATTCAGATTGTCTGAATAATAGCCATAGCAGGTTTTCTTCCTGTAAGGCATTTCTGAAGATTTTTCAAAAGTACTGTCCAAATTTAAATTTACATAGATCCTTAATTGATAAATTTAATTTGAAGCAAGCTATGATAAAATTTCAAGATTTTGACTTACATAATCAGATAAATTCTGGTAAAAGAAGTTACCTCCATATGACAAAGGTGTAGTCTTTGCTAACCCCTCAGTTGGAGGGTTCCCCTGTTTTGTTCCTTTTTTACAACAGGTGCCGGTGCGAAGAAACATTAGGAGAAGTGAACCCGTGCCCCCAAAATTAAGGAGGAGGAACTACATTCCCAGGAGGCCCCGAAGGAAAATCCCGAGTGGAAAGTCATTTCTTCCCCAGGAGATTTGAGGATCCGTTTACATCGAGGACATAACAGCCTAAAGGAGCACGGGACTATGACTTAGAGAAGTCCTGAAGGAAAACCTTTGTATCCACCTTAAAGAAAACCCAGAAGGGGGCGGGTAATATTAAGAGAGACATTTTTGACCGTGTGATCGGTAGAGAAAATGGGAATCAATTAGATAACACTTAAAATTTGGCAGGCAGGGGGTGGAAAAAGCAAAAACATAGAAACTGAGATTTTGGTCCAAAAGGCTCCTGCCGCGACAGAACAGCTAAAGCTGTCTAAGGGAAACCACCTAGTAGATATGAGGCAGAAACCAGAAAGAGGGTCTGGGCAACCTTTACCTGCTGTTTGAGAAGAAACAAAAACCTTGCCATTGGATGCAACCCAATGGGCGCTGGCATAAACAGAGGAATCGGTTTGTGGATCACTCTAATGGTCATAAGCCTAACTGAGCCCGACAGAGGGCTGGCATAATGAAACTGAACTTAGCCTGAGGTTTCCCAACATAGATGGCCCTGAAGCTAAAATTCAGTCCACCTTGGAGCACCCTCAAAAGGGAAATTTGGACCAGGGGATGAAATTGGTCAAAAAGGATTTCAACCAACAGACCCTACCTAAAGATCAGTAGTCACAAATGCTCTCTTCATCCTCAGAAATCCCACTGAAAGGGACCTCTGAGGGGGGTTTAACATCACGCAGTCCAATCCATGTAATGGAAACAGGGATAAAGACCCACGAATTTCTAATTAATATATGGATGGAATTGAAAAAGCTAAAGATAATGATGGAATTTATGAGAAATAGCACCCGGGAAAACAAAGAGAATTGAAATTTGATCTAAAATTGAAAGTTGGGTAAATATGCAATCAGAGAGGGTGGACTGCCTTCTAAAGGGGAAGAAGAAAATATGCCAAGTATGCGAACATGAATTAAATGGTTAATAAAAGAAAAGAAATGGGGGAATTGTGAAAAATGTGAAATGATTAATTCATGTTCTTATAGTTAATGAAATGTTATTGAAAACTATGAAACTGTATATCTGTGTGTGTTATATGAAAATGTAAGTTTCAGGACACCTTGTAACATTCGGCTAAACCAAATTGTTGAAAAGGCAGGCGCCACCTGAAGAACTCCCATTCAGAAAGAGACAAAAGGTTTACTGGAAACCACAGCCTCCTCGAGCACCGGGAGGAGACCCATCAAGATAAGGTGGCAGAAACATCAATGGTTCCTGACTACTCCCTCTCTGGTCATCATCCATATCTCGACCATTCATCAGCCATAAGGATCTATAGAAACTGGACATTAACATATGAACTGAGAAAAGAACTCTTTCCAGCCTGGTCAGAGAAACCATTGAATTTGAATAGCTAGCCGGGAAACAAAGGGAAATATGGGGAAATATTGCCAAGGGCAGAATAAAGTGTATAAAAACTAAGTCCCGAACCGGGCAAATTTGTGAACAGTTGGGGGAGATAGCAGACTGCCAGGTTCTGTATCTCACAGTTCATCCTTGGCATTTTCCCTGGAAAAAGACTGTCAAGTATCTCTGCTGTTGGTGGGTTTATCGAAATTCTGTAATTCGATCTTTATTAATAAACCAAATTATTATTATAATTGGAATATCGTATTGGCATTTATAACAGTTTAGAATAGAAATGACATGTTAACATAGGTAGTAGGGACTGGCAAAATTTTGTAAATAAAAAGTACGTTTTGGATGGTGGTTGGGTCAGGGAGACCGTACATAAGGTCCGGGACCCTCTGATCCGCCCCCAGTCCGCCACATGTCCTGCTCTGCTGGAGATGCCTTGCAGAGCTGAGAAAAAACTAAGATAATGTACCCTGACAGGGAGGCCTTGCAGAGCTGAGAAAGAACTGAGAGATAATGAAGAATAAACAACCTTGGAAACATGCACTGGCAGACTCAGCTTGTCTTCTCTGGCTTCAGCGTGAGACCTTTTGAGCAAGGGAAGCTCGAAAGCCTTATTACCTCAAGGAACAGCAACCCCGAGGAAAGTCTCAGGGAACAGCAACCCTGAAAAGGAGAGTCCCGAAAACCTTATTACCTCAGGGAACAGCAACCCCGAGGAGAATCTCAGGGAACAGCAACCCTGAGAAATACCTGCTTAGCAGAGATGGGAAATCACAGCAAGGAGAAGGCCTTGCTACAGGACAAGGCACACGTGTGCAGTGGAGCAGCCAGCGAGCTGAGCAGAGGGACAATAATTCACCTGTACTTCAGAAGCAGGCACCTAAGACTAAAGGTTAAAGTGCCCAAAGAGTCTGCATGCACTCAAAAACACACCTGCTGGTCACCAGCTGCCCCACCTTTTGTATCTGTGTACAGGCACACAAACAAGGCAGCTCAGTACTAATCTTGGGCAAAGCAGTACCCAAATCCTCCTTATCTTCCGATAGAAAACCTATTTTATAGAGGTGCTCTAAAAAGTTAATAATTTAGCAAGTCATTCTCTGTTGCTGAAAAAAAAAAGTATTTCCCTAATTACTCCACTTTCCTATTAAATAATTTGCTTCCATATTATTTGCCCACTCCACTGAGCATAAATAGGTGAACAAGCTGAACATAGTATTTTCAACAACCCAGGTTTTAAATTACTATCCCTGACATACACACTTACTACAAATACTGATGTGGCACAAAAAAAATACTCACTGCCACATATTGTTTGTGCTCTTAAATTATTTAGCCAGTCTTCAAATTCTTGTACATAAAATTTGATAACTATCAACTGATGAAATTAAATGACCAACCAAAATGATACCAGACACAAAGAATAGTCATTTCCTTTTACACTATATCAAAGCATTACTCACCTTGGAGATCTATATTAACAATGTTAAAAGAAATTAAACATAAGGGAACATGGAACAGAAAAACTCAATGTGATGAGCAAGTACTCTTTGAAAAAGCTATTTAAAAATTCTAAGCCTAATTACATTCACTACAGTAGTCACTGCCAAAAGGACACACTACATTTTCGTAAAGGGGCTAATGAAAAAAAAAGAGCATTAATGACCAAGGTTTATCTGCTTTTTTAACATTTTAACAGCCATTGGATTTTTCCACTCTGACATCCCCACAAAAATATGCCTTCCACCCTGCAACACACTACTGCTGCATTATGTAGACCAACACTTCATCTTAATATTTTCCCTCCTACTTCACCACATTAAACAGAAATAGTGCTTCAGTCCACTGTGTCTCATTATAGCAGTAACGTCAGCTGAGAATGCTGACATATCCCTCCTTTCTTCTCCCCCACTTTGCTGGTTCATTTCTCACATGAAATCAAAATTGCTCTAACAGGCAAACACCTTGGTATTGAACTAAAAAATGGGGTACTAAAGAAATCCTTTCAGAGATGTGCACTGGAGGGCTGCAATAATAAAGAAGGAAGGATAACTCCGCTGTTTACTTTTTCTGGCATGAAGGTAAATTTTAGCTTTGCAAGTAGTTGACTAAGGAAATGAATGACTACAGACACCTTGGAACCATAGGAACAAATGAAAGAAAGATGATGGGGTAAAAAAGAAGTACTAACTCTGTCAACTTTTTTATGTACAGACTTCCTGAGAGGACAAATTATTTTTTTCTCATTTTTCTTGATGTTTTGCTCAGTTACATCCATATTTTTTTTATTGCCAAAGCAAAATCAGACTATCAGTGCCAAATACCTTTGATGAAAGAACACAGACAGGCATCCAGATGATGAAAAGCAAACCCAAGTTGCAATGCCAAGATCAAAAGACAGCCAAAAGACAAGATTATTGTTTAATTGTTCTATGATTAGCAGACAGATGGCATATACACTGGCATAAGCTGAATTTATTCTTCATTACTTCCAAGTAACAATGAAATATTGTACTTCCATGATCAATATAAAATGTTAAGTTTTCACAAAGCAAGACCTCTGGGGAAGAAAGTAAATCTTTCCATGGCAAGCTGAGACTCCCCAAGCTGCAGCACCAACATGGGACAGCTTGAAGCTGGAAGTATGAGAAAACAGACATGGTTTCCATATAAACCACATACACTGAACAAACTGTGACTAGTTCCACATCCTTCTGCTCTAAGATGACAGCGTTGGTTCCCCAAGGTAAGAACTCCCATAAGCTAGCAAAAGCAACACAGGCAGCCTCCTCTCTGAAGTGCAGTCTTACTTTCAATGCCTTTCTTATCTCCCAGTCATAACAGAAGTTCTTTCAGTCATTTGTTAACATGTTCACCGTGTGCCTCTTATAAACTAGGGATTCCCTGATAACAACACATTTTTATGACATTTATTATTCAGCACTGATAACCAAATTATAGTTTTCTTTTTTTTCCTGTAAAGCATTCTGCTCAATAGCTCAACAGCAACTCAAGCGCATGGAACAGTGCCCATTTTTTTTTGTCTACATACAAACACAAGCAAGGAAAACAGACATGGTTCCAACACAAAAATTCAGCTACCACAGAGGTTATATCTACATATTTAATGAGATTTCAGGACTAAAAGATCTGTCAGGAATACCTTCCATTAGTTACTTTCTCAAATTCTGGTTTGAAAATCTGTGCTTTGATTCAGATAACTGTGCTTGGGATGGAAGGGCAAGTCCAGAAATTATATCTGAGCAATAATATCTTTTAGTCTTTTAAAAACTTAACAATTCCCCAATCCATATTCTGCCATAGCCTATAGCATTACATTTTCTCCTATCTACAAGAATTCTTACTTGGATCCTTACAATAGCCCACTAGAAAGCAGTTTGCCACAGTGATACTAACACAGTAAGTCACTTTAACACCTCTACATAAAGCACCACCCGAGACGCCAAATGCATGCTCTCCTGCCACTGACACAGACTAGCTCCCCTTTGCCAGGTGCTCTAAAGCTGGGACAATTTGGAAGATCACAGCAGCAGAAATCACCCAGAATCTCCTCCAGTACTGTGGATACAAGAAATTCAGTGCTAAAGATATTATTAAGGAGTGTGTCTTTGCTTGCCACCTGCTGCAGTACCAGCATGACCAAAGGCAGAGACAGCTCATTGACCAGTGCTGGAGGGGATTCACTGGCTGGCATCAGAGAGGATGGATAAAAAATGAAGCCAGAATCACCCTACTGAATATGCTCTCAGAAACAAGAATTGGAGCAAGTTCTCATTTGGAGTCACCTGCTAAGTGACGCAACAGCTCAGTTGTGTTAGGAATCCAAGCCACTCTAAAGTGTTCCACACATCTCCCTATCAAGCCATGTTTTCTACACTTAATGGCAGTGTCTGTGGCTATGCTGTGCTCTG
Source organism: Prinia subflava (assembly GCF_021018805.1). Taxonomy (NCBI): domain Eukaryota; kingdom Metazoa; phylum Chordata; class Aves; order Passeriformes; family Cisticolidae; genus Prinia; species Prinia subflava. The sequence continues at coordinate 1,063,357 of NW_026960612.1, forward strand.
TAAATGGGTAGTAACTGTTTGCTATGTTCAGAGCTGGGCTTGGCAGGGGCATTTCCACATGCAGAGGTGTATTTTGAATAGCACTGGAAGCACAGAGAAATTCTGAAAGACAGCTCCTAGGGGCTGCCAATTCCATCAGGGTAAGTTGCTTTGACTTTGCTCTCAGCTGAACAGATGCAGAGCCAGAAGTGCCAGAACATTTGCCTGTGGAGCATGTGAATCAGCAGCATTTTTGTTCCTAGTGAAGCTTATTGGTTTATAAAGAGCATTTCACTTGAGGTCTTCTGAAAAAAAAGGGAGAAGCAGAAGACTTCCTCTGCTTGCCACATAGCATAGAGGGGGTTGCCAACCTCAGCTGAACTCAGCAAACACTTAATGTCTGTTAGATTTTCCCCGGTTTGGTCAAATCTAGCTTGGCTTTACTTAAGGAAATTATACAGAGTAACTTTTGCATACACTTTGTTAACCCCACACAGACATCGTCTATTTCACTACCTTCTAAACCTCTGATTTTGCTTTTTCCTAGTCGAAATGGAAAGAATGTAAATTGCCTCTCTTATGTAAACAAGTTTGAGCTTGAACACAGTGGAAGAGGCTTGGACAGGCACAACAGTACCATAGCAAATTCCCCGTTTTTCAAGCAACAGCTGCTTTTATCAGGAAAGCTGTGGCCTGCACTACTCACAGCAAGACTTCAAACACTGATTTACACTCTTACATTCATATCAAATGTTTTCTGGATCTTATGTCTTGCCTGTTTCAACTCAGCATTGATTGAAAGAAATCATACTTTCTTTGTCATTTCTTTTCGCTTGTCTTGCATCATCAGAGGTATCAAATGTTCTCAAAGGCCTGCAATGTCTCTTCTAAACAGCTGCATTTTGGTCTTTGCTGTAACCGATCTTCCCCCATCTTTATGAACAAGAATGAAGGCTTTGGTTAGATTTTTTTTTAAGCTCTGTCTCGACAGTTTTCCACATAACACCCTCCATACAAAGAACCCCAGTCTTTGGCCAACCCAGGTTTATGAATGGCCACAGTGTACATCGCATTCTTAAGTCTTCCTTCTTCCAAAACGATGGAAGCCAAGGGCTCATGGCGGAAGAGGCAGGGATGAAACCTACAGACGCCGGGTCCTCTCCAGAGGGGCTTCCTGCCCTTCCCCACAGCTCCCCGGCCGCGCTGCCCTCGGGGCCCCAGGGCTGCCGCTCCGTGACCGCCCTCACCCTGTTAGCGTAGGAAAACACATAACCACACAGAGGCGATCATATGCGGTTCTTTATTCCAGCGCACGGGACACCGGGGTGATAATACACCCAAATCTGATGTCCGAAGGATACAGAGTCGATTCATGATTTTTATAGTTTAAATTATACACATGTTAACTAACCCCCACCCCTAGATACTGATTATCCTATTCCTTAGTTACTATCTTGAATCATACCTACGCTTCTACCCTGATCCACACTTGATTTGGTTAAAACAATAGCATGGAGCTGTTTACAGAAGCTGACGCTTGTTCCCAGCTAGCTGCGTCAAGTTCCAGTTGTACGTTCTCTACTTTCCTCCCCCTACACATTACTCAATCTAGAAATTATATTTTTTTAACCCTCCACCAACATTCCCCCCTTTGAAAGTATTTTCACTTTAATATACTAAGTGTAAATGCTTTCACTTAATACAGTCCATTAGGCTTCAGAGTTCATACTGGATGTTCATCTTCAAATCCTCTGTTGTCATAGGCTTTGTCCGGGATGTTGTTGCGGATTGAAGGTGCTGGATTCCGTGCCAATGCCTTCATTATGGTCCTGTTCCAAGATGCCTTTTTCTGTATCTCTCTCTTCAGGATTCTGTAAACTAACCAAATTACTAAAAATATAATCAGTAAAATTATCAGATTTTCAAGGATAGACTTTATCCATGAACTCACATTCCATCCTAATCCTTCAAAGATTTTACCCAACCAGCTAGTAGCTAAATCCTTTTGTTCCTTTTGTGCCTCATGCTCTATTTGTTTTAACTGACTGATGTCATGTTCTACATCTGCAGTTACATTTGGGATGTGGATGCAGCAATGGTCGATTTGTCCCTTTAAATATCCACACACTCCGTGCTCTTTCAAAAGTAACATATCTAAAGCCAAAAGATTTTGCAGGGTCATTTTGGTGGTGGCCTGTAATTGCACATTGAGTTCCCTAAATCCCTCTCGTGTGATTCTTGCTAATCTGTCTACCTGACCTGTGAGTCTATATAGCATTTCTCTATTTCGATAATTTGCAATGGGACCAAACAAGGATTCTAGGGCCCACCCAATCTTTACTCCACTAGAGGGTTCCTTCCAAGTGTCATCTGGGTTCTTGTCTTCTGAGACGTCTTGCTTTGCTTTTATTTGCAAGGCTTCACTGCTCCTGTTAAATGGGGATTTCTTCCAAATTGGACATAAAGTGGGAAGGCCCAGGGTGATTTCTCTTACCTCCCCGTCCATAGGCAAGTGTGTTGTCCATGTGCCATCACTCATTGCCCATACAAATGGTCCTGGACTTCGAATTGTACTCCTGCTACATCCTACTATAATCTTAGAATCTATTTTGCCTTGTTTGTGTTTAATTTTCCTGCAGGCACAACCAATTCGTAAGGCTATTGCCAATGGTGACCACTGTTTCATTTCCAGATTATCAGAGGTGCAATCATAAATTTTCTTACATACCCACCAACTTACCTTATTTGCCTCTTTCTGACTGCTAGTATCAGTATTTGTCACTGTGGGATCTGTCTCATTTTCAGAGCCTTTCCATTTAATGCACCAGGGTGTGCTTTCCATATATGGGAATTTCTGGAGGATGCTCACAGACCATGCACTATCCCAAGGTTCCAGTCCTTTCCAATCCTTCTCTTCACATTTCCACACCACAACACTTTCTGTAGCGTTGTCCCTGATCTTTTGATAGCGTAGAAACCAACATTGCCATTTTGCAAGGTCTTGGTCCTTAACCCACCACTCTATGATTTGTCCCAATTTGCCATTAGTAAGAATGCACTCTGACTTTCTCATGGGTTGCATATAAGAATCCTCTGTTATCTTCCAGTATTCTCTGACCACCACCCTTGACTCTGGTACTTGTTTACAGTTAATTGTTTTGTTCCCTCCTATTTCAGGTAATTTTGACGTTATTATTCCCCAGCTTACTGGGTCCCCTGCTGCCTTTGGTATTGGCAGGCAGGCCGTTATTCTGCTGGTATTATGCATTTTGGCAAAGTCTCTGACCAATCCAATCATTACATTCTCAGCCCGAATTTCATTAGAAATTTCTATTACTTGTGTTTTTGCCTGTATCTCTCTCTTCATTCTAGAATGAAGAGTTGTTAGTTGACCCTTCTGTATCCCATATCCCAAAGTAACAGCAATCCCTACTGGTGACATTAGTATCCATGAAATTAACATTACCCACAGGAAGAGCATGAGCACAGTTACCAATACCATTTGAACAGTTACAGACGTTTCAGCCTCAGCTTTGTTGGTCCAAAAGTTTCTACAGCCCACGACTGGACTCCACGAGGGACCTTCTTCACACGTGTGTAGTGTATCCAGGGTTCCACTCCAGCCACTTTGACTGCTGTAAAGGTGGTTAGCAGTACCTGATGGGGACCAGTCCACTTCCCTTTTAGTGGTTCTTCGTTCCAGGTTTTGATGTATACCTCATCTCCTGGTTCGATATTGTGGACTGGATTCTCCAGGGCCAGTGGTCTGATCCACACGAGAACACTTCGAAGTCGAGCTAGAGTTTTCCCGAGGGACAGAACATAATTATACACATCTTGTTTCCCTGTGACATGAACATTTGGATTGGGGTTAGGAGATTCATATGGTTTCCCATACAATATTTCATAAGGACTAACTGACATCCCACTCCTAGGCTTTATCCGAACCCTCAGCAATGCGATCGGCAAAGCCTGTGGCCACTGCCGTTTGGCTTCCTGGCATATTTTACTGATCTGCCTCTTCAGTGTCTGGTTCATTCTTTCTACTTGCCCACTTGACTGGGGTCTCCATGGTGTGTGGAGGTCCCAAGATATTCCCAATAACTTGCTTACCTCTTGTACCACCGTGGCTATGAAGTGTGGGCCTCTGTCTGATGATATCCCTAGGGGCACCCCAAACCTGGGAATGATCTCCTGTAATAACTACTTAACTGTTTCCTTTGCTTGGTTTGTGCGACAGGGAAGGGCTTCTGGCCATCCAGAAAACGTGTCAACCCCTACTAACAGGTATTTGTATCCCCGAGTTTTTGGCAGTTCTGCAAAATCCACTTGCCAATAGTCTCCTGGTTCTATTCCTATCCGAATTCTGCCTAACTGTGCCTGTCGTCTAGCTACGGGATTGTTTTTCAGACAGATTTCACATTTAGACATTACTGACTTGGCCATTGTTTGCATCCGTACTGAGATTAGGTATTGTCTTAGCCACTTTACCAACGCCTCTGCACCCCAGTGACACTCATTATGTTTTACCTGTAAAATTTCTCTCATTACCAAAGGAGGGACAACTATTTGCCCTTGTGCGGTTACATACCACCCTTCTGCGTTCTTCTGTGCCTTCAGCAGTTGTGCTAGTCTGTCATCTTCGATTGTATAGTTTGGCTTCGGAGGCAAATTAAATTGAGAGATATTAAGTCTTGATGGTATCAATGCCATTGTTTTCTGCACCTCTCGCGCTACCTGACGGGCTGCCCAATCTGCTTTTCGATTTCCTTCACAAATTTTGGAGTTGCCTGATTGATGTGCCTTGCAGTGCATGATTGCTACTTGTTCAGGTTTTTGTACTGCATCTATCAATTGTAGGACTGCATCTTGATGTTTAATATTTGTCCCTTGGGAGGACAGAAGTCCTCTTTCTTTCCATAAAGCTCCGTGTACATGCACTACTCCAAAGGCATATTTGGAATCAGTCCAAATATTCACTGTCTTCTCTTCACTCAGCTCGAGTGCTCTGGTTAATGCGATTAGTTCTGCCCTTTGTGCAGACGTGTTAGGTGGTAGTGATTTTGCCTCTATTACTACATCAATTGTAGTTACCGCATATCCCGCGTATCTGGCTCCGTTCTCCATGAAGCTGCTTCCATCTGTAAAGAGTTCCCACTCTGGTTGCTCCAGGGGGACATCCTTCAGATCTGTTCTTGCTGAATAAGTGTGCTCGATGACTTCTAGACAGTCATGCTCTAATGGACCTTCCTCAGCTGTGGCACCTAGAAATAGAGCTGGATTCAAGAGGTTAGTTGTTTTTAGTGCAACGTCATCCTGCTCAGTCAGGGTTACCTGAAACTTCATCATCCGGCTTGGAGAGAGCCAATGGCCCCCCTTTTGTTCCAGGACTGTAGTTACCATGTGTGGCACATAGACATCTATGTGTCTTCCCATTGTGAGCTTCCTGGCTTCCTGTATCAGCAGCACGGTAGCTGCCACTGCCCGCAGACATGAAGGCCATCCGGCACTTACGTTGTCGAGTTGTTTGGAAAAGTAACCCACCGGCCTTTTCCAGCTTCCCAGTCGTTGGGTCAGGACTCCCAGTGCCAGTCGCTGCCTTTCATGCACGTACAGCTGAAAGTCTTTAGACAGATCAGGTAACCCCAAAGCAGGAGCAGTTGTCAGTGCTTCCTTTAATTTCGGGAAGGCCTCTTTCTGTGGTTTGCCCCAGGTGAACGGCTGCGTCTTCTGAGCCTCGTACAAGGGTTTTGCAATCAGTCCATAGTCCATGATCCACAGGCGACACCACCCTGTCATTCCGAGGAAGATCCGCAGCTCGTGTAGATTCTGGGGCTCTGGAATAGCACAGATAGCTTGAATACGATTAGTACCCAGTTTTCTCTGCCCTTATGAGATTTCACATCCCAGGTAAATCACAGTCTGTTGGGCAATTTGTGCTTTTTCTCTGGATACCTTATACCCTCCCATTCCTAATGAATTTAAGATCTCAATGGTTACCTTTATGCAGGTCATTTCTTCCTCTGTTGCAATCAAAATGTCATCTACATACTGGAGTAATAAATATTGGTCTCTTGGTACTTGCCCTTCTCTGGTCCAGATTTCCAGTTCTTTTGCCAGTTGACTTCCAGAGAGAGTGGGGGACCCCTTGTACCCCATCGGTAATTGAGTCCAGGTGAGCTGAGTTTTTCTTCCACTTTCTGGATGTTCCCACTCAAAGGCAAATAGTTTCCTACTTTCTTGGTCAAGGGGTATACAGAAGAAAGCATCTTTTAAGTCAATTACAGTAAACCATTTATATATCTCCTTTACGGATGCTAACAATGTATAGGGATTGGCAACTACTGGATGAATGTCTTTTGTTATTTCATTTATACTTCTTAAATCTTGTACAAGTCTATACTTACCATTGGGTTTCTTCACTGGGAAAATTGGGGTGTTGTATTCCGATTTACATTCCTCTAGAATTCGATATTTTAAAAATTTATCAATGGTCTTTGCTATTCCCTGTCGTGCTTCTGGTTTTATAGGGTATTGTTTGATTCGTACAGCCTTTGCTCCTTCTTTTAACTCTACATGTACCGGTTGTGCCAATTTAGATTTTCCAGGTACATCTGTTTCCCAGACAGAGGGAATTACTGCATCTTCTACTTCTTTAGGAATATTAGAAATTGGTTTTTCTTTTATCATCAAAATCTTTCCTGTCTTAGACTCCGGAATTTTCATTACGAGTTCACCATTCTCAAAAGTAATTACTGCCTCCAGTGCTGCCAGTAGATCGCGCCCTAAGAGCGGAGTTGGGCAGTCTGGCATGTATAAGAATTCATGGGTCAAGATCTTATCTTCAAAGCTCAATTCTAGGGGTTGCAAGAATGGCCGTACCTCCTCCTTCCCTGTGGCTCCAATGACTGCGGCTGACTTGTTCCCGATTTGCCCCTCAAGATAATTTAGTACAGAATGTGTGGCCCCCGTGTCAATGAGAAAATCTACGTCTTTTCCTTCTAAATGCAAAGTCACCATGGGCTCCCTTGACCCTGGCTCTCTCTCATGTAAAACCATGACCCTGGCTACACCATCCAGCTGATGCTCACTACTTTGATTAAACATACTGTCTAACTGAGGCTGACCATTCTGGCTAAACCAGTTTGGACACTCCCTTTTCCAGTGTCCCTCCATCCGACAATATGCACACTGATTCAGACCTAATCTACCATGACCAGAACCTCTGCCAAAGCCACCTCTATTAACGCCACGACCACCTCTACCACGTCCCCGCCCCTGTCTCTGTAAGACTGCCAAAAGGCTTTGCCCCTGTTTCTTGACAATTTCTCTGTCCCTGTTATTATAAACTTTCCAGGCAACCTCTAGGAGTTTATCCAAGTTTCTTAACTCTTCACCTTCCAGTTTCTGTAGCTTTTTCCTAATATCTTCCTGTGCCTGACCCAGAAAAATAAAGGCAAGCTGAGTCCTTCCTTGCTCACTGTCTACTTGAAGATCAGTATATCTTCTAGCTGCTTCCTTAAGTCTTTCTAGAAAGGCAGTGGGAGATTCTTTCTTTTCCTGTCGAATTTCATACAACTTAGACCAGTTCATACTCTTAGGTATTGCCTGTTGAACACCAACTGAAATCCACTCCTGATATCTCTTTAGCCTTAACATATCCACTCCAGAGGGGTCATTAGCATCCCACTCTGGGTCTGCAGTGGGAAAATTATAATCCAGTGTCCCTGTCACCAAACCATTTCGTATGTCTTCTCTAGCTCTTTCTCTTGCTGCTCGAAGAACCATATCTCTCTCTGTCTCATCCATCAGAGTGTCTAATATGACATGAATATCTTCCCAATCAGGGTTCTGAGTTTTCATTATCATCTTAACCACACGAGCTACCTTATCTGGGTTTTCTCTATACGTTCCGGCTGATTGTTTCCATATAACTAAATCAGCAGGTGAAAAGGGTACCTTTACAAAGACGGGTCCATTAGTTCCCACCCCTTGCCTTAGTGGTGCAATAATCGTTCTCTTTTGTTTGCCTGATTTTAATATACCCTTTCCTGCCTGAGGCCACTCCAGGGCCAGTTTTCCTCGTGTTCGGTGAGCTACTGGGGCGTCTAGTTCATTTGCTTCACTGTCACTACTTTCCATTCTATCTGTCTTCTTCACATTCCCCCTTTGCTTCTGCCTCACAATCACATCCTGGATAGGGGAATCTGGAAGGGGGGGGTACAGGGGGGCAGACGGGACAGAAGCTGGTGAAGGAGGTGTAGGTGGGAGCGGAGGGTACCCTTGAGCTGGTGTTAGAGGGGGGATAAATCTTTCAGCGGGTGTGGGCGGGGGAGCAGGATAGCTTTGAGCAGGTGTATGTGGAGAAGGGGGGGTTCTCTGAGCAGGCGGAGGAGGGGCAGGCACCTGGGCAGGCGGAGGAGGGGCAAGCGGAGGAGCGGCTGGCACAGGCAGAGGAGGATAATTACCTTCAGCAGACAAAGGTGGGGGTGAAACACATTGTGCTGGCGCGAGCGAGGGGGGTGTAAGAGAATCAGGTGGGGTCAGGGTGAGCGGGGTAGAACTTGGTGTTGAGGGGGCCGTGGTGGTTCCGGGAGCCATGGGAGATACCAATAATTCCGATTCCAGTTCATCTCTTTTTTCCCCTAAAATTTCACTTAAAACTGCATGTTCCATACAATGCTTATTTTGGACGCAAGCCAGACACTTATTATTCTCAAGCTTCATTGCTTTCATTTTGTCAAGCCACAAAACCGGTTTCTCAAGCAAGCACAGAAATAAGTCAATATATGGTAATTGTTCTACCCTTCCATCTTGTGTACAAAGCGATCTAAGTTGCATAATAACCTTCACATCAAAAGACCCGTTTTTCGGCCACCTCTGATGTTCAGGCAAAGCGTATTTTGGCCAGTGAACATTACAATATTCAATCAACTTATCTTTTCGTAATTCCTGACCGAAGTTCTCCTCTTTCCAATGTGCCAACAAACAACCCAACGGAGAAGAACTTGGTATAGAGGCATTATTGCTGCCCAAAACCTCTTTTAACCCTTTTAGTTTCTCCATATTACAGATACATAAAAACCACAGATGCCGAACCTGCAACGCTTTCGCGATGTCTGACGGACGGCTGCCTAGGCAATACCACCAGGAATTCCTTTTGCCCAACCAAGCGTAGCTTTCGCTGCGTCTTAATGGCAGGCCCCCAGACCAGAGAATAAAGAACCTTACCTCTCACCAGGGGTCGTTGTGAGCGGCGAGGGTCGCGGCTCCGATGGGCTCCCTGAGAAATCACCCGGTGCCGGCTGGAGTGTGATCAGGTATCGGGGTCCTGGCTGCGCCCACAAGGTCCCGTCCTGGGTCGCCAAAAATGTTAGCGTAGGAAAACATATAACCACACAGAGGCGATCATATGCGGTTCTTTATTCCAGCGCGCGGGACACCGGGGGGATAATACACCCAAATCTGATGTCCGAAGGATACAGAGTCGATTCGTGATTTTTATAGTTTAAATTATACACATGTTAACTAACCCCCACCCCTAGATACTGATTATCCTATTCCTTAGTTACTATCTTGAATCATACCTATGCTTCTACCCTGATCCACACTTGATTTGGTTAAAACAATAGCATGGAGCTGTTTACAGAAGCTGACGCTTGTTCCCAGCTAGCTGCGTCAAGTTCCAGTTGTACGTTCTCTACTTTCCTCCCCCTACACATTACTCAATCTAGAAATTATATTTTTTTAACCCTCCACCAACAACCCCGCATCCCTCCTGGCCCGGGCAGGGAGCGGCCCACGGAGCCCCCGTCCCGGCTGCCGCTGCCGCCCACTGCCACATCACCACGGCGCTCGGCCGCTTCTTCCTCCCCGCTCCTCTACCCATGCAAGCCCACCTGCCCACCGCCCGCCCTCTCACCCAGCTCGGCACCCTGTTGCTCAGCTTGAGTTTCTTGCACTGGCTTTCGGGCAGATCCATGGCCGCGGGGGCAGCGAGAGGAGGAGGCAAGAGAGGAGGACGCACCTTCCCGACTGATGCTCGGCGCAGATGAAGCCGATGCCGCCGAGGAGCTGTGCTGTCTGCGCATTCCCGCGACTCGGCCGAAGGTGGTGCAGGGAGGAGCCGCGGCCCAGCAGCCGGAGGGAGGCGACTGAGGGGAGACGAAGACACGGCAGCCCCGCCACGCGCCTGTGCCGCGCCGTGACGTGCGCGAGGACCGGTGGCCGCCACTTCCACCGCTGCCGCCTCTGCCCCTGCCCCGTGGGTATCCGTGTCTCTGTCCCTATCTCTGCCCATGTCCGGGCCCCTGTCCTTGCCCATGTCAATGTCCCTGCCACCCCCCGCGGCCCGGCCCTGCACCCACGAACGCGTCTCGCTTCATTCAAGAGGACATAGTCCTAAGCTATGACGAAAGGAGATAGCCTGAAGCTGCGCCAGAGGAGGTGTAGGTTGGGCGTTAGGAGGAATTTCTTCACAGAAAGGGTGATGAGACACTGGAATGGGCTGCCCAGGTGTCACGAGCCAAAGGATGGTCGTGATGGTTCGTTTGGATTTCAGGGTGCAAAAAGAGGCAATGATAACTTAATTCAGGTAAAATCAAGTGTATCTTTATTGATACACACAATTATGCGATAGTAGAGAAGGGGAAAGAAGAGAGAGAGAGAGAGAGAGAGAGAGAGAAAGGGGGGTAAAGAAGGGGTGATAGCTACTGACTGAACCGACGTGAGTCCCCGTGACGCTGGTACCAATAGACCACCTTCGCAGTCCTCGTGGCGTGCAGGTCAGTGGAGCCGTCGTCGTGTCCGCTGGGGAGGCCTCAGAAGCCTGCTCTTTTTGTGGGGTTGTTATAGTTCTTTTCGAAGCGACAGGCAAGATGCCAGGAAGGGGGGGAGGTCTCGTGGGCATCGCAGGTGTTCTCTCACAATAGAGGGAGCGGTGCAGCTCAGGCCTCACCAAGTACGGCCAGTACAGAAACACCCCTTCGCAAACACGGTCCAGAAACCGTACCCGTCCCCCATTGTTTCATGCACGGGTCCCTGAGGATGAAAAGAACAGGGCATATGCCTTTATTAATATTCAGCTCTTTATTAAAGTGATCAGCTCATTATTAAAGTCATCAGCACGATTGCAAAGTCCGATCAGAGTTTTCCACGCTGCTGCAGCCATCTGAAGGAGCAGGTGCTGTCCCAGTGGATGCTGAGTCCTTGTTCCCATAGAAACAGCTGGCAACTCTCTCTGGTCAACCATCAGAAGGCAGAGCAGTGGCAGTCAGCTCTTTGCCCTCAGGGAAAAGTTTCAAGAGTTTCCCATGCTCTGTCTCAGTCAGCTCAGCTGGCCAGTTCCCATTCCATTCAGGCTCCTCACAGGTCATGGCCAATCTTCAAACCAGGCCAGGGGGTGCATCCACTCCCCGCTTGGCCAGAGCACTATCCAGTTCTCTTCTGACGAATCCAGCTTCCTGTCCCGGGGTGCAGTTTCCCCAAAAAAACCTCCCAGGATCCACGGGGGCGGCCCTATCTGCATATCCAAATGCATATGCATTTGTCCTGGTCGTAGCCGAGGTTACTCTTGCCAAATGAGGTAGTTACAAAGGACAATAGGGCTATCTAGGTGTGGGCAGCTTCTTTTCACATTTCAGTTAGGTAGGGAAAAGTTGCCAGGCAACTTTCCTTCAGGGCAGCTCTCCCTACTCAGATTGGCTGGGGTGTGGGGGGTGTTACTCTAGCCAGGAGAGGGTCAGTTGTGGGGTGGGTTTATTTTGTTTGGTTGGTTTTTTTTGGTTTTTTTGGTTTTTTTTTTTCTTTCGTTCCTAACAAGGAGGGCGTCTTGGTCCAGTGGGTGCAGCTACAGGGAGAAGCTTGGATCTCTCCTGTGCGGTGGCCCAGGGTCCATGGGGGTCTCAGCCTCTGACAGTCGTGAGGCAGATGAGGGATGTGATAAACGCTAATCACTCGCTTTTTGAAATTTATGAAAATTTAATAAAGAATAAAAATTGGTTACAAAAATTAATACAATAATAAAAGTTTAAAAAGTTTTCAGAGACAGGACAAATAATGAGACAAATAAGAGCAAAGAAGGTAGCCCGGGACTACCGTCCCCCCTCCCTCCCAAAGGCTGCGAAGAAGTGCACTCTTCGGGAGGAATGTCCCCTTTTTGAAGACCAAAATTTCACGATTATGCAATCTTTATCTTAAGACAGACCCGTTTGCCCAGAGTCCCCCTTCTAATCTTTGGCGTCCAGGAGTCTGGCTTAACCAGGTGGCTTTTGTGAATTCAAGGAGATATGCATAGTCTGGCTTGACTAGGGTGGCTTCTGTGGATTCAAGGAGATATGCATCTTTCCCTCTGAAAAATCCAAGAGGGGTTTTAGTCTGGCTTGTTGTAATTGTTCTCTCTGTGCAGAAACCTCCGGGTTATCTTCTCTTTTCTCTTGAGCTAAGGAAAATACTTTACACACAATTTTTACTTAGATTCAATGTTAAAAACTACATTTACTATATTATTTAAATGTTAATATTGCATAACTTTTCTACTTAGCATATTACATATAGCAAATATCTGCGTAGAGCCACACACACAATATGCCTTTTTCACAAGGGATTTTCGGACCGACTCTTACACCACCCCATGACTCATGACTGGTTGGCAGGAGAGCTCCATCAGCCGAGTTCGTTGCGTTGTTCTGAAGTCTTCAGGACTCATTGTCAGTGTCAGCAGTATACCCCGGAAAATAGAGACGAGAGAAAGAGAGAGAGAAAAAGAGAGAGAAAAAGAAATGGAGAAGGGAAAAGAAAAACAAGGGATCATAATGATTAATTATTGATTATTATAATCTCAAAACAAATCACTATGACAATCCAATGATATTAAAAATTTCAAAACAAATCCAAATCATAGTTAATATTAATTAATAAAATTCTTAAACAAATCATGATGATAAACGATTCACAAAATCAAATAATCAAGACAAAATCTTAACAATATTAATGAAAATCATATTATTAATTAAAACAATTTTCAAGTATTCAAAGTAAAAGCCTTAAAACAATTTTTTTCAAAATAAGATTATGGTGATATTAATTGGAACAATTTTAATCAAGACAAAAATCATTGTAAAACAATTTTCAAGTAACATGAACAAATTTTTAAAATGATCAACACAAATCATAAAAAATCAAAATACATAATTGGTTTAAAATATATGTATCTCTAAGATTTCTTTGTCTTACTTAGGCAAAATCCTTTTCACAGTCCACGGCTATGGCCTACTTGTATAGTTTGTCTTGTGTCAACGTCTCTAAATACGTGTATTGTCTCTGAGTATATCTATCGGGGGAGGTATGTACACTAAATTTTGTGCATACATTACAGAGTCTAGTCGTTTCAGTTCTTTCATCACTCTCCAATTCAAAAAGAATGAGATTGCTGATAAAACAAAACCAATCAAAATTAAAATCAAAAGAACAACAATGGGATGAGACAATTTATTCAGGACACTCGTAGCTGTGGGCGACCACCCAAAGAGAGTATCCATCCACCTGTGCTCGGTATCCTTTCTTACCCTTTCCAGAACACAATGGATTTCTTCCACATTGTGATGGACAGTTACCAAAGTCTTTTGTCCATTTTTCTTAATTTTCTTTAAAATCCTAATTAAGTCTTGGTGAAGCAAGAATTGTTTTCTTAAGGTGAGATTCATCCCAATCAGAGTAGGCCGTAGCTTATGGATCACTGTGTAGTTAGATTGCAGAAGCTGGTAAGATGTAACTGGAGCTGAGTATGAGAAATCACAGGCTGTTATTTTGGTAAAGTTACAAGCACAAAAATTCGAATGATTTTTAGTTTCTAGTATAACATTCTCTATGGTTACTACATCACAAGCAGTCCTAAAGCATGCACATCCATTGCCTATATACACAAGAACTGTTTCAGAAGTTTCATTAGGGTGTACCTCAAAATGACAGATGTTCTGTATCTAAGCAAATGTCTCGTGCTGCGATTGCGTTACTTTCACAGATAAATCCTTGTTGTTCTCGGACAATGCAGGACTCTAAGTTAACAGTTTGCCATTTTTTACCGAATTGACCGGCCCACTCCCTATGCTCGAGAGGGTAGAGAGTAGCTCCGTCATGGTTCAGTCCTAATGCAATGATGGGTAAACTTGTGTACACTGAAGCATTGCTAATAGCTAACACAAAAGCTGTAGCTGTATTTGTTACTGAATTGTAGGTGAAATTCACTAAGTTCCACCAAGATTGGAAATCTTTTTCAAAATCATTGGCATTATCCCAAATTATTTTCCGAACTTCAGTGGGGAAAATGCCTTCTTCGCCTTCTCTTATGATCGAGGCGGCAACCGACTGCATCCACAATTGAGCTTGGACACAGCTGAGAGCCAGAGAGATATTGTTTTGAGTAACATTAAGAGCATCAATTATCAAATTGTGATCGTCTGTGTTTACGTTTTCCCAATTAGGCAATATGTTGGACAAAAGCCATTGAGTCGTTCCTAAAGCCAATAAGGACGACCGTAGGGGGTGTTGTAATTTGGCCAAATCTCTGGCTGAGGCAGCTAATTTGTTCATTAATACCTCTGAGTCAATGCTGTTCAAGATTCCCAATCCTGTTCCTATGGCACCAGTGACGTCTCTTAGCACGCGTCTTTCAGGGGGGCTGCGCCTTCGCAACCATGTCGTCCATCCTTCGAAAGAAGTTTGCAAGAAAGGTGAACAAGCAGGATGAATTTCAGAGACGTTAGTTTGCACCAGTAGTTTAACTTGTTTGAGAGACCATGTTGGATTAAACAATAATTGTTGTTGGCCAGTTTTCCTGATTATATATGGTCCAATTTTGAAGATTTTTGGGCTTAGTGCAACTGGTGGTTGTGCTTGAGTGCTAGTGCTGACAGTAACAGGTTGAGCTACAGCATTTATTTTAAATTTTAAAGAGAGCCCTTCATCATCATCAGCCCAAAGACAAACTACTTCTACAGTTTGTGTTAAGAAAAAATCATACCAACAATCCTGTATGCTAGGGTACATGCAAACCCTGCCATACCTTGCCTGGTCTGTTGAAACAGTAATTTCCTTTGCTTTGTGTTGGGCAGTTCCATTAATCATCCGACAGCCTACACTAATTCTTTCTCCTATCCTCCCTTGTAGTTGCCAAATCCTATCTCGGTGTTCCCACTCCCACCCAGTGTACACTTGATTATCATGCATAACAACAGTTAACAGGTTCAAACCTTTCACATTTCCCATGGATCCAGTAAAGTGAGTAAAAGCTTGGGACCATGGCCATTTGATGTTAATTAGGTTTTGTGAGTTGGAAGTGACAGAATGGTTACTGCTAGTTGTCTCTGTCTTTTGAGATGTTGTTGCTACCTTTTGCGGTGTGATTGTGTGTACTATTTGTGGTGTGGTGGAACGGCTAGAAGTGCTTTCTACTGTTTCTACTATTTGGGATGTGATAGGAGTACTCTGAGTTATTTCTACGATCCCGGGTTGTAATGGGTGTGCTCTCTGTTACTTCTATGATAAATGGAGCTGTTGTACTCAGTATGGGCTTAGCCATGGCATTTATTCTCAATTTATGTGCTAAGCCTCTCAGACCTAACCGGTTTGCCGAGTTATTGAACCAACTACATGATACATCAATTGTTTGGGTTAGGGTAAAATTATACCAGCAGTCGGCAGGTTCAGTTTTGCACTCTTTTGTAATTACTGCATTGTCAATCTTGGGATCCTGTGTGTGACGGCAGCATATTCTAAGGGGAATTTGTTTAATGCATTTTCATTTAGTTGTGGAACAGAGTTCTGCCGTGAGTTTGGGGTGCAAAGCTTTCATTTCACTTAGCCCTAGAAATTTTCCAGCAACTGTAACCGAGGAAGCCTTTTCATAAAGAGACCCTTCTACCTTTCTGCATGACACCTGGATCTTTTCACCTACGATTCCACTCAAGGCGTGCGAATGAGCATTCCGATCCCACCTCCATTCACTTGGCTGATACGGTTTAGAGTCATGCAGTACCACCGTTGCCAAGGTCGGGTGACGTCCTCCGAGGCTGGAGTAAGACCCCATGGTGGTGGTGTGTCTGTAGGTGGCTTCGGTCCATGGCCACTCAGCTGGTTCTTGGCCACGGAGTTGTAGAAGGGTGCAGAGAAGAATCACTAGCTTTAGCATGGTTCGTGTCATCTTCTTTCAGCCATCTGTTGAAAGTAAACACAACAAAAATCTGCCACTAAGGGGCAGAGCAGTTAAAATGTAGGGACTATCCAGCGTGTGTTTATCCAATGCTCCTTCCCTAGGGCATCAGATGCAACCCACGCAAATTTATTCAGAGGAGTTTTCAGTACTAGTGGTACATCTCCGACAGCAGGGAGATTCACTAGAACTGGTTGTCCAGGGTAATGAGCTGGATTTTTGGAGTCATCTGGTCCCCGCAATGAGGGGATTAGGCTTGGGGCTTTTGGGCATGTCCTGGGGTGACAGGACATTTTCATGCTTTGTATCCCAAATCGTGGTTGTTTTTTTTTTTTTTCCCTGTTCCCGTGTTCTCAGTTTGTTTTGTCTGTGGCTGAGCCCCTCCCCCAGGCTGCTTGCTTCTGGCTTGCTGCTAGCTTTAGGCTGCTTTGCTGGCTTTGCTCTCTTGCTTTCTGCTTTTTGCTTGTTTTTTTTGCCATTTTTCTGCTTTTGTGTTTCCCCGTCTTTCCTTCCTCCCTTCCCTGAAGACATCGGACCTGCTTCGGGCCCTGATTTCGGGAACATCAAGGGAACACCCCCCGGAGTCTGCACCTGAAAGAAGCTTTGGCACCCTCCCCAGCAGAGACTGCTCACCCTCTCTTGGACTGGTGAAAACATTTCTTGTCATCTCGGACTGTTTTCCTTGTGTTGGGGAGTGGTTTTTTTCGTTGTTTCTCAATAAACAAGTTTTTTCCACTTTCTCCTCTGAGGAAATTCCTCCCGAACCCGGTGGTGGGGGAGGGAGTTGTGGAATTTTGTCCTAAACTAGGACAAACATATTTGGTGGCCCGTACGGGGAGACGATCATACAAAGTGGAAAAAACTTTATTCTAATAATATTTTGGTTTCTGTTGTTTTGTGGGCATATTGGTATGTCTCTTTTTGAAGGTATAATGTCATTTGGAGTGAAAGCCTGCCTTTATTTCTGGTCATTAGGGTTCTTTGAAGTTTTAATACCTTTTTGGTCGTTAGGTTTATTCTCTTATCCAGCAATAGCCCTGATATTGTCCTTGATGCGTAGCTTTTGTAACCGTGGGGCGCTAACCAGAATATTTATCGGGCTGGGCTTGGTTGTGTTGATTTGTAAGAGGTTCATAAAAATGTTGCTATCGTTTCCAGGAATGGATGGTTCATGGTTATGGTTGTGTGCTCAGTTTGTTAGGGGAGAAGCAGGGGAGGAGGCTTTTCAGCCTTTGCTCTCCTTCTTCTCCTCCGAATTGTTTACATCTCTATTAGAAAATGTTTGGTCCTCTCTGACTGCAAAGGACACCATCTTTCTGGCATTTAATTTAGTAAGCTTTCTTTATACTGTCTGCAGTTTATATAAGATGAAGGCTGAGATTTCTAGAGGGGCTGGTGAGACTCCTGATTTAGGAGTAAAACCAAGGGTGAAGAATTCTGAGTGGCGTGGGAAATGGGAGGATATGGGCCAAATTTTAAAGGAGTTTTCTGATCCTGTAGTCTGGGACTTTCCATCTGAACAAATTCAGAACACAGCTGAGGTGGTAAAGTATCTGAAAGAGAAGTGCCATGGTAACACTAAGGAGGAAAGGATCATTGCAGTGAGCTGGGCCCTGGCACATGCTTATCACACCCTGCTAGACACTGCAGGGCAGCAGATAGAGGAAAGGGAGCAGGGAGATAAATTAGTTACTGTCCCAGTCACTCAGGCTGCAGCAAACATCCCAGGCTCCAGGCCAGTAGTTAAACCAGAGAGTAAGCCCCAACCAATGGCTGTTGCTGCAAATACAAAAGGTGGAAAGTGTAAAAGCAAGACTGACCGAAGGGTGGAGGATGATGATGATCCAAGAGAAGGACCATCACCAACATCAGAGACCACACCAAGTGGCACAGATTCCGGAGCCAATATTGATTCCTTCTCCCTGAAGGACCTTCGAGGCCTAAGAAAGGATTATAGGCGACAGCCCGATGAGTCTATAATTAGTTGGTTTTTTCCACTTTCTCCTCTGAGGAAATTCCTCCCGAACCCGGTGGTGGGGGAGGGAGTTGTGGAATTTTGTCCTAAACTAGGACAGGCAGAAAGCAGTGATTTTGGGGCATCCATTTACCCCCCATCTGTCATTGACACTTTTCACTGCCTCCCACAACTGAACATCCCAGTTTCCTTCATGTGGTTTTAGAAATCGTTTCAAGAGACCATTTGTCCTTTCTATGATTCCGTTTGCCTGGGGATAGTAGGGGGTGTGAAAAACCCATTTGATACCTTCACTTTTCGCCCAGTCTTGCACCACTTTAGCAGTAAAATGAGACCCGTTATCAGATTGGACCTCTTGTGGTTTGGGAAAGGTTCCAAACCACTCTTGTAGTGCTGAAACAGTGTTTTCTCCTGTAGCTCTTTTGAATGCATTAGCCTGAGCTAATCCAGATGTTATTTCTACTCCTACTAACACATAACGCTTACCTCCCGACCTCTTAAAGGGACCGATGTAATCTACCTGCCAAGCGTCCCATAAACCTTTACCTGTTCTGAGGTGCAGGGGGTCATCTTCCAGAGGGTGTCTTTCTAATAGTTTGCAGCATTGGCTGCAGGCTGATATGCATGTTTTACACATTTCTCTGGTGACTGGCCAGCCGCGAGCAAGGGCTTCCTGGTACAAATCTTTTATACCAGTGTGCTGTCTTTTCACATGCAACCATTCTAACAGGTGCTCCCAGTCTTCAGCTATCTGGTTATTTTTCAGGGGACTCAGTCTTGCTAGCTCATCAGCTTTGTTATTCCACTCTCCTGCAGGGTTCTCATCTCCCTGATGAGCTGGCACCCACCCAATGGCAAAGTCTCCTTGGCTTGCAATATTTAAAATCTCTTGCCATTTTTCCTTTTGCCACACTGGGACCCTGTTAACTTCCCAACCATTCTGTTGCCAGAAAGGAAGCCATTCAGTGCATCCCTTGAACACAGCATCGGAGTCAGTGTAAATACAGACAGGGGAAGTATTCTGTGCTTCTCGGTCAAAAACACTCCATACTGCTATGAGCTCACCCATCTGAGCACTGCCCTCCCCTTCTGTGATAATTCGTTCTCCAGAAGTGTTAATAGCAACAGCTCTGTATTTCCATACCTTTCCTTCTCTCTTGGCTGAAGCATCTGTGAACCAGGAGTTTGCTGACTGCTTGGGTGTGAAAGGGGGAGCTACTTTGATCAGAGACTGGTTTCTCTTGGCTGCCATCCAAGTTTTCTGTTTCTTGTATGGGTAAGTTCTTTACAGCCCCTTCAGTTATGGAGAACATATTACAGTAATGTTCTATTTGGGCATACCATTTTCTCACTGAAGCCCTCTGTGCCACCCCTTCTGGTGGTGGGGTTCCTGCAGTGACTGCTTTAATGACTTTAAAGGGACCTCTCAGGACAATGGGCTGTTGTAGTGTGATCTTTTCTACTTCTACAAGAGCTAAACTAACTACAAACAACCCTTTCTCCCAAACAGTGTATCTCTTTTCTGCATCTTTGAAACCACAGGAAAAGAAACCAACAGGTCTTGTGGGGCCTTCAGGACCTCTTTGCCAGATGTGTACTGACAATCCTCAGTTAGCAAAACCCCATTCTACTTGGAAAGGATCTGTGGGGTGAATGGGACCAAGTACCTGGTGTGCTGTTGCTTCAAAAATTAACAATTTTAAAGCCTCCTCTTGGGAATCACCCCATTCCCAATTTTTTCCCTTTCTCAGCAAGTTGTAAAGAGGTCTGGCAATTATTGAAAAATCTGGGATGTGTTTTCTCCAAAACACTAGCAATCCTAAAGCTTGTTGCAGTTCTTTACTGGATTGTGGCATTTTAATCTGATCTAGAGAGGTTAAAGTGTCATGTGGAATACAGGTCATACCTGCTTTCCACCAAATGCCCAGGAATTTTACCTCATGGGAAGGTTTTTGAATTTTCTCAGGTGGGATTTGTAAGTCAAGGCTTTCTAAGTGGGAAATTATTTTCTGCTGGGCATTTCCCACTTCTTCTACCTCCTCCCCACCTACAAGAATGTCATCAATGTATTGATAAACACCTATATTGTCAGGTATGAGTATTTTTTCTAATTCTTGGGCTAGAGCATGGTGTGCAAGGGTGGGAGAGTGTCGATACCCTTGGGGGAGTCTGGTGAATGTGTATTGTTGGCCTTCCCAGGTGAAAGCAAATCGATCTCTGTCGCCTGGTTGTAAAGGTATCATGAAAAACATGTCTTTGACATCTATAGTTGCCATGATTGTGTGAGCTTTTTCCTGAATTAATATTATTAATTCAGCTAAATTTGGAACTGCTGCTGTTAGGGGCTCTGTGTTTGAATTCAGTCTGCGGAAATCTATTGTGAGTCTCCATTTGCCATTCGGCTTTCTGACAGGCCAAACTGGTGAGTTATAGGGAGAGTGAGTGTGTACTATAACTCCTTGTTCTTTTAGATCTTGTATTACTGGTTTTATTCCTTCCTTGGCTCCTAACGCAAGTGGGTATTGTTTGACATTTGTCACTTTGCTGTGTGGTAATGGTGGTGCTGTTTGAAGTAATCTAATGTTGAGCATTGGTGTGCCAAAAGACCAGAGATTCCCCTCAGTGTCAAACCATTGTTTACCAATGATGGCATTTAGCCCTAGGAGACTGTATGGAATGTCTCCTATCACTATGTCTATAGAGAGCATGTTTTCATCTCCTGGCAGGAGAATTCTTACTAGAGCTGCTCTCATAACTTCAGATATTCCAAGTGCATTTAAAACACAGTATTTCTTTTTTGTTGGCACAACTCCACATTTTTGTGCATCTCTAATTGTTAAAGCAGAGATTTGAGCACCAGTGTCAACTAGGTAACTTATGGGTGCTCTTTTGGGACCTGTGATGGCTGTAATTATTAGGTCTCCTTTTTCTGTTTTTGTGAGCATTCTGAGATATATCCAAAAACCGTTACTTTGCTCACCTTTAAATAATGGTCTCAGTGAAAAACCTTTTTTGGTTCACTGCTGAAGTCAATTAGGTCTTGAGTGGGGGGGTTTTGATGTGACTTGTTTGCTTGCTGTGTGGCGGGGGGTGCAGTGCTTTGAATTGTTTGATTATTTCTGGGCTTACTGCCCAGATCATCAGAAGAAGTGTGTGTGCTAGGTTGTGTTTTCTTGCCAATGGCTAGAGCTGGCAAACTTGGTTTTTTAAAATGCCAGTTTGAGATTATTTTCTGTAATTTATCTAGCGGCAAGCCATCCATGACATCTTTGGGCACCCCTCTTTTAATGCCTAACAGCCACCAGTGTTGACATGTAGAGATGTTTTTTCCTTTGTCTGAGTTTTCGTTTCTAGTAGTTTTAACATTCCTGATGCCTTTGATTTTCTGAAAAGTGTCTTGTGGTGTTGAAACTGGCCTGTATTGTCTACAGTAATTTATTAATTCAACTGCAATTTTGCTCCAAACCCAGACTTTACGATCATTAGTAGTTGAATTGGTTTGAGCGGTTGCGGCATGGGAAGAAGTTGAATACGGGCTGGAATTTTGATCACTAGATGAATTTCTTTCGCTGGGGTTGCCAAGAAATCTTTCAAGTCTTTCTACAGGACTTAGTGCAGTAATGGTCTTCTGTAAGGCAATTGCAGTTGGTTTTAAGAACTCTGGAAGCCCACGGATTAAAGGGGTCATAATTTCGGGCTTCACAGGCAATTGCATAGGAGAGTCACATCCAAGAATTAATTTCCTTTCATGTATTATTTGCAGACAGGCGGCTTTTTGTACACTCTCCAGTATGTTATCGGGGGTGCTGGGAATAGCTACGGGATCACCCCTTTCCAAGGCATTAATTCCGCCTGCCCAAAAGGCAGCCCGTTGGGTTATGGACCATGCACTACGTTTGTCTCCTGTTGTTAAAAAGACTCCATGGCCCCAATATCCACTGGCTTCCTGTTCAGTTTGATTTGGTCTCCTCCTGTGAGAGACACACAGAAGACATATTCTGTCTCTGTCTCATGTGGAAGCCTGCTGTATTCTTTTTTCAGTCTAACTAACTCTGTGGCTGCAAAAGGGGTTTCTTTGGTAGTGATATGTGGGTCGTAGTCATCGTCACCAATATAATTGAATTCTGTTTTAATTAGGGGCCTCAAATGAGGACAGCAGTATTCACCACAATTTTTGACTGTTTCCAATTCTTTGTGTGGGTAAATTTGTTTGGTGTCAAGTGTGTCAGTTTGTTCTGTCTCCTTTAAGGAGTCAGAATTCATTTGATTTTTGCAGTATTCATCTCTTAAAGTATTTCTCAGAATGTGATTTTCAGTGCGTTCTTCATTTAGCTGGCTCTAATATTTTTACTAAATTTTGGAGGGAGTCTATCACAGCTTTGTCTTCCTCATATCACTTATGGCGATCATCAATTGCGGCTGTGAGACACGCTCCCAAAACAGAGCAAATTACTGCTTTGTCTTTGCCAATTTTATATTTGAGTTCACTTTGTAAAGAGGAAATCCTATTTATCACACTTTCAAGATCGAACCAATGCTCTTGAGCCCAAGTTTCGCCACCAGTAGATGGCTTGCAATTGTGTTTTGCTAACAGTGCATAAAATGGGGTTCTATGTGTATTATCATCAGTCATTTTGTGGAGGTGATTAAAAAGCCACAACAGGGAGTTAATATTTGATTCTATTAACACAGCTATGCTCCTTTCACCTCTTTCCCTGGGGTGGGTGAAGGGATGAAACCTGTCTGCTGAGGCGCTGTTTAGTTACATCAAGGTGTCCCTTCTCTCAACAAGACAGTTCACACACACAAAACAGTTTCTCTTTTTGCACTAGGAGATCTTTTGTGAAATCCTGAAGAGAGATACACCTCAATAGAGTATAGGGATGCTTTTTACCTAGGTGTCTACAGTGTGCGAAGAATCAGAAAAGTCCCCCTTGCTTTCTAGCTTCGTTCACCGAAGTGACGGGCTAGGTGCGGCTGAGGCTAATCTTCCTCTTCCTAGTACAGACTATAGACAACCTGCAACCCCTCTGTCAATCAGGACCCTGTCACAGTGACGCCAATTTAAATGTCACGAGCCAAAGGATGGTCGTGATGGTTCGTTTTGATTTCAGAGTGCAAAAAGAGGCAATGATAACTTAATTCAGGTAAAATCAATTGTATCTTTATTGATACACACAATTATGCGATAGTAGAGAAGGGGAAAGAAGAGAGAGAGAGAGAGAAAGGGGGGTAAAGAAGGGGTGATAGCTACCGACTGAACCGACGTGAGTCCCCGTGACGCTGGTACCAATAGACCACCTTCGCAGTCCTCGTGGCGTGCAGGTCAGTGGAGCCATCGTCGTGTCCGCTGGGGAGGCCTCAGAAGCCTGCTCTTTTTGTGGGGTTGTTATAGTTCTTTTCGAAGCGACAGGCAAGATGCCAGGAAGGGGGGGAGGTCTTGTGGGCATCGCAGGTGTTCTCTCACAATAGAGGGAGTGGTGCAGCTCAGGCCTCACCAAGTACGGTCAGTACAGAAACACCCCTTCGCAAACACGGTCCAGAAACCGTAACCGTCCCCCATTGTTTCGTGCACGGATCCCTGAGGAGGGCGTCTTGGTCCAGTGGGTGCAGCTGCAGGGAGAAGCTTGGATCTCTCCTGTGCGGTGGCCCAGGGTCCATGGGGGTCTCAGCCTCTGACAGTCGTGAGGCAGATGAGGGATTTTCGGACCGACTCTTACACCAGGGAGCTGATGGAGTCACCATCCCTGGAGGTGTTTAAGGAAACCCTGGATGTGGCACTTGGTACCAGGGTGGTGTTCGGTCACAAGTTGGACTCGATGATCCCAGAGGATCTTTTCCAGCCTCACTGATGGTGTGCTTCCCACCCGCTCTGCACTACAGCATTCCGCTCGGCCGGCATAGAGGAGATGTTCTCCCTTGAGTGTGCCCTCTCCACCTTTTCCACTTAATGCACAGAGGAGAGGCTGCTACGCTGCTTGGGAAAAGCTTGGGACGGGGAATATGCGAAGTGGCTATCGCATTATTCCGTGACAAAAATTACTTCAACAAACAAAGCTCATCCTGCTCTGCGCTCCGCTCTAGGAAATGTATCTTACTGTGGATTTAGAACCAGAAGTTCTTAGGTTCTTATTTCCAGAACAGAACTGCTTTAGCAGTTGGATGCTAATCTTGGTGGAGATGATGCCATGCTAACAGGACTGGCGTTTACTGTATAAATATAAGTCCATTTACAATAGTTCAAGAAAAGAAGTACTTTAGCACTTAAGTGTTATGGGTTGAAATAGTGCTGTAATCACAGGAGTTGCATTTACTGTAAAAACATTAGGCTATTCAAAGTCTGGAGCATGTTTGTTCACTGACAGTTTAAACAGGAAATAAAAAGGCTCTCTGTGGATCAATGTTTACTCCTGCTATATCAGAAAGACATCCTTCCAAAGAAAAGAAGGTGTTGGCTTAAAAGCAGGTATTAATATTCTGATTAAAATCCTTATGCAAAGTACATAATGTCTCTGAAATCAAGAAAAATAGTTAGAAATGCTCTCAGCCAATTTGAAGGTCTGATGGAATTAATACAAAGTAACTAAGGGATTTTAAAAATTGCCATTATTTATTTAGGCTTGATTTGAATGTTAAACCACATGTTGCCCCGCAAGTAACCGTTCAACAGATGGTCCCTGGCTGTATTCTGATCATGACAAAGAGTGACAGAGCCAGGGCAAAATCTCCCATGCAATGCTCTCCCAGGAATGGAAAGAGAACCAGCATACTGCTGTGAACAGTGACTTGAGAGCTTCCCCCTCTTGACTATTTAGTTATGTCTAGGGTGTGTTCAGTTAGTATGCTTTGCACAACATTGTTTTATATGGTTTAAGAGTAATTCTCAGTGTTATTTGTGGTCACATTCTTTTTAAAATCTACTGTTATTTTATTCTGATTGTATTGGTATAGATTGGTACTGTTCATTCTGCACTTGGGGAGACAATATTGGGAAAAGAGTAGTTTGCAAGAGTTGTAAGTTAAATCCAAAAACAAAGGCAGCCCACGTAACTATGCAGCAGTGATTTCTTACAGGTCCGTTCGGCACCCTTGTAATACTCACACATGGGCTGGGAGCAGAATACTTTGGATTTTTTTAGTGGTTTGCATAGGAGTTTAGCCTTGGTCAGCTGTTTGACAGCAAGAAGTCTCATCCCATCACAGGATCTTTTCTGCTACATACTTTCTAAAGAAATGTTGCATTTTGATTTGGAGGTTGAGAAAACAAGGCATTGAGCACAGGTGAAGTTTTAGGCAATTGTATTTACAGTTTGAAAAACCACAGGAGAAGAAAATGCAGTTGTATTGATCAGCAGGTATGCACAATACAGACTGCATGTGGGGAGCTGCATGATTCCTTCCGGAAACTGTTGAAGAAACCCTGATAAATGAACTATATACAAGTGAAATGTGAAGTATATCTGCAAATATAGACACTAGTGGTAAGACAGATGACATAATCTTAGAGGTAATAAAAAAAACCCATTTCTGAACAGCAATTCCTAAAACAAATCACCTTTTAAAATTACACTAACATTCTAAAATAATGATACATACATATGCATATATTGTATAATAAAATATAGTAAAGGCACACACATGGATGAGGTGTATCACGAAATTGATAAGTCTGGAAGAGAACAGTGATGGGCTCATCTGGTCCAACCTCCCTGCTCAAGCAGGGAGCACATGGCACAGGATTCCATCTAGATGGTTCTTGAGTATCACTGATGAAGACCTCTCTGAGTCTTCCCAAGGCTGAACAGGCCCAGCTCCCTCAGCCTTTCCTCCTCATAAGAGTGATGCTCCAGACCTTTGACCAGCTTAATAGCTCTCCACTGGACCTGCTCCAGGAGCTCATTGTCCCTCTTGTACTGAGGAGCCCAGAACTGGATGCAGCATTCCAGATGTCCCTCACCAGGGCTGAGCAGAGGGGCAGGATCACTTCCCTCCACTTGCTGGCAATGATCTTCCTTATGCAATATAACCAACAATAACCAACTTTTACATATTTTACAGAGGCTAATGTCACAACCATAGGTCGCATTTCATCAGCTCTTGTCAAAGCTGTTTCACTGTGTTATAAATGCCAATCCAATAGTCCAATTAGAAATATAATTTTGGTTTATTAAAAAGAATCGAATTACAGAATTTTGGTAACCCCCCCCCCCCCCCCCAGCGGAGTTACGTTGACGGTTGACCTGGGGAAATGTCAAGGGTGAACTGGGACGCAGTATCTGGCACACTGCCGTCCCCCCAAAGTTCACAAATTTGCCTTGTTCGGGGCTCGGGTTTTATACACTTTATTTTGCCCCAGCACAAGATTCCCCACAGTCTCTTTGTTCCCAGGACTGGTTATTCGAATTCATAGTCGTCTCCAGTCACCTGAAAAGATTTTCGTCTCTGGTCGACTGAAAAGATTTTCCTCCGGTACTGCAAGGTGTCAATTTCGGGCTTCCCGTGGGTGAATGGAAACTGAAGTTTGTAAATGGATGGGCATTCTTCTCCAGGGATCCGGGCAATGATGGTGTTCTGACTGCTCTGCCGCCCATGGGAGGAAAACTGATTTCTTATCTTAATGTGTCCTTCTTTCAGATGCCAATCTCCTCATCTCCAGTTCCCGGCACCTTGTTGTGTCCCCCTGAATAATAGTTACTGGGTGGTGCCACCTAGGAACTCTAATTCCATGGCTGGCTGGAATTTAAATTACAATTTATTTTATATTTTACCAAACCATGATTTTATTATGTTACTATCCCCAAAAAACACGAATTAACCCACTACATTTATTACAACTGGAAATGTAACAACAATGTAATTTTAATGTACAGAAGTTTGATATGTAAGTCCATCCAGTGCTGCCCACACATTTTGCCTCTAACATCTTAACCTCATCAAACTATTAAAGAGGGAGGTGAGGAGAGCTTTCTTCAAACATAGGAAGCAAATATATGTTCATTTATACAAAGATTTGGGGAATGAATTCTTTGCCTATGTCTTCTCTGTAAGGTAATGTGTAAGTTCTCCAGGACTATTAAGGGATAAGTTCCAATTCCACTTTCCTGAAATCTTTCATGATGGATTGATTTTGATATCCAAGTCAGGTATTTTCTGAACTTCAAAAGCAAATTTCTGTGGGAGCAGTTAGTGAAATTCAGGTCAATATGAATTGCTGCTATTTCTTAATCTTCATCCAAGCTGAATTCAAAAACTGTTCTCATGACAGTGCTCTTGCAACCCCTCTCTATGGAGCTAATAGAGCTGGCTATGGAGCTATGGCTGTGTGCTAGTTAAATTTTAAATTTTGCTCAGAGAATGAAGGCAGAATTGAGCTGAAAGATCATGAGCTATATTTCTGGCCAGTCTGAACCTCCAAAAAGAAGACCTACTCAGCCTCTGAAAGAACCACCAAGATTTAGTATCCTTGAGTTGATTTTGATGCTAAATGCTTCTGTCAAAGAGCTGTTCTGTAAAATGATGATAATAAATTTGGATTTAATATCTTGCAGGAGCAACAAACCCCAAATATCCACTGATTTTGGGCTTAGCTTCAGAAAGGGAAATTACATTAAAATGGAGTTATTTGTTAAAAATGAAGTACTAGAATCTTCATAGCCAGCACAGGGACTAGTTAAAGAAACTATGTTGGTTTTTGATATGAAAGTTGGGAAAAAAATAGTCTTTGAGCACAGATGAAGTTTCAGGCAAAACACTCTACATGCACATAATACCCCTGAAGAAGGACTCTCAGCCCAGAGCAAACTGACACACTGACCATACCAACTCAGAGAAATCCTTTCAATCTACATAGGGCTAATTACATAGAAAATAATTTTCTGCTGAGTTAGCTTTTGCATAGACAATTATACTATCTAATACCAATCAATCCCAAACATACAGTAAGAGTCTCAAAGTGAAAAGAACAGGGCATATGCCTTTATTAATATTCAGCTCTTTATTAAAGTGATCAGCTCATTATTAAAGTCATCAGCAGGATTGCAGAGTCCAATCCGAGTTTTCCACGCTGCTGCAGCCGTCCAAAGGAGCAGGTGCTGTCCCAGTGGATGCTGAGTCCTTGTTCCCATAGAAACAGCTGGCAGTTCTCTCTGGTCAACCATCAGAAGACAGAGCAGTGGCAGTCAGCTCCTTGCCCTCAGGGAAAAGTTTCAAGAGTTTCCCATTCTCTGCCTGAGTCAATTCAGCTAGCCAGTTCCCATTGTATCTAAGCTCCTCATAGGTTATGGTGAACCTTCAAACCAGGCCAGGGGGTGCATCTACTTCTTGCTTGGCTAGGGCACTATCTAATTCTCCTCTGACACATCTAGCTTCTTGTCTTGGGGTGCAGTTTCTCCAAAAAAACCTCTCCAAGGATTCACAGGGGCAGTTTTATTTGCATATAAAAATGCATATGCATTGGTCCTGGTCGAAGCAGAGGTATCTCGGCTGAAAGAGGTAGTTACAAAGGACAATAGGGCTATCTAGGCATGGGCAGCTTCTTTTCACATTTCAATTAGGTAGGGAAAAGTTGCCAGGCAACTTTTCTTCAGGGCAGCTCTCCTCTCTATTCAGACTGGCTGGGGTGTGGGGGTTTGTCGGAGTCTAGAACATCCCTCTGGCCACCCTGGAGGGTTTGGAGACCGGACAGGGGGGTCTGGGATCTGTACAGGGGGGTCAGTTAGACCCACACAGGTCCCAGGAGGACACTGCCTCTGATCCCTGTCCATGGGAGTGAACACTCACATGCAGGAAGAATCACAAATCCTAAGAATTTGAAATAAGTAGTGGATAGTTTATTATAGAATATAAATATAGAAATTAGGATTCTTAGCATATGGGGCTGAAGAGACAAGATGGAGGAATTGGGGAGTGGCCCCTGTCTTCCTTGTTCTTGTTCTCGTCCCCCATCTTGTGCTGAGTTGGGTTTTAGAGATTGGTTTAGAGTAGAACTGACATGTTAGTATAGGTAATAGGCATTGGTAAAATTTTGTAAATAAAAAATACGTCTCGGACAGTGGTTGGGTCAAGGGGACCGTACATAAGGTATGGGGCTCTCTGATCCGCGCAGTCTGCCGCGTGTCCTGCTCTGCTGGGGATGCCTTGCAGAGCTGAGAAAGAACTAAGATAAGGTACCCTGCCAGGAAGGCCTGGCAGAGTTGAAAAAGGACTGAGATAATGAAGAATAAACAACCTTGGAAATGTGCACCGGCGGACTCAGTTTGTCGTCTCTACCTCTGGTGTGTAACACTTAGGGCAAAGAGAAGACTGAAAACCTTATTATCTTGGGGAACAGCAACCCCAGGGAAATACCCAGGGAACAGCAACCCTGGGGGAAGATTTCACCACCTCGGGGAACGGCCGCCCCGAGGGGAATCTCCGGGAACATCAACCCGGAGAGGGGTTAAACAGGAAAAACCCCCTAGGACAGGGACAGCCCAGCCTTTTTTTCTCTTTTTTTTTTTTTTTGACCGGGAAACTTGTTCATAACAAAAGTGTATAATTTAAAATTACTGAGGAGAGAGAAACATGGTACCATACAGTTTCAATCTCCAGTAAAATCTAAGCAACTGATCATTTTAGGAATAAGACAAGAAGATTTCTTCTTAGCTTATATTCCAAAGAAATGTGAAAAATTTCAGTAGAAAAATCAGCATTTCAAAGAAAAAATATTTAATTATAGTACTAAAACATTATTTTGTCTGATACTTTTTACTATAGTGTTTCACCAAAACACAGAGATAAATCAACCTGGTCAAAAATATTGGATATTAGAAAAAATATTTTAGTAGCTTCTGGACATCAGTTCTAACATAAGAAGAATGTCCGAATTAGACTTGACTGCAGACTAGAGGTAAAGTATTCTCTAATACTTTGGTTTAATGATTAAAGATTGACCATCTACTCGTACATGACTTGGTATACAAGCCCAAAAATGTCTTATCTGTAAATATTACCTTTAGATGCATATCCTCTTATTTCTAGGAAGAACAAAATTATTAATGAAGTATTCTCTAGAATTCACCTACTTTTGTCACTTACAAAAAAAAATGAATGAGAAAGTAGGGGATAAATTATTTTAATACTGGAATTGATCCTCTGGTAGGCATTCTGATAAAATTGTGATGACATCTCATGCTCATGTACAGATCTTTTTTTTTCCTTGCAAAATACCCAGAGCACTACAACTCAGGTAGTCTTACTGTCCTGGGGTGACAGGACTTTTTCATGCTTTGTATCCCAATCATGTGTTTCTGTTCCCGTGCTCTCGGTTTTTGTCTATTAGCTGCGCCCCTCCCCCCAGCTGCTGGCTCTCGCTTGCTGCTGCTAGCTTAGGCTTCGCTTGCTGGCTTTGCTCTCTTACTTTTTTTTCTTTTTTGCTTCCTTTTTGCCGTTTTTCTGCTTTTGTTGTTTGGTTTTTTTTTTTCCCTTCTTTCCTTCCTCCCCTTCCCTGAAGACATCGGAACCAGCTCTGGACCTTGATCTCGGAACGTCAGGGAAATCCCCCCGGAGTCTGCATCTGAGAGAAGCTTTGGCACCCTCCCCAGCAGAGACTGTCCAAGCCGTTCATCCTCTCTTGGACTGGTGAAAACATTACTTGTCATCTGTGGCTGTTTTTCTTGTGTTGGGGAGTGTTTTTGTTATTTCTTAATAAACAAGTTTTTTCCACTTTTCCTCCGAGGAAATTCCTCCCGAACCCGGTGGAAGGGGGGGGGGGGGGGGGAGGAGTTGGAGTTGTGGGGGTTTGTTTCCTTTAAGGGGCTCCTTTGGAGATTTTCCCCTAATTTGTCCTAAACCAGGACACTTACAGACTGTCCACAGTTTTGCTTTTTTTTTTTTTTTTTTTTTTCTTTTAGAAAAAAACCCATCCTCCGTGGAGATTATACTGCCTGCATAGAAAAGGCTCATCACAGTTCTGTCAGCATAATTTCCAAACTCTATTTGTCACATAAATCATTCTTCTTTTGACACTATTCTAGTAAGCAAGAATTTCAGAATGCCTTTTAAGCAGATTAAACATTTTGTTCAAGTTCCTTTCAAGTATCTCTCAATACTGGAAGTAGGGCTATGAAGCAGTTTCGAAAGGCTTTTACCCATAAATCCTTATTCACTGGTCTCCTGTTGGAGGTGCTATTCTTCCTCTCTTACCAGGTTTGTGTAGTGAAAAAGATGACTATCAAAAGCTACCTGAGTGTAGGCCCGATTTTCTGAAGCCTGAGAATTTCTGGCTTTTCCCAAGAGAAAGTTTTCAGCAGTTTCTCCTTTCTCAGGCAGCTTTGTGTAAATAACTTTTCTTCCCATAACATTTCTGGGTAAACAATATTCCTTTCCCATAACAACCTCTCTCCCAGGTGTTGTGTTACTTAACCAATGGATAGAGGTGTCCATCCTGTGGACCAATGGTAAGCCTTTTTAGCGCAGCATGTTATAAAAAGGCTGAAAGGAATTGCAATAAAGCTTTCTGATGTTCTTCTACTGCTGGAGTCAAGTATGGGTGCAGACAACTGGTCTGAATTTAGGCTTCAGGCTCTGCCAGTGTCTGTGTGAAAGGCAGAAGAGCAACTTTCTCATTCTGGCCTGAGAGAATCTTAAGGAGGAATTCAAACAAACCTTGGGAAGTGAGGAACCATCCGCAGGTGGTGTTTTTCCAACGTTTACTGGCAAAAGATGTTTATAAAAGGGTGTAGACTCTAATAACCAATCATGTTCTTTGTACTGAACTATTCTATAAAAGTAGAATTTAGAAGAATAAAGTTTGCTCTCATTTTCACCATCATATCGAGAGTTATGTTATTTCTGTGCCGTCTGAAAACCATAACATATGGTGGGACCCCGAAGTTTGGATATGTCAACGCAGCCGACTGATCATTCAGCACAGCTTGCAAAATTGCTACCTGCTTCTCTCCAGAGAGAGGTAAGCAAAATATTACCACGTTTTTTCTAAAGAAGGCTGGTCCTGCTGACTATGAGGAAAGATCAATCCTGCCAAAAAACAGCAGGTCGGACGGCAGCCGGCAAAGCTGGACTTTGATTCCTAGAACAGACAACCGGGCAGAGGTTCCAGAAAAACCTGGGGAACCAGCCTCTCCTGAGAGAGGACAGTTTGTACCTTTCCTGACAAGAGCAGCTGGAAGTCTTCGCTGCCAACACTTTCTTTCACCTCCCCCAACTTTTTCTGCTTCTATCTGGGTGAGATCAAAGCGAGCATCTGCAAGCCACCTCTCCCGGCTGGCAGAGACAGCGCTTCCTTGGCTTTTTCCTTCTCCTTTCTTCGTATCACGAATGGCTGTGCAGCGGTTCCTGCTTTATCAGCCACTGCGACTGGTCTGTACCGTGACTTTAAAAGATGCCAGCCCATCCCAGACACAGCTGGTTGAATTCCCAGACCCTGAATGTGACATAATCCTTTCTTCCTCTGTGTGGCCCAGCACCTGGCCTGTGGTTGGTGGGAACCGCGATCGAAACTTTTAATCTCCTTGGTGTGTGAGTTTAGGGCGAAAAGTTCACCTTATGACTGTTTTATGCTTTTAACTTTACCTGTGCTTGTTTTTATGATTGCCTGTGTGAGTTTAGGGATTGTTTTTTCTTTGTTTCTCTGTGTTTTAGCTTTGTTTTTTTCCTCCGCGGGGGTGGGGGGTGCAGTGAGACAGAGGATGTGGCAGCACCGACTCAATCCCTCTGCCTTTTGTCTCTCTGTCTCTCTCTGTGCCTAGGCCCCTCTTTCTCCCTGCAGTTGTGTTGGGATGGGGTTGGACCCTTCCCTCCCCCCCTTTTCTATTTTCCAAAGGCGCAATTCTCTCTCCACCCCCGCAGTTTTGCGGGCACGGTGGGAGAGGGGAGACCCGTGGCCTGGCAGGAAGCCGGCAGCTGGTGCTGAAAAGAACAGGGCATATGCCTTTATTAATATTCAGCTCTTTATTAAAGTGATCAGCTCATTATTAAAGTCATCAGCAGGATTGCAGAGTCTGATCGGAGCTTTCCATGCTGCTGCAGCCATCCGAAGGAGCAGGTGCTGTCCCAGTTCATCGTTCCACTGCAAACAGTAGATGCCGAGTCCTTGTTCCCATAGGAACAGCTAGGAGTTCTCTCTGGTCAACCATCAGCAAGCAGGGCGGTGAGCAGTCTGCCACTGGCGTGCAAAGTCAGCTCTTTGCCCTCAGGGAAAACCTTAGAGAGCTTCTCGTTGTCTGAATCAGTCAGCTCAGCTGGCCAGTTCCCATTCCATTCAGGCTCCTCATAGGTCATGGCGAATCTTCAAACCAGGCCAGGGGGTGCATCCACCTCTTGCTCAGCCAGGGCACTATCCAATTCTCCTCTGACGAATCCAGCTTCCTGTCCCGGGGTGCAGTTTCCCCAAAAAACCCTCCCAGGATCCACCGGGGAGGTGCTATC
Source organism: Prinia subflava (assembly GCF_021018805.1). Taxonomy (NCBI): domain Eukaryota; kingdom Metazoa; phylum Chordata; class Aves; order Passeriformes; family Cisticolidae; genus Prinia; species Prinia subflava. Next base: position 1,096,944 of record NW_026960612.1, read on the forward strand.
TGCATATACAAATGCATATGCATTTGTCCTGGTCGCAGCAGAGGCACTCCCACTGAAGGAGGTAGTTACAAAGAGCAATAACCAGGCAATCAAGGCCGGAGCCGCTCCTTTTCACTTTTTAATGAGGTAGGAAAGTGTTGCCAGGCAACTCCTCTTCAGGGCAGCTTCCCTCCCCACTCAAACTGGCTGGGGTGTGGGGGTTAAACAGGAAAAAACCCCATTCCTCCAAAAGGCTGGGCGACGGCACAAACTGGGAGGAGGGGGGCCGCACTCCTAGAGCTCTCCCAACACGCCAATGCGTGCTCCTGGGGGAGGACGGAGCTGTCCCACCACGGGGCTAGGACAGGGACAGCCCAGCCTTTTTTTTTTTTGACCAGGAAACTTGTTCATAACAGGGCTGCTGGCAGCCCAGCTCCCACCTTCCCTTCCAGCTTCCTGGCAGGCAGGAGGCACCCCAGGCCAGCGGCACCACCGCCTCCAGCAGTGGCGGCCCAAGGTTTCTTTCTGTCTCACTCTCCCTGTGCTTGGTTTTCCCCCCACCCTGCTCTGGGGCATGGCCACCTGCCGCAACAGTGACTGCGATCTTTTTCTCTCTCTCCTTTTCCGTGCTCGCTCCCCCCCCCCCTCCCCCCCCCCCCCCCAGCAGTTGCGGGAACCCAGGGGGGCACCTGGGGTGGAGGGCGGGGCTTCCTCCTCCATGCACGGTGGCGGGGTGAGATGAGGCTGCTGGAGCATTTCTCCTTTCCCCTTGCCGCTTTGCCCTCCCCCCGCCCCCGCAACAGCCGCCGCTGTTTTCATTTCCCTCCTGCATGAATTTCCGCAGGAAGCCTGTGAAAAATGTAGAATGTTAATTCATGTTCTTAAAGTTAATGAAATATATTGAAAACTATATATTACTGTATATGTATATGTGATAGATGAGAACGTGTGTTTCAGCATGTCTTGTAACATAAGGTTGAAACAAAAAGGCAAGCACCACCCTAGGTCCTCTTGTTCAGAAATAGAAAAAGGATGAATGGGCAGCACGGGGAGGAAACCCTATCGAGATAAGAAATCAGCAGGGCCATCAACACAGCGGGCCACCTCCCTCCTCGAGCATCAGTGACTGTAGCAAGAACCATCGACAATATCTCGACTATTCATCAGCCATGAAGACCTATAGAAACTGGACATTAACATCTGAACAGAGAGAGACAACTCTTTTCAGCCTAGCCGGAGACATCCTTGGATTTGAATATGTGAAAAACGTGAGATGATTAATTCATGTTCTTATGATAAACTGGAAAATTATAAAGCTGTATAAATTTATATCAGGTAAAAGTCTATGTTTCAGGAGGTTTCTGCAGCAGATGGTGAAACTGACCACCCTGAAAATCAGGCGTCTCCATTCAGAAGGGAACAAAAGACTTTGCAGCCTTCTCAAGTATTGGGAGGGGACCTGTTGAGATGAGCCGGATCAGCAACTCACACCTCGGGAGCCACTTTCACAGACCATCAAGCAATATCACCCATATCTCGAACATTCATCAACTATAAGGATCCGTAAAAACTGAATATTAACACATGGACTTGGGAGGGGAGCTCTTTTTCAATCCGACCGGAGACGAATTTGGGTTTGAATAACTAACCAAGAAACAAAGGGAAGTATGGGGAAATATTGCCAGAGGCAGAATAAAGAGTATAAAAACCAAGCCTCGAACATGGCAAATTCGTGAACCCAGCTAGATACACCGGCTGCCAGGTCCTGTGTCTCTGGGGTCACCCTTGGCTCAACTTTTCCCGGGAGAAATTCTGTCAAGTAAGTGTCGCTGATTGTGGGGTTCGTATTGTTTTGTTTTTATTGTTTAAAATTGTTATAATTTGATTCCAAATTTTGTGATTTGAATTTTAATAAACCAAATTATTGAATTTGGCAATAAATTTGTCCTGGCGTTTATAACAAATAGCTAGCTGGGACACAAAGGGAAATATGGGGAAATATTGCCAAGGGCAGAATAAAATGTATAAAAACCAAGCCCCAACCCGGGTAAATTTGTGAACCTAGGGGGAGACAGCAGACGGCCAGGTTCTGTGTCTCAAGGTTCACCCTTGGCATTTTCCTGGGAAAAAACTGTCAAGTATCTCTGCTGTTGGTGGGTTTACTGAAATTCTGTGTTTCCATCTTTTGTTAATAAACCAAATTATTATTTTAATTGGAATATTGTATTGGCATTTATAACAAAGCCATCAAAAGGAACGGCCAGGGCAATCTTCTCGCTCCTTTTCCCCCTTCCCCTGCTCTGCATGACAGGGAAAAGAGCAGTCTTTCTTGGCTTGCCACCCCTCCACCCCTGCCATGAGAAGCGGGAACCACTCATTCGCTTCCCCCCCTCCTTCCCGCGGAGTCGAGCAGTGCTGCAAGAGGGAAAATGGGGTGGCGTTCGCCGCCTCGAGACAGCTTTTACACTGTGGGAGGTGCTTCGCTTGAAATTTAAGGTATAGGGTTTTTATAGCGAAATGGGGGCCTCGTTTGCTTGATTTCCCCTACCCCCACAGAGCTGCAGCCATGTGGGGGGGGTCCTGGGGCCCCTGAAGCCCCACAGCCCCACTCAGGAAAGGGCCAAATTGCATCCACCGCCTCTGAGGCGAGTGGAAGCTTCTTTTCAGAGGGACGAGTTGATTTTTTGTGTGGGTTTTTCCCTCCCACCCTCCCTCAGAAATTTTCTTGTCGAGGCGTCTCCAGTGAATAGAACTGGAGCTTTAAATGCCTGTTCACAATAGAAGAAAAATGAAAAGAAAAAGAAAAAACAAATAAGCAACCTCTTGCATTTTGCAGATAACACAAGTATTATTAATAATTCTATATATAAATATCAGTTATGAGTTTTAAGTTTTTTCTCAGTTTTTAAGATATTTATTAATGATATATTGATTATATGATGTGAATTTACTGATATGATAAAGTTATTATCACAGTTCTATAGCCGGCTGCTGCTTCTTCTTCTTCTCATGTACTTTGCTATTTGTCTATAATTGCCTATAAGACACGTGTCACCCAAGAATTTTTCCTTGTTTTCTAGCTGTCTATGCTAGTTTTGCATTCATGATTTTTTTAAAATATTTTCAGATTTCCAGACAAGGTTATCTGAGTTTGTAAGAATGCCCCCTCTGTCCTGACGGTTTGGGATGCAGTTCCAATCCTGGTCACAGACCATCTCAAGAGCCTGCTGAGCTCAGAGCATCTCTACCCTGACAAATTCAGGAGGTGTCAATTATTATATTAGTCTTCATCATTAGATTGTTAATAATCTTGTTTTAAAATTTGGTGTAAGGGATTCCTGTACAGTTAGAGCTTGGCACTGGCCATGCTTTGGCTCTCTCTGGATGGGAATTGCCTGTTTGCCCAGATGTTTTAGCAAAAAATTACATATGAGTTATTTGACTCAGCAATTTGACCTTTAAATATAATAGCTGAATTGATCTTTGGAGTGAACCTGGAACTCCTGCCCGGGAAGGATGAACAGGTTGTCACTGGAGAAGAAGCACTTCAGCTTTTGCAGTTCCTGGGCTGATCAAAATTATTATCAAAAAGATAACATGCAACAATGTAACATTTATGTTATGAACCTGAAGAAAAAGTAATTCTGAAACCTGGATGTTGAATTTAGACAATGGAGTCTGACAAGTTATCAGTTTGGGGCAGTGGAGCCTGACAAGTTTGTTAACTTAAGGAGAAGATGTGCCTGTGTTTCATCATTAGCAGGTTCAGCAGTCGTGTTACCCATCACCTTTGAGGAGTGAAAATGGACATTGCATAGCCTTAGTGGCTGTCATATAGACTGCAAAGATGACCATGTGGTTGGAAGGTACGGAGACAACAAAGTCCTGTGTCAGCAGCATGCTCCTGTTTTCATTGATCTTCCTCGAGTCACTCCCTGCTCCAGACTTCAAGAAGGATCAACATCTTGGCTCAGTGGACTGTTCCTTTTCATGTGTTTTTATTTTATAGTAGATGTTGCTTCATTTAAGTTTCCTACATAGATGTAGTTGTATTTTAGGTAATATTTCACGTGCCTTCGGTGTATGTTTTATAGTTATTAAGGATGTTCTTTCACCACTTTGTGGTTTTGCCTTGTGCTGATTGAGATCATGTAGATTTTTTTTTTGAGTCAGATATCTTTTTATTGATATTTTTATTAATTTTATTATTCTTATTATTCTTTTTTCCTAGGTGACATCATACAGGTATCATGGGCCAACTGAGGGAATGATGGTCCAATCCTGTGCATGCTGCAATGGGTCTCTGCCCCTTCAACATTGCATGCATTTTTGCATCCAAAAAAAAAAAAAAAAAAGGGTCAACCCAGTAACCCAGTTGTCCAAATTATTGAAAATTTTAAAGCACAATGGGCTTCAGGGCAGATTGCTTATCATCTGCCCAGTCATAAATTATCAAAATTGGAAAAATAAACCAGTTTGTGGTTGCAGGTGTTGATCAAAGCAGGAAAAGCCCATGTTATCTGAAAGGATGACTTCTAGAGTGATGGATAGTGACGAATTAGACTGCTATTTTTGAGCAGGCTAATGACGTTTTGTTTTCTGTATTAGAATTAGTAAATAGTTAGGCTTGACGCTGGTGCATGGATGTGATTGTAAAGCGTCTGAGAGTAATGCCAGAGAACTTCCCTGACCATTTTAAATCGGTGTCCAATGGAAGTTTTATTTAGTGATTGTTAGATTACTAAAGGGACTTCTGGTGTTGTGTTTGTCCTTTTCTTGCAAGGGCCCTGCAGGAGAGGACACAGACACAGACGCCGCCCTCAGCCAAAAACAAAAAGGGGGAGATATGGGTGCAGACAACTGGTCTGAATTTAGGCTTCAGGCTCTGCCAGTGTCTGTGTGAAAGGCAGTGTGCTGGTTTGAAAGCAAAACCAGTGAGAGACTCCAAGGCAGAAATACAATTTAATAGGAGGGAGAGGAAAAAAAAATTTACAATAAAATAAAATAAAAGCAATAGCACAAAAAAACCCCCCACTGACAGAGTCAGAATACAACCTGACACCCTGTTAGTTAGGGTGGTGGTAGCAGTCCAGATGAAGCAGTCTTGTTGAAGCAGTGATCCTGTAGAAAGGTCTGGTAGCTCTTCTCCTCTGGGAATCCAGTGGGTAAGGCCTCCTGTGCTGTCCCAAATCCCAGATTATATCCAGGTGGGAATGCTTGGCTCCTCCCCCTGGGTGGAGCATCTCACAATGGGTTGATCTCATTCTATGAGTCATGCAGTGAGTCCTTGATTGCCCATTAAACAGAGATAGCTCCCAGAGGGAGTTACCTATGAGTCATGGAGTGAGGCCTTGATGGCCCATTAACAGAAGATAGTCCAGAGGGAGGGGTCAAGGGAAACACTGCCCCACCTAGTTTCAACAGCTCCTGAAGATGGTGATAGAATACATAGGTTGGGCACATCTTACATTGTAACCTAGGACAGGCAGGCGAGCAACTTTCTCATTCTGGCCTGGGAGAATCTTAAGGAGGAATTCAAACAAACCTTGGGAAGTGAGGAACCATCTGCAGGCGGTGTTTTTCCAACATGTTTACTGGAAAAAGATGTTTATAAAAGGGTGTAGACTAATAACCAATCATGTTCTTTGTACCGAACTATTCTATAAAAGTAGAATTTAGAAGAATAAAGTTTGCTCTCATTTTCACCATCATATCGAGAGTCATGTTGTTATTTCTGTGCCATCCGAAAATCATAACAGTCAAGCATCTTTATTTTCGTGTCTAATTGTGACATCTGAGATAAACAAAATTATCATGTGGATACTTCACCTGTAATGCAGTTCGGGTTGCAGATATGATATGCTCATTTACATAAAAAATAAAACATAAGAAGTCCTGTATATATCACCCATAGTTGAGAAAGATAGAGATAGAGGAGCTATTGCTCAGAATCTATTTTCTGTCTTTAGCAAAAGATTTTAATAAATTCTTTAATATCTGGACTCATATGCATGTCCAGCAGAAAAATCTGGCCCAACTGTCTAAAGAAGCCACAGAAAGATCAGCAGAAATGCTGGTAAAACCCCTGAGTGATGAGAATACCATTTGTTTCCTGACATATTGCTGAATGTTTAACTCAGACTTCTTTTCATGTCCCACAATACTGAGGATTAGAGCTCTCTTCCCAGTTATATTGCAAGTATTACACCTGCTGAGATTGCTCTTTAGACAGATAAGCTCACTCTGTGTGCCATCTGTATTCAGAATGAAGTGGTCTTATTTGGCCAGCAGTGCGAGATGATGGTTGCCAGCCCTTTTCAGGTAATACAGTGTTGTTATCAGAAGCTGAACACAGGTTTTCAAGGAAACAGAATACACTCAAAGCTGTGTTGGATGACAGACAGATGTCTCTGGCAAATTTCAAAGAGGCTGAGAGAGATTTCAAAGACTGAGGGAGGCACTGGCTAGCAAAAAGAAAACAGCAAGGGGCAATGCAGGTGCTAGAACTCTGGCTTAAAATTTCTGCAGTGTTCCAAGGGCTTACTGTATAAAGTGAAATAAAATATGATTTTAGCAGTGCCAGAGGTAGATAAAAAATTCAAAATGTACAGTTTGAAAAAGAAAATGATTCTCATGCTCTATATGTCTCAAAAAATGCATATAATGTTATGAACTGGCATTTCAATTGCTGTAAAAGCTGTGATGAATGACCCCTAGAGGTCATTCAATAAATAAGAAATAATTCAGGCTTTCTGTTGGGTGATATTCTTACTTGGAGTTTATTTTATTTTGTTCTTTGTCATTAAAAACATTAGGAATTAACTTTACAAGAGAGCTACGTACTACATTTCTAAAGATAAATGACTATCCATGTGCTCTGTAGGTACACAGGGATTTTAGGTAGCTCTATGTCACTGTTGACACTTTCACAAGTACTATTGAATTTGATTGGGAACTAGACATTCACTTAGAAACCTGAATACTTTGCTGTGTGCTCCTCTGTGTATTTAGGTAATTAACACCCCAAACCTCCTAATTCCAGTGTTCAAAGCTTAAAAAAGATTTGTCTGTATGACAGATGCCTTTTTTCTATATGACTTGGTCTATTTTGAATTTAGGTACTATATAGTCACCCTGTCTTTGGAAGATACAAAAAGAGGACAGGTGTACTGTTTATTTGAACAGGAGGAAAATTGATAAACTCTAGACAGAGGCACCTCTAGTGAAGCAGAACTAAAGACAGTAGAACTTTGAAGGTGTTTTCTCTCTCTATTCCTATTAAAGCCTTTGTTCAACATTTGAAGAAAACTACCTTTTTCCTTTCTTTTTCCACATCTTTTCATATGACATTATGTGGGGGGGAAAGTCTTGTGGCAAATCTGTAAATAAGGTAAACGTGGTGAGATCTCTGGAGTAGGAGTGGAACAGAAGAAGGTTATCAGGCAGGAGGATCAAAAGTTGCTTAAGGAAGACAAAAGTAGAAGAATGAGCAGTTACAGCTCCTGTCGGATGAGCAAAAGATAAAGTTATATGTGACAGTTCTTATCCTAAAGCCAAAGAAAGACCAGCACTTTTTAGCTATGGTCCTAGTAGAGAATGTGAGCTAACATTTTGTTTCCTTAGGAATAAAAACATACAGAGGACTTTCATGCCTGTCAACAATGTCAGGACATAATGTCCCCAGGGCTGTTTTTGCCAAATCACAATGGTTGAAAAGGAAATTCCTTCCAAGAGTAGGTGGTTTATTCGACCATAGAGCTGGTCACTTTCTGTGTCCCCTCTCCTGGTTAAAGGTGGCAGCAGCAGCAGGAGGTTGGCTTGTTATCTGAGAGCTGTCTTGGTTCTCAAGGAGCAGTTTCTCACCTTGGTGCCTTGAGTAGGTGCTGGTGTCAGCCTGACTTTACTGTGGCTTTGGTCAGAGTGACAGGGAGCAGCTTGTGAAGTGCTCGTACTTGGATCTCACACTCACTCAAGTTGAACAGATGATTAGTGCACTTAATCAAATCAAAAGGAGCTGAAGGTTTTTCTCGGGGTTGCTTTTCCCTGAGATTCACCTCGGGGTTGCTGTTCCCTGAGGTATGTAGGGTTTTTGAGCTTTTCTTGCCCAAATGGTCCCGTGCCAGAGCCAAAGAAGACACTGAGTCTGCCAGTCTGTGTCTCCAAGGTTGTTTATTCTTTCATTATCTCTTAGTTCTTTCTCAGCTCTGCAAGGCGTCCCCAGCAGAGCAGGACACACAGCAGACTGGGCGGATCAGAGGGTCCCGGACTTTATGTACGGTCTTCCTGACCCAACCACCGTCCACAATGTACTTTTTATTTACAAAATTTTACCAATACTTACTACCTATGTTAACATGTCATTTCTACTCTAAAGCAATCCTTGTGATCCAACTCAGCAGAAAATGGGAGATGAGGACAAGAACAAGGAGGACAGGACCACTCCCCAATTCCTCCATCTTGCCTCTTCAAATCCATGTATTAAAAATCCTGGATTCTACATTCACACTCTGTGATAAACTAACTACTACTTATTTTGAATTCTCTTGGCTTGTTATTCTTCTTACAATGTGGGCATTCACTCCCATGGCCAGGGATCAAAAGCAGTGTCCTCCTGGGCTCTGTGTGAGGCTGGTTGACCCCCTTGTACAGATCCCAGACCCCCCTGTCCAGTCTCCAAACCCTCCAGGGTGGCCAGAGGGATGTCCTGGACTCCGACAGGTTTTGCCCTTTAAAAGAGGCTTTCAGCCCAGGAGCTAACAGGATCAGTCTCTAAATGCTACAGTGATAATTTTTTCTTTTATTCTTTTTGATGTCCAAAAACAATACTATTTGCTATGCTGACCTGCAAAATTGAAATAGAAGAAAAACAACAAAAATGAGCTGACAGTTAAACTGTTCTTTTCTGTGGGCACAGTCAGTTTTGATTAGACCCATTTGTCTGGTGATCTTGACTCCTCTTTAACTCCTTAAAAATTCTCTCTTGTTACTATAGACAATGTAAAAAATTGAGAAATTGTTTTATAAAGGTCTTGGAAACAGAGACCTTTCAAATTTTTTTAACTTTAAAAACTTATTGGAGCAGTCTTTTGAGTCACTAGTATTCCCTAACTGTAGAGCTAAATGAGGTGTCAAGGGACACCCGTGGAAAAAGATCTGGGATTATTGTCACTGTCTGAAAAAGACTGAAGTATCTTGGACAATCTTTTCAACAAGTAGACCAGATGGGATTGCATCCAGAATCTGACATTTCATTCATCAACACCAGCTGGTGGTTCCAGGCTAGTACTTGGCTGTTCAGAAAAGCTTAAATTTTGAATTGAGGTTAAAAGTTCTGAAAAAAAAATATAATGCCAAGAATGATGCCTTGGAGGCATTCAGGATATACTGGGGCAGGAGAAGAATAAAAGTCCTTTCATTATCATGTGAAACATGGAAAAAAAGGAGGCAAAAAACTGTGAGAGAAGATATATACTTGGAAGGAAAGTTTTTCTGAAATTTCTATCTGTAATATGTCTCAGTAAAAATGAATCATTACTTCATGAGCACTGCGATCACGTGTCCTTATCATGAATCTTTCTTTTTTGTAATATCTTTCTGCCCTAGAGAGTTCTAATCATATCAAGCTTCCTCCCAATATCAAATGGTTCATTTAATATAGAATCCAATCAGATGAGTTGGACAACTGTTAAAAATTGTTACGAATATACTGAATATACTGTGTCTATGTGGAACACATTTGTACTCATGCACCTGTTATAAGGATTAGAGTAACCTGACTATGAATTGTGTTATCTCAAACTTAAAACATTGATTGCAAGCCCATATGTCATTTTTATACCTGCATATTTTAGGCAGAATTCCAAGGGAAGTTGGCCTAAGATTGTAACATTTTGAGTATTATCTTTTATACAAGGAGATACTTGCTTTACAGTGCACCTGTTGCAGTGCACTAAACTGTTCATTTTTGATATTATATTACATGGGGTGGCTTGTTGTATTTGCACACAAAAGTAGTTTTGTTATATTTTGCACATGGTATATTCCATACCCCCCTCTGGGTTTTGGTATCCCTTATTCAATTCGTCCCCATGCTCCCTCCCTCTCCCTGGGTCATTTCCCATTGGTTGTAGTTCCTTTCCCTCTCCCTGCCCCCTTTTCCCTGGGCATAAAACCCTAGAACACGTGGCCAGGGGTATCTTTGCTGCTCGGGAGGTGAGTTCTACAGCAAAGCAGTGGGACCGTGGTCCTGAGGAGGAAGAGCGCCTCTGTCTTTTGCCTTTGGTCCATTATTGGGGTAACACACTGGGGTCCAGAGCTAGCCAGGATTTGACCCCAGAAGCCTGGTACCTTTGATAAGTTGGCATCCAATGTGGTGGCCTTCTGTTCAGTCTGAGACCCCATGCCATAGCTGGATTTCCCCTCATGGACTTTATAAGCTTTTGGAAAGTTGACTGCCCTGGTTGCTACTGTCGCCTTTTGCACAACACAACAACCAGGGAAGGAGTTGACAAATTCGTCTGAAGACCAAGATGAATTGGTTCCAAGACCAAGGACTCCTTTGCTGCAGTTCCGACCAGCCGAGGTCCCGAGAGAGGGCGTGAGTACTCTATGCCAGGGACCCCAAAGTGACCCCCAAGTGCATAGGGGTGACAGTGATGAGCGGAAAAGACGCTAAAACTCGGAGGCAGAGTGAGTTTTAAAGTAGGTATGTGGTTTATTCAGCCATGGGCGCAATGCGAGATAATTCTCAAAGGCACGCGCCCCTTCGCTAACTTTACATTTTTTTTTTATCCTCTGGAATGTTACATATGTATCGAGTTTCACAATACCCTCATGTATATTCATCCTTTGGCTCTCCCCCCTCTGCTTCGTATGCTAATTAGCTCATAAGTCTTTTGCGCCTGCGCAGTTGTCTCTGGCGGTGGTCTCAGGGGGTCTCGGCGATGAAGGAAGAAGTCTTCCTCTCGACTCCTCTCGAGATGAACTTTTGACCCTGCCGCCTTGCGCATGCTCACTGGTGCTCTGGTCATAGTTCAAGCTGTAAGGTCAGTTTTATCTGTCCCCGGGGGTGCAAGGCACCTGTTATCTTAGTATCTTTGTTTCACTTGCATTCTTGTCTCCTGCTTTGGGTAAGCATTCTCCTTCTTATCAAGCATCCTTGCATTCCTACATACTTCTGTTTTTCTACTTCTAAGGGCAGCAATACATCATCTGAATGCCTACTCTTTTAATGAACTTTTTCTAATTTCTATGATTAATATCCTCTAATTTCCAAGATCATGTTTCAGTCCCCCCTTTTCAATAAGGTAGTAAATTCTTTTATTTAGTGCAAATTCCAGTCTTTACAATATGTGTCTCTCAATGCCTTGCCATGTAATTGGGATAAAGAGGTTAATATTGGTACTTGTAACAGTTTCCAATTCCAAATAAGCATTACAAAAGACACCACTAAACTTATACTAACTAATATTAGTAAGACAGTGATGGGGTGACATAATGTATTTAGGATCCCAGTTGCGGTGGGTGACCATCCAAAGAATGAGTCCCACCAATTGTGACTTGCATCTTGTTTCACTCTTTGTAGAACCTTATTTATTTCCTTTGTGTCATGATGAACAGTAATTAAGGTTTTCTCCCCAGTTTCCAGAATACTTTTTAGAATTTTAACAAGGTCCTGATGATTGATTAATTGTTTTATTAAAGTGAGATTCATCCCAATAGGTGTGGGTGACAACTTGTGATATATTGTATTGTCAGACTTAACTAGCTGGCGGAACACAACTGGTGCCAAATACAGAAAGTCACACCCTAGAATTTTAACGAAGTTACAAATACAAAAGTTAGACTGATTCTTGCTAATCAAAGTTACATTATCCCTGTCTATTTTTATATAAGCACATGCAGTCCTTAGGCATACACAACCCTGACCAATATATACAAATGGTTTCTTGACTAGTATTTGGATGGATTTCAAAATGACAGACACTTTGTTCAGTATCAAGACATATATCTCGAGCATCGATTGTGTTACTTTCACAAATGAACCCCTGCTGTTCTCTGGTAATGCAGGATTCCAGATTCACGGTTTGCCATTTCTTATTCACTCTCCGTGCCCACGTTCTGTGTTCTGAAGGGTAGAGCACCAATCTTTCATGATTCAGCCCTAGTGCTATAATGGGGTGAATAACATAAACTGTGGCCTTGCGAATGGTGAGCACAAAGGCAGTAGCCATACTGGCAATTGGATCATAAGTGAAGTTTACCAAGGTCCACCAGGATTGAAAATTCTTTTCAAATTGAGTAGCATTTTCCCAGACAGCTTTTCGGATTTCCATTGGAAAGACTCCTTCACTTCTTTCTCTTATAATCAATGCAGCTGTTGATTGCAGCCACAGTTGTGCCTGTATACAGCTGAAAGCCAAAGATACATTATTCTGAGCCATACCAAGTGCATCTATGATTAACCTATGGTCTCGGTCCTCTGCTTTTTCCCAACTTGGCAACACTTTTGAAACCTGCCATTGACTTGCTCCCAATGCCAACAAAAATGATTGTAAGGGTTGTTCTAATTTAGTTAGATAACTTGTTGCTGTGGCAAATTTATTCATTAATATTTCAGAATCAATTCCATTTAGAACTCCTAGCCCTGTCCCCAATATTCCAGTCAGATCCCTTTGCATTCCACTCCTGATGTATGTCTGCCTTTGCAACCATGTTGTCCAGCCTTCAAAGGATGTCTTTAGGAAGGAAGAGCAGGCTGGTTGAACTTCAGAGATGCTAGTTTGCATTAGTAGTTCAACACGCTTAAGGGACCACTTTGGATTAAATAGCAATTGCTGCTGGCCCATGTCCCTTATTACATATGGGCCTATTTCATAAATTTTGGGTCCAAACCTCGTTGGTGTGATTGGGGTTTGGGCTGGGGTGCTAGTATAAGTTGTAATGGGTTTAGTGGCATTTATTTTAAACTTGAAGAAGAGCCCAATATTGTCATGGGCCCAAAGACAGATCACCTCAACAGTTTGTACTAATGTAAAATTATACCAGCAGTCCAATTCACTTGAACGACTACAAACTTGTGTGTGTTTGCCTGTGCGGGTGGTTGAAGCGCTAATTTGGATTGCCTTCTTATGAGCAGTTCCATTAATCAGCCTACATCCTATTCTAATTTCCTCTCCTATAGTCCCTTGGAGAGACCACAGCTTCTGTTTTTGCCACTGTTGTCTTTTATACACTTGGTCCTTGTGCATGACTACAGTTGATAGGCTTAAATCTTTTATATTAGAATACTCTCCCATGCATCCAGTGTATTGAATGAAAGCTTGGGACCAAGGCCATTCAGTATCATTCTGGCTAGAGGTATTTCCCAGTTCTTGGATTGTGATTATGATTAGGCACCAAACAATTTTCTCAGCTGAGCTCTTGCAACTTAGATTATAGAACATCCTCAACCACAATGTACTTATTTTGCTTGAGTGAATTTTAGTTTCAGTTCTTTATCACCCAGTGTTACTTTCCAGGGGGCCTCAGGAGCTTTCTTCACTCAGGAGTGGTGAATCCAGGCGTTCTGCTCTTGGATCTTAATTGTGGTAAGAGTGGCGAGAAGCACTTGGAACGGTCCTTCCCACTGCGGCTCCAAGGTTTTTTCTGTAAAAGACTTGACATATACATAATCCCCAGGTTGTATGTCATGCACTGGCCCATCTAGCCCTCTGCTTTGAGTTCCAGCCACATGTTTCTCAATTTTTCTAAGCTGTGTGCCTAAGGCTATCATGTACGCAGTCAGCCTTTCTTCCCCAATTTGGGTGGATACCCCTTTTTGTACACCATATGGTCTCCCATAAAGCATTTCAAAGGGGCTTAGCTTTTCTTTAGTTCTGGGCTTAGTCCGAATTCGCAGCAATGCTAACGGGAGGGACTGGGGCCAAGGTAAATTAGCCTCTTGCCCTAGCCTCACAATTTGGTGTTTGATCAGATGATTCATTTTTTTCAACTTGGCCACTTGACTGGGGACTGTATGGCGTATGAAGTTCCCAGTTTATGCCCAGATGCTGACTGATCTGTTGGACTATCTTTGAAATGAAATGCGGTCCCCTGTCTCAAGATACTGTGGCTGGAACTCCAAAGCGTGGTATTATTTCTTGCAGTAACACCTTGGTTACCTCCCGGGCTTTGGCAGTTCTGGTGGGGAAAGCTTCTGGCCATCCTGAAAAGGTATCTGTTAGCACCAACAAATATCGATACCCCCCTTTTCTTGGTAATTCCGAAAAATCAATTTGCCACTGCTGACTGGGTCCATGGCCCTTTCCAATTTGGCCAAGTTTTGGTTTAGGGGTATTCTTAGGGTTAGTCTGGAGGCAAAGTTCACACTGCTGGGCCACTTGGGTGATAGTGGCATATAAATTCCTGGCAATGATCTTTCCAATCAAGTAATTTTACAAAGCATCAATTCCTCAGTGTGTTTTCTGATGTTCTTCTCTTACTAATGGCCACAGTAAATGGGAGGGGATAACCAATTTCCCTCCTTCTGTAATAGCCCATCCCTCTTGGTTATATGTTCCCTTTTGGTCTTCAATTAGCTCTTTGTCCTTTTTATTGTACACTGGCTGACCTTCAAGGGAGATTTGGCCATTGGCAATCAGGGCTCCTTCCACTATCACCTCACCTTTTGCTGCTTCTTTTGCCAGCTCGTTTCCCTCTTCCAATTCTGAGCTCACCTTTTGATGTGCCTTAATGTGCATGATTGCCACCTTTTCAGGCAGTTGAACTGCTTCCAGCAGTTGTATTATTTCTCGTGCATGTTTAATGTTCTTCCCTTGTGAATTTAACAGTCCTCTTTCTTTCCAAATAGCTCCATGAGCATGCACTACCCCAAATGCGTATCATGAATCCGTATAGATGTTTATTCTCTTTCCTTTTGAAAATTCTAATGCACGGGTTAGGGAAATTATTTCCGCCTTCTGTGCAGAGGTACCTGCTGTTAATGGTGCTGATTCAATTAAGTCTCTGGATGTGGTGACTGCATACCCAGCATGTCGTTTTCCATCGCTGACATAACTGTTTCCATCAGTGAACCAGGTTTCCGCATCATCCAGAGGGGTGTCCTTTAGGTCTGAGCTACTGGAATAAGTAGCTTCAATGGTCTCCAGGCAATCATGATGAATCGGCTCTCCTTGGTTCCCACTAAGGAAAGAAGCTGGGTTGACAGTGTTAGTCACCACTATCTCTACATCATCTTGTTCTACCATGGTAGCTTGGTATTTCAGGAACCGTTGTGGGGAAAGCCAGTGGCCTCCCTTTGTTTCCAGTACTGAGGATACCGTATGAGACACCAGCACAGTCATTTTCTGGCCCAGGGTGAACTTATGGGCTCCCTGAATGTTCAGTACCACTGCAGCCACTACTCTGAGGCAACCTGGCCATCCTTTTGCTGCTGCATCCAATTGCTTAGAAATATAAGCAACTGCCCTTCTGTATGGACCCAGGTCCTGTGCCAGTATTCCCAGGGCAATTCCCTGTTTCTCGTGAGAGAAGAGAAAAAAATGGTTTACTCACGTCTGGCAATCCTAAAGCTGGAGCTGACATGAGGGCCTTTTTCAGCTGACCAAAGGCCTGTGTGGCTTCCTTTGTCCATTGGAGGTCTCTGCTTCCTTTTGCAATGAGCACATACAAAGGTTTCACAAGTGATCTGTAGTTGTAAATCCATAGTCTGCACCATCCCGTCATGCCCAGGAAGGTTCTCAGTTCTTTTATTGTCTGGGGTTTCGGGGTTTGGCATATTGATTCTATGCGTTCTCTCCCCAGAGTCCGTTGCCCAGTACTGATCTCATAGCCCAGGTAGATCACCTTTTGTTTCATTACCTGAGCCTTTTTCTTAGTCACTCTGTACCCCTGAAGCCCCAAAAAGTTTAAGAGGCTTACCATCCAGGCCACACACTCTTCTTCTGTTGGGGTAGCTATTAGGATGTCATCCACATACTGCAACAGTCTCCCTTCTCCTGGTGGAGCTTCCCAGGATTCCAAATCCTTTGCAAGTTATTCTCCAAACAGGGTGGGCGAGTTTTTGTACCCTTGGGGAAGCACTGTCCATGTGGGCTGAGTTTTGCATCCGCTTTTGGGATTCTCCCATTCAAATGCGAAAATTTTCTGGCTGGCTTCGTGGAGAGGGAGGCAAAAGAAGGCATCCTTCAAATCTAAGACAGTAAACCAAGTTAGCTCTGGTGTCAAACACGTTAACAAGGTATATAGGTTAGCTACCACAGGGTAGAGATCCTCAGTTATCTTATTGACAGCCCATAAATCCTGCACCACCTGGTATGAGCCATCAGGTTTGTGGACAGGCAGGATAGGAGTGTCAAAATCAGATTGGCACTCCTTCAGCAACCCCAGCTGTAAGAAATTTTCAATTATCGGGCTAATTCCTTGTCTGTCTTCCTTTCTTAAGGGATACTGCTTGATTCTGACTGGTTGTTTTCCTTCCTTGAGCTTAATTTGTATTGGAAATGCATTTCTTGCCCTTCCTGGTACATTGGAGGCCCATATGCCTGGAAACACTTTGTTCAGTATTTCCTCACTAATTTCTTCTTTAATCTCAATAGCTGTCAGTATAAAACTTAATACTTCTATATATTTCTGCTCATTTACCTCCAGAGTAACCTCTCCCTTTTTAAACAAGATGGTTGCCTCTAGTTTCTCCATCAGATCTCTCCCTAGGAGCGAATCCGGGGAGTTGGGCATGTATAGAAATTTATGGATGCCCCGCTGTTTCCCATATTTGTATTCAAGTGGCTTGCAAAAGTATGCTATTTCAGGTTGGCCAGTTGCTCCCCGCACTCTAACACAGTCATTCCCCACTGGCAGCAAAGCTTTATTCAAAACTGAAAGGGTAGCCCCCGTGTCTACCATAAATTTCACCTCCTTCCCCTCCTTCCCCAGTTTCATTTTTATAACCAGTGGATCTCCTGGGGTGAGGTCCCCCGGTCCTCCTCAGTCGCTTCTAGTGTGAGCGACACCCACCTCCCTTTCCTGGTTCCCTTTCCCACTTCTTCTTTGTTCAGGGCACTCATTTTTCCAGTGCCCAAATTTTCTGCAATTTGCACACTGATCTTTGCCCAGACGGGGTGGTCCTTGCCTGGGTGGTCCTTGTCCCCGCCTCCCTTTCCCTTCTTCTTTTGCCACTGCCATTAACTTTTTCATCCCTTGCTTATATCCTTCCTCTCGATTGCTGAAAATCCTCCATGCCTCATCTACCAAGGCCTCTAAATTCCTTCCCTCTGGTCCCCAGAGCTTCTGAAGCTTCCTCCTGATATCTCCTGTAGATTGCCCTAAAAATAAATTTACTAGCTGCTGTATCCCTATCTCGGACCCGGGATCTAATGGTCTATGACGGCGCATCGTGTCCCTTAGGTGATCTAAAACCTCCGAAGGAGTTTCAGAGAGACTCTGCTTAATTGCATACAAAACTGACCAATTTATAGTTTTGGGGATGGCCTATTCCATTCCCTTTGCTACCCATTCTTGATAATTCTTTATCTTCACTAATTGTTCTACAATGTTTGGATCCCAACCTGGATCTTGGAGAGGAGAGACATCCTTAATATCCTCTTGTGTTGTTCTGCAAAAGTTCTCTGCTAAATCCCCTGCTCTTTTAAAAACTCACTGTTTCTCTGTCTCCGTTAACGCCTCTAATAATATCTGGAGGTCTTCCCAGTCTGGGTTGTGCTGCTTAATCATATATCTTAACCTTTTAGCTGTTCCTACAGGATCAGCCCTATAATCCTTGGCAACTTTTTCCCAACCCTCTAAGTCAATTGTAGAAAAAGGGACTTTGACTAATACCTTTTCTCTCCTGGGCCCCACAGCTTGCCTCAAAGGGGCTTGTATTACTTCCCTGATTTGTTTTCTAGTTTGAGATGCTATGGGACCGGTCACACTCGTGGAAGGTTCCTCATCATCGTTGTCACTGTCAGGCAATGGGGTATTCAATGCTGTTTGTAAGTCAGAGGTGTGTGGGGGGGTAGATGGCCCAGCTTGTCTCCCTTCCAAGGGAGCTGAATCTTCTCCCCTTCGTCCCCTTCGCTCCTCAGAGGGTGGCCCAGACAAATCTAGTATTTCTTGCATTTGTGCCTCTGCTTGATAAACTTTATGTCCTGGGGTGACAGTGCTTTGTATCCCAATCGTGTGTTTCTGTTCCCGTGCTCTCGGAGAGGTTTTTTTGTTTTGTCTAATAGCCGCGCCCCTCCCCCAGCTGCTTGCTTGTTTGCTTGCTTGCTTGCTGCTGGCTTTAGGCTTGCTTGCTGGCTTTGCTCGCTTGCTTTTTTGCTTGCTTTTTGCCATTTTTCTGCTTTTGGTTTTTTTTTCCCTTCTTTCCTTCCTCCCCTTTCCTGAAGACATCAGAACTGGCTCCGGACCTTGATCTGGGAACATCAAGGAACCCCCCCAGAGTCTGCATCTGTGAGAAGCTTGGCAGAGACTGCCCAAGTTGTTCATCCTCTCTCTTGGACTGGTGAAAACATTTGTTGTCATCTGGGGCTGTTTTTTTCTTGTGTTGGGGAGTGGGGTTTTTTGTTGTTTCTTAATAAACAAGTTTTTTTCACTTTTCCTCCAAGGAAATTCTTCCCAAACCCAGTTGGGGGGGGGGGGAGTTGTGGGGGTTCGTTTTTTAAGGGGCTCCTTTTGGAGATTTTCCCCTAATTTGTCCTTAACCAGGACACCTTGTCACGATTTGTGCAACGCTGGTTTATTGAGCAGGTGCTACAGCATCGTTTTGGCTGCTTTCTATTAACTTTATTTTCCTTTTCAAGGGCTAATACCAGGGGATCAGAGGGAGCTCTGATCCCACAATCTCTCTGCCATTCAGGATGATTTTGGAGGGAGAAAAACATTTCTGCATATGAAACTTCAGCCCACTTCCCTTCACGTCTGAGGAAAATCATACGCTGCAGCAAAACATCATATTCCAAAGACCCAGTGGGTGGCCATCTATTCCCATCTTCTAGCCAATATAAGGGCCACCACTGTGTGCAGTACTTCACAAGGGTGTGTTTGGATTCTGTACCTCCCGAGCCTGCAAGCTCCTTCCAGTGAGCTAAAACATATCCCAAGGGCCTTGTCTTTGAAGATTTCCTTACTCTCTCCTGATCCCATTATTTCCACCAAGTACTCTAAGATCTCTAGTTTAGGGCACTCTTCACCCTGTTACCCTACACTGGGCACAAGCACTGTCTTCTACTCAAGAAAACTCCACTGTTAGCAAAACATTAAAACAAACAGTACCAACCTAGAACAGCATTTATCCGCTATACCCTAAAGGTGATACAACAAAAGCATAAAAAACAAACAGCAATACACAGAAACCCCAGGCAGTTTATCACACAAACTCTGGAGGCTCCCAGGCACCTCCCAACAACAATCCCTATAGACAGCACCCCATCAAAGCAGAATGCGAAACCCCCTAAAGGACAGAATCTGTGGCAAACTATACTAAACAAACCCTACAACAGTGTCGTGGTTGCGGGGGAGGTGAATTTTTCCAGGGGGATGTGGGCAGTCCAATCAGTAATCAGCTTTTCTGCTGGCACCTGGATTGGTCACTCGGAGGTTTGGACACGCCTCTGAGGACACAAAGAGTTAAAAGCAGGACCCCAAGGGGGTTCGGCCTCTTTTTGGATCCTGGTTTCAGCAGAGAGACGTCTCAGGCCTCCTTCCCCTGCCCAGCCACGAGGCTGGGTGGGGGAGGGGAAAACACGTGGTCGGGCTCAGGTAAGCCGGAGCCCCCGGGGGGGAGAAGAGAGTGGACAAGACTGGAACTGAGCTGCCCTGTCCAGGATGGAGGGGTGGAAAACTGTAGAAGTGCCTTCTGTGTGTGCTCACCCCCCTCCCCCCCAAACTCCGGGAGAAGGTGCCCAGCCACGTGGGGGTTGCCGAGCCTGGGAGTGCCTGAGCCTGCACCCTGCTGGGAGATAGAAGCTGTTAATTCTTGCTTGGCAGAAAGAAACTTTTCTTAGACATTGATTCTCATGACTGGTGATTTTGGAAAAAAGGAGAAGGAAGCGGCCTGGGACCGAGGTGATAAAGCACGATTGGAAGGAACCTGATGGGCAAAGAATGAGAGGAGTAGCCTTCGGAGCTGGACTTTTCTTGCATAATGTCAGCCATGGACTGAGCTTGAGTCTCTTTTGAACATAAACTGCATTTTTGGGTGGATACAGCTGCCCTTGCTTTTGCTACAGTGACTTGCACTTGAAGAGTGGAGCGAGCAGAGAAGAGAGGGGGAGGGTGAGGTGGCGCCCTCTGCCCTCATGGCAGACCTGCTCCTGGAACCCCAGCCCCTGGGTAAAAAGGGGAGAGCTCGGCATGCAAGTATCCTTAAAAGAGCCCTGTATGCAGTTTTCAGCCTGTGGACAGCGGTGAGAGCGCCGGACATAGGAAAAAGAGAGTGTCACCCTGGCAGACCTCTCCGGGCGGTGCCATGGGTGACATGGGAACACATAAGGGGTGGACCCGTGTTTTCTGAGGAACAGTCTGTGGTGCGAGAGAGACTCCTCTCTCCCTTGCTGAACTGAAGATTGGTTTGTTTTTTGAGTGGTGATTGTTTGACCTAAAACCCAAAGGTTTGGTCTGTGAAGAGTAATGTGTGGGAGATGGAAACTGGGAGAAGAGAAAAAATGTCCTGGGAAGTTTTTATTTCTGTCTCTGTGTGTGTTTAAGAGTTTTCTGTCACTGTTCTTATGTAATGTAATAAAGTTTTAGTGTTTTTTTTTGTTTTCAAGATTTAAGCCTGCTCTGCTCTGTTCCTGATCACATCCCACAGGAGTTGTTAGAGAAAAAACATATATTCATGGGTGCATTAACATCTGGCCAGTGCCAACCCATGACAAACAGCATGCTGTAAAAGAAAAAATAAAAGGAAAAAAAATTGCAAAGAGTCCAAAGAGCTTTCCATGAGCACAATAAGAAAGGAAATACATATAACCAGTACTTTGATGCACTTATAACCTCAGAAATACAACACAGCTCTCAAACGCACGGTCATCTCACATATGCTCTCAGGCAGGCACAGAACCAAACACAAAACACACCCGAACTTTTTCAAACTCACATGCACACAACCAAATAGCAGCAACAAAACAGGAGTTTGCTCAGTTCAACCCCAGAATCGCTAGTGGCCGATCCACGGTCAACGAACCCCTCCCCGCTGCCTTTCCCTGGGTTAGCGGTTCCCACCTCTGGCCGCACATTCAGCCAGCGGTCATCTGCAAGCCCAAACCCACCAAGATCCTTTCTGTGCTCTCAGATGTCTCTGTGTGACTTATCAGTGGTCTTTACGGGGCCCCTTTTTAAAGAAATACATACTGTTTCTCTGCTGCTCAGGGGCCATTGTCTGCCCCCGCAGTGAGCGACCTGAGAAGCGGAATTCCTTCCAGGAAAATCCCAGTGGCGCCTTAGGAAGTCCGCCTCTCAGCCAGTCCTGCAGCTCAGCAGAGAACGTCCCACCTGGGGTCACCAAAATGACACACGGAAAAGACTCTAAAACTTGGAGGCAGAGTGAGTTTTAAAGTAGGTATGTGGTTTATTCAGCCATGGGCGCAATGCGAGATAATTCTCAAAGGCCAACTTTACATTTTCTTTTATCCTCTGGAATGTTACATATGTATCGAGTTTCACAATACCCTCATGCATATTCATCCTTTGGCTCTCCCCCCTCTGCTTCGTATGCTAATTAGCTCATAAGTCTTTTGCGCCTGCGCAGTTGTCTCTGGCGGTGGTCTCAGGGGGTCTCGGCGATGAAGGAAGAAGTCTTCCTCTCGACTCCTCTCGAGATGAACTTTTGACCCTGCCGCCTTGCGCATGCTCACTGATGCTCTGGTCATAGTTCAAGCTGTAAGGTCAGTTTTATCAGTCCCCGGGGGTGCAAGGCGCCTGTTACCTTAGTATCTTTGGTTCACTTGCATTCTTGTCTCCTGCTTTGGGTAAGCATTCTCCTTCTTATCAAGCATCCTTGCATTCCTACATACTTCTGTTTTTCTAATTCTAAGGGCAGCTTTTATAAATGCCAGGATAATTTATTACTAAATTCAGTAATTTGGTTTATTAAAATTCAAATCACAAAATTTGGAATCAAATTACAGAATTTTAAGTAATTAAAAAAACAAAACAAAACCCTACAAACAGCGATACTTACTTGACAGAATTTCTCCTGGGAAAAAATGAGTCAAGGGTGACCCAGAGACACGGACCCTGGCAGTCGGAGTCTCTAGCTGGGTTCACACCTTGCCCACCTAGAGGCTTAACTTAAATACCCTTAATTTCACCCTCGGCAGCTTTTCTCTCATTGTTTCTACTAAGCACTGGCCATTAACTTTGTTTATACTAAATCTCGAAAGGGTCTCCTGGCCTATTTAAATGCTAATGTCTAGAGTTAGTCTTCGCTTTGAGTAATTTAACCGTTGTAGAAGTGTGTGATGATTCCTCTGTACATAGCATTTGATCAGTGGGAGTCCCTGCTTTGAGCTGTAGAAGTGTGTGATGATTCCTCTTGCACGTAGCATTCGACTGGTGTAAGTCCTGGTAATTTTCACTGCACGTAGGCAGGGGTAGGTTGGTCCGTGTTCATTGTCTCATCAGTGCCTCGTGTTCTCACCTTCTATTTTTGGACCAGGGAGATCAGGAGAGGTGCTTTACAGAAGTCCGTGAAACGTGCGGGTTGAGCAGACACACATACCTTTATACAATATATTACAGTTTCCAGTCTATAATTATTTATAGAACATGAATTAAATAACCCTATTTTCCACAATTCCCCCATTTCTTTTTTTTGTCAACAATTTTAATTCATGTTTTGCATCTTGCTTAATTGTTCTCTTCTATCACTGCTCATTAACATTCTTTTCCTAAATTGTATTTCAAACCTTTTTTAAAACTTGAGCAGCCTTTTTTCATTGATTTTTCTTTGTATTCATACTTCTAAAAGGTCTCATTCTCATGGTAAATCTGGGATTTACCAGGATCTATATCATTCTTATAGCACATAATCTTATTATCCCTTCTCCTCCTTTTATTATCTACTCTTACATTGGAAAACGGGTGTCTGGATTCTTTAGCTTGCTTAACTTATTTTCTTCTTCTCTTTTTATAAGACAGTCTACTCTTTTTGACTGCACATTTGTCTAATTTTCTATTTCGGTCTAAATTAAATTGGTTTTACTTTTCTGAGTGTTGCCTCCTACTAGTCTCATTACTCTTTGCAGTCTTTTTAATTCAATTTGTATACTGATTAGAAATTCGTGGATTCTCATTCTAGCTTCTGCTATTTAAGCCGGGTTGCATGTGATTACTGCTCTCTCTCGGGTTCTTTCTGAGAGGAGGGTCCTTCTTGAAAGAAGAGAGTATTTCTGGCTATAAATCTTTAGACAAGGTCTGTGGGCTGAAGGTTTTTTTAATCAATTTTCTTCTCTCATCTAGATTTCTCTTTGAGGGTGCTCTATTTCAGACACTATGTCAACTTTAAGACTGTCTTTTCTAGGAATCTACAGGCTAAGTACAGTCTCATAGTACTGACTCTTTGTAAGCTTATGATCAGTAGGGAAAGTCTGCAAACAAGTTTCTCTGTTTGTACCAAAGCCTATTGGGTTGCGACTAACGGCTGGTTTCTGGGTGCTTCTCACAGCAGGGACAGGTTGCTTGGACCCCCTTCCTGATCTTTCTTTCATTTTCTGCTGGGTTGTTTTCCCTGGACGGCTTGAGTTGCCCTTTTGTCACAATAGGAGCTTTACTGGATCAATTTCTCTACTTCTATGCTTTTTGCACTCTATCTCCCTCTGTCGGCTGAATTCTAGGTATTTGCTAGATTAACCTACACTACTCTTAGCAGACTCTAATTTCTAAGATTGTATGACCAAAGAGAAATACCTTCTTTCGGGTTACCCTTCCCTCTTTTAGTTCTCTTTTTCGAGTGGTTACAAAGTTTCTTTTGAGGCTCCTTTAGGCTGTGGCTTGATGTTTCCAGGGCGGTGGCATCTTCGGTGCAGCCAGACCTTTAGATCTCTGGGGGAAGAGATGACATTCTACTCGGGGTTTTTCCTCGGGGCTGTTAATTTCTTAGCCCTGGAGGCATGTGTCTAACTTCTCTTAGCCATTTGGATGGCTGTATCTGTAGTTAAAAGGACAAGAAAGAGTCCCTCCCAATGAGGGGTTAGTGACATCGCTTTCTAAGCTCTTATCAGTACTTTATCTCTTGGTTGTATATCATGAATATACATCAAAATCTTGCAACTTTCTCAGATTGAATTTACTAATTAAGAACACGTACTTAATACAAAATTCTAAACTAGCCCAGTACTACAGGAATATTTTACAGAAAGAATCCCTGCCATGTCTACTATTCAGAAAATCTGAATATTAGAACAAGTTATCTAATAGTACATTTACATATTCACTATAAAAACAATTTTGTCCCTGGATCACTATGATTTTTACCTCACTATTCACACAATGCACTATACAATCTAGAATTTTTCTTTTAAAAAAATTATTCTAACGCATCATCTAAACTTTAAATAATTCAATACAAAATTCAAAAATCCTTTTTGTACTGTTCCAGAGAGAAAGTAAAACTAACAGGATGGTTTTACTAATACATCTGAAAAATGGCTGCTTGGTACATGGATTCTGTACAACAAGTAAATAATAAACACTAAGACAACTAACTTTAAACTCTATAAACTAGCTCTAGGTAATATGTTTCTACTGAAGAATAGCTTCTTAAGTAAAATGCACATGAGATAAAAATTTTAGACATCGACCATAATCTTGGGGAATACTTTTAACAAGTCATAAAAGAAATGAGGTATACTAAATAAAAGGAAATGACTTCACAAATGACAGAGTCTACTCTTTTACTACTTATAAAATATTCTAGACATATGCAGATGCTATAAGAACAATACTGGCAGCAATATAGAAATGGCATCGCTTCAGGCACTTCTAACTTATTGCGGGTCTGAGCTTCTTCAGTTTTTATCCAAAGAAGTGAATAAAGTAGCAAGACTAACTCATCTGGTTTAGATGGAAGGCATCAAAAGCTATGGTTAAAATGCATCAAAATACTCTGTAATATACTATGCATTACTTAAATTCGGAACTTAAGACTTGGGAAAGTTTTCTAAAGCTAGGAGTCACTGTAAACTTTAGGCCCCGGTAATCAAACAGCTTTATCTAGTGCAATTGCTAGAACATTAACACTACTGCTTTTTACCTCAGTCTAAAAAAAACTCTACAAACTTAGCCTCTCTTAACAAGCAAACTCGAGTTAACCTATGCCTAATTCCCAAAGCAAAACTCTTGTATTTGCTATCTATTCTTGCGTATTATTAAACTTAAATACATGGCTCGAAGGACTACAAGCAAACACTGACTATACTTAACACCGGTGACACAAATGCTGCTTCTCATACATCACCTACTCTCTACTCTTGAAACACAGGCACTAGGGCAACTTCAAGGTTCACATCTTCTAAATTGAGGAGCAAGTAAAGAAGACATAATATCAAAGGGACAACACAAACTATCTCTTTCTAAGGAGTTAGTAATTAAAATTAAGAATCTCTGTTCCCACTAGACAAAATACATACAGAATAGGAACTGCAAAGAATAAAGAAAAGACCTGTAACTACTAACACAGAGAATTATACTACTTTCTCAACTTAATGCTAGAATCTTGACTCTAACTACTATTCTAACACTATCTCGACAGAAAGATTTAGTTTCTAGCTTCTCAACAGCTGCTTTAATTTGGACTCTACCGAGCACATGCTTCAACTTTTTAAAAGAAAAACTTAAACAAACAAAACCCTTGCAATACATTGTCTGCTAACACAAATGCCATATCCCTGCTCAAGCTAACAATCTGAATTCAAAATGTAGCAATTGTTTCAAACATAGACGAACTACATCCACCATACTATCAACATTTTTGATTTGCACGAAATCCTCACATGCAGCAGACAGGCAACCAAAGGGAAGATATATTTTCAGCTTTTCAAGAACAAACACCTAGGTATTTCTCACGCATAAGTATAGCTCTCATTCTTGGTCTCTTTTCTCAATACTTTTATCTATTTTTGCTTCTTATTTCGCCTTACATGGCGGTTTTCTGCCCCGGGCAGCCTCGTCTAGTCACTTTAAAACTGCTGCTTTTTTTCGTCTCTTGGCAACTATGGACTGACTTACCTTGCCGCTTGCGGGGGGGAAGGGGGGCGGGTTTCGTTCTTTTTCCCATGTTAGCGAAAAGAGAAAAAAAACTCAAAAAAACCTCTGCTGATCTCGTCCAGGAGAAAAAAAAAAAAAAAAAAAACCTTTAAAGCAAAATACACAACTCTAGGGAGCTTCTAAAATGTATTTAGCCTGAAGTAAAAGATTTACTACTACTAAGGAAAAGAGTAAGCAAGATTCTTTTAAATTCCTTTTTCTATCTTTTCTCCTTTTGCAGACTTGCGTGAATTCTCACATTTCTAATTTGCACGCTTCCTAACACCACTAGTTATTCTCTAATGCATTCTAATTCACTTTTGGCAATTTTTGTTTTGCTCTACTGTCTAGCTTAAATTTCTTACGGGAATGCTTCTTTTTCCCCATTTTTTCTCTTGGGCCGTTCTTGCTCTTACACTAACTGTCCCACCCTGAATCTCTTCCGGGTTCTTCTAGATCTCTTTCGGGGGTCCTGGTTTTAGCTAGGGCTCTAACTGGTGTATACTTGTCTGGTTTATTCTTCTACTTTTCGTTTTTCTTACCCTTCTTCTCTTTTTCTCTATAGTTTAGCGTCGGTGGCCGAGGTGCGGGGTCAGGACTAGAAACGGGGGCAGGATTCCCTCTCGGGGATCTCCTTGAGCGGGAGGGAGGTTTCTGGAGTGGCCGCTGAGCTCGGGGCTCCGCATGGGTCTCGGATGGCAGCGCTAACGCTGCCACTGAGAAGGCTGAGGAGGAGGAAGGGGTAGGGGTAGGGGCTGACAGGATGTGGGCCACTGAGCCGTGAGAGAAGCTTATCTCGTAGTCTGGTTTATTCCGTGTTTCCCTTTCTTCAGAATACAGCTTTACTCGTACCTAATACTATAATAGAACATATGCCAATTCCTCAAATTCTCTCCTTTTCTTCTTCGCTACATGTTCCCACAGAGCTTCCCATGCCCATTCGTCAAAAGTACTAAACACAGGCCATATAAGATTAGGTCCTATCTCCTTTCCTCCCTAAACATTCATACACAAATAAATCATCTGATCTTTAGATGCCCTTCTCCTAATTGGGCATTCTTGCCAATCTTGCAACAACTTTCTTAATGGACTTTTCTGAGGGATTTCAAGAGCAGCCCCCGCTGAGGTTTCCTTTAAGGAATCCTCCCGATCTCTACTGAGATACGATCCCATACTCCCCGTGGCACAGAAGTTATGGGATACTATAAAAATTAAATCCCGAGTTTCCAAATTCGGTGCCGTTAACTTAATGATTTAACGGATGACTGTTCCGTGGATGTTTGGTTAACCGCAGGGCTCTGTAACTGCTACTGAAAAAAATTAACGGACCCCTCTCGGTCGCGGTCAGGAAGGCTTACTAGTCCCCGAACTCAAAAGGGACGTCCTCTTTCCTTCAGGACCCCTGGTGACTCCCACACCCCGTCGGGTAACACTCACACATGAAGCGAAATATCACGTGTTCTAATCGCTTCCCCGTCGGTCGGCTGTGTCCTTCGCGGGAGCAGCGGAACTGCGACCTTAAGGTCCACTCTCGCTTCGTGATAAATCACGTCTCGTTCACGCACACACTCACACGCACATATACGTTCTCAAACACTTGGTCACCCCTCTCAACTACGCTATATTTACGGTCTTTTTCTTGCGTGGATTCTTCGTGCACTTAGACTTTTACGAGTGAAACAATACCGCGGTTCTAAGGGAAAAGCCCTGCTGAGTTCTTGAGCCCTCCCCAAGCTAGCTTGTCTTAACACCTAATACCTTTGCTGTTGTGGGTTCTGGGTTCGTAAAGCCAGTTCGTTCTTTCGGACTTACTTGCTCTGCCAGGCCTCTTTTTACAGCGGGGCGCCCCCCGGTCAGAAGCAGGGGTCTGTAGAATATTCAAAACTGGCCCCGCTGTTGGGCGTCAAAATTGTTATAAATGCCAGGATAATTTATTACCAAATTCAATAATTTGGTTTATTAAAATTCAAATCACAAAATTTGGAATCAAATTACAGAATTTTAAGTAATAAAAAAAACAAAACAAAACCCTACAAACAGCGATACTTACTTGACAGAATTTCTCCTGGGAAAAAATGAGTCAAGGGTGACCCAGAGACACAGACCCTGGCAGTCGGAGTCTCTAGCTGGGTTCACACCTTGCCCACCTAGAGGCTTAACTTAAATACCCTTAATTTCACCCTCGGCAGCTTTTCTCTCATTGTTTCTACTAAGCACTGGCCATTAACTTTGTTTATACTAAATCTCGAAAGGGTCTCCTGGCCCATTCCAGAGTTAGTCTTTGCTTTGAGTAATTTAACCGTCATAGAAGTGTGTGATGATTCCTCTGTACGTAGCATTTGATCAGTGGGAGTCCCTGCTTTGAGCTGTAGAAGTGTGTGATGATTCCTCTTGCACGTAGCATTCGACTGGTGTAAGTCCTGGTAATTTTCACTGCACGTAGGCAGGGGTAGGTTGGTCCGTGTTCATTGTCTCATCAGTGCCTCGTGTTCTCACCTTCTATTTTTGGACCAGGGAGATCAGGAGAGGTGCTTTACAGAAGTCCGTGAAACGTGCGGGTTGAGTAGACACACATACCTTTATACAATATATTACAGTTTCCAGTCTATAATTATTTATAGAACATGAATTAAATAACCCTATTTTCCACAGCAGCAATACATCATCTGAATGCCTACTCTTTTAATGAACTTTTTCTAATTTCTATGATTAATATCCTCTAATTTCCAAGATCATGTTTCAACAGAGCATTAAACTCCAGCTGTAGGGAAGGGTGGCTCCACGTGGGTGGGGGGGGATTAGGCATGGGCGGTAGCAGTGGGTCCTTGGCATGGCGGGGGGGGCACGGGCAAATGCGGGTGGGTGTTTTTTTACCAGTGCAGGTGGCACAGACCTGTGGTTTTTGCGTTTTCCCCGGCTCCAACAGCCACGTGCTGTAGCAGCATCTGTAAAAGCCCCGGGCTTCTGCACACGTGAGTTTCTTCCTCTTACCTAAGAGATGAGAGGAGGAGAAACTGTGAACCCTTTCTTAAGCCTGGTTTAGTCCTTTTGGTTTTGGTTTGTATTTGCCGCAATCGGAGGTAGATTGAAACTGTGCAGATTGGATTTTAACATTAAAAATGGGTTCTAAGCTCTCTGCACAGGAAAGAGGCATTTATTCCCAAACCCTAGGTATCTTAAATGGTGGGAACATTAAAATCTCTAAGGGGAAATTAAAGCAGTTCACTCGGTGGTTGTCTTTACATCTGCCTCAGTTTACCCAGCAGAATGTAAATTCTGTCTCTGCCTGGGACAAAGGTGGAGGGCTGTTAACATCTAGAGAAGAGGGAGACAAAAAAGCATCTAAGTTTATCCCAGTATTCCTCTTAATTTGTAAAGAATTAATTAAGAAAGAGATGGAAAAACAACCACTGCAACATCCCCCCCTCCCCTGAGCTGTGAGAGAAACAGAGGACATCCCAAGAAATGCAAGGAGCCTGGCATGAGAGCCACTTTCCCCCTGGTCCTCTGCTTCCCTTTCAGCACCCTGGCTCTGGCAATAGTGCACAGGCTGACAGAGAAATCTCCCTGTATCCCTCTTTCCTGGTTGCTGTACCTAAAGTTTCATGTTTTGCTGACTCTGAAAGTAAAATCCCCTATCTCTAAAATGGCGCTGGCCACATGGTTGGGGGCCATGTGGTCACGGGCCACCTGGCAGACCCTCCATCTTACCCTTCTTCCCACAATCCCTTTATCCCACATGTCCCCTCCCCCAACCCCTCCTGGTCCCACAACCCCTTCTTCCCCTTAGACACCACCCCTCCCTCCCCCGTGTTCCTGCCCTGCATGACATCATCCTGCAACCCCACCCCCAGATGTTGCAATCATAGTTCCCACGGGTGCTCCACCTCTCCAGGCAACTCCACTCCCCTTCCTGTTCCTGATTCCCATGCCCCCCCCACCCAGTCCCCCGGGGTAGTGCCAGTAGTTCCCACGGGGGTGGGGCCAGCGGGGGGGAGGGGGGGGGTGGTGCCGGTGGTTCCCATGGGGATAGGGCTCTGGGGAAAGGTGATCCTCCTGGCAATTCCCACAGGGGGAATGGGGCTGGGGGAGGGGGCGGGGGGAAGGGTGAGCCATAGCCAGTTCCCACAGAAACAGGACAGAGTGGGAAAGCCCTAGAAATCAAAACTAAGAACAGGAAAAAAAATCTAGCTGCGCTGGTTACATATATTGGGAAAAATAATGCAATCAGAAATTACCAACCCTTCTCTTACAATAATAAAAAAGAACTATGCAAAAGCCAAAAATAATTTGGTTGAGACAGTGAAATTTTTAAGGGTATGATGAAAGCTACGCTAACATCTGTTGAATTAGTACCAACAGATCTCAAAGATATATTCCGGTGCCTGCTTACACCCTCAGAATTTGATCTCTGGGAAAGCACCTGGAAAAGATCTTTGAGAAAACTTCTAGAAGAACTTAAGCAAAGCACCCAGGGCGTACAAGATTTGGAGGGGAGGGATATCACCTTTGAACATCTGTGTGGTGAAGGGCAGTGGGCTAACCCTGAGGACCAGACTCGTGTGTTATCCTAATTCATTCTAGATAAAATCTGTAAAGTTGCAGAAAAAGTTTTTAACCAATTACCAACAGCTGAGACACAAGGTAGTTATATCAATATCAAACAGTATGGCTCAGAGAATTTCTTACAGTTCTTGGACCGCTTTTGAGCACAGATAGAAAGACCAGTACAAGACCCAGTGGCACAATCAGAATTAATTAAGGAGATGGCTCAGAGGAATGCCAGCGAAGCCTGCTGCAGAGTGATCCTAGGACTGCCTCTCGACCCTCCACCTACACTGGCACAAATGACAGAAGCATGTGCAAAGAAAGCAGAGCTGTTCAGCACACTGGAGAGAAAGCCTGGATCGACCAACCCAAAAATTGTAGCAGCTGTAACACCAGAAGTGGAGAGAAAACAGACGTCACCAGAACAGCTCAAACACATGTGAGAGTCGGGGTCCGAGGGTCCCTGGTTTTGCCTCATGACTCCTCGTCAAGGACCTCCGTCAAGGAAGGGACTGTGTGCAAGGGGCTCAGACCTAAGCCACAATGCATTTGCCAAGCATTGAACTGCAGGTGTGTCCACTGGACCAGAGCTGGCTCTCATGGAAACCAATGCCAGAACAATGGACAGTTACTCGTCCTGCCTGCATGCTGTTCTAGTACAGAAAGCAGTTGTCCTGTTGACCCCTGCTACCCCACAACGGCTTGGCCAGGTGCTCCCCACTACTGAAATGACTATAAAATCTACCCCCAGGGACTCACACTTTGAGATCTCCCCACGGACAGAAGACAACGGTTCCATTGGCAAGACGCCACGCCATGAGGACGTCACTCTGCCTTTGGTAGCTATATCCTCCTGCCCCTCTTTCCTCTCTGTATCCTATTTTTTCCTTTCTCATTCCCTCTATCGCAAGTGTTGTTGGCACTCAATAAAGGTGCATTGCCGAGGCCGTCTCTACAGGTCAATAGATCTTAAAAGTCCAAGAACATTTTAAAGTCTTATGCAAAGCTGTTTATTACATAAAAGCATATATCTGAAGGTTCAGGAGTCCTAAATGAGCGGTCTTACAATTGGTTGTGAGCATAAAGTCTTAGAAAATAAAATACCAGAAAAGCAAGTCTTGACACAGAATTTAACACAGCATCACAGCCTCCAGATATAACAACCTCCGATTCCTGACCCCAAGCAGGGTTCCCGGCCGCAGGGTCTCAATGACAGGAAGGGGGTCCCAAGATCACGAATCCCAAGCAGGGTTCCCGGCCGCAGGGTCACAGTGGCAGGAAGGGGTCCCGGGATCACGAATCCCAAGCAGGGTTCCTGGCTGCAGGGTTGCAGAGGCAGGAAGGGGTCCTGGGGTCCCGAACCCGCGCAGAGTCCCCGGCAGCCCCAAACAGAGTTCCGGGGCAAGCGCCACAAGGGGAAAAGGAAGGGGACCCTGGGGCCCTGATCCCAAGTGACAAAGACTACAATAGATGGTACCTTTAGAATCCCGTTTCAGCTCCCTGGCAGGGCTCGTTCCTCAGGCTGCAGAAGGTGGAGGTTGGATCGATCGATTGGATTGATCGATCGATCCCTCCACTTCCAACACAGAGGCTTTTTATCCATATATTACAAATGCATATTCATGCCTTTATCTACACACTACCCAATCTAGGTGCAATTCTCTAAGTTCGTAAAACTACAAAAAACTACAAAAAGCAGCATCAAAAACCTACGCATACAGTATATCTATTAGTGCAAAAACTCTATCTTGCTAACGTAAAAATTCTATCTTGTTATTCGTAATAACACTGTCTTAGTATACATGAGAAACTTTATCTTATTTGCGTAAAAATTATACCAAAAATTATAAACAGTACTCTATTTTTGTTATGTCTCAACTATATCACTAAGCCTGAAGCTCTGTACTTTTACACTAGCAATTAGGCACTTAGGGTATGTGAAGCTTAAAGCTGAAGCTTAAATCTCTATTTTGTGTGCGTGACTTTATATATTTTAATTTTTCCAAAGATTTTAATTCAATTCCTGCACTTCTCACTCTCTGCGGAGGATTCATGGAAGCATGGACTCCAACAGTGCATTTGTTGTGTGATTAAATTATTGTCCCCTCGAGTACTTTTTGCACTCTGAGATCACACGAACCTATCATGACTCCTGCTTGTGTATTAAGCGCATCATGACATAAATTGGTGTCGCGGACAGGATTGTGACAACACATCATCTGCTTCAAGTGTAAAAAGCCTGGACACTTCACCAGAAACTGTCCCCAAAACCAGCAGAAGAAGAAGAAGAATCAGAAAGATGGGACAACCGACAATTAAAAAAACTAAGACTTGAGCACGAGCCTGTATCACACCAAGACACAAATGCAGCGGGTTCCACTGTGGGAAAAGGCTCTCTTTTAACAAAAAGGGGGAAGGAAAGGGAGCTGGGTGAAGGGCAGCAGAAAGATTAAAGGGAAGGATGTTTATCTAACTGAGCTTGGCAGCCTCATGGGCGTTTCAAGCTTTTAACTACAGAGGCTTTTCTTTTCAGATCTACCCACTGGACAGTCATTGAAGTGGACTTGTCAGAGAAGTCACGAGACCTGACGGTAGATCACACAGGACTGGACAGTGAGTATTTTGTTATTGGGGACACAGCACACAAACCCATGGAGAGTGAGATTGTTCCCATGACCATTAAGGGAATCATGCCTAAACTCATTCTCTTGGCGCGTTGCCCTCAGCCACCCTTCTATCTGACCAAGGGTTAAATAATTGCTAAGGCCGTTCCCACTCCAGCGGAGGTCCCAGTAGATGACAAAGCACCTGATGTCTACTGGGCAGAAGTGGTTGGCGAGGACAAACCCATTATGGGATGTAACCTAACCAGTGGGACAGACCACCTCCACATAGAAGGCCTTCTAGACACAGGAATGGACATCACGATTATACCGGAAAAGATGTGGCCTTCACATTGGGACTTGCAACCCATGGCTGGCAGACTTCAAGGTATAGGAGGGCTTCAATTGGAAAAAAATCTCAAAAAGCATTGTGCAACTTGAGGGGACGGAGGGAAAATTGGGTAGAGTTCATCCGTTTGTCATCGACTATAAGGCTCCCTTGTGGGGGAGAGACACCGTGTCCCAGTGGGGGGGTCAAATTAGTTATCCCTAAAACCCACAAGATTTTTAGAAGTGGCCACTGTGGAGGGCCCTACCCAAAAGTTAACGTGGCTGGATGACACCCCAGTCTGGGTAAATCAGTGGCCACTCAGTAAGGAAAAGCTTTAGGTGCTCGAGGAGATCGTAGAAGAAAAATTAGCCAGGGGTCACATAGAAGAGACAATCAGTCCTTGGAATTCCCTGGTCTTTGTAATAAAGAAGCCAGGGAAAGATAAGTGGAGGCTCCTCCACGATCTCCGAGAAATAAACAAAGTAATTGAGGACATGGGATCACTCCAACCAGGGATGCCTTCCCCAACAATGCTCCCTCAGAATTGGCAATTGGCTGTCCTAGATATCAAAGACTGTTCTTCCAAATTCCACTACACCCAGAAGATGCCCCACTGTCACCCTGGTTTTGAAGACTTTTTTAAGCCTTCTGATATATTCTTCATATTGGAGTCAGAAATTTCACCTTATCACATTTTCTACTATAAACACTGGCCATGTTTTGCTAACTGTCTTTTATTGTTTACATATTTCTAGGTAGGAGGAGAAATGTGATTGACAGTTAGCTCGACCAATGTGGATTGAGAGGTGGAATTCCATCCTCCAATCCACGGGCACCATGGGAAATGTATAAAACTGGGTTTTGTAAATAAACTCGCCTTTTTTTCCTGCTTCGCTCACCAGCGTGTCCTCGTGTGGTTCTTCCCGTGTCCACTGTGACATCTGGTGACCCCGACGTGTGTGGTAGGACTGTCTGGGTGAGCTCTGTCGGGCCCTTCACTCTTTGCCTAGGCTCTGTGGCTCTGTAGTGCCTTTCACTCCTTCCCTAGGCTCTGTGGCTCTGTTTGGCGGGTTTACCCCCCTTTTTCTGCTGCACAATGCCTTTCAATACGGTCTTGAAAGAGGACTCCATAGCTTTGGATGTCTGGAAGTCGATTATGGAACGAAAGCACGTTCCTGTTTCCTGGGCAGAACTTCAGGGTTTGTTTGAATGGGCCCGGGGGCGTGGCTTCTTTAGCAATCCGGCGGACGCATTTTCTGGGGAGGTGTGGGGCAGTTTGGGGGAGTGCCTCATGGACTTTCCTCTCCCCTCATGCTGGAGGCAGCCAGGTTGTTGGTTGTGTGGCGAAAGATTGATCTCTTTTTCTGGGAAATGGATCCCGCTAGCTCGGAGATCTCGGCAGATTCTCTGAGCGACCCTCCCTCTCCGGTGGTAGGTGGGGGGCCGCAAAGGGAGGCGGCCGCGGTGTCGGACGTGGGATCTCCGTCCGAGCTCGACCCCCTGTCTCCGAGGTCGGAGGATTCTTTTCCTCCCCCTCCGGCTGATGCACTGGAAGATTTGTTCCTCTCCGATTCCGATTTCGAATTTTTGGGGAACAAGGGAAGCCTGAGCCCCCCCGGCCGCTCGAACAGCGAGAGGGCGGGGCCCCGCAGTCGTCACGGCTGGCCCCGCCCACTCCTGTGCCACAGCGCTGGAGAGTGGGGATGGAAGAGCCTTCCATTCAAGCCTTCCCAGCACTGACGGGCGGGGAGGAACACGCGGCGCGGGCCCCGCCCCTTGTAGAGCATGATTCTATTACCATGCTCTGCCCGAAATGCGGAACTTCCACGACTTATCCTCTGGATACGTCAAGGGTGGAGCCGCCCCCTGCACCGCCCCACTTGGGCGCCGAGGGTGGCTCCTTGGGCGCCTCTGCACCTGCGCCGCCTCTGCAGAGCGTGCAGGGGGTGGGCGCCGCTGGAGGCGAGGCCTGTATCGGCTCTTCGCCGGCCCCCGCCCTGTTGGGTGGGCAGTCCCTGCATTCCCTTTCGGGGGGGCTGCCGCCTGCTATTGGCCGGCGGAGCCTCGGTGAAACCTTACTCGGCGGGATCCCGGACCGAGTGGCGGCTAGCTCGGGCAAGGGCGGAGCGGCGCCGATCCCCGCTCCCTTCCTGGGTCCCCCCCCACTGCACCAGCCGCGCCTGCGGTGCTGACCACGGCGCGCGGCGAGGGTGCAGTCCCGCGAACCGCGCCTGCGCCGTTGATCGCAGCGCGAGACGGGGACGCAGCCCCGCGGGCAGCGCCGGTGCTCGCCCCCCGTCCCCCCCCCCCGCACTGAGTGCGCAGGCGCCCTTGACCACGGCGCACAGTGGAGCGAAAGCTCCGCCAGCCGCACCCGTCCCAGCACATTGTAATCTGCCTGCATGGGACTCAGGGGTTCTATCGGAACCTACACCTACTGAAGAGCCCTGTACCCGTGCTGCGGCGGGCGCAGGCACCGCCGGGGCTGCGGAAGCGCCAGCGGGCCCGCCCCCGCAGCCTCCCACCGGCGCTGCGCCTGCGATGGGAGCAGGCGCTACAGTTTTTAATTTCAGCGCTGGTGGGGATGCAGCTGGGGTCCGGCCGGCCCTTCCCAGGGCCAAGAGACCCCACGCTCTGGGATCCTCCACCTGGACACTCCCTCCTTGTAATGTCACAGTGCGGCCAAAGGACCAGCAGCGATTTTGGGGGGAAGTTAGAGTCAAGATGGAGGAAGTGGAGGAATGCATGTGTACACATCGTCCTCCGGAGTCTGAAAAGATTAGCTCTACTGATGTTGTTTCTGACGCCGCTGGACCTCCGGTGTCTGGCATTCAGCTGGCCCCCAGCCAAGTGTCTGCCTCTGTCCCTGTGGACCCCACGGGACGGGATGTGGCAGGTTCTGCCACCCTACCAGGAGGTCTCCAGGCTTTCCCTGTCATAACAGGTGTTACCCATAACACCCACCAGCCTTTGCATTGGAAAGCCTTGATGGAGCTTCGTGATAAGGTGGGGAAATATGGCCTGGGGTCTAGTGAAGTGATGCAGATGCTCAGGTTTTTCAACGGTCATCTTTTAACACCTTACGACATCCGGAGTCTAGCTCGGGCTCTGTTTCCACCTGTCGAATATGAAATTTTCGAATCAAAATGGAGTCAGTTAGCAAACAGCACAGTGGAGCAAAATGCCACATTAGGCCCAACTGATGTCAGGCGCACGGTTGATACCAATAAGCTGCTGGGCATTGGAAATTATGCCGATGCCAATGGACAAGTTGGGTTTGCGCCCTTGGTGCTTGAGCAGTGCCAGCAGGTAGGCATGGCAGCTCTGGTTCAGACCATAGCAATGGCTGCTCCAGAGGAATCGTTTGCCACAATTGTTCAAGGAGCTGATGAGCCATTCCTGCATTTTGCAGGAAGGCTGACTGCTGCAGTGGAAAAGCAGGTCGGTGATCCCGAGCATAGGAAGGTCTTACTTAAGCACCTGGGCCGAGGCAACTGCAATACTGATTGCAGGATCATCGACACACTTCCTGGTGATCCGTCCATCGCTCAGATGGCAGAGGCCTGTGCAAAGATAAGCACACGTAGCCGCAAGTTTTTTGCCTTGGCTGATGCTGTGGCTATGGCTGTACAACCAGCCATGGCCCCTGTGATGCAGCCTGCTTGGATGGGCCCTCAGGACAGGCTACAACAGCAGGGCAGTCCCAAAACCAGGAAAAAACAGGGGAAGAAAGTGCAAAAAACCACGGCCCCCTTGTTTCTGTGCGCTCGATGTGGAAAACCAAATCACTATGCAAATAATTGCAGGGCGACGGTGCATACCAATGGCCATCCCCTTCTGGTGTCGGGAAACACGAAACGCAGCGCGAAGCAGAGACGCGCTCAGACACAAGTGTCTCTGCCCCCACCCGAACCGATGGAGGTCTGCTTAGCAGGCTTGCAGCCAGCACCCGCGGTTCAGCGGGTGTTGACGTCTGCACAGCAGAATCTGTCCTCATAAATTCGGACAAGATACACAGGGTCCCCTTGGATGCCTTTGGCCCTTTGGGTGATGGCATGAGTGCTTTCCTCATGGGGAGGTCTAGTGCCATCATTCAGGGTATCATTGTGCACACGGGACTCATCGATGCTGATTTTTCAGGGCAGATTCACGCGATGGTCTCCACATCTACCCCTCCTCTGACTATCCCAAAAGGCACATGAATTGCTCAACTTGTTCCTTTTAAGTCTTCTATTTCTAGGACGGAGGACCGGTCGCGAGGTGACGGCGGCTTCGGCTCTACTGGGCCACCTCAAGTGCACTGGACTGTTGCCCTGACCAAAGACCGTCCTGAGATGGTGTGTACTGTGTCCATGGCTGGTGCAACGCAGCCAGAGATTCAACTTCGCGGCCTCCTGGACCCCGGGGCCGATGTTACGATTCTCTCCCTGGCAGCTTGGCCCCCGCAGTGGCCTTTGAGCCTGGTGCAGACACCTGTGACGGGCATAGGAGGAACGAAGCAGTGTTATGTGAGCCAGAATCCTGTGATCATCACCAACCTGGAGGGACAGACGGCCACGATTTGGCCTTATGTTATGGACACTGCTAAGAACCTCTGGGGGAGGGATGTTTTGGCCGCGTGGGGGGTGCGACTCAGCACGGATTTTTAATGGGGGCCACTGTGACGAAGGGTGCAGAGTGTCCCACGCCTCCTTTACGGTGGCTGGTGGACAAACCCATCTGGGAGAATCAGTGGCCCCTCTCTCATGACAAGCTAGTCGCCCTTCGCGAACTTGTTCAGGAGCAGTTGGACCAGGGGCATCTAGAACCATCTACCAGTCCCTGGAACACTCCTGTGTTTTGTATCAAAAAGAAGTCTGGGAAATGGAGGTTGCTACAAGACCTCCGAAAAATCAGTGCCGTGATGGAAGGCATGGGGACATTACAGGCGGGCATGCCATCGCCTACCATGCTTCCCGCGGACTGGCCAGTCCTCATTGTGGATCTGAAGGATTGTTTTTTTACGATCCCTCTGCATCCCGATGACAGACCAAAATTTGCCTTCACGGTACCAACAATAAACAATGCTGAACCGGCACAGAGATATCAATGGAAATTTTTGTCTCAAGGAATGTGAAATTCCTCGGTATTATGCCAATGGTATGTGGCCCGTGCCTTATCTGGAGTCCGCAAGCAGTTTCCTGACGCTCACGTCTATCATTATATGGACGACATTTTGGTGGCTGCGCCCACCCAGGATGAGCTGCTGAGGATACAGCCTCAGTTGTTGAATGCTCTGCATTTACATGGACTGCAGGTGGCTCCAGAAAAGGTACAACAGCAACCTCCCTGGAAATATTTAGGCGTCAAAATTCTGGAACGGACTATCCGTCACCAGGAGGTGCAATTTGTGCAACCTGTGAAGACACTGAATGATGCTCAGAAGCTGGTAGGTGTCATCACTTGGTTACATCCTTACTTAGGACTAACCACCACACAATTGTCTCCCTTGTTTGAATTATTGAAAGGGGACACTGATTTAAAGTCACCTCGTCAATTGACCCCTGAGGCACAAAAAGTGCTGGAGGAGGTGCAGCAAGCTGTTTCGGCCCGCCAGGTGTACCGTATTGAACCTTCCATTGATGTCACTGTGTTCATCACCACTCCTGATCTACATCCTACAGGTATCATTGGCCAATGGAACGATGATTGGACTGATCCTCTGCACGTCTTGGAATGGGTCTTCCTGCCTCATCAGCCGCACAAGACTGCAACTGCGTTGTTTGAATTGATTGCGCACTTGATAATCAAGTGTCAACAACACTGCTTACAATTGATGGGTGCAGATCACTCAAAGATCATACTCCCGGTTCAGAGGGAGGAATTTGATTGGAGCTATGCGAACAACGTTTCGCTACAAAGTGCTCTAGAGGGTTTTTCAGGGCAGATCACTTATCATCTGCCCAGCCACAAGCTATTGCAAGTGGCAAAAAATACTCGATTTTCATTACGACCCAAAAACAGCCAAGAGCCAGTGCAAGGACCCACTGTCTTCACTGACGGTTCAGGCAAAACAGGAAAAGCCATTGTTACCTGGAAGGATGGATCTGAATGGCAGATTTTGGAAGGCCATGAGGACGGGTCAGCCCAACTGGTTGAACTAAGGGCTGCCGTCATGGCATTCGAAAATTTTTCTCAGACACCCTTCAATCTGGTCACGGACTCAGCTTATGTTGCCGACATTGCACAGAGATTAGGGTATTCAGTTTTGAAGGAAGTCAGTAACCCTGCCTTGTTTCATCTGCTGAAGACCTTGTGGTGTGCAATTCAGTCCAGGGTTCATCCCTATTACGTTCTGCACGTTCGAAGTCACACAAATTTGCCAGGCTTCGTAGCGGAAGGTAATGCAAGGGCTGACAATTTGGCTAACCCAGCATGGGTAGCTCCTCAGCCTGACACACTCGCGCAGGCCAAGGCATCGCATGGGTTCTTCCACCAAAATGCACATACGCTGCAGAAGCAGTTTCACCTGACGGCCACTGAGGCTCGTGACATTGTCGACTCTTGTGACGACTGTCATGCCCTTGGTGCGCCGTTGCCGGCAGGGGTTAACCCCAGGGGCCTTAAGGCCTTGGAGCTTTGGCAGACTATGTCACCCAGGTCGCCGAGTTTGGCCGGCTCAAGTATGTGCATGTCACGGTGGACACATTCTCCTCTGCAATGTGGGCTTCGGCTCACACTGGGGAAAAGGCCCGCAATGTCATTGCCCACTGGAGGCAGGCTTTTGCTGTACTAGGCACACCTTCCGTCGTGAAGACCGACAGTGGTCCTGCTTATGCCTCTCAACAGGTACGGCAGTTCCTACAGTCATGGGGTGTGACTCACAACTTTGGCATCCCTCATTCTCCAACAGGACAAGCAATTGTAGAGCGCGCTCATGGTACTCTCAAGCATGTCCTCCAGAAGCAAAAACGGGGAATGCAGGGTGAAACACCACACAGTCGCTTGGCCAAAGCATTGTACACCATCAATTACCTTACAGTTCCGCAGAACTCAAGTAACCCTGTGATTGTAAACCACCTCCTCTCGTTGCAGGCTTCAGATGACACGCATCAGCCTCGAGCGAAGGTTCGGGTCCGGAATTTAGTTACCAAACAATGGGAAGGACCCTATGACCTGATAGTTATGGGGTGTGGGTATGCGTGAGTGTCCACAGATACTGGGGCACGCTGGGTACCTTCGAAGTGTGTCCGTCCTGACCTGCGACAGCAGAGGCAGAATACGGCCGATAGGCGAGATGGAGGCCGTGACCAGACTGAAGGTCATCAAATGGATGAATCCTTGGGCGATGACTTGGACGCAGATGACGCGAGTGATCGCTCTGATGATTCCTCCATGGATAATCATTGAACTCTGTACAGTTTTTTCCATTGTAAAAATTGTTCATTTTTCTTTTTCTCTTTTTTCTTTTTTTAAAGATAAAAAGGGTGAGATGTCACCCTGGTTTTGAAGACTTTTTTAAGCCTTCTGTTATATTCTTCATATTGGAGTCAGAAATTTCACCTTATCACACTTTCTACTATAAACACTGGCCATGTTTTGCTAACTGTCTTTTATTGTTTACATATTTCTAGGTAGGAGGAGAAATGTGATTGACAGTTAGCTCGACCAATGTGGATTGAGAGGTGGAATTCCATCCTCCAATCCACGGGCACCATGGGAAATGTATAAAACTGGGTTTTGTAAATAAATTCGCCTTTTTTTCCTGCTTCGCTCACCAGCGTGTCCTCGTGTGGTTCTTCCCGTGTCCACTGTGACACCCCACGGTTTGCCTTCTCGGTTCCTACCATTAATCGAGAAGCCCCGATGAAGCATTACCACTGGAAGGTTTTGCCACAAGGCCTAAAATGCAGCTCCATGATCTGCCAGTGGTATGTGGCTTTATTGCTGTCCCCAGTACGTGCCCAAAGAAGGGAAGCCATCATCCTCCACTATGTGGATGATGTGCTTGCGTGTGCCCCCGATGACACTATACTCCAACACACACTTGACCTAGTGGTTAAAGTTTTAACCTCTGCTGGATTCCAACTGCAGGAAGAGAAAGTTCAAAGGGTGCCACCTTGGATGTACCTGGGCTTGGAGATCACTGCACGGACCATTGTTCTGCAAAAATTGGAAATCAAAAGTGATCCCAAAACCCTAGCAGATCTTCATTCCCTGTGTGGGTCTTTGAACTGGGTCAGGCCCTGGCTAGGTCTCATTAAGAAGGACCTAGATCCCCTCAACAATTTATTGAGGGGGGAGAGAGAGCTGATCTCTCCCAGACAAATGGCACCAGTGGTAAAAACTGCAATAGAAAAAGCACAAAAAGCTTTGACTGAGGCAAGCTCACTGTTATCAGCCCAAGCTGCCTTTCAAATTCATTGTTCTAGGAATGTTCCCATACTTGCATGATTTGATATTCCAATGGATTGAAGGGCAGAGAGATTCACTCTTAATAATAGAGTGGGTTTTCCTCTCCCACCAGCGATCCAGGACTATCACAAGGCCACAAGAGCTGATAGCTGAGCTGATCCAGAAAGCCATGTTGAGACTGCGTGAGCTGGCTGGTTGTGACTTTGCATGTATTCACCTCCCGGTCAAGCTTTCTGGGGAGGGGAAGATCGCTCCCGAGAGGCTGACCAAAGAGATGTTTGAGTGTCTGCTCCAGGGGAATGCCAACCTTCAGATGTCCCTGGACAGCTACAGTGGACAAATATCAGTCCACGCCCTGTCACACAAACTGTTTAATGAGTTCCACCTCCTTCCTCATGAGAAAAGGAGTTGTAGGCCACTTAAAGCTCTCACAGCATTCACTGACGCTTCTGGGGCGTCCCACAAGTCGGTGATGACTTGGAGAAATCCCCAAACTCAGCATTGGGAAGCTGATGTAGAGTTTGTGGAGGGATTGCCCCAACTCGCTGAACTGGCTGCAGTTGTGAGAGCTTTTGAGAAGTTCTCGGAGCCAATTAATTTGGTCACCGATTCAGCCTACGTGGCAGGGGTAGTGTCCAGGGTGGAGCAAGCAGTTTTCAAAGACATTGAGAACAAGCGTAGAGAAATTGCATGAAGAAGTCCTGTCACATTGAACAGACAGACTTCTAATAATTTGAAATTTAAAAGTGAATTGCATTTAGATACTGGTTTTTAACTGATAAATCTGCTACCTTGTAAATAAAGAGAGTTCATATTTAAATTCTTTTGCATCTCACTAAGTCTTTACCTTCACATCTATGTATCCCCAAAGAACTGAAACATAGCCCCAAATGTCAAATTCTTCTTGAAAGTGCTCTTAAACAATAGGAAAAAAACCAGCCTGAAGAGCCGACAACAGGCACAGGAGTCAGATTCTTGAACTGTATGTTCAGTTTCAGAGGGGAGCACTAAAGTTTGTACCTCACAACACAAACACAAATTTAGCACCTGGACTCTCTTCAAACTCCAGAAGCTTAACACATACCAGGCCCAGTGGACAGGGAGCAAACAGATCAATCTGGGTAAGTGTCCAAGGGACAGACTGACCTGGTTTGTGGCAGCATGAACTCCTATGTTACATTGTGTTTCATTTGGTCATGACAGGTGAGCCTGCAGTTTGTTTGACATTTCTAAATCTTTATAAAGATTATGTCTGTATATGGCCTTTGAAATCCATGGTTTAATATGTATTCACTTATGAGTTATTTCCCATAAAGGACTCTGGTAATGTTCAACAGAATGCCTAATAGTAATTTGAGAAATCCTATGAGATTTATTTATTGTAGTGAATAATTTATCATATTAACATTATTACCCAGAGTTGGCTTTAATGATATAAAATACAGTCATGCAGGAAAAAGAATATTTCAACTGCATGCTTTTGTGCTCTAGAAAACTGTGCTGCAGAACAATTTTTCAAGATGTTATAGGAAAATGAGAAAAAGCTCACAGTAATTTGACAAAAAGAGAACATTTGAATAGGAGGAATATTTGAATAGGAAGCAGAATAGAAGTAGTTAAATAAGTAGAAAACAAAGAAAGCTTTGAATTTGTAAAGCAAGGTATACCTCTAGCAGAATCACATCTGTATTCATATCCAAATTTTCCTTTATACAAAGCCTCCCATCTTTTTAGTCTGTAAAAAAAAGCAGATTACCAATATTAAATTACCTGAAATACAGGCATTCATATAACCATCCTTTCAAGAAAATTATTCTTCCTGAGCTAATTTTAGAGACAAACATCAGTGCTCCATAAACATAATCTCAACACTTCCAGTGTTTACATATTCACTGATGATTAAACACCATAGTTGTTTTGACTAGGAAAAATGGTTACATCAAGGTTTAGCTTGCCACATGTAAATATCATCTATATATCTCAATTGGCAGTTAATAGAGTGCTACCTAAATTCAATCAACTGTACAGAGTAGCAGAAGCAT
The DNA here is from genome assembly GCF_021018805.1 of Prinia subflava. NCBI lineage: Eukaryota > Metazoa > Chordata > Aves > Passeriformes > Cisticolidae > Prinia > Prinia subflava. The sequence continues at coordinate 1,141,088 of NW_026960612.1, forward strand.
GAGGATTAGTTGGTTAGGTTCTAAGCTGAAAGGCTTCTATGTAGAGTTTTGATTTCAAAAACGTACCTGAATAATTACACCTTGAGATAAGACAACTTTAAAATCTTTCTCTGTAGGAACTGGTCAGCAGAGCAGAGTGAAGAGGATGATCTTACTAGAACAAGGTGGAGTATTGCCACAGGATTGTTTTATGCATATTTCAAAATTTTTTAAATTTTTTTTAATTGGTTGAGAGGAAGGTTTGAAAGGTAACCTGCAATGTTCCGGGGAAGGATCATGACAGGAAATACACATTTCTTGTTTATGTTACTGTTTACAATTTCAATCTCCTCCAATTAACCAAAAATATAGCTTGGAGAGATGAAGTTCCTTCTAACTGAATCATTCTAATATTGCCTAATAAGCTTTTCTTTATCCTCTGGAGCATCTTTACTGCTTTATTAAAATTCTTTTATTTAAGAATAGTATCTTCCCAGAAAACTCATTAGACTTAGTTTTAACTCACATTGATTTTAGTTGCTTAGCTTAGTAAAGTTCTTACTTGACGTCATCCAGGACATGATTTCAAAGCTGGCTACCTGCTGTGGGGGAGGCTTCATTTGATCCTTAGCCTTTGTGCTTAGTCCCTTTGATCTGGTAAAACTGACCTGTCCCATAAAATTAATTCATTTCTTGCTGCTACTCAACATTCACCTTGCCTAATGTGCCGGTAACCATCTCCATTCCATTGCATTCTAAATATTTGTCTATACATACAGCTTTTCAATAGAATTAGAATGACCAGTCCCCATTGTGGGGAGACAGCAGAAGTTCTTGTTTCTGAGTTTGGTTTACATACTGGCTGTTCTGTCCTGATTTTTTTTTCCTGTTTTGAACTGGTAGAGCTAAAAATGAATGAGGGGGCCTTTGTGGAACCTGTCATTATGGCACTCAGTGAAAATTACACAAGATGAAAGCCTAGAGCAACTATTATGGGAAACCACGTAAGAACTACTCTATGTATATTTACTCAGCAGCCTATAAAGTTTTATTCAGATCTGAAATATGAGTATGACCCTCATAATCTTCCTGTATAATTTGAAAGCATCGAAGTACAGTTTAATGTATCTTTTTTAGCTCAAAGAACACATTCTTCTCAGAGTACTTGTTATGTTTCTTGGGAAATTTCCCAAAGTTATAACTAAGGAGGTATGGGTTAACCTGTCAAAAACAGGAGTGAAGAAAGGAAAAAGCAAATACACCTGTCTTTAAACAATCCCTGTGTCTGTGTATATCACAGAAGTGTAGAACCTGAACTTTGCATTAAACCAAACTATAAAACCAGTCATTTCTTTTTACAGACACTGTGTCAAGAGAGGGCTCAAACTGCAAGGTTGGCTGACAAATCTTTCGTAAAGAAGAATAATTTGTTCGACATGTAGAACACAAACTTCTCACAGACTTTCCCCTGCACTTCAAACAATGCAAGCTTTTCAGGTTATTTATTCTGAAAAATGTAGTTAAGGGTGGTTTTTCATGGCCTCACACCACATAAGCTTCACAGCTCAAAGAACAAAAAGAGCAAGCATCTTGTACTAAGATGACAGTGATCTATCTTCTGACTGAAGTAAAACATGAGATCAACGGTCTCCATACAATGTAGCTCACACCCTCCTCCCACAATCCATGCTCCTTAGAGTCTATATAGTTTGGCAGATTGGGATAATGTCCTTTACTCCCCTCTTCAGCCTCACCCTTTCCATCCTAAGACTATAATTTTCAGGCCGCTGACTTGAAAGGCTCTTTTGTAGACATAACATTTATAGCAACTCGCGTGACATATCTATACAAGCCAGTCCTCTCTTCAGAATCTGTAATCTCTCACTTCATATTTGAAGCCCTTGATTCACTGTGATTTAAAATGAAAATTTGAAGCAAACTGCATTCTTTGGCAATGAGGAAACCCACAGGCTTCGGGCCCTTTTGATCCATCAGTCTGGTGCCTAGCAAAGCAGAGGCCTTCTTCCATCTTAATAGCTATGTCCCTGAAATAACAGACACAGTACACACTGACCTCCTATTTACATTTCAGGACACTAACCAAAGAAACCAACCATCAGCAGACATGGTGTTCAAAGATGTTGAATAAGCTACTGCATCTCCTTGAATACCACTGTTGAGGAAGGAAGGCATCAGACCAGGAGAGCTTCCTTTTCATATTCTCTGGCTTCAGGAGAGACAGCTCCAGATCTGTGGCTAAGGCTTTGTACCAATAGTGTCAACTGAGTAAGACAGACAAATATATGAGAGAGTCAAAACCTAGTAGAAAATATTAAGGCCTTCCATATTACCAGATAATGGTCAAAATTTAAACACATGATTTTTAGACACTTGACATGCTTTCTTTACCAAGCAAAAATCAGATTTCTCTGGAGTCATCACTGGGAATTCTAAATGGCATCATTTTCAGTGGGTATCACAAAGAAAAATCCAGTTCTCTATGCAAGGAGCACAAGTTCAGATTTCTTCTTGAAAATTTTGCAGTTCTCCTTTTTCATTCCTTTCTACAGCATAAGGCAAACAATGAAATTATTGCTTCATCCTAGAATAGCATGTTTATTTAAGTCTGAGATATATGTGGTAAGAATCAAAAAGTTTTACATTAAATTTACAAGTGTTCACGTTAAAATAAAAGATATAAGGATGGCAGTTTCAGGTGTCTGAGCTCTGCAGTGGTCTTTCAACACAGAAAAATCTAATTTTAAATATCTGCTATGGAGTAAGATTTGTACTATATGTACTACAGCTGATGAGAATACCCTAAGCTTCATTTTCACTTGTGCTCTTTGGAAATTCCAGCAAGATTCTCCAGAATGCTGGTCAGTCAGAACACTGCACATCTTTCCTGTTTTGGTGTCGATACAGGAAAAAATATCACATGTTAATTACGAAATATATTTGAGAAGGTTAAGATAATATAAACACCTGAAAAAAGTATTACTTTTTAAGAACATAGCATATGATAGTGAAGAATGATTCAGACCAAACTGATTAGTAATTGCTGAGGTAAATCACAGTGACTTCTAGTAACAAAGACTAGGAAAACCAGGCATTTCAGCAATTAACTTAAGTGAGATACAGTTACAGTGAGGGTCCTTCTATTCCCCAGTTTAGATACGACCCCTGTGAATTTGCTGACCATTAGGCACACAGCCAAGTGAGTTCTGTAAAGTTGTTGCTTCAGGCACCCCAGTTCTACTCCTAATAGCACATTACTCCTTACAAAGCTTTTTTTTTTTGTAATGACAGATTTTTAAAAAAATCTGTTTCTTTGCCTGAAATGAACTGAACAGCAGAGGGTTAGATAAGTGAATTAGGCAAGTATTGCATCATATTACTAAAGATTAGCAAATGGAGTATGGAAGAGAGGAAGTAACTAAATAAACCACAACCCTATTAAGATGACTTTAATATTATGAAAGGTTTAAAAACACAGCATGGGAAAGAACAATTAACACATTCATGTAAATGAAATTTGAAACAGTGAAGGATAAAAACTCATGTCAAACAGACTATGAGAGATCTACCTAGTGGCCTTCTACCAGATAAAAACAATTCCTTCTTTTTCTAGTTTATCTTATTAAACCATTTGTACATTAGCCCATCAAAAATTAGCCCACAGTGGGAGAAAGGCTTTACTGTGAGAGCAAATAATAATTTAGAGGAAGAAATTAACTCAAATCATAAAAATTTCAGAGAAAACCACAAATTCCTCGGTGTTGGACTGACTGTACTATCTTCACAAATACAAAAATTCAATCTATTGCACTGAAAGGGAAAGCATATGTTTGGAGGAAAGTTACCAGCAGAATTTTCTAGGATTAGCTTGGAGACTGAAAACAGCGGATAGTATCATGGCTAATTTTGGTACAGCATAAGTGTGTGCTTATGACATTTTCTGATGACAAAGTCTGGAGGCAGTGTCAAACTAGAAAAGGCTTGGAATATCATACAGGTCATTGAACTTCAGCTACTGAAAGGAGATGAGGTTAGAGTGTACAAAGTGTACGGTTGCAGACTTGGAATTAATAACAGGAACTTTCTATTACCAGATGATAGTTCATAGTTTTGAAAAGACAGTTAGGTAAAAAACCTAGTATATACATCGGCAGTGGACATACATACATCTGTTGCAGTAAAACTATATACTGCAATGAAGATGAAGCTATGAAACCCTCCCCTAAAAAGGATTTATCTTATTTTATTTAGCTTTTTACCTTCATTTCATTACATTACTTAGGCTATATAATGAAAATCTGCAAAAATATTTATTATTTCTCTTCAGTTATACTGGGGATAAAGGAGGGTAAGCGAAACACTAAAAGAAAAGATACTTGAAGTAGAACTTTGCCACAACATGAAACCATCTGAGAAAATTGCCATGGAAATTCATCACAGAGATTCAGAAATTTTCCAGTTGCTGGGGACATAAAGTGCTATAACAGCTTCCCAATGGGAGTATGGGGACAAAAACTCCAAACCTGTTTTAAGATGAAAGCTTGGTAAATTTACAAATGGGGTTATACGACCTGTTTAACTGCTGCAGGGAAGGAACTAGGCTCCATCGTCCATGAAATATTTTCTGATCCTGTTTTCTGTTTAGAAATAAAGCAGATGAGAAGACTTAAGCAATGGAGGAAGCACAAGGCAAAATGCACATTTCAGTCCAAAGAGAAAGGAACAAAATTTAAATGAAATGTAGCTGTGATCTGATCACCTGGATCCAGATTAGCTGGCAAAAAGGCAAACTCTCTTACTTGGAATTTTGGAAAATGTTCTTATCCTGTTTCTTTCACAGCATACACTGCTGCTCTTCCAACTACAGTTCTGGAATGTTTCCAAAGCTGCTAAGGGAGATAAATTTTTATCTTAGCAGTTCTACTTTTGTTTCAGTTATAGTGAATGAGGTCCTGTTTTCACTATACTGATAGTCTAGAACCAAAACCTCTCTCGGTAAGTCTCCTGTATACCTTGAATTCCTCCAATTTGCTCCCCAGAGATATTCCCTATGTAGCAACAGTTTTGAAGTCCTAGACCAAGCATGTTTGGCAGCACAGAGAGGAGATCCTGTAATTTATGTACCCATGACACCTTTCCACAGCTGCACAAGTCTGTAGGTTTTGTTTGCCCCAAAGCTTAGCTGTTTTTGCCAAGAAGTGCAGTTAATCCAATAAAAAGCAATTCTCTTTATAAAACTCACCTTGAGCATTGAGTAAACAGGGCAAAGTCGAGACCTAAAAGCAGTTCTCAAATACCCCATTTTTTTAACAGCAGAAGCAATTTTCAGGTTACTCCTGGCCAAATTTTCACCCTCGGCCTTGGGCTCTGCATTTTGGTGCCCTTATTTGCCTGAGTGCTCGTCGCTGGCTGTCGCCAGCTGGCACAGTTGCTCTGCCAATTGCACTGGATTCATTCCCTTGCAACAGCCATGCCCTCACAGGAGTGACTTCCCCTCGGATGGCTTTTCCTAATGTCTTCCCAGTCCAAGATATGCAGAACTCCTTTGGGTCAGTGCCTGGCTTGGGCAGCAGCTCAGAAGGGGCAGTTCTGGCCGACCTTGGGGCTCCATGGCCTCCCCTGGTTCCCCTACCGGCTTGACCGCACTGCTCCCACCCCCCTTGGGTGGCCCCTCGGCACCTGCTGGGACAGGGCCGGCCAGAGGGGACGGGACATGGCCAGAGCCACAGCCTGTGCCTAGCCCGGCCGAGGCCCGGCCTGCGCCACTGAACGAGAGTGAGTGGCGATGACAGCGCCTCAGGAATGAGAACCTCACCCTTTCCCTCTTATCGCTAGTTAAACCCTCCAACTCAAAGCCGAGTTACTCTTTCTCCCCTCAAAAAATTGGCTAGTTTATCCACGATTCCTCTCTGTGTGTTCTTGCAACTTGTGCTTTTCCACAAAACTATTTCACTGCAAGGTCACAGCTTGTAAATTCTTTGGGTGGTCTCCTCAGGCAGCCAAATGTTCAGGCTGCAAATTTATTTTAAGGAGAAATGGGAAAAGCATTTGATTACAAAGGATGCTCAAGCTGGCCTCTTTAATTTTGATTCCTTCCCACTTGAAGCTATAAATACAGCTGAAGATTAAAAAGGGTTGTAAAGTAAATACCAAAAGACAACATTTACAATTTTCCACACAGCTACACCCTAAACCCATAATATAAGGAAATCTGTTCAAAACTTTGAAGTGCTATTATAGTTTGTTATATGACAAAACACTGTGATTTCTATGTATTTATTTAGCCACCTGCCACTCCCTCACCAAGTTTTCAAATCCATTTGTTTGCCATATAGCTAAACAGTATTAAGGGGAATTGTATTTTCAAGTTATTTGGATTACAAAAACAGTAACCAAAAGCAAATTCATGCTAACGAGTAATTTTGACTTGTACTTGGATGATAAAATCAAAATACGCTTTTAATCTAATGTGGTTTTGATGGGGAGAGAGAAACCTTTGATCTGATACACGTTGAAACAGGAGATTTAAGAGATAAAAGGGAATTTAGAATAGCTTAGGCAATATATATATGAACATATGGTATTCATTATTTTACTTATATGAAACTTATGTGGGGATCCTCCAGAGAATACATTTCTGATGAGCTTGCAGAATACAGAAGGGGCCCCTGATAAAAACTGCTGAGCTTGCCAAAAGATATGAAGCAAAGGGAAACTGCGCATGCGGAGACACTCAAGTTCGAAAGTTCAACAGCGATGAAGACCCTCGAGCCTTCATCCCTACAGGCCCCAGACTCATTTAAAGACCACCAACTCAATAAAAAGGGCGGACTGCGCAGGTGCAGCTAATTTCCATATCACACGGAGAATAGGCGGGGATAGATACTTAATATGTATAGGCGTTATAGAATATGCATGGTTTTTGTGAATAAATAGAGAAACTGTGGAGATGGGGGTACGCAGGATTTGGGATAATGCTTTCCCCCTGTGTCCAGCGCTGAATAAATTACGTACCTACTTTACAACTTTTGGGTTGTGGAGTTATTATCGCATTTCAAAGTATTTTTTCCTCACACTGAATGTTTTCCTATGACTAGTAAAAAACTTTTTAAAAAATAATTTTGACCTCAGATCCCATAAAATAAACAAAAAAAAAAAAAAAAAAAAAGACAGACTAATAGTACTTCTGCTCATTTGGGAGCACATTGAAGGCAGCAGTTGATACAGATGATCTAATTTAACCAAATTATATAATAAAGCAAAACTAAGGATTAGGAAGGTTTCCTTTCCTTTCCTTATTTGAATTTGCTATGATCTAGACTGTAGCATGTCATGTCTTCCAAAACCAGATTTCAATATTACAGCTGATAGAATTATATTTGCAGACCTGATTTCTGTTGTTCCTATGTTAGGAAATTGTCAGGTTACCTACTTTGTGTTTTAATCCATTTTTTTTTCTACAGTGTATCTCACTTGCAGTTCTCTGTGATGTTCCCAACCTAAGCAGAGTTGCAGTCTTGGTTAAGATAAACATCTTACATTGTGATTTCACTTTAGAATATTATCAGCAGATTTACCTCAGTTTGAGGTAAATCTCAGAGCTCTTCCGATGTACTTTGGTCTACTGAAGTTTATGGAAACACCTTGATGAGTCTGAATTATTTCAGCAAGGTGCTGGCTGAAGGATGCTTATTTCTCATACAAATGGTAAAGTTTTCCAGCAGGAGAGGACTTGATATTTACTGTGTGACACAACTTTTCTTCTTTGCTACATTTATAAGAAAGCTTTTTGGTTTATAATGGAAAGCTTGAGTAGAATCCACTGAAGTCATGTGTATCTTGGCTGCTAGGGATTTCAGGAAAGCTAAAAGAAAACGTTTGGCTTAAACACTGGATTGCAGTGGTGTGTTCTTGGAACAAGAACAAAAATATTTTGCTATTAAATGAAAATATTTTAATTACAGAAGAAACCACACTGGGTTTGTGATGCCTGTTTGAAGCCTTATGCCTACAGAAATGCACTAACAGTGAATTCCAAATGTTTCCATCAGAAGGTTACTATGGATTTAAAGGAATTCTTAGTGCAAATAGTTATACTGTACTATATGAATTCTTCCTAATATTAGTAGAAGCTGTGTTGATGCATTTCAAGCAGTTCTGACAATTACTCTCTTGTCTCTGCAGGTAAAATTTGTACTAAAATTTTGTCAGTCTAAAATTACTAAATCTTAAATCTAAAAATTACTAAAATCTTAGTGCAATGTGCATAGGTATGTGGCCGCATTGATAGACATGTCCTGCAGACATTCTTGTAAGTCATGGCATTTTTCAAAAAGGAGGTATTTATAGGCAAGCTAACCTGAAATTTAGTGTTTCTGCAATGGAAAGTTGCAGCTAGCAAAGAGCACCCAAATTGTCTCTTCTGCAATTTTAGAAAAGAAGGGATTAATACTAAACCAGTTTAAACCACTAAACCAACTTCAATTATTCAAATAATTTACTGAGATTATTCAAGAGTATAAGTGTGGGTGCTTGTAAATCTGCTGTAGGATTTATCATACCCCATCAGGAGTTCTCAGGTCTCAGCTGCCAAGGAAGAGAGTAGAATTTTCCAATAGTATGGCTCTCCCTATACCATGTATATATTAAACTCAACACTGAATTAATGGAATTGTGGCATGCCACTAATACTGCATATCAGATCACCATCTAAAATCACTGAGAATATTTGAACTTCAGTAAATGTAGCTATGAAGATGAAACAGAGATGACCCTCTATGGAGCTCAAAGAAAGACTTAAGGAACAATACTGTCCTTAGGTCCTTCAATGTTCCTTTTTAGATGCCTGAAGACAGTATTTTTTGGAATGTAATACCCCTCCAAATACTGATCCCACCTAAAAACTTCTCAACTTGGTAATTGGTGCAGCCAAAACATTATTTATGTGCACACTGAACCACTTTAAAAACAGTCAAGAGAAATGTTTTGTGTTGAAGAACATGTCTTGGTTTGAAAGACAGATATCTGCTAGGAAGGGGCAGGACCTCCCTAGAGATGGAGAATTCAAATCCCCTCCCTCCAAATTATTCCAATTAAAAGGAAAATTCAAGGAGCTTTCAGGCAGAGGTATGGGGGTAGGAATAACAGTTCTTTACTAGTATATATGACAAAACGACAAACAAACAACAACTACAGCATCAATAATAAACAGAATCAAGAACCTTGAGGGCTTTCTTTTACAAAAAGCCCAGAGCAGTTTGATCTGGGTGCCCCTGCAGGACTCCGAGAGGCCGAACTGGAAGGAAGGAAAAGTCCCGGGCTGGTGGATGAGATGAGGTCTGCGCTGGCAGCTGGAGCAGCAGGGGTGTCCCGGCAGGGCTGGGCAGTGCAGGGCTACAGAGTAGCAGGAGAGCCTCAAAGCTCCGAAGAAGCAGCGGCGGTGGGGGGAGAGGCTGGAGAAAGCGAGTTCAGGATTCCCGGGTACACAGCAGATGACGATAGATTTCCCAGGACGAGGCAGAGGCAGAGGGCAGCCTGACCGTCCTCCTCGGCGCTGAGAGCAAGAGTGCCTCCCCCTCCCCCAGATCTGTCTTTTTTGCCTTTCCCAAAGCTCATCATCTCTCCCCTCTGAGGGACACTCCCAGGGACTCAAAAACAATAGGTGTAGCCTCGTGCTGCTATATCCCTCAAGCACTCTTTTTGTTCTGACTAAGTAGTCATCAAGGCTTTTGGAAACTTATGGGAAAAAATTCTGTGAGAAGAGAAAAAAAAAAACCAAATCTAACCCCCAACAGAACACCACTGACAGCAATCCAGATCTTAAGAGTCCCCTCTCAATACCAAAAATTGAGTGGGTGCTACAGACTGTGAGGAAAAAATAAGACTGAATTCCAAGTGAGAGACTGTTTGCTACTGTTCACTAATTTCAGTGCCAGATTATTTTAATTTGAAGCTGTACCTCATTGTCTCTTTCAGGACAAAGAAAATAAACTATTTTGACATGTTCTTCAGAAAACCCAGATCTGTCTGGTAGAGTAAGTTTCATCTCATTTAACTTTGGTTGGGAATATAGCAGAGCTAAGCTAGTTGCCTGCCCTTGTGCTATAGTTATAAGAAAGAGAAATTATTTATCTGAGGTGCTTTTGAATAGCATGCGTTAATTTCAGTCTTTTTACATTTGGTAGAGAAAGCCTTGAAGTAAATACCAAGATTTTCGAAAGCCAGACTGTTGTGATTTAGATTTAAGGGGGGTCCCTGGGGAAGGTTCCCCGGGAGCCCCCTGGGCTCTAGGGTTGTGGGTGTTCGCATGCTGGCAGGTAAAGAGACTCTAGACGCTGGTGGGGTGCTGATGAGATGAGGGTTTATTCGGGGTCTTACCCCGGGAAGGCAGCATGGTCACTGAGGGAGAGGGGGAAGGGAAGGAGAGAGAAGGAAGGAGAGAGAGGGAAGGAGAGAGAGGGAAGGGGAGAGAGGGAAGGGGAGAGAGGGAAGGGGAGAGAGCAGTCTCCGGAGACCGCCAGGGCAAAAGAGAGCTAGCTTTGTCCGTTTGCACCCTTAACACAGAGGTTCAAAGTGAGCGCAGTAAGATTCTTTAGCCAATAGAGTTACAGATACACGATACTGCAGGGAGCTTACAGACTTGAGATAAACCATACACTTTCCAGGGGTGAGCCAGAGCAAACCATTTCCATAAAATGCAATTCCACACCAGACCAGACAGGATGAATTTCATAGTCTGAAACTTGGCTGCATCTCTTTCATATGAAGAGTAACAATTTTGGAACACAGCTTTAATCCTTCAAGAGTTAGCTGCATGAATGTCTGTCTGTATATATAAAAAATATTTAACAATAAATAGCAAATATTTAATATATAAATATTTAAGAGTTTATAGTGAAGAATATGTAGAACCAGGAAATCCAAGGGAAGTTTGCAATAGGGCATTTAAGTCAAATAAATCATAACAATTTGAACAAGGTAGATCTATTTTTATCTGTATAAATGTGATCTATCTAAAGGCAAGTTACATAGGAGTTTATGAAGTAACTGAAAAATAGGGGGCTTTGTATTGTAGTAATTAACATAAATTTTACTGGTCTCTTCCCTCTTTGCAGGTCTTTCCAGACATGCTTCACTAAAATGAAGGGTGAGTAAAAACAGCTGGGTTTGGTACAGAGTAGTGAACGGAAATCAAGTACTCTACATCCAGCATCTAGACCATTCACCAGTTCAACAGTGCAGCTTTAATTATAGTAACATGAATTGTGTTTAAAGCAGTAGAGAGGGTTATGTTAGATCTGGAGCAATACATAACGGGAAAGTAAAAAAACCCAAACCATCAACAAAGTGGAACAGTACAGACTATGCTTGCGGATTCTAAACACTAAAGACTCTCCATAGCACAAATTGAAATCCTGAGATGTTAATGGTGTTAGGACATCTTGAGAAACACCTTTAAATTAATCTGGTTTTACAGCTTTATCATGTAATCCCTTTTCCATTGTCACAGAGTAATAGTGTTTTATACGTAAGATTTTGTGATATATTTAACTTAATCCTAATCCAATGTTTTACATGCTGTAGAAAGTGAACAGAAAAATTTGCATATTGGTAACTAAGGTCACAAACCTTGTAGAGATATTGAGAGATATCTGCAGAGTTTTAAGGAGAAACTCAAACTAGATTCAAATGAACTAGCTCAGCTACTGGAAACAGTATAGCCATAGCAGCAAGCAGTTCACGTCAGCTGTAAAAGCTGCTTGTAAAGGTAAGTAAATATTTGGACAACTTGCTGGCACAGAGTTCTTGTGCTACAACATCTACACTACTTCAGCTATTTTATGTGCCACTCAGGATGACCTCAGCTTAAGGAGACGGCATAGTTATACCTGCTGGCAGCTCAATGCCTTGCACAATAGGCTTGACAGCACTCATGAAAAGAAAAACAAATTTAAAACTCTACCAGTTGTTTATGAGTATCTGTGGAGCAATCTCTTGGTCAAGAGAGACTAACAGATGCTTATTCCTAGTCTTGAGCTGTCAGTGCCTTTTCCCTCCCCAGTACTCAAGTATCTGCCATTATAGAGCAAGTGATAATAATTATCAGTGTATTCAAATATTACCAGTTCTTGTATGTATATGTTTCCTATAAACAATTCATTTTACATATTCATTTCATCATTCAGATGAGCACTTCACAAACTTTTTTTTTGTTTCTGCACTGTTAAACTGAGGAGACCAAGAAGACTGCTGACTTTGGTCAGTACTGTTTCAGTGCTCACTGAAAGCCTGATTCCATTCCTTTAAAAAATTGGAAACCTGAATAATTTCATTAAGTTGCTTTATAGTGCAGCCCCTAGTCAGGGGAACAGATGTGATAAGACACCCTTCAATGTGTTGAAGGGTGTTAATCTCAAGGGTCTAGGACTGGTCATTTATTATCCATACCGTTTCCTTTCCTGCCCTGAAAGAACATAACAGGCTAATACTTCTGAGAAAAAGGGATAGAACATTAAGGTGCCTTCTGAGGCCTGTCATCTGATCCTATTTTGCACCACTGCTTTTATATTCAGTGGCTGAGGGTGGTTTTTACATGGTGACTGAGATATTACTAGCAATCGAATGATTGTTAGAAATCACTATAGTTAAGCCAGCTGACCTCACAATTCTACTGCCCTTAAAATGGATTTTACTAAAGGTATTTTTCTAGAATCTAATTTGGTTTAGACATGAATAATGTAAAGAGCTCTTTTACATGACACCACAAAAGATCAATACAGATATAAACATACCCACTGCTGTATATGCCAGCTACTGCAAAATGCCAGTGTTCCTTTTGCAGAACCAATTCCAAACATGTGAACCAATTCAATACAGATTATTTTCTTTAAATCATACTAACTATCCATTAATTAAATATTTAATAGTGATTTTATTATTTTTTCTTCTAATTACAAAGTTAGATAAAAGAAGAAAAGAAAAAGTTGCTTTTCAGTGCTCTACTTAGGGAATAACAATGTCTATTCATTTTTTGGGGTTTATTTCTGTTTTAAGTCTGTAAATATGCTAACAGTTTAAACCTGTATTTTCATAATGAGGGTAGTAATATATTTGATACATACTTTGTCATACTTATGCTTTTATGTGCTTATGCACAAAAGAAATTTGGACATAAGGAAATGCAGTTATTTAGACGGCCTACACTTATTTGGCTCAAATGACTTATTTGGTTACAAACAGGCAGCAAAATGCATAAGAAGGCCTTTGTCTGTGAATATTCAAGTTCTACAAAGTACACAGAATAGTCTTTATACTGTTATGAATAGACTTCAAAAACTAATATTGATATGAAAGAATATAGATGGCTCTGTCTAGAATTATTTGGATCTGAAGTTCTACATATGAGATTTATGACTGAAGCAACTCACCCAAGCAGAATCCAGGAGAATCTAGAATACAGTGATGTCCTAGTATTTAACCTGAAAATTTAATTTACATTAATATCTAACTGGAATCTAACTGATTGATCTTGAAAAATGGGCAGAAACCAGTGTAAGTGGTTAGCTGCTGTTAACAGCAACATCTTACATTAGATTACATTTACCACACACTGTTGCAGCCGGGAAGCCTGGTAGGCTCCCGTGGCGGTCAGTCGCTTAAGGGCAGAAATGCCTAGTCATGGTGACTAGGCCAAAATAACCCTTCTCCCGCGCTTGGACCCTCGCTTATCTCCCTGTAAGACAATAGGTCACTTTGTACCCCGAACCATACCATTGGACACCTTTTCAAAACCTCTGTACCCTATAAAAACCCCACTTTCCCCCAGCTCAGGAGAAGCCGCTGTCCCTGGAACCCTTCACGGAAGAAGCTAATAAAGATTCATCTGTGGAACTCCATACGGCGCTTCTCCTCTCTCTCCCTGCGTCTGCCAAGGCACCTTAGCAAGCTTATGAGCTGAGAATCACTGCTAAAGAGCTGATCACTGCTAAGAGCTGAATATCACTATAACTAAGCTTGCTAAGTGTTGCCTGGGCCCGGGAGCTTTGCCGGAGTTGCTTGGACAGGGGGGTACGTAAGTGCACCCCTAACCAGGACCAACAAAGGCAGCCGAGACACCGACTGAAGCTACCGGGGAAAAACAAAACCTGGCGAACCAACGTGGGTGGAAAACCCCTGGAGAGCAGCCTTCACCGCGAAGAGTTACTGCCTTGGTTCGCTCAGAGTCCTTCTGAAGGCAACTTCTCCGTTATAGAAGAATTTCTCTGCAGAAGGCGTCTGACGACCCTCCCAGTCCAGCTCTGAGGAGTCAGACGTTGGCAGACCACCCTACCAGCAGCTTTTTGACCCACATTCGGCTGAGGAGTAAGTTGATTACAGCCTTTTTTGCGCGCAAAAAATTCTTTACTCGGGTCTTTTTCTTTTTGTTTTTTTTTTTTTTTTCTCTTTTTCTGCTGGGAGGGGAACGGGACCACATTACTATGGGATCAAAAAATAGTAAATTTAAACGATCCCAGAACGAGAGAGACTTATATTTAGAAATCTTAGAAATTCTATCTCTTAACAACCCTTCTTTCTCTAAAAGTAAAATCTTAAAAACTAACTTGAAAAAGTTTATCAAATGGATCATTTCCCAGTTTCCTGATACTAATACACAATCTATCACTTTAGATTCTTTTTGGGACTCGGTGGGGATAAAAATATACACTTCCCAACTTAATGGAGATTTCTCTGTTACACGATTTCTGCCCATTTTTCATAATATTACCAAAGTAGTAGAACAAGGAAATGTTAAGAAATCTCCCAGTCCCCCCGGAGAGAGCTGTCCATCCTTATCTCTCCCGCCAGACTGTGTCCTTTCAGATGCTAATCTCCTCCCCCTCTCTCCAGATGCCGGCCACAGGGGGGTAGGGCGCGGATGCGCCGCTCCTGCCCCGCTCCCGCCCTGCGCCCCCGGGACCACCGCGGCCCCCGGCACCCCCACGCCCTCTCCCCAAGGCCCCCGCCCCCACCCCTCGGCCCCCCCTCCTCCACCTTCAGCCGCCCCCCCGGGGACGGAGAACACGGACTCCGTGCTGTCCCCACCCTCCCTCTCCGCGCCGCCCCCACCTTCCCCCTCCCTCGCGCTGATCCCAAACCCTTCCTGTGTGCCTGCAAAGCCTGCAGGACCTGCTTATCTCATGTGTGGCCATCACCCTTTCCCCGCGGTATCTTCGAATGCAACTGTGCCTGCTCCTACAGACTCTGCACCCCCACACCTCACCCCCCCCACTCCCTCTGTAGCGAACGTGGCCCCATGCAATCCCACCCACCCGTCGCTACCTTATCCCCAAACCCTGCAGCCACTAAACCCTCATGGTACTTCTGAGACACCCCATGGTAGCATAACGCTTTTACAGGCCTCGCAACCCTGTCCCAGCTGCGCCTCCCGTAGCCAGGTCTTGCAGCCCTGTCTACAGCACCCCACACCCCTGCAAAATGCCACTCCAAAACGCCAGAAAAAGCACTCCTCATCGGAGGATAGTAGTGATACTGAGCTCAGTTCTGATGAAGATGACATTGATCCATGGGCTTTAATTAAAATGGAAGCCACTCACGCAGGTGACTGGGAGTTGGCTCAGAAAATTTCTGCCTTCCCTGTAACTTATATAAAGGGAAAAAGAGGTGGTGCCTCCACTAAAATTATGTGGGAACCTAATACAAACAAAGAGCTCATAGAACTTCGAAAAGTAGCCAAAGAACATGGCAGAAGTTCACATATTTTTAAAAATTTCCTAGAAGCTATCTTCTCGGCACATGTTTTAATACCCCATGATGTTAAGAATATTGCTCACTGCCTCCTATCCCCGGCAGAATATATGCTATGGGAAAGGCATTGGAAAAAACAATTAAAAACATTATCAGACACATACGCTAAAGATCCTACTAGGCAAAGTTTTTCAGTTGAACAGCTGGCTGGAGAAGGCAATTTGCAGAAACCCTCAGATCAAGCTAAAACTTTGTCTGAGGCAGCAATACGAGATTTGGCTATTGCAGCTAAGACTTCCTTACTTCTTACCCCAGATGACTCTATCCCTACCCTACACTTCTCTAATATTAAACAAGGAGTAGATGAAAGCTTTATAAAATTTGTGGACAGAATTAAAGATGCTCTGGATAAACAGATAGAGAGCATAGAGGCAAGAAAAGAACTGTTATGCAAACTTGCCATGAGCAATGCTAATGAACAATGTAAAACTATTCTGAGAGCCTTACCCTTGGATACAGAACCTACCATAGAACAAATGGTGGAAAGCTGTACACGTCACCTCTCCACTGAAAACACAGTAGCCCAAGCAGTTGCTAAGGGTATTGCAGAAGGAGTTTCTGGTGCATTTGCAGTAGTGACTTCCCAAGACCAGACCCGCTGCTTTCACTGTGGAGACTTTGGACATTTTATAAAGGACTGTCCACATAGGTCACCTATGCAAATTCCCCGTAACACTTACCACAGACCCCAAAATCAGCAGCGCTTCCAGCGGCGTTCGGGAAACTGCCAGCGGAGCGTGGTCAGGCTCCACGCCAAGACAACAAATCAAAAGCCATCCAGACCCAACCATGCATCATTCCAGGAGATGCCACGTCACAAGAAGGGGATCCAACATACAGAGCAATACAGACGGGAACCCGGCGCCAGCTGGTAACTGCTTTATCCATTGACTTAAAAAAGAGGGATGTTTATCGTGTCCCTACTGGCAAGTATGGGCCAAAAGGAGGTCCTTTTGACATTTTAATTATAGGTGATACCGTTAATGGGCCGGATGAAATTTTTGTTTTTCCAGCAGTACAAACAGTGCACCCAGGTCAAGAAATCTTGGTCCAACTGTGCTGCACAGACTTACCATTTTTTCTTTTAAAGGGAACTCCAATTGCACAAGCCTTTCTACTCCCAAAAAATCACAAGGAACAGCTTCCTCTCAACCCTATAGCAATGTGGGCACAAATTTTGGGATCCAATAGGCCTACCATTGAGTGTGGCCTATCCTGCAAAGGTGAGAAGATCCACCGACTGGGACTCCTGGACTCAGGCGCAGACCTGAGCCTCATCGCACGCTCAGAATGGCCTGCAAACTGGGAACTAGAACCGGTACCAGGTATGATTTCAGGGATCGGTGGAGCCACAATGTCCATGCGAAGCAAGCACAACGTGCTCATCGAAGGGCCTGAAGGCAAGTTGGCAACTATCCGCCCATTTGTGGTAAGGGCCCCCATCACCCTTTGGGGAAGGGATGTTCTATCCCAATGGGGAGCTTCCTTACAAATTCCCAGTCGGGATTTCTAATTGGGGCCACTGAGGAGCGCACACTACCAGATACCCCTCAGCTTACCTGGAAATGCCAAACCCCGATCTGGATTGAACAGTGGCCCCTCCCTAAAGTAAAACTGTGCGCACTACAAGCACTTGTAGAAGAACAGCTTGCCAAAGGTCACATCGTCGAGACCACCAGCCCTTGGAACACCCCAGTCTTTGTACTGCAAAAGCCTGGAACAGACAGGTGGAGGCTCCTCCAGGATCTGCGTAAAATCAATGAGGTAATTGAGGATATGGGCCCCCTTCAGCCTGGACTGCCTTCACCATCGATGTTGCCTCGAGACTGGACACTTGCCATCATAGATATTAAAGACTGTTTCTTCAGCATCCCGCTGCACCCCCAGGACGCTCCAAGGTTTGCTTTTTCTGTCCCCTCTCTTAACAGAGAGGCTCCACTCAAAAGATATCATTGGCTTTTTCTTCCCCAAGGTCTCAAGGTCTCACCTACCATATGCCAATGGTATGTTGCTCGTGTTTTGTCTCCCGTTCGGAGCCTATTTCCAGATGCAATCATCTACCACTATATGGATGACATCCTGATCTGTGCATCAGACAAAGCCTACCTAGACAAAGCGGTTACAAAGACTATTGAAACCATAGAAAAAGCAGGATTCGAGATCCGTGAAGACAAAATACAGTACACCAACCCATGGACTTATCTTGGATTCCAGATCCGGGAAAGGACCATCGTACCCCAGCAGCTCGTCATCCGAGACGACCCAAAAACTCTGAGAGACTTACATAGTCTGTGTGGATCCATCAATTGGGTACGTCCTCTGCTAGGAATTACAACAGAGGACCTCGCTCCCCTGTTCAACCTTCTCCGTGGCAACGGAGACCTGGACTCTCCACGTACTCTTACAACAGAAGCCCGAGATGCCATCACCAAAGTCCAAGAAGCCCTATCTTCACACCAAGCCCATCGCTTCGAGCCTAGCCTGCCTTTCCAGTTTGTCATCCTGGGAAAAGCACCCCGGTTCCATGGACTGATTTTCCAATGGGATACTCAGCTTCGAGACCCTTTATTGATAATTGAGTGGATCTTTACAAACAACCAACCTACAAAGACAATTACCACCTTCCAAGAAATCATGGCACATCTAATAAAAAAGGCCAGAACTCGCCTCCGTTCCCTTGCAGGGTGTGAGTTCACATGCATATACATGCCATTAACCGGCGGAGACCTGGAACATTTGCTTCAGACCAATGAAAATCTCCAGTACGCCCTAGATAGCTATACAGGCCAAATTTCCATCCATATCCCAAAACATAAACTTTTTAATATAACCTTTAATCTGACCCCAAAATTAGTACAGAGTAGAACACCTCTCAAAGCTCTAACAGTCTTTACAGACGGCTCGGGGTCATCCCACAAGTCTGTAATGACATGGAAAGACCCTAAGACCCAAAAATGGGAATCTGATGTCCAAATTGTGGAGGGATCTCCACAGATTGCAGAGTTAGCAGCTGTTGTCAGAGCCTTTGAGAAATTCAAAGACGAACCTTTTAATCTCATTACAGACTCTTCATATGTTGCAGGTATAGCTATGAGGGCAGAACAAGCCCTTCTCAAAGACGTTTCCAATCCAAAGTTACACCAATTGATTTCTGCATTAATACGTTTAATCTCCCACAGAAAACAATCTTACTATGTAATGCATGTAAGGTCACACACTGACCTCCCAGGTATCATTGCAGAAGGGAACAGGAGAGCAGATGCTTTGGCCATGGCACTAGAGACTGCTAACATCCCTGACATCTTTGCCCAGGCAAAGTTGTCACATGCATTTTATCACCAAAATGCAGCTGCCCTTATTAGAATGTTCAAGCTCTCAAAAGATCAAGCAAAAGCTATTGTTGCCACGTGCCCGAACTGCCAAAGCTACCAGATACCATCTGTGGGGACAGGAGTCAATCCCCGAGGACTTAACAGCTGCCAGCTGTGGCAGACAGATGTCACTCACTTCCCACCTTTTGGAAGGTCAAAGTATGTGCACGTATCGGTTGACACGTTTTCTGGAGCAGTGTTTGCATCATCTCATCCAGGAGAAACTACACAGCATGCCATAAAGCACTTCCTCCTTGCCTTTGCTACCCTGGGAGTACCAAAACAGATCAAAACAGATAATGGACCTGCCTATGCCTCTCGTAAGTTAAAAGAATTCTTCAGTGACTGGGGAATAGAACACAAGACAGGCATACCTGCAAATCCCACAGGACAATCCATCATAGAGAGAACACATCAAACCCTCAAAAGAGTCCTCAATCAGCAGCGAAGTGAAACAAAAATCATATCTCCAGTTGAAAGACTCTGCAAGGCTCTCTATGTCATCAACTTCCTAAATGGTACAACATCAGAGCCCGACCCTCCAGTACTTCGCCACTTCGCAAATACCACCCAAGCAAAGCTTGCTGAGAAACCACCTGTGCTAGTGAAGGACCCAGAGACTCATCAAATTTCTGGGCCTTTCCAGTTAATTACTTGGGGGAGAGGATATGCGTGTGTTTCACTACCATCTGGTCCAAGATGGTACCCAGGAAAACACATAAAACCATACCTAGGCACTACAAACACTACTCAGTCAGACACTGACAAGAGTTCTTCTGAGTTGAATACAAGACCGCCTCAAAACCAGACAAGTTCTGCCTGGAGACGAAGGCGT
Organism: Prinia subflava; assembly: GCF_021018805.1. Taxonomy (NCBI): domain Eukaryota; kingdom Metazoa; phylum Chordata; class Aves; order Passeriformes; family Cisticolidae; genus Prinia; species Prinia subflava. Next base: position 1,161,095 of record NW_026960612.1, read on the forward strand.
CGCCGAATATCCACGTACCAAAGAAAAAACCGACCCATCCCACGACAGCAGAAGAAACAGAAAAGATGAACAACATTCTGCTGCATCAGTCAAGCTATAAGCCAGACATAGCTTGAACACAAACTTGTCCTCTGAATTACATGTCATTATCTTTTTTTAGAAAATTTTTACCCTAAAAACCCCTATTATTCCCTTTCCCAACTCTTACCAAAAACCCCTAACTTCACACCCACTTACCCATCCCTTGCTTAAAAAAAAAAAAAAAAAAAAAAAAAAGGGGAGGGGGGAAGGAACAGAGAAATGGAATGAAGGAAAAAACCCAAACCCTTTCCTCCCATCATGAAAGATAACAACTTTTTGTTTATATTCCCTATCAGAAGCCTTATCCCTGTCCAGAGATGAAAACTGGTGTTCTCCTCACTTCTGTTTGGATGCTCTTCACCGTACCGTACACCTGCGGCTGGATTAGCCCCCAGCCTAGTCATAATGTTTGGGTAACCTTAGCAAAAACATTGAAACAGGATAACATGTGCTTATCCATGGGCAGCGTTGATAACCCACTTTCCACATGTCTAGTAGGGATTCCTTTTGTAGCAGATGACTGGCCCGTCTATAACTCTGAGCTCCTCCGCACCACAGGTAAGAGACCCAATGCAGTAGATACTTGGGATGATTGGACAAAAATGTTACCTAATGCCCTAGAGGAACCCCAAGAATTGGACTTGCTGGGGTCCACAAAAGCAGCATACTGTGTTAAATTTTACTATAGACGCCCAAGGAATAATGGGCCAGAAACTAACCAGTTAAAAAACACATACAGAAAAGACATATCACCCATTAACAAAGCCTATAACTATCCGGATTGGTGCAATTACACCACTCGCGTGATATCTGTATCCTCTATCCATCCCAAAGTACTACCCAAAGGGATGTTTCTCATCTGTGGTGACCGAGTATGGGCTGGGATCCCCTCACGCCTGCAGGGAGGTCCCTGTAGCCTTGGGAGACTTTCTACCCTCACACCAAATATTACCTTGTTACATAATTGGAAAAAAGAAAGTGAAGCAAATCGCCACAAAAGATCCTATACAGAATTTGACGAAACCTGTGATCCCAAATTATACAATTGGAATAAACCAAAAAGAATTGCTGTCTCCCTATTCTTACCGTGGGTAGCTGCAGCTAAGGCACTTGGTGAAATAAATCACTTAGGCTGCTGGCTTAGTAAGCAAGCCAACGCTACATGTGCTGCCCTGAGTGATCTTTTAAAGGATGAGGAAACCACAAGACATGCATCTCTCCAGAACCGCGCCGCGATTGACTTCTTGCTGCTCGCCCACGGACACGGATGCCAAGACTTCGAAGGGATGTGTTGTTTCAATCTCTCATCACGCTCAGAATCCATCCACGCAAACATCCAAAAACTGAGAGAACTTGTGAAGGACTTAAAAATAGAAAAGAACCCAGACTGGGTCAATGACCTTTTTGGTCAATGGGGATTAACAGGATGGGTTGCATCTCTTGTTAAGGGAATTCTGTGGATTTTCATTGTAGTTGTCATTGTATTAGTTATGTTCTCATGCCTTATCTATTGCTTTAAAAGAACTATAGGGAACGCTTTTTTATTAAATACAGAAAGTGGAATTGTTGCAGCCGGGAAGCCTGGTAGGCTCCCGTGGCGGTCAGTCGCTTAAGGGCAGAAATGCCTAGTCATGGTGACTAGGCCAAAATAACCCTTCTCCCGCGCTTGGACCCTCGCTTATCTCCCTGTAAGACAATAGGTCACTTTGTACCCCGAACCATACCATTGGACACCTTTTCAAAACCTCTGTACCCTATAAAAACCCCACTTTCCCCCAGCTCAGTAGAAGCCGCTGTCCCTGGAACCCTTCACGGAAGAAGCTAATAAAGATTCATCTGTGGAACTCCATACGGCGCTTCTCCTCTCTCTCCCTGCGTCTGCCAAGGCACCTTAGCAAGCTTATGAGCTGAGAATCACTGCTAAAGAGCTGATCACTGCTAAGAGCTGAATATCACTATAACTAAGCTTGCTAAGTGTTGCCTGGGCCCGGGAGCTTTGCCGGAGTTGCTTGGACAGGGGGGTACGTAAGTGCACCCCTAACCAGGACCAACAAAGGCAGCCGAGACACCGACTGAAGCTACCGGGGAAAAACAAAAACACACATTCATGTTTTTTACTGTGAAACCTCACAACCTTTTTCTAGAACATGTGTATGCAGTTTACCACTCATCACTACAAAATAATATAATAATAAAGATTTGCCTTGTTCCAAAAATAGCATGAAATATATATATATTTTTTAAAGTTCAGAGAAAATAAATATTTGGCTAGCCCAGCTTTGACAATGGGTTGGATTTCATGACCTCCAGAGATGCCTTCTAACCTCTACTATGATTTCAAGAGAACTCTGTGGCCTAAATTACCTTATATTTCAATCACAGGGAAAGATGGAAACACCTTAGGCCAGAAAATTTATAAGAGAAAATGGATACCCCATACAAATTTATGTTTTTGTTTCCATGTGTACTATTTTAAAACCTGGTTTCCAGACTGACTTGTTTAAAATATATTCTCTGATGTGTCTATAGCTGAGCTACTCTGTATCAATTCTAAAAAAAGCATTTCTCATGGAAAGCTTGACCCAGAGTTAATTTTAGAGGTGCTAGCAAGTGCTGCTGTTATAAAGCTTCTTTTCCTGTTTATGGTAAGAATGATCTCCTCTTTTTCTTGTATTTATTATCTTGCCAAAACCAGAGCTCATTAGCAAGGTGAATCTCTGTTTTTTCAGTGCTGCTGTCAATGTAATTTTAGGAAATATCCACAGCTGCTGTACAATACAAGTTTTCAGATGGAAAGAAGCATTATTTTAATCTATGTTTTTTCCATTACTGTTATTGATGTTTGTACTTGGTATAAGGGATGTCAAGGTGTTTTTTTTTTTTTTAATTATTATGTATTTATTTATAAACCATAGAGGAGATGTTGAAACATAGAGGTCCCTGCAGTTTCCTTTATACAGTTAATGTCTGTAAACTGAGAAGGGGTTTTCTAAAAGCTGTAATGATTGCAACTAATACAAGTGTCCATCCATTAGGGCTTAGGATGCTACGGCCCATGTCTTAGTTGAGCTAACATTAGCAGTACTTACAATACAAGCAATATACTTGTATATTAAAAATACAACCAACCTCTTTAGTATACACTTATGAAACAGCCTGAGAAGTAAAAAAAATATTTAAACTTTATCCTCCTAGTCAGAAATACAGTCAACTTTCCAGATCTTCACTTTTAGGTGAGCATCTCAAAAGTATTTTAAAAAATGGACAGATCCATGGGAAGAAAAATTAGGGGGCGGGTCCCCCCCAAAATATGTATAAACTTATTTGAGAGTTTCAAAATACAGTCACAACCCATCAAAATCTTTGATAGAGGAGGCTTGTCACAGGTCCCTGGTAACCGGGCTGTCAAAAACCAGTGAGAATATATATAAACTATAATTAGAAGCAACTTGCCAGACATTGCAAAGCAGACCTAGAAATAGAATTCCAGTCTTATATTTAAAAATCCTAAGACAAATACTAGATTTGCAGTGTTCCCTATCTTCTATGAAATTTGGGATTTTATTTTTTGGCAGGCTAAAAAAGTTTAGCATAACACTGGGCTTATGTGGCCTTCTTTCTCTCTGTAATATTCTTGGAACACTATTATATTATAGTCATGCTGGATTACTATAGGATTACTCCAGCACTTTGTGATTCTGAAGTTTCTTCTCGTACTCCAAATACCAGAGGTGTGATCTGTCTCACATCTGTGCAAGCAACACACAGAAACTCCCCCTACCCCAATATGTTTTCATTCTGAGCTTATTTCAAATTTCCAAGATTTATTTATTCTAGATGCACTAGATTTCACACTGATAAAAAATAGCGTGATGTTTGCTTGTGGTATATAGATGAATGAGCTAAAGTCAGAAAACCTCATCCTCTTTCTGATATACAGCTGAACGTTGAAGAAGTCAATACTGTACAATCCCATTTTTATGTTGTCGTAGTTGCGGGGGAGGTGAATTTTTTCCAGGGGGATGTAGGCAGTCCAATCAGTAATCAGCTTTTCTGCTGGCACCTAGATTGGTCACTCGGAGGTTTGGACACGCCTCTGAGGACACAAAGAGTTAAAAGCAGGACCCCAAGGGGGTTCGGCCTTTTTTTCAGATCCCGGTTTTAGCAGAGAGACGTGACAGGCCTCCTTCCCCTGCCCAGCCACGAGGCTGGGTGGGGGAGGGGAAACACGTGGTCGGCTCAAGTAAGCCAGAGCCCCCGGGGGGAGGAGAAGAGAGTGGACAAGACTGGAACTGAACTGCCCCGTCTAGGATGGAGGGGTGGAAAACTGTGGAAGTGCCTTCTGTGTGTGCTCACCCCCCTCCACCCCCAAACTCCGGGAGAAGGTGCCCAGCCACGTGGGAGTTGTGGAGCCTGGGAGTGCCTGAGCCTGCACCCTGCCGAAAAAAACCTGTTAACCCTTGTGTAGCAGAAAGAAACTTTTCTTAGACATTGATTTTCATGACTAGTGGTTTCAGAGAGAGGGAAGCGGCCTGAGACTGAGATGATAAAGCATGATTGGAAGGAACCCGATAGAAGAATGAGAGGAGTAGCCTTCTGAGCTAGACTTTTCTTGCATAATGTCAGCCATGGACTGAACTTAAGTCTCTTTTAAACATAAACTGCATTTTTGGGTAGATACAGCTGCCCTTGCTTTTGCTACAGTGACTGGCACTTGAAGAGTGGAGCGAGCAGAGAAAAGAGGGGGAGGGTGAGGTGGCGCCCTCTGCCCTCAGGGGAGACCTGCTCCTGGAACCCCGGCCCCTGGGTAAAAAGGGGAGAGCTCGGCATGCAAGTATCCTTAAAAAGCCCTGTATGTAGTTTTGGCCTATGAGACAGCGGTGAGAGCGCTGGACATAGGAAAAAGAGAGAGTCACCCTGGCAGACTTCTCCAGGCGGTGCCACGGGTGACATAGGAACACATAAGGAGTAGACCTGTGTGTTCTGGAGAACAGTCTGTGGTGCCAGAGAGACTCCTCTCTCCCTTGCTGAATTGAAAATTAGTTTGTTTTTGAGTGGTGATTGTTTGCTCTAAAACCCAAAGGTTGGTCTGTGAAGAGTGATGGGTGGGGAGGTAGAAACTGGGAGAAGAAATGTTCTAAGAAGTTTTTATTTCTGTCTCTGTGTGTGTTTAAGAGTATTTCTGTCCCTGTTCTTATGTAATTAATAAAGTTTTGGTGGGGTTTTTTTTGTTTTCAAGATTTAAGCCTGCTCTGCTCTGTTCCTGATCACATCCCACAGGAGTTGTTAGAGAAAAAACATATATTCATGGGTGCATTAACATCTGGCCAATGCCAACCCATGACATACGTAGTAAGTGGGAAAATCATACATATAAAAGCCTGGATGCCTAAAGATAAAAAACTTGAAGATTTCATTGCTAATAAGAAATTATTAGAAAAATCAACTGAATATCCATTACATATCAATATTTGAAGAAAGATTGAAAACATTAAAATGATGTGAAACTTAGGTTAACACTTAAAGAAGACAACCTTACAAGATGTAGAAAATAACCATTTCTTCATTTTCTTACTGACTTAAGTGTTTAAGTTATTCAACAAAATCTTAATGTTTTTGTCACTTTCAAGAGTTGTATAAAGAAAAGAAGGCAGGTCATACAAACCTTGAATGAAAGCAAGGATATACACAAAGCACCTCAGCCATTCAAAAATCTGCAGAGCACAGGGAAGGAATAGCAGAGGAGGATGATGAAAATAATATTGAACAGGGAAAATTATAGTAAATTTAGGCAGAGGAGAAGCAGTCACAATGTATATCCCTCAAGACTTTGAGCTTGTGCATTAATGACTGTGTTGGATTTTACCATCAGTAAGAATGAAAGTTTTTTATAACTGAATAGTCAGTGTGAAAATGAAATATTTATAACTATTATTCTCATACTACAGCTTCTAATCTTGATTAAGAAAATTTAAGTAGTCATTTTAAATCCTACAGAACAGAAATTTTTGTTCTCAACCTTTTTCACATTATCCCAAAATACAGAAAGAGAGATATGGGGATTTCTTCCATTTTATTTAGGAAACTCCCTCCTAGATCAACAAAGAGATGGCGATTATGACCTACCACCTATTTGGTTGCTAAGGACTCAAAATATGGTTCTGTATTTCTCTTTAGAATATTGGAGTTCTCCTAAAAATTTTAAGCATATCTTGGAATATAATACAGAAATTTTGTAGGATTTCAAGAATATTACCAGTGACCTGCAGAACTTTATGGATTTGCATGGATTTTTTTTTTAGCCAGTACTTCCCTAAACACTTATACAGATTTAGCAGATACTCAGAGTAAAGTAGACAATAAGTTTGTCAGAAGAGAAGCCCTAGTGAAGGCCTAGAGCAGCCTTCAAATGCTCAGGAGAAAGTTACCAACCAAAAGTCTGATGCCAGGCCCTACAGAGGGACAAGAAAAGAGAATGAGAAACCGCAATCAAGAATCAAGAAAGGGAGTTCCAGCTAGGTATAAAGAAAATGTATTTCAGCATGATTATACTGAAGCATTGGAGCAGGTTTCCCAGAGAGACTGTGAGGTCTCAGAGGTTTTCAAGACCCAACTGGACAAAGCTCTGAGCAGTCTGGTCTGAAATGAGTGTTGACTTTGAGGAGGAGGTTGAAAGGCGGGAAAGTGAGATGTAACTCTGATAGTCTGAAGGAAAATTCAGCTAAGTAGAACAAATGTATTTCCTTTAAGCTTCGTTGGGCAGTCACAGTCAGCAGTATTTGCATTCATCCCATTTGTGCCCTAGCCTGCCTGGCATTTTTTAAAGGATAGGGGCATAAAACCTTCACCATCTGAAAAAGTTATTGCCACAAATCCATTATAAGAAGTAAAATGTAATTGTACAAATGACCAGTAAATAATGCAATTGTTTTAAGACAAATATACAGGAAACAAAAATTATCCCAGGAGCTGATGTCTGCATAAAGGACTACATGACCATAAACCTGCTAGCATCAGCATGTAGACTGTTATGATGTATAGGAAAAGTGGAATGGAAGTGATTGGCCACTGGTGGGCTCCAGTTCTTCTGTTCCCAGGATGCCCAGTGTAAGTTAGATCATGACCTCTTAGCCAAGAGCTCTCTGGTTCAAAGGCTGTTAATCCTCAGATGATTCCAGAGATATAAGGAATATAAGACACTTTGTATTCCACCATTTAATATTTTTTGCTGCTGGAGGTATCCCGTGCCTAATAAAAAAATCTGTTTTCTCTCTCTGTCTGTTATGGGAGTCAGAATCACAAACAAGAACATATATATAAGGGACTGTTTCTAGTTTGTCCTTCTACTTGTCTCCACATGACAGCAAAATAACAACTCTAAGATGTAAAGTAAGGCATTTCAAATTAAGTAGCAATAGGTTTTAAAAATAGAATAAAAAAAAATCTCAGTACCTCTAAATACAATGTTTAATCAACTTGTATAACCACTGCAGCATGAAATCTTCAGGAATCATGACACAGACTCCACTTACAAATCTTGGTTGATGTGAAAATACTTTTCCAGTGCTGTGGATTGTGCCATTCCCAGCCAACATGTGTCCCAGGCCCCAGCAGAAAGGTAAAGAAAGAGGTCCTAACTAACTGTGGTGCCAGTGACCACAGTACTGTTTAGCCATGACCACCTACTGTGGCATAGTTCTCTGTTGCAATATTTTTCTGGTGTTCTCATTAGCCATTCCCTCAACATTTTTGTGAGGAAATGAACAAAGTTATAAAATAATATTTAGAAAATACAAGTATCAAGCAAAATAGAAATAAGATATTTGAGTGAGAGTGCATACTAGGTATTTGTAGGGTTTTTTTTTTCTTGGTTTTGGTTTGTTGGGGGTTTTTTTGCCTGAGAAGAGACCACAGGTACTTCAGGTTTCCCAGATGGGCTAGAAAAATGCTTGCCTGGAGTTATTTCTATGAGGTGATCAACAAAGTCTGCTTTTGGTTCAGGCAAACATGTTAAAAAGCTTCTTCTTTTCATTAATTACATTTGATCAGTAACTTACTAGGGATGTTATTGTCAGGGCAGAGGCTGCCACCATTTTCTCACTGTTATTTGATCAGAAAGAAGTACTACTCTCTAGACAGATTATAATACATGCTTCGCTTTTCTTCATACTTTGAAAGGAAGCTAAGGATCCTGATATTTCTGGTTTCAGTATAGTTCCTTCTTCAAAGCCTATTACACTGTGGATTTTTAATGCTTTCATACTTTTTATGCCTATCCCTGAACTGGCACAATGCTAAATCAGCTTGGTGCATAATTAATCAGTATCAATTATATTCCTACTAGATACAAGATTCCCATCAACACCAGATTGCTGAATACACTTCCATTTCCATCTTACTTTCTATTGCCTTTCCTAGTGTTTGCAAATTTGGAGACATCTATATTTACAACTCCTTGTGATTTATTTATAAGAGCAAAACAAGAATCTAGACTTAACAATGAAGACATCTCAGAGGTCTGCCTATGTATAAACTTGTAGCATCTAAAGTCAAGACTCTGCTATTGTGTCTTCCATTGTGATATTTCATGGAAAACTATCAGCCTCCTCATCTGTTCAGAGATCTGCTCCTCTTCTCAAGCTAGACACTTGACAAGATGCTTCATCCTTTTTCTTATCAGATAGGAAGAACCCTTCTCCCTGTATTATAACTCCCTCTTTCTGCATCCTCCTCCAAATCAATTTAGGAACATGAATCAAAGGAAAAGACACTTTAGAACATGTTTTTATGACAGTAAATGTACATTTGGCAGGACATAACAATACCTGGATCCCTTGGCTTCATGTCATCAGAAGCCATCTAATCATATCTGTGTGATGATACATAGAAACTGGCAGAAAACTTATGCTTTTCGGTCTAAAAAATCATCCATTACACAACATTTTCTCAACCGTGGCCTTTGAGCTAAATCTCTTGGCCACGACTTTAATAAGTGACACCAAGGCATTTTGCTTCCAAGTAAGAATAAGCACCAAATTACTTCTGAATACATTTCAAATACAGTGGAACAAAAGTCTACATGTCTTTTTACCAAACTCATTTCTCTTTTGGTTCCTGTGACAAAGAAGACATGTTAAAGCCCTGCTAATACACAGCATATCAAAGAAGCATGTCATATTTGAAATTCAGAATTGATATATCAGTCAGTTCTCTTTTGCTTCTTTACCTTTGAGGTTCATGACTCATTCACTTACTTGAAGGATATCTGTCAGAATGTCTTTAAACCTTATTTCACAGTCAGATTTTTTCTACAGTCTTGCACAAAACAATAACAAAATTTCTTTTGAGACTATTTTGTACACGTTCTGGTATTTTTCCTCAAACTTTTTTAAACCCTTAGAAAAATAGGCATTGGATTGTATTAAGGTCATACATAATTGAGGAGCATCAAAACTTATGCACAAGAAAACTGCACCAAAAGCAGCAATCATTTGGTGTTAAGTGAATAATTTCATTAAAATTTACTTGTTGGTTACTGGTCTTTTTATTTAAAAGGAGAAAATGCATCTCCTGTTATGCTAGACAGAAAGGAAACAAAAGGAAATGTCCTCAAGTTGCAGAGGAGGTTTATCTTAGATATTAGAAAAATATTTTTCATGGTAAGGGTTGCAAAGCATTGGAATAGACCTTCCCAGGAAAGTGGTGAAGGCACCATTCCTGGAAGTGTTCCAAAAATGTGTGAATGTGGTGCTTGAGGACATGGTTTAATGGTGAACATGGTGGTGGTGCTAGGTGGACAGTTGGACTTGATGATCTTAGAGGTCTTTTCCAACTTTAATGATTCTATTCTTCTTTGGAAGGATAAGTAGATAAGCAGCTAGGACAGAAGGATGGTTTACTCCTTTCTGTTGTTTTCCCAGCTGTTACTGATATTGCCTCTGTGCCTCTCTTAAAGCTTCTTGCATTGCTTGCTATCAGAGCCAGGACAGATGATTAAGCAGGAGGTTACCCTAGTACATTAGAGCTCTCCATGTGTTTCATACTGAATTTACATTCAGATGATAACAGCAGTCACTTTTTTTTAAAGTAGGCCACCTGTCCCTCATGCAATTGTGTCAGCTGCTTAGGTTTAAAAATAACTTTTGCTAAAAAAAGTCCTCATACTAATAGAATCCCCAAATGTAAGATACTGATACAAAAATTATATTGCTCCTAAGTTTCAGTGGGGAGGGGTAAATCTTAGCAGTTTTGTATTGCTCATTCATGTTCCAGGCTTACTTCCTTTTTCCCTCTATTTTTTCTCCTTTTCCAGCTGAATCAGATAAAATTCTCCATCACAGAAAAAACACACACAGAGAGACAAATAGAGATCATCTATTGATCTGTTCAGCTGCTGTTCAGTTTATATTAAAATTTATGGATTTCTGTTTTGCATTACTGGGGAAAAGCCCTATAAACTTTTTGTTGAAGAGGATGTTGTCTAGTAGTCAGAGGTTTAGCCCAACTATTCTGTTTAAGAATATGGGCCTGCTGCAAAAAAGAAAAACCAAAAACCCAAGGGTTAGAAATTAAAAGAAAGTTACATGGGAAAGATGGGATCAGAGGAGTTTGAGAGGAAAGCTGTTCAGGAGCATGAAGAGAAAGAAAATATAGTAGATTAGGCTGAGTAGCAAAGAAAATGGGCTAATTCACCTGTCAGTTGACTTTGTGACAGTCGTTACAGCGCAGCAGTCTTGTCTTATTTTTCATGCATTTAATATCATATCCAGAAATCCTTATGATGTTACAGAAAAGCTTTAATAAGCTGTCTTGGTTTGGAAAGTCAGATATCTGTCAGGGAAAACTAGAGTTACCCTTGGAATGGAGAATGTAAAACCTCCTCCCTCCAAATTATTACAATTTTGCAATTAGGAGCTTTCAGGCAAAAATATGGGAATAGGAGTAACAGTTCTTTACTAGGAATATTAAAAATGAAAATGCAGTAATACAAAAAAACAAGGAAGCAAGCAAACAAAAGTCCTAGAAAACCCTGACGGAGTCAGGAGTACAACCTGACACCCTGTCGGCCAGGGTGTTGGAAGCAGTCCAAATAAGTCCTCCTGGAGTGAAAGATGTGGTTCTGTTGGAGTAGAGATCATCCTGAAGCGGCTGTGAGATGAGTCTGGTCTTCCTCTGAGAATCCAGTGGAAAGGAGGATCCTCTGCTGTTCTGAGTTTCAGGTTTTATCCAGGTAGGAATGCTTGGCTCCTCCCACTGGGTGGAGCATCTCACAATGGAATGATTTAATTTTATCAGTCATGTGGTGAGCCTTAATGGCTCATTAACAGCAGATATCCCCCTGGAGGGAGGATGGGTCCTGGAAGAGCTAAGGAACATTGCTCCCCCTGCTTTTAACAGCTGGCCCATTAACAGAAGGCACCCACCCCCTCCACCCCAGAGTTATGAGGAATGAGTTATACAAGAGATAAAGAAAAACACTTCCTCAACTGGTTTCAACAGATGGCAAATAGAATACACATTTTTAGTTAGATATTACAAACCAAGACATAAGCCTTTTTAGCTGCCTAGCATCATTCTTCAGATCTAGTTTCCAAAAGTGTTACCTCTTTTCCAGAGGAGACTATTTCCCATACTGCTGCTTGATGCAGCTCCACAGAATCGTAGAATGGTTTGGCTTGGAAGGGGATCTTGAAGATCCCTGTGAGCAGGGACACTTCCAATTACACCAGGTTGCTCAGAGCCCCATCCAGCCTGGCCTTAAACATCTCCAGGGATGGGGCATCCACAGCTTCCCTGGGCAACCTGTTCCAGTGCTTCACCACCCTCACAGTAAAGATTTTTTTAGATTTTTTTTCCTAATAACTAAACTAAACACACTGTTTCAATTTAAACCCATTCACCCTTGTCCTTTCACCACATGCATTTGTAAATAATCTTGCCTCATCTTTTCTGTAAGTTTCCTTCAGGTACTGGAAGGCAACAATTAGGTCACCCCGAAGCCTTCTCTTTTCCAGGCTGAAGAATCCCAGTTCTCTCAGCCTTTCCTCACTGGAGATGTGCTCCATTTCTCTGATGACTTGGTGGCCTTCTCTGGACTCACTCTAACAGGTCCATGTCCTTCCTGTGCTGGGAACTCTAGAGCTGATATGGCACTGCAAGTGGGGTCTCACCAGAGCAGAGCAGAGGGGCACAATCCCCCCCCTCTCCCCCCTCACCCTGCTGCCCATGCTGCTCTGGATGCAGCCCAGGGCACGTTTGGCTTTCTGGGCTGCGAGTGCAAGTGGCTGGGTCATGTCCATCCTCTCATCCACCAGCACCCCCATGTCCTTCTCAGTACTCAAGGACTGCTCTCGATCTGTTCATCCCCCAGCCTGTGTTGGTACCAGGGGTTGCCCCAACCCAGGTGCAGCACCTTGTTCTTGGCCCTGTAAAAACTCATGAGATTCCCACAGGCCCACTTCTGGAGCCTGTCTAGGTCCCTCTGGTTGGTATCCTGTCCTTCAGGTGTGTCAGCAGCACTACTCAACTTGGTGTAATCTGCATCTAGTTTCCTGGAACCACCTTGCACGCATATAGAGATGATAAATTAGAATTTATTTTCATTGTTCCCTGATCTCCCATTTACCCCCTACAGCCTCTGTCAAGTAATTACCTGCACTCTTCCTATTTCTGCCAAAGCCTTCCTTCATACAAGAAAAGCATTTATTGAAATGCCACCATTGTGTATAGAAAGCTCTCTGAAGCTGGAGACAGTGATTTTGGATGCACATATTTTTAGATAGAAAATCAAATTTTGGCTTCAGTTTTTTAGAAAACTAGTTTAAAAAAACCTGAACCAAGATCTCTTATTTCACAGCTTCTAAAGTGTATCTGATTTCATATAGTTTGAATACTTAAAGAATTACCAAAATCAAACAAGAAAACAGACACCTCCCCCCCCCACCCCTCTTCCCTCGCTCTTTCCCATTCCTAATTATATTAGGAAAAAAATTCTTTCCTGTGTGGGTGGTAAAGCACTGGAACAGGTTGCCCAGGGAAGTTGTGGATGCCTCATCCCTAGATGGGGCTTTGAGCAACCTTGTCTAGTGGAAGGTGTCTCTGCCCACAGCAGGGGTGTTGGACCTTGATCTTCAAGGTCCCTTTCTAACCCAAAACCATTCTATGACTTTATGATTCTATGATCCCACAATATATTCAAAGGAAAAAGATAGGATAACTTTGAGGTACATCTTTTTCTGCTTATGAAAGTGGAATAGTGAGGGAAAAGTAAAAAGTTTGTTTTAACTTACTGCTTTGTTAATAAAAAAACCCTGTAGTCTAAATCCGTTTTTTTTTTTTCCTCATGAGCTTTAGCAGGAAGTATAATTCCACAAAGCTTCTTTTTTTTATCCCCCCTTAAACTATGCATGGACCTTCTCAATAACACATAAGCCCTTGAAAAAATAGTTTAAAATACTTAATATCTCTGCTTAGCTGTTGGTTATGAAAACAGCTAATACAGCAATTTTTGAGGAATGTAAACTGTGTAAAGCACCAAGGTTAGGCAAACGGCAGACAATAATCATGGATTTGTAAGTCTCGGGGAGTCGAAAGAGAGTGGCTAGAGGAAGCATCTGCTGTCTCCAGGGATGCCTCCAAGCTGGACGCTGCTGGGAGCGGAGTTGGAGGCGGCGGCGGCCGCTCCCTCCCGAGCCCAGCCGAGCACCTGCGGGGCGGGCGGGGCGGGCGGGGCGGGCGGGCTCCCACTGCCTGGCGCCGCTTCCCGCCTCCTTTAAAAGCTCAGGAAGGGCGTGTGGTGGTTGTGCCTCGGCAGTCGGGCAGCAGGGCCGGGCCCGGCGGGCGCGCAGCCAGCACAGGAGGCCGCAGGTAACCCTGAGCAGCCGGGGGGGAGCGCTTTCCCCGTCTTTTCTCAGTGGGGACTGGGCCGGGCTCCACTGAGTTGAGTGAGCGTCCCTGGGGTTTCTTTGCTCGCGGGTTCTTCGTGCAAGGTGGTAGCGCTAAAGCGACGTTTGTGTGCTTAGTATGGCAGTGCTTGGCTTGGCAGCTGTGCTTTATAGTAAGTAGTAGTCTTCTTTGTTGTGTAGGGTTTTTTTAAAATTATTTTTGGGGGTTAACCTTTTAAGTTAAGCTATCTAAGCAGCTGAACTTGTGCTTGAAATAGTTGTGGTGATTTATGAACATGTTTCTTAGGACCCCAGCCTCTCCAGTAGTAGTGTTAGGAACGAATTAAAAGAAAAAAAACTGCTCGTGGTCCTGGAGGGGGGGGGGCTGGGCTATCCCTGTTTGAGCCCCATAGCGAGACAGCCGAGACAGTCACACCATCCCCCAGAGGAAAACATAGAGCACGCATTAGCATATAAAAAGAGCTCTGAGAATGCCACCGCCCTCCTCCCAATTTCTGCTGTCATCCAGCCTTTGAGAAAAATGGGGGTTTTTCCGTCTTGCAGAGAACCCCCATAACTGGGGGAGGCTGCTGTCCCTCAAAAGCAACTGACCCCCTCCTGGCTAGAGGTAACCCCCCACACCCCAGCCAGTTTGAGTAGGGAGGGAAGCTGCCCTGAAGAAAAGTTGCCTGGCAACACTTTCCTACCTAATTAAAATGTGAAAAGAACCTGCCCATGCCTAGATAGCCCTATCATTGTTCTTTGTAACTACCTCATTCGGCAAGAATACCTCTGCTGCGACCAGGACAAATGCATATGCATTTGTATATGCAAATAAAACCGCCCCGGTGGATCCTGGAAGGGTTTTTTAGGGAAACTGCACCCCAAGACAAGAAGCTAGATGCATCAGAGGAGAATTAGATAGTGCCCTGGACGAGCATGAAGTGGATGCACCCCCTGACCTGGTTTGAAGATTCACCATGACCTATGAGGAGTCTGGAATGGGAGCTAGCCAGCTCAAGTGACTGAGACAAACAATGGGAAACTCTTGAAGTTTTTCCCTGAGGGCAAGGAGCTGACTCTGCACACTTGTGGTAGACTGTCACCGCTCCGCCCTTTGATAGTTGACCAGAGAGAGGTCCTGGCTGTTCCTGTGGAGACAAGGACTTGGCACCTACCGCGGGCACCTGAGTGAAGACCTGCAGCAGCACCAGCTCCTTCGGATTACCACAGCAGCATAAAGAACTCCAGTCGGACTCTGCAATCCTGCTGATGACTTTAATAAAGAGCTGATCACTTTAATAAAAAGCTGAATATTAATAAAGGCATATGCCCTGTTCTTTTCAGTAGGGCAGGAGTGTGTACTTTGGAACTAGTGTTTATGAAGGAGTGGTGGGAAAAGTTGTCTTATGATTTCTATTGGGGCTGATCTTTTCATCTACTTGTACAGTTGCCAAAAAATAGTGACATTAATGGTGAACTTATAAGGTAAGCTTTCTCCTTGTTCTAAAGCCCTTGATGATAGAAAAGAACTAGTGAATGGATCAAAAATAATCTGGAGACCTAGAATTCATGTCATTGCTGAAATGCATCTAATTCAAAAGCTGTGAAACTTATTTTTGTTAGAGGGTGTTTAAGGATTTAGCAAGTGTATACTGATGAAGAATCTCTTCATGGTATAATCTATTTACGTTGGGCTTTAGCGTGTGTCATGGGTTGGCACTGGCTAGATGTTAATGCACTCATGAATATATGTTTTTTCTCTAACAACTCCTGTGGGATGGGATCAGGAACAGAGCAGAGCAGGCTTAAATCTTGAAAACAAAAAAACCACTAAAACTTTATTACATTACATAAGAACAGAGACAAAAAAAAACCTCTTACACACACACAGACAGAAATAAAAACTTCTCAGAACATTTCTTCTCCCAGTTTCCCCCCCCCCCCACATTACTCTTCACAGACTAAACTTTTGGGTTTTAGATCAAACAATCACTACTCAAAAACAAACTAATCTTCAATTCAGCAAGGGAGAGAGGAGTCTCTCTCGCACTACAGACTGTTCTTTAGAAAACACGGGTCCACCCCTTATGTGTTTCTATGTTACCCCTGGCACCGCCCGGAGAAGTCTGCCAGGGTGACACTCTCTTTTTCTTATGTCTAGCGCTCTCACCGCTGTCTATAGGCTAAAAACTGCATACAGGGCTCTTTTAAGGATACTTGCATGCTGAGCTCTCTCTCTTTTTACCCAGGGGCTGGGGTTCTGAGAGCAGGTCTCCCCTGAGGGCAGAGGGCGCCACCTTACCCCCCCCTTCTCTTCTCTGCTCGCTCTACTCTTCAAGTGCCAGTCACTGTAGCAAAAGCAAGGGCAGCTGTATCTACCCAAAAATGCAGTTTATGTTTAAAAGAGACTTAAGTTCAGTCCATGGCTGACATTATGCAAGAAAAGTCTAGCTCAAAAAGCTACTCTTCTTATTTTTTGCCCATCGGGTTCCTTTCAATCGTGCTTTATCATCTCGGTCCCAGGCCGCTTCTCTCTCGCTCCTCTAAACCACCAGTCCTGAGAATCAATGTCTAAGAAAAGTTTCTTTCTGCCAAGCAAGAGTTAACAGTTTCTGGCTCCCGGCAGGGTGCAGACTCAAGCACTCTCAGGCTCAGCAACTCCCACGTGGCTGGGCACCTTCTCCCGGAGTTTGGGGGGGGAGGGGGGTGAGCACACACAGAAGGCACTTCTACAGTTTTCCACCCCTCCATCCTAGACGGGGCAGCTCAGTTCCAGTCCTGTCCACTCTCTTCTCCTCCCCGGGGCTCTGGCTTACCTGAGCTTGACTACGTGTTTCCCCTCCCCCACCCAGCCTCGTGGCTGGGCAGGGCAAGGAGGCCTGAGACGTCTCTCTGCTGAAACCGGAATCTAAAAAGAGGCTGAACCCCCTTGGAGTCTTGCTTTTAACTCTTTGTGTCCTCAGAGGCGTGTCTAAACCTCTGAGTGACCAATCCAGGTGCTAGCAGAAAAGCTAATCACTTATTGGCCTGCTTACCTCCCCCTGGAAAAATTCACCTCCCCCCGCAACTACGACAGCGTGTTTTACTCTTTCATAATTAGGTGGGAATAATAAATCATTTGGAACTTGCTCCATCTGTTTTAAGGTAGAAGTATCAACTAGCACTTTCACAGATATAATAGGGCTGCCATGAGAACCAGGGTACCTAATATAATGTTAGTCTTGAATAGAAGTAGTTCCCAGGATTACCCTGATTTATATGCTACTTGAAGAAAAGGCAAGGAAGCATTATAAGTGACTATAATTATGGGAGTGTATGGCATACTTCAATATAAAATATGTATGTTTTCATCTGCCCTTAACACAGCTGCAATAAAGACTACAGATATACGTGAGCTCCTTAGAACGTGTACTTACACAGTTAATTAGTTCTGAAAGTACTTAGGCTGAGCACAGGTACATAGTTTCTGCCTATCAAGTTTCTGCACAGAATTCTGCTATGGCTTGGCTACACAAAAAAAAAAAAGCTTCCTGTTTTGTTTTTTGGGTGTTTGTTTTTTTTTTTTTTTGTAGTAGTACTGTTTATTCTGTCTACAAACTGTAAAGTCAACTTGAGCTAGAAATTTCTGTATGGTTCTTGGTTCCCCCCACCACAAACCCAGTCTTGTAGCTTCAGTTCTCCCATGGTAGAACTAAGCAGGATTCTGGCAGTAGCTGCTTCTGAAAACTGCCTGTCTCTTTGGAAATTGTCAGAATTTTAATGCACAAGCTGGCTGTGTTTGTTTATAGAATTACTGTTTCCAATAATATCCCTGCTGATCTCATGAAAGGGGAAAAAAGCAAACAGTAATGAAAAAGATGCTGGGTTTGTTCCAAGTGAAAGGAACAGTAATTTCTTTTCCCCCTCAAAACTGTTTCTGTTCTCTCTTCCTCATCTACCTCCCTGGGAGCTGAAGGGGAATGCGACTTGTCTGTGAGTCTCCCCATGGAATTCTATCTGTGTGTGCAAGGTTTCTTTTTCCTCAAAATAAGTTATCATTTTGTAAGTCTTGTTCTCTCTCACAAAATTCCATCTGAAAACAATCTTCTGAAGTTAATGTAAAGTAAAGATCAAGAGATGTGCTGATATTTCCTCTGGCAAGTTTTGTGACGGCAAATTTGCTGCTTGCTTTCGAAGGTTTGTTGTTATGCAGGACTTGCAAATAGTTCTTAGCAGATTAAAGACCCTCTCCTGCAAGCTGCTCCTCACAGATCCACCTCTGAGCTCTACACTTCAACCTCTCTCATCTGCATGGATGAGCTTGTGAGGTTGGGTGTGAAGTATAGCCTTGAACAGTGAGAAAATGTACTGCTATTTTTTACTCAAATGCAGTGCTTCAGAGAATATTATTTAAGAGTAATGCCAGTGTTTCAGCTTACTGATCTATCTAATAATTTGGAAAAATTGCAGTAAAGTTTCCAGTCTTGGCTTTTAACCTTTCTTCAGTGGCTCTTTTCTTATTAAGGCAAAGTAGGGAAGGCCTCTGTTTAGCCTTTGCTGTACCTATATGTATATTTGCCTGTAGATACTTTTTTTTTTCACTTGCATTGCTATTTCTACTCGATCTGCTACTCTGTCAGTTATTATCCTCTCTTTATAACAGCTTGAAATAAGACACGATTCTGCAAAGGCATGTGTGTGATTCTGTATGTGATAAGGCATATATAGATATCTTTGTAATCAGTTAAAAACAAATGCCCTGCCCATGGTACCTTTTTTTTTCTTCAGATTTTATTTTAAAGGAGGCATTACCCACTTAGGCGAATTGGAGCGGGATCACAGTGACAGTAGAGAGCTGTGAGGTTCCAGCAGATGTCTTTGGTTCAGCACTACAGGTGTGTATGTGCATTCACCTAGCAACAGGAACAGCAGTAGCCTTGCTAAACTGTTTAAGGGACTGTTTGCATTAAGCCTGCAGGAGATAAAACTTGGAAATCCTAGCATTCTGTCTGTAGCAGTGCCCTGGCTGTCACTGTTGGACCAGGGTAGTTTCCCTGTCCCACAGAAATCTGAGTGTGGAAAATTTTTCCACTCTGTGCTGGAATAAAGCAGATTGTCTCTTCCCTTCCCCCAAGCTTTTGTGAAAAAAAAACAAAGTGTGAGCAACCCAAGCAGAATAGCCAATAGCTGGGCGAAGGGGGCTTTCCAGGGGTGTGACGAACAGAGGGTCAGGTGTCTTCCTTGAACCCAGGGTTGTGTACTGGGCCGCGGCTCTCATGTGCCGCCGTGGAGAGCCGTGGGGCCGGGCGAGGAGAGGAGCAGGCGGGCACGGCAGAGGGGCTTAGGGGTGACGTGCTCGCTCGGGGCTGCCGCGGCCCCGGCAGAGGCGCGCGGGCGGGCGGGCGGGCGGGCGAGGCCGGCACCTTGCGCGGCGGGCGGGGGCTGCGAGAGGTCCGGCCGGCCCGGCCCGGCCCGGCCTGTCCCGGACAGCGGCGGCGGTGGCAGCGTCGGGGTGAGTCACTGCTTGGAAATGGAGTGGGCGGGCGTGCGCGTAGCAGAATGAATGATGTCAGGGACCACCGCAGCGAGCACGAGGCTCGCGGCAAACGCGGCGGTGGCCGCAGCCCCCAACGAGCGCTGCCCCCAGCGCCCCCCGGCCCGGAGCCGTCCTCCAGCGGGAGAGCCCTTCTAGCTGCGGCACTGCTGAGGTAGGAAACCTCTGCGAGAAGTGTCGCCTCCGCCGACGCCCTTAAAGCCGGTCCTTTTCGCCAGGAAGGAGAAGAGGCTGTGGCTGAGAGAGGAGCAAATTGCAGGGGAAGGTAGAGATTGTGGCAAACTTTCTAGCTGCTTCTGCGTACTGCTACCTCACTGGTGGGAGTGTCTGCCCATAAGGAACTGCAGAGCCCGAACCTAAGAGCCCTGAGGCTCCAAAAAAGACTTCCAACCGCCTTTGGAGGAGGAACTGCCAGCAGTGCAAGCTTTTGCACATACGGCTGAGTAGGTAAGCTGGGAACGGCACAGGTGGATTCAAAGTGTGGCATACCACAGGTACCCACTTGGATAACTTCTTTCACAGAAGACCTACACATGTCAATCGGATAGAGGCTGGGAAGAGCAATCCTTCTCTTGTGGTCTCTTCCATTTCTAGAGTTTGAGGCCCCTCTAGCTAGGGAGGGCACCTGCTGTTTTGATTTCTCTTGCCAATATGTAATTTACGGGAAATACCTAGTTTGTGAGTAAAATTCTATGGTTTTGGTATGGGCAATGTGTACATACCCCTTAGAGGAGTACCACATACCTAGCTGCTCAGGAGGGGACTTCAAAATGTGGGATTTCAGCTCAGGAAGATAAAGTATTATTATAAAGCTCCTAAGGGTGTTGTGAAGGTGTTTTGTTGTATGTGGTTTTTTTTCCTTGTTGCATGTTTGCTCTGTTGAAGCCACTCTTAAACTTCCTGAAGTGCTGCTGAACTAAACTTCTTGACATAGTGGCAGGTCATATTTCTTTTAATGTTGTGTGGTTTCTGGTGTAAATTTAGCTTAAAATTCTTGGGAAAATGGTTAATTCATAACCTTCTGGCAAGGTACTAAAACTAGGATACAATGTAGAATAGCTGTTGTTCAGTTTAGTCAATTTCTAAACGTTTTAATTTTTTTTCATTTGAACACCTTAGAAAATCAAACATCTGTCCTCAAACCACTTGACAGCTATTAATTTATGCACAGTTAATTATACAAGTGAATGGTTCCATAGAAGTATTAGCATAAACTGAGCAGGTGCATGGTACTTCATCTGAAACAGCAGGCCTTACAGGAGTTCTGGCAGGCTTCAGTTTAAACCACACTTAAGTGGTTTGTCCAAATACAATTTGCTTTTTTTTTCGTTATATATAATGTAGTTGCTTAGGTGTATTATTATTTGACAAGGCAGGTTTTTTGAGGCTCTATAGCCTTACTTTCTCGCTGTGAAACTGTGAAATACAAAGTTATGTTTTGTGTCAGGGAAATGAAGAAAATCTGTGTAATTGTAGTTGTGGAACACGGCCATGGGACAGTTATAAAGAGTTCTAATAAACAGCTGAGGAAAGCATGGAAGGAAGTTTTTGAATAAATCTTTTGCTTGCAATTACCTATTATAAATCTCAAGCTATTCTGTAATAAGTGTCTTTTAATTATAACTTTAGAAGCTTGCTTTGTATTAAAGAATTTTTAACTGTAGTTTTAGATTGTAAAAAGGCTTTTAGACAAAAGAAGGAAGTAAGAAGGGGCCCAGGCCTTGCACAGAAGGTGGGAAAACATCCTGGACACGGAAACAAGATTTCAGCTCACTGATTTATGGCTCTTGAAGAGGGAAACTGGACATCACTATCGAAGATTGATGGACCTGGAAAATAAAAACTGGACTCCCACATCTGGATGCTGGACCCCACCATCTGTAAAACATATCCTGGAAGTACATCCTGGAATATTGAAATATCTAAATAGATCACAATAGCCTATAGAATTGTACAGGACAAACTATGAATTTATGACTGTTAAGTATTGAATTGTGACGTTAAAACTAGAAATGGAAACTGCTGAGAAAGCTTATGAATATGTATGAATATAGCAAATAAAATACCAGCAAGTCCAGCAATTGGGGTGCAGTCGGAAGGGAAAACCCCTACCACTGTACCTAGCGCGCTGTCTTTGCTCACACTTTACCATGCTAATTAATTAATTATTAAATTGAATTGCTGCTTGATATATTGGCCGTGTCAAGCGTCTCATTTCTAACAAAACCAGTAACTTTTATTCCTTATTTTGCCCTAACTTGAATAATCTAGGGCTTAATTTACTAGAAAGATCAATGTGCTTGCTTTCATATTTTTTTCCTTATAGGTTGTTAGTTCAAAGTCAGACACAGATTATCACATTCTATTGAAAAACATATACTTGTTTCTGTCCTTCAGAAAAATATTCCAGTGTACCCTGTGTAGTATGTCAGTTTTAAAGGGTATTGGACAAATCAAGTTGTGATTGGGAGAAACTTTAGGTCAAAATCTAAGGGGCCAACAATAGTAAGCTGATAAAGGCCCCTAATGAGGTAGATTTCTGTGCTGTCCTTGAAGTGAACTTATACGATGGAGAAATGACAACTTGAAGAGAGCAAAGGCAGATTATTTTAAGTCATGGGTTGGTAATCTCAATATAGAATGCCTCTACCCCTAAATTGTAAGTATTGAGCCATGGATGGCATGTTGATAAGCATCTACTTTTCTGCATAGTAAGTGTGTTGTAGTTGTAATATTGTGATGCAAAAATTAATTTGGAACTTAATGTTTCAAGTAGACATCAGCAGTGTTATATCAGGGATATAGTATAGTGAAAAAATTGAAGATTGCCTTATCAATGCAAAAAACTCAGCCCACACACGTACCTCCCTGTCTCTGGAAGGGCTGAATAATAGACTTAATCTTAGGCATTTTTATTTCTAAATACTGGAGTTCTTTATTTACAATGTGTCACTATAGCATATTTAAGTTATGAAGACTGAAATGTAGTATTGATTTTTAAGGATTGACAAAGCATGTATTGAAACAAGTGATGGATTCAAAAAATGAGTAGCATTTTTAAGGAGCAAAAAATGTAGAAGGTTTTTGAAGAAATGGCTCATTACACTTAAGTCTCCTGGAACAGAAGTGGACTTTGAAGATACAGATATTTGTAATAAAACTGCATGCATCTTCTGTTTGGATTTTTTTTTCTCTAATTTTGATGGGCTGTTGGCCTACAATGTTATTTGATACTGTTTGTGGTGAGTGGACAATACAGATGCTGTGATATATTATTTAGTATGGCTATGGTATTGCACTAGTCCAGACAGATGCTACGAAGATTAATGTAACACTAGGTCCACTGTCTTCAGAGATCTCTCCCTGCTGGGACAATTGTTTGTACCATGGACACCACTCTCCCCAAAGATGCTGCACACAGTAAGACTGTCAGACATCCAGGCACCACTGTCCCAGCAGATGTTGAAGACCTTAAGAGCTGCTAATGGGAAATTTTTATGTAACACAGATAGCTCTGTCTTATCTTTCAAACAGAAAGTCTATTTTGAACATTGCTTAACTATCCTGAAACCCAGCTGTTCTAGTGAGGCTCCAGAACATTAATAACCACAAGCGTCTCCTGTATGAGGATGCTTGCTTAAGTTGACACTAGCAGTTATCACTGTTTCTCTTCCCCAGAACAGATCTTGTGGGGATATGGGTGATACAGAGAATGAAGTACTTCTTACCAATATAATTGGTTTTGAAAGTCTGTGGCTTTTGATAGGAATTTTAATGGAAACAAAATATATAGTAAAAGTGAATCAGCTTTAGGGAAACATGGTACTTACCCTCTAGCTAACATATATGCAGTATCTGTAAAATAAGGGGACTGCTGTGCCTTGAGGTCATGCTTGTGGTTTCTGAGTAAAACTTGCTGCTTTACTGTGTGTCAGGTGGGTCCTGCTTGCAATCTGATGGCATTTAAAAATGTTGGAGTCTAGTCTGTTATACAGATGAAGAAAGAGTTTGTCAGAGTATCTGAGGCTGTTGAGGTGATTACTGCAAATAGAATGGTTCTTAATGAAACAGTGTTTGGGTCTAGATCCTCAGAGAAAATGATGAGCATCATCAATCAGGAGAACTTCACCGCATTCATTCTGACAAGAGAATTTTTTGGCAAAAAAGCACGTGTTCAACGTTTAATTACTTTTTTTTTCAGAAAAATAGTGTCTCCAGTATGTAACTCTAGAATGGGAGAATGTCCTGTTCATTTGAAGGTACCTAAACAAAAAATAGGTGTCACTTATTCTCCCCAGTTGATAGAGGTTAACTTTCAACTGCTGTGTATAAATTTCAAGGACATCTCACTTATTCTTGATAAAGTTTGTATACAAAAATGAAGTTGCTGATATTAGTAGACCTGTGAGGGTTCCAAAGTCTGAGCTTTGCAGTCACACATCGGAATGTCTTCCATTTCCTGGCTTTTCTCCTGGCCTTGGGAGTTCATCTCTTTCTGCTCTATTCTGTAGTCTTCTGTTTCTTTTTCTTTATATGCAGAGATTTCCCCAGGCTGAATCTTACTAGGATCCTGTGCCATGCAGTAAGCTTCGCACTAAACTTTGCAGTGTTGTGTCTGTGGTTACTGATGCAAATTAGGATTAGGGTTGTACACCTGTTCGTCCTTGGGGAAATGCTGAGCCTTTTGAGCACAGCACTGAATGTTTTCAAATTTTCAAATCAGCTTAATTTGGTTGATTTAAGTTGAACTGGTGCAGACCACTTAGGAATATGTTTGCTTAAGAATGGCTAAATTTAAAATAAATTCCCTTTGGATTATTTTTGATTTAGCAGTAATCTGAAATCTTAAATGGAACATATAGAGTTGTACTCAGTTTTCAGATAAGATGTAAGCATATCATGGCTGAAACTGGGAAAAAAAGTTTGAAGTACAAATAATGATTAACTATCTTCAATTACAGTAAGGTTACTTTGATGGTGGAAGAGATGGGTATCACAAAAGAAATCAATAGAAGTGAGAAAAAAACCACAGGAAGCTGTTTATATTTAGGGTATTTTTTCTAATCCCCCATCTGAGAATTTACAAACTGCCTGCAGCAGTTTATGATCACTGGTTTTCAAGGGTGTCCAGGCAATTGGTCATGTTCTTAGTGAAATGTTTGAGGTAGATTTACCTCTTAGTTGTCATAAACCAGTATGGCCCATGTAAAGTTCTGTAACCTCCTTGCGTTTGGGAAAGAAGTTTTTCTTGCCTAGACTCCCTATTGAGATCTTAGGCCTGTGTCAGTCTTGCTGCTGTTGTAAGCTTAAATATTCACAGAGTGAAGTTTTAACTACTGATATGGACTAATTCCATATAAATAAAAAAGCCCAGTATTAGTACATTTATTCTGTCTAATTAGTATATTGTCTTTATGCAAATTCTGATAGCAAAGTGTCACTATGAGGTATCAAAACTTACTGGAGTTTGTGTTTGTAGCGTTTAACTTAAGAGAAGGATGGGGTTTTTTGTTTTGCTTGATCATACATCTGTGATCGTTGTTCATGTCTAATACTAGAACTTAAATTTGTTTGGTATTTTTGGTTTGTTGGTTTGGGTTGTGGTTTTTGTTGTGGTTTTTTTCTTTCTGAGTTAACTATAAAATAAATGGGAGTCTTTAATTCTATCAGAGTGCAGAAATCTGTCCAGCCTCAAAGAACAGGTCTCTTGGATCTTGTAAGACATAGCTTAAAGCCCTAAGCAAAAGGTAATGTTTTTCATATAATGAAGTATTATTACAAGTATTTTGGCATATATTACCTCCCCAGAAAACCTTTAATAGAACACTTGTCTGTAAAAGTCCTTTATTAAGAAGTCACCTGCTCTCACTACTTGGTTTTTTTATGTTGAAATATGTTTGCATTTTCTAATTTTTCTCTTTTTAGAGTGTGTATTCTGCTTAGCCTCCTAAGATCTTAAACTGTTGTGTGATGAGTGCTGAATGACTTCTCACAGTTTGTTTCAGCCATGTAAAATGTACATAACAGTGACAAAATGTTTACTTATGCACACACCTGAGTTTCTGCTTATGTTCACTCTAGTGCTGAACAGTTGGTTAGTGGAGCAGAGCTAAATAAGAAGACAAAGTCTCCAGACTTTTTTTCCAGGTTCAGCTTTATTATGCTTATGTCCTATCCAAGAAACTGAATTCACCTCTATATGCTCCATTTAATATTCCAGACTACTGCTAAATTAGAAATAATGAGACAGTCTCTTTATTTAGGTGACATAATTTGCTGAAGAGAAACAGCAGTAGAGAAGGTCATGCCTCATGGTCATTAATTCTGTCTTTCATCTGGAGGGTGTGATATGATCCTGTGGCTTGTTTATAGTTCTAATATGCTTCTACAGAAATTACAGTTTGATTTTTTTTAAATTTCTTTTTTTACTTCCCCACATCAGCCTTGTAAATGGGAAACTGCACTTGCTGTCTATAGATGCTTTATGCCAAATACCACTGCCTATGTCTTGGTTTGAGACTGAACACAGGCTGTATTGGAGCAAAGTGTTCCCATCACTGCAGTTGCTTAAAATAGACATCTTAAAAACTGTAATGATGTGTAACTGTTTTAACAGTGCCAAAGCAATGCATAATGTAGAATTCTGTTTCATCTTCTGACAGTTATTCTGGTTCAAATTTATGTGCTACAATTTCTGTAAAAAAATCAAAAGCATTTAAACTGAAATTCTGAAAGCCTTGTTTTGTTTTGGTGGGATTTTTTGTGTAATACTGAGAGATATTAATTCTTAGGACTCTAATTTGGATTTGTTCATAGGTGCTGTTTTTTTCTGGTGACTTAACTTTTTCAGGAGTGTATAGAAACTATCGATATGTTGTAGCTTAAAAATTTAACTCATGTTACTTATAGTTCCTGTGTATTAGGAGCCTCAGAGAAGTCCTACCAAAGCATATCATACTAATCTGTAAGGATGCAAGGTAATGTATTGTTAGGATGCAATGGATGCAATGTATTGTTCCTTACAATGCCAATCTCTGAACCATGAGCTTGTCTTAATTTGATTTTACTCAGATTTTGTATATTAGTTTGTGTCACTTGACAAGAGTTCATTCTTGTCTTCTGGCATACCATCTTGGTTTTTTAGAGGCCAAAACTTGGCTCTAATTTATAAGTAAAAATTAATACACTTTCTTAAGATGCTGTTACTAAAATGCAGATGCTGTTTTTCACAGAATTGTTTGTAAATTGCTTTGAAAGCATGTGTATACTTTGCACGCAGCTATGGGAAACAATCTTAAAATTTTGGGGAAAAAAAATCAACTCTGCTTGATCTGGAAAATGTGCCAGAACTCTAAAGGTGGTCCTCCAAAATGAAACTCTGTTTATTTCCATTCTGGGAGACAGCACATCAGCTGAAATTGTTTGAATCCTATTATTGACTATTAAAAGTGCTCATGCACTAACATAGAAAAGCAACACTCTAGTGTTTTTGTTTTCCTAGAAATTTTTTAACTTTCATGGTGGACTTCAGTCTTGAGAGGAAGGAAGGGCTGTGGCATCCTGTTTGGCACTGAAACAAGAAGTATTAAAGGCATTGTTCCTTCCAAGGTGCCATAGCGAACTTGGAAGTTAATATTAAGGCAACTTATTGAAGAGCTTAGCATTATGGGTTTAAACTTCTGTCCACTGCAGTGATTGTATCCTGAATTTTCAGATTAATCAGAATTGATCTGTTTAGGGGTAACTATGACTTGGAAACTGAATACTACACATACTACACAGCTGAATGGCAAGTACTTTCCAATGAGAATAGTTTTCTTGTTGGCCTTTGTTTCGTGTTTTGCAGTAACCATGGTCGTTAGTTTCCTCCATGCAGATCTTAAAAAATGGCTCAGCTCTTTCCATATGTGCAAACAGGCATAAGTGTTAAGATAAGTAACATTTCTTCATTCTTCTGTTTGGAACAAACTATGTAAAGTAGGGTGGAATAATGTGTATCTCACTCGTAAAGTCAGTAACTTGTACTGACTCTTATAAGTTATTTGAGGCACAGTACCTCAAATACCTCAGTTATTTGAGGCACATTACCTCAAATAGCAAAGCTCAAGTAGTTCTGCTAAATAATTATACTTCTTGCTCTAAAAGTATTTTTCTTTGATATGAAGTGTTTGGGGGTTTTTTTTAAGCAAAATTTTACAGTTTGCAGGCAGTTTATGCTTTCTTGTATGGATTGCTTCCTAGTCATTGGACAATCTCAACAAGGTAAGGTGCATGGCTTAGTTTTACTATGCAGAATGAATGTTCACATAAAAGTTTCTTGCTTGGGTTTTTTTTTTTTCCTTAATTTGTACTAAGATAAAGTGTAATATGAACTCTTAAACATCATAGAATTTGACTAAACTCTTTCCTGTCTTATATTTGAAGAGCTCAGAACTGAATGACTGAATTAAAAATGGGGTACTATTCCACTTCAAAGGCCTGGAGGGCAGAGAAGAGTGGCAGGAAAGCAGAAACTCTCTGTTCTGTTATGCTGCAGTAAGGGCAAACACTAGAACCATGTTCTTTACCTTACCTATAACTGTTTTTGAGTGTGCAGGCATATGTGCTTTTTTTCTGTTCTCCCTCCCTCTGCATCCTGTGGTAGTAGAATGAGGAACAAAGCTTTTAGCACTGCAAGCCTTTCTAGAACATGTGACAGAGGCAATACAGCTTAGTCAAGATTTGACTGTGATGTGTTTAACAGGCAGATGAAGTTCATTCTTATCAAAGTCTCTATTGCAGTTACAAAGACAGCTACAGGAGGAATATTGTGCATGAGCTTCTGTAATTTGCTTGAAGAACTCTTATCTTGATTAATCTTCCATAACACTACTACGAAGATGCTTCTGATTTTAATGATTTGCATTGCTCAGCACGTTTTAGGCTGATATTACATAGCTTATGATTTGGTCGTGTTGTTGAGAATGTAGCATGAAAAATGTCCTGACACATGCATTTATAGTGATATTCTATAGTATTTCCAATCAGAATCAGAGAAAAAGGCTTTCTCCTTTCATCAAAAGGCTTATAAACTGCAGGATGGTATTTTTAGTGTTGTGTATTTGTCATAGTATGATTTGATGGGAGTAAAAGACAATCTTAGTGGACAGAAAATGTATGGTTATTTAGGATGATGTTTTTGTGTTGTCACTATTATGACTGTTTTATAACACTGTTTCCACACCTCTGATCTCCTCTTTTTGTGTCCTGTAGGTCTAGTACAGTTCAGAGGTCTGAGAGGACCTTTGTGTCTGTTTACCTCTTAGCCAGGTAGCACTCAGTGATTGCCCATGAGATATGTTTGCAGATAACCAAGCTGTATGTCAAATAGATTTTCATGCTGATATGTGTCAAGGAACATGTAGCTTTTTACCTAGCAGTTACAGCTCTAGGAGTCTGTGGGTGTGTGAGCCCCTTGTGTTATGTTTTTCTGTCTCCTGTATATGTTAAAGTGGTTTGCATAGTTAGACTGAATAGTACCTGTTCCAGTAGGATTTTTTATTTGGTGTTTGTTGGAAGTTGTTTGCTTGTGTTTGTTTTTCAATTGCCTGCTGTGAAGTCTGCACATTAGCTCAAATGTTGAGGGTTAGTGGCAATTCAAGTACTTCCTGGAAAGTGTCTCACTATGTGTCTATGAATATGCAGTGTTCTGGTGTCTGAATATGCTTAAGGAATTTTACTGCAAGTTTTTATGCTGGACAGTTCAGGTGATTGCTCTGACTGCCTCCTTGCAGAATAAGAGATCAAAGTTTGTGCTCTTGCCCCATAGAAGCAGAACTGAACAAGTGTCAGTTCTGTCTAAATCTGTTTCATAAATCTTACTGTCAGACATGAGGAAACTTTGGGAAGCCAAGAACTTTCTCTGAACAATTCTTTTTAGATTAGGGTTTGTACACTGTTGGAATTAAGCTATTAAGATTCAATACTTAACTTGTTTGAATGCATTCTGTAAAGCTGTCCCAGGAATATAGGAAAATCTAGGCTTTGGCAGATGCCTTGATTTTAAGGATGTGGTGCTTCTTTTCTGCATAAGACCCACACATCTGAGTATTCAATACTTAAAGCAGCTTACAAATGTGCATTATCTGAAAAGGCAATCAGATTTGTTCAGAGGTTGGACTTATTTTTGGGCTGATTTGTTTACAGTCTTTGCTGGACTGTAACACTGCTGTATATAAAAGCTGTTTCTTTTCTGTTCTTTGTCTTGCATGAGATGGAGTCCATCTGGAAAGTTTCAGGGAGGAATAATATATCTGCTGTAGGGCATAGATTCTTTTCTGAAGGTGTTAAACTAAAATTCTAACTCAATTTCTCTCTTATACTAGAACAGGATTTTGCATTCCTTGTGTTAAAAGACTTTTTTAAAACAGTTTTTTTACTTTTTTTCAAGTGTAAGTATTAGGAAGGAGAGAAAAATAGATCTGCTCTGGGATTTCAGATAAATGTCTTCTGTTCTTTACCAATAAAGCTTACCAATGCGTGGGTAATTTGTGATCCACTATCATTGTTTATACAGATGTACAATATGGATAACTGCACTTCATGTGGTTCAATAAAATTAACACTGACCTGTCATGTAAATTAAACATACATGGCCTAGACTGTTTGCATGAACTTAACTAATTAATTCTTCTGCACTGAGAGGGGAATAGCTTAACATGGGCTGAAATATGCTAGTATCCCAGCCTGACTTCTGCTTCCAGATAAATAAAATACACCTTTCTGGGTGGCAGCTTTTAGTACCAGTCCTGAACCGTCCCCATCTTTGTATGTTGTCTTGATAAAGCTGTGTTAAGAGATTCCATGAGCTGGGATGGGTATGGAATGTTTCAGACCATCTTGGTCTGCCTCAGCTGTCATTAACATCTGAGCACACCTCATGTATTATGGTTGTAGCCTAATGTAAGGTGAATTTTTCTGATTTCTTCCTAATTGGATTGCATGACTCTAGAAGGCTCTCCTCTGCAGGCCTGTAATTGCTCCTGTGGGGTGGTTCTTGTTATACAATGTCTGTCATGCAAGATGTGGCATTCATGTGTTTAATATTGTCCTTGTCATGTATTTTGTGCTTCAGTTGTGCACCTTTGAAATAGTGAAGTTACCCACCTTTTCTAGTGCTCAAGTGCAACTGACGTGGGGACCTTCTAGGATAAATCCCTGTGAGACTTCCCTTGATTCCCTTTGCTGTATCTCTAGAATAGATTTGAATTTAGGGTATTCTTGGTGCCACTGATACTTGGATGTGCCATCCTACTCTTGGCATGTATACTCACGCAAAGGAGAGTAGTTGAGAGCAAAGACACCGGCAGTGGCTCTAGCTGTAAAATGGCCATGCAGGAGCAGTTCCTGCAACAGATGATTTTAGTGGAGGCTGTGTTGTGTAAGCCCTTATCCTGGCCTGCATTTAGCTAGGCAAGGACCTTAAAAAGTGGCCTGGCTTGCTGTAGTGCTATGTTAATGAAAGCTCTTGAAATCCAAGGCACTATTGTCTCGATTTCATGCTCTGCTCTAGACAACAATTTTCTCAGATTATGCTTATTTGTCCTAAATTTAGAAGGTTACTTATAAAACCAGAATGTGATCTGTCCTTGCTGATAGATGCAGATCTCTTGACATATTTGGTATTTTTGAGGAAAACTTAGGCAGGAACACAGCAGAAATAGCAGTATGTAATATGATAGTGCCCTCCTTCATAGAAAAAGACAGTTGGTAGACCAGAATAATTGTTTTTACTGTGCTGTAATTTTGCCTTAATTCTCTTCTTTTAAGACTGATTTGCACTATTTCCATTTGAACACTTAGTTCTGTCCTTAGACTTTTGTAATTGATCACATGGAATTAGTTGATTCACCACTTATTTACTGTACACCATGGCTACTTAGCACACATTCACATCACTGGTCTCAGGGAGTCTAAAGATGAGACTGACTTTGTCCTAAACAGTTTTGTCAGCTACAGTTCTGACTGGGGAACAGTTTCTAGAATCTGTTTGGCCTTCCATGTTTCAGCTAGTCTACATGGCACCTCTTTGGCCTCCCTTCCTCTTCCGAAATCAATGTGTATATGGATGTCTGCTGGACATTGGGATAAGTATACCATAAAATGCTTTTGGGATGATTTTTATAAAATACTTTCTATTTTAAAGTAAGCTTAATAGCTCTAGGACCTCCCATGAAAATGTATCCAAGTATTACAATGTATGTTTGTAAATCACTTTTTCCAAATGTCCTTCCTGAAACATCTTTTTTGATCATACATTCTTTACTTCCTCTGCCCCAAAATTTTTCACGGACAGTAAGACAAAGGTCAGAAATGGTCCTGGTTTCCATCTTGTGGGGTTTTTTCTGTGGAAGTAGTCCCTTGGGTCAAAATCTAAAGTCAGAGTAAAGTTACACAAATGGAAAATAAATGATGTTTGTTCAGTGCAGCACGCTGTGCTGCTGGTATAAACATTTAGCAGACAGTTTGATTTGATAGCTTGTATTTCCACTTGACATTCAAGCTTGATTGGTTTGAGTGATCATTTGCTTGTCTGTGCTTCTAAAGATAACAGGTTCAGTGATGACCAGAAGCCTTCCTTGAGTACAACACGTAGCTTAAAGTGTGGAAGTTGCTACTCGAGGCACATGATGATACAGTGTAATATAAATCATTCTGTGTAGGTTGAGTCACCTCAGTACTTTCACACCTGGTTTTACCAACTGGTAGGATAAGATCAATGTAATTTCAGTCATTAATTTCATTTGTACCTTTTTAGTTATTCTGTGTGTGCCTGGGCAGGATGTAGGTGTTACAAAGCAGTTGTGTGATGTTACAATGAAAGACACTAATGATGGCTTTGTAGGAGCAATGCTGAAGATGCTATTCAGCTGTTTTCTTGCAAAAATAGTTTTAACATTATATTTTTAGTAAGTGGGAGTTTGAACATCACCACCTTCCTTATTTAAATCCTTTCTGACTAAGTTGGTTCTTTAAATACTTTTTAAAAGCTTTTAAAAAAGCAATGGAGTTCTCAAACTATTAGGTGAGAAGGGGAAGACAAATAAATGAAAGTACTGATATGAATGGGGAAAGCCCCTGTGCTGAGTCTCATGAGCGACTTGGCATTAAGGAATTTTGTTATTGCCCTGATGTTCAATGCAGAGTTGTTCTCACTGAAGGCTGCAGTTCAGCAGGGAATAATGAAGAGAGGTTTGAATTATTTTGGAGATGTTCAGTTAAGTTCTTAAATAGTAGCTCTGTGAGGGGCAGTAAAAACACATTAATAGGATTCTTGGCCTCCTTTTCTGACCTCTAGGATGAGACTGGAATGGAGGTAGCAAAATATCTGGGAAAGGTATTACAGAAAGGTTTTAGATTATAATTGTTATTTTCCACTGCTGCCCCACTGTTAACATCCTCAGAAAATTTACTGAACAATGATACCCTGTGTTGTGGGGAGATAGCTTGCCAGGCAGGAGAAGTGATTATTCTAAGGAAACAAGTGTTTTGTTCGTCAGTTTGTGGCAGAAACCAAAATGAAGAAGGAAGCATTGAAGTGCATAGTATTAAAGGGTTTAGTATTTGAAGTTAAACAGTGTCTTTTCTGAATAAAATAATATAAAAAGGAAATGTTTTTTTCTTGCCAGAATAATGTGGAAAGTATTTTCTTCTATTAATAGAAAGCTTTGAGCTAATGGAATACTTGTACAAGTTTAAAGAAAGCCATGGGACTGCATTGGAAGCTTAGGTTGTGTTGCCTTTTTTTAAATGTGTTGTGCTTAGAACTTCAGTGAGAAACCCAGTTACACATAGAAAGCTTGATATAATTTTGGTTATTGCAGACTGGAAGCTTGAAGAGTATATTATGAAAGGGTTATCTGCTGCTCTTCTAATCCCATAAGTAAACACGTCTGGATTGATTGTGGTAATTACTGAAATTGCTCAGTACTCTTAACTTCTTGGTGTTTGAATTAAATTTACCAGATTTTAGTTCTGAAAGTGTATACCAAAAGCTGGGGGCAGGGGGGGAAAAGTGGGAAGGAAGCATCTAGTGTATGAGCTGGATGTAGATTTGGATGTCCGAGCCTGTAAACAAATGGCTTGAATGAAGGGTCTGTGTATTCCCATGTCTATTTGACTGGTATCGCTGTGAGCCTAGCCAGAACGACACACTCGGAGCTGGAGTTTTGGGTATCTCAGAGCAGCAGGGCAGAAGATCCCGCCTTGTTTATTACTTCCTATTTTATACTTCTTGCAGGGTGACCATGGATTGGAGAGTGGGCATTCCCACCTCTTACCCACATTGGTCAAGGAGGCTGTCATTCAACCTCCCCTTCTTTTGGAGAAGGAATTCATAACAATGGCAATATTTACAAAACATGATCTTTTTACATTAACGAGCGTGAGAAGCTGCACACTTCTACTTTAGTATGAACGCTCAGCAAACTAGGAAGATCTCATGGTGACAGACTGGGGGTGCTGATTGTGATGCACAAGCCTTAGGCTATTGCTGCTTGGTGGTAGGTGTGGCAAGAAGGTAGAGGGGAAGACCAAAATAGGGACTAGATCATGGTTCTTGGTGAGTTTTAGTCACTCTGTTTACTGTGAGTGGTAGATGATGTATTATGTCAGCATCATCCTTCTTAACTAATATTCATAAAGCTTTCCTACATCAACACAGAGCTGAACAAACTGAAAATTGTTCTTAGGGAGAAGAGAGGAGAAATGAGTCATTGATTCTTTCCTGACCGGTTTTAACAGTGTGTAGTGTGCTAGACTTCTATTGTTGGCATAGAGGGTAAAACACTGGTCAGAATACCATCAGATAAGGGGGTATGTGGGTGTGTAGGTATTGACTGAAAGGAGATGTTTTCACTGTTTGAGCCTCTGAACACAGCAAGTGTTGCTGCTGTGTACCACAGTCACAATTTGTAATGTCACATGAACTGAGGGATATGTGAAACCAACTTTGTTGGGGGTTAGATTTGCTTTTTTTCACTTACAGAATTTTTTCCCATAAGTTGCTAGGAAACTTATCGACTGAATGCTTAACCAAAACAAAGTGGCCAAAGGAGATGGCAGCACAAGGCTACACCTATTGTTTTTGGGTGTCTGGGAGTTTCCCTCAGAGAGGGGAGTTAACACAAGTTTGGGGGGAAGTAAAAGGGGTTGGGGGCAGCTTCAGTCTCTCTTGCTCTCTGCATCGGGGAGGACGGTCAGGCACCTGTTTGCTGTGGGAAGAGTTCACGATCATCATTCCATCTCGTCCTGGGAAATCTACCATCATCTGCTCATGTACCTGGGAATCCTGAGGTCGCCTCCTGCCCTGCTGGGCCAGCCCTGCCCCACTGCTGCTGCTTCCTTGGCACTTTGAGGCTTTTCTGCTACTATGTAGCCCTGCACTGCCCTGCCTTGCCCTGCTGGGACAACCCTGCTGCTCAAGATACCACCAACAGAGCTTCTGATCTCATCCACCAGCCTGGGACTTTCTGCCCTTCCAGCTTGGTCTCTCGGAGTCCTGCAAAGACACCAAGATCAAATTGCCCCGGGCTTTTGTGAGAGAAAGCCCTCAAGGTTCCTGGTTCTGTTTATTATTAATGCTGTAGTTGTTGTTGTTTGTTTGTTTTGTCATATATACTAGTAAAGAACTGTTGTTCCTATCCCCATACCTCTGCCTGAAAGCCCCTTTAATTTTCTAAATTAGAATAATGTGTAGGGAGAAGATTTGAATTCTCCATCTCTAAGGAGGTCCTGCCCCTCCCTAGCAGACACCTGTCTTTCAGACCGAAACAAACTTATAGTATGACACTAATAAGTTTAAAATATGCCCTCTCCTAAGAACTCATGTGGGGTGAGAATTACAGTCCTATGCTTTGCAAGGACTATTGTCTGTTTCAGGCTTTTTAAAAACGTGAGTTATGAGGTAGCAGCCTCTGTGTACACCTCAGTGCTAAAACAGCTTTTCTCTGGATTGTGCAACTTTTATATGTATTACTGTTGATATTGTAAAATGCTCTGCAGATTTAAGCAATTACTGTCCTCTCACTTTAAACTTCTAGGGGGAAGGATCTTGTTGCTGCAGAAAATACACTAGAATGTTTTCTTAAATGTGACCTCTTATTTGGATGCAGGAAAGGCTGTGGATGTTGTCTGTTTGGACTTCAGCAAGGCCTTTGACACTGTCTCCCACAGCACACTCCTGGAAAGCTGGAAGCCCACGGCTTGGACAGGAGCAGTCTTTGCTGGGTTAGGAACTGGCTGGATGGCTGAGCCCAGAGTATGGTGGTGAGCAGTGCTGCATCCAGCTGGTGGCCAGGCACCAGTATTGTTCCTCAGGGGTCTGTGCTGGGGCCATGTCTGTTCGATATTTTTATTGATGACATGGATGATGGTATTGAGTCTTTCATTAGCAAATTTGCAGAGGACACTAAGCTGGGAGCATGTGTCAATCTGCTGGAAGGTAGAAGGGCTCTGCAGAGAGACCTGGAATGGTTGGATGGATGGGCAGAGTCCAATAAGATGAAATTTAATAAGTCCAAGTGCCAAGTCCTGCATTTTGGCCACAATAACCCCCTGCAGTGTTACAGGCTGGGGATGGTGTGGCTGGACAGTGCCCAGGCAGAAAAGGACCTGGGGGTACTGGTGACAGCAGCTGAATATGACCCAGCAGTGTGCCCTGGTGGCCAAGAAGGCCAATGGCATCCTGGCCTGTATCAGGAATAGTGTGTCCAGCAGGAGCAGGGAGGTCATTCTTCCCCTGTACTCAGCACTGGTGAGGCCCCACCTTGAGTGCTGTGTCCAGTTCTGGGCCCCTCAGTTGAGGAAGGACATTGAGATGCTTGAGTGCATCCAGAGGAGTGTCACCATGAGATTTTCCTAGTTTGCTGAGAGTTCATATTAAAGTAGAAGTGTGCACCTTCTCATGCTCGTTTCATGTAAACAAGGAGATGGTATTTGTCAATATTATCATTGTTTCACATTCTTATCCTTGGAGAGGAATGACTGTGTGACAGTCCCTTTGACCAATGTGGTTGAGTGGTGGGAATACCACTCTCCAATGCATGGTCACCTTGCTAAAAGTATATAATAGGAAGTAATAAACAAAGCAGGGATTCTCCTCTGCTGCTTTCTGCTCTCCGCAAAATTCCTGACTCTGCGTGTTACTTGAGTGAGGCTAACAGCGACAGAGGAGGGCAACGAGGCTGGTGAGGGGCTTGGAACACAAACCCTGTGAGGAATGACTGAGGGAGCTGGGGTTGTTTAGCCTGGAGAAAAGGAAACTCAGAGGTGACCTTATCATTCTCTACAACTTCCTGAAAGGTGGCTGTGGTCAGGTGGGAATTGGTCTCTTTCTCCAGGCAGCAACTGACAGAAGGAGAGGACAGTCTCAAGCTGCGCCAAGGGAAATACAGGTTGGATATTAGGAAAAAAGTTTTTTACAGGAGATGATCTGCCTGGGGAGGTAGTGGAGTCATGATCCTTGGCTGTGTTTAAAAGAATATTGCATGTGGCACTCAGTGCCATGGTTTAGTTGAGGTGTTAGGGCATGGGGTTGGGCTCAGTGATTTTGAAGTTCTCTTCCGACCTAGTGATTCTGTGGGATTTTGTGATTTTGGAGTTGACACGGCTGCTTTTTGGAAGTAATATAGGGGGAAAATTTGACAGGCATTATCTTCTTAATAACTACTCAAATATTTTTAGGGTATATCACTGATAAATTTATTATGTAACTTCCTCTTCTAGCTGCCTGATGGCTGATAAACTGTAGCACAGTCACTTTAAAGCACACATTAGTCACTGTGACTCCTCACCACCCTGTACTGAAAGTGGTGACTAAACTCTGGGTCTAACTTTGCATTATCAAGTGCAACCTTTACCCTCAGTAACTAAGTGGAAAATTTCACAAAATAGTCTAAAACATTCCTGCCTCCTGGGCTGGGTCCTCCTTACCTCACAGCCAGTGTCTGCAACTTCTGTGTCCGCTAGGAAAGATTTGAGGCATCAAATGTGCTGCTAGGCTCTTGAAAAATCTTTAGACCTTGCTGTCTCTTTGAAAAGAACCTTGCTTTGGATAGTGGCTCTTCAGCAGTGTCTGTGAAGCTCTAGCAGAATGAAAGGAGTTAGCAATGAGAAGTCAGCTTGCACATAAAAGCCTGATCCAGAGGCTTATTTTGGCACTTGTTTTTGGCATTATTTTGTCTGATGAGACTGAGGTAGTACAGTGACTTCCACACTTTGTACAGTGTTTATAACAGACTTTTCTAATGAATAGAAGGTTATGAGCCAAACATTTTTTGCAATGCTACAAAATATGCACTGATAGAGAACTTCTTTTTCCTTTATTCAAAAGCAGCTGATTCAGAGTTTAAATATCACTTCAGGTTAGCAGACCTTTCTGTGCAAATCTGAAATACTGAAACCATCCCATTTTGGAGAGTATAGGTTAAGCAGGAAGAAGACCTAATCTTTCTGGTATAAAGAAGTTGTGAGGGAGTCTTTAAGCTTTAGACTTTAACGTTGAAATGTTAATACTTGTTTTGCCTGTGTTGAAAAGGGATTTAGCAGTGTGCATTGACAGTGAAGGCAGCCAACACTATCCTGAGCTGTATTTAATGAATAGGAGCATAGTCATTATTTGTAGGGAAGTGATTATTCCTCTCTGCTCAGTATTACTTAGCTGTGTCTAGAATACTCTATCTAGTTTTTGGTCCTTGATCCAGGCAAAACACGAACTGGCAGCAAGCCCAGCAGAGGAACCATCAGGGTGGTCAGAAGGCCTGGGAAGGGAGGCTGGGGGAGCCTGGGTTGCTTCAGCCTGAAGAAGAGTGGTCTCAGAGGTACCTGACTGCAACCCCTTCATACCTGCAAGGGTGCCATCAGGAACATCAGGGCCAGACTCTTCACAGCAGTGGGAAGATGAGATACAAAGGCTGTGACTTCCAATAAGAAGTAGATACAAAACCAGTAGATGTAACAATTAAACAAACAAAACACCAAATCAACAAAAATAAGTCCAACTTTCTCTGTAAGAACAACCATGCAGTGAAAGAGGCTTCTTGGCGAGGTTGTGGATCTTTGTAGGCTATAAAAGTGCAGCTGGATTGAAACCCTGAGTCATTGCTGATCCTGGCCAGAGGCCCAGAGACCTCCTGAGGTTTCTTCTAACCTGAATTATTCTGTTCATTTGGCTGGTTCTACAGATATGTGACTGACCATTCTCAAAACACTTGTTATAGGAAAGACTGTTATCCTGCAAATAAAACCAACTTTGTCATATAGGTATGGATTATTTCTGGACTGAGTTACAGTAGAACTAAAAGATAACAAATATTTGACAACTATTGTGATCTTGTTTGTTTCTTGAAAGATAAGGGTAATAATAATCACAAGGAAAATTTAGCCATGTCATGGTGTCACCTTTAAAGGACATCAGACTCTTAGTTACCAAATACAGTCCTTTGGAGTCTGGGAACCAAACAGTTCAAGAGTTTGAAGATGCCTTCATGCAGTTAAGGCAAACCTACTCAGCAGTGTTCAAAATGATAAAGGAGCTTAAAGATAGTTCTTTTCCTTGCTTGCTTAGTTACTGGGGCCAGGTTGGATGGGACTTTGAGGACATGGTCTAGTGGAGGGCGTCCCTGCTTATGGCAAGTGGGTTGGAACTAGATGATATTTAAGGTTGTTTTCAACCCAAACCATTCTGTGGTGCTACGAATGGGGTTTTTTTGTGCTTTTTGGGACATAATGTTTCAGAAACCTGGCACTGCTGTAGAACACACTGGATAATGAATTACTAGGAAAATGGAACCTAACATACTTTTTACTATTAAGAGGTAGAAGAAACAGAATTCCACGGGATTGGTAAAACTTGGTTTGTACAAATGGATAATGTGTAACTTTGAAGCTTTTCTCCTCTATTTAGGCAAGTGTAGGGATGTAGTCCTTAAAGATGTCTTCTCTTGGTACATAAATAATCCTAAATGAGGGACTTGCAGAATCCCTCTCTCAAGGTAGAGGGAGTAACTGCTCTATTTCTACTGCTGAAAAGGATTTTATATGATGTAAGTAGTTAATACTTTTTTATAAAAAAGTTAACATTTATTCTATGTGGTAATGTGATGATAATGAACGATACTTCTGTAATCCAGCTTTGTTTTACTTGCAGTTCTTTAGCATCACAGCAGTTGTCTTTTGGAGGTTTTGGGTGGTGATGGGTTTCTTTTTTCTCCCTTTCAGCAGTCTGCTTGCTGTGAGATGTACATATAGCCTGGAAGAAGGGATACTATAAAAATTAACTGAAACCCGGAATGCTTTCAAAAATAAAAATTAAGGAGAAATCACTAAAAGCAAGTTTTTATTCATTGCTGTCTAGATAACAGCAGTAACCTGGCTTCTTTTTTAGTTCTAGTTCCATAGGTAGTCCTAAAAATTTAACTGACCAACCAAAATACAAGCTAGCTAGCAGTTGTTTCCCAGTAACTGTGATATAGATAAATATAATAAAATGTTCTCTCATGTTACTTCAAACTGTACTTTTACAGGCCATTTTTTCTGCAGCTACTAAATACAAGAATACAGCTGTATCAAATATTTGAGCCAGCCCTAACAAAAGTGAATGATGCTTCAATAGTGCTGTCAGAAATCTTTTTCATTTTATATATGAAAGTATAGCTTCTCCTAATGTCAGAATAGGTAAGTTTCACTCTTCTGGATACTCTTGTTCAAATAGTATTGAAACAGCACATTAAGAACTGCTTACTTGAAAACCCTGTGCAAATTGTGACTATTCAGTCCTTCAAAAATTATAGAAATTAAAATATTTTGAGAAATGTTGGAATTCCAATACTGGATGAGAAATACCAGTTGGGAGCTAACTTTATGTGAAAATGATCTTTAGATGAAAATCGGATGACTAACAAGCTAAATAAAACTCCATGTTATTCTTAAGTTCTAGCATAAAAAGCCAAATGCAGACATGCTTTATGATGCTTGTCTCAAAGCTGTGCCTCCCATCAACTGTTTTCTTTCAAATGACAGTCAAATGGATATGCAGAAAACTAAGGGAGATATTTGCATGAGAACAGGTAGGAGCTCAGGATATAATATTAGGGCTCTTCCTCTTTTAGCATCTTTTTAATTCTTAAGATTTTCTTTGAAATATGTTGTTCCCTGAGTCAATCATGATTTCTGCTGTAAAGCTGCTGATTAAGAAGCTCTGCTTCTTGATGAGGTAACATTTATTTTTAGAAGGTATGGAAGTTGTTCCAAAAAGAAAACTTGTTGCTAAAACTTGGAGGTATCCCTGATAGGAATTTTATTTATCCTTTTGGGTTACTTGGCCAGTTTTTTGTGAGTTTGAGACTGCCCCAGTAGTTGCTCCCTGTTTTGGAGCAGTTTAGTGTGCTTTTCAGACCTAGGTGTTGGCAAGATGGCCAGATTTAAGCATTGCTGCCTGGTTGCTGAAGAATTTTAAGGCCTTCTACTAGGCAGTTTGTGGGCATCTTCTAGTTTTGATATGGGGATGGTTTGGATTTGACAAAAAAATCAAATGGATATTTTATTTAAAGGATCATAAGGACAATATGAAGCTAAAAGGAACCACACACTTTATGGGTATGCGAATGGATATTTGAACTGGGGACAGGAACTTGGCAGAAGAACCTGTGTACTTCTGGGGAGTTCCTTTTACAGGCAGTAGCTGAGGATGATTAGGCTGTTGGTGCTCTGTATCTGTCACTTTGCTGGCCAGTCAAGAGGGACTTTTGTCTTTTTCATCAATTGTTGCCGTGCATTCGGGGGTCCTCGGGGGCCCCCTAAGCTCTATGTTCATTGGTAGCAGCAGGCAGGCAAGGAGACTCCACATGGCTTCTGAGGATGCTAGTTAAATGAGAATTTATTGGGGGTCCCACTCTGGGGAGCAGCATGGTTTCTGGGGGAGGGGGAGAGAGGAACAGCCTAGGGAGCAAGGGACTGAGAGCAAGCTTCTGGTCTCCCCCGCATGGCTTAACAGAGGGATTCAAAATGGGCACGGAATAAGACTTGGG
Source organism: Prinia subflava (assembly GCF_021018805.1). Classification (NCBI taxonomy): domain Eukaryota; kingdom Metazoa; phylum Chordata; class Aves; order Passeriformes; family Cisticolidae; genus Prinia; species Prinia subflava. The sequence goes on from NW_026960612.1 coordinate 1,202,659, forward strand.
CCAATGAGATTACAGATACATGATACTTCAGGGGAGGGTTACAGACTTGGCATAAACCATACATTTTTGAGGGGTGAGATAGAGCATACCATTTAACAAAAATGCAACACCTCACCCTTTTTTTGTTAGAAAGAAAAGATGAAGAGAAATATGACAATTAATAATTTAAAAATGAGGCAGTAATTACACAGTTTTGCAGCACAAAAATAAATACAATTGCAGTGAGGATTATGTTTTAAATTGAATACACTGTGAACAGTCTTTTTGACTTTTGACTATAAAAAGAGCATTTAACTGTAATAAACAGGTTATGTGGGTTCATATTGCAGATTTTAGATGAATTTAAAGCATGGGCGAGTGCTTAAAGGGCTTCAGCCTTTGGCACTAAGCTCATATGAGAGTTTTGGGATTGGCCTTTTCAGCGTGACTGGCCTAATGGTGTCTAACTTTTTCCAACTGGCTTCTCAGACCACCACAGGCCCCAGTTCTAGGCTAAGGCGCCAACTTCTGCTCCCCCTATCAGGGACAGGGAATCACCTGGTGGCCCCTGGACTCCAGGCAGGTTTGCAGCCTCAGATTCTTACCCTTGGATCTGAGCTTTATTGCTGCTTTCACCTTCCAACCAGTTTAACCCAGAAGACCCCTGGTTTTAGGTCATTAAAAGAAAAACAAGAAGAAAAAAGAAGTTTGGCTTCAGCTACTACCTATACTCAGGGAGCATTCACCACAAAAACCATTAAAATACTTTCCCAGACACCATTTTAGGTTATCAGTCACCCTCAGAACCTACTGAGGACAGCATAAACCCAACAGTGATTTTGATTCAGCAGTCTAATACTATCCAAACACTCGCTATTAAAGAAACAATTGAAAACTGCTTCTCGTTGGATCTACCCTTGTGACCTGACAGGCCCCTGCTTTCTAAAACTGAAAGCAGGACAATCTGCGATATGAATACACACTTAAACTAGAAAAGCATAATTGTAAAACCTACTCCATGGGGGCGGGAGGGAAATGGAAAGAAGAGAGTATTGGATAAAAATAACAAAAAGGTTAGAGAGTTTTAGGATAAAAGTTCTAGCTGACGAGCTCTTTTCAGCTAGAACAAGTGGATAAGGATTGGGAACTGGGGAGGTTATGGGGAGCCAGGGACTCTGTGAAAGAAAAACCTTTTTGGGGGACCCTGCACCCTTGGGCGGTTTGCTCCCAGTGAACTACCCAACATAAGGAAAAACGGGGTATGGATTGCAGAGAAGGATATTATCCTGCTCTTGGAATAACAGGGGAAGGAGATCACAAAGTAGAATTCACAATTCCATGAAATACACAAGGCTGTTAAAACTGGTATTACAAAATTACGTTAGCTTTGGGTTTTGGTTTCTTAGCTTCTTCCCTAATTCTAGCTCTTACCCTGTGGGACTTGGAAGGCAGAAAGTGGGAACTAGGAGCTGGAGGGTCATGTTGCATCTTCAGGCCCTGCGGCCACAGAGCACATGGTGGCAGCTGTGCTGAGGCTTAGCCATGTGGCTGCTGTGCTGGGCTTAGCAGGACCGAGTGGACTCCCAGGGGTTTGTTTAGGGGAAGGTGGATTAGGGATGGAGTTAGGGAGAAGGAGCAGCGAGGTGGGGGAGAGAGTAAGACTGAGGAAGGATGTGGTGGTGTGGAATTAAGTTCATAATAAGTTTATTAGGTTTGTGCAGGTTGATTGTACAATGGTATGTTCCTTGTACCCCATTTTCCCTTGTTGGTATTATCCTGGCATTCCCTAAGTCATATAACTCTTCAGTTATTTGTCAATCTTTTATCATGGTCTGTGTAAACCCCTCCCTGTTGTCCCTGATTGGTTTCTGTAATGTCACCCCATGTTCATACCACCTCTTTGGTTGAAGCCCATGGTTGTAACCTCCTTACCACACCCCATTTCACTGCTGTATAAAACATCATGTCTCAAGAGCCTAGGGGGCGGAGTCTGAGGATCTGGCAGGTGGTAAGGAGGTCCCGTGGGACCCCCAAATAAATCTGTCATTTTACTGGACTGGCTCCTCCCTTCTTCTTCTCCGTCGTTGTCAGCATTCTCCACCGCCTCACACAACCTCTCGGGAGACAAGAACTGACAGGGATCAGCTGGCTTGCGTGACTCACCTGGCTGTACCCTTTAGCTTGCTGCGGTGCCTGAGCTAGCCTGGGCAGGCAGAGAGACTGAGTTCTCTAAAGGCACCGCGACAGCGCTGGCGCCCAATGTGGGGGCCTGAGAAGCTTGACGGACCCTGCGGTGAGGACTGGCAAGCTGCAGCTTGAAGCTCTGGGCTTGCGAAGATTGTCCTTGGACGTCACGCTACCACCAGTCGCAGCAGCTCCAATAATCGGGGTGCGCTCCTGGTGGACGAGGAAGGTAGCCTCTCCAATCACTCGGGGGAGGTCTTTCTCAGATGGAGAATTCCAGGATCAAGCATTGCACCCAAGCCGGAGAGTGGTGAGTACCCTCCGTTTCCTCTCTGAGGATGGAGAGGTGTGTGTGTGTGTGTGTGTGATTGAGTTTCTCTCCCTCCGTGGGCGACCTGCGAGGTGTGTCACCCGGGTCGTCAGGCTGCACAGCCCCAGGGGTGTGGGTGTTGGCCCCTCTCCCTGGTTTTGACTCTCCAGCAGCTTTAGTTCTTTTAGTGAGTTTTCAATAGATTTAATTTGCACATGTGCATGGCTGTCAGCCCCAACAGGACTTAGAACGGCTTGCTGTCAGCCAGCTTGAGTTATTCGCAGCGCCCCAGCTGGATTTTATATGGTTGTTGAGAGTACATGGGTTTTGAGTGCTGGTTTTTGAAGCACGCTGTGGTGTCTGATTTCAGTTGCTACCTTTGTTAAATCTTGGTCCTGTGAGTGAGCTGTAAATATAACATCGAGAGCAGAATGGGTGCGGGTCTCTACACAGCTCAGAAGGGGGTGTTTTATGTTTTAGTTGAAGTTTTAAACTTAGATAAAGTTAAATTCTCTAAGAGTTGTTTGAAGAGGTTGGTCCGATGGATTTTCCTACATTTCCCTCAAGTATCCCCAGCACAAGTCCACAGTGCCCTGTTTTGGTGCACTGTGGAGAAGAAAAGTTTAGAATTGGCTAATGCAGGGGACAAAACAGTTCAAAATTACTCATTCCTGGTCCTGCAGCTTAAGGCTGCCACACTAAAAAACAGGAAAATGGAGGAAAAGCCAGGTTTGGGAAAAACTTCCCCAGTTTCTCCTCGTCCCAGTCCCAACCCCTCTTTCCCGAGAAAAGGGATTCTAAAGGGAGTGACAGCCCAGAGGCCTGTCAGCTCAGGCTCCCCACAGGTCCCTTGATCCCCCCGCCTGAGCAGTCGAGGCCAAACTGCCTGGGATTCCTCGGAAAGCCCTGGCCAGGCAGTCCAAGGATCATGCCCTCCCCAGAGTTGAAAAACCTGAAGTTTGTTTTAATTTTGCTGTGCCACAGTCATCTCAAAATGGCAGCGACTGCGTGGCACAGTCGTCGTCTCTAAATGGCGGCAACCACATGGCGCAGCCGTCGTCTCTAAATCGCGGTGACCACATGGCACGATCGTCGTCCTCTTTGTCCCTTTCTTCTTCCCACAATCCCTTCCGTCCCTCCAACCCCTTCCGGTCCCCAACTCCTCCCACTTCCCCAAAGATCTCACCCACCCACCCTACAGAAGGAGGTCACAGAATTTACGAAAACAGTTTTGGGGGGTGCGGGGCTTGGGCAAAGCTGAAGACTGCTTTTTTGCTTGTCTGGTGGCTCTCCCGCGGAAACAGGCGGGCTTTGGTTCCTTCTTTCGCTGCTGCTATGGTCCAGGGCATTGGCTGCTCGGGCTCGGTGGTCCGCACGGTCTCCTTGTTTTGCAGGGCCACCCCCTGCCGCTCCCGGGCAGGTGGCCACGGGCGGCAGGCTGGGTGCACTCCGCGTGGCCTCTCTGAGTGCTGGGGCGTGAGCATGCAGCAGCAGGGCCAGGGCGGGCCGAGGGCCCGCCAGGCCAGGGCCGTGCTGGCTGGCAGTGGTGGGAGGGTGGCGTGGTGTCTCGCGGGGCCTCTGCGCCATGGTGGTGGGGCTGCCTGGGGCTGCGGCTGTGGCCTGGCACAGCTGCCCCGTGGTGCCGGAGACGGTGCTGAAGCAGTGTTCTGCGGGGTTCTGTGCTGTGACGGCGGGGCGGTGATGGTCCATTTTCAGCTCAGGGTTGTTGGTGCTCAAGCCCCACGTTGAGAGCGCCAGTTGTTGCTGTGGTGTTTGGGGGTCCCCGGGGGCCCCCTAAGCTGTATGTTTGTTGGTAGCAGCAGGCAGGCAAGGAGACTCCACATGGATTCTGAGGATGCTAGTTAGATGAGGATTTATTGGGGGTCCCACTCTGGGGAGCAGCATGATTTCTGGGGGAAAGGAGGGGGGGAAGGGGGAGGGAGGGGGAGAGAGGGACAGCCTTGGGAGCAAGGGACTGAGAGAGAGAGTGAGCTTCTGGTATCCCCCTCACAGCTTAACAGGGGGATTCAAAATGGGCGTGGAATAAGACTTGGGCCAATGGGATTTCAGATACATGATACTTCAGGGGAGGGTTACAGACTTGGCATAAACCATAGATTTTTGAGGGGTGAGATAGAGCATACCATTTAACAAAAATGCAACAATCAATAGAATTGAGAATTTAAGAATATGGGAGAAAGAGATTGAAAAGGTACTATAAAGGGAAGCACCTTCTTACAGATTACTCATCAGATGATATGTAGCACCTTTAATTATCAACGTAATCAAACTTTTGGCCACAGTATGCACTCTGCTTGAAATAATCTTGATGTGCCATCAGAAGTGGTAGATCAATATGCCTTACAATCCATTTAAAAGTACCAGGAAGGAACACAACTTTCTCTTGCAAGCTGTAGCTATAATTGTTTTGCTTAATAAGTTAATATGAGTCCATGAGCAGCACTCTTCTTTTTAGGTTCTTAGCTTATTGTTCATCTGTACTTCAGATACTCTTTGATCTTGAAGGCTTACTTGGATGTCATTAAACATCTGAAAGTAACATCTTTCACTTATGTCACTAGGCATACTACTTTAGGTATTTGTGGGGAAGAGAAGGAAATAACTAAGGTAGTTTTCTCTCAGTAAATGCATAATTCTAATAATGTTTCAACTGCGCATGATGTAAAATCTACCAAGTTTTGCTGATTGCTGCCTCAGTGACTGCTATATGTAACATAATGGTGAGAAGTGGGGTCTTGACTGAGTAGATGAGTGTTAGATACATGCATTCCAAAACATAAGCAATTAGGTTCAGATTTTTTTCTGTACTGTCTCTAAAGTGTTCTGTCATATGCTTAACTTAGTAGACAGAAGGAATAGAAGAGTGTGTGTTAAGAAAAAGACTTGTGAAAGCTAAAATATTATTCTGGTATAGTTTTGAGTAAGGCTGTTGCTTCTGTAGATGCCCTAAAAGGGTATTTTTAGTTGTAGGAAGCATCAGAGAAATTGTTACCTGGCTGATGGGTTAATCATGCCCTTTTCTTAGAGATGCGGGGATCACAATATGATTGGTAAGAGGGAGAAAAAGTATCAAAAATCATCACTTGTTTTCTTGGGTGTTTATTGTTTGTGTGTATTGTGTGTGGATAGTTATCATACACTTGCTAATCAGGAATTTAGAGAAGGTCAACCAATGCCAATGGATTTCAGAAACACTGCTGGGGGATAAATTTCAAAATTCTTCTTGGGCTATTTCAGTATTATTTGTATGAATCTCGTATTGGGGATCTGAACTTCTACCTCCTCTCTTTTTCAGTGGTTGGAGCAGCATCCAGGAAATCAGTGAGATTTATGTGCTGACCATGTTAAGTGTCTTTTCTGTTTGGGTGAGATGAGGCTGGAGGGACCAAAACACAATCATTTGACTTTCCAGGTTCTTTTTTGTTTAGATTGTCCTCTAAGCAGATTGCATGTTCTTAAGCCAAGTCCTGTGGTGTATGGTTAGGGAGACTGGCAGCTCTAGCTGCTATCCCAGCAACTTAATTGTATGCAAAACATGGCAAACTGGCAGCCTGTGTTGCCGTGCAGAGACCTGAGGGGGTAGCGGTGATGAGCTTCTCTTGCAGGAACCATTAAAATAAGAGAGAATCACAATTTACTGGTAGATGGGGAGCAATTTGTACATGATAATACTGTTTTTGCCATAGGAGCTGAACAGAATAATAAAAATAGGTACATTATAGCTATGGTAAGTGGTTTCACAGAACTTTAAAGATGGGGAAATGGCCTTTTTTTTTTTACTAGAGAAATGTCTGTTTGCTGGAGATGGACTTCATTCTTTTTTCCTTGTAGAAAATCTTGTTATAAGACATACCCACTTAGCTGGGTTTTTTTTAGCTTACAAAACCTTTATGAATTAGGAAATGCAGCCTGAAATAAATCCTGAGTAATAATGACTCTTTCTATTTGTTCCTGTTTAAAAACCATCTAAATAGATTTTTTTTTTAAGTAGCTAAAGGACAAATGCAGGTTCATTTGTCATCTGTTCTGTGTATGGTATACCATAACTAAGAATTGAATCCAGGGGTATATTTCTCAGTTATCTGAAATTTCAGACATTTAGTGGATATTACGGTGGCTATATAAACGCATTTTTGACTTGATGGAATACTCATTTAGATCAAATGAAATTTAATGGAGCTATCTATTGAGTAGATTTTCTAGATGAATCTAAATTAATTTATGCCCTACAAAATTGAATTCTCTAGTGCCCTTCTGTTTTTTGTCCTGTCACCTGAACTGACAAGATTTGTCTGATCTGTATGGACAACCCATATTAATATCTGCAGCAACCCTATGGTCAAAACCAGGATATTTTGCATGGAATATCTTTAAGCAGTAAAATTCAATGTTACTGCAAATATGGATTAGCCTTAATTCTGATAACTGATAAAGCAAGTGATCATTGAAGTCTGTGAATCTTGTCCTTTAAAAAAACCCGAGCCGAAGTTGGTACTAGTTCTTAAACTGATATGAGATTTGTCAAGTAGGATTTGGCTTGAATTATTTCACAGTAATTTGCCTTTTGACTGTATTTGTAAGTAGACTTGGATGGAATTCAAATATTTAAAAATGCCTATTCTGAGAATATTTTGTTCACTGTCACATCACTTGTTATGAAGGTCCTCAATATCTGTTTTGGGGTCTTTTTGCAGATGATTCAGCTGTAGAAAAAAGATTTGTCTTCAGAAATTCCTTTGAAAGCACAATGGATGCATTTTAGAGTTCTACAGAAGTCATCTAAGAACAAGAACATTGGACTTTGAGGAATAACAGAGAGCTCAGAAATTGGTCACTAATAAAGCCTCTTTGGCCATACAGCTTGGAAATTAATACCATTGAGACAGCAAAGCTTGAGGAGCATATGGAGGGTCAGCCAAATGAGACTTCTAATGGCTACTCACGACCTACTCTCTCAGTCAGTGAAGAGAACAAAAATGGCACTAGCAAACCAAAGGGCTTGTCAAATGGCTTGCGAAAAACAGCAAAGAAGTATCCCGATTATATCCAGATTGCTATGCCTGCTGAATCTAGGAACATATTTCCTTTGGAATGGTGGAAAACAGGCATTGCCTTTGTCTATGCTCTCTTCAACTTGATTTTAACAACTGTCATGATCACTGTGGTCCATGAGAGAGTACCTCCAAAGGAGCTAAGCCCTCCCTTGCCTGACAAATTTTTTGATTACATTGATCGTGTGGAATGGGCTTTTTCTGTATCAGAAATAAATGGGATGATACTACTTGGATTATGGATATTCCAGTGGTTGTTTCTTAGATACAAGTAAGTTAGCAATATATATTTTTTATTCTCTGCTGTATGTTTATATTGCTCATTTTGGGTAGAAGAAATTGTACAGTAAAATCCCTGACAATATTGTAGATTAGGGCTGGCAGGAAAATAACAAAGGGATGGCTTGTTTACAAAATGTTCTAGTGTCCATGCCAGATATGGAAATACATGTTTTCTGATTATTGAATAATGGCTTTGAATTCTGAATTTCGGACACCTGTATTGTACTAGTCAAATTTATTTTGAGATTGGGCATTTCAAAGTGTGTTTACTGACCTGGGGATGTTTAAACTGAGGAAATCATGATGATGTAAGAAAATCTCATCGAAATTTGAGGGAGAACCCACTGTCCTCTCCAGCTAAATAGAAGTTTTCTCCTGTGTCTTCGTTTGCCTAAACTATATCTAAGTCAAGAATGTGGTTATAGTATGAGACTAAAAAGAAAAGGTCACTGACTTGAGGAAAACTGCCTGACCGCACCTGTAAGTTCGACTGAGGCCATGTTAAATTGGTGGGAGCTTCACACTATAAGGAGCTAACAAGACTAAAAGCTGAAGAGAGATATTTTAATATTTGATTCAGAGAAGTGTATGGTGAAGAGCTGATGTGGAGCTGCGCTTTCATTCTAAGGATTTAGCTATCTAATGAAGCTGGAGCTCTGTAACTGTTGAATATCCTGCATGTAAACTTTGCACTCAATCTGTTTCCCCCTTTCCTTACTTTCAGATCAATAGTGGGACGCAGGTTCTTTTTTATAATAGGAACTTTGTATCTGTACCGCTGTATTACCATGTATGTTACCACCTTACCTGTGCCTGGAATGCATTTTCAGTGTGCGCCAAAGGTAAGAGTCTTTGCCTCTTGCTTCTTGCCTTAGTCTTTGCATCAGTCCTGATGGCTCCTTAGAACAAATAGTAGATAATGTTTCAGGTATTACTAAATAACACAAATTACTTTCAGCTGATGTCTTCAGAAACATAGGTAGTGATAAACCAAAACTTGTGTGGTAACAGAGACTCAAGTTGTTGATGCAGTTGGGTGCTCCTTTTCAGAACATCTTAGGTTGAAATCATGCTTCTACTAAATCAAATCAACTTGCTTCTGAGGCTCACGCTAATCACTTCTAATACTGTAGCAATATTTTTTCTTATATGGTAGGATACCCAAGGTCAGTACTGTAATTCATGGGCTGATATGCAAGCTTGTGTTGCTGTATCCCTTTAAAAACCCACACTGTTATGTGCTTTGCCTAGTTTGTCACACTATTTGGTCAAGAGCTATTGCAATACTCGTAGCCAACTGCCTATCTCTACTTCCAGCCTGAAAAATGTATTGAAATGTGACTTAAACTCAGCTGCGTAAATGAACTGATACATATAGAAACATGAATGTGGTAATAATTTTACAACAATATTTGAAAAACTTAAGGACACTGGAATTAAGTTGTGACATAAAAGAGTTGTTACTCCCACTTTAGGTTACTAATAAAAAGTTGCAGACTTAAAATTTCTTGGAACAAATTCTATTGTGTTGGCTGTACTGAAAAACAAGTATTACCAGTTTAGTGGGGGGATAAATTTGTCACCTCTTGGATAACATTTCCAGTCTTGAGTTACAGCATCATGGCTGTTGTCTTCTACATTGAGACAATGTGAGGCTATAGTGGATGAATTACTTTTCTTATGAATCCATGTCTATTTGAAAATGCTTTATTTAACTTCCACTATTGTACAGATTTAATGATTTTGTTCTAATAGCTTGGGGAATGACTATGTAGTGGACTGTGTATTGAGGAGTGAGAAGAGGTAATCAAAGGAAAATGCAAATGTCTCTGCTGAAAGTGCATTTTGCTAGCATTAAACCAGTATGAATTACTTGAACTCTGGAAAAACATTTGATGATAATTCTTCTGGATTTCTTTTGTCATATGAGAATATTTTTCTGATTATGGAAAACACAGTTATCCATTTTTCTTGGGTTTTTTTTCTAGAGTTAATTTAAAACAGCTAGATAAAACTGTCTAGTATCTATGAGAAATCAAAAGCTGGTCCTAATACATGCTTTAAAAATGTACATCCTCCAAATATGTTTTAAGTCCTGACTGAGTTTGTAACTAAATCTAAAATGAAGCAAGTTAGAGGTTTTTACTCAGTAAAAACACTGGTCAGCTCTGAACAGAGTAAAAGAATTGGTATGCAAGATTGTACCAGTTTTTAATGGGTTTTATTCATTCTGTCAACTGCTTTTGTGAGAGACCTGACCTTATAAATTTTTAATGTTTACCTTTTCAGTATATTCTGCATCTCATTCTCATACAACACATATTTTAAAATAGCCTGGGAAAGCAAAGACAGAATGCTAATGTTACCAAACTGATCTTTATCACCTGTCAACTTCAAAATGCATGCTTATTTGTTTAAGAGTATGTGAAAGAAACCCAAAGAAAATGAAAATAATTTGTCTATTTATCCCTGTCTCCCTGACTCTACATGTGTTTGGGCAAGAGGTTTGAGTCACTAAAGGTGTATCTTAAAATTTATTTTATACTTTTCTGGTGTTCTAGTTGAACGGAGACTCTCAGGCAAAGGTTCAGAGAATCCTGCGACTGATTTCTGGTGGTGGTCTATCCATAACTGGATCACACATCCTGTGTGGAGACTTCCTGTTTAGTGGACACACTGTAGTATTAACGCTGGTCTATTTGTTCATCAAAGAGTGTAAGTGATTGTATTCTGATACACTTTCTTGTTCATATTTGTTGTACTGGGAAAACAAATGACAAAAGTACATGTAAAACTACTGTCCTCCAAAAGTTACTCATCACTTGTACACAGACTGTATTTATAAGGGTTAGAAACACAAATTGAGTGGAAATGGAACTGTCGCTGTAGTAAAATCATAAAATGGCTAAGGTTGGAAGGGACCAGTGTAGGTTATCTAGCCCAACCTTTCTGCTCAAGCAGAGTTCTGTAGAGCACATTGTGCAGGATTGTGTCCAGACATTTCTTGAATGTTTCTAGTGAGGGAGACTTCACAGCCTCTCTGGGCAGTCTGTTCCAGTGCTTGGTCACCTGCATAGTAAAAATGTTCTTCTCACATTGAGGTAGAACTTCCTGTGCATCATTTCCTGCTTTTGATGCCTCTTGTCCTATTGCTTGGCACCAATGAGAAGGGCCTGGTTTTGTCCTCTTGACACCTTCCGTTCAGATATTTAGACACGTTGAAGTTTCCTCTCACACTTCTCCAGTCTAAGCAGGCCTATTTTCCTGTTGTTCCTCATAAGAGAGATGCTCCAGTTTCCTAATCATCATCATATCCCTCCACTGGACTTGTTCCACATCTGTCTTGTACTAGGGAGCCTGGAACTCCAGATGTGCCTCACCAGGCTGAGTAGAGGGTCAGGACTACCTCCATCAACCTGCTGGCAATGATCTTGCTAATACACCCCAGGCTACTCTGCTGTTCTTGGCCATGAGCGCACTGCTCATGGACAGCTTGGCCACCAGGACCCCCAGATACTTCTCAGCAGAGCTGCTTTCCAGCAGGTTGACCCCCATGCTGTAGTGGTGCACCAGATTATTCCTTCCCGAGTGCAGGACCCTGAACTTGCCCTTGGTGAGTTTCAAAAGGTTCTGCTCTGCCCATCCCTTCAGTGTGTGTCATCTTCTGAAGGGCAGCACAGCACCACTCCTCTGAGCTTTGTATTCTCAGCAGACCTACTGAAGATGAACTCTATCACTTCATCTAAGTTGTTGATGAGTAAGTTAAACAATACTAGACTGTGCCACTGATTAAAAACCCACCAAGCCCTGCCATTCAGCCAGTTCTTAGTCCACCCTCACCAATTGTTCAGCCTTGCCTGTGAGGATATCATGGGAGACAGTGTCAGAAGTCTGAAGTTCACATAGACAATAGCCTGTTGTCTCCTGTTATCTATCCAGCCAGTTTTCCACTTTTTAAAGGCAATCAGGCTGATTAAGCATAACTTCCCTATGGTGAATCCATGCTAACTACTTCTGATCACCTTCTTGTCTTCCACATGCTTAGTGATGGTCTCAAGGATGAGCTTTTCCATCGCCTTCCTAGGGATTGTGGTAAGGCTGACTATAAGTGTTGTGGGCTTTAATTAAGGGCAATGTGACTAAACGTGTCACCTCTATCTTTATGTAAGTGTTTATTACTTGATTAAAACAATATAGCTTTTCAGCATTTGTTGACAGGTTATTTAAATTTTGGATAAAACATGCTGTAGTAATTGTGCACACTAGCTCTGTGCAGGTCAGCTGCAGGTGGTTGTAGGGAATTTTGTGGCTTGAAAACAGCATCATTGTATTGGCGATTGATGAGAGACGGGAAGACTGATTCGGTGATCAGAATTCGCTTTTACTCAGGTTTCCCAAAAGCTTATATACTATTTCAAACAGGTTAATGATTTCTACTACAATAATCAGGTTAAAAAATCACACAGAAAACTCATGCATTTTACAACAATTCTTTGCTTGCAGAAGTTGATTGAATCTTCTCTCTTCCCGTAAGCAGGTGTAATTCCATCGCCTGTAATTTTCACAGTTCTGTTTGTTCCTGCCATGGCATCTTGGTTATCAAACTAGCTATGCTAATCAAGTCTGTTTGACTCTCTGTCTTGTGAATTCCTATATCTTCCCCTTCTGTATTAACCAAGAACAACCCCTTGATGGCTTTATTAATTAATCTCTGTGCACACTGAAGCAAGCAAGGTATCATAACTAATACAATTATTATTAAAATCATTACATGCATTCCTATCCTAAGAAAATCCTTTAGCCAAGGTGTCAAACCTCAGCTACTAAAGAGGTTATCTAGCCAAGATCCAGATTCTACTTTTAGTTTAAACACACTGTAAAAGATAAGGAATAATTATAACAATACATAATATAATGTCTAATACATATAAGCTTATTTTAACTAAATTTCTAATTTATTTATGGAGTCTTTAGCTTCTTAGGAGTTTATTCAGCTATTCAAATCCATCATCTGTTTGGAGGTTTTACACTTTCTTTTAGAGCTGAGGCTTCATGATTTTGCAACATAAACTGAATCTGTTACTAGATTAAAAGGAAGAGAAAAATTTTGAAAAGCTCTGACAACAGTAGCAAGTTCAATAATTTGAGGGGATTTAAGTCTGTCATTGAACAATTCAAGAAATTAAAAACATACAGGGCTTTGCGTAATCTTTCAGCAGGAATGTCCCCAGCTCCCCCCTTTTGTTGTAACAGAAGACGTTTGAGAGAGCCATGGGCACGTTCTATAACTGATTGTCCTGTGGGTGAGTGAGGTATCCCTCTTTTGTGGGTGATACCCCATAAGGAGAAGAAGTTTGCAACTCTACGGGAAATGTATGCGGGTCCATTATCTGTCTTAATCTGCTGCGGAATTCCTAAGGTGGCAAAGGCAGCAGCGAAATGACAGCAAACGTCTTTCCCTGTCTCTCCCGTCTTTCCCTGTCTCTCCCGTGTGAGCTGAGGCAAACAGAGCACCTGAAAAGGTATCAATAGAAGCATGCACAAATTTCAAGCGGCCGAATTCAGGAATGTGTGTCACATCTGTCTGCCAAATTTGCAGGCTCTGTAGACCTCTCGGGTTGACCCCTGTGTTCACATTAGGAAGGGAGCAACACTGACAGTCAGGGCATATAGAAATGATATTAGAGGGTTGTGCTGGAGTTAATCCAAAAAGTCTTACCAAAGCCCCAGGATTTTGGTGAAAAAAGGAGTGACTCAGTTTAGCTTGCTCTATTTTGTTAGGCAAAACATGCTGCACTGATAAGGTTAACAAGTCTGCCTGGGCATTACCTTCAGTGAGAAAGCCAGGTAGATTAGAATGTGACCTGATATGCATCACAAAGTAAGGAGCCGTCCTTTGGTCTAACAGAGACCAGTAGTTTTAACCAGGAAAAAAGAATGTCATTTTTAACATTTTTCAAAACAGAATTCTCTGCTCTCTGTACAATACCTGAAACATATGCGGAGTTAGTAATCAGATTAAAAGGTGTGCTGAATTTCTGAAACACTCTGACCACGGCAGCTAGTTCCACTATTTGTGGAGACCCTTCAACAACAGCAATATCAGATTGCCAAGTTCCAGTTTCAGGGTCCCTCCATACAATCACTGATTTATGGGTTTTCCCAGACCCATCTGTGAATATTGTCATAGCTTGCAAAGGAGTCTCACTTCTCTTTGGCTTGGGGATTAAGTTAAAAGACGAACTTAATAATTTGTGTTTAGGCAGATGGATAGATATCTGCCCTGGGTAATTTGTTAAAGCAATGTGCAATTTTTCAGACATCTGTAGCAACCAATTCAAATAAAACATTGTGAGAGGTAGATAGATGCGATCAAAATCTTTCCCAGCCAAAGAGGTCAGTCTTTGACGAGCCTTGACAATCAACATGGCCATAAGTTCATCTTGCATGGAAATAGTCTTGGGCATATTGTTAGGCAAAAAGACCCATTCGATAATTAGCAGAGAGTCTGGTTTTTCTGAGTCCCACTGAAATATTAAGGCATAAGGCTGTTTTGCTAGATGCAAAATTATTAAAAGGAAAGGCAGTTTAGGTGCCTAGCATGCAGCTTGCTAGTTTACCAAGCTCTGCAGTGCATGTTGAACTTTTAAATTAAGTCTTTTAGGTGATAAAAAGGTTTGAATCTCTCTTTAGCAAGCTAAACAAAAGACTTCGTTCTGCATTTGGGATTTCTAATAGGGAGCTTGCTCCCAAAAATTTTTTTGAGCATCATGTAAAGTTTTGATTTCAGTTGAAATTTGCAAGGGTTGTGCAGAAATTGAACGCATGCCTATTTGCCAGCCCAAATATTTCCAGGGAGATGTATTTTGAACTAAAAATCAAACTGGTTATCACAATCTTTGTCAAAAGCATGTAAGTTGTCAAAAGCATGTAAGTTTTACAGACTATATCTGAGCACTAGAAACAATTCTCAGTAAATATCATGATAGTCAGGAAATCATCATATCCTTATTCTCAGTGGCAGTAAGCCACTGTGCTCTAATTGTTCAGGTGGATCAAATTTACATAGACACATTAATCGTTGAATTTGTGCATTATTTCTGATCCATCTTGATGGATCACATTGACAGCAAATACCTCATCTTTTATGAGATGCACAGTACTAGAGTATCTCACATTCAACACATTTGTATTTAACCTCGGTTTGATGATAAACTAAACAAGAGAAGGAGAGAAGCAGTTCTGCATTAAGTTCTCACTCAAAGGCTGTAACCATTTGTTTAGAGTTCATCAAGAACAAAAAAGACTGAAAACGTAAAAGAGCTTTCTGCAGTCTTCTCAGCAGGGGTGCCATCCTCAGCTCCCCCTTTCCTGTTAAGAACTTGAGACATTAATTTACCAAACTTTTTTTTCCCTAGGTTAGTTTTAAAGTCGCGCGCTTCAATGACCTTTATACAAAATTTGACTGCATAAAAATTCCCTACTGAGATAGAACATCTCCCCCCCACAAAACTAGCGGCGCAGAAAACACATAAGGCCTGACAGTTGCCACCCTCCCCTCAACCCCTGTGATCTGTACCAGGTGTTGGCTTTGATAGCTTTGACTGTTTCCACCCACTCCTGAGAGGACCTGGGAAGAGTCCCTAGATTTCCTGTAGGGAGACAAAAACTGAGCAATTAGACAACGTTACTGCAGTTCTTGGGGTGGCTGCACATAGGTTGGAGATGGTCCGGTGGATAGGGGCTGGGCCGGTATCACCGCGAGGCCTACCAGAAAACAGACTGGGGACACAGGTCTGGGTGCAACAGAGCATGCAGGGCAGAAGACTTGCCCCTTAGTTTATTTCCCTATTATACACCTATAGCAAGGTGACCATGGATTGGAGGGTAGTATTCCCACCTCTCAACCACATTGGTCAAGGAGGCTGTCATTCAACCTCCCCTTCTCCTTGAGAAGGAATTCATAACAAGGGCAGTATTTACAAAACATGGTCCTGTGTTTACATTCACGAGCGTGAGAAGCTGCTCACTTCTCCTTTAATATGAACGCTCAGCAAACCAGGAAAATTCATGGCAACAGGGCCGGCTGGAAGCTGAAGGTTGCTCCTGGTTACTGTGTCAGCTGCTGCGTGTGCTGTGGGACTTGTGTCTGCACTCGTTGCTGTCCCGTGCTGTGAGATGATTTGCTGTAAAAGCTGGCCATTTGGTGAAACTTGAAGAGGCATTGATTAGCCAAATAAAGGCAAAGTCTCTGTCTTTAAGGGCTTTCTTTTTTATCTGTAACCAATTGTTATGCATATTTGAAGCGAGTAAGTCCGGATCATTTTCGGGGCTGGGGTCGAATGGCTTTCTGTCACTGCTAGAGTCAGAGTCCCCATAAGCGGTTAGCGTTCGGCGGCTCTGGGGTCGCTGGTGGGATCCCGGTGGGGGTGCAGCTGGCAGCTGGGCTTTATCCCTGGCATTCGTCAGGGAGGGGGTGTGGACAGGGACGGGGAGCGGGACCTGGGCAGGTTTCGGTCTGGCACAGCCTCCGGGGCCGTCTCCGCAGTAGCCTCGCAGGCTGCCTCGCTCCCCCCCTCTTTTTTAATCGCTTCCATAACCACCTTCCATGCAGGAAGCAGGCGTAGCTCTGGCTCGTGGCCAGGCAGTGTAGCCAGGTCGTAGAGCTTTACGCCGACCTTGTCCCAGTAGCAGAGAGTAAGAACAGAGGAAGGGGTGGTATCGGGGAACATGCGTGACACCCATCGTAGGAGCGACTTAAGGTCCTGCTTAAGGACGGGGGAACCATGCTTGCTCAGCAAGCGTAGCATGGTTTCATTAACATCTCTCTCGTCGGACACGTCCTGTCCCATACCTTGAGTTCCCCTGGCTCACCTATCACGTCGCAGCGTACAGGCAATTGTGGGCCCAAACACGGTTCTCTCACAGTCACAATCAGTTCCAGGGGCGTCGCCAATTGCCATTGGGTAGCTGGTTCTTCTCTCCTCACACGGGGCACCAGTTATTGGCGATTGATTGAGAAATGGGAAGACTGATTCCGTGATCAGAATTCCATTTTACTCAGGTTTCCCAAAAGCTTATATACTATTTCAAACAGGTTAATGATTTCTACTACAATAATCAGGTTAAAAATCACACAGAAAACTCATGCATTTTACAACAATTCTTTGCTTGCAGAAGTTGATTGAATCTTCTCTCTTCCCGTAAGCAGGTGTAATCCCATCTCCTGTAATTTTCACAGTTCTGTTTGTTCCTGCCATGGCATCTTGGTTATCAAACTAGCTATGCTAATCAAGTCTGTTTGACTCTCTGTCTTGTGTATTCCCAGATCATTGCACACTTATACTGCATCCAGAAGCAAAGTAACTTTGAAAAGTTAATTCATGCTCTTTGGATGCCTTGTGCTCAAGTCTCCTACTTAATGCTTCTTGTAGTTGATAAGAATTTGGCAAGCATGCAGAAGATGCAGTTATGGTTTTCTCCCTGGCTTTATATTGCTCTAGGGCATGGGAGGAAAAATCTTCTGTGCTGCACCCAGAGTATCTATTGAAGTGTTAGAGAACTTAGCACTGACTTCTAAATCTAATATATGGTGAGCAGTGCTTCTATCCTAGGAGCTTGGCCGCTCATGAATATGTAGTGAGGAGTTCCCTTCTCAGTTCACATGTTTGGAGTTGGAATCTTCCCTCCTATGTATCCCAAAGCATGCAAATGCTACCTTGTCTCATGGGAATGAGTAATTCTCACTGAAACAAAACTAAGACTAATCCGCATTAGTTTGATGCCTTCCTTTTATTAAAATGCTGAGGGAACAAGGTGCTGCAGTGCTGCATTCTGCCTTAAACAAAAACCACCGAATAAAAGGGCCTCTTGAATGCGATAGACGCCACATCGCAGATTGGAGATGTTCTGTTTTGAACAGTGATTTAATATGCTGATTATAGTCTGATGATTCTTAGGCCTAGGTCTTTACTGTAATGTGACTGTTACTGGGGGAATGGCATTTGTAACTCATCAAAATTACCAGAGCAATATTAGGAAAATATCCTAATAACAGAGTTAGCTTGTCTTGTTGTGTCTGTTACATTGTATTTTAATGCTATTCACGTACTCAATTGTACCAGGAAAGATGAAGACAATCCAATATTTTCTGGGCTAGTGTCTCCTGTACTTTATACTATAAGGGATTGGAGCAATTTTAGCATACAAATTTTTGTAATTAGCTCTTTGCTGCCTAATTGTTAGGCATATATTTCACTGAAATTGTGCTCTCTAAGTGAGAAATGCATAGCTTTCATTTTTTTACCTCCCATATAATTGCTCTGAATTAGAGGCTGCTTATGGCGGTCTTTTTTGCTCTTTTGGTATCATGTCTTTGGTGTGAGATGCATTCTGAGGTTTTTATGTCTGGCTTAGTGGAGTTTTTGCTCTGCTCTTCCTTTCATACTCTACCATTTTTTCACTTATTCTCTACATACCACATTTTTCACTATAATAGTTCTTCATATTTTTAGCCTTGGTATGTCTGTCTTGCTCAATGCTGTTTTCATCAACTTCTTGAGAATACTTGGCTTTCTATCTTAAAAAAAAAAAAAAATCAGTAGGTGGAGATCTGTCTTCAGTATTTTGGGGAGAGTTTAAAGAATTTATTGTTTTGACACTTGCACCAAAAAATGGCCCTACAGTTATTATTTTGCACAGGCCTCTGAGAGCCTACTGGGTAGGCTTGTTGAGATCAGTAACTTTTCTGCTGGTATTGTGTGAAAGTAAAGTCTGACCATTACCCGACAAGGCAAGAGGTGCCAAAACCTCCCACTGGGAGTGAAATGAAGCCAGTTAGCCTGTCAGAAGTTATGAGTGGTTGTTGTGACACTCAGGGCATTTTTTCAATGGGGAAAGAAATATAGGAGAACTTTTCCACTGAAGTGGCTGAAATGCATTTTGAATAGCTTTGCTCCCATTTGTTAAATCTTTCATTAAAGGGTATAAATTCACATACTGTCCTTTTCTGTACAGTATATTTTGTTTCACAGAACTGAGGCTTCATGCAAATGAATTAAAACCTAAGAATTAAAATAAGTGTCGTTTTCTGTTTAATTTGTGATCTCTGCTCAGGTTGTATCAATTCTAGGGACTTGAGTTTACTCAAATATAGACTGTGAAAAGATTAAATACACTCTGGTTATTTAACTTGGGTGTATGTTTTACTTCAATTTTGTCTCTTCCTCTGCGCCTCAAATCCTAGAAATTATTTACCTGGAAAACTTAATTTGACTAGAAAATGGGTGGCAGCATTGTCTAACTAACCCATCTTGTGCTCATTTTAAAAAGAACACCTCGGTAAGTTTGCATAATTCATTATGTAGATTCATTCAAATCAAAGCAGGTGGTCTGTACCAGTGTGATATGATTTATATGTTCAAATTTAGTAGCCTTACATTATTTTTTTTATATTTTCCCCTTCCTTTTGTAGATTGTTAGAATAACAGAGATTGCTTTTTGCTGTTTTTTCCCTGTCACCTCCCTGTCTCACAGATTCACCATGTGACCTCTGGTGGTATCACTTAATCTGCTGGCTGATGAGTGCTGCTGGCATCATTTGTATCCTGGTTGCTCATGAACACTATACTGTAGATGTCATCATTGCCTACTATATCACCACGCGGCTCTTCTGGTGGTACCACTCATTGGCTAATGAAAAGGTGAGTGGCAAATACCTTCACAATCAATGTGTAGCATGCATTTGTTAAAATTGCCTAAAGGTGAAAGTTAGTTCTTAATTTTAATAGAATAAAAATAGGTGTTCCATATTGAAGTTTAAACAGAATGGGCAAGGAATTTCACTTCATTGTTATTTAAGTAAATAATATTAATTTGTCTTAAAAATACTTTTTGAGGTTTTAATGCTGTAGTTGATGTATAGAATCGCCCTTCTTTGTCTCAGCTTATGAATAAGCAGTAGTTGAGTAATAAAATTTCTGGCCGACTGAAATTACCTAGACAGTCCTACAATTCTAGTGACAATTCTTGTGTAAATGTCATTAAAGGTACACTGTTCAGAAGGTTGCTGCTGCTGTTGTTTCAGCAACACTTACAAGTAAGAAGCATAGATCTTAAGCCCATTTAATCTAATTCTCAGCTATTACTCATCAGTGGAAACACAACGTGCCTGAAAGCACTCATATGGAAAAGGGCCTAAGTGCTTGTTGCCCCCAATTTTGCACAGCAACAAAGTATCTCATTGTGGTAAAGTTGCTCAGTTTGTAGTATGCATTTGGACTATGTCTATCTCAATTCTGTGTTTTCTAGGCTAAATACTCACTGTCTTTGCAGAAATGCATGCAAATGCATTGCATTTTTGCTGTTGTCTTGATTAATTGTAATTGATTATAAGCCTTTAAACTGACAGTTGCCTTTTCCTCTTTACATGCTTGTGCCAATACAGACTTTAAAGGTGTCTTTGCAGACGAATTTTCTCTCTCGAGCATGGTGGTATCCAATATTTTATTTCTTCGAGAAGAATGTGCAAGGCTCTGTTCCTTGCAGTTTTTCCTGGCCAATATCTTGGCCTCCCAGCTGCTTCAAATCTTCATGCAAAAAGTATTCACGGGTTCAGAAGACAGGAGAGGACAATGAAAAATCTACCTGAAGAAAAGAAGGAAAGCATCTGGTCTGTTTTTTTCATTTTTGATTTTTTTTTTAACCAAAACATTTGTAACCAAAGTTCTTCTTAAGAAGACTGTAACTGAGGAAGTGGGCCAAGCTTCTGTGCAATTGATGGAAAGACAATTGTAGACGCATATATTGCATTTCAGATGTTTTCCTCTTGTCAGGCTGTTCAGACCTATTCTACTCTTCAGTGCTAATGAAATGCACCACTGATGGGATTTTTTTATTAAAGAAAAATTGGAGCAGGACTTTGCTTTATTAAGGAGATAGAGGTGCCAAAGACCACAGTAACACTTCCGTTACTATCACTCATCCACAGAAGCACCCAAAAGTCTCATCTTCAGAGCTCTGGAGTGCGTAAGGGCAAAAACATGCTGAAATGTAAAGGCATGATATTGCTGTATTGAGGTGTATAAAAAAATAACACAATTGTGGGAAGTGGTTTGTTGCATTATTCTTGCTAATGAAGGTAAGGCCTTTGTGTGACTGGTACAGCTGGAAGCAAGTCTGACTTTTTTACACGCTGCGGGTATGAATATCTTATGACCTGAAAATACTACTTAACACTATTAACTCCCATGTATTCTACTATATACCAGTTTTTACATTTTTATTAATAATTTTATATTTAAATAGTTGTGCTACCTGATGAATTTGCAAATTAGAAATAGCTGCTAACATCAGAGCTCAAGGAGCCTAAAATTTTATCTTTAATAAGGGACACAGTTTCAACATCTAAATCTTGAATTGCAGCTGGCCTTGTGTATATAGATATACAATACCTGTCAGTGTATATAAATGCATAGATACTCAAAAGCACACACCTTAAACAAAATGGTTTACTGGGAAGAGTGATTATAGAGTTCTTGATGCAGGCAAAAGTTGTACAGCTCTCACCTGCTTGAGGAATGCAAAGCCAGGTCCAGAATGAGGCTACATTTGAAATAAATGTTTTAATTTTAGTAGCAATCTCTTGCTGAAGCTATGTAGCAGGCTTGCTTGGGAGCCATAATTCTCCATTGAATTTATTTTTTTGTCTTTTGCCTCTTGATACATGTTTCTGTGACTTACTTTAAAAAAAAAAAAGTGCTAAGGTGAAATATCTACAACAGCATCATTTCTTCAATTACAACCTAAATAATTTCATATCAAATTACACTGTGGTAGAACTCGAATGTAGATTACCTTTTTTCCCCAGGGTTTCAGTCCAGCTAAAATGGCTATTTAAACAAGTTGGCTGATGAATGGGGGATATTACTATGGGGTGAACATGTAACAAAACCACAGATTAACAGCTACCTGTTTCTTGTTAGTTTATGTTGCTTTGTATTGTTGTGAAAGCAAAGTAGAAAATTAGCACACCATGTTTAGCCATTTATATTCTCTATTAATTTCTGCAGTTAACTCAATATTATTTTCAGATCTTCACTAAAACCTAATGAAAAGATAGAACTCCATTAAGTGTTGAGGTGATACTAATATAAACAAAATGCTGCATATTTTAAGAATGTCTTGAACTAAGTGACAAGTGTGACTACAATTTAAATAATGACAACTTCAGTTAAAGTTATAAAATGAAATACAGAGTATTCAAGTATAATCGTTTTCAGTTAAGGGGATCATTGCTCTGAGTTGTACATGAGAATATTTTTGATGTGCATTTCAAATATTTTTGTACATTATCAAAATAATACAATAAAAAGTGTTCCTTTCAATACATTTTTGGAAAAACTTAGGTAAGAAAGAAATTCTCCTGATGTTTGGTTTTTTTATTTAAAATGAGCTTAGTAGACTGATAATATGCCCCTGAAGTTGGGTGTGTGTGGGCATATCTGTGCTTTCATTTGCTTGCATCTTGCAGACCTTGAACAGCTAAAAAGCCTGTATCAAAAAACTTTTGAATCCTTTTTCTCTCATATAAATGAATCTGTTCAACACCAGTCAGTAGATCTCCCAAGATCCTTGTTATATAAGTACTACTTCATAGATCATAATTTTTTAAGCTAAAATCTAAGCTTTGTGATACCTTAAATATGGTCATGTTAATCCACTTGTAGTAATACTATCTTTTAGGAGTTATGAATGGATTTCATTAGTGGTCACCGTGCCTTGAAAATAGCATGATGAAACGCATTACTGAAGGAGCTTAAGCAGTGGGTTTTCATCTGGTGGCTGAAAAATAAACACTTTGATAGTCTAGATATCTAATTGTCTGCATAACCACCACCACCATGCTTCAGTGGGGTTTCTGTAATAGATCAGCAAAGCACATCTTTGTGCAGGATGAGGTGTTTGAGGTTTTTTACACTTATTCCTTTTTCTGAAAGAAAAAGATGTGAAAGGGATAAAATAGAACCAAGTAAAGACTGCTTTTGTTGGGCTGTGTGAACTTTCATTCTACTGCTGAATTTGATAAAGACTTCTATTGTAATACAAAAGGAAAGTTTAAGTAGCAGCTCTGGCTCAAAATACTTGATTCCTGTTCTGGCTCAGTCTTCCCTTAAGTGCTTAATATTTATCCATTGTATGAAAACTCTCAAAGGGGTATGTGTGTGTTTGTTTAATTAGCAGAAAGCCCCAATTCTGTGCGCGTTCTCAATAGTTTTTAATTGGTTTTACAATCTTGGATGGTGTAACTGTATTTGATATCTCAAGACCTATATGTAAGGTGATAAAATGGGATAAGTAATGGTATATTCTAGTTTTTACTGCTGTAGTAGTTTATCCAATTCAAACTGCAACTGCTACATAAAAACTACTAATTTTAACATCTTGATCATTGTATACAAATGTATACAAAGCTGAAAGTATAGTTTCATCCTGAGAGGCAAGAGATTGTAGTAGGTAAAAAGGAGAAACTTGGTCTTTGCTTAAGCCTACAATCAAGTGGATCAGTATATTATTTGGTCTGTATGTGCCCAATACTTTGCAGTGTGTCACTATTTTTCCTAGTTACAGTAATATTTCTCAGATGTCACATGAGCTGCCCCTTTACTCTGACTATAACATGCTCCTCTCAACTGAAGAGCATTTACATGTTCAACTTTACAGATACTTAATAAAAAACCCACTACATCTGTACACCTGACCTGTCAGTATGACCTAAATGCTAATGGGCTTTCTTAAAATGCCCAATTTAAATTTCAATCTGGATTTTAAATGTTAACTTGAGCATTTAAAGAAATATGCCACTAAGTGGTCATGCTACGGATGCTTACTTCTAATGCCAGAAATTGTTAACGTCTACTTGAAAGCACTGTAAATGGTCACCTTTTTCGGTACGTGATTAGCACTCCCATGTGGACATGAATGGTACTAACTGTTAATCATCCTTCACTGCTGTTTTCTTGGAAAGATCGCCACAGGTGGCGTAGTAGCAAAAATAGCTGTGCTAAACATTGCTATAAACCCTACTACTGGATTTGCTGCCTTCCTTAAAAAAAAAAAAAAAAGAGAGAAGGAGACGAAAAAAAGTTTCTTAAAATACACTACCTTCATGTAATAGAGAAATAAAGCTCAACAACATAGAACTGGGAAGTCCTAAAAGAGATGCAAGACCATTTTCTTAATTGGATTATTGCAAATCCACCTACCAGGGTCTTAAACCAGAATTTGTTCAATCTCTGGCTTTCTCCTATCAGTAGTATCTGGCTAGACAGTTTATCCTAAGTTGTTTGGTACTAACCCAAATTCTTTTTCTCATTCCATTAGATGGGATTTACTGTTCTAGAGACAGATCCATTAACTTCAGTGCAAGGTGTAGTCTTTCCATTAACTTCAAGTGAACTTTCCCATAGCTCTTAGTTTTTATGTTTGTTTGTGGGGATTCTTTTTTTTTTTTTTTTTTTTTTTTTTGGCAGTGGGGTTTTTGTTTTTTTGTGGTTTTGGTGGATTTGTGGTGTTGTTGTTTTTTAATGCATAAACCTTGAATCTTTGGGATTCATGGGGTAATTTTGAAAATGGGTCAAAGCTGCCAGTTGGACTGGAACCATTTTGCTTTACTGGCAGATCTAATAGTTGTAGAGCTCCATTGTCATCTTCATATTTTTACAATGTACATGTTTTGGACTTACCTAGAACTCTTATAAAGGCACACAAAATTAGAGGGATGCTATAAGATTGAACACTTCTGTATTGAAGTGTTCTATTCCAGGCATTGTAAAATCAATGTCTTAAATTCAGTTACTGAGAATAGGGATCTTAAAAGTAAATACTCCTATTAGGCATCATTCAAATGAGTGTTGCTGCTTAAGTGCACATGAGAAAAATATCTTAGCATGCCATTAAAATAACTTTGCTTATAAGTAAGCCTTCATGTGCCACTTTATGATGCTTCTTAGAATCCAGAGAGAAGTGCTGTTAAACAGAATAGAGACAAAGGCATTTGTTGTAGTATTTATAAGGAAAAGGAAGGAAAATGAAAACACTGAAGTAGATGGCGATCATATATTGCTTTTTGCATGAAAATGAGTTAACTTCTAAGAAGTGTAGATTTAAATTGTGTAATAGTTCTGCAAAAAATCCCCTAGACCTATAAGGAAGCATCAGTATTAAGCACATCATTCTATGGTACAGCTGTGTATCTCTGCTGGCTCTCATCCAAACTTACAATATAAAAACAAAACCCAACTCAGTGAGAGATGCTTGGAGATTAAAGTACTTAAATATTATTAGCAGTTTTTTATAAGTTGTTCCTGCAAGCTGTCACTAATAGTTTCTAAAACAAGAACAAAGAGCTGCAATTCTTAAAACATACTGAAGCTTTTTTCTAGTTAGCTTCAGTTTCCATGGATTTAACCATATGATTAAATCTTATTAACCTAGAAAGCAGCACATAAGAATGTCAGGCTAGATACAGGTAGCTCATGTATTGCAGAGAAACTTTTCAGTTCTGAACTCATCTTTCCTAACTAAACACTCAATGCCTGAATGATGTTTAAAAAGGAAGTAACAATACTGTGCAGTTTCTAATGTGTGTATGAAATACTGGTGTTGAAGATTCCTTCTTTCTACTGTAAATCAGTGATTAAAAATCCACAAAGGTTTGACTTTTTCTCAGTGAATTTTTTTTAATTGCAAAGGACTTAGAGTTGAGCAAATAACTAGCTGTTTGTTTTCTGTGACTCTTGGCTGTGTACTAACCTTTAAGATGCAAACTAGGTAGGAGGAAAGGGCAGACCACTTCTTACTGAGAGGAGCAATGTGTGACTTTTTGAATTAAAATTATATTGGCTGCATGTTACATGCAGTCTCACCTGTACTACAGTTGAAAAAAGATGCTATGTTATGCTATTATAGTTAGTGTTGGCACTTTTTGAAATGGTTCTGTAGCGGTTGATCCAGTCCTTCTGCTGGATGAGGAGTGAGTGCTTTTGTCTTTATTTGCTGTCTGTATGGTTAAACATAACTGGTTTTAGTTCTGGTAAATGTCAATGGAAAAATTGCAGATCTCGGATACAGTATCTAAGGTGTTTCAAAGTGTCTGTGCATGGGTTTCTTCTAGGAGAAATACTCTTCTTTCAAGCTGTGCCTTAATAATAATGTCAGCTCTTGAGTTTTCTCTCAGCATAATATGGTCTTAAGGAGGTTAGCATTTCTGACACTGCAAAGAATTACTACAGAAGAATCTCCTTTGTGCCAATTGAGATCAATTTTCACAAAGTATCTTTGCTGAAATATGTTTGGAGATTACTTTTGGTGGGGTTTTTTTGTTTGTTTGTTTTTAATTAAGAGAAAAAGTCTTCAGAAATTAGTCTGAAATAAAAGCATCTCGAGCAGTTGGGGCCAGACACCATGCAGGCACATGGGTGTGGAAAGGGGTTTCTCTGGCATAAGCAATATTGGATTCAGTACACAGCAGCTTCCCTAGGAAGGCAAACAAAGTTGTACTTGTACTGTACAGGTGGCTGTGAGCCATCTTTACCTGTCCTTTTGATCTTCTTTTGGACTGGCAGTGCAGTACTAAAGTTGGTAATAGCTAAAAAATGAAGGTCAATTACAAATCAAAACTATAAATGGGGCTGAAAATCTCTGTAAAACCAGAGAGCTGCATTCCAATTCAACAGAACATACAATTGGGTGTTACTTCAGGTATGTGTCACATTTAAGATGAGTGGGACTGTTTGCTTTCTAAATTATTTTTTTCTCATTAAAAATGGCAGGTGTTCTGAGAATACCAAGAGGAAATTTATTTCCCTGCTTACTTTTACCCCTACCATTGAAGGGTTTGTGTATGAACCTTAAAAATTTTTCCGGAACTTCAACCCCTCTTACATTCTGTAACTTAGCAGTGCTTTGTTACTTCTGTAAAAACTGGGTTTGCATTCCACTTTTTTCAGTTTGTTGCCACTCAAAATGCTGCTTATGCTGAAGCCTGTGCTGCTTTAGACTCCTGTCTAACTACATCTGCTTCTATTGTCTTTTAAATGGCTCAATACAGAAGAGTAGGGTTTAAATTGGAGAAGACTTCATAATTAACCCTAAAGCCAAAAGGCATTCTTGTCAGATGCATCTTTCCACAATTAGTACGTGAAAATAATTTCAAGTTTCAAAACCTAACATACTAGGACATACTTCTTTTCCCTCAGGAATCAATTCTTGATTCTTAAATGTTTGGCACATTTATTTGTGTCTATTTTTGTGATTCAGGAGAGCATGTGTGAGATGTGAAAAAGGTTCTGGTAGCTTTTGAGGTCAGGGTTATACCAAGGAAACTGAAAGTGAAAGCAGAAATAATGGTTTGATGGCTGTGGTTCTCATGCTTTTCATGTGACTTTGAAAACTCTCAAGACTTCCCTAAAAAAAGTACAGGACCTCACTTTGGCTGCAGCTTTTCTTGCATGACTTCTCCTAGGTTGGATCCTGTGTATCCATAGCTCTGTATGTCAATTGGAGCTGGAGTTTTTCCAACCTTGGAAAAACTAGGCAAGAAGAGAACTAGGCTGCTGAGGAATCCTACATGGTAATATAAGAACGCTGTAATACGTGCATGATAAGGAGCTGATAAAATGGCATTGTTCTGTAGCTTTAGGGTCCAATTCTGCAATTGGAGAAGACTACTACAATAACAAATTGAGAAATCTTTGGTGCTGTAGTTTCTACTGATCTTTGCAAACTGGGTGTCATTTTCATATAAATTCTTCACAATTAGCAAGAGTTGTCTTTTATGTTGTAAAACTTTCAGGATAACACTTTATAGCTGATACTTTGTTAAGTAACTGAGTGTTATGGTTTGCTATATATGTACAAAAGATACTAGAGCTAGCGTTGTGATTTGTGCTGCAATCTGTTCACTGTGTTAAAAAAAACCCAAACCAAAGCCAACTATTGCACTAGCTGTACTTTTAAAAAGCAATAACAGGAGCATCTTGTAGCTTTTCTCTCCAGAGGTGCTGTCTGTCATGAACATTTCACTGCCAACTGTGAATTTGGTAAAAAACATGTTAAAGAAATTTTC
Organism: Prinia subflava; assembly: GCF_021018805.1. NCBI lineage: Eukaryota > Metazoa > Chordata > Aves > Passeriformes > Cisticolidae > Prinia > Prinia subflava. Next base: position 1,230,611 of record NW_026960612.1, read on the forward strand.
CTATGTGGTTTACTTGGCACATTCAAGTTGAAATTTTTTATGGTCAGCCTGTGTACTAATGAATACAGCTGGACTATTTAGATAACCACCCACGTCTTTAAAAATCAAAAACCTTATATCCATTTGTGGTGCTAATAATTTCAAACATTATAAAGAGCTGGTATTCTCTCATTTCACATAAACACTAAGGAAAGCTGTTGTGACACCTTTTCAATAAAACAGAATTTCGCTACATTTTAAGCCTGTTCCAAATGCTTTTTATATAAATACAACACTTTTCTATTTCTGTTTCATATAAAAACTGGAAAAAATTTAGTATTTTAGTACAGGAAGACATTAGGAGTGTATATTGTTCTAAATTACATGTCCAATTCTAAATTTTCCTGCATTTTAGGATAGCTAATCTTCTGAAACTCAGTCCAAAATATAAGAATTGTACTTGGCAGGATTAAGGGACAGGCTACTAGTTTAAAGAAAATCATTCTCTGGCTTCATCATCACTGTTGAAGCCTTGGAGGCAGAGGGAGAGGATGTGGAATGAACAAAGCTGTATTAGGAGGACACTGATTATGCAGTATAGATGTGTATTTTGCTGAAACATTAAAAGCTCAAACAACTTGTGATGGACATGACCATGTAACTATCTAAAGAACAGAAGTGAAACAAAATTGTCAAGGCAGTTCACAGCAGGACATCATAAAAACACGTGAAAGAACCTTAAACTAGATTGTTTAGATTGTGAAACAAAGAAATTTTCTGGCTTTGTTTGAAAGCTTCATAAGCAAGTTTTTCTCAAGATGAAAAACTATCTTGTGCCTTCTGTTGCAGAAGCTATTGTTGCCTTTCCCCCTGTCTTTGGTTGTGATTTTATTGTATATAATGGACAGCGCGCTTCCTCTTTCTGAGAGGAATTTTTGGGCAGCAGTACCTACATACCTACACTTTCTGTCCACAGAGAATATCGAGCCTTTAGTTCCTATTAAAGGCCCCTTACTTGTGAACTTACAGTTGTGAAATTATCTGCCTGTGACAGGTATGGTAAGCCTGCTATAGTCAGCTCTTAAATGAGCATAATGATGTTAATTCATCCAGACATGTGAGTGTGCAGAGCAGGTGCCATGTCCAGGTGCACTGGTGGCACTGCATCACACTGCTCTGAAGTGGTTGTACCTTAAATTGCTATCCTTTATATACTGCAATAAATTCTCTTAAATCACTTCCACCTAGTACTTCAAGAAGTAAATGGGTCTCTAAGATCTATTTGATGAAACTTCTATGTCAGTGCAAAGAATATTCCACGTTTAGAGTAACTTAAAGCAGAAACAAACTCGCCATCTAGGATAAAAGCAGGGCTGGGTGGGGTTTTTGTTGTGTGAAGGTGGATAGTCTAGTAACAATAGTCTGGATTGTCTTCCCGCTTGTCTCAGTGCCTGCTTTAATAGTAGGACACTTGAAAAAGCCAAAGATTGAACAAAGTCATCTGTAATAGTCCTAAGCCACATTGAAATATAGTTTCCCTATCTTAATTACTAGATGCTTCAGAGAAAATGGACTGTATTTTCTTAATTTACAAAAAAATTGCAATACCTACAGAAATATTAAGAGGCAAATGCCTGCATGTTTCAATGCCTTGCAAAACCAAAACATTTGCAAGCATGTGTCATGCACTTGACCAAAAGTGGGGTTTTTTTTAGCTTTACCTTTTTTTTAGCTTTTTTTTACACCTTTAGTGTTACAGAAACATGTTTCAGTGCACTAGTGTAACTCAGAACTTTCAAATATTTTCAATGTGCTTTTGACCAGGAGAGTGTTTTTAATGAATAAAGTGCCTGTGGAAATAAAAATCCAAAAGTTGCCTGCAAACTCAAATAAAGCATATAAAACAACAGCCCATCATACTTGAAGAGAATGGGTGCTAATTCAGCAGCTGCAGAGAACAGCTGGTCAACAGTCCTAAGCATTGGTAGGATTCAAAGATTAAGTTTGAGAGAAGAATATTATGTTGCTTTTGAGAGTTTACTGTGTTAATTAAACTTCCAATGCTTCTGCTTGGGCCTTAACTCTGTAACTTGATTATCTTTAAAGAAAAATTAGTTCCCTTGAACTATTCTATTTTTAATTCTTGTTTTCATGATGGTCTTTACTCTTGTGGGGATATTTGTTTGCTTGTTACATGGAGCTATTTTTTGACCTGTTAAAAATGGAGTCATCAAATGCTTTGATTCCTCAATTAGAGGTAAAAGAGTTTGAAGAATGGTTTTTCCTTAAGTGCAGCCTTAAAGGGGTTGTGATTTTTTTTATACTGATGCCAGAACTGAAGAGGAAGGATTTCCATGGAAAGTACTATAGTGCTAAAACTTGTACATATAGTTATTTGGGGTGTACAGAATATAAGTAAAGTACTTGGATATGTTTTGCTGTTAATTTCATGCTTTAAAAAGAGGCTATTTGGTTCTAATTTAAATTTGAGAAACTGATTTTAATGTTGCCACAATTATTTTAACTTGAAACATCCACTTATGTACTGGTATGTTAGAGCAAAAGTTACATTTTATCACCTAAAATTTTGAAATTAATCTCATTTTTATCAAAATTAATGTGCAGTTTAATCTCTGGACACCCTAGAATTGGCCATATGCCACTGAAACCAAACTTTCAATTGCATACATAAGGAAGGAAGGCATTTTTTAAATCAAGTTCTGCTTCTTGACTAGACTGAGAAGGAAGTGAGGCTAGATTGCTCTTGTACAAAGAAAACAGGCAAAACCAGTAATTTGTTTCAGCTGTGCTAAATACCTTAGCTTCTTTTTTTTTTGCACTACAGAACTTAAACTTTTCTGGAGACTCAGATTTAAAATATCTTTAGTTCAGCTAAATTTTCACCTGTTTTTACATATTTTTTCTAATAGATGCATTTTATTGGTATACATTGTAATTAGCCACTGAATTTCTGCCAAATATGGACAAAATAAAAGCTGCATTCTGTTCTGCCAGTTTAAATCTGCTCTTAGTTTTTCTGTTTTGTCTAATCCATGGCTGGTAAAATGTCCACTTGCTGTTTAGATGAAAGAGAAAGTTGCCTTAATTGCTCAGAGGAAAACTGACCTTGACCATTTAAAGCTTTATGTATTTCTGAAATTGCTGTAACTTCTGTATAATTGCAATAAAACCATAAAAGCTTTTTAATACATTTCAGCCACTATTTTAAGAGCCACTTGTTGCTATCTTTACTGAATGTTCAACTGTTTAAAATATAGTTTAAGAACACCCTTTTTAATGGATAAGCACCATTTTGTGCATTTTTTATTTTTAGGGGGTCACTTTAAAGAAGGAGCACTATGGGCAAAACATGATCACTTTTCTCTGTTAGTGAGGGGATATCAAGAGCACTTACTGTAATATATGATGTGCGATAATTCATGTTCATACAATGTAAATGTGAAATCATTCATGTTCATGTAATATAATGTGAAATAGCTTGCATTTGTTATCAATGGTGTAAAATCAGTCGCGTTTTAGAAGGAATACGGTAACAGTCGCTCGGACTTAGAATTAAAGAAAAATGATCAGGAATTGTAAACGCCCTTGCCCAAAACTCAGGCAAGGACCACAATTTGCAACAAAAAAGAGAGTGACTCTGAGAAGAGATAAGCCCACTCCAGAGGTGGACTCGACAACGACGCAAGGATTATCGCTTGATATGGATCTAGCCTCCATCATCCGGGGTGTGCATCCCAATACGAGATTCCCAGAAATCGAATCAAGTATTCATCTCTACTCGGAAATCCATTCAGCCGTCCCTGCAGTGAGGACAGAATTACATGAATATGGAAAAGAAATTGGAAAGACAAAGAAGTATGAGGCAATGCCCTGTCCAACCAAAGAAACTGTATATAAACTGACCCTGCAGAGACTGAAATTGTGAACAGGGGAGCTCCAGTGCGATAGAAGGCGAAGCTAAGTTCACCCAGTGCCGACCCGGGGCTTGAAACTGATTTTGTTTGTAGCTTTTCCAAATTCTATTTTGTAAATTATTTAATAAATTTCTTTTTATTAATTTAATTTGCTATGCATTTATAACACTTACTAAACCCACTGATGCTGCAGCAAATTATTGAGAAGACCAGACAGTGGCATTTTTCAACATCTAATTACCTCTCTAGGGGTTAAATTTTATATTGCTGATCAGCTGGAGAAAGTGCACTAAGGCGTGTTCTAGAGGGAGGGGGAAGTTACCCTCAAAAACAGTTCTGAGTGGGTTTAGGGGATTGGGGTGTTTGGGTGTGTAGTAAATATAGTATGTTAATTCGTGTTTTTTTATGGAATGTAATAAATATAGTATGTTAATTAATGTTTTGATGCATTCAAACTGTAAATATGTTCTGTAAAATGTAACACTAGTTCAAATCAGACACAGAGCTGACAGATTCCAAGGCAGCAACACCCAGAAACCACCATTCAGAGGACGACAATGCAATGCCAGGAACTGGAGATTGTGCCATTGGCATCAGAAAGGAGGACACATCAAGATAAGCCATCAGTCCTCCTCCCAGAAGCAACTGGAGCCATGAGCACTCAACCATCATGATTATCATAGAAGGGGAATGCCTGTCCATTCAGAATTTGGTCTTCCATTCACCCACTGAAATTGACACTTCTCCCTCCCAGAGGAGACCCCATTCAGCAGACCAAGGACAGTGATGCATTCAAATAGCTATTCCAAGGAGACAAAGAACTGTGGGGAAATCTTATGCTGGGGCGAAATAAACTGTATAAAACCCAGACCCCAGAAGGGGCCAATTTGTGAACTCTGGGGGATTGCAGTGGGATAGAGGCTGCTTTCCGTTCACCCTCTGACGATCCCAGGTTATCGTCACCGTAACTCCGCTTGTTGGTTTTACTGAAATTCTGTAATTTTATTTTTTTTAATAAACCAAATTATATTTTATTGGAAAAGTGGATTGGCATTTATAACAGGAGTGTTATAAATGTCAATACAATAGTCCAATTAAAATTATAATTTTTGGTTTATTAAAAAAGGATCGAATTACAGAATTTCGGCAAAACCACCCACAATGGAGATGTGTTGACGATTGACCCGGGAATCGTCAGCGGTGAACTGGGACGCAGTATCTGGCCAACTGCCGTCCCCCCTGAGTTCACAAACTGGCCTTGTTCGGGGCTTAGTTTTTACACACTTTATTCTGCCTCTGGCAAAAATTTCCTCATAGTCCTTTTGTTTCCAAGCTAGTTATTCAAATTCATAGTTCTCTCCGGCTTAGCTGAAAAGAGTCTCCTTCTCTACTGCAAGGTGTTAATTTTTAGTTTCCCATGAGTGAATGGACACCAAAGTTTATGAATGGTAAAAGTTCATCTCCGAAGATGTTGATGATGATGGTTCACTGATGACGCTTTTTATGAGGTGCTCTGATAGCTGATGAGAGTGCTCTGATGTAGTTGTGCATTTCTGTACCCGAGCAGGTGTTTCTATATAAGGAAGTTAAACTAGAATTTTCTATAGCTTGCTCGTTGCAATTGGCTCAGTACCAGCACAGACACAGTGATAGGGCTTTAGAAGTGCACCTCAAAGCCTAGTGTCCATCTCATTGGGCAAAGAGCCAAATAAGCCCACCTAGACCATCGAGTACTAAAGAGCCTGCACAGGGGGTGCACGAGGCTTTTTGGGAGTGCCTTAGCCAGTGTAACTGTGCTTGGTACACTGTGCTCGGCTTCTCTCTTTTCATTTTGTAATGTTTATTATTTTTGCTGTTATTAAAACCTTTATTTTACAAAGCATATCCTGGGAAGCCGTATCGCTATTTTATTAAGCCATTACTCCGCTGGCTGGACCCTCGGAGTTATCGAGAGAAATCTCGATACTCTGATTGCTCTGTCATCCAGGGAGGGGAAGACTGATAGCTTATCTTAATGTGTCCTTTTCTGATGCCAAAGAGAAGGCCAAGGTTTCCCGTAAATCCTTTGTCTCCTTTCTAAATGAAATTCCAGGGTGGTGGCTGCCTCTATCTCAGAAAAATTCAAGGCAGACTGAAACTATATTCTCATATAACATATATACAGTAGTTTTCATAACTTTTTTAACATGTCATAACCCATAAGAACATGAATTAACATCCCATATTTTTCACAGGTGTGTTTTGGGTTTTTGTGTGTGTGTTTGGGTTTTTTTATTACTACTTTTTTTTGAGGGAAAGGAAGAGAACTACATGTCTTTTTCCTCTAAAATTTAAGTGCCCCTCTTCGAAGCCTCTGTGTGGTGTTTTGCATTTGCCAAGCAGGGAACCTAGAGCTGGGACAAGGTTCTAGGTTTGTCCTTGGCTCTGGAAACAGAAAATGTCGGGGTCTTACCTCCAACTGCCGGGTTTTTGTGTTTGGGAATGGGGGGAAAGGATCATCTGTATTTCCCTCCCTTCTAAACCACAAAAAAAATAGGTATTTGCGTAAGGAGCATTTGAAAGCAAGTCCTGTGGGGGGTGTAGAAGAGAGCTCACTTCTTTTTTTTTTTTCTCCACAAGCAGGACATCTGGGTTTATGCTTAATCCTTTATAAACTTGGGCTCCGTCACATCTTGCCAGGCGCGGGGCAGTGTCAGGGCCCGGCCTCACTGCCCGCCCACAGGCCCGGCGGGACGGGGTCAGGCCGCCTCCCAGCCTTGCCTCTCATCCGCCCCCGCCATCGCTTCCTGCCCGCCTCCGCCATCTTAAACCGCTATGCGCCGGCAGCGGGGCAAGGCCAGCGGTGCCGCTGCCTGGGGAGATGGCAGGGCCAAGCACGGAAGCTTGGACATGGCTGCTGCGGCCGCCCAGGGCCACCGAGCTGCTGCTGGTGGCCCTGTGCTGGCTCGGCTGCTACTGGCTGCTGCGGCGGCGGCCGCAGGCGCTGTCGGGGCTGCCGCCGGGCCCCGCGCCCTGGCCGCTCGTGGGCAACTTCGCCTTCGCCCTTCTGCCACCTCCGCTGCTGCGCAGGTGGGCGGTGGACGTGAAGGGTGACCGGCTCTCCCCTGCCTTCTCACCCCATGTCATTCTCACTGGCCTCACCAAGACGTACAGCAGCGTCTTCCGGCTCTTCATGGACAACCGCCCATTAATCATCCTCAACACTTTCGGGGCAGTGTGGGAGGCGTTGGTGCAGAAGGCGGAGGTGTTCAGCGACCAGCCCTCCGTGCCCATCGTCCTCATGATCACACACCACAAGGGTAAGTGCCTGGGGGCACCCCGAGTCTCGCCCGGAGAGCTGCCGCATGCCCGGTGATGGCCAGGGTGATGCTTAGGAGCGATATGGAGCGGGAGCTGCTCGGGACCATGGCTGCTCTGCCAAAATTTATAAATAATTCCTACAAATTGTGGGCTGAAATGTTTACTTGCTTTTTTGTTCCTCACATATGTCCCTCGCCCTGCTGCTGACAGAAAGCACTCAGAGAGAAACTTGACCTGCCCTGAGGTGCAGCATCCCCACGAAGTTGGCAGTGCTGTGCCATGCACCATGGAGCATCTCTGGGTGACCGAAATCAGCCTGATCCCTGTAGCTCTGTGTACAGTAAAGGGACTCTGCAGTAAAGCTGCTGAGGTAGCTGGGGTGGTTTAAACTGGAGGAGGCTCAGGAGAGACCTTACCTCTCTCTCCAACTGCCTGAAAAGGGCTTGTAGCCGGGGGGAGGTGTGCCAGGTCAGTCTCCTGGGTAATAAGGGATGGGACAAGAGGAAATGGCCTCAAGTTGCACCAGGAGAAGTTTAGGTTGGGCATTAGGAGAGGAATTTCTTCACAGAAAGAGTAGTTTGACAGTAGAATGGACTGCAGAGGGAGATGGTAGAATCACCGTCCCTGGAGGCCTTTATGGAAAGGCTGGATGTGGCACTCAGTGTCATGGTCCCATTGACAAGGTGGTGTTCGGTCATGGTTTGGAATCAGTCTCAGAGGTCTTTCCCAACTTCATTGTTTCTGTGACTGGCATTTGTGCAGGGGTTTAAGGCACAGTTGGTCTGTCACCTGGGGGCTTTCTGATTTTGGCTATGTGAGAGGAAGAAATTTTGAGTACTTGGGCAGTGGTACAAAACTGAGCACTCTCCCAGTTCTTACCAACGTAGTGGTGGGAGAGATTAGGCTTCTGTGGAGTCCCATGGCTGCACAGTCCGCGCTGCCTGTGTGCAAGCTACTGTTGCTGAGATATTTGCAAATGTGTTATTCTGCTTGTCAAAACTTAGTGGGCATATTTGGGTTTGGTTGTCTTTTTTTTAAGAGTCCAAAGGAGAGTTACTAGCTTTTGCAGGAAAAGAGCATGAAGAGTTTAAACACATGCTGACAATACTGTGGGTAGAATTTCTTCATGTTTAATTTTGATGTCATTACTGATCTCAGTGTTTATGGAAATATACTTACCCTTTTTCCATTTAGGAGGTGTACCCCAGAAAGCTTGTTAGTATGCTAGCTTGTTGTGAAACTTACCTTTCCTTTTTTTTTTTTCCCCAAGGCTAGGGAAATCTGGTTTTTAAGTGCATGAAACATTTATCTTTTTTTTTTCCTATACCAGAATTGCCCCAGTAAAGAGAAGAAGAAAGTGAGGGACCTAGATTGTGTTTATTAAAATGCTATCAGGGACCATTGCTGAAATTAGTTTAAAGAATAAAAAAATAAATTATGAATTCTGTTGATTTAATAATATTGTTCCAAGACCGATGTTACTGGCACGTTGTTATCATGTGTGAGTATTTTTAGTTACAGTACTTTAGCAAGAACTGGAGGAGGAAAGGGGAAGAGGAGTTAGATAATTTTAGCAGGGCTGTAAAACCTCATTTCATGCTCATGGTGGATTTCTTTTTTCTTGAATGTTGTGAATCTCATGTTTCTTGTTCTCTGCCAGACTTTTTTGAATATGGTGAAGCAAAGAGTAGCCAGGGCAGTTGGCAGCTTCCACCAGTGGGTGCTCCAGGAGAGTTGGAGGTACCAGGAACCTGTTGTCCATAGCCAGAGCATGCTGCAGCCAAGCCCAGGGACGGTGCCTATCTGTGTTGCACTGTGGCAGGAACATTGTGTTGCTCTAGGTTTGGTTTTATCTGGAAGGTCGCTATAGCTGTGCTCAGGCATGAGGACTGCAGCATCAGGGCTGCCCAGTGGTCCATAAAACATCCCCAGCTCTTCCATAGAGCTCGCTTTAGCAGCATGCTGAATTGCCACGGATGTAGGAGTATTGTAGAGTGAACCACAGGGGTGGTGTGTTCTGAGTGCACAAAGGGAGAAGTTGGTGGGTATGGGCAGTGGGGCCACTGCTCCCCGCAAGCTGGTTCTCCAAATGCCAGTGGAAGTTACAGATACTGTCCCCTGTACTGGCTTGGGTTTAGTGGCAGCATGAGGAGATGACTGAGCCTCTGCGATGCTGCGTTTGTGCTAGCAAGTGTTGCCTTTTTTGTGTGTGGTTCATGGGGGAGGTCAACGGGTTACTGCACTCAAACGGGAGGCCTCTTAAGATTGTTTTGGGAGATAATTTCAGGAGTTCGTGGGTGAGATGTTGCTGCAGGTCAGGACAGTGGCAGTTGTGTTACTGTGCACTAGGAAAGGAAACAATAAAGGCAGGATGATGGGTAACTTCAGATCTACCACTCACAATTTGAGTACTACAGCTCTGGGAGGTTTAGTGCCTATTATGGGTTCCTGCATGTCCTTGGGTTCATTGGGTTCCTTCATTCTGTAAGTGAGCTACTGTGGTATGAACTTACAGAGCTGTATTCTTGTAAGCTACATTTGCTGGTGTAGTTTTGTCTTTACCTTGAGCTGCCCTGCCAGGTATGGTATGGAAGAAAGAGGGGCTTAGCTGTGTGGCTCTATTGCATATAAGATGCAAATAAAATAATTGTGTCTGGGGGAGAGCAGGTAGATGTATCAGAAATGGCAAATACTGCATTTCAGCAACTCGATTAGCAAGTGAGGGAGGCCTTCTTGGCTGGATAGAAAGTGCCACAAGAACTTAAGGGAGAAGGCAGTAGTCAGTTCTTAATTCTTAATTAATCATCACATATGTCTGCAGACAGAGAAATTGTAGACTGGGAGAAACAAGACATTTCTGTGGTCTAATTTTAGTATTTTAGGTCTTTGTATTCTATAGCTACAAGAGGTAGTAAAGACTGAATCTGCCGAGTACATGGAGTCAGAGTGGTTGTCTGCCTCTATAGCCCTGCCTTATGCATATCCACATGTGGATATCTGACAATACAGAAGTTGAATGTTATTAAATGTCATTACTGCTGTGTTTGTTAATGTCCCCAGTAGCAGCACTAGAGCTAGCAGTAAAAACTGATGGGGATGGAGGACAGTAACTAAGCCATTGCCAGAACTTGCTTCTTGTGAGGATTTGAAATTTTTTCATGTAAAAAGGGGGAATAAAATGAACTCTCTGGTTTTGTGAGTTTGTTGGTTGTATTGAAAGGGTTTCATTATAAGTTTATAGAAATTAGGCCTCTGCAGCGAGCATGAAGTCCTGGTTATTGTTGCTTCAGAATTTACTATTGTATGTCCTTCAGGTTTTGTAGTTGTTTGTTTTGTTTTGCTTTAATTTGTTTTCAGGGGAGGTTGTTTTTGTGGTTAGAGGTTTTTTTGGATTTTTTTTAAGAGTAGAGATGTCTCTGCTGAGTAACCTGGCTTTTGAGGGCAGGCAGATTTTCTTTGAAATCAGCAAAGGACTATTCCATTATTGTAGCTTGGTAGGGATGCAGCTGAAGATTTGCTTTCTTCTCTTACCTCTGTTGTTCTATTTTTATGCTCTTCTTCTTCCTTAATCTGTCTCCTACGTAATTCTTTCCCAATTTACAAATCAGTTATTAGTATTCTGCAGCAGTTTGGACTTTTGGGATGTCAGAAAACACCCATGGTCTATGCAGGACTGCTGGAGGGGCTCACTGACTGTGGGGAGGTGTGTTGTTGGTGTTAGCTTTTCTGTGGACCTAGGCAAGTCACTTTTACATTCAAGGCAATAGGTCTGTGTTGTGGTGTGGGTTTTTGCTTTGAGTTTTCAGGCCAGCTTTCTATTTCATTTATGTGTTATGGTTTAAATTATGCATACCGTTATATGTCAATTCTCTGTATCCCTGCCCCTGTTTCTAAAACCTTCCTTGCCAATCTCCCCTATCTTGATATATCATTTGCTATTTTGTGTCGTTCCACTCCTTTTGCTATTTCTATTGGATTTAGTTCTGTATTCCCCGCCTTAGACTCCTCCCTGAGTGCACCCTCATTGTTTGTTTGCTTTGTGTCGCCCTTTCTATAAAACCCACGGTCAGAGGCGTGCTCCCCGGTTCTTGGGGTTCAGCTTTAGGCTTTATTCTTCAGTTGCACCTTTAATAAATCTCCTCAGTTTACCCCAAAACCTGTCTCGCCTCTGCTTCATCTCTGCGCCCTAGAAGCAATCGCTAAGAGCATCCGAGTCCCTGGGCGGGGAGGAAGAGCTCCCCGGGGGAATGTGTTGCACCCTAATGCTGCCGTGCAAGTCCTGGGAAACACACACCGCGACAGGTCTGTTTTCTTTTATGAAAGCATTTGGATCCTAAAACTATTTTTCCTAACAACAAAAGAAGAGATTGTGGATGAATAGCCTGTTTTGGAGATATTTGTTGTGGGATAGAAATAGTGATAACTTTGTTTTGTTCCAAGAAATCGGTGTTTCTTTCACAACCCAGCTACAAACCTTGGAAATCCAATTTGGTTCTTGGACAAATTCAGCCCCAAATACTCCTGTTTTTTCACTTAACCTACTTGAGAACACCAGTACTAACAGGAAACAGTTGAGAGAGGAAATCTGGAAAGTTTTTGGTTCTGTTTTTGAAGGACCAGGAAGTGGGCATTCGAATAAATAGCCTGAGGGATGTCTTCATGCAGAGAAGATGAAATACAGCTGATTCTGGGCTTGTCCTGACTCTTCCTAATGTTCTTGTTTAGGACATTTGAAGCTAGGTCATGTGTTTGTATTCACTTAGCATTAAAGGCTAGGAACATGAACTCGTAATAGAAATGTGAGTAATGTTAAATATTGAAACATGGTGTATCTTCTAGTGTTTATGTACTTCTTCTATTTTCTTATGGCCATTTCTCCTTTTAAATTCAATATTAAGGTTTGCAGTTGACAGAAGAATTGATGTTGCTTTTACAAAGTAACTTTTTTGTTTCCAGAAAAAAAAAAAAAAAAAAAAAAAGTGGTGTCATTTTACTAGAAGAACAAATCCAGAACTAGGTCATGTTTGATGACTAAACTTTCTCAGGTTAACCATGGAGTATATTCAAAATTGCAGGTTGTGGTGTCTTTGGTGTGGTCATTTAATTCAACTTAAGAGATGTTTCTGTTTGAAAGTGAGTAATAGGGATTTAATTTAAATGGTGTTTCATAATGACACAATCATGCAGAACAAGTGCCTCGGGGCATCAAAACTGTTAAGATGCAAATCAAGCCGGGTTTTGCCAAGGGTCTCTGAACCTGTCTTCACCTTCCCAGTTCTCTTGCAGTGTGAGTATCCTGTATTTTTATTATAACTTAAAGATAAAGCTCACTTGTAATAGACACAAGAAGTTTGTATAACACGAAGGGAAAAAAATGCAAATCAGTTTTTGTTTTAATGTCTTCTGTTATGCCTTGCTGAAGAAGTTCTTGTCTCAGGACACTGGGGAGAAAAGGCTATATCTAACATATGTCCCAGACTCACCGTTCCCTCTTCTCCATCTATTTGTGTCTTGCAAATTCTAATGAAACTAGTGATGTAACTTGAGTATTCATTTCAGTGATGAGAAAAAAGAGAGACAGGATTTCCAAAAGCTATAATAAAGAACCTTGTGTTTTTCCTTTAGCTCCTAGACAGGTGGTTGGGAGAGATTTGCTGTGTATCATTTCCTTCTCCTCTGGCTCTTGGGTTGCAGGCATGTCTAACTATTTCTAACTGAAAATTAGGCATTTTGGTTTTAGTCTCTCCCTTTTTCTTTCAGGTGTTATTTTTGCACCTTATAGCCCTGTCTGGAAGCAACAGAGGAAATTCTCTCAACACTGTGTCATTTTGGAGTAGGGAGGCACAGCTTAGTGCCTAAAATCATTGAGGAGCTGAACTTTATAAAGGAGGAAATGCTGAAACATGGAAAGGATTCATTTAATCCCTTTCCAATCATTCGTAATGCAGTGTCCAATGTTATCTGTTCCATGGCCTTTGGCAAGCATTTTAACTACGAAGATGATGAGTTCAAGATGATGCTGAAGAACATGGCCCGTGCCCTGGAGCTGAGCGTGAACAGCTACATGATCCTGGTCAACATCTGCCCTTGGCTCTATTACCTTCCCTTTGGGCCTTTCTGGGAACTTCAGCAAACTGAGTTAGACATTACTGCTTTTCTGAAGAGAATAATTGCCCAGCACAAGGATACACTGGATGCAGCAAATCCCAGGGACTTCATTGATATGTACTTGTCCTGGTTTGAGGGGAAGTGAGTTTTTCAAGAGGCTGTGGTCAAACCAGTCAGTGGTCAGGTTTGAATGTTGGCACTTTTAGTGGCCACTGAGGGGTTGGACACGCCTCCGAGGACACAAGGGGTTATAAACGAGGCCTCCCAGAGGGACTTCCTCTTTTCTGGCTCTGCTTTCAAGAGAGGAGCACCATTTCCCTCCTCCCCTACCCAGGCTGGGTGGGCGAGGGGGGCCACGTGGCCGGGCTGAGGGGAACCACACGGCCAGGCTGAAGTAAGCTGGGGCCCCGGGTGGGGGGAGAGAGTGAACAGGACTGGAGCTGAGCTGGCCCGATCCAGGATGGAGGGGTGGAAAACTGGAGGTGTCTTCCATCCCGTTGTCCCCGTCGTCCCCATCTCCCCCGGGAGAAGGTGCCCAGCCGCGTGTGGGAGTTGCCGAGCCTGGGAGTGCCTGAGCCTGCACCCTGCCGGGAGCCAGAATCTCTTAACCCTTTCTTGCCAGAAGGAAAATTTTTTCCCAGACATTGCTTCTCATGGCTAGTGGTTTCAGAAGAGAAACAGAAACAGCCTGGGGCATAGATGATAAAGCACAATTGGAAAGAACCCTAGATGGGCAAAGATTGAAGAGGAGTGGCTTCTGAGCTGGACTTTTCTTGCATAATGTTAGCCATAGACTGAACTCAAGTCTCTTTTGAACATAAACTGCATTTGGGTGGATGCAGCTGCCTCTGCTTTTGCTACAGTGACTGGCATGTTAAGAGTGGAGCGAACAGAGAAGAGAGGGGGAGGGTGTGGTGGCGCCCTCTGCCCTCAGGGAAGACCTGCTCTTGGAACCCTCGGCCCCAGGGGAAAGATGGGGAGAGCCCGGCATGCAAGCATCCTTAAAAGAGCCCTATAGCAGCTTTGGCCCATGGACAGTGGTGAGAGCACTGGACATGGAAAAGAGAGTGTCACCCTGGCAGACTTCTCCGGGCGGTGCCACGGGTGACATGGAAACACATAAGGGGTGGACCCTTGTTTTCTGAGGAGCAGTCTGTGGTGCGAGAGAGACTCCTCTCTCCCTTGCTGAATTGAAGATTAGTTTTTTGAGTGGTGATTGATTTAAAACCCAAGGTTTTGGTCTATGGAGAGTACTGTGTAGGGGGTGGAAATTGGGGGAGGAGAAGAAATGTTCTGGGAAGTTTTCATTTCTGTTTTTGTGTGTGTTTAGAGTTTCCCTTTCTATTTCTGTTCTTATGTAATGTAATAAAGTTTTGTTCTCTGTTTTCAAGTTTTAGGCCTGCTCTGCTCTGTTCTTGACCACATCTCACAGTAGCTCATTAGGAAAAACATACACTCATGGGTGCATTAACAACTGGCCAGTGCTAACCCATGACAGTACTTCATCCATGAGGAAGAAGAGAAGAACAAGGAGAGCAGTTTTAATGACGATTACCTGTTTTTTATCATTGGTGATCTCTTCATCGCAGGCACAGATACTACTTCAAACACATTGCTGTGGTACCTGCTCTACATGTCTCTTTACCCTGAAGTACAAGGTAAGATTACTTTTATTCTAGGTGATTTATTCCAGACTGTAAAGCCCCAGGTGGATGCTCATAAACAGAAGCAAGCAGCATCAGTAAAGAAATCATTTGGAGTACCAAGGGTTCATGTTGTATGTATGATTTGAAAGGCTTGTATGTAATCAGGCATCTTCTATCCTGCTGTTCGATGATGATTTTTGGGTTAGTGCTATATATTAAGTGCTAAATGGCCCTTTAATATGTAAATTTCTTCTGGTTTGGGACAACTTAATCTTTCCCAAGCAATTCCAGGGAACTTTAGCATGTTTGAAAAATTTTGGCAGTTGTGACATTCCAGGCAGATAGTAGTGATATGTGTGAAAATCATAACACTAAGTCTGCTTTATGTCTCCCTGAGCAGGGAGGTTCTTGAGCCTGGCAGCAGAGTTTGGGGAAGTGAAACACTACCTACTGTAGAGGAAGATCAAATCAGAGACAGCTTAAGCAGACTGGACTTGCACAAGTGCACAGCACCAGCTGCCATTGTCATTAGAGGGCCTCTTCCCATCAGTCTTGAGTGCTCATGGCAGTTGGGTGGGTTGCTGATGGTGAGGGGTAGAGGGGACAAAAACAGAGGCAGAACAAATTGATCTTGTTCAGTGTTAGGGAAGGATGACTGAGGGGAAAGCTTATGCTTTCTATAACTATCTGATCAAAAGATGCTAAGAAGATTGAAGCAGTCTCCCCTGAGGTGTGCAGTGGAAGGAAGGGAAGCAGAGGAAACAACCTACAACAAGAAAATTCTGATCAGATACTAGGAGAAGAAATTGCCCCGTGAACATGGCAAAGGAGTGACACAGATTGCCCTGAGAGTAAACAGAATGTCTGGTTTTGGAATTTTTCAAAACTAAGTGGGTTATGACCAGTAGTAGTCTCATCTACCCTGAGTTGGATCTGTTTGGAAAAATCTCTTTAAATAGGTCAGGATCATAGTTTATTGCACAAAGTCAAACAAACTGTTGACCAAAGATTGCAAAATAGGGCACCAGTTCAGTACATGGGGGAGAGCATTCACTGGGGAAAAATCTAAAGTAAACTTTTATTTTTTATTTTTAGGCTTATTCTTCTGTTTTTAATGTTGTGTAACTGCTTGACTTGATATGCAGTTACATGGATGAGATATATTCTAAATTACACAAATGGAATCTAGAAGAGTTTTGTGTTTGTTTTTTTTAACCTCTTTTCCTTCTGCCTGATGCTGTATGTGTATGTGCTAGTCAATTTTCACTTTTCTGCTGATCTCTAACAGTTCTGTTACCTCTCTCTGATTTCCCCTTATGCTGTGGTGTGGTGGTGTGGAATTAAGTTCATAATAAGTTTATTGGGTTTGTGCAGGTTGATTGTACAATGGTATGTTCCTTGTACCCTATTTTCCCCTGTTGGTATTATCCTGGCATTCCCTAAGTCATATAACTCTTCAGTTATTTGTCAATCTTTTATCATGGTCTGTGTAAACCCCTCCCTGTTGTCCCTGATTGGTTTCTGTAATGTCACCCCATGTTCGTACCACCTCTTTAGTTGAAACCCATTGGTTGTAACCTCCTTACCACACCCCATTTCACTGCTGTATAAAACGGCAGGTCAGAAGAGCCTCGGGGGCAGTCTGAGCATCTGGCAGGTGGTAAGGAGGTCCCGTGGGACCCCCAAATAAATCTGTCATTTTTACCGGACTGGCTCCTCCCTTCTTCTTCTCCGTCGTTGTCAGCATTCTTCACCGCCTCACACAGCCTCTCAGGACAAGAACTCACAGGGACCAGCAGGCTTGCGTGACTTGCCTAGCTGTACCCTTTAGCCTGCTGCGGTGCCTGAGCTAGCTGGGGCAGGCAGAGAGACTGAGTTCCCTTAAAGGCACCGCGACAGCCTGGCGTCCAACGTGGGAGCCTGAGAAGCTCCACGGACCCCGCAGAGAGGACTGGCAAGCCACAGTGTGAAGCTCTGGGCTTGCGAAGATCGTCCTTGGACGTCACGCTACCACCGGTCGTAGCAGCCTCTGTAATCGGGGTCTGATCCTGGTGGACGAGGAAGGTGGCCTCTCTAGGCACTCAGGAGAGGTCTTTCTCAGATGGAGACCCCAGGATCAAGCGTTGCACTCAAGCTGGGTAGTGGTGAGTACCCTTCGTTCCTCTGTGAGGACGCAGATGTGTGTGTCTTAGGGATTGAGTTTCTCTCCCTCCGTGGGCGATTCGTGCAGTGTCACCCGAATCGTCGGCTGCGCAGCCCCAGGGGTGTGGGTTTTGACCCCTCTCCCTGGTTTTGACTCCCCGGCAGCTTTAGGTTTTTTTGTGGTTTTTTCGTGCTTTTAGTTTGTGCAGAGTGAGTGTCAGCTCAAGTGGCTGTCAGCTCCAACAGGAGCAGATTGCTGTCAGTCAGTTTAAGTTAAGCACAGTGCCCCAGTCTGGCTTTTTGTGAGTGCTTGGGTTTTTGAATACTGGATTTTGAAGAGTGCTGTGGTTTCTAATTTCAGTTGCTAGCCTTATTTAGTCTTGATCCTGTGTGTGTGAGCTGTACTTAACATCGAGAGCAGAATGGGTGCAGGTCTCTCCACAGCTCAGAAGGGGGTGTTTTATGTTTTAGCTGAAGTTTTGAACTTAGAGAAAGTTAAATTCTCTAAGGGTTGTTTGAAGCGGTTGGTCCGATGGCTTTTTCTACATTTCCCTCAAGTATCCCTAGCACAAGTCCACAGTGCCCAGTTGTGGTGCACTGTGGAGCAGAAAATTTTAGAATTGGCTAATGCAGGGGACAAAACAGTTCAAAATTATTCATTCCTGGTCCTGCAGCTTAAGGCTGCCACACTGAAAGACAGGGAAATGGAGGAAAAGCCAGGTTCAGGACAACCTTCCCCAGTTTCTCCTCGTCCCAGTCCCAACCCCTCTTTCCCAAGAAAAGGGATTCTAAAGGGAGTGACAGCCCCGAGGTCTGTCAGCTCAGGCTCCCCACAGGTCCCTTGATCCCCCTGCCTGAGCAGTCGAGGCCAGACTGCCCGGGACTCCTCTGAAAGCCCTGGCCAGGCAGTCCGAGGATCATGCCCTCCCCAGACTTTCCGAGTTGAAAAACCTGAAGTTTGTTTTAATTTTGCTGCGCCACAATCGTCTCAAAATGGCACCTGTGGTTATAATTTTGCTGCGTCACAATGGCGGCGATCACGTGCCGCAGTCGTCGTCTCAAAATGGCAGCGATCACGTGTGGTGATCCTGGTCCTCTTTGTCCCTTTCTTCTTCCCACAATCCCTTCTGTTCCTCCAACCCCTTCCGGTCCCCAACTCCTCCCACTTCCCCAACGATCCCACCCACTCTCCCTGCCCACAGACACACCCCTGACGTTGAATCCCCACCTCCCTCAGCCTCACTGCTCACCAGAAGTCGGCCATCTTGGATTTCTGGTTCCCACGCCCCCACTTCTGGTTCCCACGATTGGAACCCGGAAGTGTGCAGCCGGGAACCTGGAAGTCCCCATGCCTCTTTCACTGCTGCCCCAGTGACTTACAGAAGATCTCGGGGAGTTAATAATGCCAATCCTAATTGGCATGCCTTTTCCCAATCCATCATTAGAGATCTGTTTAAGGCACATAAGGAGTATGGCAGAGAAAGTCCATACTTCAGAGGTCTCCTTGCTGCTGATCTTTCAGGAATTGTTACTGTTCCAGCAGATCTCCAACAACTGTTTGCATGCCTCATGAATACAACAGAATCTAAGCTCTGGGAAGGGGCATGGAAACAGTTGCTCAGAGATTCACTGCCACATCTCCTGCAGCAACCAGACACGGCAGTTGATGAGCAAGGCAGTGCTCTCACCCCTGAGTTGCTCTGTGGTGAGGGACAGTGGATGTCTGCCACCACTCAGGCTTCCCTAATCCCTGCTCCTGCCCTTGATGTTGTCAAAGAGCTTGCATGTAAAGCATTCTTTGGTCTGCAGCCTCATGGTCCTCTGCCTCCATATACTCAGATTAAAGAAGGGTCAGCTGAACCTTTTGTAGATTTTCTTGAAAAATTAACACGAGCTATTGAGCTCCAGGTTAAGAATGAGCAAGCTAGGGAAGGGATCTTAGAGGAAATTGCTTTTGTGAATGCTAACGAGTTTTGTCATGCAGCAATTTTAAGTCTTCCTCTAGACCCCCCTAGAACTCTTCAAAGTATGCTACAAGTCTGCCAGATAAAGGTGCCATTCCTGACCCCGAGGCATCCGACACGACTGACCCAACTGCATCGTACTTCACGTGAAGTCAACGTTGTTGGTGCGACCGCTGCAGATTCTACACATTGCAAGCCTTTGCAGCGCAAGCCATCCTTTCGCCAGACCCCGATAAAGCCTTGTCTTTTGTGCGGGGAGGGTGGTCATTGGGCAACTGAATGTCCAGTCAAAGCTCAATTCCAGGCATTCAGACAGCAGACTCAGGGCAAGGAGGGGAATTCACAACACGTAGCACCACAGGGAACGCCATGCCCCAACCGCCGTTTCCAAAAAAACTAAAGGGGGAGCCCGGGTCCACCCAGCACGATGACACCAACGGGGTGGACCGGGCAGGGAAGAAAGGGGGAGAACAACCACACTGTGACACAAAATTACCTGACACGACTCAATCTTTAGAACATGACTTGGGAAAACCGATTTTAACAACTCATTCTACCTTTGAACCTTAGAGGTTGCAGCTGACGGAATCTTTGATTCTCAATGACCGCAATTGGCACTTCGTCGTCATCAATCCTGACGAGATAGAGAACTGGCCTCTAATTGAAGGTGAGTATCTCATTGTTGGGGATTGCAAATTTACTCCGCACGAGATTGAGGTTCTCCCTGGGAGACTTTCCAGCAATCCCAGGGGCCTCATTCTCTGGCTGCAATGCATCCACCCACTAACATTTTTACCAAAAGGGCAAATTGTAGCACAGGCAATTCCTTTTGGGAATCCATCTCCGAAAAACACTCCATCAGTCAACACAGTTCAAAAGGTAACAGTTCACATGCCAAAGATCAAATAAACATTTACGGTGGAAAATCAATCTTTTGACGCAGAGACACTTTTGGACACGGGGGCAGATGTGACGATCGTTCCCACCAAGGACTGGCCATCACATTGGGCCTTGGAAAACGTGGCTGGACACGTCAGAGGTGTAGGGGGACTCCAATTGGCAAAACAATCCAAGAGCGTGGTGCAAATTAAGGGGCCGAAAGGACAATTGGCAAGTCTGCGTCCTTTTGTTTTAGATTATGAGGAACCTTTGCTTGGAAGAGACCTCATGGCCCAGTGGGGGGTCACAATTGACATTCCTGAACCCTCGCAAAATTTTTGGGCTGTGGCTACTGAGAAGCGCCCTACCCAAAGGCTGAATTGGAAGACTGATACATCAGTCTGGGTAGAACAGTGGCCGCTCACCACCGAAAAAGTGAAGGCGCTTCAGGAGCTAGTAGAGGAACAATTGAAAAAAGGACACATAGAGGAGACTAACTCTCCTTGGAATTCCCCAGTCTTCGTCATCCGCAAGGCTGACAAGACTCGGTGGCGGCTCCTCCATGACCTCTGTCAAATCAACAATGTAATTGAAGATATGGGGTCTCTCCAGCCTGGGATGCCTTCCCCAACCATGCTCCCACGAAATTGGCAATTGGCTGTAATAGACATTAAGGATTGCTTTTTTCAAATTCCTTTGCACCCTGATGATGCCCCTTGTTTTGCTTTCTCGGTACCTTCCATCAACTGAGAGGCCCCAAGGAAGCGATATCACTGGAAGGTGCTTCCCCATGGAATGAAAAATTCTCCAGTGATTTGTCAACAATACGTCACTTCTTTGCTGTCTCCTGTCCGCGCAGCCGCGGAGGGAGTAATCATCCATCATTATATGGATGACATACTCATTTGCGCCCCAACTGATGATCTGCTGGCCTACGTGCTTGACCTCACAACAGATTCGTTGGTTGCTGCAGATTTTGAGTTGCAGGACAGTAAGATTCTGAAGATGCCACCTTGGAGATACCTGGGCCTGGAAATCAGTAGGCGATACATTGTACCCCAAAAATTGGACATCAAAACCAAAGTCAGGACTCTTGCGGATGTCCATCAATTGTGTGGTGCATTGAACTGGGTAAGGCCTTGGCTAGGTCTGACTACTGAGGACCTAGCTCCTCTTTTCAATTTATTGAAAGAGGGAGAGGAGCTTAGTTCTCCTAGGACACTTACCCTGGAGGCGAAGGCAGCCCTGGTGAAGGTACAGGGGGCAATGTCAACACGACAGGCAAGCAGGTGTGACCCTGGTCTGCCATTCAATTTTATCATCATGGGAAAGCTGCCACACCTGCATGGTGTGATTTTCCAGTGGGACTCATCACACAAGTCACCGAAACAAGGTAGGAAGGGCCAAGGCAGAGGAGACCCTCTTTTTATCATAGAGTGGGTCTTTCTCAGTCACCACTGGCCCAAGAGAATGACACAGCCACAAGAATTGATGGCTGAGCTAATCCGCAAAGCGAGAACAGGGATCAAAGAATTGGCCGGATGCGATTTCCCATGCATTCACATGCCAATTGGCTTGCAAACGGGCCAAATCATGAAACCAATGTTGGAGCACCTGCTTCAGGAGAATGAAGCGCTTCAATTTGCCCTGGACTCCTTTACGGGCCAAATTTCAATTCATCGGCCAGCCTACAAATTGTTTAATTCAAATGTAGAGTTTACATTGGCCTTGAAAAGTGTCCGCAGTAAAAAACCTCTAGAGGCTCTGACAGTTTTTACAGACGCGTCCGGGAGGTCTCACAAGTCAGTCTTGACTTGGGAAGATCCCCAAACTCAGCAGTGGGAGACAGATATAGAAGAGGTGATGGGATCACCCCAGATTGCGGAGTTGGCTGCAGTAGTCGGAGCTTTCGAAAGGTTCCCCGGACCATTCAATTTAGTCACCGACTCTGCATACCTTGCAGGGGTGGTTTCTAGGGCAGATCAGGCTGTTCTACAGGAGGTGTCCAACACAGCTCTTTTTGAGTTGGTCTCGAAGCTAGTGAAGCTAGTCTCCCACCAAGAGCATCCATTTTATGTGATGCATACACGATCGCACACCGATTTACCAGGGTATATTGCTGAAGGGAACAGGAGGGCAGATGCTCTCGCTGCTCCTGCAGCAATTGCCCCACTGCCGAACATTTTCGAGCAGGCGAAGCTCAGCTACCAATTGTTTCATCAAAATGCGCCAAGCCTTGTTCGGCGTTTTCACCTCACGCACCAGCAGGCAAGGGCCATTGTGGCTTCGTGCCCATCTTGCCAATCACACACAGTTCCCACACTGCATGCAGGAGTCAATCCTCGCTGCCTGGAGAGCTGCGAGGTTTGGCAAATGGACGTCACACATATCCCACAGTTTGGCAGACAAAAGTACGTGCATGTCTCTGTCGATACCTTCTCAGGTGCAGTCTTTGCCTCTTCCCACACAGGAGAGAAAGCACAAGATGTAACCAAACACCTCATACAGGCGTTCTCTTTCATGGGCATCCCCAAGAGCCTGAAAACGGATAATGGCCCAGCGTACAAATCCAAGGAATTCTGTGACTTTCCGCAGCAATGGGGAGTGGAACATTAAACTGGCATCCACCACTCCCCCACTGGCCAAGCAATCGTAGAAAGGACCCACCAGGAGATCAAAAGGGTCCTTGCTCAGCAGCAACAGTTTCTAAAGATCGAGCCTCCTTCAATTAGACTGGCCAGGGCTTTATATACCATCAATTTCTTAAATTGCACCTTTGAGGTTTTGAACCCACCAATCGTGAAACACTTTGGATCAAACTCCAATTTCGACCTCAAGGAAAAGCTGCCAGTTTTGCTAAGGTCACCAGTCAGGCCAGGTGGAGGGCCCATACGACCTTGTGACGTGGGGGCGTGGGTACGCCTGTGTCTCTACGTCCACAGGTTTGAGGTGGGTGCCTGCAAAATGGGTGAGACCATTTGTTAAGAAACAGCCAGAAAGAAATAATGAGGTGCCACAGGTTGCATCAGCGGCACTTCACCGCAAGAAAATATTGAACCGGTTGACTCTCCCAATTCTGTGGGAATGGGAGGACCCCCTGCCCTTCTCATATTATTTGTATTAAATCTAATCGTATTTCATTTTAAGTCATTTTTTCAGTTTGTGAGGATCCAGTCCAGCTCCTGACCTTCACCATCATGGCCAGCTCCCTAGTCCTGTTGATAGGTTCAGTGGACTTTTGCAGAGCTGGGGACTTTCAGGCTGGGTTGGGTCAATTATAAAAACTTGTCTGTTAATTTTATTCATTATTATAGTTGCCTTAATTATCTTAGGTTTAGTTAGACACATGTTAAGCAGATTGATTTTGAGTGCTACATCTACCCCCCATCCGTCTGTGAATCAAGTCAGCCTCCCCGAAGATCCAGAGATCAAAATGATGGACCTCCGAGATGTTGATGGGCAAGAATATCCACCCTACGAGCAGTGGCTGACCACAGAGAGAGGATTCGATGAACTGTACCGGGAGTCAGAATATCTGCCGCCTCCACACCAATTCTCATCATTTTAATAAAAACAAAAGGGGGAGATGTGGTGGTGTGGAATTAAGTTCATAATAAGTTTATTTGGTTTGTGCAGGTTGATTGTACAATGGTATGTTCCTTGTACCCCATTTTCCCCTGTTGGTATTATCCTGGCATTCCCTAAGTCATATAACTCTTCAGTTATTTGTCAATCTTTTATCATGGTCTGTGTAAACCCCTCCCTGTTGTCCCTGATTGGTTTCTGTAATGTCACCCCATGTTCGTACCACCTCTTTAGTTGAAACCCATTGGTTGTAACCTCCTTACCACACCCCATTTCACTGCTGTATAAAACGGCAGGTCAGAAGAGCCTCGGGGGCAGTCTGAGCATCCGGCAAGTGGTAAGGAGGTCCCGTGGGACCCCCAAATAAATCTGTCATTTTTACCGGACTGGCTCCTCCCTTCTTCTTCTCCGTCGTTGTCAGCATTCTTCACCGCCTCACACAGCCTCTCAGGACAAGAACTCACAGGGACCAGCAGGCTTGCGTGACTTGCCTAGCTGTACCCTTTAGCCTGCTGCAGTGTCTGAGCTAGCCGGGCAGGCAGAGAGACTGAGTTCTCTTAAAGGCACCACGACATTGTGGCTCTTGTCAAGTAATCTAAATATGCTCAGTAGTCCAGACTGTATCACTTTTAGTATCCCATTCCTTATATCCTGATTGCCTTGCAGTTATGTATGGGCCTCTTTCTTTTTTATTCCTGGTAATACATTTCTCTTAAATGTATTTCCTCCCTAGAGAAAATACCTGAATTTGGTATCTTTTAGAAGTAGCAAAAGTTGTTTGCAGACATGGAATGGCAAACTAAGGGCTATCAGAGGAAAAACAAGCATTTTTCTCTTTGGAAAATGGTTTTGTTTTTTACACAGAAATAGAGAATTATGTGGATGGACAACATAGATCTGAAGATCTGTGAGATTTTTAAATATATGAAAAGTAGTGGAGCAGTTCAAATAACATGCTGTTGCAGAGGCTGCTGGAGTTTACATTTTGCAGCTGGTAATGTGAGCAGCAGTTTGGCTGCTCTCTGTATAGTTCCTCATATTTTTAGAAAAGCTGAACAAATGAGTTTTTCAGGATAAAGCACTGGTTTGACATTTGGTATGAGACAGTATCCTTAATTTTTAATTCTTTTTATATATTGAAAACTTTATTTATGGGTTTAGATTACTGTGGACATGCATGCCTGAATATAGGGCTATGATATGTCCCTAATAGAAGTAGGAAACCCCCACAAAGAAGGTACTGGAGAGCCACACTGTCAGCACATCTCTTTACTGTATTTTTTGTGTTTTTTAATATTCCTCATGCATGGGCTTTTCATCTGGAAAATCCAGTAGGTGGCAGCAGTGGTTCGTTAGACACAGTCCAAGCAGCACTTTGGGATGCTGCTCAGGAAACGGACAGGGTTTTTTGCATTGAGCTTTTATTTAATCTTGTATTACTGCTAAGGAGAGAAAAGAGCAAAAACTCAGAATATCAGCATCCTGGTTGGAAAAGGCAAGCAGGACAACCACAAAGTATGCAGGATATAAAGGGTAAAAAATGAAAACTGACTTTTATTATTTTTGATTAAAGGTTAATTTTGAGGTCTCCTCTTTCCAAGATTCTTTTGTGGTGTAGCCAGATTACAAGTTACCTGCAAGAAAAGGCACATCATCCTCCATGTATGTAGGTGAAACAAATCCTGAATCTTGGAAACTTCTATGAAGAGAATTACTTGTATGCTGAGCCTTCAGTGAAATGAAAGGGGCAAGCAAATAATTTGATTTTTTTTTTGTTTCCCATGAATGAGAAAGTAAAGAAGCTCATTACCTTTTTTTTTTTTTTTTTGACTTTGCAGAAGGGCAGTGTAGGAAAGGAGTATCTGCTGCTGCCTTTGAGGGAAATGAGAAATAGCTGAGTTTAGGTTCTGTGAATAGAAAGTAGGGAAAGGCAAGAATGAGCCATTAAATGGCTTCAATGCTTGCAGTAAAAGCACCACAATTCCTGCTGCAGAATGAAGTATCTAAAGCAGCTGCATGAAAAACTTTCCCAGCTCTTCACACTCAGGCACACACTGCATGCAGTTCTCTTACTGTTCAAGTTTTTAATTGCAGAGCAGAAGGTTGATGTTTTCATCATTCAAGTTACTGTATAATTAAACTCCTAAAGTAAGATTATGAATATGTTTGGAGTAGCAACAGGACTTTTTCTGTACTTTCCCAATACTGAAGTGCTAGCAAAGTTTGTCATCTCAGTACCTTTACTCTTGACTGTTGTCAAGATTGTGCTTGGTTGCTTTCTTCTTAACTGAGTCTGTTCCTAAAGCTAATGTTGGCATAGCTGTTTCAGTTAGGAATCACATCTTGGAGTAATTTTTTAGAAATCTATGTAAACATTGAAGCAAGCACAGTCAGATGAAATTGAGATGATGTCTTCTCACATATTATGTCTTTTGACTTCTTTTTTTTCTTGCTCCCTTTGAATAGAGAAAGTTCATGCAGAAATTGAAGCAGTTCTAGGATGTGACCAAGTTCCCTCTCTTGCTTACAAGGCTCAAATGCCCTTCACAGAGGCAACCATTATGGAAGTGCAGAGGATGACTGCAGTTGTTCCCCTTTCTATTCCTCGAATGGCCTCAGAAACTGTGGGTAAGCATTTCTAGAGACTTGTTACTACAGCTTTCTTCTGGGCTGAAGATCTGATGGGACATCTAGTAATAATTTACAAAGACCTCATTTATGTATTAGACCTGTAAAACAAATATGTAAAATGCCCTTTATAGGGAGCAGGAGGCCTCAACCTAGTTCTCTATGTAAGCAACATGTCTGACCTGACATCCAGCAGTTTTTCTAATCTCGAGTGATTTCTTCTCTTGGGGTCAGCTTGTATTGACTAATGTGCTTAGTCATAGTTGGCAGCTGAAACTCCCACCTTTGTTTTTGGCATTCTGACACAGGTCTGAAAGCATCAGTTTAGAGTAATTGGTTTGCTAAAGGCTTATACCATTGACCTTCACATGTACAGAAAACATTAAGAAATATCCTCTTCCAACTCATCTATCCGTTTTCATAAACATAGCTGAGCACTGGCCAAAGTCAGTGTGAGAGAGCAATACTTGCCTTTTCAACCTATTACTGAACTGATCTGCTTTTTTAAATGTTTTGCTTTGCAGGAGAGTGGCGTGCAACAAGATGAAATGAGACTAGTAATTTCAAAACCCTTGTGTCACAAGAGTTCAGAATCCATCCTTTGACTGTGGTGGAGCTCTGTGACAGCACAGGAGCAGGAGGAAAGTGGGTCACAGCACTGGGGTGCTGCAGAGTGCATTTCTGACAATTGCTGCTTCCTTCTCTCTGCAGAAGCTGTTGGTGTAGCTTGGTGTCTTTCCAGCTGCTCAGGCTTATGTGATTCTGACTCAAGCAGGGTAGCAGAGATCACCTTTGCCTTCAGCTTTTGCTACATTTGCAGCTCACAGCTAGGGATCGATATAATTTTTTGTGACATCCTCTTGCCTTTTTACTGGTATTTTTCCCATGTTTCCTTCTAGCAACTTGTCACATCTCTGTCTCTGTTTTTGTTTAAAGTGCTCCAGGGATATACTATTCCTAAGGGTAGTGTGATTGTGCCCAACCTGTGGTAGGTACACAGAGATCCTAACATTTGGGAGAAGCCAGATGAATTTCAACCATCAAGATTTCTGGATGAAAATGGCCAGCTAATAAAGAAAGTGTCATTCATTCCTTTTGGAATGGGTAAGATAATCCACATGGAGTCATTCGCTGAGTGGATGGGTGATGGTGTTTCAAGCGTAGTGTCTTAGGGGTGATGCAAAAGTTGCACATAGGACCAATTATAGAAGTAGATTTATTATCACAGTTGGTGGCATGCAAAATGGTTTGGGTTCCTAAACAGCCAGTTGCCAGATAGAAATTACGAATTGTCCTTTGATACTACTTTTGCTGTGGATGTAAATATTGTTAATATTAAATAGTACAGCTGAGTAAGGCTTATACTCAAATACAGGAGGCCAGAGCTTCAGAGTTCATAGCTTAATAGTAGTTTGAGCCTTTTTTGGACTATGGTAGCACAGGAATTACATGTGTGTTAACAAATAGGTCAACTGTATAAAGCCAGTAATACTTCTAACACTTCTTTAGGTAAACGTGTATGCATGGGAGAGCAGTTGGCAAAAATGGAGCTATTCTTGATTTTTTCAAGTCTTATGCAAAGTTTTACCTTCGTGTACCCTGAAAATGCTGCAAAACCATCCATGGAGGGAAGGTTTGGTCTAACTTTAGCTCCATGTCCATTCAACATAATAGCTTTGAAGAAATGATAGTGTCAAAAAAGATTAGGCAAAGAAATGCTGCACTTTTAAAATACAGTGCTTTTTTTATTATTTCCAGCTTATTTTGTTACTTTCTTTCCAGAAAAAAACCCCAATTGCATAGGCTTTCCTAGTCAGTGAGAATGATCCATTTAGACTTCTGGAATGAGATTTTTTTTGTCCATTGTTCCATTCCACAAATGAACTGACAGCATAGTTTTTAATTTGATATTAAAACTTGGTAGGCTTAACCTCTGTCTATCACTGTCAGTTTGTCAAATGTTGATTATGGGAGAATGGTCCAAAACATTTGTTACTGTTCTGGCAAATAGAAATCATAAAAAATTGTCAAAGCAGCACATAAACATTTCATTTACCAATGGAGTGAAGCACATCATGTAATATTAAAAGTATTTGTGAATGAGAGACTGATAGAGAGATTATAACTTAGCTTAAATAATTATGTATACTTTTTGGAAATTACCAAATGACATTACTTTTAACCTTGGAGGATTCTTTTTTGCAAGTAACTTATAGGGGTAGTAGATTGGATCCAAACATCCTTGAGATTCAGGGCTCACTATAAAAAAGAAGGTACCAAGTCTTAAAAGCCAGGATTTGAGGCCAAATGAATCCTTGAATATGCCATATTCTCAACATGAAATGAGTGTGCAGCATCTGGATGCAGATATTTTCTCTCAGAATACAAACAAGAGAGGAATTCTCTAACTAGAAACAGCAGAACTCTGTTCTCTATGGTGCCAAACATATTCAAGACATCTGTGCAGCCTCTTGGCATTCATTGTTTACCTCATAGCAGCAGTGGCTGCAGGCTGGATGGGACCAGCAGCTGCTCACTGGGGAAAACACTATGTGTGTAGTCCTGAAGTCAAGGCTGGCACTCAGGTTTTTCATCAACAGGCAGTGTGGACAGTACTGCCACAGCCTCTGGCTTTGGGAACTGGAATCTTCAAATATGGCATCACTACAGCAGTACAGGTGAAGGCCTTACCATGGAACAGGAGGAAGCTGACAAACTTGAGGTTTTACTATAATGGCTCTCTCTTTGATATCTTCCATATAGAGTAAAAATATCTGCAGTTCATACAGTATTAGTGTATTGGTACCTTACTCTTTACATGATGAATCTTAGTGCTGTTAACCACTGTCAAACCAGCTGCCAGGGAAAGCTCATGTTAATTGTTTCAGAACAGGGCACTCAGTCTTGCCTTGTATTTCAAACATGGAAAGTGATCTTTTGGGGGAATATGTAACAACTTACCTTTAAACAGTTGTTCTTAATCATTCTTAAATCTCTTTACACTCCTTTTGATCTATCAGAATTTCATATCACATGAATTAAGTTCTTATATACTCTTCTAAAGACTTTTTTCCCCTCACTGGAGATCTAGAGAATACCCAGAGCCCTCCTAATATCAACTTCACAAGACTGGAATGTGAATTTGAATGTAATTTAGAATTGGGTATTCCATAGCAGAAACGAAACCTAAATTGTAAAAGAAGAGACAACTTTTCAGCTTTAAACTAATGTCTGGCTTTGTCATTTTTAACCTTGAAGTTTTAAAAGCCAGGTAGTGCCTAACAAAGACTGTAAGATAGTTATTTTGCATTTAAATTAAGGTTTTCTGTTACCTGTTTTGAATAACAGAGTGCCTTAATTTCTGAATTATATATTTGGTTGGTCAGGTATCCCACTGTTTGTGTGAGAAGTTTCAATTCTTAATTAGGTTAACTTTGGACTATATAGGCTTGCGGGTTTGGATTTTTTGGTATGAAGTTTTTGAAAACTTAGTACAATAAAAAGTTGAGTTTGGTACCAATGCCAGTGAACTTGCTCTAAAACCTGACAGCACTGGAGAATTAAGCACTTTATTTAATTTGATTTTGTATTTTCCAATGAATAAATAGATTCTGTAGAGTTGGGATTTTTGTCTGGAAATCCTATAGTTATGCTTCATTGAGAAGCTAAAATTAAGTGCTGATAATATTTATCTTTCTGTTGAAATGCCTCTTTAAACAACATAATGATGTTGGTGTGCAACTGATCACTTGTACAAAATACCTGTCCTTTTAATCAATGAGGACACATTTGAAAAGCACTTTAGTATTTTTCTACAGATTCCAAAGAAGATGCAATTCACATAATCCCCTGATATGTGAAACTGTACATATTTGTGCTTGTTTTGCCTTCTGAGTTTAGTTTAAAATGTCACCTTTGAAAACTATCCTTTGAAAATTAGCCTTCTACAAATACTGCATTGAGAATGCGGTTTTTGGTGATATCTGTAATCAAATGCTGCAATGTGTGACAAGCAAAAATTACTGATGAGAAGTTCCAGTCATGTCAAGGTGTGCTAGAATACAGGATGCTGTTGGAAATGGCAATAGCAACCTGCCTTTCATACCTTCCAGGTGCACTGAAATTTTGACAGGATACCATGAAAATAGTTAAACAATAACATAAAAGCAACAAATTCTTTGTGGTTTTCAAAGTGTGTTGCCATCTTAGGCAAACTGTAAAGAGCGGTAGCAGATTTGGTTTGTGTTTGCAAATGTATCCTCACCCTCTCTTTTTAGCAGAGGAAGCATCTCAAATGCCTTGTTGAAAAATCTATGTTCATATAAATGGGTGACCATTTCTGAATGCTGACAATACCTTTATTTCTAAAATTACTTTGCTTCAATGTGTTTTTATTTTGAATAAAGTAATTACCAAGTAAGTGTTTCACAGCTTTGCATAGTTATTTCAGTGAGTTCCATTTACTGACAAAACTTGTGGTGTTTGGCATCTTACATCTTGCAGAAAAAGCTTCTGAGTGAGAAAATGTTAAAAATGCTTTGGATGAGGAGTGAAGGAGGTGGGGAAACAAAGTGAAATTGGGAAAGTAACATTGCCAGGCATGTTTTTGATCAAATGATAGAAAGAGGTTTTTTTTAAAAAACACTGTTACCTGGAATAAAAGAAGAAGGAAAGGTAGAGATGAGGAAGATAAAAGAGCAAATGAATTGTCAGCAGGAGGTGTGCAGTCTGCAGGAAAGAAAACCTGGGCAGAAGTTGGGCTCCTGGCATCACAGGAGGCAGAGGGCACAGAGCAAAAGGGGTGCCAAGGGGGAGCCTGGGGTAGACAGCAAAGATCCCCCAAGGGCTCTCAGGGGAAAACGGGAGATCCTTCCATATGGAAGGCAGGGGTTGAGCAGGAGCCAACTGAAGTGTTTGTGGGGAAGGAGTGGATATCAGCACTGGTGTTAACCAGGAGCTGGGCACTTAGGAGTAACATCTGTAGGTGGAAATCTTGTGTCTTATGCCCTGGAGTTAGGTTGCAGGTTACTTGGCATACTGCTATTTTATTTCTTTTAAGGGAAATTCACTAATTACCACTCACCTGTCATTTGTATACACAAAGATCATTAAGGGTGAGTCTCTGGGTAAAGCTGTTTCCACAGCCACTTCCTGCTCCTGCCTAATCCAGGTGGATTTTTTGCAGTAGGCTTGTGGTACAAAGTGCAGAGGTATGAGAATACAACACTTTATTTGAATAAAACAAGCTGCTTAATGTTTACCCCAATGCTGATTAGAGTAGTAATTGCTGTGTTGTCAGCTGCTGCTGTTGCTGACTTGAAGTGCAAGTCTTTCTGGTGATAAGTGAATTAGATGGAAAATCAGGGCAGTCTGCATCTGATATGATTCAGCTGTTAGTGTTTATAATGGAAGAATTTTGTTGTTGTTGTTTTATTGTATTTGTTTATTATATATATTGTGCTAGCCTGGAAATAAAGTCCCCTTCTAGTCAGGAAACATCTGTTGTGGAGAGAGCTTCTAATGGTGCAAATAGGAACAACATTGAGGTGCCTGAGTGTGTCCAGGGAAGGGTCTGGAGCACAAGTCCTGTGAGGAGTGGCTGAGGGAGCTGGGGCTGTTTAGCCTGGAGAAAAGGAGGCTCGAAGGAGGCCTTACCGCTCTCTTCAACTCCTTGAAGGTAAGGTGTAGCCAGGTGGGGGTTGGCCTCTTCTCCCATGCAACCAGTGACAGGATGAGAGGACACAGCCTTAAGCTGTATCAGGAAAGGTTTAGGTTGAACTCTGTCCTCAGAGAGGGTGATTGGTTATTGGAATAGGCTGCCCAGGAGAGGTGGTGGAGTCACCGTCCCTGGAGGCGTTAAACGAAAGACTGGATGTGCCACTTGGTGCCATGGTCCAGTTGACATAGTGGTGTTTGGTCATGGGTTGGACTTGGTCTCGGAGGTCTTTCCAAACCTCACTGATTCTGCGATTCTGTGAGCATGAGCAGTGGCAGCGGGAAGGTGAGTGCTGAGGGCAGCAGGGTGACCTCTGCGGCAAAGAGTGGGAATCAGCGCAGCCTCGGCCACTGGGCCAGCGCCAGATGGGGGCTTGCGGGCGTTCCGGCAGTGCTGTCCTTGGCCTTGCTGCTTGGCTCTAAAGGAATCAGAGGTAACCAAGGTGAAAGACCCAACGTGCCTCTCCCTCGGCAGGCAGCTGGGACCGCGCAGCCGGGACCTGCCGCCTTCCCCCAGGGCGGAGCACGGCCCTCGTCCCGCCTGTCCTGGCCCCACTGCTCACTCCGCGCCTTCGCCATGCCCTTCGCCACCCACCACTTCGTGCACACCGCCTCCTCCAACGCCGCCACGGTGGCCACCAAGAAGCTGCTCATCAAGCATGTCACGATCATCGGCGGCGGCCTCATGGGTGCCGGCATTGCCCAGGTGAGCGTGGTGGGGCAGCCCGGCCGAGGGGGGGTAGGGGGAGCGTGGCGCCATGGCAGCTGGAGGGCTCAGTGAGTGCTTGGGGCCACAGGGCAAGCCCTGCGGGCAGCGCTGGCCCTTCTTGGGCTGCTGCTCCTGAGTCCCTGCGCTCAGCTTGGCTCTGCGCTCGGAGCTGAGCCCAGCTGCGGTGTTGCACTCCGCACTGTCCCCGGGCGGGAAGGGGCGAGCGCAAGGGAGGGCGAGCGGTCTGCTGACAGACCAGCATTAATAAAACTCACAACAAAACAAAATAAACCTAGCGATTCTCGGAATGTGTTGCAGTCCGTGGTCAAACTCCTTCGCGCTTGCCTTTCCAGGCTGCGTTTGTGTGGCAAGCAGTGGCTGCGCTGGCTCTCGGCTGCGCTGGCTCTTGGCTGCGCTGGGACGCGCCCCTGTGCTTTACTGCCAGACTGCTGTGGGTTTCGGTTCGACTGCTGCCAGGGCAGGGTACAAAGTATTGCTGCTATGCTGCTCTCTGCTTGCTCAATTTTCACACTTCTCTTGCTGATCCGCACATCTTCAGGTCAGATTGTTATGAATGAATTCTCAGTGAGTGTGGGTGCTCCAAAAGCTGCCCGTGTGGCTGCTGTGGCCCGAGATGTGGCAGGGTTATGTCTCCAGAACTCCTGGGACTGCTGCCGCCGCCCCAGCCCTGACAGATCTGCTGCCGGACCCCTGCCGCCATAGGTGCCTTGGTGGCTGCCGGAGCCGCTGTGGCTGCTGGTGTGGCGGCCCTCCCCCCCCGGAAGCGTCCGCTCCACCGGCTGGCTCTGTCGGGCCAGCCCTGTCGCTGTTGGCGGGAGCTGTGGCTGGACAGGGGGGAGTGCCGAGCGTGGTTCTGCAGGGCTTTGGAGGGGGCAATGGGAGGCGCTGGTGCCCCGGCGCCTCAGACAGGCGACCCCCGTCCCTGGCGGGGCTGGGCAGCCATCCTGCCGGTCCTGCATTTCTGAATTAGCATGTTAAAAGCAAGTTGATTGTCCTGGTTGTGTCTACTGTCATCGGAGCTCACCTAGCACCCCCCCATCCCACGCTGCCTACTCGAGGAAGGCATATGCAAATAAGACAAACACACAGCACGCTGGGAAAGAGTTCTTTGGAGATGAAAGGCACCCCAAGATGGAAGACTGGACACGGTGAAAGAGCCAGGCGATGCTCTCCCTGAGGAGGAGGTGGACGCATCCCCTGACCTGGTTTGAGAACTCGCCGTGATCTATTAAGAGTCTGACGGGCGTGGGGACTGGGCCAGCTCAAGTGACAGATTCAGAGAGAGAGAGAGAAACTCTAGAGGTTTTTCCATGAGGGTAAAGAGCTGACGTCTGCTGCTTTGCACATCAGGAACCAGACCTGCACCTCTCTGCTTCCTCAGAGTTGACCAGAGAGAGCTTCTAGCTGTTCCCATGGGAACAAGGACTCGGCACCTACTGCTTGCAGCTGAGTAATGATCTGGGACATTTCCTGCTCCTCCGGATTGCTACAGCAGCGTGAAAAACTCTGTTGAGCTCTACCACCCAGCTGATCACTTTAATAAAGAGCTGAATATTAATAAAGGCATTAGCCCTGTTCATTTCAAGATGGGTTGGTGAAAAGAACCAAGGCTGATGGTTTAAATTTTATAAGGTGGTTCTGAAGACAATGTGTGGACTAATTCTCAACAGAAAGTGGGGTAATGGTATGTGGAAAATGTTGGAAGGAAGATTCTTCTAACTTGCCAAGGGAGCAGATCAAGTGACATTTTATACATTTTACCAGTAGAATGCAACAGCTAAACGAGCATTTAGCTGACAGTCATCTTCAGAGTTATGAAGTGGTTAATATTTAAATAGGACTTATTTTCCCAGAGTTTAATCTCAGGCCTTTAGCTTTTAAGTACACCTTTAACTTGATAGCTTTGGGACGTGAAACTGAAGAGTCCTTTCAGTGACTGAAAATTTCACCACTTAGTTCAGAGAAAGAACCTGTTGCCCAGAATACCAGGGTAGTTCACAATCTTTACAAAGAATAAGGGGAGTAAGCAAACATCCAAGTAGAAATTGACAGTAAGGCTGGAGCTGGAGCTCATGAATAGCAGTTCTCCATTTCAATGAATTAATAGGTTTGCTTCTCAGAATGAAAGCTTTCTTACATTCCTGGCAAATTTCTAGCAGAAGGAATACAGAAGTAATTTTTTTTTGGCTAAGAAAATAGTTGTTTATTCACTTTTCTGATAAAAACACTCCTCTGCATCATGATACTAGAGCTTGAGGTTTCCACTGAAGAACCATCAAAGAACTCCTTAGAAAAAAAGTTGTTTTCTGTTTGAGAAAGATGCACACTATGCAAAGCTTATAATTTTCCAGGTAAGTGAGCTGATCTTTTTCTGCTGGACTGCACATTTTCAGAGAGCAGCTTTTCAAGAGAAATGTGTCTGGTATTTGTTAGTAACAGGGGTTGCAGGCCTCTATCACTGTTAAGGAGCCAGGATTGTTTTGCTGACCATCTGCCTCCAATTTATCAATCCAAAATAATCCCAAAGCAGAGGTCATTATAACACTGAGTGGTGTCTCCCCTGTACCCTATTAATAAAGCTGCTTTTCATCCCTTTTTGAACACTTAAGAAATTGTCTCCTCTTGCTTTTTCATAATGTTAGGTGAAACGAGCCTCTGCTAAAATCTATGGCTGAAAGCCATAATTTTTGATTCTGCCCTGTG
This sequence comes from Prinia subflava, assembly GCF_021018805.1. Taxonomy (NCBI): domain Eukaryota; kingdom Metazoa; phylum Chordata; class Aves; order Passeriformes; family Cisticolidae; genus Prinia; species Prinia subflava. Next base: position 1,265,925 of record NW_026960612.1, read on the forward strand.
AAAAGCACTTCTGTATGAGAAAAGCATTAATTGACTCCCCAGCACTTGGGTTTCTTATTTAGCATTCTTAAGATCATTGGATAGTAGAGTTTAGGCAAGTGTATGTTTGAGTTGCAAGGAAATGGTGATTTTGTCTCATTTTCTTCCTTCCTGTCCATGTAAATATGATGGGAAATGAAAGATGTTATTTTTTCTAGGATTTTTCACCAGCTGGTCAGTGATAATGTCATAAATGGATTCTCAGTGAAGCACCTCTTAAAAATGTGCTTGGTAATGATTTTTCATCTGAAGATTGAAGAGTCTCACTTCACTGTTATAAATGATCAGCAACAGATGAAGTGTTAGAAGTACAAGCTTGGTTTAGGTGGTTATTATGGAATGGCCATAGTGAAAATAAGAAACCAAGCTGGATAAAGAAATGTCCGTCTGCAGACTGACCCCTTGTTAAAGCTCTACGGCTGTTGTCCAGAGACAATCTGGCACTTCTTTATTTGCTGGGTTAGTGAGGCAAATTGGATGAGAATATCACCATGCTTTTCTTCATGAGATATCTGTACTTTCCATTTCAGCTAGTTTTATTTGAGTAGGTCTTGTGGGTGCATGAGTCTTTAGTCATCAGGTGTAAGGTTAAATGCAAGGTAAAAGATTGCAGAAGGGAAGCTCTGAAGTTGAGTGACTTTAAAACCATCAGTGGCACCATGTTTTAATATCTGTTTTACACAGTTACTAAATCACAACTCTGTTAGTTCAAGGATTCTGAAAGTGAAGATAGGCTGTTGCTAACTATGAAAAGGAACATAAAGTAATAGTAAAGTAACAGATAATGAGCAGCTGATCTTTAATATGCTGATGCAGTGTGAGACAGTGACGTTACATATTTGAAATTAATTTAAATACCAAGTAAATACCAACCAAAAAGGCAATCCAGTAGAGCTGTGTGTAGCTGAGCCAGTGTTTGCACCAAGTGCATAATAAGGAGTCTTTGCAGCCATTTCTGTCTGTGTGGAATCCTGGAGTGGCAAATGTTCACTGCTGCTCGCAGCTCCACTGTCACCTTCCTGTTGTCTTGGTTTGGAAAGACAGATATCTGTCAGGGAAAATTGGAGTTTCCCTTGGAATGGAGAATGTAAAACACCCTCCCTCCAAATTGTTATAATTTTGCAATTAGGAGCTTTCAGGCAAAAATATGGGAATAGGAATAACAGTTATTTACTAGAAATATTGGAAATGTAAATGCAGTAATATAAAAAAACCCCAAACAATCAAACGAACAAAAGTCCTAGAAAACCGTGACAGAGTCAGGAATACTACCTGACACCCTGTTGTCAGGGTGTTGGAAGCAGTCCAAAAAAGTCTTCCTGGAGTGACAGATGTGGTTCTGTTGAAGTAGAGATGATCCTGTAGACAGGTTCAGTGGTGGCGAAATGAGTCCAGTCTTCCTCTGATAATCCAGTGGAAAAGGGGAATGTCTGGGGTCCCTATGTCTCCATTTTTATGTGGGTAGGGAATAGTTGGCTCCTCCCCACTGGGTGGTGCATCTCACAATGGAATGATTCAATGTGTCATGTCATTGGTGAGCCTTAATGGCCCATTAACAGAAGATATCCACCGGGAGGTGGACGAAGTTGATGAAAGAGATAAGAAACACTGCCCCACCTGGTTTTAACAGATGGTGTCTCAGGGTTGCTTTTCCCTGAGAATCTCCTTGGGGTTGCTGTTCCCCAAGGTATATAGGATTTTCGAGCTTTTCTTGCCCAAAAGGTCCACGCCAGAGCCAGAGAAGAGAAACAGAGTCTGCCAGTCCATGCCTCCAAGGTTGTTTATTCTTTCATTATCTCTTAGTTCTTTCTCAGTTCTGCAAGGTGTCCCCAGCAGAGCAGGACACATGGCAGACTGGGTGGATCAGAGGGTCCCAGACTTAATGTATGGTCTCCCTGACCCAACCACCATCCACAATGTACTTTTTATTTACAAAATCTTACCAATACTTACTACCTATGTTAACATGTCATTTCTACTCTAAACCAATCCTTGTGACACAACTCAGCAGAAAATGGGGGACGAGAACAAGAACAAGGAGGACAGGACCACTCCCCAATTCCTCCATCTTGTCTCTTCAACCCCATATGCTAAAAATCCTAGATTCTACATTCACACTCTGCGATAAACTAACTACTACTTATTTCGAATTCTCTTGGCTTGTGATTCTTCATACAATGTGGGTATTCACTCCCATGGCCAGGGATCAAAAGCAGTGTCCTCCTGGGCTCTGTGCGAGGCTGGCTGACCCCCTTGTACAGATCCCAGACCCCCCTGTCTGGTCTCCAAACCCTCCAGGGTGGCCAGAGGGATGTCCTGGACTCCGACAATGGTCTATTATCAGAAGGCATCCACCCTCCTCCCCCCTGGAGTTACAAGAGATAAAAAAGAAACCATCTCCCAAGTGCTTTCTACAGATGAAATAGAATACACTTTTTTTTTGGTTACATAACCCAAGACACTGTTGTTGCAGGGACATGCTCATGACCTGACAGCAGAGCTGTGTTTTGGGGACACAAGGCCATCCCTTGTACCACTTGCTCACCCTGCCAGTGTTCCAGTTTCGGTCTCCACAGCCCTTTTTCCTTACAAGATCCAAGGCTCTCAGCTGAAACACTTGTTCCTTTCAAGATGGCGGTTTATTCTGTAGCCATAGTCACAGAATTTAGATGCCTTCAGACACAAGATTCTGCAGGCAGTGTGAGGAAGAGATTTCTTTTTCCCTCAAGTTGTTTGAGATCTTTATCCCTTCAGCATCACCCCAACTGTATACAGGCTTTTTTGATTTTTCTAGTCAAGTGTATTTAATTTGATGTCTTTTAGCTCTCTTTTGCCTTAATGCCTGGCATATTGTCTGGCATATCACACAAATCAATATGGTTGGTTGTTTTGTGACACTGAAGTTGAATTTTTATTTTTTTTTTTAAACTTTCAGGTTGGAGCAGCCAGTGGTCATACTGTGGTGTTAGTTGACCAGTCAGATGAAATCCTTAAAAAGTCTACAAAAGGAATTGAAGAGAGTTTGGGGAGAGTAACAAAGAAGAAGTTTGCAGATAAGCCTGAGGTTGACACCTTCTTTATTCCTCTAGGAAAACTTGGAAGAATAAAAACTGTCGTACTGAAGTTATGATACTGCAGTTATGCATTATAGAGCATGTTGTTATACTTGCTTAAAAAGAAAACATTTTTCCCAGTGTGCTCAAGAACCTAGACTTTCAGTTTTGTTGGAGTTTTTTGGGGATTTTTTTTTTTTTAATTTAGGGAGGTTGAAAGATGTCTTACCTCATTTTCTTTCCTTAATAAACTTCAGCTTTAAGATAAAGATTTAAACCAACTTGGCAATCTTTTAAAACTAATGCTAAGTGTGAAATGGAGTCAAATTATTCATCGTAACTTAAAAGCAAGCAGTCTTTGAGTGCTTACCAGGGAATGCACCCATTTTGTCCAAAAGCAAATAGTAACAAAATTGTTTTAATACCTGAGTAAGGAGTCTTTTATTATTTTATTTTTTTTTTCCTCCTAACACTTGGGCACAGGATTACTGCTAAGGAAATGAGAGTGCAAGTGACACATTGGATGTATAACTTTGCACTTGCATTGCTGAGTATGACTTGCATACAGCAAGCCACTGTGGAGCAGTTGATGAGTCTAACTTTGTATCCTAAGGCTTACTTGTTGCTGTGCTTGTTTCTCTAAATTACACAGCAGATTCATTTCTTCTTTTGATACATATTAATATATACAGTGTATACTGATATTGATGACTGCCAGAAAATGATGCAGCACACAAAGGAAATGAAAAGGGCTTGTTCACAGGAGTATGGGAGTGTCAGGATAAGTAGAGCATACATACGTAATTATGGGGAGTCTTTTAATCAAAAAGAAAACTGTCCACATAATACTTGCACTTTTTGTATGCCATTATATTCTACCATGTAGGTTTTTTTTTATTTGTACTACGTCTCCATTTACCCCTGGCTAAAAGTCTTGCATTTCTGTTTGATTTCTGCCCACACAAACTATATAAAGAGACTTACTAGTGAGAAGACATTTTCCCCCTGCTTTTTCACTGAAACTATAGCTACTGATTGATCGACTAGGTGATCACTCAGACTCTTGTGCTGACGGTTGGACTACAGCAAATGGTCTTCCTAAAAGAATGAGTTTTAAGGTCTCCTATTTGCTTCAAAACAGATTTGATTGGCTAGGAAAATTTTGTCAGTGGAAAGCATTGTATCTCTACACACTTAGAACTTTCTCATTGATTTGGAAATGTGGCAGACTGCCTGCATTTTACGATGGGGTCAAAAACACCAGAGCACATAAGGGAATTCTCATGAAAAGTAAATTAAATCATTGTAAATAGACATTATAGCTGCTTGAAAATGTTTCAGGCTGGTGCTGAGTTCATTAAGAAGACCTTGAAGAACCTCACAACAAGCACAGATGCAGCATCAGTGGTCCACAGCACAGATTTGGTGATAGAAGCCATTATGGAAAACCTGGAAGTAAAAAATGAACTCTTCAAGACGCTGGATAAGTTTGCTCCAGAGTATGTGTATTTTTCCTGTTACATTTTGAAACTTAGACTATTTTATTTTCTGTTTTTATAGTTACAGTTAGTTCTCTATTTTCTCAGCTGCGTTATTTAAAAATGAGTTTTGCTGTCTTAGACTAGCTCCAGACTATCATGTTGGAATAGTTGTTGTGCCAGGTCCATATGTTACAAACATTCTGAGGTGTGTTGCATTGCTTCATTTGCTCGTTGTATTGTTCATTTGTTGTTCCAGGTGAGTTTAGTCATTAAGATTGCCCATCTACTTGGCAAGTTCAAATCTAAATCAAACTACAAATGCAGGACATTAGAATTAACTTGTTCAAGTACACGTGGGTTACTGTTAGTGTTGCGTTTACTTAAATAAGGAATTGGTATGATAAAGTATTTGTTTCCAGCACACCTGACATAAAGAAGTGTTGTAGTTTAAATTTTGGGGGGCTCCTGGGGAGGGTCCCCCAGGGGAAGAGGGGCAAAGAGGGCGAGACCCCTTGCCTTAGCATTCTTATCACAGAGGTTCAAAGGGGCACGGTAACATTCTCCAGCCAATGAGGTTACAGATAACTTGATACTGCAGGGAGGTTACAGACTTGGGATAAACCATACATTTTCCAGGGGTGAGCAAGAGCAAACCATTTCCATAAAATGCATTTCCACAAACAAGTTTTAAGAACAAGTCTGTCAGCTCAATAATGTCTTAAGTGAACTAACTTTACTTTGTATTACAAGAGTTAGGAAACAGCAAATGCTGGTTATTGTGTGTGATGTAAAAGGGTAAATAGTATTTTAGTAGACACTCATTCAGTTACTTACAGTCCCTGGAAATGTCTTTGAACTATATTTGATAACTGTTGGAAGCTACTGTTGAATTGTATCCAAACTCAAAAATGCTGTTCAGGTGAGAATGCAGTCTCAGAAATTTGAGGCTTGTAATTGATGAGTCAGGATCACAAGACCTTGACTGCTTGCAGGTTTAGATTTTAACTAGTGCAGGTAAATCTGGGGATATTGGCTAAGAGGTATTCTAGACTGTCTAACCTGTCAGCTGGGCAAGCTGTGCCTTGAATATCATGTCAAGGGAGAAAAGATATCATTAGTTGACTTCAGCCTGGGGAGATTTTCAGGCTTTCTCCTACTGTCAGTAATTTAAATTACCTGGTAATTTTGAAAACAGTAAATGATGACAAGCAGCCATGTACTGAGCACAGGGTAACTTGCCATTACCTTGACACACAAAAGTAAGTAGCTGTCTTCTGCATTTATGAGAGTACCTTATTATAGTTGGATTGTGCCTATTTTGTGCAAACAGACCATTGATTGCCCAAGTATTTAATGAGGAATCTGGAGTATACTAAGTGGTAAACTGTCTAAAACCAGTCAGCAAAGAACTGTGGGTGTGGGGACTTGGAACCTCACTTAAAAATATGTGTTTGGAACACCTAAGGCTATTTTTTGTAAGACTGAGCGGTTTGTCAGCATAGCTGCTGTAAAACATCAAATTTTACATTACAGTGTTAAAAGACACTGGGAGTTGTTCAAATATGCTCCTGTCCATTGCAAAAGGGATGATTTTGCAGGGTTGGGAAAAATGGCTAAGACAAGAAGCCTTCCTTTTTAAGAGCATATTTGGAAATTATTATAAACATACAGATATCTTATGTGTAGGATAAAGGAAAGTGAAGTGAATGGCAAAGAAAATGGATTGCAGTTTAAAAAGTCTAGATGAAAAACCCCTGTAATAGTGAAACTTAGTAGTCGAGTGTTTAAAATATTAGCTTTGGCTACAAAAGGTACTTTGCAACTGAGAGAGAGTATAGAGTTGCAGATCGTGTGCATAGTGTGGGGAAAGACAGAAACCTGTATGAGTGTTTTTTCCATGTGTTAGAAGGAAGCAGTATGCTTTACTCATCCCACATGGCACTCTGCTGGAATGGAAAGTTCTTCCTGCCAGTGCTAGCATTCTACAATCTTTTCTAAGATTGAATAGTTCAAAATTTATAAACCTATTGTGTGGACTGTTGTGTCAGCTCAGTAGGGGTGGTAGACTTGTAGTTAATTGGTAACAAAGACAGGATTTTTTTTAAAGACAGCTTTGAGTCTCAGGAGGAGCTTTGCTTCTGAGGGGCTTGGAGCATTAATGGCCCTCTGAAGTGTGGGTTACAGGGAGAGACCAGGAAAGACCAGGATGCTCTGGAGGGAGGACTTGGCTTCGTTCAAATCTCAGGACTTACCACAGGAGTGGATGATAGCAGGTGGAAATGTAAGGGGCTATGTATTGCAGTTATTCTGACAAGATGATGAATTCTACCTGTGAAATACAAGGTGTGTGAAACCATGCATTTTTCTTCTTTTGTGCTGTATTTCATGTCTCATGCATTTCCTCAGCTGCAACATGTACTTGTTCTTCTCCCATTTTTGCACTACGAAGACATCTCCAAAGAAAATAAATAAGTCTGGGAACTGGAAATATCTAAAACGTTACATTGAAAAAGCATAACACAATTAACTTAATTCCTCTTCTTTTTCCTATAAAATAACTAATTCCTCTGAAAGTGGATTTGTACAGGTAGGGGATGGGAAAGCTATTCTTTTATTGAGAGAAGTTGTATTTGTGAGTGGGGACTGAATTTCTCTTAAGTGTTCAAATCAAATGTAATAAGCCAGAAGCGTTTGGCAATTCCAGAGCACCGTGGAAACTCAGGGTATTCCTCATCTGGGTAACTGTCTAGGTGAAACAGTGGATGCTGTTTCTTGGGTGCCATGTCTGAGAACATACTAGTTTAGGTTCTTGGAGCTTTGCAAAATTATATTCTTGGAGCTTTGCAAAATGCGGAAGGCAGAATTGTATGTTCTATTCCTCTCAGTATTATACTCACCATATTTAGTATTTATTACTGTGTTACATGGTCATCATCTTTGGAGCAGAGTAAAGCATTGCTACCCACTCTTCAGTTTTGTTTTCTTTTTCTTGAATGGTCAGTCTTGCATTTCCCTTTTGAAAAAGGTAAGGCTAGGATTTTTGTAGACACTGCAGTACTTTTCCAAACAGGGTCGTAATGAATATGGAAGAAGAACATTTGGGTATCCACTTTAAGCACTTTTCTGTACTTGCTTTCTGGGTTTTGGGGTTTTTTTTTTCTAATGCCCATCAATATTCCTTGGTCTAGGATTTACCTTTAGATGTGGAAACTCAGCTTGGACCTGACCAGTGTTTTTCACCTGTTCACTGTGTTAGAATGAATGTATTATAAAACTGTTAAAAAAGAAGTGTTGTTCAGTGTTTGCTGTGTAAGGCAGCTGGACTTAAGAGTCGGATTTATTGGAAATATTTATTAATGTTTCTCTTGTGTTGGGCTCTGCTTTTGACATCTTTCCTTGAGCCACTAGATGGAACCAAGAGAAAGCACTCTGGTGCTGGGAAAGCCATTTCTATGGTTTCACTAGTACTGGCTTCCCAAAGCCTCCCAACTGCTGTCACCTGAAGCATGGATTGTGTAATTCTAAGTCACACAGGCATGAAAATTCTATTTTAAACTCAACTGAAATCAATTGGTTGGTCAGAGAAGAAAGTGTAACTAAAATGCACTTGTTGACAGTGCAAATTCAATGCTTTTCTTTTTTCCAAGGCTTTCTGTTGTCTGAGGCTACAGAAGAGGTACTGAGGTAAAATCTCTTAAGTGAACTCAGATATAAACCTAGCAATAATTACATTTCACAAATCAATGTGCTTCTTTTTTATATTAATATTTTAATTTTTATATACAGTGGCAAATTTTCGGTGAGAGTGACTTCTGTATGCACTGACCTTGCAAGGTCAAAACTATGAAGTGCAGAATGCTCCTTTTAGTACAACACCTTAGAACAGTATAAGGCCACTTTATGCTGGAGAGATAATAAAAGAATATTTGTACGAAGAGTAAACAGGAATTTTCATGATTTTTTAATTTCCTTCACAATAACAAAAAAGAAAACATAATAAAAAATGGAAAACAAAGTGGGAGGTTTTGTCTTGAAATGTTTTCCTTAATGCCACTATCAGATGTCCCCATGACTTGGACATAACTTTTCTGAAAGCTCTTTTGTAAAGCTCAGTTACATCTTAGTACAATCTAAGCAAAATATCAATGTAGATAAACATTTGCTGAGTCCAGTAGGATAACTTTTTGAAGGGATAGTAGGATGCAGCCCAAAATGAAAGGTAGGTTTTAATCTATAATTTAGTTTCTGATTTTCATGATTTGAAGAAAAAGCCATCTCTGTAAGTTTTTGGTGTGATAGCAGGACTGTTGAGGTTTTGAGATATTTCTGGGAAGAAAACCCCAAACAAACAGAAACTTCAAACCATTATAAATTGCAGTTAGTAAATCTGGTTTATGTCTGGAAAAGAACTTCATATATGTCTTAAAACTCTTGGCATTTTGTGTATCCTTTGCAGTGTCCTATACATGGCAGGTCTTAAGTTTTCTCTGGTTTTTTCCTCATCAAATCTTTGCTCTGATGGTAGGTTTGCTCAACATATCTATCACCGATAATTTTAAAACAAAGTAGATTGCAAATTTTCTGTAAGACTCCAAAGCGCACTTTTGATATTGTATGTGATTGGGTTTCAGTAAGTGTATAAATGTGTTTAACAACAAATAATAATACCCTTAGGTTTCCAGGACTGCTGAAGGAATTACCTAGAATTGATCTGGGGAGTTAAACAAGATTTTTCTACTTGCACAGTCCTTTTTTCCAGCACCTGATAAAAGTATTCAATATAATTCCTCAAGAATCAGGAATTCGCACGGCCTTTGCAGTGGTTATTTAATCATGGCTGTGCTTATACCTCAGCAAAAGGACTGTGATAAACTGCAGGGATGACACAGTTCGACACAAAATAACCACGCGACTCTCAGATGTCCTAGCAAGAAAAAAAGCGGCAGAACTTTACTTTCTTTCATATTTATACATTTTTGGCACCAGCTGTGGATTGGTGAATGAGATCACGACTCCTCCAACCACACTAGCCAAACAGACAGTCAATCAGTTCTTCTCTTCTTCCAAAAAGGAATGTAAACAAAAAACTACCGTTAGGTAAACAGTGCTATTTTTACATTAAGAAACTGTTAGAAGCGTGAGAATTTGACTCCAATAAATTAATCAGAAGGCCAAAAAATTCTAAAAGAACAGGGCGACACAGGGATATTTCTGAGAATTCTTGGATGGTTAGCCAATGGATGTCTATTTGTGTTTAGTGCCTCAGTCTCCTACTGTCCTTCATGCAGTCTATATATTTCTTATTTCCAGGCATACAATATTTGCAAGCAACACTTCATCCTTGCAAATCACAAAGATGGCAAATGCAACCACCAGGCAGGACCAATTTGGTGGTCTCCATTTCTTCAATCCTGTGCCTACGATGAAGCTTGTGGAGGTGTCTTATGAGCACACCTTACAGGGGCTGTTATCATTATGCTCCATCATAGTAGCAGCTGCAGCCCAGCAGTGCAATTGTCAGCAGTGGGATTTCAGTTAGATTGACAGAGTAGATCTCCATTTGCAGCTGTACTGATATGGAATTTGCTACCTCTAGTGATTTGAGGGTGCTGCAGTCTCTGTTGAGGGGCAGGTTTAAGAGACCGAGGTAACTCCTTCAGTCTCAAGGCTCCTGAGTTCTCCACTCAACTGCCAACAGAGGTGCTATTTACAGCCATCATTTCAAGCAGGGAGGCTTACTCATAAGAAGTGCTGATAGCAGTGTAGAAATCAATTTAAAATGTCAGGAGATGAAATCTTATCGCCTTGTCACTTTTGAAACAAAGTCGGTCGTGTTTGTTTCAATGTTTTCAATGCTACAAGCTGGGGAAGAGGGGTTATGTTATAAATGAAATGGCCAATTCAAATTATTAATAATAATTTAATTTTAAAAAAATTAATTGGACAGAATTTTGGGTAAGCACACAATAAAAGATTCAGTGTAGAGTCCCGGGATCGGCACTGGGTGAACCTTACCTTCGGCCTCTATCGCACAGGAGCTCCCTTGTTCACGAATTCAGCTTCTGCGGCCTCTGCTTATATGCCTAGGTCGTTGTATGGGTATAAAGTCTCTAAAGGTCTTACAACATTTTAGTATCTAAATAGAGTAATTTATTTATACAAAAGCACATATCTGAAGGCATAAGAGTTCTGAGAGCGGCCTTATTCTATAATCAATTATAAACCTAGGCAAACAAAGTCTAAACAAGACAATAACCAAAGCATAGAAATCTTAACACACAGAGTTCTAATGAAACAGCAAACAAAGCATAGAATTCCTAACAAGCAAAACTAGTAAGACTATAAGCAAGCATAAATGTGACATTACAGCCTCTAGGTAAATCAGCCTCCCATCTGACCCCAAGCAGGGCTTTCCAACCGTGGGGTCACAATAACAGAAAGGGAACACAAGATCACAGATCCCAGATGTTGCCATGAGTTTTTCCCGGTTTTGCTGAGCGTTCATATTAAAGGAGAAGTTCGTACCTTCTCACGCTCTTTTAATGTAAACATCAGCTATGTTCTATAAACATAGCCATTGTTTTTACATTCTCTGCTGGGACAAACAAGACTGTGTGACAGTCCCCTCCACCAATGTGGTGTTGAGGTGGGAATTTCTTCCTCCAATCCACAGGCCTCATAGTAAAAGTATAAGAGTAGGTTTTTGTAAATAAACTGGGTCTTCTGCCCTGCTGCTGTTGTTGCACCCAGATCTGTGTCTCCAGCCTGTTTTCCTGGTTAGGCCTCCACGGTGATACCCAGACAGGGGTCCCGGCCGCGGGGATCACAACAACAGAAAGGGGCCCTGAGATTCAAAACCCACACAGAGTCCTCGGTCACAGGGTCACGATGACAGTGAGGGATCCCGAACCGCACAGAGTTCCCGTCCGGGGGGTCACAGGGACAAGAAGGGGTCCCCGGGGTCCTGCACCCTCACAGGGGGAAGGGACGGGACCCCAGGGCCCAGACCCCAGACTACAGTGGATGGTACCTTTAGAATCCCATCCGGCTCCCTGGCAAGGCTCCTTCCTCAGGCTGCAGGAGGTGGAGGTTGGATCGATAGATCGGATTGATCAATCAACCAATCCCCCCAATCCACTGACCGACTGACACAGAGGCTTTTTATCCCAAATTGCAAAATGCATATTCATATTTTTTATCTACACACTAACCAATCTAGGCACAATTCTAAAGTTCGTAAAACTACGAAAATCAGTATCAAAACCTACGCATATAGCATATCTATTAATGCAAAACTCTATCTTACTAGCATAATGTTCTACCTTGTTGTACATAAAACTCATACTAAAAATTATAAACAATATTCTACTCTATTTTTGTTATGTCTATACTCTATCACTAGGCCTGAAGCTGTGTCCTACACTGACAACTAGGACTTAAGGCATGTAAAACTTAAAGCTAAGGGTTAGATTTCTTCTTTATGTATCTAAAGCTTTTATATATTCTAATTTTTCTAAAGGTTTTAATTCAATCTCTGTACTTCTCACTCTCTGTGGAGGATCCATGGAAACATGGACTCCAACACTTATATACAGTTTTTTTCGGTGGGACAGAGTATTGCTTCATACTTCTTTTTGTCCCTTTTGTTTCTTTCTATATTCATGTAGTCCACTTTTCACCGTCCTGTCAGTTGAATAGGTTTTTCTGAGGAGAGATGAATACTTGATTCTAATCCGGGAACCAGGTATTGGGATGTATAGTTCTGAGGGTGTGGCGAGATTCATATTGGGATAAGCACTCTAGATGGGGGGACGAGATATGATCGCTGGGTCTTTCACACTCCCACTGGTAACGATGGCACATCTGCTGCTGGAGCTGCCCTCTTTTCTGTTGTAAATTACTGCTGCTCCCAAAGGTATCTTCGATTCCCGTGCTCATCTCATTCCCAGACCCAAATGATTTTAACCAGTTACTAATAAAATACAACTTGAATTATGTTACATATATACAAAACATGAATTATCCTACATCATTTATTAGAGTTGGAAATCTGACCAGAGGAAAAGGATCTGGGAGTGCTGACTGACAGCTGCTGAACATGAGTCAGTGTGTGCTCAGGTGGCCAAGAAGGCCAATGCCATCCTGCCTTGTGTCAAAAATAGTGTGGCCAGCAGGACCAGGGCAGTGACTGTCCCCCCCTTGCACTGGTGAGGCCACACTTTGAGTGCTGTGTCCAGTTCTGGGCCTTTCACTACAAGAAAGACAATGAGGTGTCCAGAGAAAGGAAACAGAGCTGGTGAAGAGTCCAGAGAGTAACTCACCAGAGGAGCAGCTGAGGGAGCTGGGATTGTTTAGCTTGAGAAAAGGAGGCCAAGAAGAAACCTTATCACTGTAAAATTACCTGAGAAGAGGTTGTAGTGAGGGTGAGTAGCTGTTAGGACCTGTTGTATTGAGAACTACGGCTGTTTAAATGGTTGTCTAGAGTGATGTCTTTGTGTTTCCCAGGACAATTGAGACTATATAGCTTTTAAAGTTGTTTTGATACGCTATGATCTCTTAAGTGTGCTCTCAAAGAATGGTTCCTTTTACCATCCATCCATAGTGGCTGAGTGGGAAAGTGTCTAAAAAGACCAATATTGCAAAATGGTGTATCTATGTGTAAAATAATGTTCTGTGTCTGTTACATATCTATCCATTGAAGTTGTTTTTTTGCAAAACATTTTGTGAATTTCTGGAAGAGTGTTCTAGATTACATTGCTGTAATGGGGAAATGAGAGAGATTCTGCTCATAAATATGCTTATGCTCTCTCTACCTTCCCTGTACCCAGGTCATCAAGACTCCAATGACCAGCCAAAAGACTTTTGAATCACTTGTGGATTCCAGTAAAGCAGTAGGAAAGAGTCCCGTCAGTTGCAAGGTGCGTACATTTTGACAGTATAGTGTTCAGAGGGTCTGTCCTTGTAGACTGGTAATTTTAAGGTGGTACGTTTTAGTAGATGCATGAGTGTTGCAGCAGCCCTCTTGTTAGAGGGTAGAAATGAGCTGACACAAACTTCTTGTTTATCGCAGCATGTAAAGGGTCCTGGTTTATTCCTCTTTACAGCTCAGCCATCCTGACTCCAACCATTCACTGACTGGCTGCAGCAAGCTCGTACTGTGAGTTTCCCTTGCAGCCTCTGACTGCTGGTTATTTCCTGCTAAACTATGACTTCATGTATTAGTTTGCAGACTCTGAATGCAGGCTTTTACCTAGCTAGACTATGACTGCAGATTCCAACAACAGGCTTTAACTACAAACCGAGACTGACCTCACAGCATTGATTGTGTCTCCAGGAACTTTCTTGTTCATCCTCACCAGCTAATCCACTCCCTTTTATCACGCTTATCTTTATTGGCTATAGCTGTGACTCATCAGGAGCAAGGCTGTATTGAGTAATTAACACAGCTGTTGCTTATCACGGACAAGGTCACCTGTATTCCCTTCTCCTACATATGAGCACTTGAAAATTTTCCAGGCTGCTTTTTGTCCGGTTTATCTTCGTAATTAAAAGCAATTTAACAAAGAAAACACTCACATTTACCACAAACTCTTCAAAGTCCAGTGACTCTAGACATCTTATCTAGAGCAGCAAAATTCACAGGTATCAGGGCTTCCTGTTATGGAGTCTTTTTTTCAAGTCCTGCATAAGCATAGACTGAAGAGCTCAAGCAGGAGCTCATCTTTAGCCATGCCAGAGAGAAAACTGCTGCCTCTTATACCGTGAGGCAGTTGGCCAAATCCTCCATGGTGTGTGCTCATTGCAGGTTTTTCTTAAGACTGCAATAACTAGACACATTAATCTTAATTTCTTCTCAGCTTTGGTTTTTTTTTCTCTAGAGAAACACCCTACTTTGAAAGCACACTTTTTCTGAATCCATTAAGCTGTGGTCTGGATAGCTTTATCCAAGTTACTGCTGTAGTAAATATAGTATGTTAATTCATGTTTTGATGGAATGTAGTAAATATAGTATGTTAATTAATGTTTTGATGCATTCAAACTGTAAATATGTTCTGTAAAATGTAACACTAGTTCAAGTCAGACACGGAACCGACAAATTCCAAGGCAGGCAACACCCAGAAACCGCCATTCAGAGGAGGACAATGCAATGCCAGGAACTGGAGACTTTGCCATTTGCATCAGAAAAGAGGACACATCAAGATAAGCCATCAGTCCTCCTCCCAGAAGCAACTGGAGCCATGAGCACCCGACCATCATGCTTATCATAGGAGGGGAATGCCTGTCTATTCAGAATTTCATCTTCCATTCACCCACCGGAGGAAAGAAATTGACACTTCTCCCTCCCAGAGGAGACCCCATTCAGCAGATCAACGACAGCGATGCATTCGAATAACCACCCCAAGAAAACAAAGAACTGTGAGGAAATCCTATGCCAGGGGTGAAATAAACTGTATAAAACCTGGACCCCAGAAGGGGCCAATTTGTGAACTCTGGGGGATTGCAGTGGGATAGAGGCTGCTTTCCGTTCACCCTCTGACGATCCCGGGTAATCGTCACCGTAACTCCGCTTGTTGGTTTTACTGAAATTCTGTAATTTTATTTTTTTAATAAACCGAATTATACTTAATTGGCAGAGTGGATTGACATTTATAACACTGCTTTGGGTTTCACAGCCCCCAGGAGACAGTTTGTCATAAAAAGAAGGGTCTGTTATCTGGTAGTTACCGGATTAATTAATTCAGCTTCTGGATGCTGGACTCTAATTCTGACTATATTCTCTAAATTCTGGCTAAATCATTCTGTGGACTCAGTTGACTTTTCTCCTATTTCTGTCAGAGTTTAGTACTATGCAATGTGTAGAATAGAGGATGAATTGTTATAAATTAGCTTGGATAGAGAATAATGCAGTATTGACACCTGAAGTTTTTTTTTTTAATTCTTGCTTATTGAAGAAACATTGCTTGGGATTCTCTGATTTAAATATTGAGATAAAGTGGAATGAATAATAAACATCTGAAACAGCAGTAATATACAAAATAATACTATATTTGCATAACTATTTCTCTTGCGTTTGTGCTTTTGATTGATGTTTGTGCAAAGGTTTTGTATTAATTTGTTACCTTCTGACAGCATGTGTTTTATCTTTTCATTGTTAGTGCTGATGTTTGCTGTTAAAATGATCCTAATTTTCAAAAGTATGGATCACCAGTGAGCAGTGGGGAAGAAGCAGACTGTTTAGTCAGGAGTGCTTCTGATAGTGGACATACAAAAAAAACCTGCTAGGGAAGAGCTGCTTTTCTCCTAACCTTCAGGAAATCATATCATTAGACTCTTGATAAAGAAAATTCTAGCTATATTAAATTGTTTTAAGATTAATTGTTTTGGGCTTGTAGTAGTCATATTGTTCTCAGTCATGACTTTATGTGCCATTCCTTGTTTGAATTTCGCAATGCTTTATGTTTTAATACTGAGCAGATAAATGAGATGAAAAATACAGTTCAGAGAGTATCTCAAATAATGATACAATAAGTGTCTTCATCCACTTGTTTTATTTGTCATGTAGCATTTGAGTGTAGTTCTGGTAAAGAGTGTTTACTTAGAATCCCTGTTTTATTTTTCATAGGATACTCCAGGGTTTATTGTAAACCGTCTCTTGGTGCCATATATGATGGAAGCTGTCCGACTTTTTTGAGAGAGGTACTTAGTGGGAAATTGGCTTCAAGGGATGTTGACATATAACACTGGTAAATGTTATATTGCTTCAGAAAAGCCTTGGGATTCCCTCAAAATTTTCAGGCTGGAAGTGAATAGAGAATGTTAAATATGAGCCAACATGTGTAGCTGGAAAGGCCTTGCCTTCACTTTGAAATGTCAGGTTATGCAGAGTTGGAAGGTACTTGTGTATGAAATTCCTGGTGGTGGAAAATGTTTCTGGCTTGGAGGTGACAAGGTGAGTGTAGTGCCATTGTAAAAATATCCTCTGCCAGCTATTCAGAAACTTTCCTCTCTCTATCCCAGGAGACACTGATAAAAGTGATTGAAAGTCCCATAATGGGACCATTAGTGAAGTTCTCCTGAGTTCACTTATACGGGGTTGTGAAATGAACCACTGTCGCTGTGAGCCTCGCTCAAAAAGACACACGGAGCCAGGAATTTGGGAGAGCAGAAGCAGCAGGGGAGAATCCCTGCTTTGTTTATTACTTCCTATTATATACTTTTAGCAAGGTGACCATGCATTGGAGAGTGGTATTCCCACCTCTCAACCACATAGGTCAAAGGGACTGTCACACAGTCATTTCTCTCCAAGGATAATAATGTGAAACAATGATAATATTTACAAATACACTCTCCTTGTTTACATGAAACAAACGTGAGAAGGTGAAGACCTACTTTAATATGAAGGCTCAGCAAACTAGAAGAATCTCATGGTAACAAACCACCACTTTTGAGGTAAGTGGTGTGTCACACTATGGTACTGGCACAGAAGTGATTTGAGCTCAGCTACTGCCACGTAAAACTTCCTGTTCCCCTTCTGTGTTGAGTTTTAGATGTAGGTTCTTCAGAAACTCCAGTCTCACTGCTGGTCTCTTTTACATTAATATGTAGGTAAAAATAATCATGAATCCCCAGAGAACCACTGAATTTTTCAAAGCATTGAAGCTTGTTTTGAAAAGAAGCCAATAATGAATGTAGTGGATAAAGATGAAATTACAAACTATAATTGCTTTTATTTCAAGCGCTCTACTTGTAGCTATGTGCTACTAAGAATGTCATTTGAAACATTTTGGTTTTGAAATCACTGCTTTTTTACAGATGAAAGCACTCCATTTTCAGGATTCTACCAAATATGCTTTAAATATTAAAAATCTCTTTTAAAGCACATGGAAGGGATGGTTTGATTTCCAAACAACAACAACAAAAAGAATAAAACTACACTACTTGTTTATCCATCAACAGATAAACCTAACCTAATTACATCTCAAAGGGAGAAAAGAGCAAATTTAGTGACTTTAAAGGCAAAGGTATGAATGCAAGGGGGCATTATTCTTTTAGGAAAAGTCACAGTTTTAAATAGTGTATGGATGTTTCAGTGTGTTTAAAAGAGGTGCCTTTGTTAAGTGACGTATCATTGTGCATATTTCAGGAAACAACAGAACTTTTAATTAAATGCAGAAGTAAACAGTCACTGAATTTGTATGTTAAAACTGACTGCTTTTGCCTAAACAAAACAATATTTTGATTTAATCTTTATTCTTTTTGTATTTTCTCCCACAGTATATTTCCAAACTTGCTAAAATTCATTTGTGACTTTTTAACTCTAATGAAATCTATTTAAAAAGCTAGTTGATGTCTTGGGAAGGCTGATGGCTGTCATTTAATTCATATGTTCCAGTGAATGAGGTTAAATTTTTATCATATCCTTTGTGTTTATTCTCAGAGTAGACACTTGAGCCAGACTGTCATCTACATTAAATGAAATTGTGTCTCTTTCCTGGTAACCCCAACCACTGAAATGCCATTTTATTGGGCTAGTCCGTGAGTTTTTATTTATACAAAATCTCATTCTGTTAAATGTGCACTTTTGCATAAGCAATATACCTTCAGTATTTTAACAATTACTTAAATGGGGCATATTGTAAATATTAATATATAGTGGTCTTTACTGCTCTGTCCTTAGTGGAAAAACTAAAAAGCAGTCAGCTAAGTTTCTATGGAAGTCTGCTTTATACTAGAAGAGACAAGAATGAACTAGGGATATAGCCCTTGTTTGCCCTTTTACCTTTTTTTATTGCATTGTAATGAAACTGTTGGGTGGCCATGTCCCAAGTTTGACAAAGTGGGATAAATCTGTTGAGAGAACAAGTCTGTATACTTGCATCAACTGCAAATGAGCTGAGGATTTAGCTGTGTTTGAATTTGAGGAACTGAAATTATGTTAGACTTAGGTAAGGTTACTCTCCACAGCTTCTCAGAAATAAAATGTGTCTTAAAAAACCCATTGACAGCTTTAAAAAGTAAAAGGAGGTATATGTAAATTATTAGTTCATACAGAACTGTCACTGAAGTTGTTACCTTTACAAGAGATTTTGTAAATTTATTTCTAGGGTTCTCTGATATTATGCCTATCTGCCATCTCTGATCCCAACAGATATCCTCTGGTGATAGGTGCTGTAGCTAAGCGTGTTACTCAGCTGCTCCTGCTCCCCTCTCCATGCCTTCCTTACCCATCAGCTGGATATCACTTGTGTTCTGGCAGTTGTAGTGTAAGGGTAGCTCTGTCCTGTGCATCATTCAAAAGCTGCTGATGATCTCACAAAGCTGAAATTGAGTTGTTTCCTTACTTACCTTGTTCTGCTGCCTCTAAAAGAAGCTCTTGTTTCTTCATAGTGACCAGTTCTTCCTTTAGTCGTTCTGATAGGGTCAGTATGGTAGCTGTGGCTCCATCAGCAGTGCAGTGCTCTGTATTGAAATGCAAGAAGAAACCAGGAAAATGGCCTGCTGGGTTTTCTTTTTTTGTGTGTGGGTTTTTTGGGTTTTTTTTGTGAGAGGTTCAGCTTTATGCTCCATCATGTGTATGCTGACTCCAGTTTTTGTGGCTGTGAAACATGCAGAGATTTCTGTGAAGAGCTGCACCAGGGTGAAATAACACCCTGTTAATTATTTATAAGTGGTACCAAGGAGATGTGGAATCTTCTCTGTTCATCAAAGTTTCAATCTTTTCTCTAGGATATTCATCAAAGGAAGATATTGATGTTGGTATGAAGCTTGGGGCTGGCTATCCCATGGGTCCATTTGAACCTCTGGACTATGTTGGGTTGGATACCAGTAAATACATTATAGATGGTACTATATGCTTCTTTTTTTCTACTTTTCCACTTTTTAGCTAAATTGTAGATGTTCTAATGCAAATGTGACTCAGTATTTAAACTAAATGTTTATGGTATAACCTTTGAACTGTTGAGGAGAAAGGAGTTAGAATTCAGCTCAGAATGCTGTGTGAGTACAGCATTTTTACTGCATGCCTGTACCCTTTGTACATGGGGACAGAACAGTGGTGGCTTTGCTGACTTCATCAAGTGCTATTGGAAAATAATAATAATATTAACATTAATGGTACTTTAAAAAGAATCAGTGGGAAGAGTGACATGTACTGGGGGTGAGGAATTCTATGAAAAGCAACAAATGTTGAGACTCCCTATCCTTTTTCTACCAGCCATATTTTCATTCTTAATTAATAAGAAACCCAGTAAATATCTCAAAAGATGTAAGTGAACTATCTCCCTGTCACTTCAGTTAATAAGTGGGTGAATGTTAATACAGTAACAAAAACATACATCATTGGTGCTGGCTTGTTGGTGGTTGTGTTCTTTTGAATGAGCAGCTTAAACATTCTCTGAGGCAAAATGTCACTTGGATGATGCCATTTTCAGTGGAACCTCTTTTGCTTTTAGTCAGTACTGTGGAGCAGTGTTATATTGTTCCAAGTAACCATGTGTTTTGCAGGTAGAAATTCAACTTGGAATTTCTTTGCACTTGAATTTCTTTTCAGCAGAGCCTTTATTTTATTTCCTTGTATTTAACTATGTTTCAAAAGTTCTCCTTAACTGTTTTTAAAAATCCTCAGTGGTGGAGATTATAAAGTGTTTGGAGTACACTGAGCCTGAAGTCTAATTGTTAGATTTGTGCATAATCATGAGTACTGATCTGGACTTTATGAAGCTGTACTGCAGGGTCTCAGAGAGCCTAGAGTAAGTTCCAGTCCCTCTTCAGTTTTCTGACCTTTGAATATTTTTCTAAGGAGATGCAGATCTCTATTATCTTTGCATATAAACAGAACTGTTACTAATTCATCCACTTCCCTTCCTTTCCAGGATGGCATTCATTAGTCCAACAATCCTCTTTTTGCACCCAGTTCACTCCTGAATAAACTGGTAGAAGAAAAGAAGCTGGGTAAAAAGACCAGAGAAGGATTTTACAAATACAAATGAACTCCTGACCTCAAGAGGTGTTAAACTATCTGTATATGCTATTCAGCATTGCCATAATACAGGTGTTTAAACCTTCCCAAGGGCGGCACAAACTGCATTTAGAACATAACTCACTTGTGAACTGAGTGATTGCACTAGTTAACTATGTTCAAAGCTTGATTTGGTGGATTGTTATTTTTTTGTAATTCCAAAAAGCTTTTTATGTACAGTGCCTTCATGAAATGTTGATTTTTCTCAGGTGCAGTACAGAATGACAAGTGAATTTATGTATTTGAAACATTATTATATTGATGGGGAAAATCCTAAAAATAACCTCACTTTCTTAAAAATAAAAATTTCAACAATTCTATATTGAGTGTGAGGGCTTGCAGTTGTGTCTTGGATGGAGCCTGACACGGCCGGTAGAAATCCCAGCTAGCTCTGCTTCCTGGCTGTGCCAAGAGCCGTTCCCAAACCTGCCCGCAGATTCAGGTAACAGTGCAGATCAAGGCTGTTCTTCTACGGCAACAGGTGTTGTGGTGTCTAGACTTCCGAGTGAGGACTAGAGAAGACTCTTTTTCGTACAATTTCTCAGAGACCTTTATTCCCCAAGAGGGGAGTATGAAAAAGGGCAAAGAACAAAGCCCATGCCCGCTTTTAAACCCGAGGGGTGGGGGGTGTGGAACAAGCAGGTGATTTGCCCCAGGATAGATGGACAGGGGTTTTTCCATAACATAGGGCAGGGTCAGGGGAAAGATGGACAGCTGACCGAAGGTTCTAGGGACAGGGCAGGGGTAGGAGAGGTACACAAAAAGGGGGACATGCCTGGGCAGCACCCGACCCTTCGAGCAGGGGGAAACAGGGAAGAACCATTGAGATACAGAACTCCAAACAGCTTAACCAAAACCCACCACCACAGGAGCCCACAGGGTGGCAGTCTCTTCCCACCCCAGCAAATGCAGCTTGGAATGGGAGTGGGTTGTTTTGTTAGGATTTTTCTTAAATGCACCGCTAATCTGTAGATGTAAATTACAGTGCCTTGAACAATAAGGTTTTGAAGGACATATTTAAAAATAAATAAAGAATCCCCCAATGGCAGGCTGCTCCCTGAACAGAAGGTTCCCAATAAAGCATTTAAAAGCAGAGCTCATGATTTGCTTGGGGGTTTTCTAGCATTTTCAATTAGTGGTTGAGGGCCTACTTTTGCTAGGTGCTGTAGAAACATAATGAAGATTTCTAGGTGATTTCTGTTCTCAGGGGCATAAGCTAGGACGCTGGTGAAAGCTTCTGAATGTTTTCTAGAGTCCTGTAAATTGGCTGTATTTAAGGTGTCATTTTTACACAATACACTACTACTGTAGTTGAGTACCTTCAGGATTGCAATTGGGAATTTGTGCTGCGTAAACAAAAAAGTGTGTCTGGCTGTGTGAGGCACCTTCTTTTTTGCAGCTTCATTTCCTTGGGGCTTAGCAGAGCTGAATTTGTCCATGGTGGGAGTGCCTCAAATCCTGTCTTTTCTCCAAGTATTGCAGAGCAAGTGGACATGAGCATTGGTGTTCCAGTTCAGCTCAGTAGTAGTGTTCCTTTACTTTCTGTACTTAGTGCTTATATACATATCTTTAGTTACAGAAATTATGAATAATTATTTAATGCCAAGTTGCCTCTTCCTCCCTCCTCCATCATCTAATTCAGATTGCATATGAAGAAACTGAGGCTGACAGAGGTTAGTTTCCTGGCACATGATCACATAAGAAATCTCTGAATAGAGAATAAAATTTTTGGTTTATTGGAGTCTGGTCTTAATTACATATCTAATTTTGAGCCACTTGCCTTGAAAGAAAAGGGTTAAAGGAAAGAAACAGTACTATAAACAGTATCTTTCCTTTACTAATATATTGTTAAACTGACTTGGTTTTACTGAAATACAGTCCACTTCTTACAGATGAAGTATTTTTCACTGAATTTCCTAATGCTTGTAGCTCAGTTTAGTGACTTTTAAATACTGCAGGGTGAAGTTAGCTTCAGTACTACTGTTTTCAGTAGTAATTAAAAATGGGAATGTAAATGACTCTTGTGTCTTAAAAAATGCTATTTGTTTTTTACAAAAAAACATTTAGGTAGAAGCAACTCACTACTGCTCCCTTTACTTGGATGACAATCTTTAATTTGGAAAGGGGAAGGTTTATATCAAGGTATAGGCTATTTAATGTTAAATGTGCAAAATATTTTTCACTAGTAAATGTGATATTTTAGAAAAATAAACTTTCTCTAAAACAGTGTTTTCCTTTCAGAAGCTCTAACAGGTACAGTATGTGTATATGTAATAAATAGAAGAAACTTCAAAAAGAGACATTTATGAGTTGGACTTGCTATTTGAAAAGAGACTTTTTTTTAGCAGAATAGGCCCTGTGGAAGTACTTTAATGGTGGATAGGCATAGTCTATTTTATCAGCATGTGGAGTGCTGTGCCAGGATGAGTAGAAATGAGGTAAAGGATGAAAACTTCAAATGCTCCTTCTTAAATCTAGATCAGAATGCAGAGTGGTAATTGAATGACTGACTGTAGTCATTGAAACAAGGTAAGCCTTTTCTTTTGCTCCTCAGTGGGGAGGCATGGAGAATGTAGGAGTCCCTTTTAAGGGAGGAAAATTAGGGAATTAGCCAGAAGTAGGATATTAAGTAGTCACTCCTGAATTTTACAAGATTTCTTCAGCTTTGATAGTTTAAAGATTTCTAGAGAGCTTAAAGAATATGTAATGAAATGAAGGAATTGTGTTGCCACCTTTTCCTCTGTAAAGATTATTTCCCATCTCTTGCTGTGGCTGTGACTTGAAGCAGAGGTACATGAGCCACCTTCCACTGCACACAATGTTGATGAAGGAGAGTCTCCTGCTGGTCAGTACCTCAGACTAGCATGCGGTACATTAGACCTGCTCTCACCATTCAGCTCTCCTTGAATTTTTATTAATAGTGGAAAGGAGATCGTGGGAAAAAATGAGGGATAGAAGAGCAAGGAGGGAAGGGTGTTTGGTTTCCCTCACTGCCTACTTTTAAAACTTTAGTCTTTATTATCCTTTCTGCCAGCAGGCCTCACAGATTTAGAGCATTTTCCCCACTTTGGTCAAAGCTTTGGGATGTACACTTGGCACTGTTCAAGGGCAACTTGACAGCCAACAGCTGAGGAGTAGGACGTGAGCCCAGCAACTGCAGCTGGGAAGATGGCTCCAGATTCAGCATCTGGGTCATTTCAGCTGCCAAATGTGCTCCATCTGTGGTCACCCTAGCTGCTGACGTGGCAGGGGAGAAAACAGGAGCACAGCAAATTTTAAACAGACTTGAAAGCAAAGTCTGTATGGGGCAGGGGAGGGTGCTCTGCAGGGGTGGCTTATGGAGTATAAAGTGCAAGAGGTGGCAGTAAAGTTTGATCTGAAGAGGAATTGTGTAAAATTGATTGACTGAGCAACTGCATAAAATAACTTGTAAAGGTAACTTCTTTCTTTCATAGATGAGTTGTATTTGTCCCCCAAGCCGTCTGACCCAAGGGTTTTGAGGTGACAATGCAAATACCCTTCAAAAACCAATTAACATGAGTTAACTCTAGCATCTAGCATGGGCTCTTCAGAGCCATGAGATGCAGTACTACCAGCCCTGTACTTCAGCAGTGAATCAGGTCTCTGAAAAGCAAAGGTAGTGGCATCTGAATGAGATTCCATTGTGGTTTGGGTTTGTTTTCTTAGTACCATATTTGGTGACTTGTTCTGTGGATGGGGCTCTTACACACCTCCAGGTATCTGTGAAACTTTTGAGGTTCGTCAGCTGATCTCTTCTGGACACCCACTTACTATAAATTAGTGTATATTTATCAGGGTGAAGAAGCAAAAAAATAAGAAATTTTCTGTATAAAGTGAAGTGTATTGAGATACGATTGTCTTGTTAAATCTGTATCTGTTACTAGAATGAGAAGGGCATCTGAAAAAGAGGTGTTTTGTTTGCCTGCCCAAAAGGTGATTTTGTTGTGAAAAGGTCTTGTATGTTCCTGACTTTGTGCCAGGCTTTGGTCAGTAAAATCTGCAATTGAATTAGGTGTAAGCTAATGTAATGCAGTGTATTCCTGTGGCCAAGTGTGATGCTAGGAGGTGGGTGCTAGAGGATGGAGGTACTAGCAGACACTCTCTGTTGTTTAATGCATGCGTGTTATTCTTGCATCCAGAGAAAGCCCCTTCACAGTACCAAATGACTTCAAAGATGGGGTCAAACTACACACACCTTCTGTGGTTTGTAGAGACCAACTTTTCCTCAAAATTTACTGCTGACAGTTTTGGAGCTTATTTTTTCAAGAGGGGCACCCATAGCTATGGTGCTACATTCTTCCTTTTCTAACTAGTACCAGAGCAGTGGCCCACATCTCAGTATTTTTATTCACTACAGTTTGTAACCATGTGAGCAATTATAAAACTGACCTGAATAATGCCTTTTCCCTGTACTTTTTGGAGGAGCTGAGACCAGGAGCAAAAAGCAGATGGTGTGATTCTTTTGAGAGCTAGATCTTTTCATATGTTCCTTCAGTAGCTTTTCCTGTTATTCACAGCCAGATGGATGGGCTTCTACTGAATTCTGTTAGAGAAGGGTTAAGTAGAGCCACAATCTGGTAAGTGTAAAGATGATTTGTAGAATGATCTGCCTTGAACTTTATGATCTCAAAAGTTCACATCAAAACTGAAATCACTCTTTATATATCATTTACTATCCAGTATACTTGTTTGCTTATAAATGCAATGCTATGCAGTCTTAAATTAAATGTAAGAGAGAACACTCTGTGATGATGTCAGGTGTTACTGATAATAGATTTAGATTTGTATGCCCATGGAGCAACTTTGCACTTGTTCAATTCACTCTTCTGTTTTATTCCCCTAGAGGTTTTCTGTTTGGTTTTCCATCAATTGCAAATAACTCATGGCAGTGCATTCTTTGCAGAGAAACCAGCACTATAAAGCTCTAATGCTGGTTTGAAGTTTTGGTTGCTTCTGGGGCAGGAATAATACAAAACATCAAACCTAGTTATTAAAGGAGCCATTTCTTTTGTCATGTGGTGGCATGAGTCATCGCAGTGAGGCATAAGGCCAAGATTTGTTTCCAGCCTGGGGTCAGGGGCTGCAAGTTGGCCATGGCACAGGAGGATATTTTAGCACAAGGCTTTTGCTTGGCAGGCACTAAGGAACTTGTCGCTTACTTTGGCTGTCCCGTGTGCCAGATAACAGGATTTTTCCCTAGCCTGTTGTTTGCTGCTGCTTTGCTTTTTGCATCTCTGTCCTGCCTGGTAACAGCTTCTTCTATTCTGGTCCATTTTCTCTGCCAGCAACCACTTCTAGGGTGGTTTTCTGTAAATGGAGAAACTCTTACAGTATTCGCTAGTTAAAGAATGCAAGATTTTTGTCATTAGTAACTTAAACCCTCCATTTGGAGTCTTAGCTTCAGCAACAAAAATGTTGTGGATTAACCACTTTCACCAGCAAGTGGCTTTCTGATGAGCTGTGGGAAGAAGTGTATGCTTGGTAGTAGGTCTACAGTAAACAGCTGGAATTTGCATGTGGTAAATTAGCACCAAATAAAATCCCCCCTTTTTTTTTCTTAATTATCCTTGCATACTCAAATGGACCTATTAAACATTTGTGCAATAGAAATTGGTAAAACCACACATTTACAGTAAGTGGATCTTGGTTGGGTGCAGGCTGACATTGCTCTGTTGGTGGCATGACCTATGTAAGTAACATATAATCCAAGGAAGGGACCACTCTGATCCCTGACTCCTTGGCATACAGTGGTGCCCTGACTTGGATTGGAACACTGCAGTCATTCAAAGAAAGCCCTTGCTTCAACTCAGAATCTTCACCTACTTTACACTGACTTTGTTTGAGACCTGTTGCTTTGACTCCTACACAGCCACAAACATAAGCAGGTGCAAGATACACTGCATTTGTATTTCACAGGTTTTTTAGTTGTTGATTTTCTCTAAAGAGGTTGTAAAAGGTAAACTGTTTCTAGCAACTGCTTTATTTTTCTGAATATGTCAAGAGGGCTAATGGGTTCCTTACAGCTGATGTTGCAGTTCTTTCTTCATTGCAATTTAGGGTGAAATTTCTAAAAGCCTTTTATTTCAGTTGAAAGCCTAGTGATATTTTCCAGAATGTCTAAACAGATGAGACATCTAGCTTCTTATGATTTCTTCTCAGCACTGAAATCCCTCTCAGAACTTGAAGAAACTATTTATTGAAGAGCCTGATTTTGGGGGTCCTAGTTTATTTTTAAATCTTGAACCTAATTTCCAAAATAATGGGGAATATAAGAAAAGAACTGGTATGGACTTCAATGGCAAGTTTTCCCACCTCCCTTCAGTTCTTGAGACAATGTGAAAGAAAACAGCCGCTTTCATACTTTTCTTCGTCTGTTTCCTTTTTTTCTACGTTCTTGAACACAATTACTTGCAGGACCAAAATTCTGCTCTTGCTAATTAGTAACTTCAGACAGTAGCAATCAGACTGTGCTAACAATCTGAAAAAAGTACAGCCTCCTGATTTCTTCACCCTCTCCTTTCACTTTCTTTTTAATCAAAGTGTTATCCCATCTGCTTACGGATTGATTTCTGAGTGCTTCTGTGACATCAGTGTCAGAGAGTGAGCAGTGGACACCCAAATAATGTTTTAAGTGCCTTAAAAGACTTCTGTGAGTCCTTTGAGGAGGAGCATGGGTGAAATAGACTGCAGGGAGATAGTTCATTGAGAGGGAGCTGATTTGAATGAGGCTGTGGATTCTGAAACCAGTCAGGGTACTTTTAGAAAAATGGCAGTGTGTGTGAAGTGTGAGATTCAGGATGGGCTTGAGGATATTTCTTTTAGTAGGAGACAGTATGAGAGCACAGGGAGAAGATGCTATGAATTTCACATAAGTGGTTTTCCTGATACCATTTCTTTTATTGATTTAAACAAAAGCATTACTTAAAATGGAGGAAGAAGTCTTTCTTAGAGACTTAGCATTTTATTTTTGGCTAAGACTGAAAGCTATTGTTGCCTAAGTTGACGCATAACTGGCAAATCTATGAACTAAAGCCAGTATTGTTACTTAGATCTAAATTTGTAAGGACGTTTGGTTGTCATAGATTAAACAATGAACATACAGTTTACCTCAAAGACAGAGTTATATTCTAAAGACTATTTGCACATGTTTACAGCTGAAATCATTGCTTAGCCTATTGACATGTGATATTTGAAGTAGCAGTGGAAGGGGAGAATAATAGCAAATGATGAGTATGTCAAATGATTGTACAATTGGCACTATCTTCACCCACAGGCTCATTGCTTTTTAGCAAAGGCCAGTGCTTTTCCACAGTGATAGACATTTCTAACATCACAAGGAGGAAAGTTTCTAGTGAAAACTATGGCTTCAAAAAATTGCTTTTATTGTGTTTTTAGGGAATGAACTGTTTCAGTGACAGATAAGACTGGACTTAGCTACTGC
Organism: Prinia subflava; assembly: GCF_021018805.1. NCBI lineage: Eukaryota > Metazoa > Chordata > Aves > Passeriformes > Cisticolidae > Prinia > Prinia subflava. The sequence goes on from NW_026960612.1 coordinate 1,293,978, forward strand.
TGGTATCAGTTTGACTTAGAATTTCATATCATTCATGTTATGAGAGTAGTGCTAGTCCACAGGCATATAGCTCAACTTAAAATGGATTTATATTGAAATTGGGAAATAAAATCTAAAAATCAATCTAAAAGGAGTGCCATATTCTCTAACTTCTGCATGCAAGAAAGGTGTTTTGGAGAACTTGCTGAATCTGCTGGAGAATGAGAGCAAAATAACAAAGTTTGATATTTGGCAGCTGGAAATCCAGCATGTGTTAGCGGATTTTAGATACCTTTGACTAGAAGGTTTCAAGATGTGAATTAGCAAGGACATCCTTCAACCCCAACTGTATGCTGCAAAGAATGTGGCAGGCTTTTCTATCTCGGTTAGGAGTTGTCTTCTGCAAATCACTTAATTTAAGTATTGGCCACAATGTCTAAAAGAAACTGGATGAAATCTGGTAAAGGGACAGGTGAGAAAGTCTTGCCTAGTCTTCATTGTTCAGCTGGGAGTGATGGGTAGTTGGAACTGGTGTTTGCACCTTTCCATTTTATCTTTTCTGTGAGCTGTTGCTTCTGCTTAGTTACACCTTCAGCCTAAGCGTGGGTCTCTCCACACTTCCCTGGGGTCATGGCAAGGTAAATGCTACAATAGCAGTTGCGCCGAATAGAAAATAGTTCAGATGAAACTCTTAAATCCATGCCCATCAGATTTCTCTGTGCTTTGTTCTCTCTGTTCTGTCTGGGTTTCCTTGCCATTGCCTCCGAAAGTGAGCTAACTCCTGCCCAAAAATGGCAAAGGGTTAAGCTAGTGAGACAATGGCTGGAGTAAGGTGAACTTAAGAATTCTTTGAATTTTGGTTGATAAATACAGTATATTCCATGTTTATATAATTGTGTGGTTGATGTTATGATAACTATACCTGTAGTGTAGTTGTGTTGTAGTTTAGATGAAGGGGGGTCCCCGGGGAGGGTTCCTCAGGAGCCCCCCGGGCTCTAGGTTCATGGGTGTTCACGTGCTGGTAGGCAAGGAGACTCTAGACGGCTGGTGAGGTGCTGATGTGTCACTGTGCTGCGCTTTGAGACCTCTGCGTCTCTATACGCGGCTAGCCCTGGCACCGTGTATATCGTCTGAAGGATCAGTTCATACGCCATGCGAACGAAACTGATTCCTCCGGGGTTCTTGGTACCCGAGAGATCCTCTCAGCAGCAGTGGTAAAATGACACAGACAGAGGCAGGAAGGAGGCAGCGAGTAGCAGTGGAGTTTATTGTATGTACACACGCGTTCCAACTGCGCCGCGACTGCGCACGAGATCAGTCTGCGCAGGGTTTTATCCAGATAGCTGAGAGGGAGGGGTGAGGGTACAACAACCAATGAAGGGGATCCCCAGGACCGTTAAGCACATGGGAAATTTAACTTTACCAACCGGGGAAGCGGGGAGGAATACAAAAAACCGCGGGCAGCATGAACGACAAGTAACGGACTGTTACATAACGACAGGTGCACGCACGTGCGAGAGAGAACAAAGGAATAATACGATAAACCTAATAAACCTAATTTGCACACTGCCACACTGATGAGGTGAGGATTTATTTGGAGTTCGACCCCAGGAAGGCAACATGGTCACTGAGGGAGAGGGGAGAGGAGCAGAGCCTCCAGAGGCCTCCAGGGCAAAGAGAGCGAGCCCACTCTGTTTGCACCCTTAACAGAGAGATTCAAAGTGAGCGCAGACAGATCTTCAGGCCAATGAGGTTACAGATAAACGATACTGCAGGGGAGGTTACAGGCTTGGGATAAACCATACACTTTCCAGGGGTGAGCCAGAGCATACCATTTCAATAAAATGCAATTCCACAAATTCACCCTTTTTTCGTTAAAATGTGAGAAGAGAAATATGACACATGACAATTAACAATTTAAAAATGAACAGTAATTACACAGTTTTGCAGCATAAAAACAAATACAATTGCAGTAAGGATTATGTTATACTGTGAACAGTCCATCTGACTTGATGTAATTGCAATAAATGGGTTATGTGGGTTCATGTTGCAAAATTTAAACAAATTTGTTAACCTTTTCAGCATGACTGGCCTAATGGTGTCTAGCCTTTTCCAACTGGCTTTTCAGACCACCATAGCCCCCAGTTCTAGGCTATGGCGCTGACTTCTGCTCCCACTCTAGGGACTGGAAAACACTTGGAGTTCTCCAGGCTCCACACAAGGACTCAGATTCTCACTCATGGATCTGAGCCAGATTATTCCTTTCACTTTCCAACTGGTTCAACCAAAGGAGCGACACTCTGCATGCAATTGTTTATATACGTTCATATGTACCCATTGGGGATTTTTTTCGTCTATATTTGCACCAGAAGTGTCGGAGACCTAACAGAAGACCCCCAGTTTTAGGTCACCAAAAGAAAAACAAAAAGAAGGAAAAAAAACCCCCACAAAAACCATCAAAATACTTTCTCAGACACCATTTTAGGTTATCAGTCACCCTCAGAACCTACAGAGGACAGCATGAACCCAAAAGCGTTACTGATTTAGTAGTCTATTACTGAATCGCGCTATTCAAGAAAACAATTCAAAAACTGCTTCCCATGGATTTACCCTTGTGACCTGAAAAGGCCTCTGCTTTCTAAAACTGAAAACAGGGGAATCTGCAATATGAACACACACAAAAACTAGAAAGGCATAATTGTAAAACTACTTCATGGGGATAGGAAGGAAATGGAGAAACAACAGGTTTTGGGTTTTAGGGTTGGAGAAATAGGGGTTTGGATCACCCTGCTGTTTGACCAGAACAGCAAGGGACAGGGGCAGAATAACAGGGAAAGGAGATCATAAAGTAGAGTTAACAACTATACAAGGCTGTAAAACTGGTATTACAAATTTACCTTAGCTTTGGGTTTTGGTTTCTTAGCATTTACCTTGTGGGAGTTAGCTGAAGGTGGGAACTAAGAGCTGGAGGGGACGCACGTGGCCATGTTGGCCATGTGGCTACAGCGCACGTGGCAGCAGCCATGCTGTGCCAGGCTTAGCAGGACGGGGTTAACTGTCAGGTGTTTGTTAAGGGAAAGGGGGGTTAGGGAGAAGGAGCAGTGAGGGGAGGAGGGAGTAAGGGTGAGGAAGGAGGTTACAGAATTTACAAAACCAAGTTTTGGGAGGTGTGGGGCTTGGGCACAGCTTAAGACTGTTTTTTCCTTCTCTGATGGCTGTCTCGCTGAACCAGGCGGGCTTAGGTTCCTTTCGCTGCTGTCCAGGGCGTTGGCTGCTCGAGCTCGACGGTGTGCTTGTTCTGCGGGGCTCTTCTCGCCGCTGCTGCCGGACGGGTATGCTCCGCGTGGCTTCTCTGGGTGATGGGGCCCACGTGCACGCAGCAGCGGGGCCGGGGCCATGCCCGGCTCACTCCAGGGCTTCGCCGCGCCGGAGCCTCGCCGCGCTGGGGCTCACACCGGAGCCTCGCTGTGCCGGGGCCACGCTGCCCGTGCCGTGCTACCGTGCTTCCTGGGCTGCGCCGCTGATGTGGCCGCTCCAGTAGCACCACGCCGCGCTGCCGCGGGCCAGAGCCCTGAGGGGCCGGGACCCGGGCCCACGCCGCGCCGGCTGGCAGTGGTGGGATGGTGGCGTGGTGGCTCGCGGGGTCTCTGCGCGTTGGGGGACGGGCCGCCCGGGGCCGCGACGGCCCGGACGGCCGCTCCGCCAGAGACAGCACTGAAGCGGTGTTCTGCGGGGTTCTGTGCTGTGCTGGTGTTGTGGTGGTCCATCTTTGTCTCAGGGTCGTTGGTGCTCTTGCCCCACGTTGGTGGGTCATTTGTTGTAGTTTAGATGAAGGGGGGATCCCAGGGAGGGTTCCCCAGGAGCCCCCTGGGCTCTAGGTTCATGGGTGTTGACGTGCTTGTAGGCAAGGAGACTGTAGACGGCTGGTGAGGTGCTGATGAGGTGAGGATTTATTTGGATTTCGACCCCAGGAAGGCAACATGGTTACTGAGGGAGAGGGGAGAGGAGGGGGAGAGAGGGAAGGGGAGAGGAGCAGAGCCTCCGGAGGCCTCCAGGGCAAAGAGAGCAAGCCTTCTTCATTTGCACCCTTAACAGAGAGATTCAAAGTGGGCGCGGATAGACCTTCAGGCCAATGAGGTTACAGATAAACGATACTGCAGGGGAGGTTACAGACTTGGGATAAACCATACACTTTCCAGGGGTGAGCCAGAGCATACCATTTCAATAAAATGCAATTCCACATAGCTGTATGCATCTCATTTAAAATATCTCTTAATTCTTCTGTCTGTGGTTTACATGAGTTACATATAATTGCATCTGATCCTCACAACATACCTGGGATCTAAGGAAGTACCATCCTTGTGCTTGGGGAACAGATATGCAGGGAAATTCTTCCTTCATTTGTCTAGAAAATAGTCTTTCTCCCCTTTCTTCCTTCAAATTGCATTTATTTCCAAACTGGACAGAATAAAAATACAGTATAAGTGTTAGACCTGTGCTAGATTTAAGTCCACTTTTTTAGGTTCATAGGAAATCCAGCATTAGGTCATTGGAAAGGAGGGACTGTTTCTGAGTGGGTGAGACCAATTAGCAAGGCTGTTCCATCAGCAGGGAACTCTTTCTGCCAATGAGGACAGGCCAAGAGCAGAGGAGTCAGTCAAACACTAGAGAGAAAGGGGAGGAGGGAGGAGCCCTAGAGCAGAAGTGAAATCAAATGGACTAGATGAAGAAGGGAGTAAACTACTTGAATATTGAGAAATGGCTTGCAATTCAGTTTCAGTATGTAATTTCACTAAATTCACACTTACTAAACTGAGTAGTCACTACTTTAGAGTACCAGTATAGGCAGAATTAGACTGCTCAGTGATTAAGTGTTGTGAGTGGTTTAATTTCTGGGTAATACAGTTATACCAGTCCCACTCAAACAGAAACTTTGACCATATGTGAAATCTGCCTTATAAAATTTGAATTTTCAAACAGTGGCTAAAGCCATTCATGGTTAAATTTGTTGAGGGTTATTAGATTAAGGTGTTTTGATTGTGAATTCTCTCAGGTTATTGTCATAAAAAGTTAAGTGCAGTTTGAAGCTATCAAGTCTTTACAGGAAAAAAGCAGTGGCTGTTCTGTCATATAATTTGTTTGCAAATATGATTACTGCCTATTAATTTAGGATTAATAGAGTGTAGAATGAAAGAAGTTGTTGCTGATGATGTTAATCATGACAAAATTAAACATTTCACAGAGAAGGGTAAAAAGGAAAAATATTTCAGGGTAGCAAAAGCAGCAACTAGAATGTAAGAATACATCTCGGGCTTTTTTCAGTCAAGGGATGTAGTCACTGCCCTGTTGTGATGTATGCTGTCTCCTCTTTTGTTACCCAGCACTTTGCTTTCACTGGCAGGTGCCAAGGAAAACTGGTTCTTGTATAGCATTTTGCTTTGTCAAGACCTGAGTCCTCGTTTCTGTGGCTTTTTCTCTCTGTCTTAAAACATAGATGTCCTAACAAAGCCAAATAGATATCATGTAGGACTTTTTTAGCCGCTTTTCTTAGCTGTAGGAAATTCGTAAAAATTCAAAGAATGGCCTCATCAAATAACTCTTCTGACCATCATTAAGTTTTGGACTATGTTTTTTTCATATTGTGCTCAAGATTTTATTATGTCAGTTACCTTTTCTCAGCACAATGAAGAGTACAGACCACTTCTTGGGTCAGTTGATCTAGTATGAAGCATAAATTTTTCTCCTAGCTCTGCTGGTTTATGCTGATTTTCCATAGCTGACAGGTTAATGAATCTGTTGCTTATTTGAGTGTGTTGGGTTTCTGGAAGGTGGGATGGGTGAGTTTATCAAAATGTGGTTTGTAGAACATAATTCACAAGAAGAAAACCTTAGTTTTCTAAGGTTCCCAGACCAGGTATGCAGTGACTGTTATCTCAGCCAAGCAGACATCTGTGATTGAGTGAAGGCATGGTTGTTGCAGGAGGAGTATCCCAGCCAAGGAGAAGACATCCTTTAAAACCCATGGCCTGAAGGTATGACTGTTTATCTGGGAGGGTGGGGAGCACTGTTTCAGTCCTTGTTTTGACCTGGCCAAAAACTGGTGATTAAGAGGTTCATTAGCCCTATGTTTCTTTTCCTGTGCAGATGACCATTTGCTTGCTTGGCTTTCTAAACCTGAGCTTCATATCTATGAGGAGACTCAAAAAGTATATTTATACAGTATTCCAGAGTTTCTCTTCTGGATGTGTCATGGAGAAATTGTTGTGGTTGAGGGGGAGGTGAATTTTCCAGGAAGTTGTGGGCAAACCAGTCAGTGGTCAGGTTTTATGATGGCACCTAGAGTAGCCACTGGGAGGTTTGGACACGCCTCTGAGAACACAAGGGGTTAAAAGCAAGGACTCCCAGAAGGTCTGCCTCTTTTGGGTTCCGGTTTCAGCAGAGAAATATCTCCACCTCCTCCCCTGCCCAGTTTACTAGGCTGGGTGGGGGAGGGGAACCACGCAGCCAGGCTGAAGTAAGCTGGGGCCCCGGGGAGGGAAGAGAGTGGACAGGACTGGAGCTGAGCTGGCCCGATCCAGGATGGAGGGGTGGAAAACTGTAGAGGTGCCTTCTGTGTCTCCCCCCCCTCCCCCCCCTCCGGGAGAAGGTGCCCAGCTGCGTGTGGGAGTTGTCGAGCCTGGGAGTGCCTGAGCCTGCACCCTGCCGGGAGCCAGAAACTGTTAACCCTTGCTTGGCAGAAGGAAACTTTTTCCCAGACATTGCTTCTCATGGCTAGTGGTTTCAGAAGAGAAACAGAAACAGCCTGGGGCATAGATGATAAAGTACGATTGAAAAGAACCCTAGATGGGCAAAGATTGAAGAGGAGTGGCTTCTGAGCTGGACTTTTCTTGCATAATGTTAGCCATAGACTGAACTCAAGTCTCTTTTGAACATAAACTGCATTTGGGTGGATGCAGCTGCCTCTGCTTTTGCTACAGTGACTGGCATGTTAAGAGTGGAGCGAACAGAGAAGAGAGGGGGAGGGTGTGGTGGCGCCCTCTGCCCTTCAGGGGAGACCTGCTCTTGGAACCCTCGGCCCCAGGGGAAAGATGGGGAGAGCTCGGCATGCAAGCATCCTTAAAAAGAGCCCTATATGCAGCTTTGGCCCATGGACAGTGGTGAGAGCACCACGGCAGACTTCTCCGGGTAGTGCCATGGGTAACATGGAAACACATAAAGGGTAGACCTGTGTTTTCTGAGGAGCAGTCTGTGGTGCGAGAGAGACTCCTCTCTCCCTTGCTGAATTGAAGATTAGTTTTTTTGAGTGGTGATTGTTTGCTTTAAAACCCAAGGGTTTGGTCTATGGAGGGTAACATGTAGGGGGTGGAAATTGGGGGAGCAGAAGAAATGTTCTGGGAAGGTTTCATTTCTGTTTTTGTGTGTGTTTAGTGTTTTCCTTTCTATTTCTGTTCCTATGTAATGTAATAAAGTTTTGTTCTCTGTTTTCAAGTTTTAGGCCTGCTCTGCTCTGTTCTTGACCACATCTCACAGTAGCTCATTAGGAAAAACATACACTCATAGATGCATTAACATCTGGCCAGTGCTAACCCTTGAAAGAAATGAATATGTTTGGGCATACTTTCTAGGTTTTTGGTTTCATCTTGGAATGTGTTTATAGGCAGCCTGTTACAGCTTCTCCTTTTGGCTGACTTCCTTTCTAGCCCAGTAGTTTTTCACTCACCTCCTGACTTAGGAGAAATGTATTCATAGCTGATGAACTTCTGGCTATTTGTGGACTTACTTCTTTCTCCTCTAATGTTCTACTTTGTGTTAGGTCCTTATTCTGGAGGAGAGACTTCCTTGCTTGTTAGTTCCCTTGCAAATGAAGGGAAAAAACTGCAGCTGCCTTATGGGAGAGGCTACAGGGCATTTCTTAAGTCTCAGTAGTGTCCTTCATTTTTTGCCAGTCTTGCTAAAGCTTAATTAGCTACCACATAGATCAGAGCAGGAGGCCACCAGAAAACAGAACGGTTGCTTCAAAGCCTTGTGCACTGGAGTGGTTTCAAAGGAGCGCAGACAACTGATGCTGTGGATTCTGCTGTCCTAGAGCCTGGAGCAAGGATTGGGTCCTTAAGGTCCTACATTTGCTGCAAATTGACCCAGCCATCAAGCTATCCCTTGTATAACTAAGTTACTGACTTTTCTGTTGCCTAATCCAAAGTGGAAACTACAACAGAAGATAATTCAGTAGAGCTGGTGAGTCCCTATAAGCACAACTAGTGAATCTGTCATCACTCGCTGTGTAAGAAGCCAAAGTCAGCTGAAGCATTGCTCTTTTATGTAACATAGGGAAAATGGCTCTGGTCCAGGTGATCCAGAAGCCCGAGGAGCCAGACCATCCTATGATGTTGGCCTGATTAGCTGTAAATAATCCTGGCTCAGTTCCCCTGTTCTGTGTCTGCTGGTTTTGGTGAGGGCAGGGGGAAGGCTATGTGTTTCCTAGGTACTGGGATAGCTCTATGTTTATGAACTAGACTACCCATGCTGTGATCCATGCAAGAACTGCTTTTAGTACATGTACAGAACCAAGTGTGGGGGCAGAGAGTGGTTTGTGAATGCTTGTACAGAAGTGTCTGGATAATTAACTCAGCCATTAGGTAGGAGCATTTAAATCTTTGAAGATGTTTTCTTTGGGAAATACAGGATAATCATCTCCTCAGGCACCCAAAAGAGACAAGGTTAGATTCTGATGTCTGCCTAAATTGCACATCAGGAATTTAGGTGCTGGTTTTGACTCTCACCTGGAATAATTTGTTCCATGTCACAAGGATTTAGACCTAGTCTTACTGCCATGGTAGCACCATCATCACTTGGCCATCTTTACTAGCTCATCCATCTCCACTGACAAGCTGGCACAGTACAGTGAGGGCTCTTTCGGTCCCACAGGAACAGATGCCAATTAGCAGGGGAGGGCAGGAGTGGACACAGACCCAAGTCACAGTGGGCATTCCAGGATGGCAGGGTTACTCTGTTTCAGGTGTTCTCATGGCAGCATCCTAAGCCTTGAATATTAATCTTTCCCATAGCTGCTCTGTGTGAAAGGTCTTTGATCTATGAATGAGCCCAACACATGGTGCTTGTTCACTGTATGTTAACAGCAGAGATATTATTTTTAGCTCCCAAATTCTTTTTCTTCACTGTTAGAGCTGAAAGACCTTTCATCCTTAAGGCAGGCAACTGGTCACAACACTGTATTGGGGACAACATGCTACATGAAGCCAACACTTCCATTAGGAACAATTTTTTTCAGAATGCGTAAATGGCTTTTTAAACAGCCATTAAAAAATCTAAATGAAGTAGTCATGTTTCATAAAGTTCTAAAAATAACTGTTGTCTTTGGAACATGTAGTTTGCAGATCTCACTGCAGTAATCCTTGATTTGGAACAATTACAGCACTAAGTACTTGCCTTTTTTCCCCTTTAAAAAACAAAACCAAACCCCAAACCAAAAGGCAGACAGGTTTCCAGCAAAGGCTGGGATAATTGAATGGAAACATAGCCAAGTCTTGCGAAACTCCAGTATACAGTTGCTATTCTCTCGAGATATTTTCTCCTGCCATCTGAGAGCCTGGTCACTTTTTTTTAATGTAATCATTAGTTGCTAGAAATAAATATTGCAAGAACTAATATGCTGGTTCCAGCCTTAAAACTGGGCATGTGTGCAGTGCACACTGGTTTAAGATGTTTTATAACATTTTTAATTATGAAATTTCTTATGCAACTGAGTTAAAGGGTCATTTAGAAACAATTCAATTCCAAATCTTCCTTAGGCAGTAACTGACCTATGTAATTTTCTTGTAGCTTAAGCTTGACTCAGTCCAGTCTCACACCAAACAAGATTTGGGAGCTGGAATACAAAGAATACTGATTCACTGTACAGTTCATATTTCTTTTCTACTCACAGTTCAGTGGAGTTTATCTGTGGCTCCAATGTCTGGGGGTTTTTTTAAGTCCCTTAGTAGAAGCGAGGCAACTGTGCTGCTTGCTATGGCAGGAACACCAGTGGCAGTAGGCAGGCCATGCCAACTCTAGATCTCTGACCATGGAACCAGGCCTTGCACAGCTGACTCTGCAGCCAGCTTCAGTCCCTGGCTGTGGGATAATTTATACAGCTACAAGAAATTTATCTGTGGGCCTCTATCTCTTGTGTGGATATGGGCCGCATCCAGAAAGAAGCAAATCCATATTCCTAATCATCAGCTTAAAAGCACTGCTCCCTTCCCTAAGATTTTGCTAGGAAAATTATGATGGGATCCTTAGTACTTCCACTTAGGCCAAAGCTGAGTAGCACAAGGGAGCATTGAGCCTCCCCGTTCCTTATTCCTGGTATGGAACTGAGACTTCTGCTTACTTTTCAAAGAAAAAGTAATTTTCCAAAATCACTTCAGGTGAGCAAACAACCAGACATTGCATTTCCTACAACAGAAGACTGAGCTAAAAGTCTTCAGCTTTACAAGTGACTGTGCCTTCCTGAGCTTGCTTCTACCTTTGAGGGATTCTAGCAAAAACCATTCTCTTTTTCTAAAGCCAATTTTAAAGACAGTTAACTTTACTTTTATTACAAAGCTTTTATTAAAAAACAAATGCTCAGCACATTAACTCAAACTGGAATGACAAAAAAACTTGGTTGACAGTATTTTTGGCAAAGGCTGTGCCTTACTATTTTAAAAAATGGATACATCAATGCTCATTTCAACAACTGGCATAAAATCCCACTAACAGGCTAACAAAAACATACAAATACAGAACATTTGAAGTAATAATTCAAGTGCTGGGCTTTTTACAAGGAGAAGGGGAATGGGTGAGAAGGAAAACTCACTGCAGTCAGATTTGCTGGATGTATTGCTTATGTTTACAGAGTAGATGATGCAAGACTAACATGTCTACTGACCAGCTGACTGTTGTTACATTTATTTAGTTCTATAGGACACTGTATTATAGAGACTGAGAGGCCACTATTTGTTATAAATAGTTTAACAAAACAGCCACCTTTTTTTCCATACAGATTTTTCCTCTGGCAGAAAAAAAAAAATAAAAGAAAAACTCCTTTTATTTTAAAAGTATTTCAGATTTCTGACACTTGTTTTAAAGCTCATACCTAGTAAAATATACACCAAAGAAATTACAGACTAAAAGTTAAAATATAAAAGCATTCAAGTTTCTTAAAAAAAGCTAAAACCAAAATTGATCCTGTCGCACCATTAAATAAAAAGAAGGTTGAGCGTGTCATCCTGGTCCAGGCAAATTCCATTCCTTGATGTGCTGTATGGGGTAGCTGTGGTCTATGTTATTCTGCTGGCCGAAGCAGGCAGAGACAGCCATGCTACTGTGTTTGCTGACTCAATATGGACACAGATGAGATGGGGGCTTAAGAGTGCAAGGCAGAGGTGAAGACAAAAGCTGCTCTGCTGACCCAGGAGCTCATTTGCTCTATTTATATTGGGGCTGGACCTTGTGATAGTGAAAGATTTTGGCAGTGATTGTCTTTATGATTCCGTGTCTCTAGCAGTGACATCAGGGTGAATGACATCCTAGACAGACTCCTTGGGGGTGGTCTGTGTGGATGAAGGACACACCTAGGGTTTAACAAGCTTCCATCTCCAGAAGGGGTCCTGGTGTCGCCGCCTTTGCTTTGCAAGTTGAGAAAGCATTTCTTTTCCCACCTACAGGGAAGGGGGGGGGGAGGGGAAGAGAAAGGGAGAGTGATAAAGACTATCTGAAGCCTTTAAAAAAGAAATTTCTTCAAACAAGCTGGTGATGGGTCACTGTAACTCTTACAACTGTATTAGTGGAATGTGCATTACAATGTCAAAGTTAAATGCAGAATTTATTACTACTTGATTTTGCTTTAAGTTTGCAACCATATTTTTGGAAAGTACTTTGGACTCTAAAGAGATACCAACTAGAGAGGTGGAGTTTTAAACATCCAGCATATTACAGAAGTATTTCCCTTTTGTAGTGGATTTCATTTATCTACAACATTTGACCCAGATACCATTACAAAATTATACATCCTCAGACTTTAGTACTGCAGTGCAGTGGTTGAGGTCAATTAAACCTCTATTTCAGAGCCTCAAGCTCTACTCCCTGCAGACATGAAAAAACGCTGTCTTCTGCAAGCAGTTTGGTAGAGGAATGTGGTGGATGAGGCTTGTGTGAACAATGATTCTACCATCCATCCTCATGACTGGAGAGGATTTGTTCTGCTGTTCAGTGAGGTAGGGAACATCTTCCAGCTGTGTAAGAACCATGGGCCTCCTCCCTAGCAGTAAAGTTCACTAGATCTTGGAAGGATTTATATTCTTAGAGCATGTGAAATGGCCCACAGTACAGGCCTAATAGGAATTGCTCATCCAGAGAGGAACAGTTTTTCCTCACTAGGTCTCTGGGTTACATCAGCTGATTTATGAAATTGCCAACTCAACCATCACTCTTGCCCTTCTGATCCAGACAAGTAGGTTATAACAGGGTCTCCTCCCAAAATCTCTCTAATGAGCCAGACGCTTTTCCACACATGGACACATGTTCTCCAGTAACTGTTTGGGGATCACCGGTATCTCAGAAAAATCAACACTAACCTCTAGGTTTCCATGCACTACTCAACTGCCAAACAAGTAGAAGGTTCAATGAGCAAAGCTTTTGAGAGTGATCAAAATTAGCACAAGAATGCAGTTCCGTGGAGAAGGTAAACAAATTTTCATCAGAAGAAACATAAAATGCTTAGTCACATAAAGAAGATACACTGCCAGCACCTTGAGCCATGCACGGCAAGACAGAACAAGTTTATGAAGAAATGGTTTAAACCACAAGTCAAACTTCTTTTAGACTAATCATGATAGACTGCTAAAGACTGCAAGAGCCACAAGCTGAATTAGTCAGCAAATTTTACATTACATTACATTTCAGCAGTATTTAAAGCAGGGCCATTTATAAGTGAGCACCCACCTCCCATGTGCTGCAGCTTCCATGTAAACCATTACAACACAAAGTGTTTCACTCATAGTGGCTGAGTAGCATGGCAGCTCCTGAGTAAGGAGTTACATTGCCTCGTAGTCCAGGGTAGAAAGCCCCTAAAACTGATTTTGTACCCTTTGATTTTAACCAGCATAAGTTAAGGCCCCAAAATCTTACTAAATAAGTTGACTCCTTATCAGAGATCACCCACGTGGCTATTGTTATAGTGGAAAGGAAAATTGAAGACATTAAAGTTTAGCTGCAGACTAAGGCAGAAAAGACCAGCATGAATTTATAGCAAACTGCTCTGTATAGCTTAGATTTGATGCAGACTCCCCTGCCACTCAAATATTGCCATCCCTGATACATAAGGAATAACTTAGACCTGCTGCTGGTAGCCACAAAAGGACATTTAAAGCCACTGAGGCCTCTTTAACAGCACAGCTAGAAGTCCACTGGCAAACCAGATGTTTCAACAGAGGTAGTCTGTATTGACTAATTCAGTTCCTATTTCCTCATAAAACCAGCCCATGTCCCAACTAAAAAAAGCCTCCTGAGCTTCCTGCCTTTTTTTAATTTTTTATAAAGTAGCGCAGTGCTCCGTAACACATGCAGATCAAAGAGCTTTGAAGGGCTCTACCTTTCCAAGGATCACGAAAGAGAGGCCAAGCAAACAGCAGAGAAACACAGAGGAGAGAACCCTGCAGCTTTATATTTATTTTGTGCCTTTTCATCCCAGATTTTTAAAGGTTTGGTCCAGGTTGCTCTTCCTTGGAAGGTTTTCCTCTCAGTCTTACATGAAAACATTCAGCTTCCTGTTGAGGAATGGCCTTGAGGCACCAGGCCAGTAGTTCACAGCAGTCTGATAAAAGTGCTGTGATTCAGAGCTACTCCCCATTAGCAGCCAGGAATGTACTTCACTGAAGGAAATTAAATGCTCTCCTGTTGAGATGGTTCCCTGCCTCTGCCCCCCTTCCCTTACTAGCAAGCTGTCTTTGAAGTCAGGAGGTTAAAATAACGACCGTGGCCTTGCTCTGGCCCTCAGCTTTTTCCAACAGTGGCCATTGCTTATTTCTCAATCCAGAGGCAGCTTTTGCAGTGCCTGCCTTCTTTCCATAGCTCTTAACCATGCCCAGCTCCTCTAGAGACCCTGCAGACACCATGGTGATTCTGGATGGGGACAGGCACAGGGAAGCCCCATGTGTTTTTATTTCCAAGCCGTATAGCAAATTACACAGTAGCTATCCTGAAAACAGCATCTAGAACCCAGCCTTTCCCCTGCTGCACATTAGGGCTTAATGCTGGAAATTGCTTCTACTGCTCTTAAACCAAATAATACCTAAAAAATATGAGTGATGATGGTGTTGCATTACAGATATAAAACAGGTCAAATCAGGATTCTTTTCAAGGAACCACAGGCATGTGCTAAGGAGACTGAAGACTTCCCACATCTAAGGCTTCACTGGGGGGCTGCAGCTGAAGTCTCACCAGGCGAGGCATGCCCTAGCAAAGCTCAATCCACAAGTGAAGTTGGCATAAATCAAAGACTGCAATTACAGCTCCCTGGCTGTGGTTAGGTTTCAAAGAAAGTGCTGCAAGTCACATTTTACATATGTGAAGTCTTGAGCCTGAGCCACAATAGGAGGCACTGTCTGTGCCATTTGCAGAGTACATCTGACTGCAGCAGGAAAGGGAAAAAAGAAAAAGAAAACACCTTGAGAAAGAAACATGCATAGGATTCAAGAATAATGCAGTGCATAAAGAAAAGCCTTACTACCGGAGTGAAAAAACTGTAATTCAGGAATTGCTACAGTAAAACTAAAGTCTCCTAGCAAGGCCGGGCTCAGTGGCTGAGGGGATTACAAGGGGATCTGAAGTCCTCCCTGTGCTTCGGAATGAGATGGATTGAAGGGTGGGTCCACAAAGGTCTTGTTCTCCTCCTCTGGTCTTTTAACTTTTCTAGAACAAGGGAGAGAATTATGCAGCTTCATCCAGGTCATGCTAATCAGAAAAGGTTATTGAAGAAAGTCAAGAGTGTCCAGGTCAGTACAGGAATAAGTATGGAGTAAAAGAAATACCTAACCCTTCAGAGAGGGCAAGGGATATTAAACATTTTAAATGAGGTACTTTTTTCCTACACCTTTCTCTATTACATTGTTTGGATACAGTTCTAAGAAGAGACAAGACTACATATAATAGGAAGTTACATGTATTTATTTTTAAAAAGAAAAAAGTTAATCTCCACAACTGTCTGTTAATCCAGTACTTCAAACAACATGGCAAATTCAGGGACCCAAAGCTGAAATGTAATTTTCTTTGTAAGTCTAAAATGAACATGTTCGACTTACTGCCAGCCATGGTTTATTCAATACTCCAGAAAGCCGGCTATGCAAAACCAGGTCATTATTTATCAGGGTGGCTCATGCTGTTTGTGAAGTCCCTCTGTATTTTCTTTAACAGCAGAGCTGGAGAGTGTTTCAGGCACAAGCAGATAGATGCCAGCACTGCAGTCTGCTTCTCTTCCTGCCCAGCTGTGCCATGGTTTGTGGGTTTAGCTCAAACCAGATCCTTGAGATGTTCATGGCAAACACAAACACTCCACAACCCTTGTTTCTAAACAAAAAAAGCACCTCCCAACAAAACCCCAGTCATTTTAGTAATCCAATTTGTTGCAGGGTCCCACAAGCTGTTACAAAACATGGATGAAGAGACCTACAGGAGACAGGAAAAAGCTCTCTGCAAGAGCTGGAAACCAGCAGGCAGCAAAGGAAACTTTTTAAGCTGCCTTTGTGTCCAAAGAAATGACATAAAATTGTACCCTAAAACTGTAACAGATGCTGCCATGTTGAAACTGTGTTAGTACGAAGATTTTCTTGGTCTGTCCAACCCCTCTATCCCCCTTGTTACTTTTAACCTTGATCCATTGCTGGTAACTCTGAATGGAGACTCCAACAGCAAATTATTCACTGCCATTTTAAATGCCCTGAATTAGCTGTCCCTGAAAATACCTCTCCATTAACTACAGGTGGAGCCTGGAGTCCTAACTTCTGTCCTCATAGTTTGACCTCAGCTAGATGCATTAAGTGAGCAGCGGGAATATTCCTCCCCCAGCCTTCCCAAGCCAGAGACCTCTTACAGAGCAAATTAGTTTTAGCATGGAAAACACCCAGGTATTTTAGGGTTCCTGTTTTGCACAGCTGACAGCAATGATGCCAAGCAGGTGTGGCTCTTATCAAAGCCTCCCAGTGTAGGCAGCACAAAACTACAAGCTCTATCACTGAGCTAGAATCTTTAAAATTATCTTACTGGAAGACCCAAGACATGTTTTTCCTGTTGAGGGTGGGAGGGGAGAGAGGCTCCATGTTTATAATAAAAACCAGTTTGCCTCTAGACAGCTGTCACTAGCAGCTTCTTAAAGAGGAACAGTATACTAAAGGCAAGGAGGAGGGAGGAAGAAACAGGCTTGTCTCCTTTCTATATCTTTATGGCATATAATAAATATTCAGAAGACTATTTTTAAAACTATTTGTTTTCTAGACTGAGAGGTAGGGGCACTGAAATTGCTACTTCAGTTTTCACCTGCTGTAGCAGAGAAGAACATGAGGTATTGGTAAAGCAATAAGTGAAAATTCTTTCAGAAGAAAGAACTAACATGGTTACAGTTTCCTTTGTAGATCATTTTTTTTCTGCCACAATTAAACATAGGTTAGAATTTACACTACTTTGAAAGACAATCTCAACAGTTATATCTTCTGATACATGGAGTAATATAAATAGTTGCTTTCATGAAACCAAAGGCAAGTCAGATGTAACCTAAATATCTTCCTGAGCTTCCATCAACTCCTCTACACAGAGGCATCCACAGAGCAACACTACAAGCATAAGATAACAGTTCACAGAAACCACTACAGAATTTAAACATACCAACTTCACTTTGATGCAATTAACTCATCATAAAATCTCTACTGGTCCAAAATACACAACAGGAAGCCTGTGTACCTCAAAAGACACATATGTGAAGAAAACCAACTATTCATCAAATTGTAGTCCCACACAGCTTATGCATTTGCCTTTACACCATAGAAACCAATTCTGTGTAGTTATTTTGGCAATAATATTTTACCATGTGCAATTTCAGGTATCCCTGAGATGAAGGATAGATATAAGGCTCTCATAACTCCTGACTTTAACTCTGATACATCTTAATATTAATGAGGGAACACATATCCTGTAACTTTTGCAAGGAGGAAGTAATTTCAGAAATTATGTCTCTCTGCTCACTTAAGACTACTTAATTCTCTTCAACCCCTGATCCTACTGCACTGATGCCTGTGGCAAGAACACCAATTCTGAGATGGTCGCTGGTACCATTTTCCTCAGTTGCCTCTAACCCTGCTCACACACTACACCCTTGTGCCAATGACACTTTCACTGCACAAATGCTTCCAACATTTGCTCCTACCCCTGGAAGGAAGAGCTGAAAGCTCACGTGCTGAAAGCTCATGTCCTGAAAGCTCTCGCTAAAGGCCATAATGTCTTGCTGACTTGCCAGGCTCATGTTTTAGCTGGCCAGACAGTGGTGCTTCAGCTGGCTGTGTGTCTCAGTTTGAGGGGGAGGTGAATTTTCCAGGAAGTTGTGGGCAAACCAATCAGTGGTCAGGTTTTATGCTGGCACCTAGAGTAGCCACTGGGAGGTTTGGACATGCCTCTGAGAACACAAGGGGTTAAAAGCAAGGACTCCTAGAGGGTCTGCCTCTTTTGGGTCCCGGTTTCAGCAGAGAAACATCTTGCCTTCTCCCCTGCTCAGCTTACAAGGCTGGGTGGGGGAGGGGAACCATGCAGCCAAGCTGAGGTAAGCTGGAGCCCTGGGGGGTGGGGGGAAAGAGAGTGAACAGGACTGGAGCTGAGCTGGCCCGATCCAGGATGGAGGGGTGGAAAACTGTGGAGGTGCCTTCCGTCCCATCCCCACACCCCCCTCCCCTCCGGGAGAAGGTGCCCAGCTCGTGTGGGAGTTGCCGAGCCTGGGAGTGCCTGAGCCTGCAGCCCTGCTGGGAGCCAAGAACTGTTAACTCTTTCTGAGGCAGAAGAAAACTTTTCCCAGACACTGCTTCTCATGGCTAGTGGTTTCAGAAGAGAGAGAGAGAGAGAGAGCCTGGGACCGAGATGATAAAGGAAAATGAAAAGAACCCCAGATGGGCAGAGATGAAGAAGAGTGGCTTTTAGGCTAGACTTTTCTTGCATAATGTTAGCCATAGACTGAACTTGAGTCTCTTTTGAACATAAACTGCATTTGGATAGATGTAGCCAGCTCGACTTGCTGCAGTGGAGCGAACAGAGAAGAGAGGAAGAGGGTGTAGTAGCGCCCTCTGCCCTCAGAAAAGAAACCCTCGGCCCCAGGGGAAAGATGGGGAGAGCCCGGCATGCAAGCATCCTTAAAAAGAGCCCTATATGCAGCTTTAGCCCATGGACAGTGGTGAGAGCACTGGACATGGAAAAGAGAGTGTCACCACGGCAGACTTCTCCAGGTAGTGCCATGGGTGACATGGAAACACATAAAGGATAGACCTGTGTTTTCTGAGGAGCAGTCTGTGGTGCAAGAGAGACTCCTCTCTCCCTTGCTGAATTGAAGATTAGTTTTTTTGAGTGGTGATTGTTTGATTTAAAACCCAAGGGTTTGGTCTATGGAGGGTAACATGTAGGGGGTGGAAATTGGGGGAGGAGAAGAAATGTTCTGGGAAGTTTTCATTTCTGTTTTTGTGTGTGTTTAGAGTTTCCCTTTCTATTTCTGTTCTTATGTAATGTAATAAAGTTTTGTTCTCTGTTTTCAAGTTTTAGGCCTGCTCTGCTCTGTTCCTGATCACATCCTACAGTAGTTGTTAGAGAAAAAACATCTAGCCAGTGCTAACCCATGACACTGTGCTATAAGCTTCCTTACTTGTATGACTTTTCAATCTGTAAGCTTTCAAAACTGTCTATATGATACAGTCTTAAAAAGCAGGGAAAGGGTCAGAGATTTAAAAGATAACATGCATAAAAAATTCTTAAAGTAGAGGATTAGGGAACTGACTGGTATGAGAAGGCTTGCTCTATTAGCAGTGACTTTTGCAACATCATGGTTGAGGCTCTTTGGTTTTGTTCTGTTCTTTTGGTTAGTTTTGTCTTCAGGATGGCTAGGTTTGTATTCATGTATATCAGAAGACGTCTTCAATCATAATCTCTAAAATCAGAGGTAAATGGAAGGAAAACTCAGTGCTAGGGTATGTGAGGATTTGCTAAGCTTTCACAGAATTGCATTTGAATACAATTCTGTTGAAATTAGAAGACAGATTTCACTTAAGCTTAGTCTTCAGAAACAAATGGGAAAGACTGACAATGTCATAAAAACTTGCTTTCTAGCTAGTCAGGAACAGAGTATCAAAACCTCATTTTTAAATTTTTCATGTAAATACACTAAAAAAAGTGAAACTGCAATATAGCTCACCTGAGAAAAACAATAGAATTCTGAAGTTTTCTATCAACTGGAAATGAAACAACATTTCAAAACCTTACATCTTATTTATGAAACAGTTTGTTTCAATGGAGTTTTTTTCATGATCTTAGACTTCTCAGTCTGGTGGTGTGTTTCCTAAATCCACCAAAAAATACCGTTTTTATCCAGAGAAGAATGGTGCACCAGCAGTCAACTCCCTGTCCCCACCCTATCCCACAGGAAGTTAGAACAATAGGTTGTCCCACCACTCTCCTTCATTCTAGCCCAAGCCGCCTACTGCTAACACCTCAGAAGTGAAACAATAAGGGGGTTTTTAATCACTTGTAAATGTGTTTAAGTTCAAACTTCATTAAGCATCTCTAATTTCACAGCAGGTTCTGCAACTTGAGTGTATCCAACAAAACAAACACATATTCACCTCCTGAAATACCTATTTTTTCCTATTTGTCAGTGTCAATTTAAAATATGAAACGATGAAGATTAGCTTTATAACTGACCATGCTGCACTTATTTTGCAAAAATCCTTAACATTTTTTCTTATTTCTCTAATCTCATATCTATGCTGATTATATAGTTGAAAGTGTTCTGCTGTTCTTTAATTTGGAAAACCTATGCTTTGCTACCACCCTCTCTTACTCTCCCCACAGGCTGTGATTGCACTGAAAATAGCTTTTCCTTCCTTCCTTCCCTTCACAAGGGAGCTCCACCAGGATGATAAAGGGAAACAGGGACCTGGGTCTGCTCTGCTGCATCTCTCCCAGCAGGTGTCAGTCAGTGCTTCTCTGTACCTGCCACCTGCAATGGGGTTGTGACTTCTCTTCAGGTTTGCTCTTCTGACCTTTTCCTTGATGTCAGAGAGTCTGAAAGAGAGGAGGGCTTCTGTCTTTCACAGCAAGATCAATGTCAGGTCAGAATTAAGTTGCGGGAGGGGACACACAGGAGGGACAGGATGCCATCCAGAAGGATGTGGGCAGGCTTGAGAAGTGGCCTGAGCAAACCTCATGAAGTTTGACAAGTGCCGGGTCCATCAACTGCATCAGGGCAGTCCCAAGCACAAATACAGGCTAGGTGGAGAATGGACTGAGAGCAGCCCTGTGGAGAAAGACCTGGAGGTGTTGGTGGAAGAGATGCAGCCATGTGCACTCCCAGCCCAGCAGTCAGTGCTGTCCTGGGCTGTATCCAAAGCTCTGTGGCCATCAGGGCAAGGGAGGGAATTCTGCCCCTCTGCTCTGCTCTGGTGAGACTCCACCTGGAGTGCTCCAGCTCTGGGGTCTCCAACAGTAAAAGCACATATACCTGTGTGACTGATCCCAAAGGAGGCCACAAAGATGCTCAGAGGGCTGGAGCAGCTCCTCTGCAGACAGGCTGAGTTGGGCTTGTTCAGCCTGGAGAAAGTTCCAGTGAGACCTTATGACTTCCTCCAGGCTTTCAGTTCCTAAAAGGGGCCTACAGGAAAGCTGGAGAGGGACTTTTATATGTAGTGATAGGACAAGGGGGAATAGCTTTAAACTGACAGAGGATAGATTTAGATTGGATATTAGGAAAAAAAATCTTTAATGTGAGGGTAGTGAGGCCCAGAGAAGTTACCCCATCTCTGGAAGTTTTCAAGGCCAGATTTGATAAGGCTTTGAGTAACCTGGTCTAGTAGAAGGTGTCCCTGGCCATGGTGGGGGGCCATTGGAACTAGATAATCTTTAAGGTCCATTTCAATCCAAGCCATGATCTGTCTGAGGGCTATACTCATTTTCTATGCAGGGCTATACTCGTTTTCTATGGAAATTTTATGCCTATCTGAAATAACACAAATATTTCAATCCAGAAAATTTTCTTCTGCTCATTCTGTCCCTCTTGCCTGAAGGGCACTTGCCTGTGTTGAAGGCCACTATTCATGGGCAAAACAGGGAACAGGGAAAAACAGGTGACACAGGAAACAATTTTTAAAGCAAATCAGGACAAATCTCTGCATCACCATCACCACACGCATTCTCACAGAAACTAACTTCTATGCAAATTCTCCAGGCTCTGTTTAAACCTTCTGAGCAGTCAAGAGCTATGGGATGGGGTGGAGCATTTGTTTCAATTTGAACTACTCCAGCAGCAATTTCAAGAGCACTGGACAAGCCAGGTTTGAAAACATGCCTCAGAAAGGAAGGTATCACATCCTCTTTGCATCTCCTTTCTCAGATGCTGGCCAGAAACCCATGGTGAACCACGACCAGAATCATCAGACACTTCTTCTCCACAGTATTCTGGCTGTGGACTGGTCCACTTTATAGTCTGCTTCCACAGCCTCACTCCATTTTGTTTTTAAGTAATAGGAAAAACATAATCCAGTCATAAATTACTGGCCAAAAATCACTTCTGTGCTGAAATTTGGCTCCAATTTCCGTGTAGGAAGTTTGAAATGTTAAGATAATTAATTGTTCAAAGTTAAATGGTCTTAATCCGATCCTTTTAAGGACTTCTGATTGCAAAGTCAAGTTTTCTTGGTCTTGAAAGCTTTGCTAATGTAGATGCTAATTGTCATGGAATTTTGCAAGCCACAAATATACTTCTCACAGGTTTTCAGATGTCTATTAAGCTTCTCTATCAACTCTTTTTAGCCCTTGAAGATATGCCAAAACACAATGTTAAATTATGTAGTTTCCCAATTGCATCCTGCGATATGTTGGATGATGTGCCTTTTAGAGTTCTGTACAGAGCAAGTCATAGGAAGTTAAGCATTTCCATGCTGCATAACAATGAGGAATTTTTGTTAGTACCCTTCTATTTCCTTGCTGATTTCAAAATACTCAAGAGATGCTAAAAATCACCTTTTTTTTTCCCTTCCAAAAGTCAGACTGGATAGGAAATTAGAAATTTCCACTTCTAAGACAGAATTTCTCCTATTTACAAATCCCCTAGAAGGTTGTACTTAAAGTAAAAAACCACCACTCATCTTTCAGAAAGGTGGTCAACAGGTAATGTCTACATTGTCCTTAATCTCAGTTTTCCTCATTGCCTCTTCCCTCCCTGGCCTTGCCTCAATTTATTTTTAGCATTACCAGGTCTAATTCCACTTTTGGTTGGTTTCAAATGAAGAGAATAAATAAAAGTTATTTCTTCAATAAATCAAAGTTATTTCAAGCAGTGTGTTGGGCAATGTCAACTGCAAATAAAATCCTCCTTGGGACAGTTCCACTACTCTTAAAGGACATGCTTTGGAGTAATCCAGGATAATGTAGCAAAGACTGGTGCAGAGGGTCAGAGTATTCCTAGAGCATTCTGAAGTCTTTTACAAATTGGCCATTCAGTAGGTTAGAGATCACAGAACTCAGTTAAATCCTAAGCAGTGAAGCCATAAGATGACTGCTGCTGTGTACAACCCTTGGAAAAGGGGCAACTTAATGCTACCACCTTGGCTTTACCACTCTAATCATGCTTAAGTCAAAAAGCAGGACTAGAGGTCCACCTTAAAAATCAGTTACTTGCTGAATGTTCATGGACAAAAAAAACCACACCCAAAACTTTCACAGTATCTTAAATCATGTCTGTTTGCATGTCTCTTCCGTTATTTTCCTCTGAACATCTGACCACACAACCCTCCCACAATTTCATCCTTCTCACATCACTGTAATTACAGCCCTGGCTGATCTCCTTTGTTCTGATCTTGAGATTCTTTCTTTGGTCTTGCCACCTACTCATTTCTGATTCTTCTCAGATAACAGAAAGCTTGTCTCCTTCCCAGACCTCCCACCCTCCTTCTCCCTCTTCCTTACACTATCTGTGCGAGTAAGAAAGCTATTCCCAAACTTATTATCTCCATCCAGTAAAGACTACAACAGCTCTGCTGTGGGCCTGGTAAGATATGCTTGTGGGCAAAACATTCTTTGGATTAGGCTTGCAGAGGGCAAGATTCTTAACCTTCAGAAGTTTACTTTGAAGTCTGGCTGATTCAGGTTCCCTAAATCATTCTGTGCATCTACTTCCAGCAAGAGCACATCTGTACATCCCCAGTGCAGATCATTCACTCGGCATGAAACACAGTGAGGCTGCCTTCACATGCATATAAGAAGTCAACAACACACTTCTCCTTCCCTGAAGAACATACTACTATTCTCAGACTCTGTGTTACAAATTGCCTGAAGACAGAGAGACAGATATTGCCAACAGTTTCCACACTGTTACAAAGCCTAAGAGGATACAGGAAGGCAGGAGTGTAAAGGTCAAAGGGAGAGAAAATCCTCACACTCAGAATATTCAACCTCTAATACCAAAAATGCAGAGAAACTCCAACAAAACTAGTTCAGCATAGGCAATACTGTAAGGCATCCAAGAGACCAAATAGTCCCTGTTTTTCAGCTGTCACTTGAACCTTAGATGTATTCCAATCCCAATCAAGTGCACTGCATCAATTCAGATAAAATTATGGGTATTTTGCCTAATGGTACTGTGTTATGATCAAAGTGAAAAATATTCACAACAGTCATGGACCCAGGCAACTAAGCTGAAATATCAATTATAAAACTCAAGGTTAAAGCACTTTATTTTTCAGTAGGTATAATGCTATTGTAATATTTTACAGCTACATTTGTTGTATAGGCTACAGAACCCCAACACTGCAATCCACATCTCAAATCAGCATGACTCAGGCATATTGCAAAGGGCAAGGTTGCATGCTTGCCTGAAAAACTTCTGCTTATTGGGAAGTAAAAAAACCCACACATTTTGCCTTTTCACTTTACTTCAGCTTTAAAAAAAACCAAACAAACAAACCACCAAAGTCTTGTCTTAACCAAGTTTAGACTAACCAGCATAATAGCATAACTTCAGAAGAGGCTTGAATCATGCTGACTGACACACTGCACAGGGGAAACTGAAGTTGGCTTTCTCAGGCTTAAAGTCCAAGCAGAGCAGAGGGCCAACAGGAGCCTGCTTTGCTAACTACTCTTAAATACCACAGGGAACCTGTGGCCAGAGAAAGAAAGGACAGAGCCCATTCCTGATACAGTGTGTAGGTGATTTTGAAAAGTCTTTTTTTTTTTTTGCATGATTCCTGGAATTCTTGGGGATCTCCCAAGTGCAATCTGGGTTAATTAGACAGTTTAGAAGCAACTATTATTTCAAATTAATGCCCTTCCTACTAGAAAACACATCAGACTGAGAGAAAGAGAAGGATCAGCCTTCCAACACAGACACTGAGAAATTAGAATCTCACTGTGGTACTGTGTGCATTCACAAGCTGACTAGATGGTGTTATTGCACATGTGTAATCACTAGTCATTCTACCCTCAATGCAGGTAATATGGTATAAAGAAAGAAAACACATGCTGGAAATACAACAACCACAAAAACCCCCAACCTGCACCACACATGAAATACCACTGTACAGCTGTGGGAGAAATTCTTGAAACAACTGAAATACAGTCCCATTTTCTTAGCAGGTGTTTTGTTAGTATACAGGTGAAAAAATTGTTTTTAAAAGGTGTACCCAGCCAGCCAGAATCTTGTTGATGCCAGCACATAAAATGTGCTCCAAAGTCAGCGTCTACCCTGCTCTTATGAGCTGTGACAGTCTGGGAGGGCTTGCACCACTTAATAAACCCATCCCTGGTTCACAGGCAGACTTGCAGTGAGTCAGTGAGGTGTGGTCAGTTTGAAAATATTATGGTTAAGCAGTGAAATGGTGAACACATAATAGATAGCCGGTATAAAAACCATCAGTAATCAAAGTAACATTAGCTTTGGGATATGATAGTTCTGCAATTTTTGCTAAATTCATATTATTGCATAAAATTTAAAGGCTTATTTTACAATTCAGTTTTATCAGCAGGAAAGCTTTAGAGATGTTCTTACCATGCTTCAGATGTAGGCAGCTGTCATTCTGGGGCCTGTACCTGTAGAAGATTGTTTTCCTTTAACAAATTTCTGTTACAGAGTTCTTGCACATTCCAAGTAAGTTTGTTTGCTACAGTGTTACGTGGAATTTTTTTTGTGTGTGTTTTTGGTTTTGTTGTTTGGGGTTTTTTTATGGTTCTTATACCAGCCATTTTTTTGTTGGGGAAAACGGTATTTCTTTACACCTATTTTAAAGGCAAAGAGGAGACCTCACTGATTCTTTTAGCCAACCTACTAGGCAGCTGTTAGTGTACAAAGAAATGTAAAATACAGTGAGAAAAAATACAGTAAGTACAAAAGGTCAGTGTAAAGTTTCCAGTGTCCAAAAATACCACACAGTATTTGAGACATAGTTAAGTCTAAAGATGATACAACACTGACTGAGGAGAAAAGCAAAGGTAAAACAGGACAGTGATTGCAGCAATGCGTAAGTTCAGCCAAAAATGTTGATGCCATCAGGACTGCTGCTCAGAAAGGTGTAAGGGAAAGGAGGCACGGGTTGAGTGCATGTTCACAAGCTTACATTCCAAGTGAAATATCTTAAAATGTCCATCAGAAGCAAGTGTTAGATAAAAGCTTGTAAAAATTAAATAGCGCAAGTCTTGGTTTCTAAAATATACCTGAGGTGAATGGCAAGTAAGAGGTGGTCATGGCCTACCTGATGCTGATTCCTGCAACTTTTCTCTCTTCCTTTTCTTTTTCTTCCCCTGAAAAATAAGAAATTTTATCATACCATTACATGCACAGAACTTTGTCGTCACTTACCTCACAGCAAAAGTCATCTGGACACTGAAAGTGTTAGGAAAAAACCCAATTATTTTCAGGGTAGCTTTTCTATCCCACTTTTAACTAATTCAATGGTTTCCTTTGAGCATCTATGGAGAAATATGCACATCGGCAATACATATATTTATATCCACATGGAATTACAATTTCTGGCAGTTTTTCAACTAACACTGGCAGCCGCAAGCACCTAAAAGACTTCTCATGCTCAATAATCTGATGACACGTATGTTGATATCATCATTTATGGCTCTTACAAGAACTCTTCACACATTCAGATACACTGTCATACATGGTAGGAGCAGACAGAGTGTTGAAAGTACCTAGGATGACCATGACTTTTCCCCGGGGTGCAAACCAGCCAACTAAAACTGTTCTGATAATGCTCATACCTGAACAAAAGCCAAGTCTGGTGTGGCTGTGGCCAGAGTGCACTCTGCAATAACCAAACCACAGAGAGTGTACAGCAGAGCACCCTTAACATGGCTGAAGTGCAGAACACAAATGGATGCCTGGCAGCTGTCTTTCTGAGACACCACACTGGCCACAGCGTGCCAACCTACACACTCAGCCTTCTCCTGCACCCCCATCTATGGCAATGGCCACAGCTCCTGCTTCACACAGTCTGTCAGGAAACAAAAGGCCAGCTTAGACCCACAATTTTAAACCTCAGTCATCCTGCATCACCCTAACCATTGCTGATATTCTGCCATATGTCTTGTCTTTATTGCCCTGTACAGTCAGTGAAAGCTTTTTGTTTTAAGAAAAAATCACATCCATTTATATTTTAATGAAGCCTCCAGACAGGCTGCAACAGATGAGCTCTGGCAAAGGCTAGTGCAGTTGCTGTGAGTAGGGCTGCAGCCTGCTGCCCCCATCCTCTGGTCCCACACTCTCATGGCTGGCAGCTGCATGTCCCAGCACAGAGCATGTCATAGACACAGTGGCCTCAGAGTGGAAGGGCTGAGGTGCTGGGACAGATCTTTCCATGAGCTAGTTCTGCAAGGTGCTGGGATGGACAGCAGGTGATGTGAGAAACCACCTCAAATCCCTGCAAGTGCTCACTGATTGATAGACAGAAAGAGAGGACTCCAAATACAGGCTGTGGTGAAGCTCTAGCACATGAATTAAGAAGCCTCCACTCTGCTTTGACAGTCTGGGCCTGCCTGACTCTCAAGCTCCTGTCTTTATTTATCCCAAGGCTGGAAACAGGGCTGGGCAATGCCTTGTGAGCAAGATTCCCAAGTCAGGACGAAGACTAGAAGTTGAAAAACACATTTCAAGGGCTCTGGGGAACTTATAGCAATATACTTTATCGCTTAGGCACCAAGGCAATACTTTTTCTGGACAGGAAAGTGCATTAGTGCAGATGTTAACATGGAAAAGTCATGGGAGGAAAATTTGTTTTATTCTCTATGTCAGGCTGACTTCAAGTGCTAAAACATAAACTGAAAGCTGATCTGAGATCTACCTATGAGATAACACAAGTGAAGGATCAGAAGTCTGGGCTGAAAACTAGTTGTCAGCATTCCCAAGTAAGATAGTTTCTGACAACTGCAGCACATACAGACACTCTCATGTTGTGAAAACATTGTGTTTCTCATGTCTATCACACAACTTAGCATGACTGCTTTGGGTATAAGTAATAAAAACATATGAAAAAGATAGTTTCAACAGTTGAATAGCAATGTTTAACATTTTCTTCGAATTCCTAAAATCCTGAATAACCAGGCAAACCAAAAGAGAACTAAAACCAAACAGTATGTATTTTTTAGTTGTACTGTTTTGTGAAACAGAAGAACCACTCCTAAGTCACTTCCAACCCTCAAAATACTGGAGTAATACCTGTGCTAAATTAATACAATTTCACTTTTTGGAAAAAACCAAGATGATGTATATCTGAAAAGGTTTCAGTGATAAACTGTGCTCTCCTATGATCACCATCTGACCACCACTGCAGAATGTGTGCATTCCTGGAGAGGCACAGGGGAGGGCTGCAAGAGGAAGCTAGCAGAGTTCTTCATTGTAACATACAGGACTGGAGTATGTCAGAGCTATACTTCCACACAGGATGTAGGCTGGAAGCACATCAAAGAGATAACTCATACGTGCCACCTCACACACTCCAAATGTCTGTCAAGGCATTTAAGAAATTGCCGGTCTGCTGCTTGTGCTGTGTGGCATAGGCTGGGGCAGAACACAGGGTTCTCAAAGCCAACATGACCAAACATCACAGGACCATCTTGAAGCCTGATGTCCAGTAAGCACGAGCTGTCAAGACTCCAAAGTGGTGTGATTTTCCAGCAAGTAAATTTGAGACAAGCAAAAACCCCTAGTTTCCAGGGAGTCTTTCCCTAAAAGACCCTGTTTGTTCCCAGCTATACTTCAAGACAGCTCTGTTGACATGGTCTGGCTACTGGAAATAAACCCTACCTGTGTAGTGTCAGGACAGTTTACTGGCTTTGTAAAACAGACAAAAAGAAGCTGCTAGGGCTTTCAGTTGTGTCTGTGCTTACAAAACTGGGCATGCATGTCAGCAAAGCAGCATTTCCTTCAGAGATAATCACATAGTTTCTGTGTCAATGCATTCTGTGCCAGTTTCTACAGTTTCTGTTAACACTGTATTTAGGTACCTCAATCCTTAATGTCCAAAGACATCACTGAAGTAGAGAAAAACTACTGTCCACCTAATGCAGAAGGAAAATTGAGCCAGATATAGCATGCACATTTCCTATCCCAGTAGATGGTGTCACATCTAATGGAGGGACAGAAAGGAACTCAGATCTCAGGTTAGGATCAGTGTCTCAGGACTGCAACTTCTGAGTTTGATATCATCACATTTGGCTGGACTGACAGCTCATTGTAGGCACCAGAGTGTAACCATGCAGTGCAGGCTATTTGATATTTAATTATAAAACAAGAGTAACTGTAAGAAAACTTCTTAACATATACCTATATATATATCTATGTATAACGGTAGGCTCTACCATGAAGGTTACTTATACAAGATTTGCACAAATGGACCATTCTGAATTAATTTCAGCTAAGGTTCAGTCTGCATTAAGACCCCTGGGCTTGCAGTTGTCTTGAAAGCAAGACATCCCTTTTTTTCTCAGGTCTAAGAATGATTTCTGGATAATAAGTGATCAAGTAGAAAATGATGGAAAATTCACAGCTGTACAGTACAACATGAGCTTCCAGACAGTACTGGCCATTGTCTTAGGAAAAAAACTTTCCATGTTATTTTTTCCCCTCAGAAACTGTGAGTTTCATAAGAAGCATCTCAACAAAATCCCAAGTTTTCTGGGTGCTTGAAGTGAAAACAAATATAAGGTTTATGTTAGATGTATGTTCACCATCCCTTCATCCAGAACTTTCCACAAGTTATAGAGAAAAAGAAGAAACAATAATAATTTTAGAAGTTACAAAAAGAAAGTGAATTTTAAAAAAGAACCTTCAAGTGAGTGACTTACATAGTTGTCTCTTGCAGACCAGCCTGGATAAAGCTGCATGTGTAGCTGTCTTTCTTTACGAGCTAGTTCATAATATTTTGCTTGTTCTTCACGGGAGAGAGCATGCCACTGCAAACAAAATAAACACACCTTTAGACTAGGAACTAACCTATACCTAGGCAACAGATGACTTGAGCAAGTGTTTTAGTGACTTTGATTCAGTCCTTCCCCACTGCAAAAAGGGAATTCATTAGCAATTACAAGCACCTGTGTTTATTAACCAACTTTCAGGCATTTGTCAGCTCTGAAACTGCCAAGTGCCTGAAGCAAAACAAAAATTATTTATGGAAACAGGGCTCACCAAATAATCTGCTCACAGAACCACACTCTCCCAACACTACTTAAAAAAACCAACAACAAACAAATAAAAGCAAACCCCAACAAAACAGCAACGAAAACAGCCTTTAGCTCCTGACAGAACTGAGGGGGCTTGTGCTGCTTTTAAGGGGCAGCAACATCCCCTTGACAGAAAAGTCTGCTGTCTTGGTTTCAAGCAGCAACTAGACACAAGTTTTCAATGCCAACACAGAAGGCTTTCTGGGCAGCAGCACCCCTGTTCCAAAATCAACTTCTAAGCATTGAACCTTAAGGTACCTGCTTTCTGATTGAAAAAGGAAATGGCAACTGCAAAAGTTTCAGAGATAAAGAAACCACAGAATTACAGTCTTACATATCACACGAGTTGACCTTTGTAGTCAAGCAGGGATAAATTTCCTGGTTTCATGTACTTTAAAATAACCACCTCCCCCAAAAAAAAAAGCAAACAAAAACTCACAACCTGCACATTTGGAAAGGTATCAGCTACATTAGTATCTAGTAATTTTGTTCTTTTTGAAACACCAATCACAGACCTGAACCAGAAAGAGTAAAGGCCTTTTATTTAGAATAATTTCCACTGCTGCAGCATTAGATGCATCTTCTTGTTTGACAACATCCATGGGAAAGTAAGGGGAAAAGAAGTTATTAAAAAAATCCAAAAACCAGACGAACAATCATTAAGAAATCATTAAGACACTTACACAAGACTAACATACAGAACTAAGATTTCAGATCAGATCACATTTGTATGATTTAATATGTTGTTTGGTTACACATCACAGGATGTGAACTAAAGCTCTTGCCTGCCTTGACTTGGCAAGTTGGATGTGTTATTGAGAGCACAGCAGTTCACCCTGTCTGCAACACTCAAACTCCACATGCACATTCAAAAACTGGAAGGTAGTGAACACAATGCTGTGGCATCAGGGAGCCCAGCAGCATGCAGTGTCAGCTCGTGAGAACAGAGATGGTTCCTCCCCTGAGATAGCACAGGGTAAATAGTGACCATGATGACTGAACACAAAACACTTGACAATAATTAATGTTCAAGCAATTGCATTGGATAAGTCATGCCTCATTTGCACCACAGGAAAAGTGGAATTTAAGGTACTTTCATGGAGAACAGTAACTTGAAAAGAGGAGTCCAAGCTGCAAAAAAAGGACGCAAAGGAGCCCCGAGGTTGATTCCTTACCAAAACAGAGATAAATAAGCCACTGCCCTTGTTCAGGCCACGAAAACAAGGCTGACACTAAGCAACTAAGATAAATCATCTGGGACTGCCATCACCTGTAAGAGTAGTTCACAGATCACAAAATACTGAGAGTTGAAAGGGACTCTCAAGGATCATGAAGTCCAATTCTTAAGCAAATGGCCCATATGTGATCCTAGAGACTTGCATGAAAGCATGGAAAAGGCAAGTACCAAGACGTCCTTTAAGGGGAGGTAACAAGAACAACAGAAAGCAGAAGACTGCATGTACTGGAACAAGTACCAGTAGATTTCTGCTCTGTTTGGAGGGGGAAGTCTTCCAACTGTAATATAAAAGGAGCACTTTAGGTCACGTACTGATTTCCCACTTAAAAGTACAGGGTTTTCAGAGAGTCACAGCGCCTCTCAATACTGCCTTGGTCAGTGATCAAAAGGTGTTCACTAGGGATTTGAATAATCCCTACTCAAACTCCAATTGATACAAAAGTCACCCCTTTTCTCATTTCTGGGAGTCAGTTGCAAAATGGGCGTTTACCTCTGCTGCCTTTCCTTGGAAGAATAACACTGGCAGAGAACACAAAGGCTGTACTGTGAGTTGGCCTGCATAGGTTTTTTTCTGAGTGTGGAAAGTACAAAACATGACTACAATGCCACAGAAGCATACAACTCTCAGCAAGGCTCTGGTACATGTACTGGGATCATCAGTACTCGGCTGATGACTTCAGAGACATTCGAAACTTGGCTGGGAAGGTTCCTGAGCAGCCTGATGTAACCAGACCTGCTTTGTGCAGATGTTGCATTACATGACCTCTGTGGGTCCCTCCCAACCTACATGACTACAACTGGACCACGTTATATTCACTTTTGAGTTTCATCTCCAGTGGCATTCAGTGTTCATCTTGGAATGATCCCTTCCCTGCCCTGATGGGCACCAGCCTAAGGGAGGACCCAGAATGTGATTAAAATGCTTCTTCTGTGTGTGACTGAGGGTATTTCATGTCTGAGATGCTGACACCGTAACATGAGTGGAACAGACACAAATTTGATGATGTTGCTAATGCTGAAAAAAGAAAATCAAGATACTGCTTTTATTTTTGTTGCATGTTTTATCTTCTATAGCTAATTTGATAGTTGCACATCAGTTATCACCTCAAACAGAAAGTCAGCCTTCACACCCAACTAAAGGGAAACACAAATTAGCAGCACACATGAGCGCTTACAAACCCTCCTGGTACATACCCTTCTGCCAAGGATCTGGTTGATAGCTGCACTTTCTTTCAGAGTACACTCTGCTACAACGTTCGCTCTCATTTCTTTCATGTACAACATGAAAGCATTCAGAGGTTTCTTAATATGAGGTCTTTTTGGCTCTTGTTCTTTTCTCTGTTCGTGCTGAGGCTTCCTAAAACGTGGTTGGGAAAGGGAAAGGAAAGGAAAAAAAGCATTAATTTGCCTTCAACCTGAAAAGATCCAATGGAAAATTACTAACTTGTGGTTACAGCAGCACTTAAGTAGTAATAATGAGAATTTCAGTGGTCATGTCCCATCCACTTTCATATCTTTTAGTTAAATACTCAGGGAGGACATCAGGTTGACATTCTCTAGTAAGTAACATTTAATCTGTGAATCTGCTCCAAACTTGTCCCAATTCTCTTTTTGAAAGGCTATCCATGGTACCCTAAAAGATCACTGCCACAGGCAGGAGAATAGCTTCTCACCCCCTTCTTTCCTAGGTCTTTTGCCTCTGAGTACTAAGCCATGAGACTGCTTTTTATTAGCGAATTTTGCAGGTAAGAACTTTTCCAGCAGAAGTTCATGTGTTCACACACAAGCACCAGTCACAACTGGACAGGTCCATGATTATGACTGAATCAAGATGGCTGTTGCAAACAGCTTAAAAGTGCTGGACTGGAATGAAAATGGCTTCTCACTACCCTTACCAAACAGTAATTGTACTGTTTTAATTGTAGGAGAAGAGTTAAAGTTCAAAGAAGTCATGAAAGGCACTTTTTTTTAAGCATCCTTGACTCCTCTTCAGATAGAGCTAGTTCTCAAACATTTTTTCATTAAGGCCTAGAGCAGAAAGGCAGACTCACACATGCATTAGCTCACTGTCGTTGTGCAGATGTTCTTGTTTTACTTGAGGTGTTACAATAGCTGGATGAGGGATTCCAGTTGTGTGAGGGCCTGGAGGACCAGGAATCATGTGATGTGAAAACCTAAAAGAGAAAACAAAGCAAGGTCGTTAACCCCACTGAACACAGGCATCAAACACGTATGACAGCAGCAGGACACATCAAGAATGCAAATGCTATGGAGCTTGCAATGAAGACAACTCTTAAAGAGCACACGAAAAATATTTGGCTAAGAATTGTGCATTGTAGCCCAATTGTTCAAGAAAAACAAATGAACAAATCAGTCAACATTTTGGTTGAAGAGAAGTTGTTTTATTACCTTTCAGGCAAACACTTTTAGCAATGCGCGAGAAATATTTAATGTTTGTACTGTTGCACTGTCTAGCAATAAAAATACACATTTCTTAACCAAAAAATGTATTTCCACACCAAGATATAAACATCCTTGAAATATCCACCACCAGCCAATGCAAAGGAGAAAACTGCCATGCAGAAACAAATAAAATGAAATGAGAGTCTTTTCAAGAAGTCCCTGATGGCTCTCTACTTTTCAAGGTACTTAAGGTAAAAGATTTTAACATCATTTCATCTGAACCCACTATTCTTACCTAAAATGCTTAAAATAAACTTTGAAAATCCTGCATCCTGGATGAAGGATGGGAGCAGGGAGAAATTTTGGTCCTAATTAAAGCTTCCTTTCATTTGTACAAGAAGGAAAATGGAAAATAAAACCAAAATAACACTAACTGAATAATCCAACCCTACTAACCTAGGTCATTCTCAAGGACAGTTGAGACAGATCTTGAAGGTGCTGTGCATTGCAACTCTGACATAACAGAAAACTTGCATGCTGTATTTTAAACTGCTGGAAAGTACTGTTAATATCAAAAGCAAGCTCATGCTCCACAGTTTTGCTGAAAGAGCGATGGCTAAGGAATGGCATCCAGCCTCTCCTTTCACCATTCCCTGGTCCCCTCATTGCCCTTTTCCTTCATGAGATCAAAATAAAGGAAACAGAAAGCCCTGTAACCAAATCAAGTGATTTTATCATGGAGAAATGTTGCAATTAGACATGAAAATGAAGATGCTTGACTCCAGCAGGTAGAAAACATCAGAAGGCTAAAGCTTTATTGCAATTCCTTTCTGTCTTTTTATAGCCTGTTCCGCTAAAAAGACATACCATTGGTCCACAGGTTGGACACCTCTCTCCATCGGTTAAGTAACACAAACAACACCTGGGAGAGAGGTTGTTATGGTAAAGGAATATTGTTTACCCAGAAATATTATGGGAAGAAAAAGTGTTTACACGAAGAAGCCTGAGAAAGGAGAAACTGCTGAAAACTCTCCTTTGGGAAAGCCAGCAATTCTCAGGCTTCAGAAAATCAGGCCCACAGAGAAAGAATGGGTTTTCTTCCCAATCACCCTGACAGGCAGATGCTTATCATTACCCTGTAAAGAAGTGAAGGGACAGTAATAATCCAAAGGAGCCCACACACAAAGTAGTAAGAGGATCTACCACTTATCAAGTGGCCTGCCTTAAATCCCTCTGCAAGAGGATGCCTCTTCTACAGATCACAGAAAAAAAAACCCCAAGAATTGTATACTGCAACCTCTTGTACACCAAGCACAGGATGCAGAAGCTGTCTTCAGAATGCGAAAGCAGAGCATAGAAGGTCTGGAGTGTGTCATGGCCAAGTCTCAATTAGCATTGCTTGCTTGCACTTAGACATAAAGACACAGTGCCTGAGTCACACACCAGTACAAATACTGTGCTGCCATCCCCTGCCATTAGTGGCTTTGGGCTATGAAATACCTTCATGTGAGCAAGTTTCCACACAGAGCATTATCTACGTGATTCAAGACTAATTACCAACAATTTTGAAATTGGAACTAGAGAATGCAGACTAGAGTGACAATCCACCTGGTTGCATACTGACATGAGCAAAACCCAAGGATGCTATGCACAACACTATGTGTTGCATCTAGAAATGAACTAATGACTCATTTCAGATGAAACAGCTCAATTAATTGTTGACAATTCACTGGTGCTCCTCATTGCAACACTTCAGAGACTGACAAGAAAATGCTGAATGAGACCAGTGTGGGATCCAGGCAAACTGCATATACACACAAAAGTTAAATAAAAAATGTATGCATAAGGGTTTAGCTGACTGAAAAGCAAGCAAAGGCAGACCAAGATGCAAGCGGAAGAGCAACCTGCCCTCTAATGCCAGCAGTTACTCCCCAGTCAGTCATTCACCTCCTACACCTACCTGGACATGGAAGGGTCAACTGAGAGTGAGGATGGATAGGGCTGCCTGAATCCACTCGAGATGGGATATACAGGCTGACCTTGCCTGAGGTCACAGAAGAAAGGAACCCATCAGTCATGTGATATGATATTCAGTGGTTACTCTAGAGTTACAAGCTCTTGATGGGAACTCAGTACTAGTCACAAATAAATAGTAAGAGCTAACACTTTCAAGAGTTTTCCTAATGAAACTAATAAATACTTAAATGCTTTGAACTTTCTCCCTTGCTATTGAAAGATTCCCAATTTAAGTTTCCACTGGGAAGGAAAGCAAAACAACCAGCCTTCCTCCCCTGGGGGCACACACACACATGCACACTCCTCAGTCTCTATCCCTCTCTCACCTAGTTTTAGAAGCACTGGAATCAGATTTATTAAAAAAGCTCTTAGGAAAAAAGCATCTTATTCCAAATAGTTCTACTGTAGATCAGAGCGAGATCACCAGATGGTGAATTATTAAGCTAAAAAGCCTTTTGA
This sequence comes from Prinia subflava, assembly GCF_021018805.1. Classification (NCBI taxonomy): domain Eukaryota; kingdom Metazoa; phylum Chordata; class Aves; order Passeriformes; family Cisticolidae; genus Prinia; species Prinia subflava. The sequence continues at coordinate 1,330,063 of NW_026960612.1, forward strand.
ACAGTTTTATTAAGTCTTTGAAAACTTAGGACTCTCTCCATTAGCACAGTGAGGTACAAGTGGACAGCTTTTCTAAGGAGAAATTGATTCCATAAAAAAACCCCAACCCAACCTTGTAAAAGCCCACAGCAACACAAGTCTATCTTACTACTTAAAGATCAAACTTTGCAGTCCAGTAAGAGAAGCTTGCATAGAAGTTTTTGCCTCCTTTCCACTCCAACATATACAGAATATTTTGCCACCAGTCCATCATTTGAGGTCTTTAATTTTTATCATCATCACTACCTTTTGATTACTTTCAGTCCACGATGGTCCAGTCATGACTACAATGAACACCCTGAAGTAGCAGGTAATGTGAGCAAATACCAGTTCAGCCCAAACAACTCTCCCAGCCACAGGGACACCACACACATCAATCCTATTCAAACAGTTGCTTATCGACTGGTCAATCAGCTCTCAGATGAGAATAAATGGAGCCTGGCCTTTGTAAGGTTCAGGACACAGATTTCACTCTTGGAGCATATTACTGGAAATAAGCAGTGCTCAAAGGGAAGAGGAAATGAAAAAAAAAAGTTGAAGGAAGTCTCAACAGTGCTACCTCACAGCAGGGAGCCATAGCATAAGGGACAGCTGAGTATGTCCCACTGTTGGTGAATGCTGCTGAACACATCCCCAAGTCTTTTAAGGTTGGATCTTGTCTCTCATCTTTCTCTTTTCCCTTTTCCCTCCCCCCAGCTTCTGCACCAAGAAACCATTCAGAAGAAATGATTGACCACATCTGGAAAATGCATGCTAGCAACTGCCTGGTGGCAATGGAAGTGAGGAGTCAGCTAAGCAGCCAAATGGGGAGGAGGAGGGGGGAAAAAAGATTGAAAAAATAGATAGAGACTTCCATATTTTAGCTTGATATCTACTAATTATTTGTTCCAAAAAGGCATGTGGCCTTTCCTGAAAATATGCCAGCAATACAACATTTCACCATCTTCTGCTCTCTACTTTCTCTGTCTGTTGTCATCTGGATCATGTTTCCCTCCCATGGAGACATTAAAAAACAAAAAAATCTGCATCCCTCATTGCGTGGGCACAGAGTAGTCACAATAAGGATTTTAAAGCACTGAAATTGTGGCCAAGGTGCCTTATTCCCTGCTCCAAGAGAACTGAAGGCAAGTACATATCTACCCCAAGCAGACATGAAGCACCCTGCCAAATCTATTCCTCCGAAAATTTCCTCCAAAAGGAAAATGATACCCTGAGTGGCAGCAAGAGATCATGAAAGTGCTAGTATTAGTAAGAGCAGCAAGATCTCCCAGTGGCAGAGGCTTCTTTCCATACAGAAACTGTAAAAAGCAGCAGACTATAAAAGATTGTTCTCCATTTGGAGCAGTTTCAAGATTTCCCCCACACACACACTTCAAAGTTCTTTCTTACCTTCCCTCTCTTCAGTAATTGCAATTTTGTTTATTAAAATTTACATTTAATTACTTGAGAACTGTTTTACAAAAGCAAAGAGCCACAAATCTGAGCCATAAGGAACATAGACTTCAAAGTGAAATCTAACACTTCAATTTCTATACATGTTCAAAAAACAGATTCATTTAATTTCAAAGATCAACATTTTTTTCATCTTTTCAACTAAAATAAAGTAGCAATTTCTTACTGGAATGATATTATTGTTATTTTGTAAATGCTGTGATTGATTCAACAATAGAGAATGGTGTGAACATGCACGCGTCTGAAAAGAAGCTAAAAAATCTTACCAGCCAAGAGGTGGTGTTACCTGTCCAACCCCCCCTGAAGACAAGGGATAGAAGGTAGGGAGATCAGGAGCTGGAGGATGCCTGGACATGCCTGTTAAAAAGCACAGGAGGATGAGTGAGTTTCCCCTCAAAATACTCCATGTATGACCTACAGTTCCCAGCTGATACTACGATGGAACTAGTATTCTGGATAAGGAATAACCACCTTTTTGGTTACTTTTGAAAGCGAAAGGCTCCACGGGCCACCTTTAAAACAATTTGCACACAATACTGCGATTCGAAGGGAGATACAGGAAAAAACAATGTGGAAGGAGGAAATAAATGTGTGGGTAAGGACATGTGCAAGTTTAGATCTCCTGTGAAGTGCATTAGGTGCTACTGTCCTCTCAATGGTCTCACCAAACCTGACAGGATCCTGAGGACCTCTTCTAACACATCATGAAACAAAGGGAAAATAAAGCATTGTCAAAGAGGCAGCACAGCAGAGCTATTAGATTAGGTAAATTGCTACTTTTATATTTTCATGGGTTCCCTTATGGATTCACAGATTTTGGAAACTTGCTACCACAGAAGATCAGTGGTTAATTAAGAACCATTTTGAGGCCTGTAATTGTCACACTTGATATGATTCATTTGGCTTCCAGTTGTCACTCCAGTTCCAATTCAGCTCTTCATCAAGTTGAATCCTGTGGGCTCCAAGGTCAATCTGTTTTGCAATGGTAGTATTTTCATGGAAAAATAAGAGTCCCATCAGGAATGATCTATCAGCTCACATTCCCCAGAACACAGTGTCCTACAACTGCAAGAATCACCTCAAGATTAAAGCTAATCCTCATCCCAAAAGGGTCTGTGGTCTCCATTCTTCACCTAAACCTTGTGCCCCCAGGAGACATGGAATTACAGTTGCAGAGGCCATGAAGACATTGGTTTATTTAAATATGTTTGGGGAAGAGGGGGTGAAGCAGAAGGAATTGTTAAGTCTAGTTCACATGTTAAATCAGCTGCTTTAAAAGGGTATTAAATATTTATGTGATGACACTCCAAAGGTCCAAGACTGAGTATGTGCTACCTTGAGACTTAGTTTATAGACTGATGTTACTGACTTATTCCCCTGCCCAGTTTGTATTTAAATATTTTGAATTTAATTACAAGATTTGAAGAATATCTGTCAGGACCATGTACAGGAAATCATGGAAAATAATACCAATGGTGTCATTGTCTCAAAAAACTGAATTTTCAGACTTGGAACCACTACCTAAGTGAGGATCGAATTTCTGGCCAGTTATATTTTCAAAGATGTAAAACAGCTGGTAGCTGACAGAGAAGGAAACACTTTACATATCCCAGGGCTTTTACATGAGAGGGAACACTCTTTCTGAGTGGTTAAAAAAATGAAAAACCAAACAAGGTGTAAAAGAAGCCCAGTGTCTCATCTCTCACATCTCTGATGATGACTGATGTTCCTGGAAATGATGACATGACCATGCCCCTGCCAGGCCAAGTTCTGCACAAGGAGCTGGGCCACTCCTTCCCCAGAATCTGCAGTTCTGACCCACAGAGACAACACTGCTCTCTCTTAACTAATGAACAGTTGTTATTGCTAATCCAAAACTTCTGGCCCCTTATGCAGGGCTACCAGAACCTAGTGCCCGCAGGAGCACACAGAGCTACCATATGGCCAGTGCCCTCCAAGGCAAGTTCTCTTGAGAGGGTTAAGAAAAAACAAACCAAATTAAAATTAAAAAAAATAAAGAAGTGACTGCCTTTAAGAAGGTGGTGTTCTGTATCCATCCTGAAGTGCCTTGAGTGCAAGAGGCAGTGCTGAGGGCAAGCTGCTGTGGGACCCCCTTGCTGGACTCCCTTTGGTGGGAGGAAGGCACTCTGGCATCAGGACTAGGGCGCCAGGGCACTGCCTTGTTCCAGACCCACAGTGGGAGGCGAGGACAGAAACAATGGTTGGAGGCATTTGACAGAGGACCTGAGGAAAAAAAATCCTCTCTTTGCAGCAACTGCATGGGCTACTTCACTGTGGCTGCTCCCACACGCCGGTGGCGCCGAAACAGGGAGTATGAACGGAAAGACCACATACATCAAGGAGACCATCCCAGACAAAACCAGTAGTCTCCAGCCTGCATTATCCGCATCATCCATCCCCATCTTTGCCAGACACTGAGCTAAGGGATCAAGAGCCTGTTAAGGAACACCAGAGGGCAACAAGCTTTGTGCCTCCTGGCAGAGCCCCTCAGCAGGCTTCCACTCATGACTGGTGGGATGCTGGACAAGGGAGAGGGTGGAGAAGAAGCAGAAGAGAAGATGTGCAGCAGAAACAAAAAACCAACAAACCAGATGTTCAGTTGGGGTCTGCTGTACAAGAATACAAAAACAAACTGCAGTAAAGGCAAAAGAATGGGGCACAGAAGGGCAAACTCAGCATGCAGTAAGCAAAAACCTCTTGAGCTCACAAACTGCAGCAGTGGGTTGTGCCCCAGCTGTCACAGCCAGCTTCAGCAAGAGGTGGAAATCCCATTCTCTTAACGCGTGGCACCCCTGGGATTTCAAGGAATAAGTGTGAATATCCTTCTCCTGGGCACTGACGCAAAGGTGGAAGACAAAAGAGGACAGGAGGTCTCCATTTGCTTCTTCCAAGTCTGAAAAAGATATTATATACGTATTTACAGGCCAGGCTTTCCAGGCAGAGTGTTTTTTGGATTCCTCCTCCCAAGAAAAAAACAAAACCTAACTAACAAACAGCAAAAACCACACAGAGCCACCAGGCCATAGCATTTTCTGGATGTAGCCCATGTTATTATCTCCATAGCACAGCCAAAATGAAACCTAGGCATTCAGGGAAAGACAGAACAAAAAATGTCTCTCTCCCTGAACAATGATGACTATAGCCTCTTCAGATAAATGGGACAACTGTGCATATGGATGTGTAACCCAGGTAAAGCAGAGCTTCAGGATTTTGTCAACTGGGTGTCACAGCATGTGGTGGGACATGCAAGCGCAGAGAGAGGCAGGGAGAGGCATCCTCCAGGACCAGTCATGGCACTGACAGACTTCCTGCCCATGCAGAAAGATATCCAGACTACAGTGAATGCCTTTGTAAAGCCTCTGGTCTCTCTCCTTCCCTCCTCACCACCAGCTCTCCCATGCAGGCTTCTTCTGCTCCAGTTCTTACCCAAACCTTGGTGCAGACCCATGACAGCCATGGCCAGTCTTCCCCTTGCACCTCCCCAACATCCATCACATCCCTCCCCAGCTCTTGCAACCCATTGCAAGCAAGCACACCCTTCCCAGGAACCCCTTGTGTTGTCCTGGGTATTAGGCAGCAGCTCTTGGCACAGGCTGGGCTTGACACCTTGGAGACTGCTCTTCCCTGAGGGCCTGCAGACTGACCCTGAGCAGGGCTGGTCTGACATTTCCAGATGTGGATATAGGAGGCTTTTGTGTTTTCCTGAAGGGGTCCTAGAGGCGCAGAGAAAACTGCCATCCCTGACTTGGACATCTAAAAAGATGCTTTCTACAGAAGGCAGTCAGCATAAGAAAGTAAAAAAAAGTCAGATTTGTAAAGCTTTTATTTGCACAGGCTCAAAACTACTTTTATGGGCAGTGCTTTGATTATGCCAACTGATGTATAGAAGTATATGGACAGCCAGAATACAAGAACATAAAGTGAAAGAAAAGGTTTCAATAACACCACTACTGAAGCACTTGTCCTCTATTTTCAGGAAGGTGAGGGATGGTTGCCCTTTCTGTATTAGCATGCTGCAAGCCTTGGGCACCACAGGAGATGATGAAGACTGGCTGCTGTTTACTGAGATTTTGAAAGACTGATGAGAAAAGCAAGCCCAAGTTATCACGTTAGAAAGAACATAAAAAATTAGGCAGCCAAGTTAAATATCAGCATCACGGCAGAATTACCATCTCTGAAAGTGGGCATATGCACCTGGAAGCCTCCCTCTAAAAATACTACAAATTAGCAATACAGGCTCTGTCAGCAGCACAGAGGGCACCAGGACCACCCTGCATCACCACTGTGCTGGGAAAGGCTGGGCTCACCTTGTTTGGAGCTGACGTCAGAGGGGACGTTAGCTGGGTGCGACCCCGGGGAAAAGTGTTCATCGCTGTAGGTGATAAGGGGGGTGAGGGGGTGAACCGCATGAGAAGGCTGTACCACGGGCACCTTGTTGGACTGCAAGAGAAGAACAAAAATCGAATTGTGTTAGCAAGGTGAGGCTTCTGCTTTGGAAAAAAAAACAAACCAACATTTCCAAAATGCTATTTTAAAATATTTGCATTACTGAAGCGGAGGAAACAGATGGACAGACATGACATTAGGGCTAGTGGATGGAAAACAGGTTTGCTGCCAGAATCGGTATCCTCAGACCACTGGCACCCAAAGAGGGATGAAGATATTGAGGAAATGCGGGGAAATGGGTGGCGGCCGGGAGCAGGAAGAAAGGCATTTGGGAGACATTGAGACAGGGCTGCGGAAATGGCAAATGGAGAGCTGCAGGGCAGGAGGAGCAACATGCTGGGCAGGCAGGCACTGTGCACCAAGGGCTGCGACCTAAGGACAGCAGTCAGCAGCAGTGCTGGAGAAACCCTTTGGTTACGGGAACAGCATTTAAAAAAGAAGGCTTAAAGTACAGGTTTGCCATATCTCCAGCCTTAAAAGCAACACAAGGATTCATCAACTACCCTCTTCATCCCCACTGCTCTTCCTGCATGGCTGTGGCACGGCACAGCTGGGACAAACCCCTGCCATCACCAGAGGAACAGAAAGTTTGTCCCTTGCAGTTTTACAAACTCTGGTTGAAAACTCTTAGTCTGTCTACCAGGTAACTAAAGGGTCACCCTTAGAAGCCTGATTTCATGTATAAGCAGTTGGCAATGGCCTCTCAAGAGGGTCAGTTAAGATGGGAGACCTGCTGAGCATGTGGGGACAGCTGGGAGGCCTCTGACTCTATCAAGGAGAACTCAAAGTGCTACAAATGCCCACAAGGGTCATGAAATGGGTGCCATAAGGTGATGTCCTTGCAGGGCAAGATGCACACTTCCCCACCAGCACTTCTTAGAGTGCAGAGGCACAGGGTTAGGGACAGGATGCTGTCCAAAATTACCCCCTAAGATCAAGGTTGCAAGACAATGGAACACCTCAATCCCAATGAAATCCTGCATTATTAACACTTCTGGAAAATCAAGTTCCTCTTTCCACAGTGGGACGAGCCATAGTGTTGGGGGTTAGATTTGGTTTTTGTTTTTTTTTCTTCTCACAGAATTTTTTCCCATAAGTTTCCAAAAGCCTTGATGACTACTTAGTCAGAACAAAAAGAGTGCTTGAGGGATATAGCAGCACGAGGCTACACCTATTGTTTTTGAGTCCCTGGGAGTGTCCCTCAGAGGGGAGAGATGATGAGCTTTGGGAAAGGCAAAAAAGACAGATCTGGGGGAGGGGGAGGCACTCTTGCTCTCAGCGCCGAGGAGGACGGTCAGGCTGCTCTCTGCCTCGTGCTGGGAAATCTACAGTCATCTGCTCGTGTACCCGGGAATCCTGAGCTCATTTTCTCCAGCCTCCCCCCACCGCCGCTGCTTTTTCGGAGCTTGGAGGTTCCACTGCTACTCTGTAGCCCTGCACTGCCCAGCCCTGCCGGAACACCCCTGCCACTCCAGCTGCCAGCGCAGAGCTCATCTCATCCACCAGCCCGGGACTTTTCCTTCCTTCCAGTTCGGCCTCTCGGAGTCCTGCAGGGGCACCCAGATCAAACTGCTCTGGGCTTTTGTAAAAGAAAGCCCTCAAGGTTCTTGATTCTGTTTATTATTGATGCTGTAGTTGTTGTTTGTTTGTCGTTTTGTCATATATACTGGTAAAGAACTGTTATTCCTACCCCCATACCTCTGCCTGAAAGCTCCTTGAATTTTCCTTTTAATTGGAATAATTTGGAGGGAGGGGATTTGAATTCTCCATCTCTAGGGAGGTCCTGCCCCTTCTTAGCAGATATCTGTCTTTCAAACCAAGACAGATTATTGGCGCCCACTGTGGGGCTTGAGGGCATTGAGAGGAAAAGGAATAACAGTTCTTAAGTGACCTTGTGCACTGGGTATAGAAACCTCCCTAAATAGCATCATGTGGTCTAGCTTACCTTGGTTTGGGTGGCATGTGGTTGTGGCTGTGTTTCTCCCATTTGCAGGCCCTTATTTAAACATGGGCCCTATAACTAAGGCTACTGTGGCTGTTATCCAGTTTGCACTATGGGTTAATAAGGTGAGGAATTCATGGATTTTTAACTTCCTCTGGAAGGCAGGCACATGGATACATGGCTATCACACTCTAAATGTTTGTTTGTGGGGTTACTTTAACAATGGTACCTATTGTGAGGAAATGACACCAGGGGAAATTTTTTCCCAACCCTTTACTCAGCTGTTTGGGTCTATTCCACCAGTTTTTGAAGGGTTTAAATCTTCTCTAAATGCTAATGATATCATACAGTGGCTGGTATTGCTTACGGGCCTATTCTATTTAGTATTCCGAGATAAGGGGAGATTGACCTGGATAACCACCCTGATACTTACCCCGGAGAATAAGGATACTGCCCCAGAGCCTGACGCTGCCCCACAGACTAAGGATGCTGCCCCACCACCTGACCCTGCCTGGCAACCCACCTCAGAAATGAACCACCCAGACTGGGTGGGGGTTCTGGTGAAGGAGATGGGTCAGATGCTGAAGGAGCGCATTTCTCCAGTGGTGGCCTCATTGGCCTCATTAGCCCCAGCTGCTGGCAAACCCTCCCCCTGCCCTGAAGAGGAAGAGTCTGAAGGTGCAGCAGTGGAACCCACAGACGTTACAACTGTCCAGGTTCCAGCTGAACCACAGGGGCAGTCACAGCCAGCAGCAGTTGCCCCTGTGGAAAGGAAGAAATATAAGGTGAAATCAGAGCACCCAAGTGATAAGGATAAAAAAGGAAGGCCCTCACAACCCACAGGGGAGCCAGAAGTTGAGATCATCACCGAGTCCCTGTCATATGAAAATCTCCGTACTCTGCAAAAAGATGTTGCACGACGGGGACGTGAGCCTTATACAGCCTGGTTACTTAGGGTCTGGGACCTTATGGGTAGAGGTGTGCAACTAGATGGTGGTGAGGCAAGGAATATGGGACCCTTGACCCAAGACTCAGGTGTGAATCAGATATTTGTAAAAGAGCAAGGACCCCTTCACCTTTGGGAGCGGCTTTTAATGAGTGTAAGGGAGAGGTTTGTCCACAGAGACAGAATGCAGGAGCACCACCTTAGCATGCGCTGGAAGACTGTTGAGGAAGGGATCCAACAGCTGAGAGAAGTGGCAATATTGGAGGTAGTTTTTGGGAGGGATGGACAGCATAACAATGACCCCGACAACGTCAGGTGCACAGGGCAAATGTTGTGGAATCTAGCAACTAAAGGGCCATCTGAATACAAAACATTCATGTCAATGATTAATGCTGATACCAGCCGAGTGACTGTAGGTTCTGTAGCCAGCAAGCTTAGAAATTCTGACAGTATAATCAGTGGCCCAATACAGACTCAGGTCTCTGCCGTGGTTAAAGAACTCCAAGAGGAGATAAGGGAGGTGAGGGAGGAGATGAGGAGGAACAGTTCCCATGTGGCACCGGTGTGAGTCACAGGCCCCAGAGTCAGAACCCAACGTCCTTCAGCTAGAGAGAGAGGGTACATCCCACGAGCTGACCTGTGGTCCTTCCTGCTTGACCATGGGGAAGACATGGGAAGGTGGGATGGGAAACCCACTTCTGCCCTAGCAGCACGGGTGCGTGAGCTCAAAGAGAGAAACACTAACCGAGGGGGCTCCACTAGAATGAAGGTAGCCTCAGCCTCCCATGACCAGGCTGTCAGGTATTACAGAAATGAGGATGCTCTGTCAGACCCCCTTGAAAGAACCTCTACTATGTATACACAGGAAGAGAGTAGTAACCGGTGCTAGAGGGGCCCTGCCTCTAGCCAGGAAGAGGCATGGGAAAACAGTCTTTTGGACTGTGTGGGTTCTATGGCCTGGCACATCAGAGCCACAGAAATATAAAGCTTTGGTTGACACCGGTTCTCAGTGTACCCTAATGCCATCAGAACATGAGGGAGCAGAACCTATTTCCATTGCCGGGGTGACAGGGGGATCACAAGAATTGACTCAGTTAGAAGCCAAGGTGAGCCTGACCGGGAAGGAGTGGCAGAAACATCCGGTTGTGACTGGCCCAGAGGCTCCGAGTATTCTGGGCATGGACTATCTCAGGAATGGCTATTACAAAGACCCTAAGGGGTTCAGATGGGCTTTTGGAATAGCTGCTGTGGAGGCAGAGGGCATTAAGAAATTGAACACCTTGCCTGGATTATCAGAGAACCCATCTGCAGTAGGACTCCTGAAGGTAGAAGAGCAACGAGTACCTGTTGCCACCTCGACAGTGCATCGCCGGCAGTATCGGACGAATCGAGATGCTGTGATCCCCATTCACAAGATGATCCGAGAGCTGGAGAGCCAAGGGGTGGTCAGCAAAACCCACTCACCCTTCAACAGCCCCATTTGGCCTGTGCGCAAGTCTGACGGAGAATGGAGACTGACTGTGGACTATCGTGGCTTGAATGAAGTGACTCCACCGCTGAGTGCCGCTGTGCCAGACATGCTGGAACTCCAGCACGAGCTGGAGTCCAAAGCAGCGAAGTGGTACGCCACAATCGACATCGCTAATGCGTTTTTCTCCATTCCTCTGGCTGCAGAATGTAGGCCTCAGTTTGCTTTCACCTGGAGGGGCGTGCAGTACACCTGGAACCGACTGCCCCAGGGGTGGAAGCACAGTCCCACCATCTGCCATGGACTGATCCAGGCTGCACTGGAAAAGGGTGAAGCTCCAGAACACCTACAGTACATTGATGACATCATTGTGTGGGTGAACACGGCAAGGCAAGTGTTTGAGAAAGGAGAGAAGATCATCCAGATTCTCCTGGAAGCTGGTTTTGCCATCAAAAAGAGCAAAGTCAAGGGACCTGCCAAGGAGATCCAGTTCCTGGGAGTAAAGTGGGAAGATGGGCGGCGTCAGATTCCCATTGAGGTCATCAATAAGATCACTGCGATGTCTCCACCGACCAGCAAGAAGGAAACGCAAGCTTTCCTAGGCGCCATAGGCTTTTGGAGAATGCACATTCCCGAGTACAGCCAGATTGTGAGCCCTCTCTACTGGGTTACCCGCAAGAAGAACGATTTCCACTGGGGCCCTGAACAGCAACAAGCCTTTGCCCAGATCAAGCAGGAGATCGCTCATGCAGTGGCCCTTGGCCCAGTCAGGACAGGACCAGAAGTGAAGAACGTGCTCTACTCTGCAGCCGGGAACCATGGCCTGTCCTGGAGCCTTTGGCAGAAGGTGCCTGGTGAGACTCGGGGTCGACCACTGGGATTCTGGAGTCGGAGCTACAGAGGGTCTGAAGCCAACTACACCACAACAGAGAAAGAAATCTTGGCTGCCTATGAAGGAGTCCAGGCTGCCTCAGAAGTGATTGGCACAGAAGCCCAACTCCTCCTGGCACCCCGACTACCAGTGTTGGGGTGGATGTTCAAAGGAAAGGTTCCCTCTACCCACCACGCCACCAATGCCACATGGAGCAAATGGAATGCCCTCATCACTCAGCGTGCCCGTATCGGAAACCGAAATCGCCCTGGGATTTTGGAGATAATCACAAACTGGCCAGAAAGTGAAAACTTTGATCTCACAGATGGAGAGGAACAAGAGCAAGTGACACGTGCCGAAGAAGCTCCGCCGTATAATCAGCTGCCAGCAGAAGAAACGTGCTACGCTCTTTTCACTGACGGTTCCTGTCGCATTGTAGGGATGAACCGCAAGTGGAAAGCAGCCGTATGGAGCCCCACACGACAGGTTGCACAAGCCACTGAAGGAGAAGGTGGATCAAGTCAACTTGCAGAACTCAAGGCTGTTCAGTTGGCCCTGGACATTGCTGAAAGAGAGAAGTGGCCAAAGCTCTACCTCTACACTGATTCATGGATGGTAGCCAATGCTCTGTGGGGTTGGCTGGAAAGGTGGAAAAAGGCCAACTGGCAGCGTGGGGGAAAACCAATCTGGGCTGCTGATGAGTGGAAAGACATTGCTGCTCGGGTAGTCAAGATACCTGTAAGAGTCCGCCATGTAGATGCCCACGTCCCCAAGAGTCGGGCTAATGAGGAGCACCGAAACAACGAGCAAGTAGATCAAGCTGCCAAGATAGAAGTGTCAAAGATAGACCTAGATTGGCAACACAAGGGAGAGTTGTTCCTAGCTCGATGGGCCCACGACGCCTCAGGTCATCAGGGCAGAGATGCCACCTATAAGTGGGCACGAGACCGAGGGGTGGATCTAACCATGGACAGCATTTCTCAGGTTATCCATGACTGTGAGACATGTGCTGCAATCAAGCAGGCTAAGCGAGTGAAGCCCCTATGGTATGGCGGGCGGTGGTCCAAATACAGGTATGGGGAAGCCTGGCAGATTGACTACATCACCCTTCCCCAAACCCGCCAAGGCAAGCGCTACGTGCTGACCATGGTGGAAGCCACCACTGGATGGCTGGAAACCTACCCTGTGCCTCATGCTACTGCCCAGAACACCATCCTGGGCCTGGAAAAGCAAGTCCTGTGGAGACATGGCACCCCTGAGAGAATCGAGTCAGACAATGGGACCCATTTCAAGAACAGCCTTATAGCAGCCTGGGCTAGGGAACATGGCGTTGAGTGGGTGTACCATATTCCTTATCACGCACCAGCTGCTGGGAAAGTTGAACGGTGCAATGGCCTGCTAAAACCACCTTGAAGGCATTGGGTGGGGGGACTTTCAAGAACTGGGAGATTAATTTAGCAAAGGCCACATGGTTAGTGAACACTCGAGGTTCCACCAACCAAGCAGGCCCTGCCCAATCTGAGCCCCTGAGAACAACAGATGGAGATAAGGTTCCAGTAGTACACATGAGAGGTATGCTGGGAAAAACTGTTTGGATTAATTCTGCCTCCAGCAAAGACAATCCCATCCGTGGGGTTGTCTTCGCTCAGGGACCAGGATGCACCTGGTGGGTGATGCAAAGGGATGGAGAGACCCGATGCATACCTCAAGGAGACCTTGTTTTAGGATGAACTACCCACATCATGTGTCTGTACCCATATCTGTATGTATAGATGTATATAATTTAGGTCATGCATGTGTATATATATATATTTTAAAGGTTTAAATTCAATGTAATAGGTTGGTATGGAAAAAAATTCGGGGTGGATGATGTTGGGGGTTAGATTTGGTTGTTTTTTTTTTTTCTTCTCACAGAATTTTTTCCCATAAGTTTCCAAAAGCCTTGATGACTACTTAGTCAGAACAAAAAGAGTGCTTGAGGGATATAGCAGCACGAGGCTACACCTATTGTTTTTGAGTCCCTGGGAGTGTCCCTCAGAGGGGAGAGATGATGAGCTTTGGGAAAGGCAAAAAAGACAGATCTGGGGGAGGGGGAGGCACTCTTGCTCTCAGCGCCGAGGAGGACGGTCAGGCTGCTCTCTGCCTCTGCCTCGTGCTGGGAAATCTACAGTCATCTGCTCGTGTACCCGGGAATCCTGAGCTCATTTTCTCCAGCCTCCCCCCACCGCCGCTGCTTTTTCGGAGCTTGGAGGTTCCACTGCTACTCTGTAGCCCTGCACTGCCCAGCCCTGCTGGGACACCCCTGCCACTCCAGCTGCCAGCGCAGAGCTCATCTCATCCACCAGCCCGGGACTTTTCCTTCCTTCCAGTTCGGCCTCTCAGAGTCCTGCAGGGGCACCCAGATCAAACTGCTCTGGGCTTTTGTAAAAGAAAGCCCTCAAGGTTCTTGATTCTGTTTATTATTGATGCTGTAGTTGTTGTTTGTTTGTCGTTTTGTCATATATACTGGTAAAGAACTGTTATTCCTACCCCCATACCTCTGCCTGAAAGCTCCTTGAATTTTCCTTTTAATTGGAATAATTTGGAGGGAGGGGATTTGAATTCTCCATCTCTAGGAAGGTCCTGCCCCTTCCTAGCATATATCTGTCTTTCAAACCAAGACACATAGTGATGATGCCAGCGTGTAACAGGCACTGCTCATTTGTGCCCTGCCACTCTACCCCACCCCTCAGCACAAATAATTATGGAACAAACAGGTTAATAACCACCCCCCCCAAAAATAATAAAGCTATCCTTCAGACAGACACACTGACAGCAAGGATAGCCTGTCAAACATAAGGAATTAAGAAAAAAAATATTTAAAAGGTCAATGAAGTTAATTTTCATTGAGCTCACTACTGAAATTCTGGCACAAAGCAGATCTTAGGACATAGCTTTATGCACAAGTCCATGATTTTTCTGGACTTCTGGAAGCAGACGGGTTATTAAATGGAAACTCAATTCATTGTTAAGGCTGGTAGGAGTAGAGGAAAGGGAGCAAACAGGAAGCAGTGCAGCATTTTCTGCTTTCCTTGTTTCCAGAGCACCACCTTAAGGAACTTGCATTAGCAGGCAGTACCTTCTTAATGTCTGACCTATCCCTCCAGTCATATAGCTCAGAATCTGGTGCCATGAATTTTTGCTAAATTATGCTATCCTTGCTCTCCTCTTAATTTTACGGTTTTCAACACAGATTTGCTTTCCTGTGGGAAAGAGATAAGAACCTGAGGATTTTAATTTAAGCTTCGGCCTTGTCTTATATTTTGCAAGATGGAGAGAGAAAGCAGCGCTAGTAGGTGTTTTAAAGCCAACAAGCATTAGGTCCATTTTTATGACCAAATAATAAAAGCAATATGAATTCTCAATAATATCTGTGAGCTGAGTTGTAAAGGGGATAGCTTAGACTGCTATTCATCTTCCCCATCCGTATAAATTCCACAAAATACAGATGCCAACAAATTTCAGATGATTTACAAATTGGGCCTCAGTGTCTAGCTATGAGACTCATGGGCCAACCCACCATTCAACCATTACTTTATCAACAATAAACTGAATATTATGAATAAAGATAAGCAATAGATGTATTTAGGTCACACACACAGCTGCTAATCAGCATTAATTTCTCAAAATTTAGTAATTAACATTTTCTATTGTACTGGATGTAATTGTCATGCACGCCCCTGGTATCAGGGTTCCTTGCTTTCAGAAATCACCCATTTATACTTAGAGTATGCCAATCCCTGTACCCCCTCGCTCTCCAGCATCCTGCAGATTTGATTTTATTTTCTAATTCTCGGCACCTTATCCCCTAAGCCCATGGCATCGGCTTTCAACAGGCAAAGGAACCGTGAGAAGTCAGGAGAAAAGCAAACCACTTGTCGGCGAGCTTAAAATTAACATAAACGGGCAACATCTCCATTAAGAGCATTTGAGGGTCTGCAGAGCCAGAAACTGGGAGGAAAAATGTAACAATAAAAAATAGCAATAATGCAAACCTTCCCAGCCTGCCTGCCCCACACTGCTTTGGGAAGACCTGGGGATCTCTGGCAGCTAAATCCTGCTGGTCACCCCAACATGACAACAGACAGGGGCTCACTGGGCACAGACTGAGCCTCCCTGTTCCCTCTGGTCCCACCAAGATGGCCACAGTGATCAACAGCAGGAGGACACACAGGGTGACACATGCATGATGAAACCAGGAGGAGAAAGGCCTGACATATTTTCCAAAAGCCTTATGGACTTGAAGTGGTTCTGCCACAACACCTGCCCTACAAGGCAACCCAGATGGGTTATCTGGGCCTTCCTCACAGAGAGGGTTCATGGCAAGAGACCAAGACCTCGTATGCAGACACCTGGATGCCCCTCTTGCCACTTTCTCAACGCTTTCACCCCCAGCTGTAGTGAGGGATTGGCCTCAGGCGTCCCATCCAGTCCCGTGGGCACTGACCTGCACCCTTTCCTGGGGACATCTGGACTGGGGATGTTGCCAAAGCCCCTTCCACCACCTACTGCTCACTTTAGGCAATACTGCTTTCCAGGGCTGGGAACCATGGCCAAATTCTACTTCACACTGAGGTACAAAACTATGCTGATGAGACTGCTTCTACTACTTCCCAGTCTTTACTCACTGGCTTCCTCCTCCCACAAACATGGCATCCCTACTACATTTGTCTCCCCAAATCCTCCAAAGAAAATACATACAGCTGCAGAAACACTTGAGAGACTGACAGAGACCCTATCTTGGTCAACATGACCTCCATGTAGGGGGAACTCCATTCCCCATGGCTTGCTGAGCACCTGCTGACCAAGCCCACAACCAGCTCTCCCTGGCACACTGGTGATATTTATATCTAATACAGGCATGGTCCACAGAGTGCCTTTTCTCCTCAGCACAGCCTGATAATCTGCAAAACCCAATCAGTCCACACGCCTTCAACAAGACAATTAGGTTGTCCTATGTGAGGTTCTTTGGTATTTCAGTACAGAAATTATACTTCATCCACCCACCAAAACATAGCATTTTGGTGCAAGTAGGTACCCAAGCAGCTTCTAAAACTACAATTTAGTGAATGAGGATGAAATTTCCATTCTCATTTCCAAGACAATCTGGACAAGCTGAACATTTGTTGAAGCTGTCCCTAGCACAGCTCTGATGCAGCATAAATGGTGTATTACCACACCAGTGAAGTTCCATCCTCTGTGCCTAAGGTTCTTCACACAA
Source organism: Prinia subflava (assembly GCF_021018805.1). Classification (NCBI taxonomy): domain Eukaryota; kingdom Metazoa; phylum Chordata; class Aves; order Passeriformes; family Cisticolidae; genus Prinia; species Prinia subflava. The sequence continues at coordinate 1,346,508 of NW_026960612.1, forward strand.
CCTGGAAAGTGAAGGAAATGGGACATACAGCATAGCTCAAGATATGCAATTTGGAAAAAGTAAATTACTAAAAATGAAGACCTGTTGTTTACAACCTGAAGACCTCCTGCTATGTTTTAGGACACCTTATCATGCATGTGTTACAAACAATAAAGGCTAATGGCAAAGGGATAGCCTATTCCTGTTGGCCTGGGGACACATAGATGTGCCCCACAGCACTCAGCTCAAAGGGACACTCCTAAAAGACTCAACCTTGGTGGTCTCCTTCTCAGAGACCACACGGCCACCAGGGCTCCAATCCCAGAGCACAGTCTTGCAGCACAGACCATGCCAGCATCCTTTGGGAACTGGCCTCTGTGCAGCCCTCCCTCGGGCACTTTTTCTCATCAGCTTGGCCATCCAAGCTGGTATCTTTTATTTCTCCCAAGCATGTGCTCTCAGGCTGAACTGAGGCAGTGCAGGCAGAGGACAGTCCCCTGAAGGACACCAACAGGACTGGGAGAGCATATGTGTACTGGAAACAACAGGAGCCAAATTATTTGGCCAGTTAGAGCTAAGATGAAACTGCTATTCAGTTTTATGACTGACCTAAAAAAAAAAAAAAAACAAACCCAAATCCCCAGTACAACGTTGGTGGGCAAAGGGTAGGAGCTTGCAGGGAAGAGGACCCTGACCCAGCAGTCAGCATTATCCCAGCAGGAGCTTTGCTATGCACTGGACACCTGTTTAAAGCTATTGCTGTGTTAAAGTAACTCAGGAACAGGTCAGTACAACAGTAAACAGTTTCCTTGCAAACAGCAATCACAGTCGGCAAGTGGTAAAACTTGAACTTACTCAGGCATTTTGGCCAGGGCAAGGAGCAGAGTGAGAAATCCCCTGGCTGCGGCACTAGCACAGGTGCTGCCACATGGTTAGGTGACCCCTGCAAGTGCCCTGCACTGTCAGTTCCCGCACCTGCACTTGCAGAGCCACTCACCATTTCAGACATGGGCCTGCCCTCTCATCCAAGGAGCACACTGTGAGACAGTTCCGATTAATCTCCAGTGAGTTTGTGGTGAAATGCTGTGGCACAAATTCAGTCTGAATCCAGTAAGTTTTCCCTCATTTTTGAAATGCTTCTGAAGAAAAGCCAGAGTCCAGAAAAAACCAAACCTCAAGTCTTCCCCAAACAGCCAGCTAATGCTTCAGTGAAGGCCCACACCTGTAAGGTATCTTATATGTAACAAGTGGGAAAAAACTATAAAAAGCCTGAGACAGCCACGGCAAAAATGCCTGTAGGTCAGCACTGGGCGAGGCAGGCAGCTGGGAGCTCCTGCTGGGGCTGGGGCCACCATTTGTTCCAGCTGCTGCACAGAGAAAGATATTAAATTAATGACCCTTCAAAGGACACACATCTACAAAGGAGGCTGCAGGCAGGGAGGGAGCTTTGCAGAGAACCATGAGGCATGCAAGCCTCTGCACACAAGACCCGAGCGTCCCTTGTCAACATCCAAAGAGGTGCTGGGTTGGTTTTTGTTTTTCCTCTTTTCCTTGAAACACAAAGTCGCTTCTAAAAAGCCCCCCCAAAAAGGGTCCCAGCCTGTCCACTCTTTCTCTCCTGTCAGCAAGTTATGCATTGGTTACAGATACTAGCAGATGGTCTTCTCAATTAAAACTAAAATAAGTCAACAACAACAACAACAACAAAAAAACAACAACAACAAAAAAAACACTTAAGGATGAATAAATGCATGCATTCCCTTTCATTCCTGAAAGAGGGGGTCATTTGAAGAAACAGCTTCAACTTTTTGACAGCAAGCATTAAGTTTATGGGGAAAACACAACAGATAGCTCCTCAAAAAAAACCCTCCACCAAAACATCTCCAAACTGTTCCAATACTGCTATAGCAGTACCTCAAAATAAAAGGACTAAATGGTCCTGTAATTGTGGGAGAATTTGAGGCTACCTTGATCTAAAGAGACAAGAAAAATTTATCCCTTTTTTAGCCTATTCTCCTTTCTGGAGCCCTGAAATCATCCTTAGGCTAAAAGTTTTAGCAAACCCAGAAGACAGCAGCTTCAGCTGTCCTCTCAAAATACCAACATCATTTTAATGGCTAAACTAACTCTGTATTTATGCCTTTGCTGAGCAGCTGTTGAAATAAAAATGCAAGATCAAGAAGAATGTTTTTTGGAGCAATGTCAAAACCAGGCCCATATGTGGGTTCATCATGGACAGGTTTCAGCAAAGGAGTACCAGTGGTAGAAAAGGAGGAGGTAACAGTAACATATTTTGGCCAAAACAGTTACCAGTAGAGGAAACAAGCTCATCAGCACCAGCAATAATAGCAATCACAATTTTCCACCTCTGTGGGAGCTATTGTACAATCCCTTTTCATAGACAACTTTGAAAAATACAGGAGGGTCAATATACAGAGAGCTCAGGTTACTCCCCCCTCCTCAAACCATTTTTAGAGGAAAGATTTTTATGTCCAAAGGCAGCTTCTTTCTAGGCTCTTGACAGCAGAGATAATTTTATGCTTAATTTTCAAAACCTTCTCCAATCCTTGGACAGTGCAATTGGGAAAATGCCAGAGTGGGTATAGTGGGAGTGGCTTGCAGCATTACTTTTAGCCTCACCTGAAGCTAAAAGGAACAGGGATAGGAAAGCACGCCCACAGGAACACACTGCTCACAGGAAACAGGGGCTTAGGAATACTGTGATTTATGAATAACAAATAAAAAAGGTGCAGTCTTTTAACCCTGCTTCACAACTGGGCAGCTGGAGGCCATTTATCTCACTGACCTTTCATGCTTGCCAACAGCAGGAGGGACACCCCAGGGACTCACCATTTTAAGGGGGTGAAGTGAAATACTGCATTTCACTTTACAGCTTCACAACTGATAACACTTACTCAGAACAAAACTAAAATCAAAACCGCACATTTTAGGGGGCAAACTGATGACTTGATAAGGTCAGGAAAAAATCCTCCTGGTCCCCCTTTTCCTCATGTACTGTATTCAACTCTTCACCACGGAACTAAGTAGCACTTAGTCCTGGGAGTCAGGAAAGGGCAGAACAAGAAAGTTGCTCTAAGTCAGTTATTGAAAGTTTCTCCATCTCTCAAGGACACATTGTATCATGAAACCAGAGCCAGAGCATGACAGGAGCCCTCAGAAGTTGGAGAGAAGAAGCTGCCAGGACATCAGCAGCAGGTAAAGGAGGCAATCAGGATGCTTGCTAGAGCTTCCCATAGTTATTTGGGAGCAGAAAAAGTTTGTGACCTTTTTCCAATTACTCACACCACTTTCCTTTTTGGGAAGCCCAGCGGCAAGTGGCTGTGCCTGCAATGCACGGGAAAGGCAGCTTCATAGCAAACAGGACCATGCCACAGTCCACAGGCACAAAGATCAGCACCTGAAGCAAAGGGGGTGTCATGGCTGAAAGAGCAGGCAGCATACAAGGACAGGCAAGAGGAATTGGAAAAAACTGCTCTGCCTGAAGCCCGAAGGGTTGGTATGCAATAAAAAATCCAGTGCAACAGCCAGGGGACCACTGCAAAGGAAAGCGTAAATGTGATTTGACAAAGCCTAGAATAAGTATCTATCTAGATAGATTATAGTCAGTCACTAAATTCAGGTTAATTGCAACATTAGTGAGAAACCACCACTATTGGCTTGTCTACATTTTTGTCTTTTTCCAACTTTTTCACCCCTCCCTCCCCTTCAGTCTTGGAAATTAATATAGCACAACTGTGATTTTTTTTTCTGAAAAGTTGTAATAAGCATTTGAGTTCCCTCAAGACAGCTTTAACAACACGGGTGTTGAATATCTGACAGAAACATGCTTTATTTCAAGTGTTCATTAAGCACTGCCATCAAGTAAATGAATAAAGCACACCCAGTATTAAAATAGCTTGATTAGAAATCCCCTGCTATCTCCATTTTCTTCTCTCTCATGACTTCTTTGTTTGTTTGTTCTTGCCTGCTCAGGAAGGCTGTCAGGAGACCTGGAGTGCTGGTGAACCATGTGGGGAGCCAGGCAGGTCTTGTAAGGCTCTGATCAGGGGAGGACAAGACCACTTCAATTTCTGCACTGAGAGTTCACATATACAGAGATCACACCTAGTTTTACACAGCCCATTGGTTTTAGAAATATCACTGATAGAGCATTTAATTAGCAGAAAAGCCACAGGCTCACAGAAAAGACTCCCTGTTGCAATGTCTTAATTCACTCTCTAAAGTCAGCAATAGGTTCTCCTAGATGGAGATCAGCTGCCAGCAAACACTCTGCAATTTGACAGTCAATGCTTGTTTTAAGCTCTGATTTCTGCAAGAAGATCCTTTACATCAGGAAAAATATGAGCTTTTCAGGATGACCAAAGTTAAAGATGAGCCCTACACCCAACAAGCAGGAACCTCTATCATCAAATCACACACTCATCCCCAGGAGTCTCTTAGCACCCCAAAAAACCTGGTAAATGGGACTGCTGCCACTACAAATGCTCTGAATGGTGACACACCCCATGGGCCTTTACCCTGCACAGTATCCCTTCTTTTGCCTAGTGCATCCTTGTCACTTACAAGCAATCCTATCACCTGGAAAGGTGTTTTCCCCCATTGTTTCCTGACTTGCCCAGAAAACTTTCCATTTGTTATTGGCTAAAGAGAACAGAGGCCCAACAATGTTTTAACAAGGCCAAGCTTGAGCCCCTGGGTTGCAGAGTTCTGGCTTATTGCTTTCTTGGACAATAAGGACAATTGTCCTAAGCCACCAGAGGAAGCCCGCTGCACATCAGAGAAGCCAGTGCCCAGAGCCCAGCAGTTTGCCAGGGGGGAACAGTGGAATGTGACCAGGGAGCCCGAGGGGTTCTGGGTGGGGAAATGGGGGCTGGAGTCCACCCTGGTGTCACCTCTTGTGCCATCTTCAGCAATTCCCTGGTGACAAAGCTGCTCTGGCTTCTGTCACCAGAGCTGTCTGCTGAGTTAAGACAAAGACATGAGCTTGTTTTTGCTTGCCTCGAGGTTATCAGGATCATTGCTCACAACAACTTTGTCATTTTCTCTGGCATACTCAGACCCACAAGCTCACGTGCTTCTCCTACAGGCAGAGGGATGTGCTTCAGTCCAGTATTCAAACCTTGGAAATGGCTCAGGCAAGTAAAACCATCTACCACATAGGCACAAGTGTTGTGTGAAAATAGGTTGTCCAACAACAACCTCTAAAAGCCCAGCATTTCTGTTCTGGCAGACAACGTGCATCACAGGATGGGATGACTTTTCTTTATCAGCCTCCTCAAGTCCCACAGGATACAGACCCAGGCTCCTGGGGGGAACCAAGAAAAAAATCCATCCTGCACCCAGGTGACAGGAAGATGCCTTTTGGCACTGTACACACAGTGGATCAAAAGTGCTTGAAATAGGACCTCTCTTAAATGTATTTATATTAAGTCTATGTTACAGCCTATCCAACACCGTACGTCATAACAAAGACTATCAGAGGCCCAAAAAACTGAGAAATGGGTCAACTTCTCTCTGAGCTGCAATTTTCAAGGTGCACTGAACTGAGATGTTCTTGATTAAGAAAATGCAAGAGTATGACACATTGGGAAAACAGCTCTGTCCTATAGAAGGTAAGTACAAGGGCTCAACACCTGTCTGAGCACCTGGCACACCTTTACGTGTTCAAAACCTCTGTTTACCATGGCTAAGTCTGCAACTTAGAGGTTGACCAGGCAGCATCCTCTTACTTCTAGCAAAGCAGAGATCATGCTGGGCTGGTCAAGCTACCAAACATGACTGATGTTTTTGGAAGTGCTCTTGCCTCATCTGCCCTCTTAAAAACAGGGGACAAAAAGAAAAAAATATAGGAATGGATGTAATGATGGAGGAGTGATGAATTTGATGGCATCAATGACTCTTCTCAGCTGGCCTTTACTCCTGGCAAGCCCTGCTCCCTACCACAGTGATGCTGCTTGAAGACTCCTGAAGGGAAACCAGTGCTGAAGCCAACCCTCCTCTGCCTCCAAAGTGGCAGGAAGGGCTGCCCCGATTTGCCATGGAGTGAGGAGACCCTGTTGCTGGGATTTTAGCTCCTTCAGGGGGCTTTCCTGGCAGCAATGGAGCAGACCTGAGCCCAACACAAAGTGCAGTGCTGACAGCTGGGGCTGCATGCACGGCATTACGGGTGGCGGGGGCAGGCAGGACCGGGTGGGATGGATGCAGGGGTTGCTCAGCACATGCCCTCAGAGGGGGCATTTTCTCCAAATTTGAGGCTCTCAGGCATAATTGACCCTGCGTAGGCACTGAAAAAAGTTTTCAAGTAACTTCCTTGAGTCCGGCTAAACCTTATTAACACATTTATCCAATAACATGCAAATTCGGGCTTTAATGAAAAGTCAAGTCCCAGCTCTAAGTGATATGGACTTTTCTGCTAATGGCATCGGCTAATGACCAAAGATTTAATGCACCAAGTCTTAGCATACATCAATGCAAACAATATAACCATTTAGTGGAGGCAAAAAGTCATCTCATTAGACATCCATCATTGGATGTGGGCAAGATGGTCCACAGGCTTAAAATAAAATATTCATTTTTAAACTTAAAAAAATCCCTAAAAATGTACAAATGGATTAGGCCAAAAGTAGCAGTCTGCTAAAGCTTCACTGGGATTGAAAATGCAAACTGCAATGTTTATCTGGAGGTAAAACGCATTTGCAAGTACTTAATTTCAGCATCACTGTTCCACAGAAGACAAAACCAATTTTAACAGGAATTAAAGCAATAGGGCCCTCCAGAAACAGGATGTCTCTTAGACAGGTTATTTGAACCATCAGTAGAAGGTCACAACAGGAATTATTTCTCTACCATATTGTGCAAGATGATTTCAGTACAAACAAAAGTGTTGAAAAGCTACTAACTTGATTTTATAGATCATTCCCATGAGGGTTTGTCACATCAATGAGACACAAAAACATGCCCTAAAATTACATTTTTATGGAGCTAAAAATACAAAAATCACAGCACACAGCTAAGAACGAGCAATGAATGACCCGAACAAGGCATGGGCTCAAGGAAGCAGGGCTGGAAACACTTTTTTTGGCCCAAACCATTGATGCCGAATGTTTCATTTGAACTCTTGAAATAAGGAGGAGCAATAAACCTACCACATGACACAGCTGGATGCTGATCTACTGACACAAAATCTAAATGCCCATTATTTTTAGTCTTGTTTACCAAATGGCATCTTAGAAGACACACACAAAAAAACCAGTCTGACGCCTCCCCGCCATGGGCTGACAGTGGGAGATGACTCAGGTAAGGGGGGGACTGTAATTATAATGGACCTGTGCAAGCTGCCTGTTTGCAAGAAGAGTGGAAAAAGGATATCCAGATAAGACAGAGCACCTCACTTTTGTGCCTGCATGCTGTGTCTCCCAAGGCAGCTTAGGAAACATTTTTTTCCACTCCCCAAAAAGCAGATATGGCAACCTCACGGCAAGCCCTGCCTCCAGACACAGAGGGAAACCAACAAAGGAGCCCTGGAGGGATGCTCCTACATCATCTTTGGAATTAGCACATCCTCTAAGAGCTGCCTATCCCTGCTGAAACACACACTTGTGACCCAGGGAGTCCTCAGGACCCAAAGTGATGCTGTGTCAGGGGAGGTTAAACTGGATATCAGGAAAAGGTTTTTCAGCCAGAGGGTGGTTGGGCATTGGAACAGGCTCCACAGGGAGGCGGTCACAGCACCAGCCTGACAAGAGTTGAAGAAGCATTTGGACACAAACTCAGGCGTGTGGTGTGACTCTTGGGGTGTCCTATGCAGGGCCAGGACTTGGGCTTCAATGATCCTTGTGGATCCCTTCCAAGTGAGAATATTCTCTGATTCTAAGAAAATGCATCTTTCCCTGTGTTGATGGCATTGGGTCTCTGTGGTATCCCCTGAAAAATGGTTTATTCCCCCAAACCTCATCCATGGTTCAACCCCCATGTCTGTTAAACCCAACTGTTATCTCATCCCACGCCCACCCCATGTCCATCATCCCAGACCCACCTCCCAGTTCTGGAATGTTCTCCCCAACTCTGTTCCCCATTTGGCAATATGTTCAAACCACACCTTCGTGTTTTCCCTGATTGGTTCTCCCCCTAGGGTGTGATCCCATACCCCACCCCTGAAAGTTACTGATTGGTTCCTGATTTTTATACCACCCCTCTTTAAAAAGGCTTGCATTCCTTTGTTCTGTGTCTTCTGTCATCGGCTCCCTTCGGACAATAAAGGTGCTCCGGAACTGCAAACACTTAAGACCCCGCGTGGTCCTTTATCAGCCCTCTGTCACCACCCCACTTCTTTTGGACCTTATCACAATCCACTCCACCGAGCTTGCTGGGGTTTAGGAGTCCGGGATTGTGATAGGTCTCCTCCAACTCTTCACTAGCCCTATTCACCATCTATCCTTGCCTCTGCTACATCACCCTGTACTCACCCCTGGGAAGCTTCCTGGGCCTCCTGGCCCTGCTTGGCTTATTTAACTGCATAGCACCCTCAGGCTCACCAAAAACAGGCATTTCCTTCAGCTTTCAGGCCTTACCCAAGCAGGTGCATCGCTGTCCTGAAGATGCTCCGGTGACTGGGATGGCAGCCCATGAGATGGGGGAGACAGGGAGAAATATGGGGCTACCTACTCCCTCTTCCCACCCCACTCAATCTGGTCTGTTACCACTAAGCTCCTTCACCCACTTGGCCACAGGGCTTAAAAAAAGGTTGCTGGTATGCACAAGATGCCTTTTAAATCCTGCACAGGATATTTCTGCCTGCTGCTTGATTTTTTTTTTTTAATTCAAGAGCTGCCCTTTAAAATTTAAAAATCACTTTTAAAAACAAAAAAACACACCCAGCCCACAAACTAAGTTTTGTGCAGCAGGCATCCTACATCCTCATAAAAGCCCTGGGCTGTGCTTTATAACATGGGTAGAAGTCTAAACATCGTAAAAACCATCCTAAATTGCCAGATTGCCCAAGCCTCCAGTAAATCACCCTTCCAGATGGGCTTAGAGCTGCACATAGAGCCCCACTAGCAGCAATGGGTCACCCTGCAATTATATTTCAATCCTGCTAAACCCAAACAACATTATATGAGAGTTATGCTCAACTGCATTAAAAAGGCACTTCCAAAGTTTACCATCACCCTGTCATTACCAACAGTTCAATTTTTCATTCAATTAGTCTTCCCCTGTGCAATTAACTTCCCCCTCAAAGCATGGCAGAGGCCAGGATGGACAATTTCTTATAATTACATCCTTCCCTGGTACTTTTCATTGCAATAAAGGCTGTGCTTGGGAGAAACACAGCGCATTAGACTCTGCGACCACTGAACAATTTATCAGACAAAAAAATAGCTCATGCCAGGACAGCTTGGGAAAGCACTCAGCCCCTCACCCCTCTCCACTGCTGACAGGGTAAATGGTCAAGAGTGCCAGAGATGCCCCAATGCAACTTTAATCCTTTTTTTTTTTTTTGGCATGGACACACAAGGGATCTACATGAGACCTGCCCATCCCACACCAGCTGCTGTGGGGCAGCAAACCCTGGAACTGCTGCAGTGTCCAGTCTGACCTGGCACTGGTGCTGGCAAAACTCTGCCAGCAATGCTCCCACCAAGCAACTCCTCCAGCTGCCACCCCCAGCCAGCAACATGGGCAAGGTACGCAACCACACACTGGAGACAATTTTTTAGTTGTTTTTTTTTTTGGTTTTTTTTTTTTCCCTGCTCCTTCCTGCTCTCTCTGGCTTTCCCCTGATCCTACTAGAACCGTCAGACTCCTTCCCCATTGCCATCATTTCAGAGGCAAGGACCAGACCTTCACCTCTCCCCTGCAGAGGGAGCAGACTTTTTAGCTGGATCATCCTCAGATCATCTGGCAGTTGGGCAGGAGACACAGGCACTCCTGCTGCAGGCCCCAGAGATGCTGCACACAGACATTTTGAGTTTGCTCAAGAGGCCACATGTCCACAGCCAGCCACAGTTTGCCACATTTGTTTGCAGATGAGGCAAATTTTTGCTGCCCCTTTTTTCAAGACACAGGCTGGGAGACAGATTAAAGGACATGCATTTCAGCCTTTTAATCAAGGAATCAAGTGCTCTACTCTAAAAAAATTAATTTTCCTCTTTATGGCAGAAAGTACCCTTTCTGATGGAGAGAAATCATGGTCCCTCTTATTTCAATCCTACACCTAGAATAAGGATACCTTAACCTCATCTGAAACTGAAAATTACCCTAAATTTCAGGCAGTTAACATAATTCCACCATCTCACAGCCAAGACACTATTCATACCACGAAACAGGCAGAGTTCCCCTTGCCTTTCTCAGAGTTTCAGCACCCATGCCTGAAGACAAAGATGGCAAATACCCTATGCCAACTTAACCAGGCTAAGGACAGTCCGCCTCCAGACAGCCAGAGACAGGACTGTGAGCCATGAGGTGAATCCTTGTCACCCCTACTAGAGGGATGCACTCCCCCCATGCTACTGAACTAGCACAGATGCAAAAATATGGCACCTCATGTGTGGAAGCAGAGACAGGCTTTGCCCATCTAAAACACCTGTTCTTTCCGCTAACCCTCCCAAACCTCCCTGTCCACATACAAGCTGCTTGCGGGGAACAACCAGCTCAAAGTGAGTAATCGAATGCCAGTCTATCAAATCAGTGAGAAAACAATATCCTCTCACTGGAAGATACTGCAGATGATTTCTCACCTGCCCAGGATTTTGGCACTCACTGTTTTAATCAGTTGCACAGAACTAGGAGCTGAGAACATGAGGAGAGCAGCCCCTCGATGTAGCACAGAGACAGAGCACAGCTTTTATCAGCATTAACTCTCTCGCGCTAAGTCAAGGAAAGGAAATGCTGCCTCCCCCACAACGTTATTTTTTTTTTAAACAACCACCTTTCCTCTTCAGAAGGCCCTGGCCAGGTGTTATATGCTCTCGACATCAAGCTAAGGCCAGGCTGGCTAATCTGTAGGTTCACTCGTTAACAAGATAAAGGATTTCAGTTCCGTGCCACAGCCGGGCTGTGGAAGCTGTGGGCTGGAGGAGCTGCTGGCAGCTGAGTGTCACTCCTGGAGGAATGCCTGACCTTTCCCAGGGCTTTGATCATGCTGCCTCGCAGCATGAGATAACCAGCCCTTTGCAGAATCCAGAGGTAATAAAAAAAGCAGCTTTGAGGCCATGTGTTTTTGCAGGGAAATACTTACCTGTGTTCCCAGCATGCTGCCCAGTCCCCACCACTGTCCTCCCCAGATTTCAGTCACTTACAGCCAAACCCATTGCTGTCAACTAAGGGAATCACATAAAGCCTTCAGATGAGAGTTTTTAGCTCTTGTTTCATTTCTCTTAATTGAAGAGGGTACTTGTGCACTGTTCTTAGGGAGGCTATAAAGACTCAAAAAAGAGCAGAGCAACAGAAATAAGATCCCCAATTAGCATGTGATTAAGCTGTAAGTAGGATAATAGGAGGAGAATTTTTGTATCTTATACAAACAAGATAGCAAAAGAGATAGATAAAAGCATGGAAGGGGAATAAAGCTTTATCCCCAGCTCCCCTCTAAACACTCAAGCCATACAGAAAGGAGTGGATTTCCTGGGGTTTTTTTGTTTGCTTGTGATTCTTTTAAAGGTGGCTGTCTTTCTCAGGATAGCCCACAATGGGCAATTTAAACAAGCCAGTGTAGTACCAGGTTAGTAAAGCATGAAATACTTGGAACCCTGGGCTGAATGTGCTGAATCTGTAAGTGATAATTAGATCAGTCTTGAATATTTCCTTTAATGAGTCTACCACAAGCACCTCATCCACCTAGTCTGCTTTTGGTTACCGACCTAGAGAAGTTTGCATGATCTTCTCAGGCTGGGGTTGTTTTTTGTTCTGTTTGGGACACTGCAGCACAGTCTCTGAAGTTGGAGCCACAATTCCTTGATGCTCTCTGCAGGCTGTATATGAGGCACAGGGCTTGCTCTACAGCACTCCTCAGCTGCAAGCAGCTGATGCCAAACCGAGCAGACCTGAATAAGTTACCCCTCTGGGGGGGAAAAGTTGTACTCAGCTACACCATCTTCCTCACAGGGTTAACTATGTAGATTTCAGATGCAAATTTTACTTTAGGGCAGGCTTTATGGTATTAAGAGTCTCTTTTTCAGCCTTCTGAAATTTCATATGTATACATGCTAGAGCTCTCTCATCTCTTTTAATTGGGTTTTGTGGAATTTCAAGGCCTGGGGGCCAAGAGAGGAGGGCTGCTGATTAAAGCACATCATGCAGAAGTGGATGCAGAAGTGTTGTACAGTAACAGGAGGGAAACAATTCCTCTGAGCTACCTGCCTCCACGTGCAAACCCTGTCTGCCACTCGGGAGAAACCCCATCTTTTGTCTTGGTCTTCCTAAGGGTGCAAGGATGGCTCCTGCCCTCTGCAATGGGCACTGCAGGGAGGATGTTCAGCCCTGCTTCTCTAGATGTACAAATCTATTTCAGAGGTTTAGAGGCAGCTACATTTGTTTATTTCAATGGAAATAAACCAGTGTGCCTGTGTCCTCACTGCAGACCCGAATGGGCCTTCTTCCCACAGTCCTAACCATGATTTAGACACTTCTGGACCATTAAGGAGGAATTAAAAGGTATTTAATCTCCCTTTATCCCTTTTCATAACCCAGCACGTACATGTGTGTCAGAATTTGTTAGGCTGTGATGTCTGAACCAATGAGATGACATGTGTCTGTGTCCAAACAATGAGAGCACAGAAAACACCCATTTCTGCATTTGGCCAAACTGTATCTCTCCACATACAAGGATTCAGTCCAGGAGCCTGCTTGCAGCAGCTAAATACAGATATTCACACACCCATTATAAATGCAGTCTAGTTTCATTTTTAACCCACAGGAGGGTGTGGAGGGAGAAAACATCAAAGCATGGACACAGGCTACCCTGGCATTCTGGGTGTGCAATTTTATCTTCTCATTTCCCTCCTCTCCAAACCAGCTACTACAACTATCATGATGTTTGCCCTCCGGCCAGTAGGCTGAAAAACTGGCTTCCAAGGCAGTCACTAATCTCTCCCCATTGTCCAGCTGGCACAGGATTTTGCTTAGATCAGAGTCAGCTCCGTGCCCTCTGAAGCACCAGTGGCAGCTCCCGCAACCGCGTATGCTGGGCACCCACCGGCCCTGCTGCCTGCACCGGCACAGCCTGGCACTGCTCACCCTGCCGCAGCAGAAGGGTCACCATACATGGAATGGGAAGGGTAAAACTCAAGCATGGGCACTGTAGAGCACTGAAAGAGGAACTCTGAATTATATAACCCCCTCCCATCAGCAGTGATGGTGAAAACAAGTGCTGTGCATCTTCGGGGGAAGATGTCTTGGCTCAGAGCTAAGTTTAGAGGCTGACTTCTTGCATAGCAATAGCAGCAGAGAGTAGCCCCTACATATGCAAGTTATGTAAGTGAAATGAAGATGCACATAAACCTTTAGCAGGAGAGCAAAGCTCAGCAATGCTACGCTCATAAGGGTTCAACCTGTCTGAGGTAACAGGGCTGGAAATATAGAGGTGCACAGTATGCTGAGCACCAGCAAGGGCTGCTCCAGCACAGCCAAGCTGAAACAGGAATAAAACAGGCTCACAGAGTACCCTGCGCACTACTGCAAGTTTGTAAGGGAAATAAAGTGACAAGAAGTGTGCTTGATGTGATTATAGCCTGAAACACAGCCATTTTACTGTCCCCCACCATGCACTGCACTGTCCCAGCAACTTCTGAGGCAATGTTTGACCATCTACTTCGAGTGAAAAATAGTCCTTACAGAGAATACTTTTTTCCTATGTTGATGGGATGATTTATACCAAACTTGCCATATGCTCTCAGTAATACCACTCATTTGCCATTTTTAGAGGAGAAGAATGGGGCCCACCAAGACCCCATAAATACACACCTAAACCTGTATTTGATCTGTCAGTGGTACTGTAGGTTTCCTCAAGAAGAAGAAACATGCAGGCGAGTTTTTGATCTTCCTTAAAGCACCGCTTATCTTGGCTTTTGTTTGTTTTCTGTTTTTCAGGTGTGGGGTAGTGTCTGATGTGAAAGCCACCCACTGTAAGCTATCTAGGCAACAAAACAACCATCATAAACCACCACTGGAACAAAAATAGCAGCACCTTTCTCTCCCCTGGGCACAGGCCACATGCAGGAGAGGGGTTACTTGGTCCAGTCACCATGACTAGGCATTTCTTTATCTTAGGCAACTGATCACCAGAGAGGCCTCTCAGGCCTCATGGCTGCACCAATGCAGGACAGTGCTGATAGCATGTGCAGCTACAAGCACACTTTGCAGATCACAAACTCAGAGGTGCCAAGCATGGGTCTCCTCTCATGTATCTTCCAGCCACTTATGAGGGAACCACTGAGTCCTTCTGGATGGCTCCAAGAAAAGGCAGCCTTTCCCTAACAGCTGTGGAGCAGAGACAGGTAGTTCCCCAAAGCTGCCTGTGGGTTCAAACTCCAGCTTGGCCCAAGGAAAGCTGCCACCTGCAGTACAAGATGAGTGAACACTTACAGCAACACAGCTCACAACAAGCCTAAACCATAGCGAGCTGAGCCTTCTCCCACTGCCCAGGACTTCCTCTTCTCACCCCCTCCTCACCATCTAGAGGGAGTGCCAGTCCACAGCTAGAAATAGGACAGGGTGCAACAGCAAAGGTGCCAAATCCTAACATTGAATGGGGAGACTGGTCAGAAAGGGATTTAGATGAGGCTGCAGGTTAAACCAATATTCACCCACACTTACGGCTCAGTCCCTTTAAACTCCAGAGCAGGCTGGCCAACCACAGCCACACCTGAGCTTGGAGGAGAGGTTTCCAAGTGGCTACTATGCTCCTACCGACTTTGGGAGGGAAGAGAAAGAACAAAACAACCCAGCAGCCAGGTAGAGGAAGGAGCTCTTCCTGAGCAGGAGGCAGCAATCAGCTGCTATATCGCCTGCTCTGCAGCAGTCGGCTGGGTGAACATGGGGCACTCGGGGCCGCTGATGTGCATCACATGAGCTCTCCATCCCCAGCACATCCTTCCTCACTGGGAAAGGACAGAAACCCCCAGGACACCCAGCTGTGGGGTCTGTTGCTGAAATCCTGCAGGGCTTCTGCTGAAAAAGGCACTTAAAATGCATGCTAAAAATAGCCTGCACTGATGCTATATTTAGCAGGAGGGTGCACACTTTCAAAAAAAGGCTGTCGCCCTCTCCAGCAGCAGAGGGAAGGCAGCCAGGTATGCCCCTGGGATGGTCCTGCATTCCAGCCCTGCTGCAGCGGCAGGTGCTGGCACCCCAGCCTGAGTATGCCTCGGGAGAGCCACCTTTTCCTATGGAAATGTGAAGACGGTGCAGGAAACCATTTGCAAGGTCACTGGGTAGAGGTTTCATCCCCCAGAGGCCAAATGGGATGCAGGACCCTGGACCTCCCTGCAAGCTGTGCTGCTGGCCAGTCCCACAAATGGATGATTCCCTCCCTGTGCCAGAGTTTTTCCAAGTGCAATAATGAGCATCAGGTTTTCATAAAGCACTGACGGATATGTTGCTTCATCCAGGTGCCAGGAGAGCCAGGCATGGCCACTGAAAACTTGTCAGTTAGTGAAAACACAAAATCTCCTACTTTGCCTGCCTAGCCAAGTATCTGTTAAAACTCTTGACTAACTGTCTCTCAAGTAAAGGGCAAAACGCTCATTCCCTGGCTGGACTGCTTAGGCTATGGGGGCAGATCCAGAGCTGACATGACACAGGCACCAGTGTCTGCTTTGGCAAGCCCAAAGGGGCAGGTTTGTACTTTCCACATTTCGTGCTGGGTTTCCTCTCCCCCAGAGCAAAGCTGAGGGGATGTGCAGCACAAGAGAGGATGCCACACGGTCCATGTAGATGCTGCATAGGAAAAAGTGGCACCTTCTCCCCTTGACTTGCTGAGCCCTGTGGGGTGGCAAGACGTGGCAGAGAGTGTGCCACCTCCAGGGCCCGGGAGGAGCCACTGAAAGCCAAGCTTCTAATTAAGACCAAAGCTTTGATTAATTGAGTCCAATTCACCTGTGACATGAAGAGTCCCAATCCCATCAACAATAATGGAACTGCATCGGCTTACACCCGTAATGACTTCAAATCAGTGGCATAATAAAGCTAATTCCATACTTTTTCAGGTCCGGCTGACCAGGCTGCCAAGGGAGGGCAGGAGACAGCCTTCCTCCCTCAGCACCAACACCTGCTCAAGGGCAGTGTGAACAGCCCAAGGGTTGGAAATACAGGAAATGTAAAAAATAAACTAAGTTTCCAACAAGACCAAGGCTTAGTTTGAACACAAGGTGACCCTGTGCAAGTGCTGATGACAAAGCAACACTGCCCACAACTACTCTCCAGGAAGAGGAACCCTGAGAGGTTCCTTTACAGGTTTCCAACCTGCCGTGTGCTGCTGAGCCATCCCACCAAGCTGAACCCACTAGCTCGGTGCACCAGGGACAGAACTTGTGTCACATGCTGGATAGCACCTTCCAGGGCATGGGAAGGAGCTCCTAAGAGACAACCATGTGCTGGCAGCTCTGAGGAGGAATGTGGAGAAACATGGAAGTTGCCCGATGTAGGCAGACATGCAAATCAGCAGCTGCGGGGCCACATTGACACCCTCCTAATTGCCACGGCGCCCCCAGCTCTCTCGGGCCAGGGACTGGGAGTAGCCAGGAGGGGCTGGAAGGAGCGAAACCCTTCTGTGGGAGCAGGGGATGTGCTGCCAGCTCAGTACTTCCAGGTCGGTGCCGCCCTGGGACAGCCTGAGTGCCCCAAGGGATGGGAACAGCCCAGCTTGGCCCCCAGCCGCCCTACACAGGCCACTGCCTCGCGCACACATATTTGTCTCTGCCTCCAGCCAAAAAAACCTAAGCCAACACTCTTTAGAAGAGACGCCCATTATTTTAGAGCAGTCAAGTTATGACTGGTCTGATTTCCATAATACACACTCTGCAAACATCTGCCTGTCATTTAAGGCTCGGCTCCACTGGGACAGAACTTAATAGGGCAGATCTTTGAGCCACTGTCTATGGAGGTCTCCTTGCTGCTTCAGACATCCTGGGGCACAAGTGTGCCCAACAGGTCAGGCTGGTCACTCCTCGCTCCTGCAGCCACATCCAACTTCACGTTTCTGAGCCCTTCCCTGCTCACCCACTGATGCTCCCACTCCCATCGAAGGAGGGCTCTGTCCCCTTCTCTGCCAGAAGTATCTGCTCATGCCAATGACCCAGTGTCACCCATCAGAGGACCCAGCAAAGTGTCCCTCATCATGGAAATCTAGCAAATCATCTGGCACCTTCAGGTTGTCTGCCTTTTTGCAAGTTGGCTGTTTAAACCTGAGTGTCCCAATTAGATGAAGTTAAATGCTGACCTGTGTTGCCTTAGTTTTTCTGAGATTTTTTAAAGCCTTCTACTTGCTTGTAAGATGGAGTCAGTTCTTTAGCTACTGTTGCGATATTAAGGGTCAGTCTTTCACTTTCTCATGCTTTAGAACATAAACAACCTTTCTTGTTTTTGTTCACTGTCCTTTGCTTACATATTTCCAGCCTGAAAACAATGTTAGTTGACAGCTGGCATGGCCAGTGGGGTGAAGGGGTAGTAACCCCAAGAGCCAATGTGCTTCCAGACCCACAAAATTATAAAAGGAAAGAAATAAACAGGCTAGGCCGCTCTTTTCTCAGTAGGGAGCAGCTTTCACTGAAGACTCTGCCTCCGTGTTGTTGATTATTGTGTTCCAGGCAACAGCCCTGAACAACGAGCTAGCTGGCAAGAAAGTTATCCAAGCATTATTAGACTGCTCCCTCCCTACAAAGAGACCGCAAATTAGTGTTTACTTTGGAGGCCAAGTGGGCCAACTTTGAGAAACTGTGCCTGCCCCACCATTCCACAGGTTTCCCAGGGGCTCCCTGGGGGCTCCTCAGCACACACCTCCACACCATGCCCTTGCTCTGCATTTAGCCCGGGCTCCATCCTGGTCTGACGCAGCATTTAGCTCCTGGTTTTATTCCCTGCATGCTGTACTGGGTGAGCTGAAACAACCGAGTCTCTGTGCTGCAGTGAGTTGACACAGGCTAAGTCAATTAGCTGCTATTGATGCGATGCTCATCTAGGCCAGATCAAAAGACAAAAAAAGAAAAGCCTCATACTGAGAGGAATCAGGTCCAATCAACACATTTGTCTTCGATACTTCAGTCAAAATATTTCAGATGGGAAAGGGAGATGGCTGATGCTTCCCAAAGCAACTAGGTACAAGCTTGCTTTCCTAGGGCAGGAGGGGCAGAGGGGCCAGGCAGAGCATTGCAGTTCCCATTCACCTCTGCTCCAACCTTTGCTTCCATTCAACAAATCCTTTTAATAAACTGTCGTGGTTGCGGGGGGAGGTCAATTTTTCCAGGAGGATGTGGGCAGGCCAATCTGTGATCAGCTTTTCTGCTGGCACCTAGATTGGTCACTCGGAGGTTTGGACACGCCTCTGAGGACACAAAGAGTTAAAAGCAGGACTCCAGGGAAGTTCAGTCTCTTTTGGGTTCCAGTTTCAGCAGTGGAAACATCTCCTCTCCCCTGCTCAGCTCTGGGCTGAGTGGGGGAGGGGGAAGCCACGTGGCCGGGCTCAGGACAACCACGCGGTAGAACTAAAGTAAGCTGGGGCCCCGGGGGGGGGAGAAGAGAATAGACAAGACTCTAGAACTGAGCTGCCCCATCCAGGATGGAGGGGTGGAAAACTGTGGAAGTGCCTTCCGTGTGTGCTCCCCCCCCCCTCCCCCCCCCCCCTCCGGGAGAAGATGCCCAGCCACGGGGGAGTTGCCCATCCTGGGAGTGCCTGAGCCTGCAGCTCTGCCGAGAGCTAAAAACTGTTAACCCTTACTTGGCAGAAAGAAACTTTTCTTAGACATTGATTCTCATGACTAGTGGTTTCAGAGGAGAGAGGGAAGCAGCCTGAGACCGAGATAATAAAGCACGATTAAAAAGAACTCAATAAGCAAAGAATGAGAAGAGTAGCTTTCTGAGCTAGACTTTTCTTGCATAATGTAAACCATAGACTGAACTTAAGTCTCTTTTGAACATAAACTGCATTTTAAGTAAATACAGCTGCCCCTGCTTTTGTTACAGTGACTAGCACTTAAAGAGTGGAGCGAGCAGAGAAGAGAGTGGGAGGGTGTGGTAACACCCTCTGCCCTCAGGGGAGACCTGCTCTTGGAACCTCGGCCCCTGGGGAAAAAGGGGGAGAGCTCAGCATGCAAGTATCTTTAAAAGAGCCCTGTATGCAGCTTCAGCCTATGGACAGCGGTGAGAGCGCTAGACATAAGAAAAAAAGAGAGTGTCACCCTGGCAGACTTCTCTGGGCGGTGCCACAGGTGACATAGAAACACATAAGGGGTAGACCCGTGTTTTCTGAAGAACAGTCTGTAGTGCGAGAGAGACTCCTCTCTCCCTTGCTAAATTGAAGATTTTTTTTTTTTTTTGAGTGGTGATTGTTTGATTTAAAACCCAAAGGTTTAGTCTATAGAGAGTAATGTGTAGGGAGTAGAAACTGGGAGAAGAGATGTTCTGAAAAGTTTTTATTTCTGTCTCTGTGTGTGTTTAAGAGTTTTCTGTCTCTGTTCTTATGTAATGTAATAAAGTTTTAGGTTTTTTTTTTTGTTTTCAAGATTTAAGCCTGCTCTGCTCTGTTCCTGATCACATCCCACAGTAGTTGTTAGAGAAAAAACATATATTCATGGGTGCATTAACATCTAGCCAGTGCTAACCCATGACATAAACACACAGAAAAGCTAAATATATTCCGTAAGTTCAAGCTAAGGCACTTTCCATTTCAGAGTGGGCTGCTTAAGCTCTGTAAGTCTCCTAGTTCACCCCTGACTCAAACCAACACTCTTTGCAGCTTGTGCATAACATTCTTCAGGAAGGACACAAAAGATCACAATGCACCACAGGCCTCGCATGTCCTCCTCCTCTGGGCAGGATTATTATTTTGATGATCTCTGCTCTGTATCAGCCATCCCAAGGAGTGCTGGTCTTCCCACTGACTTTTGCAAAACTACACCAGTCAGCAGGCATTACATCCAATACCAAGCATTGTGAGCACCAAGCCCATTTTTACCTCCAAAAAACATAAAATGTTTCTTTTGAGACGCTGACAATTACTGATGAGTAGGCTTCACCTACAGCTGGACTGAAGGAAATCAAAACTGGTAAAGGACAAAAGCAGGTCTGCAACACCGAGCGGTAGCTGTGCAGCCTTGCAGCCTTCAGCTTCAGTTCGGCTCCTCGAGCAGCTGCTGCTGTTGAGAGGTATCATGCCATGCTGCTCCTCACTTCAAAGAAGACAACCATAAGGAGAACTATTAAAGCAATTAAAAAATATTTTCTGTAGGATGTAATCTACCCAGAGATGAATGGGAATAATTATTTTGCTGCAGATTTTTATGTGGTTTTTTTAAGGCAATAACTGGTTGAACATTCATTCTAAGTAGTTACCTACAGTAACTTCCACCTTATTGAAATGAGAGACTAGAGATACCATGTTTTTTCACAATGTGGGCTACATATTCCATAGCATATTTCACAGTAACATCTATACTCACTAACCCTTTTCCCATTCAGTTCACAATCCCATAAACACCTCTGCAGCATCTCATGCAACTGTTCATGTAGAAAAGAGTGCTTTGTGTTTTTCTCAAAGCAGCGAAGGCAGCAGTTCAACAGCTTGAAGTGAGAAGATCCAGCTCCAGTTTACCAGGCAGCTGTCTGAAATCGCTCCCTCAAATTCTCACTGAAGAGCAAGACCTAACATCAATAACCTTGCCTTAGCATTCTTTAATCTGCATACCTTGAACCCTTTATTCTTCCTCTTCTGCTCTGTTGCCCCACCTCTGAAATGGATATTATGCCACACTGTAGATAGGGAAATAGGCCCTGAGACATCAACCACTGAGCTGAAGTTGTTGTCAAGGGTTGGCACTGACCAGATGCTAGTCCACCCATGAGTATGTTTTTCCTAACAACTACTGTAGGATGTGATCAAGAACAGAGCAGAGCAGGCCCAAAACTTAAAAAATAGAAAGCAAACTTTATTAAACTACATAAGAACAGAAATAGAAAAAAAAACCTAAACACACAAAAACAGAAATGAAAACCTCCCAGAACATTTCTTCTCCCCCAATTTCCACCCTTCCACACTCAAACCAAACCCTAGGTTCTCAATCAAAACAATCACCACTCAAAAAAACCCTAATCTTCTTCAGCAAGGGAGAGAGGAGTCTCTCTCGCACCATAGACTCCCCACAGGAAACAGAGGTCCACCCTCCCGTGTTCCCATGTCACCCATGGCACCGCCCGAAGAAGTCTGCCAGGGTGACACCCTCCTTTCCATGTCCAGTGCTCTCACCACCGTCCATGGACCAAAGCTGCATATAGGGCTCTTTTAGGGATGCTTGGCCAAGCCTCATTTCAGGACAGCAGTCCCCCCCATTTTCCTCTGGGGCCAAGGGTTCCAAGAAAAGAGATCTTCATCCATGAAGGCAGAGGACGCCACCACACCCTCTTCCTCTCTTCTCTGTTTGCTCCACTCCTACAATGGCAGTCACTGCAGCAAAGTCGAGCCAACTGCATCCACCCAAATACAGTCTTATGTTCAGGAGGATTCAGGTTCAGTCTATGGTTAATATTATGCAAGAAAAGTCCAGCCCAAAAAGCCACTCCTCTTCATTTCTGCCCATCTGGGATTCTTTTCATCTTCCTTTGACATCTCAGTCCCAGGCTGTCTCTGTCTCTTCTCTCAAACCACCAGCCAAGAGAAATCAATGTCTGGAAAGTTTTGTTCTGCCTCAGAAAGAGTTAAAAGTCTCTGGCTCCCGGCAGGGCTCGGCACTCCCCCACACAGCCGGGCACTTTCCACTTCCCCCCCCCACTCCTTCTCCGCTGCCGGGTGCTGCCAATATCAATTCCAAAGCAGCAATTTCTCTCGGGGGGGGGGGGGGAAGAAAGGGGAACGGGGATGGAAGGCACCTCCACAGTTCTCCACCCTTCCATCCTGAAGAGGCTCCGCATGGCTCTTCCCCTCCCCCCACCCAGCCCCACAAGCTGGGGGGGTGGAAAGGGGAGATGTGTGCTCACCCTGGGACCGGAACCAAAGAGGCAGTCCCTCTGGAAGTCCTTGCTTTTAACTCCTTGTGTTCTCAGAGGCGTGTCCAACCTCTCAGTGGCTACTCCGGGTGCCAGCATACAACCTGACCACTGATTGATTTGCCCACAACTTCCTGGAAAACTCACTTCCCCCTCAAACCAGGACAGTTGTGCATCAAGACTTCCTGAAATCCTTTGAATATCAGTTCATTCCAGGTATTTTTGAATTCTGGGTATTTTAGGACCTAGGTCTATTATTCACTTTTGGTTTGATAGATATGTTTTCTGTAGCTGTTACTTGAAACATTACCATCTCCTGTCTGCCTCTTAAGTGCCCATGGCCATGTATCAGCACCAGCTGTCCTGATCTGGGGATGCCAAGAGACTTCAAGCTCCTCCAGATGTTTCACAAACACATGCTCACCCCTGTTATAAACACCCCAAAAGATGGAACAGAAACAGAAAAAGGTCAAAGCCAACAGACCTCTTTTCAAAAAAGGCTTTTTTTGGTTTGATTAGACCCCTGAGATGTCAGTCCTGAAGAGACACACAGAGGGATTTAGGTCACATATCACAACACTGAAGTGCACTGCTTTCCTCTTTATCGGTTAAGGCATAAGCCACATATTGATTCAATAAAGGCAGTTAACTGACATTAAAATTTTCATGAATCAGCTGTGAAAAAATGTTAAAGAACTCAAATCAATTAAAAAAGATCTATTTTAGAAATTCCTTTGTAATTTAAATTTATTGGGAGGTGGGGTAGGGAAGAAATAACCCCAGAAGAAAACAGTTTTACTTTTTTTGAGATTATGCATCTTTCACCAAATACTTAAAAAGAAATCTCACTTCATATTGGTAATAACAAGGGATTATCAGAGTCCTTGATTTACTGTTGAAGTCTGCAGTGAAGTTTCATACCTTGAGTGCGGTGCAGCCTAATCCCTGCATGTGATTACATTTAGGAGTGAGAGGGAGGTATGCAGGGGGTGGGGAGAAGCAATTTTTATTGAAGACAATGCTTCAGGCAGCCCTGGAGCAGAGTGGATCCAGTTTGAAAAGAATTGGCAACCCTAAAACTTCTTGATAAGATAAAAATTCATTGATGTTGGCTCACACTAGGCCCATTTCAACTCTGCACTTGTCCTCTGTGTTTCCTTGGCATATTTGTTCCTTTCCTCTATCTGCTTTAGCATAACTTTATTTTTCTCTTTTATATTTAGCTAACTGCACCCAGGGACTGGAGGGATTGATTTTTTGTTTTGACTTATTGTTTGAAGATCTGTAACTCAAAGCAGCTTCTTGCGCCTCTGATGTCTAAGCCCAAGCAGTATAAAAGGTAAAGCTCATCCTATGTACCAAAGTGAGCAGGGATACCATTTTATAATCAGTCATCTGTGGTTTATTTTGCGTTTTGGGGAAGAAAACTATTTTGAAACTTTATAGGCAATAATACTTTAAATAAATATTCTCATGGCAGATACTGCACATGCCAGTTCCCTTTTTAAAGACAGACAGCTATTGCTTACCACTCAGGGGAATAACAAAAAAAATCCTAATTAAAGGAGGCCATTATACATCAGAAGATATTTTGAGCATCACGTCACACTACCAACAGCCTATTGCAGCCAAAATGTTACCATGCAAATGTAAAAATGCTCTCGCTCAGAGATGCGCTGCCATGAGGCCAGCGAAAATCACCGCTGGGAGGGGAAGGCAGGAGCCAGAGACCTGCTCCTCAGTGCTGCTGCTCGTAAACAGCCAGCGCTCATTGCCATGTTAATACCACACCGTCCCGAGACACGGAGGGATGGAGACGGATTTTTGCTTGCTTCCTCCGCCTTCTGAGGGCCAAACTCTGGAGATTTCTCCTTTTCCCAGGCAATTCTTCCCTCCCTCCACCCCCCGGACAAAAATGCCTCTGGGCTGTTTTAAACAAGCAGCACCTCAGGACGTGGCACCCGGGTTTCTCACTGCACACGCACATTTCTGTAGCGTGTAAAACCAACAGCCATGGCACACATGGACTTTGTTTATAATTGCCAGTCTCTGCTATTCCCTGAAGTTGCCCAGCTTGATGAAATATGGTTACATATGCAAACATTATCTCCCAATTATAACATCATTTTCTGCTCTGCTGGACAGTGTGACCAGCATTTGTCATCTTGCCGCCCCCGCCCGCCACATCATTCATGTGTCTATAATTGTCATCAAGATGTGGCATGTCAGCAGGACTCCCACGTCCGCTGCTCCCCATCTCCACGCAGTCACTCAGGTAACAAACCCATAATCTCACCCTGTTTTCATGATGGTTGAATTATACATAATTATTTCTGCACAGTGATTGATTTCTGCCTGAATAGAGACCTCTGCCTTTTTTCAATGCGAGCGAGTGGCAGCCAAGTCCCTCCATCTAGGAGGAGGCAGCAGCCTTTGAAGAGATCAAAGCCAAGGCCGCGAGCAGTTGTGCGCCCTGGGAATATGGAAAGCCTTTATGCTCTCAACCTCATTTCCAACATCATGTTGGATTGCAGCTGCATTACATTCTGCCAGCATTCTTAATGCTTTTAGTACTGACTCTGACATCACTGATAGCTGTTTTAAAGTAACAAAAGCTGAAAGATGACTTATTTTCACAACTCCATAATTGGAACATGCAAAGTTAGGGGAAGGGAGTGTTTGTTTTTAATCTGAGATACAAAAGAAAGCACAGAAAATTATACAAGTTCCCCAAAATTAAAAACATGTTTTTCATATGGAAAGAACAGAGGGGGCATTTTTATAGCCTAGACCACACAAAATTAACTGATTATGCACATGCTTTTTCAAACCTAAAGGCTGAAGTAAAAATACGAGCAAGCGAGTCAAATTGGGAAAAAATATTGTGACTCACAGTACATTTAGTGACTTTTAGCACCTGATGCAAGGGAAAATAATGCAGATGCCCAGGCTGTTGTTTCCCCTCAGCAGCTCCTTGTAGCAAACTGACAGTAGTTCACTTACCTTAAACCAGGCACACAGCACATGGCAAACACTAAATCTCTATTAATTATCTAAAAAGATAAATAATGACCTAAAAGTATAAAATACTGCAAAGCTTTATTTAAGCCTCCCTCTCTTCCAGTCATACAGACAATTCTTGGGCTGCCTTAAAACTACTCTTGCCACAATACTGTTTTCAGGGGCATCAAATGCTCCTACGCTCCTTCTCTCTCCTCATCTGGCTTTGCTGGTGAAAGCGAAAGTGAATTTCTATCAAGAAAAGACTGTCCTGAATTTTAATTAAATGTACATCCATATTACCCTGAAAAAATATTTTCAGGGAACTTAAAAAATCTATCAGCAGAAAGGAGGTAGGATAAGGAGGATGCAAAAAGCAAGAGCCCAGGAGGGCACAGCAGCTGAACCACTCTGTGTGGGTGTTCTGCCCAGTCTGAGCACCAGGGCAACTTTGACAAATATTTTTATTCATGGTAAAACCACTGAATAGGAGACTTTAAGAGCAATAATTTTGAAATATGGTCCTGCCGCTACAGTGTGCAGAGTGGTGAGCAAGGAAGAATGTGCAAATAAAGCATAAGCTGTAAAGAATTAAACATTACAAGCACCCATGTATTATCAATAAAAATAATTTCCTCTTAGCTGTATCATTTTTGTTCTGCTGTACTAACACTCCTTTCCTCCCTGTAGTCATTAAAACTTTGACTCAAAGACAACAGCAAAGGGATCTGGCCTCCCTCCCTATGGACACAGAGCTTATGTCCCTGTCATTTCAAGGCTGGGAAAATGTCTCATTTTCACTTTCACTGTTCCTTAACACACTAACCATACTGAGGCTGAAATTAGAGTCAAATGTAGCAAGCTCTTTTCCAAGATGTAAAAGCTTATCATTTTCTTAGTATCAAGACAGAAGTATTTTCTGTTGTAATCCAAGGTTTTGGGATTTTTCCTCCCTGTACTCTCCTGCCATCCCCAACAAATTTACTGCTTCCTGTGCACAGTTTGCTTTTTAAAACCAGGACTAATTCTTTGTGTCTCTGGTGTTCACTCTGATAAGCAGAGGGATGCTCGTAAAGCAACACAGAGGGAAGAGTGGCAAGATACGGGGAGCTGAAGCCGTCACTGTAAACAGAGGGATTTGCTGCCATTATCTGCAGGACAGCTAATTCAACTTCTGCCTGTCCCACAAGGAGTCTCAGGTATCTGGAAACGAATGCCAGCCTCCAAACACTGAGCAAGTAACATGCATAGCATTGCAGAAGTCTCCAAAACATTCACCACTATGAAGATACAGCAGAAAAATAACTTTTACATGATGCTGCAACCCTACCTTTCAACATCAAGCCATTACTATGATGAAAAAGTATGTTTTACTGTAATTACTGCTAATTTTTCCCTTCTGGGGACTTTTGTGTTCATTTACGGAGGATTCGCTTGCTACTTGATACTTTTTCTTGAAAGCTTGCTCCTGTTCCGCAGCTATTCAGCGAAATTCAAGAGACACTATTTAGCCCAAAAGAGGCACCTGAAGGCTGTCTGCCAGGTTTTCACCCTGTGCAGCCCACTCCATAACCTCTACAGGCAGCATTCTGTGCCCAAGCAGAGGCACAGCTTCTCCTCATGCAGGATTCTTTGGTAACCACATTAGAGAGAGTCAGCAATCCTGACAACCAACCTCACCAGCTCCTGAAATCAGGAACTGAAATCCCTTCAAAGTGACTACCTGCAGGACCACAACAAACTGAGTTTTAAGTTTGGCTGTGGTGCTGGGGACCTTGCAGCAAGCAGCTGAGGCCACAGTGTATATCAGCTGTAGCTAGAGGTGTGAGGAAACAAAAGAAAAGGCCACAGATGACCCGAGTAACCTAGCAGGGCAATGGCACCAGGGCACACCGCTTAAGAAGCACAGATAGGAAGCTGAGAGCTGTGCTCCAGTGAACACAGCCTGGCTGCACTGTAGTGTGTGTTAAAATAGAAGATATTTCAGGATGCCTAGGGAAAAGTTTAAAGCTTCCAGCTGCAAATGAGCTGGCATCTCCTTGCAAACCATTCTTCCCACCAGAGGTTGCCAAGACACAGAACATGGACATCACTGAGGCCTTGCCAGGTGCCCACCACAGCTGGAAGAGGAATACAGATGCCATTGCTGCTGAGATGCCATCCCAAAAAGCTGCTCTGAGGTCTTCCTATCCCCACAGTAAACAACAAAAGTCCCACCAGGCCGGTGCCAGGGCAGCTGACAGAGAAACCCTGGCTGGTCATTCCCAGCACATTGTGTGCAAGAGCTGTGAATCAATGGCAGATTCCCAGGAGAGGGAATGCACCGTGCTTGTTATCTAATTTGTTTGCACTGAACTTCTGAGAGGGAGGGAAACAAAAGTGAGGGATGAAAATAATAATGTTGAGGGCAAACAGCCTGCTCCCCTTCAGAGGAGAAAGCAAACAGAAAACCAAGTGGGAAGATGTGAGTACTGTTGTGTGGCAGGGAGGGAAAATGAGAAAACACAGTCTGTTTTTTGACAAAACCTTTTTTTGGCTAGTTTTCTTAGGTCCCTTCTTGTTTTTATTTAGAAACTTCAGTAGATTGTTTGCTCCTTCATTCAAAGGCTAGATATGAAACACAGCCACAGCCAGCATTGACACAAACTTTCTTCCTATCTGCACTGGCTTTAATCCCCTTATTTTCCCTCCCTCCACCACGCACATCTCGGTTTTTACTTTCTCAGGCTTCTCGTTTGCTTTCATGAAAAAAAATAAAATCAAAACCAACCTAAGAAATATATTTTTAGAAGTAAGCTGTCTTTCAGGTGAATTCCAAAGTGAACTCAGGAAATATGGATTTTGTTCCCACCTCTGCCATCACCTTCCTCTAAGACTCCGAACAAATGTTGCTTTTTTGGGTCCTCATTTGCAGAAGTCTCCTCCCAGACTCTGCCTTTGCTTTTGGGAGTGGAGTGGGGAGAAGTAGAGGACATCCACACACACAAACACACACATAACCCCAGTGCTACCGTGGGCGCCAGGGATACTTCCCAGCAATCTGCCGGCAGTCACTGACACACCGCAATTTCCACAGGTCACATCCTCATGCTACACTCTAGGTTGGGCAATTATACACAGAATTTACCTATTTCATGCTTAATTGCACAGGCACAAACTTTTGCTCCGGCCCCGAACAGCTATAATTTACCAGCAGCACTTATGTTACTACAGGCACCTCTGCTAGTCCTGGCTTAAATTCCTAGGATCAAATCTCAGCCACTGGCTTAACCAGCCATCCCCTCCTGGGAGAACCCAGCAGAGAGAGAGGAAGCACAAGCAACACCAGAAAGGCCAACGTCAGCCCATGGCTGACCTGTGAGCTATGGGCTCCTGGGCTGTGACACGCCACCTCCAGAAGAAAAATTCAACACCCACCTGTAGGCTCTTCTGCTGACTGAACCTGAAAAAGTAATTTGTCCACTAGATGTTGGCCAGAGAGATTAATTTAATGGAGGAAGGTATTTTTTGTGCAGTAAGCACTACTGTGTAACTATCTGACCGTATTTACTTGGAGTCCTGGAAGACAAGCTTCACAAACTCACTGCTGAGATCTTCTCCTAGGAAGTCTGCCTGTGCCCCAAACACAAGGGTTTCTGAACTGGCTTTGATTCAACCACGTTTCCCAACTGAATATTTATTGTTCTGCCCCATTAGCCTGCATTATTCTCACACACATGTCCTTGGAAAGAAAAAGCAGTAAAAGGAAGGATTTAAAGTGTCAAAGAAAGAGGGAAAGCTCCCTACACAAGTTGTTTTGGAAGCACCCTTGAACTAAAACATGTTTCAAGACAGCGTTTTGACCAGCTCTCCTACACTCTCTTAATATTTCCTTATTACAAAGTATGAAGTCATCCTCTTACAGGTCACTCTGATAAGATTATATTTGCCAGTTATAAAAATAAAAAGTGTTTGCAATATTATTGCTGTCAAACTGTCTGGGGAGTCACCTAAAAAACTAGCATTTTCTTGTGGTTCTCCTATTCCTTCCTTCTGAAGATTCACATCTAAAACAGGATCACTGCGCTATTATCTTAGAAATATCCTCAAAATAAGATATTTTGAGATATTAAGAGATAGGAAAAAAAAGTCTTAACAAAACCTGAAAAATCCACACACCTAAAGAGCTAAGCTTTTTAAAGTTTTATTTCTTCTCTTTCTCCTTTAAATCCGGCACAGCTTCCTTTTCTTCCTATAGAAAGAGTATTTAAGACATGAAATAAAGTGCAAGAGAGGTTTTGAGTAGCAGCTTTTTCAAATCCAACATGTTAATTTGAAACTTATTTTTTCAAGTTGAATTTCAGTTGTGTGCAGGAGGCAATGGGGCAGTAAAAACCAGACCAAAATACAGCCCAGCATGCTTCTGTCAGAGGGCAGCTAAACGAAAGGCATTCTAAAGGGGTAAGCTATTTTAATCGCTTGAGTTTTCAAAAATGTATTCCCGTATGTTTGATGTATGGCCTATTTCCTCAATATCCTCACCAGCTCTCCCAGTGCCAGCTGGGTGAGCTCACTGCTCCTTCCCGTGTTGCTCTCCAGCAGGCTGGAGGGGACCTGGGCCTGCCCCTGCCTGCCCCATCACTCTGGGCTCCCACACCTGACCCCCGCTCACCTGTGAGCTCCCGCCCCACTCCCAAAGCTCCCCGAGAGGCTGAGCCTGCACATGCGTTTGTATTTGATAAAGGAGGCCCTGGGTGTGAACACAAGGACAGTTTTTACACTTGGTAGGGCCTAATTCACACACAGATGTTCAGGGAAGAAATCAGCCTCCCCTAGTTTGGAGGGGTCCCTGCACTGGGTCAAGCCCAGCTATTCTCCTGCTCCACCTCAACTTTTCTGTACACAAGTGTTTTTACAGTTTAATATACAGAAGTGCTGCTGACCAGACCTCAAGGATGGAACAAGCTGCCACAAAGCCTAAATTGAGGAGAGGGCACAGATGTGAGAATGAAGCCACTCTGTAAAAACTAATTGAAGAAGATGTACAATGGAATTTTGCGGCACGGGACAGAACATGGGTTGGTGGTAAGAACCTTGCTCACTGTGAGTCCAAAGGGAATGATATGAAACTGCAATGAAGGAAATACAGGACTGGCAGTGAGCAAAATAAGAGTGAGGAAAAACACAATGACCATTTGTAACTGCAGCTTCCTGAACCCAATACAGCACCACTCAAACTTCAGAAAGGCGAGACCCTCAACAAATCACTGGATTGTGGCATTTAAACAAAGTAAACATATTTGTGTTGCTGGACAGAGTTCATCTGCATTTTAGCACATCAGCAGGCTAAAGGCCTTCTCTCAGACCATGGTCTGCATTTGACACATGTTGACACCTTTAATCATCACCTCCACACTGTACTTTTTTTCATGCTAGACAAAGCTTGCCAATGCAAGACTTGATAGGGATGAAGAAAGATCAAGGAAAAAGATATGCCAGAACTGTGGAGAGACAAAAGACGGTCACAAAGATAAGCCTCTGAGACAGTTTTGAAACACTGAAAAAGGCAGAAAATGGAAGAAATAGAGCCTCATAGCATAGCTAAGTGACCAGTTACAGAGAGAGAGCTCTGAGCAGCCAGTGTCTCTAGGATGCCTACTCAGAAATATAGAGCCTGCAGGGATAGCATTTTAGAGATCATCGCTCTCCACCTCTGAGCCAACAAAACTGCACAACAAAAGTTCCATGATCCCTTTCCTTGTCTTCTGTACATGATGAAACAAACAATTCCCAGACTGGTTTCCTTTGAGTAATGACTGCAACCCCATCCACACCTCCGTTCAAGTCAGCCAAGGTGAAGCTGAGCTGTCATCAGTATCCATATGATTTCAGCATCGTGCCTTCCAGTTCTGTGCAATCTCACTCCTTGTGCTGACACTAGGAGGTTTATCACAGCTCCCACAAGTCCCAGGTTTCTGAGAGCAGGGCCACTGGGTATGTGTAGTGCCTGGCACTGTGCTGGACGTGCAGCACCAGCCTGTTTCAAACTATTTTAGAGCTGCCTCACTCAGAAAGCAAGGAGGTGAAAGGAAAAAAAAAGGTCACACAAGCAGCTTTCTGCTGCTCTTTCCCAAAGCAGCATTACTAGGGCTGCCTCGGACCACCAGCACATGCCCACATACCCTGCTCTTTTGAAGCAGCAGCACTGTTAGAAGGTACCTCACAGCAAACGCTTGCATGAAGTCCTGTGCTCCCAAGGGACTCCTTCCCCTGCCCTGGTCTGGGTGAAGCAGACTTGTGCAGCACTGTTTGAAGTGTGGGCTGGGGTACAGAAAGTGCTCGGATAGACAGATGCTTTTGGGAATTAACTGCTCTCTGGCTTGCTTAATAATTCCTAGCCAAAGCAATTATCTGGTTTATATGTTACAGCTGGTGACAGCACTACACTTACTTTTTAAGTTGAGCTGCCCATTTTATAAATATTCAGTCAAAGCCCCATAACTTTACACTGTAATTTTTGCTGACTAAGCTCATCCCATTGATTTTCATGCCTCAACCTTACCTATATCCACAGCCATTTAAAGAAAATAAACAATCATTGAGTCAACCTTTCAGCTCCATGAAAATGCTCTTCTACACAAGGGATTTGGTAACTTTGAAGATCACAGGCAAAGATATTCTAAGCCCTTCATCTCATCCTGAAGCCCCAGCAAGCAACACCACCACCAGAAGCCACAGAAGGCCAGTCACTTTTCCTCATGCAGTTCAGGCCTCTTTTCTTCCCCTTTATGAGAGCAGGCAATCCCTGAATGATTAGCACAGTTGGTGCACATGTTAACTCCCTACTACACTTTTAGCTCAAGCCCAAAGATTCAATGAATACATTTTTATTTAAGTGCTCAATCACTTTCTTGCTGAGAGGACAGATTCCTTTGAAGTGGGAATCCCAAACTAAATAAACATATCCACGAGATCCAAGTCTCAAATAGAAGCCACTGGCTTGCTAGATTAAGTTATTCTGAATGCAATTTTCTTAAGTGAATCTAACTTACGAAGGGCCTGAGCAAGAGAGACACTAATCCCCAAGTGCCTGGGCAGGAGCAGCACGCCAGGCAGCTGCACCTCCTGCCACCAGTGTCCTGCAGAAAGGGACAGAACCCAGCAGCCAGATGAGAACTGTCCTCATGCCAAACATGTCTTGCAACCAAAATCAGCTTGGAGAGAAATGCCTGCTATCTCAGACGGGGCAGTTTGGGGTAAATGGGAGCCATACATGCACAGTTGGAGTGTCACAGCACATGGTTTCCCTGCAGCAGTGGGGAGGACACCAGCTGAGGACACCCTGGCTCAAGCAGGTCAAGAACCGACTGCCTGGCTCCCAGCAGTGTTTCCCTTGAAGCAGACAGAGTGGATCAGTGTCCATCCACGTGAGAGCAGCACAGGAGTGCACAGCAGGACACACACACACAGACCTCACGCCGCAAAATGTTCAATGTCCATCTTAAAACAGACTCTTGCACGTTTGTCTCTGTCTTCTTGAGAGACATAGTGTTTTACTACTAGGAAAAAAAAAAAGCACATGCCTATAATAGGACTTCAGAAATATTAGGCAGCAGTAAAATGCTTTTGTGTGGATTATTTCCTTCCCATATCAGGAGGCATTTTTGCTAACTATAAACAGAAGTTAAATGTTACATTCCCCTGGGGAATGGTTTCTCCCCCCTCAGGGACCCCTAGAGCTTGTAACCATGTAGTTTAACCCTTCCTTCCCTTTCTGACCCTATTGGCTGTGTCCCAATTACCCCTCCCTGGGAGAAGCTCAGATAAGACCCTCTCCTTCCACACTCATCCTCTTTCCCCTCTGGTCACCACCTGGAATAAACGTCTTGAACTACAGCTGGGGGTCAGAGCCTCTTTTGGATCCTTTGTCCTGTCCATGAAATATTCCTCCAAAGCCCTCTAAGGTCTGAGCTAGCCTTGGAACATTGAAGGGGCTACAGGGGAATTTATTTCAGTTAAGTACTCAAGAGAAGCCAGGCCTGCGGTACCCAGGCTTTTCAATACCTGCAGGCATGCAGCACTGCAACTATCTAGAAAAAGCCTTTTCCTCTTTTGATGTCTGAACCTGTGGAGCTTCAGGATTTCTTCTTGAGCCATATTCTCCTTGGCACTTGCAGCCCATAACAAGCTATTCTTATTAACATTTTTTCTGGGCTGGGATTAAGTTGGAAAATAGACAGGAATGACATTTTGCTTGAACCACTTTAACAAGTAAGCAGCAGCTCAGCCATTTAAAGTTTATATTGAATGAGCTCCTAGATATATAGAAAAAAGGGATATTTAGGACATAAACGCACACAGGTATTGCTATACAAAAGCTCCAACTTTGATGATTTGCAATGGGTGGGGTTTTTGATAATGCCTCTGCTCAAGCCACACACAATTGCTGCCTCTACACTGAGACATCAGGAGAACATTTTATTTCCCCTTGCCCATTCACAATTACATAGATTTGCTAATTGTATCAATGTGACAAGGAGGAGGCAGCAAAAGCTGAAAATGTGTTCTCTTCACCAGTATGTGCCAAAGATCACAGTAACAATGAACTATATACTTAAGACTCTGCCTGGAGCTCTGACCAGGAGTAACCAGACCAAGCTTCAGACAAGGACAACCTAGAGCCACTGTGGTAACTTGTTCTGCTCCCTTTTCCAAATGCAGGATTCATCTTATTAAGTGGGAGAAAGAAAACACCACCAAAACGTATCCCATGACCATTCACATCTTAGGTTTACGTTTCACAGTGGCCTGACTTGTAACTTAGACTGATCAGCTGGGACTGCTTGAGTCAGAGCAGCTGAGAGACACGTTTGCAGCAATGAGGTGCCACTACTAGGGCCAAGCAGATTCCTGTTCTTTCCCGGTGCTGCCACTTGGCACGACTCACCGAGCTCCTCAGAAAATAGTGCTAAAATTCCTCCCTGGACAAATGCTAATACACTCCGTCAAGTTCTGCTTCCAGACAGCCGGGAAGATTTGTGCTCCTCTGTGCTTGATTTCAAAGTTATTTAAGGAGCTAATCAGCATCATTCGGCTGCACTGCGAAGCCGCGCGCCACGCAGGGCAAAGCTACAGAGCTTCGGTGTTGGATAAGCAGCTCTGGCTTGTGGACCCGCTCAGCTGCCCTTTTCCTCAGACACAGGCCTGGGGTTAGTGAGGGAAGAGAGACATCTGCAACAGGACCGCAGCTGTCTAAGGCCCCCAGAGCATCCTGCTCCCATGCCAACTTGGGAATCAGAGCAAAGCTTTCTGGTGGGTGATATGGGAGCAGGAGCCCAGCCACAACTTCTGCACTGTGAAAGCCTGTTTCATACTGGGCCAGGGAGGTTTCAGCCGACCACAGCTCCCAGCAATTCCCTACAACTGCACATTGAGAAGAAGCAAATTCTCAGGAAAAGACAATACGATGAAAAATCAGGTTTGTGTCCTTCTGTAGCTCCCATACGTTCCCCTTGGGGCTCCAAAATTTCCCCACAAGCAAGTGAATCAGCCTACTTTCAGAGAAACAGAAGGTGTAGATAGGGAAACAAAACCCTTTCACTGAAGCTCTGTAGCCACTAATTTTTGCTATTTCTACCCTCATCCTTCCTTCTGCCCAAATTATCCTCTGAATCTCCTGGGACATTTGCTCTTCAAGATGGGAACTAACTCCATACCCCCTGCCATGCAGAAACACACCAAGAATATCCAAAATTTGGGCTAGTCCTGTGTTGTTCCCAGCAATCCAACTCTCTTAGAAGAATTCCTCCTCATTTTCAGATATGCTGCATTGGGCAAGTTGCCATCAAATGTTTATACACTGTATCCTCTGACCTATTTAACACATCCAGCTGCTACAGAGAGCCAGTTGAGCCACAAAGAAACCCAGACCCTGAAAACACATAAGAACAGACAAAAGGCAGGTTGCAGAAATCCCCTAACTTTCCATAGGAAGTTTAATTAATGGAGAATGAGAAATAAATCCAAAATTATCTTCTGGATGAATTTACAACATGAAGAAATGATCCTTCTTCAGTCACCTCCTCTGTTTCCACCAAACAGTCAAGAAAGCTTTGCCACCCCAAAACTAGTCTTGTTAACCAAAGCAGAAAACCCACACGTTAGAAAACAAACAGCTGTCTCCATCTCCCATCTTCAGTACCCCCGTGATGCTCAGAAACCACCAAGAGCTATCTCGAGCACACAGGATGCACATTCGCCAGGTGCCACTGTGGTCTGGTGCCATCACAGGCCACTTCTGCAGCCCCCAAAGCGACTGCTGTGCTTCTCCACTCACCCACCTAGCTGATGAGAACATAGACTGCAGCATGAGGCTCCCACCTGAACTTGCAATTAACACTCTCCTGCTCCTACTAATACAACTTGGAAATAGCAAATCAGTTGCCAGTAAAATAAGAAAACTGGAAAAAAAAAAAAAAAAAAACAAAAAAAAACCAAAAAAAAACCAAAAAAAAAAGGGGGGGAGGAGAATGGGGAAGACAAGACCTCTCTAACAATAGCAGATTTTGGAAGATTCTAAATCCTTCTCAAACACCCTCTCCCTTCCAAAAGCTGCACTGAAATTAGACCTCCATTTTTATATTATGGTTTATTAGGCAAGTTGTGTCTGACTATAGATTTGTACTTTTAATTTTACAAAGCAAGCTTCTAAAGCATTTACCTTTTTGAAAAAAAGGGAAGGGTTTTTTTCTTCCCCTCTACATATGGTGATGAAACTTTTTTGCCTTTCCAGGAAAGCTTTGCTCTTCCTTCTTAAAGATGGTCCTTGCTCTGTGTCTGGATGCCATTCCTCAGGGGTGCAGCCCCTGGGCAGTTTGCAGTCAGCAGATCTTTCCAAGATGGAAAAAAAGATTCAGCGCCCCAGGGTGCTTTTTTAATCCTGGCTAACACCTCCAGGCAACAGATGCATCAACAAGAAGCGTCTTTGTCATGCAAATAGCGGGGCACAGGTACACACCAAGCACAAATGGCTGGGGACTGCTGACACCCCAGGGGAGACCTCTGCCTCCAGTGCTTGCTGATCTCAGCTGCTCCTTGCCCCGAGCCCGCCACGCTGCCCTGGAAAGGGGAGGCAGAGCAAACCTGGAGGGCAGCGGCTGGGACCCCACGGAGGTGAGCGTGGCGCGGCGGAGCCTGTGAAAGGCCACGGAGAGAGCGAGCATGTCACCTCCTGGATGCCGCGTTTTGATCTCCCACATTAAAACCCAACTGTCAGCTAGGAGCCTAGCAAAGATTACAGTTCAATTAAACAAAAAAATATTTAATAACTCAAGTGTGTAGCCTTGTGGTTAAACTGAAAGAACTCCAGGCTTGTGTCAACATTGCAGCCATGCAACAGCACTGTTTTATTGAAATAGTGGTGCTGCTGTAACATGCAAGAGCAGCACTGAACTAAATTAGCCCCTCAGATGTTCAGCAGGCAGCTTTACAATTAAAAACAAGATGCGTTTTCCCCCCTTCCTCCCCTCCACCCCACCCACAAAGGGCAGTTACTCAAGTACCTCAGACAAGAGCCTCTGCAAGATGATATTCTGAGGGCATTGATGCCAGATCTGTAAAGAGTGGCAGCCCCACAGCATGCATATATGGAAAAAATCCTCAGTGAATAATTAAATTGGATTTTGTTGTTCCAAGCCATGCACCAGCACTCAGGACTTTCTTAGGAAGCTAACATGGCAAAGAGGTGGTAAAAAAAAAGTCTGAAGTTTCTTAGTCCTAAGATCAGGTTTAAGTCTCGATGCCTGTTGCATTCCCCTGGGGAATGGTTTCTCTCCCCTCAGAGACCCCTAGAGCTTGTAACCATGTAGTTTAACCCTTCCTCCCCTTTCTGACCCTATTGGCTGTGTCCCAATTACCCCTCCCTGGGAGAAGCTAGATAAGACCCTCTTCTTCCGCACTCACCCTCTTTCCCCTCTGGTAACCACCTGGAATAAACGTCTTGAACTGCAGCTGGGGGTCAGAGCCTCTTTTGGATCCTTTGTCCTGTCCATGAAATATTCCTCCAAAGCCCTCTAAGGTCTGAGCTAGCATTAGAACATTGGAGGGGCTACAGGGGGATTTATTTCAGATGCCCTCTTGAAAAGCTGCATGCTTTTCCCTATGATACATCCAAAAGGAAGTTTTCTGTAGAAAAAACGTTTACAACAACAAATATCAATAGACTATGATCATCATGCTTCACCCTCAATGGCTGTAGGCCTCTGAACTGGAATTTATACACAAAAAAACCCCACAGCTATAGAAAGCAATATATTGCATGAGTTTTTGTCTTTCAAATGCAGATCCATGTGTTTTCCAGTGCCAAAGCACCCTGTCATTCCAGCTCCAAATATACACTAATTTAACGTGTTTTGCTGCTGTCAAATTACCAATACAGATCAGGCCCCCTTCTTTTTGTTTTTGAAGTCAAATGCCACAGTCCTGAATAAAAATCAAGAACATCAGAGAGCAAGACAATGCCATGAGAGACATCCAAGTAAAAAATCTAAGAGCTAGTAAGAGGGAAAACTGCTTTATCACAAGGAAGTAACAGCATCCAACTTCTCACAGCACACACAACAGCAGCGGCATTTTTCCAGCAGGATGCCTACAAGCAAATTGTTTGCCGCTCCACTCGGGTTCTACTAATATAATTTCCACAGCTCATTTTAACACTGCCTCTCCATTGCTCTATATGTATACCAAGAGGCTTACAAAAATAAATGGGAATTGACTATCCAGAATTAAAAGTACATTAAAATCCATTAAACATGCATCTACACCAGTGGAAACAGAGGGACCAACCTGGAAGAATCAGTGCTCGCCACAATGTAAGGGAAAGTTGTAACTACTGCATCATGGATGATATTAATTCCTAAACGACCATTTCACAATTTCTGGCTGAAGATACAGAGTATGTTTCAAAACAATGCTGCCAGATAGATAAAGCCTTCACGCAGACCAACTGATGGTGGAAATAAATATCAATCAACAAAGAGCAATGCCACATCTGAAGGCAAAAAAACCCCAAAAAACTCCAATCTTCTCATCTTACTGTCATGCAACTTTAGCAGCTCTGCTTCCAGCCCTTGATTTTCCTCAACAAACGAAGAGTTAAAGCCAGAAAATTCACATCTGTCCCAGTCACTACAAAGACAGCATTTACATCATTCTGCTATGGGTTATCCCATAGTCATAAACCAGGGCTCCCCCCACAAAGCCCCCAGCTCTGTTCACAGACATTAATCTCAGCTTTTCCACTGTGATCATGACCAACACCTCTAAGAGCTCTCAAACTCCACTGGACAGAGGCTCTGAACAACAGAAGCTCGAACTTCATCGTCACTGAAGCTACCCAAAAGACCCCGTTGTAAGCAGACTCTGCAGACCAAACAGGAGGAAACCCAGCTTGCCAAAACCAGCCTTTGGAAGAGATAACTCACTGTTCTGGGGATGGGTGGTGACAGAGATCCATTAGGCATGTATGGGTCGTTATTCATATTTGGCATCATGATATACCCAGAATAACCCAAGTATGATGGTCCCTTGCTGTATAAGCCACTCTCTGGACGCTTTCCTATGGAAGATGAAACAATGATTACATTATTCCCCACATATGCATTTCTCATGAGTTAGAGCACTGACACAGGTCCTGTGCATATATAAAAATGTTCTGCATGCAAATGTTTCCTTACTCGTGGAAATTACTGCTGACAGAAAACGATACAAAGCAATTTGTAATAACTTTTTTTTTTTAGGAAGAGTTAATTCTTAAAGGAGTGAGTACTCTCGGTGAGGAGATTATGTTTAAAATACAGTATAGCCTAAAAGTAAATTATTTTGCTAGTACTCATTCAAATCAAAGTAGACACATCAGCAATGACATCACATTTCACAAGTAGCAGTCTTCCCCGATTTTATACATGCCTCTAGGATTTGTCAGTTCAGAATTACTGCCAGTATGGATTTCCAACATCATTGTTAGGAAAGGGAGGACAAGGCTGTGATAACTAGATATAATAATTTCCTTCTCTTGCTGAGCCAGCGTGTGCAGCAAATAATTCATTCTGGCTATGCTCATTGGGAACAATTAAAGGGCAGGGGGTAGCTTGGAAGGAGATCCTAACAATTTGGGAGGGGGGCTGTTGAGCACACATGGTACTACAGTCAAGAGAGAAGCCAAGTGAGGGAGGCTATTTGGTAGGAAAACGAAGTGTTTGGGTCCAGGTCCTGCAAAAAGGGTGAACAGGTCTCCCACCTACATGCCCATTGACAAGGATACTACTTGAAAGTGAGGTCTGAAGAAGATGCAGAACTGAAAACTATCCAGAGATGAACACCTCCCTCTCACTGCCCAAATGCTACGAGCATGGACATCATTGCTTTTAGGCTGTTTAGTTACAAATTCGGGGGAAGATGGCCACAGAGTCCTGGAAAGCACCAGGACTGAACTGTGTCTGTCTTTATACAGAATTTATAATCTGATTTATCTTGTGATGATAAGCATTTGATTTTAAACATAATCTCCCACCCTTCACAGCACACATTCTTTGCATGTGTGTCCAGCTTCCTAAATGATATTTGATGAACTCTGCTATTTCCTCTGTCCTCAATCAAAATTAACCAGTTGGTACATTAAAAAAATCAGGTCTGTTCACACTTAGGTTTGAAAGAGGAGATTTAAGTGACAGACTTTGGCTATGGGGAAAAGCAGAGGGTTTCTGAACACAACTGTACATTGTGTGAGTGAAGAGATAGATGTATTTGAGCTGATATCCTAAAAATACTTCTTTCTTCAGTGAAGATCGATTTGGCCTACTTATCAGTTTCTCAACAACTGGAATACCATTTGGTCACTCAAGAAAAACGTGCTGCACGTTCATTTCCTTTTTAAATGCACCTTGAAAGCACTCTGGCATCCCTCCCCCCCAAAAGATATTAAATTTATGTTTTCCAAAAGAAATCAAGTTTCAGTTTGAGGACTGTGTGGAGGGTCACAGAGGGACAACATTGCAAGACAGGACTGTGTGCGTCTCACCTTCCTCGGGGTGTTCTCTGCCTTTATCATGGTAGGAATCCTGTGCTTGAGTCTGCCTGGAAACCTGACCGCAAGGAATCCACCATCAGAAAAGAAGAAAAAGAAGAAAAGTCATTGTATGGATGCTCTTTTATCAATCACACTGCTACAGTTTCTTGAAGGAAGAGAGGAGTTAAGAACACAAGACAAACATCTTTCTTTTTCCTCCTAAGTCGCTTGGAAGGCAACTGTACCATAAACGTTTGTGTAAACTATTGTTTTATGACAACGTGAATAACTAAAGGGCTTTGCAAAGCATTTCTAGCAGAAGCACCCTGCATTTAATGAAAGTGGATCATTTCTGGAAAATAGTTGGCGCTCTGGCGGTCAAAATGCTCTTGGTAAAAAGATACCAAAAATAATAATGAAAATCAGGTTGCCCTCCTTAGGAGATCTTTAGGAGAAAAAAAAAAAAAAAAAAAAGGAAACAAAAAAAAAAAAGGGAAGAATAATTAAACAAAAATTTTAAAAAGGCATGTTCCCCGCTCCCGCTGAAGTTATTTTAGAGTCGGGAATTTCTTCCCAAACACTTTTATGCAAATCCCTTAAAGAGTTTACAGCTAATGCTCCGACCCCGGTGATTTTACTGAGGAAATTTCATGGCTGCTTGAGGTCTAATACCACCGCACCATCGGGGAACTCGCGGCAACTTTCTCGTCCCGGGCCGAAGCTCTGCCCGGAGCACCTCTGGAGACAGGATTTGGGGTGGAATAATTTCTTTTCCTACAGGAAATTTTTCCCCGGTGGTCCGCCGAAGCTCCCTCCCCGCGGCGGCGGCCGGAGCCCGCCGGCATCCCGCACCCCCTCCGTCGGCGCTGCCCCGCGGAGCCCCCGCACCTCGTGCCCGTTGGCGCCGGGGGCGATCTCGGACTCGTTGACGAGGGAAGACTTGATGTCGGCCAGGTCGCCCTCCTCCTCGGGGTGGCTGATCTCAGCGAAGATCTTCTCTTTCTGAGGGTCCCCCTCGTCCTTGAAAGGGATCATCTCGTCGGTGGCGCACAGCTCCGGGTCCCCCCCACCGCCCCCGGCCCCCGGCAGCTGCGGCATCCTCACGGCAGCGCGGCGTCTGGTGCGGCCGCCGGCCCGCCGCGGGAAGGGGAGCGGGAGGAGCAGCGGGGGGAGGAGAAGGAGGAGAGAGGAGGAGAGAAGAAGGAAAAATCCCGTGAATTCCTCGGGTTTGCTCTCGGCAGCCGGAGACCCCCTCCTGTCCGCCCGCCCCCTCGGGGCCGAGGTATTCCGTCTTCCGCACGACACCGACGTCCCGGGGATCCTCGCCCCGACGCGCCGCACGGCCGGAATAGGTCGAAATACGCCCGCCCGTGTCCCGACCGCACCAGGCACCGCCCCCTAGGAGACCCGACTCCCCTCCATCCCCCCCGGGACCCAGGCTCACCCCGGGGGCGAGGAGACGCGGAGGGGAGCGGAGCCTGCCCGCGTTTTGCCTCCGAGTGAAGTTGCCACCACCCCGGTGGGACCGAGTTAAAATGGCTGGGGGGACGCGGGCAGGGAGAGGGGGCGTCCCGGGGGAAGGGGCCGGCGCTGCCCGTGCTGCGCACCCACCGGGCCTTTGTCCACCGCTTCGTTCGCGGCTCCGGGCACGGATGGGCTCGGCTCGATGGCCCCTCTAGGGGCGGGGGGCCGAGGAAGAAACAGCCCGGGGAGGGAGGGAGGGAGGGAGGGCAGGAGGGGAGGGATGGAGCGGGCGGGGAGGTGACCCCCTTCTCCCCCTTCTCCCGCTTCCCTCCGCGCCCGCGGACAGGGGAAAAAGTTGCGGGCACGGCGCCCCCGGCCGCCCCCGCGCTCAGCGCCCGGCGCGGGGCCTCCTGCCGCAGCCAGCGGGCGCGGCGCCCCACGGGGGACGGTGGTGGGGTGCGGGCCAGCGGTGGCAGCGCAACTTCAGCATCGCTCCCGCCCTCCCAGCCTCCCTCCGCCGTCGGGGCGGGGAGGGGCGGGGGTGGCCGAGATGAAAGGAACTACCGCCGTGACTGACACGGTGTCCGAGCCGGGAGGGCCGAGCGGCGGGGGCGGGGAGAGGAGGGGGCCAGCGCCAGCGGGGAGGGAGGAGTGGGCGGGGGGAAGCGGGTGCGGGGCTGCCCCCGGGCAAACTGTTCTCTGGTCGCGCGGAGTAGCCTCTCTGTGTGTTCGTGTATCCGTGCGTGTATTTACACTCACACGCGTAGGTTTGTGTGTGTGTCCGCGTCGCGGGGGGTGCGCCGGGGTACTGCCGCTCCTCTCCCTCCCCAGCCAAGAGCCCGCCGAGGAGGGCACAGGCGCTAGCTGCATCCCCGGGAAGGGCGGACAGACCTGCTTTTTTAGGGCTGCTTTGTCGAGCCTTCCCCATCGCCACATGGCGCTGCTGCGGTGTAGGAAGTGTGCAAGGGATTGACTAGGCTCTGCCCGCGCCCGCATCGGACGAAGGGCAGAATTAAGACATCCCTATTGAATCCAGCAAGTGGCCGGCAGAAACGAGTAGTAGCCCCCGAGAGACGGGGAGAAACCTGCCGGGGTCAGCTCGTCCCGGTTTCGGAGCGGTAAATGGAGCCAGAGCAGTAACGGAGATTCACCCTCCACCTTGTCCCGTTCCTCCTGCACCGCGCTGCCCCGTTAGTTCCCGGCTGATCCGGCATCGCCCTGCAACAGGGCACGAGTACAGTAAAAAAAAAATCATCCAGACCAAAGCAGGCGCTGCGCTTGGGAGACGTCAGGATCTGCAACTTTTATTTTACGAACACGATGGGCGCACATTTTGCAGGAAACAACTTCCCAGTATTTTGGCATCGGAAAAGTGTGCTTGGTGCTTTGCACATGCCCCGTCAGGTTGCTAAACCTTCAAGCGCCGGGAGCCAGAGGGACGGGAACATGTGGATGCTCAATCCGTTTTCGGCGGATGCTGGGTTCGGCACGGCGGCACTGCCGTCCGGGACACGGGCGGGCTGAGCCCGGCTGCCCGCGCCGCTGCCCGCGGCTCTGCGCCATCGTCCTCGAACGGGTAATTAAAATCCAGCTGAGAAATCAGACCCTTCAAACCCCGAGAAAGGGATCAAGGTAGAGGGAAACGGGAGA
This sequence comes from Prinia subflava, assembly GCF_021018805.1. Taxonomy (NCBI): domain Eukaryota; kingdom Metazoa; phylum Chordata; class Aves; order Passeriformes; family Cisticolidae; genus Prinia; species Prinia subflava. The sequence continues at coordinate 1,389,853 of NW_026960612.1, forward strand.
TGGACTTGCCAAGTCGAACAAGTGCGTGAAATAAATGATCGAGAAAGAAAGAAATTAGAAATGTAACTCCTGGGAAGGGGCTTAATTGTGCAATGCTCCCCAGATGCAGGGAGACCTCCTCTCTCCCGGAGTCGGCTGTAGAGAGGCGATGGGGAAGCGGTTGTTTGGAAAACGACAGACAACTGGGGATAGTTCCTGAGCGGAGATGCCCCTCTTCCCTTCCCTGGCGCTCGGCGAGCACCGGACACCCGGGCTGGGCAAAGCTGCCCCAGGACGGCCCCGTTCTGAAAAAAAGACCTTCGGCGAGAGGCTGAGCCTTGCACCCCGGTCCCCCGACAGGACGGGAGCAGACAGGGACCCCGCCGGAGGAGCCGGCAGTGCGGCCACTCTATTTCATTGCCGAGTTTCTCTGGAAAAGCAGCCTCCCCCCGCCCCTCCGCCGTCCCTTCACCTGGGCTGGAGTCTTTCCCGGATCGATTTTTTGGTGGAAGGATTTTGAAGGCAAAAAAGGGCCAGGGTGGGGGCGGCGGGACCGGGGCGGGAGAATGTGTGTGTGGAAACCGTAATGATTTACGACGAAAAGATAAACTCAGGAAACGTCAACTCTAAAGTCAGATTTGACTGGAGACAACACAAAGCTGTCGCTTTACTCGCAGTCCTTGGGGCACGGCCGGAGGTGGGGGACAAGGCCCGGGGTATGGGGGCGCCCCACGGTGGCTCCGCTCTCGCCCCCGGAGGGACCGGCAGCCCTCCCCGGGCCACCGGGAGCGCGCCCGCCGCCGTGCCCGGTGCCTCGCTCCGCAGCGTCTACCGCGCCGCTTGGTACTTTCGTAGGGGTGATTTTTGCGCTTTAGGTGTTTCTTCTTTTTTTCTCTTTGCTTTTAGCCCGAGTTTGTATTTTCCCGTGGTTTCGGTGTTTGTCTGCTTGTTGTTTAATTTTGGACAGGTTTTGCTGGTTTTTTTTGTTTTGTTTTATTTTGGTTTTATTTGGTCGTTTGAGTGGGTTTTAGCGTTTCAGAGGGAGTTGAGGAGTTTTTGTTGGTCGGGGTTTTTTACATTTTCAGCGTTGAAGGGACCCGCACTTGGAGCACTCCCCGACGTCCAGCCTGTACTCAGAGCGGGGCGGGGGAGGGCAAAGCGGCCCCGGGTTGGGCCGAGCACCAGCGCTCGGGGCAGCGGCACGACCCCCGCAGAGCTTCAGGGGGGCTGAGTGGGGAGAGGGGGGAACCGGGGTGCCAGTGACGACCCCTCGGGGGGAAATAAGCGGGGCGGGGGACACAACACCGGCGTGCGAAGCGGCGCCCGCCGCCGGCGTCCCCTATGTAGGGAAGGGCGGGAGTGGGGCGGGGCGGCGGCGCCTTTGATGTCGCGCCGGCGGCCCCTTTCATCCCCCCCGGTTCTCCCCCCCCCCCCCGAGCTCTTTGTGTGACTAAATTTGGCAGGAGCATGGAGGCCCGCCAGGGCACCCACGTGTGCGCCGAGCTCCCAGCTGAGAGAGCCGGGGTTTTCTTCCGGGTAAGGAGACAGCGGGGGAGATCAAAGAGTTTGGGGAGCTGGAGCCGAAATGTGCAGTGAAAAGAAAGTAAAATAAAATAAAATAAAATAAAATAAAATAAAATAAAATAAAATAAAATAAAATAAAATAAAATAAAATAAAATAAAATAAAATAAAATAAAATAAAATAAAATAAAATAAAATAAAAAATAGAAAAGGGGGAAAAACCCCCTCCATCCTGGACGCGTGCCAGTCAGAGGCAAGGGGCAGCAGGGGGAGCACGTAGTGGTCGGGGGTACCGGCGGGAGGGAGGGGGAAAAATATTCTCGCAAAAGGGGGTTGCAGTTGTTTTCTGAAAAAAAACAAACAACAAAGAATAAAAACCAACCAATGAACCAACAGACCAACCCTTTTGTTTAAAGCCACCGGGCTGTGGAGCCAAGCGGGCTGCGCCGGGAAGAGCCTCCCTACAGCGCGTCCAGGAGCGCGGCCGGGCCAGGGCTGCGCGGCCGCGGGGCAAAGCTCCTTCATACTGCCTGACCAACTGGCATACAGCGGCAAAAATCCCCTTCTCCCGCCAGGGAGGCCGGCTCGAGGGAATCTTTCTGGGCAAACCGCCTCGGTTTTTTCTCCCCCTGGGAAGCAATGTCGAGGATGGTGCCCCGAGGTGTGGGTGCGCTGGGGACCAGGCGCCTTTCGCGGCAGCCCACGCTGTGCCCCGCGGCTCCCCGGCGGGCCCGGCGCTGCTGAGCGGCAGCGGGACTCCTTTCGGAGCTGTGCGTGCAGGGCTGGCACGGCCGGGCTGCGCCACGGGAATCCCCGGGGCCCTGCTGCCACCCTACGCACCCTGCCCGTCCCGGGCCTGCAGGGATGGTCACCCGCCTCTTGCTGCTCCCTCAGGACTGCAAAGCACAACAAAGAATGTTAGGGTTTAAGATTTCTCAAATCGAGCCTTTTCGGTGCCTTTTCAAGGCAATGTGACTGAACTGTGCGTGTTCCCCGCATCTGCATTTGCCACCCCATTTAGATAACATCCGTGATTTATGTGCAAGTTGAATATATAGGCTGAATTCCCAAATTCCTTCTGAAGCAAATAAATCCTCCTCCTTCAGGACACGGGGTGAATAGGGCTAGAGCAGGGATGTGATTATTAGCCCTGGCTCTGCAGAGTTATCACTGTGGTGTCCTGGCACATGCTGCTGCTGCACAGCATCACTCGGGAGCCAGCCCCAGGCTGCCTCAGGTTATATGGATGTGTTTGGAAATATTGACCTGTTCTGTGCCTCTAAAACGAGGATAATACTTCTAAGGCTCTTTATTATCCTGTTAGAATAAATACACTGTTGTGTTTAAAGAGACTCCTCTTCTGATGAACCCCATAGGGAAAGCTGTAAATAACTGTCCTGGTTTAGGGCAAATTTGGGAGGAAACCTCTGAACAGGGTCCCTCCGGAAAGCAAACCCAAAAGGCTCCTCCCCCCAGCCGGTCCAGGAAAAGAACTTCCTCGGAGAAAAGTGGAAAAAAACATTTATTTAACAAACAAAATGCCCACAAGCATAAAGAATGAATAATATGAAACAATAAAACCTCTTGCTGCTCCAAAGAGAGATGGCAAACTTGAAAAAAATCTTTGCCGTGGGTGGCTCAGCTCACTCAGTTCTTTATCAGTCCCAGTCCCTCTGGAGGTCCAGGCCCGGTGGGCCGCAGGTGAGAGCCCTCCGTGCTCCTCTGGGGTTTTCAGTCCAGAGCAGATTTTAAGAGTCTCAAGAAAAAGAAAAAAAAAACCCAAAAAACAAACAAACAAACAAAAAACCAACAAAAAACAAAAACAAAAACAAAAACAAACAAAAAAACCCCCACACCCAACAATCCAGGAAACGTCTCTGCCCTAGCTAGCTAAAGTAACTAAAAAGAAAAAAAAAGATCTCTGTCCTAGCCGCTGGTCTGTGCTTCAGAGGAACACAGTCCGGAGAGGAATGTGTAGGAGGAGAGCTGTTTTCAAAACAAACTTGACGCTTCTTCGTTCCTTGCTTTGCTCTCAGGGCCAGTCTTAAAGGCGCAGAACTCAATATACAGCACAGACAGAACAGACGATTGGGGATACAAGCATCATAAAGTCACCCTAGGACAATAACAGATCAGGATTTTTTGAGGGGAAATCCCAGTGTCCTCCCTCACTCTTGTGTTGTACCAGGCAGACAGTCCCTTTGGTGTTGCAGTCCCTTTCCAGTGTTTTTACAAGCACAGTGTCCAGATACCTGCCATAGCTTTGGATTTGGGTCCAGGTTTGGATTGCAGACACTGGCTCACACTCCATGGCCTGTGTGCAGCTGCTTATCGGCATGAGTCACCTGCTGTGGCCTCCACATGATGCTGATGCCAGTTCCTGGTAGCCTTGAGGGAACTTAGGTGTGGTGTGGAGGGGATTTCTCATTGCATGAATGATCATTTCTGTCATGGTGGCTAAATGGGATTCTTTCCAACAGTCAAGTCAAGAGGATTCTGCCGAGTGAAGGGAAGTATTCTGTATTTGATGCAGATTTATGTTTTAAGTGGAGAAAAAAACCAAAAAGGGAATAATATATTCTGGTTTTGAAGACTCATTTATTATGAGCCTTTATGAAATATGGACTCATTTTTTAAATTTATAACAAAGGGCATCCTGGCTATGTTTCTAGCAGCTATATCAAAGAGTAACTGCACTTCTCATTTAAAGCTACTTTCAAAGAGATCACACGTAATAGGTATTAGGATATTAAGAGTGTATATGTGCTTTCTGCTTTTTAATTTACACATCCAGCTTTCCAGTTCTGGGATGCCATTAATATTCTTAGTCCAGAATTACTCTGTTTAAAGAGCTAGGTTTTCTTACCTCTTGCAACAACATGGGCTTTATGAGATTTGAGTGGGCAAATCTTACCAGTGCATTTTTACTGTAAGAGCTTTTGTTTAGAGGAAGTCATTGGTGGCTCAGATCTCACAAATGTGTTGTTGTCTTATTTTGAGATTAAAATAGTTAGTAGTTAGTGGCTGCTTTCTTCTCTCTTTTTTTTTTTTTTTTTTTTAAGTGCAAGATAAAATACAGGGCAAGTGGCATAGTTTATTCAAATAAATGATGACACAAAGTAGCTTGCAAACTAACCCTTACATTGAGCAGTGCTGTTGCAGGATTATTTCTGATGACTCATCAGATCAGATAATCCACAGCATGTGGATAAAAGGGGACACAGGACTCAGAACTAAACCCAGAAAGCCATGCTTAGAAAAATGCAAAATGTGAGGTTAATGTTGTATTAAGGTAAGACCTGAAAAGAGCACAGCAACATGCTGCCCCTCAGCAGGGATTTTTAGCCTGGCATTTTTGAAAGGACCAAAGAGATGTTCAAAGGGAGTGAAGTAAAATATCCCCGAATGGCCCTTTGAAAATCCAAACTTTAGTAGTTTTGTGGGATACCACATTAATGTGAGATTCTGGCTGAAGAAATGTATTTTAATTTCTGAGTAGCAGTTTTGCCCATTTACATCAACATTTCCTACTTTCTTAGAGGGGGAAGGATCCTTTGTGCCTTACTCCCATCAAAAGCACAAATACCCATTTACTATATGGTAGAGGAGGAAATAGCCGCAGTAACACTCTTCACACTGATTCTGAGATCCATCCCTACCACAGAACCACAGAATCAATGAAATTGGAAAAGACCTCTGAAATGATCAAGTCCAACCTATGACTGAACACCACCATGACAACTAAACCATGGCACCAAGTGCCACGCCCAATCTTTTCTTAAACCCCTCCAGGGACAGTGACTCCACCACCTCCATGCATAGTCTGTCCCAGTGTCCAATTTCCCTGATAATAGACAGTGTAATATAGCTTAGTAAGTGTGTAATAGTTAACATTTTACTTCTTTGCCCCTTTTCTACTGGCAGGAGCCTAAATGCCAGCCATCACCCAGGTGATGTGGAAAATGCATGGCTTGAGATTGACACAAAGGCTGAGCTTCCTTCAAAATTGCTGTGTGGCAGGAGGATCCCAGAGAGAGACATGGGCTACCATCAGGCCAAGGAAGAAAGTGTCTGTGTCCCAACAGGATTGTTGGAAGTGGTTTCAACAATCTTTCCCTGGAAAGGCAAGAGGCTGCCAAGCCAGGACATTTTATTTGTTGTTGCCTGCTTGCCCTGACTGAGTTTAGATCATGTAGCTGTGGGACAATGTGAACACAACTAGCTGGGCTGGTGTGTTGGCTGCGCTTTCCCTCAGCAATAAAAGGCTTTCTACTGTGCAAGTTATTGTGCTTTGCTGTACCAGTAACCAAAATGCTTAGCCCAGGAGGGTTTCTGTAAATAGTCCACCATCTCTTAAGTAAAGGTGTGTAGGTCTGACCACTCAGACACACCAGTATAACCAGAAGGTGTTATTAGTAGGCATTTTTCAGGAATACTGATTTATTTAATTTACATAAAAACTACAAGGACAGCTGTCTAAGATTTTAAGGCTTTAAAAGCTTAAACCAAGTGAAATGATTAGAACACAAACCTGCTCACTCAACTCTGTCAGCCCAGCTCGTCTCTCAGAAACCCACCTCTGCTGAATGCAGCCTAGAAACACGTGATTTACAGTGCACGATGATCCTTTGTTGATGCTGTCCTGGGAAAGGTGAGAAGAGCTCTCCATAAAGCTGAAGGAACTTCACAACAACTACAATACCCTGGAGCCCTTGCTCCTTCAAATTTCACAGCACCTGGCACAAGCAGCTCTGTCAGATGTGATGGTTATGGAGTAGTGCATGCATAAAAGCTGTGAGCCACTAGGAGCAAAAAATAAGACACCTGAGAGTATGATGTCACATGGAAATATCAGGGGCACTCAATAATAATTGCACCTGCATGTTATTAATCAGCCACGTCTTCGGGTTGTGTTGGCCCTTTCCTTTATGTGCATGAGGATCTGCCCCACTTCTTCATTGCTACCAAATTCTGAAGTTGCCAGGAGAGTCAGTCAAGTACACCATCCCATCGGGGTTTCTCCCAAAATGGGCACTTCCTGTGTGAGCTTTACAGAATAAGGAGAATTTTCTTCTTCCGCCTTCAGGCATGAGGAGAAGTGTCAGAGTCTGTAATGCTTTCAGGTTGTAAGCAGAAACTCTGGGCCATCAGGGCTTGCTCTGTTCTGGCTCTGGTGTCTCAGAGGATTGCAGGAGTGCCAGCTCTTGTGGGCTTTGGAGGCAAGGCAAGAGCATGGCAGGAGAAAACCCCTTCCTTCCTCAGCCAGGGGATACAGAGCCCTGCAGCTTTTACAGTGTCTCTTGTTCAGACAGTGATGTCAACCTTGCCATGGCAGTGAGCAGCAGAGCCTAGGTTACCATTTGACTCCTGCCATGCAAGCAGAGGCTGATACAAACCAGACTGATAATTCACATCCACCAGAATTCAGATCACAGCTCAGAAGGGACTCTTTAAAAGTTTCAGAATAATTATTTCACCTGTAGTTGGAATTTTTTTCTCCAGGCTTGACTTACAGTTTATAAATATGTGACAGATGATGGGTAATTCAGTTTATAGTTTGTATGAACCCTGAAGCTTATGTCAGTGCTGTTATCTATTATAGAAATGCAAACATGCTCTTTGATGTGTTATTCTCAGTGACTTGGGAGGATAAAGACGGAATACTCTATGGGCATTTGTAAAATAAATTCAGAAATTGCAAGTCTACTAGGACCTAACAACATATTTTCATTTATTTTTTCTCCTTTGCAATATGCTTGATTACAGTAACTTAAAAACAAGAGAAATATTGCATCTGTCTAGGTTTATGCAGTAGGAGAGCCCAAACTGGTTCCCCTGCTATGCCAAAAGCCCTTTTTTGAGTATGCCAAACATTTTATATTATAGCAGAAGGGAAATTTGGTGCCACAGATTTATTCTGTTGAACAGATTTCCTTGCTATAGGAGCACCTCCTGCTAGCTCTGCACTGCACTGCCCCAGGACTGCACGTGTTTCCCAGACTTGGGAATATAAAAGGAAGCCTCATGAGGTTTCTTGAGATAGAGGAGAATGGCCATCGTGGGACCAGTTCTGCTGCTGTGAAGGGTGATAGGGAAGGCTCCAGTGACTGACACTTCCCAGTCTGCTACAGATACATATTTCTATAGTCCCTAATGGGAACTGTGTGTCTGCTCCCACATCTCCGCAGTGACCCAGCTGAAGCAGCTGGGAGTAAGAGCAAAAAGGCATTGTGTTTGTCCCTGGCAGCTTCAGTTTGTCCATGAAAAATACCTCAGAATGTTTTTCCACACAAAATGCCTTTTTTAAAAATTTATTTTTTTTAAAGAAGACTGTATAGTGGCTTTATGGTCATTTTCGTGAATTTTATTTGAAAATATAAAAAGCAAGATATTAACATGTCTTTTTTGATTACTGCCACAATAAGCAGCTTCAGTGGTTTTTTTCCAAGCAATTTTTTCCTTGAAGGTTTGTTTTATATATATTTTTAGGAGGCAGTTATAAAGTAGTTTTAAAAAATAAATAAAGTCAGCCTACAAATAATACGTTAAAGCTAAGTGAAATGAGCTATCCTGACCAGGGTGCTTTTCTTCCTTGGAAAAGTAAACCAGTTGAAAATACTTACTGTCATTCTGATGTAGAAGACAATAAGCCCAAAATATCAACATTTTCCCCAGAATGAGCACATTGCCAGCTCTGACATGTTTCCTTTGGTGATCAAAGCTCTTGGGATGGCTGGAGATGGCATAAAGAAAACGTGGTTTGTTCATTTAAATGCAGTGGGTGGGGAGCATGAGAGAGCAGAGTGTTGTAGGGAGTAGGACTCAAACATAAAATGAGCAGCAAAGATCTGTTCATCAACATCTTTTCCTAGTAGTAAGCATTAGCACTGTAGCAACACTTAAAGGCTTCTGTTATTGTTATTCCTATATGTCTTTGTTTGGAAAGACAGGTATCTGTCAGGGAAAAATGGAGTTTCTCTTAGAATGGAGAATGTAAAAACCCCCTCCCTCCAAATTATTACAATTTTGAAATTAGGAGCTTTCAGGCAAAAATACGGCAATAGGAATAACAGTTATCTACCAGGAATATTAAAAATACAAATGCAGTAGTACAAAACAAACAAACAAGCAAACAAACAAAAGTCCTAGAAAACCCTGACAGTCAGAGATACAACCTGACACCCTGTTGTCAGGATTTTGGAAGCAGTCCAAATGAGTCTTCCTGGAGTAACAGATGTTCTGTGAAGTAGAGATGATCCTGTAGAAAGAAATATCCAGTGCTGGCGAGATGGGTCCAGTCATCCTCCGAGAATTCAGTGGGAAAACAGGCTAACTTGGTGTTTGGGATGGCTGGTTTTATCCCAGTGGAAAGGCTTTGGCTCCTCCCACTTGGTGGAGCATCTCACAATGGAATGAAGTAATGTTGACAGTCATGTGAGAGGCCTTAAATGGCCCATTCACAGGTGATATCTCTGGGAGGAGGATGGGTGGAGGAAGAGATAAGAAGGCACTGCCTTATCTGGTGTTATCAGTTGTCCCATTAACAGAAGGCATCCCCCCCCTCTTTCCCCCCCAGAGTTACAAGAGATAAAGAACAATATCTGCCAACCAGTTTCAACAGATGAAACCAGAATACACATTTTTGGTTACATTTCTCAACCCAAGACACTACAGTCTATAAAGAGGCTGTTGAAATAGGCACCAGTGAACAAGCACAAGGAGACACAGACTTTGTCTTTACAGCAGTTAAACTTCGGGTTTACAAAGGGATGACCCATGGTTTATTAAAAAAACGTTGTCTTCTTTACTGCCCTATTTTAATATTTTGACGCACCCTAGCGAAAACCCAGCAGTTTTCTCTGCACTGACATGCTGTGCCCTGTTGTTATGCACTGGCTGTGTGCCCTCCCTTGTTCCTGCAGCCCCCTCCCTTGGTCGCTTGTCACCTGGGGCTGGCTAGCTGTTCCTGGGGATGATGCCACCAGGGTGATCAACAGGGCTCAGGTGACATTTCATTGGAAACGCCCAAGAGTCAGCCCAGAAAAATGCTCAGCTGAGGCACTGCCCTCGGCCCTACACCCTGTATGGCACACATTTTACAGAAAGAAAAAATTGGGAAAAAATTCAGAAATAGTGTAGAAAATTGTTTAAAACTTCTCTGGAACTATTTTTGGTAAATCTTGCTGCCTGTAAAGCCAGACTCCTTTTATCACATAGGAACTGAAAGGCAGAAGAAAATTATGACTAATATATTTTTAAGAATTAGAAAAAATTACCTAACCCTACATATTTGGAATATCGGAATATTATCATTTAAGGCTGTGATTTTCAATAGAGTTTATGGGATTGTGGCACCCAGACCTACTCCTGCCCCCATGGAAATGCATATTAATTTGCCATCAACTTCCATGCGAGGGATCAAAACTCTTCAGCTCCCTCAGAATTTCCCTGGGAGGTTGGTGACTTGCAAAAATCCCAGCTCAAACCTCCTTACTGTCACTCTCTTTTCAGGGGAAATTCAGTGACTATTGTGAAAATCTCAGGCTGAACAACCTTATAACTCCTGGCTTTCAGGGCAGGAAGCAAACTCTGTGCATCCTACCCAAAACCAGCAGTAATCTCTCTTCTCCAGAGGAGTTTGACACTTTTGCCTTTTAAATCCTTCATGCTGGACAAATAATGACCTGTCTGCAGGTTGTGATGGGTTTCTGTTATTTGAGGATTGAGAAGAATCCATGTCTGGGCAAGAGAAAGCAATCCTTGATCTGGCCGTAGTGATCCATTTCTGTTTTATAGTTACTGTTTGAAAGGTCTCCAAAACCAGTAGGTCTCATGAGTTGGGCTAGGGCATGAAGGTGGCTGGGGCAGTCATAAACACACAACTTCCAGCCCATTTCAGCTGTACGGATCCATCTGTACAATTTGGCTGTGTGAGGGTGCTGGCATGGGGGTGTACACCCTGCTGCATGTCACACGTGCAGATGGACAGCAGCAATGAGAGGGACTGCTCACAGAAGAATCAAATCTGCTTTACACTAACAGCTCTGGATTTCTGCTTGTTTAGAAAAAATACTACTTATAAACACGTGAACCAGCCATGCTTGCCTGTGCTCTCAGAGCGATGGTAATTACATGGATTTTTGGTCAGTCCTGTCATATTTACTCCACCAAATTGATTAACCTATGTAATGAGTACAGGACTGTGACCAATACTGACCCCACATCAAAGCCTGACACTGCTGCAGTGTGCTGACCTGAATTTTAATTGTTCAGCAGGTTTTGTAATTAAACTGGAAATGTGCTAAAGAAGAGATTAGGCATTTTAGCTAGCAGTGTATGTATTTTTTCTCAGGTGTGCCAATTGTGTACACTATAACATGTCCAATGCATGCCTCAATACACAAAGATCTAACAACATGCCATTTCATAGATGACTAAAACGTCTTTTGTTTTTTGTTTTGTTTTTTTTTTTTGCTTGGTATATTAAAATACGGAAAAAAATGTAACTTGTATCATAAAATTTTCTATATACATTATCGTGTAGCACTAAAGCTCTTGCATCAAGGTATATAAATAAACCAACAATGAATAAATTAGGACTTCAAGTCTCTATGAAATTCCCACAGGCTTGTACACTTGGTCCTCAGAGTCCAAAAGAGCTACTGCAGACAGATGTGATTTTGTTCTTTAGGATCATCAGTGTGGTACATCTGTTGCTTCCACCGGTGGCTATGCCAGACTTGAGAGAAAACATGTTGCTCATTAAATTAAGACAACTATGATAAATAAACGAGAACATTTGGAAAACTACCCATGTCTCACTTTTGTTTGAAAGAAACTTCTCTTTTGGAAGTTCTCTCAACATAAAAGACAGGAACTGCGCAGCCTCATTCCACATGATCCTTTCTTCTTTCATTCTTCTAGAAAGAAATATGTGTTTCAACATCTGAATTTCCAGCAAATGTTGCCTTCTACCTCATGTGCCTGCTCCTTTGGCAAGGAGAAATCCAGTGTCTCTGTTGGTCCAGCTCCCTGCTTTATTTTTGACCACACAGAGGAGATGGAACTAGAAGGAGGTGGGTTAATCTGGAATTGGGTGGGTTGTGCTAGAAGGGAGCAACTAGGAAGAAGATCCATCTTCCATTCATAAAATTTTTTTTGAAACATATGGGGAGAATTGGGAGCTACATTTTCATCTTTATGAGCTGGGACTTGGGAGCCTGCCTTGAGATTTATTCAGGACCATGAATCTGTTTTGAAACTGTTCCTCTTTGGTGTGCTTGTACTTCTTCCATCTTCCTGTGATTTAGTCCATCTACCAGTGATGAGTGTCACCAGGACTCACAAAAGGTGATTGACTCTGTGGGTTTGATTGTGAGCTGAGAGCTTGGCTGAAGGAAGGGCAAGATCCAGGTTTCCTTCCTACAGGAAGACTGTTGTACATAAAGAATAATGAGAGCAAGATGATAAAATGTGGCACATTTGGTGAATAGCAGTCTGAGATGCAGGCTATTTGTCTCATAGATTTGGTAGCCAGAGTTCATCTAGAACTGGCCAAAAAAAAAAAAAAGAAAAAAGCAGTCATCTACTGATACTTGGGAAAAAAAACGAATGTAGATATGTAATTTACTGGAATGGTGAGACAGTCCTCATCTTTTTTTATTAAAAATCACCCTTCAGACTAAAGAGTACCCACCTGGCATTGAATAGTGGCCTGTAGGCGCTGATCTTAGCATAACATTGGCAACATATTGTCCAGGGACAATCTCTGCTTTGCTTTTCTTTCCTGTGTTCTGCCCAGAAATCCCAAAGGCATCTCTGGGAAGATTTTTCTTTCAATAGGGAAATGTTTTGTTCAGCCACATAGTTGAGTTCACCAACTGGATGTTTTTCCCTTTGCAGTGTGCTCCAGGATGCCTTGATCCATGCTGAGAGCCTCGTAATCCAGCTGAGCATTGCTTGGGTGTGAACTTCCCTGCCTGTTTCCCAGCACAGGTTGCTCTCAGGCACAAGATTCTGCAACCTATTTTGGTTGGTCCTGCCACGAAGGTATTTTCTGCATGCTGGAGTTTTTAAGTGTTGATTTATATCATTTTGGCAACGATGTGCTGAAATTTTTCTACCATTTTTGCAATTGTTATTCATCCATTTAAGCATGTGATAAATCAGTGAGGACTCCTAAATGCTGACTGTGGGAATCCATGAATGCCTTCATTATCACACTTGAATATGCACTGAACCTTGCTTCCCTGTCCAGAGGCACCCTCTCCTCCACAGAAAACACCCTACCTGCCATGCCTGACTTTCTTGAATGTATTTGAAATGACTGTGCATTAAGTAAAACACCTGCTATCTAAAGAAAATAATGTAGCCCCACTAAAAACACCATGTGTTGTATTCTTTGAGTGACTGCATGCACCTGTAAGAGCAGATTTTAGATTGCAAACAAGACCTCCACATTTTCCAGCTGTCTTAAGCTTGCAGTGACGAAAGACCTTGCAGTGCATAATGATGAGTCCAAACAAAACCATATAAATATGCCAGATAAATAAAAGTTTTTGCTTGCCAGAGATCTCAAGCTCTATGAAATAGGTTTGGACTCTGAAATTGAGACAAGAGTTTTCAAATAATATTAAATGAGGTAACCAAAGACTGAAATCCTAATATAAGAATTAAGAGGCAAGAAAAGTCATAAACAAATTACTGATATATAATTTTAAGGTAAATATGTTAATTAAAAATAAGTTTGCATACCCATTTGAAAGATGTAATTTCAAGAGAGAATAACCAGTTTAAAATTAATATAATTTATTAACAAATAAAATTATAACACAAGCAGAGGGAGGTTGGAGGTGAAATATTGAGTTTCCTTTGATAGGCAGAGTAATTATGAAGTATGCTTTTGAAGTTCAAGAAGAGAGCCTTAGGACACAATATTTTTTAAAGTAAAAATTGGCTTGCACTCTGTTCAAGTCATTTATTTTGCACTAAGAAATGGGTGTGAGACGTGATGAGATTTAAAATGTCATCCCTTGATGGAACTGCTTGAGGGTGACATCATTATTTTTTCTTTTTTTATCTACTTTTATTTATGTATTTGGCTGCTTTATTTCTAAAATTTTCTATCTTAGGGAATCTAATGAAACCATGTAGATATTAAAAAAACCCCAAGCCATCAACACCTTTACCATCCCCCAAATAAAGCTTTCCGCTGAAGTTCAGCAAGCTAAAAGCTAGACTCTGGAGGGAGCCACTGGGAACAAACAGTTTTCAGCTGCATCTGTCATCTGTGTTGTGGCCAGCTTTGAGGAATTCCACTTGTACATGCCACCAAACAAACACATGGAACAAAGGAGTGTTTCTTGTCTTCAAGACCAGATTACCCCACACATCCCTGGACAGGGAGGGCTGCTCCTCCTCTGTCCTCTCCTGCTTTTTTCAGGGACCTGTATGTACAACCTCTTACAGGTTTTCTTAGAAGCAACGTGCTGTGCAATACATTTGGCAGTCAACACCATGGCTTTTGTGACATATTGGCCTGCACTGGGCTTCACTGTCATGGGGAGGCAAAGCTGGCTTTTGTGGCAACAGGCCCAGAGGACAGAGGTCAGGCTATGGTCAAAAGACACACTAGGTTTGCACACCCCCTCTCAAGAGGTTTTTGCTTAACCTCAGTGGCATTTTCGTTTGCCTGATGATTTTTATCATAAATCTCACAAATTTTGTTCAAAGCCCTAGCTGTTGGAGGCAGAGGATTTATGTGAGAATGTCATAAATTTAACTTCAGTGAGTCCCATGACATTTTGCCTACTAGTAGCTGAATAGATCTTGCAGATCCTGGATGGGACAAGCTTCTGGACACAGAGTAGCGTGGTTGGGCAACTGTAGGGCAGATCTACCCGTGCTTGTTCCATACAGAAATATTAAAAAAATAACCCAAACAAACAGCAACACCACTGTTAGGAACGAAAGAAAAAAAAAAACCAACAAAAAAAACCCCCAAAAAAACCACCCCACAACTGACCCTCTCCTGGCTAGAGTAACCCCCCACACCCCAGACAATCTGAGTAGGGAGAGCTGCCCTGAAGGAAAGTTGCCTGGCAACTTTTCCCTACCTAATTGAAATGTGAAAAGAAGCTGCCCACACCTAGATAGCCCTATTGTCCTTTGTAACTACCTCATTTAGCAAGAGTAACCTCGGCTACGACCAGGACAAATGCATATGCATTTGGATATGCAGATAGGGCCGCCCCCGTGGATCCTGGGAGGTTTTTTTGGGGGAAACTGCACCCCGGGACAGGAAGCTGGATTCGTCAGAAGAGAACTGGATAGTGCCCTGGCTGAGCGGGGAGTGGATGCACCCCCTGGCCTGGTTTGAAGAATGGCCATGACCTGTGAGGAACCTGAATGGAATGGGAACTGGCCAGCTGAGCTGACTGAGACAGAGCATGGGAAACTCTTGAAACTTTTCCCTGAGGGCAAAGAGCTGACTGCCACTGCTCTGCCTTCTGATGGTTGACCAGAGAGAGTTGCCAGCTGTTTCTATGGGAACAAGGACTCAGCATCTACTGGGTCAGCACCTGCTCCTTCAGATGGCTGCAGCAGCGTGGAAAACTCCGATCGGACTCTGCAATCCTGCTGATGACTTTAATAATGAGCTGATCACTTTAATAAAGAGCTGAATATTAATAAAGGCATATGCACTGTTCTTTTCGCCACCATTGCCCCCCCCCCCCCCCCAAAAAAACCCAAAAAACAATTCCCCCAGAAAAAAACCACAAACCCTACAAGTTTCATACAGATGTGCTCTGGAAAGCCATGAGATATGGATGCTCTCTCCCTAAGCTCTGCAGGCTGAACGACTGAGAACAAGGAGACTATTTTGTCACCAGCATGAGAACATTGTAACTTAATACACACAGGCACATACCTACTGAGTAAGAGAAGCCACTTTTTCCTTGCCATTTTTTCAGATAAAATTGCCATCTAATCTAAAACATGGCAATCTTGCTGAAAGTCAATGAATTCTCTTGGTATGAGGAGCTGTAGCAAAGTTCATAGCCAGACTTGTTATAAAAACACAGAAGTTAAAAATAGCTGTGCAGTCAGGGAGCAGGATCCAGCTCTAAATGAGTGGCCCAGTTTGCTCTCACAAGTCAAGTATTGTAAGCAAAAGTCAACCCTTTTGTTTTTAGGCTGCTGCTGATAGCTTTTCCTTTTCCTTGGGGAAATGTTGGTGCTTCCCCATCATTTGACAACTTTCAACTCTTTTTGTGGTCTTTGTGAAAGGTCTGTGCCAACAAAGTACCAGTGTCATTTTGACTGCAAGCAGGACTTCTTTGGGAAGGTGTTATTCAAGGAGGAGGAGAGGGAATAGCCTTTTTTTTTTTAACGGAAGAATATTGGAAAGATTTCTACAGGAACTTTGCAAGGGGCTCACAATACTTTTCTTCTGGGCCTGCTGCAGAAGTTGCTGCTGCCCTGGTTAGCAGACAGATGCAGTGGGAGATGGATTGGCTCCTTTTCCACTCTGACAGCCATAAGGCTGCATGAATTACACAGCCTGGTGTTCTGGGTGGAGCAGTTCCGGAGGATTCATCCCAGCTGGGTCTCACACCAGGTGGCAAAACAAACTATAAAGGGCCGAGGGGCTAAAGAAGTGGGTTCCCTTCTTTCCTGCTGTGCTGTGGGTAGGGACTGCTGTGGGTGATTGCTGCCCTCCTCGATGCACAATGGAGAAAGCTGTGGCTTTGAAAAAGGAGGGAGTAAGTAATATCTAAACTGGTATAAGTCTGTTATAACTGGAAGTTTGGGGCTTTTTAAAAATGCTTGCTTGAAGAACTGAGCCAGTTCTATGTTTTCTTACTTGTGTTGGTCCCCAGCTTGGATAAAGCCTGTGTTGTATTGCTTTACAGGCTATGTAAATCAAATATAGCACAGAGAGGTCTCTCTATCCATTTATGAAATGGGAGAATAATAGTTATTTATCTTACAAGGTTTTTTCCCTGAGATAATTTTTTCTTTTGTTTTTAACTGTGAACATTTTGAGGCTCGGTTCTTGTCTTGTATGACTGCTTGGGTCCAAGCAGAGGTAGTGTTAAGGGCAGACTGTAAAAACTGTCATAAAATCCATGGATGCAAGGGCTGAAGAATGAAAAGACATTCCTTTATTTTAGCTGCTTAAAATGGTGACTGTCTATGGAAAGCTGTAGGCATGTTCTCCATTACCAGCTCATATTTTAATATGTGGTCTTATGGGAGGAAAAACATCTTCTGTTTTCCTAAAGCTAGTATTCCTAATACTTCACCCCTCTGATGCAGTGTGAGGAATAAAGTCAAAGTATGTATCTGTTGCCCAAGATGTGTTTGATGATATTGTAGCCTATGGTGTCCTATTGCTGAATCAGCTCTTGCAAGAGGCTTGGAAATCTGTTACAAAACTGGGGAAACACATGGCTAATCCATAAAACCTTAAATATATGTAAAGCAATGTTTAAATGACACCTACTAACTGGAAATTGCTGCATATAAAAGAGATCTGGCAGCTGAATCACAAAAATATTTTTCAGAGTAAATTCTTACACCAAATTAATAGCCTAGAAACAGTTCCACCACTCAAACAGCCTTCAGAAGTAACAACTGATTTGAAAGAGTGGGCTGCTGTTAAAATAATAATGAATCCAGCCTTGTCCTTTTTCCTTGGTATCCTCCAGGCTTTCTCTGGTGGGGTGTTTTGACTGCTGTGAGGATTTAAAAGAACTTTCTTATCACTGGTAGATATCAAAGCTGGTGAGACTGCTGTGTGTGGCTGAGGGTTTGCAATATGAGAGCATTAAATACTGATGCTATACTTGATGCTGTAACAGTTTCAAAATAGCAAAAAATACCTGGGAAAGGTCTCTAGTTCTTTCCCATAGGGGAGTGGGTGCATTAAAGTGAATAACTGAGAACCTGACATGTTGTTGGTGTAATGCATTTGCCCATCCAGCTAATGAAAATCTACTTGTTTCAATTTTGGTGAGGCTTGTGTTGTCCTGCAAGTGTGGTATCTTGCTCAGCAGTTCAGGAACTCCTTCATACTGGTCAAGCCAAAGGGATGTTCTAGAATTTAGGCTGGTGATCTAGGACATGGCAGCTTTATGCTCACCACTCTGCTCTCTGCCTATATAGGGTTAGGCTTTGCTTCCCTGTTGAAAATAATGAGGATACAGGGGTGGTGTGAGATTGCTAAAGGTTGTTTTTTGATAGTGGTGTTAAGGGTCTAAGGTATGCTTGCAGAGGAATATAATCTACCTTCTGTATATTAATATCTAGAAAGCTTGGCACTGGATTGAACAAAACCTGCTCTTACCATTCTGAAGAAAAATAACAAGAATGTTTCTTTAATTTTTTTTTTTTTTTAGTTAAGGACTTCTGATGCTGTAATTGCAATAAAATTATGTAAATTCTGCTTATTTTGGGACTCTTCCAGTGTTGATAGAGAGGTCATCTGCTGAGCTTGATGCTGCCTAGTCTGGGCTGCTTCTCTAGGAGGTGATTTGCTGAAGGCTGGGTATCTGCCCTGTGTTGCAGGGTGCACTGGGGATATGGCTTCAGTGTGTGATTTCCAAAGCACTTCTCCCTCACATATGGCAGGTATTCCTGGGTGGCTGCTATTGCTTCACAGGCTGTGGTTCAGGTGTGCAACTTATAGATGGGGCATGAGACCTATAAAAGGCTGTTAGATAGTGCCTTTTGAATTCCATGCCCATAAAGACTGTGAAAGTCTACCAGGGTCTTACAGATTGGTAAAAAGTTGTATATTCCTCATACATTTCTTCCATTACGTGGATCCAGTGCTCAGCATCTCTAAGGACCAGGTTAAAAGGTAAAACACCAAATTTCTTAGGCTGAAAACCTCATTATAACTATTTGACCTTGTTATTTATTGAAAAACACTGTCAAGTCTTTAAAAGAAGAAAATAACTTGTATTATACCTGTCAGAAGCAGGAGGGATAGATCCTGGCACATCCATGGATATGTGTAGCTCAGCTTCTCTCAAGGAGTTAGAGAGCCACATGGTGTCTCTGGGTGCTGGATTTTGTACATGGACCTGTGTGTTAACACCAACCCAGAGTGGCAGCTTGCTATTGAATGTACATCTGAAGCTCCACAAGAGTGCAAGTCCTTCTAGTGAGGGTCTGCTATAAATTACATGTGGTAAATTGGTCCCAGGTAAATCTGGTTTGGACTGTGGAACTTGTGTGGTGTGCTAAAGTCTCTTATTTCTTGCCCAGACTGCTTTTTTTGCAAGGAGCTGCCATGGCAGTCACAAAAATACAGATCCAGCATTTGGCAGGTTTGGGATGGCAAAATCCTACTGGATCACATTTTGCACAAAGGGTGCTATCAGCCTTCTGGGCTTATTGCTTAACTGGGATACAGGCAGTGGGATCTAAGAGCTGTATCAGATACCTCATTTAGCTGTAGCAAGTTGTCTTTAAATAGCAGATTCATCTTGATTTTAATACATGCAGGTTGAGATTATGGAAGTAGACATGGTATAGTTGTTTAAACCTCAAAATATGTTTTAAATAATTGATTTCCATGCATCTAAAGTAAAGATCAAGTATTCAAAACATTTTTATGTTTGCAAAAAACCAAAACCAAACAATATGACAAAACAAATAATTTTAAATAATTTCAAACATATTTTGAGGCTTTTAATGTTGCAAAATATGTGTCTCCAACAGTGGTAAAACCTCAATAAATATGATTCAACAATTCTCGGTATTTAATACATAATGGTGCTATTGAGAAGAAAAAAAATAGGTTTAATAAAAAGTTTGACAATGCACTGGATGAGCTAGGAAAGCCAGCCTTTAAATTGACATCTGTTTAGTGAAAGGCATGTGCAATTAAAAGTAAATGAGAAGAAACTGGTGTTTATTAAGAATTCCTAATTATTGATCCAGTGCTGGGTGCAAACCAGTGATTTATAATCTGATCAAGCTGTGTTGGGAGGCTTCAGGCTTAAAATCAGAAAGCTGAGAGCGTGGCCAGATAGTATAATTGGATTTCTAGAGAGGTGGTTTGTGTCTCAAGCCTGTCAGTGATAAGGGATATTTGCACAATGCTCTTAATGTGTGCTAACTTTTGGTCAGGCATTTGGGCTGGAGGATCATGGTCCACCCATTCCAACTGAGTTTTCTGTATCAAAGTATAAATGTTCAGTGAAGTTTTGCAGGCTGTTAAGATCAAGCAGTGCAAAGTTGTCTTGGGTTGAAAAATGTAACCAAAAATGTGTGTTCTGTTTTCATCTGTTGAAGTCGGTTGGGAGATATTGTTCTTTATCTCTTGTAACTCTAGGGGTGGAAAGAGGGCGGATGCCTTCTGTTAATGGGACAACTGATAATACCAGATAAGGCAGTACCTTCTTATCTCATCCTCCTCCCAGAGATATCACCTGTGAATGGGCTATTTAAGGCCTCTCACATGACTGACAACATTACTTCATTCCATTGTGAGATGCTCCACCCAGTGGGAGGAGCCAAAGCCTTTCCACCAGGATAAAACCAGCAGTCCGAAACGCCAAGGGAGCCTGTTTCCATTAGATTCCCAGAGGATGACTGGACCCTTTCTTGAGGATCATCTCTACTTCAACGGAGCCACAACTGTCACTCCGGGAGGACTTATTTTGGACTGTTTCCAACACCCTAACCAACAGGGTGTCAGGTTTGCATTCTGACTCTGTCAGTGGTCCTTTGTACTATTGCATTTATCTTTGCATTTATCTTATTTTATTTTTATCTTTCTTGTTGTTTGTTCTCTCTCTATTAAATTGTATTTCTGACTTGGAGTCTCACTGGTTTTGCTTGCAAACCAGCACAGCAGTGAAATTTGAAATCGTTGGCAGTGTCTAGAAGAGACTTTATCTCAGCTGATGAGGTTTTGGCTGGTTGCATCCCTTTGTCCTGGGGAATTTTAGTTCTATGCCTGAATCTTCCCTACTGATGCAAACAAAAGGAGAGGTATAGATCTTGTTTTATGATACAAGAGGCAGGCTGGCTGCCCTCTCTTGGGCAGAGTTTCTACTGGCTTTACTGGCTGCTTCCTTGGAATAAACAGAGCAGAGCACAAACCAGAACAACATTTAGGTACTAAACAGTGGGCTTCAGTCTCACTTGTAATGTAATCAAGTTGCCTGCCTGTAATTTCCCTTTCTTTTGTGAAGTAGCTGCTATTTGAAATCCACTTCAGATACTGACGTTCCATTACTATAGTAAAATCAGTTTTGGCAAAAATAAAGACAGACACAGTAGTTTTGCAGTCTGTAAATTTTGAGCTGGCTTTGACTGCGTGCCCATCATATGTTGTCATAATGCTGTTGGCTTCTTTGTAAAGAGCTGCTGGTCTCAGTAAGTTGTAGGCTTGTTTACATTAAGTGTGTTTAATAACTGAGTTAGAGTGTGAATGAAACTGCATCAGCTTTTCTTCATGTCTCTATGTGGATACCCTTGATCAGGCCACCTTAATAAAGATTGGGCTAATCCACATCCAAAATTACATAGCACAATAATCTGTTCTATGCTAACTTTCCCAATGCTTGGCAGGTTCAAAAAACACCTGTCTCTTCTTTCTTTCGTTTACCCCCATTACATAGTTGTGTGATTATATACACAGTGTTTCTGAAGTATTCTCAGCTTGCTGTTCCCCAGTTAGAAGTTAAAGGTTTCATGTTGTGCTCTCTGTGTGATTATGGGGGTACCTATAAACATGTGAAACTCCTGGGTCTCTGCAGTGAAGAAGTTTAGGTGAGCATCCACCTTTCACACTATCCAACACTGTTTTGCGTGCTTTTATGGAAAGGGTAATGCAACACAGAATACTGTACATGAGTTCTTCCAGCTCTGAATTAGTCTCTTTTATCTGTCTCTGACCACAACAGATGTTGGCAGCCTTTCTATTCCATATCCTTAAATCAGACTAAGAATATAAGTTCCACTTAGAGAAGCTGTAATGGAAAAAATTTAACCCTTTCAAGAGGATTTTTACTGTGTTTTTTCTTGAATGCTCTTGACTTAATTTAAAGGGGGAAAAAAAAGGTCAGCAAATGTCTGGATTGACATAGTCTTTGGGGTATCCTCAGATGATATTCCATAGAAGTGCTCATTGGTCTCTGCATTTTCAATCAACTTTCCTCTTACTGGGGACACGTCCAGTCACCATGACTAGGCATTTCTTTATCTTAGGCAACTGATCGCCAGAGAGGCCTCTCAGGCCTCATGGCTGCAACAATTCCACTTTCTGTATTTAATAAAAAAGCGTTCCCAATAGTTCTTTTAAAGCAATGGACAAAGCAGGAGAACATATCTAATACAATGACAATTACAATGAAAATCCACAGAATTCCTTTAACAAAAGATGCAACCCATCCTGTTAATCCCCATTGACCAAAAAGGTCATTGACCCAGTCTGGGTTCTTTTCTATTTTTAAATCCTTCACAAGTTCTCTCAGTTTTTGGATGTTTGCGTGGATGGATTCTGAGCGTGACGAGAGATTGAAGCAGCACATCCCTTCGAAGTCTTGGCATCCGTGTCTGTGGGTGAGCAGCAGAAAGTCAATCGCGGCTTGGTTCTGGAGTGATGCATGTCTTGTGGTTTCCTCATCTTTTGAAAGCTCGCTCAGGGCAGCAGATGTAGTGTTGGCTTGCTTACTAAGCCAGCAGCCTAGGTGATTGTCTCGGTTTGAGGGGGAGGTGAATTTTCCAGGAAGTTGTGGGCAAACCAATCAGTGGTCAGGTTTTATGCTAGCACCTGGAGTAGCCACTGGGAGGTTTAGACACGCCTGTGAGAACACAAGGGGTTAAAAGCAAGGACTCCCAGAGAGTCTGCCTCTTTTAAGTTCCCGTTTCAGCAGAGAAACATCTTCACCTCCTCCCCATCTCAGCTTACAAGGCTGAGTAGGGGAGGGGAACCATGTAGCCAGGCTGAAGTAAGCTGGAGCCCCGGGGGGGAGAAGAAAGTGAACAAGACTGGAGCTGAGCTGGCCCATCCAGGATGGAGAGGTAAAAAACTGTAGAGGTGCCTTCCGTCCTGTGTCCCCCCCTGGGAGAAAGTGTCCAGCTGCATGTAGGAGTTGCCAAGCCTGAGAGTGCCTGAGCCTGCAGCCCTGCTGGGAGCCAAGAACTGTTAACTCTTTCTGAGGCAGAAAGAAACTTTTCCCAGACATTAGTTCTCATAGCTAGTAGTTTCAGAAGAGAGAGAGAGACAGCCTAAGACTGAGATGATAAAAGAAGATGAAAAGAACCCCAGATGGGCAGAGATGAAGAAGAGTGACTTTTAGGCTAGACTTTTCTTGCATAATGTTAGCCATAGACTGAACTTGAGTCTCTTTTGAACATAAACTGCATTTGAGTAGATGTAGCCAGCTTGGCTTGCTGCAATAGAGCGAGAAGAGAAGAGAAGAGAAGAGAAGAGAAGAGAAGAGAAGAGAAGAGAAGAGAAGAGAAGAGAAGAGAAGAGAAGAGAAGAGAAGAGAAGAGAAGAGAAGAGAAGAGTGGTGCCCTCTGCCCTCAGAAAAGAAACCCTCGGCCCCAAGAAAAAAGAGAGAGCCCGGCATGCAAGCATCCTTAAAAAGAGCCCTATATACAGCTTTAGCCCATAGACAGTAGTGAGAGCACTAGACATAGAAAAGAGACTGTCACCACAGCAGACTTCTCCGAGTAGTGCCATAAGTGACATGAAAACACATAAAGGGTAGACCTGTGTTTTCTGAGGAGCAGTCTGTGGTGCAAGAGAGACTCCTCTCTCCCTTGCTGAATTGAAGATTAGTTTTTTTGAGTAGTGATTGTTTAATTTAAAACCCAAAGTTTTAGTTCATAAAAGGTAACATGTAAGGGGTAGAAGTTGAGAGAAAAGAAGAAATGTTCTGAGAAGTTTTCATTTCTGGTTTTTTTTTTTTTCTTTTCTATTTCTATTCTTCTGTAATGTAATAAAGTTTTGTTTTCTGTTTTCAAGTTTTAGGCCTACTCTGCTCTGTTCCTAATCACATCCCACAGTAGTTGTTAGAGAAAAAACATCTAGCCAGTGCTAACCCATGACAGTGATTTATTTCATCAAGGGCCTTAGCTGCAGCTACCCATGGTAGGAATAGGGAGACAGCAATTCTTTTTGGTTTATTCCAATTGTATAATTTGGGATCGCAGTTTTCATCAAATTCCCTATAGGATCTTTTGTGGTGATTTGCTTCACTTTCTTTTTTCCAATTATGTAACAAGGTAATATTTGGCGTGAGGGTAGAAAGTCTCCCAAGGCTACAGGGACCTCCCTGAAGGCGTGAGGGGATCCCAGCCCATACTCGGTCACCACAGATGAGAAACATCCCTTTGGGTAGTACTTTGGGATGGAGAGAGGATACAGATATCACACGAGTGGTGTAATTGCACCAATCTGGATAGTTATAGGCTTTGTTAATGGGTGATATGTCTTTTTTGTATGTGTTTCTTACCTGGTCAATTTCTGGCCCATTATTCTTTGGATGTCTAAAGTAAAATTTGACGCAGTATGTTGCTTTGGAAGACCCCAGCAGGTCCAATTCTTGGGGTTCCTCTAAAGCATTAGGCAACATTTTTGTCCAATCATCCCAAGTCTCTACCGCATTGGGTCTCTTACCTGTGGTGCGGAGTAGCTCTGAATTATAGACGGGCCAGTCATCTGCTACAAAAGGAATCCCTACTAGTCATGTGGAAAGTGGGTTATCAACACTGCCCATGGATAAGCACGTTATCCTGTTTCAATGTTTTTGCTAAGGTTACCCAAACATTATGGCTAGGCTGTGGGCTAATCCAGCCACAGGCATATGGTACGGTGAAGACCATCCAAGCAGAAGTGATGAGAGCCCCAGTTTTCATCTCTGGACAGGGATGGGGCTTCTGATAGGGAATATAAGCAAAATTTGTTATCTTTTATGATGGGAGAGGAGGGGGGGAGGGTTAGGGTTTTTTCCCTCATTCCTTTCCTCAGTTCCTTCCCCCCCCCCGCCACCTTTTCTTATATATATATATATATATATATATATGTATAAGCAAGGGATGGGTAAGTGGGTGTGAGGTTAGGGGTTTTTGGTAAGAGTTGAGAAAGGGAATAATAGGGGGTTTTAGGGTAAAAAAAGGGGTAATAACGTAATTCAGAGAATAATTTGTGTTCAGGCTATGTCTGGCTTATGGCTTGACTGATGCAGCAGAATGTAGTTTAGTTTTTCT
Source organism: Prinia subflava (assembly GCF_021018805.1). Taxonomy (NCBI): domain Eukaryota; kingdom Metazoa; phylum Chordata; class Aves; order Passeriformes; family Cisticolidae; genus Prinia; species Prinia subflava. Next base: position 1,414,598 of record NW_026960612.1, read on the forward strand.
GTTTCGTCTGATGTGTGATGGGACGGTCTTTTCTTTGGTATGTGTGTTAACGTAGGAAAACATAACTACACGAAGGCGATCATATGCGGTTCTTTATTCAAGCGCGCGGGACACGGGCATACAGTGCCCAAATCTTGTGCCCAAGAATACAGAGTCAATTTGTGATTTTTATAGTTTAAATTATACACATGTTAACTAACCTCCACCCCTAGATACTGATTATCTTATTCTTTAGTTACTATCTTAAATCATACCTATGCTTCTACCCTGATCCACACTTGGTTTGGTTAAAACAATGCTTCTCAATTATCTCCTGGGCTACAGTCACACTTGATTCGGTCATTACAATAGCATGGAGCTGGTTGCAGAAGCTGACGCTTGTTCCAAAGCCGAGCTGCATCAAGTTCCAGTTGTACGTTCTCTACTTTCTTCCCCCCTCACACATACCTCAACTTAACCCCGTGGTTAACTTATACAGAAATTATATTTTTGACCCTCCACTATCATGTGGACATGCGGCAACGCCTTTGTCTCCAGGCAGAACTTGTCTGGTTTTGAGGTGGTCTTGTATTTGACTCAGAGGAATTCTTGTCAGTGTTTGATTGAGTAGTGTTTGTAGTGCCTAGGTATGGTTTTATGTTTTTCCTGGGTACCATCTTGGGCCAGATGGTAGTGAAACACACGCATATCCTCTACCCCAAGTAATTAACTGGAAAGGCCCAGAAATTTGATGTGTTTCTGGGTCCTTCACTAGCACAGGTGCTTTCTCAGCAAGCTTTGCTTGGGTGGTATTTGCAAAGTGGCGAAGTACTGGGGGGGGTCAGGCTCTGATGTTGTGCCATTTAAGAAGTTGATGACGTAGAGAGCCTTGCAGAGTCTTTCAGCTGGAGATACGGTTTTTGTTTCTCTTTGCTGCTGACTGAGGACTCTTTTGAGGGTTTGATGTGTTCTCTCTATGATGGATTGTCCTGTGGGATGTGCAGGTATGCCCTTGTGTTTTATTCCCCACTAACTGAAGAATTCTTTTAACTTACGAGAGGCATAGGCAGGTCCATTATCTGTTTTGATCTGTTTTGGTACTCCCAGGGTAGCAAAGGCAAGGAGGAAGTGCTTTATGGTGTGCTGTGTAGTTTCTCCTGGATGAGATGATGCAAACACTGCTCCAGAAAATGTGTCAACCGATACATGCACATACTTTGACCTTCCAAAAGGTGGGAAGTGAGTGACATCTGTCTGCCACAGCTGGCAGCTGTTAAGTCCTTGGGGGTTGACTCCTGTCCCCATAGATGGTATCGGGTAGTTTCGGCAGTTCGGGCATGTGGCGACAATAGCTTTTGCTTGATCTTTTGAGAGCTTGAACATTCTGATAAGAGCAGGTACATTTTGATGATAAATTGCATGTGACAACTTTTCCTGGGCAAAGATGTCAGGGATGTTAGCAGTTTCTATTGCCATGGCCAATGCGTCTGCTTTCCTGTTCCCTTCTGCGATGATACCTGAGAGGTCAGTGTGTGACCTCACGTGCATTACATAGTAAGGTTGTTTTCTGTGGGAGATTAAGCGTATTAATGCAGAAATCAATTGGTGTAACTTTGGATTGGAAACTTCTTTGAGAAGGGCTTGTTCTGCTCTCATAGCTATACCCGCAACATATGAAGAGTCTGTAACGAGGTTAAAGGGTTCGTCTTTGAATTTCTCAAAGGCTCTGACAACAGCTGCTAACACTGCAATCTGTGGAGATCCCTCCACTATTTGGACATCAGATTCCCATTTTTGGGTCTTAGGGTCCTTCCATGTCATTACAGACTTGTGGGAGGCCCCGGAGCCATCTGTAAAGACTGTTAGAGCTTTGAGAGGTGTTCTACTCTGTACTAATTTTGGGGTCAGATTAAAGGTTATATTAAAAAGTTTGTTTTGGGACATGGATGGAAATTTGGCCTGTATAGCTATCTAGGGCGAACTGGAGATTTTCATTGGTCTGAAGCAAATGCTCCAGGTCCCCGCTGGTTAATGGCAAGTATATGCATGTGAACTCACACCCTGTGAGAGAACGAAGGCGATCTCTGGCCTTTTTAATTAAATGTGCCATAATTTCTTGGAAGGTGGTAATTGTCTTTGAAGGTTGGCTGTTTGTAAAGATCCATTCAAGTATCAATAAAGGGTCTCGAAGCTGAGTATCCCATTGGAAAATCAGTCCATGGAACCAGGGTGCTTTTCCTAGAATGACAAACTGGAAAGGCAGGCTAGGCTCAAAGCGATGGGCTCGTTGTGAAGATAGGGCTTCTTGGACTTTGGTGATGGCATCTCAGGCTTCTGTTATGAGAGTGTGTGGAGAGTCCAGGTCTTCGCTGCCACGGAGAAGGTTGAACAGGGGAGCAAGGTCCTCTGTTGTAATTCCTAGCAGGGGACGTACCCAATTGATGAATCCACAAAGACTGTGTAAGTCTCTCAGGGTTTTTGGGTCATCTCGAATGACGAGCTGCTGGGGTACGATGGTCCTTTCACGGATCTGGAATCCAAGATAAGTCCATGGGTTGGTGTATTGTATTTTGTCTTCATGGATCTTGAACCCTTCTTTTTCTATGGTTTCAATGGTCTTTGTAACTGCTTTGTCTAGGTAGGCTTTGTCTGATGCACAGACCAGGATATCATCCATATAGTGGTAGATGATTGCATCTGGAAATAGGCTCCGAACGGGAGACAAAACATGAGCAATGTACCATTGGCATATGGTAGGAGAGACTTTTAGACCTTGGGGGAGATAACACCAATGATATCTTTTGAGTGGAGTCTCTCTGTTAAGAGAGGAGACAGAAAAAGCAAACCGTGGAGCATCCTGGGGGTGCAGCAGAATGCTGAAGAAACAGTCTTTAATATCTGTGATGGCAAGTGTCCAGTCTCGAGGCAGCATCGATGGTGAAGGCAGTCCAGGCTGAAGGAGGCCCATGTCCTCAATTACCTTATTGATTTTATGCAGGTCGTGGAGGAGCCTCCACCTGTCCGTTCCAGGCTTTTGCAGTACGAAGACTGGGGAGTTCCAAGGCCTGGTGGTCTCGATGATGTGACCTTTGGCAAGCTGTTCTTCTACAAGGGCTTGTAGTGCACGCAGTTTTACTTTAGAGAGGGGCCGCTGTTCGATACAGATCGGGGTTTGGCATTTCCAGGTGAACTGAGGGGTATCTGGTAGTGCACGCTCCTCAGTGGCCCCAGTTAGAAATCCCGACTGGGAATTTGTAGGGAAGCTCCCCATTGGGATAGAACATCCCTTCCCCAAAGGGTGATGGGGGCCCTTACCACAAATGGGCGGTTAGTTGCCAACTTGCCTTCAGGCCCTTCGACAAGGACGTTGTGCTTGCTTTGCTTGGACATTGTGGCTCCACCGATCCCTGAAATCATGCCTGGTACAGGTTGTAGTTCTCAGTTTGCTGGCCATTCTGAGCGGGCAACGATGCTCACGTCTGCACTGCAGTCCAGCAGCCCTAGTTGGTGGATCTTTTCCCCTCTGCAAGATAGGCCACACTCGATGGTAGGCTTATTAGGTCCCAAAACTTGTGCCCACATTGCTATAGGGTTGAGAGGAAGCTGTTCCTTGTGATTTTTTGGGAGTAGAAAGGCTTGTGCAATTGGAGTTCCCCTTAAAAGAAAAAATGGTAAGTCTGTGCAGCACAGCTGCACCAAGATTTCTTGACCTGGGTGCACTGTTTGTACTTCTGGGCAAACAAAGATTTCCTCGAGGCCATGAAAAGTATCACCTATAATTAAGATGTCAAAAGGACCACCTTTTGGCCCATACTTGCCTGTGGGGACATGATAAACATCTCTTTTAAGTCAATGGATAAAGCAGTTACCAGCTGGCGCCGGGTTCCCGTCTGTATTGCTCTGTATTTTGGATCCCCTTCATGTGACGTGGCATCTCCTGGAATGATGCATGGTTGGGTCTGCATGGCTTTTGATTTGTTGTCTTGGTGTGGAGCCTGACCACGCTCTGCTGGTAGTTTCCCGAACGCTGCTGGAAGCGCTGCCGATTCTGGGCTTTTTGGTAGGTGTTACGGAGGATTTGGATAGGTGACCTATCTGGACAGTCCTTTATAAAATGTCCCAAGTCTCCACAGTGAAAGCAGAAGGTCTGGTCTTTGGAAGTCACTATTGCAAACGCATCAGAAACAACTTCTGCAATACTCTTAGCAACTGCTTGGGCTACTGTGTTTTCAGTGGAGAGGTGATGTGTACAGCTTTCCACCATTTGTTCTATGGTAGGTTCTGTATCCAAGGGTAAGGCTCTCATAATTGTTTTACACCGTTCATTAGCATTGCTCATGGCAAGTTTGCATAACAGCTCTTTTCTTGCCTCTATGCTCTCTATCTGTTTATCCAGAGCATCTTTAATTCTGTCCACAAATTTGATAAAGCTTTCATCTACTCCTTGTTTAATATTAGAGAAGTGTAGGGTAGGGATAGAGTCATCTGGGGTAAGAAGTAAGGTTTTTGCTGCAATAGCCAGGTCTTGTAGTGCTGCCTCAGACAAGGTGTTAGCTTGGTCTGAGGGTTTCTGTAAATTTCCTTCTCCGGCCAGCTGTTCAACTGTATAATTTGGCCTATTAGCATCTTTAGTGTATGTGTCTGATAATATTTTTAATTGTTTTTTCCAATGCCTTTCCCATAGCATATATTCTGCTGGGGATAGGAGGCCGTGAGTTGTAGCGAGAGCAGAATAACTTATAAAATAAAGATAGAGCTATGCCAAACTGGGCCTCAGATTTGGGCCTGCTAGGCCTCAACGTTTAGCCTGTGTAGAACTAGATAAGTCTGTGGCACAGTTAGAATTTCACTTAAGGTGTACACATGCTTTAGCTGAGATAGTTAGGATGGAAACACGGTAACTGCCTTAACTTGAGATAGTTTACATATTTCTTCATCGCTCACCACCAATAAGAACACACCTGTTCCTGTAAACTATCTTCCCTGTATATAACCAGCCATTTCGGGGAATAAACCGGAGAACGTGTGTTATAATCATGTTGATCGGACCCTCGTTCTTTCGTCTCCGACTTCTGGTACGGTCCCAGCTTCAGTGAGTAATATTCTTAACATCGTGGGATATTAAAATATGTGCTGAGAAGATAGCTTCTAGGAAATTTTTAAAAATATGTGAACTTCTGCCGTGTTCTTTGGCCACTTTTTGAAGTTTTATGAGCTCTTTGTTTTTGTTAGGTTCTCATGTTATTCTAGTGGAGGCACCACCTCTTTTTCCCCTTATATAAGTTACTGGGAAGGCAGAAATTTTCTCAGCCAGCTCCCAGTCCCTTGCTTGAGTGGCTTCCATTTTAATTAAAGCCCATGGATCAATGTCCTCTGCATCAGAATTGGACTTGCTGTCACTACTGTCCTCAGACGAGGAGTGAGAGTGCTTTTTCTGGCGTTTAGGAGTGGGATTTTGCAGGGGTATGGGGAGCTGAAGAGAGTGTGGCAAGACCTGGCCACAGGGAAGCAGCAGTGAAGTAGAAATGGCAGTGTTATGAGAAGTGCAGTTTGCATAGGGTTGGGGCACGTGTAAAAGTGGGATGCTACTATGGGGTATCTCAGAGGTGCCATTCAGGGACCCTTGAGGGGTGTGTGGCTGCAGAGTCTGGGGATAAGGGAGGAGCGGTCTCAGGGTTGCTGTTCCCTGAGACTTTCCTCGGGGTTGCTGTTCCCCGAGGTAATAAGGCTTTTGAGCTTCTCTTGCCCAAAAGGTCTCATGCCGGAGCCAGAGAAGAAAGCTGTCTGCCAGTCCATGCTTCCAAGGTTGTTTATTCTTCATTATCTCTCCGTTCTTTCTCAGCTCTGCAAGGCGTCCCCAGCAGAGCAGGACATGCGGCGGACTGGGGCAGATCAGAGGGTCCTGGACCCTTTGTACCATTTCTCTGGTCCAACCACCATCCACAACGTACTTTTTATTTACAGAAGAATCTTACCAGTACTTACTATGTTAACATGTCATTTCTACTCTAAACCAGTCCTTGTGATACAACTCAGCAGAAAATGGGGGAAAAGAGCAAGAACAAGGAGGACAGGACTACTCCCCAATTCCTCCCTCTTGCCTCTTCAAGCCCATATACTAAAAATCCTAGATTTTACACTCTGTGATAAACTAGCTACTACTTATTTTGAATTCTCTTGGCTTGTGATTGTTCATACAATGTGAGCATTCACTCCCGTGGACAGGGATCAGAAGCAGTGTCCTCCTGGGCTCTGTGTGAGGCTGGCTGACCCCCTTGTACAGATCCCAGACCCCCCTGTCCGGTCTCCAAACCTTCCAGGGCGGCCAGAGGGATGTTCTACACTCTGACATCTCCCCCTCCTGTTTGCACTAAAAACACTTGTTTAACAATTCTGTTTATGGCCCGCCATATGCGTTGAAGCAAACACGGCACAAACATCAGAAGAATCACAAGCCTCAACAAGAAATACACAAATACTTTCAAAAGTTCCCTCCACCATGATAAAAGGTTAAACAAATTGAACACTCCATCCATCCAAGGCTCAGTTTTCATATCAAGTTGGTTCACACCTTTTTTTCTAATTGTCTTATGTTCTCATAATATCTCTTCAAACTCATCTACTCGTGTCTCAACGTCAGCAATGAAAAATCAATTGCTGTTCTGTTTTCATCTCACACTGTCAATATCAGTTAACAAAACATTCAGTGCAAGAGAAGTGGCATGGGCATACTTGTTCCACCAACAGCCCCTTTGATCTAATTGTGTTAAAATCATCCCTGATGCTATCCGCATTGCCATCACAACTTGCATCATATTGTTCAACAGATCTTTCTTCTCTTGCTCTTTTATCAATGTCATGCTGGGTGTTAACAAACAAAGTCTCCTATTGCTGCATGGACTACCTTTGACATCTGCAGGGATCACAGACTAAATCCTGTCTTCACAAATGAAAGAGATTCCTTGTGGCAATTGCATTGAAACTTGGCTCAGTAGTTTATCTGATCTCAGTGTAGTTACACCAAGATGATGCACTTTTACAGATCATGTGGTTTGGAGTGACATCTGTAATGTTATCTCTTTTGTGTCACTCCAGAAAAGACCAAATTTTTTGCAAAAATTCATTTTTGCTGAACCAAAAATTTTTCATTCCCGAGGTTCACAAAGAACCACAGAAAAGAATTTCATTTGAACATCCCATTTGTCCACTAGGTTGAAAATGAACTGTGAAATTGCTGGAGGGATGTCCTCTGGGATTGACTACCTGCTTGATCACCTGCCCGCTAACAAACTCATAAAACATGTTGAAAAGAATTTCCCTCATCTTGGGTATATCAAATGAAAGATGTTCAATTCTGATGCATTGGCCAGAGTTTCCCAACCATTCTTCCTTGACTGAATCACGGGCGAAAGCACTCCACTGCCCAAGACAATTGGTGAGAACACAAGGCACAAGTATAACACTTCATGGAACTGCATGTTCAGAGGCCTCACTCTCTGTGGGAATCTCTGAAATGCAACACCACTCAAGTCCCAAGAGAAATCCCAAGTCCCAAAATCTTTTGCACGCCAAATGAAGAGATGTCCGCAGTCTTGACACCAGCTCACGTCTGCGTGCCTGCTTCTCTGTTTCTGGGACCGGCGTCTGATGCCATTGACTTTGGCAGAGGTTCTCGTGCCTTGCTGATGCTCACTTTCGGCTCCTGTGAAAACACAAGCACAATCCCTGCCCCAAACCTTCAATTTAAATTATTTTCCAATCCATCCTGTCTCTGGGTTTCTGCTCAAGACTAAAGGATTCTCTTCACATTTCTCTTCAAGTTCCACTTGATGCTCGGTGATCAAAACATTTTTGCCATTACTTCAAAGACTGCAAACTGCTGAAACACTTTCTTTCAGTGAAGATCCTGATACCCTTTCCCGGGCAAGAACATCAGGTTTCACTTCAAAGTTGATTCAGCTGTTATATTAATAGGATCAAATTGCCAAGTCAAGATAACTTGCATATTATTTTTTGGAGCAGAAACCTCTGGGCTTTGTTGGCAAACAACATCCATCCAAGTTAAAATCAGTCTGGCCAGGACCCAAACCTCAAGTTGGAGTGATGCTCTTTAATATATCGTTTAAATAAAACTTCTAACAACAATGAACATAAAATGCCCAAAATACAACAAACAACTGTTATAACAGTTTTGCAGTTGCAAGTCAGGCAAATAATGATACTTCAGCATGTCTAATTGTCTAATGCTGCAGCATGTATAAACTAGGGCAAGCTGTATATTATAAAAATTAAAAGCAAGCCAAGGATGACAACTTTTTCTCTGAGTTTTGCTCTACTGCAGAGGAGTTGACTGTGATGGGAGGTGTGTTCTCTGCCTTGCTTGCTGCTTGGCTCTCTCAGTATGGAAGTGGGGATGTCAGTCAGTAAGTTTTGCAAGATGCAGTTGCATCAGCACGGTATTGCTGTGAAAGACTATAATTTTGTCTTTGAGTTATCTCCAACAGTCCCTCTGCCTTGCCTTCGGAGATGTAAGTTGGCAAGTGCTCAGCGTTGCTCTAAATCATGTCTTTGGATGTGAACTGAAAGTCTTCCTTGTGACCTTCCAAGGTGGCATGTGTAGTGCTGCACATGGCATGCACAAAAGGGGACAGGAGTGGTGCTGGAGCAGGGAGGCTTTGCATCATCTGGCTTCAGGCACTGGAATTGAGTTGACTAGAAGCTTAATCTCCCTTGTAGTAAATGCAGAGACAGACTCCTCAAAGGAGAGATTTAGAGTCTACACTAGAAGCCTATGTCTTACAAATTATTTTTAGCTTTGGAATTACAGCATTTGGAACAACCCTCCTAAATATATTAAGACGCGAAAAGCTCCTCTTTGTGAAACTACTGAAAGAGATGGGAGCTGGCACTGAGGAGAGAAATAATGGAAGCTAGTAAAGTGTAAAAGATTGCAAATTGCAAAGAGTAGTTAGCTAGGCAACTTGTTTTCCCTGTATCACAACATTCTGCCTTCCAAACTCACTATGCTATATCACAAAAAGTGTTCCTCTGTTGCCACTATAGGTATGTATGTCTATTAATCATCACTGTCTGCTTTTTCCTTTGAATCTATCTTGTAATCATCTTGTTCAAGATCTTAATTTAATCTGTATATTGTATTTGGTAGTAAAAGCTGGCTAATGAAGTTAAACTGAACTAATTTTTCTGCAGTGGGAGGGGCTTGATGTTTGTGTCTCATCATGTTTTCTTGGACTGGGTCATTCAGAGTCTAGCTCTGTTCCAAGCTTTTCCTAGATTAGGGTGCTGTCAGCTGCTCATGTGGTATGCTAGTGAGCCTCATGCATCTCAAGGACTGAAGCTATTTTAGCTCCAGTCTTAGCACATATTATTTAATTTTTTTCCATTGTAACTTAAACCTGTGCAAAAAATAATGTAAATTAATAGGTTACTTAATGTGAAAGGAAATAACTTAGTATGGCATCTACTTATGGAAAAGAAAAAAGAAGCAAGCATTTTGGCAACATAGCTTTAACTGGTGCTGAAGCATGGAAACAGTAGTGTTTCCACATAGGCAGCCATCCTCACACAGGATGTCAAAATATGAGGTAAAGAATTTCATCTCTCAAAACCCAAAGTCAAGTTCTGATTTTGGGTACCCTGCTGAAAACAAAGTAGTTGCTGCCCATGTACCACTGTAAAAACCAATACCTCGGAGAGAAAGGAACTTGGACACTGTAGAGGGATTTGCAAGATCCTTATGCTTGAACAAGGATTGAACCCCTGCCTCTGCTCCTGGCTGCAACAGAACTGAGTTTATCTGTTTCTAATCTTTATAGTGTCAGGCTCTTTTTGGTTCCATTTGGGACTGAAAGTGTGAATGGGAAAATGCTGAAACCTATGAGAAAGCCTTAACCCAAGGGGTTGCCTGGTTCAGGCTGAAGGCTCACCAGACAGAAGTTATTAAGCCATCAAGTTGGAGAGTATTTATCAGAAGTAAGCAGACTTCTGAACTGCTTGAAGTTGTTCTGTGAGGAGTTGAAGGTCACAGGTCAGATCCTTCATCAGCTTTCCCTGCAACAAGCTTTCAAAGGTGAGAGCCAGCACTTTGCAAACTGCCAACATAAACATCTTCTTTCATATAATGCTGAAAAGTGTCTATGTATGTAGATATATGCATATGTCTCCAATTACCAAAAAATCCTTCCAGGGTCAGAGTAAAAAGAAAGCCACAAACCCGTATTTTTAAACACCTCCATATAAAACCGTGGATCTCAGCACACATGAGCTTTGAAGAATTTGAAAACATTATACTGATTTGGATTTTGTCTGTAACGCATCTCTACTCTTGTCAAGTTCAGTGTGCTCATGCCTTTTAGTAGTTATGCAATTTTGTTTTTTCCCGGTAGCTTCAGTCGGATCTCGGCTGCCTTAGGTGTTCATGGACAGGGAGTACACTTAAGTACCTCCTGCCCAAAGCAACCCAGGCAAAGATCCCAGGCACAGGCAATACTTAGCAAGCTTAGTTATCAGTGATATTCAGCTCTTAGCAGTGTTCAGCTCTTTGCAGTGATTCTCAGCTCATTAGCTTGCTAAGCGCCTTGGCAGATGCAGGGAGAGAGAGAAGTGCTATATGAAGTTCCACAGATGAATCTTTATTGGCATCCTCCGTGAAGGGTTTCAGGGACAGCTCTTCTACTAAGCTGGGCAAAAGTGGGGTTTTGATAGGGTACCGAGGTTTTGAGAAATGGTCCAATGGTATGAGTCGGGGTAGAAACTGACCTATTGTCTTACAGGGAGATAAGAGAGGGTCTGAGTGCGGGAGAGGGGTTATTTGGCCTAGTCACCATGACTAGGCATTTCCTTGTCTTTAGGTGACTGACCGCCAGAGAGGCCTACTAGGCCTCATGGTTGCAACAATGCAATAAAATACCCAGAGACAGATTTCTGTAATTAAAATCCTGATTACTGAGTAGATCAGCATGTGATGAGGCAAGAAATGGTGGCTAATATCTGATGTTATCTTGCAAAAAAGACAGCCTTAAGCTTGAATTTGTTTAATGCTCATTTGGCTTCCCATATACAGTGATAATGATCATCTTTTGACAAGAACAGCTGTGATAATGGGTGAGTGCAGGAGTGTTGCTTTGGTTTGCATTGCCGAGCATGACATTTAAAAAGCAGGGAAAGCCATTTGTTTTAAACCTTTCAAGGAGCATTTTCAGTCAAGCTTCACCTTCTCAATTCTGTGGCACTAGGTGCTTACAGAGCTGACTAAGTGTGACCCAGCATCACCACCTGGCTACAGACACCTCCTGTGTTGCTGCTAAAGGACACTTCTGTCACTGGTTTCAGTACATAGCTGTAAAAAAAGTTAAACTATGTGTTTGACTTCTGGAACAAGGGACTGGATTTAATGACCTAAAAAACCATCTGAGAACAAGATAAATTTGTATATAGTCAGTGTTTCTCATGTTGGCAAAGACGACCAAAATTACTTTATTCCCCTTGAAATTTCAGTGCTTCTGAAAATCACATCCATAGAGAGCTGTAGTTAGACACTGACAAAGAATCCTTGCTTTTAGTTAAATTGTAAGTATTTCTGGATACTGATTACAGTTATTTTAATTATTTCCTCTAAGTACAATACTACTGGCTCACACTGGAGCTTTTCAAAATACATCTCTCTACCTAGGACAAATTGTATGTGCTGATCAGTGAACTCATGTGATTTGGAGATGCTGTAGTTAACAGGGATTAGTGTTTCTATGAGTTTAAAGATTTAGCTGTCATCTTTCATTTACTTCTAAATCTCACTTTTCTTCTTTTTATCCTGAAGGTATTACAGAAGGAGTTTCTTGCTAAATTTATCTTGGAGTTACAAAACTGAGAAAAGAAAATTAAAGAAGACCCATAGTTCCCATAAAAGGTGTAGAGATTATTCAAGCTTTATTGGGAGGGAAAAAAGGCAAGAGAAGAATAAAGCAGATAAATAATTCTACCACGTAGATCAAGAGGACATCCCATCTTAGAGGATATTGTGTAGAGTGGAAAAATCATCCTGGTGCCTGTGGGGTGGTGGGTATGACTTGCTGGAGCTCCCTGTTGAACAGTCATGCTTATTTGTTCCCTGTTGCCCCACCTTTAAAACTCAGCAAATCCCTTCCTGTCACACTATCAAGGGGATCTGCTCCTGCTCTTTGAGCAAGATGACAGCAATGCTCAAATGAGGAGCACGTGTGGTGCCATATAATGGAGCATGTTCTTCTATGACAGATTGCCTGATCTGAGTTGCCTGACAGTCCTTATTGTCTCTGCCTAGGGAATGATTGAGGTAGGACCCCTCTGGTCACATCATAAGGGATGTATCCTGCTGTAGACCCCATAAATATGATGGCCAGTGTGTATCAACCAATTATCCACTTTGACTATAGCTTTGCCATGAAATTCAATATTTATGCTAATGCTGCATTAATATTATTATTTCCTCCTTTGAGAGAAAAATTGTAGTGTAAATTTACAAACACAAAATAAAAATCATTGCAAGAAACCAACCCCTGTGGAATGCCACTCGTCACTGCTCTCCACTTGGACCTTGAGCCACTGATTACAACTGCCATACAGCCAATTTCTTATCCATTGGGTGGTCCATCTGTTAAATCCATGTGTCTCCAGTTTAGTGACAAGCATGTCATAGTGGACCAGGGACAAAATTTTAACATCTACTTAACATCTGAGGTAGTAATTCCCTAACGTGAGGAACTGGAACTTTCTAGAGCTGGTTACAGGTAATGCAAATACCACAAGGCACCATGAAGCATAGTAGATGGACCCAAGTTTCTCAGATAGAGAAGGAAGGGGTTTCTTCTTCAGAGAGAAGACTTGTTGTGGAAGGATTCTATTTCAGTTTGTATTAGCTTTTCTACTGCCCTATGAAGTACTGATTCAGTGAGTATGGTGTTGTCTGTGAGGATTGGTCACCAGTATTAATTCCTGTCATTTTTTTCTCAGTGTCTGAAATTAAAGTAATTTTTAAGTGTTCTGCTGGGTGACAATTGCTATAATCACTTGTTCTTCTGTGTTTCAAAGTTAGTGTATCTGTGTTTTCCTCCTGATATTTTCATACTTCCCAAGGGGTCTTTTAAAGTGCTTCTCAGAGGTTATCTAATTGTCTCCATGTCATAATCCCCCAAACCATTTAGCTAGCTTTTAACACTTCCATATGTAGCCTTGCCTGTAAAATAACTGAACAGAAATCCAATACTACTTCCCACTTATGCAAAGTTTGTTTCTCATTAGAGCATTTCAAAAAGACATCTATTATGGTAATAATTTTAGCTATTCATATCAACTTACTCTCAAAATTTGTGCTTCACCTCTTTCAAAGGCTTGCTGAAACATTTCTTCTAACCCTCCTCCAACTCTCATCTTTACTCCTTTTGATTTCTTTATAGTTATTTTTTTTTTTTACCTTGAAAATCTTGACTGGTTTTGCCTTCTCATTTAGTTTCTTCCTCCTCTATTTCCAATACAGATTATTCTTTGTCCTTGGAGCTTTGAATGGTCCCATGTGAACACTCATCCATTGTTACTGCTGCTTTGCTGACATGAGTGTTGCAGTGTGCAAAACAGGAGAGTCAGCAATGCTTGGACGTTGATTATGAGAAGACCTTCCCCCTGCTACTTAAAACCTCCCTTGCAAACACTGGAGGGGAAACACATGGTGGAGCTGATATATTAATACACATACAATAGCACCAATTGCCCGCAGAGTAAAAAAACCCTGAACACCTAACTTAAGAACAAAATTAATTTTAAAATGTAGGTCATATGCTAATACGGCTCCAGTGTAACCTGTGTAGCACCACCAAGCATAACACAGGAATTGATGGTGCCTTGCTTCTCTTGCTTGTTCTTTTTGCTGCTTTCTGCATGTTTACAACTTAATTAGCTGTCAGACTCAGTGGCCACATTAAAGAGAGGATTTTTTTATCTAATGATCAATACCAAAATGTTTTGCATAATTCTTATGGGTGGGTTGAGAATATTCCTCCTTCATTACTGGTGAGTGAAGAGAGAAAAGTAACGATTTCTCCCATGATCACAGTGATCCTGGTGTACAGGCTGTGTTATGCTGATGTCCCACTTGTCTAGTGCTCTGCAGCAGCTGTGCCCAGATGTCTTGGCCAGGGGGCCTGATGACCTCAGACCTACTAGCCAGTAGCTGGTTGGGCTTTATGGCTGCTTTCTGGGTGCTGTGAACAGACTTGAAGCATGTGCAGAATACGACTCGATTTACATGCCTTGAGTTGACCCAATAAAGCTGGACATCTTCTTTCCTGCCTGCCCTGCACAGTTTCTCTCTGCCTGCTGGCTGACTATTCAGCTGCAATGGGATGGCTTTTCTACTGCTGTTGAGGTCCTGTCTTTATCACGCAGTTCAGACCTTTGCGAAGTTCAGGACATTTCGACAAAGGCAGTCACAGATTTAGAGCTGCACAATAAAAACTTATGAATGCTATATGCTGCCTTGGGTTATTGGGCTGTTTACTGCATAATGATATTGTTTAATTCAATACAGAGGGATGGAGAGAAATAGGTGATAGAAAAGATGCAATAAGGGGCAATGCCAAAAGAAGAAAGAGGCAGAGCTCCTCAAGAACAAGCAAGAAAATGCAGGAGTAGCATTTGAGAAAAAAAGCCCAGCATCTCCAGACACGGGGATGGCTGGCTCTTTGAACCGCTGGAGCACCTATCTGGAAAAAGACTGAATATCAGTGTCTGAGCAAACTGAGCTTGCCTACAGTAGTGTCTGCAGGAAACGAGCATGTAGGCAGATAGTGAACAAATCAGCTCTGGCAGGCTGGGTGTACTTCACAGTGTGCATTAAAAATGGGTATTCAGAGATGCCAATTAATACTGTAGGAGTTTATTTTTGTCCTGTTTGGCTGTTTAAAAAAATACTTGTAAAAGGATGTTTTCTTCTAAGGCCATTTTAAAACATTGTCATTTTGTATCAAAAGGCTTAAGAAAATCTAAGTCAAGCAAAACATTGTTTCAGGCAAGTAAATTGGTTTTTCCTTGCCTTTGCTTTTCACTTCAATAATAAAAAATGAGAGGATTTATGCAGAGCAAGGTGTCTTGGATCTTCCAGCAAACAATGAGTCTGTACAGCTGTTAATAGTCTATTTAGTACTTTAGAAGCTGCCTCCTCAAAAAGCTACCACAGATTTTGTTTTAAAAAGACTGTCAGACTGATCACTGGCTAGGTGTGGTCTGACTTTGATGGAAGAGCTGGGACCTGGACCCTGGTAAATGAGAGCAGAGGCTTTAATGAGTACTTTCAGCCAGTACAGCAAGTGCATCAGAATAACTCATGTTCCCCCACATTGCCAGCACTGGGCTGCAGGCTGCTTGGCTACCTGATATCCCAGGAGCTATGGCCTCTGCTGTGCACATAAAAGTTGGATTTCTTGGCAGACCTGTAGCAGCCCACCTTTATCTCCACATGTTCGGAGCTGGAGTAGTTTGATATTACTGCTGGTGTGTCATAGCTGGCACAGCTGTGCTGATGTAGGCACTGCTGAAAGCAGCAGAATTGAGAAATATTTCCCTGATCAGATATAAGCAAGACCCTTGGAATAAGAGCAGAGAGTGGTGTAGCTTCCCACAGTTACAACTTTCATTTAGAGGCAGGGCTCCTTAAATTTTGTGATTCAAGGGCCGATAACCATTTTGTTGGGCTGTTCCTAGTAAAGGTGAGCATGTGGCTCCTGGCATAGAGCATGTGAGCAGTGTTGAGAGTTCTAGTATTTTATTTTTGCTACTACAAAAAGCAGTTGTTGCTCTTAATTTGTGAAAGTGGCTGGAGAAAGAGGCTTTGAGAAATGGCTTAGGTGCTGTGCACCCAAATTGCCACCCTTCTGAACGAGCTACTGCCCATTTAAATGACTGCTCAATTATGGTGGTGCCAGCTTGTCCTGTGTTCGTAACAGTGTGCCAGCATTTTTACAATAAACCTTCATTATCTGAATTTTATATTTGTCCATAAAATCTTGCTCTAGGCAGGTATGTGATGTATAAGATAAGAGGAAGGAAAAATGCAAATACGCATTACAAGCTGAGTTATATATAATTGGGCATCATGATTTTGAAGAAAGTATTGTGGCTTGACCGTACCTAGTGGACTGGAAATAAATATATGCCTGCTGTTGAGAAGAACTGGGACCCTTGTTCTCCTGAATGAGTAGGAAACTGAGGGTCTTTCACCTTGCTGATGACTGGGGAATGGGGTGGTGTGATGCTCACATTGGCTGCCCTGGACAGAAGGGCAGCTGGCAGTAGCACCCTGCATACTTTGGTGTATTAGCCCTCAGCTGAACTGTGCTTGCCACATCTGCTGTGATACAGCCTTCTGACCAAGTCATTTCACGTCTCTACTGCATTGCCATGCCCTCAACTCTTGCCTGAGATGACATGACACATTTTCCACCCCCTTTAGCTTCTTTTGTCTTTTCCTTCTGCTTTTATTATTTGTTTTTGTCTTTGGTTTTCTTTTTCCAAAGTAGGCAAAAAAAGAATTGTTTTATGATGTTTCTCAGCATCACAAGAACTCACAAATTAAATATTCAACAAACCAGAGTTACCAATTCCCACACACCTCTGTGTTTCTCTATAGTTCTCTCTTTCTTAGAGGCAGGGCTTTATGTGCTCACTCAAGAGAAAGAAGTAATTCAGAACAAGAAACTCTTTCCCTGGTTGTCATCTGCTTGACTCTCTTGCCTCTATCTCAGCTAAGTGCTTCTGTAGTCCCCTATACCCAGATTTGACTGGCTGACATCTGTTGAAGGGCCTGCTTGTTCACACCACTCGGCCTTCACAGCTATAAGCACAGCTAGTTTCTTCACTCTCTGCCGTTTTATTTATTTTTACAGACACAGCTGAATCATTCTGGTTTTTTCAGAGTTAAGGCTCCGACACTTTTTTCACTTCATACCCAATTGATTACTTTAGGCAATATTTGCTTTCAGCTGTGTCCTAGAAATACATCCACATGCTTCTTTCTGGCACCTAGTCTGGCCAGCACTGAGATTTGTGAGATGCAAATTTTGTAGAACTTTTCATGTTTCTTTGTTAAAGTCCATACAGGTAAACAAAGCGTGGCCTGCAAAAGCCATGGAAATTTTTAATTGCATAGGAATAGCACTGAACTTCGGTGGCTGGTGACTTCTGTATTTTAAAACATACATCCTAAAGAATGTAAAGCAAAATGTCTTGCATGCCTTTTTCTTGATTTTAAAAAGCATGAAAAAAAGGAAAAAGAAAAAAAGTTGTATGTTTTGCGGGTTGAAAAAAACCCAAGCCACAAACAACAAAAATCTCCAAACAACATTATGAAAAACCCTCCTCAAAACCCCTAAATAAATCCCAAATAAAATGAAGAGGAACTCTTTGCTGTTAGTATAATACAAATGTTACTTTTGTGGTTAAAAAAGGATGTTTGTTGGGCCTAGATGGTCTAGTGCTTTGTAGAAGTGTGTGGGGCTATGTTTTGGATCTGTGAGCTCTTGGTCATCATATCAATTCTTTCTGCCTTTTGTTTTCTTCTGCTTCCTTGTTACAAGTGTT
This sequence comes from Prinia subflava, assembly GCF_021018805.1. Lineage (NCBI taxonomy): Eukaryota > Metazoa > Chordata > Aves > Passeriformes > Cisticolidae > Prinia > Prinia subflava. Next base: position 1,432,202 of record NW_026960612.1, read on the forward strand.
ATATGCAACAAAGGCTATGATCTGGTTATTTTTAAAATTTATTTATTTAAGTAAAGCACAAAAACCACTCCCATTGGGGGCTCCCATGGGATTAAGATTGAATCATTTGTTAGGATCTGACCAATGATGCTGTTAGCCTGATCCAAAAAATTTACTATCTGGTACACTGTTGCAAGTCTAAGTGCTGGTGCTGGACAGGGAGGACTGTCTGGGTAGCAGTGTTACCAACAATGCTACATGAATGCAGTCCCAGGGGGACTGTGTCGAAAACACACAGTGGAATGAATTATAGCACATGACTGAATGGAATGAGTTGGGTAAGCCTACTTTGATGGCAAAATGACTTCAAATGCAGGCCTTCTTTGTGCTCCAAAAGACTTCTGTACATCTGGTGTATAGGCTATGATTCACACCCATACCCTGCAGGGCCATTTGTCCAACTTGTTGCTTGGTGTGAGAGTGCTCCCTGCAAAGTTTCCTTTCAGGTGTCCTTGCAGTATTGTGTGTTAGAGATTCATGAGGAAAATCCAGCGAGTGCTGCTTGAGATTTTCAAATGACAGGCAGATAGCTATTAGCATTAATCCTCTTTCTGTGTTCTCCAAAGGGCTCTTTGACAAGGGTGTGTGCAGGACAGGAAACACTTGACAGGATTCAGCTCCCACTCAAATCCCTACATTAAAAATGAAGAAAACAGAGACCCTTTCCATCATCATCCCTGGCACTGCTGCAGACAGCCTGCCCTGAAAGGTAATCTCTCCACCAGGATAAGTGATGGGGGATGTTCTCCAGCATCTGCCTAAAAGGCCACCCAGTAGTTGTGTAGGTTTGAAGAGCAATAGGCACTGAAAATTTTGGTTAAGGCACAAGCCTACATCCAGGAGCCCCTGGAACAGCACTGAGATGAGCTCTGCGTGGGGTCATGTGAGCTCTGTGACACTCAGATCTCCCACTTTCCTTCTTCCCTTGCTTCTCTGTGATGGATGAGGTGCAGTGAGGAAGTGCTAAAAGAAGGGTGCCACTGCTAAAAAAAGGGTGATCCCCACTCAGTCAGCTGGGTCCCATCAAGTCCCACAGGGTCTACCCAGAGCTGTTGGCTCCCTGAGGAAAAGGGGAAGGGTCATCTTAGCTTGAGAGGCTCTGCACCTTTGGCCTGAGGGCAGTGTGGGTCAACGTTAGTTCTAGAGGACTGAATAGGTGCTGAGGTTTTGTAAGTGGCTTCTAAAGAAGCATAGTGAAGTTATGTATTTTCTTTAAAATAGATATTGCTTATAATCTCTACCTCTCATAGACAGAAAAGGGAAGTTGACCTAATGGTTTGGTTGTGGTGAAAATAACCAGTGTTGCATGTGTATAACTAAGTGTACTGTGGACATGAGCAGCTAGAGGAGTCTGATTGTAGTTCACCTTATGTCAGTGAAGCTACAAGTTATAAACAAAATCAGAATTTGTCTCACTATGACCTTTGAATCCACACTTCCTTGATCTATAGTTGTATCTGATTTGCAGTTAGTGACTTTATAATTCCAGAATTTTCTGCTAAAACCCATCAGCCTTCCCCATGCAGATCTAAGCTTTTCTTTGGAAAGGAAATAATTTAGCTAATTTGCTGAATAAGTAGTGGTAGAGTTTTGTGGGTAAGCCTAAGGGAGAAGATTAAAATCACAAAACACATTTGAACATCAGCTAGCTGTATGAAATACAAGACAACGAAAGTCAAGACAATGACAACAGCAATTTAATAGTTTTCTTAAAAATCTGTAGCATTTTGCTACAAAACTGCATACTGATCAAGATTTTGAAACACCTGTGTGTATGGTGAGGCACTATAGCAAGTCCTATAGGAAGGTAATACAAGCAAAATAGCAACTGGAAGAGCACTAGTTTGTAGGAAGTCTGACGATGCTCTCCCCTCCTTTGCTGTCTGATGATCAGTCTAATGCTGTCTAATAGTCTAGCTATTTCCACATGCGAACTCTTAATATTACATCACCTCAAGGAAATCTGCACTCAACATTTGCATTAAAGGATCACTTTTAAGCAAATTCTGGCATTAAACATGTACTAAATCTTGGCTTTCCAAAAGCTTCATTGTTGTCTGCTTCCAACTGCCTGACTGGCATTGAATCTCTCTTAGGACACTCAAAGTTGTTGAGCATAGTTTGTGGTTTCAGAAACAAAAATTTGGCTACAAAAGTGTCACCAGACCATGTAACTGACTTGAGCAGGTTGCACCATGCCTTGCAGGAAACCCCAATCTGAGAAACAAGATTGGAAGAGACAAGAGAGTTCGGGTTCTCCAGGGGGAAGGAATATTGTGGGACCACCTTATTCCTTACACTGCACAGGATTTTTTTAAAAAACTAAGCTGAAACACTTTCTGGATAGAAGCAGCTATTTACATTAATGTTACTTCATGAAAATCCAGTAAGTGGTTCTGACCCCAAAGTGATCATCAGTATAGGAACAAGGCTGAAGTTTAAAGATCAAACAGGCAGGTCCCAGGAGCATGAAGAGGCATCGTGTTTTCATTACATAGCTTTTGGAGTGTACTGTGGAGTCCCTTGTGCCCTTAAAAGAGTTCCCAACTGCCTTGCCTTGGAAAAGTGAAGATTAAAGATACCCCTTGCACATGTTACAAAGGTTTTCCCCCATGGTTCTTTGCAAACATGGTGCAATCTGCTCCCTGGGTTTCCCAATACCCATCACTCTCCCATGGTGTCCCCTTTCCCTGGTTCCTCATTGGCTGTGGGGCCTGGGGTCCAGTTTCTGTCTTCCCTATGGCCACTTGCCCCCTGCCCCTTGTACCACCCACGAACCTGAGACACTATATAACCGAGAAAACCACATGGTGCATTCTCTTTCGGCCCACGGATTTTCCTTCAGCACATGGAATAAACTTTGCTGGAACTAATCTGTGGCTGAGAGCCTTCTGCCTCTTGTTGCTTGAGCTAGCTGGTAATGTGTGTGGATGTGTGGCTTGATTGCCTTGCCTGAATTCTTCTCAAGCAGTTTCTCCACTGGAGAGGCTGACTGGGATTTAATTAGACTGCAGCTACACTCCAAAAAAGACACACTGTTACAGTGTACTTCACAAACAGTGATGCAGTCTTATCACTGCAGATGGACACTACCTATTCGGGTTTACCTTGCTCATATTCATAGATCCTTCTGTGAAATATCTCGATCTCAGCCTCAAGGATGCTACAAATATCAAAAGCAATTTGTTTGGGTGGTCTAGGAAAACTAGCCCCTCTAAGGAGAGAAATGAACTTCCTCTGCTTATAAAATTTAAAAGGTAAAGGAAATGGGGCTTTGAAGGGCTTCAAGTACAGCGTCTTTTGTATTTGGCCTGACTGGGGACAGGTGACTGACAAACTGGAGGCATTCTTCATGTTGTCCTAGTAGATAAGATTTGGATTTGCAATGTTTAGGCCTCTTAAAACATGAATTGCGGTCATGACCAAGATTTTTCTTGAAATTGCTAGCAATAACAATGCCTCTCCTTTGATAGGGTCTGTTTAAAGGACGATGATGAAAGGGGAAAAAAAGCGAAACACTCAGATGCTGTGCTTCTTAACACTTGCAGGTATCTCAAGATTTATCACAAAAAAATCACAAGTAAAATAAAAAATAGCTACAAGACCTGGTTTCATTTAGGGATCTCAAAACCACTTCTCCCGCATGTGGTATTGCAATCTCTGTGTTCAAAGCAAGGCAAGCTCTTAAATCAGAATTGTTCATAGATAATGTGGCCACTCTCTAGCCCTCGTGAAATTCAAGGCTCATGGCATCACACTTTATAACAAGGGAGGACTGAAACCTTTCTTAGTTGGGAGGTCCTTTATAGAATCTTTTAATTACAGAAAAGGCCATAAAACTTTAGGTGCGGGACTTAAAACAATTTTGCGCTACTATTGTATTATATTCTAACCTGCAGTCAAAATGAGACAGGTATACTTCATCTGCCCGTGACAGTGAAGCTGAGAGAAAGCATAGTCATGTTGTTCCTCTCAGGATGACAGTATGGGGACAAATCTCACTATTCCTCACCCTGGCCCTGTTGCATTGGCTACTGAACTATAGGATCTGCTGTGCTTAGCTAAATGATGCTTATAGTTAACTGCTGATGCGGATAGGAATCTCTTTGGTGTTTTACCTAAGTTCTTTTGGTACTTATTGTGGTTTACACTGCCAAGATTCAGAGTGTGTGCAAGTGGCACTTTGTAACTGAAAGGTGTTTTCCATTTGTATTTCCATTTTGTTCATAGCCCTTGAATTAAGTCACTATGGAAAAATGCCAAATAATACGCCCTTTTTTGGCAAATAAATGTAAAAACCTTGATGCCTCAAGCATATTACATGCTTTGCAGGAAATTCCCAGCCTCTTACAACAGAGACAGCCATGCACCATATTGGGTCTTCAGAGCAGATCAAAATTGCTGTTACTTGCAGAGTTATGGAGCTGAATGTCAGAACTTGCCTCTTTGAGCACCATTTACATGCACCCCTTTCTAGGGGCCGGGTATCCAAGATGAATTCTGTGGCCACTGTTTGTCTTTAAGGGGCATCATTAAATGAACCAAATATCCACGACAATTTCAGAAAGCTAAGAAGAAAAATAGCATGTATTTGTCAGTTATCTCAAACTGGAGACCCCAAGCATAGAGCATGTTACCAAGGTACTAGTACATATTTCACTAGTAATAAGAGAACTCTTTGAACTGGAATACTTGAATGTGTTTGGAGTGAATAGGTAACTTCCATCTCACAGCAAGGAATTTAGGACTTGGACACCCTGTTATACAAGAATTATTTGATCTATATCTATACAGCATATGCTGATAAGCCTGACTGCATTTTGATGAAAAATGCCCTATGTGGGATCAGACTGTGTAAAGCAGAACTGCCCAAGACAAAGGGCTGAGCCTAGAAGACATTATTGATAAAGTCACTTGTGCTGCAACAGAAGGATGTAAATTACCCAATCCGTGTTCTCTTTTCATATCAACTTCTACTGCTTGTTTTTGGCATGACAGTAAAAAATTTTGGGAAAGTGGACTCCCATACTGAGGCAGTTTAACCCACATCAAGGACTTAGCAGTTTGCGTATGCCCAATCTCACAAGACATTGCTTGTCTCAATTCTCTTCTCCTGATTTCCTGGGTATTACAGTCCGAAGGGTGGATTTCTCCCTAGGGAGACATGAGGCCTTTGTGATGTACCAGGACTGACCTCTTTTACACAGGCTTCAAACAAAATTAGAGTCTATGTCTGAACAACTCTGATTTTTGGGGAAAAATATTCAGAGCCAAATCTGGACTTTGCAACTCAAGACCTTAGGACAGCTTAAAACAATGGTTGTATTTGCACTGTGACTCATGCTTGGAGTGTGGGTGGATGACTCCCTAAGTGTGACTGAAGAGCAAAGTAAAGCCAGGGGCAGGGCACCTAACCTCATCCATGCATTTCATTCCCAAAGAGCAAAATCCTGTTCAGAAGCTCAGTTAAGCTGATAACAAGGGACCAGTGGGCTTTAACTCCTGCCACAGCTGCAGACCCCACTGCATATTGCTCTGGACCAGTGAGGCTCATCCCTGAATGTCACCTCTGTTTAACACCAGGGAAAAAAATTGGATAAAGCTGATCAAAGGGAAAACTTAAATTGCACATTCCACAAATCTCTCAAAACTAACTTCTGTAATTTTTGTATTGCTCTTATGCCCTCTTAAGTTACTAGACTAAGATTTTATTGCATTATGGGTAAAACACGTCTGGACGCTGCAGAATGTATTTTTTCCCCCAATCAAACATTTTGTTCAAGATGGAATGAACTAATTTTGCTCTTCCTGTTCACTTGAACCTTATTTCATGTGGATGGGCACAGAGGTAGCACATGGTAATGCAGGAATGTAACTTACTTCCTCCTCTTTAGAATCTCAATGCTTTTATTGTGTTTGTGGATTACAATTCCTTGCTTCAGTTTATTTTTCCCTGCTGCAACTCTTTGAAGACCCTGGTAAAATTTGGACATCTTGTAGTTTCTGTAATGTAATACATAATTTCATCAGATAAATGTGGACATCCTATAGAACCTAATGATGTAAAGGAAGGCAGCTGTGAAAGAGCTGCCAAGTCTAGTATGTGAATATTAGTAGTTTAATGACAGAGTTTGTGGTGGCAACCCTTTATGAGAGGCCTGTGTCACTTAGACACCAAACCTCCTGACTCTGACAGTAATTAACTTTGACTTCAGCAGAACCAGGACTTATAGTTTCATAAAGGAGTTAAGAACTGAGTTACTGATATATATCCATATGATCAGAAACTTACACTTATAGCTCAAAGACTTAACTGTACAATGTGGGAAAAATGCTCAGGAAGGCTGTGAAAAACCTTTCCCTCCCCTTTTATTCTCATTTATTTGATAGCCTGTGGAATACTGTCTCTCAGTTGTCCATCTAGGAATGCCTTAAAGTTTGAGCCTTCTTCTTAGATTTAAAATTTGCAAAGCATTGTATGGCTCCAAAGTCAGATTTCACTGTTACTTAATATTTGTGTGGAGCCATAGGTGATTTGTATGGCCTCTGGCCCAAAGACACTGCAATCTAAATGAAAACTCTATGATACAAGGTTCTTAGAGAGATAACAGCAAGCAAGGAAATTTAGGAGGAATCTACTGGACAGGTTTATGGACTGTTTGGGATACACCCTTACACAGTACATCAAAACCAGCATTTTTTAAAGTAGGGCAGTGATTAGCTGGCTATTATGTAGAACAGCGTTGTGGGTTATGGAGCTATAGGAAATAGTCTAAGGAAGGGGTTGCATGAAGCCTGTGGGAGCAGATCCATAATAATCAGACTGTGTGCTGCAGAAATAAATATCCTATTTGACTAGAAAGCTGTTGCAGTGTGCTTTTATGGTTTATCCCTGAACCCATGGTCCTTCCCCTGGGTTTCTCCTCCAAGTTGTGTCAGTCCTTCCTCCTCTCCCCCACTCAGACCCCTGCCAATCTCCAGAGCCCTGTCTGTCACCAAAAAAAAGGACCTTCCCCTTATCCTGGAGAAATTCCAAAGGAGCGTCAAGTGAATGGCTGATTTAAAAGATGCCCTTCACCTTTTGGAGAGTATTGGCTGTCCAGGTGTCCTTCTTCCCTTGAGACCCCGCCCCTTACCTACCTGATTGGTGAGTTCCCTGCACCTTCCCATCTCCCCTCCCCCCGATAAAACCTAGGGGGAGCGCGTGGCTCGGGAGGTTCTGGCGGGGCTGTTGCTGAATTCAGAAGCCTGTAAGCTACAATAAACCTCTGGATTGAAACCCTCCCACCAGAACTGACTCTCTTCTTTGCCATTAGTCCAAAAGCTTCTCCAACAGAGGATCCCTGAAGAAGAGCTATCCTCTGCAAAAGGCAGTTCTCACTGGCTCCAGAGCTCTGGGCAAGTCCAGGCTTGTCCTCATGTGCTCGATCCCACCGCTTGCAGCACCTGGCTAGCTAAAGGTATCTTTGTAGGTAATACTGCAACAGCTGCCTTTAGGGCTCAGCTGGTGGGTCTTTGAGCAAGCCCGGACTGGTTCCGTCCTGTCCTATTGGTAACACCAACAGAAAGCTTAAGATTTTTTTTTTTTCCTGTACTGAAGTGGGCAGTGCACTGCTCAGAAGCATTTGAATCTGTTATAAATATAAGCCTATTTTAATTAATAAAATAATTTTTATTAATTAAAGAAATTACAGAACAAAATTTAGGCAAACCAGCAATCGAAAGTGTAGTGACGATAACCTGGGATCGGCACTGGGTGAACCTTTGGACACAGCCTCTAGCACACTGAGTCCCTCCCCTGTTCACAAAAATCAGCCCGTTCCAGGGTCCCCTTAAATGCACTTTATTTTGCCCGCGGCCCCCAAAGTTCTTTATTCTATTCTGCTGCCTGTCTTCTGAATAGACTTTCCATGGAAAGATGAATAATAACTTTGGGTTTTCAAGTCTGCAGAATAGATTTTCAGGGGAGAAATTAATAATAATTTTGGTTATTCAGAGTGTCTGAATAGGGAGTCGAGAGGGTGAATAGAGGTGGGTCTGCTCTGATATTGCTGTCGAGATTTCTGCCGAGATTGGTATCTTTCTTGATTGTTAGGCATTTGACAGTTCCCTTGCCTAGAAAGAATCAGTCCACCCTCCTTTCTTGTGGTTAATGGTGGTGCTTCTCGCTTCTCCAGCTCCACCTTGAATTTCCTGGCTGCGGCTTTTGTTCATCCTGAAACGTAATTGCTACAAGCCTGGGCTTACTGGTTTCATTGCAACAAGCCCGGGCTTGTTCTGTTATATTTATTTTTATATACCTGTAACCTTATAACACAAACAATCCCGTTTTAGAACTTTATAACACAAATTATCTCATGGCATTTATTACAAATCTAAAATAAACATGTGAAGCACCTCTACACTTGGATTTTCTCTTCTAGTTTCTTTTGGATTTTCTTGCCTAGTTGCTTTTGAATTAACCATTAGCTAAATAGAAACTCTGCCTTCTCCTGTTACACAAGCATCAGCTCATACTCAAAATAAGTATTTCTGTAGGTTAAAAAATTGACCATTTTATTGTGTATTTGTATTATTCATTTTGTTTCCTTTACTAAATTCAATTTTGTGGTAGATAGGGACAGGCGGACGGAAGATTTAGGGATGTGACGGAAAAGCAGCAGGACCCTTACCCCCTCATCCCCTGTGATATGCAATCACCCCCGTGGTATGTGACCCTCCCTAACTCCAGTAACTTTCCACTCCTTTACTAACCTTAGCTAGACCCACCGTCCCCTTATGATGTAGTGAAAACCCCTTGACTATTTAACTCCATGATGTAAGGTAATAAACGCCATTTTGACCATCCACCACATTGGTGTCAGTGTCAATGGACCAAGTGGCTTGGGCAAGGCCAGGCTGCCGTGCTGTTTCCTGAGACCAGGTCGCCTGCCTTTTTAGCAGAAGGCAACACAATTTCTCGAAAATCTTCTGATTTTTGAAAGACTTTTTTCCTCTGAACTGTTTGCTGCTTTATTTCTTTTTTCCCTACATCAGCTTTTTTTCCTACATCAGCTCTCACTTTTGGTAGTGTTATAAATGCCAATCCAGTAGTCCAATTAGAAATATAATTTTGGTTTATTAAAAAGAATTGAATTACAGAATTTTAGCAACCCCCCCCCCCCCCAGCAGAGTTACATTTGTTATGAACAAATTTCCCAGTCCTGGAGGGGGCTGGGCTATCCCTGTCCTAGCCCCATAAAGAGACAGTCGCACCCTCCCCCCAGAGGAAAACACAGAGCACCCATTAACATATTAAAAGAGCTCTGAGCTCTCAGAATGCAACCCCCCTCCTCCCAGTTTGTGCCGTCACCCAGCCTTTTAGAAAAATGGGGGTTTTTCCTTTTTGCAGAGAACCCCATAGCTGGGGTGAGGCTGCTGCCCCCGGGAAGCGGCGGCCCCGCTGGCCTGCTGAGACCTGTGGTGGATGGCGCAGCCCCTCTCCCCGGGAAGACAGGTGACCCCCATCCATGGCAGGGCTGAGCAGCCACTCTGAGGGTCCTGCATTCCTACATTAGCATGTTAAAAGCAAAGTGATTGTCCTAGCTGTGCCTACTGTAATTGGAGCTTACCTAGTTTCCCCCCCCCATGCTGCCTACTTGAGGAGGGCATATGCAAATAAGACTAACACACAGCACGCTGGGAGAGAGTTCTTTGGGGATGAAAGGCACCCCAAAATGGAAGGCTGGACCCAGTGAAAAGATCCAGGTGGTGCCCTAGCTGAGCAAAGAGTGGACGCACCCCCCTGGCCTGGTGCGAAGATTCACCATAATCTATTAAGAGTCTGAATGGAATGGGAGCAAGCCAGCTCAAGTGACAGAGATAGAGAACGGGAAACTCTCAAAGTTTTTCCCTGAGGGTAAAGAGCTGACTCTGCACTCTAGTGACAGACCTCTCAGCGCTCTGCCTTCTGATCGTTGACCAGAGAGAACTCCTAGCTGTTCCTGTGGGAACAAGGACTCGGCATCTACTGTTTGCAGTGGAATGATGAACTGGGACAGCACCTGCTCCTTTGGATGGCTGCAGCAGCGTGGAAAACTCCGATCAGACTCTGCACTCCTGCTGATGACTTTAATAATGAGCTGATCACTTTAATAAAGAGCTGAATATTAATAAAGGCATATGCCCTGTTCTTTTCACATTGACAATTGACCCGGGGAATCGTCAAGGGTGAACTGGAACGCAGTATCTGGCACACTGCCATTCCCCCAAAGTTCACAAATTTGCCTTGTTCGGGGCTTAGATTTTATGCACTTTATTTCACCTTTGGCACAAGATTTCCCCATAGTCTCTTTGTTTCCAGGGTTGGTTATTCGAATTCATAGTCATCTCTGGACAGCTGAAAAGAGTTTCCCCCTATGTTGCAAGGTGTCAATTTCTGGTTTCCCGAGGGTGAATGGACACTGAAGTTTATGAATGGAGGGACGCTCTTCTCCGGGGATCTGGGTGATGATGGTGCTCTGATGGTTCTGCTGGTTCTCTGATGGCTCTGCAGCCCATGGGAGGAGAACTGATTTCTTATCTTAATGTGTCCTTCTTTCAGATGCCAATCTCCTCATCTCCAGTTCCCGGCACCTTATTATGTCCCCCTGAATAGTAGTTACTGGGTGGAGCTGCCTAGGAACTCTAATTCCATGGCTGGCTGGAATTTAAGTTACAATTTATTTTATATTTTACCAAACCATGATTCTATTATGTTATTATCCCCAAGAAACACTAATTAACTCACTACATTTATTACAGTAGCAATTACAGACATTTTTTTCTCCCATGCTTTTGGACTGATGTTCTTGAGAGCTCCAACCCCTCTAAATACCTTTCTAGAGGAAACTGCCAGTTTTGTGTTCCTTGCTCAGTTAGAATATCGAGAATTATCTGCGCTGTGCTGACACGCTTGATTGCAAGGCGAATCTTTTAAATGTGCTCATAGTGTTCAGTTTTAATGTTTTGTGCCTATCTGGAACTGATAAAATATCTTGATAATATAAAAACATAAAAAACATACATGTTCTTATTTTATCAAGAATGTATCATGCCTTGTAATCCTGACTGCTTACAAAGTATCAGTTTTCAGACAGGGAAAAACCTAGGGTATTGTTAAATTTAAACAATTACCTTTTTAATCTGAAAAAGATTGTATACATAGAAATAAACCAAAATAATTAGTATTAAAGATACAGCTCTAACCTGGGGTCAACAATATCCTGGCCAAATTACACTTATAAGCAGATCCAAAGAGATTTCCTAAAGCACTGAGCATTTTAATTCTCTCACAGATGACTAACTCCTTAGCTATTGACCCTTATTTGTTCTGACATATTTTAATATGGCTCTTATTCCAGAGTGCTTAGATGTAGCATGACCTATGATATTCCCAACAGTCTGACCTCCTAACAAGGGCATAATGCTCTGCAAGTTAAGTAAGAATTCAGGATAGTTTATCTACCTTGTTCTCATATCTAGCCAAGGCTTTGATTTTTAACAGGAAATTCTGATGGAAGAAGGAATATCTTACCCACCAGTCATGTAAAAATTCAAAATGTGAGAAACTTCCTTCTTTATTTTGATGACAAAAGCAAAGTTTATTGCTGATTTGCAATGGCAGCTTTCTGTTACCCCAAAGTATCAGCATAATACTCTGAAATAATTTTCTGGTTCAGGCAAGTTGGCTTTCCATTATTTTCTGCATGATATCACTATTCTTATTCACTGTTAAATCCAATTTGGTCTTCTGGGATGAGGGTGCCAATTTTATCTAATCTGACACATTCATTTTACTGTATTGCAAAATATACTTTAAAAAGTATGCCCCTGGCTACCCTAGTAGTGCTGGACTCCATCAGAGATCCTGCAGAACCAGGCTGGCTCTCCTGTGGGATGCAGCCCAGGGTAAGGAAAGGGAAAGGTGGGTAGAGGGAGATGAAAGTAGTCTCAAAAGCAACTTCATGCCTTCTGCTTTCCAGCTGCTCCTGCCAGCCTCGTGGCATCTCATGATGCTTTGTGTCCCAGTGAGGTGGCCCAGAGTAGTCTTTAAGAGTGTGTGCTGTGGACCTTGTTTCTGCCCCTCCAGTCTGTGGTATGTGTTTGTGCTGGGGTTTCATGGGAGCTTGCACATGGACAACTTGTGGTTGTGCTGTGCAGGGCTCATTCGAGGGAATCAGCACTATCACACATTGCACTGCTGCCTTACCTGTGGGAAGAACTCAGTCATTTAAAACTAGATTGGCAAAATTTAGACAAAGTGACTAAAAATCACATCCTCTGATGTAGGTTTTTGTGGAAACTGCTTGTTGTGAAGGACACAGAGCAAATCAGCTTTGCTTCATCTTTACTAGGTGTGTGTATGATAGTGAGAATGTCTTGCTCTCATACCAAACCTTCAGTTTTTGGAGTGTGCAGCAAATTGCCAAGGGCCATTCAAATGTCATGGATTGCCTGTGTGCCTCTGCCTGTGAGACCAGCAAGCTCTGTGCTGGGATGCAGGTCAGAGCACTGGCCTACCACAGCTCCATCACTGCCCTTCACCTGGGTTTTCTTTTGATAGAAAGCAGGAGGTGTCTGGTGGACAGTGCACTTGAGGCTCACCAGCATCCAAGGGAAAATGAGAATCTGAAGTGGGAAGTGCACTCAGGATTCCCTGAGAGTAGCCAGACCCACTGAGATCAGTGTTTACTCGGCTTCATTATACCATCCTCAGCAGAGACTTGTAAATGTAGGAAGGAACCACTCACTGATTAGGGAGCATGAAATATGAGCACAGCCAGGGGTTTTTCTCTTCCTACTGCTTCTGCTTGGAGCCAAATTTTAATTTATGGCTGTTCTTTACAGCAACAACAACAACAACAACAAAAAAAAAAAAAAAAAGGAAAGAAGCTTTCTGGCACTATGTCGTGGTTGCGGGGGGAGGTCAATTTTTCCAGGGGGAGGTGAGTAGGCCAATCAGTGATCAGCTTTTCTGCTGGCACCTGGATTGGTCACTCGGAAGTTTAGACACGCCTCTGAGGACACAAAGAGTTAAAAGCAGGACTCCAGGGGGGTTCGGCCTCTTTTAGATTCTGGGTTCAAGCGGACAGACGTCTCAGGCCTCCTTCCCCTGCCCAGCCATGAGGCTAGGTGGGGGAGGGGAAACACATAGTCAGGCTCAGGTAAGCCGGAGCCCCGGGGGGGGAAAAGAGAGTGGACAGGACTAGAACTGAGCTGCCCCGTCCAAGATGGAGGGGTGGAAAACTGTGGAAGTGTTTTCTGTGTGTGCTCACCCCCTCCCCCCCGCCCAAACTCCGGGAGAAGGTGCCTAGCCAAGTGGGAGTTGCCGAGCCTGGGAGTGCCTGAGCCTGCACCCTGCCAAGAGCTAGAAGCTCTTAACCCTTGTGTGGCAGAAAGAAACTTTTCTTAGACATCGATTCTCATGACTGGTAGTTTCAGAAGAGAGAGGGAAGCGGCCTGAGACCGAGATGATAAAGCACGATTGAAAGGAACCCGATGGGCAAAGAATGAGAGGAGTAGCTTTCTGAGCTAGACTTTTCTTGCATAATGTCAGCCATGGACTGAACTTAAGTCTCTTTTGAACATAAACTGCATTTTAGGTAGATACAGCTGCCCTTGCTTTTGCTACAGTGACTAGCAATTGAAGAGTAGAGTGAGCAGAGAAGAGAGGGAGAGAGTGAAGTAGCGCCCTCTGCCCTCAGGAGAGACCTACTCTTGGAAACTTTGGCCCCTGGGTAAAAAAAGGGAGAGAGCTCAGCATGCAAGTATCCTTAAAAGAGCCCTGTATGCAGCTTTAGCCTATAGACAGCGGTGAGAGTGCTAGACATAGGAAAAAGAGAGTGTCACCCTGGCAGACTTCTCTGGGCGGTGCCACGAGTGACATAGAAACACATAAGGGGTAGACCCGTGTTTTCTGAAGAACAGTCTGTGGTGCGAGAGAGACTCCTCTCTCCCTTGCTGAATTGAAGATTGGTTTTTTTGAGTGGTGATTGTTTGATCTAAAACCCAAAGGTTTGGTCTGTGAAGAGTAATGTGTGAGGAGTGAAAACTGGGAGAAGAAATGTTCTGAGAAGTTTTTATTTCTGTCTCTGTGTGTGTTTAAGAGTTTTTCTGTCTCTGTTCTTATGTAATGTAATAAAATTTTGGTGGTTTTTTTTTTGTTTTCAAGATTTAAGCCTGCTCTGCTCTGTTCCTGATCATATCCCACAGTAGTTGTTAGGAAAAAAACATATATTCATGGGTGCATTAACATCTGGCCAGTGCCAACCCATGACACACTATTTGCTGAAGTACTCTTAACACAGTCAAATGATTCATAATTAGTGTACTTTACTCACTCTTTTCTGGTTATACAGAAACTCATTAGCACCATGCATCCAAGTGCACTGTTTTATGTAAACAAGACCTCTCAGAGAGATATAGATGTCTGATAAAGATGAAAAGGAAAACAGACTAATACCAGGCCACATTAATAATGGCCATGTCATGTTCTTAGAAAACAAAAGTCATCTGCTGTGAAATTATCGCATGTTCACACCAGGATAGAGGCAAGGTAAAGAACAGAGATGTATAAGGAAAAGACAGTTACGGATTTTAGATCGAAATTATTTAGTTGCAGCTAGGTTTGAAACTTTGCATGATTTTTGTTCTTGATGAAATGAGACAGTCTCTGTTGTGCTTCCAAGTGCTTGAGACCAGTATTTTGTGGATGTTCTTTACTGAGACCTTCAGGATGCAGTTGTAACTCCTACTGAATTCATCTAACCTTCAGCAGTTGAAGATGACAGCATTTTTCTTGTTATGTCTAGGAAAGGTTTAGGTTATTGATGCATTTAGTTGTGGCCTCTGCTCTTAATAATGTATTTAAACTAGTTGGATGGTTCAATCTTAAAACTGTTCCTCTGGCTGTTCCCCTGGTGCTGTGTGGATGGTTTGAGCTCTCTGAATTAGTTTAGCTTTCTCCATATGACGCACAGGCTTTGACCAATGAGCTTCGCAGCACTGCCATATTCTCTGTGGGTTATGGAGGGGACAGTTCTTCGAAGCTGAACCCAAAATTTGCTCTGCTCCCTTCAGCTTTTCTTTGCATACACTCTGATTCTTTATTTTGGAATTCAGAAAGCAGAAAAAGTACATCAGAAAAATGCAAGTAAAGATGGCATGGGGAGGCTTTCAACCCAGTTTTATGGAACTGAGAGAATGAGATTTTCCCTGTGTAATGAATCCTTGGATTTGCTTAAATATTGAAAAACAGAAGTCAGGCCCCCAAGCTCCACGACCTGTGGAAGATCATCCAGCTTGCATAACTTGAAGTAGCAATGTCCCAAGACTGTAAACACCTCTATAATATGTAGCTTTGCATATGAAGTTTAATATATAAAAATAATTATATAATATAAAATATACGCATATGAAGATGCACTTAATTAACAGTATGCTGTTTTCCAGTAAAAAGCAGGGGCTTGGGTTTAACCGGAATTAAAACATGTAGTATGTAACATCCACCATATGATTTGCTCCATTCCAAAGTAAGCAGAATTTAGCTTTAAAGATGTCATTAACAGCAGCTTGCATTATCCACGTTAAGTGAAGGTCAGGCACTTCCACTGAGACTAGATAAACATGCCAAAAGTGTAATTGCTTGCATTTGAACTGAGATATTACAAGCACAGTTTACATAAATGTTTGTACTAGTGTGCTTTTATTAACTGAACCATCTTAACTTCTTCCACAGATAATCACATAAACTCAGTAAACTCTAGGCTGTAGGCACTTATGCCATGCCTTTCACTGACAACAGTGCTCCTGTGTAGCATAATAGCCCTGATTACCACCAGCACTAAAGGAAATGCTTCAGCCTCTTTGAGTCTCTTTACAACCAAACTCTCCAAGATGTTTTCTGAGTAAACTGCTAGTTTCTTTGTTCCCTTTTCCATACACTTAGTGGCTGTGGCTAATGCTATGTGTTCACGATCAAGAGCTCCCTGAGCTCAGACTCCATGATCACAACATTTCTCCAGAATGATAATAAAACCCCATAGGGCAATAGGGTGTTAAAATAAAGGTGGGATGAATATGAACATAATTGATAGATTTTGGCCTTTTAATGTAAATCACCTGTCCTTCTGTTATGAATGAATTCTCAGTGAGTGTGGATGCTCCAAAAGCTGCCCCTGTGTAGCTGCCGTGGCCCGAGATGTGGTGGGGTTATGTCTCCAGAATTCCTGAGACTGCTGCTGCTGCCCCCAGCCCTGACTAATCCGCTGCTGGACCCCTGCCGCCATAGGTGGGGCCCTGCCCTGGGGGGATGCCTTGGCGGCCACCGGAGCCACTGTAGCTGCTGGTGTGGCGGCTCCCGTCCCCCGGGAAGCAGCGGCCCCGCCAGCCGGCTAGGAGCTGTGGCTGGGCAGGGGGGGAGTGCCGAGTGTGGTTCTGCGGGGCTCTGGAGGGGGCAATGGGAGGCGCCAGTGCCCCGGCACCTCAGAGACAGGTGACCCCCGTCCCTGTCGGGGCTGGGCAGCCATCCTGCCGGTCCTGCATTTCTGAATTAGCATGTTAAAAGCAAGTTGATTGTCTTGGTTGTGTCTACTGTAATCGGAGCTCACCTAGCACCCCCCTCCGCACGCTGCCTACTCGAGGAAGGCATATGCAAATAAGACAAACACACAGCACGCTGGGAGAGAGTTCTTTGGGGATGAAAGGCACCCCAAGATGGAAGACTGGACACGGTCAAAGATCCAGATGATGCTCTCGCCGAGGAGGAGGTGGACGCACCCCCTGACCTGGTTTGAGAACTCGCCATGATCTATTAAGAGTCTGACGGGCATGGGGACTAGGCCAGCTCGAGGGACAGATTGAGAGAGAGAAACTCTTGAGGTTTTTCCATGAGGGTAAAGAGCTGATGTCTGCTGCTTTGCACTGCAGTGACAGACCTCCACCACTCTGCCTTCTGAGGGTTGACCAGAGAGAGCTTCTAGCTGTTCCCATGGGAACAAGGACCCAGCGCCTACTGCTTGCAGCTGAGTAATGATCTGGGACATTTCCTGCTCATCCGGATTGCTACAGCAGCGTGGAAGAACTCCATCGGGCTCTACCACCCAGCTGATCACTTTAATAAAGAGCTGAATATTAATAAAGGCATAAGCCCTGTTCATTTCAGTTCAAAGGAATTTGGTGAATTTAGCTGAGGTTTTTTTTTTTTTTCTTCTGGGGGAATGGCCTCAAGCTGTGGCAGGGGAGGTTTAGGTTAGATTTTAGAAAAAGGTTCTGCATCCAGAGGGTGGTTGGGCTCTGGAACAGGCTCCCCAGGGAAGAGGTCACAGCACCAGCACTGACAGAGCTCAAGATGAATTTGGATAATGCTCTCAGGCACATGGTGTGATTCTTGGGGATGATCCTGTGCAGGCCTGTGGAGTTGCTGGTCTGCAACACGGAACAGGACTCCTACAGGCTGCTGAATCTCCAGCTGATACTACAGAGAGACAGCTGCTGCAGTTGCTTTGCAGAGATACCTCTCTTGGCTCAGTGGCTGAGATCAACTTGTCATGGGTTGGCACTGGCCAGATGCTAGTCCACCCATGAGTGTTTTTCTTGACAACTACTGTGGGATGTGATCAAGAACAGAGCAGAGCAGGCCCAAAACTTAAAAAAAAAAAAAATAGAAAGAAGACTTTATTAAACTACATAAGAACAGAAATAGATAAGAAAAAAACACACCTTAAACACACAAAACCAGAAATGAAAACCTCCCAGAACATTTCTTCTCCTCCCCCAATTTCCACCCTTCAAAGCTCAGACCAAACCCTAGGTTCTCAATCAAAACAATCATCACTCGAAAAAACTAATCTTCAATTCAGCAAGGGAGAGAGGAGTCTCTCTCACACCATAGACCCCACAGGAAACAGAGGTCCACCCTCCCGTGTTCCCATGTCACCCATAGCACTGCCAGAAGAAGTCTGCCAGGGTGACACCTTCCTTCCCATGTCCAGTGCTCTCACCTCCATCCATGGGCCAAAACTGCATATAGGGCTCTTTTAAGGATGCTTGGCCAAGCCACATTTCAGGACAGCAGTCCCCCCCATTTTCCTCTGGGGCCAAGGGTTCTAAGAACAGAGATCTTCCCTGAAGGCAGAGGGCGCCACCACACCCTCTTCCTCTCTTCTCTGTTTGCTCCACTCCTACAATGGCAGTCACTGCAGCAAAGTCAAGCCGACTGCATCCACCCAAATACAGTCTATGTTCAAGAGGATTCAGGTTCAGTCTATGGCTAACATTATGCAAGAAAAGTCCAGCCCAAAAAGCCACTCCTCTTCATCTCTGCCCATCTGGGATTCTTTTCATCTTCCTTTGACATCTCAGTCCCAGGGTCTCTCTCTCTCTTCTCTCAAACCAACAGCCAAGAAAATCAATGTGTGGAAAAAGTTTTCGTCTGCCTCAGAAAGAGTTAAAAGTCTCTGGCTCCCGGCAGGGCTGGAGGCTTGGCACTCCCCCACGCAGCCGGGCACCTCTCCCCCCCCCCCCGCCCGCTCCTTCTCCTTTGCCGGGTGCTGCCAATATCAATTCCAAAGCTCCAAAGCGGCAATCTCTCCCGGGGGGGGGGGGGGGGGGAGGAGAGAGAGAGGAGAACAGGGACATAGGGCACCTCCACAGTTCTCCACCCTTCCATCTTGAATGGGTTTCACGTGGCTCTTCCCCTCCCCCACCCAGCCCTGTGAGCTGGGCCGGGGGGGGGAGGGGAGATGTGGAGATGTGTGCTCACCTTGCAACTGGAACCAAAGAGGCAGTCCCTCTGGAAATCCTTGCTTTTAACTCCAATCCTTGCTTTTAACTCCTTGTGTTCTCAGAGGCGTGTCCAACCTCTCAGTGGCTACTCCAGGTGCCAGCATGAAACCTGACCAGTGATTGGTTTGCCCACAACTTCCTGGAAAACTCACTTCCTCCTCAAACTAGGACACAGCTACACCTGGGCCATGTGTTGGTTCAAGTCACGACTTGTTCAGACCGAGAACGGCGGCTGTAGAGGCAGACCCTCAGGGAGCCGGGAAAAGGAGACCATTTTCTCCTGATGTTTATTTGCCGAGAAACTGGATGAGACGAAGGAGAAGGAGCCGGACTGCAGGGGGATTTTCTTAGTCCAGAGTTTATTTGAGCCCCAGCATGGGCTTTGAACCAGTCAAACAGCCCCCACAGACCTCGACCATGAGGTCTGCGGTCCCTTATATTCAGGGGAGGAGTGGGAGCAAGGGGTAAGGAACCCACCAACGAGGGGGCAGGGGAGGAGACAATTTAGGTAGAGGGACATTCAGGTGAGTCAGTGTTCTTTTAGGGGGGTTATTTCCTTTGTTTTTCTCCTATCATTCCACGCCTTTCTCTGGAACTCCCCTGAGGGGGTAAAACCCCTTTCGTTGATGGACATGTCTCTGGGGAGGGGTGTAGAAGGTTCTTGGGGTCTGGGGAAAAGGGAGGACTGACCCAAACCTGGGAGGGGGGGCCCCAGGAAAAACCATTAACAGGAATGAACTCTCACATCATAAAACACACCACAACATCTCCCCATTTTTTTTGTTTAAAAAGAAGAGGACTGGGTTAGGATTGCTTAATGCTCACCAAACCAAGGCTGGTAAGTTGGTTCCCCTTCATGGGGAAGTCCAGTGATTTCAACTGGGGCATCTAGGTCATCTGTTGGAGTACTGAGGGTTTCTAGATGATAAACCTCAGGAGGGGAAGATGAGCTTGAGATTAATTTAAAAACCATTCACTTGATTAACCCCAAAACGATGCTAACAACTACAATAACAATAACTAAAATAAATAATACTAAAACCACAGTTTTCAGCATAGATCCCACCCAGCCCGAGAGTCCCCAGCCTTTGAACAGTCCACTCAGCCAGTTGTCTGTCTCTTTCTTGATGTCGTTCACCATGATTTTCATTTTGTCGATCGTGGCACGGATATTCTCCCCTTTCGATAACAAGTTGAGGCAGCAGAGACCTTCAAATTCTTCACAGTGATGGTTGTGCAGGAGGAGCAGATAGTCGATGGCAACCCTGTTTTGAATATTGGCTTGCCTGGTAATTTCCTTGTCTGATAAGAGGTCACTCAGGGCAGTAGAAGTGAGGTTTGCCTGTTTCACTACCCAACATTCCAATTGGCCTAATTCTCCCATGGTTTTTGCTGCCGAGATCCATGGCAGGAGGACTGTAATTGCAGTGGCCTTAAATCTGGACCAGTGAACAATTTCTGAATTACAGTCTGGGCCTAATTGTCTTAAGTCTCCTTTTTGGATGGCCCATTTATTTGTATTGTTTTTCATCTGCCAATGCATTAAATTTGTTTGATTTGGGGTAAACAGGCTCAGTTTGCCAAAAGTGCATGGACCTCCGAGCAGACGAGGGGGGAGACCTGCCCATGCTCTGTCCCCACATATCAAAAACACACCTTTTGGGAGCTCATGGGGCTTATAATCTTCACCTGATGAGTGCATGACTAGGACTGAAATTTCGCACCAGTTTTTGTCCATGTAGTGTGGGTTGCTAGGGTAAGGATAGGTGTTCAGTTGAACTTCATAAGGTGGCATGCGGGGATTAAATTTAAAGTGAATGCAAAAGGTTGCATTCATGGAGCCCAAGAGATGGAATTCTTGTGGCTCTCTTTTTGGCACTGGTAACTGTCTTGCCCACTTCTGCCAGAACAGTAAAGGATTATCAGCAGGGTAGCGACCGGGAGGAGGTGCGAGTGAGTTAACTTCATTCAAAGCATGCCACATTTCGTTTGGGAACTCTGCGGATTTAAAAGGAACTCCTACTAGGCACATTGACAGGGGGTCAGAGGCTGATGCTGTGGAGACAGATGTGGTCTTGTCCAAGGGCCTTGGTCAAGGTGGTCCATACATTTGCTTTGGGCTGAGGGACTATCCAGAGGCTCGCTGGTGGAACGGTCATGAGCAGGACGGGGAGCAGACACGGACTCATGATGTCTCGAGACTGCACACTGACAGCGGGATTGTTGGGGGTTAGATTTGATGGGGTTTTTTTCACTTACAGAATTTTTTTCCCATAAGTTTCCAAGAGGCCTAGATGACTACTTAGTCAGAACAAAAGGGAGTACTTGAGGGACATGGCAGCACAAGGCTACACCTTTTGTTTTTTGAGTCCCTGGGAGTGTCCCTCAGAGGGGAGAGATGATGAGGTTTGGGAAAGGCAAGAAGACAGAGCTGGGGGAGGAGAACTCACTCTGGCTTGCTCTCAGCCTCGGAGAGGACGGTCAAGCTGCCCCCTATTGCAGGAAGAGTTTGCGGCCATCTCTCTGCCTCTGTCTCGTCCTGGGAAATCTACCGTCATCTGCTCGTGTATCCAGGAATCCTGAGCTCGCTTTCTCCAGCCTTCCCCCACCGCCACTGCTTCTTCGGAGCTTTGAAGCTCTCCTGCTACTCTGTAGCCCTGCACTGCCCAGCCCTGCCGGGACACCCCAGCCGTTTCAGCTACCAGTGCAGAGCTCCTCATCCACCAGCCCGGGACTTTCCTCCCTTCCAGCTCGGCCTCTCGGAGTCCTGCAGGGGCACCGAGATCAAACTGCCCGGGGCATTTTTGTGAAAGAAAGCCCTCAAGGTTCCTGGTTCTGTTTATTATTAATGCTGTAGTTGTTGTTTGTTTGTTGTTTTGTCATATATACTAGTAAAGAACTGTTATTCCTATCCCCATACCTCTGTCTGAAAGCTCCTTTAATTTTTTTTTTAAATTAGAATAATTTGGAGGGAGGGGATTTGAATTCTCCGTCTCTAGGGAGGTCCTGCCCCCTTCCTAGCAGATATCTGTCTTTCAAACCAAGACAGGGATCTAAACTGGTAAAAGAAAACTTAAAACAGAGAGAATATTACAAACAATTCCAGATAGGAGGGATCAGTGGAATTTCTTCCAGGGAACTCGCACAGCGTCTCCTCCTCCAAGCGGCATTAGCAACTTGGGGCATGTCTTGGTTTGAAAGACAGGTATCTGCTAGGGAGGGGCAGGACCTCCCTAGAGATGGAGAATTCAAATCTCCTCCCTCCAAATTATTCTCATTTAGAAAATTAAAGGGGCTTTCAGGCAGAGGTATGGGGATAGGAATAACAGTTCTTTACTAGTATATATGACAAAACAAACAACAACAACTACAGCATTAGTAATAAACAGAACCAGGAACCTCGAGGGCTTCCTTTCACAAAGCCCAGGGGCAGTTTTATCTCGGTGCCCCTGACTGAGAGACCAAGCTGGAAAAATGGAAAATCCCGGGCTGGTGGATGAGATCAGATGCTCTGCACTAGTTGCTGGAGGGCCGGGATGTCCCAGCAAGGCAGGGCAGTGCAGGGCTACAGAGTAGCAGGAAAACTTCAAAGCTCCGAGGAAGCAGAGGTGGTGGTGGCAGGGCCGGCCCAGCAGGGCAGGAGGTGAGCTCAGGATTCCTGGATACACGAGCAGATGACAGTAGATTTCCCAGGACGAGACGGAGTGATGACCGTGAACTCTTCCCACAGCAAACAGCCACCTGACCGTACTCCCCGATGCCGAAAGCAAGACAGCGAGACTGCCTCCAAACTCTCTTTTACTTCCCCCAAAACTAGTGTTATCTCCCCCCTCTGAGGGAAACTCCCAGAGACCCAAAAACAATAGGTGTAGCCATGTACTGCCATCTCCTTTGCCCACTTCTTTGTTATAGTTAAGCACTCAGTCGTTAAGTTTCCTAGCAATATATGGGAAAAAATTCTGTGAGTGAAAAAGAAACAAATCTAACCCCCAACAGGGCACTTCCATAGACTTCCCTGAGACCTTGGGGATGTAGGGCCTTACCCGTTTGGATGGAACCCACTTTAAACCAGAGGGGGTGGACACAGGCATATCCACTTCCCCATGTGACTAATTTGTAAAGTCCTACTGTCCTCCAAGTCTCAGGGTCTTTTACTAGGACTGGAGGCTTTTCTTTCAGTGACATCTGACTGCTCCCCTCAGAGTGGCATATGATTGGCAGATTCAGGTTGTCAAAAGAACAGTTCAGAAAATTGTGAAAAATGCTCTGGACAACTGAATGTAGGGCAGTTCTACTTTCAGGGCCTGATGTTGCTGGTCCAGGACTCTTTTGATATCATGCTGAGTCCTTTCTACTAGGGCTTGACCTGTAGAGGAGTAGGGGATGCCTTTTTTGTGCTCTACTCCCCATTATTGCTGGAAACTCCTGAATTCCTTGGATTTGTAAGTGGGCCCGTTATCAGTTTTCAAACTCTTGGGGATGCCCATGAAAGAGAAAGCTTGTAGGAGGTGCTTTATGGCATCAAGTGATGATTCTCCTGTTTGGGCAGAGGCATAGACCGCTCCAGAAAAGGTATCTTCACTGATATGAACATATCTTTGCCATCTGAATGATTGTATGTGTGTTACATCTGTTTGCCACAGCTCACAACTGTTCAACCCCCTCGGGTTTGCTCCTGCGCTCATTGTAGGGAGTGTGTGTTGTTGGCAAGTGGGGCATGTGGCTACAATCGCTCTGGCCTGTTCTCGAGTGATGTGAAACTGGTGGACTAGGCCAGGTGCATTTTGGTGGAAAAGCTGGTGGCTGATTTTGGCCTGTTCAAAAACGTTTGGGAGAGAAGCTACCTCTGCAGGCGCAGCAAGATCATCTGCCCTTCTGTTGCCTTCAGTGATGAACCCAGGCATATTGGTGTGTGACCTGACATGCATCATATAAAATGATTGCTCTCGGTGGGAAACTAGCTTTACAAGTTTTGAGAGCAATTTGGAAAGTGCGATGTTAGACACTTCTTGCAGTACTGCTTGATCTGCCCTGGACACTACTCCTGCCACGTAGGCAGAGTCTGTAACCAAATTGAATGGTTCAGACAACCTTTTGAAGGCTCTAACAACTGCAGCCGATTCAGCAACCTGAGGTGAACCTTCCACCTCAGCAATGTCCGTCTCCCACTGCTGAGTTTGAGAATCCTTCTAAGTCACAACGGACTTGTGGGATCTTCCTGACGCGTCTGTAAAGACAGTTAGAGCCTTCAAAGGTCTCATGCTCTGAGCACTTTCCAATTTCAGAGTGAATTGAACTTCTTGTTGAAAATTTTGTGGGCAGGCCAATGGATAGAAATTTGTCCTGAGTAGGAATCCAGAGCAAACTGCAAGGCTTCATTTTCCTGAAGCAAATGTTCTAATATTGCCTTAGTAATTTGGCCTGATTTTAACCCGATTGGAATGTGAATGCACTCAAAGTCACATCCTGCCAGCTCCCTGATCCAGGTCCTAGCTTTCTGGATCAGTTCTGCTACCAGCTCTTGGGGCTTTGTCATTGTCTTGGACCTTTGGTGACTGAGGAAAACCCACTCCATGATCAAGAGTGGGTCCCTCTGGTCCTGGCCCTTTTTGGGTGTTTCTTTTGTCTTGGGTGTTTGTTTTTGCTCCCACTGGAAAATGATTCCATGGAGGTGTGGCAACTTACCTGAGATGATAAATTTGAATGGCAGATCAGGCCAACATTGGTTGGCCTGTTTTGTGGACATTGCTGTCTGAACCTTTTCTAGAGCTTTCTGTGCCTCTGGGGTAATAGCCCTAGGAGAACTCAGCTCCTCTCCACCTTTCAATAAATTGTAAAGGGCAGCAAGGTCTTCAGTGGTCAGACCTAGCCAGGGCCTTACTCAATTCAAGGACCCACACAACTGATGTGATGGACATCTGCAAGGGTCTTGATCTTCATTTTGATCTCTAATTTTTGAGGAACAATTCCTCTTCCCAATTTCCAAGCCCAAATACTTCCAAGATGGCATCTTTTGAATTTTCTGTTCCTGGAGCTCGAACCCTGCAACAATCAATTCATTGATCGTTAGGTCAAGTGCATGGGTGACTAAATCATCAGAGGAGGCACATACAAGGATATCATCTATATAATGATAGATGATACCCTTTTCTGCAGTTGCACCCACGGGGGACAGAAAGGAAGAGACATACTACTGGCATATTGATGGTGAGACCTTCAATCCCTGCGGCAAAACCCTCCAATGGTACCTCTTCCTTGGGGCTTCCCTGTTGATAGTGGGGACTGAGAATGCGAAATGCGGAGCATCGTCAGGGTGTAGGGGAATTTGGAAGAAACAATCTTTTATGTCAATTACAGCCAAATTCCAATTTTGGGGGAGCATCGCTGGGGGTGGCATTCCAGGTTGGAGAGAGCCCATATCCTCAGTGACATTATTAATTTGTCGGAGGTCGTGGAGGAGTCACCATCTTTTTGTCAGCCTTCTGGATGACAAACACTTGGGAGTCCCATGGAGATGTGGTCTCCACAATGTTATCCTTTATTAACTGCTCTTCCACTAGCTCCTCAAGCGCCTTCAGTTTTTGTTTATTGAGCTACTACTGTTCTACCCAGACTGGTGTATCTGTTTTCCAATTCAGTTTTTGGGTAGGGTGCTTCTCAGTGACCACTGCCTGAAAATCCTGTGGAGAGTCTGGAATGTCAATTGTGACCCCCCCACTGGGCCATCAGGTCTCTCCCCAACAAGGGGTCTTGATAATCTATAACAAATGGACATAGATTTGCCAATTGTCCATTTGGCCCCTCAATTTGGATGACGCTCTTAGATTGTCTCACCAATTGCATGCCCCTACACCTCGAAAGTGACCAGTCATGTTTAGCAAAGCCCAATGTGATGGTCAAGTGTGTGCTGGGATTATTGTGCAGTGTGCCCCAGTGTCTAAAAGCATCTTAATGCGTTTTGACTCTCCACTCCTTCTGACATTACACCAGAATTCGGGTTTGTCTTTCCCAAAAGCATGGACCCGGGCGACTGTGGGCCCCTGTTTTTTGGTGTCTTCAGGTGGAGTCAGCACACGGGGAAGCTTGCGCTATAATTTGTCCTTTGGGAAGAAACATGGGTGGGTGGAAACAGTGCAGCCGGAGAATGAATTGCTCAGTCTGATGTTACCATCCCTGGAGCAATCTCGATCCCTTGTGGTGTGTGCTTGGTGTCCCCAATGATGATGTACTTACAGTCAATTTGGTGCTTAGTACCGTGTTGTTGCCAATCAAGAGACAATGCCACTGAGTATCTTTCAAATGTTGGGGTTCTGAGAGTTGTAATCTGGAAGGCTCATTAGCAGAAACAATGGTTAGAATAGGTTTGCTTAAGTCATTACAAAGGTTATTTGGTGTCAGGTCTGGTGGTGGACCAGCAGAAGTGGACTTGAAGCATCTGCTTCACTTAGAGGAATTGGGATATTATTGCTCGCTCAGTCTTTTTTGCTTCCCTCATTCCCTTCGCCTCCTCTTTTTGAGTCTGCGTTCCCTCCAGGCCAGCGCTCCCCATTCAGTTTCTTTTTTGTTAACCCCCTGGGAGCTGTTGCGGTTCTTTTTCCCTGCTATTTTAAAAACCATCAAATTGCTTTTTCAGTGGACACCAGTTTACCCAGTGCCCAAGGTTCTTACAAAGCAGTCATGGTTTCATGGGGGCAACCACTGCTGGTCTTTGCTGCTGCTCAGTGTGCTGCTGTGTTGTCCTAGGTTACAATGTAAGATGTGCCCAAAGTATGTATTCTATCACCATCTTCATGAGCTGTTGAAACTAGGTGGGGCAGTGTTTCCCTTGCCTCCTCCCTCCAGACTATCTTCTGTTAATGGGCCAATCAAGGCCTTGCCCATGACTCATTGGTAACTCCCTCCGGGAGCTATCTCTGTTTAATGGGCAATCAAGGATCCACTGCATGACTCATAAAATTACATCATCCCATTGTGAGATGCTCCACCCAGGGGGAGGAGCCAAGCATTCCCACCTGGATATAATCTGGGATTTGGAACCGCACAGTAGGCCTTACCCACTGAATTCCCAGAGGACAAGAGCTACCAGACTGTTGCCCTGGTTTTTCTCAGTTTTTTAAAAGCCTTCTACTTGCTTATAAGATGGAGTCAGTTCTTTAGTTTCTGTACAATATTAAGGGTCAGTTTTTCACTTTCTCACACTTTGGAACATAAACAACCTTTCTTGTTTTTGTTCACTGTCCTTTGTTTACATATTTGTAGCCTGAAAATAATGTTGGTTGACAGCTGGTCTGGTGAGTGAGGTGAAGGGGTAGTAACCCCAGAAGCCAATCCATAACCAGACCCACAAATGTATAAAAATGGAAGAAATAAACATGTTCGCCCTCTTTTTGGGGAGCAGCTTTTCACTGCAGACCTCCTGCCTCTGTGTTGTTGTTTTGTGTGCTGTTCCCACACCAGACCTTTTTACAGGATCACTGCTTCAACAAGACCGCTTCATCTGGACTGCTACCACCACCCTAACTAACAGGGTGTCAGGTTGTATTCTGACTCTGTCAGTAGTTCTTGTGCTATTGCTTTTATTTTATATTACTTGCTTTTCTTCTCTCTCTACTATTAAATTGTATTTCTGACTTAGAGTGTCTCACTGGTTTTGCTTTCAAACCAGGACGTGTTGATGGAATGGGCACTGGGCTGGCAATGGCAACCCTCTGTGGTGGTCTTGGCAGCAGCCTTGGTCTGGCATCTTGAGCCACACCCATCAGAGGGACTTTCTTGTTGCAGACCAGAAGCATATCCTTTAGTGTAGGGGGAGGTTCTAGATGTAAGCTTAAAATTGCAGCTTTACACTGCTCATTAGCATGAACTCTCGCATCATAAAACACACCACAACACAGGCCCAGGAGTTGGAGTCAGTGGTCCTTGTGAGACCCTTCCAACTCTGCATGCTTCGTTGGTTCTGTGATTCTTCGTATTGTTTTTCAGCTCTTTTTCTACCTGGTAAATTTCTGATGGTGTCTAGAAGTGACCACAGTGCTCTTGTCTACAGAAATATGTCTGTTGAAGGTACTTATCATTCTTTCTACATCTCTGTGGTCAGAAGCTAATGGTCACAGAAGTGACAAATGATTCTCAATAAAACCGAATAAGTGTCTGCTTATGCCCTGGAGCCAGAAGGGTCCAAGTTCCTGAAACAAAGATTCAGTTTCAAGGAGTCTTCATTGAAGGAGTTTGGGACTGAGAATAGGTGTTTACAAGTGTTGTGCTGCAATCCAATTGGGAATGGGAATCATAGTGCAAGGCATATCTTCATCCTACGTATTTTCTGCTATTGAAGATGTGTAAGCAATTGATTCTCAGCTGTTATACAAATGCTTCAATAAAAAAATAGTGGTTCTCCAATGCTGTCTCTGAAGGAGATTCAAGGAGAGAGCTGAGATATTGCTGGGGTATTAACTTGAATGTGTTAAGCAATGATAATATTTACTAGGTAGGAAAAGTACTGTGCTGGTGCTAAATGATTAGCAGACAGTTTTACTTTACATAAAATGAGTCCCGCAGTTTGTACTTGCTCAGCTTACACATAAAATTGTATTTTCCCGCTGTCAGATGCCAAATGACACTCCTGCTCTCACTCCTAAGAAGTCTGGCTGACGAAGATATGCACCCAGTGAGTGCACTTAAAAAAAAAATGAAGCAACTTTCCTCTCCTGATGAATTGCATGCCAAATTTCTCATCCAACTGTATCTTGGGAACCCAAGGAAGGGGAAGTAGTGGATGCAGTTCACTAGATGATCATGAGTGTGACCTCTCACTGCAAAAACAGGAAGGGAGGGCATAAAACTGCATGTCAGAGAAACTTGGCAACATTGGCCTGTGCCCTTCCTGCTGAGTCATGTCCCACTGCAAATGCCATTTCGTACTGGCACAGGATTTAGGATTGCTGAGCTTTGTCCATGGACATAGGATTCATCCTTAGCCTGAGGGGATGTTTGAGCTGTCTGCAAACTGCACATACCCAGAAAGCAGAGCCCAACAATCCCTACATTAACGTATGTCTGTGCTTATGAGGTTCATAACACAGAGTTCCCCTCAATGAGGCAAATCCAATGAGTGCTGAGTGGGTTTCAACATCCTCCTTAGACCCCGGTGTATTCACTTTCCACTGCTCCAAAATGCAGCTAACACAGAAACACTTCTGTTTTCTTTCCCCCTATTTTTTTTTTTTTCTATTTTTATTATTCTTCTCCCCAAGTGTTTCTATCATTATGCTGATAGATCATCAATGACATACAGTTTTTGGCCTAAGCTTAATAAGTTGGATCCTGAGGATTTGTCTTGTTTCTTGAATATCTGTGACTCAGATGTTTTTGGGGGAAATCTACCGATAATTAGGTAAAGTATTATAGATTATGGGTGCTGTTACGTCAATGCAATGCTATTATGGAGCATACTAATAAAAGCATAATTTTCCCCTGTTGAATGCTTGCAGATGCAGTCAGGTGGGTTACTGGAAAGACTGTGAATTAAGTACCTAAGTGGTCAAATTGAAACTGAAACCCTCAAAAGTTGATTGGTCATTGGTTTTGTTAGTTGTTTGCAAAGATTGGGGTTGATTGAAGTAACCAAAGTGCCAATGTTTTCTAATGGAAGAACTGAAGTGGGCCAAGTGCCTTTCATAAGTATCTCCAGAGGATTTTTTTCAATCACAAATCAAACATAACTAAAAGTTAGAAATGCTGCATACCCATAAGATCCAACCACAGTGGAGTTAACAATGAATTGATTTTATGCCAAACTGTGTTATGTCCCAAACCAGCAGCAGAATTTAAACCCACTGCTACACTGGGAAACAATGCAGTTGCCCGAATAGGATTCTTCCTCCCTCCATGGCTGCAGCATAGTGCATGTTTTGAAAGACAGGGACTCTCTTTTGCCAAAGAAATTGTCATTTTTCTTTGCAAGTTTAAATGCCAGAAAAATCAGTTAAGAAAGAAAAGCAAACAGGTCATGCAGTGGCAGCAGAATGGCCTTTCATACATACTGGAAAGCACCTGGCACAAATCAGAGCAGCAGAAATGAACTGGTGGCAGCTTTTAGGGTAGCCCTCATCCCCTGTCCCAGCCCCTCTCCTCCCTGTTCTGTGGGATAGTGTCTTGTGAAACAACTGACTTTTTCACCCAGTGTGTTGAAATCCAAACACCGCTGCATGTTCGACAGTTATATTGCTGCTAATCTTACAGATTTAAAAGTGAAAAAGTGAACACAGAGGATAATTGGTCAATTTGTAGCCAGGAGGTGGTACTTGTTTGAGATACACACAGATTGTGCTTTTCTCTATCAGTGCAAAAATCCCAACAAATGATCTGAAGGAACAGCCAGCACTGAGGTGATGATGCATGTGTGTGTGGTGTGCCTGATAGGGTTTTTTACATGCTCTCGCAATCACAGACCTTAATGAGTTCCAGGGGGACAGTGGCTCATCAATCACAATATACTTTTCCAGTAATATTCATCTCTGCCCCATCACAGAACCACAAGGCATGAAATAATTAGAAAGCCCAGAGTAACTGCTCTGTTTTACAAGAGCAAAATCCTTGTGTGGATCATTTACATAAACTTGTCACTTCCCATTATGGTTCTAATGCAAGCTGGGTAATAATCATGGGACCAGGAGAGGGGAAGTCAAGGTATGATGGCCCTCCATGTTTGAAGCACAAGGGACGCATGTGCCCAGCTTTCCATCCCCCACTGAATTAATGTAAAGTATCTTTTATTTTCCATTAAATAAGAACTATTCATGCTGCTATGGTAGCAGACCATGTGCAGCCTTCTCTTCTTAAGAGAGAAAAAAGGCTTTTGCGCCAAGCCATTGTTAGGGGAAAATTCACTTTGAGGAGCATTTCAAAGCTGATCCGATTGGGGAAGGAATAATGTTAAATATTTGGTATGAAATATTTATAAGATGCACACATGAATGTCTGACAAAGTATCCTGGAAAATACACATTCTCATCTTTGACAATTTTAGCTCTTTCCCTCTGAATGAGAGGGTGGAGAGAAGGTGTGTGCAGAGGTAGAATTGTGTGTGTGTGTATAAATGCATCTAAACACTGCACACATACACACTCGGGGGCACACTTGCATACAAACGCCTGAATGAGTTGATGGGATTTAAGGCAATCTGCATCTGAATACTGCTCTCCAAAGATGGTGGCAATAAGGGCTTGCTGAAGTCTGTTTCAATCATTGTAAAGGAGGAAGCTCTGCACTAATGCCTGTCACGAGGGGCATCTGTAGAGTGATGGAGGTGATGGCTTCTGCTGTTGCTGCTGCTGTTTTCCAGCAACCATTTTGTTGGTGTTCTTCACAACTGTAGTCAGGCACATTTTCGTCACATGAAAACAAGACTCTGCTTTTTGCACAGATTGACTTTCCCCACCTGCATCCCTGCATGGATGTTTCATTTCACTTTTATTTTAAAAAAGATGTGCAAAGAGCAGATTTACATATAGGCAACCAGAATTGTTGGGGTTTTTTTTTACATTT
Source organism: Prinia subflava (assembly GCF_021018805.1). Lineage (NCBI taxonomy): Eukaryota > Metazoa > Chordata > Aves > Passeriformes > Cisticolidae > Prinia > Prinia subflava. The sequence continues at coordinate 1,463,591 of NW_026960612.1, forward strand.
TCATCTCTTTCAGATAAAACAAGGTAAAAATTTTTTTTGTTTTTTTTTTTCTAAGGGTCTGGAAAGGTTTCAGAAAAATGGGTTATCACCTAATTCTCAGTCCTTATGACAAGGGATAAAGAGAGAATGTAATGGCTCACTCCTTATGGCAGTCACAGTGAAATGCACAGGGGTGGCATATATTAAGTAACCAGGATAAAGGAAACCATGTGATCTGCTCTCTTTGTAATGGGATCTAATACCTCTCTTTTAGAAACCTTTTTTCCTTTTCCTTTTTTTTTTTTTTTTTGCCTTGTCTCTTCTTTGCCTACCCCACTTGTATCAGCTATAGGATGTTATTCTCTGATGTAAATGTCTACTTGGTTTAGGCTGTAAACAGGTCAGAGCAAGACCTTTGTGTCTGTAAATATCCTTTTGACACATCAGTGCTAAACACATATTAATAGCAATGGTCTTGATGAACAAAAAGGCCATATATTTCTCTTCCTACAGGCTTGGGGATTTATTCTCTCTTTAAAATTTGCTAGATCAAATGCTCTGGGCAGGCTCCATGCATTGTACAACATGTTTTTATGTGAGGAGGCAGCTCAATAGCAAGGCAGCATCGTTTGCCCTCATCTGCCAGCTTTTGTCCTTGCGTGGAAGCGTGGGGCCTGGTGAGATAGGATATGAACTGTGTCCAGACTCTGTTCCTTATCTCTGAGATCACCAAGAGGGAGGGCATTGTTGATGGATTTAAATCAGCTTTTTCTCCCCTTGTACACAACAGAAGTCTAAATCCCTTTTCGGGCCAGATTGCTCCATTTCAGTGCATGGGCTAGGCAGACTGGAAACATGTTTGTCAATCAGATTTTCTCCCAACCTAATCAGTAGACACTGGGGTGGTGGGATTTTGGTGCTCAGTATATCACCCTTTAATCTATGGAGTTGGCCTTTAAAAGCTGCTGATGCTGTTGCTGCTATGTGTGAGCTGCTGCTGTCTTTCATTTCTGAAGACAGATATAAAAATAATGTTAGCCACAAGCACAAGCAGAGGGTTTAGCAGGAATTTGCATCTAAAATGTGATACTTAACACTGACCAACTTGATTTGGTCCAGCAGAGCAGAACAACTTATTCTGTTATAATAAAGTGTGTTGTTTATGGGGATGATGGCAGTGGGATTTAATGCATCTGTATTTTAGTTCTGCTGAGGAATGGGCCTAAATGGGCAATAACCATAGGCCACAGGAACACATGGTTGGAAAAAGGTGGCTTGGAAGATTTGTCTTTGATTTTCAAAGGTCTCTCTGATAAACCCACAAGCTCAGCAGTCTTTGCACTTCTGAGCTCCATGTCATACTGTCATGAACGAATTACAAACTGCCCGTTGTTGCTGCTGTAGTCCTGGGAGGAGGCTGGGCTATCCTTGTCTTAGCCCCATAGCAGACAGCCGAGACAGCCTACCATCCTCCCAGAGTATCGAGATTTCTCTCAATACCTCTGAGGGTCCAGCCAGCGGAGTAATGGCTTAATAAAATAGTGAGACGGCTTCCCAGGATATGCTTTGTAAAATAAAGGTTTTAATATCAGCAAAAATAATAAACATTACAAAATGAAAAGAGATAAGCTGAGCACAGTGTACCAAGCACAGTTACACTGGCTAAGGCACTCCCAAAAAGCCTCGTGCACCCCTTGAACTGGCTCTTTAATACTCAATGGTCTAGGTGGGCTTATTTGGCTCTTTGCCCAATGAGATGGACACTAGGCTTTGAGGTGCACTTCCAAAGCCCTATCACTGTGTCTGTGCTGGTACTGAGCCAATTGCAACGAGCAGGCTATAGAAAATTCTAGTTTAACTTCCTTATATAGAAACACCTGCTCGGGTACAGAAATGCATGACTACATCTCACCCTGTAAAATCATATTAAAAAAAGAAAAAAAAAGAGAGAAATAGTTACTTTGAAAAAATTCTCACTTTTGTGGATAACTGTGATTGTGTCAATAACTTATTGTTATTTAATAATTTTGTTTATAGTTAAGCTGTAGTTTTATGGATTACAAAATTTTAAATTTGGTACTTTCTTTTTTGTTAGCCAATATTTCAATTATTAGTATTTTAAAATTAATATTTAGTCTCAAATTACATATGAATCTTATTTTACTTTTTTGTTTGGGGAGATTTTTTCAAGTGAACTATATTTCCTTTTTCTTCTGCATAAGGATTTGATAATAACTTTTAACATAAACAACAAACAATTTTGACATGACAATAATAACTTCAAAAATTTCAACAGTGCAACTTTTATAAAACTTAAGTCTCTGCTTCAAACGTATTTCAGTGTCTATAGTGCTGGGCTGTGTCAAAATGCAGAAGTCTTTTTGAAGACACGGTCTGTGGTCACTCCGTGTCCTTTTGCATGCTCTTCTTCAGGTGTGTTCTGCTCTCCTTTCCTCTTTTGTAGTTGTGACTCAACTTCTTTTGCAGGAACTTTCTTAGAGTCTGTACCTGTGGAGACAAACAAAACCTCTCTCCCTGCCATAAAGGACAGGCTCTAAAATTTGTCTTGTTTTCAGAATTTTTATGAATATGAGAGATTAAAAAACATATATATAACTTTGTTCAACCTTTCTATAATAGAAAGCACTACACACTCTCCCGTTTTTATCTTTTGAAGAGCATTCTTAGCTATTTGTGTGCTTTTTTTTTTAAACAATAGATTGGCTTTTGAATGAATTAGTTATAATATGTGGTAAATTTGGTATGTTGAAAAACTTCTGTAATTTTAAGAACTGTACATTTAGGAATGAGAAATGTTTACAAGAGATGTTTTAATTGTCTTTTTTAGTCCTTTTCTCCTTTATGTGTTGAGGTAGAACATACTTTAAAAAGTGTGTGGTTATAAAAGTGAATTTGTTTGAATTGTTTAAATGGTTGATATTGCACGATACTTGTTTTTAATTTTGAGGGTTAATTTTTGCTGCTGTTGATGGCATAGTTAGTGTTTGGTAGTTTGGGCATGGCTGCACAATTGTCTTAATTTGACTTTGAGATACATGAGACACTTTTTACAAGAGTTGATGTATTTTGATGACAGATGTATGGTTAAAAGTTTGCTGTTACATTGCTATTTGCTATAAAACTTAGGAGTTTAGTGTTTGCTTTAACATGTGACACAATACAGTTGCTGTTGAGAAAAAAGGAAAAATATTAGTATTTTAATGTAAATTTTACAATTGATTAGAACTTTTTCTTGAGAGGTCTTTACATTTTCTATTAAACTTGTAACATAAAAATTTGTAAATATAAAATATGAACTTTGAAAAACATGTAGACAGTTGTTCTTTTTTGGTTTTGAGATATGGTTTTTAGACTCTTAAAATCTGATTTTTATTTTTTGGTGTTAGGATTTTACTACATGGTTATGAGATTTTAGATTTTCTTGACGTATTTATAAAACGAATTGTTTTTAGAGGTGTATGAATTTTGAAAGGTTTTCAATTTAATTATAGAGATGAATTTAATAATTAGAGATTTTTTGTAATATTTGTATGGGCAATTTATAAAAACTTTTGAATTTTGAATTAACTATTTCAATTAAAGATATGAGCAAGCAAAATATTTTTGCAGAGTCTTTTCCTGTAAAGGAAAAATTATTTAGGAATTAGCTTTTATAATTAGTTTGAAATATAAATTTTTGGGCAAGTTACTACAATCTTCTTGCTTAATTGACAAAACAGAAAAGAAAAACCTTTTGTTTTGGAATTACTTGGTGGTCTTTTTGAGATCTTAATGAAAAAATTAACTTATAAAGTTCTGGGTTTCTTGTTAAAACTGCAAAATAAAAGAATAGGTCAGGGTTTTAAGGTATTTTGAGCCTGCTGCTTTGGTGGATTCTTGTGGTGGTTTTCATGACAGACTTCTTTTGGACGAAGTCTACTTTGTATCTTGGCTGCTGGAATTGAACTGTTAGCTGTCTTTGTTCTGTTTTCTTTGGAAGGTTTTAGACGACGATAAACTTTCACTGCTTCAGTCTTGCTCTGTCCTTGCTTTTGTTTTGTTTTGCTCTTCTGTCGCCGGAGCCGGGCTGGCCCCGGGGTGCTGGTTTCTTTCCTTATCTTGTGTCAGGGGTCTATGCTGGCTGATGAATCCTCCGAATCATCAGAGAAATTGCAGGACGTGTGGGAAACCTTCTGATTTTCCATCGGAGTTTGTTTACATTTCTCCGGCATGGGCGCTGCCATCTTGGGGGGGGGGGGGAGTTCCGGGATGTCACATCCGGTTCTTACGCTCTTCACAGCCAGGGAGTGTCTGTCCCGGCTGTGGGTGGCAACCCGGGGCGGTGCCTGAGGCTTGGGACTGCCCATGGAGGGGGAACTTCCCGTGCTGGAGTGGGAGGAGTTGAGTGACACATCGGACTGGGCGTGCCGCAGGGTCGGGCTGTACCGAGCCTGCCCACGTGGAGCTGCAGCCTCTGCCTCAGAAATATGGAGAGTTCCACGTTTTTCTTTGTTCTGTGAGCCCGCGTTTTCAGGGCTTTGTTCAAAACTCGCGCGCTCAAAATTAACGGACCGGGATCGCCCGTATCTCGTACCAGGTGACTGAGGGGGTGGGGAGGGCGGTTGGAATGGAACCTTAGCCCGCTTGGCCAGAGCTGGCACAGGTCCTACTCCAGGGGACTGAAGAGGGCGCGGGGGGGGGGGGGGCTCTGAGCCCTCCCGTGCCTGCTTCTCGGGAGTAAATCAAACTGTTTTTTTCTGGGACTTGGGGGATCAGAACTTGGATTTTTATCTTCATGTCTAAGGTGAGCAGGAGCCTTTTTGCATTTTATTTTCTGGGCTCCTTTTTTATGGTTGCTTTTAGAAGCTTTTTCCCAGGTTTCTCTCTCTGCAGTTTCAGGTGTTTTTTCACTGCTGAGCCTTTCACCTTCTTCTGTTACAAAGTCTAACACAGTTTTAAAGATGGGTCTTAATTTTAAGGCAGATTTTTTCTTTGAATTATACAACTTCAATCCTATTTTGTCCCAAAATTCTACTGTTATTGTTTCAGCTGTATTAGTGTCCGGAAAATTTTTATAGACCCATTTCACAAGTTTTTAAAGTTCTTTCCTCTCAAACTTATAGTCTTGAATAGTCAGTTTATAATTAAAATAACAAAAGGTGTCTCACTGTTCTACGGATAGCCGGGTCCCCATTTCACTCACCAGAATGGCTCTTGTGATCACCCGGCAGCTCTTGGTTTGTCTCTGACTCTCTGAGGTCACTCAGTGATTAGCTGTTCTGTCTCCAGCTCTGCTAGACTGCAGCTTCTCTCTTCTGAAGAGTAATCCACCTCGTACCAGAATTGGTGTCCGGCAAAGACCCCTTCTCACCGGTATAGGGGTTCAGTCAAAAGGCTCCCTCTCAGCCTTTTTGACCCAAAAATGTGGTTTTATTTTCACGACTAAAAAAACCACCACGAGCTCGCTTTTAAAAAAACGAAAACCAAGAGCAAAACAGCCTAGCTGAACGTGAGGGCTCTTTCAGCAAACTCCAACTAGGTATCTTAATATAAGGTCCCTGTTCGGGCGCCATTTCTCGAGATTTCTCTCAATACCTCCGAGGGTCCAGCCAGCGGAGTAATGGCTTAATAAAATAGTGAGACGGCTTCCCAGGATATGCTTTGTAAAATAAAGGTTTTAATATCAGCAAAAATAATAAACATTACAAAATGAAAAGAGATAAGCTGAGCACAGTGTACCAAGCACAGTTACACTGGCTAAGGCACTCCCAAAAAGCCTCGTGCACCCCTTGAACTGGCTCTTTAATACTCAATGGTCTAGGTGGGCTTATTTGGCTCTTTGCCCAATGAGATGGACACTAGGCTTTGAGGTGCACTTCCAAAGCCCTATCACTGTGTCTGTGCTGGTACTGAGCCAATTGCAACGAGCAGGCTATAGAAAATTCTAGTTTAACTTCCTTATATAGAAACACCTGCTCGGGTACAGAAATGCACGACTACACCAGAGGAAAATGCAGAGCACCCATTAGCATATAAAAAGAGCTTAGAATGCAACCCCCCCTCCTCCCAATTTGTGCCGTCACCCAACCTTTTAGAAAAATGGGGGTTTTTCCTTTTTGCAGAGAACCCCATAGCTGGGGTGAAGCTGCTGTCCCTCGAAAGCGTCTGATCCCCTCCCAGCTAGAGGTAACCCCCACACCCCAGCAAGTTTGAGGATGGAGGGAAGCTGCCCTGAAGGAAAGTCGCCAGGCAACATTCTCCTACTTCATTAAAATGTGAAAAGAAGCAGCCTATACCTAGATAGCCTTGTCATTGTTCTCTTTCACTACCTCCTGCAGCAGGAATACCTCTGCTGCGACCAGGACAAATGCATATGCATTTGTATATGCAAATATAACTGCCCCTGTGAATCCTGGGAGGGTTTTTTTTTAGAGAAACTGCACCCCAAGACAAGAAGCTAGATGCATCAGAAGAGAATTAGATAGTGCCCTGGCCGAGCAAGAAGTGGATGCACCCTCTGGCCTAGTTTGAAGGTTCACCATAACCTATGAGGAGTCTGAATGGAATGGGAACCGGCCAGCTGAAGTGACTGAGTCAGACAACAGGAAACTCTCAAGGTTTTTCCCTGAAAGTAAAGAGCTGACTCTGCACTCCAGTGGCAGACTGCTCACCGCTCTGGCTTCTGATAGTTGACCAGGGAGAACTCCTAGCTGTTCCTATGGGAACAAGGACTCGGCATCTACTGTTTGCAGTGGAATGATGAACTGAGACAGCACCTGCTCCTTCGGATGGCTGCAGCAGCGTAGAAAACTCTGATCGGACTCTACAGTCCTGCTGATGACTTTAATAATGAGCTGATCACTTTAATAAAGAGATGAATATTAATAAAAGCATATGCCCTGTTCTTTTCAATACCATCCTCATCTGTGCCTGGTACCACAGTCCTGGAGGGACAAATTGTCACAAGCAGGTATGAAGAAGCAGGCCAGATCTTGTGAGTTTGCAGAGGTCAGAAGGATGCTAAGAGGGAGAGTTATGTGATAGGTGTGATGAAAGATGTTGAAAGCACAAAAAGAATGTAGGCTCTTCAGGGCAGAGGCTGCAGCTCTGTTTACACACAAACAAGTCTGTATCTGCTTGCACACACACAGCTACTTGTGTTAAGCACACCCTGAGTCAGATATTGACTGAGTTCTCTAGACAAATACAAGATAATTCCTTACAGGAAAGATATAATTCATTCACTAGGTATGCAATAACATTTCTAATTCTTTTTCTGCCACTAAATACTCTGCATGAACTACCTTGCATCCTCTTGAGCCACATTTGTACTGTTCTGTGGTATTGCAAGGTACAGGTAGCATGCACAATTGCATCTATAGGCCCCATGTAATGCCTTGTTTGGCCATGAGAAGACAGGTACAAAAGGAATGTGGAACTCAGCATTTGTGAAGCAAGGATGGTTCAACAATTCAACCCAAATGTTCAAACTTAACATTTTGCTCTTAAGTCAGGCTGGCCGGGTTTTTCAAGAACCCGTTTTGTTCACTGATAGATGGGGAGGAAGGCTTGTTTCTGCCAGTCTGGGGTTCCCAGATTTCCAACACCTGGCCCCTGGTGGTGTCAAGTCCCTGCCTGGAACTCTGACCAACCTGAAAGAATAGGAAACTTTTTAAATTTCTTCTTTCTCTTTTCATAATTTAAAATACAAAAGAGTTTTTGAATGGAAGTTCCATTTTCAGCAAGCTTGAGTTCTTTCTTTTTAGTGCTTGTGAACTATGCCAATTGTTTTGGTTAAGTGCTGAATAACTCAGTTTAGTTTTGGTTACCCAAGAACAGCAAGAAATATTCTAGTCTTCTTTCCAAAACCCTCCTTTGTTTTTGGGAAAGAACACAATTTTTTTCAAAACTTTCCAGATTCTCTTTACCCCTAGTAGAGGAGAAGGAATATAAAACAAGACATAAAAAGGCAAATTTCCCCAGATGTTTCTACTGGTACTGATTGTCCCAGCCCTTACTCCCTCCTGACTTATTAACTGGGAATATTTTTAGCAAATTCCAGTATTCGAGTACAAAATTTCCACTGAGATGGACAATGTCAATATCTACAGTAAGAGCCTGTGGCCTTATTGTGAATTAGTAAGGATCTTTCTGAATATGTCCTTCCAGTGGATAACTCTAGAAGTGGGAGCTGAGGCATTCGATCTTAAAGGGCTTTTCCAGCCTGGAAGATTTTATGATTTTCATGTCTTGCTGTATGGGTCAGTAGCAGAGGATAATTGAGATAGATCCTAGGTAGGGTCTCTGAAGAGATGAGAAGCCATGATGAAAGTGCTAACAATGAGAGAAAAATGTCAAGGAGTGTAAACCACAGCTCTTGAAAAAAAAAACTTTCCTGCTGGACATAGTATAGTTAATGGTACAAGTCCAGTTGGCTGGTGAGAGAGGTTTTTAACCCACTTCTCTGGTGAAACAAGTGTAAGCAGTCCATACAAGGACAGGATGATAACAAAAATCTCATTCCAGAAATGGGAAGCAGGGAAAGGAGGTAAGCTCCTAGCTGATCTCTCTCTTTTAAAGCAACATGTAGATATGCATTTATATGTATTTATAGCAAATTAATTAAACAGAATTCCTTACAAGCTGAGATTGCAAAAGACAAGATTCAATCAAGAACAGTCCTTTTTTTTTTTTTTTTTTTTTTAAATTCCCATGCTCAGACAGAAGTCCCTAAGAAAGGAGGGCTGGATATTCTACACAGAAAAGTATTAGTTTTACAAATAGGTTGTTTACAGAAGGTTCTAGTTAAATCATCTCATTGACTAACAAAAATTTGGTCTTTGCCTATGCTATTTCTGTCTGGGTTGGCAATTAAATGGGGAAAAATTAGAGAAAAAAATCAGCTCAGGTTAACTGAAAACTTTCACAACATTATTACTTCTGCAGAATAAATTTTTTTTTCAACTAGGATGTAAATGGATTTTTCTTATTCAGGACAAAATAGTGTCAAATGTAGCATTTTGTTTAATGGCTCTTTTAAGGAGAGGAAATGACAAAATAAATGCCATCTCTTTCATTCAAGAACTTGGTGATTAGGGCCCTTATTTTGTGTGTGGGAGGCCAGGATTACATTTTTTCCTCACCTGGAGGACATTTGAATTGATATCACTCAGATATAAGGGAGGCATTATTCAAGTGGAGGAGAGAGTTCTTAACTCCTGTTATTGCTGTAACTTTATTGGGAAAATACTTGAAATATTTTGGAAGCCATAGTTATAAATGCCAATTTTATTCCAATTAATAAAATATAATTTTATTAATTAAAGAATTACAAGGCAAAAATTTAGGCAAAACCAGCAATCGGAAGTACAGCGCCGATTACCCAGGATCGTCGCTGGGTGAACCAGTTACAGCCTCTATTGCGCTGCAACCCCCTCTTTCACAAATTGGTCTGTTTCAGGGTCCTGGTTTTATACAGTTTATTTGGCCCACGGCAGAGGATTTCTCCACAGTTCTTTGTGTTTCAGGTGACTTTTTCAAATTCATCTCCTCCGTCCATCAGGCTGAATGGGGCTTGTCAAAAGGATGGGCATTGATCTCTTCCCTCCATTGTATGAATGGGGGCTTCCTCACGAAAGGATGGATGTTAACTTCTTCCCTCCGTTGTATGAATGGGGCACAAATTTCTGAATGGAGAGGGTCCCCCCGATAATATCTTTGGTGATAGCTGAGCAGTTCGCAGTTCTACTGCCCCGGGAGGGCTGATCTCGACCTTGATTTCCCTGTCATTCTGATGCCAATAGCAGAGTCCCTGTCCTCGGCAAGGCATTGTCCTTTTTGAATAGCAGTTCCAGGGTGTTGCCCAACCTGAGATTTGCTGGTTTTGTGCCTGGCCTGCTGGCATTTTATTTTACAGAACAGATTTACAGTCTACATGCATCAAAACACGAATTAATATACCATATTTATTACACCATGGAGAGAATAATTTTGGGGCTTAGTGCACCCACCTGAGAGGAATAAGATCTGTGCTCCTGGCTGCGTTATACTAACTACTTAATTTAAGAGTGTAAAGGTCTCCTGGAGCAGGGACTGCATCCTTTTCCCTTTTTTCACCATGGCTAATCTAACTTTTTAGTGAAGTTGTTTTGCTCACTGTGCCCTGAAGAGGATTTAATTCTATGTAAAACATACAGATTGAGCAGGAGAGACTGTGACTGTGTGAGCCCACACAGGCAGTCTGGCAGGTGAGTTAATACCTGCAGAATCTAGTTCAAACTCTGTCCAGGCAAAGGAGAGATGGTACCCAGGTCAGCACAATGCCTGAGTGACAGCTCTGCAGCTACCCCAGAAGACTTACAAATGTAGCAACAACTTTTTCTTTTTTTTTTATTTTCACTAGACAAAGCTAAAAATATTGGTCTGATGTTCAAAATAGCTGTCGAAAGACAAGAAACCACAGTTAGCAAAAAAAACCTTTTGCCTGGTTCTTTTTTTGACATCCTAGTCACATCTGCAACTTGGAAAAGATAACTAATAGTTACTTTGATTGCTTGGTTGGTTGTTTAAGAAAGGAAAACTGAATTTCAGTAAGACTAGCCTTCTTGACAGATCAGACAGTGTATGAAAAAACATTGGGACTATGAAATGAATACAGAAGACAAAAGGTAAACAAACTTTTTACTTACAGGAGGACATTTGTATTTATTTTCCTTGTTTCTTGTGTTTGGGACTGAATCTTGGGGCACAGCTAGAGGAGTCAGTGCAAGTAGCATGATACTAGCAATAGAAGAATTTTAAATCAGAGATGTATTTCAGAGACAGTACCAATAGATTGTTATAGATCATTTCCTTTCCCTTGAAGTCTGAAGGGAAGGAGGGACAAAATACCTGAATTGTGGGAAGAACAATCCTGTGTGGTCAAAGGGATTACCTAGATGAAAAGGGCTTTCTTGCAACTTTAAACTGTTTTATTCCTTTTCTTGCCTTCTTATTCTTCCTGAATGAAAAGCACTGACTCGGGTCAATTTTATCATTTTCCCCCTGCTTTTGCACTCTAAGACTTTCTTCTGCTCTCATGTTAGTGCTTAGCCTGCTTTCTTCCAAAGCACAAGTCCTTTCCAGAGTGACTGCAGTCAAAAGATTCCCTAGCTGAGAAGGATGCCAAAATAAATTACTTGAGGTCCCACTTCCCAAGACTTTCAGGAATCCTAGAAGAGACTGGCGAGTTAGATTTGGCACCAATTTCGTATTTTAAATATATTATTTTTCCCCTCTAGGTCATGGATATATAGACAAATGTGTTCAGAGATTTGCAAAAATTAAGGGAATGACAAGGTTAACTTTGTGTTGTATAAGTGACCAAAAAACCCAGTCATTGCTGCAGCAAGTGAGGAAGTCATCAAGGCCCATCTATTCCAGGCTGTGATGGAGTTTTTCTTCTTTCTGATCGTGACAGGTTCTGTTCAACAGTGTTAAGACCCTTATGACCTGAATTCTTGCCAGTGTCGTTCCTTTACAACAACTCATTATACCTTTGTATTGCCTGAGTTGCTAAAGCGTTTGCTTAGGCCTCCTGAGAGACTGAACCAGGCATCTGGAACCACCTGTGAAAATCCCACTTGTAATGGCTTCACCTCGGCACTTCTGCTGGAAGCAAAGCCCTTTTCCTAAGCAGAGGTGTGATTCTCACTGCTGTGGCTTCAAAGAAGGAAAGCCCTTTAATTGAAGTATTACACCTGAATGACTGTTATCCCCGCAGGAAAAAGAAATAAAACCCCTCTCATTGGACCAACAAATAATTCATGAGTCTTTCTACAGAGGAACAGCAAGGAAAGTATGTCACCTTGTCTTGTTTGGCTTGGCAGAGCCAGAGTGCTCGTAAGAGGTGCAGCTGCTACGACTTGCCTCCCCTGCTCCCAGAGCCACGCAGCCTCTGCTGCCAAAAGCACTAAAGCACTCTTCTGTCGCAGCAGCGTGGCAGGTGACAAAATGCCAAATGACAAAACACAAACCTCCTAATGAGCAGCTCAGGGTAGGGTGGGGATTCCAGATAGAGACAAATCTTTGTCCCTCGGGAGATCTGGTGCAAACCGATCAGTATAAGAAGTATTTCACTGCTAATTTAGTTTTGATCCTTTGGCTTCACTCAAAACAGTTTGAGAGTATATCAAGTTGGAGAGCAGGTGCTGACTGGCTTGAAAGCACTGGTCCATCAAATCAGGTAAGGGTTTTGTGATAAATGATGTGGGATGATTCATGTATATAATGTATGTGTAATATAAACCAAGTTGTGCCCTTTAAATAAATGGTAAAAATCATTCGAGACTGGGATAAACGGTTTAGGGAACTGAAAAACTACTCTGCCGGGAACTTGGGAATGACTGGAGGGAAGGTCCAAGGAAGATGGGTCTTCTCCGGAGATGGAACTGCGAACGATCCAACCATTACCACCAATACGGATCTCGCTCCCACATCAGGGACACACATCTCAATGCACAATTCCCAGAAATCGTATTTAATATTCATCTGCCCTCGGAAGAACTATTCAACCTACCGGATGGCAATGATGAATCTACATGAATATGAAGAAAAACTGAAGGGACAAAGAGAGTATGAAGTAATACCGGTCCTGCTAAAAAAACTGTATATAAACAGGACTCACAAAACCAAAGATGTGAACAGGGGAGCTGCGGTGAGATAGAGGCCGCAGCTAAGGTTCATCCAGTGTCGATCCCGGGACTCGACACTGATTCTTTGATTGTTGGCTTACCCGAAATCCTGTTCATTGATTCTTTAAAAATTAATAAAATCATTTATTAATTTGGAATTGGCCTAATACTTATTACAGGTTTTATATTCAGAAACTCCCCTAGAAGGGAGACTGTAACTTGTTAAGTGACAGATATACCCAGACCCTTTCAAGTATAATGCATTATTGACAGAGTTATAATGCATGTGAATTTTATTCCCCCAAACGCTTGCAAAATTCCCCTCTGCTCTGAAAGACCCTCCTCTTTCTCATGTTCTGTCCCCTTCATTTGTGTGTATGGAATGAATGCTGAAGGAGATATATAGTCAGGAGCAGCTTGGAAATCCTAGGCCCAGTTGCTTCTGGTCTTCCTGCCTTGATTTGGAATCCAAATTCAAACAGGAAAGTCTGATTTTAGAGGACATGCCACCTCTGTTCCATTGTCTTCAAAAATTCCAAAGGTTAAGTGCAAAAGAAGGTTGGATGTATATAGTATGTCTTCTCTCCAGGTGCCAGAATATTTAGAGAAGTGGTTACCTTTTATTAGTAGCTCTTACGTGGACTGACCAGAATAAAGGAAGGCCCAGAAAATGTGCAGCTGAAAAATAATTAGCTTCATGTGCAGGGAGGAACTGAGATAAAGGTCATAAAAAATTTGGGTTATGTTTTTCTGTATCTGAAAAACTTCTTAATGATCTCTGTGCTACAGAGAACAACAAAGCAGATTAGAATAAATAAAAGCTGTACCATGCCTCCCTAATGACACAGCTGCCTGAGGACTGAATACAGAATGGTACATAATTACAGCGGGTTGCAGTATGACCAGCTCCAATTGCTCCAAATTATAAGTTGCCTTGGAATCCTGTTCAAAAGTTGTTTGTTTTGTTTTTTTTTTTCTTTGTAGCTTGCTCCCTGAAATTTGGGTCTCTAATGCTCACTTTTTAAAAAAAGAAAATTTTTCCAGTGTCATAGTACTTCATTTCTGGGGCCAAAAGGATTCCTCACCCACCTCATCAATTGAATGAAAGGGAAAATTAATAGACAGAGAAATATTTGCAGTTGCAGAAGTTATTCTTTTACTATTTCCCATTGCATGGTTAGTGAAGTGAAAGTAAGTAAGCATTTATTAGAATTTCTGGTATGCCTTCAAATTTATGCTGTTCACACAGAGAATCAGAACCTGCTAGTGTACTGGTGATCAATAATGGTAGATGGATTTCCTTCATCATAGTAAGGTATTGAGCAGTGTTATAAACGCCAGGACAAATTTATTGCCAAATTCAATAGTTTGGTTTATTAATATCCAAATCACAAAATTTAGAATCAAATTATAACAATTTCAAACAATAAAAACAAAACAATACGAACCCCACGAACAGCAAACTTACTTGACCGAAGTTCTCCCGGGAAAAGCAGAGTCAAGGGTGACCCCAGGGACACAGGACCTGGCAGCCAGTGCCTCTAGCTGGGTTCACAAACTTGCCCACCTAAAGACCCAACTTAAATACACTTAGTTTCCCCCTCGGCAACTTTCCTCCCATTGTTTCTCTAATCATCGACCATTAACTTTATTTACATTAAATCCCGAAAGGGTCCCTGGGCACATTCAAATGCTAATGTCCAGAGTTAGTCCTTGCTTTGAGTAACTGCCGTAGAGGTGTGTGATGACCGGTGTAGCGTTTGACCGTTGCGAGTCCCGATGAGCTGAGCTGCACGTAGGCAGGAGCAAGTCGTTCTCACCTTCCATTTTTGGAACCCGGAAGATCAGGGAGGTGCTTTCCAGAAGTTCGTGAAACGTGCGGGTTGAGCAGACACATACATATCTTTATATAATATATATCACAGTTCCCAATCTATAATTATTTATAAAACATGAATTAAATAACCATATTTCCCACAATTCCCCCATTTCTTTTCTTTTGTCAATAATTTTAATTCATGTTTTGTATTTTACTTAATTGTTTTTCCTCCTTGGAGAAACACCTGATCAGCGATTCCTGAACCATATTTGCCTTTTCTGCTTTTCTTCTATCTTTCCAATTCCCATGTCCTTGACTGCCTCTGAGTGCCAGCTAGTTACTTGTGCCTTAACAGGGGTAACTTTTTGGAGGAGCCTTAGGTCACAGGGCTAGCCCTTCACCAAGCGCACAGCCTGGTTCACACTCCCTAGAGTGATCCGCAGAAGCTTCCCTCTGTCTGGCCCAGTGTCTGTTGGGTTGCAACCGAACAACGGGGAAGTTTCTTCGCGACAGCAGGGGCTCTCTGCTCGGACCCTCGGGGTGGTTCGGACGGCATACCTCCTTTTCAAAAATTCCCCACCGAGATTACTTTACTTGTTCTGGCACTACATTAGTTCGACGGCACTTCGTGGCTAACACTTGGGCCTTTAGATCCAATTTTCCCTTTAACCCCTTTTCGTATATTGAATACCACCCGGGATAATTTGGTTCTATCAATCCCAAACGTGTGGCACAGTTTAAGAATCGCATAGTCAGAGTCTGTTTTTCCTCAGAACACCTGGGGCATAACCCCAGCGGTTTTCTGGCTCCCGCCCACTCCTGTGTAAGAACTCCATACGCCGTGTGATTGCTAACATCCACGAAAAGCTGGAACTCCCGGTTAATATACCGGGGCAGTTCCCGTCAACTACTCGTGCAGATCCGTCTACAAACCATTTCTCACAGACAGGATCAGCTGCAGACCCCTATTTCAGCGTGGCAAGATACAATCCTGCAGCAGTAGCTGAAGTGACTTCTTCACTTCATCAGAGAGCCAATTCAAACAATCAGTGAGCAGTAAGCAAAATTTGTACAAATTAAGAGAAAAACTTAAGACCTCACCCATAATCCTGGGGGAGTATTTTAACAAGACAGAAAAAAACAAAGCACACCAAATAGAAGAAACTATTACAAAGAGCAGAACTTACTCTGTAATAAACCATACATTACTTAAATTCGGAACTTAAAACCCAGAAAAGTTTTCCAAAGCCAGGAGTCACTGTAAACATCAGGCCCCGGTAATCAGACAGCTTTATCTAGTACAATTATCAGAACATTAACACTACTGCTTTTTACTTCAGTCCAAAAAAACTTCACAAACTTAGCCTTTCTTAACAAGCAAATTCGAGATAACTTGTGCCTAATTCCCAAAGTAAAGCTCCTGTATTTGCTATCCATTCTTGCGTATTATTAAGCAAACACCGACCAAACTTAACACCGGTGACAAAATGCTGCCTCTCTTACATCACTTACTCTCCACCCCTGAAAACACAGGCACCAGGGCAACCTCAAGGTTCACATCCTCCAAATTGAGGAGCAAGTAAGAAGACATAATATCAAAGGGACAACACAAACCATCTCCTTCTAAGGAGTCAATAATTAAAATTAAGAATCCCGGTTCCCAACTAGATAAAATACATACAGAATAGGAACTGCAAAGAATAAAGAAAAATCCTGTAACTACCAACACAGAGAATTATACCACTTTCCCAACTTAATACTAGAATCCTGACTCCAATTACCATTCCAACACTATCTCGACAGAAAGATTTAGTTTCCTGCCTCTCAACAGCCGCTTTAATTTGGACTTCACCGGCCACATGCTTCAACCTTTTGAAAGAAAAACTGAAACACACAAAACCCTTGCAGTACACAGTCTGCCAACACAAATGCCATATTCCTGCTCAAGCTGACAATCCGAATTCAAAATGTAGCAATTGTTTCAAACATAGACGAGCTACATCCACCATACTATCAACATGCAGTAGACAGACAACAAAAAGGAAGATATATTTTCAGCTTTTCAAGAACAAACACATAGGTATTTCCTACGCATAAGTATAGCTCCCATTCTTGGTCTCTTCTCTCAATACTTTTATCTATTTTTGCTTCTTATTTCGCCTTACAGGGCGGTTTTCTGCCCCGGGCAGCCTTGTCTAATCACTTTAAAACTGCCGCTTTCCTTCGTCTCCCGGCAACCATGGACTGACTCGCCCTGCCGCTTGCGGGAAGGGGCGGGTTTCGTTCCATTCCCACGTTAGTGAAAAGAAAAAGAAAAAAAAAAACAACTCCGCCGATCTCGTTCAGGAGAAAAAAAACTCTTAAAGCAAAATACACAACTCTAGGGAGTCTCCAAAATGTATTCAGCCTGAAGTAAAAGATCTACCACCACCAAGGAAAAGAGTAGGCAAGATTCCTTTTAATCCCTTTTCTATCTTTTTCTCCTTTTGCAGACTCACGTGAATTTTCGCATTTCTAATTTGCACGCTTCCCAACACCACTAGTTATTCTCTAATGCATTCCAATTCACCTTTGGTAATTTCTGTTTTGCTCTACTGTCAAATTTCTTACGGGAATGCTTCTTTTCCCCCATTTTTCCTCCCGGGCCATTCTTGTTCTCACACCAACTGTCCCACCCCGAATCCCTCCCGGGCTCTTCAAGATCTCCTTCGGGGGTCCTGGTTTTAGCCAGGGCTCTAACTGGTGTATACCTGTCTGGTTTATTCTTCCACCCTTCGTTTTCCTTACCCTTCTTCTCTTTTTCTCCATATTTTAGCGTCGGTGGCCGAGGTGCGGGGTCAGGACCAGAAATGGGGGCAGGATTCCCTCTCGGGAATCTCCTTGAACGGGAGGGAGGTTTCTGGAGTGGCCGCTGAGCTCGGGGCTCCGCATGGGTCTCGGATGGCAGTGCTAACTCTGCCCCTGAGAAGGCCGGGGAGGAGGAAGGGGTAGGGGTAGGGGCTGGCAGGACGGGGGCCACCGAGCCGTGAGAGAAGTTTATCCCGTAGTCCAGTTCATTCCGTGTTTCCCTTAAGGAATCCTCCCGATCTCTGCTGAGATCTGATCCCATACTCCCCGTGGCACAGAAGTTATGGGATACCAAAAATTAAATCCCGAGTTTCCGAACTCGATGCCGTTAACTTAATGATCCAGCGGATGACCGTTCCGTGGATGTTCGGTTAACGGCGGGGCTCTGTAACCGCCACCGAAAAAATTAAGCGACCCCCCTGGTCGCGGTCAAGAAGGCTTACTCCTCCCCGAACTCAAAAAGGGACGTCCTCTTTCCTTCAGGACCCCCTGGTGACCTCCCCCACCCCGTCGGGTAACACTCACACACGAAGCGAAATATCACGCGTTCCAATCGCTTCCCCGTCGGTCGGCCGTGTCCCTCGCGGGAGCAGCGGAAACGCGACCTTAAGGTCCGCTCTCGCTTCGTGATAAATCACGTCTCATTCACACACACACTCACACGCACATACACGTTCTCAAGCACTTGGTCACCCCCACTCAACCACGCTATACTTACGGTCCTTTTCCTGCGTGGATTCTTCGTGCACTTAGATTTTTACGAGTGAAACAATACCGCGGTTCCAGGGGAAAACCCCTGCTGAGTTCCCGAGCCCCCCCCAAGCTAGCTTGTCCTAATGCCTAATCCCTTTGCTGTTGTGGGTTCTGGGTTCGTAAAGCCAGTTCGTTCTTCCGGACTTACCCGCTCTGCCAGGCCGCTTTTTACGGCGGGGCGCCCCCCGGTCAGAAGCAGGGATCCGTAGAATATTCAAAACTGGCCCCGCTGTTGGGCGTCAAAATTGTTATAAACGCCAGGACAAATTTATTGCCAAATTCAATAGTTTGGTTTATTAATATCCAAATCACAAAATTTAGAATCAAATTATAACAATTTCAAACAATAAAAACAAAACAATACGAACCCCACGAACAGCAAACTTACTTGACCGAAGTTCTCCCGGGAAAAGCAGAGTCAAGGGTGACCCCAGGGACACAGGACCTGGCAGCCAGTGCCTCTAGCTGGGTTCACAAACTTGCCCACCTAAAGACCCAACTTAAATACACTTAGTTTCCCCCTCGGCAACTTTCCTCCCATTGTTTCTCTAATCATCGACCATTAACTTTATTTACATTAAATCCCGAAAGGGTCCCTGGGCACATTCAAATGCTAATGTCCAGAGTTAGTCCTTGCAGGGAGGTGCTTTCCAGAAGTTCGTGAAACGTGCGGGTTGAGCAGACACATACATATCTTTATATAATATATATCACAGTTCCCAATCTATAATTATTTATAAAACATGAATTAAATAACCATATTTCCCACAAGCAGGGTCTTTCCTCAAGTGTTGTGGTAGTGGTGCAGTTATCAGCTTGTTTCCAGCCTTGTGGAATTTGGCATACAGCTGACAGTAGGAAACTTCTTAGAAAAGGCAAAAGAAGTGGCATGGGGATGTTTTCCTCCCTGATAACTTGCCTTGCCCTGAGAAATCTTTGCATGGCTTTCTCTTACTGTAGAGTAGTGCCCTTTGATGGCTCTAGGTGTGTGGTGCTTTCAACATTTAAAGAGATTTTTCACACTACAGTTCCTGAATAATTAACATAAGGATAGTGGGACAGATGTTGTCTAAATCAATAACATTTTTTTGGATGTAATTGAAGGTAAAATTTCACTCTGCAACAGATAGATTAAGTCTGGTGGGCCTTGTACTGAGCAGCAGATCCATGTTCTTCGGGCTCCACTAGTAATGTGTCAGTTATCAAAATCACTTATGCTGGTTTTGTAATGGGGACTCATGTCTGTGCTTCAGTCATTGTCCTTTCCTACCTGAATAAAGAGATCTTCCTAACCAAACAGAAATAATAGAAGGATTTTGTTTTCTATCAACAAATGATGTAAACCATCCATTAATTAATTATGACAGCTACACTCGCTGAGTATTTCACTGAGTCTAAATATCATAAGAAAGTTGCTCAGTGTGTTGTGTGGATAAGAAGTGGTTGAAGTGTGGTGTGACAGAAATTACAACATATGGGTACAAATCCAGAGCATCCCTGTTTCTGTCAGGAAGAACATGCATCGGTGTATGTCCATTGTTATGTAGTACCTCTGAAATAAATGTGTGAAGATTTTCTGAAGAAATTGCGCCTCAATAGTTTGCATGGTGAAGGGTCCATGGAAGAGTGCTGAGAACTTCTTTCATCTGAACCACAGCACTACAGGCCCAATGTAGTTGAGTGAATTTGCCTTTTCCTTTCAGCAGGGGAAGTGAAAGAGGGTTAATAAATTAAGCAGAACATTCAACAACACTAAGCCATCAGCTCTAGTGGTTATACCTTTCATTTGTTCCTTATTTGGAACAGTGGTTGATTGTTAACTATGTGAATCCAGAAACAGAAGTTGGGAACGAAATAAGAACATAAGATTGTGTTACAGTTAAAATGCATTTGTGATGGCTGTTGTCCGTCCTGCTGTAGTCCTTTTGTGAGGGTGAAGCTGTGAGGATGAAGGCTACTTAGCATTATTCTCCCTGGGCTTGGTTTTGGGGGTGTGGTGATTTGAACATGAGGCTGTAGTCAGGGAATGTTCCCCTTCCAACCCTTCTCCTTTGAGGCAGCACCCAACTATTTCTACTCACAGAGCACCATTGTCTCTCTTCTCAAGGCCCTTTTAGGTGAAGCTAGCACGAGAGGTCATGGAGCAGGAAAGAGGCTTGGTGTCAGCTTCTAGAAACATAAAATGCATGTGGATTAGGAGACCTCAATCTTGTACATAAGAACTGAAACATGTAAGGTGATCCAGGCAAGCCCCATGAAGGCATCTTCTGAGCATGATCTGACAGTCTACTGTCCTTTTTTGGTGCTGCCACCACACAACCAGTAATCTACAAGAGCCTTGCACTCTTTCTGGTTGCTGAAGACCCTCTTAGATCTAGTTTGAGTCTATTCTAATGTGAAAGGGGTGAGAAAAAGGCCTCAAGTTTGCTTAGTCTTTTCCTTTTTTTCTTCATTTATGCATTTGGTAGAGCTTGGTTGAAATGGTGGATTACTGTCACTGGCTCCAGTGCTTTCTGAAGTTATTAGCACATGAGTCCAAGTTTTGACATATTTAAAACTGGCCCATTGATTCCAAAGTGTAGCCACACTGAGTGGCTCAGCCAATGCTGTCAGATATTGGCAGCAGGAATAAGGTTATGCTCACTCATCCCTGTATTGAAAGACCATCTCAGCTGAATTCCCTGAATTGTCTTCTATACTAGTTGATCCTGCATGAGGCTGAAAAAGATCATGCATTCAAATTAGTGTTAGGGGCCACTGTCTTGCCTGAGTCTTTTGGTGCTGATCAGGGTGTGGATAATATCTTGTGGAAGAATTGCAAGATGCTTTTCAAGTACCAAGAAATAATTTTTGAATTGGTTTTTTTTTAATTCCATACCAGTTTTAAAACAATGTTTGAAGCTGGTGTGCTGGAGGAAGAAAGCTAAAACCATCTTAAGTCTTCCTCACTTTAAATGCAGCCCTTTCCTTGAGAGGGGAGGAAACCCCACATATTGATGTACTGCTGTCAGTTCCTAGAGAAGCCTGACTAGCCTGAAAAAAATGTTGATGCAGTCAGCACTCTCCTCGCTGCTGCCTTCCGGCCTCTCTGAGGTGGATATACAGCACCTCCAAGATATGGCAAATGTGAAGTTGCTTGCGAGGCCACGTCCACATGTTTGAGCTTGGAGCTACCAGCTGGCAGTGGCAGCAGCTCCGTGCAGTCCGGGTGGTTGCAGCAAACAGCTTTGAATTTCTGCCCTTCAGCTATCTTCTGTTGCATGCAGCTTGTGATATATGAGTCTGTGTCCTGCAGCTGTCTCCGTTTAAGTCAGCAGGTGTTTGAAGCAATGCTGGCCACCCCAGGGAAAGGGGCAAGAGTTGAACAAAGTGTTCATCTTCAATTAAATTGTTGAAATGCCAGTGCTGAGTTTGATTCCCTGCCACTTTCTCCTCTAAAACCAATGTCATGTCTGAGCTTTTTAATAAGGGAGAGCAGAGGCAGCTGTCAAGGTCTGCTTGTCAGTTCAGGTTTGAACCAAAGGGAAAAATAAGTAATGGTATCAAATAGTTTGTGAGGGGGACACACTGAGTTTTAGGCAGTGGTTTCAGCAAGCTCCAGGTTCCCTTTAGCCTACTGTCTTCAGTTTGAAACTTTGCTGCTGAATATGACAGAAGAAACCAACAGGGTAATATCCAGGCAGCTTAACCAGCAGAAGGGTTTAAAAATGTTTCCTTGCAGTGAGCCAAATTCAGCTCCACTGCAATTCCTTCTAAAGTCAGTTCTGAAGCTGCTGCTGAAGATGGGTTGAAACTAGGAGTTCAGGTCTTTGCCTTGAATTGAGTGACCTGGTTGTCTTCACTGAGAAAGACTTAATTATGGAAAAGATAAGCTAGAGGAAAACGTGACCCACCTGACTGCTGCACCCATTTAGTCCTGGGCTGAACTTGCTCAATTTTCTCTTTTTTTTTTTTTTTTTTTTCTTTCCTGCATATCAAGTATGGCTGCCTGTTTGGAGCCACAACAAAAGCAGTAACAACAGACTTTGACACCTCTGTTTCCTCCAGCTGTGAGTCTCATATTTTTTTCTACAAACAACTTTATCCACTTCAGAATGTGGGACCAGTTCTCAGAATTACAAAGCTGCTCTGCAACAAATGGTCTCCTAGTTTGCTTTATCTGTTCAAACGTGTGCTTTTTGGTTTACCTTTACTTTTTCTATGAACTCTACGTGCTGCAGGGTATGCTCCTGACTTATGGAGTGAGTTTGATGCAAATTGTGTAACAAAACAATTTACAGTGCAGGCTCATATGTTTAAATCCATGGTTATGTTCTTAAGGATCTGACTTTTGCCTCTCCCTTACCAGCTGTCCTCTGTTAGTGACTAATGCTGATAAAAGCCTTGCTGAGAAAGCAAATGGTAGAAAGCAAATTGCTTTTTGGAAAAAAAAAAAAAAAAAGGCAGTGGGGGGAGTGAAGAAGTAAAATGAAAAAGAGGGTCAGAAAAATTTATTCTAAAATACAAACTACTGTTATGCCTGGTTAACTAGACTGGCAGTCTTTGATATGGCTGGAATCATTCCACTGAAATAAGCAGAAAGTTTTGTTTGTCATTCACAGCAGAAGAGTAGCAAAAGAATTTATGGTATGAAAATTGTCTGTCTTCTAGTGCATCTGTATACACCATGTACTGGGCCACTTGGCAGGCCAGGAGATTACGTAAAAAAAATCTTGGAAAGTCTGCTGTCTTTGTTTAATATATCAGAAATGCTATTCTTCCATAACCAGAGCAGCAGCTTGGTATCAGAATTTTTAATACAGGGTAGGGAATATGGGCAGGAGGACTGAAAGCTGTTCTGTTCCGATTTTGTGAACTTTCAAAAGGATGCTGAGGATAGAATCAGAATGGTGTGGTGGGCAATAACATAAGAGTAATTTCTGTAATTTCTTATTCTGTAAAAAGTATTTTATGTTTACGAGAAAAGGAGACAATTCAAATAAAATTACACTTTGTGGATTTGCCTGCTGTATTGCAGCTGGAAAAAATAGTAAGGATAGAAGAAAAAGTCATTGCAATGCTCCAGAGAGTGCAGTCATGAAGCCAGGAATGCAGTATGTAGTTGAAACCTTTTGGAGAGCTTTGAAAATCTAACCCTTAATTTCCAACACTGAATGAAATTTAGGTCATTCTGATCCACCTGCTTCCCCTCAATAGGTCTGAGAGAGGAATTCTGTCTGGGTAGACACATCTCTCAACCTAGATAATAAATTACATTAATTTATTTTAATTAAGCCAGGAATAATTTTATATCACAAATTAGTTGTCACTATTTTATTTTTTTTAGTGTTCATATTTAAGTCAGCTGGAAAGATCAAATAGACTTGTTCATTTCCCTCCTCGCTTTTAGTTGTTTTACAGCCTGCTTCCTGTTCAAGTTTTTTGCACATTAGAGTTTGCTTTTAATTTAAACTCTACTGTATGTTTTCAACAATATTACTTAAACCGTGTCTGATTCTGCAAGCTTCTTTCAAGCCATTTGTGGTCTTCTGGACTTTCCAGTCTCTTTCATTATTATTTGGAGCCTTAAGCATGAATTGGTAACTTCAGATGTGCAAAAGAGCTCACTATTCTGGTTAGGACTTCTGCCATTTGAAAAATGTCTGATCTGTAGGACACCATTTCATAGACCAAATACCCAATTTATAATATGAACAGACAGAAGGTGATTAAATTTGGAGAACTGCTGCATCATTGTTTTGAGAATTAATAGGCAGTCCAGGACTCTGATAAGCCAGTGTTAAAAATGCTTTGTTCTAGCAAATAAAAAAGGGTGATCACGATAATTTGTCATTCTATTCTAAGCCACCACTTTCCATATTTTGATAAGAAAGTATCCAAACCTTGCAAATATACTTACTTTAACCTGGAATATTTGTGCATAGGTAATAATAATCTCATTCCCAGCCTGCATGCATCTTCTAGTTCCTTTATATTACTTTCCTATATAAAGTGCAGAACACATACCAAGCTCAAAAATGTATTTGCAAAGACCTCACGGTCTTATTGTGACCATGTTTTAGATGTTTCTTCCCACAAGAAACAGAATTTGTCAAAAAATATTAAGAGGATTTTTTCTACAATGGGTGCCTCATGTAAGCCTATACTTTAAAAATATTGATTTTTATTTTGACAAACATGGTAGAATTATCTCATTACACTCAGTCTTAGCCTCCACAATTTCACATCATCTGTCTTCATATAGAACCTTATGTAACATGATCAGGAAAATATTGAGTCCAGTTTTTTTGAAGTTCATGAGCTTTCTTCTCATTTTAATTTTGTAGGACTTTCTTATAAGGATGGAATATCTGTAATATGTTACAAAAAAAAAGAAAGGGGATTTTCTGCTTGAACTGTTTTCTGTCAGGGCTAGTTCAGATAGGTTGGGCAATGAAACTATTGTAAATTACTGCTTTTGCCTGTATTTATGACTTCTTAGCTGGTTCTGCCCATTTCTAATGGGCAGTTGTATTGAGGGCTGTGCACTTGTCTCTGGGTCTGTCATGAGGCTTGGCTGGAGCTGGACCTTCTGAGAATTGGCACAGCATACTTTCACACACTGCAAATATAATTTGTTGTGCTAATCCCTCGTGGCATTTACATGTTACACAAGACCCTTTTTATAGAAGAAAAAAGCAACATTTTCCCATGACCATCGTTAATGTACTGTAAATCTGTGACCTGTTGGATCTGTGAGCCACATCTCAGGATACTTTTTCCTCCAGAAAAGGACTTGGAACAGCAGCATGCTCTCTATCACAGAGGAAAGTTCTGGTGTGGTTAAAATATTAGTTCTAGACTCTAGAGGTCTAACTTAGAACTTCTGCTCATCTACTGGTTGCCTTGTAACTAGATAGATGTTAGGGCACTACATGAACAGAAACCCAGTGTGGGATCTGTGAAAGACAGAAAATTCAGGAGTTTAAGAACATCTGTTCTGCCTCTGTCCAAGGGTTCATTGGGCCCTCTATCCAGGTGGTTACAAGAAGGTGCATACAGAAGAATAAAAGTAAGGAAAGAACTGTACTTCCTCCAAGTACACTCCCAATTCCTGTCATTTCATAAACCTGATGTATTTTTTTTACTATTTGATAGCCCTAAAATATCGATTTCTTCAAGTTTCTGGTACAGGTTCCCTGTCAGCTGGTGCAAACTTTTTCCATTCACAATATTCTTTTCCAAGGAGTCTTGTAACAGGCAGAACTGCTGTCTTTTATTTTTCCTGAGCCTTGGTGCACATTTCATGTCATGTCCCTTAAGTTTTAGCTGGGAGACTCAGCATACAGTCAATTTTTATCAATTTTTTAAAGACACTCTTTAATTTGTTGACCTCTGTCATGTGTTACCTGTTCAGGTTGTCCCTTCTCCAGGCTGACAAGTCTCAGCCTGCTCTGCTATCCTTTCAATTGCATACAACGTGTTTGTAATGCTTTTTCTCTAGTGGGAATCATGGAGAGCATTTGGCAGCAAAATCATGTCTCTGTGTGTATATATACATACATATATACGTATATAAAATACAATGAAGTCTTGAGAATGCAGCACAAGACTAGTATTAGATATTTCTTCCAAAGCTAATATTAACAAGATAAAACTATATAGCTATAATCTTTTGAAAACAAGGGGAAAAAATGACCATTACCTTTTAAATGACCTTGTAGCTTCCTCCTGTGGGCCCTTTCCTTTACCTGAAAGCTTACATTCCCATTTATGTAAAAGCTGGGGTTCTGGCAAAATGCCCACTGAGGGCAACTGTGTAAGCAAATGCCCAAAACCTCTGTTATGAATTTATTGAACTTGTCTCTCAACACAGTCTATTTTGTTCAATCTTGTTAAAGAAAACAAAGGCTGACTCTCACTGCTGCACAATGACTTACCACCACTCGACTCAGAAGTGAAATCACAGGTCAGGTGGGGTGTCAAGACCTTACGACTTTCTCCTGCAGGCTGCTTGTGTGCTCAGGCTGAGTGCGTGATGTACATCTCTGTGGCTTTGGGGACAGCTGGGGAAGTCCCAGCTGAAGTCTTTGAAAGACACTGTAAACTTGTGATACTTGACTTGGTGCTAGTACCTGCCATGTTCATGCTCTGTTGTCAAAGGCAAGCAAATTCAGAAGAATGTTACAGAGGCTCTTAAGATTCAGTTTCCTCCCCACTGACCCCTAGGTAGACATCCCTCTGATTCCTCTTTTGGATTTATCATTGTTACCTTTGCCTGAGCTGTGAAACCTATTGTTTTTGCACTGAGGGGATAGCATAACCCAGGGCAGGTAAAGTGTGAGAAAACCTTCAATTTATACATGACATAGATAATGACATAATGGTGTTCTTTGCTAGGAACTACAGAAAATCCCAGTATTCTCTTTGTTTGGTTGGGTTTTGTGGGGTTTTAGGTTTGTTTGGTTTTTTTACCATTCCTGACTGCTGAAACGATGTTTAGGAAAGGCAGTTCATAGTATTTGCAACACAAATGAAAAAAAGCTAGACCCAGTATGGGCTGCGCAGGCAGGATAAAGCATAACCCATTGCAACCTAATGGAGCAAAGAAATGCCTGTTCTTTAAGAAATAAATTGAGTTTTGACAGATAACTTTGCTTAGATCTCTATTGAATTAATGTAATCTAATAAAGGTATTTTTGTTGGTGGATTTGGCTAGTGACGCGGTGCCTCTCGGAACGCGGTCCCGCCCTGCCCAGGCTAGCTCAGGCACCACGGCAAGCGGCAGGTACGGCTGGCAAGCAGCACAAGCCAAGCAGATCCTGTGGGTCTTGATGCCGACAAAACGTCAAGGGCACAGGTGGCAAGGTGCAGACAATGGCGGGAGAATGAAGGGAGGAGCCAGTTGAGTAAATCCAAGGGGTTTATTGAGGGGTCAGGAGGAGCCTCCTCACCATCCAAGGACTGCTCAGACCAAGATAATCTTGGCTTTTGGGGAGCCCCCTTTATTGGGGGGCGATTCAGAGGGTGGTGAGAAGGGTACAACCAATTGGGTTCAGTACAGGAGAGGTTAGGAAGGTGACTGAAACAAACGAGGACCACACATAAGGGAGAGGAGGGGACTTTCCCTGAACCTAACCTATCACTCGAAGGCCCTCATAGAACTTTCCAGCTCTGAGGCAGGGCTCTGAGATGACAGGCAGGCTCCAGGGAGGAGAGGGGAAAGGACTGACACCTAACAGTTACTAGGGGAATTCCAGGGGCAACTATCAGGAAGGCAAAACAGGGGTACAAGGAACAAACCATCTTACAAAGAACTTAGAAAAACTTAGAAAATATGAAGAACTCATCAACACACCACTACAGGCTAGGAAGAGGTTGTATGCATGGAAGGAACCCTTAAAAGGAGGGGCAAAAGCCTACTGGTGATGCAGATGAAATGGGGCTGATGTAGACTATTGGAAAGAGTGAAGCTCATGTAAGGATTAGGTTAATTGCATGTCTGGTAGCTAGAAAGTCCTGGCATGGCCTGAGAAAATCATCTACCTAAGCGCCTTATGCTATTGCTCCTATAGGCTGAAGGAGTTTATTTTTTTATGCTTGTTTCCCCGGTCTCTGTTCAGTCACATGTATGGGTTTCAAAAATGGAACTCAACTCCTCATTTCAGGACTAGGGTATAGCAGGGAGCAGAGGTGCTTGAGCAGAGTCTAGTTTTGCCTGCCTTCCACCTGTGTGTTTATGCAGCCATCTCTGCCTTGCTTGGTTCTGAAGCTGGTTTTTTCTGAGATTGCAAAAGGTACCCCTCTCCATTACATGAGTCTCACTTATTTACGAACTACGTGCAAGGTTCTGCTCTGCTAAAGCAGGGTAGAAATAATAAAAAAGTATTTGTGGTTTTTTAACTGTACCTGTTTCAGGAGTTCTTTTTTTTTAAAAAAAAAAATTCTTCTTTCTCAGAACCAAATTACAAAAATCATTTGCTGATTCAGGAGTGCAGCTATGCTGAAATCCTCTCCTCCTTTTACCTTTGCCAAAATGAATAATTCTATGCATTTTGTGCACAAGGTGATAGACGTAGAAACTAGTTAGGTGCTTAAATATTTTTGTAACAGGGTACCAGATGAGCACAGAAGCTAGTGAGATTATTTTTCTCTTTTTTTTCTTAAGCTCTCATTTTCCTTTTTCCTACCCATGTACCATGATTTGCATGCCTGTAGGCTGCCTTAATCTGAGGTGGTCGGTGGAAATTAGGCCCTATAGGATCAGATCTTATTCCATACTTCCCTTCTCCCTCTACTTAGGTGACACATTGCTGAGCTTAGCTCAGACCAACTTTCCTGTCCATCTGTTGGGGGTTAGATTTGTTTTGGGTTTTTTTTTTCACTTACAGAATTTTTTCCTATAAGTTTCCAAGAGGCCTAGATGACTACTTAGAACAAAAGGGAGTACTTGAGGGACATGGCAACACAAGGCTACACCTATTGTTTTTTGAGTCCCTGGGAGTGTCCCTCAGTGGGGAGAGATGATGAGGTTTGGGAAAGGCAAGAAGACAGAGCTGGGGGAGGGGAACTCACTCTTGCTTGCTCTCAGCATCGAGGAGGACGGTCAAGCTGCCCCCCGCTGCAGGAAGAGTTCACGGCCATCACTCTGCCTCTGTCTCGTCCTGGGAAATCTACAGTCATCTGCTTGTGTACCCAGGGATCCTGAGCTCGCTTTCTCCAGCCTTCCCCCATCGCCGCTGCTTCTTCGGAGCTTTGAGGTTCCCCTGCTACTCTGTAGCCCTGCACTGCCAAGCCCTGCCGGGACACCCCAGCCGCTCCAGCTACCAGCGCAGAGCTCCTCATCTCATCCACCGGTCCGGGACTTTCCTCCCTTCCAGCTCGGCCTCTCGGAGTCCTGCAGGGGCACCGAGATCAAACTGCCCGGGGCATTTTTGTGAAAGAAAGCCCTCAAGGTTCCTGGTTCTGTTTATTATTAATGCTGTAGTTGTTGTTTGTTTGTTGTTTTGTCATATATACTAGTAAAGAACTGTTATTCCTATCCCCATACCTCTGTCTGAAAGCTCCTTTAATTTTTTAAATTAGAATAATTTGGAGGGAGGGGATTTGAATTCTCCGTCTCTAGGGAGGTCCTGCCCCCTTCCTAGCAGATATCTGTCTTTCAAACCAAGACACCATCAAAGAACTTTGCTTGAGCTGCAGACAAGGAATGATCATACAGTGCACTCTCATGGCTCGGATGGAAAGACTCAATCTCCAGCAGAGATGTTTTTCACCAACAAACTGAAGAAGGGCTACTTAATGATGCATGGCTTTGTCCAGATCCTCAGTTGTTGGAGTCCAGGATATTCCTCTGGCCGCCCTGGAGGGTTTGGAGACCAGACAGGGGGGTCTGGGATCTGTACAGGGGGGTCAGTTAGACCCACACAGATCCCAGGAGGACACTGACTCTGATTCCTGTCCATGGGAGTGAACACTCACATGCAGGAAGAATCACAAATCCTAAGAATTTAAAATAAGTAGTGGATGGCTTATTATAGAATATAAATATAGAAATTAGGATTCTTAGCATATGGGGCTGAAGAGACAAGATGGAGGAATTGGGGAGTGGCCCCTGTCCTCCTTGTTCTTGCTCTCGTCCCCCATCTTGTGCTGAGTTGGGTTTTAGAGATTGGCTTAGAGTAGAACTGACATGTTAGTATAGGTAGTAGATATTGGTAAAATTTTGTAAATAAAAAGTACATTTTGGAAGGTGGTTGGGTCAGGGGTACTGTACATAAGGTGCGGGGCTCTCTGATCCGCCCAGTCTGCCGCGTGTCCTGCTCTGCGGAGATGCCTTGCAGAGCTGAGAAAGAACTAAGATAAGGTACCCTGCCAGGGAGGCCTGGCAGAGCTGAAAAAGGACTGAGATAATGAAGAATAAACAACCTTGGAAATGTGCACTGGCGGACTCAGCTTGTCGTCTCTACCTCTGGTGTGTAACACTTTGGGCAAAGAGAAGACCTTATTACCTCTGGGAACAGCAACTCAGGGGAAACTCCCAGGGAACAGCAACCTTGGGGGAACCCTTATTACCTTGTGGGCCAGCAACCCCAAGGAGAATCTCAGGGAAACAATAACCTTGAGACTCAGTCACTGCTAAAATGACTTAGAATTGTCTGTGCACAAGTACTCAGAGTTGCTGTGGAAGTGGCACAGACTTTCACAGCAATGCTCCAGTGCTTCCTGTTCATGGCAATTCTCTTTCGAGAAGCCCTGAGCAGAAAAGCATCAAGGCAGTGAGATGCTGACTTTGACTGATCCTTCTGAGCTGTTTTTGATCAAACACAGTGTTAAGCTCATGGTCAGGAGTCCTTTAAAAAAAAAAACTAAAAAAAACCAAACAAGAGGTCTCTTTTAGAATAAAGGTCCATCTGTCTTCTAGTAAAAAAATACAGTCTGTCAATTTTACTTTCCCCTGCAATGGAATGGTTTCAGCTAAGGAACGCAACCTTTCACAATACTCAAATAAAGTATGTAAAAATACAAGCCTATGTGATTTTCTCTCTTTCTGCTTCAAGTTTAACAATAACCCTGCATATGACTCCCTTTGTTAGCAGATTGCTTACTAGAAGTCTGACATTTCTGTTGCTGGCATCTCTTACTTTTTACTCCTGCAGACTGTGTAGCATATTTAATTAAACTTTGCAGCTTTGGTATGAAGTTTAGGAAAAGACAAATATAATGTTCATGGGGAGAAAAAGGAATTCTTTTAAAGTCAGCTTCATTAACTATCAGGCTATAGAGTGAGGGTCACTTTGCCCAGACTGAAATAACTGGATCTCCCTAATTGCATTTTACTTGAATTATTTCTTTATTTCAAACACATTATGCCTGTTAGTGATTTAATATGACTGCAAGCACAATTTAATTATACCTGGTAGCTAATTGTAGGAAAGCTATGGTGATCAATGTTTATGCTTTTTTTTTAATGTCTACCTTTAGTATACATACTTGGATCAGCTCCCTTCCAATCATGAATAAATATTTGCTGCTTATATATTCCCAAGCAAATTGGATTAATTTTAGCATATTCATGGAAGAAGGACATCACTGCCTACCCCCAATATTAAGCTGACTGAACAAGCAAAGATTGGGTTTTTTTTTTCCTTACTTAAGTAGTGAATGAATGAGACAGACAAAATTCAGCACAAGTTTGCTTATCCCAAATGGTTTTGGGGCATCCAGGGTATTTGGAGAGATGGAGATAAAGTCAATCAAAGAATTGACAGAGAAAAGCAAATCTTCCTGGGGCCCTAACCTTGAAGAATTTCAGTTAAGCACCGCTCAGCTAAATGAAATGGTAATTGGATAAACAGAGTGGTGGATGTTTGATTCTGGGTATGGACAGAACTCCACACATGCCTGTAAGGTTTTCTCTTTACATCTTCAGCATCTCATGCAGCCTTTGTGTCTTCCCTGACATCACAGAACTGCCTCACATTCTGTGGTGTAAATGCACCACAACTTTGGCATCAAAGACTCTCCTTTCTCCCCATTTAATTATTTTGCCATTTTGGATATATTTTTTCCCATGGGGTTGTAAGGACAGAGGAGCTGTACCTTTTCTGTATGTCCCCAGCCATGCTCAGCCCCTGCATGCTGACTCTGGGAATGTTGGGAACTGATCCTGGTCATCTCTTCTTGTAGGCAAGCGGTAGCTTTTTTCCAGAGCTAAGTCCTGATGGTACCCTCTAAGTCGTATCCTTTTCAGGGGTTTGCTTGTCTTTTCCCAGTTCTCCTAACAATATGGGTGGGTCATCCCTTACTGGAAACTGCACAGTTGAGAAATCCTCATCTGCATTTGTCAGCTGAACTGAATTGTGGAATAAGCCTTGAAGTGGAAAGCCTTTTTAGTCAGAGATGTGACTTTTGGCCTTTTTTCTTTTTTTTTTTTTTTTTGTTTTTGGCAGATTGATTGGTTGTAGGAGTGCTGTTCCTTGAGATAGCAAGTTGCTGAGGACTTGGACATTGTTGTTGTGTTGTGATAAGCTATCAGGAACAATCTGGAGACAAAGGCACAGGGGTCAGGCAATGTTATAGCATGAAAGTCAGTAGCCAGCTCTGTAGGTTCTGTACTGTGGAAACTCTTATTATTCACTTATTGACCGAGAAAGGCACCATCATGAAACATTTTGGGTGTTCAACACTTAGATGAGCTGGTGTGCACAGGAATTTTAGGCTCCCAGCTCTGGGCCATCAGGATTCAAAAACCTCAGCCAGGATTCTGAAAATACCTAAGAAAATACCGGAATTTTTGTACCATCATTCAGACTTACCCTTTCAATGGTTAAGGCAGCTGGATACAAACTGTATTTACTTACTTGGTTCCTGATGTCTTAGAGGATGCAAGGCCTCTAGGCCAATGGAAGAAAGGACAGGAACAAAGTCAGATTTTGATTTTGAGTCCTTGTGACCTGATCTTTCACACCAAAGCAAAAGGATCAGTGCTTCTCCTGCTCCTGTGGTGAGTGTTGCCAGTGTGTTGCTTCCTGTTGGAGTCTAGAACATCCCTCTAGCCACCCTGGAGGGTTTGGAGACCAGACAGGGGGGGTCTGGGATCTGTACAGGGGGGTCAGTTAGACCCACACAGATCCCAGGAGGACACTGACTCTGATTCCTGTCCATGGGAGTGAACACTCACATGCAGGAAGAATCACAAATCCTAAGAATTTAAAATAAGTAGTGGATGGCTTATTATAGAATATAAATATAGAAATTAGGATTCTTAGCATATGGGGCTGAAGAGACAAGATGGAGGAATTGGGGAGTGGCCCCTGTCCTCCTTGTTCTTGCTCTCGTCCCCCATCTTGTGCTGAGTTGGGTTTTAGAGATTGGCTTAGAGTAGAACTGACATGTTAGTATAGGTAGTAGGTATTGGTAAAATTTTGTAAATAAAAAGTACGTTTTGGAAGGTGGTTGGGTCAGGGGTACTGTACATAAGGTGCGGGGCTCTCTGATCCGCCCAGTCTGCCGCGTGTCCTGCTCTGCGGAGATGCCTTGCAGAGCTGAGAAAGAACTAAGATAAGGTACCCTGCCAGGGAGGCCTGGCAGAGCTGAAAAAGGACTGAGATAATGAAGAATAAACAACCTTGGAAATGTGCACTGGCGGACTCAGCTTGTCGTCTCTACCTCTGGTGTGTAACATTTTGGGCAAAGAGAAGACTGAAAACCTTATTACCTCTGGGAACAGCAACTCAGGGGAAACTCCCAGGGAACAGCAACCTTGGGGGAACCCTTATTACCTTGTGGGCCAGCAACCCCAAGGAGAATCTCAGGGAAACACTAACCCTGAGAAGTGGCACCCCAGATGGGACACTCAGAAGAAGACAAAGCTCCATCCTTAGAAGATAAGAACAAATTCAGCAGTTGCCGACTTTGGAACTTCAGCCGGACCGACGTGGACCCAGTGGCCCAGGGCTGCGTCATCCCACAGCTGCCGGACAGCAGGGGACAACACCGGTTCCAGTTCCACAGCCAGGAAAGACTGCACCTAGGTGAGACCGGTCAAAAACCCAGAACACGGGGGGAATGCATCCCAGAAATAGCTACGTATCTTATTAACTTGGCAAAGCATCACTGCTGCATAACTTGCGGCTTTAATCAACAAAGAGCCAGCAGCTCTCTAATAATGGGTTTGCCTCGAAATTCCACAATGCAGAACGGAACTATAGTTCCAGACAGAATTTTGGAAAGAGGTGAACAAAAAAACACTATATCAAAAAGCAATAAGGAGAGATAAAGAAGCTCTCAAATTATTGGCATCGGCAAGAGCACTGCTGCAAATGATATTACAAAATTCCAGGGAAGAATTAGAACTCCCACGGCAGCAGAGAGGCAAAGAGGAATTAGATTCCCAGCCCTCTGGCTAAGTGAGCCCACATGCCGACCGCAACCCCAGAAAAGGAACGCCAGCCGTGCCGCCAGGGCGGGGGGAGAACACACCGCGTGGGGGAGGGCGGCCAGCAGACTCCCTGCACTGGGAAGGAAACAGCCGGGAAGAGGGGTTGGAAACAGGGTGAAGAAACACATTAAGGAGAAGGAGAGCTTTCGCAGTCGCTTTCAAATCGGTCAGAGCAAGAATGTGAGGAAAATGAATCGCTTCTGGGTGATTTTTAGGAAATGCCATTTACACCAAGAATACAGGGCAGGTTTAGTAGCCATGCGTGCTCGCACAGCTCAGAGCTGGAGCGAAAGCGGCAGCGGGCGGTGCCGCCGTGCATCGCGGGGCAGGGGTAGCCGGGATTGGGTCCGCCACGCGAACGTTCGCGGAGCCCGCTGCACTGGCCATGCGCCCAGTGGCAGAGGCTGCTGCCTCCCCAGCAGGGAGGCGGAGACGGGGCAGTGCCGCGGCAGTGCGCGTGGAGGGACGGAAACGGGCCATGGCATCGCGCGAGCAAAAGGACGCTTGTCCTCCCCCGCCACGATACGCGTTCCCCGGGAAGGAGGAGCGGGGAGTCCAACACAGACCCCGCCTCCATGTCCCCAAAGCTCCCTCCCTCCAAACTTTGAACACGGAGGGACAAAGCACTGCGCCCCCCACCCCTCCCCCCCCCCCCCACCTCCCCCCCACAGCGGGACAGGGAGAGATGAAGGGGAAAAGAGTAGAGGAATCGCAGGCAGCGGTCACCGAGCACGGAAGCGCAGGAAGCAGGAGCACGGGAAGCGGAAGCGCAGGAACGCGGAAGCGCGGGCAGGGCACATGCTGATGTCGTGGACCATGAAAACTGAGGCAGGCGAAGGAGGGGCATGGCCACGCAGAAGGCGTTTCGTTCCACGCCCCCATGCTGGTGCAGACAAGGGGAGGCGGGGCCAGGGTGGGATTTCCCTCTGGGCACCGTCCCCCTCCCCACCCCCTCGCAGCAAACGCAAGAAGCGTTCTGCCCATTCCCTCTCATAGCAGCAGTGCTCAAGCAGTGGGAGCTCCCGCAGCAACCTCGGTGCACAACCGAAATTAAAAGCAATGATGCAGCAATGCCAAGGCATAGAAATAATTAAAGCTAAACAGCAAATATGCTCGCAGCACCCAGCTGGCGCTAGGCAAGTGACAAAATTGCGAAAGTGCAGCTTTTTAAAGCATGCATCACAAGGATTGTAAGTCCCCATCCTCAGAAAGGAGAGGGGGAAGATGATGTTGCATGATGGCAACGTATGGCATTTAAGATTTATAAGAAACACGCAGCAACACCCAAAAGCTGCAGTGATCAGGGCAAAGAATTTTTCACAAACATGCCCGTTGTATCACAACATTGGCACGGAGTTGGCCGTGCCAGGGACCCCTCAGTGTTTTTTAACAACCGCAAATCCTAAAACTGCACCCAGCTGGTGCAGCGACAGCGCCACACATGGTAATAACAAAGGAAGCTTTCATTAACTCCTGAAGACAACAAAGTTCAAGATATGCTAGCTCAGAAGCAGCAGCAAATATTCACCGTTGGTGACAGCAAGTCAGTTCAAACTCCACATGTTTTTTGGACTGCAGCCCAAACTTCTTTTGCCACTCAATCACAATCATCTTTATTTTCAAAAGATTTTTTTATAAAAAAGCAATTATTTCTTCAGCTGAAAGACTGTGCTCTGGAATTTTATCAGAATTTAGCAATGCATTTCCCTCAATCACCCCTTCCAGCATAAGGTAGTCACACCCTTTCTGAATCCTCTGCAAATAATTCCTACACATTTATATCAAGGCTACCTGCTGGGTCAGCGGCAATTTCAGCCGTGATTTCCCTTCACCGTGCCACATAGGTATTATGTGCAGCACAGAGAAAGTAATTCCCCAGTCCTCATACAGGAGGGGGAAAAATGATTTACAATATCCACTCCTCATCCAGGAGAGGGAGAAAAGTCAGAAATGTTAGCAAGCTCCAAAATGGAAGAAAGAGCATCATGGTAACAGCAACTGAATCACATTCCTGCAAATTCACAGGACGAAAGAATTATAACAGACTGCAAAGAAATCAAAAAGAAAACATTGAAAGAGAAGAACTGTGATATAGTGAAGCATGTAAAGTATTGTGTTACCAACGACTTATGATCTACAGGATGCAAACTCGAGATAGGGACAATTGGATCACGATGTGCTCAGAGACTGAAAGAAAGTGATGCGAGAAAATGGTTTGAAATCTCTGTACTTCAAACAGTTTTTGAAGGAATGCTAAATGGAGGAAAGCCCTTGATGAACTGAGGAACAGATAGCAAGGAGTGAATGCAACCCTCACCATGTTGCAGGTGGCAGGGGACATACCACATGACAGAGCCAAAATTCAAGCCAGGGATTTGCCACAACAGGTGCCGGCAGACATCAGAAATACACCACAAAAAACAATTTTGCAAGTTCCATCGATTGAAACACCTGAAAACATTTGTACATATATAATATATATATACATATATAATAATCCAGCAAGGACCTTCAGAGTCTTTCATGTCATTCCCTGGTTGTCTCACCAAGACAATGAACAGGCAAGTGAACAATGAAATAGCAAAGCTACACCTGCTTCAATTCCTTGCGTTTGGGAATGCCAACGCAGAATGCAGATGCATCATCAATGCAATGCCTGGTCGAACGTCTCAGGCAGAGATGGTGAAGGCAGAGATGGTGAAGGTAGAGATGGTAGAGGCATGCAGTGAAGTGGACACACCTCAGCACGGCACATCAGTGCAGGCAGGCATCTGAAGAAACCAGCTTGAAAGAATCCTCCAAGCCTGGGATGAAGGAATTCTCACAGCACTTCAACAAGTGCTTCAACAGAACAGCATGTAAACATTGTAAGAAAAGATCAGAAGAAGAAAATACAATCATTTGTCCCTTTGTTGTGGAGCAATCCATCATTGTGTGAGAAACAAAATGTGAGAAAGGGACATCCTATCATAAAGAAGATAAAATAGAAAATGAAACTGAAATGAGCTTTTAGCCAGAGTTATTCATTGTGTGTTGAGTTATGTTTCCACATTTTACTGTTGTTGAAATTTTTGTGTGGTTTGGTTCGAGTTTGAGTTACATATTGTTAAATATATAATTCTAAAGTTTATTTCAAGTTTGGGCCCTGATGAGTTTAAGTTTATATTTAAGTTTCATGAAGTTTAATTAGTAATTAATTTATATTTTATTGATTTATTATATATGGATTTTATAAGGTTACTGCAAGTTGTAGATTTTTTATCAAGTTTTATTTATGTTGAATTCAAGTGTTGGTTGGTTTAAAAAGTGATTTACAATTTATAAAAGGTATGTTTGTTTAATTTGCAAAGTTTAATTATTTTTCTTCAACAAAGAAACAGTTTCAACTGAAATGATGATGATGGAACATTGATAAATAAGATTTGAAGAGAAGATACAATTTGTTAGATCCCTGATTTTATTGTTGGTTGTGAACTGTTTCAGTCTTTTGTGTTTCATTTTAAATTAATAAGTGTATGAGAGTTTTGAAATGCAATTTAACATGTTAAGTATTGATACATTGATTATATAGTATGAAAATATATATAAAAATTGATAGTTCTTGTAAGTTGATATTACAGTTAAGTTTTTATGCTTTGTCATTTATTTATAGGGTTTTTCAAAAGGCATTTGTGTGGGCCTGACATTGGTCTGAACTTAGGCTTCAGGCTCTGCTAGTGTCTGTGTGAAAGGCAAGCGAGCAACTTTCTCATGTTAGCCTGAGAAATCTTAAAGAGGAATTCAAACAAACCTTGGGAAGTGAGAAACTATCTGCAGGTGGTGTTTTTCCAACATGTTTACTGGAAAGAAATATTTACAAAAGAGTGTAGACGCTGAATAACCAATCATGTTCTTTGTACCGAACTACTCTATAAAAGTAGAATTTAGAAGAATAAAGTTTGCTCTCATCTTTACCATCATGGGGAGTCATGTTGTTATTTCTGTGCCGTCCGAAAACCATAGCAACATCTGGTGACCTGACGTTTTGAAGAAGTTCAGCGCAGCCGGGACTGATTCATGCAGCAAAGCTTGAAAATTCTACCTGCCTCCTCAGAGAGGTAAGCGAAGCATCTCCACATTTTTTCTAAAGAATGCTGGTCCTGCTAACCATGGAAAAAGATCAATCCTGCCAAAAGACAGCAGGTCGGACGGCACCCAGCACAGCTGGACTTTAATTTCTAGAAAAGACAGCCGGGCAGAGGTTCCAGAAAAACCTGGGGAACCCCTCTCCTGAGAGAGGACAGCTTGTGCCTTTCCTGACAAGAGCAGCTGGAATTCTTCGCTGCCGACAGCTTGCCCAGCGCTCCCCCGACCTCTTTCGGTTCTGTCTGGCCGAGATCAAAGCGAGCGTCTGTAAGCCTCTCCCGGCCGGCAGAGACGGCGCTTCCTTGGCTTTTCCTTCTCCTTTCTTCATACCACGGATGGCTGGCAGTGGTTCCTGCGCTATCATCCACTGCGACTAGTCTGTACCGTGACTTTAAAAGATGCTAGCCCGTCCAAGATACAGCTGGTCAGATTCCCAGACCCTGAGTGTGACACAACGATCCTTTCCTCGTCGGCGTGGCCCAACATCTGGCCTGTGGACGGGACCGGGATCGAAAACCTTTGATCCCTCTGTATCCTTCTGTGTGTTCAGGGCGAAAAGTTCACTTTATGAGTGTTTTATGCTTTTAACGTTACCTGTGCTTGTTTTTATGACTGCCTGTGTGAGTTTAGGGCTTGTCTTTCTTTGTGTCTCTGTGTTTTAACTTTGTTCTTTTCCTTCCGCGGGGGTGGGGGTGCGGTGAGACAGAGGCATGGCAGCACGGATGCGATCTCCCTGCCTTCTCTCTCTCTCGCTCAGTTTTTCTCCCGCCCTGCTCCAGGGCGCTGCAGCGGCTGCAAAATCTCTCTCTCGTTTTTCCATACTCGGTTCCCCCCCCCCTTTCCCCCCAGGGCGGTGAGGGGGGCCACCGGCTCTCCGCTTGAGACAGGCGGCGGCAGGGCGGCGGCGGGCTGAGCTCCGCCGAGCACCGCTCCGTTGTCCCCTCTCCGTTTCCCCTCCATTTCCTTCCCGCGTGAATTTGCACAGCAAGTCGTCATAGGAACGGAGGAGCGGTCTCCTCGCTCCTTTTCCCCCTTCCCCCCGCCATGAGCGGCGGGGTTCGCTCCCCCACTCCTTCCCTGCGGGCCGAGCGGCTGACTGCGAATAGGGCACGAGGAACTTGCCGTTCCTCTAGACAGCGGATAATGCTGTGGGAGTTGCTTCGCTTGAATTTTTTTTTTTTTTTTTTTTTACATAGAAATGGGGGCCACGTTTGTCTGGATTTCCCCCAGCTCTGCAGAGCGGCCCTGGGGCCATTGAGCCCCCAAAGCCCCACTTAGGGCAGGGCCAAATAGCTTCACCGCCTTTAAGGCAGGCAGAAGCTTTTTCCTTTACAGAAAAATGGGGGCCACGTTTGTTTGGATTTCCCCCAGCTCCGCGGGGCGGCCCTGGGGCCCTTGAGCCCCCAAAGCCCCACTGAGGGAGGGCCAAATAGCTTCGTTGCCTTTGAGGTGAGCAGAAGCTTTTCCCTTT
Source organism: Prinia subflava (assembly GCF_021018805.1). Classification (NCBI taxonomy): domain Eukaryota; kingdom Metazoa; phylum Chordata; class Aves; order Passeriformes; family Cisticolidae; genus Prinia; species Prinia subflava. The sequence continues at coordinate 1,503,178 of NW_026960612.1, forward strand.
AGAGGGACAGTTGATTTTTGTTTGGGTTTTTCCCTCCCCCCCTCCCTCAAAACATTTCTTCTCAAGGCGTCTCTGTGAACAGAATTGGAGCCTTAAATGCCTGTTCATAATAGAAGAAAAATGACAAGAAATACAAAAAACAAATAAGCAACCTTTGTTGCCTTTTGCAGATAACACAAGTATTATTAATAATTCTACAGTATAACCATCAGTTATGAGTTTTAAGTGTTATCTCAGTTTTTAAGATATTTGATGTGAATTCACTGATATGATAAAGTTATCACAGTTCTACAGCCGGCTGCTGCTACTGCTGCTGCTTCTGCTTCTTCTTCTCATGTACTTTGCTATTTGTCTATAATTGCCTGTAAGACACGTGTCACCCAAGAATTTTTTCTTGTTTTCTAGCTGTCTATGCTAGCTTTGCATTCATGATTTTCTAAATATTTTCAGATTTCCAGACAAGGTTATCTGAGTTTGTAAGAATGCCTCCTCTGTCCTGACTGTTTGGGATGCAGTTCCAATCCTGGTCACAGACCATCTCAAGAGCCTGCTGAGCTCAGAGCATCTCTACCCTGACAAATTTAGGAGGTGTCAATTACCATATTAGTTTCTTATTATAAGATTTTTAAGAAGCTTGTTTTTAAAATTGGTGTAAGGGATTCCTCTGCAGTTAGAGCTGGGCACTGGCCATGCCTTGGCTCTCTCTGGATGGGAATTGCCTATTTGCCCAGATGTTTTAGTAAAAATTACCTATGAGTTATTTGACTCAACAATTTGACCTTTAAATATAATAGCTGAATTGATCTTTGAGGTGAACCTGGAATTCCTGCCCGGGAAGGATGAACAGGATCTCACTGGTAAAGAAGCACTTCAGCTTTTGCAGTTCCTGGGCTGATCAAAATTATTATCAAAAAGATAACATGCAACAATGTAACATTTATGTTATGAACCTGATGAAAAAGTGATTCTGAAACCCGGATGTTGAATTTAGACAATGGAGCCTGACAAGTTTGTTAATTTAAGGGGAAGATGTGCCTGTGTTTTATCATTAGCAGGTTCAGCAGTCGTGTTACCCATCACCTCTGAGGAGTGAAAAGGGACATTGCATAGCCTTAGTGGCTGTCATATAGACTGCAAAGATGACCATGTGGTTGGAAGTTATGGAGACAACAGAAGTCCTGTGTCAGCAGCATGGTCCTGTTTTCATTGATCATCCTCGAGTCACTCCCTGCTCCAGGCTTCAAGAAGACATCCAGTGATGCTAAGGATCAACATCTTGTCTCAATGGACTTTTTCTTTTCATGTGTTTTAATTTTATAGTAGATGTTGTTTCATTTAAGTTTCCTACATAGATGTAGTTGTATTTTAGGTAATATTTCACGTGCCTTCGGTGTATGTTTTGTAGTTATTAAGGGCTGTTATTTCACTTTGTGGTTTTTGCCTTTCTGGTCTTTGGGATCATGTAGATTTTTTTTTGAGTCAGATATCTTTTTATTGATATTTTTATTAATTTTATTATTCTTTTTTTTCTTTCTAGGTGACATCCTACAGATATCATGGGCCAGTTGAGTGAACGATGGTCCAATACTGCACATCCTGCAATGGGTCTCTGCCCTTTCAAACATCGCATGCATTTTTGCATTAAAAAAAAAAAAAAAAAAAAAAAAAAGGGTCAACTCAGGTTGTCCAAATAATTGGAAAATTAAATCAGTTTGCGGTTGCAGGTGTAATGCAAGGACCACTGTCCTTTGCTAAAAGGCAGAAAAGCCCTTGTTATCTGAAAGGATGATTCCTAGAGTGATGGATCTTGACAAATTAGACTGCCATTTTTGAGCAGGCTAATGATGTTTTGTTTTTTTCTGTATTAGAATTAGTAAATAGCTAAGCTTGACGCTGGTGCATGGACATGGTTATGAAGGGTCAACACCAAATGCCACAGAACTTCCCTGACCATTTAAGTTGGTGCCCAATGAAAGTTCTATTTAGTAATTGGTTGATTACTAATGGGACTTCTGGTGTCATGTTTGTCTTTTTTCTCTTGCAAGGGCCCTGCAGGAGAGGACACAGACACAGACGCCACCCTCAGCAAAAACTAAAAGGGGGAGATGTGGGCCTGACATTGGTCTGAACTTAGGCTTCAGGCTCTGCTAGTGTCTGTGTGAAAGGCAAGCGAGCAACTTTCTCATGTTAGCCTGAGAAATCTTAAAGAGGAATTCAAACAAACCTTGGGAAGTGAGAAACTATCTGCAGGTGGTGTTTTTCCAACATGTTTACTGGAAAGAAATATTTACAAAAGAGTGTAGACGCTGAATAACCAATCATGTTCTTTGTACCGAACTACTCTATAAAAGTAGAATTTAGAAGAATAAAGTTTGCTCTCATCTTTACCATCATGGGGAGTCATGTTGTTATTTCTGTGCCGTCCGAAAACCATAGCAACACATTTGTAATTTTGAATTTTTTCTATTTGTTTTTTAACCATTTAAGTATTTCGTAAATGCTGTTGTTGAAAAATGTAGTTGTATTATTAAGTGCAAGTCAGAATTTTTTAAGTTTCATTTTAAGTATATAGTTTGTCTCTTTTATAATCAATCTTGTATGTTTTATGCAATGTTTTAGCATGTCCTTTTGAAGTTTCATTTGAATTTTTAACTGTTATGCATTTCGCTTGAAATGAGATTTTGGGCTTTTTTTTTTTGGTACCTCTTGTGTGAGTAGAGATACTGCATTTCAGTTTGTTAAATCTTTAAGTGTTTTTCAGAAGGTCTTGGAGAGAGATAGCTGAAGCATCACTGATGATTTTTCCATCAGCTGTTGATCCTGTGATTGTTCCAATTGGTACTCAACTGTTTTCAAGAAAAGTTCCAGAAAAGACGACTTCCTGAGTGATCTGACCAATTTTTCATCTTAGATTTTAAATGTCTCTTTTATGTAAAAACGTTATGACAGTTTGTTGTATTTGGGGCATTTTATGCTCATTGTTGTTAGAGGATTTATTTAAAGAATATACTAAAGAGCATCACTCCAACTTGAAGTTTGAGTTCTGGCCAAACTCCGATTTTAACTTGGACGGATGCTGTTTGCCAACAAAGCCCAGAGGTTTCTGGTCCAAAAAATAATATGCAAGTTATTTTGACTTGGCAATTTGATCTTATTAATATAACAGCTGAATCAACTTTGACGTGAGACCTGATGTGCTTGCCCAGGAAAGGATATCAGGATCTGCACTGAAGGAAAGTGTTTCAGCAGTTTGCAGTCTCTGAGGTGATGGCAAAAATGATTTGATAATCACGTTTCATTTTCATTGGTATGCCGAATTTTTCCTTTGTGTTGAGCATTTCCTTATAGAAGTCTTTTGTCATGCTTTATAGTACTCATGTCATGTTTTATATCTCAAAAAAATTGAAATAACCTTCATGATGCAAAAGGAGAGGGGAGGAATGCTGAGTGTAAATTTAAGCAGAATGTTGAGGAAAAAATAGTATGTTTTAAACTTTTGATAAGTTCTTTTGTAGAGTCTACTTCACCGAGCAGCAAGTGGAACTGGAAGAGAAATGTGAAGAGAATCCTTTAGTCTTGAGCAGAAACCCAGAGACAGGATGGATTGGAAAATCATTTAAATTTAAGGTTTGGGGCAGGGATTGTGCTTGTGTTTTCACAGGAGCCGAAAGTGAGCATCAGCAAGGCATGAGAACCTCTGCCAAAGTCAACGGCAGCAGGCGCTGGTCCAGAAATGGAAAAGCAGGCACACAGACGTGGCTGTCAAGACTGCGGACATTTCTTCGTTCGGAATGCAAAAGATTTTGGGACTTGGGATTTCTCTTGGGACTTGAGTGGTGTTGCATTTCAGATTCCCACAGAGAGTGAGGCCTTTGAACAAGCAGTTCAATCAAGTGTTATACTTGTGCCTTGTGTTCTCACCGATTGTCTTGGGCAGTGGGGTAGTTTTGCCCATGATTCAGTCAAGGAAGAATGGTTGGGAAACTCTGGCCAATGTATCAGAGCTGAGCATCTTTCATTTGATATACTCAAGATCAGGGAAATTCTTTTCATCATGTTTTATGAGTTTGTTAGTAGGCAGGTGATTGAACAAGTAGTCGATCCCAGAGGACATCCCTCCAGCAATTTCACAGTTCATTTTCAAACTAGTGGACAAATGGGATGTTCAAATGAAATTCTTTTCTGTGGTTCTTTGTGAACCTCTAAAATGAAAACCTTTGGTTTAGCAAAAGAGAATTTTTGCAAAAAATTTTGTCTTTTCTGGAGTGACACAAAAAAGATAACATCATAGACGTCACTCCAAATCATATGATTTGTAAAAGTGCATCACCTTGGTGTAACTACACTGAGATGTCAGATAAACTAGCAAGCCAGGTTTCAATGTTATTCCCGAAAGGAATCTTTTTCATTTGTGAAGACAGGATTCAGTCTGTGCTCCCTGCAGATGTCAAGGATGTTCCATGCAGCAACAAGAGATGTTCTTTGTTAACACCCAGCATGGCATTGATAAAAGAGCAAGAGAGGAAAGATCTGTTGAACAATATGATCCAAGTTGTGATGGCAATGCAGACAGTATCAGGGATGATTATAATACTATTGGATCAAAGGGGCTGTTGTCAGAACAAGTATGCCCATGCCACTTACACTGAATGATTTGTTAACTGATATTGACAGTGTGAGATGAAAACAGAACAGCAATTGATTATTCATTGCTGATGCTGAGACACGAGTAGATAAGTTTGAAGAGATATCATGAGAACATAAGACAATTGGAAAAAGGCTGTGAACCAACTTATTATGAGAACTGAGCCTTGAATGGATGGAGTGTTCAATTTGTTTAACCTTTTATCATGGTAGAGGGAACTTTTGAGAGTATGTGTGTATTTCCTGTTAAAGCTTGCGATTCTTCTGATGTATGTGCCGTGTTTGCTTCAATGCATACGGCGGGCCAAGAACAGAGTTGTCAGAGAAGCATTTTTACTGCAAAGAGGAGGGGGAGATGTTGGAGTCTAGAACATCCCTCTGGCCACCCTGGAGGGTTTGGAGACCGGACAGGGGGGGTCTGGGATCTGTACAGGGGGGTCAGTTGGACCCACACAGATCCCAGGAGGACACTGACTCTGATTCCTGTCCATGGGAGTGAACACTCACATGCAGGAAGAATCACAAATCCTAAGAATTTAAAATAAGTAGTGGATGGCTTATTATAGAATATAAATATCGAAATTAGGATTCTTAGCATATGGGGCTGAAGAGACAAGATGGAGGAATTGGGGAGTGGCCCCTGTGCTCCTTGTTCTTGCTCTCGTCCCCCATCTTGTGCTGAGTTGGGTTTTAGAGATTGGCTTAGAGTAGAACTGACATGTTAGTATAGGTAGTAGGTATTGGTAAAATTTTGTAAATAAAAAGTACGTTTTGGAAGGTGGTTGGGTCAGGGGTACTGTACATAAGGTGCGGGGCTCTCTGATCCGCCCAGTCTGCCGCGTGTCCTGCTCTGTGGAGATGCCTTGCAGAGCTGAGAAAGAACTAAGATAAGGTACCCTGCCAGGGAGGCCTGGCAGAGCTGAAAAAGGACTGAGATAATGAAGAATAAACAACCTTGGAAATGTGCACCGGCGGACTCAGCTTGTCGTCTCTACCTCTGGTGTGAAACACTTAGGGCACTGAAAACCTTATTACCTCTGGGAACAGCAACCCAGAGGAAACTCCCAGGGAACAGCAACCTTGGGGGAACCCTTATTACCTTGGGGAACACCAACCCCAAGGAGAATCTCAGGGAAACAATAACCCTGTGAGCTTCCTATCCTATAGGATAGGAAGATACAGAGCTTAATGATGTCAAAAAGCTCAGCAATGAAATGGTCAAGACATCATAACTTCCAGTCCTCCTCAGAATAGCAAATCCACCATCTCTATATGAGCATGTGGATTTGCACGTGTAGATGATTCATGCTTGTGCAGCTCCTCCAGTGTGTCCTGTGCATGCCTGCCTCCTTTGATGTCTGTGCCTCTGAACTCCTGGGATGCAGCAGAGGCTTGTGTGATATGGAGTCAGTTTTTACATGGTTGGTGTCCGTTTGTCTGAGATTTCCAGATGTTGTAGATGTTAATTGTCTGAAAATCTGGTGGAATACTGCCCAAAGCAGTTAAGTTGGCTGGTGTGAAATGTCTTTTACGTGTCTGATTAATTTAGTGTGCATGTAAAGTATCTTCCCATGCAAAGAGCACCAGGAAAAAAAGTGTGAGTTACTAATAAAAAGGCTATGAATTAGAACTCCAGACCCTCATTATCACATTTCGTATATCAGTGCTATTACTATCATGCAATAATGAATATTCAGTGTGTACTTGTCTTTACATGACATCTTCTGTGACATTTTGTGTGTGTGTGTGTTAAAACTCAGTTGCTGCCTCTGTTTCCTTTCTGTTGCAAACTAGATTAGATATTTAGTAATGATCCAAAGCATCACAGCAGATCCAAACTGATTACCATTGCAAGTGACACGGGATTTGAAAAAAAAAAAAAGATTACTGAATTATCAAGAGGCCTGTGACATAGACCTTATTGTCTATGAATTGATAAGGTAAAGAAAATGTAATTATCTGAATGTTTATACAATTGGAATAGGATGGAACATGAAGGTAAAAATATTAAGGCTCTGAAAGCAGAATGGGAGACTGCCTGAGAAGTAATGATTTAGAGCATGTTGTAAATCTAGCAGAGAGCAGTGTAACAGGGACTTCATGACACTCTCTAAAATGTTAACCATAGTTGGAGATATGAGCAAGGAAAGGTAAAATATAAACAGAGAATGTCACAGCAGATCTAATTCGGAATTCTCTGCAGTGTCACATTCTGCCATCAAACTGATGATAAAGTGGAGACAATTCAGGAAAAAGATAAGATTGATCAAGGAGAAAAACTCCTGTAGGATGTGTAGGAGCTCTGAAACTCACTTAATATTTTACCAAAAGGAAGATAATGTGAATTATCTTGGTCAGAGTCTGCCAAGACCTAATGCAGTACAAAGTTTGGAAATAGGCTCTTCTGTTTGGTAAAGGATCTAACTGCTGGAAATTAAAGCAAATCACATTTTAACTAGTGAAAATGTGTGGATTTCTAACTGAGAAGGTAACATGGGAACATGTATTCTTAATTGAGAAACAGCTACAGAGTATGCAATTTCTTTTAAAAAAAATTGGCACTATTGCTTTGGAAGAAAAACTGAGGGGAGTATTGTTGCCTCTGAAAGGGGATTCATTCCAATTTTACAAGAATGCTTATTCAGCTGAGCTAGTTTATCTTGACCAGAAGTATATAAAATAAGAGGACTTCTAAATTTTCTACAGTCGTAAAAATTCCTGTAAATATTTAATGAATGAATGTAGTTTGACATTTGTGCGTATTTTGTGCCGTGTCACCGCAAAGTACTGAACTATGGTAGAGTTTTAATGAGCCATAAAATTTGGTCCAGGTGTGTCCCATAAGTGTCTCTTTGTGGCCAGCATTTCCCACTGGATCTTCAGCTACAAGGAAAGGTTATTTGTGATGCCTGTTGTTGGTAGGCCATTGTAAGATCCTGACATTTAGAAAAGAGGAAAAATAGTGACCTGAAAAATCCTACCCTACATTATTCTGGAAGGACTTTGTATTCCAAAGCAACTGTATTTAAAGGAGATGTTTAGCAAGTGCACATCAAAATTTTTTGGGAGGAGGTCAAGAAATATTATTTTAGATGTGTGGGAACCAGAATTTCAAAGAAATGTGGGTTTTTTTTTTTTAATGAAGTTAACATGATGTATATGATAGAGGTAAAATCTAAAGAATTTAGAATCATCTGAGTGGAAATGGAAATCTCATTTTATGATGAAACTTTTCATAGTCTCTGTTGGGGGTTAGATTTGTTTGGGTTTTTTTTTTCCTTTTCTTATAGAATTTTTTCCCCATAAATTGCTAGGAGATAAATTGCTGAGTCTTTAACTGAAACAAAGAAGTGGCCAAAAGAGATTGTATCACAAGGCTAACCTATTGTTTTTGGGTCTCTGGGAGTTTCCCTCAGAGGGGCGAGCTTTGGGAAAGGTAAAAGAGCTGGGGGGGCAGTTGCTCTCCCTGGCTCTCGGCATCGGGGAGAACAGTCAGGCTGCCGCTTGCTGCAGGAAGAGTTCACGGTCATCACTCTGTCTCGTCCTGGGAAATCTACCATCATCTGCTCATGTACCCAGGAATCCTAGGCTCACCTTCTCCTGCCCTGCTGGGCTGGCCTTGCCCCCACCGCCGCTGCTTCCTCGGAGCTTTGAAATTTTCCTGCTACTCTGTAGCCTTGCACTGCTCTGCCCTGCCGGGACATCCCTGCAGCTCCAGCAACCAGCGCAGAGCATCTGATCTCATCCACCAGCCCGGGACTTTCCACCATTCCAGCTTGGCCTCTCGGAGTCCTGCAGGGGCACCGAGATCAAACTGCCCCGGGCTTTGGTGAAAGGAAGCCCTCGAGGTTCTTGGTTCTGTTTGTGAAAAATATGGGATGTTAATTCATGTTCTTATGGGTTATGGCATGTTAGAAATTATGAAAACCATTGTATAGGGGAATATAGTCTTAAGTTTCAGTCTGCCTTGAAAATGCACTGAGACAAGAAGCAGGCACCACCCTGGAATTTAACATTTAGAAAGGAGACAAAGGATTTACAGGAAAACCAGCCTTGGCATCAGGAGAGGACACATTAAGATAAGCTATCAGTCTTCCCCTCCCTGGATGACAGCCATAAAATCATTATCTTCAGACATCGAAACACCCTCATCCGAGCATCAAACACCACCATCAGAGGACCATCATCATCAACATCTCCGGAGATGAACTTTTACCATTCATAAACTTTGGTGTCCATTCACTCATGGGAAACTAGAAATTGACACCTTGCAGCAGAGGAGAAACTCTTTTCAGCTAAGCTGGAGACGATTATGAATTTGAATAACTAGCTTGGAAACAAAAGGACTATGAGGAAATTTTTGCCAGAGGCGGAATAAAGTGTATAAAAACTAAGCCCCGAATAAGGCCAATTCGTGAACTCAGGGGGGACGGCAGTTGGCCAGATACTGCGTCCCAGTTCACCCTTGACGATTCCCGGGTAAATCGTCAAGTATCTCAGCTGCGGGTGATTTTGTCGAAATTCTGTAATTCGATCCTGTTTAATAAACTAAAAATTATATTTTTAGTTGGATTATTGTATTGGCATTTATAACATGTTTATTATTAATGCTGTAGTTGTTGTTTGTTTGTTTTGTCATATATACCAGTAAAGAACTGTTATTCCTATCCCCATACCTCTGCCTGAAAGCCCCTTTAATATTCTAAATTAGAATAATTTGGTGGGAGGAGATTTAAATTCTCCATCTCTAGGGAGGTCCTGCCCCTTTCCTAGCAGATACCTGTCTTTCAAACCAAGACAGTCTCTCTCTTTAAAAGTAATCACTTCTAAAATGAATTGAAATGTGTGTTTTAAGCCACGTTTTCTAATGCTCAGTCATGCTGACTTTTTCAGCAGTCTGCATATAGAATCAGAGATTGTACATTGTCTTTTAGGAAACTAAAAATGTATTGGAAAGTGGTTGTGAACGTAAGCCAGAACTGGGTTTTCTGTGCTCCAGTCTACTGCATGTGCAGAGTTGATATGTCAACAAATGCTTTTCCTGGTATGCTGGCCTTGAAAATGCAGTCTGGATCAGAAATCCAAAAAGTCTTCTCTTTTTTAGCCCTGCCTTATTTTTTGTTCCTCTTTTGTCCAAATGGGGGGGGGGGGGGGGGGGGGGAGGAAGAGGTGAAAAGGCTGATTTAAAAAAAAAAAAATTAAAAATATACTCATAAAGTTATTAAAGATTTTTTTAAGCAGACCAACTGTCCTGCAGAAAATCAGCCATACTGCTCCATACATTTGCAGTAGGATGGTTGGGCTTGCTTTAACTTCTGTGATCCCTGGCATGGATTACTCAAAACTCCCAGGTAATAGGGGCTGATATTAGATGTGGGCATGCCCTGCTGTGCAGCTGGCAGTTATCAGTGTGTATCGCCTGGTGAGCTGTTCTATTGAGAGTCTGCTTTCATATTTCATTTTATCAGACTGCATTGTTCTCCAGAATTTTAACAGGATTTTCAGTGGGTGACTCTCGGGTCTGGAGGGCTGTGGTGTGAACATCCACAGCTGGAACCTCACTGCTGTCAGGTGACCACTGTCACCCCAGGAGCTATTTTGGAGGTCACTTCAGTGGCCACAAGGGTTAGAAAAGTTGTAGTTCTAGAGTGAAGAAGAGTATGTCTCATAAATAAGGGGCTCTGAGGAGGAGGAGTGGAAGGGAGACGTCAAATATCACAACATTCACAACAAAACTATGCGGGGTGACCACGCTGCTTGCTCTCACTGTAGAGATTGGCTGAACCTGGGAATGACTGTGATTTCTGTCAAAAGAAAAGGAAAAAAAGGCAGTTCAGGCTGAGGGAGACCTTGTATTTCTTTCCAATTGCCATGTTTTTTGACTGCACGTGTGAGTTGATTGCACTGTACATGAGCAATCTTGCTCCCCTCATTTTGCCAGGCTGCTGAGTGCATTTTCCTCCTCAGTGACAATGCTTGTACTCCTGGAGCTGGTTGTGCAGTAGTATTTTAATATCACGAGCCAAAGGACGGTTGTGATGGTTCGTTTTGATTTCAAAGTGCAAAAAGAGGCAAAGAGAACTTAGTTCAAGTAAAATCAATTGTATCTATTGATACACACAATTATGCGATAGAAGAGAAGGGAAAGAAAGAGAGAGAGAGAAAAGAGGAAAAGGGGGGTCATAGCTACCGACAAACAGATGTGAGTCCTCGTGACGCTGGAGCCAATAGATCCCCTTCACAGTCCTCGTGGTGCACCAATAGATCCGTCTTGTCCGTCAGGGAGATCTCAAAGTGTGAATCGCAGGGGGAAGCTTTTATAGTCATTTCAGAAGCAGAGGGCACCCGGCCAATGCAGGCAGAAGCGGGGAGCACCCAGCCAATGTAGGGGGAGCACCCAAGAGTCATTGTGAGGAGGCTCGTTGCTCTGGGAATCAGGTGCAACTGTTCAGATCAGACAGGTTTGGGACAAGCAGGTCTGGGCTTTGCAGCAGGTACAGCACAGTCAGTCAGAGCAAACACTGCCTCCGCAAACATGGCCCAGGAACCGTAACAGCGTCCATTGTTTCTGCACGGGTTTCTGAGGGGACATCTTGGTCCTGCAGGGAGAAACCTGGGTCCCACCTCAATCAGGCCAGAACTCCTGTGCTGCAGCCCAGGGTCCTTGGGGGTCTTGGCTTCTGACAGTCATGAGACAGATGAGGGATCTTCAGACCGACTCTTACAACTTGTCACAGAGGGAATGGCTTAATTCCATTAACAAGGCAGAGGGGATAGCGTGCCTCTGACTTCAGCTCTGTGTTTTTGCTGAAATGAATGCGTGCTTTCCCATTGATACACCTGCCCATCAGATAGCTTCCACCAGGTCTGGGCTTGACCCATTGTTCTACCAACAATATAGTCAATTTAGCAGTTAATGCATGTGTGAGATGAAAGCTGAAAATAATATCTCTGCCAGATATAGTACATGTTTTAGTGCTCTGCTTGCTACAAAGTGAGCATACTTTATAGTATTCATGTTAGAACCTGTAGGAGTTGCCACAATATTTTTCCATGCCAAAGGTCATGTCTTTTAATCTTTCATGATGACAAAAATAGGATAACCCTTATGAAAACAAAGTGACATCATTTTGTCCCAGTAAATGAGCTTTTAAACAGGTAGAGTTCAACTCGTTGGCACCAAAATGCACAGCAAGAGATAAAATTAAAATTTTACTATATACTTTTGAATCAACATGAATAAAGAAGAATAATAAAGCCTACAAAAATAAAACATCAAATGGGAGGTAGTTAAGGCTAGACTTATATGATGTTTCAAAGCATGAATTGTCATATGTGTTTAAATGATGATTGTTCCTTTATTCTCAGGATGTGGGTTGGATTTTGAATGTGGAACAAGAACTTAGACTTTTTTCAGAAGTTGCATTCTTAACAAATTATTCTTAAAATGAAGCTATTTAATGAAACTGCTTTTTAACTGCTGTATAAAACCATGCATTATTAACAGATGACCATGCGTAATACAACATAACACTGCAAGGTAACAAGAGCTATGGTAGCCTTATGCAGTTTTGAATTTTACCACTTTTACTTTAAAATATAGCGGGTTAAGCATAGTCTTTGTTGGAGGTCAGTGACTCTTCTAAAGTACAACTCTTGTCTCAGCCTCAGCTCTGGGAAGTTCAGGGTGCTTTGCAGGGCAAATTGCACAGCTCTAAGATGTGGAATTCCCCTCAAAAGGATCGGCATGTCTTTGAAAATGAATTCAGCACTGAAATGAAAAAAAAATTCTGGTGCAGGGGAAGAAAATGGGGTTTGATTAATTTCAGATTAACCCTTTTGTGTTTATTTTGTCTTCATTTCCCTCTCTTTACTTCGTTTTCCCAAGAGATGGTTTTCAAGAGAGAATACAAGGGAGTTTTCATGTTTAAAAGATGGCACTGGACTGTTGGAATAAACTCTTCAGTGCAGTCAGCTTCTTATAAACACAGAGCCTACTGGAAGATAGGGCATATGGAACACTGTATTTTGCAAAACCCATGTTTTCTCAGTGTCTATTAGGAAATATATTCATTACTTATTTTCTCCTTAGAATTCTATAAGCAATTATTTTTTGTTGTATATTTTTGTGGATGGTGGATAAAGAGTGCACAAATTGGGAAGAATGGCTGCAAGGACTCAATGTTGCATGCTCTAAAGGGGCTTGAGTGTGTGCAGCACCTAGCAGGATTTGAAATATATAAAATATATTTAGCACTATAAAAATCTGTTGTTACTTATTAATTTATTGGCTGCATGAATGAAAATACTGGGATTTAAATGCTAGATTTCTTTCCTTATGTCCTTGAACTTGTTTGCCACCAGCAACAGTTCGTGTCAGTTAAGACCTGAGCAGACACACTCTCCAAGTGTTTTGCAAGTGCCATTGCTTTCTGCCCTCAGAAACTACCATAAGGTGGGAGCTGATGATGATGATAGGCCATGTGGAAACAAATCATCTGCCAAGAACTTCAGAAGTTCTTATTTTATTTTGAAACACCAGAGTTTTCTCTGCTCTTGCTAAACAATGTGAATAGTTTCATGGCAGTGCAAGTCAGCCAAAAAAACCACATTTCTCTTTTGCATCTGATAAAAATTTATTGCCATATCAAGCTCCAAATAAAACTCCTACTCTTTAAGCAATTCCTGAAAAACACAAATTAATTTGGGTTTGAATAATACCCCCAACACGTTCAAGCTGCCAACTGAAAAGGGAACAGATAATTAGGAGATGACAACAGTGCAGATCCAACAGAGGAAAAACTGGAACACAGCTAGACAACAACACTGGCCATCTAATCCATTAACAGCCTCCTATAATTGTTTTTCTTTTGCATTAAACTGGTATAAGCACAAAAAGACATTACTGAAGTTTTAATCTCCAGCAAAAGAAATCTCCTCCTGCCTAACAGCATGCAGCACACACACAAATGTGACTTCAATTAGCACTACAGTAAATTTTAATTTAGCACTTCATAGTTGTATTCAGTAATGTATGTAAGAAACAGGAGCTGAAGCTCCATTAAAGACATTCCACACAATTATCCCATTGATCTGTTGATCCCTTGATTCACATTTGTGGGGTGAACAGGAGGGGGAGGATTTAGGAATTTAGAGCATATGAAAAATTCTAGAAGAAATTTTTCCCCTGAAGTCTTCTGCACCTTTTCTCTGTAGCTGCACTTTGACTGTTAAAAATGTGTCACTGCCACCTTCCTGATGCCTGGGGACTCAGCTGTCCTGTTTCTGTAGAGGCTGGGATGATGGGGGTGTAGTAGCATAGTCTCTCCCCTGCTGCCCAGCCAAGCCCATTGCCTTCTGCAAGTGGAAAGCACCCACTCAGTCTCCTCTTCACAACTGCTGCCATTTAATGCCCTTGAGGTCAGAATTCTGTCCCATGAACAACTGTTTTCTTAGAGAAAACATGGATGACTTGGATAACCCATGGCACATGGAAGCATTCTCATTTAGTTTTGCACATTAGCCTGCGAACCTGACAGCAGCCCAACAGGTTAACAGTGTTAATTATTAACAGTGGCGTGCATTTCAGTGCTGCATAGTGGTGCTTTCTGGTTGTGACCATGCAAAGCTGACTTGGAAAGTCTCCAGTATCCAGCTCTGTCATGGTGCACCTGGTTCTCCTTTTTTATCTTGTGTGGGTAGCATATAGATTTAATTCTTGCAGCCATCTGTGATTTGGGTTTAGCACATTAGAACACCAAGAACTTGTTTGCTGTTGTATAAAGTTATTCCCTCATGGAGATGCTTATTTGTGTTTAAACTGCCGATGCCCGCATTTATATAATTTGCATTGTTTAAAATGTCACTATTATTTGTTGAAAAAAAATTCTGTTAGGCTTGACAGAGTGTATCCTGTGATTTATGCTACAGCCTTGTGCTATGCCATTTTGGTGAGGACCTTGAAACAGGGCCCTGTGGTTTCTTTTCCCCTTTTGCTGTTTGTTCTGCTTCTTAATTACATTCCTATCAGCTGCTTTGAAGTTAATGAGACTATTGTGATATGTAAAAGAGAATCCTGTATTGATTTCAGTCCTAATATCTTATCTTTGCATCTTTTTCTTCCTGAATGTAATGTGTTCTGAGTCACAGTTGCTGACATGTTGTGATGGGTACAGTAGCTTTGGCTTGACACAAAGCTTTATCTCACAATCCAAATGTGAGAGGAAATAGACAAACACAAGAATCCAATCTGCCTTCTCATTTGCTTATTAAAACTGGTATATAAGGATGTCTTGCTTTGAGAAGACAGGTGTCTGCTAGGGAAAACTGGAGTTTCCCTTTGAATGGAGAATGTAAACCCCCCTCCCTCCAAATTATTATAATTTTGCAGTTAAAGGTTTTCAGGCAAAGGTTTAGGAAATGGAATAACAGTTCTTTACTAGGAATATTAAAAATACAAATGTAGTAGTACAAAAACAAACAAACAAACCCCTATAAACCCTGACAGAGTCAGAATACAACCTGACACCCTGTTCAGGGCACTGGAAGCACTCTAAATAAATCCTCCTGGTGAAGGACATGTGGTTCTGTTGGAGTAGAGATGATCCTGTAGAACGAGTCCAGTGGTGGTGAGATGGGTCCAGTCTTCCTCTGGGAATCCAGTGGAAAACAGGCTGCCTGGTGGTCCTGCGTCTCAGTTTTTATCTTGGTAGGAATGGCTGGCTCCCCCTGCACTGGGTGGAGCATCTCACAATGGGATGATGTAATGTGTCATGTCATTGGTGAGCCTTAATGGCCCATTAACAGAAGATATCTCCCCAGAGGGTGAACAGTGGTGAAAGAGATAAGAAACACTGCCCCACCTGGTTTTAACAGCTGGCCTATTATCAGAAGGCATCTACCCCCCTCCCCTGTGGAGTAACAAGAGATAAAGAAAAACATAATCTCAACTGCTTTCAACAGATGAAATAGAATACACATTTTTTTGGTTATATAACCCAAGACAAAGGAGTATAAGATATTAAAGTTACTGGGTTTCCTAGGCTATAAGAATTTTTATTTCCCATTACTTTACAAAAAAGTCTCTTCCTGACTTCTTGTCTTCCTCCCCTACTCAGAAAAAAGGAAGACTCATATAGTACATGGCAGGTGATAATTATAGTGTTTGGATATTGATTTTAGGTACAATGCAAGAAATAGAATTGTTCTTATGCCCATTGGCTAGAGCTAGGTTCTTTAATACAGTCAGATGATGACAGAAGAGAGTCTGCTAATGTTAGGGGTACAAGTCCAACACCGACTGTTCACATAACTGTTTTGGTACCTGGAAAATAATTTTTTAAGCCATCAGATTTTATCTGGATTTTTTTTTTCCCAGCCAGACGAACTAAATAATCAGTTTGTGGTTTTGGAGCTATTTCTGAACTTAAACCCTTAATTTAAGCTCATCTGTTCCATTGCCAGATGGAAATCCCTGCAGAAATGTTACTGAGTAACTCTCTTCCAACTGCTTTTCCTTGCTTTTATTTGGCAACCCAGAAATGCCAGGGACCAGGAGCTCAGCAGACATACATTCCACTCCACAACCTGCTTGACCAGCTGAACACAGTGAAAACTAATGATGTATTTTTAAATCAAAGTATTCCTGTGCTGCCTTTCAATTTTACAACTCTACTACACATGTGCTCTCGTTCAAAAAGACTGTCTTATTACGTTTTGGTCTAATTTACAATTAAACTGAGATTTACACTTGTGATATCAGATCATTCGGTGCTATAAGAGAAGCCTGTGTTAGCAGCAAAGCATCGTAGTGTTCAGCTGGGTTTCAGTTTACAGAGCATTTCCAAATTCACCAAACTGATTAAAACATAACTCAGGCAACAGAATTTCATCCTGGTTCCCACCAGAAGGTTGATTTTGGATATGAAATAGTATCAGTAGTACCTTTTGTAAGTGCTGACATTGAAGTGTTTAATGACACCTGAGGCTGTTTCACTCCTGGTGTTTTCTCCAGACCATTCACCACAAGGCTTATTCTGTCTTTGTAAGGGATTGACTTGCATTGTCTGTATTAAAAAACCCTTTATTTATTGTAATTGCTTTACTAGAGTATTGTTTGAGAATTAAAAGGCAGGAATAAGGTTTAGAAAGTTCATTCCTGGCTGTAGAAATGTTGCAGAGTGGCCAGGACTCTGTACAGGAGAGTATGAGCAGAGTCAGGAGATGATTAGACTGTAGGGGCCTGTGACAACATTCTGTTAAATTCTCAATCCAATAAAAGATTAAAGGACATTCTCAATGTGAAGTAGCCAAGGATTTATTGTTTTTTATGTTCTTTATATAATTGTGTTCTTCTAGTGCACATATAGGCAGAAATGCTTTGTAACATTAGCAACTAAATGTATGTTATACCCAAGGTTTGA
This sequence comes from Prinia subflava, assembly GCF_021018805.1. Lineage (NCBI taxonomy): Eukaryota > Metazoa > Chordata > Aves > Passeriformes > Cisticolidae > Prinia > Prinia subflava. Next base: position 1,520,244 of record NW_026960612.1, read on the forward strand.
ATACAGTAGTCAAGTTCCTTTCTTGAACATTCCAGTAGCATTTCCAGCTTTACTTTTCTATCTCTGCTGTACTGAAAAACTTTGTCAAATTTCAAGAGGGTGCCTAAAAATTACTTGTGGACAAGGATGACCTACTTAACAGTCGGTGCCGAGAAAAGCAGTATGTTCAAAATCAGTTTCAAAATTAAGTGCAAAAATCAACTGACCTTAACATGAAAGTTTTTTTTTCCCCTATGAATAAGAAATCTTTCTCCAGCAAAATGAAGCAGCTTCAATTCCAGAAAATGCATTATCAGCTGGAAACTAGGGTAAGAGTTGCTATATTGCAATGTATCAGTGTTCTGTAGCAAGAAAAATTCCACACACTCAGTACTATGTATTTGCTGTAAGCTTTATATTTTTGATGTATGAGACCCGACTGTGGGGACAATTCTTTTACATCCTATACTTTTTCACTATGTAGATCATTGAAAGGCCCCTTCCCTGGTTTCTGTCTGTCTTATTCCCTTGCAAAATGATGTTCCCCATCTTCAGAAAGCTCTCTGAGATGTCTGGGTAAAAATCTCTACCTCAAGTCTTAAGTATTTTCAATTATGCATACACACACTTGCCACGTTGTCGTGGTTGCGGGGGAGGTGAATTTTTTCCAGGGGGATGTGGGCAGTCCAATCAGTGATCAGCTTTTCTGCTGGCACCTGGATTGGTCACTCAGAGGTTTGGACACGCCTCTGAGGACACAAAGAGTTAAAAGCAGGAGTCGAGGGGGTTCGGCCTCCTTTTGGGTTCCGGTTTCAGCAGTGGAAACATCTCCTCTCCCCTGCTCAGCTCTGGGCTGAGTGGGGGAGGGGGAAGCCACGTGACTGGGCTCAGGACAACCACGCGGTGGAACTAAAGTAAGCTGGGGCTCTGGGGGGAGAAGAGAATGGACAGGACTGGAACTGAGCTGCCCCGTCCAGGATGGAGGGGTGGAAAACTGTGGAAGTGCCTTCTGTGTGTGCTCGCCCCCCTCCCCCCTCCCCCCCCCCGGGAGAAGGTGCCCAGCCACGTGGGATTTGCCCAGCCTGGGAGTGCCTGAGCCTGCAGCTCTGCCGAAAGCTAGAAACTGTTAACCCTTGCTTGGCAGAAAGAAACTTTTCTTAGACATTGATTCTCATGACTGGTGATTTTGGAAAAAAGAGAAGGAAGCGGCCTGGGACCGAGGTGATAAAGCACGATTGGAAGGAACCTGATGGACAAAGAATGAGAGGAGTAGCCTTTGGAGCTGGACTTTTCTTGCATAATGTCAGCCATGGACTGAACTTGGGTCTCTTTTGAACATAAACTGCATTTTTGGGTGGATACAGCTGCCCTTGCTTTTGTTACAGTGACTGGCACTTGAAGAGTGGAGCGAGCAGAGAAGCGAGGGGGAGGGTGAGGTGGCGCCCTCTGCCCTCAGGGCAGACCTGCTCCTGGAACCCCGGCCCCTGGGTAAAAAGGGGAGAGCTCGGCACGCAAGTATCCTTAAAAGAGCCCTGTATGCAGTCTTCATCCTTTGGACAGCGGTGAGAGCGCTGGACATAGGAAAAAGAGAATGTCACCTTGGCAGACTTCTCCAGGCGGTGCTATGGGTGACATGGAAACACATAAGGGGTAGACCCGTGTTTTCTGAGGAACAGTCTGTGGTGCGAGAGAGACTCCTCTCTCCCTTGCTGAATTGAAGATTAGTTTGTTTTTGAGTGGTGATTGTTTGATCTAAAACCCAAAGGTTTGGTCTGTGAAGAGTGATGTGTGGGGAGGTAGAAACTGGGAGAAGAAATGTTCTAAGAAGTTTTTATTTCTGTCTCTGTGTGTGTTTAAGAGTATTTCTGTCCCTGTTCTTAGGTAATGTAATAAAGTTTTGGTGGTTTTTTTTGTTTTCAAGATTTAAGCCTGCTCTGCTCTGTTCCTGATCACATCCCACAGTAGCTGTTAGGGAAAAAACATATATTCATGGGTGCATTAACATCTGGCCAGTGCCAACCCATGACACACGTATTTGGATTACCGATTTCCTTCACTGTAGATTTCTGTGATTTCATTGAAATTTATAAAACTCTGTATTTTTCTATTCACTAAACCCAAACTAACCCAACCCTGCATAAACTCTATTCATCCATTAATTTATTTTCCATTTAAAATAAGGTTATGCCTTCTACAATTCCATCTATAAAAAATGTCTTGACACATCTTTTTAAAACAAGCTTATCTAGCCTATTAATCTTTTCTAAAATTCAAGCCTTTCCCACAGTATTTTGAAGTAAAAATAGATTTTAACACAAGTTAAATTCCCTCAGTACAAAGTGTTTTATTCTATAAAATTATGTTGTCAAGCAATGATAGAATAAAAATTCCCCAGATAAATTGGGCCATTGTAACATATTTTTTCTACTTCTATTCCAAAATATGGATTTTAAGTATGATAAATCATTGTTTTGTCGTGGTAGGAAGCTGGCCTAAAATTCTAAAATAAAATATGCTTCACTGTCACAAGGAAATCTACTCACCACCTGAACTGCTTAGGATTTTGATTTCTATACAATAAATATGAGGCACTTGAGGCAAGAAAAAATATGACATAATTGGCACAAGTCCCATCTCCAGATGGAAGAACTTCTAAGACTGACACTTTAGACTCACATAATTTATGGGAGAAATAAAATAACTGAACCCACCTCTGATTACTCCACCCAGAAGCAAGATTTAAGCAGGCATGTTCTTTGAATTAAACCCAAATTTTCCCCTGAAATCTTGACTGAATACAGAAAACCTTGTTCAGAAAGATACAAAAAGAGCAATTGCTGCAGTTAAACCCAAGTTGTGGGACCCAAGAGTGGTCCTCAGAACCATTAGATTTGTTTCTGCTCCTGCAAATGCATCTGAGAGGTTCATATTTCTCTTGCTCTTCTAATATTGGAGTTCCTACCAGTCTCTATTCTTACAACACTTTGTGCAGAGGAAGAGGATTATTCCTCAGGTGGAGAATAGTAGGATGCAAGAATTAGTAACTTGTTAGGGAGAGGGAATTGAACCTGTGCCTGATGTACAAGACCCTGCTGTCTCCTTTGGTCAGCAGCTGTTCTGGCTTATGCAGAGGCTGGGCTGTGTAAGACCAGGCTTCCAAGGCATGGTGATGCAAAACACTTGTGTGCCAAGCCAGCTGGATGTGTCTGTGCACATGCTTACCAACACTGGAAGTGGCAGGCAGGAGGACTATTTGGACTAGCTGGGAACTGACACGATAGTTTAATGACAATATCTCATACAACATCTTTTGGGGATCACTTGAGAAATGTCAATGCTCACTTTTCTTCCCATCTCTGACTCTCCTTGGTCACAGAGAATACAAACAGAAGAAGAAACACGAGTATGAGGCAGTGGGAATACACAGGACAGAGAGTCAAACAGACTTGATTAGCATAGTTGGTTTGATAACCAAGATGCCATGGCAGGAACAAACAGAACTTTGAAGATTATAGAAGATAGGATTAAACCTGCTTATGAGAAGAGAGAAGATTCAATCAAGACTTCTGCAAGCAAAAGATGTAAAATGTATGAGTTGTCTATATGATATTCAACCTAATTATTGTAGTAGAAAATTATTAACCTTTCTGAAATAGTATATAAGCTTTTAGAAAATCTGATTAAAATCAAATTCTGATCACAGAATCAGTCTTCCCATCTCTCAATCAATCGCCAATATGAGGCCAGTAAGGGTTGGGAAGCATCTTATGATGACTGTTTTCCTAATCTTCTGTCCTCAGTAAAGGCTGTTCTTGCTTTTGTTCAAGACAAAAAAGACACTGTTAAATATTTTCCACTAGCACTCAATATCACCAAACTTGGATGCCAATGGCCTTCATGCTAGATTGTAGGGTGCATTTTCATGACATTTTTAAATGAAGGGTTAACTAATTTGTTAGCTTATTTAAGAAGGTATTACATTTATAGCTTGCCTCAATATCCATGCAGATATAAGGAGATCACTCTTGCAGTATATGCTGTTGCTTACAGCAGACGCTAGTGTTGGGTGGGAGGCCAGACATGGTCTCACAAAGTCTACTATTCATCTGCTGCCCACATGGTAGTCTTGCAGCTGAATACAGTCTTTAGAGTTTAAAAAGAAATTTCCTTGTTTCTGCTCACTGGCCTCTGAAGTATCAACAGTTTGAATCTATTTATGAATGTCCAAACTAAAGGTGTGACGTGTTGTCTGCAAAGCGGTAGGAAGTTGGCATACTGCCTTTCTCTCTCTTCCCAGCTTTTATGTGGTAAAGAGATTTATGGGTTTTTCATTACTGGATTATTTAGTTTAGTTTTGTTTGTTTGTTTAACTATTTAGGTTGTGCTCTTAGCTGAAGTGTGACACTTTTTATTGGAGGGTGTACAGGAGTAAATGAGATGGCTTTGGTTTTCCCCACTCTGGTAGCTTTCCCACTGTAGTCACCCTGGAGCACAAGTGCTGTGGTACTCAGCCACCCCATCCTCTATCCTCTTGGGATGCAAAATTCAAAAGATGTTTCAAGTTCTGAGGGTATTTCTGCCACACCGTCAGCTAGTTGCAGAATCGTGATAAGAAGCGTGGCATGAAGGAAGAGCCACAGTCTTCTGGGTCTGAGCCTGAAATATGGGAAAAAGAGGAAATGAGGAGGAAAATGGGCACAACTAGAAGCGTGCTCTTCTGTCTAATAGGGGTTTTAACAACTACCTTGGGAACCACCTGCAATGTTAACAGCCAGTTCCACTCAGCTGTACTGAACTGCCTCCAGAAAACTTTGGCAAACACCTTTACAGAGACATTTGTAGGGTAAAAAGACAGCAGAGATTTTTCTTTTTTTTCCTAATCTTACAATTTAGAAGTTGGTTTATGCCCTAAAAGTTGGAAGATTTGTATACCCTCCAATCTGATCTGTTTATAGTAATAAAGATATTTAATTTTTAACTCCTGCTGTTGTGATTCTTGTCAGCCACAAAGCTCTCTGGTCTCTTCTGAAAATGGTGTTTGGCTCTTCATCTCTTAGAGTATTCAGTCTGAGGATAGGAAATCCTGTTCCTCTAGGGATCATATTCATGTGGAAGTTTCTAAAAATAGTGTTTATTTCACACTTCAATTTGTTTGGCCTTGCTCACACCTTCTCTCGTCTCCTTTCTACATGCTTCAGTAATTTTATTTTCATAGCATACTTGGAAATAAAGGCTGTGAAAGGTTTGAACTAATGATCTGCCTGGTCAGGTGGTCTGAAAATTTGGTCTGTAATATAGTGCTAGTCTGGATCATACAGTACCCTCTAGGGGTCCTGTTGTCCAATCCTATTGTTATTCCTGTAAAGACTTACTGTAAGGTCCTCTACTGTTGGGAAAGGACCCCTTTGAAGTGGATTCTTTAAATATAATTCCATATTTGTAGAATGAAATAGGGAATATAATATTCCAATAAATTTTGTGTTCAAATACCTGTAAAAGTTAATCCTGCCTTCAATTATAAAATATATTTCTACCCAGTAACAAGTATCAGAAAAGTGAGCTAGCTAGAAATATCAGGAGCACATCTTTTGTTGGATGTCAGAGATCAGAGATTCTGGAGTTATCCCCATACAGTGTGAATGTACTCCCTGCTGGCCTGAACAAGACATGAGCAGCACAGGTTGCAAGTCTTCTCTCCATGATATGAAGAGAAGGGCATGAGGTCTTTGCAAAGCCATTTATACCTCACTCCTGAGCTGAGTAGTGAGTAATGGAATGTAGCAAGGCTGGGTGGTATGCATGGAGGTCTTGGCAGTAGCTCAGTGAGGTAGCCCTCATTCAGTACGTGTGATACCAAGGCAAGTTTGTCTCTTAGAAGAGGGAACATGCCAGCCATGGCAAGAGAAGGCACGTGTGCTCTGAAGGTGATTTTCTGCTGCCCTGTAACATGGAGCATGTTATTGTGGGTTGCTCTTCCATCCACAGCGCAAATCAGGTCAGTTCTGTGCAATCCCCCAAAGATGCTGTGACTTGTGTTTGTGTTCTCCCTGTAGCTCACTTTTAAGCTGGCTTGAAGTCTAATTTTTCAAGTTTTCAGTCTCTTTGGACACATTAAAACCTGGATGGGATTAGCATGCAGCACAGATATGAATTCTGTCTACAAGAAGTTTCACACTGACTGCTTGAATGGAAGATCCTTGAGCTCTTACTATCTACCTTCCTGCAGTCCCTTTTTCTTGTTCTTTTGTGACTTGTAATTCTGTGAGGCTGGTAATGCATACACTGAAAACTACCAAGAGACCTCTTGTGAGTCTCATTAAGACAAGACTTAAAACTTCTTTGAGATTAGTTGAAAGTCTGATGAACACGCCCCCCTGAAAATACCAGCAGGAATTTTTATAAATATTTCTGCATTCATGCTTAGGCACCTGAGCTGTCTGTCACTTGGCATTTTTCTTTGCTTAAAATTGATGAAAAATAATTTTGTGTACAGTGAAAAGTAAGTGTGTGGATAACAGAGAGAGACTCGGAATACAAGGAATGCTCTTCTGTGTGTGAACTTCCTTGGGTTTTGGAAGGTAAAGCTGCTACCTGTTCCTTCAAGAAAGGAGTCACAGCTATGTAATGCAAAAATTCAGAATGAGTCATGTATCATCTGTGCTTCCCTACAAGCAAAAGGCCTATGAGGAAGAAAATCTACGTCTAATATTGTTGGTGCTTCTGTAATACATTGTCTCTTCAGAATCTTAGCACAAACAATTCATTGACGTGATTTCTTTGCCCAAGATGACTTGACCCTTTGCTTTCAGTTCTAGAGCTGATGTTGTTAATGAAGTGAACTGCCGAACACTCAGACTCAAAGCACCCCATGAAAGTTACATCCAGTGAACCATCAACCTGTTGGATGATGATGTGGATTGTGTAAGATTTATAGAAATTATAGAACCTTTGGAAATTGTATAAGATTATTCTAGTAAATAAGAACAGATAAAAAGATGACAGAATGCAAAATAATTTTCTATTTGCTCTCTGGGATGATACTAATAAGCCTCTTTTATTTTCATGAGGCCAGTTTTGTTTGAAATTCTATTCAAAGGCACAGCTGGCAGCAGCTGTCTGTAGTATGAAGCGTTTATTTTAGCGCTTCTAATTCTCTGGTGTCTTAAGTTAAAAACATTGGACATCCAACGTAGTTTCTTTTGCATGCAGGCTATAAGGAGCAGTTAGCATCTCAGGAGAATGGCTGTCAATTACGTTATGTTATGTCCTCCCTGTCAGACAGTATAGTATTAGATGTGCCCTCAATAAGAGCAAAAGCATAGTCTTAAAATGTTAAAAAGCACTTGTAAGTAAAGAGAAAAAGCTCTAATCTGAGAAAAAGGAAGAGTTGTGAGAGCAAGTAGGCAGCAGAGGTGGCAGGCAGAGATCTTGGTGCGGTAGCTTGTCAAACCATGACTGCTCTGCTCGTGGTGCCCTGATAATGATCTCACAGCAGTTGTATTGGCTCCTTTGAAACATGCTGTGTTTGATCAAAAACTGATGTCAGAGTGCTGCAGTTTTCTCCAGGAGTTTTAAATGTGAATGTTTGTACCCTAACAATGCAGGCTGTGCTTGAAGATCCTTGTTCTGTCTAAACCAGTGGCAAACTCATTGGGACAGAGGGAACAATAGTGGCTTGTTCACGCATTGACAACAAAAAGGAGAGAGGACTCTGCGGTGCTGGCCTTTGTGGTTGGGGACTGATGCACTCATTACTGACTCTTTTACCAGCCTTGCCAGCATTCTAAGCTGGGCTCTCCCTCTTCCTGGAGTCAGGAGGAGGCATGCTCTGATCTTGGAGAAACACTCAGGAAATGGTTTAGCAAAGGCAAAGAGGCCTCAATGAATTTTTATGCCAGAGAAGACTCTGAAATCAGTACTCTGGCCTAAATGAATGGAGCCATTCATTTTGGTGGGGTGTGGGTGGGAAGAGACTAGGATGTAAAAGACCGCCAGATTTTGTAAAAGGCCCTGCACTATTCCTGCAGTGTGTGTCTAAGAGCCCTGGCCAGCCTCTTCCATGGCAGGAAGGTACTAGTGAGCAGGCATCCTCTGAATCATAGCTGCTCTCCCATCCCACCTCTAATTGTTATGATACCTGCTTTCTTTTATAATCTCATCTGATGCTTCCTTTGTCTTCTTGGCTGACATCCCGCTTAACCTCTTAGTCCTTTGTCTTCTTTCCCTCACCCCCCTTGACTTACAAGTCCAGAGCAACACTCCCACTCACTGAAAGAGCCTTGCTTCTGTTTTCCCAAAACACTGGTTCTCCTCTGATCGGTTTGAGCACCGCTTTCTCTCTCACCACTCCACTTCTTTCAACAAAGCATATTTACCCTCTGCCTCTTGCCTCACCCTGCCCTCTTGAGACCTCCAATCCATTAATGTCTATCACTTTTTGTCACTCTTGGCATTCTCTCCCTGCTCTCAGTTCTCTTTAGTGACCTCAGCTATTGCTTCTCTCCACTTCAGTCTTTCCTTGATCCTCAGCTCTTTCTGCAGTGCCTCATCAGAAAATCTGCCCCATGAACCCACTCAGCCCAGCTTCATGACAATAGCTATCACCACATTGTGCTTGTCGTCTTCCCTATTTTTTTTGCTTCTTCTTCTATGTCCCTGGCCATCACTTAAATTCAGAAAACACTTTCCTTAAACTGTCCTGTCACCTATCTGTGAAAGCGGCACGCAAAACAACAACACGGAGGCGGGAGGTCTGCAGTGAAGAGCTGCTCCCCAAAAAGAGGGCGAACCTGTTTATTTCTTCCATTTTTATACATTTGTGGGTCTGGTTATGGATTAGATTCTGGAGTTACTACCCCTTCACCCCACTCACCAGACCAGCTGTCAACCAACATTATTTTCAGGCTACAAATATGTAAACAAAGGATAGTGAACAAAAACAAGAAAGGTTGTTTATGTTCCAAAGTGTGAGAAAGTGAAAAACTGACCCTAAATATTGTACAGAAACTAAAGAACTGACTCCATCTTATGAACAAGTATAAGGCTTTTTAAAAACTGAGAAAAACCAGGGCAACACCTATCTCTCCTTCAGATCATTTTATGAAATCTCCTTATGGTTTGATACAAGAAACATTTGGAATAGCAAACATTCTTTGATGTTTAAGACGTTTTTTGAAACATCTTCATGTGTTTTGTTTTTCCATGCCCTTTGTTATGTCAACTATTTTGGTATGTTCCTCCATACTTCAGTAATATATTCTTGCTAGAAACACAGAAATGTAACGGTGCATGTATCCATCCAGACAAGAGCGCTGAACTCTTTTCTTGCTGTCTGAACAGAAGATGCTATACTTTACTCTTTCTAGGAAACAGTGTCTCCCCAGTGCCTCCTGTCTCCTACAGGAATGTGTACCTCAGACAGCATTTTGCTGTTCTGGTCTGTGCTCTATACTTCATGGTGTTTGTCATCCATATGTTCAAATCGCTAGTGAATAATAGCTATAGTCAGCAAAGGTGTGATATGCCATTCCTGTAGCCCTTGCTGCTGCTTGTTTGGATGGTTAAAAGGTTCCCCCTCCCTTTCTACCCTGTAGACCTTCTCCTTGCCACTGCTGCCTCCAGGCAGGAGGGCAGTGAGGGTCTGCAGATGGATGTGTCCCAGCCTAGACAATAGTGGTTTCTCTGTGAGTGAGCCAAGCCTCCTCACTTCCCTAAGAAGAGAGCACCTCCTGCTCCCTCCTACCTGCCAAGCAAGGGCATGGACAAAAAAAGTGTACTGGAGCAAAAACAGAAGTCCCTTTGCATTGACTGTAAGAAACACAGACTGTAAGTCTCCACTCTCTCGATTATTATTCTTTAAAAACAATTATGAAACACAATATAAACAAACAAACAAAAAACCAAAAAAAACCTCACCAAACCCTGTATCCTAGTACAAGTTCTGCTTATTTGTGTTTCATTTTTGGAGAGAATCAAAAAAAGAAGTTATATTGAGGTGCCAGTGAGTGGCAGCTTAACTGAAATAATCATAGTAGTCCAGACAAAGACAGTAGTGCTTAGACTTTGATCAGCACCTTTTAATCTCTCCTATGATAAATTAAAAAGATTTGTCTTCATCACTAGCTACTGGAGTTGGACACAGTCTGGTGCCCAGATGACTCAAGTCTGGTGTCCTGTCAACTTTAAGGAAGTTTGACTCCAGGACTACTTTGCTGTTACAGTCTAGGGCATAGAAAAACAATGCAGACTTTGGATACATTTCATTTTGATGTCTGGAGATCCAACAGACTAGTCATGACTGTCAATGTGGCAAGTTTGTAGGAAAATTGTCCCACATGCTGATTGTATATCTGATGTCCAAATATACACTGTGGATCAAAGGGATATCTGCAAGGAAACAAGAGAGGAAGTAAATCTGAAAACAGCCCTGAAACTTGTACACAACATTTGAAAGGTTTTGGCCCCCTTATGAACTGCTGACAATTGTGCCACTGCAGTCTGTGTGAGAGCCATCAGAAAGAGTGAAGAGAAGCAAAAGTCTAAGACCAAAGTGGAAAAAACTTTGCCTTAATCTAATGAACTGAAAAGGGAAAGATTTCATTTCCAAAAGCACATCTGCACAATGTGAATTCAGCACATCAAAGGCTAAACACAATGGCCCATACTGAAGGAAGACAGATTAACTAATTGGCACATTACCTATTTCTCTTATGAGCAATTTTAGTGACACTGGTACACCTATGTTTGAGTGACTTTGCTCCCAAATAACAATTTAATTTGATAATGATAATTAAAAGTAGTTTCACAGGATCTCTTTTATGAAGTTGTTGCAAATAGTGAGTGGAGAATATCAAAGCCTCACTTAGCAGTTCTGAAAGGTATTATATGGCTTGAGAAAAAATAAATCATTTGTCTGTGGCCAAATTACAAGAGAAATCATGTATATTTGCACATTTCTCAACCAATTATGGCAGAAATCAGCAACATGAATATTCTTCAGAAACTTATTTTTTAATATTTTTAGGAGGAGATGGAAACCATCTAGGTTCAGCAGGCCTTGACTCCCATTCTTTTTACTGTAGACTTCCTAAATTATTTTCTTCTGGTCTATAAGTGGCTGTATGGCATAGGTTTACTCACATTCTCTCTCAAAATCATGTCAAATTCATCTGATTTCCTCTAAGGTACAGAAAATACACCTCATAAGAGGAACAACCATTTAACCTTACTTTGCCTTTACTAATGTGATAAATATGGTATGTTAATTTGTGTTCTTATGGATTATATCATGTTAAAATCATAAGCACCAACTGTAAATATGTTATATGAAAATGTAACCTTAGTTCCAGCCAGCCACGGAATTTACAAATTCGGAGGCAGGCTCCACCTTGAGACCACCATTTAGGAGGAGACAATGAAATGCCGGGAACCCGGGCACGGTCATTGGCATCAGAAAGGAGGACACATTAAGATAAGCAATCAGTCCTTCCCCCCATGGGTGGCAGAGCCATCAGAGCATCATCATCGCACTGATCTCCGGAGGAGAATGCCTTTCCATTCAAAAATCTCAGCTTTCATTCACCCACCAGAGGACTAAAATTGACACTTTTCTCTCCCACAGGAGACTCCTTTCAGCAAACCAAAGACAGGAGATGAATTTGAATAACTAGTCCCTGGAAACAAAGAACTGTGAGGAAATCTTATGCCAGGGGCAAAATAAAGTGTATAAAACCTGGACCCCAAACGGGGCCAATTTGTGAACCTTGGGGGGACGTCAGTGCGCTAGAGGCTGCATCCCAGTTCACCCTTTGACGATCCCCATGTTATCGTCACCGTAACTGCTTGTTGGTTTTACCGAAATTCTGTAATTTGATTGTTAATAAACCAAATCATATTTTCAATTGGAATATTGGATTGGCATTTATAACACCAAGGTGTTTGACATTCTCAAGGGCATAAATGTCACTGCCTTAAGATGATGTTATGAGCAAATGGGGGCAAAACTGTGCTCAGAGAATGATGATCAATTCCCTGTCAGATGGAGGAATAAGTAAAGCACAGCTGAGATTTGAGATGAGTTGTTCTGCTTGATGGCTTTCATTGCTAATGGTAGGCAGTTACATGATGAAGTACAGAGTCCTTACTGCAATGACAGCAAGCCAGAAAGATAGAGTGAACACTTCAGAGATGAGCTGTGGAGTCTAAATGATCTTGATGAACTGACAGCATGGTCTGGAGGAAGCAGGATATTTTTCAGCAGGGGTGAAGAAGACGACAAACTCAGCACTGGAACTACAGCTGCTGGAACAGGGAGAGCAGAACTGGGTAGGTAGCAGTGCACTGAGGGACTTGTATTCCATGGTTTGTGTGGCCTCTGGGCAGCTGAGCTCAGAAACTGTCAGGTCCCATGGTTACCTGTGCATGCTGTACCTGCTTTGGGCTGACTTCTCAGAAGAACTTGGGAGCCCAGCTTCAGTTGAAATCAGTGAGAGTTTTACTGGTACTTTTTAAGTATCTGAATCCCTGTTCCTCATCTGTAAAATGCAGAAGATATTTCCCTCCCTCACAAGTGTGCTTTTACCATAAATACATTAGAGATTGTTAAGAATTAAGATGCTCCAGTAATGGGGATCATATAAGTAGTCAGATAAATCTGTTTCTCTTTCGTCCTTGCACCTCTCTGCATGGCAAATTAGACTAAAATTAATCCAATATAGCTTTCTTATCCTTATAGTATTTTTATTCATGCATTTACATGCTTTATGTTTCTGGGGTTTGGTACTTCTCTCCTTTAGGGCATGGCATGGAGAAGCACTGTCTGAGAATTGTGGATAAGATGGGACAGAAAATCTGAGCATGTGGATATCAAAAAGGTTTCTTGGCAACAAAAATAATTGGAGAACTCCCAGAACTTTGTCTTCTTCCATTTGACAGTATTTTTTTTTTCTTATAACTTCATAACAGAGTATCTCAAGTTGGAAGGGACCCATAAGGATCATTGAGTACAGCTCCCAGCTTGTGATAAATAATCCAAAAGTGGAATTTCCCTTCCCAGATTGGTTCAATTTAAATCTCTAGTAGCCACCATTTGGAAGTACACACTTTTAAGCATTTTTGGTTAAAGCCTTACTATTTGCGAGCCTTACCTTAGGCTGCAAGAAGTACAGGAATATACAGGTCTGTTATGCCTCCTTGGATTATACAGAGAAATGAAGCAGCTCCACGCATGGTTCTTCAGAAGGATTTGGACCGACAGAGGACACTCAGTTTTTAAGTGAGGAAGCAAAAAATGGATGGAGGGGAAATCTGCATTATGTCCAGAATGGTCCCAGGTAAATATTCAAGAAATTAAAGAATCCATGTAAAACTAAGATAAAGGGCTATTAGAAGAGAAGCACAAGCCCATCTCTATGGATGCTGACAACTGGTCTGAATTTAGGCTTCAGGCTCTGCCAGGGTCTGTGTAAAAGACAGGTGAGCAACTTTCTCATTCTGGCCTGGGAAAATCTTAAGGAGGAAACCAAAACAATCCTTGGAAGTGAAAAACCATCAGCAGGTGGTGTTTTCCCAACATGTTTACTGGAAAAGGTGTTTACAAAAAGGGTGTAGACTCTAAAGACCAATCATATGAATTGTGCCGAAGTACTCTATAAAAGACAATGTAGAAGAATAAAGATTGCTCTCATTTCATCATCATATTGAGAGTCAAGTCGTTATTTCTATGCCGTCCGAAAACCATAACGACACATCTCCCTTTCTTTTGATAGCAGAAGAGTAGGAAGCTGGACTTGAACATTTTGAAGCACATTTTGAATTACAGGACAGTTCAAATTTTGATCCAAGTATCAGTTCCCCAGCTCCTGAGGAGAGGTGTAGGATAATGATAATTAGTATAAAACAGCACAGTCAATTTTTGGTAGGAGACTTGCATAGCAGCAAACCAAAATGCTTTTACTACTTACCTATCTTCTATTCAAGACAGTTAACATGAGAAGCAATGTGACCAGTGGTGACTAACAGTAGTGCTGCTAAAGTCCCGATCTGTTGACTCTTTCTATTCCACTCAGGAGAAACAGGTTGGACTGAAGAAAAGAGAAGTTTCACTTGCAATCTGTTTTCAGCAAGTGCAATGGCTGGCTGTGCTTGAATCTGGAGCTGGGGGAACCAAAGGGAGAGCATAGGGAGGGAGCAGAAAGGAAGTGGTGTCTGTCTGTTGCACAGCTGAAGTGGTGTTGCCTGTAACACTCAAGAAGGAACCAAGGTGTGTTGGACAGAGAAGTAAATATTTGTGGCACTTTGGTTTTCAGTAGGGTTAAGACTTGAGACTTTACAAATTGGGTGGAAGAATCAGGTTGCTTTGATGTGGAAGTAGGTCTGTAGTAGGTCTGTAGTGGGACTTGTGTTTTGTAGTTTCCATAAGCAGCTTTAATCAATATATGTTTTAGGGTGGCCTATGGAGAAAATTATGCTCAGGATTTTAGTATTCAAGGACAGTCATGCCTGTGAGGGCCCTGCAAATGCAGTTGGTCTTCCAGGGCAGTTTCTGCTCCTGTGACTGGGCTCACTGTTAGCACAGCAGCAGGCAGAAATTCAGGCAGTGTTCCAGGGCTTTATCTTGTTACTCTACCACACTGTGATCCTGTTCCTATGAAGTCTCTGAGTTCAGTGGCAGCACACCCAGCAGCCACAAGTGAACAAGCATCAGACCACCAGACAGAAGCAACTACCCAGAGGTTTTAGGGTTTGCCCATGCTGGTAGGATATATGAATAGCAAAGCATTGCTCGTGTGCAATTTTAAGTTGTTTGTGACCAGATGTGCTTCTAGCACTGCATAGTGCAACTGAGGCTGCAGCCCTCTGGGAAGGCACTCAAATTTGTTGTCATGAATCCAAGCCCAGTTAGTATGACCTGAGGCCATATCATGTTCACTGCATAGAGAATTCAAGCAGGGCTTTGCAACACCTGCATGGCTTTTCCAAGTGATTGCCAGAATACACAGTGGTTGTCAGCAATTAAAAGATCAGGGAGATAAGAGGCAGGATGGACTGCAAATTAGTCATAACTTTAAATGTGTTTTAGAGGCAAAAATGTAGTTTTTCAACATGTAACACCATTGATCATGAGTGTTATAAACGCCAGGACAAATTTATTGCCAAATTCAATAGTTTGGTTTATTAACATCCAAATCACAAAATTTAGAATCAAATTATAACAATTTCAAACAATAAAAACAAAACAATACGAACCCCACGAACAGCGAAACTTACTTGACAGAAGTTCTCCCGGGAAAAGTAGAGTCAAGGGTGACCCCAGAGACACAGGACCTGGCAGCCGGTGTCTCTAGCTGGGTTCACCCATTTGCCCACCTAAAGGCCCAACTTAAATACCCTTAACTTCCCCTTCGGCAATCTTCCTCCCATTGTTTCTCTAATCATCAGCCATTAACTTTATTTACATTAAATCCTGAAAGGGTCCCCGGGCATATTCAAATGCTAATGTCCAGAGTTAGTCCTTGCTTTGAGTAGGTGTGTGATGACCGATGTAAGTCCTTGCTGGCACGTCTTTGCTGGCACGTAGCGTTTGACCGTTGCAAGTCCCGATGAGTTTTGCTGCACGTAGGCAGGGGCAAGTCATCAGCGCCCCGTGTTCTCACCTTCTATTTTTGGAGCCCGGAAGATCAGGGAGGTGCTTTACAGAAATTCGTGAAACGTGCAGGTTGAGCAGACACACACATACCTTCATACAATATATATCACAGTTCCCAATCTATAATTATTTATAGAACATGAATTAAATAACCGTATTTCCCACAACTCCCCCATTTCTTTTCTTTTGGCAATAATTTTAATTCATGTTTTGTATTTAACTTAATTGTTTTCCTCTCTCGAGTTTCTTGTTCCTTGGAGAAACACCTGACCAGCGATTCCTGAACCATGTTTGCCTTTTCTGCTTTTCTTCTATCTTTCCAATTCCCATGTCCCTGACTGCCTTTGAGTGCCAGCTAGTTACTTGTGTCTTAACAGGGGTAACTTTTTGGAGGAGCCTTATGTCACAGGGCTGGCCCTTCACCGAGCACACAGCCTGGTTCACACTCCCTAGAGTGATCCGCAGAAGCTTCCCTCTGCCTGGCCCAGCGTCTGTCGGGTAGCAACCGAACAACGGGGAAGTTTTTCTCTTCGCGACAGCAGGGGCTCTCTGCTCAGACCCTTGGGGTGGTTCGGCCGGCATACCTCCTTTTAAAAGCTCCCCACCGAGATTACTTTACTTGCTCTGCCACACACGGCACTACATTAGTTCGACGGCACTCAGCGGCTAACACTTGGGCCTTTAGATCCAATTTTCCCTTTAACCCCTTTTCGTATATTGAATACCACCCGGGATAATTTGGTTCTATCAATCCCAAACGTGTGGCACAGTCTAAGAATTGCATAGTCAGAGTCTGTTCTTCCTCAGAACACCTGGGGCATAACCCCAGCGGCCCCCACCCCTACTTGCAGTGCACCACCCAAATTTCAAGACAATAATAGTATTTGAAATGGATGTATGGATTGCAGGGGCATCCAAGTTCAGAGCAGCGCATGGATATTTCTTCTGCCATTTGTTTCTGATATCCTGGGGTTGGAGTTCTTTCTCTTTAAGTTTCTGGAGCTCCGGATTCACCCTTCCTGATGTTCTAACACCTTCCTTCTGGTTACCCTTCCCTCTCTCAGTCCTCCTTGTCGGGTGGTTATTAAGTTCCCTTCGAGGCTCCTTTAGGCTGCAGCTTAATGTTTCCAGGGTGTTGGCATCCTCGGTGCAGCCGGACCCTCAGATCTCCGGGGGAAGAGATGACCTTCCATTCGGGGTTTTCCCTCGGGGCTGTTAGTTTCTTAACCCTGGAGGCGTGTGTCCAGCCTCTTTCAGCTGTTCGGATGGCTGTATCTGTAGTTAAAAGGACAAGAAAGGGTCCCTCCCAATGAGGGGTTAATGACACCGCTTTCCAAGCTCTTATCAGTACTTTATCTCCTGGTTGTATATCATGAATATACATCGAAATCCTGCAACTTTCTCAGATTGAATTTACCTAATACAAAATTTCAAACCAGCCCAATACTACAGGAATATTGTACAGAGAGAATCCCTGTCATGTCTACCATCCAGAAAATCTGAATATTAGAACAAGTTATCTAAAACAATTTTGTCCCTGGATCACTATGATTTCCACCTCACCATTCACACAATGTACCATACAATCCAGAATTTTCCCCTTTTTTTGTACTGTTACAAGAAAAATTAAAATTAACAGAAAGAGAATTTTACTTCTTATTAAACGAGGTTTATGCTGAAACATTACATCCTACCAATAGCGAGCAAACAATAAACACTAAGACTACTCCAAATCCCATAGTATTAACACAGGTTTTAGCTTTTTAAAGAAAAATCCAGTTTAAAAAAAATCATAGATGAGCACAAACAATTTGGGCTTATTTCAAGAATCAAACTCAGCACATTCAGAGTGATTTGGCATACAGACAAACATTCATAAAACCCAGTATCCTACAATGCTCGGTGACAACAGCAGTTTCCAGGACAATCAGCTGTTAAGGTTACACACATCCTCACTCAGTTTCTACAGTCTCAGTGCAATGAGTCTGCACTACTGCTAATTAACTGAACTACAAATTTATATTCCAGACCCCTACTCAGCACATTCTCAGATACACACAGCCAAGAGAAGGAAGCAACTTGAGTGAGACAATGGGACCACCTTCTGTCCCTATTTTCGATGTGCACCCTGCCATGGCCATTCTCACTCAGCCTCCAAGAAGCATCTGCCTTCACAACTGCTTCTCACCCTTGCTTCAGCCACCCCTAATGATCAGCAAAATTAACACAATTCCAGAAGTACTATCGGACCTTTCAGCTCTGCTGTTAGCTTGATGGCGACACTTCTTATTTTGGTTTGTAATTCCACTGCCTCGTAGCAATTGTGACTACACTCCTCAGATCCTCCCCAGGACAGAAACTGGGCGGGGTTTCGAGCCGCAGCAGTACGGAGTTCTAACTCCCGGGAATTTACCAGAAGTGCCTCATATTTCAATAGCCGGGATTCAGTAAGCCATTTATCTGCATTCTGTTGCAATATACTCCTAACATTTTGAGGGGTATACATTACCAAAGGGGCACCGAAAGTTACTTTCTTTGCCTCCTCTACCATCAAAGCCACGGCCACAATTGCCTGTAAGCATGTGGGCCATCCTTGGCTAACAGGATCTAATAACTTTAAAACATACCCCACCGGTTTCCTGGCTCCCGCCCACTCCTGTGTAAGAACTCCATACGCCGTGTGATTGCTAACATCCACGAAAAGCTGGAACTCCCGGTTAATATACCGGGGCAGTTCCCGTCAACTACTCGTGCAGATCCGTCTACAAACCATTTCTCACAGACAGGATCAGCTGCAGACCCCTATTTCAGTGTGGCAAGATACAATCCTGCAGCAGTAGCTGAAGTGACTTCACTTCATCAGGGAGCCAATTCAAACAATCAGTGAGCAGTACAACTTAATAAAGGATAACTTTAAGCAAAATTTGTACAAATTAAGAGAAAAACTTAAGACCTCACCCATAATCCTGGGGGAGTATTTTAACAAGACAGAAAAAAACAAAGCACACCAAATAGAAGAAACTATTACAAAGAGCAGAACTTACTCTGTAATAAACCATGCATTACTTAAATTCGGAACTTAAAACTCAGAAAAGTTTTCCAAAGCCAGGAGTCACTGTAAACATCAGGCCCCGGTAATCAGACAGCCTTATCTAGTACAATTATCAGAACATTAACACTACTGCTTTTTACTTCAGTCCAAAAAACTTCACAAACTTAGCCTTTCTTAACAAGCAAACTCGAGATAACTTGTGCCTAATTCCCAAAGTAAAGCTCCTGTATTTGCTATCCATTCTTGCGTATTATTAAACTTAAATACACAAGCAAACACCGACCAAACTTAACACCGGTGACAAAATGCTGCCTCTCATACATCACTTACTCTCCACCCCTGAAAACACAGGCACCAGGGCAACCTCAAGGTTCACATCCTCCAAATTGAGGAGCAAGTAAGAAGACATAATATCAAAGGGACAACACAAACCATCTCCTTCTAAGGAGTCAATAATTAAAATTAAGAATCCCGGTTCCCAACTAGATAAAATACATACAGAATAGGAACTGCAAAGAATAAAGAAAAATCCTGTAACTACCAACACAGAGAATTATACTACTTTCCCAACTTAATACTAGAATCCTGACTCCAATTACCATTCTAACACTATCTCGACAGAGAGATTTAGTTTCCTGCCTCTCAACAGCCACTTTAATTTGGGCTTCACCGGCCACATGCTTCAACCTTTTGAAAGAAAAACTGAAACACACAAAACCCTTGCAGTACACTGTCTGCCAACACAAATGCCATATTCCTGCTCAAGCTAACAATCCGAATTCAAAATGTAGCAATTGTTTTAAACATAGACGAGCTACATCCACCATACTATCAACCTTTTGATTTGCACAAAATCCTCACATGCAGTAGACAGACAACTAAAAGGAAGATATATTTTCAGCTTTTCAAGAACAAACACCTAGGTATTTCCTACGCATAAGTATAGCTCCCATTCTTGGTCTCTTCTCTCAATACTTTTATCCATTTTTGCTTCCTATTTCGCCTTACAGGGCGGTTTTCTGCCCCGGGCAGCCTCGTCTAATCACTTTAAAACTGCCGCTTTCCTTCGTCTCCCGGCAACCATGGACTGACTCGCCCTGCCGCTTGCGGGAAGGGGCGGGTTTCGTTCCATTCCTACGTTAGTGAAAAGAAAAAAAAAAACAACAACTCCGCCGATCTCGTCCAAAAAAACTCTTAAAGCAAAATACACAACTCTAGGGAGTCTCCAAAATGTATTCATCCTGAAGTAAAAGATCTACCACCACCAAGGAAAAGAGTAGGCAAGATTCCTTTTAATCCCTTTTCTACCTTTTTCTCCTTTTGCAGACTCACGTGAATTCTCGCATTTCTAATTTGCACGCTTCCCAACACCACTAGTTATTCTCTAATGCATTCCAATTCACCTTTGGTAATTTCTGTTTTGCTCTACTGTCAAATTTCTTACGGGAATGCTTCTTTTTCCCCATTTTTCCTCCCGGGCCATTCTTGCTCTCACACCAACTGTCCCACCCCGAATCCCTCCCGGGCTCTTCAAGATCTCCTTCGGGGGTCCTGGTTTTAGCCAGGGCTCTAACTGGTGTATACCTGTCTGGTTTATTCTTCCACCCTTCGTTTTCCTTACCCTTCTTCTCTTTTTCTCCATATTTTAGCGTCGGTGGCCGAGGTGCGGGGTCAGGACCAGAAACGGGGGCAGGATTCCCTCTCGGGAATCTCCTTGAACGGGAGGGAGGTTTCTGGAGTGGCCGCTGAGCTCGGGGCTCCGCATGGGTCTCGGATGGCAGTGCTAACTCTGCCACTGAGAAGGCCGGGGAGGAGGAAAGGGTAGGGGCTGGCAGGACGGGGGCCACCGAGCCGTGAGAGAAGTTTATCCCGTAGTCCAGTTCATTCCGTGTTTCCCTTTCCTCAGAACACAGCTTTACTCGTACCTCATACCATAACAGAACATATGCCAATTCCTCAAATTCTCTCCTTTTCTTCTTCGCTACATGTTCCCACAGAGCTTCCCACGCCCATTCGTCAAAAGTACCAAACACAGGCCATATAATATTAGGTCCTATCTCCTTTCCTCCCCAAACATTCATACACAAATAAATCATCCGATCTTTAGATGCTTCTCTCCTAATTGGGCATTCTTGCCAACCTTGCAACAACTTTCCTAATGGACTTTTCCGAGGAATTTCAAGAGCAGCCCTCGCTGAGGTTTCCCTTAAGGAATCCTCCCGATCTCTGCTGAGATCTGATCCCATACTCCCCGTGGCACAGAAGTTATGGGATACCAAAAATTAAATCCCGAGTTTCCGAACTCGATGCCGTTAACTTAATGATCCAGCGGATGACCGTTCCGTGGATGTTCGGTTAACGGCGGGGCTCTGTACCCGCCACCGAAAAAATTAACCGACCCCACCTGGTCGCGGTCAAGAAGGCTTACTCGTCCCCGAACTCAAAAAGGGACGTCCTCTTTCCTTCAGGACCCCCTGGTGACCTCCCCCCACCCCGTCGGGTAACACTCACACACGAAGCGAAATATCACGCGTTCCAACCGCTTCCCCGTCGGTCGGCCGTGTCCCTCGCGGGAGCAGCGGAAACGCGACCTTAAGGTCCGCTCTCGCTTCGTGATAAATCACGTCTCATTCACACACACTCACACGCACATACACGTTCTCAAGCACTTGGTCACCCCCACTCAACCACGCTATACTTACGGTCCTTTTCCTGCGTGGATTCTTCGTGCACTTAGATTTTTACGAGTGAAACAATACCGCGGTTCCAGGGGAAAAACCCCTGCTGAGTTCCCGAGCCCCCCCCAAGCTAGCTTGTCCTAATGCCTAATCCCTTCGCTGTTGTGGGTTCTGGGTTCGTAAAGCCAGTTCGTTCTTCCAGACTTACCCGCTCTGCCAGGCCGCTTTTTACGGCGGGGCGCCCCCTGGTCAGAAGCAGGGATCCGTAGAATATTCAAAACTGGCCCCGCTGTTGGGCGTCAAAATTGTTATAAACGCCAGGACAAATTTATTGCCAAATTCAATAGTTTGGTTTATTAACATCCAAATCACAAAATTTAGAATCAAATTATAACAATTTCAAACAATAAAAACAAAACAATATGAACCCCACGAACAGCGAAACTTACTTGACAGAAGTTCTCCCGGGAAAAGTAGAGTCAAGGGTGACCCCAGAGACACAGGACCTGGCAGCCGGTGTCTCTAGCTGGGTTCACCCATTTGCCCACCTAAAGGCCCAACTTAAATACCCTTAACTTCCCCTTCGGCAATCTTCCTCCCATTGTTTCTCTAATCATCGGCCATTAACTTTATTTACATTAAATCCTGAAAGGGTCCCCGGGCATATTCAAATGCTAATGTCCAGAGTTAGTCCTTGCTTTGAGTAGGTGTGTGATGACCGATGTAAGTCCTTGCTGGCACGTCTTTGCTGGCACGTAGCGTTTGACCGTTGCAAGTCCCGATGAGTTTTGCTGCACGTAGGCAGGGGCAAGTCATCAGCGCCCCGTGTTCTCACCTTCTATTTTTGGAGCCCGGAAGATCAGGGAGGTGCTTTACAGAAATTCGTGAAACGTGCGGGTTGAGCAGACACACACATACCTTCATACAATATATATCACAGTTCCCAATCTATAATTATTTATAGAACATGAATTAAATAACCATATTTCCCACATGAGTGTCAGGAGTATTACAAACCTCAGAGTTTACAAACCAATGTACTAGATTGAGTTTTCTTTAATAAGTCTGTGGAAGGAATGGGAAGATAAGAGGGTTAATAAAAAAAAATTGGAAACATCTTTGAAGTTTACATATATTTTCTGAAGGAAGCTTAGGGAACTTCCCTCACAGAATTTAGCTTAATGTTTCTTCCTTAAATGCAATTTTTGTGTCATCCTTTTTTGATGTTGAGGCTGGACCATATGTGTGACTGCTTGTTTGTGAAGGCTCTTTATGCTTTCTCACTATACAATTGTGAAATATCTGAATGTGCTTTGATTTGCATTATTTCTTTTGTCTTTCTTCGCATCCCAATTTTCAGCTCCCTTTTGTCCTGAGAAATTAAATAATTTTCTTTTTTTGGCAGCAAAGTGACTGTGTTGTTAGAGTAAAGATGTTTTTTTCAGCTGTGTCCTCTTGCTACAAGCCCCAGGCCAGACTCCCTGACGGGTCACCCTGTGATGGCACCAGAGTCCTCTTGGGAGCAGTAGGAGTGCAGTGCTTCACAGCAGTGCCAGGGACGGGGTGCCAGGCCCAGCTGGCTTCTTGGTGCCCCCAAGGCAGCCTGGGCTACACCACACACAGAGTGCCTACATCGGGAGGCACGAGGCAGCCAGCAAAGAGCCCACAAAGCAGAAAGGCAGGCTCCTGCTGCCAAATATCATGTCCTTATGCTCTGCATGCCTCATCAGATGCCCAGCAGCAAGGATTCATTATTCCCTCTTCCTTGCCTTGCCACATCAGCAGGAGGTTTGCTGCCAGGGCTGGTGGGCCCTACACCACACCAGGACCCAGAGCCCAGCCCCTGGTGAGGTCTCGCTCTCCCAGTGTGTGGTGGGCAGGGAGGTACCTGGATGTACAGGCAGGGTCTGTGACCCTCTGTGTTTTGAAGGGAGGGAACAGAGCTGCAGGAGCAGCTGGAAGGGGGGCAGCAGCAGACCAGCAGGACAGACGTGTCCTGTGGCTCATACGGTGCCACATTGCCCCACATGAGCTGTCTCCCCACTCTCACCCAGATGTGGCCATGCTAGGCAAGCCATAGCCCTCCTGGGTTCCATGAGTCACTCCCTGCCTGCAGACTTGCTGTCATGTTATGTATTTAGTTGTAGCCCCTGTGAGTTATGGGTGACTCAGGGCTAGCTGTTCTTGTTTTCTCTGGCCCCAAAATACAAGATGTGGTGAGCAACAAAGTGCCTGGAGCTGTCTGAAATCTCAGTGACACAAAATTGTGAGGGAGTGTTGATCTGCTGGAGGGTAGGAAGGCTCTGCGGAGAGATCTGGACAGGTTGGATAGATGGACCAAGGCCAATGGTATGAGATTCAACACAGAAGTGCTGGGTCCTGCTTTTTGGTCACAACAACCCCAGGCAGTGCTACAGGCTGGAGAAGAGTGTCTGGAAATCTGCCTAGAGGAAAAGGACCTGGGAGTGTCAGCTGACAACAGCTGAACATGAGTCAGCTGTGCCCAGGTGGCCAAGGGAATCCGGGCTTGTGCCAGGAATAGTGTGTTGACACGGCTGGTAAAATCCCAGCTAGCTCTGATTCCCGGCTGTGCCAAGGGCCGTTCCCAAACCTGCCAGCAGATTCAGGTAATGGCGCAGAACAAGGCTGTTCTTCTACGGCAAACAGGTGTTGCAGTGTCTAGACTTCAGAGCAAGGACTAGAGAAGACTCCTTCATACGATTGCTCAGAGACCTTTATTCCCCAAGAGGGGGGATGAAAAGGAGCAAGGAACAAAGCCTGCGCTCGCTTTTAAAACCGAGGGGTGGGGGGGTGTGGAACAAGCAGGTGATTGGTCTCAGAACAGATGGACAGGGGTTTTTCCATAACACAGAGCAGGGTCAGGGGAAAGATAGACAGCTGATCGAAGCTTCTAGGGACAGGGCAGGGGTAGGAGAGGTAAAAAGGGGGGACATGCCTGGACAGCACCTGACCCATTGAGCGAGGGGAAACAGGGAAGAACCACTGAGATACAGAACTCAAAACAGCTTAACAAAAACCCACCACCACAGTGTGTCCAGCAGGACCAGGGCAGTGATTGACCCCTTGTTCTTCAGCACTGGTGAGGTCACACCTTGAATGGTGTGTTCTGTTCTGGGCCTCTCACAACAAGAGGGACATTGAGGTGCTGAAATGTGACCAGAGAAGGGTGAAGGGTCTTTAGAGTAACTTACATGAGCTGAGGGAGCTGGGGGTGTTCAGCCTGGAAAAAAAGGGACTCAGGGGAGACCTTATTGCTCTCTACAACTACCTGAGAGGAGACTGGGGCCAGGTGGGGGTTGGCCTTTTCTCCCAGGCAACCAGTGGCAGGATGAGAGCAAATGGAATCAAGCTGCACCAGAGGAGGTTCAAGTTTGATAGCAGGAGGAATTTCTTTATGGAAAGAGTTGTTAAACTTTGGAATGGATTGTTCAGACATGATGGAATAGCCGTCCCTGGATGTGTTCAAAGAAACAACTGCATGTAGCATGTAGTGCTCAGGTCTAGTTGACATGATGGTGATCAGGCAAAGGTTGGACTCAGTGATTTTGGAGGTCTTTTCCAACTTAAATGATTCTGTGACTCGGTGGAAGTGCCCTGCAGGTTTAAGGCAGGGTTACAGATTAAGGCACTTCAGCACATGGCTAGGTTGTTTGGTTTATGTAATGGACAGTGACAGGAGGTAGATGGCTCCTGTTTTTCATTCAGAGTGGGAACTGTGCTAGAAATAAGATGAATGGAAGGCAGAGGACAAGCAGTGTTCATCCTTAAATGCTGCTAGGCTTCTCAAACCTATTGTGTGTGGTCTGTTTGTGGCTCTTTTGGCCAGTCCTCTTCAGGTGAGCATAAGCCCTGTTCTCTGAAAATGTGTATCAGGCTTCCCCATTTCTTGCCTTCCTAAAGCCCCTTGCTTTGGAACCTGAACCTTGTGCAGTTTTCAGTAAGGACCATTTCACTAGGGAGGCTGTTACCTGGTGTAAGGGTAATGCCTTGAGACCCTGGCGAATGTCCCATTCTGGAGCACCTGGATTGCTTTGCTAGCAGCACACCTGCCCACACAACCCATTGAATGTGCTCACTTTTTAAGAAAAGCCCACAGCAGAACAGTTGCCAGATCCTTTTGGACTTTATGTTTCTCTCAGTGCTGTGGTGTTCATGTGCACCCTGTGCGTTCTGTGCTACACCAGTGGCAGCGTCTCCACTGATGGGCGCGACTTGTGGGACAATAAAATTCTGTGGCAAACGGCTAGGACAGTAGGTCACCAAAAATGTTGCTTTTAATATGTAGTGTGCAGAAAGCAGGAGAGCCTGTCATATGAAGTACAGTTTCCCTCTCTGTGAGTTATTCCAGGAGAAGATTAGTGCCTCTTGCTTCTTCCAGTCCTTCCACAAGAAGAAGAGACAGAGTATGGGGACAGGATGCCACTGCTATGAGTGGATTGCTGTTGCCGCACAGTCAGGCTGCATCTGGGGAAAGGAAGAACTGCTTGTTTGTTGTGCTCTAAGACTGGAGAGTATGTGTATCCCTTTCATGCAAACCCTGACAAAGTGGGTGGTCTCAGTGGAGACTTTTAACCTCTCCGCACTTCTGCTTCCCCAATGTGTAAAATGAGGATAGTAATAATTAACTCTTTCACAGAGGTACCGTGTTTTCATGTCCATAGAGTGCTTTAAAGGGGTAAAATACTTAGCACTATTGGAGTTTTTCAAATTTCAGCTGTATTTCATTGCAAGTATAACAGAGAGTGATATACTGGTTTAAAAACATGTTTGAAACTCTTGGTAATTCAGAAGTCGGGCAATGGCAATTAATGTTCACAGCCATGGTGTTACTGCTCTTCCCCAAACTATAGCTCATTTAAAATGCTAGCCCTATAATTTATTAGTAATATTTAATACCTCAGTGACCATAAAACTCAGTATTTTATTACCACTGATTAACATATGTCTGATGTTCTGCCCAGTGTTACACAATCCAAAACAAATTACTCTCAGGAAGCTGGATATTATATAAATACAGAAAAGCAATAAATAATGTATTGAAGAAACACTTTTCTGTGGGTTCTAACATGCCACAATCTCTTCAAAAGACTTAGAATTCTTAGGCAGTTTCTCAGTCGTCCAGGACTATTTGCACCAAAGAAACCTCTTCACACCATACTGGCTACTATCTCTGCTGGAAGTTTGCTGGTGATCCTTGGCATCGTGTCAGCCTCTGACACTTCAGTCTGATCATGCCTTACCAGAGGAAACCTGGAGTTGCTTGGTAAGAGTGTCTTCAGTTATGATAGTCTCCTTAATAAGCTACAGATGTGTGAGAAACAGAAAGGCTCTTTCATATTTCAGGATGCTTTTTTTCCCCCCTTCTCTCAATCTGGTGTGAAGAAAAAGAATTTACAAACACATGGATTTTTTTGGTTTTTGAACCCCTTTAGGGCAGAGCTTGGATAAGAATAAGGGGTGAGGAGAGGGAAAGCTGATGGACTTAGGGAACACAAACTGCCCAGAATCAGATTATTCTCAACTATGTCTGATGGTGCAGCTGTGGTATATACCTGTTGAAAATCATAACATATGGTTAGATTTTCATTGACCATGCCCAAAACTCTGCAAATATCCATAGTTTCAGAGGTTCCAGTTAGAACTAAGAAATCCAAATGAGAAAGGTCCATTATGTAGCTGATTTATACCTGTACAACCCCACAGCTTATTTTTTTGAGGACCTGGATTTCCACCTCTTCTAAGACCAGAGTTCATATGAAGCACTAGTAGGTGTGCAGCAAAAGCCCAGACTCAGGTCAATAGTGTCTTTATTCAGTAGTGCAGGCCTGGGCTTCTTTCTTGGGTTGACAAATGTAACCAAAAATGTGTATTCTATTTTCATCTGTTGAAACCCATTGGGAGATATTGTTCTTCTCTCCTGCTCCATCCATCCTACTCCAGCACCCATCCTCCTCCAAGGGACATCACCTGTGAATGGGCCATTTAAGGCCTCTCACATGACTGACAACATTACTTCATTCCATTGTGAGATGCTCCATTCAGTGGGAAGAGCCAAAGCCTTTCCACCAGCATAAAACCTGCAATTCCAAACACTAAGGCAGCTGGTTTTTCCACTGAATCCTTGGAGGAAAGACCGGACCCATCTTGCCAGCACTAGACCCTTTTCTTTTCTCTACAGAATCATCTCTACTTCATAGAACATCTGTTATTCCAGGAGGACCTATTTAGACTGCTTCCAACCCTGACAACAGGGTGTCAGGTTGTATCTCTGACTCTGTCAGGGTTTTCTAGGACTTTTGTTTGTTTGCTTGTTTGTTTTTTGTACTACTGCATTAGTATTTTTTTTAATATTCCTAGTAAAGAACTGTAATTCCTCTTCCCATATTTTTGCCTGAAAGCTCCTAATTGCAAACTTGTAATAATTTAGAGGGAGGGGGTTTTTACATTCTCTATTCCAAGGGAAACTCCAGTTTCCCCTGACAGATACCTGTCTTTCCAAACCAAGACAGCTTCCCCTTCCTCTTTTAAAGAGCTAAATGCTGGAAAATCTTGTAGAAAATGAGGATTTTACTTCTGTTTAATGTCATATTTTCACTGGGAGAAGGGGGATATAATTGGTTTAACCAACTAGTCATATCTATTTTAGGAGAACAAGAAAACCAATATTGCATTTGAGAAAAACTGTTCTTCCTGTGCCAGTACAGATTTGTGCTGAAGAGCCTTTGCAATGGACTATCGCTGTGAGCCTAGCCAGAAAGACACACTCGGAGCCCGAGTTCGGTTGATCAGAGCAGCAGGGCAGATCTCTGCCTTGTTTATTCCTTCCTATTTTATACTTCTCGCAAGGTGCCCATGGATTGGAGAGTGGGCATTCCCACCTCTCACCACATTGGTAAGGGGACTGTCACACAGTCTTGTTTGTCCCAGCATGGAATGTGAAAACAATGGCTATGTTTATAGAACATAGCTGGTGTTTACATGAAAAGAGCATGAGAAGGTACAAACCTTCTACTTAGTATGAATGCTCAGCAAGCTAGGAAAATCTCATGGTGACAATGGACCAGGCAGATACTGCCCAGGCACAAAATAAAATATTGCTTGCTATCCTGAGGAACTTGCTGTTTGAGTCTGTGATGCAGAAGTGGGAAACAGGGAAGAAGAAACACTAGTATAAGGACCAAGTTTCTGGCTGCTGTAATCCAGCCCTGGCTCCAGCACAGTGAACAGCTTAATGGCTCCTTTCACACTTCTGCTCAGCCATACAGCATTTGGAACCTCAAAAAATGTACTCAAAGTCTCAACCTCAAAAATGTACTGACTGCATACCCTCCTTTTTCCTTAAAACATTCTCTTGCCCCCAACATGTTCTAGCAACAGGAGGTTTTAGTCCTTTGGCCAAGTTGGGTGGATATTTTGTTTTGGTGGCTGCCTTAAAATTGGGTTAGGCCAAACAAAATGGTTTCTTTTCTTTCTATTGGTGTAACACCAGTATGAGAAAATTCATGTAAGAGTCAATGTTGACCATTTC
The DNA here is from genome assembly GCF_021018805.1 of Prinia subflava. Lineage (NCBI taxonomy): Eukaryota > Metazoa > Chordata > Aves > Passeriformes > Cisticolidae > Prinia > Prinia subflava. The sequence goes on from NW_026960612.1 coordinate 1,549,148, forward strand.
ATTCTTCTTCAAACAAAAAGATTTGTTTCAGTTTAGCTTTCTTACTCTTACATATGGCAACCTTTAAATGAAAATGGCATTACACAATGACAATTGGAAAATCTGTTTTAAAAATTTTGAAAAAAACATTTTCACCATCTTTGAAGTGTGAAACTTGTCAAGTTTTGTTCTCTGGCTTTTGAACAAAACACAATTTTTGAAGAACTTACCAAGAGATGTGTTTGTTGTCTATCTATTCATAATCCATCTAATAAACCATTTCCAGGACCAGACCTAAGGTTCCACTCTTCAAGGAGCTTTCTGTCAAGTCAGTAGATGAGATCAGAAAATGAAGTTTTCGGAACAATGTTGCAGGCTATTTCTATACATCCTAAAGTTTTCACTTTGTTCTTTGTCTTCTAGCAATATAAAAGTTTCCTGTTGGCGCCAGGGAGCAGGGTCAAACTTCTGTCTTGACATGACCTTGCCATGTACAAATTAGAGACTAGGTGCTGCAGATTCCAAATATAAAACCTTACACTCACACAAAAAATGCAGGCAATTTCAGCCCACCTTTTTATACTCCTGGAGAGCATATTCAGAGGCTGAGAAAAGCTAGAAGGTTTCATTGGAGCCAGTGCTAAGGCAGAGGACATCCAGCTCTTTCTCAGGCTCACCTCTACACTATCTGAGATTTCTCTCTCCAAAACTCCTCTCATGAACATCTTGTTATTTCTCTTAGAAATATCAAGAATAAGGTTGTGAAAATACCAATTAAAAATTCACAAAGAATTACTAGTGACTTGTTTAGCATTTCCTGAGGCAGATGAGAGATCTGGGCACCAAAAGATAAAAGGATTTTGACACTGATTTATATGTTAAGAAGCCTCCACCCTCCCCCATTCTCTTTTCATTTTTTAACTCTACTTAGTCCTACTGCCCTGCAGCATTCATTTTGAGAGAGGCTAAAGCAACTTTTTCTTGTGACTGCATGTCGGTGCCTGTGGCAGTGTGCAAATTAAGTTTATTAAGTTTATTGTAATAGTTAGTTTTCTACACCCTGTTCAGCCTCGTGGGCATTCCTTTGTCTCCCTCAGTTGTGTTAATGCATGCACCTGCTGCTGTTATGTAACAGTCCGTTATTTGTCCATTATCTTTCCCGCCGTTGTAAAACCCACCCCAGTTATCCCTAGTTGGTCCAATTTGATTTTCCTGCCTGTGTAACTGCCCAGAAGACACTTTCCATTGGTTGCTGTAATTCACCACTCCCTTTCTCCTATCCGGATAAATCCTGGGTCGCTGAATTCTCCCGTGGGAATTTGGGAGTCAGTGAATATCGAGATTTCTCTCAATACCTCCGAGGGTCCAGCCAGCGGAGTAATGGCTTAATAAAATAGTGAGACGGCTTCTCAGGATATGCTTTGTAAAATAAAGGTTTTAATATCAGCAAAAATAATAAACATTACAAAATGAAAAGAGATAAGCTGAGCACAGTGTACCAAGCACAGTTACACTGGCTAAGGCACTCCCAAAAAGCCTCGTGCACCCCTTGAACTGGCTCTTTAATACTCGATGGTCTAGGTGGGCTTATTTGGCTCTTTGCCCAATGAGATGGATACTAGGCTTTGAGGTGCACTTCCAAAGCCCTATCACTGTGTCTGTGCTGGTACTGAGCCAATTGCAATGAGCAGGCTATAGAAAATTCTAGTTTAACTTCCTTATATAGAAACACCTGCTCGGGTACAGAAATGCATGACTACAAGTGAACAGGTGCAATAAACCCTGTCACTACCTCAACGGTCTCCTTCCTCCCTGCCTCTGTCTGCGTCACTTTATCCATCGCTGCTGAGAAGATTCTCTCAGAAACCAAGAACCCCCTAAAAGAATCAGCCCAGCCTGCGCTGCTCGCTGGCTGATCTTCCGTCACTGTACACTGTGTCTGGGCTGGCCTGGGGTGCAGAGATGCAGAGGTCTTGAGCGGCACAGTGACAGGTGCCTGTTCCTTAATTTTGCATTAGGCTTAAGTGCATTCAGGTGACTCATAACTTTGGGCTTAGATTTTTTTCTTTCTTCATTTATCAACAACAAGAACAATATTATGTGGGAAGGGTTGTTTTTTTTTTTTCTGCCTATTCTGCTAATCTGGAAAGCCATGTGACTCACCCTGATATGAGCAAATAATAAAATATTAGACAAGATGGGAGGAAATGAGATTGCTCTTTCATAATAGTTTGGTGATGAGTTAAGCTCCCTCCTGCTGTTATCTGGATTTATACTCCTCCATGTAGACTAAGTGTACTCTCAGGCTATACTGAAGCGACTTCTTTTTCTTCCATCCCTCTGCCATGGCATAGAACTCTCTTCTTGTCAGTCTTGATGCCTGAGACTAGGAACCCAAATTACAGATTTTGTGCCATGATATATCATAAAATCATGGAATGGATTGGGTTGGAAGGAACCTTTAGGATAATTTAGTTCCAACTCTGCTGCCATGGGTCTTTCACTAGATCAGGTCACTCAGATCTCCATTCAACCTGGCCCTGAACATTCCCAGGGATGGGACATCCACAACTTCTCTGGGCAACCTGTTCCAGTGTCTCACAAATTTCAGAGTGAAGAATTTTTACCTGCATAATCTAAACCTACCCTCTTTCAGTCTGAAGCCATTCCCTCTTGCCCTGATACTACATGCCACTTTAAAACATTCCTCTTGAATTTTCTTACAGGCTGCCTTCCGGAATGCTGCAATTAGGTCACCCCTAAACCTTCTCTTTTCCAGGCTGAACAAACCTATGAATGGACCACAAAAATTCACTCAGCTACAGGTGTGCACTGGGACTTTTGGGAAAGGGAGCAGTAGGGACAAACTGCAGGAGTTGTTCACATGATCCACACTGTTCTCTCTCACCTGTAGAAAGAGTTACTGCAACTTATCTGTAGAAACTGCGCATACAACTTGTGAGAAGCAGGAGGTCCTGTGATATCTTGCACACTTCCCTTATCTCAGGAGCAGGCATGACTGGATCTTACTGAGGTGTTTCTGGCAGACAGGAACTATCATTTGCTCTTTTTCTCTGTGGTATTAAGCTCAAAGGGTCCAGCTGAGGTCAGAATACACTGCTGTAGCATGAGTATATAATACAAAGCTGTCATCACCTTCCAAGACAGTAAACAGGGCAGTTCCTGTTTTTGTGGGACTTGGAAAAATTCACTATTACAAGGAAAAATATATGTCTCTGTTTACAAGAAGTGTTGTTGCCACTATTGCAGGAAGCACCCATTATTACCAGCATGTTCAAATAGCAAAGCCAAACTGAGCTTCCATCAAAATTTGAATTGAATGTTTTCTTGATAATGTGGAAAACAACAGTTTTTCTATATCTATGCTATAGATATGTGTGTCTATCTATACTCTTGTTTGCTTAGATAGATGCAGCTGTCCAGGAGCTCAGCAACATTCATTTACTAACAGTACCTAAGCTACTGAATTAAATTGTTTTTCAAAGTACAGGGAGAGGAATACTTAAAAAAGATTAATGCTCATTTCACTAAGTTACACTTAATGTAGGATGTGTATATGTTTGGAAGAGAATGGAAAACTGAGCTTTGTGCCACATCTTTTTCCTTTCTTGTCTCAAAGCCACTTTGTGCCCAATTACACCAACCACAAGGATGTCTTTTGCTTGTGTTCTGTATATTCCTTGTTGCTCCAACTTTTTGGTGTTCTGCATCACATGTCCTAGGCTGGAAGAGTGACTGAGAAATGTGTCAAATGAAATGTATGGTAGTCTCCTGAAGTCAGTGTTTAGCTAGTTGTGTTCCTATGATGCCGAGCTCTGGTAAAGCCGGGGACTAGAGTAACGTGAGACCAACCAGTATGGTTTCTAGCACGAACTCCGCTTTATTCCGCGAGATGACGGGTTTTATGCAGAGTGAATAGTTTACAGTTAGCAGGTGCACTGTGATAGGCAGTGGACATACAGAAGCATGCAAACAATCCAGGGTTAAGGTAGCTACGGAGACTTAGTGCCATTACCTCTATGCTGCGAGTGTCCATACCTTAACACATTCCTAGTAGCAGATAAGTTTATCTGCTACTACGTATGCTGAACGTTCTGCGGCCTACTAGACCCAGGCCTGAGGCCTAGTTTGGCCTAGTTTGGAATAGCTCAAATGGTATCTGTGAGCATATCATGCCCACAATACCTGAGGAACTCGGCCACATTCCTAGACATCAGAGTTTAGGTATATATTCCTGAAAACTGTCAGCTGCACATGCTAGGTAGCTGTAGTATTTTTTAAGCATCTGATGATGTTGGCTACTGTCAAAGTCAGGCCACCAGTCAGATGTTTATGGCTGTTCTTATGTGTGTATATGCAGGTGCATAAATAGCAGATGCATGTAGGGTAACTTGCTGAGGGCTTTTTCTAAAACTCAGTACTGAACAGGAATAACACTTGGCTTCTGATCTGGAGCTGCCTGCTCCAAGGCCCTCTGCCAGGTATGGCTTTCACTTTGGGACTCAGTGTATGAATTTACCTTGGTACTCTACTCACCCATGATGCTACTTCTTCAAAGGAGGGCCCCAGGCCTGGCCTGAGCTCGGAGCATACTTTCTTTGCCTGTGAAAGACTAAACAAAGTCAAATGTCTTCCTGTTTCAGTTCTTCAAGGTAAAAGTTGTGGATGGGTTGCCTTTCATGCACTACAGTAAAAAGGCTGCTGTTTGTTTTTGCGCCTGCTTACAAGGATCTCACTGGTGGTTTGCTTGCCATCCTTCACCCAGGTGAGTCATGTGGGAAGTCACTTGGCAAAGTCAAAAGCAAGCCACGTGCAGACACTATCTGTTTTTGGTATCTCTCATGTACAAATATAAACAGAAGGACGTTCTCCTTGAGTGATGCTGGAGAGCAAGCTGGCTTTGAACTGTCTGCCCTGTTCATTCCAAATATGTCTTGGCAGTATTGTTAAGGATGCATTTTGTGTGAACCTCATGCCATATTCTACACATAACACAGACATGGCTTTCTAGAAGTCTCTTCTTGCAGGCAATGGACTGCAGGCTATGTCATCTCCCAGGTGCATTGCTTAATGTTAATCTTATGAAATGAAAAGTTCACACATGCTTGACACATCCCTATGTGCAAAAAAAAAAAAAAAAAATCACACCCTGAATCCAAATAAATACCTGTAAATAGCAGCAAATATAAGTTAATTTGTCATCTGCAGCCCCAGTACAATTATAGTATACAATTCAGCCAGTGAAAATAATTCTGAAGTCCCAGCCACTGGGGAATCCTGAACTCAAGCAAAGTCTCCTTCTTGTGCCTGCCCTCTTTATGTGTGTTCAAGTATAAGACTGATCATTGTGAAAAGACCCTCTGAGAGACAAACATGTGGGGTCTTTTTTCAAAACCCAGCCACAGTCTGGCAAAACGTCATACTTCAGGGAGGTTCAGACACTCTCTGGAGCTGCCATCTTTCATGGGATTTTTAAAGGAAGACCTTTTGATCCCATTTTGTAGAGCAGATAAGCAACTATTCAGTCTCATCTGGCTTACAGTAGCAGACAGACACTCATATCTGTCCTGTATTTTGCAGCCATTCTAGGAAGCATATTTCAAACTAGATTGTACAATATGAAATTCAGGAAGACAGAGAACCATAATTCCATTTTTGCAGTAACTGCCAATATTAACAAGGGACTTCCTCAAGAGACTTCCAGACTTAGTCTGGGATAAAGCTTGTGGGTAGAATATCTTCCCAGGGAGAAGGAGGGGTTTGGGCAATGTACTAATTTGTTTTTCCATTCAAAATAAATGCTGCTTCATAATCCAATCAAGGAAAGAAACAGCACCACCCAGCAAATAAATTTTGCTGAAAATGTACCTGCTCTGCTTTTGGAAGTTGGTTGAGTATGTTAGAGCCAGAGTGCTTGGTTTGCCTAGGTCAATATGGCACCCAGAGAAACATCAGGAAATGAGAGGCAGCTTCTTGTCACTGAGTACAACCTGGTCTGTTGCAAAAGCATATTTGAATAGCCCTTTTTAGATTCCTTGGGCTAAATATCTTCTGGTGTAAGTGACTAAGCAACTTCAGAAAGGAGATGAGCATCTGTCTTGGTTTGAAAGACAGATATCTGCTAGGAAGGGGCAGGACCTCCCTAGAGATGGAGAATTCAAATCCCCTCCCTCCAAATTATTCCGATTAAAAAAATTTAAAGGAGCTTTCAGGAAGAGGTATGGGGTAGGAATAACAGTTCTTTACTAGTATATAAGACAAAACAACAAACAAACAACAACTACAGCATCAATAATAAACAGAACCAAGAACCTTGAGGGCTTTCCTTTACAAAAGCCCAGAGCAGTTTGATCTGGGTGCCCCTGCAGGGCTCCGAGAGGCCGAACTGGAAGGGAGGAAAGTCCCGGACCGGTGGAAGAGATGAGGAGCTCTGCGCTGGCAGCTGGAGCAGCAGGGGTGTCCCGGCAGGGCTGGGCAGTGCAGGGCTACAGAGTAGCAGTGGAACCTCAAAGCTCCGAAGAAGCAGCGGCGGTGGGGGGAGAGGCTGGAGAAATCGAGCTCAGGATTCCCGGGTACACAGCAGATGATTGTAGATTTCCCAGGACGAGGCAGAGGCAGAGGGCAGCCTGACCGTCCTCCTCGGCGCTGAGAGCAAGAGTGCCTCCCCCTTCCCCAGATCTTTTTGCCTTTCCCAAAGCTCATCATCTCTCCCCTCTGAGGGACACTCCCAGGGACTCAGAGACAATAGGTGTAGCCTCGTGCTGCCATATCCCTCAAGTACCCCTTTTTGTTCTGACTAAGTAGTCATCAAGGCTTCTTGGAAACTTATGGGAAAAAATTCTGTGAGGAGAAAAAAAAAAAAACCAAATCTAACCCCCAACAGCATCAGCAGTGCAGAGGAAGTTCCCTGATGATTTTTTGGCAAATTGTGCCTGTATAGTCAATTTATCATGTAGCCAAGATCATCTTCACAGCAGTATATTTTCAATGCAGAGAACCATTTTAAACTTATTTTATCACTCTCATTTTTCCCCCAAGCACACATATCCATAAGTGCCTACTTCACTTGTGAGGTTACAAAATGAATATGAAGGTGAATGTTGCCCACCAAGTCAAAGTGGTGGTATTATCCCTACTCATTAGTGAAGTAAGCCATTTTTAATGCCTGCAGAAGCTTTCCAAGCTCAATTAAGTTGTAGCACTGTAAAACAAATGTTTGCAATAGGGCAAACTTGTTCAGCTCACATCCAGCCAAAACCAATAGTGAGTAGTCGGCAGAATGCCCATATTTAATTACATTATCCTCTGCCTGCAGTGTACCACAGGCCTCTGGAGGAAATCCAGGGCCATATATATTTTGTTTATATTTGCTTGTAATTTTTAATGGTTGACTGGAGTTTTGGAAAATTGTTATGTTTTAAAAGCCACAGCTTTGCAAATATATGTGTTAAGAGACTGTGTCTTGGCTTCAAGGAGTTGCACTATGGTAAAGCTGCCATGAAAGAAGATGGGGAAGAGATTCCTGCCATTTACACCAACACAGCTGCAAATATATTTTGTTTTGTTTGTCATCAGGTCTTGTTTTTATGTGGCCTTAGTGAAGGCTATTCAAAGTTTAGCTTATGTGAGAACAGGATTACATTAGAAGTTTGTAGGTTTGAGGGAAAGATGGATAGCTTATGAATCCCAAGGGAGTGATAGGCTCAGACCATTGAACACTAAACAGATATTGCTACTGACCCCAGCTATCTTTCCTTCTCACTCTTGTTCTGCTCCTGAATCAGTGCAAGAACTGTTGAAATTGACAGCTCTGATGAGGAATTCCCATTGACCGTCATGTTCAGATCACACTTCTTCCCTTGTGATGAAAACTGTAGGATTTTGGAAACTGGTTCCTGAGCTACACGTACTCTGAACAGAATGGGACCAGCAGCTGAGGGTGGTAACCTGGTTGGGCACTGCAGGCTAACTTGTCAGTGAAACATGTATGTAATAAAGGGGGAAAGAGAAGAAAGAACTATTGTTTTGAGTAGTAATTCAATCACAGTGGTCTGGAGTCTGATTTCCAATGAGCATGACTCAGCAGAGAGATTTAAGTCTAGACTAGTATACATGTTGGAGTCTGTTTTTGCTGAATATGGGACCTCCAAAGGCAAAGCTCTAAGTAGCCTCTGTCTAATGATACCATTGTAACTTCATAGAAGTCATGTGCACTTAAGCATCATGGAATAGGTTGCTTCTGCTGGAGTTGCAGTATCATCCATTATTCTGAATATAAAGTTTTAAAAGCAAAATTTGGAAAAAAATATTGATTTTCATTTTCTTCCCTGGCCATTTTGAGGATAAATTTGTTGGTATGGCCTTAGTGGATAAATCTATGACAATGTCTTCCATTTGCAAATGTAAATCAAATAACAGAGGGCACATATTTACACACAAAGTCACCAAAATTGCATGTGCTGATTTGCTGTTTTGTGGTCAACACCACCTGTCTGCAGGAAATGCAAACTTCTTGAAAGATGTGTCCTTCATGCCCTACTCAAAATATTCTTGCTCTATTTCCATCCTCTCACAGGTTAAATTGTCCAAAGGAGGGAATAAACCAGGTAAAGTCAATGCCTGGCAGATTATCATATATAGGATAGCTAAAACTGTGCTAGAAGGACAAGAGTTCCTGAAACAAATTTTGCATAAAAGGCTAGTAAGTCTTCAGCTGGAATTTGCTTCTCAGCAGCTCCTAAAAATGAGGATCTATCATGATTTTGAAATAAACTTTCCAAAGTTGTACATAATTTTGTTTATGAGTAGCCTGAGGCAGACAATTTCAAGAATCCCTTTCTGGGTTTCTCAGATTATCTGAATTTCATCATACATAATAAGAAAATTATTTTGTATTAAATATAAAAGGTGGTTTTCAACAGTTAGAACTTGCTATAATTTTATTATGCTATAGCTTTAAAATTTTATTGTGTGCATGTGAGTAAGATTTCCATTCTTGCTTTTTTCTTAGACAAAGGAATTTGATGTTGTTGTTAATATCACCCTGTAATGCTTGCCAGGACTACAGCATTGAATGTTGGTGCAAAAGAAACATGTAGAAAAATCCATTTTCAGCCTGTCAATTTGGATTTATCTGTCTTTGTTAGGGGTAGTGTGGGTCATGGCACTGTACCTGGTACAAGGCGTCAACTTTGGCTGAATTCCATGTTAGCCTTCCGGGTAGGCTTCAGTAGGAACCTGAATGGCGCTTGGTCCATGAACTCATCCACTGCACGAAGATAGATTTTACTTCTTGAGGACTAGCAAGTGATCAGTTGTAAGCAGTGACCATGTGTTACCGACTTCAAAGAGATCCTGAGATCAGTCGGTTTATTTAGAACTAAGTGTAATGCCATGTCCCAATAAGAGTTATAGTGTTGTAGTTTAGATTTAGGGGGGTCCCCAGGGAGGGTTCCCTGGGAGCCCCCCGGGCTCTAGGTTCGCTGGTATTTGCATGCAGGCAGGCAAGGAGACTCTAGATGGCTGGTGAGGTGCTGATGAGTTGAGGATTTATTTGGATTTTGACCCAAGGAAGGCAACATGGTCACTGAGGGAGAGGGAGAAGGAGGGGGAGAGGGGGAAGGGGAGAGGGAAGGGGAAAAGGAAGGGGAGAGGAGCAGAGCCTCCGGAGGCCTCCACGGCAAAAGAGGGTGAGCCCACTTCCCCCTGCACTCTTAACAGGGAGCTTCAAAATGGGCGCGGTAAGATTCTTCAGCCAATGGGGTTACAGAGACACGATATTGCAGGGAGGTTACAGACAGTATAAACCATACACTTTCCAGGGGTGAGCCAGAGCATACCATTTCAATAAAATGCAATTCCACATTACAGAAAATATTTACTTGATAATTTTATTTATTTATTTATTTGAATTAATCCCACCCATTAAAAAAAAACAAAAAACAAACCCAGAAGAGGTTTTTTGGATGTGCATGCCTGTAAAACTTGAGAATGCTTCTGGAGTTGTTAAACTACAGCAATACTATATGCAGAGAGGCAAGTGGGTGCATGTGCTGGCAAATGGAAAGATGGTAGTAAAACAAAACAACAAAGGGTAAACTCACCTCCTTTAAAAGGTTAGACGTGAATATATACTATATTGTGCAAATTAATCCTCCCTTATTTCATTGGTTCTTGCTTCTGAACAGAATTTTTCCATCTGTCTTTCAGTACACGTGTATCATTTACGGTTTTACACTGTTCACGTTCATCAACTCATAAAGCTTTCTAGAATTCAAAATGAATCTCTTAAAACCTTGCTCCAGAGGAAGCTGACTGTCTAGAAGGGATTTGGGATCTTATTTTAGTTATCCAAAGGTCAGCAGGCAGAGAAGAGAAATTTTTACATCCTTCAAGTAATTTTTGGAAATGCCCTTTTGTCCATAGGGATTTACATGTTTCTTAGGTGCAGAAATGCTCTAGATGACTTGGTATGAGCTAATAGGCAGCAGGGCAGTGCACAATACAGTGCAACCAATTCTGGCCCTGTAGGTCATGTTTTACCTTAGTTATGACTACTGAGTCTGAGTGATTCCTTAGATCTCCTGTGAGAAGTCTCTGGCTCATGTATATCACTGCTGAAGTATGTGGAGATGTGCACACAGCAAAACAGATTTAGCTGAATTCACTAACAAGCCATGGGTGCAGCTTTTACACAGCAGCACATTTTGGTCTAGAAAGAGCTGGTATGCTCCAACAATGACTCTATGGTGACAATACATGTATCCAAAAGGTGCTGGAGGAGGTGTGTTGTTCTGAGGGGGCTGTAGATCTAGAAACCCCAGACAAATCTCCAAAGTTCTGAAATTCTACCTCAACAAGATTTCCAGGATCAAAAAAGTGGGTGTATCCAGCAGAGCAATACATTTTGTCCTAACTTCTTGGAACATAGTATGTCTGGACCTTCATTAATGCAGTTGGGATTCAGGTTTGAATGCAGCGTGAGGCAAGTCTAGGGTGAAATATTTGGTACCTCTGCCTTATGCATACTGGTCAGGTATCAGTACCCCTGTTTCTTGAGAAACTGCATCCTAAGACAGAGAGACATTTTTAACACTACCTGAAGCCCACAGCTGTTGCACTGATGAAAATACTGTGAAGTGGATTTTGTTCTTTCTCTTCGTGTGCTGTTTTCCCTCTTTTAATCTGCTATAGATTTGTGGCAAGGGTGTTTTTATGCCCAGTTCTCCAGCTTGTATGAATTAAAAAAACAGAGGTCAAGTGACTAATTCAAACCCAAACAGTGCACCAGCCCTTCAGCTAGGCTTTTGGAATGAGCTTAATGATGTTTAACTCCTTGCTGTAGCTGCTGCTTTAAAGTGTTCCCAGTTCCCAGCAGATTGTCTACCAGGTCTACCAAGCTACCAAGGACAACAGGCCTATCCTTTGCCATTTAAACCATCACAGTTCAAATTACCATAAACCCAGGGAAAAGTGTTTGCACCAGTGTATGGACAAGTACAGGGCACAATTCTGTGTGCCAATTCTTCAAATGATCCTGGTGTCAGTGTTCAGGGCTGTGCTGCCTGTGATTAGTCATCAAAAAGGCAGAGTCTGCCCTATATATGGTGACTGTATGACTGATCCATGAAACTGAAGTGGTTAGCTGAAAAATAGAGTGACACATCCAGAAATAAATAGATAGTGCCCAAAAAGCTGTTCTTTGCAACCACAGAGGCCCATGAGAGGGGCAAGGAGGCAGAATTAAAGCTGGGAAGGTTAGAGTGCTAGACATCTGACTAAAGCTGATGTTTCAATCACAGTTGGGAAAACAATGGCCCTGTATGCCACTTCACCTTCATCCCTTCTGCAGGAGCTTGGGGCTTTTTTCCATGGTCTTCTTGGGGTTCACATCTCCCTATTCTAGACATGGCTATCTGGAAGGGATAGGGAGGAACAAAAACATCTTCCCCTTGCAATGCTGCTTGTTCCTTTTAACACTGGGAGGGGGTATTCCCTGCCTGCTCCTTAAAGTGAATTCAGCATTCTGAAGGGAATATGAAAAGCCACTAGCAGGCTGTCTTCTCACTGTTTGGCCAGCGGCCTGGGGAGACAATCTTTTACCAGAATTAGTAACTGTGAGGCCATGGAAAGGAAAATGCCCATAACAAGAGGGCCTTCAACATGACTCCCACCAGAGGGGTTGAGTCTAAATGACACAGCCTTGTCTGTAGCAACTTGGCTGTTCCAGTTTTGTGACTCAACAGTAGAGTTTCCACTGTTTCCCTTGCAAGACTCAAAAGAAAGCAGGTCTTACAGACCAGATAACCCTTCCTTATTCATGTGGAATAATCCCACTAAGAAGTCATTTATGGGTAAAGCAAAGAGAAGCTGTCCCCAAAACAGCTTTCTGCATATATTTGAGCCAGTGGATTCCTGCATGCACACTGTTGTGCTTGTGGAGCAGAACACACAGACTAGGGGCAGCCTGGGTGTGTGAATGTAACTTCTCCTCAGTACAAGCAAAATACCACCACAAACAACTCTCCCCTTCCTTCTCCCCACCCTTGCCCCATCTTTCTGGGTTCTGCTTGGATGAAGAAGTAGAGAAACAAGTCATGGCAGGAGTTGTGCTTGCGCAAACAAGAAACAGTATCCCCCCCATATAACACAACATCTGGTAGGTGTTTCAGACAGCTTGAAACCTTGGAGCCCTGTGTTTTACAGGGTAACAATCCATCCGAAGGAAACAAATTTAGCTTCTCTGACACTTGTACTCTTCTCTTGAGAGTGATGAGGTCTGTGACTCATTATGAACCCTCAACAAGAAAGAAGTATTACACACTTGAGTTTGTGAACTTTGCTGAGCTTGGACTATCAGGTTGTGAATGCAGTGATAGTCCCAGACACTGGAGAGAGGCCCGAGAAGAGCTGAAAGACAGGTGTCTTATCAACCAGTTCACAAGCAGTTCCAACTTATTCTTTGGCAATCTGCACTTTGAATGAGTCAAGTGTAGTGGCCTTGATAACAGAAGGGACTGCCTTTGGTACAGCTCCGTAGCTTTGAGCAAATACGCTCTCATATACACTGCAAAGGGATGCCAGGTAGATGATGTCAGAGATTAATCCAAAACCTGTTCCTGCTTGTATTGCAATTGCGACAAGTGAGGCATGGTTTGATAACTTGTCCAATGGGACAGCTTCAGGGGCTGTGTGCAAGTCAGATGAGGAGTGACATGCAGAACAATGAAGAACCCCGCAAGCCTCATCAGCCAGTCTCCCTGAATAACAGCTTGAAAGGATTAAATCTTTGGCTGGTTGCACCTTACATTCAACCAGACCATGTGCCTAGAGACAGCACAGCATGATAGTGACAGCTCAAATTAGTGTGCTTTTGGTGAAGTTCTTAAAATCATCAGAGTTAAAAGGAGATCCTAGGGTCAGATGTGACAGTATCCAAGAGTCTGTAAAGTTTCTTAGTTGATAAAGAGCAGAGAAGGTTACACTGGCTGTTTGTGAGGAGAGCAAAATCACCTCAAGCCTTTTCTAGATAAAATTTAAAAATTATTTCCAAGAAATCAATTGTATTATCAGTATGGGATTTGGATCAGGATTTCTTAGGCATTTTCAAAAGAAATAACATTGGAGGTTTTGTTTATGTCAAGGATCTTGGTAAGTAATTAACTCCTTTAGGACTTTTTCAGCTGGTCTCATACACAATATCAAGCCAATACTTTCATGACCATGTTTTCTTGGAGACAGTATATTAAGATAACAAAAGTGTCAACTAGTTTGCTTGGTAATAATAAGATAGTGTCCCCATGCATTATGAACAGGTAGCTTTTTTTGTTGTGTTAAAAATGAAGTGAACTTGGACAATTTCTTGGCTGGCTGTTCCCTAATGCCAATCAGAACCACAGGGCAGCATTGATTATTTGACTATTATTATAGTAAATCTTGCTACCTAAACAGTCAGCATGAACAGACAAAGCAAGGAAATATTCCAGCTTGCAGTGATGATGAAGAAGCACAGTCTGGGACCATATCTGCAGCTGCAGGTTGCTTAGAACACTTGTGTTAGGAGTTCTTACTGGCTTGAAAACATGATAAGATCTGTCATTATGATTTTTGGATGGCATAGAAATAAGGACATTGACTCTCATTATTATGCAGAAATGAGAGCAATCTTTATTCTTTTACATTCTCTTTTTATAGAGTACTTTGGTACAATTCATATGATTGGTCCTTAGATCCTACACCCTTTTGTAAACACCTTTTCTAGTAAACATGTTGGAAAAACACCACCTGCTGATGGTTTTCACGTCCCAAGGATTATTTGAATTCCTCCTTAAGATTTTCCCAGGCCAGAATGAGAAAGTTGCTCGCTTGCCTTTCACACAGACCCTGGCAGAGCCTGAAGCCGAAATTCAGACCATTGTCAGCACCCATAGATCTAGCAAAATATTTCACTTCTGCATTTGTATGGATTTAACAAGGAGTATTTTAAGAGAATCACAGGAGTGACCTGGGGCTTTCATAAACCTAATATAGACAACTGTATATGTTAACTATGGAAAAATTTGATTCTGACACTCCTACACTGCAAGAGTAGGAAATGCTTCTCTGTCAGTCATGCACTATTTTATTTATTGTTATTAAATACCTTGACTGAAGCATTAGAGGCTTCCTTTCTAGATACAGGCACATCAAGGCAGTAATACAGCTTCTCACTGTTGTAGTTTAAATTTTTGGGGGGCTCCCGGGGAGGGTCCCCCGGGAGACCCCTGGGGTCCTTGAAGTCGTGGGTGTTCCCGTGCTGGTAGGCAAAGAGACTTCAGACGCCGGTGGGGTGCTGATGAGGTGAGGGTTTATTCACTGAGGGAGGGGGGAAGGGAAGGGGAGAGGGGGAAATGGGAAGAGGAAAGGGGAGCATCCAGACGCCTCCAGGGGAAGGGGGGCAAAGAGAGTGAACCCCCTTGCCTTAGCATTCTTATCACAGAGGTTCAAAGGGGTGCGGTAACATTCTCCAGCCAATGAGGTTACAGATACACGATACTGCAGGGAGGGTACAGACTTGAGATAAACCATACATTTTCCAGGGGTGAGCTAGAACAAACCATTTCCATAAAATGCAATCCCACATCTCACAATTAACCAGAAGTGGTGTCTGTTTCTGTGAATTACCACTGAGCTGAATGTGACTTGTCAAATAATTTTAAAGGCCTCTATGTACTAGCAAGTCTATTGCCATGAAAATCTCATGGAGAAAATTTCACGAAGTTCAGCACTTCGGTCCTTTTTTTTTTTTTGTGGTAGAAGCTGAGCTATCCAAAGAATGCCTGTCAGGGTTTTGGCACACAGGCTTACTGTACCTGTCTTACTGATACCTATCAGTATCTGTGAAAATGATGCCAGCTGCAACGATGCAGCAGTCTAAGAAGGATGGCACTAACCCCGCCGATTTTATATTTTCTCTTTATAACTCGGGTACTTGGTTCCTTAATTTCCAAAGTTGCTCAGAAACATGCGACAGGCAAACACATGAATGCACAACCCCAGGCAGGAACATTGCTGAAAGATATCTGGAAAGCAGAATACTCACAATTCATTGCAAAATTATTGATGCAGCAGACATTTCAGATTGCAGATGCCTGACTCTCCACCAAGCTAGTAGAGTCAGTCCTAAGAAATTTGGTCATATTGATAGGAGTACATGGATAAATATGATCCACTGAAAAAGTACCAGTGTGACCACTGTGTGGGGGGGGAGTCTGATAGCTTTCTGTAGAGTGTCAGTAAGTCTGCAGATAAAAAGGATCCAGCCAACATA
Organism: Prinia subflava; assembly: GCF_021018805.1. NCBI lineage: Eukaryota > Metazoa > Chordata > Aves > Passeriformes > Cisticolidae > Prinia > Prinia subflava. The sequence continues at coordinate 1,564,956 of NW_026960612.1, forward strand.
TTATTCTAGGACATTCAGAAGATCCTTGATGATGTTCCACAACATAACATCTTAGCAATATAAAGTTGCTGTGGGGTTAGAGGAAAGGTTCATTTTCAAACTGAAAGCTGATTAAAGGTGAGGAAGCTAAGAGTCACTCAGTGGCCACTTTTCTCAATGGAGAAAAGTCAGCAGTAACATCCTTTTGAGATCACTGGGCCCTTTTGAGATATTGGGTCCATTTTGGCTCTGAAACATCATCAGTGACAAAACTGGGAGTAAGGAGTTAAATCTATAATTTTTGGATAAGAATTTTGAGTAAATCAAATGCTACACCAATGGTGAAGGACATTCAACAAATATCATAAAAGTGAATGAGCAAAAAGCTGGTGGATACACTTCATTTAGGTAAATAAAAGGAAATTCATTTAGGAGAAAAGTGACCTTAACCAGGCTACATTGTGCTGGACTCTGAACTGTATGTTATCACTTCCATAAAATAAATTTTGAAGTCATTACCAGGGATTCCCTGGAATTCTTGGCTTAATGTGCTGAGGCTGATAAAAAGCCAATGAAGTTGTAGATGTCAGAAGGAATGATGCTGTAAACAAGACTGACATTCTGCTCCTGTGTAAAACTGATGTGTCTACATCTTGTGAGTGTTGGGCACAGTTCCAGTCTCTGCAGCTGAAGAATAAAATAGTGGAGCTGGAAAGTGCCCAGAAGAGGATAGCTAGAATGATTGACACAAGAGAACAATGGTCTTACAAGGAGAGATTAAAAATGCAGGGACTCTTCAGGTTGGAAACAAAAAAGTTGAACGGGTATATGATTGAGATATACATGGGGATATGAAAGTGATGTATAAACTAAATGACAAACTGCTAGCATATACTGTAACACTAAAGCTAAGAAGCATTTTGGGAAACTAGTAGGAGAATTTAAAAGACATAAAATAATCCTTGATAAGGAAGGTAATGAACTTTTGGACTTTCTTACCCAGGATATTTTGCAGGAACAGTGTAGCAGGTTCAAAAAGTGATTAGACAGATTCACAGATAAGAAATCTATAAAGAGATATTAAAAGGAACAGGCAAGGGAGTATATAGCCGCTAGCACCAACACCACTGCAGTTCCTGAACAGATAAGAGGGAAAGAGACCACAGAAAGTCATCTCCCTAAACAGCATCACTTTGTGTCCTGCAGTGTCCTTGCCAATGATCTGCTTTTTATATGCTTGAGTGGGTCTAATTTCATGACAGGTTTTCCCTCAGCAATAACATTGTATGGCTGATTTACAGCAGATGCTGTGTGAAGTATTAGTTGAAACTGGTGTTGGTGCACTTATGACTACCACATGCTGCATGATACTAACTGACTTCTAACTTGGTAGAATTGATGTAGCATGTTTCTTTGTGGAGATTGCCTTGGGGCTTCTTTGCCAATGAGGTGTTCGAGCTCTTTGTCAGGTTTTGGGTAAAGGGGAAGAGATGCTCTATATGAACCAGCAAAGGCAAGATACATTCCTATTTTCAGAAAGTACCTGTGGGAAAATGTGGGAAAAAAGGTTCTTTTTTAGGGGCTCTTGACTGCAAGTACATTCTTAATGTAGGAATTACTGTTTGAACAGAGCTACAGCAAAAACTTAACCTTGTAACTTGCAAAGGTATCACTATCATGACCCCTGTAGTATCTGAGATAGGACAGAGTGGTATTGACCCTACCGAACAGGATGATTCAAAAAAAGGTGTCTCCATTGGTAATTGACACCCCTCATCTGGATCTGACTTCCTTTATACAGCTTCTTCCATTAGCCTGGACAAGTCACTTCTGTGGACATGGAGTAAAAGCCTCTTCATTTTTTTGCTGAATAAAATAAGAATAATTGTTTTCTTTGGATCAGCAGGCTTCTGTATTTTCCATGGTTCTTTTCCTTTCCAGAAATGATTCTCAGTGTCTTAGAGCCAGTGTCTTGCTAAATAAAGACTGTAGTGGTGTGTTAATGAGTTCTTTACATTTTATAAGTTTTTCTAAGTTCTTTGTAAGATGGTTTGTTGCCATGAATTTTCCTGGTTTGCTGAGCGTTCATATTAAAGGAGAAACGTGCAGTTTCTCACGCTGGTGAATTGTAAACACAGGACCATGTTTTGTAAATATTGGCAATGTTATGAATACTTTCTCCAAGACAAGGGGAGGTTGAATGACAGCCTCCTGGACCAATGTGACAGGAGAGGTGGCGATACCCTTCTCCAATCCATGGTCACCTTGCCAGAGATATATAATGGAAAAATAAACTAAGGGCAGGGTCTTCTGCCCTGCTGCTGTTGTTGCACCCAGATCTCTGTCCCCAGTCTGTGTTCCTGGTTGGGCCTCCACGGTGATAACTGGCGCCCACGTGGTCAAGTTGCAAGCTAGTGAGGAAAGAAAAAAGAAAAAAAAAAAAAATCTGCCTTCTACAGCTGCAAAAAGAAGAAACCCACGATGTTCTCAGAGGAACGATTGATGATGGAACTGCTCCACTCCCTTTTGTTGTCCTGTGACGCTGACTTAACCAGGAAACACGTGAGAGAACTATTTAGCTGGGGAAAGAAACTTGGAATTTTTTATACTGCTGAAAAGGCACTTTATATTGGCCCATGGAGAACCCTGGGAAAAAGCCTTTTCTCTGCCGTCCTTGACGGAAACTCTAAGGCAGGCACTCTTTTACGGGCATGGACAACAGTCTTCCCACTTCTAAAAGAGGCTGGGGAGGACTTTGAAGTTGATTCTGGGTTTTCGACACAGAGCAGAAGCTCCCCTGCGAGCTCCGTCGCTTCTGACGAGGATTGCTCTCATGCAGGGTTAGAGCCGATGCAGGAGACCCCCACCCCCATGTCGGGGGTTGGGCGCGCCCAGCGGGGTTTTTGGAAGGGCGGGGAAGCTTTTTTCGGTCCGCCTTTTTCCGCGCGGTTGGCCGGGCGGGGAGCTGGGGTGCCGAGGGGGCGGAGCGCTCGGCCTCGGGTCCCACGCCGAGCGCGGGGGATCGCCCGCGCCGCCCCGGGCCGCCGTGCCGCGGCGACCCCCCCGCTGCCCGCCGCCGCTGCGGGGTCCGCCCTGCAGCTGCCGCGCGGAGCCGCCCCGCCTCGGGCCCCCTGCGGGGAGCCGGGGGGGCCGCCGTGCGCCGCCTCCCCGGCCCGCCCCGCCCCGCCGCGACCTGCTCCGCGCAGGATTCGGCAGGCGAGAGCGGCGGGGACGGCCCCTCCTTGCCCCGTCCCCCCGCCGCGCCAAATGCTGTGCGCGGGGTCGCCGCCGCCGGCGGTCTGTGCGGTGCCCGCAGCGGAGCCGCCGCCGCCGCCCACCGCGCCGCGCCCCGCCCCACGCGTCCGGTGCCGGTCCGGCGCCGCGGGGGGAGGGCTGGGCGCAACGCTGCCCGCCGCTGCGGGGCCACCCGCGATGGACAGCCCCCCCGCACCGCCGCGCGGCACCGCCGCGCGTCCCCTCCCTGCCGCTCGGGGAATGCCCCCCCGCACCGAGCGGGAGGGGCTCTCGGCTGCCGCTGCTGCCGCCGACCTGGCCACCGACCCATCGGCTGATGGGGCAGGAGCTGAAGGCTGTGGCCCGTCGGCCACGCCTCCCTGCCCAGCGCGACAATCGCCCCCCCGCTCAGAGAGGTGTCTGAGCGAGTCACTGTCCCCCGCCCGCCCCCCCTACGGGGCCGGGTCGGCTGTGGGAGATGATAACGGGGTAAAAGCGTTGTCTGATGTGCACGCTTTTCCTGTCATGAAATCGGATGAGGCTTTTAGTCCGCAGGTGAACCAGGCTGCTGACCTAAGAGAGCTGCTGCCTGAAGATGCAGCTTTGCCCGAGCCAGTTCAGGGACCTGTGGATGTGGGTCCACAGCATCATAGCCATGATGACCCATTATGGGCAGTCCCGCTTCCCTTATCAAGGGACGTGGCAGAAGATAATATAAGCTTCACTGAGGCAATTCAATGGATCAGTGCAGAATTTGAGAATCTGATCTTTCCTTATGTAATAAGAGGTCTTGCAACAATGATGCTTGAACCTCAACAGGTTTTTACCTTTGAAAGAAATTGGAAATTCCTAGCTGGACAAATGGCTGTCGAAAATAGCCACCTGCCTCGAGATGATCCCTTGTTTGGGGTCGGAGTTGACCTACTTATGGGGAGGAGTCAATATGCTTGCCCTGATGTGCAAGCTGGCCTTTCTTTCATGGTTTTAGATTCGTGCAGATACATAGGGATATCTGCATTGATAAAAACCAAGTTATCCTTCTCCCCAAAGGAAGACTTCTTAGACATAGCACAGAAGCCAGAGGAAGCTTTTAATGAATTTATATCGCGTCTGATGCATTTTTTAAAGACGAGAGTCAAGGATATAACTTTGACAATGATAATTTTGGAGCAATTAGCAAGAAGCCATGCTAATTCTGCTTGCCAGAGGCTCCTGGAAACCATTCCAGAGACTTCTAATATCCTGGAGATGGTCCAGACCTGTGCAGTTCTAAACACCTGTGATTCTATGGTGATGACCCCAACGGCTGCTTCACAGCTGGCAGAAAAGAGGCAGAATGATGGACATGAGACACAGGCAGATATTCAGCCTAGTGGAGAACAGGAAAAGGAGGCACAGAAAGTGACTCCCTTGTTTTTCTGCGCACAAGGTGTGGGTCCAGACCATACTGCAGAAACTTGCAAAGCAGTGGGTCATGCCGAGCCCACGCCAAGCCCGAAAACTCGGAGGCGAAGAAAAAGACGAAGACGTCAGGGGGACGAAACAGTTTCCCAAGCTCTAGAACAAGAGCAAAATTCTCTGGCTGGTGTACAGCCATCATCTCAAGTGTAGGAAGTGTTGATGTTGCCACATAGCTATGGTCAGTTTTCCTTGGACCTTGCAGTGGGTTTCTACGTCCACATCCTATGTTGCATGCATTCTTTGAGAAAAAGTCAATTGCTCAATTTGTGTTTTCTAAGTTCTCTATCCTCAGGTTCTGGGATCTTTGCCATGGAGGTGGCCGCTGAAAGTCTGCTGAGCTGCCTCAGGTGCATTGGACTGATCCTGTTTGATCCTGAAACTTTGTGCACCCTGTGCCACCCTAGTGCCACCCATCACAGAAGCCTCTTCAAGATCTGATTGACATGGACATGGACTGGCATCCTCTCCTTTCCTATATGGCCTCCATAGAGACTTTGGATCCTGTGGAGCTGCTGGACAAGGACTGACTGAAGCAGTGTGATGCTGAGAGCCAGCGGACTGTTAATCATGGACTTAGAGGAATTGTTTGCTATGGCTCAGTTTTATGTATGGTAGCCATTGTGACCTCTGTGGGGAAAGTGCACGTTGTTTGGGGGTTGTGCTTTTGGGACAGAACTTTTGGGGTTCAGAATTTTCAATTGAGTGGTAAAATTTTTCTTGGAATGCTCCTGCCTTTTGCACCGTATATTCCCTTGTATCTTATAAAAATTTAAAAATATGAGGGTGTTGGTTGAATTATGTTAGACTATGCTCGAGATATTTTGAGCAGGTTATTGCAAGGGGTTCAGGGTGAAACCCTGGGTAGCAAAGGCAGAATCAGACCAACATGTAGCCCTCACACCGTCACCTAAATGAAGGTCGGTGAACTTTATACAGGTTTTTTTTTCTTTCTTTTTTCCTGTCATAGAATTGTTCATTTTTCTTTTTCTGTTTTCTTTTTAATATACTTAAAAGGGTGAGATGTTGCCATGAATTTTCCTGGTTTGCTGAGCGTTCATATTAAAGGAGAAACGTGCAGTTTCTCACGCTGGTGAATTGTAAACACAGGACCATGTTTTGTAAATATTGGCAATGTTATGAATACTTTCTCCAAGACAAGGGGAGGTTGAATGACAGCCTCCTGGACCAATGTGACAGGAGAGGTGGCGATACCCTTCTCCAATCCATGGTCACCTTGCCAGAGATATATAATGGAAAAATAAACTAAGGGCAGGGTCTTCTGCCCTGCTGCTGTTGTTGCACCCAGATCTCTGTCCCCAGTCTGTGTTCCTGGTTGGGCCTCCACGGTGATAATGGTTTGTTCCTTGTACCCTCCGTTTTGACTTCCTGGTAGTTGCCCCTGGAACTCCCCTGTTGCCATGAACTTTTCCTGGTTTGCTGAGCGTTCATATTAAAGGAGAAATGTGCAGTTTCTCACGCTCGTGAATGTAAACACAGGACCATGTTTTGTAAACATTGGCAATGTTATGAATTCCTTCTCCAAGAGAAGGGGAGGTTGAATGACAGCCTCCTTGACCAATGTGGTAGAGAGGTGGGGATACCATTCTCCAATCCATGGTCATCTTGCCACAGATATATAATAGGAAAATAAACTAAGGGGTAAGTCTTCTGCCCTGCATGCTCTGTCCACTCAGATCTGTCTCCCCAGTCTCATTTCTGGTTAGGCCTCGCGGTGATACTCCCCCAGTAACTGTTAGGTGTCAAACCTTTCCCCCCTCCTCCCTGGAGCCTGCCTGTCATCTCAGAGCCCTGCCTCAGAGCTAGAAAGTTCTATCAGGGACTTCGAGTGATAGGCTAGGTTTGGGGAAAATTCCCTCCTCTCCCTTGTGTGTGGTCCTCGTTTGTGTATGTCACCTTCCTAGCCTCCCCTGTGTTGAACCCAATTGGTTGTACCCTTCTCACCACCCGCTGTACTGCCCCCCAATAAAAGGAGGTCAAAAAAAGCCAAAATCGGTTCGGTCTTGTGGGATTGCATTTTATGGAAATGGTTTGCTCTAGCTCACCCCTGGAAAATGTATGGTTTGCCCCAAGTCTGTACCCTTCCTGCAGTATCGTGTATCTGTAACCTCATTGTCTAAGAATCTTACCGCGCCCACCTTGAACCTCTGTGTTAAGAATGCAAAGGCAGAAGGCTCGGTCTCTTTGCCCTTCTTACCCCTGGAGGTCTCCGGATGCTCCCCTTCCCTCTCCCCCCTTCCCCCTCTCCCCTTCCCTTCCCCCTCTCTCGCAGGACCATGCTCCCTGCCTGGAGTGAGACTTTGAATAAACCCTCATCTCAGCAGCCGTCTGAAGTCTCTTTGCCTGCCAACACGCAAACACCCACGACCCTAGGACCCGGGGGTCTCCCGGGGGACCCTCCCCAGGAACCTCCCAAAATTCAAACTACAACAGGTCTGAGCAAGTTCTTGGCAGGTGGGGAGGCTCTGCCTGACCCCTCAATAAACCCCCTTGGATTTACTCGGCCGGGGCCAGCTCCTCCCTTTATTCTCCACCGTTGTCTGCCCCTTGCCACCTGTGCCCTCGACGTTTCATCAGAACCAAGACCCACTGGATCAGCTTGGCTTGCCATACCTGCTACTTGCCACAGTGCCTGAGCTAGCCTGGGCAGGGCGGGACCGCATTCTGAAAGGCACCTGCGACAAAAGACTATCACAGATGTCATCCCCAGCCTCAGCAGAGATTTGGGTGTTTGCTCTTGGAAGATGATACTCATGTGGCTGAGTTCCCCAAGTTCCAGTGGGTTTCTCAATGACAATTGCGATGACAAAATGTGTTTGTAGGGTTTTGCAAAACATAAATTTTCTTTCTATATATTTGCATTTATTCAGTGCAAAAGAGCTTTTCCTGGGTGACTGTGAAGTAAATCATAGAATCACAGAATGTTTTGGGTTGGAAGGGACCCTAAAAATCATCTAGTTCCAATCCCCATGCCTAATGCAGGGACACCTTTGACTAGATCAGGTAGCACTAAGGAAGGGGATTCAAAAATCCCCCTCCACCTCATCATCTCCAGAGGAGACAATTTCTCACCAAGCTGCCGAAGTTACATTGTTCAGATACATGATGCAGTACGATAGGCAACCCAGCTAACAACAGCCGCAATAGCTTTCTCATTCTGCCTGTGAAATTGAAATCTGTTGCCAATGACTAATGATGTAGTAGGCAACAACTGTGCCTTCAGCAAGACTACAGTTCTGCTGTTTCTCTCCATGTGAGGCAAAGTGAGAACTATAAGAAATATGATGATGACAAATGTCTTAGCTCCAAAGAACTACAAAGGGAATAGCCTGTTTCTGATTTAGACTCTATCTTGTTGGCTTCAAGGTGATGTAAAAGTCACACATAAGAATCTCATGATACCTCTGGAATTCCTCAGTCCATCTCAGAGTTGTCATCTCAAACTGTAGGAGAGCACATTTGTTTATATCCCACAGTGGCAAAGCTTTTAGTGCAAGTGCTTCCTGGTTGAAAGACTCCTTTCACTTCTCAGTGGTTCCAGAAGTCTTGATGCTTGTTCCTATTCCTTAGCAGGACCCATTTCTGATGAATGGAAATTTGACAGCTTATTTATGGGAAAGATTGCAGAGACTTGAAGCAGCAAGCAAACGTAACTTTTTCAGTGACAGCACTATGAAATACAGCAGTGAATGAATGGCTACCCTGATTCCCTTGGCTGTTCCTGGATGAAGAAAGAGAAGGAACAGTATACAATATAATTTTTTTTATCCTTTGGTATAAACAAGAAATAGAGCACCTCATATACATAGGCATTAACACTACATAAAACTGAGGTGCTCTTACAATGAGGCATATCTTACCTGAAGGGAATGTAGAAAGACTGTGAACCAAAGAATTGATATTTGCTGCTTTGAAACTAGAGCAATTCAAGTGTGAGCCTGTTTAAAATATCTGTTGGAAACCTATTTCTGACTAGAAACATTTAGGGATAATTTGTCACATTGATACTTACCATCAAGAGCCAAAGCAGAAAGATATTTTAACCTCTTGCCTTCCAGAGGGAAGTGCAAAGAAGCAAAGGGAGAGGAGGGAAATGCCAAGATCAGTGTTTCCATGAACAAAAGAGGAACCTACCTTGGGCTTGTCATCGCCTTTCAGCTGCAAAACTGTGATGAAGCAAAAGCAGGAAAACTTGTTAGTGTAAATGTGAGGTGGAGTGGTTTGGTTCCTGCCTACTATGTGTTTCTTAGGAAAAAAACACAGGAGTGACTTTACTTACTATCTAGACTGTCTATCTCTCCATACTGATAAGTTGGTGCACAGAAAAAGTGTGGGGGATGATGTTGACAGAGGAAATAGAAGCTAAAAAAGGACATTATTTATGCAGAAAGAGTAGGCCCTCAAAGCTACAAAACAGGCTAATTGTTTATTTAATGGGAAATTGTGGGAGAAAACGTTTATTGAGGGAAACTGCCACTGGGAGAAAAAAATTAGAAACTTCTTGACTTAGGTGCCTTGCAAATCTGGCTGATGCTGAAATTCCAAAAGCTTTGGAATCTAACTTGTAGATACCCATTTACCTTGACCTGAATGAAGAGCTATCAGACAATACCTAAAGCACCTGAAGGAAAGCCTTAAGTGTCTTGGTTTGGAAAGACAGGTATCTGTCAGGGAAAAATGGAGTTTCCCTTGGAATGGAGAATGTAAAAACCCTCTCCCTCCAAATTATTTGAATTTTGCAATTAGGAACTTTCAGGCAAAAATATGGGAAGAGGAATTACAGTTCCTTACTAGGAATATTAAAAAAAATACTAATGCAGTAGTACAAAAAAACAAGCAAACAAACAAAAGTCCTAGAAAACCCTGACAGAGTCAGAGATACAACCTGACACCCTGTTGTCAGGGTTTTGGAAGCAGTCCAAATGAGTCTTCCTGGAGTAACAGATGTTCTATGAAGTAGAGATGATCCTGTAGGAAAAAAGGGGTCCAGTGCTGGCGAGATGGGCCCAGTCTTTCTCTGAGAATTCAGTGGAAAAACAGGCTAACTTGGTGTTTGGGATGGCTGGTTTTATCCCAGTGGAAAGGCTTTGGCTCCTCGCACTGGGTGGAGCATCTCACAATGGAATGAAGTAATGTTGTCAGTCATGTGAGAGGCCTTAAATGGCCCGTTCACAGGTGATGTCCCTCAGAGGAGGATGGTTGGAGGAAGAGACAAGAAGGCACTGCCTTATCTGATGTTATCAGTTGTCCCATTAACAGAAGGCATCTGCCCTCTTTCCCTCCTAGAGTTACGAGAGATAAAGAACAATATCTCCCAACCGGTTTCAACAGATGAAAATAGAATACACATTTTTGGCTACATTTTTTCAACCCAAGACATTGAGGAATGCAGATTGCATTAGTTTTAGGTAGTGTGGGTTTACAAAATCATCAGGTGCTCTTCTCCCAAATACCCTCAATGTGCCTATTGTTATAAGGACGGCATGATAATAACGACATGGGCTCTCAGGCTTACAGCAAGTGAGAGTGAGCTTTATTCTTCAAAACCCTCCATTTATACAGTACTTCGGCACAATGAATATGATTGGTCACTTAGAGCCTACACCTCTTTGTAAACGTCTTTGCCAATAAACAAGTTAGAAAAACACCACCTGATAATGGTTTTTCACCTCGCAAGGATTGTTTGGATTCCTCCTTAGGATTTTCCCAGGCCAGAATGAGAGAGCCACTTGCTTGTCTGTCACACAAACTATAGCCAAAGCCTGAAGCCTAAAATCTGAGCACTGTCAGTTCCCACACCCACAAAGTTCTTTCTTCAGCTTTTGTCTCTGATGCATTTCCCAAATGGCTGGAGAAAATTAGGCAGGATAAGAGTTTCAGTCTCCCACACACTTCCAAGATATTTTTAAAGGAGCACATTGCAGGAAAGTTCCTACTAGTTCACTATAATGATTTTTATCCAATGTCTAATGGTGTGTGCTTATTCTAAGAGACATTTCATCTGTTTCAAGGACGTAATAAAATCCCTTAAAATTATTATGGCATCATCCATCTTGATTAGCTCTTGGCAAGTAGGACTGCCCATTGTCACACAGACACACCCACCTAATTGTGCCCCCCCATAAACAGTAAAATACTTGGTCATTAAAGGCACAAGAAATATCTCATATTACTCAAATAAGATGGTACTTTCCATTTTAGTTTACCTCGGGCAAATAAAACAGGCCCTCTTGAAACAGTGACAAAGAAGAGTTACAGGAGCTTAGCATCAGACACCAATTACGATTTGAGAACTAAATGCCATAATTAACAAGAAGTATACTTTAATCTAAAGCAACTCAAATATGTGGCTGGATAAAGAAAAAAGGTAAGGGTAAACTGCAATTATAATAAATCAGTGTACTGACAAAGTGTGTACCCTTGAGGTATATTCTTTTATTCTGCAATTAACTTTCCAAGTGTTTTGTTTAATAACACCCTCTTCCATGCACACATAAAAAAAACTTCCTTGAATTCTCATATTCCCCAGCCCTCTGAATAAGCATTCATTTCCACTGACACTTTTTGCTCCTGTCTGTGGGTGATAGGTGTGTGCCAGTAGTGCTGCATGGCAGTTTCTTCCCTAGCTGTGGGCTTCTTGTGGGTACCCTGTAATGGCCCAGTTTTGCCCTTGTGGACAGGGGTAGAAGCAGCATGAGTAATATTCATACAACCCCCTCAGTGCAGAGCTGGGGCAGTGCTGAGTGCTTTTGAAAATCCCATTGCAAACTTCTTTAGCAGAAAGGAAACTTTAAAACCCCATGTTTTTTCACTAATATATAAGTAACATGAATTTGTATGCTTCGTTTTACATTATCTGATAAATAAAATCACGCTCCTGATATTTTTCTTTAAGTGTATTTTAAGGACAGCCTAATGCATCCTCCCAAGAGCCTTACTTATACAAACTTCTGCTTTTGCCATATTTCTGTCATCTGCAATAGAATTCTGGGATGTAGTAACCACCTAGAACTTCTCCATGCTCGTGCTATCAAAGGTAAGTGAGAATTCCCTTGCTTTTTAAGACAGAACAGTAGCCTCTACTTATTTAGAAAACTATGTGCCAGAACCAGACAAGTGAAGAGGAAAGGAGAAGTGACTGTTAAAAGTGAAGCTTTGTGAGTATAAGATGAATGTGTCAAGGTTAAAGTATTCCTCTAATCCCAGAATGAGGAAGGAAAGCTGTAGCTAATAGTCCATCCATGCAGTTTTATCCACTTGCATGCACTTTACTAGAGGAAGAGGTGCAGTCTGGAGACCAATTACAAATCACTCATCTGATTCTTTTAATCCCTTTATTTCCATATCTGATCAAAATAAAGTTTTAGTTTTTTCCTGTGTCAAAGAAAAGAAGTCCCAAATTTATCTGCAATACATTGTTTTCTCTTATTGACATGCTGCCTCATATTTTATTCTGAAGCTTTTCTGTTCCTCTGGCTATGAGTTCCTCATGGCTATGCATGGGTCTAGATTTGTGTTTGTTCATTGCTTTTTGCTGGTTTGACATGGTGTGAGGAAAAATGGGACCATGAAGCTCAATTGCATTAGAAAGTCCCTACTTGTGGCAGTGTGTTAATTTAATCAGTTATGCTTTGTATAATTTTGTACTCGTTGGGTTCTCTGTACCCCACCCCCGATTGTTCCTTTGTTTAACTCACATGACTCCTGCACCTGTTATGCGGCACACGGTTAGCTGCCTGTTATTTCTCCCGCCTTTGCAAAATCCCTCCCACTCTCTCCTGATTAGCCCAAACTATGTTCTCCTACCCCCGGATCCCTTAGCAACTTGCCCTGGTTGGCTGGCAGCGGCTGACCACCCCCTTTGCCCCCCCTTTGACTCGCCTCGGACAAAAACCCCCCGCACCCTCCTCCCCTCGAACAGTCCCGGGCTGGAGAGGTGTTTGTAATAAACCCTCTGTTTGTCTGGAATTTGTTTCCTCCTTTCCTTCCACTGCCTGTCGAATCTCCATCGCTCACACGGGCCCCTGCTAGGCAAAGAATCCACAGGAGTCAGCCCTGCCTGCGTTGCTCGCAGACTGACCCCCCTACGACGCCTGTCGCTGCTCTGGGCTAGCCGTGACAGAGCCGTCCGCTCTCAGTGAGCACATCGACAACTACTTTAGATTGACCCTTGGCAATCCCCACTGGAACCAGGGATGGAAACTGGAAGGACAAGCATATGCACAGCAGCAGACAGAACTGAATCCTTAGTACTGTCTGCTTATGCAAATGTGTTTCTGTTTTCAAACTACTGTAGTCTTTTCTCAAACTTTGGCCATGAATTGTGGTACAGCTGCACCCAGAGTTTCAGCTACAGGCAATCAGACAGAGCATCAAGGACTTGTATTTAGGGTAAGAGCGGAGGAGGTCACTGTTTTACCACCTTCAACAGGTCACATATTTGGGAATGTGTTACGTTCCCCCGTGGGAATGGTTTCTCCCCCCTCAGGGACCCCTAGAGCTTGTACCATGTAGTTTGACCCTTCCCTCCCTTTCTGACCCCATTGGCTGTGTTCCAATTTGCTCCTCCCTGACAAGAGCTGAGAAAAGACCCTGTTCCTCTGTGCACGCCCTCTTTCCCTCTGGAGACCACCTGGAAAAAACATCTTGATCTGCAACTGAGGGTCAGAGCCTCTTTTGAGTCCTTTTTCCTGTCTATGAAATATTCCTCCAGAGCCTGAGAAGGCCTGAGCTAGCTTAGACCCTCGGAGGGGTTAAAAAGGAGGATTTATTATCAACTGGCACCCAGTGTGGGTTTTTATGAATTTCTAGAAGGCCACGTGAAGCTGGAAACCCCCAAACAGGGTCTCAGAAGCTTTTGGCAAGATCAATTCCCCTATGGCACTTTTGGCCACATTCTGTAGCTATAAGTGTGTAGGGAGAGAGCTCGTAGCTAGTGTTTTCGCCCAATCACGAGTGAGCTTAAGGCAGGAACTTGGGCTGCACCTGGCTCAGCACCACAATCCCTCAGATTCAGGTAAGTACCTCCATTTGGCTGTTACCCCGGGAATAACGCCCAAACTGGGAGGGAGTAACTTCTTACCATCGGGACTGTGATAGGCGGGCAGGCACTAGGACCCAGTGGCCAGAATCACGGTTGTTTTTTTTTTCCTTTTTTTTTTCTGCCCGTCGCAGCCCTCCGGCCCCTGGAGCCACTCTGCCCCAGGGAGCCATGTTTTTCAGGGAAACCCCGGCTTGGGCAGGTCCCCCACAAGCCAGGCAAGGCTGCGGGACCCCCCTGGTGCCACCGGAGCTGGAAAAAACAGCGCAAAAAAGCTATCTCAGCCCCGGAGTTTCCCTGCCTGTATTCTCTGTATCTAGGAGACACAGGATTTCTACAGCCAGTTTGTCGCATCCGGAGGGTGGATTTTGAACAAATTGCTTTCAAAAATATCAAATTATGGGTGTTCAGCTATCTGTTCACCAAAAGAGTGTATTAAAACAGCTTCACGATCTTTTAATTAATGTTAGAATTTCCAAAAGGCTGCAGAAAAAATTCATTCGCTGGCTGTAACAGGAGTTGCCAGAAGCTGACCTTCTGAAAATAGATAGTGTATCTTTCTGGGACAACGTTGGGGGTATACTTACAAAACAAGCAGAAGAAAATCATGAACTAGCTTCTTTATTTATTCCCATATTTTTGCAAGCTCGTAAACAGCTCCTGGAGTTACAAAAAACTAGCCAGCAGCAGAAATCCCCTCCATGTAACCCTCTCTCCAACCATCCTTTATATCCTGGCTTACCATCCTCCCTGCACCCCGTTAACACAGCAGGTTTTTCTCCGGCAGACTCCTTTAGGGGTGGAATGCCTCCCCAGGGCTCTGGCCATGCTGCAGATCCCCTGGATGCCACACTCCACGTGGCGGACAATAATGGCGGCTGCCATGCTCCCAGACCTTCTTCCCATAATCCCTTTTTCCCCCCGAACCCTGCCCCTACTCCTTACCGCTTCCCCAATCCCTTTGTCCCTTCTGCAGCCCCGCCCCACCCCTCCTCTCCCTGCCTCCCTCCCGGCTGCCGCGGCAGCAGTGAAGGGGGGAGGCAGTCTCACCTTACACTCACAGCGGGGTGTGTGAGTGCAGTGAGGGGGGGGGGCCAGTCTGGCCTTACAGCCACAGCCTGGGCTGCCGAGCCAGGACAGAGAGAGAATGCCTCCTCTTCCCAACCCCCAAGGGACTGCAAATGCTGCACCTCCTGTGTCCCCAGACACTGGGAGAGCAGCAGAAATTTTAAGACCCTTGTCAAATGCAGATGAAAACATTTTGTCTGTTGCTCCAGTCACATATGTTGCTAGAAAGCATGGAGTCAGGCAATACCAGCCGCTTTCCTACCAGGATAAGACAGAACTTTGCACAGTCCAATGCGAATTTGGCAGATCTAGTGCAATATTTAAGGGCATGTTTCGAGCCACATTTAATTCTAATGAAATGGTTCCCAGTGATATCAAAGACTTATTTAGATGCCTGTTATCTCCCTCAGAGTATGATCTGTGGGATAATATGTGGAAAAGAGCTTTGAGAACATTATTACAGGAGATTCATCAAACCCCTAATGCAGCTAGAGACACTGAGGGACATGATATTACACTTGAACATCTGTGTGGTGAAGGTGCCTGGCATTGCCCAGAAAAACAAACTCGAGTGTTATCCAAGCCAATTTTACTTAGGATTCGTGCTGTTGCAGAGAAAATGTTTTATCAGCTCCTAACAATGGAAGGGAAAGGCAGTTATGTCAATATTAAACAATTTGCTACAGAGAATTTCTTGCAGTTTGTTGATCGTCTGAGGACACAGGTGGAACAACAAGTACAAGACCCCGTGGTGCAGGCAGAACTGATTAAGGAGATGGCTCAAAGGAATGCTAATGAGACCTGTCGTAGAATTATTCTTAGCCTTCCCCTAGAACTTCTGCCTACTCTGTCCCAGATGATAGAGGCTTGTTCAAGGAGGGCGGAAATGTTCTGCACATCTGAAAGAAATCCAGGACCTACACACCCACAGCCTACAGCACCTGCGGTACCAAACCCAAGCAGGCAACCAATGTCAAGAGACCAGCTGCAGCACATCATCTGCCTCCGCTGCAATAAACCAGGACGCTTTGCCAGAACCTGCCCTCAGACCCAGAAGCAGAAGAAATCTAACAAACAAAAAAACTGAATTTACAGCGCATACCCGCTGTTGATACTACAACGCGCAAAGATATAAATATAGTGGGACTCACATTGGGAAAAGCCTCTCTCTTAAAGAAAAAGGGGGAGTACGGGTCACACAGTGTGGGGGTGCAGAAAAATGTAAATGTTAAATGTTCAACTAACAAGGTTTGGCAGCCACTAGGCCGTTTCAGGCTTGTGACTTCCAAAGGTTTTCATTTCAGATCTACTGAGTGGATGGTCATAACAGTGGACCTGTCAAACATCTCACAGGACCTGACGGTTTATCACATGGGATTGGACAGTGAGTATTTTGTTATTGGGGACACAGCACACACACCCTTGGAAATTGAGATTGCTCCCATGACCATTAAGGGAAAAATAATAGGCCTCATGTTGTTGGCGCACTGCATGCACACACCCTTTTATCTCGTAGAGGGGCAAATTCTTGCCCAAGCCATTCCGGTTCCAGCAGAGATCACAGCAGACGGAAAATCACCAGAGGTCTACTGGGCAGAAGTGGTGGGAGAACCTAAACCATCTATGGCATGCAACATTGCTTGTGGGTCAGAGCGCCTCCTAGTGGCTGGAATTTTGGACACAGGCGCAGACATTCCTATAGTCGCACAAAGCATGTGGCCATCAAACTGGGAATTACAACCTGTGACTGGCAAACTTCAGGGCGTAGGAGGGATCACATCGGCAAGGATTTCAAAAAAACATCATGCAAATTGAGGGACCTGATGGAAAGGTGGCAAATGTCCGTCCTTTCGTAGCAGATTATAAGGCCCCACTGTGGGGGAGAGACACCATGTCCCAGTGGGGAGTCCAATTGGTCATTCCTAAAACACCCCAGGATTTTTGCAAATAGCCACTGTGGAGCGCCCTACCCAAAAGTTAAAGTGGTTGGAAAACACCCCAAGATGGGTAGCACATTGGCCTTTGAGTAAAGAAAAACTCAAGGCGCTGGAAAAGCTAGTGGAAGAGCAATTGGCTCAGTGACACATCGTGGAGACAACAAGCCCCTGGAATTTCCCAATCTTTGTAATAAAGAAACCGGGGAAAGACAAGTGGAGGTTGCTCCATGATCTAAGAGAAATTAATAAAATAGTAGAAGACATGGGACCTCTCCAACCACGGATGCTCACTCCAACAATACTTGTCCGAGATTGGCAATTGGCTGTCTTAGACATCAAGGACTGTTTCTTCCAAATTCCATTGCACCCTGAAGATGCCCCACGGTTTGCATTCTCAGTTCCCACTGTTAATAGACAAGCCCCAATGAAGCATTATCACTGGATGGTATTGCCCCAGGGTCTCTGTCTGAATCTAGAACATCCCTCTGGCCACCCTGGAGGGTTTGGAGACTGGACAGGGGGGTCTGGGATCTGTACAAGGGGGTCAACCAGCCTCACACAGAGCCCAGGAGGACACTGCCTCTGATCCCTTGCCATGGGAGTGAATGCCCACATTGTATGAAGAATCACAAGCTGAGAGAGTTCAAAATAAGTAGTAGTTAGTTTATCACAGAGTGCGAATGTAGAATCTAGGATTTTTAGTATATGGGGTTGAAAAGACAAGATGGAGGAATTGGGGAGTGGCCCCTGTGCTCCTTGTTCTTGCTCTCATCCCCCATCTTTTGCTGAGTTGGATTTTAGAGATTGGTTTAGAGTAGAAACGACATGTTAACATAGGTAGTAGGCATTGGTAAAATTTTGTAAATAAAAAGTACATTTTGGACAGTGGTTGGGTCAAGGGTACCGTACATAAGGTGCGGGGCTCTCTGATCCCTTGGGTCCGCCACGTGTCCTGCTCTGCTGGGGACGCCTTGCAGAGCTGAGAAAGAACTAAGATAATGTACCCTGCCAGGGAGGCCTGGCAGAGCTGAGAAAGAACTAAGATAATGTACCCTGCCAGGGAGGCCTGGCAGAGCTGAGAAAGAACTGAGATAATGAAGAATAAACAACCTTGGAAATATGCACTGGCGGACTCAGCTTGTCGTCTCTGGCTCCGGTGTGAAACACTTAGGGCAAAGAGAAGATGAAAAACCTTATTACCTCGGGGAACAGCAACCCCGAGGAGAATCTCAGGGAAGAGCAACCCTGAGAGGTCTCAAATCAAGTCCTTTCATATGCCAACAATATGTAGCCTCATTACTATCTCCGATACGCGCCAAGAGAAAAGAAGCCATCATTCTTCACTACATGGATGATGTGCTTGTGTGTGCCCCCAGTGACTCTATACTCCAACACATGCTTGACCTAGTGGTAAAGTTTTAACCTCTGCTGGATTTCAAATGCAGGAAGACAAGGTTTAAAAATCCAGACAGGGCCTGTTTGAATGCCAGAGAAGAAATCCAGGGTGCAAAAAGGTTTGTGTGCTGTTGTTACGGTTTTCGGACGGCACAGGAATAACAACATGACTCTCCATAATGGTAAAGATGAGAGCACCCTTTATTCTTCTAAATTCTAGTTTTATAGAATAGTTTGGTACAAAGAACATGATTGGTTATTCAGCGTCTACACCCTTTAGTAAACATTTCTTTCCAGTAAACATGTTGGAAAAACACCACCTGCGGAAGGTTTCTCACTTCCCAAGGTTTGTTTGAATTCCTCCTTTAGATTTCTCAGGCTAACATGAGAAAGTTGCTCATGTGCCTTTCACACAGACACTGGCAGAGCCTGAAGCCTAAGTTCAGACCAATGTCAGGCCCACATCTCCCCCTTTTAGTTTTGGCTAAGGGCGGCGTCTGTGTCTGTGTCCTGTCCTGCAGGGCCCTTGCAAGAGAAAAAAGACACATGACACCAGAAGTCCCATTAGTAATCAAACAATCACTAAATAGAAATTCCATTGGGCACCGACTTAAATGGTCAGGGAAGTTCTGTGGCATTCGGTGTTGACCCTTAACAACCATGTCCATGCACCAGCGTCAAGCTTAGCTATTTACTAATTATAATATAGAAAAAACCCAGAACATCATTAGCCTGCTCAAAAATGGCAGTCTAATTTGTCAAGTTTCATCACTCTAGGAATCATCCTTTCAGATAACAAGGGCTTTTCCTGCCTTTTAGCAAAAGACGGTGGTCCTTGCTGACACCTGCAAGAGCAAACTGGTTTATTTTTCCAATTATTTGGACA
This sequence comes from Prinia subflava, assembly GCF_021018805.1. Lineage (NCBI taxonomy): Eukaryota > Metazoa > Chordata > Aves > Passeriformes > Cisticolidae > Prinia > Prinia subflava. The sequence continues at coordinate 1,583,974 of NW_026960612.1, forward strand.
ACTTGGTTGACCTTTTTTTTTTTTTTTTTTTTTTTTTTAATGCAAAAAATGCATGCAGTGTTTGAAAGGGCAAAGACCCATTGCAGGATGTGCAGGATTGGACATTCGTTCACTCAATTGGCCCATGATACCTGTAGGATGTCACCTAGAAAAAAAAAAAGAATAATAAAATTAATAAATATATCAATAAAAAAATATCTAACTCCAAAAAAAATCTACGTGATCCCAATCACCACAAAGGCAAAAACCACAAAGTGAAATAAGAGCCCTTAATAACTACAAAACATACACCGAAGGCACTTGAAATATTACCTAAAATACAACTACATCTATGTAGGAAACTTAAATGAAACAACATCTACTATAAAATTAAAACACATGAAAAGGAAAAGTCCATTGAGACAAGATGTTGATCCTTGGCATCACTGGATGTCTTCTTGAAGTCTGGAGCAGGGAGTGACTCGAGGAAGATTGATGAAAACAGGACCATGCTGCTGACAGAGGACTTCTGTTGTCTCCATAACTTCCAACCACATGGTCATCTTTGCAGTCTATGTGACAGCCACTAAGGCTATGCAATGTCCCTTTTCACTCCTCAAAGGTGATGGGAAACACGACTGCTGAACCTGCTAATGATAAAACACAGGCACATCTTCTCCTTAAGTTAACAAACTTGTCAGGCTCCACTGCCCCAAACTGATAACTTGTCAGACTCCATTGTCTAAATTCAACATCCAGGTTTCAGAATTACTTTTTCTTCAGGTTCATAACATAAATGTTACATTGTTGCATGTTATCTTTTTGATAATAATTTTGATCAGCCCAGGAACTGCAAAAGCTGAAGTGCTTCTTCTCCAGTGACAACCTGTTCATCCTACCCGGGCAGGAATTCCAGGTTCACCAAAGATCAATTCAGCTATTATATTTAAAGGTCAAATTGTTGAGTCAAATAACTCATATGTAATTTTTTGCTAAAACATCTGAGCAAACAGGCAATTCCCATCCAGAGAGAGCCAAGGCATGGCCAGTGCCCAGCTCTAACTGCAGAGGAATCCCTTACACCCATTTTAAAAACAAGCTTCTTAAAAATCTTATAATAAGAAACTAATATAGTAATTGACACCTCCTAAATTTTTCAGGGTAGAGATGCTCTGAGCTCAGCAGGCTCCTGAGATGGTCTGTGACCAGGATTGGAACTGCATCCCAAACCGTCAGGACAGAGGAGGCATTCTTACAAACTCAGATAACCTTATCTGAAAATATTTTAAAAATCATGAATGCAAAACTAGCATAGACAGCTAGAAAACAAGGAAAAATTCTTGGGTGACACGTGTCTTACAGGCAATTATAGACAAATAGCAAAGTACATGAGAAGAACAAGAAGCAGAAGCAGCAGCAGCAGCCGGCTGTCGAACTGTGATAACTTTATCATATCCATGAATTCACATTATATAGTCAATATATCATCAACAAATATCTTTTGAACTGAGATAACACTTAAAACTCATAACTGATGGTTATACTATAGAAGTATTAATAATACTTGTGTTATCTGTGAAAGGCAACAAAAGTTGCTTATTTGTTTTTGTATTTCTTGTCATTTTTCTTCTATTATGAACAGGCATTTAAAGCTCAAATTCTGTTCACAGAGATGCCTTGAGAAGAAATGTTTTGTGGGAGGGTGGGAGGGAAAAAACCCAAACAAAAATCAACTGTCCCTCTAAAAGGAAAAAGCTTCTGCTCACCTCATAGGCGGCGAAGCTATTTGGCCCTCCCTGAGTGGGGCTTTGGGGGCTCAAAGGCCCCAGGGCCTCCCTGCGGAGCTGGGGGAAATCCAAACAAATGTGGCCCCCATTTCTCTGTAAAAAAAAAAAGCCTATACCTTAAATTTCAAGTGAAGCAACTCCTACAGCATTATAAGCTGTCTAGAGGAACAACAAGTGCCACCTCATGCCCTATTCGCAAACGCCGCTCGGCGCACAGGGAAGGAGTTGGGAGCAAACGCTGAGGCTCATGGGGGAGGGGAGGGGGAAAAGGAGCGAGGAGACCGCTCCTCCATTCCTATGACGACTTGCTGTGCAAATTCACGTGGGAAGGAAATTAAACAGCAGTGAAGTGTGTGCCGGTGGGGCAGGAGCTGCTGCCCCTGCTCTCATCGCCACTGCACACGGCGGGAGAAAGCCTCCACCAGGGGGGGGGAAACGGGGAGGGGACAACGGAGCGGGGCTTGGCGGGGCTCAGCGGAGAGCCATGGCCCCCCTGTCATGATCCAAGTAGGAATCGTGATAGGTTCGTGTGATCTCAGAGTGCAAAAAGTACTTGAGGGGAAAATAGTTTAATCATACAACAAATGCACCTTTATTGAGAGCCAACAACACTTGCGATAGAGGGGATGAGAAAAGGAAAAATAGGATACAGAGCGAGGAAAGGGGGGGCAGGGGGATATAGCTACCAATGGCAGAGGCGTCCTTGTGGCATGGCGTCTGGCCAATGGAACCGTCTTCTGTCCGTGGGGAGATCTCGAAGTGTGAGTCGCCGGGGGAAGCTTTTATAGTCATTTCAGAAGCGGGGGGCACCTGGCCAACATGGGGGGAGCACCTGAGAGTCATTGTGAGGAGCCTCGTTGCTCTGGGAACCAGGTGCAACCGTTCAGATCAGGCAGGTTTGGGACAAGCAGGTCTGGGCCTGGTCACTGGTAAGCACAGGCTGTCCAGCTGTCCATTGTCTTCGTACAAGTTCCCATGGGAACCAGCTCCGGTCCCGTGGACACACCTGTAGTTCAATGCTTGGTACACACACACCGTGGCTTAGGCCCAAGCCCCTTGTACACAGTCCCTTCCTTGACAGGGGGCCTTGACGAAGGTCGTGAGGCAAAACCAGGGCACCTCAGGCCCCGACTCTCACACCTCCCTCCTTGCCCTGATGGGAAGGGGGGAACGAAGCGGCAAAGCCACTCCAAGCCCCCCATCTCAGCAGCACCGCGCGGGGAAGGGACCCTCGCAACCCCCCTGACCCGCGTGCCTGCGGGGAGGGGAGGGAGACCGAGTACGGAAAAGCGAAAGAGGGAGAGATTGCAGCCGCTGCTGCATCAAGCACAGCACCCTGGAACAGGGCGGGGGGAAAAAAACCAAGTTAAAACACAGAGAAACAAAGAAAGACAAGCCCTAAACTCACACAGGCAATCAAAAACAAACACAACTAAAGCTAAAAGCATAAAACACTCATTAAGTGAACTTTTCACCCTAAACACACAGAAGGATACAGAGGGATCAAAGGTTTTCGATCGTGGTCCCGTCTGCAGTGGCTGATAAAGCAGGAACCGCTGCGTAGCCATCCGTGGTATGAAAAAAAGGAGAAGGAGAAACCAAGGAAGCGCTGTCTCTGCTGGCCAGGAGAGGTTTGCAGACGCTAGCTTTGATCTCGGCCAGATAGAACTGAAAGAGGTCGGGGGAGTGAGAGAAGCTGCCGGCAGCGAAGAATTCCAGCTGCTCTTGTCAGGAAAGGCACAAGCTGTCCTCTCTCAGGAGAGGGGTTCCCCAGGTTTTTTTGGAACCTCTGCCCGGCTGTCTGTTCTAGAAATTAAAGTCCAGCTGTGCTGGGTGCCGTCCGACCTGCTGTCTTTTGGCAGGATTGATCTTTTTCCATGGTTAGCAGGACCAGCCTTCTTTAGAAAAACGTAGAGATATTTCACTTACCTCTCTGAGGAGGCAGGTAGAATTTTCAAGCTTTGCTGCACGAATCAGTCCCAGCTGCCCTGAACTTCCTTGAAACGTCAGGGTCACCAGATGTTGTTATGGTTTTCGGATGGCACAGGAATAACAACATGACTCTCCATGATGGTCAAGATGAGAGCACCCTTTATTCTTCTAAATTCTAGTTTTATAGAATAGTTCGGTACAAAGAACATGATTGGTTATTCAGCATCTACACCCTTTAGTAAACATTTCTTTCCAGTAAACATGTTGGAAAAACACCACCTGCGGAAGGTTTCTCACTTCCCAAGGTTTGTTTGAATTCCTCCTTTAGATTTCTCAGGCTAACATGAGAGAGTTGCTTGTCTGCCTTTCACACAGACACTGGCAGAGCCTGAAGCCTAAGTTCAGACAAATGTCAGGCCCACAGTGTGCAGTGTCCAGATGTCTGCTCTGGGCTGATCTACTTAGCACTACTTGCTTAACATGGCTGGGAACAGAAAATAAATTATTATTTAACTCATGTGTTTATGGAGTTAATGAGTAGCAGTGAATGCTACTTAAAGCTCCTATGCCATGGTTTGCTCAAATGTCTGGAGAATCTTCCTCTTGAGATGTTTACCTATTTTTTTGCCATTTCTCTCTGCAGTACCTTATTGACCCAAAGGAACTGTGAGCCTGATTCACTGGCAGAATTGGGTTTGCAGGAACTGTCAGCACTAGTGAGCTTAATCCATTTGTGTGGCAGTATTGAATACCTTAGTTAAGTTCTGACAATATTTTCATTCTTTACTGACCCTTGCATTTTCACACTACTATGATAAGTATGAACCATTCTTGATTTGGCATTATTAAGCTAAAATATCATTACCAAAACGTGTCAGTGACCTACTGGTCACTCTTTGTGTGCTTATATTTCTAATGTGTCTTTTGTGTTTAGAGAATAAAGTAAATTTTGCAGGAGAACAAGAAAATATGCGTGACTGGTTACTTTTGAATTTGTAGCCTGTGCTGTTACTTGTGGGAATAAATCTGGTTTGCTTGTGGATGAAAGTTTCAAAACCATGTAGAGAATCTATTCCTTTTTGAGCACACTTGTCTAAATCTCTGCTAGAGGCTTGATCTTCTCAATCCACATCTTGAAGCACTTGCACAAGGTGGCAGTAATGAAGCTCCTGGTCAGTTCTTTCATTTTACATAATCTCTTGACTAAAGTTTCTTAGAATCCAAACTGGTTTTGAAAGTGGGGTGAGGACCTAAAATCATTTAGATGTCTTTGCTCCCTGTCTAGTAATCAAGCAACAAATTCTGAAAAATCCAGCATATACCCAAGGCACTATTTCTCTGCAAATCTTTTCTGTGTGCTGCTTTCTTGCTATTTCTGCACTTGATCTCAAGCCTTTGAATTGCCTTTCTGTGTTGGGTCATGTTAAGATGCTTTCCTAGACCATTAGATCTTGCAGGACATCTTGTGAAAGGGCATTTGCAGGCTCAGGTGATTTTCTTCTGCATTGCAGAGTCTGGGTTTCTAGAGAGGTCAAGGTAAAAGTGGGTTTTGGAATGAGATTTAGGTGTATAAATCAATATATGCACTTGAAAAAATTTTACTTTTGCTCATCATTATTACAATTTCCAGCATATTTTTGAGGTTGGTATGGTTTCTTTCCTTTGTGTGCATGAAATGCTTGGCCTATGTTTTCCTGTATCTGCATTTATACATATGCAACAAATAAAAGTAGATTTGAGGGCAAACGCTATAGAATATTGCCTCAGGATTTAAGCTGAGATTGTAATATGTTGCTTGAAGGCTCTGGACAATACTGTTTGAACAAAGGAACTCTTTCAATCCAAAAGGGTTTGTTTTCTGTAATGACTCTCAAACCCAATCAATATTTGTTTTATTAACCTGATGGGTGGATTCAGTTTAAAGTCTTAGTGTAGTTTGTTTGAAGTGCTTTGTACTTGGAAGCTCTGTGAGAGGTAAACAATACTGAGAGTCACAGCAACAGTGACCTATTGTATTGAGCAAGTTCCTTTTGTATGGAGGCTATTGACCACTTCTGTTGTTTTTTGAGGATATCAGCCCATGCTTTTTTCCTGACACAACCTCCAGCATTCAAACATCCCAAAAGTTGGTAAAATTTATCAAAATGCTTTAAAAATATTTTTTTCACAAGCATTTTCTGGCTCTATTGGGCAGTTTTCTTCTCTTTTTATACTGTGGTAAAGATGCAGGAGGAGGTGAACAAGATCATTGCCAACATCAAGAGCAGTGCAGCTGTGCCTGATTGTTAAATCATATGATGACACACCATTTTTGACATATGCAGCATCTCTTTATTGTAAATTAATCACCCTGTTATAAAAGCCAATACAATATTCCAATTAAAATAATAATTTGCTTTATTAACAAAAGATCGAATTACAGAATTTCGATAAACCCACCAACAGCGGAGATACTTGACAGTCTTTTTCCTGGGAAAATGACAAGGGTGAACCTTGAGACACAGAACCTGGCCGTCTGCTATCTTCCCCCTAGGTTCACAAATTTGCCCAGTTCGGGGCTTAGTTTTTATACATTTTATTCTGCCCTTAGCAATATTTCCCCATATTTCCCTTTGTGTCCCAGCTAGCTATTCAAATCCAAGGGTGTCTCCGGCTAGGCTGAAAAGAGTTCTTTCTCTCAGTTCATATGTTAATGTCCAGTTTCTATAGATCCTCATGGCTGATGAATGGTCGAGATATGGATGATGATGCTTGATGCTCGGTGAGGGTGTTGGCTGGGGGTGTTGATGTTTCTGCCGCCTTATCTTGATGGGTCTCCTCCCGGTGCTCGAGGAGACTGCTGGTTTCCCGTAAACCTTTTGTCTATTTCTGAATGTGAGCTTCTGGGGTGGTGCCTGCCTTTTCATAATTTGGTTTAACAAAATGTTACAAGGTATCCTGAAACTTATACTTTCATACAACACACACATATATATACAGTTTTTATAGCTTTCAATTTATCATTAACCATAAGAACATGAATTAATCATTTCACATTTTTCACACTAAGAATCTATTTTCATTAGTTAGAACATTAGTGTTTTGCCTCTTTATGTTTTGCATTATTTAGAATCATCATGGACCGAGATGTTTATTTACATAATTAGCTCCATATGCCTTCACTGCATTCAACATATGTCTGCAGCTATGCAGGACTCCTGTCCCTTCAAGAAGCTGTGCTGGCCCTGGAGGCAAGCCTGGGAGAGATCCTCCAGGCATCTGCATGAGCCTGCAGTCTTCACTACCTTGAGTAGTGATATGGTGTGGCACCTACTTTGCACCTAAAATATACCTTTCCTCTAACTGGGATAAAAAAGAATAAAATATCCATGTCTGCGATGGCCCGTGACAGCAAGGCTCACCACTGGGGGGTTTGTGGGGAGGACCAGACTGTTCTACAAAACCCTGTTATTGTCTTAGCTGCAAGGCAGAAGCCTTCTCAAAAGCTGACTGTGGCCTCAATTCATTACAATTTTGAGGCATCTGTAGTCCTGCTAGACTTTCATGCTCAAAAGTCCTGAGCTACTCTCCAGCATAATGTGAGGTTGATGTCAAAATCATGTGATTAAAAAAAAAAAATCAGTTCTGGATTCTTTTATTTTCTTTGATGTTCAAGGCTTCCCATTTCCAAGCCTTTGTTTGAGAATATGAACACTAGAAACTTTGCTTTAAATGAAAGCTGAGAAAAATCCAAAACTGCAGGATCCCTGGGTTCTATGACTTTGACTATGACTTCCCCTGCATTCCCACTTCAGATATTGCAGCATTTGAGATCCAGGCTTGTGGTCACTTGGTTGTTTCCATGAATGCTGCCATGGGTACACCTCATGAAGCAGCCATCCTGCCCCTCTGATCCTCCATCTGCTCCTCAGCTGATTGTTGTTACTGGGATGGTTGATGTTGCCTCCTGTCAATGCAGCTGCAATGATGTGTCCCTGTTGCTCCATCGCATCTTGCATGGCTGCTGTGAATGCTGCTGTCTTGTTGTCTTGTTCAGCTCTGGCAGCTTTTACTAGCATCTCATCGACCCACAGCCTTGGGGAAGGGAAGCTAAAACAGTCCTGGTATGTGAGTTGGCATTCTCAAAGGCAAAGGAACGAAATAGATGTTCTTGCACTTCTGCAGGTAAATCTGGGGCATCTTTCAAAGCTGCAGATAAGCGATCGATGAAGTGTCCGTATGGCTCAATGGCCCCTTGTTTAATATCAGCATATGATACAGGCTTGTTCTTGTCTGGCAGCAGTAGCAGAGCTTTGTGGGCCAATGCCTGAGATAGCTGATGGATTTCAATCGGAAATGTTAGTTGCACATTGGTAGTAGAATAAGGACCCCATCCTATTAACATATCTGGCTGGATACCATAAAATGGGTCTCCTACTGTTTGGTGTTTATTTGCCTCTTCAGTAGCCAAATGTCTCCATTCTCTCTCAAAAATAAGAAATTGAGAGGGCATCAATAGCAAGGTTGCAATGCTCGAACAGTCTGCTGGGCAAAGGAGATCGGCTGTAAAAATATATTGTATGATGTTCTTGGCTGCCTCGGATCTAATTCCATGATTTATTACAGTTTGTTTGGCAAACTGTAAAACTTTCCACTCGTGTGGTTGCCATTTAGCTTGATTTTGCTCAGTTAAAACTGGGCAAGCAATTGAATTTGCAGCCGTAAAATCCCCATCCAAAATTGCGTCTTTTAGAACACCAGCCCAGCGCTTTTGAATTGGGTCTGTTTGAGTGGCAGGCAGTGCCATCTGCTGGGCAGCAGGCGGCAATGCCTGCTTAGATTGCAGAGAAGGAAAAGCTGGCAGATTATGTATTTTTTGTGGAGAAATCCTGGATGCTTCAATTGTTCGTTGCTCTAGTTGGCTCTGGCTATTAGAAAGCTCAGCGAGTTTAGCTGTTATTTGTTGTAATTCATCCGAACGCTGCATTTTTTCTGGTGGCCGGGGCGTGCAACGAGCGTTGGGCTCAGAAACCTCTCCCTCTGAGTCGGATTCTGGCAGGGGGCACTGGGATGCCTGTGGATGGGTGATGGGCTGAGCTGGTGCAGGCTGCGGGGGTGCAGGAACGTCAGACAGGACCGGGTCCGAGTTTCCGGAAGTCGGCATGGGGCCCGCCATGTTTGTTTTGGTCACATGTGCTGGTGACATCAGGTCCCCTTCCGGTGAAGACAGAGCCAGAACCACCCCGCTCTCGGCACCGCCCCGAACTCCACCTCCCTGCTGCATCACTCTGCCTTGGGCCCCGCCTTTGGCCCCGCCTGCCTCCTCATTTTTCACCACGCCCCCTGAGCTCGGCGACTGGGGCGTTTCCTGTTTGCCCTCATTCTCTCCAGGAGCCAATGTGAGCACTTCCTGAGATTGGCCCACGTGGCTGTTTGCTGTATCTATTACCTCACAAAAAGAGGAGCACACCGGAGCTGCATTTCCTCTTACAGGATGCGTGGAATTTATGCTGAAAAATCTTGCCACTTTAGATGGTTTTTTCAGCTCTTTTGGCTGGGAAAGAGACACCCCCGAACCGGAGGGAGGGGGAGTTGCCCTTTCTAGGGCTAGGATGGTGGCCTGCGCTGCTGGCTGTTCAGCAGCGAACGTTTGCAAGGTGTTTATCACTTTTTTCCAAATCACACCTAACTCTGAAGCAAGCTTGGCTTCTTTTCCTTGCGAAATGACAGAATCCCATAGTAATTCACCTATTTCCTTCCATTCTGCTTCACTAAAAAGAAGCAATGGCTGGTTTAACTTTCCTTTTTTCCGAGCCCATAGGGTTAACTGTTCTATATCAGTTTCTTTTATCTTTTCACCCCTTTTAGAGGCAGTTGTTGCTAAGAGTTGCACTGCTGTGTGAAGATCTTTCTCCATAGTTTTAATTATTTTCTTTCACTCACTCCAGCCGCTTACCTCTTCCTTCCACTGGGTGTCTCTGTTCCCCTCCTGGCAAAGCAGATGAATCACGCTTTCCAACCCGAGCTCTGTAAGCTCAGCGCTGCTCGTGGGCCGTTTGAATATTCAGTCTGAATTTTGCACACCGAGCAAACCCAAGCGGCAGAGACTTTCACTGCATTCAAGCGAAATTCATATTTATACGAAAAATCAAAAAATCAAAATAAAATCCACATTCAAGCGTAATAAAATCAAATAAAATCTGCATTTAAGCAAAAATAAAAAGCAGAAGAGGGGTCCCTGTTCCAGGGCACCAGAATGAAACCAGGGTCTCTATATGGGGTTGGAACAAAAGCAACATACGGTCAAACCAATGTGATTATAACATATGTTCTCCTCTTTATTCTCAAAATGGCTGATTTTATACAGTGTCAGATAGTTTACAGTTGCAGGTGCATTTCTATTGGCATTCAGCATGAGAAAGAATGCAAACAATCTCAGCTTAAGGCAACGACCGTGTTTCTACCCAACTTCTAGTTTGTTTCTGGGAAGTGCCAGTAAAGCAGCCTTGCTCTGGTATTGGTATTTTCTACATGCTTATCCCAGTTTCCATGTGTGTCTGTGGAGAGAACAATTGTACCCAAGTGCTGGCAGTACCTAAGATATCTGACTGAGTTCAGGCATCAGATATAATTTGGGAGCATGGTTCCCCAGTGAATGCTTCAAAACAGTGAAGGGTGCTTAAAAGTGTGGTAGTCAGGGGACGTGCAATTTCCCTGTAGCTGCTGCTTCCTTCTGATTTTATATTCTGTTTCATGAAAGTACTAACTGCGAGTGCCTCAGATCTGCAGCACATATGCCGGGTAGTTAGCAAGGGAACTCAGTACAGCCAGGAGAGCTGTGCCAGCCATCCTCTCAGTAGTTGAGCACTGCTCTGTTATTTACCAATTTTATTCCCCAAGCCCTCAGGAATTAGGGAAGAATTACTGCCCCTTTCCAAAGGATATTGACACTCAAGCAGATTAAAGACCTTGTTCATGGTTGCACACAAAGTCTGTACTTAACCTGACAAATGAATTTAAGCCTCTAGAGTCCTAATCCAGAGCCCTTTCTACTAAAGGAAAGATAACTAATCTGAGCTCTTGAACTCTATGAGTGTGAGAGCACTTTCAGCAGGGTTGGCATGGGAAGGCAGCAGCCCACTGCTGGCACAGGCTGGCCAGAGCAGGCTCCCAGCAGCAAGGCAGCAGTTAGAGCTGAGGTGGCCTTCTTTGCTCCTGGTAGTAAAGTGGTGGAATGCACAGAGCTATCCTATTCAGCCTTTAGAGTTTTCCCACGGTTTCCTATCTGCTACCCCTTTGAATGGCATCTTCTCAGACAGGGACCTGGGACATGTTTAGTGCCCCAGCCGTGTTCTTGCTTTATAGCACAATAAAAGGTAAGGGGATATCCACAGAAAGGAGACATAGAACTGTGAGCCAGGAAGGAGCTGGGGGTGAGCTGAAATAGTCTTTCTGTCTTGTAGCTCTCCCCCCAGAAGAGTTTAATATGCAGTTAGTAAAACCAGTAAATTTTGCCTCAGTGCTCTGAACCACTTTTTCTATCCTATACATGGCTTATGTATGAATGCAGGACAGATTTAGCCCATCAATGACTACAAGTTACGAAGTGTACATATCTTCTCCCCCTTCTCCTCCAACATGTGCTTCATCCTTGAGCTTCCAAGCTGATCCTCTTTTTCTCCCCAGGCTGTAGTTCCTTTGCTCCTTTGCAGTGGCTTTGCAGGCTTGGCTGACAGACTGCTACATATATCTGCAGAGAAGCATATGCATGGGCAATATGATTCATGTTGTGTGTGTGAACTCATCCCAACAGCTTTAAGCAATTGGTAATTTCCCTCAGGCTCTGCCATTTCCAGTGTTTGCCACTCCAGCAACAACAATAAGGCAGTGACACAATGAATGACCTGTGTTACACATTGACCAGAAGATATTGACCTGGGCTAAGTGTTGCTGTCAATCATGGGCCATCCCACATCTATTCACAGAGAACACCACAGTGGATTGTAGCATTAAATCCTCTCTCTGTAGTTATACTGAATACCATTAATTTTGGACAATGCACAAGAACTGTTTTTGTTATTCATTATCAAGTCCTCTGAGGGATATGCCTTTTTTCTCTTTCTTCTGGTGATTGTACTAAAGCCCTTGAATCTTTAATTGGAATGAAAATTTGCTTTATTGCTCAAGAGTCTTAACAATATAGCAGTTTGAATGAAATGCTCAGACACAGCTCAGCGTGCTCCCTTCCACACTGTTCTCAGCCCTCCTCTCTCCCCTATGCTATGCAGACATGTACACTTTTCTTGCCCCCTTAAACATATTCTGTTCCAAGATTTCCACTCAGAGAGATGCTATATAACCCCCACTGCATGAACAGCTACTTTCTCCATCTGCATCTTGATCCTTTCATCATAATTATTCCATGTATTCTCTCCTTTCCCTAACACCTCCTGCACTGAGGTGCATCCTGCCACTGAGGTCCTGGCAGTGGTGACTGCCACTGTGAAAAAAAGAGCACAGCACTTGCTTCTCCATGTCTGGGTTTTACTCCTGGTTGGAGTGGGAAGACGACCATCCCTCAAATGATAAATTGGTTTGGGCTTTCAGAAAGAACATTTCCAATGGACTTGAGCTTAGTGTCATGAATCTCTGCATAAATTAGTGGTTTAACAAAATAATAATCTTTATGGAAAACAAATAAAATATTTTCCTTTTCCAAAAAAGTTATTTCAGTAACTCTATATCATTTTATCACCCAGCCTTTAGAAGAATGACAAAATAGCGAAGAGTCCTCAAGTCACCTCTTCTCCCCTGACAAATGAGGCTCGCTCATTCATCAGATACTTACTTTTCCCTTCAAGTAAAAAGGGACAGGAAAAGTTGAAACAAAGATGACTTTATTCCCATTTTCTGCTTTCTCAATGCTTTTGTGCAGGGCTTAAGTGGGAATAGTATTCAGAAAAAAAAAAAAAAGTGTGCTTGAGTACAAGCTCCTGTATAAACAGGATACATTTCAGGCTGCCAAGAAGACTTTTACAGAACTAAGTACAAGGTTCTTAACTGAAAAGGAAAATTATTTAATATCTTGACATAACCGTTTTTATTATTTATTTTATAAGGGACTATTGATGCATGTGCATGATTCCTTAGCCTTACATAAGTGACATGCTTTTTTCATCTATAAATATTCAGGTTAGCATACACAGGACATTGATTTTAAGGGTGATACCAAGTCTTATATTTGGTGCAGAAGGACAGTTCAGATGACTGGCCTGTAATTATTTATTTTTAAATGTGTAATCCGTGTGACTCAAAAGCTGCTTTGTTGTTGGAGACATGGCCTGAAAAAGAGCCCGTCAGCTTGTTATTTCATGCAACCAGGCTTTCACCATCACAGCGTCGAGCAGAAAGATGAGTCTGCTCGTGTTTACCCACCTTGGGCCCGTGCTTGCCTAATATATAAGAAAGGGAAAAGGGATCCTGTTATCATCAGGCAAGCATTCCGGAGGAAACACTTGGGGAGCCGCAGCCAGGGAGGGGAGCGGGGGATGCTGCTTCCCTCCCTCCGTCCCCGCGGCGCGGCCGGGGTCTGTCCGTCCCTCTAGCACCATCTAGCGGGACCCCCGTGGGTGCCCAGGGCTGGAGATTCAGGGGAAAGCTCTGGTGGTCTCACCAAAGAGCGTGGATACATCTGACCTTGCAGCTGTAATTTTCCCAGGCTGGGTTGGTATCTGCCCCGCTTGCCCATGGACATGGCTGGACATCAGGGCTCGCCGGTGCTCCCGCTCGGCTTTTGCTGCTGTTCCGCATGAGCTGGGAAAACCACTGGACCTATTTTTGCTTTGGCTTTCCCATCTGTACAACACATGTCATGGTTAAGTAAGGTTAAGAGGAGGCATAAATAAAGGCAAATTACCACGAAATCCTGAACTCATATTTGCTGGTAATACAGTTTTGCTACTTATCACCTGATTTGCTCTCAGCTTTTGGTGTGGCTTTACCATCCTGCTCACCGCACACCAAGGCAAATGCTGGGCCTGTGTCCCAGGGCAGCCATGCTACATGTGCCCTGGGCAGAGCAGAGAATGTTTATTTAGAGTTAAAAAGTAACTTTTGGCCAGTGGGAAGGGATGATGAGGGAAACAGACTGAGGCAGGATGCTTCTGTAGTGAAGTAAATAGGTTGCTTGAACAGGGAGCAGCTCACCTGGGATAGGGTGACAGGATAGGGCACATGTGCCAGGAGTATGCCCAGGGCTATGACTGCAGAAGTAGAGATGCTTCAAAGCAAAAACTGTCTGAAAACTGAAGCAGGATTTCCCCTTGACTGAAGGGCAGTATTGCCTGATGTACATTGTAAAATAAAACCTGACAGATTTGCACTGATGTTGCTTTAGTTTTTCTTGACCTAGGCAGGGGGCAAGACTGCCATATAGCCTCCATGGGGATGCATAACACAGGCCATGTTCCCAGCATCCCAGGATAGAAGTGCACACAATCTTCATGCTGATGTTCCACAGCTGCTTTCAAAGAAAAATTGTAGTCACTGTGTATTTGCATAAGGCAGAGCTCAGAGACCTTCTGGCAAGCAAAAATAGCAACATAGCAAAATCTTTCCCCCAAATGCAAGCAGCCCTTGCCAATCAACTGGTGTGTTGAACATTTAGTAGTAGCTCAGAGACCTTCCCAGAATAACATGAAGATGCCAACTAATAGACTGGTCGTAGCTGGATCCTGGGTTAAATGTACTCAAATGCCCTCAGGATATGATAAAACACTTGTAAACCCCCACCATCTTAAGCTGCAATTCCACCACCTCTCTCTCCCACATTTCCTGAAGAAAGGGACAACAATTCAGAACTTTCTTTCAAGTCACATAAAAGTTGGGTTTACAGTGCATACTATTAGAAACAAGGGCTTAAGTTTACCAGCAGAACAGATAAAATTGTGAACAAGTCAAATTCCCTCCCAGACATAGCTCTCATCCATCATCTGAGGCATGGTTCACACTGGGTGTCTGCTCTATTGGCAGCAACTGTGCCTAGTAGCAACAGCTGCCACGTCACTGAGATGCACACCTATCCAGATTAATATTTTGGAGGACACCAAACAGACGTGATGAAATAATGTTTGATCTTAGTTTCACAAGGGAATTAGGTCTGAAGTAGTTCTCAGATTTGTGCCTGGTTTAACAGGGCAACACAGCAAGCATTATCTTCTTCAGCATAACCTTGTGTTAGATTAGAGAATCAGGCAAACAATCTTTTGGTAGGTTACAGATGACTTCACTGAGGTTTCTCATGTTTTGAGACCTTGCCTGATTCAGGCCCACAAAGATTACCAGTTCCTTTATGTTATTTCTTTGTTAATTCAGTAGTAGTTTGGGGAGTTGTAAGTTGTCAACCAGAATTTCTACCAAATCACTTCTACCCTGGGTTACTGTGTTTTTGCAGATCTGGCTGAGAATGAAATTTGCTTCTGAGCATCTGCCAAACAGGGCATCTGTCAAGAAATTTACATACTGTTATATTTCTGTAGTTTTGTATTCTATGTAAATAATAATTGCCTCCTGGCGTCTTCATCACAGAACTGATTTCTTCCCTGTGGTTTCTTGCCAGAATCTTGGCCATTTCAATAATTGAGACTCACACTGAGACCTCAGAAATGTTAATACCCAAAAGCACTAAAATCACAGAACACTGCGTGATTAAGACTGTTCTAAAAACTGCATCAACAATCAAACCCAGCATATCTAGAGAAACATCATATTTTCTTGCTCCAGTTTGGTGCCCCTTCATAATACAAGATGGAAACTGGAGCAACACCTGTTCAGTTGATATTTGTGTTCTAGAGGAAGGTGGAGCTGGTTGGCCAGTACAGTTATGCCCATTCCATTTCACCCAGCACCAGAATAAGGGGATCAAGGCATGTATTTGAGTGTTGAGAAGGTAAGCTCATCACCAGTTTCAGCAATCCATATGTAATGCAAAATATCCCATTACCCACAGCCAGCTAGACAGTGCTCCTCTAGTTCAGTTCAGGAAATAACAGCAACCTGAGAGTCAGGGTTTTATAACCAGCTCCCCAAGGATCTCTTTAATCTTGATCCAGGAGGGAATGCATCTCCAGCCTTTATCAGCAGGGTCTTCCCAGGCAGGGTCTGATTCTTGTCTCTGCGAGTGCTGTATTAACGAAATCATATATACATCTAGGCAGCTAAATAAAACAGGTCCTGGGAGCAAGCTGGACTGCAGATTGCCTTTGCTGCCTAATTATTAGCACACTTCTGACATGAACCAGGGAAAAGTGTACATGAGGACTATTCCCAGCTGTGTGGAACACTGAGTGCTTTGCTGTGCTGTCTGGCTCCTTCCAGCTTCTATGGTTTGCTTAACTCCATCCATGGCACCATCCTCCCAGGCTTTGCAGCCTTGGGAGCCCCCCTCTTGCCTACCTGCCCCAGGGCATGCAAGGTATAACCTCAGCACCTCGCTATGAAATCTCGGAAGCTGCAACACATTTTGCACACACTTTGAACTGAAATAAATAGGTGAAAAATAGTAATTATGTATTAGACTTCTGGGCATCTATGGAGCTTATGAAAGACTCTGGAAAGTGCTACATGGTGTGGTTAGGCCACAAAAGGTCCTTGGTCCAGTTTGATTAACTTTATAGTCAAAGGTATTGGCATTAGAAACAGTGTTGTTATGTTTATAGTGTTTCAGACAGTGTAAAAACTCAGTGAGCTGTGTAATCCACAAAGAAAAATAGCATCAGCCCATCACCATGCCCTACAAACAAGTGGAAGGGTTTTGCAGTATAGGTGTTTCTCTAGTTTTGCATAATATTTCATATTCTCTCCCATGTTAGCTGTCCTGGTAGAGGCCCGTTCTGCTTTTAAATTAAAAGTTACTTTATTGCTTAAATTCATAAATCACAGTACTATCTCTCTATCTTGATGAACTGTTTTCTAATGAATGCATACATGTTCCGTATTAATTGACACTATTGAATGGAATTGGGTCCTCATATTTTTAAAGCTGAACTGAAAGGCATTCTGTTGGAGTCCAGGGCATCCCTCTGGCTGCCCTGGATGGTCTGAGACCCTGGCAGTGATGCCTTGAGGCTGAAACAGAGGCTAGACAGAGTGAAAGGAACAAAATGAGTGTTTATTCAAGCCCATGCCCTTGCGTCTCCAGACCCACAGAAGTGGCCCAGCCCGAATATTTCCAAGATGGAGACGAAAAAGGGGCTTGTCCCCAGATCTTACCCCTTTTACAAGTTTCCATTCATTTGCATATAGCAATGCACCGTCCAATCAATAACCCCGAATCACCGAACACCCTCCTCTCAACCTGCCCTTCTCTTCCAGGTTGTTTATGCTCGGGCCTGGAGCTTGGAGACAATGTCCTTGAACAAGACTGCCCTACCCCCATCACCCCGTGAAGATCCTAGCACCACTCAGTGCTATCAGACAAAACAGAAAAACCCAGCCCTAAGGCATCAGTTTCCCCCCTTTTAGAGGCTTGACAAGGCCTCTACCTTGTCCAGTCTCTACCTAAATAGCAACCAATATCTAGCGAAAAATAAATATCTAACAGTAAGAGTATCTAACAAAAATTGTCTTACCCAGCCAGAAATGTAAAGAAAACAGTAATTAAACATAGAAAAGTATCGAGATTTCTCCCGATAACTCCGAGGGTCCAGCCAGCGGAGAAATGGCTTAATAAAATAGCGAGATGGCTTCCCGGGATATGCTTTGTAAAATAAAGTTTTAATAACAGGAAAAATAATAAACGTTACAAAATGAAAAGACATAAGCCGAGCACCGTGTACCAAGCAAAGTTACACAGGCTAAGGCACTCCCAAAAAGCCTCGTGTACCCTTATGCAGGCCCTTTAGTACTCGATGGTCTAGGTGGGCTTTTTTGGCTCTTGGCCCAATGAGATGGACACTAGACTTTGAGGTGCACTTCTACAGTCCTATCACTGTGTCTGTGCTGGGACCAAGCCAATTACAGCGAGCAGGCTATAGAAAATTCTAGCTTCACTTCCTTATATGGAAACACCTGCTCGGGTACAGAAATGCACGACTACATCTCACCCTGTAAAATCATATTAAAAAAAGAAAAAAAAAGAGAAATAGTTACTTTGAAAAAATTCTCACTTTTGTTCATAATTGTGATTGTGTCAATAACTTATTGTTATTTAACAATTTGGTTTATAGTTAAGCTATAGTTTTATGGATTACAAAATTTTAAATTTGGTACTTCCTTTTTATTAGCCAATCTTTAAAATTAATATTTAGTCTCAAATTACATATGAATCTTATTTTACTTTTTGTCTGGGGAGATTTTTTCAAGTGAACTATATTTTCTTTTTCTTTTGCATAAAGATTTGACAATAACTTTTAACATACAACAACGAACAATTGTGACATGACAATAATAACTTCAAAAATTTTAACAGTGCAACTTTTATAAAACTTAAGTCTCTGTTTCAAATGTATTTCAGTGTTTATAGTGCTGGGCTGTGTCAAAATGCAGAAGTCTTTTTGAAGACACAGTCTGTGGTCACTCTGGGTCCTTTTGCATGCTCTTCTTGAGGTGTGTTCTGCTCTCCTTTCTTCTTTTGTAGTTGTGACTCAACTTCTTTTGCAGGAACTTTCTTAGAGTCTGTACCTGTGGAGACAAACAAAACCTCTCTCCCTGCCATAAAGGACAGGCTCTAAAATTTGTCTTGTTTTCAGAATTTTTATGAATATGAGAGATTAAAAAACATATATATAACTTTGTTCAACCTTTCTATAATAGAAAGCACTATGCCCTTTCCCATTTTTATCTTTTAAAGAGCATTTTTAGCTGTTTGTGTGTTTTTTAACAATAGATTGGCTTTTGAATGAATTAGTTATAATATGTGGTAAATTTGATATGTTGAAAAACTTCTGTAATTTTAAGAACTGTACATTTAGGAATGAGAAATGTTTACAAGAGATGTTTTAATTGTCTTTTTTGGTCTTTTTCTCCTTTATGTGTTGAGGTAGAGCATACTTTAAAAAGTGTGTGGTTAGACAAGTGAATTTGTTTGAATTGTTTAAATGGTTGATATTGCATGATACTTGTTTTTAATTTTGAGGGTTAACTTTTGCTGCTATTGATGGCGTAGTTAGTGTTTGGTAGTTTGGGTATGGTTGCACAATTGTCTTAATTTGACTTTGAGATATATGCGACACTTTTTACAAGAGCTGATGTATTTTGATGTATGGTTAAAAGTTTGCTGTTACGTTGCTATTTGCTATAAAACTTAGGAGTTTAGTGTTTGCTTTAACATGTGACACAATACAGTTGCTGTTGAGAAAAAAGGAAAAAGATTAGTATTTTAATGTGAATTTTACAATTGACTAGAACTTTTTCTTGAGAGGTCTCTGCTCCCTCTACTAAACTTGCAACATAAAAATTTGTAAACATAAAATATGAACTTTGAAAAACATGTAGACAGTTGTTCTTTTTTGGTTTTGAGATATAGTTTTTAGACTTTCTTAAAATCTGATTTTTATTTTTTGGTGTTAGGATTTCACTACATGGTTATGAGATTTTAGATTTTCTTGGCTTATTTATAAAACGAATTTTTTTTAGAGGAGTATGAATTTTGAAAGGTTTTCAATTTAATTATAGAGATGAATTTAATAATTTTTTTTTTTTTTTTGTAATATTTATATGGGCCATTTTTAAAAACTTTTGAATTTTGAATTAACTATTTCAATTAAAGATATGAGCAAGCAAAATATTTTTGCAGAATCTTTTCCTGTAAAGGAAAAATTATTTAGGAATTCGCTTTTATAATTAGTTTGGAATATAAATTTTTGGGTAAGTTATTACAATCTTCTTGCTTAATTGACAAAACAGAAAAGAAAAACCTTTTGTTTTGGAATTACTTGGTAGTCTTTTTGAGATCTTAATGAAAAAATTAACTTACAAAGTTCTGGGTTTCTTGTTAAAACTGCAAAATAAAAGAATAGGTCAGGGTTTTAAGGTATTTTGAGCCTGCTGCTTTGGTGGATTCTTGTGGTGGTTTTCATGACAGACTTCTTTTGGACGAAGTCTACTTTGTATCTTGGCTGCTGGAATTGAACTGTTAGCTGTCTCTGTTCTGTTTTCTTGGAAGGTTTTAGACGATGATAAACTTTCACTGCTTCAGTCTTGCTCTGTCCTTGTTTTTGTTTTGTTTTGGTCTCTTGTCGCCAGAGCCGGGCTGGCTCTGGGGTGCTGGTTTCTTTCTTTATGTTGTGCCAGGGATCTATGCTGGCTGATGAATCCTCTGAATCATCAGAGAAACTGCAGGACGTGTGGGAAACCTTCTGATTTTTCATCGGAGTTTGTTTACATTTCTCCGGCATGGGCGCCGCCATCTTGGGGAGGGCAAGTTCCGGGATGTCACATCCGGTTCCCACGCTCGTCACAGCCAGGGCGTGTCTGTCCAGGCTGTGGGTGGCAACCCGGGGCGGTGCCCGAGGCTTGGCACTGCCCATGGAGGGGGAGCCTCCCGTGCTGGAGTGGGAGGAGCTGAGCGACACATCAGATGGAGCGTGCCGCAGCGTCGGGCTGTACTGAGCCCGCCCACGTGGAGCTGCAGCCTCTGCCTCAGAGATGGGGAGGATTCCACGTTTTTCTTTGTTCTGTGAGCCCGCGCTTTCAGGGCTTTGTTTAAAACTCGCGCGCTCAAAATTAACGGACCGGGATCGCCCGTATCTCGTACTGGGTGACTGAGGGGGTGGGGAGGGCGGTTGGAATGGAATCTTTGCCTGCTTGGCCACGGCTGGCACAGGTCCCACTCTGGGGGTCTGAGGACGGCTCGGGGGAGGGCTTTGAGCCGCCCCGTGCCTTCTCCTCGGGAGTAAATCAAACCGGTTTTTTCTGGGACTTGGGGCATCAGAACTTGGATTTTTATCTTCATGTCTAAGGTGAGTAGGAGCCTTTTTGCATTTTACTTTCTGGGCTCCTTTTTTATGGTTGCTTTTAGAGGCTTTTCCCAAGGTTTCTCTTTCTGCAGTTTCAAGTGTTTTTTCACTGCTGAGCCTTTCGCCTTCTTCTGTTACAAAGTCTAACACAGTTTTAAAGATGGGTCTTAATTTTAACACAGATTTTTTCTTTGAATTATACAACTTCAATCCTATTTTGTCCCAAAATTCCACTGTTACTGTTTCAGCTGTATTAGTGTCCGGATACTTCTTATAGACCCATTTCACAAGTTTTTTAAGTTCTTTCCTCTCAAACTTATAGTCTTGAATAGTCAGTTTATAATTAAAATAACAAAAGGTGTCTCGCTGTTCTACGGATTGCCGGGTCCCCATTGTCACTCACCAGAATGGCTCTTGTGATCTCCCGGCAGCTCTTGGTTGTCTCCGACTCTCTCAGGTCACTCGGTGATTAGCTGTTCTCTGTCTCCAGCTCTGCTAGACTGCAGCTTCTCTCTTCTAAAGAGTAATCCACCTTGTACCAGAATCGGTGTCCGGCAAAGACCCCCTCTCACCGGTATAGGGGTTCAGTCAAAAGGCTCCCTCTCAGCCTTTTTGACCCAAAAATGTGGTTTTATTTTCACGACTAAAAAAACCACCACGAGCTCGCTTTTAAAAAAACGAAACCAAGAGCAAAATGGCCTAGCTGAACGTGAGGGCACTGTCAGCAAACTTCGATTCAGTTACCCTAATGTAGGGTCCCTGTTCGAAGGTGCCATTTATCGGGGTTTCTCCCGATAACTCCGAGGGTCCAGCCAGCGGAGAAATGGCTTAATAAAATAGCGAGACGGCTTCCCAGGATATGCTTTGTAAAATAAAGTTTTAATAACAGGAAAAATAATAAACGTTACAAAATGAAAAGACATAAGCCGAGCACCGTGTACCAAGCAAAGTTACACAGGCTAAGGCACTCCCAAAAAGCCTCGTGTACCCTTATGCAGGCCCTTTAGTACTCGATGGTCTAGGTGGGCTTTTTTGGCTCTTGGCCCAATGAGATGGACACTAGACTTTGAGGTGCACTTCTACAGTCCTATCACTGTGTCTGTGCTGGGACCAAGCCAATTACAGCGAGCAGGCTATAGAAAATTCTAGCTTCACTTCCTTATATGGAAACACCTGCTCGGGTACAGAAATGCACGACTACAGAAAAGAATTCATTTACAACGTATTATCATTTGCATCAGTCTTTGTTGTCGCAATTATCTCAGGGGCAGAAGCCTTCTTAATTCTGGAGTAGTGGATCCATGGTCCTTGGCCAGCGACTTTTACTGCGGTGAAGGTGGTCAGCAGGACTTGAAATGGTCCCTTCCATTTGGCTTGTAAAGGATCACTGTCCCACCACTAACATACACCCAATCTCCAGGTTGGAAAGGATGTACAGGTGTATCCAATCCTATGGATCTAGATAACATGACATAGGTTTGAATATTCTGCAAAGTAGAACTTAGAGCTATTAAATATATTTGTAAATCAAGTTTCCCTTTCATATGAATCTCACCTGGGATATGTGGGATTTGATAGGGTCTCCCATACAATATTTCATAGGGACTGATGTTATCCCTTCGCCTGGGTTGGATGCGAATTCTTAGTAAGGCTATAGGCAGCGCTTGGACCCACGTCATAGATGTCTCTTGACAAATTTTACTAATTTGTGTCTTAAGAGTCCCATTCATACGTTCAACTTTACCGTTCACTTGGGGTCTATATGATGTGTGCAAGTCCCAGGTAATTCCCAAGATTTGGCTGATCTCTTTAATCACCTTTGCAACGAAGTGTGGTCCCCTATCTGATGACATTCCCAAGGGAACCCCGAACCTCGGAATGATATGGTTAAGCAAGACTTTTGTTACTTCCCTAGTCATGTTGGTGTGACAGGGGTAAGCTTCTGGCCATCCACTGAAAGTATCCACTAGTACCAGCAAATATCGGTATCCCTCTTTACGTGGTAACTCCGCAAAATCTATTTGCCAGTAATCCCCAGGAAGATCCCCTGCCTTTGTTACTCCTAACACCACTCTTTTCCTCGTGTCAGGATTGTTTTTACAACAAATTTCACATTTACTCACTACTGATTGTGCAATGTCAGCCATTCCCTTCCCTATCACTACCTTTTTAAAATGTTTTAGAAGATTCTCAACTCCAAAATGTGTGTTTTCATGTTCTCTCTGGGCTAGTTCCCAAAGGATCAAGGATGATACTACAACCTGATTTGCTGGTGTAACAGCCCATCCACTCTCTGTGATCTTAGCCTTAAGGAACTTAATTAGTTTATGATCAGCTTGATCATATTTTGGGGTAAACTCAGATAAATCAATTTCTTTTTGTGGAATTACTGCTAGGATACCTTTCTCTGCAATTCCTCTTGCCACTTTATCAGCAAAGCAATTTCCCAATTCTGGAGCAGTTTTCCCTTTTTGGTGACCTTTACAGTGCATAATAGCTACTCCTGTGGGTTTTTTAATGCTCTCTAAAAGAGAAAGTATTTGTTGAGCATGTTTAACTGGATTGCCTTGAGCGTTCAGAAGTCCTCTCTCCTTCCAGATGGCTCCGTGGGCATGGACAACACTGAACGCATACCTAGAATCAGTCCAAATATTTACCTTCATTCCTTCACTCAAGTCTAAGGCCCTTGTCAGCGCAATCAATTCAGCCTTCTGCGATGATACATCTGCCGGCAGGGCCTTGGCCTCAATCACCTTGTCCTGTGTGGTCACAGCATAGCCAGTCATTCTTATACCATTTTTCACAAAGCTACTCCCATCTGTGAAGAGTTCCCAATCTGGATCTTCTAGGGGCCTGTCCTTCAGATCTGGTCGACTAGAATGGACTTCTTCAATTGTTTGTAAGCAGTCATGCTCAGGCATACCGTCAATTAAAGTGGGAGACAAAAACATAGCCAGGTTAACGACAGAAGTGGTTTTCAAAGTAACGTCATCCTGCTCTAGCAGCAGTGCTTGATACTTAAGCATCCAGCTACCAGATAACCAATGTACTCCCTTTTGCTCAAGTACAGCTTCTACAGCATGGGGTACATACACCACAATGTGTTGCCCAAGGGTGAGCTTTCAGGCTTCTTGAATCAGGATGACAGTGGCTGCCACAGCCTTCAGGCACCCTGGCCAGCCTTGGGCAACATGGTCTAG
Source organism: Prinia subflava (assembly GCF_021018805.1). NCBI lineage: Eukaryota > Metazoa > Chordata > Aves > Passeriformes > Cisticolidae > Prinia > Prinia subflava. Next base: position 1,607,806 of record NW_026960612.1, read on the forward strand.
TTGTTTAGAGAAGTAGGCCACAGCCCTCCGTTGAGTTCCCGAGCCGCTGTGCTAGTACCCCCAAAGCCATATTCAGTCTTTCATATGTGAACAGTTCGAAAGGTTTAGTTAAGTCTGGCAGACCCAGCGCCGGAGCTGACATCAGAGAGTGCTTCAGCTGTTTAAAAGCTGCTCTGCTTTTTTCAGTCCATATGATAATCCCTCTCTCAGCATCCTTTAAGGCTTCATATAAGGGTTTTACCAGCAGCCCATAGTTTGCTATCCACAACCGACACCAACCTACCATTCCCAGGAAGGCTTGCATTTCCCTTGTAGTGTGGGGCTCTGGGAGTCGACAGATGGCTTCTTTCCGTTCTTTGCTGAGCTGTCGATGTCCACGAAAAATCTCAAGTCCCAAATAAACTACCGTTTCTTTAGCAATCTGTGCTTTGTCTTTTGAAACTCTATACCCACTCAGTCCTAAGAAATTTAACAAACTTACAGTAAGTTGTATACAGTCCTCTCTGGTTCCGGCTGCGATCAAGATGTCGTCTACGTACTGTAGAATAACTGCTTTCGGCTCCTGTCTTTTCCAGTCCTCTAATTCCTTTGCTAGCTGGTTTCCAAATATAGTTGGCAGGCACTTAAATACCTGTGGTAAAACTGACCAGGTAAGTTGACTTTTTCTCCCTGTCTGAGGGTTTTCCCACTCAAAAGCAAAAAGCTCTTGGCTGTTTTTATGCACAGGAATGCAAAAAAAGGCATCCTTCAGGTCCACCACAGTAAACCACCCTAACTCGTCTGTCAGCGTAGTCAAAAGGGTATAGGGATTGGCTACTACTGGGTGTATGTCCTCTGTAATCTTATTAATTGCTCTTAGATCTTGTACTAATCGGTAACTCTTACCATCAGCTTTCCTAATAACTAAAATGGGAGTGTTAAATTTAGACTCACATTGCACTAATAAACCATGTTCTAAGAATTTTTCAATTATAGGCATTAGTCTCTTACGGCTCTCTAATTTCAAAGGGTATTGCTTTTGCCTTACTGGTGTAGCTCCCGGTTTGAGTGTAACGATCACTGGTTCTGCCCGTTTGGATCTTCCTGGGATATCACCAGCCCACACTATTGGATTTACCTCCTTCCCAACTTCAGCAGGGATTTCATTATGTCTTTCCTGCATGAAAAGTGCAGCAACTTGAACAAGTTTGGATTCAGGGATTATAACTTGTACACCCTTTCCCTTTTTAAACTTAATTTCTACTTCCAATGTTTCTAGTAAGTCCCTCCCCATCAATGGTCTAGGGGAGGTAGGCATATAGAGGAATTGGTGGTTTACCAAATGCTTTCCCAATTCAAAGTCTAAAGGTTCAAAGAAAGGCCGTGTTTCGCTTACCCCGGTTGCTCCGATAACATGTGCAGTATCGTGACTCAGTTTCCCTTTTAAAGTATTTAACGCGGAGTAGGCAGCTCCAGTATCTACCAAAAATTCAACATCTTCATTCCCCAGCTTAGCTATAACCGAGGGCTCTGCTGGGGGGTTAACCCTCGGTCCCCATCATTCAGATCCTGAGCCGCTTGAAGTTTGTACTACTGGGAGTTGGGGGACTGAGGATTTTCCTTTCAACACTGGGCAGTCCTTTTTCCAGTGCCCCAAATTCTTACAATATGCACACTGGTCTTTCTCTGCAGGGGGAGCTTTCTTGGATGGCTTTTCCTGAGCTGCCTTCTTACCAGGTTGGAATTGGCCTTTCTCATTTGGACCTCTATCTCGAAACACTTTCCAGGCCACTTCTAGAAGTTTATCTAGATCTCGAACTCCCTCTATCTTTTGCAGTTTTCTTCTTATATCATTTGTAGCTTGACCCATAAACAGCAAAACCAGATGTGCTTTCCCATCATCTGATTCAGGGTCTAGATCAGTATATTTGATAGCAGTTTCTCTTAACCTGTTTAAAAAATCAGTAGGTGATTCATCATAATTTTGCCTCACTTCATAAAGTTTTGACCAATTTATAGCTTTAGGGACACCATGCTTCAACCCATATACCACAAGGTTTTGGTATCGTTTTAACCTTTCCATCTGTCCTGGTACATTCGGATCCCACTCTGGATTTTCAAGCGGAAATATCTGAGTGACAGTACCTTGAAGCAGTCCACTAGCTATGCCCCCTTCCACGAAAGTAGTAATTGCCTTATTAACCATTCGTCTCTCAGTAGGATCAAGTAATGTGCCTAACACAGAATTCAAATCAACCCAGTCAGGATTTTGGGAGTTAACAGCTCGCTCTACTAGTTGTGCTACTTTATCTGGGTTCTCCTTATACTTCCCCACAGTGGTTTTCCACTGTTCTAACTCTATGAGGGAGTATGGGACCTTCACATATACTGGCCCTTGATTACCGACAGCTTGTCTCAGCGGAGCTTGCAGAACTGGCTCTCTTTCTTTTCTTTTTTTCCTAGTATGTCGGGCAATTGGGCTCCGCTCTCTAATCGCTCTTCTAGCTATCTTTCCCCTCCTTCGCCTATTTGGGGCAGCACTGATCTCATCAGTTTCGTCCTCAGTTTCTTCCCCCTCAGAGCTGTCAGACTCGGTTGTAACCAGTTGCCCAGCTCGGCTAGTCCCAATTCTGGAAAGAGTCACACAAGACTTGCTGCGGCAAACCCTCTGTGCTGCGTGTCTACTGCCCTTGAAGGTATCTTCCCCGGAGGCAGCTCCTTGGCCTTCGGGGTTGCTATAGTAACTCACAGGCCTGAGGACGGGGGAGGCACCCCTCCCCCTTCGGGAAGTTCCCTCCCTGCTCTCTCCGTGAAAGGCCCTATCCCTCTGCCTGCCTTCTCTGGGCGGCTGCACAGCCCCACAGCCTCTCCCCCCTTTCCCCGCCCCTTGGGGCGGCGAAGGAGGTGGCGACAGGGACGGTGCCCGTCGCTGCCGGTCCGCGCCTTCCTCCCTCTTCACCGTCCGGGGCCTGACCCGAGCCGCCCGCCCCCCCGCCGCCCCCCCTCGCGACGGTGGCTGAGGGGACGTCGGGGAAGGGGCCGCCCCCGGGCCCGAGCCTGCTGCAAGCGCGGCTGGGACCGGCCCTGCCCTCATGGCAGGTGCAATCAGATCGGTCTCTGCCTCCTCTGGGTTCCTATACATGTTGTTAATGGTCAGTTTTTTCTTTTTACCCTCCAAGACCAATATATTTTCTTTCTTATCACCCAAGTCCTGTTCGCAAGCCAACACCATAAAGAGCCGAGCATATTTTAACTCCTCAAAAGCCCTGTCCCAGCGCAGGCAGGACATCAAATCTGATATCAATTTTGGATCTGCACTCCCAAATCTAGGCCATGTCTTTCCATTATCTAATTGATACGTCGGCCACATCCTCTCCGACAGCCTAATAAGCTTAGGCATGGAAAGGCCCGATTCCTCCCCGACCAAATACACCCAATTTTTCATTATCAATCCCAGAGGGCTATCTCTCGGGATGATATCATTATTCCCTTCGCCAGAGAACACACAGCCCATTCTGATATTCACAACAAAGAACAAAACAAATATTTCTAGTACCCCCCTTTATTCACTCACGTGCCTCTGTTTCAAAGATTCTTGGCTCCGGCACTTCTGGACTTCTGCTGGCAGGGTGAAGGCGGGGGGGGGGGGGGGGGGGGTGCTGCCTTCTTTTGGTCCACAGAAGATTTCCCAGACGCCTCCCCTCTCTTGGCTGGCTCGCCAAAAAAATGATTCCTTGAGGCTGAAACAGAGGCTAGACAGAGTGAAAGGAACAAAATGAGTGTTTATTCAAGCCCATGCCCTTGCGTCTCCAGACCCACAGAAGTGGCCCAGCCCGAATATTTCCAAGATGGAGACGAAAAAGGGGCTTGTCCCCAGATCTTACCCCTTTTACAAGTTTCCATTCATTTGCATATAGCAATGCACCGTCCAGTCAATAACCCCGAATCACCGAACACCCTCCTCTCAACCTGCCCTTCTCTTCCAGGTTGTTTATGCTCGGGCCTGGAGCTTGGAGACAATGTCCTTGAACAAGACTGCCCTACCCCCACCACCCCGTGAAGATCCTAGCACCACTCAGTGCTATCAGACAAAACAGAAAAACCCAGCCCTAAGGCATCAGCAGGAGGGTCTGGGACCCTGGCAGGGGGGGTTAGAGACCCTGGCACAGAGCCCAAAATGACACTCTCTGACCTCAGTCCATGGGAGAAACTGCCAACCTTGTATGAAGAATTACAAGCCACAAGAGTTTGATATAAATAGTAGTTAATCACAGGGTGCAAATGTAGACTTTGGGGTTTTTAGAGTGGAGTCAGGGAAGGCAAGATGGAGGAATCTGGGTGTGGCCCTGTTCTTCTTCCTTCTTGTCCTTGTCCTCCATCTTCTGCTGGGGTGGGTCACAGGGGATTGGTTTAGAATAGAAGTGACATGTCTAACACAGGTAGTAGGTATTGGTAATTAATTGTAAATAAAAAATACGCCATGGATGATGGTAGGGTCAGAGAAAAGGTACAAAAGGTCCTCCCAACCTGGGAGGAGTTGCCTCATGCCCTTGCTGTAGCAAGAACCTTGGCTGGGCATGGAAAGAACTGAGAGATAAAAAATAATAAACAACTTTGAGAAACCTGAACTGGCAAACTCTGACTTTTTCTTCTGCTTCTGGCACAGGCTTTCAAGGAAAAAAGACTCTTTACCAACATATCTCGGGAAAACCAACCCGAGAGCATTCATAATTAATTCTCACCAATTTAGCTTTGCAGAAAAGTAGTATAAGAGATAGGAACTCCTTTGCTTTTTTCATGCCTTTTTGTGGAAGACATTTTTATATGTCATATGCTGTGAGATACAGGGAACAAGTGTTTAGAGAGAGAAGAAATATTGCATACAAACACAGAATTGCACTGCTTTGAATTATAGCACTACAAATCCAAACCAAACCCATTGCCTCTTCATGAAGCTGCTTTGGTTTTACAGGACTATTTTTTTCTGGTCTGCTAGAGTACAGACCTGTGAAATCTGAATGGGCAAGGCACCAAATGGGGCAAAGGCATAACAAAAAGAGCAGGGCATGTGAGGTGGAAGCACTTGGCCAATTCGCTCCATGAGATCTGCGTCCATGCCCTGCTGAACATGAGTGAGACTGGAAGATCCCAGCCCAGTGGGAATGTTCAGGGAGACGGTGTGTTGCATGATCACAGCAGTAGAACTGGACAGGACCTACTTCATTTTCAAAGTGTTTAAAAGAAGTAGAAAGGTTTTTATGGGGCCTCCCTCCTTCTCACTTCAAGATTACCTTAGCCAGTTGAGCTCTGGGGGTCAGCAGATGCTGTTGCTCTTTGCATGACATCTCAGGGCACAGAAGTTATGCTGGGATTCTCTGAGTGAAGGCTCAGAAGCATGCTTTCTTGCTGTTATATAATTATATTTTTCCTCCAGAGGCTGTTTACAGTAATTTGCATAGAGTAGTGAACAACTGGCCCTCATTATTTTCATAAAAACTGCTTGATCAGATCATGCTAGCAGAATCACTTCAGTCTTCTCTTTCTCCTAATTAGTTTATTTCTTCAGAAGGGATTTTATTTTTTCTACAGTTCCACTGTATTTCCTATGTATATTCTACAGCAAAAAGAAATCAATTCTTTGAAGAAGTTGCTTATTTCAAGAGGAAAGACCTGTGTTTAAGTGGGCTCCAGTGCATTAAGATCTGAGCTGGATGCTACTAAGTTAATATTTCCAAATGTTCCTTGTTCCTCATGTGTTTAGCAAGGTTTAGGGAGATGCCATGGAGGTTTATTTACCTCCAGATGAGTCAGAATTATTTAAATATGTCTTTCTGAATCAGATCTTATTCCAAGTTATGAAAAGAGTGCAAGCCTTCCTCTTTGAACAGCCCCCTTTCTGCCAGCTTGCTGTCACTTTGTTCCCAAAGCACTTTCCCATTTCAGGTCCTCTCCTGCTCTCATGATTTTGCAAGGGTGTCTTCTCTGCTTCTGCAACTGGAATTTGAGCCAATGTGCCTTTCCACCACAGACCTGGTGGAAACGTTTGAAATCAATGGAAATTTTTTCTTTCATTGGCTCTGCTAGTTGTTTGATTACCCACACCCCATCTGCCACCCTTCAGGGGAATTAGATGCAGTCCCTTCTGAATCCCCAGGAAATGTGCAATGACTGGAATGTCCCCTCTCTCCCTGTGCTTTTGGGCTGCCCAATTTCTGTATGATCTCTTTCTTTAGAACTGTCTTGTCCTCATCCAAGGAAATGTAAACAGTAGATTGAAAGAGTGATTTAGGGAAAAATTGCCTTCAGTGGGCATTACATCCATGATTACCTTAAAAATATGTCCCTTTATGTTACCTTAAAAATAAATCACAGACCTAAGAGGAGAAAGAAATATTTATAGAAGAGTGATCAAATGTTCCCCTTTCTTCTTCCTAAGGTCTGTGAACTGGAATGCATTTGAAATTCCTCAGTCTCATGTCAACAGCAGAAATAAGTGCTCATGTTAGGAACGAAAGAAAAAAAAAAAAAAACAAAAACAAAAAACAAAACAACAAAACAACCACCCCACAACTGACCCTCTCCTGGCTAGAGTAACACCCCCCCCACACCCCAGACAATCTGAGCAGGGAGAGCTGCCCTGAAGGAAAGTTGCCTGGCAACTTTTCCCTACCTAATTGAAATGTGAAAAGAAGCTGCCCACACCTAGATAGCCCTATTGTCCTTTGTAACTACCTCATTTAGCAAGAGTAACTTCGGCTATGACCAGGACAAATGCATATGCATTTGGATATGCAGATAGGGCAGGGCCGCCCCCGTGGATCCTGGGAGGTTTTTTTGGGGAAACTGCACCCCAGGACAGGAAGCTGGATTCGTCAGAAGAGAATTGGATAGTGCCCTGGCTGAGCGGGGAGTGGATGCACCTCCTGGCCTGGTTTGAAGATTGGCCATGACCTGTGAGGAGCCTGAATGGAATGGGAACTGGCCAGCTGAGCTGGCTGTTGTAGAGAATGGGAAACTCTTGAAACTTTTCCCTGAGGGCAAAGAGCTGACTGCCACTGCTCTGCCTTCTGATGGTTGACCAGAGAGAACTGCCAGCTGTTTCTATGGGAACAAGGACTCAGCATCCACTGGGACAGCACCTGCTCCTTCAGATGGCTGCAGTAGTGTGGGAAACTCCGATCGGACTTTGCAATCCTGCTGATGATTTTAATAATGAGCTGATCACTTTAATAAAGAGCTGAATATTAATAAAGGCATATGCCCTGTTCTTTTCACTCAGACCTGCCACCAGCAGAGCCCCATGCTGTTGTGGGCTTGCAATTGCAACAGCTCCCTTTTATGTTAGGTGGGCTGTCCTCCATCTACAGGAATGTTACATCTCCCAGAGCATCAAGGTGTTTAGGGAACAGTTGCTGCCTTGCTTCTTTTTATTTTTTCCTGCATCCTCTGAACCCTTACACTGTCAGAAAAGATACTATCAGTTACCCCTTTGTGTACTTCCACATCAGTTTATCTCTGTAGTGAGGAGTGTGATTGCTAAGGTCTGTAGAGATGCACATACAGGTACAAAGATCAAAATAGCAAGCATGTCAAGCATAATTATGATACACCTGTGTGCATGTCTTCATCTGTGTGGAAAAAAACAGCACCAAAGACATTTCGGTTGTGGTCTTAACCCAAATTTACTTCACCAACCTCAGGATTTTAGAGCCACTTATTGCTAATTCTGCATTACCTCAAAGCAGGGATTTCCCATGTTACTTTTTGCAATGCCAGAACCACTAATCAAATGGAAAGAGGTCTGATGCAGCCATATGTAACAACATGACTTGAAATTGCTTGCTTTTGGCTGTGGGAAACCTTGCTCTACCTTTACAAGGAAGTCTAGAAGAAAGCAAGATCATTAGAGTCTGCAGCTACAGCAAGGTAAAACCTGTGGTACTGAAGGCACAGAAGAGCAGGCACTCAGCTGATGTCACTAATCCTAGAGTTTTTCAATAAGAGAAATTAAATTAACTTATTTTCCCAAATACACAGTGTTTCAAATTCTAGGCAAGACAATGTGAGCAGAGGAGTAGTACCTGACTAGAGCAGGTGGACACACAACTCCATTTCATTAGCATGGATTTTGACACAACATTTCTTCTTGTTTAACTCCCACCACAGATGGTTAAATGTAATTTTTAGTTTTCATTCTTAACAAAATGATGGGATAAGGCTTGATAGGAATGTATCAAGCAATCTGTCTTCAGAGACCATCCCAGGGACGTGCACCTTGTCTGTCTCCTACAGCTTTTGTTGTCAGTGGCAATGTTACATTTCTGACATAATCATGATGTCAAAATTGGTATAAAACATATTATTGCTTCTTTTTTTGTGCCACATTGGTCTGAACTCAGCAGTGGACACTTTTACTATTTATGCAGAGTCAGACTTATAAGCCCAGGGCAGCTCACAAATTAGTGACAAACTGTTGTCATTCATATGCAGAGCCAGAAGGACTGAAATATCTGTGGAGGTGTGCTAAGATTTGATTGTGCTTTTTGTTGAAAAGGTGTCTCACATCTCAGAAGATTATTTGCTCTTAAAAAGCCTTACTACTGTCAAAAATCTTGTAGCACCAAAAAATATTGTAAAATTTAAAGGAACTGAATGGCAAAGTTGCTATGCTCAAGAAATCTGGGAAGAGGTCACATCAATAGGATCAGTCTGTGATTCTTCTCATTTGCAGCAAAGTGAAGTAAATAGTTAATAGTCCACCAAATGTCTTCCTTCCTTGGAGCAAAGCACTCAATGTGCCACCTTTTGCAGTTTCCTCAAACATGATCTCACCCTAGTGCATGTGTTCAAAGTGCTAATAAGAAGAAGCAGATGAGGTATTCATCTTTCATCATATCCTAAGGGATCTGGAGCATTTGGTCTTGTAACACTCGCAGGCTATGTAGTCTGGGGAATTGGGACCCTCTGGGTGTTTGTGAATGGGGCAGATCCATTTGTCTTTCCTCAGCAGGATGTGACTGACAGGCAGCTCATCCAGGTCTTGGCAATTATTTCTCAGTGCAGGCCTCCTCTAGCAGAGCTTTCTGTGAAGATGTGGAACATCACAGCCTTAGGTGTCCTTCAGAAATGGCTTCCTGCATGCAGAGTATCATCCAGTTTCTTCTGGAAGCTGTAAATATGGAGAAAAGCAAGGACAGAAAATTTAGTAACTGATTGCCCAGCTGCAAGCAGATTTACCACTTCCATAGATTGTTAGATTTCACAGATTTAAATCAACTTTAGCTGACACTTCTATTGCTTTTAATTTACTATATTCACTCTTTGTAATGACTTTATCGTGCTGCTGCTAGTGCTAGCTACATTAGGATCCTGTCTTTGTTATTGCTCTTTATTTGGCATCTGAAAAGTACACAAACTTCTGAGCTGTAAACATTGAAACACATTGAGAGGGAAAAAAGACAAACTGAAGATTTCACTTCCACACAGAAAGGTTCTATCACCAAAATTATTATAAAATTGAAGGGAATCAAAATTTTAGTTTGCTTATGCTCTATAAATTAAAAAATTTAGAGGAATTTTAGCTCCAAGAGTTCAGACACCTACCTAAACTACCTAAATGAGGAAACATGGCTCCCTCTGTAGTTAGTGAAGAGAAAAAGACAATCCTCTCTTGATAGTAGTTCCAGCCCAAGAGATCAAAACTGGCTTATTATTTTCCATGAAGAACTAGAAATCCTCCACCATAAATATATGTTGCAAATTTTACAATTTTCTAATGCTTTCCTGCATCTTTCAATTACTTTGTTTCTCACTTACAGAAAAAAAAAACCCTTTAAAAAATATTCATGAACCAGAGAAACTTGCAAGCAGAATTTTTTACATGTTCTAAGTCCAAGTCATGTATAAAGCTTTCTCTTTTGAGAATTTGGATTAAATATTCAAACTTTTAGTATCCTAAGTCAACTCTGGTCTCTGCAACTGAGCCTTATATCTAGTGTCACACCCAATTAATGCAAAAGCCCCACAAAGTCAGCTCATCCATGCTATTTTATCTATATGAATGGGATTTCTGGTAACCATTTCACACACTGTTCTGCTTTTTCCACCTCTTCTGCTTATTTGGCATATAAATATCAGCCTGTTTTCACTACACACAGAAGAAATTTCAAATATTGATGAGGTTTTCTGCTTTAAATGTAAAGTGCCATATGAAACCCCTCTTTCCCTCTCTCTTTCCAACATGTAACTTTACACAGAAGTTAAATGACTTTTTTTTTAAGTGACAAATGTGGCCAAAAGGTTTGAGACCAAATAAATCAAGCAAGGTTGCTTTTGTCATCTTTTGCAGTATAAGTTAAGAAAAAATATATTGTATTATCTTCCATGACAATTAAGATACAACTGGTAGGATTGGAGATACGTAATAAAAAAAGAGTGTAACACCTGTCTACCTTGCTCTGGGGCCAAGCACAAGTCCTCTTAGTTTGCTGTTATGTTAGTGGTAATTGCTCATCTGCTGGGTAATTGGCATTGCTCTCAGAAGGCTCTTCCTTCTTTCTCTGAGATACACACACACGTGTAAACAAACCTGTCTTTTACATTACTAGGATTTATTTTAGAAGGTATTTTCTATATAGTATTTGACAAGAACTGAAAGAAAAAATTCCCAATAATTCTTTGGAGAATTTCAAGGTTTTTAAAACCCGTAAGAATAATGGTATTTTGCACTTAAAATTGTGTTCAGGTTTTCAAAAAACATAAAAAATGTATAGAAGCAGTATTTTTCATTAAAAAGCATCTGTCCACATTGAGACATATTTTGTTTGCTTGTTTATTTTCTTTACTTGTCAATCTGACTGTTTCAGGATGTTCCTTTCAACAGATTACAAAACTGCATAGAATGATCCCTATCATTCTTGAAATAATTTTCTGTGCAATATTACTGATTTGAGCACAGCATTTGCTATTGTGGTTAAACTGAAAGGAGAAGGCATATCCTTCTTGCAACAGATGCTTTATCAAATTCATATCTTAAATCTATTGCTTTCACTAATTAAATCAACTTTGCTGATTTATAAATTTTTGGCCAAGCCCAAACAAATCTTCCACTTATCCTATCAGAAATGTTGCTCCACTCTAGGATTTTTAAAATCATTATTTATGAAAAGGAACAATTAATATTAGTAAAATGTTTTAGTAACTAATGCTTTTAGAAGTTATTTTTCTAACAGAGTTTATAGCTTAAGAACAGAGTTCATTCATTTCCAATGTATCTTAAACCTTGTTTTGTAGATTACTGCAAATTCATTGAGGAATAAAACCAAGGGGGCATTGGAAGCTAATATTGGTAATGAGAAGGATAAAAGCAGACACCCAGCAGCAAATACTTTGCCTGTTTGAGCGAGAGATTTGAAACTTTCCCCAGCTTATGAGTAATAACAGATTTCCCTCTCCTTGTCCCCACCCTCCTACTGAGATCAAATGACAATATTCCTGCCTCTTTGCAAGCACTGTGCCATCTGCACAGCTCCATTTGTAGAAGCCAAGTCAAACTCACCTTCTGTTCCCTCACTTAGATGTATGATACAGTCTCTGCTGCCAGAGATCTGATGTGGGCTTAACTAACTGAAACCTGCCCCCTGTGCTCAGTCCTAGCTCAAACAGCTTTCCACAAAGTCAAACATGAAGATCACAGTCAGTGTTTTGAGGCAAAAATGAGGAATGCATGCTGATTTTTTTTTAGTGCCACAACTGTAGTGGACAAAAAATGTTGTTTATTAAATATTTGTAGCCTGATGGAGTTATCTGTTCTCTTCCTACACTGATAAAGGTGATATGTATAGGAAGCCACTTGAAATGTTCTTCAGATGGTGGCCTCTCTGTCACTATTCAAAGATGTGTTGAAACTCCAGCTGGTTGGGGACCCAACTGACCCTGGTGGTCTAGAGAACACTGCTTATTTTAGTGCAGCATGACAAATCCAAGCTTCCCATGGGTATTTCCAGCCCTGGTGGTAGTGCTGAGAGAAGACAGATGATGCCTCTCTCAAAAAGTTATGGGCCAAATCAGTTGGAGGAAAGAAATTTTAAAAGGAATTAAAAAATGTAATTGACATCTGAGACATTTTCTCAGATGGCCAAAAGTCAGAACTTCACATTTAGAAAAGAGGATTCTCCTGTTTTTCTAAAGAAAATACCTGCAAGTAAAATTACTCAAACAAAATAGAAAATGAAAAAATTTTTGAGACATGGATTAAAAAACCCAAAACAACTAAATTAAGGAAGTTCAGAGCAATCTGTATAACTTAAAAGCTAGAAATTTAAGAATTCCAGGTGAAAAGGGACTGTTTCTAGAATAAACATTTCTGGTAGAAATAACTCAGGAATGATTTTATCTCTTTGGAATCAACTTATTGTGGATATATTGAAAAGTATTTTTAATAATACAGAAAAAATGAAAATGCTTAGAAATTATTTTACTTTCATATGGGAATGTTCAGACAATATTTCACTTCAGTGTTGGGAAGATCCAAATTATGTCACCAGCTGAGGGTGAAACACTTTTCACTCCAAGCAGGAAGTCTGAATGTGGGCATTTTCAGTCTGCAGGTTTGGTCACCCTGCTCTTTTGGTGACTGTAGGGCATCTCTCCATGTTCTGTAATGCCATTGGTCACCTTTTGATAAATGTGATCCCTTCCTGATGTTTGGACTATTTGAGGACTTCCCATGACACTGCAGGCTCTCAGGTCAGCCATTCTCTTTGCCTCAGTGGTTTACTTTCTTGGTAAATCCACACTATTTCTGATTTCAGGTTCTAGATTTTGCCCTTCGATGCTTCACAGCAGGAAGTTCAAAACCCTGAAACCCTTCTATGCTGCATTTCTTCCTGTAATCTGTGTCATGCTACAGGTTTGGTGTCTGCTTGAATTACAGAGAATATATATATCTACCTCTCAGAAAGTATCCCAAAAGTGTGGATGTCAGTAAGACCAAGACATCCAGGTCACAGAAGTACGTTTTCTGAGATCTTGCAGTGGAGCTCCAAGTCTGTGGAGCTGGTTGTGGAAGAATGAGGTCGTTCACCATCCCTGCATAGCAAAAATGGAGCAGTCTGTTGTTCTTTATAAAGACTGAAGAGCCAGGCCATGAATATTCAGGAAATGCTTCTTGCCAACAACAGCAACAGCTCTGAGCAGGTCTAGAGGTCAGCTCTAAGGAACTGTAGTATTTCAACTGTGCCCAGCTTGGGTCTGCTCTGACTCAGCTCTCCTGAGCCAGGTTCTAAGCTCTACCAGTCCTCCCTGCTCTTCCCAGAAGCAGAGGTATGAAAGGTGATGGAATAAGTCCATCAAGCCTTCAGTTGATCTTGTGCATCCTAGTCCTATACAAAACATACATGAATGCTATTATGGCAGGTATTTTCAGATAGATGCACTTTGCCTGTAACTCTATTGCATAGAAGCTTCTTCCACACCAAGGAGAAAGTCTTGTCTGCAACCTGCTCTTTTGCTCCAGGCCTAGCTGAGAATCCTAGAGGTACAGAGAAAGCAACACTACGATATAGATATAGATATAGATATAGATATAGATATAGATATAGATATAGATATAGATATAGATATAGATATAGATATAGATATAGATATAGATATAGATATAGATATAGATATAGATATAGATATAGATATAGATATAGATATAGATATAGATATAGATATACACACACATAGTGTTCAGCTCACGTACTGTCCAGTTCTTTAATTCCACATGCCCTGTTGCACACTGGGTCTGTGCTTGGTATATGCAATTTAATTAGCAAATTAAAAAGGGGAAGTTCATCACTGGAATTGTACAAATTGTCCTTTGAATCTGCAGGAACAAAAATAAGCTTCCTCCATTTTAAGAGACTGTACAAACTGTACTGTATTTTCCTGCCCCTGTTCATAAAGCTCTTGAGAATGCAGCATCTTCAGCTATGAAAAAAAATGCCATAAGTTTTTTACAACACAGGTGAGTGAAAAACAGTAGGAGATTTGGTACTTTGGTTTACTTCTCTGCTTCAGTTAAATGGTTGGAGCCAGAAACATCAGAGCCACTATGAAGTAACAGATTGGTAATAAGCTGAACCCAATGCTGCTGTGCAGAACTTCATATAAAACTCAGATTGCCTCTTTCCAAGGAGATGAAGAGGCCTGCTTGTGCAATGGAAATCTTAAAGTGGCCTCACCTGTATGGGCTACTCTTAGGTTAGTTAAGGGAACGAGATTAACAAGTCAACTAAAATCTGTTACTGTGACCTTTAAGAGAAATTCATCCTGCTTTACCCGTACAGAGCTAGTGATGTTCATGAAGCACTGCAGTAAGATCATTTATCGAGCAGCACAGCCCTGCCTGCTGTGCTGCTGCCAGAAGCAGTGCGCTCTGCTGCAGCACTCTCCTAGGATGACACTGACATCTAAATCCTGCAGGACCCAGAGCTGACTCCTTCCTCAGCCTCTCTTTTGGAACCTATGATGTTGGCCACCACCATCAGTGAAGAGGAACAATGTTGTCCACCTCCAGCACTTGGCTACGAGCCACCACATATACACATATTGTGGGATTTTTTTATCTTAATGGCATTTTTTCTAATGTGCCTACAGGACTTCCGAGCCTTCAGGATGCATTGAGTTTTATTTTCAAATTAATTTCAAATGGAAAACTTAACTGTGTATTGCGCTTAAAGGAAAATTTCTGTAAGCCAACATCTGGCTTTTAAAAATTGTGCCCCATAGTTTTAGCCCAGAATCCCCTTTGAATCACTTTTTCTTGGGTTTTGATGTTTCACCTTCATTTAGCTTCACCACCATCAGCAGTCCTCTCTGTTTCCCCAGGGGAAGGCAGAACAGGATCCAGCCTGTTCTCCTCAAGAAACAGAACAGGAAGCCAGCATACTAAACTCTGGTTATTTCTCTGGATCTGTGTATTTCCTGAGAGATCTTGAAACAGAATCATACACACAAGTTACTTAGCTGGAGGTGAGCTATGAAGATGACAAAAAAAAAAAAAAAAAAGAAAAAATGTTGTGGAGTGAAATCAGGGACTCTAATTGGGATTGGAGACAGAACAAAACGCAGGTCCGACCAATGTGGTTATATCATACGTTCTCCTCTTTATTCTTGAAATGGCTGGTTTTATACAGTGTCAGATAGTTTACAGTTGCAGGTGCATTTTTATTGGCATTCAGCGTGAACAAGTATGTAAACTATTTCAGTTGAAAGCAGTGACCGTATTTCCATCCTAACTGTCCTAGCTAAAGCATGCACACACCTTAATTGAAATTCTAACTGCGCCACAGGTTTATTTACTACTACATGGGCCCAAATCTGAGGCCTTGCAGGCCCAAATCTGATGCCTAGTTTGGGATAGCTCAACCTTCATTCCATAACACATCCTGCTCTTGCAACAGTGGAGGGAGTGAATGGAGATGGCACATGATGGGTTTTGTAACAGCAGACTATAAAATACTACTATTTTTTAGGATACATCTAGGTGTATATTACAATCAGAAAACAGATTTCTGTGCTTTGGGCTGGTCTACTTGCTCTGAAAGAGAGCATTCAACAGCTTTTGCTCTGTGAATGGGTCTCTTGAGTTTCAGTGGAATCCAGGCAGAGAAGTTGCAGATCTGTCACCAGACAAGCCTGCCCTTAATCATTGTGATATGACCATGGATGGGCATTTTTGGGAGTTCAAAATACATAGCTGTCTAACACATAGTTGGTTTTACTGCTTGATGTGTATGCGTGTGAATCCTCCAGAAAAGTAGCAGCTGAAAGGGTTTGATTCTCTTCCCATTAAAAATAAATTGCAAAAATTGTATTGATTTCAGTGCAGGAGGATTGGACCCTTAGCCTTCAAGAGGATATTTAATATATTCCATTACTAGCATCTTAATGAGATACAGCTATACCATGCTGCACACAGAGCTACATATGATACAGCTCCCTCAGGCTGCTTGACAATATGCTCTCCACTTCAGAGACTAGTACATAAATACAATTCACATGCTCTGTCTTTAGTTATGCCACAGTTTTGTCAACCACATCACATTTTTCTGCCTCAGACTGGGGTGTGTGCTGTTAACGGGACTCCGGACTCAGGTCAGAAAGTGCAGGGACAGCATTGCATTCTTTCTGTTTTCATGGGACTTTCCTGTCTTTTCTTGTCCTGCAATTAACTTGCCTTATTCCTATTTTGGCTTTATTATTATTATTATTTTTGCCTGCCACACAACATCTATTTAATGTAAATATAATGTAATTTGTACAATTCATTCTACTGTATTTTTCAAGTAGATGTAAAAAACGCTGAAATGTAGGAAGAAACCTCTATAGCATATGACTGTTCTGAGTAAGTGAAATCCACTAATTTTCTCAAATTGCCACCAAATGTTCTTTCTCAGATTTTCTTCCAGAAGTTTTTCAACCTGTGATTCCTTAGAATTGATTGAAAATTTTCATAGGTTAAAATCTTGATTAATTGTTGAACTCTTGAGAATTAACAAAGGAAAAAGCTTTGGCCCATGTACAAAAATATTTTTCCCAGTTATAGAGCTGGTCAACGGTTTTGGAATTTCCAAATGAAATTGCATAAAAATGGAGAACAAAAGGGAACAACCATCAATATCTCTTTTGTATTTAACTAACATCAAGCACCCTGCAGCTGGAGAGGCTGGATGGTGTATCAGGTCAGGGGTTTGCTACTCCCTGTCTTCATGGGCAAGGTTTCTCCTAGGATGTTGATATTATTCTGGGATTTCCTTCCCCCTCTCTCTCTCTCTCTGGACTGATTTTGCCATAGACAAATGTACACAGCAATGAAGTAGATAAAAGCTGACCAAGAGCACACAGAAGGCAATTCAGCTGCAACCACAAATCCCTCTTCTTCCGTCCTTGTTGACTGACCCCACCCATTAGAAAAGCTTTTGTCTAAGAAAAGCAAAATCAACATAAGACTATGTTTGTCTAGTTTGAAGACTAGGCGGATGACTTGCTGTGGAAATGCATTTTATGGAAATGGTTTGCTCTAGCTCACCCCTAGAAAATGTATGGTTTATCCCAAGTCTGTAACCTCCCTGCAGTATCAAGTTATGTGTAACCTCATTGGCTGGAGAATGTTACCACGCCCCTTTGAACCTCTGTGATAAGAATGCTAAGGCAAGGGGTCTCCCTCTTTTTGCCCCTCTTCCCCTGGAAGCCTCCGGACGCTCCCCTTCCCTCTTCTCCCTTCCCCCTCTCCCCTTCCCTTCCCCCACTCCCGCAGGACCATGCTCCCTGCCTGGAGTGGGACTCTGAATAAACCCTCACCTCATCAGCACCCCACCAGCGTCTGAGTCTCTTTGCCTGCCAGCACGGGAACACCCACGACCCTAGGACCCGGGGGTCTCCCGGGGGACCCCCCCCCCGGGAGCCCACCAAAATTAAACAACAACAGCTTGCTTTGTCTCCATCAGCAGCAGTAGCTGGATGAACAAAGAGACTGCTCAGCCTCCTGTACTTTCTGGATTCAAAATGGAGAATACCTTACAATAACAGTTACTTCTTTCATCTTGGATACACTTCTTCACAGAGAAAACATAGCTTAAAAAAATCACAATGTATCTCTCTGGGTTTTTTGGTAAAAAATTAGTGGCTTGCCTCTAATGTTTCTAATGCATAAGCATTCACTGCCATCATTGTAAATCTTTCAAAGCAAAAGAGAGTGAGAAATGTCAATGACAAAGCGGAGAAAGGGCTTATCTTTGAGAAGTTTCTTTCTCCATTGGACGTCAAAACAAAATGTAAAAGGCAAATTGATCTTCAAATCATGCAGCCGAAAGGCGCTCAGGCAGTAGGCAGGTACACACACAGCCACATTCTGGCCTCCAAATATAGTTTATGTTGTACCATCCAGATGAAGATGGTCACTGTATTACAGCAGAGCTTCGCTCTGGCCTTGTTGCTGTCCTTTGGTTGAGGGGGCCATTGGGCCTGTCTGTGTGCATGGTGTGGTGGGACCAGAGTTCTGCGGGGATGGGCAGGGCCCTGCCTGGCTCCCCAGCTCTGCCTTGGGCTGGGCCAAGGCACAAGAGGAATGTGTTAGGGACATTTTATTTCTTGTGGTGGGGTCAGCTTAAGAGAGTGTGATTTCTGGAGTGGTGAATTTCTCCTGGATGATTTGAGCTGTGTGTTCAGCCCCACCACTTTGTGTTCATTGCAGGAGCTTGACTTTATTTAATCTGGTAAAAGGAAGCTGGAAGGGAGCCCAAGTTGCCTTTGGCAGCAAGTGAAATATGTATTGGTCCTGTTGGCCGTGGTTCTGAGCTCTTAGTGATGCAAGAAGGGGTGCAGAAAGGAGGCTGGGGAGCTGATGGACAAAGCTTTACGCAGCAAAATCCAAGCAGTGGTACTGAGTTTAGCAACAGAAATAGGGGAATCATTAGTGTTGATGTTAACTTGCATATTTCTTGTAGTCAAAGTAAGGAAACATTGGAACAGGCTGCCCAGAGAAGTGGTGGAGTCATCATTCCTGGAGGGATTTTATGGACATGGGATCATGGTTTAGTGGTGTATTTGGCAGTGCTGGGTTAATGCTTGGACCTGATGATCTTAAAGGTCTCTTCCAAACTAAATGATTGTATGATTCCATGACTTTGTGCTGCTCCTTTAGGGATATGTTATTCACAGGGAGGGAAAGGCTGGCCAACAGAGCTTCAGGAAACCAGTCCTAACCCCATCCTGGGGTTTTCTGCAGCTGCTAGCCCCTGCATGGGGAGACCTGGCAGAGCTGGGACAGCCATGCCATTTACCTGTGAGCTGCTGGACTGCCTTAGGTAGCTGCAGCCCCAGTGCTGTGGCCCTGCCTTGCTCTACCGCTGCATGGCTGGTTTGGGCCAGGCAACTGTATCATCTTAATTTCCTTCACTGGTGACATGACTAACAAAGCCTTTTAGACACCTTTGCTGTTACAAATTTCTTCCCTGGTGCAGAGGGAAAATGTCCTTATGTGAATACTGGACAGTGCAGTGGGTCTTGTCTCTAAGCAATAGTATAAGTTCATTAAGTCCATGCTGTCCTGATTTCTCATTCTTCACAGATAGCTCAGCATGAAGTGTAAGCCTCACTTTCTGCTCTAGGCACTCTGTGGTCTGATTACAGCCATGCAGTACCACAACCCTCTCCCAGGGGACAGCTGATGGGACTGCAGTTGTTAGTTCAAACCCAGAAAGCTTTGGTTTGGAAAAAGCTGCACAAAGACTTGCAAGAAACAAAGGGAAAAAATACCACAAAATACTGTGGAGTAAACAAGATCTGGTTTGCAGAGGCTGACTAGAGACAGCTTGGCAGAGGCATTTCCTAAAGTCACAAATTTTCTTTGCTGCCTCTGTGCCTGTTTCCTGAAGGACCTCAACTGTTTTCATGGACTCCAGATGTAAGACAATAGGTCATATAATTAAATACCCAAACCAAAAGCATACCACAGCTGCTAAATTATGTAGTTAACACCAAAAGTTAGTATTTTTACATCAAAAGTGTCACTTGGTTAGAGGACCTCAGGTACAAACACAAGAACAGCCTCTTCTGCCAGCCAAGGCAGGTTTTAGGATCTTAATTATGGAGGTCTTCATGTTGATTAGGCATCATGTGGGAGAAAGATAAAAGAAGTAATTTTTGTTCTGGTAAAATATGTTTATATTGGCATTTTTTAATGCTCATGTATTGCTTGGGGAAACATTTCATTCTCAGTTTAGTCCCAGTAGTACAATGTACATAAAACCCGGGGGGGGGGAAAAAGTACCCTCATATACCATAAAAACTAAGTAGGATGTGGCCTTTTGTGTAAAACAGCAGGGTGGGGTAGGAAAAAACCTCAGTACTAATTCTGAAAAGGGAGCAGTCGCTTGCTTGAGATGCCCTGATAAAACAGTGGAATTTTTTGCATGAACAGCTGCTCACTGGTGTAAGCAGAGGTTGCTGGATTTGGCCAGTCAGTACCAACTGAGCTTTGTTAAAAATAAGGCCCAGGTATAATCTTTAATATATCCCATGGGCACCCTTTCTTATGATTTTATCTATGTGCAATTGAAAGTAAACTCATCTAGAAATAGAGACTGACGTGTCACATCATGATATTAGTGCAGTGTTACATTTTGTGGCCCATGTTCAGTGCAGCCCTCGAGTGATCTGTTCCAATAATGCAGCTAACAGCCAGTAGGATGATTCACCCATCAAGCAATAATGAGCAGCCATTGCATCACCTTCTGTTGTTTATTGTACCCTCAGGCTTTTCAGAATACAGTTGCTTTGATAAAAAGATAAAATAAAGGAACATAAAACTTGGGTGAAAGAAAATTCTTATTAAACTGAATCGACTTCTTGTCTTCTCTTTCTCTGTTCTCTTTAAAGTTGTTATTAATAGGGTTAGACTGTTTGATAGTGAGCAATGTTTGAATGAGAACCATTGCTTGTGGAGCAACACCTCAGAAGGCTCTTGGTGTTACTATGAGTTTTCCTAGTTTTCTGAGCGTTCATATTAAAGTAGAAGTTCTCACTTCTCACACTCTGTTTATGTAAACAAGAGATTGTTTTTGTAAATACTTTCATTGTTTTTGCGTTCTTCTCCATGAGAAGAGGGTGTTGATTGACAGTCCTTTTGACCAATGTGGTTGAGAGGTGGGAATTCCACCCTCCAATCCATGGTAATCTTTCTGAAAGTATATAATAGGATGAAATAAACAAATCAGGGCTTTTTGCCCCTGCTCGTCTTTCTCCCAAGTTCCAAGTGTCCGTGTGGTCATTTCAGTGTGGCAAACAGCGACACTCTTGGTGCTTTAGTCAATGAATAGATAAGACTCAAAGAATGTAGGATGGATTAGAGCCAAGTCCAGCCCAGGAGAGAGACAGGTACATTATGGGCCAAATTCTAAACCCTTTGTTCCACATATTTGGATTGTCCAGAGGTCAGTAAGAACTCTGCCAGCATAAGAGAGCTGAGTAAAACCTGAGTGATCCCCACAGGCTTTGAAGCTATAATACTGTTTATGTCTCAACCTCCTCTCAGAGTTCATAATGAGCATTAATTAAATATACCTCAGGGCTCCCTATGTAAGAGTAAAATACTCCCACTACAGAGAGAGAGGAAACCAGTCCTTGCACAGGAGGGCTTGGAATTTCTTCTGGCTCTGGGTCTTATTTCAAAGGACTTTGAGTGGTCAACTGGACATCAGATTTAGCTGTGACCACAAAGATTTAGTTGTGACATTGATCCTGTGGCTCAATTTTCAGGAACTCAGACCTCTTTCAGCTTCCCATATCTTCAGGCAGAGATGCTGCTTAGAAATCCATATGCCAATATTCTATTTGTCTTTAAGAATATGCGGTAAAGCAATAATCTATTTAGTAGACAGTCAATGTAAATGATGTTGAAGATATACTTAATTTATGTGAGGTAGGCACCGAGTGCAAACTTAGTGGTAAATATACCTAATTTGTTAGCCTCAAAGGACACCAATATGAAGTCCTCTCAAGTCGCCAAAGAAATAATTCAACAAATTCATTTAAGTAGGTAAAACAAATACATTGATCTGAATGCAAAACAAGATGACAGACTTTACTCTGGGGGGGAGCACTGACAAAGTCTTTGTCACAGAAATCACACTGGATGTGTCAGTGTGTGCCACAGCATACAAAGAAATGATGACGTAGTTTATTGCCTGTGAGTGCTGAAATACTTACAGGAATAAACCTTGACCACTGCCATCATAGGGCCATTTGCTTAGATGTGGCCCATGTACCTAGATAAGGTCTGATCAAATGATACTTCAGTTTCCTATCAGCTGTTTCACAACCAGCACCCACAAGAACCTAGACAATGGTGAAAACTTGGAGGGTTAAGAGGGACTTACTGTACAATAACAAGTTACCACGGTTCATTCTCTTTTTTGCTGCTGCTGAACAGATTCCATGTGTGACTTTAATCTGCTCCTGGGCATGCAGGAGGATTTCTGCTCCTTCTATGTCATGTGGTAGCACTAGCAGAGCTCGCTGTTTAAGCTCATTGGTGGAGTTTTGGCCATGACCAGCACTCATTTCAGTGACAAGTGAAGAAAGCAGAGAATAATGTTTGGCTCTTTTAAAGAGCTACATGGGACAATCAGCATAGAACTTTTTATCTCTAGAACAGGCTCCTCTTGGGCTGTGAGTCCTGCAATACCAAGCAAATGCTTACATGTAGATCCCACACACAATCTGCCTTGGAGATTAATAACCTAAAGCAAACCATCTGCACACTATGAGCATTTTCCCTTCATATAGACCATATAGCTCCAAAAGCATGAGTGTACACACTTGTAAGACTTTTTTGCTAATTCTCATATTAATTTCTTTGTATTATTCCTAAAATTTCACAGAATTAATCACTCACCCTTTTCCCTAGACTAAATCAAATTTGCAGCACTTCTACTTTTCTGAAATTCTCATGGTTTCTCCAAGTTTTCACTTTAGTTTTTTATATCTAGATTATGCCATAAAATCTCACATTCATTTAGCTGTCTAAAGTAAAGGAAAAGTTATCAACTTTTGCCCCATGTCTGAGACAAGACTTTCCTTACGGCGAAGTGACCGTCAGGAGGAAACTAGCCAGACAGTCTGAGTGATGACCTGGGGGGGTGATGGAAGCCCCTCCGGGACAATGCTTTTTCCTGCTTCTGGAAGTACCTCCTATTTCCACATTGGCTTCTGCATCCGGTACTTTACCAGGATTCTCTTTCACATCAAAGCATCTCTTCCTGGGCTACACATGTAGGGACACAGCCTTAATTTCTGTGGGAAATAGTTTTATCCCAAAGGAAAGGGAAAGAAATGTTTGGTTTAAACATGCTTAACACTCCCTGTTCTGTATAAGGCACTCTGTTGTTGCACTTTCTCTGGTCCCTTGGGGTATCAACATGCTCTACCACACTTATGCTTATTTTCTTAGTTGAGGTGTTTAGAAAGGGCTGTGGGGAAATTTTGCTTTCATCCACATTGGTTAAATAAGCATGATCAGGCTGAAAGCTTGCTAAATTAATTACACCAAATTATATTTTGCTGGTTTCACCCTTAGGATAAGTTGGTCCCAGTTTTACCATTTAAAAGAACTTCATTATGTAGACAATGTGGAATTTGTGTTTCTCTTCTAAAGTTATTAGAAATACTGAAGGAGCCATAGTATGGGTGATAAAGCTGTTGCTTAGCTTAGTGAATAGATCCCTGAATTTATGTGGAGAGATCCATGAATTTTCCTGGAAGAGGAAGACAAGGATGTGTTTTTGACAAAGAGTTCAAAGCAGATATGAGTTGCCTACTCTGTATTTTGTTGAGAATTTTGTGCAACTTCAGTCAGCCCACAGAAGAAAAAGAAATCTTTGGAAATGAGACTGCTCGAGTTGTGTGCTCCTCTTGAGTAAACAAGCTACCAGCAAAAGTTGCAAGCTTCATGATAGCAGCTACAACATCTTAAGGATATTGATGTAATGAGGTTTGTAGCTGATACCTATCTAGAAAGCAGATGGGCTTTTGAGTGCACCATTCCTTTTCTAAGCTTAGCAAGAAGACAATAGCGTGTTTCTGATTTGACTGTGAGTATGGGACCACTTTAAACTACACAAGTGTTTGCTGGTAGCCATGACTGATACCAAGGAGGAAACACCCAATGCTTTCCATGGTCAGGATTAAACCAAGCCTGGACACTCTAACCACACATGTTCCTCCTTATCCCAAACACAAAACATATAATTTGGTAGCCCAGTTACTCCCTTTTTGAAGTCTCCTGAATTTGTTTGGTTTTCAACTGTTGATGCCATTAGTTCCTCCTCTATTTCCCTCTGTTGGCATGTAGTTTCTTTAGGTTGGTTGCTCATGCCTTCAGGGTTGCTGGGTTTATTCCACAACAGGATCTTTGATTTTGCCTCTGTTTGGGGGTGGGTAGGTTTTCTGATTATTTGAAGTGCTTTGAATGCTGACTTTAATTACATTGCCTTGTAAGAGGCTCTTCTACAAGGGCTGCTGACTTCAAGGCCTCTGCCTCAGTAGCCATGCTGCTGGGTGGAGAAAGTGCCACGGAACACATGTAAGTGTTTTATAAAGACAGTAGCCACTAAAGTGCAAAACTGATAAATCACCCTCAAGAATGTGAGACTTTGTGTTGTTTTGTTTTATTATATGTGTGTGTGTATATATATATATATTTATCAGTACTAACAGAAACTAAAATGCTTACATCTACCATGGAAAAATGTTAAATCTGGAAACAGATCTCTAGCATCTCACTCAGAAGTGTGGCATTTTCTTAGCAATAGATTTTCAGGCAGGGCCCAGCAGAGTTGAGGATGTAGATGAATTGGAGACTGTCCAGAAGAAAGCAACAGGAATGATAAAAGCTTTATAAAACATGAGTGATGAGGAAATGTTAAAGGAACTGAGTTTGTTTAGTCTAGAGGAAAAAGACTATGGGGGAAAACGTATGAGTTTTTCAATATGTAAACAATTGCTTTAGAGAGGACAGCCATCTATTGTTCTCCATGGCCACTGTAAGAAGGATAAAAATAAATCAACGTCATTTGCAAGAAAAAAGTTAAGCTATGCTTTGGGAACTAGGTTTTGTCTGGATATCAAGCCCTTTAATTGGCAGATTCGAGAACAGGTTAGACCAACACCTTATAGGGAGGAGGTGGCTAAACCTTATTCTGACTCATAGGAAGGTATAGGACAAAATGACTGCAGGAGATTCTTTCCAAGACTTCCAGCTTTATAAATTTATGAAGAAGGACTTTGAAGGGAAAAGATTTGAGCTGGGTAGACATGTAGTTGCTTTTTCTAACTGGTAACTCCAGTCACCCTGGTGATTTCATGTAGGAATACAGCTAGAGAGCCGAGCTGGGAGTACTGCTCAACTCATGACAGAAGTGGATATGTTAGCATTAGTAGGCCACAAGCCTTGGCAGCAGAAAGCAGAACTTTGTGAAAGGAATGCAGAAGATAACGGCGTGCCTGGTACGATACGTGCTTAGCTAGCAGAACTTGTGTAAGACGGAAAGTACCTGTAACGGTTAGTGTGAGGTATGAATTAAGCAATACTACTTGGCAATGTTACTTGTTATATAATGAAAAGGTATATAAACTCAGCTAGGTGTATCAATAAACGGCTTCATGTGTGCAACCCATGGAGTCCACGTCTCCTTTGTCAATTGCTGTCAACTTCACACTTCAGCAGTAAGAAATTAAGTCTTTCCTGTGTCAGCTTTTCTGGGAAGAGTTTTTAAAGCCATACAGCTACTCTGTTTAGCAGAAGTTCCTATTCTCTCCTCTTTTTTCATCCTCTTAACTTTCCTCCATAAGATGTAAAATACTCTTTGGTTTCCTGCTTGAAGGGCTTGGAAGACCCTCATTCAGCTTCTCCCACTGGTTTGAAAAAAATCCCCAATCTGCAATCACAACCAATCCAGTCTTTCCTGTATGGAAAATGGTTCATGGTGCCATGGTGGGATAATACAGTTGCACGTTTTAGTTTTCACACCTCAGGCAAATTGTTCTGGGCCCTCATTGCCACCCTGAGGAAGTTCTCAATGCACATTCATGGGATGTTATGGTATCCGGCTTGTCAGTGTGTACCAACCACCATTGTGTAGTCAGATTTGTAGCCCTGTTCACAGGAACAGGAGTGTGGTGTTTGCTGTGCCCGAATAACAGTGGGATTAAAATCATCTGGGGAAAGGTGTTTTCTGACCCAGCCAGCTGCTGGGTCAAGGGCAAAGTGGAGGAACAGCTGAAAAAACTGAATGTTTTAGTAAGGGTTTTAAAATCATTAGAAAACATTTATGCAACAGAGAAGGTAAACAAGGAACCTTTAGAAAATGTCTTACTGTGTTTTTTACCTTCAAAGTATTTTTCAGGAAATGAAAATTCATTTAAAATTAATTTCTAATGGATTTATTATTATCAATATTGATTTCACTTGACAAGGCAAGACATAAAGTTAACAAGTGTGAGGCATTGTGTGCAAAACATGAAGTACCTCCAGGTTCATTGCCGTGCCAAGTAGGTTGATCAAGAGCCAAGCTTGCAAAATGTAGCATCAGGGGACCCCTTACTGACAGTCTGTCAGAGAGGACAAGAGTCCTGGAGGCAGAACTGCCATCAACAGAGGAGGCTTAAGTAGGCAGCCTTGAACAGGCCATGGGGGAGGTAGTATACTTCTGAGATTAAATCCTATGTGTCGTAATAGAGACAACTTCTCTCTACAGTATCTTTCAGCATTCTGTTAATTAAAAAAAAAAAAAAAAAAAGAGGACTAGGCTAAATTTACAAAAATAAATAAATTAAAGAGAAAGTAACTTCTGCCAAAAAAATGAACCTTCATGCTTTCATGTTCAGCTTCTGCTTGAAACTATCTTCCCAGGAGCCAACTTTCTCAGGGAATAGCCTGTTATCAGATAAAGGAAGGACTGAATAAGAAAGAGAATTCCTTTGTTATGAAAGTCATCCCCCTTTATCAGGATGTTCTCCCCCAGCTTTTAATACTCACTGAATTTCTTCTGATCTCTTAACATCTTTATATTTTCCCACCTTGTCTGTCAACTTCCTCTGAGGGTATTTTCCTTCTTGAAGCTAAACTTTGCAACACAACTAAGAGAAAGCAAACAGAAATTTCTTAAATCACTCTCATTGCTTAAAAATTCATAATCATTTCTATAGCCAAAGGCAAAAAAGCTAATTATTTACTGTCCCAACTGGTCTTAGCACCTCCCGGAAAAATGTGCTATTGAGCCGGCTGCACTGATGCATCCACAGCAGGCAGCTCTCATCACTGGGACCCAAGTGTACCAGCATCACCAGTGGGACTTCTTCAGCTTTGAACAGAACTCCTGCAGCAGGGTAGCTATAAGGCAGAGGAGCTCAGCCACCAGGGACTGGGAAGACAGCAGCATCTTGCTTTCCTCCCTAGTGAACCTTCTGGCCATCTTCATATTGGCATTTACAGAAAAGTGAGCCATTTAGGAAAAGATTGTAATTTTTCTTTTTTCAAAGTGCAGCCCATTTAAGCTTGGTACATAGGATATAATGGAAAAGGAGCACCAGTAGAATTCTGGCTGATGCAAGCAAATACCTGTCCAAAAATTATTCACTGAGTGGTGGCTTTGCCTTTCTGTTTATGTGTTTGCTTGCCTTTTATGGAAAGACACCCAACTCTGGTTACTGCTGTGAGAGATTTGGAGCATTAGGACTTGCTCTCTATCGCACATTATATAGCTGTCAGATTCCACTGGAAAATCTACACGGACATCCTCTTCTTCATCCTTTTGAGGCAACTCTTTCCCTCTCTTTCTTATGTATCTTCCAAGGGCCTTTCACAATCTGCCTGTAAACTGAGTCCGGATCCAACATTTGTGACTTCTTTGTAACATGTTCTGAACCAAAAAGACCTTTCCCTCAAAACCTCAAATTCATTGAACTTCCCCATCCAAATTCACAACAGTCTCTTCTTTCCTGTCCTTCTCTTGCTTTTTGTTGTCAGCTGGAGTAGACTTGCTGCATTCCTCAGTAAATACTGAGAAGTATAACCCTAAATACACAGACTTTACTGAGGTCTCACCATGGGCTACCTCACACACTGTCTGCTGTTCTGCACCAGAACAAGAAGAATAGTCAGAGAGCTATAATATGTAATGACTTACCTGGTCTCTGACAAGCTTTAATTACCACTGCTGATTAAAAAGACCTGAGGAGGCTAAGTATGAATGGTGGGGATCTAGCAGTGGTGGATGGTCAGGGATGATAGATCAGGCATGACATGATGATAGTACAGAGAGGATAATGTGCTGTCAGCACTGGATCTGCACATGTCAGAACTAAGAGAAGCAGCAGATGAGACAGCAGTGATGGGAAGGACCCTGCAAGGCAGGTATGAATATGAGGGAACAAGCTGTGAAATGGAGAAGAGGGAATTGGGATGGCAAACATAGCTATGATTGGCAGGTGCAAAAAGGTAGACTCATTCCTTTTCACAGTGTGATAAATATAGTGGGTTAATTCGTGTTTTTATGGATTATAATATGTTAAAATCATGTTTTGGTAAATGCAAACTGGAATATAACCTCAATTCCAGCTAGCCACAGAAGTGAAGAATTCCAAGGCAGGCAACACCCAGAAACCACCATTTAGGAGGATACAATGCAATGTCAGGGACTGGAGACGCTGACATTGGCATGAGAAAGGAGGACACATTAAGATAAGCAATCAGTTCTCCTTCCAAAAGCAGCAGAGCCATCAGAGCTTCATCATCACACTGATCACCGGAGGAGAACGCTAGTCCATTCAAAAATTTTGTCTTCTCCCTCCCGTAGGAAACCTCATTCAGCAGTCCTACAATGGCGATGCATTCGAATAACTATTCTAAGAAAACAAAGAACTGTGTGGGAATCTTGTGTCAGGGGCAAAATAAACTGTATAAAACCTGGACCCCAAAAGGGGCCAATTCGTGAACAATGGGGGACTGCAGTGCAATAGAGGCTGCTTTCCGGTTCACCCTCTGACGATCCCGGGTTATCGTCACGGTAACTCCGCTTGTTGGTTTTACCAAAATTCTGTAATTTGATTTTTTTAATAAACCAAATTATATTTCAATTGGCAAAGTGGATTGGCATTTATAACAACAGGAAAATGTTGTGGAAAGGAGTGTGCTATTTTAAACCCTTGGAACTGGATTAGGCTATTGATATGCATCATAAATCAACCAAGAATATGTATAAGTCCTAGCCATGTATCAAAGACAGCCTAATTTCTGCCAAGGACACCCCACAAGAGGTGCTTGTGGATTCAGGCAAAAGGCAGAGTCTCCATGATGGTATTTAGTCTAGACTTCAATACATCCAAACTCTGCTCTGAACTCTGCCCTGCTATTGCTCCACTGCTGCAGCGTGCTTTTTAGGTCCTATTTATCCATATTTTCATTTTATGGTTTAACCCAGCACACCCCTGTTTCTTTCCCCAGTTTTTGGTCCAACACAGGTGTTGCAATCCTTCCCTTGCCCAATTCATTAGCATATACCGGCATTGTTTCCCCTAATTCCCCTCTCATGCTTTGCCCTCATTGGGTGATCACCCTGACCCCTACCCTTTCCACTTTCTGTGTGCATAAAAGCCCTCCACACGTGGGCAATAGTGTCTTGGATTCCACCATGCGTTGAATAAACCACCTCTGTTCAACCCCCAAGACCCGTGCTGCTGTTTCCATCTGTCCCTGTGCGGAAAGCATCGATAACTGGGACTGCAGAGCTCGTAAAGGGGGTATGTTGCACCCCGTTCAGTGCCGCCTCACCTGAAGCACCCCTGGGGTACAGAGGTACCCCGGGGAAATGCTTCAAATGGCACCGCATCGTGGGGCATCCCTGCTTCTTCTCGAAAAACAAACAGGCAGATTTGCTGGAAAAATTATCGGAGGCTCCCGCCTCACTGGAGAAAAAATAGGGAAAAAAAAGAACATCGGTGACATTTTGAGCTCAGCTTGACTTTAAGAGGGGCCAAGCGGAAATTAAGGCTCCTGGACTTCCTTTTGCCCTCGCTTTTGGCTCTTCACCGTGGGGTGAACTTACCCCAGGATGAAGGAAGAAAACCTGTCGGGACCAGACGGACTTGGTCAGGTGCCCTGGAAGAGAGCAAGAGACAGATTTCTCAGGGCAAGTGTTAGGCTGGAGTGAACACACTAGGGACTGATAGTGGCCACGTTCGAGGATTTGGGGAAGAGCCTCGAGACACTGGGAACACCCAGGTCCCTGGAGGAGACAGGTGTTGGAAGAAAAAGCACCCAGTGTATTGAAACCCCATCTCAGAAAGTGTGTACCTGATCTCCTGGCTGCAGAGACACGTCGGAATCGGCGAACCTAGGCAGGAGAGGAAGCTGGACCACGGAGCCGGAGGTGCAAGTGGCAGTCATAGCCAGAAGCCCGCGACCAAGGGTAAGGGCTGAATGGTGGGCGAGGACCCCCGGCATGTTATGAACAAGTTTCCCGGTCAAAAAAAAGAAAAACCAGCTAAGCTATCCCTGTCCTAGCCCCTTAGCGAGACAGCTCCATCCCCACCCCAGAGGAAAACACAAAGCACGCATTAGCATATTTTAAAGAGCTCTAAGAATGCAACCCTCCTCCTCCCAATTTCTGCCATCACCCAGCCTTTGAGAAAAATGGGGTTTTTTCTGTTTTGCAGAGAACTCCATAGCTGGGATGGGGCTGCTGTCCCTCAAAAGCGGCTGACCCTCCTCCCAGCTAGAGGTAACCCCTACATCCCAGCAAGTTTGAGTAGGGAGAGAAGCTGCCCTGAAGAAAAGTTGCCTGGCAACACTTTCCTACCTCATTAAAATGTGAAAAGAAGCTGCCCATGCCTAGATAGCCCTGTCATTGTTCTTGGTAACTACCTCCTTCAGCAGGAATACCCCTGCTGCGACCAGGACAAATGCATATGCATTTGTATATGCAAATAAAACCGCCCCAGTGGATCCTGGGAGGGTTTTTTAGGGAAACTGCACCCCAAGACAAGAAGCTAGATGCGTCAGAGGAGAATTAGATAGTGCCCTGGGCGAGCATGAAGTGGATGCACCCCCTGGCCTGGTTTGAAGATTCACCATGACCTATGAGGAGCCTGAATGGAATGGGAACTGGCCAGCTGAAGTGACTGAGTCAGACAAGGGGAAACTCTCAAGGTTTTTCCCTGAGGGCAAAGAGCTGACTCTGCACACTAGTGACAGAGTGCCGCCGCTCTGCCTTCTGATAGTTGACCAGAGAGAACTCCCAGCTGTTCCTATGGGAACAAGGACTAGGCTTCTACTGTTTGCAGTGGAATGATGAACTGGGACAGCACCTGCTCCTTCGGATGGCTGCAGCAGCGTGGAAAACTCCGATCGGACTCTGCAATCCTGCTGATGACTTCAATAATGAGCTGATCACTTTAATAAAGAGCTGAATATTAATAAAGGCATATGCCCTGTTCTTTTCAATTGGGGATTCGTCCAGGATAGCCACGCCCACAAAGGACCACCCCCAAAGAGGACGATCATCTGCTTCGAGGGATCCTTAGGAATTGCTGGCTACCCCCGGATCCTGCGATCAGTGTGGGACCAAGCAACGCAGAAGAACGCCGGATGGGTGAGATAAATCCGTGGCAGAAATTGGAGGCGAGTGAATGAGTGCTTGAGTGAGATGGGGGCCAGCAGCTCGGACCCCCAGAGCGATAGTGGACCCCCTAGTATCGCGTTTCCGGTCTCCCGAGAGGGTGCTGGCCGAGAACGGAGGAAAGCGAATGGCATAGAAGAGTGACTGAGGCACCTCCTTGGGGGAGGGCCCCTTCAAGCGTGCAAAGGTTCTTGAGGTGTGAGGTGAGATCCTCAGCAGGGCAGGTGAGAGGTCCCTGGCGAGCACGTGACGTGCTTTGTTTAAACTAGCAGCGCATGGCTCAGGGCGTGCAGCAGCAGTGGCTCGGGGGAGCGAGCAGCGAGCCTCCCCTCCTCCCGCCATGGTGGCTCAGCAGCAGCGCCTGCCTGCCGGCCTCGGTAGCGACTGCATCAGCAGAAGCACGGCAAAGCACGAACGGTGCGGGCTTTGTTCGGTGACTCCCCCCCCATGAGTTTTCCCTGCAGCTTCTATGAAGCTTCCCAGTTATTCAAACCCTCGGACTTCCCCAAATCCATCCCTGTCCTCCCTTGGGGATGACTCTGGCCATGCCACCCCTGAGTGCCCTGTCGCTCACAGTCCAGGCCCTACTAATTTATTAAAATATTGTTATAAATGCCAATACAATAATCCAATTAAAATATAATTTTTAATTTATCAAACAGGATCGAATTACAGAATTTCGACAAAACCACCCACAGCGGAGATACTTGACGATTGACCCGGGAATCGTCAAGGGTGAACTGGGACGCAGCATCTGGCAAACTGCCGTCCCCCCTGAGTTCACAGATTGGCCTTGTTTGGGGCTTAGTTTTTATACACTTTATTCCGCCTCTGGCAAAAATTTCCTCATAGTCCTTTTTTTTCCAAGCTAGTTATTCAAATTCATAGTAGTCTCTGGCTTAGCTGAAGAGAGTCTCTCCTCTGCTGCAAGGTGTCAATTTCTAGTTTCCCGTGAGTGAATGGACACCAAAGTTTATGAATGGTAAAAGTTCATCTCTGGAGATGTTGATGATGATGGTCCTCTGATGGTGGTGTTCCAATGCTCCAGATGAGGGTGTTGGCTGAAGATAATGATCTGACGACTCTGTCATCCAGAGAGGGGAAGACTGATAGCTTATCTTAATGTGTCCTCTCCTGATGCTGAGGAGACTGCCGGTTTTCCTGTAAATCCTTTGTCTCCTTTCTAAATGTTAAATTCCAGGGTGGTGCCTGTTTTTTGTCTTAGCGAATGTTCAAGGCAGACTGAAACTTGTATTCTCATAACATATATATCGTGGCTTTCATAATTTTAATATGTCATAACCCATAAGAACATGAATTAACATCCCATATTTTTCACAATATGAATATCAATCTAATATCAATATCCAGCTGTGACGGACAAAAAACCTCTCTAACTGTTAAAGTTAGAAAGTGTATGTTTATTGCAACGCCAGGCAGCGCGTGGCATAGCTCCCTAATGCGCACTGCAAAGATCACAGGTAACTGCAAAGCCTTTTATTTAGAAAAATGTTGAATATACAAAACACAAATGCATATTCATACCCCTGTCACTTCCTCATGTCCGCTTCGTATGCTAATTGATGACAAGGCTATTAAGCATGCATACTTTTGTTATAAATGCTCAGCCAATTTTCCAAATATAGAACAAAATTTAAACATACCAGCTATCAAAAGGACAATGCCAATAAACCCGAGATCGGCACTGGGTGAACCTCTGTCACAGCCTCTGTTGCACCGTGACCCCCCCGTTCACAAATCCCACCCACTTTAAAATCCCCTTATATAGACTTTATTTCACCTAAGGCCTTATGAAATAAATCCCCCTGTAGCCCCTCCAATGTTCCAAGACTAGCTCAGTCCTTAGAGGGCTTTGGGGGAATATTTCATGGACAAGACAAAGGATTCCAAAAGAGGCTCTGACCCCCAGCTGTAGTTCAAGACGTTTATTCCAGGTGGTAACCAGAGGGGAAAGAGGATGAGTGAGGAAGGAGAGGGTCTTTTCTGGGCTTCTCCCAGGGAGGGGTAATTGGACACAGTCAATAGGGTCAGAAAGGGAGGAAAGGGTTAAACTACATGGTTACAAGCTCTAGGGGTCCCTGAGGGGGGAGAAACCATTCCTCAGGGGAATGCAACATCTCACCCTTTTTTTTTGTTTAACAAGGTAATAGGAAAAAAACCCATCAAGTTCACTTTGACACGGAGTGTGGGTTTTCCCACCACTTATGATTGGTAGGGAAATCAGACTGCTTTAGGTTTGCCTACTCTATGTAGTTGACTTGTGAGGTAGAAGGTATGAGGCTATTAAAAGCCTTGAAAATCAAACAGCGTAGGAGCCCGAATGCTATTGTTACAAGGAAAAGAATAACAAGAAATAACAAAATTGTTTTAACTATAGAAGTCCACCACCCTGTGAATCCCCAGCCCTTGAACAGTTCCTTGATCCAATCTTCAGACTTGCTTCACTTGTCCGATCATTTTGTTTATGCTTTGAAGGGCAGCCATGGATGTTTGGAGCTTTTGAGGTCAGGTTCATGCAACAGAGTCCTTCAAATTCCTGGCATTCGTGTCCATGCAGTAACAAAAGAAAATCCATAGCGGTGTGGTTTTGAAGAGTTGCCTGTCTGGTAATTTCCTCATCTTCTAGGAGAGAGCTGATGGCGATAGATGTTAGGTTTTCCTGTTTGACCACCCAACACTCTAGATGGCCCAATTCACCTAGAGCTTTGGCTGCTGCTACCCACAGAAGGAACAGGGATACACCAACTCTTTTTGACTTTGCCCAATGAAAAATTTCTGAATTACAATTTGGGTCTAAATTGTCAGCACTCCTCTTTTGAATTTTTTTTGCTGATTTGTTTTTGTGAGTCCATTCACCAATTAAAGTTTGGTTGGGTGTCAATACGGACAATCGCCCTATGGTACATGGCCCTCCTAAAAGCCGGGATGGAATTCCTGCCCATGCCCGATCCCCACAAATCAAGAACAGTCCCTTAAGGAGGCTTTTGGGACTGCAGTGAGATGGGTTGTCTGCTGCAATGTGGCTTATATTATGACACCACCTTTTTGCAGTAAACTCTCCACGATATTGCCTTATGAGGTGGTATTTGTCAGTGCTAGAAGGTTTTGGGAGGACAGAAAAATGTATGCAGTATGTTGCAGGGGAAGAACCCAATAGTTCTAATTCTTGGGGTTCCTGAGCTATCTTGGGCAAACTCCTCACCCATTCCTCTAAGGGGTTCATGACCACCACAGCCTGTTTCTGATGATCCTTGTGTGGTTGGGGAGTGTGTGACTCTGGAATTTCGTTGGACCTATATTTGTTCAAACATGATGGAAATTCTCCAGCCTGCAATGGAATTCCTACCAGACAGGTGGACATAGGGTTCTTAGCTGCTGCAGTGGACAAACATATGTTTTCCTGCTGAAGTGTCTGTGCCAGGGTCACCCAGACATTCTGATGCGGCTGAGGGATGATCCATGCAGCTGCCACACTGTTCAGCATTAGCAGGATGACGACCTGGATGGGGTTCATCACAGGGTTGAGTGGGAGGTAGGTGTTCCCTAAAAGGGAAAAACAAAATTTTTTTAAAATATGTTAAAAGGTTTCTGTTTCTGCCGGAAGGAATCCACACCTAGGAAGATTCTTTTTCTTCCATCCGGCGGCGTCTTCTCTTCGAAGCATCGGTTACTTGCTTCTTATCCCCTTCTGCTGGAGCTGGATTTTTGGGGACAAAAAGTTTCACCCATTTCTGGGGAATCCACCGAGGACCTGAGGTAGTAGCCACACATGCATAGCCACGACCCCAGGTCACAAGCTCATAAAGACCTTTGGTTTCCCAACTTTCTGGGTCCCTAATCAAGACCGGTGGACACTGAGACAATTTGAACTGATTGCCACTGTTAAAATGACGTACCACAGGTGGACTCATGTTTTCAAATGAACAGTTCAGAAAATTGATGGTAAACATGGCTTTGCAGAGCTTCTGCTGTGGAGACATCCACGCAGTTGAGGTGCTCTGTCTAGTCAAAACCTGCTTGAGCATCTGGTGTGCA
The DNA here is from genome assembly GCF_021018805.1 of Prinia subflava. Classification (NCBI taxonomy): domain Eukaryota; kingdom Metazoa; phylum Chordata; class Aves; order Passeriformes; family Cisticolidae; genus Prinia; species Prinia subflava. Next base: position 1,643,064 of record NW_026960612.1, read on the forward strand.
TGCTCAATCACAACTTGACCTGTGGGGGAGTGGGGGATGCCAGCTTTACCTTCCACTCCCCACTGCTGCACAAATTCTAGGAACTCCTTGGACACATACGCTGGGCCGTTATCAGTTTTGATTATTTTTGGGATCCCAAACACTGAAAAAGCTTGCACTAGGTGCTGCTTGGCATATACAGACTTTTCTCCTGCATGGGCAGAGGCATACACTGTACCCGAATATGTGTCAATGCTCACATGAACATATTTGAGGAGACCAAAACTAGGAATGTGTGTGATGTCTGTCTGCCACACTTCACAGCTGCCAAGGCCCCGGGGGTTAACCCCCATGCCCATCGATGGCATGGCCTGGATCTGGCAGTGAGGACAGGTGCCCACAATGGCTCGAGCCTGACTCCATGTTATCTGGAATTGTCAGATCAGAGCCAGCACATTTTGATGGTAGTGTTGGTGACTCAGTTTTGCCTGTTGGAAGACATCAGGGAGATGTGCTTTTTCAACTGGTGCAGCAAGGGATTCTGCCTGACCATTCCCCTCTGCAATCTCACCTGGCAAATCAGTGTGTGACCTCAAATGCATCACGTAAAATGGATGCTCTCTATGAGAAACTAAATAAATTAGCCTTGAAAGCAACCTGAAGAGATATTCATTCTCTGTTTCTTTGAGCACAGCCTGCTCCGCTCTGGACACTACTCCCACCACATAGGCAGAGTCGGTTACCAAATTAATTGGTTCCGAGAACTTCTCAAAAGCTCTTACCACTGCAGCCAGTTCAGCCACTTGGGGGGATCCCTCCACAAACTCAGCATCAGCTTCCCAATGCTGAGTCCGTGGGTTCCTCCAAGTCATCAGCGACTTGTTGGAAGCCCCAGATGCATCCGTGAAAACTGTGAGAGCTTTCAGTGGTCTCCGACTCCTCACGAGGAATGAGGTGGAATTCCTCATTGAACAACATGTGGGATGGGGCATGGACTGATATTTGTCCCCTGTAGCTGTCCAGAGATAATTGGAGACTGGCATTGCTCTGGAGCAAATGCTCAAACATCTCTTTGGTCAGTCTCTCAGGAGAGTTCTTTCCCTCCTCAGAAAGTCTGACCGGGAGGTGAATACATGCCAAGTCACAACCCGCCAATTCACACAATCTCACCCTGGCCTTCTGAATCAGCTGAGCTATCAACTCTTGTGGCTCTGTGATGGTCTTGGATCTTTGGTGAGAAAGAAAGACCCACTCTATGATCAAGAGTGAATCTCTCTCCTCCTCAATCCACTGGAAAATCCAACCATGCAGGTGTGGTAGCTTTTCCAGAACAATGAAATGGAAAGGCACCTTTGGTTCACACCGATGAGCCTGCCTCTCTGACAAGGCCTTCTGTACCTTTTCGATGGCCGTCTTTGCCTCTGGGGTCAGCTCCCTGGGAGAAGCCAGCTCCCTCTCCCACTTCTATAATTTGAAGAGGGGTTCTACATCCTGATTTGTGAGGCCTAGCCAGGGTCTTATCCAATTCAAAGACCCACACAGGGAGTGGAGATCGGCTAGGGTTTTTGGATTGCAATCAATTTCTAGGCTCTGCAGAACAACAGTCCTTGCAGTGATTTCCAAACCCAGGTACTTCCAAGGTGGCATCCTTTGAACCTTGTCTTCCTGCAACTGAAATCCAGCAGAGGTTAAAACTTTAACCACTAGGTCAAGCGTGTGTTGGAGTATAGAGTCACTGGGGGCACACACTAGCACATCATCCATGTAGTGAAGGATGATGGCTTCTTTTATCTTGGCACGTACCGGAGACAGCAATGAGGCTACATATTGCTGGCATATGAAAGGACTCGATTTCAGACCCTGGGGAAGGACCCTCCAGTGATAATGCTTCATTGGGGCTTGTCTATTAACAGTGGGAACCGAGAATGCAAACCGTGGGGCATCTTCAGGGTGCTATGGAATTTGGAAGAAACAGTCCTTGATGTCTAGGACAGCCAATTGCCAGTCTCGAGGGAGCCTTGTTGGAGTGGGCATCCTTGGTTGGAGAGGTCCCATGTCTTCTACAATTTTGTTAATTTCTCGGAGATCATGAAACAACCTCCACTTGTCCTTCCATGGTTTCTTTATTACAAAGACCGGGAAATTCCAGGGGCTTGTTGTCCCTACGATGTGTTCCTGAGCCAATTGCTCTTCCACTAGCTTTTCCAGCGCCTTGAATTTTTCTTTACTCAAAGGCCACTGTGCTACCCATCTGGGGGTGTTTTCCAACCACTTTAACTTTTGGGTAGGGTGCTCCACAGTGGCTATTTTCAAAAATCCTGGGGTGTTTTAGGAATGACCAATTGGACTCCCCACTGGGACATGGTGTCTCTCCCCCACAGGGAGGCCTTATAGCCTGCTATGAATGGACGTACATTTGCCACTTTTCCGTCAGGTCCCTCAATTTGCAGGATGTTTTTTGAAATCCTTGCCAATGTGATTCCTCTTATGCCCTGAAGTTTGCCAGCCACCGGTTGTAATTCCCAGTTTGATGGCCACATGCTCTGCAGCAAAATGGTGATGTGTGCGCCTGTGTCTAAAACACCTGCCACTTGGAGGCGCTCTGACCCACAAGCAATGTTGCATGCCATAGAGGGTTTATTCTCTTCCACCACCTCTCCCCAGTAGACTTGTGGTGATTTTCCTTCTGCTGTGATCTCTGCTGGAACCGGAATGGCTTGGGCAAGAATTTGCCCCTCTACGAGATAAAAGGGTGTGTGCATGCAGTGCGCCAACAACATGAGGCCTATTATTTTTCCCTTAATGGTCATGGGAGCTACCTCAATCTCCAAGGGTGTGTGTGCTGTGTCCCCAGTAACAAAATACTCACTGTCCAATCCCATGTGGTAAACCATCAGGTCCTGTGAGATGTTTGACAGGTCCACTGTAATGACTGACCAGTCAGTAGATCTGAAATGAAAACTTTTAGTAGTCACCAGCCTGAATCGGCCTAGTGGCTGCCAAACCTTGTTAGTTGAACATTTAACATTTACATTTTTCTGCACCCCCACACCGTGTGACCCGCCCTCCCCCTTTTTCTTTAAGAGTGAGGCTTTTGCCAATGTGAGTCCCGCTATATTTATATCTTTGCACGTCGTTGTATCAACAGCGGGTACGCGCTGTAAATTCAGGGGTTTTTTTATTGAATTTCTTCTGCTTCTGGGTCTGAGGGCAGGTTCTGGCAAAGTGTCCCGGTTTCTTGCAGCAGAGGCAGATGATGAGCTGCAGCTGGTCTGGTGACATTGGTTGCCTCCTTGGGTTTGGTACTGCAAGTTGTATTTTCTTAACTATCTTCTACATGCCAGATCCATAAAATGGATTACATTCCAGAAACATTAGTCCTTCAGTATAAATCTGAGCACCCTGAATGGAGAGCTGGGGTCTTAAAAAACAAAGCCTTCTCCTAGAGCTCTTATGGCATTTCATAAAAACAATAATCCATCTTTTGCCAAGCAAAAAGGAAACACTTCTAAAAATGTTTAACAAAAGCCAGAGAAAATGAGAAGAGCAAGAGATAACTCTAAAACATGCAACTTTGCTTCTGTGGAAGGAGAAAAAAGTCTGTTTTCATAACTGAGTAAAGAGGCAAGAGCATGAGGTGCAGCTCTCATCCTTTGCACTCCAACCTCTGGAGTTTACAGTCTGCAGGCTGACTGCAGAGGGGCTCTTGCCAGGTGTATGAAGGTGGCCTGGGGTCTAGGGTTTTGCCCCTTTTTTTTTTTTTTTTTTTTTTTTCTTAATTTTTGGTTTTGACTGAGTATTTGGTCGCTCCAGGCATCTGCCTTACCAGGATGACTTGCATTTCTGGCATGACTGATCCCAGCAGGTGGCTCTATGAGGGCAGTGTGCCCATTCCTGGGCAAGCCGAAATATTTGCCCTCTCTGCTGTCACGTTGGCAGCCTTTAATGTATGCTCATGTCCATATAAGTATTGCTTAGGCTCCGAATTTGGCCAGTTGTGAGATTACTGTACCATCTGTAATCTGTACACTCTCTGGCTGGCTCACTGGCTAAGGGAATCTTTCAGCACTCCTGCTGTATCTCCTCCATGTCCATGTGCTCCTGGTGGCACCATTCAGTGTCACTGACTTGACTCTAGCTGACAGGGAGAGCAACGGCTGTGAAGATGTGTCAACATCCCTGGCTGCCAACCTGTGGAGGCAACCTGAATGCATGCCCAGGACTCCTCAGGAATTCAGATGTGGCTTTTAAATCTTGTGGCTGTCTCTGCACAGCCCTGGTGACCTGTGCTGGCTGGATTAGTGACAGAGTAATGCTGTGAGGACACTTTCACAGGGCTGGTGGGCTAATTCCTCAGCAGGGGAGGAGAGAGAGGAACAGTGCTAGTGAGATGAGAGAAGATCCCTTGGCAAATGTGTAGCAATAAGTTAGGGAGGAATCATTGCTATGAGAATTGAGGACAACATGCCCTCATTAGTCTAAGACATAGAAAAGACAGGAGGTGGCATGGAGTGTGCAGGGACAAAGGATAAAACTTGGCCCCACTGAAGAATTACATAAAACAATAGTTGAACCAGTCTTACTTTAGTCTTTTTTTCATATGGACAAAGCCCACCTGTGAATTTATAACCAAAATACAATTTTGTTCTCATCTCAAGTCAGTGTTTAAATGCAAGTGATGAGGAAGAACTTTCAGTGGGACCCTGAGCTCATTAAGAAGAGAAGGCTCAAGGGGAATCTTACCTATCTGTAGAAATACTGAGTGAGGGAGAATAAAGAACACAAAACCTGAAATACAAGTATTGAAATGCGAGAAATCAAATTTATAGTTAAAATAAAATGTACTTACTATGAAAGTGGTCAAAAGTGGCCATTTTTTCCCTTTATATCCAATATCATAATGTATTAAAATTGCACCCTCTTGATGAGATCAGTACAGTTCTTAAACTCCTGCTCAGCAAACACGTGAGATATCTGTTTTTACATGGTGTTGGGGGTTAGATTTGGTTGGTTTTTTTTTTTTTTTCTTCTCACAGAATTTTTTCCCATAAGTTTCCAAGAAGCCTTGATAACTACTTAGAACAAAAAGAGTACTTAAGAGATATAGCAGCACAAGGCTACACCTATTGTTTTTGAGTCCCTGGGAGTGTCCCTCAGAGGGGAGAGATAATGAGCTTTAGGAAAAGCAAAATGACAGATCTGGGAGAGGGGGAGGCACTCTTGCTCTCAGCGCCAAAGAAGACAGTCAGGCTACCCTCTGCCTGTCTCGTCCTGGGAAATCTGTCGTCATCTGCTCGTGTACCTGAGAATCCTGAGCTCGTTTTCTCCAGCCTCCCCCCACCGCCGCTGCTTCTTCAGAGCTTTGAAGTTCCCCTGCTACTCTGTAGCCCTGCACTGCCCAGCCCTGCCGAGACACCCCTGCTGCTCCAGCTACCAGCGCAGAGCTCCTCATCTCATCCACCGGTCCGGGACTTTCCACCTTTCCAGTTCGGCCTCTCGGAGTCCTGCAGAGGCACCGAGATCAAACTGCTCTGGGCTTTTGTAAAAGAAAGCCCTCAAGGTTCTTAGTTCTGTTTATTATTGATGCTGTAGTTGTTGTTTGTTTGTCGTTTTGTCATATATACTAGTAAAGAACTGTTATTCCTACCCCCATACCTCTGTCTAAAAGCTCCTTTAATTTTTTTAATTAGAATAATTTAGAAAGAAGAGATTTAAATTCTCCATCTCTAGAAAAGTCCTGCCCCTTCCTAGCAGATATCTGTCTTTCAAACCAAGACACATGGAGATGCCTGTTTTTACACAAAGTTCATAAATCTTCCATGTCTTTGTCTTATACTTTTAGGTAAACATTTGCCCCTAAAGTTTAATCTATAAAGTGCTTCCTGACTTGCTGTTAATGACTGCATCAAACAGAGCAGCGATGAATTCAAGGCTAAAACAGGGGGTCTTTCAGTGAGCCTTAGAACTTCCAGCTCTTTGCACACAAACCCCATTACTACTGAATTGTGGCACAGAAGAGTGAAGTAATTTATCCAGGCTAAAATGGGTCAGAGTTTTGACAATGATTTCAGTGAAAGCATGATGAGGTCCTTTGGGTTTGGCTATATTTTTCAAAGAACTAAACCTGATTCCTAATGCAAGGAAGCATGCCCAAGTTACATGGCTCTATATTTTAAAAATAATTTCCTTTTAATAACCTGAATTTAAATGTGTTTTACAACATATTTATTATCTCATAGTGTGATATTTTGTAACTTAGATTTTCAGCTAACGAGTAGCTCATCTAATGAAAATAATGATTTTTTTCATGCTGTACTACATGGAAACAAAGTATTTCAATTAAACAAACCACCTCATTAGTGTGCCTTGATAACAGTTTTCTTTGATATGGTCAGAAATATCTAGCATGATTTTGGGATGCAATCAAACTCTCCAGTAAACTTGTTGCTAAAGACAGCTGCCTAGCACCATGTATTTCTTGAGCAGTCAAATGACCTAGTTTAGAAGTGTTTTAAGCCATTTTATACTCTGGAAGGAGAACAAATTAACCTTGTTTAACAAGTAGTTTTCAATTTGTGTTCCAGCACGCTTCCGCAGTCTACCATCTCCAGAGCAGTAGCATGGCCTTATTTCATCCTTCCTGTTACACATCCTATACACTTAATGTTACAACTTTGGGAAGCACCTCTCATCTGCTGCATGGACCCTGGGAGGAGGCAGTGTCATTGCACTCCAAATGCATTTGAAGCCACAAGTCTTGTTATCTGAGGTCTGCTTCAGGTTTGTGGAGGGGTTTTTTTGTGTGGGGTTTTTTTTTGTTTGTTTGGTTGTGGGTTTTTTTGGTTTTTTTTGTTTTTTGTACTTTATGAAGAACTAAAAGAAAATCAGGGGCATTGTTACCTTTCACTTAGATTTATTTTGCCTGTTTCTTTGAAAGGCTTGTTCAAATGAATATTGCCAAGATAGCAGAGAACTCTGCAGCAAAAACCCAGCTTTTGGTTGAGACAAGACCAAACTGATCTTTACTGCTGAAGATTTCTGTGGCTGCAGCTAATTCTCATTGGGATGTGGGGTCAGACCTGTGGCTATTATAAATCAACATATCTCTGTTCAGGGAGCTGGTTTTTATCAGATGAAGATCTGGATTCACATTTCCATAGTTTCTCTGAGAATGAGCATTTCTGGGTAATATTCTTTCTATAAGGCTAGTGTACATTAAAGTTGCAGTGAGTTGCTGTCCTTTAGACTCTTCCCCTGAAAATCTTGGTTCAGATTTGGATCTCATTATAGGCAAAATGATTTGGAGAAAATATCTCCGTTGAAAGTAATTAGCTACTCTCATCAGCTGCAGTAAACCATACATTTAACACTAGGTAGCTTCACCATCTCTAAGTATTCACTATAAAGGAAAAGCAGGTGAAAGGCATTTAGTCCATGTGCCAGCTCACCTGTACTAACCTTTCCTGTCACTCTACTCTTGTCAACTCTTTAAAATAAGATTTTACTGTGGCTTTTTATCACTGTGAAAACCACATTAAGCAACAAACAAGCAAGCTTTTCACACACAAGGTTTAACTGGTGCGCTGTTACATTTGGGAAGCTACATGGTATCTCCCTATCTGCATTCTTTCTCCCTCAGCAGCAAAACTAAAGTGGACCTTGATAGTTTTCTATTCAAGTTAATTTTGATGCCCTCTGCTCTCAGCAAAGGTCTTCATCCTGCTGCAAAGAAATATTTACATCCAACATGCAAGCTCTCATCCACCTTTGCCTGCCTGTTACAAACCCTAAATTCTAAGATTAGTGTAAATTGGCAGTGTCCCTTTAATCAAAGTTTAATGCTTGTCTTCAATCTCCTCAAAGCACTTAAAATCTAGCGGCTTTAGAAGGGAGAGAATCATTAGTGCTGCTGTCCTCCACTTCCCAGCAAGCAGAAGGTTTGACCACGGGCTGTTACAAAAGTGGGGGTGTTGTGTTGCCCTCCACAGAGCCCTATTTGGGATCAGCCTGTCTGACTTCTGCTCTTTTTGCTGCTCACAGGGAAGAGGGTGCCAAGCAATCGGAAAATCTGCTCAAGAATAAGATGAACCCAACACTTTCCTTTAGAAGTTTGGAGCAGGCCCTTCTTTGCACCTGCCATCTGTGTGGAGACAGGTACTAAAATTCACATCTGGCTATGTCAAATACTGCACTCAGCTGTCTCAGTTCTGTCACAGGCATATCTGCTGATCAGACAGTTAGTCTGGGATGTTCATAGGAGATTGGTTCCCATTGAGTCATTCTGGTTCCTGGACTTGTGAGAAGCCAGGTTTGCAGCTTGGCAGCTGAGTGCTTGGAAAGCTGGCTGTGAGCCCCTCTGAAAGTCTGGCCTTAAATCTGCAAATATGCAATTTAGAAACCCCTGTAAGGAGCAGCCAGTCTGATGCCAAGCATAAACCAAGTTCATCACAGCTTCATGAAAAAATAACACCTTCTGGGATTTTTGCAATGCATAGCAAAGTACAGTGTTGCAGAAATATTTTGTAGGCAGCTTTCTGTACAGTAACCTGCTGCTCTGCAGGCACGACTACCTCACATTGATCCAGCCATTTCTTTCAGCACAGTGTCACATGTGTTCTATCAGTGTGATGCTTTATGATTTAATACGCTCCGTTGTTTGTTTCTCAAACCACTTAATTTTTCTTCAAACAAGGTGAATTCGCATTATTTCTTTGTCACAAAACTTCATAAATACACAGGCATATAGGTGCCTCTAGGCCTTAATTGTTTCCTGTTGAATACCAATAAAAATGTATCTGGACAGATAGATATTTTAGTGTGTCCCTAATTATTAATGTACAGTTTAGGTTGTACCTAGCAAGGAATATCCAAAGCCCCATGTGCACATATTTGCTTGCTCGCTTTCTCTCTGCTTCTCTCCCTTTTGAATCTAAAGTGTGTAGGATTGTGCTGGGCTTTTACCTTTGGAGAATTTGGTTCAATCTGACCTAGACTGTAAGCAAAATTGAGTTGCAGAAGATCATTCTAATTATTGGAAGTATTAGCCTAATCTTTAGCACATGATAGCCTGGTCATTACCATTTACAGCATGTTGCAGTTTTAGCTTTTAAAATATGTTCACAGCTGGGCAGTACCTTGATAGCTCCTGCAGTGAAATCTGGTGTGAGGGAAGTGTATGCTGCATACAATAAATACATTGACAGTCTAAAGGGCAGGAGACTTGGTCCAGTGAATCTGCAGTAGATCATCATTTGAAGGTAAATAATTTTACATGTAGCTAGCTATACAGAACACACATCCAAAGGGATTATTACTTTTATGTCTTCTTGAAGAATGAAGGCATTTATGGAGAAGTAGGTGTCACGAACCAAAGGATGGTCGTGATGGTTCGTTTTGATTTCAAAGTGCAAAAAGAGGCAAGGAGAACTTAGTTCAAGTAAAATCAATTGTATCTTTATTGATACACACAATTACGAGATAGAAGAGAAGGGAAAGAAAGAGAGAGAGAGAAAAAAGGAAAAGGGGGGTCATAGCTACCGACTGACGGACGTGAGTCCTCGTGACGCTGGAAACCAGTAGACCACCTTCGCAGTCCTTGTGGCGTGCCAATAGACCTGCCTTGTCCGTCGGGGAGATCTCAGAGAGTCTCCTCTCTGGGGGTGATTATTATAGTTCTTTTTCGAGGCCAAGGGCAACATGCCGGGAAGGGGGAGAGATCTTGTGGGCACTGCAGGTGTTCTCTCACAATGGAGGAGCGGTGTGCCCGAGCCTTCACAGCAGGTACGGTCAGTACAAAACAGCAAACACAGCCTCCGCAAACATGGCTCAGGAACCATAACAGTGTCCATTCTTCATCTCTGAGAAGGGCGTTTCGGTCTAAAGGGTGCACCTGCAGGGAGAGGCCCTGGATCCCACCTTAATCAGGCCAGAACTCCTGTGCTGTGGCCCAGGGTCTGTGGGGGTCTCAGCCTCTGACAGTCATGAGGCAGATGAGGCACCTTTGGATCAACTGTTACAGTAGGGTAAGGAGACACAGGGAGAAGACAGGAGGCAGCTGTATAGACTTAGCCATAGACTTAGCGCAAAGATACGGATACACTTAACTGAAGAGGGAAGGAATGATGCTTTCTTCTCTCTTCATATGATGAAACTAAAAAGTGATCAAGATAGATTTTTGTTATCCTCTGGGCATTAAAAGCTTAAATGCAAAATGCATGACTTATTATATCTAGCCAAATCTTAGGGGCAAATAGGCAGTATGGGGAATTAGTTGTTGTTAATTGGACTTCTGAGCTGAATTCCCAGGGTGCTGCACTGCCATCATATCCCTTTTGTTTTAATATGGAAACAGGGAGAAGTCAGTTCTAGGATGTATTCATTCCACTATAGAACAGCAGAGTACGCTAAATCATCTTCTTCAAAATAAGTTGCATTTGTTGAATGTAAATATTTTAGGGTGAAAGTAGTTTTTTTCTTTATGGCGGGAGAAAATAAGCAGGTGTGAGTATGGGGCCTACCTGTATTGGTTTTAATTGGCAACTTTAAGCAAACTCAGTGTTCTCATCAGAAAAGGGGAAAAATAAACAGCTGAGCATTGTGATTCATTTACACTTCAAATATACTTTGAGTTGGTTATTCTTCAATTAGTCAAATAGCTGGTGTATCCCTGAAGTAGTATAAAGTGACACGCTGTGTGAAATCAATTTTCCCTTCCAAAATCATTAAATTCAGTAGCCTGTGACTACATCCCTGCTAATTCTAGTACCAGTCCTTTCATCCTCCATTAACTTTGGCATGCCTAACAGGCTGTCAAAAAAAAATTTCCAAGAATGTAAATAATTCAGAAATTAAAAATTAATAAATAATAACAGCTACTGGGAGATAGACTGGGTCAATTAGTCAGCTCTGCATTCTGTTTCTTCACAGCAGGGGGGCAGCCACATTCGTTACTAGAATCTTTCCTCCGATTCCTAGGTCTGACTTATGGCTTTTCATTACTGGATCCAGTCAGACACAATTCCCTCCATCACTATCTCAGTTCCTAACTTCAAAGAAACACACATTTTCTTGTCTGTTTTTTTTCTCCTTGCAGCAGCCTCAGTTTGACGTCCCTGGAATTTCTTCCATGTGGACTAATTAATAAGACTTTGACTTTTCATATTCACTTCTCTTCTTTGATGTCCTACCTTAGTCAATCATCTTATTTAATTAGAATTTCAATGATAACTTTACTTATCTCGTGGCTAGATGTAAATTAAAATAACAGGATTTTAATTCTCTTTCTTACAGGGTTATGACATTTTTGACAGAAAAAGTTTCAACCCAAATATGATATTATGTACTTCCTATGCTAGGACTGCATTCCACTAAATTGTTTTTCCCTTTGCTACAAAATAATTTTGCTTGTTTAACAAGCTCCACTGAAATGGAAATGAACTACTGCTTCTCATAACATAATTTGCACAGGTCTGTGTTGTGGAAGGTTTTGTTGATAGAAATTTGTATAATCAGATTGTGACACATGCCACTAGTTAACAAGGAAAGAGAATGAGATTTGTAAGAAAAAAATCAGCTCTGGAGAGACAGTGGAGCCGAGGATCTCTTCTTTCTCCCCTTTTCAACAGTCGCTAATACTTTTCCAAGATTTCTTGTTTCCTTTCCACATTTATGGACCTAAGCCTGTCAGTTGTATCCAAGCAGCACCTGAGGTTGGATTCTGACTTCAATGAGACATTTCTAAAATGCATATTCATACACTGTTCATGGAAATGGTATTGTGCCTGTGGCTTAACAGGAGCAGCACACGCCCTCAGCCATCATATCTTTTCCTCTCTGCAGCACCCAGTACGTGCTTGCCCCCAGGCTCGCTTTCCTTCCCATGCCTCTTAGAATCTGCCAGTCTAGACTGGTACAACAGCAAGTGAATATGAGTGAAAGCATTTCACATTTTTTAGTTGAAGCTTATTGTGGAGAAAAGCCCTAGAGGGATCCATGAAGAGAAGTTAATGCGACAGAGGAATCCTTCTGGGGCCTGGTAGATTCCTGGAAGTGGTACAGAAGTGTGAGGAAAGTGTAAGGGGATCCAGCCAGGCTTATCAAGCCTTATGCCTTTGGGAACTCTCACTCTTACTCTGTTGGAACTTTCCATGTGACCGAGCAAATGGTCATGCACATAGAGGCTTTCAGTAAAAAGAGAGATCAAGAGAGGACCATGTGGAAAAGAAAGAAAGGATGGTTAACATAGCAAGAATTGGTCTCAAACTGTGCACAAAGTGTTCTTCTGATGCTTTAAACAGAATATGGTGACAACCTGATGGCTGATGCAAAATACATTTCATTACTAAACTGCCATCAGAGATGATTATCTTTCCAATTGGATCTGGTGGAAAAGAGGTTTACAGTTTTGCACTGCCAATAAGCAAGTACACCCTGGAAGCCAGGCTCCAGTTTTCTCAATGAAAAAGGCCCACAGCCTCAGATGCTATGCTTCCAGTGACATCCTAGAAGAGAAAAAAAATTGATTTTTTAGGATGCCACTCTTCCACATTGTTGGACTGAGAATTTGCTAATCCATCCCCTTTGTTGCATTCAGGGAAAGAAGAAAATGCATAAAGATTAATGAGACATGTTGGATGTGGAAAATGACTGCTTCCAGAAGAGACATTTTGGTCCTGTGAAGAGGTAGGAGTAGCAGAGAACATGAATCACTTGACTAATCTGTACAAAATGGGCTTAGTGAACTTCTGCTTCAAATCTTATCCCCACATTAGATAGTATTAAACCAGTTGTCATTAAGCTAACATTTCTAGATGCTCTGGTGAGCCGTTTGCCTGATAGTCCTGTTTCTCTTACAAAAAGAACTGAAAATGCCTGAAAAACTAGGCCAGTACATCAGCAGAAGCAAATGGCTGGAATTTATTTGACAGTTTCTAAAACTTACACCGGTTGAGTTTAGAGCCTAAATGGGGTAAGTTCAAAAACGTATCAATACTATTGTCAATAATAAAATAGTTACCTGTTGCACTGACAACATCTAAACCATTCTATCATAATTTTAGTGTTGTTCTTTAACAATTGGATTCTGTTACACTTTTATATTTAGGCATGATTATTTAATCTAATTTAATTAGCTTTCTTATTCTCCTCAGGGTTCTGGGCCTAGAAAGTTTGTTAAATACTCTAATTGCTCTGAAATGTACTTGTCTTCTAAAATATGCTCCTATTTTAAATATACCCTAAAATCTAGTTCATACATATTTTCTCTTCTTTCATGAATTAAAAAATAATTCTGGTGTCCATGACTTGCACTTAAAAAGAGTCAATAATTAACCAAAATAATAATTATAGATTGAAAACAGGGAGGATGCAGTACAACAAACTGAGTTACAAATACATAAATAAGGCCAAGGGCACACATCAAAGCTTTTTGAGCACCTGCTAATCTCCAAAAGCAGAGCTGAAGCCACTAACGATGGCAGCAGCAGCACCCTACATACTTAATGTGTGGGTCCCTGAGTATCATTGTGGAACAGTGCTCAGGTCAATGGAGCAAAAGAGCATTTGAGGGCTCACAGACAGTGGGCCCAACTCCATCCTCTTTGCAGATGGTGATTTCCCATTGATGCTGTATGAAGATTTTGACTGTGCGAGTTAGCATCAATTATGGCAGCAGCCACAAGGCATTCACATACACCGTGAGAAGGAGGGGATGGACTTGGTGTGGCAGTGGGAACACCACCACTGCCAGAGGCTGGGGAGCAGAAATGATGGAAACGTGCTTTAAAATCTTTTGGTCATTCATGTTTCAGAGCCAGGCGATGGGGTGGGATCCAGGTCCATTAGTAAGGTCACATATGGATAGCAGAGGCCAGATGCTGATTTCAGAACACAGAGGCAGCTCTACTTGTCAACATGCTCCTCAGCTTGGCAGGGACCTGGGGGTTTGGGATGGGAGCTGAAGCAAACATCTGGGAGAAGTATAGTCCAGGGAGTGTTTCTCCTTCCCTTTCTATCAACACAGTGTTTAATGAAAAGGCAAGGGGCTGCCAGAGGTACCTCCTGTGCATTTAGATTTTAATATGGCAAATCTGGCACCACTAGAATGCTGTTTCTGGCTACTGACAAGCCATCCTGTAGTCCCTTAGCTCTTGCTATTTCCTTTTTTTTCTTTTCTCAGGGGTCTACCACAGCCTATTAAATAGATTTCACAGAACATTCTGAGTTCGAAGGGACCCACAAGGATCATTGAGTCCAACTCTTAAGAGAATGGCCCATACAGGGATTGAACCCACAACCTTGGTGTTATTAGCACCATGCTTGTTGCCGGAGATCAGCCAGAGTCAAGACAGCACTCAATATGAGTTAAAAATCTTGCTTGTTTATTCAGCTATTTGGCTTACATTTATACTGTGCTAAGCATATCATGCACCTAACTCTGAACATCATTGGTTAAACCACAGTGTTCACGCGTCCTTGCAGTATACATGATTGGCTTAGAAGCTCTGTCCACACGGCTGGAGGCTGTGAGCCTTCTCCAACTTATGGTCAGCGCATCCTGTCTAACATCCTGTTATGGCTATACTTCATTCTTATCACATCTAGAGAACAGTTCAAGGATGTTTCAGTTTTTACTCATCCTTTAGGCTAAAAGCAGGATTGTGCATATGTCCCTGCTTTTCCAGCCATGCATCCACACATGCTCACACCAACTGAGATAATCTCAAAAGTCAGAAAATGTGACCCAGCTCAGGACACTTGGACTATGCTGATGGATGAACAGGGGGAGGATGTGCTAAGGGAGAGTTCCACTAGCTGTGTGCTTTATTGCCTATGCTTTTCCTGGGTACCTGTGGCCTGGAAATGGGAGGTTGAGTCAGATGGACCTTTGACCTGTGAAATGTGGGGTTGTGTTTCATGTCAGGTAGATAAAGGTGGCCTGTGTAGTTGCAATTGTGAAATGTGTGCAACATGGCCTTGGGACAGTTATAAAAATGAGCTTTAATAAACAACCAGATGAGACATGGAAAGAGGCTTTTGAACAAATATTTTTGCTTGCTTATAGGTGAACAATGTAAGCTTTAAAGTTTTCACAATATAAGTTTTAGGGGGTTAGTTAATATGAGTTTTATAGGCCTTTAACATGTAGGATAGAAAAATGCGGAAGTATTATTATTATTTGCTTTTGAAAATAAAATTATTATAAGCTTTAAGCTGCTTTGTAATAAGAGGTTTTGTACTATAGCTTTAGAAAATATAGAAGGATTTGTAATCACCTAAACAAAGGAGGGAAATAAGCTTATCCCAAGCTACAATCCTGGAAAGGGAAGCTAGATGTGAGAAATGATGTTGGATAATTCGTTCTTATAATGTATGTATAATATAAAGCAAGTTATGCCCTTTGAAATAAACAGTAAAATCATACAAGGCTGGGAGGGGGGTGGATAGATTCAGGAATGACCCTTGCCGGGCACCGGGAATGACCAAATTTACAAGAGAAAAGGAGAGGGGGTCCGAGGAAGATGGGTCCTCGCCAGAGATGGGATTGTGAATGATGCAACCATTACCACCGAGATGGGCCGTGCTCCGTCACCAGGGGCACGCATTTCAATACGCGAGTCCCAGAAGTCATACCTAATCTTCATCTCCTCGCAGAAGGACTATTCAATGGGCCAAACGGCAAAGATGAATCCCCACGAATATGAAGGAAAGCTGATTCAACCGACCGAGCGGGCAAGGATGGACCACCATGAATATGAAGGAGAACTGAAGGGACAAAGAAAGCATGGAGTAATGCTTGGTCCCGCTAAACGAACTGTATAAAAACTGGGCTCAGGGAACCGAAAGCGTGAACAGGGGGAGCTGCGGTGCGATAGAGGCCGTAGCTAAGGTTCACCCAGTGCCGATCCTGGGACTCAACACCGATTCTTTAATTGTTGGCTTACCCGAAATTCTGTCCAATTATTTTTTCTAAAATTAACAAAATCATTTATTAATTTGGAATTGGCCTGGCATTTATTACAATTTGGTGCTCAACATGCGGCCAGTTTTGGGGTCTGCGGTCCCCCCTTTTTCTGTCTGGGAGGCGCCCCGCTGAATTCAGCGGCTCAGTGGAACTGGGAGATTTTGTATGACCAGCTGGCCAATGAACTAAATTAAATGCAAGCCACAATCAAAGGGGTCAGGAAAAGCTAGCTTGGGGGGTTCTCGGGAACTCAGGGAATGTAGCAAGAGCAGGATGTGTTATGGAATGAAGGTTGAGCTATCCCAAACTGGGCCTCAGATTTGGGCCTGCAAGGCCTCAGATTTGGGCCCGTGTAGTAGTAGATAAACCTGTGGCGCAGTTAGAAATTAAGTTAAGGTGTATGCATGCTTTAGCTAGGACAGTTAGGGTAGAAACACAGTCGCTGCCTTAAGCTAAGATTGTTTGCATTCTTTCTCATGCTGAATGCCAATAGAAATGCACCTGCAACTGTAAACTATCTGACACTGTATAAAACCAGCCATTTCGAGAATAAAGAGGAGAACTTATGTTTTAACCACACTGGTGGTATCTGTGTTGCTCCGATTCCAACACCATATAGAGACCCTGGTTTCAAGGGAAGACCCAGGTAAGGGATCTCCAGGAACCACAGTAAATTTTCACTCATAAAACTTGATGTGCACGGAGAATCCATGCAGGAAAATGGCACCGTAAGTACTGTGTGGTTGAGTGGTTGTGACCGGGTGTGAATGAGACGTGATATTATCACGAAGGAAGTGAGTACCCTGAGATCGCAGTTCCACTAGCCTGCGAGAGAGGTGGTCGGTCGACGGGGAAGCGATTGTCATATTTTTGCGTGGAACACTGAACCTTGGAAGGTTGGGGAATTGCTCACCGGGAGGCTAAAAGGGAGGGTACGTCCTTAGGAGTTCAAGACTGGTAAACTTTTTAGCCTGCGACCAGGTAAGATCCAGGAAAAACAAGGAAATTGAGAACCCAACACCAGACGAAACCCCACTGGTCAGTCCCCTGATGGGCTAGTAATCTGGCAATACTAAAATAACAACTTGAAAAATAGAGTGATGACTAAACTCAGAGTTATCTAGGATAAGGGCAAGCCATTCCTCGATAGTTTGGGAGAATAGGGTGGTACCTGAGTAAGGTGCAGGGAAAAGCTGCAGAAGAAACCACGGAGGGAGGCATTCCTGAGATTCCATGGAAAAGCCCCCTGGGTTGGTTGTTGGAACAGAGGGAGGAGTGTCCCACAAGGAGGAGAAAGTCTAAGGAAAAGGATGGTCCATTTTTGCATGGAGGTTTGGGGGGAAAGGAAATAAGGAAGCATGTGATTTGGCCTATATTTGGCACATTTGAGCAGTGGACGTGTTAGGCTTTGTGCGCTTATGTGGCAGACAAAGAGACATGGGAGTATGAGGAATATGAGTATGCTCAGATATGGGAGAGAGCGAATATCAGACTGTACCCAATAAGAATTGACAATCCCGTAGAAACTCGGAGGGATGAATGGGATCCCCTAGATAACCTCCCTCCACCATATTCAATACTTATGCCCCAGCCTGCACCAGTCCCGGCCCCACCCCAGATATCTTCAGGAGACCCACCTCGACCCTTGCAGGCAGCTCAAATTTCCCCGGTAGTAGCCTCGGTGCTGCCGCTTGAGCACCAGCCTCTGCAGACGGGTTTCCAACCCCCACTCATGCCCCCTCCTCTGCCCAGAGATCCCCTGCCCTCAGAAAAACCACTTCCCAGGAGGGATTCAGTATCCCTCCCCGGTCCTAGTTCCCGCACATGCACTGACTTGCCTTAACCCCAGTTAGGAGGACACAGAGGAAAGGAAAAAAAGTAAGCGAGGGAGACAGTGAAAATGAGGAAGATAGGCATAATTTACTTCCCCTAAGGGAGGTACCAATGGCCCCTGGTATTATTGGATATGTGAATGTTCCTATTAATACCGCGGATGTAAGAGCATTTAAGAGAGAGATGGGAAGATTGATGGATGACCCCCTGGGAGTTTCTGAGAGATTAGACGAATTCCTAGGCACAAGCATCTACTTGTATGATGATATAATGGCAATATTATGGTCATTATTTAATCATGAAGAGAGGGAGATGATTAGGCAAGCAGGGATGCGGGAATGGGAACACTGAAACCCCCAAGCTTCTCCAGGAAGCTTGAAATGGCCAAGCCAAAACCTGGGGTGGGATGCCCAAACTGACGATGGGTGGCAGAATATGAGGGATCTGAGGAACATAGTGATACAAGGTATACGGGAGGCTGTACCAAGGGGACAAAATATTAGCAAGGCATTCAGCGAGTGATGAAACACCTTCAGAATGGCTGGATCAGTTAAGGAAGAGCCTGCAGACGTACTCAGGGACAGATCCTAATTCTCCCGTGGGAGAAGTATTGTTGAAAATGCAATTTGTGGCTAAATCATGGGAGGACATATGGAGAAAATTGGAAAATATAGAAGACTGGCAAGGAAAAGGGTTGCAGGAGCTGCTCAGGGAGGCTCAGAAAGTCTATATGAGGAGGGAGGAGGCACAGCAGAAAGTACAAGGAAGGGTGTTAAGAGCGGCTGTCAGGGAGATGCAGAAGCGGGAGCAGCCTCATGAGCTTGGGAGGACGGGAAGGGGCGGTGCCAGAAGGGGGCAGTCGCCTCCGCTGAGAAGGGACTCGGAAAAGTTGAGGGAAAATCCTGTGTTATTACTGTGGGAACAAGGGGCGCATAAAAAGGGACTGTCCCAGGAGGATTAAAGATGAAAAGATATTCCACAACGAGGCATAGAGATGTCTGGGGCTCTTTATTTTGGGGTAGAGAACATCTACAGAGCCCTTGATAAAGTTAAAAATCGGACCCCACAGGGAGGAAATATCCTTCCTGGTGGACACAGGAGCCAAATGCTCCACCGTCCAGAAATTACCAAAAGGATGTACAAAAAGCCGGGATACCATGATGATGTTAGGGGCTAAAGGGGAACCCTTCAAAGTTCCAATTATTAAAAACCAAGAAATAGAATCAGAAACTAAGATTTGCTTGGGGAACTTGCTACTGGTGGAAGAGGCAGATTAAAATTTGTTGGGAAGGGATTTGATTGTGGTCCTCAGGATAAACTTAACCGCTCAGGGACCAAACTTAGTGGTAAGCCTCTATCGGCTAACAGAGGAGGATGAAAATAAGGTAGACCCAAGAGTTTGGCATACCCAAGGAGAAGGGAGGAGGATAGAAATGGAGCCTATCTCTATCTAAATCCAGAGACGGGAGGAACCCATCAGGATAAAACAGTACCCTATTTCCATGGAGGGAAGGAAAGGAGTGAAACCCGTAATTGATGACCTAGTGAAACGGGGTATTTTAGAACCATGGCTGTCTGGACATAACACCTCAATCTTGGCAGTAAAAAAGGCCGACAGAAGTTTTAGGTTGGTTCAGGATTTGCGGGCGGTGAATCAAAGGACAAAAAACAGCTTCCCCGTAATTGCTAATCCCTACACCCTCCTGAATCAGATCTCTTCTGAGGACACTTGGTATAGTGTGATAGACCTCAAAGATGCCTTCTGGACTTGCCCCTTAGCAGAGGATAGCCGGGACTATTTTGCTTTTCAGTGGGAGGATCCAGAGACAAATAGAAAACAGCAGTTCCAATGGACATCCCTGCCCCAGGGGTTCACCAATTCCTCCAATCTATTTGGACAAGGCTTAGGGTGATTGCTGAGTCAGTTTGCCCCGGCAAAGGGAACAAAGCTGTTACAGTATGTGGACGATCTATTGATCGCGGGTCCCAGGGAGGAGGACATGAGGGAATGCACCATAGCACTGTCAAATTTCCAAGGAGGGAAGGGGTTAAAGGTGTCAAAATCAAAATTTCAGTTCACAGAGCAAGAGGTAAAATACTTGGGACATTGGCTAACTAAAGGAAAAAAGAAATTGGACCCTGACAAAATTGCAGGAATTGTTGCCTTAGCTTCCCTGCGAACAAAGAGGGAAGTGAGGCAGCTGCTGGGGCTCCTAGGGTACTGCAGGCAATGGATTGAGGGATATAGTGAGAAGGTGAAATTCCTATATGAGAAATTGATTACAGACAGAGTGAAGTGGACCGAGCAGGACGAGGCTCAATATGAAGGATTAAAAGGAGCTTTGGTGACAGCCCCGGTACTGAGTCTTCCCGATGTAAGGAAGCAGTTTCAGTTATTTGTAGATGTCAGCAACCATACGGCATATGGAATGTTAACACAAGACTGAGCAGGGATCAGGAAGCCAGTGGGGTATGTGTCAAATCTCCTGGACCCTGTGAGCTAGGGCTGGCCCACTTGCTTGCAAGCTATAGTTGCAGTGGCACTAATGGTGGAAGAAGCTAAAAAGGTCACTTTTGGGGCACCATTGGTGGTATATACCCCACACAATGTTAGAACTATCTTGCAGCAGAAGGCGGATAAGTGGCTCACTGATGCAAGGTTGCTAAAATACGAAGCAATACTGATCCACTTACCCAAGTTGGAGCTGCGGACAGCTGCTGCCAGAAATCCAGCTCAATTCTTGTTTAGCGAAACATCACAGGAATGTAATCATGATTGTGCTGAGGTGGTAGAATTACAGACAAAAATAAGACCAGACTTGAAAGAGGAGGAATAGAGGGATGGCGAGAAATGGTTTGTAGACGGGTCTGCGAGGGTCATAGAAGGGAAAAGAAAGTCAGAGTATGCAGCAGTGGATGGAAGATCGGGGGCGGTTATAGAGTCAGGACCCTTAAGCGCTAGCTGGTCGTCGAAGGCTTGTGAATTGTATGCCGTGTTGCAAGCGCTCAGGTGGCTAAAAGGGAATTGAGAAACAATTTATACTGACTCTAGATATGCCTTTGGGGTGGTCCACACATTCGGAAAAATCTGGGAAGAGCGAGGGCTGGTAAGCACCCGAGGGAAATGGTTGGTTCACGAGGAATTAATAAGACAAATCTTGGAAGCAATAAGGGGGCCTGAGGCCATCGCCGTTGTGCATGTAAAGGGGCACCAAGTGGGTATACAATTCAGAACTCAGGGAAACAACTTGGCAGATAAGGAAGCAAAAAGGGCAGCCCTCCTGGTGGTAAGCACCCCAGAAATCAGGGAGGAAAATACACAAGAATACCCCTCCCATTTGTCTCCAAAGGAGATTTAGGAATACAAGAAATTAGGAAGCCAGTGGGAGGAGGGAAAATGGAAATTGCCAGATGGGAGAGAGTTATCCAGGGAATACACGAGAAAGGTTTTGAACCGGCTTCATCGGCAGACACACTGGGGAGCGCAGGCACTGGCAGAACAGTTCTTGAAGTTCTTTGGATGCAAGGGGATTTATGAGTTAGCAAAACAGGAAGTGCTGGGTTGTATGATATGCCAGAAAATAAACCAAACTAGATCACGGCAGACTCCTTTCGGGAGTCGGCCCCTGGCATATCAACCTTTTGGGAGAATTCAGACAGATTTTACCGAATTGCCCAAGGTAGGGAGATATAGGTTTCTACTAGTAATGGTAGATCAGTTAACACACTGGGTAGAAGCCTTCCCAAGTACTAGGGCAACAGCTCGGACAGTAGCTAAAATCTTATTAGAAGAAATTTTCCCTCGCTATGGGATAGCCATTGACTCTGACCAAGGGACCCATTTCACCTCAAAGATTATTGGGCAATTAGATGGGACTACCACACCCCTTGGCACCCTCAGAGCTCAGGCTGGGTAGAAAGAATGAACCAAACACTGAAAGCACAATTGTCAAAGCTGATGTTGGAGACAAAGATGTCCTGGGTTAAATGTCTCCCTTTATGTTACATTCCCCTGGGGAAATGGTTTCTTCTCCCTCAGGGACCCCTGGAACTCCTGTCATGTAGTCTGACCCTTCCTTCCCCTTCTGACCCCATTGGCTGTGTGCCAGCTAGCCCCTCCCTCAGAGACCCTAAGATAAAGGGTCCCCTGTCCCCCGGGAGCTCTCTCTCTCCCGGGACATCAACCTGGAATAAAGGACTTGCAGCTAAAAGGGTAAGAGAGCCTCTTTTGAATCCTTGTCCTGTCTTTCTTGATATAATCCTCCAAGGCCTGAGAAGGGCTGAGCTAGCTGAGACCCTTTGAGGGGAATAGAGGTTTTATATCATTTGACGCCCAAGTGGGTATTAATATAGAAACCCATGCGGAGCTGGAGACCTTTCATGGTCTTAAAAGCTTTTTGGGAAGTTCAATTACCCTAGGCACTTTGGCCACATGTTGTAGCTATAGGTGAGTAGGGATAAGCTCGTAGCTTGTGGTTGCCCACCCACGAGTGAGCTAGAGACAGGACCTTCAGTTGCTTCTGACTCAGCAGATGATACCACGGACCAGGTAAAGTCCTCCGTTTGATCGGTACCGCAAACTGGGAGGGCGTCATTTTACCTTGCCAGTAGCAGCGGGTGGTTTTTAGGACCCTGCGGCGGGGAATTTTTTTTCTTTTTTTTTTTTTTTTCTTTCGTTTCTGATTGCCGCAGCCCGCGGACCCGTGGGGCGGCTCCGCA
This sequence comes from Prinia subflava, assembly GCF_021018805.1. Taxonomy (NCBI): domain Eukaryota; kingdom Metazoa; phylum Chordata; class Aves; order Passeriformes; family Cisticolidae; genus Prinia; species Prinia subflava. The sequence goes on from NW_026960612.1 coordinate 1,665,556, forward strand.
CAAGGAGCCCTGCTTTTTGGGGAAACCCCGGCCCGGGCACGTATCCCATCGGCCAAGCAAGGCGGCGGGGACCCCCCCGGTGCCACCGGGGCTGGAGAAACGGCGCGGACGCGTGACCGCAGCCCCGGAGTTTTCCCTGCCTGTTCTCTCTGGTTATAGGAGACACAGGAGTTACATACAGCTGACTTTAACAGCTGGAGGCTGGATTTTGAGCTAATAGCTTTCAATAATATCGAATCATGGGCATGCAGCTATCAGCTCCTCAAAAGAGTATATTAAAACAACTCCAGGACCTTTTAATTAACGTTAAAATTTCCAAAAGGCTGCAAAAACGTTTTGTTCGCTGGTTAGAACATGAATTTACTGAAGCTGAATTGCTACAGATAGATACTGTTTCTTTTTGGGATTACGTGGGTACGGTGATCACGGATAAAGTCCAAAATAATGATCACGCCGCTTCTGTATTTATCCCAATATTTTTGCAAGCTCGTAACCATCTGTTAGAGTTAAACAAACCCAGCCAGGAGCAAAAACTTACCCCATGTAATCCCCCCTCTGATCCACCTTTATACCCGGGTTTACCTTTGTCCCGGGATCCTTTTAACAAAGCCAGTTTCTCTCCTCAGGATCACGGCGGGGGGGCAGGGGCGGCCCGGGACTTCTGTGAGGCGGCAGGGTCCCTTAGGGACCCCCTCCACGTGGCTGATAACAATGGCGGCTGCCATGTGCCCCGACCCTCCCCCCACGACCCCTTCCCCTCCCAACCCCCTCCCTCTGCCCCCGCCCCCATCCCATACCCCTGTGCCAACCCCTGCTGGCCTCCGGCAGCCCCACCCCACCCCTCCTCCCCCTGCCTCCTTCCCGGCTGCTGCGGCGGCTCAGGGGGGGCCGGCTCCTCCTCCTCCTGCCTCCCCGGCAGCAGGGAGAGGGCCGCCCCCCACACCCTGCACGGCCACAGCGGGGGGTATGATTGCCACACGGCGGGGGGAGGGGGACAGCCTGGGCTGCCCAGCCAGCACGCACAGAGCACGCTTTTCCTTCCCCACCCACAAGGGACTGATAACACTGTAACCCCGGTATCCCCAGACACGGGGGGTCCGGCAGCAGCTTCCAGACCCTTGGCAAATGCAGATGAACCCATTTTCTCTGTAGCTCCAGTAGCATATGTAGGCAGGAGGCAGGGTACTCGGCAATACCAGCCCCTCTCCTACCAAGACAAGAAAGAACTATGCAAAGTACAACGTGAGTTTGGCAGGGACACCCCCATCTTTAAAGGGATGTTTAGAGCCACATTTGATTCTAATGAAATGGTTCCTAATGATATTAAGGACTTATTCAGATGTCTGTTATCTCCCTCAGAGTATGATCTGTGGGACAATATGTGGAAAAGAGCTTTAAGAACACTTTTACAGGAGATTCAGCAAAACCCTAATATGGCTAAAGACACTGAGAATAATGATATTACATTTGAACATCTGTGTGGTGAGGGTGCATGGGCTTGCCCTGAAAAACAAACCCGAGTATTATCCAAACAAATTTTACTTAGGATTAGCAATGTTGCAGAGAAAATGTTTTATCAGCTACCATCAAGGGAAGGGAAAGGAAGTTATGTCAATGTTAAACAATTTCCTACGGAGAATTTCTTACAGTTTGTTGATCGTCTGAGGACACAGGTGGAACACCAAATACCAGATCCCGTGGTGCAGGCAGAGCTGATCAAAGAGATGGCTCAAAGAAATGCTAATGAGACCTGTCGTAGAATTATCCTCACTCTCCCCTTGGACCCACCACCTACTCTGTCCCAGATGATAGAAGCTTGTTCCAGACGGGCAGAACTGTTTTGCACTTCTGAAAGACACCCTGGAACAACACACCCACAGCATACAGCCCCTGCTAGACCACACCCCAGCAGGCCACAGATGCCACCAGACCAGCTGCAGCGCATCATCTGCCTCCGCTGCAAGAAACCAGGACACTTCGCCAGATCCTGCCCCCAGACGCAGAAGCAGAAGAAATCCAACAAACAAAAAAACTGAATTTACAGCGCGTGCCCGCGGTTGATACTACAACGCGCAAAGATATAAATGTAGCGGGACTCACATTGGCAAAAGCTTCTCTCTTAAAGAAAAAGGGGGGGGAGGGCAGGTCACGGGGTGTGGGGGTGCAGAAAAATGTAAATGTTAAATGCTCAACTAACAAGGTTTGGCAGCCACTTGGCCGTTTTAGACTTGTAACTACCAAAGGTTTCCATTTCAGATCTACTGAGTGGATGGTTATAACAGTTGACCTGTCTAACATCTCACAGGACCTGACGGTTTACCACGTGGGATTGGACAGTGAGTATTTTGTTATTGGGGACACAGCACACACACCCTTGGAAATTGAGATAGCTCCCATGACCATAAAGGGAAAAATAATAGGCCTCATGTTGTTGGCTCGTTGTTTGCACCCACCCTTTTATCTGATAGCGGGGCAGATTCTTGCCCAAGCCATTCCGGTTCCAGCAGAGATCACAGCAGACGGTAAATCACCAGAGGTCTACTGGACAGAGGTGGTGGGGGAACCTAAACCCTCTATGATGTGCAACATTATTTGTGGGTCAGAGCGCCTCCAAGTGGCGGGAGTACTCGACACCGGAGCTCAGGTCACCGTATTGCCACAAAGCATGTGGCCTTCAAACTGGGAATTAGAGCCGGTGGCAGGCAAACTTCAGGGCATAGGAGGAATCTCAATGGCAAGGATTTCGAAAAACGTGGTGCAAATTGAGGGACCTGATGGAAAGGTGGCGAATGTCCGTCCTTTCGTAGCAGATTATAACGCCCCACTGTGGGGGAGGGACACCATGTCTCAGTGGGGAGTCCGATTGGTCATTCCTAAAACACCCCAGGATTTTTGCAAGTAGCCACTGTGGAGCGCCCTACCCAGAAGTTAAAGTGGTTGGAAAACACCCCCAGATGGGTAGCACAGTGGCCTTTGAGTAAAGAAAAGCTCAAGGCGCTGGAAAAACTCGTGGAAGAGCAATTGGCTCAGGGACACATTGTGGAGACAACTAGCCCCTGGAATTTCCCGATCTTTGTGATAAAGAAACCGGGAAAGGATAAGTGGAGGTTGCTCCATGATCTAAGAGAAATTAACAAAATAGTAGAAGACATGGGACCCCTCCAACCAGGGATGCCCACTCCAACTATGCTCCCCCGAGATTGGAAATTGGCTGTCTTAGACATCAAGGACTGTTTTTTCCAAATTCCATTGCACCCTGAAGATGCCCCTAGGTTTGCCTTCTCAGTTCCCACTGTCAATAGACAGGCCCCAATGAAGCGTTATCACTGGAGGGTCCTTCCCCAGGGTCTCAAATCGAGTCCTTTTATATGCCAACAATATGTAGCCTCATTACTGTCTCCAATACGCGCACAGAGAAAAGAAGCCATCATCCTTCACTACATGGATGATGTGCTAGTGTGTGGCCCCAATGACTCTATACTCCAACACACGCTTGACCTAGTGGTTAAAGTTTTAACCTCTGCTGGATTTCAGTTACAGGAGGACAAGGTTCAAAGGATGCCACCTTGGAAATACCTGGGCTTGCAAATCAGTGCAAGGACTGTTGTTCCACAGAGCTTAGAAATTGGTTGCAATCCAAAAACTCTAGCAGATCTCCACTCCCTGTGTGGGTCCTTGAATTGGGTAAGACCCTGGCTAGGCCTCACAAATCAAGATCTAGAACCCCTCTTCAATTTATTGAAGGGGGAGAAGGAGCTGACGTCTCCCAGGGAGCTGACCCCAGAGGCGAAGACAGCAATCGAAAAGGTACAAAAAGCCTTGTCAGAGAGACAGGCTCACCGGTGTGAGCCAAAGGTGCCTTTCCAGTTTATTGTTCTAGGAAAACTGCCACACCTGCATGGCTTGATCTTTCAGTGGATCGAGGAAGAGAGAGATTCACTGTTGATAATAGAGTGGGTTTTCCTCTCCCACCAAAGATCCAAGACCATCACAGAGCCACAGGAGCTGATAGCACAGCTGATTCGGAAGGCCAGGGTAAGATTGTGTGAATTGGCAGGTTGTGACTTTGCATGCATTCACCTCCCGGTCAGACTTTCAGAGGAGGGAAAGAACTCTCCTGAGAGATTGACCAAAGAGATGTTTGAGCATTTGCTGCAGAGCAATGCCAGTCTCCAACTATCTCTGGACAGCTACAGGGGACAAATATCAGTCCATGCCCCGTCCCACAAGTTGTTCAATGAGGAATTCCACCTTATTCCTCATGAGAAAAGGAGTCGGAGACCACTCAAAGCTCTCACAGTCTTCACAGACGCATCGGGGGCTTCAAACAAGTCCGTGGTGACTTGGAGAAACCCACGGACTCAGCATTGGGAAGCTGATGTTGAGTTTGTGGAGGGATCCCCCCAAGTGGCTGAACTGGCCGCAGTGGTAAGAGCTTTTGAGAAGTTCTCAGAACCAATCAATTTGGTAACCGACTCTGCCTATGTGGCGGGAGTAGTGTCCAGAGCGGAGCAGGCTGTGCTCAAGGAAATAGAGAATGAACATCTCTTCAGGTTGCTTTCAAAGCTAATCTATTTGGTTTCTCATCGACAGCACCCGTTTTACGTGATGCATGTGAGGTCACACACTGATTTGCCAGGTGAGATCGCAGAGGGGAATCGCCAGGCAGACTCCCTTGCTGCACCAGTTGAAAAGGCACATCTCCCTGATGTCTTCCAGCAGGCAAAACTGAGTCACCAACATTACCATCAAAATGTGCCAGCCCTGATCCGACAATTCCAACTAACACGGAGCCAGGCTCGAGCCATTGTAGGTACCTGTCTGAACTGCCAGCTCCAGGTCATGCCATCGATGGGCATGGGGGTTAACCCCAGGGGCCTGGGCAGCTGTGAGGTATGGCAAACAGACATCACACACATTCCTAGTTTTGGTCGCCTCAAATATGTTCATGTGAGCATTGACACATATTCAGGTGCAGTGTATGCCTCTGCCCACGCAGGAGAAAAATCCATACATGCCAAGCAGCACCTAGTGCAAGCCTTTGCAGTGTTGGGAATTCCAAAAACAATCAAAACTGATAACGGCCCAGGGTATGTGTCCAAGGAGTTCCTAGAATTTGTCCAGCAGTGGGGAGTGGAGCATAAAACTGGCATCCCTCACTCCCCCACAGGTCAAGCTGTGATCGAGCGTGCACACCAAACGCTCAAACAGGTTCTGGCTAGGCAGAACTGCTCGGCTTCGTGGATGACACCACAGCAGAAGCTCTGCAAAGCCATGTTCACCATCAATTTTCTAAACTGTTCATTTGAAAACATGAGTCCACCTGTGGTACGTCATTTTAACAGTGGTGATCAGTTTAAATTGTCTCAGCGTCCACCGGTTTTGATTAGGGATCCTGAAACTTGGGAAACCAGAGGTCCCTATGAGCTTGTGACCTGGGGTCGTGGCTATGCATGTGTGGCTACTCCCTCAGGCCCTCGGTGGATTCCCCAGAAGTGGGTGAAACCTTTTGTCCCCAAAAATCCAGCTCCAGCAGAAGGGGACGAGAAGCAAGTGACCGATGCTTCGAAGAGAAGACGCCGCCGGATGGAAGAGAAAGATCCTCCTTAGAGGTGGATTCCTTCTGGCAGAAACAGGAACTTTTAACATGTTTTAAAAATGTTTATTTTTCCCTTCCAGAGAAAACCTACCTCCCACTCAACCCTATGATGAACCCCATCCAAGTTGTCATCCTGCTAATGCTGAACAGTCTGGCAGCTGCATGGATCATCCCTCAGCCACGTCAGAACGTCTGGGTAACCCTGGCACAGACACTTCAGCAAGAAAACATATGTTTGTCCACTGCAGCAGCTAAGAATCCTATGTCTACCTGTCTGGTAGGAATTCCTTTGCAGGCTGGAGAATTTCCAGCAGGCTTGGACAAATACAGGTCCAACGAAATTCCAGAGGCACACACCCCACAACCACACAAAGATCATCAGAAGCAAGACGTGTTTGCCATGAACCCCTTAGCGGAATGGGTGCAGGGTTTGCCCAGGGTAGCTCATGAACCCCAGGAGTTAGAACTATTGGGTTCCTCCCCTGCCACATACTGCATCCATTTCTCTGTCATCCCAAAACCCTCTAGCACTGACGAGTACCACCTTATAAAGCAGTTCCGGGGAGAATTTACTGCAAAGAGGTGGTGTCATAATATAAGCCACATTGCATCAGACAACCCATCCCACTCCAAACCCAGAAGCCTCCCTAGAGGATTGTTCTTGGTTTGTGGGGATCGGGCATGGGCAGGAATTCCATCCCGGCTTTTCGGAGGGCCATGTACCATAGGGCGATTGTCCGTGTTGACACCCAACCAAACTTTAATTCGTGAATGGACACACAAAAACAAATCGGCTGACAAAATTCAAAAAAGGAGTGCTGACAATTTGGACCCAAATTGTAATTCAGACATTTTTCATTGGGCAAAGTCAAAAAGAGTTGCTGTATCCCTGTTTCTTCCGTGGGTAGCAGCAGCCAAAGCTCTAGGTGAATTGGGCCAACTAGAGTGCTGGGTGGTCAAGCAGGCTAATTTAACATCCATCGCCATCAGCTCCCTCCTAGAAGACGAGGAGATTACCAGACAGGCCACGATCCAGAACCGTGCTGCTATCGATTATCTCTTGCTATTGCATGGACATGAATGCCAGGAATTTGAAGGACTCTGTTGCATGAATTTGTCCTCAAAGGCTCCAAACATCCATGCTGCCCTCCGAAGCATGAACAACATGATCGGACAAGTGAAGCAAGAATCAGAAGATTGGATCAAGGAACTGTTCAAGGGCTGGGGACTCACTGGGTGGTGGACTTCTGTAGTCAAAACAATTATGTTACTTTTTGTTATCCTTTTCCTTGTAACCATAGCATTCGGAATCCTACGCTGTTTGATTTTCAAGGCTATTAATGGCCTCATATCTTCTACCTCAGAAGTCAACCATATAGAGTTGGCAAATCTAAAGCGGTCCGGTCTCCCTACCAACCATAAGTGGTGGGAAACCCGCACTCCGTGTTAAACAGAATTTGAGAATTTCTCTCTGTATCTTTTTAAACAAAAAAAGGAGGAGATGTTACATTCCCCTGGGGAAATGGTTTCTTCTCCCTCAGGGACCCCTGGAACTCCTGTCATGTAGTCTGACCCTTCCTTCCCCTTCTGACCCCATTGGCTGTGTGCCAGCTAGCCCCTCCCTCAGAGACCCTAAGATAAAGGGTCCCCTGTCCCCCGGGAGCTCTCTCTCTCCCGGGACATCAACCTGGAATAAAGGACTTGCAGCTAAAAGGGTAAGAGAGCCTCTTTTGAATCCTTGTCCTGTCTTTCTTGATATAATCCTCCAAGGCCTGAGAAGGGCTGAGCTAGCTGAGACCCTTTGAGGGGAATAGAGGTTTTATATCACCTTTAGCCTTGCTAAATGTGAGGACTGCCCCACTCCGAGACCGGTTTATCCCCTTTCGAGATGTTGTATGGAATGCCGTACGAACACGGAATGCCTGTCAGATGGGCAAGTCCAGCCTTATTTGATAGCAATACACAGGAACCTACAGGTGCTGAGGAAGAAGGAAGTAGTTATGCAAAGCACCCCCCTAGGGTTTGCAATCCACAAGATAAAACCGGGGGATGAAGTGTTAATAAAAGCCTGGAAGGGAGTTTCCCTAGCACCACAGTGGGAGGGCCCATATCTTGTTCTTTTGACCACAGATACAGCTGTGAGGACAGCTGAGAAAGGGTGGACCCATGCCTCTCGGGTAAAGAGAACTGAGAGACAACAAGAGACGCCTGAGTGGAAAATCACCTCCTCCCCCAGGGATCTAAAGATAAAGCTGCACAAATGCGCTAAATGACTGAGGAGAATTGGATAAGGTGTTCACAACCGGGGTGTCCATGTTTTCCATGTATTCATTTTAAATGTGGTTACTGTGAGGAGATTTGGGTGGTGCATTGTAACTGGGGATATAGACCTAGGGGATTGTGTGACAAGTGTTATGAAATAGAGCAAGAACTGACCAGCTTAATCTTAAGGCTTGCCACGGACTTGGGGGTACTGGAATTAGATTCGATTGAGTGGTTCTGTATATTTCAAAGGGGAATAAGGGGAAAATTGGTTTCAAGAGCCCAGGTCCTAGCAATCGAGTGTCAAAGGACCAATAAAGTACCTTGCAATGCAGAAACGGTAAAGATATCCAGGTGGGGTGCCTTTAAGAGGAGGTACGCAGCTCAACAAAACTACAGATCCTGGGAAGAGTTCCCCTGCAGCCGAGAAGACAGATTACCTTGCCGCTGGTGGCAACCCAGTGGGTAGAGATGCAGGCAGAGGAGTACACCTATGGGGTATCCTAATAGTCCTGAACCTAGCTGTGTGCCCTATGGCTGGTCAGCCTCGGCGAGTTCAGCTTAGCACCAAGAAGGAGCAAAAGTCTGCGGAAACCACAGCATACCAAGCCCTGGATAGCTGCCAGAAGGACGAGGGGTATAGGTACTATGCCTTTAGTGGCACCTGGCACAGAATGCTCACACTAGGCAAGCAAATGGTGAATCATGGCCCAAAGGCAATGCCTAAGGATAAGCGGTCAGACTTGCTACTAAAACAAAGGAACAATGCAAACCATTTGGGGGCTAACAGCGAAGGAATGTGTCTGAAAGAAACTTTTAGCTTATCAGTTAGCAAGGAATTAAAAAAGGGGTCCGAACAAATGGATAAAATTCAACATTTGGGAAGCAAAGATTGGCTAATAGAAAAAACGTTACCTGTAACTTGGGCCCGAGATGGAAACAAGAAACATGATATCCCAATCCATCTGCGAGACAGGCTCTTAAGGTTACAAATTGCAATTGTGAAAAATGTGAAATGATTAATTCATGTTCTTATGGTAAATTGGAAAACTATAAAATTGTATAAATTTGTATTGGGTAAAAGTCTATGTTTTAGGAGACCTTGTAGCAGATGGTGAAACTAACAACCCTGAAAAAGCAGGCGCCTCCATTCAGAAAGGAACAAAGGATTTTCGGGAAAGCCTGCAGCCTTCTCAAGTACCGGAAGGAGACCCATCAAGATAAGGTGGTCCAGCAACTCACACCTTGGTTGCCACTTTCACAGACTATCAAGCAACATCATCCATATCTCGATCATTCATCAACCATAAGGATCTATAGAAATTGGACATTAACATATGAACTGAGAAAAGAACTCTTTTCTGCCTGGTCGGGGAAACTCCTGAATTTGTATAGCTAGTCGGGAAACAATGGGATATATGGGGAAATATTGCCGAGGGCAGAATAAAGTGTATAAAAACCAAGCCCCAAACCAGGCAAATTTGTGAACCGTTGGGGGAGATAGCAGACTGCCAGGCTCTGTATCTCACGGTTCACCCTTGGCATTTTCCCGGGAAAAACTCTGTCAAGTATCTCCGCTGTTAGTGGGTTTATCAAAATTCTGTGATTCGATCTTTATTAATAAACCAAATTATTATTTTAATTGGAATATTGTATTGGCATTTATAACACAATAGAAATGCTTTCAAATCTTACTTGGGATGCCCTGGAATTACTGGCCCAACAACATCCTAAACTGAAAGTTTCTATACATCAACACTGGGCAGCATTAAACTCCTGGTTGGCTGAAGAAGGAGCCTCTAGGAAATTAAAAGGGGTTACATACCAGTCAGGGATTAACGGTTACGGGAAAATTGTAAGGGACCAAGCTGTGGGAATTAAAAGGGTGACGAGGCTGCAGACCTCATGGTGGGAACAACTTCTCAGGGAAAGAATCTCGCAGGAGAAGATAGGGCTTATTATACTATGCCCCCTTACTGGAATAATAGTTTTACCTTGCATAGCACCTGGCCTCATCTGTTCAATATATCTGATAGTACAAGGAATACAGGTACTAAGGATAATGAACTTAAGGGGAAAAAAGGAAAGCAGGGTGGCAACTGCATTGGCTAATGAAATCAGGAACTCTAATTGGGATTGGAGACAGAACAAACGCAGTTCCTACCAATATGGTAAATAACACGTTCTCCTCTTTATTCTCGAAATGGCTGGTTTTATACAGTGCAAAATAGTTTACAGTTGCAGGTGCATTTCTATTGGTATTCAGCGTGAGCAAATATGTAAACTATTTCAGTTTAAGGCAGTGACCGTATTTCCGTCCTAGCTAAAGTATGCACACACCTTAAGTGAATTTCTAACTGCGCCACAGGTTTATCTACTACTACACGGGCCCAAATCTGAGGCCTTGCAGGCCCAAATCTGAGGCCCAGTTTGGGATAGCTCAACCTTCATTCCATAAGACATCCTGCTCTTGCTACAGGCTAACTTTGATGCATGGGTAAGAACAAAAAGAAGTAGCCATAGGGATAACATTCAGCCTGGATTTGAACAATTAGGAATGGTAAAGGGACAAGAAAACAGGAATTATATGTTGAAATTATAAGGGGGGGGATTGTGATAAATGATGTTGGATAATTCATGTTTATAATGTATGTATAATATAAAGCAAGTCATGGCCTTTGAAATAAACGGTAAAATCATACAAGGCTGGGAGGGGGGTAGACAGATTCAGGAATGACCCTTGCCGGGAACCGGGGAACCACCAAATTTACAAGAGAAAAAGAAGAGGGGAATGTTGGTGGAGAGTTAAAAAAATATAATTTCTGTATAAGTTAACCACGGGGTTAAGTTGAGGTATGTATGGGGGGAGGAAGGTAGAGAACGTACAACTGGAACTTGACGCAGCTCGGCTTTGGAACAAGCGTCAGCTTCTGCAACCAGCTCCATGCCATTGTAATGACCGAATCAAGTGTGACTGTAGCCCAGGAGATAATTGAGAAGCATTGTTTTAACCAAACCAAGTGTGGATCAGGGTAGAAGCGTAGGTATGATTTAAGATAGTAACTAAGGAATAGGATAATCAGTATCTAGGGGTGGAGGTTAGTTAACATGTGTATAATTTAAACTATAAAAATCACAAATCGACTCTGTATTTTTGGGGCACAAGATTTGGGCACTGTATGCCCCTGTGTCCCCGCGCACAAATAAAGAACCGCATATGATCGCCTTCGTGTGGTTATATGTTTTCCTACGCTAACAAGGGGTCCGAGGAAGATGGGTCCTCGCCAGAGATGGGATTGTGAATGACGCAACCATTACCACCGAGATGGGCCGTGCTCCGTCACCAGGGGCACGCATTTCAATACGTGAGTCCCAGAAGTCATACCTAATCTTCATCTCCTCGCAGAAGGACTATTCAATGGGCCAAACGGCAAAGATGAATCCCCACGAATATGAAGGAAAGCTGATTCAACCGACCGAGCGGGCAAGGATGGACCACCATGAATATGAAGGAGAACTGAAGGGACAAAGAAAGCATGGAGTAATGCTTGGTCCCGCTAAACGAACTGTATAAAAACTGGGCTCAGGGAACCGAAAGCGTGAACAGGGGGAGCTGCGGTGTGATAGAGGCCGTAGCTAAGGTTCACCCAGTGCCGATACTGGGATTCAACACTGATTCTTTGATTGCTGACTTACCCGAAATTCTGTCCAATTATTTTTTCTAAAATTAACAAAATCATTTATTAATTTGGAATTCGCTCAGCATTTATTACACTAGACATCACCATCACTGATTTATGATCCTGGAAAAGGAGCTGGACATCACCATTGCAGGTGTATGATTCTGAGAAGGGAAGATGAACATGACCATCACTGATTCACAACCCCGGGGTATAGAAATTCAACGTCACAAATAGGAACTGATCACAATGGAGTATAGAAATAAGACTTATTTCAATCCTAAGGTATAGAAATCTGACTTCACAAATAGAAACTAGGAGGAAACCACAGAAAAAAAACCTGCTGAGAAATGCTTATGAACATGCTCAGTAAATACCAGCAAGAATTAACAGTCAGTGTGCAGCTGGAGGGGAGACCCCACTCCACTGTACCCAGCACCACGCTGCTTTGCTCACACTTTATCATTTGAACTAATGAATTAATAAATTGATCGTTGCTCGATATATTGGCTGAGTGTGAAAAAGGCTTATTGTATGTGTGGCTCTACGCAGATATTTACTATATGTAATTTGATAGATAGAAAAGTTATACTATGTTAACATTAGAATAATGTAGTAAATGTAGTTTTGTAATTAACAATGTCATAGTACAATAGAAGCTGTGTATGTGTGTTATATTTTTTTGCTCAAGAAGAAAAATTCCTCAGCACAGAGATAACATTCACAGAGGCCCCTAAACCTTCTAGTGAAGAAGAATTTATGGCCTCTTATCCACAGAACCTAACTTTCTCAAGGACGTATGCTCTCATGTGTTCTTTTAATTAACAGAAAGCTTTTGTGACAAGAAACAGCTGAAAATTACTCGTTTTACGTAAGATATGAATAGTCATCAACTGAAGGCTTAAAAAAGAAGACTTCTCTTTGTTCTGAGCCCTTCTCCCTCTAGCCTTTGTCTGGAAGGGGGGCTGGGTCTTGGGTGGCCCGGGCTACCTTCTTTGCTTTTATTGTCTCATTATTTGTCCTGTCTCTGAAAACTTTTTAAACTTTTATTATTGTATTAAAATTTTTGTAACCAATTTTTATTCTTTATTAAATTTTCATAAATTTCAAAAAGCGAGTGATTGGCGTTTATCACACTGAGTCATGCTCCTCTTTTATTTCAGGCCTGACCAGCAGAGAAAGGTTTATAACTTCATGCTCCTGCGTGAGCACCTGGCCCGGAGCACGTAACACAGTGAGTACAGCAAGGAGGTGTCAGGCAAATGTGGGTATTGTGTAGCTCTTCAGAGGGCCCAGTTTTGGGATTAGCCTGTCTGCCTGTTCCAGTGCCCGGGAAGGCCAGTGCTGGTCAGGAGCGAGGGCATCTTGAGGGGAACAGAGAATGGCAAGGACAGCCCTGCGGTGTTCCAGGCAAGGCTTTTGAGGGATTCTGGGGGACCAGCCTTTCCTCGTGGAAGTTTTGTGTAAGACACACGGTTCCCAGGTGTGTCACGTGCCAGTTTGTCATGGAAAAGCGTGTATGAGTGACTTCTAATTCAGAGCTTAGAACAGGATGGGGAATGGCTTCTGGGCCCACATCTACGTAATTACCATAATGAAGCACAAACCCTTCTTTCCGAGGATAGAAGCCGATATTTTAGTTAAATAGTTTTGGGGTAAAACACGCAATAAATAAACCGCGCCCATTGCTCCCTCTCCCGCCGCCGAGGGGCGCCCCGCCCCGCTTTAGCCGTACAACATGACGCCACCTTGCACCTCCGTTACGTACAACATGGCGGTGCCCACTCGCCACCCTGTCCGGTAGACGGACTCCAGCGCGCAGGCGCCACTATTTCTTCCGGGCTCCAGCGCGCCGCTATTTCAATGTTGACCCGCGCATTTCCCCTTCCTCCTCCGGGTCCGGCGGCGCCAGGTATGGTGGCGGGCGACCGAGGGCTGTGGGCGCCCATCTGCCTCCATCCGCGACCCGGCGGGCGGCGAGCGCGATCCGAGGCCCCGAGGGGCTGTGGGGAGGGACCGGCAGTGCTGCTGCTGCCCGCGCGTGGGCTGGAGGGGGGGGCAGAGCTGCCCGGCAGAGAGGCCGGGCCTCCCCAGGCCTCTGCGGTGGGGCTCCCGAGCAGGGCCCGCGTCTCCCGGGGCTGCGAATGAAGCTTATGTTCACTACAAAATATGTAGCTGCTAAAGCGTTAAGCTGTTCCTCAGGAGAGCGTGGCATAATCCAGGCAAGACCAGGATGTTTGAACAGTGTTCAAGTTAGTTCGGGTGAATCTTCATTGGGATCGCGTCGTGTCCGCTGTCACGGCGTTTTGTTGTTCTCTGATGTAGTTGTATTGGCTGTCGTTGTTCAGGAAAGGCTTTAGTTTTATTAATATCGAATCGGCAGCTGCTGATTCACATCTGGCTCTCAGTACGGGTGATCCTGGGAGATGTGAGCTTCCGTGTGGACATCGAGCTCTTCACTAGTGCCGCTTTGGTTTTGACATATTTAGGGGTGAAAAATGGTGCAGCGCCTGACATACCGCCGTAGGTTGTCCTACAACACAGCTTCCAACAAGACCAGACTGTAAGTAAGACAGTTTGTAAGAAAACTTCTGTTGTAAATAGGTGGTGTTTCAGTTTTGATTTTTGTGTTAACTGAGTATTTTTCTGCTGTGCTTAGGTCCCGAACACCCGGGAACAGGATTGTTTACCTTTACACCAAGAAAGTGGGAAAGGCCCCCAAGTCAGCATGTGGTATTTGCCCAGGAAGACTTCGTGGTGTAAGTATGATGATAAACACCTAAGGGTGTTTCTCTGCAGCAGCATTTTTTTCTGTTCAAAGAGCTTTTCCAAGTATCCAATGGCCCTGTTTATTGACCAGTTCCTATTGAAATAATTTTTTTCTTTAAAATATTCAAATCAAATGTTGTAAGGTTTACTGGCAAAATAAGTTTTGGAAGCTCAAACCTTTTTTAATGCTCTTGGTATGCATTATTATTAAATATAAACTCTTGTTCTAGAAAATCCGAAAATTTTAAAGGTAGACAGGGCAATTCTATAGCAGATTTTAAAATGTAGATTAGACCTGTTAGACTTGCAGAAAAAAAGGTTAAGCCAAGTTTAGAAAAGTCTCATATTTAGAAAAAAGGAATTAATGTTCTTAACGTATTTTTCTTCAGAATGTTTTCTTGAAGTAACACCATTGCTTTTAAGAGTTATGGGAATGCTTGAGTAATGTTGGTCTTTGAGCAGTTCATATCTTTGAAAAAAACAGTCTTTTTTATAACCAATTTTATAACTAACCTCTTGGTGAGCCCCTGTGGTGGAATGAAAAGATCATATTAGGAGTGCTGAAGATGGCACATGCAATGACTTGTGACCTCGGTCACTTTTTTTTTAACTATGAAAGTGATACTGGTTTTTATATGGCATATACACAAAATTGCTGTCTTATGACACATTGCTTCTTTTTTTTTTTTTTTTTCCTGTCTGTAGGTCCGTGCTGTGCGCCCTAAAGTTCTGATGAGGCTGTCAAAAACGAAGAAGCACGTTAGCAGAGCCTATGGTGGTTCCATGTGTGCCAAATGTGTCCGTGACAGGTAATTTACAGAAAGCCAGCTTTATTCCTGAGGTTGCTTCTTACGAAATTTTTACATCTCTCTCTGTTCTCGTAATGTGGACCCAAACTTTGAATGCTTTTATCTGACACTAGTGTAGGGAGATGGAGAGTGTGTGTGTGGGACACGTCAAGCAATGGTGTGTGTGATTTTGTCCCTTGGATTTGCGGGAGTTTCTGCATGTGGAGCTCCTTTGTGGAGGCTTTGTGTTCTTCAGGATTTCTTACTGCACTGTTGCATTGATGCTAAATAGTCTGCTCAGGCTGGATTTTTATCTTTTGTATTGGCTGCCCATAGTAAAGATTATTCTGTTCTGTTGTCCTGTTTTGCCTTTTGCAAATTCAATTGAATTTTTCACTTCTTTGTAGTGGTTTGAGATTCAGAGATATTACTCGGTTGGATGTTAAGCAGCTTTATGGGGTTAAGAGTTAAAATGGCCTTTGCTGGGCCTCACTGAATTCAGTTTATTGTGTAGCAATTGCATATCCTATGCTTCCTTGGCAAGTTTGCAGAAAAACGTGACCATGAGTGTGTCATCTCTGTGAATGGGGTCAGCAGTCTAATGACAGGTTTTTTCATCTGTAGTGCCAGCATTTTTTTTCTTTTTGGCGTGTGTAAGTTCTAAGATAAATTACATTAGGCACCACTGAAGATGAGCTGTTACAACTGCAGAGCCATAGTGTAACTTAATTGTGTTGGTTTTTTTCTGAGTGTTTTCCCAAACAGTTAATGAGCTTGATAGGTACTTTTTAGTATATGACTATGTTTTATTCTTACTGTGCCTAAACCAGAAATAACAACCATCTCCTTTCCTGTAATGATCAAGTTTTCTCCTGCACCTGCTTAGTCATCTTTGACTGGTTTCTGTACTGCAGAAGTAGCCATACATACCAGATAGTTACAGAAGGCATTTAAATGTGTAAGGGTAGAAGAGTGTGTGATAGACTTGTGCTGTTAACCATGCTATTGACCATCAAATAGTCTGTTAGTATGTGAGTGCTGGTGCATAGATCTGTTCCACCTACTTGGTGGCCCTGCACATCTTCCAGAAATAGTGGTATTTGGGCATGACTTGACCTGCTTGGCTTTTCCCTGTTTATATGCAAGGAGCTTTAATCCTGACAGGGAAAATATTCCTGTCTTTGATAACTGGATGCACATAATTTCCTGTAGTTCTGAGGAAGAGAGCTAACCATGACTCGTCACACCAATTCTGACTTCAATAGAATTAAATTAATTCTCAAGTTAGGAGTTCTGCTTTTTGCCTTTGAAGTTTGTGAGGATGGTAAGTTTTCCCATGTTCAGCCATCAAGTATTACCTTGCTTGCCTCCAAGCCACTTACCCTAAATTTGCAGGCACCGTAGGCTGCCATCCCCAAACTGCAACATTCGTACGGTGCCACTGTCTCTGTCTTTTGCTGCTGGCAAGAACAGCAGCGGTTTCCCTTTTTATGTTACTGTGGAACTAACACCACACATGCACTGAATGTGGAAGATGGCAAAATTAATTTTAATTTGTCTTATTTTTGTGTTTATACTTTAGTAGATAGACGCATATCCTAAAGTAGTTTTTCTTTTCCAGGATCAAACGAGCTTTTCTTATTGAGGAGCAGAAGATCGTTGTGAAAGTGTTGAAGGCACAAGCACAGAGCCAGAAGTCAAAGTGAATCTATTTGCAGTTTCAGCCCAATAAATGAAATCTCCACTTCTCTTGTGTCCTGTCATTCCATGTGCAACTCAAAGCTGGTAGGAGCTGCTGCTTCTCGCAGGTTATACAGTGCAGAGCTGGGTTTTGCTGCAACAAAACCTGTAAATCAGGATGTTCTGTTCAGTGCTGCCTGCTGACAGGGAAATCAAGCAGCTGGAAGGAAGTCTGGTTAAACAGGACTCCCAGCTCAGGCTCAGTCATGTAGAGGGATTGGAATAACTTTCAGCAGTGCAGGTTTTCTTTCAGCAGCTGTTTATGAAGTCATTGGTGGACTCGGCTCAGAAGAAAGTTAGGCCTTCAAAAAAAGAAGAGCAAACAAAAGAGGACAGCTAGTATAAGCCTAAGGTAGACTTTTAATTGTATGTGGTATTACTCAAGTGATGGTGGAGAGAATAGTCTTAACTTCTCAAAGCCAGTGCTGTATCCACCAGATGGTTGCATACTGCTA
The DNA here is from genome assembly GCF_021018805.1 of Prinia subflava. Classification (NCBI taxonomy): domain Eukaryota; kingdom Metazoa; phylum Chordata; class Aves; order Passeriformes; family Cisticolidae; genus Prinia; species Prinia subflava. Next base: position 1,682,849 of record NW_026960612.1, read on the forward strand.
CATTTAGTTCTCCTGGAAGAAAGCTCCAGCAGTTGTATCCTGTTTAGTCTTGCTGGGTCAGCAGTTACAGGTACAATACCAACAGAGCTCCAGGGTGCAGCTAGGACAGACCTTTAAAGGCTTCCTGATTTAGAGTAGCAATTTGGGCCTCTGGTATTGAAATCTGAACCAAAGTTTGTTGGTTTCTTATCAAGGATGTAATTGTAATGTAAAAAGTGAAAATGGCTTTGCTTCATTCTGTTTTGTAGAGAATTCAATCTCTTAATGCTGTTCAGGAGTGTTATAGCACAGTCGATATGATTCTTGCTTTGCATGTATGTGCAATGGTATTCCTCAGCCCCAACTCTGAATTTCAAAGTGCTTTTAGTATGACGGGCACCTATTTTTACCTGTTTTTAACCAATAACTATTTTTTCAAAAAGTACTGAGCTCCACCATGAGAGTAAGAATGGAGGAGAAGTAATTACTGAGCATACAGGCTAACTGCGAGTTTTGAGAGTGCCACTTGAAGGGGTTTCTAAGGTCACTTGTGGAGTCTGCTCAGGTTGTGGCTCAGAGATGCATGCAGGTTGCTCCTGAGTGCATGCTGAGTGCAGCTCTGTCAGCTGTACAGTCAGCAAAGGGACAGGACAGAAGGATGAGTTGAAAAGCCCTGGTGGCAGTGAGCTGGTGTTAGGGTGAGATGCCTGGCAGCTCTCAGCTGCCTCCTGGGTGTGACAGGAGGAGGTGGCTCTGGTCCAGGATAAGTGACAATACTGTGCATGGTGAAAGGAGTTGTACCTCTCCAAGGATTTCTTCACAGTGTCCCAAGGAGTTAAAATGATTCTCAGTATTCTCAAAATGGATAAATGTTGTAGCTTGAAGTATGCGAAGCATTTTTCCTCAGCTCAGGTGCAAAGGCTGTAGCTCGTTAAAGGTTTGAGACTAACATTACTAACATTTTTGGGTGCTGTTACTATAGTTACTTTACAAGGTTAACATTTCCTTAGTTGTCTTACTGTTCTAGTACAAACTTAAGTACTTTAGCATGCTGGGAAAAAAAAAAGAAGCAGCAACAAGGGCAGGTGTGTGTAACCTGCCCCTGTTTTGCATCAAAGGCTGAGAGATTGGGGTTTTCCCTCAGGCTTTTGGAAAGGAGTAGAGATGGAGGGAGAATAATTTTGGAATAATGAGGATAAATGTCATAAACATCTGTTGACAGGCACTGAGAGGGAGATTATTCCAAACAGGAAGGGTAAGACTGGAAACAGCTAGCCATAAATGACATGATTGCACCAGAAGGCAAGAGTTACGAGTTAGGAGAAGTGGTATTGCCATTACAGACAGAAATCAAAGCAGTCATTAGAGGCAGTGTGTCACTGAAATGATAATAAGGCCTGTAATTATTTTAAAACTGTCTGAGCAGTTGGCTGCAGTGTAGGAATGGGGCAGACATTTAGGGAAGGGCTATGCAGTGGGAAGTAGGCTGGGTAGTGTGGCGTTGTGGGCGAGTTCAGCTGGCGCTGGAGCTGCTTTGAAATGTGCTCCCGTAACCTAGAATGAAGAGTTCTTCTCCGCCCCTTTCTTGAAGCAAGAGGAATTAGAGAGGCATGCACTTGAAAGGGGGAGTTTTTCTGACGTGCTGCCTGGCTGCTGCTCTCCAAAGCGAGCTGAGGACAGAGGCAGGAGGGGCCTGGCTGGGCTGGGCGGATGAGGTGTTAGCACATTTACAGGAGCATGTGAGATGGGCTGTAACACGGTACCCTGCTTGCTCCCAGCAGTGACTGGTGTCATGTGCCTTTTCCTCCCTGGTCTGTGTGCAGCTGTCAGGGTTGTTATAAATGAAAAGCTTGACTCGCCAATATATCAAGCACCATAGGCAATTTATTAATTGGTTCGATAAGAGTGAGTAAACAGCGCTGGGTGCGTGGGGAGTCACCGCCCCACCAACATGCACAAATGATCCTCTAGAATGTCCGTGTTCTTATACCGTCCTAAGTGCTTCATGTCCATAAATAATTTTGCAAAGTTACAATTATTTTCTTCATGATCTGGCACAAGTCAGCAGTTGTGGTTTTCTGAAGATCCGTGGGGGAGGTGGTCCAAGGTGGTCTTCTTGTCTCCCATTCTCTCTTTGCAGTCTACTGATATTATTTCTGGTTATACATTTTGCTTAAGTAAGTAAAAATATTTAGCAAGTGTGTTACAAAGTGTTTCCTTTTCTCTTGTGTAATCCTTAAAGCCCACATCTCTTGGAATGTGAAAGGAACAGGGCTTATGCCTTTATTAATATTCAGCTCTTTATTAAAGTGATCAGCTCTTTATTAATGTTATCAGCTGGATGGTAGGGTCTGACAGGAGTTCTTCACGCTGCTGTGGTAATCCGAAGGAGCAGGTGCTGTTGCAGTTCTCCACTCAGCTGCCCGCAGTAGGTGCCAAATCCTTGTTCCCATGGGAACAGTTAGAAGCTCTCTCTGGTCAATCATCAGGAGGCAGAGCGGTGGAGGTCTGTCAATGAAGTGCAAAGCAGCAGGGGCTATCTCTTTACCCTCATGGAAAAACCTCGAGAGTTTCCTGCTCTCTGTCTCTGTCCCTTGAGTTGGCCTAGTCTGCATGCCCATCAGACTCTTAATAGGTCATGGTGAGTTCTCAAACCAGGTCAGGGGGTGCGTCCACCTCCTCCTCGGCGAGAGCATCACCTGGATCTTTCACTGTGTCCAGTCTTCCATTTTGGGGTGCCTTTCATTCCCAAAGAACTCTCTCCCAGCGTGCTGTGTGTTCGTCTTATTTGCATATGCCCTCCTCAAGTAGGCAGCCTAGGGGAGGGAACTAGGTAAGCTCTGATTACAGCAGGCACAGCTAGGACAATTAACATGCTAATGCAGAAATGCAGGACCGGCAGGATGGCTGCCCAGCCTGTCACCTGTCTCTGAGGTGCTGGGGCACAAGCGCCTCCCATTGCCCCCTCCAGAGCTCCACAGAACCACGCTTGGCACTCCCCCACTTCCTGGGGGCAGGGGCCACGACACCAGGAGCTGTAGTGGCTCCGGGTGGCCGCCAAGGTATCTCCCCAGGGCAGGGCCCCGCCTATAGCGGTGGGGGTCCGGCAGCGGATCTGTCAGGGCTGGGGGCGGCAGCAGCCATCTCAGGAGTTCTGGAGACATAACTCCACCACATCTCGGGCTATGGCAGCTACACAGGGGCAGCCTTTGGAGCATCCACACTCACTGAGAATTCGTTCACAACAGAATATATGTATATTTCTGTGGTGAGCCCACATCTCTCCATCTGCTCTACTTCCCTTTTTTCTGTCTATAGCTGTTACAAGTTCCCCAAACTTAAAACTTTAAAGTTTATTTTAAACTTTTATACTTTGTTATAAGTCTTAAAAACTGTTAAACTGTTTGTTAGTATTTTACTACTATTTAACAGTCCTATTCTTAGCTATTATAAGGTTTAAAGCTAATATGCCCTCAGAATATAATTTATAGCTCCTCCTCTTCTACCAGTTTTGCTTATTAAACATTTTAAGGCTTACATCAATTTCTTACAAACAATTATAATTTCATTCTTTAAGGTAACAAATTAAAGGTTTACTTCCATGCTTTACTTGGCTGATCTTTTAAAACTAATTTTTATAATCATCCCAGGCTTTCATTGTATGATTTCTATATTTTTGACATGAATCACAGCGTGATATCTCACAGGGTGTCCTCTGGCTGTGGGTCAGTGTAATAAATATGGTACATTAATTCGTGTTTTGGTGTATGTAGAATATAAATATGTTCTGTAAAATAAAACTGCAAGCAGGTCAGACACGAAACCAGCTAATCTCAAGTCGTGCAACACCCAGGAACTACCATTCAGGGAAGGACGATGCCTTGCCAGGAACCTGGACTCCGCTATTGACATCAGAATGAAAGGCAAATCAAGATCGAAATCAGTCCTCCAGGGGCAACAGAACTGTGAAATGCCCAGCCATCACCAGAGATGCTATCAGGGGGACGAGATGAATGTGAAACGCCACCTCGAAAACAAAGAACTGTGGGGAAATCATCTGCCGGTGAAAAGCACAGGGCATATGCCTTTATTAATATTCAGCTCTTTATTAAAGTGATCAGCTCTTTATTAAAGTCATCAGCAGGATTGCAGAGTCCGACCAGAGTTCTTCACGCTGCTGTGGTAATCCGAAGGAGCAGGTGCTGTTGCAGTTCTCCACTCAGCTGCCCGCAGTAGGTGCCAAGTCCTTGTCTCCACGGGAACAGCTAGAAGCTCTCTCTGGTCAACCATCAGAGGGCAGAGCGGTGAGGAGTCTGTCACTGGAGTCCAGCATGGCAGATATCAGCTCTTTTCCCACAGGGAAAAACGAGTTTCCCATTGTGTGTCTCAGTCACTTCAGCTGGCCGGTTCCCATTCCATTCAGACTCCTCATAGGTCATGGTGAATCTTCAAACCAGGCCCGGGGGTGCATCCACTTCTTGCTCGGCTAGGGCACTATCTAATTCTCCTCTGACACATCTAGCTTCTTGTCTTGGGGTGCAGTTTCTCTAAAAAACCCTCCCAGGATTCACAGGGGCAGTTTTATTTGCATATACAAATGCATATGCATTGGTCCTGGTCGCAGCAGAGGTATTCCTGCTGAAGGAGTGTAAGAGTTGGTCTGAAAATCTCTCATCTGCCTCACGACTGTCAGAAGCCGAGACCCCCAAGGACCCTGGGCCGCAGCACAAGAGTTCTGGCCTGACCGAGGTGGGATCCAGGTTTCTCCCTGCAGGTGCCTCCATTGGACCGAGACGCCTCAGAAACCCGTGCAGGAACAATGGACACTGTCACGGTTCCTGGGCCGTGTTTGCAGAGGCCGTGTTTGCTCTGACTGACTGTGCTGTCCCAGACCTGCTTGTCCCAAACCTGCCTGCCCAGAGCAACGAGCCTCTTCACAATGACTCTTGGGTGCTCCCCCCATGTTGGCCGGGTGCCCCCTGCTTCTGAAATAACTATAAAAGCTTCCCCCTGCGACTCACACTCTGAGGCCTCTCCGGCGGACGACGGATCTATTGACACACACCACGAGGACTGCAAAGGTGGTCTATTGGTACCAGCGTCACGAGGACTCACGCCTGTTCAGTCGGTAGCTATACCACCCTTTTTCTCTTTTCTCTCTCTCTCTTTCTTTCCCTTCTTTTCTGTCACATAACTGTGTGTATCAATAAAGATACAATTGATTTTACTTGAACTAAGTTCTCATTGCCTCTTTTTGCACTCTGAAATCAAAATGAACCATCACGACCATCCTTTGGCTCCTGACAGAGTAGTTACAGAGAACAATGACAGGGCTATCTAGGCATAAGCTGCTCCTTTTCACATTTTAATGAGGTAGGAGAATGCTGCCAGGCGGCTTTCCTTCAGGGCAGCTTCTCTCCGTCCTCAAACTTGCTGGGGTGTGGGGGTTACCTCTAGCCAGGAGGGGTTCAGCCGCTTTCGAGGGACAGCAGCCTCACCCCAGCTATGGGGTTCTCTGCAAAAAGGAAAAACTCCCATTTTTCTAAAAGGCTGGGTGATGGCACAAATTGGGACGAGGGAGGGGTTGCATTCTGAGAGCTCAGAGCTCTTTTAATATGCTAATGGATGCTCTGTGTTTTCATCTGGGGGGATGGTGAGACTGTCTCACTATGGGGCTAGGACAGGGATAGCCCAGCCCCCTCCAGGACTGGGAAATTTGTTCATAACACCAGGGGGCAAATAAACTGTATAAAACAAGGACCCCAAATCAGACCAATTTGTGAACGAGGGGGTTACAGTGCACTAGAGGCTGTAACTGGTTCACCCAGCAACTATCCCAGGTATCGGCGCTGTACTTCCGATTGTTGGTTTTGCCTAAATTTCTGCCTTGTAATTCTATAATTAATAAAATTTTATTAATTGGAATAAAATTGGCAATTATAACAGTCAGGATGGGCACCACATCCCATGGTGTGAGCAAGGGGCATCCCAGCCCCATGCTCCCCGACAAACTACAAACACAGGGACTGGGGTAAGGCCTGCTATAGAACTTTGCTCGCCGGGTCTGAATCTCCGCAGCCTGACTGTGTAAACTCACACGCGGGACGTGGCCTTTCCTTCCCCCCGCCGGAAACTGCATCAGCACAGGGGTGCCCAAAGGGTGCCCATACCCAGTGGCAGGGGCTGAGGCGCCGGCGTTGCCCCTGCTGCAGGCAGCGTCCCGCGAGTGACCTGCCAGGAGGGCCGGTGGCACCGGGGTACACGGGGTTACACGCGGGGCCCGGGGCGGCCACGTAGCTGCCCAGCCCAGGGGCGGGGGCCTGCGCCAGGCCACGCCCCCGCCACGCAGTCGCTACCGAGCGCCGACACGTCAGGGCTGCCGGGTCCTGGCAGGTCAATAAGAAACTAGACCCTTCGACGGCGGCCTACCGGCGTTTCCATGTTTTTATGCAGGAAAAAAAATATCTTTCTGACAATCTCATTTAAGCTTGGTCACAAATTTTTAGTGCTTTGTTTAATTAGTTTTTTTAAAAAGGATCATTTCCCCCTGTCAGGACACGGCAGCCCATTTCCGTTTCCGCCTTCGTGTCGGTGGCGGAGCGCGGCTGCGGTGGTAGGGAGCGGTTAGCGCTGTGAGGGAGCAGTGGTGTCGCGGTCGCCCTGGGACCGCACCGCGGTCGTACCGCGGCCATGGAGACGCTGTACCGCCTGCCCTTCGCCGTGCTCGAGTGCCCCAACATCAAGCTGAAGCGGCCGAGCTGGGTACACATGCCCTCGGCCATGACCGTGTACGCGCTGGTGGTCGTGTCCTACTTCCTCATCACCGGAGGTGAGGCCGGGGCGGGCGGGATGAAGGGGAGGCCCCGCTCACGGAGCAGCTCTCCCTCGGTCTGTCCCGGGTGGCAGAGCCGCTGCTGAGCTGACCCCGTGTCCGGGTCCGAACCGCCCGTAAAACACGAGCCTCGGGCACCCCGAGCGTGCCCGCCGTGTTAGGGCAGTTCTCGCTGCTGCGAGTCAAAGTCGGTGCTTGCTTTCCTCCCTGCAGGAATTATCTATGACGTGATCGTGGAACCTCCGAGCGTGGGGTCGATGACAGACGAACACGGGCATCAGAGGCCGGTGGCTTTCTTGGCATACAGGTAAGAGTAGGGCCCTGTCCCTGCTAGCGACGTGCTGGAAATGCTTAAGCTCAAGGGAATAAACGCCGTCTTGCCGAGCTGTGCATCCTTTGCTTTGCTGTTTCTACGAGGCAGGAGTTGTTTTATATCGGTTCTTGGTTTGCCAATACTTCAAAAAAAACCTCACCAAACCAACATAAATCAAAAAACTTAGTCCTGAAAATTTTAAAAATGAAAGGTCTGGTAAAAAGAAATTGTTTTGGGCTGGCAGTATTTCTTGCTGTTCAAGTTGAGCTTTATACTGAATGGAGATACATTTGATCATTTTTTGTTGCAGAATATGTAATGTTTGGGAAACTTTCGCTTCTTAATTTTTAAACTCTAGTGTTTGTGGGACTCTGGTGGGGAACATTGTTACAAATGTGTAACATCAGGGTCTTCTTAGTGCCTTTGGCTTCTATTACTGAAAATGAGCTTGAGACTCCTACTAACAAACTGGTCTGAAGAGAGTTAAATCTACTTTTGTAACGGGGGGGGGGTGGGGTGGGTCTGTATGTGTGGAAACAAACAATGATTTTTGTTAAATACCAAAAAAGTTTGTTGAATCTGTGAGGTCTGTGATATGGTTGATTTGGTGACAGATTTTGGCTTGGACTAGATGTGTGTTTCAGACTGGGTTGGATTGTTGCAATGTCGATGAATCAAGTTACTGCAGGGAGTTGCTAGCACTGTCATTTGTCAGTGTAAACAAGATGAGAGAAGACCAACTTGTTTGTTTTCAGAATATGAGACAGTAATGATAATCTTTATTTCTGTATGGGCATCCACCGTAGTTTCATCAATGCCAGTTTTATGAGGTTGCTAATTAGGAGGATAGGAAAATTGCTCCATGCCTGTGGGAAGCAGGAGACTCATGATCCAGGTACAATATTCTTTCTGCATCTCAGCTTCCTCACTCTCCATTTCTATTTGTAAGAAGGAAGTCCAGCTGTCTGGGGTGTCAGAGAGCCCCATCGGGCACCCTCAGCTGATCCCTGCAATGGATCCATGCAGGCTCAGCAAGCAGGCAGCAAAACATCCTGCGGGATGTGTGCTAGAACCAGCTGATGTGTTTCATGTGCTGCCATAGTGCTTTGAGTGGAATTTGTCCTGAGAGGAGGATTCAGGCAGTCCTACCTAAAATTTGGATGGAAATAAGGAGGTCATGGTGCCCTGCCTTGGGCCCATCTGTATAACCAGGAACTTCCTTGGACTAGGTGGTTTTGCAAACCAATGAGCCTGAGTGGTAGCTGTTAGTATGCACAAATATGTATAAATCCTCTTGTGTGCTGGACTGGGCACCTTGCCGACTCTCAGTTCTGGGATAAATTGTGTATTAAAGTCTTGTAATTGTTTAACATCAGTTTCTTACTTGCTGTAGTTAGAAGTCAGCCATCAAAGTTAAACATCCTGTGTGTTTGTACAGATAAAACATGTTGAGTAGATGGGGTTTGAAATGTAAATAATTTCTTTAATTTTTTTCTGATTCTCTTCACCTTTTTTTTCTCCTTTAGAGTAAATGGACAGTATATTATGGAAGGCCTTGCATCCAGCTTCCTCTTCACAATGGGGGGTCTAGGATTCATAATTCTGGATCGATCCAATGCACCAAATATCCCGAAGTTGAATAGGTTTCTTTTGCTCTTTATTGGATTTGTTAGTGTGCTTTTGAGCTTCTTCATGGCCAGAGTTTTCATGAGGATGAAATTACCGTAAGTGATTTAATTATCCTTCAGCCTTTATTCTCTTTTGTGGCTCATGTGTGTCATGTTAAATTTAAGAGTAACATAAACTTATATTCAGCTTAAATATAAGTTGCTTTCTTCACTGCTTTTTTTTGGAACATGCTGCCTTGAATGAAATGGGATGCTTTGGAAGCCAGCTACTCTAAGATTGTGCTGTAATTAAAAAAGGGTGACAGTTCCTGGTATGTTAGAAAATATGATTGGTGAGTCTGACTTGCTCAGTGTACCTTAAAATTCATTGTATATACTGGTCAGATAAGTAGCTACAAAGTAGGGCTTTGAGGAAAATGGAACTGTTAGAGTACTTGAAGAAAGGCAGAGGAGGAAGAGATCTGTAGCTTTGTGACTGCAAAATCCAAATGCAGGTTTTCCAATTTTTCCTCCTCTGTATTTTTCAGTCTATCTATTTAATTTAGAATAGCTGAAACTTGATGTTTAGAGGTACTGGTAGATAATTTTTGGAGTAGCTCCATGAAGTGTTAAATTAATAGTGACAGTCATTCTTCTATTCTTAAATACTTTCTTTGGCCTCTGCAGCGTACTTCAAAAATTTTGTTTCATAACAGAAGTGATGGGTTCCCTGGCAGCAGGTATCTGGATAGGGACCTACCCTATATTTTCTTGCTTCCTTGATGCTATGTGGTTTTTTTGCTTCACTGAGTACATGTGTGTTTGTACAACAGTTCTCATTCTGAAATTCATGAAAAGAACAGGGCTTCAGAGAAATGGAAGAGAGAACAGATTTGTGTGAAGTGCCAGAAAAGATCTGGTTGTATTGAATATCTTAGCACTTGTAGTTTGTGTAAAGGGCACAAATAAAGAACATTTCTTAGGGTATAATGTGGCCTTGAAAAATTCCAAACAATTACCAAATTTGGACTGAGAATAGTCTAATGCATTTTCAGTGTTCATTGAAAAAGATCAGCTGAGGAAGGAGTGTGTAGTTAAGATGGCCAAATAGCCTTGATCAGCAGAGGCTTTTGCAAAAGTTTTGGTTTAAGATTGTCTTGATTTTTGAGGAGTGCTGCCTATGTTTGCTAACTTTTCCTCTAAATTAACTTTTTTTTCTGTAGGGGCTACTTGATGGGGTAGTACCTCTTATGCTGTGTGAAAGTTAGAGCTGAATTTACTCCTATTCATGAAGTGTTTTAAGAAGAAACAACAAACAAGTTCCATAGTCACCATCAACAGCAAAGAGACCTGGCTATGAGAAACAACTAGGGAAAGAGTGCTTTCTCTGCAAACGAACTCTCACTACCAGTGGCTGATCTGTAGTTTTCAAGCAATGTTTTATCATTTCTGATGTAGAGCTTTTGAAAAAGAGAAATTTATATAGATGAGTATTTCTTTTGTATTCCATCTCAGTATGAAGTAGACAACCTACCCTTAGCTCTACCTGAAATGTGTATTTGCCAGTGATGGTTCTTTGTTGCAGGTCTGTCTCATCTTCCCTGTGTGGGACAATTATGTATGTGAATCAGAGAAGAAACACTCAAAACATTGATTTCCAAGTTGTAATCAGAAACTTAGTAACTTTGGATGCTTTACAGCCAGAATACAATGTGTCTGAAATTACTGTGGAGGCATCTTTGGCTTTGATATTAATGATATTAATGCTCTATTTGAGCAAATCCAGACATGCACTGGGAAGGGCAAACTGTATGAATGTGCATTTTTTTTAAGAAAAAGTGTACCAAAGGAGCCAAATAAAACTTATTTTCTAAAAACTTAATTTTGTGCAACTTGTAAAGCTTTTTCTTGTTTGCACGGGCTGTTCTACATTCAGACGTGAGGTGCCATACCATGACCACAGAATTTCAGCTTTATTTTTCACTGTTGGATAATGATTTTATTTTCTTTTTTAGTATTAGGGACAAGAAGCCTCATTTTCCATGAATTTGTACTGTATGCAAACAACATGCTGTTATCAGTAGCCAAGAAAATTTACTTCTGAAGCTGCTGCTTTTTTGTGTGAGGCAAAGTTCCAGTTTAATTTGTCTTAATTTTAAAAGATTGAATGTTGCTGAAATGTTTCATTCATGTACTGCATTTTGCAGGAAGGAGAGATCCCTCTGAATCACCATAAATGCCTTTTTTTGCAATCTATATGTGTTTGAAGCACTATTTTAATCAGTATAATATAAAGTAGAAAAGTTATTTATTCCTGTAATTGTGAAGTAAGCATTACTGTTCACATACTTTATCAAATTTCTGAGCTAGTTGTTAATCATCCCTCAGGATGTTTCACTTCCTCTGTCTCATTCTTACATATGATGTGACACTTGCATCTGTTCATCTTACATGTTTGTCATTAAGATTTCAGGTAGTTTAAGCTGTTTTATGAGGTTCAGAACTGCAAAATTTCCAGTCTTTTTGATGCAGTTATGTTTTGGTCACTCTGGTTTTGGTGAGACACATGCTTACCTTCGGGGGGAGTATTGATGATGTGTAAGTACCTGGATCTTAAGTCATCTTTTTAAACACTCTGAGAGGCAAGTTAAACCAGAAAGTCAGTTCACTGACTATAATCAAGACTCAACTGGCTCAGTGCTTATTGTAGTGCAGTTGAGCTTCAGCCTCCCAAGTTTGCAGCTGGTTCTAAATGAGCAGGCTCTTGAACAGTGATTTGAAAGGCATAGTTCAGTGCCTGTGCTCTGTGAAGTGCCTTTCACTCTAATTGCATGCCAGGTGACGTAACTTGAAACAATTGAAGCAGATGTAATTGCAAGGTAGAAGATAGTTTTGGGAGAGTAAAACTAGGTGACTCCTGCAATAAATAAGGCTGAAGGAACATCACGGATTTTTTGGTCACAGACTCCCAGCTAGGTCTGGTATGATCATCTGTCAAAGTCTGTGGCACAGAGAGAACCAGGAAAACAAATGCAGAGCAGAAGATGGACTACCCAGAAATGAGGCACATGGTAGGTTGGAAGATGGCAGAATGCACTACTGGAGATTGGTTAATTTTGAATGTGGTTTGGAGGCTTTTTTGTCAACCAAGGTAAAGTTTCTACTGAGTCAAATAAACTGCAAACAAGTATTGCAGTGTTAGAGGAATCCCCTTTGCAGTAAAGAAAGGCTGGCATTTTCTCTAATTGTCTGCTGTTCTTTATAGGTAACAGCAGGTAGCCTCTCAAGTAGGGGCTTAGAATAGTAATAGGAATGTTTCAGTGACAGAAAGAAAACTTCCTGTAACTAGTGACAATATCCATCTGTGTTTTATGTTCATATGTTCAAGGTTCAACTGAACTAGATCATGGGTGAAAGGTTAAAAACAAGGTAAAGGTAAAGCAGGGCTTGCAGGAACACATCTTTCCTGATTAAAACCAGAAATTTGACCTAGTTCCAAGTGCAACAGAGAGTCAGGCTGAAGTGTAGAGGTCTTGATTTTCTGGCTGTCTTGATGGAGAAAATACTGAATGCATGGCTTCAGTATAATCTCTGAGAGATGATGCCTAGTCAGTATAGTCAGGAAGACATATATAACTTGTGTAGCTTTTGAAAGTTAGTATATACATATATGAACCCCTAAATGATCTTATACTTAATTGAGTTAAGCTGAAAAATACCTCTAGATGAAAAAGAACAGACATTCTGACTTTTTTTTTTTTTCCCCTCAATGCATTTTCCAGACTCCTGCATGTTGTGGAACAGTAACAGAATCATAGACTCATTTAGGTTGGGAAAGACCTATAAGATCATCAAATCCAACTATCAGCCCAGCAATGCCAAGCCCACCACCAAACCATGGTCCTGAGTGCCACATCTCCATGTCTTTTAAATACCTCCAGACACAGAGGTGCCGGTAACTGATGGTAAGTGGCTCAGTGAGCAATTCTATCAATTACCTCTACTGAGGATCCTTGGATAGATCCCATCGAGCCCCAGAGATTTGTGTGTGCCCAAGCGCTATAGCAGGTCACTGACCACTTTCTCTTAGATTTTGGGGGCTTCATTCTGCCCCCCATCCCTGTCTTCCAGCTCTGAGGGCTGGGTTCTCACAGAACAACTCTTGTTATTAGAGACCGAGGTGAAGAAGGCATGAAGACACCTCAGTCTTCTCATCCTTTGTCACTATGTTTCACTTCAGATTCAGTAAAGGATGGAGATTCTCCTTAGACTCTCTTTTGTTGCTAATGTATGTTTAGTTGTAATTTTTAGTTCTCTTTTATATCAGTAGCCAGATTAGGTACTATGTGAGCTTTGACCCTTCTAATTTTCTCCCTGCATGTCCTCTTGACATTTTTATACTCCTCCTGAGTTGCCACCACTTCTTGCTAAGGTCATAAACTCTCCTTTTTGTTGTGATCTTCAATCAAAGCTCTCTGTTCAGCCTGCTTCCCGCTTGTCTTGTCTTTAGGCATATTGGGATTGCCTGCTTCTGTACCTTTAAGATTTCCTTCTTGAGGAATGTCAGGCCTTCCTGGACTCCTTTATGACCCATGGGATTCTGCCAATCTGGGCCGTAAGCAGGGCAAAGTCTGCCCTCTGGGAGTCCAACGTAGCAGTTCCACTGACCCCACTCCTTACTTCTCCAAGAACTGACACATATTTGGAAGATTTGTGTCACTGAAACAATTTTTGGGGGAAGGAGGATGATTCAACCATTTTGAAGAAATATGCATAAATAAATGTTCTTAATATATTAATTAGGAAGCACTATGTGTTTGACTTCTTAAGAGTTACAGTCTTATAACCTAAGACAACTCTAAATTTCTTCTGCCGCCTTCAATACAGGGAGCCAATGTGCTTATGGGAAAGACAGCAATTCTCATTTATTTTCCTGACATGTGGAAATCCTGCATGCAATGGAAACTGTTTTCCTACAGCATAGCACCATCTGTGATAGTGTACTTGGTATTGCACATTTGTGAATGTGATTATTGTATTTTTCCTACAACGCTATGATTTTTCCCAAAAAGGGTTGCAGCAATAACTGGCCTATTTTCAGAATTTCTAATTGCTACTTCTCAACACTGCAGTTTCTTTAGAATATTTTTCTTCCAGAACATGGTAAAAGAGGATTGGAACAATTAGAAGAAATTAATTGAAACAGTTGTAGAAATCTCAGAAGAATGTTTTGTAATACTTTGCAATCACATTAAGGTCTTTCAGCTATACTAATGTTTGGAGAACTCCGGAGACATCTGGATTTTTGTGACAACAAAACATAATTAATGCATCAAACTCTTTTCAAAGGGTAGTGTTTCATGGGAAGTGGCTATTAGGAATATGGGAGTTTCTAGGTGATTTGGTTTCTTTGGTAAAAACTAATTGTGCTGGTGTCCTTTTTGTTTGACATGGATACCTATCAGCCAAGAACTGGACTGAGACCATGAGCTCATTTTGGAGCAACAGCTGTGGCACTGTAATGGGAGTCAAAGCATGTGTGACTTCCACCATGTTTTAAGTAGAGATGCAGATGCAGGGCACTGCATTCTGCTGTCCAGTATCTTGAGCCAATAAGGCAATTTGCCAAGCTCATGTTTGATGATATCAGTCTAGTTACTAATGTTCTTCAGGCATAAGATGGAGTTAGACTTCATCACGTAGCTATCTCATATGGGTTCTATAAATGTCAAAGCTCTTAGACCATTCTACCTGCAGGCTGGAAGAAATAGTATTTATCTCTGAGTAAATCAAATCAATATGGTATCATCTGCTGCCTAATGATTGTGAAAGACTGATATTTGTGATTTCCTTCTCGTTTTGGTATCGGTTTTCACTACAGAGATCAGTGTGGATGAGGGGACTGGTATCCCTTTTTTGGTGGTGGAAATGTTATGCTTTTAGCTGGAAATGGATAGAAAAAGTTTGAAGGAACTCAGACAGGTTGTGTAATTCTAAAATAAACTGTGATGACATGAGCCAGTAGAACCCCAGCTAGCTCTGATTCCCGGCTGTGCCAGGGGCCATTCCCAAATCTGCCAGCAGATTCAGGTAATGGTGCAGATCAAGGCTGTTCTTCTATGGTAAACAGGTTGTCGTGGTTGCGGGGGAGGTGAATTTTTCCAGGGGGATGTGGGCAGTCCAATCAGTAATCAGCTTTTCTGCTGGCACCTGGATTGGTCACTCGGAGGTTTGGACACGCCTCTGAGGACACAAAGAGTTAAAAGCAGGACCCCAAGGGGGTTCGGCCTCTTTTTTGAGATCCTGGTTTCAGCAGAGAGACATGTCAGGCCTCCTTCCCCTGCCCAGCCACGAGACTGGGTGGGGGAGGGGAAACACGTGGTCGGCTCAGGTAAGCCGGAGCCCCGGGGGGGAGAAGAGAGGGGACAGGACTGGAATTGAACTGCCCCATCCAGGATGGAGGGGTGGAAAACTGTGGAAGTGCCTTCTGTGTGTACTCACCCCCCTCCCCCCCCCAAACTCCGGGAGAAGGTGCCCAGCCACGTGGGGGTTGCGGAGCCTAGGAGTGCCTGAGCCTGCAGCACCCTGCCGAGAAAAAACTGTTAACCCTTGTGTAGCAGAAAGAAACTTTTCTTAGACATTGATTCTCATGACTGGTGGTTTCGGAGAGAGGGAAGCAGCCTGAGACCGAGATGATAAAGCATGATTAGAAGGAACCCGATGGAAGAATGAGAGGAGTAGCCTTCGGAGCTGGACTTCTCTTGCATAATGTCAGCCATAGACTGAACTTAAGTCTCTTTTGAACATAAACTGCATTTTGGGTGGATGCAGCTGCCCTGCTTTTGCTACAGTGACTGGCACTTGAAGAGTAGAGTGAGCAGAGAAGAGAGGGGGAGGGTGAGGTGGTGCCCTCTGCCCTCAGGGGAGACCTGCTCCTGGAACCCCGGCCCCTGGGTAAAAAGGGGGAGAGCTCAGCATGCAGCATCCTTAAAAAGCCCTGTATGTAGTTTTGGCCTATGAGACAGCGGTGAGAGCGCTGGACATAGGAAAAAGAGAGAGTCACCCTGGCAGACTTCTCCGGGCGGTGCCACGGGTGACATGGGAACACATAAGGAGTAGACCTGTGTGTTCTGGAGAACAGTCTGTGGTGCGAGAGAGACTCCTCTCTCCCTTGCTGAACTGAAGATTGGTTTGTGGTTTTTTTGAGTGGTGATTGTTTGATCTAAAACCCAAAGGTTTGGTCTGTGAAGAGTAATGTGTGGGGGATGGAAACTGGGAGAAGAGAAAAAATGTCCTGGGAAGTTTTTATTTCTGTCTCTGTGTGTGTTTAAGAGTTTTTTCTGTCGCTGTTCTTATGTAATGTAATAAAGTTTTGGTGTTTTTTTGTTTTCAAGATTTAAGCCTGCTCTGCTCTGTTCCTGATCACATCCCACAGGAGTTGTTAGAGAAAAAACATATATTCATGGGTGCATTAACATCTGGCCAGTGCCAACCCATGACACAGGTGTTGCAGTGTCTAGACTTCAGAGCAAGGACTAGAGAAGGCTCTCTTTCGTATTAATCTCAGAGATGTTTATTCTTCAAGACGGGGGACGAAAAAGAGCGCGAGACAAAGCACACGCCCACTTTTAAAACCGAGGGGTGGGGGGTGTGGAACAAGCAGGTGATTGGTCCCAGGACAGATGGACAGGGGTTTTTCCTTAACATAGGGCAGGGTCAGGGGAAAGATGGACAGCTGACTGAAGCTTCCAGGGACAGGGCAGGGGTAGGAGAGGTAGACAAAGAGACAAAGAAAGAGACATGCCTGGACAGCACCTGACCCATCGGGCGGGGAAAACAGGGAAGAAACATTGAGACAAAGAACTCAAAACAGCTTAACAAAAACCCACCACCACACTGTGGAAGTTAAACTTCTCCACTACTTAGTAGACAGCTTAAATAATTTCAGAACTTTTAGGTATTTCTGACAGATCCTAGATAATAGATAATACGTTTACTACGTTCAGCTTTCCCATGTATCATCTGTCTTTAAATGCAGATGGAGACTGTGAGGAATGGGGAATAATAAAAATAAGCATACTTGCAGTTGGATAAAGAGGTTTTGGGGTGTGGGGGAAGCATTTTAAGCACCTGGAAGAAAATGGCAAAAAGATGAGTAGCCAACTTGGATTTTTAAAGAATAAGTCATATGAAGAAAAAGGATTATATGAGGGTTATGAGCCCCATGGATAGAAGCAAATCAGATGTTTGGGCTGTAGATTTTGGTACTGTCTTGCATGTTTTGGAAATTTGGCTTAGCTAAAACAGCTATAAGCTGAATTCCAAATTACTTTGAGAAGCATTATCAGAGAGCGTTTACTGATTAGTTGATGTCCTTACATCAAAGTGGAAAAATATCTTACTTTTTAGGTCTGTCCTGTGGCTAGATTTTTCAACACCCACTGACCTGTACTGCGTAGGGTGATCTGACTAAATAAGCAGAAATTGTAAAATTCAGACTGCTGGGAGGGTAGAATTGGATGCATAATGATCCTAACAAATCAATGAGTGGTCTAAAAAAACCTAGGCTGGTTTATTCTTTCTGGGAACAAGTCCAAATTATCAATGCTACTCCAGGAAAATAGCTGACAAAATGTGGGATGCCTCAGAGTAAGTCCTTGGGTTCTGCTGCACCACAAGCTGAAGAGGAGAGCAGATTGCCTTTTGTGCAGCAATGCAACATCACATGGAGATACCAGCAAAATTTTTAACTTACAAGTACAAGAAGCATAAAATTAAGCATGGAAAAGAATGAAGCAATTTTGTTTCTGCATCAGTAGTAAGTAGATACAGCCTCAATAGCAGCAAGGAGAAGTTGGAGTAATACTAGAAAAATCTTTATAAGGGTAAAATAGTTTACTACTGGACTAGATAGTCTGTGCCAGTGATAGAATTTCTGCTTTGTGCAGCTTTAAGAACAGGCTTGGCAAATGCCTGTTAAAATTTGCAGGTACCTTTGGCTTGTTTTGGGGTGAGTGACTGGTTTCTTGAGGTGTCTTCCAGAGACTGCCCTTCTTTATTATTCTATGGCTAAGAACAAAACCTTTGACCTTCCAAATACCAAGGCTCTGTGTCTTTAAAAATAGTTATTGAAGGGTCTTTGTAAATAGCTGAATCTGTCCTTTAAAAATATCCCTGCAGTGCAGTTGTAGGACAGAATCCTGCTGGCCTTGGCTCAGTCTGAAAAATCAAGTGGTTATATGAGCTAGACATGACAGCAGAAAGTAGCTCCTTCAGCTGCCTACTGCCAGAACAGAAAAAGGAATTAGCCAGTGGGGTAAGGAAAATAGAAGTGTATGGAGGAAAGTTTAAGGCCTTTTTCTTTTCAAATTTTCATCTTAGTCCTCCCCCTAAAATGTGCTATAATTAGACAGCTGTCAGTATAGCTGTTGTATTAGAACAGGGTGATGAGTGGGAGAAAGGAGCCTGTGATATTTCTAGGAAGTATTTTGTTGATGGAGCTTTTTCTCTGTTTTTCCCGTTTGAGCTGGAGCAGCAGTAAGACATTGATATGTTTCTCAATTACACAGACTTCTCCAGACAGCTCCTTTCAGCAACTGTGCTTCACTGACCTGTGGAATTTAACTTCTTTTGTGTTTTTCCCAAGTGTGTCTACCTCTCCCTGCTACAGCTGGTTGTCAAACCAGCTCTGAATGCTGTGTTTCATCTCCTTTTGCTTGTCTGATGCTGATCTGAGCTTATTCAAGGTCTTTATCCTATTGTCTTTCAGCAGCTGCCATCCCTTGTTTCTTTGCTGTCATTCCAGACTTATGAGTTTCAGGATACCACTGTTGTTTTTGATTGCTGTCTTTCTAACTGCTGCAGTATTTCTGCCTTCAAAGGGTATTATTTATCAGTCTCCTCAGCTCTTCCACTTCCTTATTCCTCCTCACTGGTACTTGCTCTTTTATCACACTGAAATCCATCACTTAGCCCCACCAGTCACTTGGCTGTCTAGGAGCCTTGCTCCTCTTGGTATTCCTACCTCTGTTCCTTCTACTCTAACTACAGGTCCTTCAATTTTCCCTGCTGGCCATTGCTTGAGCTGCAGACTCCACACTTCATTACCTCCTGCTATCTGTGGCAAAACTTAACCTCCTGGCTTCTCTCCTGCTTTCAGCCTCTCTCATCCTCTGGTTGTTTCTTTGTCTGTTCCAGTTTTCTCTCAGCTGTCTTGTATCTTTGTCTTTATTGTTCTACACACTACACCATCTGTTGTGCTGCTGCCTGCATGACTCATCCTGAAAACAATAAAAATCCTACTGCATTCCCAATCATTACACTAGGGAGCCGATGAAGGCATGCCAAAATCTACATCAACAGCAGTCAAGCCAGGGTCCTCATGGAATTAAGGTACATAATTTTTGTTTAAATCAATATTTGTTAGCTGCCAAATATATCTGAGAATCCTGCCAAGGCTTCATCACAGTTTTAAGGAAAGGAGGCAATTGTTTCCTAGGGCTGGATTTAAAAACACCTCTGCAGGGATGACCTGTGGGTTCTTAAGTTTCTTAGCAAGTAACATGAAAAAATTTTTTCTGCATACAGTTAATGAGTGTTTTATGAGCATAGACAACATATGGTCTGTACACAATAGAACAAACTAAGAAAAATCTGTCACAAATATCAAGATTCATATACATAGTAGACAAGGCAATAAATATGAAAGGTCATAAAACCAGGGAAATGGAACATTCCATCAGGCTTTCTTTAAAGGTACACAAGGCACATAATGCTTAAAACCACTGCTAAATAACTAACTATTAACAATCAATATTTAAATCATAGTTTGGTTTCATAGAGTAAGGAGGAATAATTTCAGATGTATGAGGAAGTTTTTTTCCTCTAGTGTTTTAAAAGGCAGCAGACACACAGTTACCTTAAGTATTTTTTGGTCTCATCTAACACCTAGGTAAACCCAGGCTACACTTCACTGAAATCAATGGAGACAGACCCATGCAAAATGGGAAATAATGCTTGTAGTATTTTGGATGTGTCTAAGGGTTGTGTTTAACCACAGCTTGTTTACTAGACTGACTGAACAAGCCTAATTTTACCTGCTTTGCATGGGCAGTACAAGGTACTGCCTTTGTGCACCTACATTTGGAAAATAAATGCCTTTTATTTAAACACTGTCAATAATATCTGAAGGTGACTAAGGAAATTCCTTCCACTATTAGTACTTCCAACATTGTCATTAGCTACTACTCAATCTTTTTCAATCTTGACATCTTTAAATTTTACCTTTCTGCAGTTCCAACCCCCTGTTAAGCTGTTGGTTCCCCACTGGATGGCAGTCCCTGCAATGTTATTTGTTCTGGGAAGGAAAGTCCAGCTTTAAAGTAGCAAACTGAAATCTCAAGCTGCTTTGTAGATGAATATGTAGACAAAATGTTACAGCTGTGAGTATATTTACATTCTTTTTTCTTGTTACAGTATAAGTGTGCAAAGGATTTTTCTGTATGTGTTTTTCACTCAAATTAATTTTCCAATTGAAACTTCAGGGCTTAAAACCATGCAAGAGGGTAACATTGTGGATCAATCCAACCAAAAATTTCAAAGCATTTTACACAGACTAGGTCAATTAAAAAGTCAATGTCTGTGTGTGTGTACATGTGGACCTTTATACATAGCTCATAAAAGGGAAAAAAATCTGGAGTTTTACAAAGTCATATGAATTATACAGAACTACAAGTGCTTACCTAAAAAGATAAAAAAATAAGGCTTCAGTGTTTTAATTGAACATCCACATCCACTGTACATCTGATGGTGGGGATGGAATTCAATAGGTAAAAGGAACAGATAATTTAAAATACAGTAGGTACACAGATCAGAACCACATAGTACTGAAATTATGACTGATGTTTTTAAATTGGAAGTCAAAGCATAGACTGCAGAGGTAGAGAAAACCATGTGGACTTTGCCAGGATTTGTGTATATGGTTTTAGAAAAATTCCTGCCAAAACCTGGGACTCTATGTGCTGGCATCTGCCTGGAAGCAAAAGGTGAAAAGGTGTTGGTACAGCCTCCATAAAATACTTTAATCTCTATCATGCATTTCTCTAAGGTGGAAAGGGTTTCACCCTAGTATGTTTTAAGGCAATAAGAGTCTACTGTTTAACTTAGATAGAAATTTATATAACAGCTTATTGCAAATAAGTCCTCTAGAGGTCTGTTCAAAAGTGAAAGGGAGATAAGTGAAAATAATAAGAAGAATGTTTGCTTATCAGTGCCAGTAGAAAAGACCTCTTTTAGCACCCTTTACAGATGCCTATGTCTGAGCATTTCAAAGCACTGCTGTCACATAGGCGGCTGGTTTTGTGCACCTTTTAGAGATGTCATGTTGAGGTGGTAAAGTGACTAGCCTAAAGTTGTGTAGCAGCTTAATCACCATGCTAGGAATAAAATTAAGATCTAATTGTCAGTTCTGCATCGAACTAACAGTGCTGGGGACTGTCAGCAGCAAGCATTCACCAAAATTTTTACTTTTTTTTTTTTTTAATTCTAGATAATTTTAGGGTAACAATGGCTTTTTAAATGTTTTTGTCAAAGGGCACTTTCTGTAGAAAAAAAATTTGCAACAATGTTTTATTGAGTTTAAGCACAGCATGTCCAGATTACTGGTTTGTTGGCAAGCTCCATCTCTTCTGTTTCCCGAAACGTAGACTGCAAGATCATTCCTTCGCCCTCCTTCACAACTCATATATTATTGAAATGGTTACTCCCAGCTCTCTCTGATTAGTTCATTGTGCTAAACTTTCTCCCTTCATAAACTTTCAAAGGAGTTCTGTCAGATGTTCACTTCTGTTAGCCTTTTTGCTCATGCCCCATATACTTCTGCTGCAATATCATGTTATTCTTTTCCACGCACACCTTCCTTTAAAACTGCCTCTTATCCTGTGGTACCTTCAAAATTAGAGGACTGGAGTCCAGCTCCGGTGCTGAGACCAGCTCGATGGTGCCCCTCCATCACCCCCTGTTGCCCATCTGTATGCAAATCGCCCAAGGGCGATTTGTAAGTTCCTTGGGACAAGGACTGTTGCAATTTGGATTTGGGGGGGTCCCCGGGGAGGGTTCCCCGGGAGCCCCCTGGGCTTTAGGTTCGCTGGTATTTGCATGCAGGCAGGCAAGGAGACTCTAGATAGCTGGTGAGGTGCTGATGAGATGAGGATTTATTTGGAGTTCGACCCCAGGAAGGCAGCATGGTCACTGAGGGAGAGGGGGAAGGAGGGGGAGAGAGGGGAGAGGGAAGGGGAGAGGAGCAGAACCTCCAGAGGCCTCCAGGGCAAAAAGAGTGAGCCCGCTTCTTCTGCACCATTAGCAGGCAGATTCAAAGTGGGCGTGGATAGATCTTCAGGCCTATGAGGTTACAGATAAACAATACTGCAGGGGAGGTTACAGACTTAGAATAAACCATACACTTTCCAGGGGTGAGCCAGAGCATACCATTTCAATAAAATGCAATTCCACAAAGGACAGCCTCTGTTTCTGCCATACCTTGTTCTTAACTTGTCCAAGTTAGGAACTCCTCAGCATTTTGGTTATACTCGTAGTAGATTTTGCATTAAATAAATTTTATCATGCAAAACCTTATCATCAAATTCCTGACCAACTGAACTGTTTATTTCTGTCTGACTGAGGTTTCAGATTACTTTCTTTCTAAAGCTGTCTGACACTTTTCCACAGTTTTCAACATCAGGCTTACTTTCCTTTTCCTCCACTCTCCTCCCCAGCTTTCTGCTTGCAGCGAAATGCTGGTGCCCTCATTAGTATGGCCCGTTTCTTTGCATTTCCAAGGTATTTATTCAAACCTCGGGCCAGCAACTTTCTCCCTGTTTATTCTGAGCTTTTCTGTGCCTGGGAGCGTGCCCTGACACACCCTCCACTCCTGCCCAAGCCTTTTCCATGCTGACACAATTTGTTTTTTTGGTCTGCTGCCTGTCCTGAGATAACCTTATCCACTATCCCCACATAGTCACATCCTCTCCCTGAGGAAGAGAGTTCTCTCCTCAGCTGGACAGATCTTACTGCAATAACGTGCAGACCGTGGGTAGATCATCTGGAAGACAAGGCATGTTAGTTTTTATTGTACTTCAAGCTGACACCAAGGGCAGAGGCAAGTTCTGCACTGTCGATGTGCTCACTGAGAGCCGACGGGCTCTGTCACGGCTAGCCCAGAGCAGCGACAGGCGCCGTAGGGGGCGTCAGTCTGCGAGCAACGCAGGCAGTACTGACTCCTGTGAGTTCTTTGCCTAGCAGAGGCCGTGTGAGCGATGGAGATTCGACAGGCAGTGGAAGGAAAGGAGGAAACAAATTCCAGACGAACAGAGGGTTTATTACAAACACCTCTCCAGCCCAGAACTGTTCGGGTGGAGGGGGGTGCAGGGGGTTTTTGTCCGAGGGAGTTGGAGGGGGGGGAAAAGGGGGTGGTCAGCCGCTGCTAGCCAACCAGAGCAGGTTGCCAGGGGATCTGGGGGCAATGGAACATATTTTGGGCTAATCAGGAGAGAGTGGGCGGGATTTTACAAAGGCGGGAGAAATAACAGGCAGCTAACCGTGTGCTGCATAACAGGTGCAGGAGTCACGTGAGTTAAACAAAGGAACAATCGGGGGTGGGGTACAGAGAACCCAACGAGTACAAAATTATACAAAGCATAACTGATTAAATTAACACACTGCCACACTGCACAGAGTAGGACAAACAGCCACATGGTAGTGAAGCTACAGCAGCTCCAGTGCAGCTGGCCACATGCGTATTCTGAGTGACTGTCCCATCAGAAATGGTGAGGAAAAGGAAAAATTGTAATAATTTAATGATTTAGTACTTAACTGCAAGGGAGGCAGGATATTCAGTTATTGTTGATTTTTTTACTTCCTAGGCTGAGGAAAATATTCTTAAATAAAGAATGTCCCACAGGGTTAGAAAGACCAGTCATCCATTGAGGATAAACTTGGAATACAGTCCAAAGCTTTGTTCCTGACTGAGACAGAAACTTCTTTATGGTGTGGATGCACACAGTTTCAGGGGTTTGGTTTGGACATTCATGGCCCAGCTGTGACTGGCATCCAGAAATATATCACAGGGGCATCATGTTTGGAGATGTCATTTAGGGCTTTTCTCTTGCATGGACAATTGTCAATAGACTTCCCCAGAGCACACAGTGGAACCACATTTGTGCTCTGAATTTTAGGTGGTGATCTTTGAGTTGCTGTGTAGCCCTAATAAATTCAGAACAAACTATATCTGCCTGAAATGTCTCCTGTATTCTCTTGTGTTCATTTATGAAATGGACTTCCACATAAATGAAGTACCAGTGGACAAAAGGAGGTTGCTGTATGTACTTTGCCATAACATGACTTTAAAAGATTTTATTAAAGACTTTTTGTAACTGACACTCCCTTGCCATGTACATATTTACCTGTTTTGTACTGGGGACTTTGATGGGACTTATTCTAGGCAGCTTTGTGATATGTCTGCACTGCAGGAAACATCCTTGGGTCCTATGGAGCACACTGGGTTCCCACACGAGCTTTAAGCCCCATGCTAATTGCCCTCCACACAACCTCTGACAGCAGTGGCCTTTGACGATTCCCATTTCACATGTGTACTTTCTTATTGATTACCGAGTATTCTTTTTGAGGTTACCATTATTAAAAATACATGGTCATTGCTTGTTCTGTGGCAATGCTTAGAGGAGCAAGCTCCCGTTGGATTTCACTGCTTTCGTTATGCAAACCCAGGGATGGCACTGCTGAGTTCACAGGAGGCAAGTTTTTATATCTCTATGGGTAGAGAGGCAAGAGGAGTCTGGTGATTAGAGAACTGTTCCTCTAGAGGTACTACCTACTCCATCCCTCCAACCTGAAGGACTTGCATACACCATGGAACTGAATCTTTTTAGTACCTGCCAGAAGATTGTTTCTGACACATTCCAAGAAGTACTTTCACCATACATTTGACATGTTTTCTTATATCCTTGAAAAATATCTGCTAAGATTTAACTCTTACCTGGCTTTGCATTTTGGGAGGACTTCTCATTTGCTGATTTTCAGATGGAACCTCATCGCTCCACATTTTACTTGGATACATTGTCCTCTAGGGGCATGTGGAAAAATTCCCTGGTGGGAATTGCTTCTGGGTGGACTGTGGGTATTTATGTCTGTGAAAGCTGGATGTTTTGCAGCCTGTGAACACAGACTTCTTTTAAAGCCAAACAGTCTGAGAAATATAATTGCATTATATTATTTGATGACTTTTGGCTTTTCTTATTAATGCAGTAAATTTTTTCATGATGAAAAGAAAAACATGGGAAATGTACTATCTTGGTCAAAGATCTGTCATATGATTTCAATTCACCATAGAGTGACCACCAGGATAGCGGAGGATGTGGGCTGTTTTGAATAGCTGCTGTATGTCATATGTTTAAGTGACTGCTGATATTGTAAGTATAAAGGGTTAATGTAGCCCCAATAGGATTAGAGATGTGCAAGAAGGCAAACTACACTTAACCTTATTACTGAAATGTTTAGTCAGCCAGTTCTGACACTAAAACATATTTTTTTCCTGAGTTGAAAAGAGGACGTCCAGCACAGGGCAAAAGCAGAACTATACAGCTTCCTGAGCAGCAGAGTCTGCTGACTGGCTGAATCAGTCCTATCTGCTGTAACTAAGTGAGAAGAGGGGAAAATGATAAAACCTCAGGGGAAGGGCAGGAGGAGACACAGATATTTACCTCCTACTCCTTAAAAAGGAAGTCCTTTGCAGCAAGGGAACTCCATGACTGGAGGTGATGCTTGAAGAGAAGTGCACCTTGCATTGCTGGGGAAGATGCAAGAGACGCTGAGGAGTTTTTAGGCAGCTGAGCTGGAATCCTGTGCTCGTGTTTCAGATGCACAGAGCAGCAAGGGTAGGTATGTCTCAGGTGGTGCAGAGCTACAAGGTGGATGCTGACATGAATTATCCACATTCCACAAGACAGGGCCATGCAGGGATGCTTGCAGGAGTGCTGGAAGCAGCACAGCTGCATCAGCTTCATGCCATAGAGATATAAAAGCTTGTTTAGTATTTAGATGCTAATGTTCACTGTACTGTGCTGCTTCAAGACCTGAAAATGAGTCACTTGGTGATACCTAGATCTTAGTTGTCCTGTGTAGCATAGCCTGTCTGTTTCATTTAATCTGTGAGTAAAGCAGCTGAGGTTGAGAATTTCCTTCTGACAAATCAACTGTAAGGGAGTAGGAAGGTAGAGTTTAGCAAGAACATCTATGGACTGTGGTGGAGTCCTGGAAAGTTGTGCCTTAAGGAAAGAGGGGGAAAGTTGAGAGGGAAAGAAAGAGCATCATTACTGGAGTCTGGAGAATAGTTTAAGACCAGATGTAGCATCCCTGAATGAAAAGTCTTCCCAGCCAGAGCAGTAGGAAACAAAATTGAGGTCTAATATCAAAATATGTCAACTATTCACAGAATGATCTCTGCCCGTGATGTAGTAATTTTCTTGTAGTTTTTTTATGAGCATCATTTAGTTGTTGTTATCTCCTTGCCCTATTTTAAGCTTTACAAGAGAACTTAGATCCTTATGCAGATTCCCATTGATACCAATAAAAATCAACAGCACGTTAGTGAAATCCTGACCAAATACAAGTTTTCCCTGCAACACCATTCATTTCCAGATTTATCCAAGAAATTCATTCTTTCCTTCTTTTATTGTATAAAAATGTGTGTTCAGTTGCTTGCAGTTAGCAGCATGACAGTAATAAGCCATTAAAAGAAAGATCGGGACTTTGGAGATGAACCCAGGAAACTCATGCTGCTTATCAGTCACTGGGGGCAGTGATTGTGAGGGAAGCTGATGAGAGCTCTGGCAGAACATGTGTGGTGAGGAAATGAGTTAGGGAGGGATAAATGGGAGGGAGGGAGGAAAGGCAGCTGTATCCTGGGATTTGTAGGTGGCGACAAGAAAAATGTATTTGCTGTGACAGTAGACAGTGAGCAAGCAGGACATCTGTCATCTTTACTTTTCAGCCCTATGGAAAATACTGTTAGAGCTTCAAAATCATATTGCCTTTTCAAAATGAAATTATCAAATACCATGTTTCAGGGAGGATCATTGTCTACCTTAATCCTATGCATGATCTTTGCCTTTTGGCCCTGGTTTGTTAATTCACTCAGCTGTTTTGTGCACACTTAGCAGACATGTAAGAGCCAGGCCAGCATTTCTCATCTATATCAAGGATGATACTTTGAGCTCTAAAGCAGCCACATACGTAGGTAAAAGACTTGTAATTTGTACTATTTATTAGCTACTGTTTTTCAGAGCATGAAAATCAGTGAAGCTTTATAACCATATTGTAAATAGTAAAAGACAGACTTTTAACTGAGGAAGACAGCAATGGCAATGAAATATGCATTATGAAACCATGAGCATGTTCTTTTATCACAGAACACTGTTGGGAAATGCATTAACTGTTAACCACCAGTTAACTGGCAGGTCAGGCAGACAAACCAAATGTAAAGGTCTGTTACCTCTTACAGAAACCCTAGGAATGACAGCTCAGCTGGGAAGCTGGCACAATTCAACAAGACCTTGCCACTGTGCTTCCCCTGCTGCCATCTACTTTGTAGTGATTTGGAAAAGACCAACATTTGGTCACTGGAAATACTAGAATGATCAGCAGTTACTCTCAGGAATACCTAATCATAGCTGTTAAAAATGCCAATCCACTTTGCCAATTAAATATAATTTGGTTTTATTAAAAAAAATAAAATTACAGAATTTTGGTAAAACCAGCAAGTGGAGTTACGGTGATAACCCGGGATCGTCAGAGGGTGAATGGAAAGCAGCCTCTATCGCACTGCAATCCTCCAAAGTTCATGAATTGGCCCCGTTTGGGGTTCAGGTTTTATACAGTTTATTTTGCCCCTGGCATAAGATTTCCCCACAGTTCTTTGTTTTCTTGGGGTAGTTATTTGAATGCATCACCATTGTTGGTCTACTGAATGGGATTTCCTCTGGGAGGGAGAAATGTCAATTTCTTTTCTCCGTGGGTGAATGGAAGGCGAAATTTTGAATGGACAGAGGGACAGACGTTCTCCTCCGATGATCAGCGTGATGGTGGAGCTCTGATGGCTCTGCTGCTTTCAGGAGGAGAACTGATTGCTTATCTTAATGTGTCCTCCTTTCTGATGCCGATGGCAGCGTCTCCAATTCCTGGCAGTTCATTGTCTTCCTCTGAATGGTGGTTTCTGGGTGTTGCCTGCCTCGGAATTTGTCAATTCCGTGGCTGACTGAAACTAAGGTTACATTCTACAGAACATATTTATAGTTTGCATTTACCAAAACATGATTTTAACATACTATAATCCATAAAAACATGAATTAACATGCTATATTTACCACAATAGCCAATAAGTCTTCTCTATGAATAAACTCTTTGATGTGTATCCATATAAAAGGAACCCCATTTGCTATAAAATATGAATATGAAATGTATAGAAAATAGCAGTCAGTTGTATTTCAAATGACCACTGACAGGTCATGGCTTTATGAAAAAGAACTTTGAATCCTTGGAGAAGGGATGAATTTAAAAAGAGGGTAATGATTAAATATAAAGAATTTTGCTTGGGAAAACTATTGGCAATTCATTAAAATACCTGAAATACCTTTGCTTTTTAGTAAGTTATGTGTAAGAGTTTTCAAATTTAGCATTGCCTTGAGTATAATTAAATGTGTTTTGGAGGTGGAGGTGTTATAAATGCCAATATGATATTCCAATTAAAATAATAATTTGGTTTATTAACAAAGATCGAATTACAGAATTTCGGTAAACCCACTAACAGCAGAGATACTTGACACTCTTTTTCCTGGGAAAATGTCAAGGGTGAACCGTGAGACACAGAACTTGGCTGTCTGCTACCTCCCCTTCGGTTCACAAATTTGCTCGGTTTGGGGCTTAGTTTTTATACACTTTATTCTGCCCTAGGCAATATTTCCCCATATTTCCCTTTGTTTCCCGGCTAGCTATTCAAATCCAAGGGTGTCTCTGACTAGGCTGGAAAGAGTTCTTTCTCTCAGTTCATATGTTAATGTCCAGTTTCTATAGATCCTTATGGCTGATGAATGGTCGAGATATGGATGATGATGCTTGATGATCGGAGAAGGAGTAGTCGGGAACCGTTGATGTTTCTGCCGCCTTATCTTGATGGGTCTCCTCCCGGTGCTCGAGGAGACTGCCGGTTTCCCGTAAACCTTTTGTCTATTTCTGAATGTGAGTTTCTGGGGTGTTGCCTGCCTTTTCAACATTTTGGTTTAACAAAATGTTACAAGGTGTCCCGAAACTTACGTTTTCATACAACACACACATATATACAGTTTTATAGTTTTCAATAATATTTCATTAACTATAAGAACATGAATTAATCATTTCACATTTTTCACAGAGGGAAAGCAAATTATGGAGATATGTGCTAGAAGGAATCTGAGTCTTGTCCACTGAGCTTTCCAGAACTGTCAAAATCTGGGGATGATGTACGAGACCTGAAAAAGTGGCAACATAGAAGTATTTCTAGTCATACCAGAAAAAGTCCTACTCTTGGCAAATAATATAAGTAAAGTTTCAGTAAATGATTGAACCAGTCTAAAAGTGTGCTGCTTTTTTAGTGTGATTCTGCAGTTTTCTGAATCCTCGGTGAGTTGTTCAAACCATAAGAGCAGAAAACTAAACCATGAGAAAGGAGTGATTAATTTTCTGCCAGCTAAGCTTCCTGACTTGGTTCTCCATTGCATCAGATGGGTGCCCCTGCTGGCCAAGGGCAGCAAGGTGGGAAGACACAGCCAGGGGTCTGAGGAGGAGGAATCATTGTTTTGAGCAGCAACTAATCATTCAGTAAGGCAGTTTTACAGTATGGCAAAGCCAAAATTAACTCAAACACTGTGCAAAGACGAGGTTCAAAATAATGAGGTTTATCTATGTAATAAATAGCATAGAATAATTCGTGTTACAGTGTATATAAAATGTGATATGTTCTGTAAAATAAAATGCACAAGCAGGCTGGGAGTGAAACCAGTGAATTTAGGATGAACACCACCCACTGCCAGGAATCCAAGAGGGACAATACCCTTGCCTGGAACTCATGAAGCACAACATTAACAACAGAAAAGAAGGTGGGCCAAGAACAGATCGACCCTCCTGGGCAATGGAGCTGTGAAATGTCCCGAAAACAAGAGTGATAGAGATCTAGCAGCAGTATCAGGAAAATGCCTCTCCATTCACAATTTCATCTCCCCATTCATGCTTTCCGAGAAACTAAATTACATTTTTCCTCGGAAGCACCATTCAGCAAGACTGGATGGCAGAAAGAGACTCATATGAATTTGAAGGAAAAGAAAGAAGACAAAGAACTATAGATAAATACTCTGCCACCGGCAAAATAAACTGTATATAAGGAGACCCCTAAAAGAACTGAATTTGTGAACAAGGGAAAATACAGCGCGCTAGAGGCCGTAGTTAAGGTTCACCCATTGCGGATCCCGGGACTTGACACTGAACTTCCGATTGCTGGCTTGTCCAAAACTTTTGTTTTGTTAATTCTTTAATTAATAAAAATATTAATTTGGAATTAGCTGAACGTTTATAACAATCTAGTTGATAGGAACATTCCTGATCTTTTTCTGAGAATTGTGCTCACCTCTGTGAGTTGTAGCATATAGAAAAGAACACAGTATTTTATATTTCACATTAGGATAGTCATGGATAATTGAAATAGAAAATAAAACATTTTTGAAGTGAAATGAGGGGGATATGGAAACATTAATTCAGATGCACATCAGAAATCAGGAGAAAGAGTGCAAATCTATTGTTTTACTTTTAGATAGACTGAAAGATTTTAAATCAATAAAAAAGCCAGAGTTTTACTGAAAAGTAGCAGCCAGTTGTTCAGTTTCTGCCAACATTTTTTTTATTCTTTGAACCAGACCACCAAATACTGGTGGTCAGTGCTTTAGTTCCAGATTTATCTTTTAGTTGGCACACAGCTAAAACTCCCAGGGAGTTTTGGTGGTGACCCTCCAGATGGGAATGACAAAATAACTCAGACATCCTCCCATTTATCATATCATTCCTTCTTTGGATATCTTTTTGGGGTCAGGTGTGTGTGGAGTGATGTACAGTGGCACAGTAATTAAGAAATTGCCTTTTGTTGCTATGAGATTTTTTCCTGTATGTCAAGTGCTCATATTGAAAGAGAATGTGCAGCTTCTCTCACGCCTGTTAATGTAAACACTGGCCATGTTTTGCTAACTGTCTTTCTTTGTTTACATATTTCTAGTTGGGAGGAGAAAAGGTGATGGACAGTTAGTTTGACCAGTGGGATTGAAAGGTGGGAATTTAATCCTCCAATGGATGGACATTATAGGAGATGTATATAAGTTACTTTGTAAATAAACTTGAGGAGTTCCTGCCTCCTGCTCGGATCTGCTCGCAACCCAGAAAATGTCTCCTGAGTCCCTCTCTTATCATCAGGATCAGCTGCGGCATCTGGCGCCTCACCGTGGTTAGGTGGCAAGCTAGTGAGACAAGGAAAAAAGAAGAAAAAAAAAAATCTGTCTTCCACAGCTGCAAAAAGAAGAAACCCACGATGTTCTCAGAGAAGAAACTCCTGTTGGAACTGTTCCAGTCCCTTCTGATGTCCCGTGACGCTGACCTGACGAGGACTCACGTAAGAGAACTATATGCCTGGGGAGAAACCCATGGAGTTTTTTGTAGTGCTGGAAATGCACTCTATATTGGGCCATGGAAAACCCTGGGGAAAAGCCTTTTTTCATCCATCCTGGACAGAGATATGAGAGCAAGCGCTCTTTTGGGAGCATGGGCGAAAGTTTTCTTGCTTCTAAAAGAGGCTGGAGAAGATTTTGAAGTTGATTCTGGGTTTTCGACAGAGAGCAGGACTTCCCCTGCAAGCTCTGTCGCTTTCGACGATGAATGCTTTGAGGCAGGGGACGAGCAGGAGGCCCCCACCCCTATATCGGGGGTTGGGCGTGGCCAGCGTGGCTTTTGGAAGGGCTGGGAAGCTTTTTTCAGTCCGCTCCCCGCGCGCTCGGGAGCCGGGGAGCCGAGGGGGCGGAGCGCTCGGCATCGGGCCCCGCACCAAGCGCGGGGGACCGCTGCCCCGGGCCGCCGTGCCGCCGCGCCGCCCGGCCCCGCCCCGCCGCCCCCCGCGCGCTCCAGCGGAGGAGCCCGGCAGAGGCGGCTCCTGCGCCGCCCTGGCCCCCGCCCGCCGCGGCCGCGGGGCCTGCTGTGCTGCCACGCGGAGCCGCGCAGCTACGGCCCCCCCCGCTCCCCGCGGGGGGGGGCCGCCGGCCGAAGCCCCCGCGCTGTGCGCGCCGCCCGCACCGCCCCTGGCGCTCAACCCCTGCCGGCCGCCGCGGCCGCGGTCCCCGCCGTGCCTCCGCCCTCCCTGCCTCCCGTGCGGCCGGCGGAGGGCGGGCCGCCCTCGCCCGGCGCCGCGTGGGCTCAGTCAGAGCAGCCCAGCGGGGGCGGGTCTGCCCCGCCTTTCCCTGCCCCCCACCGGTTGTTGCGCGCGGGTCCTCTCCTCCCGCCACCCCGGCCCGGGCCGCCCTGCACGGAGCCGCATGTGCTGCGGCGGCTCCCCCCGCGCCGGGCAGCCCCGCCGCGCGGCCCCACCGCGCGCCCCCCCCCCGTTCAGAGGGGGGGCGCAGAGCACTGGAGCCGCCGCAGAGCTGCTGCCGGCTCGCGTGGCCCCGCCCACCGACCCATCAGCTGACCGAGCAGGAGCCGAGAGCTGTGGCGGATCGGCCACGCCCCCATGCCCAACACCCCCCCCCCCGCTCAGAGTGGAGGGTGAGTGTGTTAGTAACCCCCGCCCACCCTCCCAGTGGGGTCGAGTCGGCTGTGGGGGATGATAACGGGGCGAAAGTGTTGTCTGATATGCGCGCTTTTCCTGTCATGAAATCGGATGCGGTTTCTAGTCCGGTATCCCTGCCGAATCAGGCCGCTGAGCTAGCGGAGCTGCTGCCTGAAGATGCAGCTTTGCCCGAGCCAGTTCAGGGAGCTGTGGGCATGGTTCCGCAGCATCATAGCCACGATGCTCCGTCGTGGGCAGTTCCGTTTCCCTTATCAAGGGACGTGGCAAAAAATAATACAAGCTTCACTGAGGCAATTCAATGGATAACTGCAGAATTTGAGAATCTCATATTTCCTTATGAAATAAGAGGCTTGGCAGCAGTGATGTTTGAACCTCAACAGGTTTTTACCTTTGAGAAAAGTTGGAAATTCCTAGCTGGAGAAATGGCTGTCAAAAATAGCCACTTGCCTCGAGACGATCCCTTGTTTGGGGTCGGGGCTGATCTACTTACGAGGAGGAGTCAATATGCTTGCCCTGATGTGCAAACTGGCCTTTCTCGCACTGTCTTAGATTCGTGCAGATACATAGGGATATCTGCATTGATAAAAACCAAGTTATCCTTCTCCCCAAAGCAGGACTTCTCAGACATAGCACAGGAGCCAGGTGAAGCTTTTCATAAATTTATATCGCGTCTGATGAATTTTTTAAAGACGAGAGTCAAAGATAACACTTTAAAAATGATACTGGTAGAGCAATTAGCAAGAAGCCATGCTAATTCTGCTTGCCAGAGGCTCCTGGAAACCATTCCAGAGACTTCTAATGTCCTGGAAATGATCCAGACCTGTGCAGTTCTAAACACCTGTGATTCTATGGTGATTACCCCAATGGCTGCTCCACAGCCAGCTGATAAGGGGCTGAATAAGGAACGTAAGACACAGGCAAATATTCAGGCTAGTGGAGAACAGGAAAAGGAGGCACAGAAAGTGACTCCCTTGTTTTTCTGCGCACGGTGTGGATGCCCAGACCATACTACAGAAACATGCAAGGCAGTGGGTCATGCTGAGCCCATGCCAAGCCTGAAAACTCGGAGAAGAAGAAAAACCCGAAGACATCAGGGGAACAAAACAGTTTCCCAAGCTCTAGAACAAGAGCAAAATTCTCTGGCTGGTGTACAGCCATCATCTCAAGTGTAGGAAGTGTTGATGTTGCCACATAGTATGGTCAAATTTTCCTTGGACCTCTGCAGTGGTTTCTACGTCCACATCCTATGTTGCATGCATTCTTTGAGAGAAATTCAATTGCTCAATTTGTGTTTTCTAAGTTCTCTATCCTCAGGTTCTGGGATCTTTGCCATGAAGGCCGCTGAAAGTCTGCTGAGCTGCCTCAGGTGCATTGGACTGATCCTGTTTGATCCTGAAACCTTGTGCACCCTGTGCCACCCTAGTGCCACCCATCACAGAAGCCTCTTCGAGATCTGATTAACATGGACACGGACTGGCAATCCTCTCTTTTCCTATATGGCCTCCATAGAGACTTTGGATCCTGTGGAGCTGCTGGACAAGGACTGATTGGAGCAGTGTGATGCTGTTTGAGCCAGCGGACTGTTAATCATGGACTCAGAGGAATTTTTTGCTATGGTTCAGTTTTATGTACTGTAGCCATGGTGACCTCTGTGGGGAAAGTGCATGTTGTTTGGGGTTGTGGTTTTTGGGACAGAACTTTTGGGGTTCAGAATTTTGAATTGAGTGGTTAATTTTTCTTGGAATGCTCCTGCCTTTTGCACCGTATATTCCCTTGTATCTTATAAAAATTTGAAAATTGAGGGTTGTTGGTTAAATTATGTTAGACTATGCTCAAGATATTTTGAGCAGGTTATTGCAAGGGGTTCAGGGTGAAACCCTGCATAGCAAAGGCAGAATCAGACCAATGTGTAGCCCTCACACCGTTACCTAAATGAAGGTCGGTGAACTTTATACAGGTTTTTTTTTCTTTCTCTTTTTTCCTGTAACATAATTGTTCATTTTTCTTTTTCTGTTTTCTTTTTTAATATACTTAAAAGGGTGAGATGTTGCCATGAGGTTTTTTCCTGTATGTCAAGTGCTCATACTGAAAGAGAATGTGCAGCTTCTCTCACGCCTGTTAATGTAAACACTGGCCATGTTTTGCTAACTGTCTTTCTTTGTTTACATATTTCTAGTTGGGAGGAGAAAAGGTGATGGACAGTTAGTTTGACCAGTGGGATTGAAAGGTGGGAATTTAATCCTCCAATGGATGGACATTATAGGAGATGTATATAAGTTACTTTGTAAATAAACTTGAGGAGTTCCTGCCTCCTGCTCGGATCTGCTCGCAACCCAGAAAATGTCTCCTGAGTCCCTCTCTTATCGTCAGGATCAGCTGCGGCAGCCTTTTTCTTGTTAAATACATGTGATGGTTCCATAAGTGGCTTGATCTGTCTTTACTAGGTAAAAAGTTCACTAAGTATTCTGCCTGAATAAAGACTGGAGAAAGGTGCCCAGACAGTGAATTCAGTCCCCACACCACCTGTGGA
The DNA here is from genome assembly GCF_021018805.1 of Prinia subflava. NCBI lineage: Eukaryota > Metazoa > Chordata > Aves > Passeriformes > Cisticolidae > Prinia > Prinia subflava. The sequence goes on from NW_026960612.1 coordinate 1,718,030, forward strand.
TCAGTCACCCAAAGGCTAATGGTAATTCCCTTCACAGCTCCATGTGTATCCAGGGTAATTTCAGAAACATTTAACACCATCCTAGCCTAACAGGGACCCAACTTTGCTGGTCTGTGAATCGAGGTAAGCCATGGTCCTTTCCTGTTTCTGTTGGGAAGTTCAGCAGGCATGTCATGAAAGGTTATCGGGGTAACCAAACCAGCATCCTTGTGGGATAAACCCAGGCAATTCCAAGCAGAGGAACACAAAGTCAGAGCACTGCAAACTCAACACTGCCACCAGCATCTTGGGTTACAAGGTTATGGTACAGAGGACGGAGGGGGATGAAGTGTAGCGTAGTAAACAGTCAGCTCTTAAAAATAGAAAGTGACTTGGATTCTAGGAGTAGAAATATGAAGCTACTGTACAGTGCATGTTCACCTGTCATTATCACTTACATGTGCTGAGAGGTAGGGCAGCTGGCTCCAAATTTCTCCCCCAACTGAAGAGATATTTTTAAATAAAGTTAATGCAGTAAATTTAATTTACCTTGGCAGCAGGAGAGACTCTGGAACTTTCACGATCATTTTGGAAATGCTTCACTTTAGACAGCACTATTTCATGGTTTCTCATGTTGAATCAATATTGTTCCAGCAGTTTACATTCTGGTAAAACTGTGTATAGAAATGACCAAGCTCTTGTTCTGCTACAGTCTTAATTCATTTGAACAGCTGTTTGGTTAAATTGCTGCACATTTCCTTTTCATTTGCTGCATGCCAGAGAGTGGGTCTTTGAGGGTCTTTCATCTTGTTTCTTTTTATTTTAGGAAACCTCGAAGTGGAACATGGTTCATTGAAAGTGAAATATCTTTGGTGCCATCTTTGAGTCATGGGTATCTCCTCTTCAACATCATCTGCAAAATTCTGTGTAAGGCAACAACTTATTTAATGTTGTCTGATACAAGCATAGAGGAGAGACTGTAACTGGGATATTTACACTGCTATTGCAGATTGTACTGGAAATAAATGATGCAGGCATAGATACTTAATGCAGCAGTAATAATGTTAGTTAGAAAGCCTCACTTTACATTTGAAAAGAAAATAGAAGACACCAGAATAAGGAAATTGACCAAAAGACTCTATCAGCTGTTAGTCTGTGTAAGCCAGAGCCCTATTAGTCTCCAGCTATGCTTGAGTCAGCTTGCTGAATTAGCCGGAGCACCAGATCCTGCTTTGCCTCTCGGTACATGTCAACATTGGAACAAGCCATAAAAATGTAAGTTCTGTTTCACAAATACCTCTGAGTCTTTCAAAACTTTTGAAATCTTCTGAAACTTGTAATCAGGTATGACTGTTGAAATCTCTGCTTGCAGAGTGAAAAGGGCAGTCTCTCTATTTCAGTCTTTCTCTTTTATGTACACTGGACTTGCAAAATCTAGCAAAAAACGTTGAAACTGATAATTTAAACAAATGTGTTTGGTTTGACAAAGCAGTTTCTGAAGAAAAATCTATTCTTTAAACAGACCTGTCATAGTTCCAACATAATAATAAGGCAGCTAAGAGGGATGACTCTCATTTAAAGACTCCTGCACAGAACAGGAATTGTTTGTAGTGACTCCTTCTCATCACATCTCAGTCCGACATGCCTCTGTGGGCCTGTAACTGGTTGCATGATTTTGAAACTGTTTTGTATTGGCAGGTCATTCCTCCATAAGGGCTGTTGATGTACCTCTGGTCTGCACTTTATGGAACTATTCTTTAACTCTTTTCAGACAAGACATGGGTTTTACTCTCCTGGTAATTACGTTCCTGGTGTCCTGGTGCTGCCAATGTTTCCATGTATCTGGGAAAATTCCTGGGTATTTTTGTGGGAGACTTGCTATGATTCTGAATAAAGACTGAATGTAGCTACCCTGTCTTAAAATCAGGCAAACCGTTTTAGATAACATGAACCAAATTAGAGTAATTCTCCTATAAATGCTTTGAAGTTTGATTATCTCTTTATAATTTACATCTAATTGAATGTACTACAAACAGTACTGAATTGGGCTTCCCAGTGACATGCAGAAATGCTATCATATAATCCAGAAAATCATGGTATTTGTCTAAACCCACAATTTCTACTTTTTTTTTGGTATCCAAAACCAAATTGGGTTTTGCCAGTGTACTGCAGAGACTGATACTTACCAGTGATTGCTCTGTTTATTTTAGTAGCAGTTGTAAGTCTGGATTAGGATTTTGATGTTCCAGGTACTACACAACTAAACACAAAAATGGCAGTTCCCCAGAAATTTTCAAGGAAACTTAGTGAAGCAATTCAAGTGGGATGCAGCCACTTAATATTATCCTGATAAACCCTAAGGAAATTCATAGGAGTAAAAGACCAGAAAACACAGTTAGGGTTACCTTATTTGATTTATTAATACATTTAATTCTACCTCATGCCTGAAACCTCCAGCTAAACTGGAGCATTTATTTGAAAGGGATAGAAAATAAATAAAATTAAGTTGAAGAAACAATAGAGAAAGGAATTGGAGTTACCATGGGTCACAGTAATACAGCTTTGAGTAGACAGACATATAGATGGATAGATAGATGATGTTGGTATTGTTTGGAAACTGGGATTGGAAAAATGAGCTGTATGTCAGCAGAAGGTAATTCTGTACCTCAGGACCCACAATAAAAAAGTGCTGCATTCAGATACTTGTTTTAAAACAAGAAAGGAGGAAGAGAGAGTGATCAGAGACAAAACTTGCAGCAGGACAGCTCGGGAGTAAGACTGACAAAACAGGGTCAAGCAGCAAGACCAGCAACTGGTACAAACCATAATTGATAGAAATCCACATATATGGTAATTTTTATATTTATAGCTCTGCTCCACAATAATGTCCACGTTTTCCACACTTCTTATTAATTTCCTAAATCATCAAAGACACAAAAAAGGATAGTCTTTAAATTCAGGTAAAGAGTATTTACTGATTTTTTTGCCCTTTTTGTTATTATTGACTAAGCTACCTCACAGTGTTAATAGTAACTAGCTACAAACAAATGATTACTCATGGTTGATGTAATTTGTTCTACTGGGTTGCTCAAGGTTCAGTAAGAAATTAAACATCAAGCAAAAGAACTTGCAACAGCTAAATGCAGCAAAACAGCTGAATGATAGCTTATGGGTATAGTGTTTGAGTCATGCTCTCACCACCTCTGCAGGGTGTATCTGCTGGCCACTGCTCCCTCTGCCCTCTGGTTAGTCTGAATCACACACAGCCCAGGAAAAGAGCCAGCTTTTGTGATTCCATTAAATTCTTGCATGAATAAGGTCAAAACTTGCTGCTTCTGAAGAGCACAGGCATCACTGAATTTTTGTAGTACCAAGATGGCTCAAAAACATGAACTGGGGAGAGGATAATAAGCAATGTCAGTCATTTTAGATTGGTTGTTTCAGGTGTTACTAGCTGTCTAATATGTGCTCCAAAAAACCCGATTACTGCAAAATTTTGGGGAATACAAATGATGTGTAGGTTTCTTGCACATCATTTTATGTTTGTTTTCCCTATGCCTGGGGGCTTTGCAGTATGAAAACAGAAATCACATACCCAGAGCTTAGGTGACATCCTCTCTGTGTTCCAGTCTAACATTGTTCCTGTCACACAATCAAAGCACAGTCACTAATTCTGTAAGCCTACAAGGATGTTATACCACTTCCTGTGAAAGCCTGTGGTGAAGGTGACTCAACCAACACAGTAAACAGGTTATCCTGTTGCATAATTTGCTTTATAGTAAAATTAGACATAGTCTCAACCAGCCAAGGTTGCTCTGAGATCCACATTTTTCTGAGACTCAGGAAAACTTAAGTAATTAAAAAAAAAAATTGTTTCTGTTCTAGCTTGTAAATTTCCATGTAAAATTAGACCAACAGGAGGACTTAAGGCTTATGTTTTCAATTTTAAAAGCAGCAGACCTAAGACTAGTAAAAGATGTAAGGGTGCAAATGACCTAGTAGTTTTGTACTAAAATATAAAAAGTCCTAATCATTTGTCACCTTTTCCTGTGACCCAGAATGGCTCACATTATTGTTAGCCTCCAAGAGCAGGATGAGTGCATCAAATCTGTTACTTGGGATTCTCTACTTGCAGCAACTCCCTAATTTTATCCAGGAAAGTTTGGGAAAAAAGCTGTGGGGCATCATCATGCATGCAACACACCATGAGAGCTTAATAGGACAGACAGCTGAGTTGTTTTATCCAGAAATGTTTGCAGGCACTGCTAACAATAGACAGAGCCAAAAGTTATCTGACTTTTATTTCCAGCTGAAAAGAACCAGGTTGTTCCTGCACTGTTGATAGTGAATGTAGTTGTTCACATTGAAGAAGTTTCTTCTCCTTACCAGCCTAATCAAAACAGAAACAACCTTCCAGGTGGGAACTTGGGGTACACCAGAGCAAAAAGCAGAACTCCTGAAACAATATCCTGCGTCCTGGGGCTATGGTTGGGAAGAATCTGTGCCCTGGCCTCCTCCAGGCCTGGTGGCCCCATGGCTACCTGCAAGGCTGTGGTGTTTTGGAGGAAGCAGTTGCTTCAGTGAACCATTTTCTGCTTTATGTAGAGCAGAGCCAGTTGTGTTTTTCCAGGTAACCCTTGTTGTAGTTGTGCATTTCTGTACCCGAGCAGGTGTTTCTATATAAGGAAGTTAAACTAGAATTTTCTATAGCCTGCTCGTTGCCTAGTGTCCATCTCATTGGGCAAAGAGCCAAATAAGCCCACCTAGACCATCGAGTATTAAAGAGCCAGCACAAGAGGTGCACGTGTCTCAAGGTTATTGTTTCCCTGAGATTCTCCTTGGGGTTGCTGTTCCCCAAGGTAATAAGGTTTCCCCAAGGTTGCTGTTCCCTGGGAGTTTCCCCTGGGTTGCTGTTCCCAGGGGTAATAAGGTTTTCAGTCTTCTCTTTGCCCTAAGTGTTACACACCAGAGGTAGAGACGAGAAACTGAGTCCGCCGGTGCACATTTCCAAGGTTGTTTATTCTTCATTATCTCAGTCCTTTTTCAACTCTGCCAGGCACTTCCCTGGCAGGGTACCTTATCTTAGTTCTTTCTCAGCTCTGCAAGGCATCTCCGCAGAGCAGGACACGCGGCAGACTGGGCGGATCAGAGAGCCCCGTACCTTATGTACGGTCCCCTTGACCCAACCACTGTCTGAGACGTATTTTTTATTTACAAAATTTTACCAATACCTATTACCTATACTAACATGTCAGTTCTACTCTAAGCCAATCTCTAAAACCCAACTCAGCACAAGATGGGGGATGAGAACAAGAACAAGGAAGACAGGGGCCACTCCCCAATTCCTCCATCTTGTCTCTTCAGCCCCATATGCTAAGAATCCTAATTTCTATATTTATATTCTATAATAAACCATCCACTACTTATTTCAAATTCTTAGGATTTGTGATTCTTCCTGCATGTGAGTGTTCACTCCCATGGACAGGAATCAGAGTCAGTGTCCTCCTGGGACCTGTGTGGGTCTAACTGACCCCCCTGTACAGATCCCAGACCCCCCTGTCCAGTCTCCAAACCCTCCAGGGTGGCCAGAGGGATGTTCTAGACTCCGACACACGTGGGCTTTTTGGGAATGCCTTAGCCAGTGTAACTGTGTTTGGTACACTGTGCTCGGCTTATCTCTTTTCATTTTGTAATGTTTGTTATTTTTGCTGTTATTAAAACCTTTATTTTACAAAGCATATCCTGGGAAGCCGTCTCGCTATTTTATTAAGCCTATTCTCCGCTGGCTGGACCCTCGGAGGTATTGAGAGAAAACTCGATACCTTGTCATCCTGACAGCCTCTCTGGCCTGGGGGCTTCATAGGTGCTTAGGAGTTTCTCCTGGTGGCTCCTTGGTTTCTGTGAGTGTGACCGAAGAGCTTTCAGCCCTGAGCAGGTATGAATTTCCCTGAAAAACCACGTGCTCCAGAGCATGTGAGGCATTGTGATAATTTGTCAGTAGGGTGATGCAAGGAGGGCTGGATGCCTGCGAGGGCAGAGAAATATTTGATCACGTTGAACAGCACTGGGAGGGAGTAAAGTCACAGAGTGCAGCAGACACCTAACTACAGCAGATTCTGTGTGGGCTTGACAAGGGGTGTGGGGGATTTAGGAAGTGAGGCTTAGCCTAATGCTATGGATCTCAAGGGTGTTTTTTTGCTTTCCAAGTTGATCATAGGTATGTGCAATAGCAGTTCTAAGTTTAATAGATGAAGCAGTGCATATTGGAGAAGTTCTTTACCCAGATTTTAAAATGTACAGGTTTAGATGTGTTCTTTGAAAGTGTGCTTCACCAGAAAGTGTTGCTTTGATCATGTCCATGGAACCAGATGATTTTTTCTGAAAAAAGATTTCTGAAGTGACTTCACATAAAGCTTTTGAACACACCCTGAAAGTAAAAGACAAATATTCTAGTGCATTACAATTTTTTTTTAAATATGGTGATTATTGGAGATCTCAACTCATAATTTTTGATAATTTGTGTCTAGCAAAGAATGAATCAAGTAGATTTTACAGAATAGTTCTCTTGTATTACATTGACAGTGTGGAAACTGGAGGGGAAAAATGAATTCTTTAAAGGTTTTGAGCACCAAAGGAAATGAATGCTAGGAATGAAGTGGATTCAGCATGGTGCCTGTTTGCAAGCCAAACCGATAACTCCTTCAACCATTTTTTAAAATTGTGTTGATACTTCATTTTCATATTAGGTTAGTGCAAGATAGCATAACCTCAGAGTGTGTGAGCTGCTACAAACAGGTGGACTGAGGGTTTGTACTTCAGGCTATCTGTGTACTTTGGGTGCAAAACACTACACATTTCATACAGTTGTTTGAATGCATGGGACAGGGGATGCAGGACTGTGAATGAAGATACTTATCCAAGGCTGTTGTGACTTTCATGACTTCACTGAGGCCAGAAATGCCACAGTAATTTATACCATCTGGGAATATGATGCATCCTAACAAATTTGAGACTTGCTCAATTGAGCTGATGAGCAAGCAGAAGCTTGATACATCCTTTCAGATGGAAAGCTCTGTGTGGTTCAAATATTTACATGCATGTTTCAGGATGGACATGCACACTCTTCTCTGTCTCTCTTATTCTGCAAGATTTCTCCAGACCTTTGAAATGCTTAGATTCCTGAGGAAAAGTGCTTCCCAGTATTTTAAAAATGAACAGTCCACAGAGGCAGGGAATTAATGCAGGACTGTCGGAGTCTAGAACATCCCCCTGGCCACCCTGGAGGGTTTGGAGACCGGACAGGGGGGTCTGGGATCTGTACAGGGGGGTCAGTCAGACCCACACAGGTCCCAGGAGGACACTGACTCTGATTCCTGTCCATGGGAGTGAACACTCACATGCAGGAAGAATCACAAATCCTAAGAATTTGAAATAAGTAGTGGATAGTTTATTATAGAATATAAATATAGAAATTAGGATTCTTAGCATATGGGGCTGAAGAGACAAGATGGAGGAACTGGGGAGTGGCCCCTGTCTTCCTTGTTCTTGTTCGCATCCCCCATCTTGTGCTGAGTTGGGTTTTAGAGATTGGTTTAGAGTAGAACTGACATGTTAGTATAGGTAATAGGTATTGGTAAAATTTTATAAATAAAAAATACATCTCGGACAGTGGTTGGGTCAAGGGGACCGTACATAAGGTACGGGGCTCTCTGATCCGCCCAGTCTGCCGCGTGTCCTGCTCTGCTGGGGATGCCTCGCAGAGCTGAGAAAGAACTAAGATAAGGTACCCTGCCAGGGAGGCCTGGCAGGGTTGAAAAAGGACTGAGATAATGAAGAATAAACAACCTTGGAAATGTGCACCGGCGGACTCAGTTTGTCGTCTCTACCTCTGGTGTGTAACACTTAGGGCAAAGAGAAGACTGAAAACCTTATTACCTCTGGGAACAGCAACCCAGAGGAAACCCTCAGGGAACAGCAACCTTGGGGGAACCCTTATTACCTTGGGGAACAGCAACCCCAAGGAGAATCTCAGGAAAACTACAACCCTGAGAAATGGCGCCCGAACTTATCCAACAGCCACGGACCCTCAGAAGAAGATAAAAACTCCATCATTACAAGATAAGAACAGATTCAGCAAGTCGCCGACCTTGGAACTTCAGCCGAACCGACGTGGACCCAGGGCCCAGGGCTGCGTCATCCCACAGCTGCCGGACAGCAGGGACAACACCGGTTCCAGTTCCACAGCCAGGAAAGACTGCACCTAGGTGAGACCGGTCAAAAACCCAGAACACGGGGGGAATGCATTCCAGAAATAGCTACGTATCTTATTAACTTGGCAAAGCATTACTGCTGCATAATTTGCGGCTTCAATTGAAAGAGCCAGCAGCTCTCTAATAATGGGTTTGCCTCGAAATCCTACAATAAAAATCGGAACTAAAGTTCCAGATAGAATTTTGGAAAGAGGTGAACAAAAAAACACTATATCAAAATGCAATAAGGAGAGATAAAAAAAGCTCGCAAATTAATGGCATTGGCAAGTGCACTGCTGCAAATAACATTACAGAATTCCAGGGAAGAATTAAAACTCCCACGACAGCAGAGAGGCAAAGAGGAATTAGATTCCCAGCCCTCTGAGAAGCGAGCCCACATGTCGACCGCAACGCCAGAAAAGGGAGGGGATGCTCAAAAGCAGTCTCTAACAGTTCCTCGGACATCCCCCACTCTGCACCTTACCCCGCATCCCGAAAAGAACACTGAAGCGGGCGGCCCGCGGCCGTGCGGCGCAGCTCCCCCCATCCCCCACAGCAAAACAGCAAGGGAAAGAGGGGAAAGGGCAGACGGAGCACCAGCCGTGCCGCCAGGGTGGGGGGAGGACACACGGCGCGGGGGAGGGCGGCCCGCAGACGCCCTGCACTGGGAAGGAAACAGCCAGGAAGAGAGTTTGGAAACAGGGTGAAGAAATACATTAAGGAGAAGGCAAGCTTTCACAGTCGCTTTTGAATCGGTCAGAGCAAGAAAGTGAGGAGAATGAATTGTTTCTGAGTGATTTTTATGAAATGCCGTTTGCACCAAGAATACAGAGCAGGTTTAGTGGCTGTGCGTGCTCGGACAGCTCAGAGCTGGAGCTGGAGCTGGAGCGAAAGCGGCTGGCGGTGTCGCCGTGCATCGCGAGGCGGGGAAGCCGGGATTGGGTCCACCACGCGAGCTTTTGCGGACCCCGCTGCACTCGACGTGCGCCCGGTGGCAGAGGCTGCTGCCCCCCCAGCAGGGAGGCGGAGACGGGGCAGTGCCGCGGCACAGCGCGAGCAAAAGGAAGCTTGTTCCCTCCTCCCCCCCCCCGCCCCGTTCCCCCCCCCCCTTCCCCCTCCGCCATGATACGCGTTCCCCGGAAAGGAGGCGCGGGGAGTCCAACACAGACCCCGCCTCCATGTGCCCAAAGCTCCCCCCCTCCAAACATCGAACACGGAAGGACAAAGCACTGCCCCCCCCCCCCGCCCCCCCAGCGGGACAGGGAGAGACGAAGGGGAAAAGAATACAAGGATCACAGGCAGCGGTCACCAAGCGCTGGAATGCAGAAGCGCGGGAACGCGGAAGCGTGGGCAGGGCACACGCTGATGTCGCGGACGGTGAAAACCGAGGCAGGGACTGGGCGCACCACTCTAGCACAAGCTGCGGGGATGCAGGAAGCACGGGCGCCGGCGGCATTTGTAAGGACCGCCAGCGCAGATTAGGGCGGGGCGGACCCCGGGAGAGAGCAGACAGAGTGCGTCTTTTCGGGCTTTGCCACGCCAAGTCAGGCAGAGGAGGGGCATGGCCACACCGGCGGCGTTTCGTTCCACGCCCCCATGCCGGCGCAGACAGGGGCAAGGTGGGGCCAGAGTGGGATTTCCCTCTGGGCAGCGTCCCCTGTCCCACCCCCTCGCAACGGCCGTTCTATCTATTCCCTCATAGCAGCAGTGCTCAGGCGGCGGGAGGTCCCCCAGTAACCCCGATGTTATGAACAACAACAACAACAAAAAAAAAAACAACAAAAAAAAAAAACCCACCCCACAACTGACCCTCTCCTGGCTAGAGTAACACCCCCCACACCCCAGACAATCTGAGCAGGGAGAGCTGCCCTGAAGGAAAGTTGCCTGGCAACTTTTCCCTACCTAATTGAAATGTGAAAAGAAGCTGCCCACACCTAGATAGCCCTATTGTCCTTTGTAACTACCTCATTTAGCAAGAGTAACTTCGGCTATGACCAAGACAAATGCATATGCATTTGGATATGCAGATAGGGCAGGGCCGCCCCCGTGGATCCTGGGAGGTTTTTTTGGGGATACTGCACCCCGGGACAGGAAGCTGGATTCGTCAGAAGAGAATGGGATAGTGCCCTGGCTGAGCGGGGAGTGGATGCACCTCCTGGCCTAGTTTGAAGATTGGCCATGACCTGTGAGGAGCCTGAATAGAATGGGAACTGGCCAGCTGAGCTGGCTGTTGTAGAGAATGGGAAACTCTTGAAACTTTTCCCTGAGGGCAAAGAGCTGACTGCCAGTGCTCTGCCTTCTGATGATTGACCAGAGAGAACTGCCAGCTGTTTCTATGGGAACAAGAACTCAGCATCCACTGGGACAGCACCTGCTCCTTCAGATGGCTACAGTAGTGTGGAAAACTCCGATCGGACTTTGCAATCCTGCTGATGATTTTAATAATGAGCTGATCACTTTAATAAAGAGCTGAATATTAATAAAGGCATAGGCCCTGTTCTTTTCACCGATGCACAACCAAAATTAAGAGCAATTATGCAGCAATGCCAAGGCATAGAAATAATGAAAACTAAGCAGCAAATATGCTCGCAGCACCCAGCCGGAGCTACGCGAGTGACAAAATTGTGAAAGTGCAGCTTTTTAAAGCAAGCATCACAAAGATTATAAGTCCCCATCCTCAGAAAGGAGAGGGGAAGATGATGATTGCATGATGGCAACACATGACATTTAAGATTTATAAGAAACACGCAGCAACACCCAAAAGCTGCAGTGATCAGGGTGTTGCTTTCGATATGAGGCAATGGCGACCTGGTTTCAAAGAGTCAGCACAGCAACTCGACTCCTCGAGTCACTCAGTCTATCGGCACGCTTACACCAATGTGGTGGACGGCAAATGGCGGTTTATTGTATTACACATGGGGTTAAATAGTCTAAAGGGTTTTTTACTATGTCAGTGGGAGGGCAAAGGATCTAAAGGTCAGTGGTTGGTGGGAAGCTAATGGGGCTAGGAGGGGCCATCACCGAAGGGACGGGGGGAGGGTCCTTATCTTCCCGTGACATCACGTGATCTTCCGAGCGCCTGTCCCTAGCTATCACCCACACATCTCCCCCCACCTTTTCACCAAAAAAATGAGGTAGTTAGAGGCATTGGAGAAAAGGGGTACAAGGTAGTAACTTGATAAAAAAAAAGAAGGGGTTTGGAAAACTTGAGTAAATTCTGCGAAGCTGACTAGGCAGAACTTTGCAACTGGCAGTGTTCACAGTTTGGTTTACAACAATTGTTGCTGTCTTACAAATAGAATATTGGCCCGTTCTAGGCGTGTTTGAATAAATGTGACTAGCTTGTTTAACAGGCATGGTCCAATGGCGAGAGCTAAGAGTAACATTGCCAGTGGGCCTATCAATGTGGAAATTAGGGTGGTGAGCCATGGCGATTGATTGAACCAGGACTCGAACCAGCCCTGTTGGGCTTCCCTGTCTTTCTTTCTCTGAGCCAGTCTATCTCGGAGTTCTGCCATGGAGTCTCTAACGACTCCTGTATGATCAGCATAAAAGCAACATTCTTCTTTCAAGGCGGCACACAGGCCTCCTTGTTGCATGAACAGGAGGTCCAGTCCCCGCCTATTCTGCAGGACGACTTCTGAAAGTGAAGAAACCGATTTCTCCAGGAAGGAGATGGATTTCTCGATCTTCTGCAAGTCTTCGTCGATAGTCACTTGTAATTGAGAAAGTCCTTGGTGTTGGGTCACGAGGGCTGAGACACCTGTGGCTGTACCGGCTGCTCCCAGGCCGAGCAGCATCGCGATGGTTACCCCTGTTATTATCTCTCGCTTGTGGAGCTGGCCCGGTTCTTCGGAAAGTTGACACACCTCCTCGTCTGAGCGGTACAAGACCCTAGGAACAATCAGAACTTGGATACAAAAATCATCAGAGTCATTGAATTTGGCCAGGGACACACAAGGACTCACCCCAGACCGTTGACAAACCCACATTCCGGATGCAGCTGGGATCACCCACTTATTGATCTTCTTGTCAGGTTTGACAACTTCGGTGCAAACATTTCCCTTTTGCTTGGCTAAAGTTGCACTGCCAAAGCATTTTCCCTGACCCGTGACTTGACTCAAGGTGATTCCTCTGCGGGGAGTGTCCCACCTGCACTGGTGGGGGACATCAGCTGTGGAATAACTGAATGGGATGTTTAGAGCAACTCCTTCATAGAAAGGAGGTTTAACATCGTAACAGAGCCAGCATGGATTGGTTAGGTTTGGGTTGGATTCATTCAGAGATGAAAAGGTAGCTTCTAGCATGCGGAAAATGGGATTCGGGTCAGACACGGCTAAGCGGTCTATCTGAAAGGTGTCTGCATAGCTGGTCGGGGTATTGGTGACTTTTGTGGGCAAAGATTTGGGGTGGATTGTGCTTTTCCTTTTTTGTGAGTCTCTAATAACTTCCTTGGGTCCGACCGCTCGGGGCACTGGCGGCTGGAGCCTGATAATTTGTACATTTACCCATTCTTTTGGTAACTGGAGGACTACTGTCCACGTCCTGCCTGTGGCCTAGCTAGGGTGATCTGGTTGTAAAACAGTCATGTTATAATCAGTGCATGTCCGGCGTGTAGGGTCTTGATAATAGTTTCGATAGAACCCTGACCTGAAGAAGGGTTTGTTACAGCCGGTGGGTGCCCAGGAGAACTGTAAGAATTTATCGGGTTCCTGTGGGTCCTACCCATATCCTGATGGTCTGCTATCTGTAACAATGGTTTCACATCCCCAGTAGCCACAGTGGCCCCACCCCGGGTAGTTGCAGTACCTTTTCCCTGGGTTGGAGGCTGGGCACCAGTAGGCCATGTACATGTGCATGAGATATGGGGCGTGGCGGTCTATCTTTGGTCGCCCCGGGAACAGATCGGTGATGTGGAACACAAAGGATGGGGTGCCTGGTGTGGTGATTTCTTTGAGCACCTTGTCATTCGAAAGGTGTTTCATGACCCACCTGAATGGTTGATGAGGATAATAGTCTGGGCTGGCTTGCATTCTGGCAACCAGCCCCAATAGCAAAATCATACAAAAGCATCGTTGTTGCCTGGGTCTCACCGGCGTGGGACACTTGGGTGCTCTCGGTTCGTTCCTTTTCTCTGGAGCTGGAATGCACACTTTACGGGGGTGCCTCGCAAGCATGTCCTGTAAACAGAAACTCACAGTTTTCATTAGTCTCATCCTGAAGATCAGGCTTGATTGACTTAAGTGGACACCACCTGATTCTTCCCTCTCTTTTGACAGCCGCATACCCTCTCCCCGTGAGTACCAACTTCCAGCCCCGTTCCCATTCACCTAGCTCATTTCTGATCACAACTTGCGGGCCCTCTTCTAATGCTTGGGTGGCCCAGTGTTTTTGAGCAGGACTGTTTGCTTCATCTCCCCTGGGGAATTGATTCAGCGCTAGCAGGGCAGTTGCTAGCAGCCGTGCCTGGTCCCCTGGGGGAATGGCATTGGTGAAACCCTCTGACTTCGCCAGCACCTCTATTCTGGTTTTGAGGGTTTGGTTTGCTCGCTCCACTATGGCCTGACCTGTAGAATTGTATGGGATGCCCTGCACTAGAGTGATGCCCCACTTTGAGGCGAATTCTTGCGCAGGTTTGGAGGTAAAATTTGAACCATTGTCGGTTTTAATTTGCTTGGGGATACCAAGCCATGCCATGGCGGTCAGCCGGTGCTGAATTGTGGCCTTAGAGTTCGTTTTGGGGTGTTGTGTGGCTACAATCATTCCGCTGTAAGTGTCCACTGTCACTGCCAGCCATGCTCGAGGCTTCAGCAGTTGACATAAGGTGAAGTCCGACTGCCAGATTTCAGAGGCCTTGAGACCTCTTGGGTTGACCCCACTGGTCCACAGGGGTGACTTCTGACAATGAGGGCAGGTGGCCACTACATGTTTTGCGTCCGCTGTCGAGATCCTGCATCTCTTTGCCAACGCTTTGGCTCCGATGTGGAGCGACTCATGCAGATGACGAGCTTCCTGCAGTGTCCACACTCCCTTTGCTGCGGCGTCTGCTTTGTCGTTGCCGGTCTGGAAGAGGCCCTTGACTGGGTTGTGGCTGTTGACATGAATGACAGACACGGTGCCCTGTCGTGAGGAGAGCGCTTCTTCAAGCATTGAGGCTGCTGCAGATGTTGACACACCTGGTCCTGACATGGCCAGGCAGAGCCTTGCCACAAATATAGAGTCTGTCACGATGTTAAGGTGTTCGTCTTGGAAGAGTCCGCACGCCAAGACCACAGCTGCTGCTTCCAGTTGTTGCACTGACAGTGTGGGGTCGCATGCTTTGACACAATGCCATTGTTCTCCTGTCTGCCACACTGCCGCTGCCGTGGAAGTCGTGGAAGAGGCGTCTGTGAAGACCGTCGGTCTTGGCAGCGGTCGGTCCATGACCTTTGGTGGCAGGTCTATGTTGACAATGGTCAGTAGCTGAGTCTAAGGTGGTCTGGAGGCGTAGCAGATTTCTCTTCTGAAGCCAGTGAGGGCAAGGGCCAGGTGCTCCGACGTGGTGGTTGATTCTGTGGTCAGTTGCTTGCGGAAGGGAAGGTGGATTTTTGTCGGTTCGGTTCCTAGGTGCTTCAGGGCGAGTTTCTTGCCTTTCATGATGATGTTGGCAACACATTCGACTCCCGGGGAAAATGCGCGAGCTGGTCTTCCGAGGACTACCCACTGGATCGGCTGGGCCTTCTCAGAGGGTCCTTGGGCCAGTGCTCTCACTCTTCCCTTCTGTGTAAAGTGGACGTATAGATCAAGGGGCACGCCTGGGTTCCACTTGGCGAGTGTGCCAGTAGACATCTGATGTTCGATGAAGTCGAGGGAGCTCGCTGCTTGTGGCGTCAGCTCTTTTGGTTCCTAGGGGTGCTTTCTTTTCAGGAGGTCATACAGGGGGTCTATGACCTCGGGAGGGATTAGGATGATGTTGCGAAGCCACTGAAGAGATCCTACGAGTCGCTGCATGTCATGGAGCGTCTTGATGTCTTGGCAGACCTTCACTTTGGGAGGGGTCACATAGGAGTTTGTAATCTCTACTTCTAGGAAGGTCACGCAGGGTCTTCTCTTGATCTTTGCGCTCGCAATCTCAAAGCCGTTTGCCTGGAGAGTCTCTGTGATTGTGGACACTAACTGATCTACCTGGCTGGCTGATGGTGCGGCGATGAGGACGTCGTCCATGTGCGGAATGATGGTTGCAGCAGGGTGGGAATGTCGGACTGGCATCAGTGCTCTGTCCACGGTGATCTGGCATACCGTGGGGCTGTCCACAAAACCCTGTGGTAGCATGCGCCATTGGAAACGGAGGCTGGGTCGCTCGCTATTCGGGAACACAACAGAAAAGGCAAACCGTTCTTTGTCCCCAGGGTGCAGAGGTATTGAAAAGAAACAGTCTTTGATGTCCAGCACTGCACATGGCTGCCCTTGGGGAATGGCTGAGTTCATGGGCAGCAGTGTCTGAACAGGACCCATAGGTTTTGTTGTCTTGTTTACTTTTCTAAGGTCGTGGACGAGGCGATAGCCTTCTCTAGACCTTTTGGGGATTACGAACACGGGGGTATTCTATGGACTGGTCGAGGGTTCTATGTGACCTTTTTGCAGCTCACGGTCAACTAGTTCTAGCAAGGCTGCTATTCGAGGCTTTGACAAGGGCCACTGCTCAATCTATACAGGTTCTGACGATTTCTAGGTCAGTTTGATTGGCAGCGGTGGGTGCACGGCAGTGGCCCTTAGGATAAATTTGTGATCCTGACTCTTAGCATAGAGAGGATGTCCTTTCCTATCAAGGGTGGTGAATTTTGCAGGATGTAGGGGTAGATTGCCACTGTCTGTTCTGGTCCTTGTTCTGTGTGGAGTGTTATAGCTACCAACTGAGTGCTTCTCCATGCCCGGGTCTGCCCTCCCACTCCGTTCACGGGGGGTACTTCTTTAAATTGCCAATGTCAGGGCCAATATGCTTGAGGAAGTATAGAACAGTCTGACCCTGTGTCTCCCCAAAACTGAAGCCCTATGACGTGGGGGTCCCGACTGCCATAGAGGCGGAATGTCCCCCAAATCATTAGAGGCTCCTTCCCTATTTTCATGGCCAGGGCCACCCAGGGGTTCCGCTCTGGGGCGTCCCCTGCTGGCCCTGTTGCACAGGCGTGGCTTGCTGTGGTGGTGGGCACGAGGGCGCCGCTGGCGGTGTTGTGAAGCTTTGCCATTGTGTTGCTGTGGGGGGTGCAAAACCGGCTGTCCCCTGTGGGGGCATGGGGTATGAGGGTTCTCCACCCCACTGGGGGTTGGCATAGATGGGCCGCCTTGCATTCACAGCGGGAGGAGGCTGGGTGCGGCCCGCACGCCCCCTCCCTCTCCCGTTTCCCTGAGGCCGGGACCTGCAGTCTTTGGCAAGGTGCCCTCTCTTCCCACAGCCCCAGCAGGGCCCTCTCGCACGGGCTTGGTGCGGGGGCATCGCCGGGGATGGCTGTGCTGGCTGGGGACAGCTCATTGCAATGTGGCCTGCTTGGCCACACTTGAAACATGCCATGGCACTGGTTAGGGTGCGGACGGCTGCTTGGATAGGTGTCAATTGCTCCTCCTTTACTACATGTTTAATCATGTCGGCCAGGCTGGCTCCGGCCGGCAAGGAGCGCAGAATGTCTTTAGTAACAGAGTTACATTGTTGCCGCAGGCAATCGGCTACTACCGGACCCTTCGCCTCTGAGGGCAGGGCAGATTGCTCTATGGCTGCTTGAAGGCGGTCCACAAACTGTGTGAAGCTCTCACTCTCGCCCTGTTTTATGGTGGCCCTTCCAGTCTTGTTTGAAAACTATCAATCCCGCCCTATCAAATATCATGCGTCCTATCTGCTTGATATCGAAAGGCAGTAAATCATAATTACCAAAAAGGCCATCCAGCAGAGTGGAGACCATGGCAGAGTGCATCCCTTTCTCTGAAATCGCTTTTACAATTGTTTGTATGTCTTTGGGATTTACTGGCGTGTGTATTTTTTGTTGGTTGTCTCCTATTCCAGTAACCCTCACTGGGAAGGCTTTCACTGTGGAAGCCGGTGTCCACTCAGCACAGGCTATTTTTATTTTTCCCCAGTCAGTGACCTGGGCTGGCTCATGTTGTAAACTCTTTTTGGAGTGGCTGAAAGCTTTATTAGGTTTCATTTTAAATCGTGTTGGTTCTGCTCTCTTTGTTTCTGAATCCCAATCACTGTCTGTCTGCTCTCCGGAGCTGCTGCCGCCGGTACTGTCTGACAAGGAGTCAGAGGCACACTGCCAGCTCACTTCTGGGTTTGAGTGTCGTTCAGTGAGGCTCCGGCCCCGCCCCTCCTCTCGGGGGTGGCTCCACTCCCGCCCCCCCTCTCGGGGGTGGCTCCGCTCCCGCCCCCCGAGCTTGCCCTGCCTCCTGCGGGGCGAGGTCTCTCCCCTAAATGCTGGCAGTGCTGAACGCAGCTCCCGACGGGACACGTGCTCCTCGCGCCCCTCCCGCACGTGCGTGCTTGCGGGAAACCGCGGCCCCGAGGCGCGCACGTGCTCCTTGCCGCTGTCCCGTGCATGCGGGTCCGCGGAAAACCACGGCTCCGAACCACGCGGGCGCTCTCCGCGGCTTTCCCGCGTGTGCACGTCCGCGGGGAACGGCGGCGCCTCCCCGAACGCGCCCTCCCCACCGCCTCCCAGCGCGCACGCGCCCGCGGAAGCCCACGGCGCCGGGCCGGGCGCGCTTTCCCCGCCGCTCTCCCTTGTGCACGCGCCCGCGGGGACTCGCGGCGCCGCTCCGAACATGCACCCCCTCCCCTCCTGCTGCGCGCACGCGCCAGCAGAAGCCCGCGGCTCTTGTCTGAGCACGCATTCCTCGCTCTCTTCCCTGGCTTTCCCCTGCGCATGCGCACTGGCGCACACCCACGGCTCCGGGCTCTCCCCACCACAAACGTTCAGACCCCGCCCCTCCCCGCTGCCGCTGGCGCCATTTTCAAACCCGTACGGTGGCGGTGCCGGCCGCGTGCTCTCCTGAGCCACGTGCTCGGCGTCTCTGGCCTCCTCGGCCAGTCCTTGCCAGAAAAATCGCACGCGCTGCCGCGCCTCGGGTACCGAACCACAGATCGACGGCAAGGGGACTGAGGAGGGACCTCTGGATGCCCGGGAAGGCTCCGCGGGCGGGGGGGAAGCCGACGGGCTCGGGGTGGGGGTCGGGGGGTTCCCTGAGGGCACCGGGGGCTTTGGGCTCGGGCTCCGGGAGGGGGGAAGCGTGCTTGGCTCCCGCGGCTTCTCGCACTCGGATAAATCATTTTCAAACGCCGTTTGCGTGGTGGCCCCCACTCCCAGCTTAGGAGTGGCCAGCAAACACACACGGGCGGCACTCCAGGTCTCTTGTTCTTCCAGCGCTTTCCGTAAACTTTGCTTGACCCTCCCCCATGCTTTAAGGTGTTTCCCGCTCCCTGTGGATTCCGTATCTTCGGCCAGCGCGAGTGTACACCTCCCCCATACCTCCGAATGGAGGATTTCTACTGGGCGCTCTATCACCCCAAGCTCCAGTAATCTTGCCAAAGCAAGTTGTAAATCTCTGGGCTTGCACTCAATCTCCCACTGTCTGTGAATTACACTTACGACCTTCGCGATTGCTTCCATGAGTCTCGCTGGTCCGGGGACGTCTCCCCCGCCGAGGGTCAGTTCCTTTGGCCTGCCCCGGCCGCTGCTCCTGTCCAGGTGAAAAATCCCGACTCCCGAGCGTTTTTCTTGTTCCCGGGCTTTCGGCACCAGAATGT
Organism: Prinia subflava; assembly: GCF_021018805.1. NCBI lineage: Eukaryota > Metazoa > Chordata > Aves > Passeriformes > Cisticolidae > Prinia > Prinia subflava. The sequence goes on from NW_026960612.1 coordinate 1,737,032, forward strand.
TGCCTTCGATATGAGGCAATGGCGACCTGGTTTCAAAGAGTCAGCACGGCAACTCGACTCCTCGAGTCACTCGGTCCATTGGCACGCTTACACCAATGTGGTGGACGGCAAATGGCGGTTTATTGTATTACACATGGGGTTAAATAGTCTAAAGGGTTTTTTACTATGTCAGTGGGAGGGCAAAGGATCTAAAAGTCAGTAGTTGGTGGGAAGCTAATGAGGCTAGGAAGGGCCATCACCGAAGGGACGGGGGGAGGGTCCTTATCTTCCCGTGACATCACGTGATCTTCCGAGCGCCTGTCCCTAGCTATCACCCACATCAGGGCAAAGAATTTTTCACAAATATGCCCGGTGTATCACAACATTGGCACGGATTGGCCGTGCCAGGGACCCCTCGATGTTTTTTATCAAGCCCAAATCCCTCAGCTCAGTCAGAACAGCCTGGCTAGCCGGACAAGCTGAAACTGAACCCAGCCGGTTCAGCATCACCACCATGCATGGTGGAACAGCAGCATTGCAACAATTTCTAAGCAGATTGCACAGCTTCAACAACAAAAATAGTAACAAAGGAAGCTTTCATTAACTCCTGAAGACAACAAAGTTCAAGATATGCTAGCTCAAGAGCAGCAGCAAATATTCACCGTTGGTGACAGTAAGTCAGTTCAAACTCCACATGATTTTTGGACTGTAGCCCAAGCTTCTTTTGCCACTCAATCACAATCATCTTTATTTTCAAAAGATTTCTTTTTATAAAAAAAAAGCAATTATTTCTTCAGTTGAAAGACTGTGCTCTGGAATTTTATCCGAATTTAGCAATGCATTTCCCTCAATCACCCCTTCCAGCATAAGGTAGTCACACCCTTTCTGAATCCTCTGCAAATAATTCCTACACATTTATATCAAGGCTACCTGCTGGGTCAACGGCAAGTTCAGCCGTGATTTCCCTTCACCGTGCCACATAGGTATTATGTGCAGCACAGAGAAAAAGTAATACCCCAGTCCTCATAGAGGAGGGGGAAAATGATTTACAATATCCACTCCTCATCCAGGAGAGGGAGAAAAGTTAGAAATGTTAGCAAGCTCCAAAATAGAAGAAAGAGCATCATGGTAATAGCAATTGAATCACATTCCTGCAAATCCACAGGATGAAAGAGTTATAACAGACTGCAAAGAAATCAAAAAGAAAACATTGAAAGAGAAAAACTGTGATATAGTGAAGCATGGAAAGTATTGTGTTACCAATGACTTATGATCTACAGGATTCAAACTCAAGATAGGGGCAATTGTATCACGATGTGCTCAGAGACTGAAAGAAAGTCATGCGAGAAAAGGGTTTGAAATTTCTGTACTTCAAACAGTTTTTGAAGGAATGCTAAATGGAGGAAAGCCCTTGATGAACTAAGGAACAAATAGCAGAGAGTGAATGCAACCCTCACCATGTTGCAGGTGGCAGGGGACATACCACATGACAGAGCCAAAATTCAAGCCAGGGATTTGCCACAACAGGTGCAGGCAGACATCAGAAATACACCACAAAAAACAATTTTGTAAGTTCCATCGATTGAAACACCTGAAAACATTTGTACATATATAATATATACATATACATATATAATAATCCAGCAAGGACCTTCAAAGTCTTTCATGTCATTCCCTGGTTGCCTCACCAAGACAATGAACAGGCAAGTAAACAATGAAATAGCAAAGCTACACCTGCTTCAATTCCTTGCGTTTGGGAAATGCCAACGCAGAATGCAGATGCATCGTCAATGCAATGCCTGGTCGACCGTCTCAGGCAGAGATGGTGAAGGCAGAGACGGTGAAGGCAGAGACGGTAGAGGCATGCAGTGAAGTGGACTGTGTGGGTGATAGCTAGGGACAGGCGCTCGGAAGATCACGTGATGTCACGGGAAGATAAGGACCCTCCCCCCGTCCCTTCGGTGGTGGCCCCTCCTAGCCCCATTAGCTTCCCACCAACCACTGACCTTTAGATCCTTTGCCCTCCCACTGACATAGTAGAAGACCCTTTAGACTATTTAACCCCATGTGTAATACAATAAACCGCCATTTGCCGTCCACCAAATTGGTGTAAGCGTGCCAATGGACCGAGTGACTCGAGGAGTCGAGTTGCCGTGCTGACTCTTTGAAACCAGGTCGCCATTGCCTCATATCGAAGGCAACATTCTGGTGCCGAAAGCCCGGAAACAAGAAAAACGCTCGGGAGTCGGGATTTTTCGCCTGGACAGGAGCAGCGGCCGGGGCAGGCCAAAGGAACTGACCCTCGGCGGGGGAGACGTCCCCGGACCAGCGAGACTCATGGAGGCAATCGCGAAGGTCGTAAGTGTAATTCACAGACAGTGGGAGATTGAGTGCAAGCCCAGAGATTTACAACTTGCTTTGGCAAGATTACTGGAGCTTGGGGTGATAGAGCGCCCAGTAGAAATCCTCCATTCGGAGGTATGGGGGAGGTGTACACTCGCGCTGGCCGAAGATACGGAATCCACAGGGAGCGGGAAACACCTTAAAGCATGGGGGAGGGTCAAGCAAAGTTTACGGAAAGCGCTGGAAGAACAAGAGACCTGGAGTGCCGCCCGTGTGTGTTTGCTGGCCACTCCTAAGCTGGGAGTGGGGGCCACCACGCAAACGGCATTTGAAAATGATTTATCCGAGTGCGAGAAGCCGCGGGAGCCAAGCACGCTTCCCCCCTCCCAGGGCCCGAGCCCAAAGCCCCCGGTGCCCTCAGGGAACCCCCCGACCCCCACCCCGAGCCCGTCGGCTTCCCCCCCGCCCGCGGAGCCTTCCCGGGCATCCGGAGGTCCCTCCTCAGTCCCCTTGCCGTCGATCGGTGGTTCGGTACCCAAGGCGCGGCAGCGCGTACGATTTTTCTGGCAAGGACTGGCCGAGGAGGCCAGAGACGCCGAGCACGTGGCTCAGGAGAGCACGCGGCCGGCACCGCCACCGTACGGGTTTGAAAATGGCGCCGGCGGCAGCGGGGAGGGGCGGGGTCTGAACGTTTGTGGTGGGGAGAGCCCGGAGCCATGGGTGTGCGCCAGTGCGCATGCGCAGGGGAAAGCCGGGGAAGAGGGAGTGGAATGCGTGCTCGGACAGGAGCCGCGGGCTTCTGCTGGCGCGTGCGCGCAGCAGGAGGGGAGGGGGTGCATGTTCAGAGCGGCGCCGCGAGTCCCCGCGGGCGCGTGCACACGGGAGAGCGGCGGGGAAAGCGCGCCCCGCCCGGCGCCGTGGGCTTCCGCGGGCGCGTGCGCGCCGGGAGGCGGTGGGGAGGGCGCGTTCGGGGAGGCGCCGCCGTTCCCCGCGGACGTGCACACGCGGGAAAGCAGCGGAGAGCGCCCGCGTGGTTCGGAGCCGTGGTTTTCCGCGGACCCGCATGCACGGGACAGCGGCGAGGAGCGCGTGCGCGCCTCGGGGCTGCGGTTTCCCGCAGGCACGCACGTGCGGGAGGGGCGCGAGGAGCACGTGTCCCGTCGGGAGCTGCGTTCAGCACTGCCAGCATTTAGGGGAGAGACCTCGCCCCGCAGGAGGCAGGGCAAGCCCAGGGGGCGGGAGCGGAGCCACCCCCGAGAGGGGGGGCGGGAGTGGAGCCACCCCCGAGAGGAGGGGCGGGGCCGGAGCCGCACTGAACGACACTCAAACCCAGAAGTGAGCTGGCAGTGTGCCTCTGACTCCTTGTCAGACAGTACCGGCGGCAGCAGCTCCGGAGAGCAGACAGACAGTGATTGGGATTCAGAAACAAAGAGAGCAGAACCAACACGATTTAAAATGAAACCTAATAAAGCTTTCAGCCACTCCAAAAAGAGTTTACAACATGAGCCAGCCCAGGTCACTGACTGGGGAAAAATAAAAATAGCCTGTGCTGAGTGGACACCGGCTTCCACAGTGAAAGCCTTCCCAGTGAGGGTTACTGGAATAGGAGACAACCAACAAAAAATACACACGCCAGTAAATCCCAAAGACATACAAACAATTGTAAAAGCGATTTCAGAGAAAGGGATGCACTCTGCCATGGTCTCCACTCTGCTGGATGGCCTTTTTGGTAATTATGATTTACTGCCTTTCGATATCAAGCAGATAGGACGCATGATATTTGATGGGGCGGGATTGATAGTTTTCAAACAAGAATGGAAGGACAATTGTGCAAACTTCCTAGCTCAGTCCTCTGGAGAAGGGCAGCCACTGCACAATTCCAGTTTATCGAGGTTATTAGGTAAACATGATGACCTGATAACCCCTCAGCAGCAAGCCACAGGCATGCGGGCTGAGGAGGTCAGAGCCACCACTCAGGCAGCCAGAGAGGCCATTCGTGCTGCCTCTCGAGTAGTGTCCAAGCCCCCCCCATGGGCCACCATAAAACAGGGCGAGAGTGAGAGCTTCACACAGTTTGTAGACCGCCTCCAAGCAGCCATAGACGAATCTGCCCTGCCCTCAGAGGCGAAGGGTCCGGTAGTAGCCGATTGCCTGCGGCAACAATGTAACTCTGTTACTAAAGACATTCTGCGCTCCTTGCCGGCCGGAGCCAGCCTGGCCGACATGATTAAACATGTAGTAAAGGAGGAGCAATTGACACCTATCCAAGCAGCCGTCCGCACCCTAACCAGTGCCATGGCATGTTTCAAGTGTGGCCAAGCAGGCCACATTGCAATGAGCTGTCCCCAGCCAGCACAGCCATCCCCGGCGATGCCCCCGCACCAAGCCCGTGCGAGAGGGCCCTGCTGGGGCTGTGGGAAGAGAGGGCACCTTGCCAAAGACTGCAGGTCCCGGCCTCAGGGAAACGGGAGAGGGAGGGGGCGTGCGGGCCGCACCCAGCCTCCTCCCGCTGTGAATGCAAGGCGGCCCATCTATGCCAACCCCCAGTGGGGTGGAGAACCCTCATACCCCATGCCCCCACAGGGGACAGCCGGTTTTGCACCCCCCACAGCAACACAATGGCAAAGCTTCACAACACCGCCAGCGGTGCCCTCGTGCCCACCACCACAGCAAGCCACGCCTGTGCAACAGGGCCAGCAGGGGACGCCCCAGAGCGGAACCCCTGGGTGGCCCTGGCCATGAAAATAGGGAAGGAGCCTCTAATGATTTGGGGGACATGCCACCTCTATGGCTGTCGGGACCCCCACGTCATAGGGCTTCAGTTTTGGGGAGACATAGGGTCGGACTGTTCTATACTTCCTCAAGTCACGGGTCAGGGAAAATGCTTTGGCAGTGCAACTTTAGCCAAGCAGAAGGGAAATGTTTGCACCGAAGTTGTCAAACCTGACAAGAAGATCAATAAGTGGGTGATCCCAGCTGCATCCGGAATGTGGGTTTGTCAACGGTCTGGGGTGAGTCCTTGTGTGTCCCTGGCCAAATTCAATGACTCTGATGATTTTTGTATCCAAGTTCTGATTGTTCCTAGGGTCTTGTACTGCTCAGACGAGGAGGTGTGTCAACTTTCCGAGGAACCGGGCCAGCTCCACAAGCGAGAGATAATAACAGGGGTAACCATCGCGATGCTGCTCGGCCTGGGAGCAGCCGGTACAGCCACAGGTGTCTCAGCCCTCGTGACCCAACACCAAGGACTTTCTCAATTACAAGTGACTATCGACGAGGACTTGCAGAGGATCGAGAAATCCATCTCCTTCCTGGAGAAATCGGTTTCCTCACTTTCAGAAGTCGTCCTGCAGAACAGGCGGGGACTGGACCTCCTGTTCATGCAACAAGGAGGCCTGTGTGCCGCCTTGAAAGAAGAATGTTGCTTTTATGCTGATCATACAGGAGTCGTTAGAGACTCCATGGCAGAACTCCGAGATAGACTGGCTCAGAGAAAGAAAGACAGGGAAGCCCAACAGGGCTGGTTCGAGTCCTGGTTCAATCAATCGCCATGGCTCACCACCCTAATTTCCACATTGATAGGTCCACTGGCAATGTTACTCTTAGCTCTCGCCATTGGACCATGCCTGTTAAACAAGCTGGTCACATTTATTCAAACACGCCTAGAACGGGCCAACATTCTATTTGTAGGACAGCAACAATTGTTGTAAACCAAACTGTGAACACTGCCAGTTGCAAAGTTCTGCCTAGTCAGCTTCGCAGAATTTACTCAAGTTTTCCAAACCCCTTCTTTTTTTTTTATCAAGTTACTACCTTGTACCCCTTTTCTCCAATGCCTCTAACTACCTCATTTTTTTTGTGAAAAGGTGGGGGGAGATGTGTGGGTGATAGCTAGGGACAGGCGCTCGGAAGATCACGTGATGTCACGGGAAGATAAGGACCCTCCCCCCGTCCCTTCGGTGGTGGCCCCTCCTAGCCCCATTAGCTTCCCACCAACCACTGACCTTTAGATCCTTTGCCCTCCCACTGACATAGTAGAAGACCCTTTAGACTATTTAACCCCATGTGTAATACAATAAACCGCCATTTGCCGTCCACCAAATTGGTGTAAGCGTGCCAATGGACCGAGTGACTCGAGGAGTCGAGTTGCCGTGCTGACTCTTTGAAACCAGGTCGCCATTGCCTCATATCGAAGGCAACAGTGGACACACCTCAGCACGGCACATCAGTGCAGGCAGGCATCTGAAGAAACCAGCTTGAAAGGATCCTCCAAGCCCGGGATGAAGGAATTCCCACAGCACTTCAACAAGTGATTCAACAGAACAGCATGTGAACATTGTAAGAAAAGATCAGAAGAAGAAAATACAATCATTTGTCCCTTTGTTGTGGAGCAATCCATCATTGTGTGAGAAACACAAAATGTGAGAAAGGGACATCCTATCATAAAGAAGAAAAATAGAAAATGAAATGAAGATGAGCTTTTAGCCAGAGTTAATCATTATTTGTTAATCTGAGTTATGTTTCCACATTTTACTGTTGTTGAAATTTTTGTGTGGTTTGGTTCGAGTTTAAGTTACATATTGTTAAATATATAATTCTAAAATTTATTTCAAGTTTGGGCCCTGAAGAGTTTAAATTAAGTTTGTATTTGAGTTTCATGAAGTTTAATTAGTAATTAATTTATATTTTATTGATTTATTATATGTGGATTTTATAAGGTTACTGCAAGTTGTAGATTTTTTATCAAGCTTTATTTATGTTGAATTCAAGTCTTTGTTGATTTAAAAGGTGATTTACAATTTATAGAAGGTATGTTTGTTTAATTTGCAAAGTTTAGTTATTTTTCTTCAACAAAGAAACAGCTTCAACTGAAATGATGATGATGGAACATTGATAAATAAGGTTTGAGGAGAAGATACAATTTGTTAGATCCCTGATTTTATTGTTGGTTATGAATTGTTTCAGTCTTTTGTGTTTCATTTTAAATTAATAAGTGTATGAGAGTTTTGAAATGCAATTTAACATGTTAAGTATTGATACATTGATTACATAGTATGGAAACATATATAAAAATTGATAGTACTTGTAAGTTAATATTACCGTTAAGCTTTTATGCTTTGTCATTTATTTATAGGATTTTTCAAAAGGCATTTGTAATTTTGAATCTTTTCTATTTGTTTTTTAACCATTTAAGTATTTCGTAAATGCTGTTGTTGAAAAATGTAGTTGTATTATTAAGTGCAAGTCAGAGTTTTTTCCTAAGTTTCATTTTAAGTATATAATTTCTCTCTTTTATAATCAATCTTGTATGTTTTATGCAATGTTTTAGCATGTCCTTTTGAAGTTTCATTTGAATTTTTAACTGTGTTATCCATTTCACTTGAAATGAGATTTTGGGCTTGCTTTGGTACCTCTTGTGTGAGTAGAGACATTGCATTTCAGTTTGTTAAATCTTTAAGTGTTTTTCAGAAGATCTTGGAGAGAGATACCTGAAGCATCATTGATGATTTTTCCATCAGCTGTTGATCCTGTGATTGTTCCAATTGGTATTCAACTGTTTTCAAGAAAAGTTCCAGAAAAGACGAGCTCCTGAGTGATCTGATCAATTTTTCATCTTAAATTTTAAATGTTTCTTTTATGTAAAAACGTTATGACAGTTTGTTGTATTTGGGACATTTGATGCTCATTGTTGTTAGAGGATTTATTTGGAGAATGTGCTAAAGAGCATCACTCCAACTTGAAGTTTGAGTTCTGGCCAAACTCCGATTTTAACTTGGACGGATGCTGTTTGCCAACAAAGCCCAGAGATTTCTGCTCCAAAAAATAATATGCAAGTTATTTTGACTTGGCAATTTGATCTTATTAATATAACAGCTGAATCAACTTTGTCGTGAGACCTGATGTCTTGCCCAGGAAAGAACATTGGGATCTCCACTGAAGGAAAGTGTTTCAGCAGTTTGCAGTCTCTGAGGTGATGGCACAAATGATTTGATAATCACATTTCATTTTCATTGGTATGCCGAATTTTTCCTTTGTGTTGAGCATTTCTTTATAGAATTCTTTTGTCATGCTTTATAGTACTCATGTTATGTTTTATATCTCAAAAAAATTGAAATAACCTCCATGATGCAAAAGGAGAGGGGAGGAATGCTGAGTGTAAATTTAAGCAGAATGTTGAGGAAAAAATAGTATGTTTTAAACTTTTGATAAGTTTTTTTGTAGAGTCCACTTCACCGAGCAGCAAGTGGAACGGGAAGAGAAACGTGAAGAGAATCCTTTAGTCTTGAGCAGAAACCCAGAGACAGGATGGATTGGAAAATCATTTAAATTTAAGGTTTGGGGCAGGGATTGTGCTTGTGTTTTCACAGGAGCCGAAAATGAGCATCAGCAACGCATGAGAACCTCTGCCAAAGTCAACAACATCAGGCGTTGGTCCAGAAATGGAAAAGCAGGCACACAGACGTGGCTGTCAAGACTGCGGACATTTCTTCGTTCGGAATGCAAAAGATTTTGGGACTTGGGATTTCTCTGGGACTTGAGTGGTGTTGCATTTCAGAGATTCCCACAGAGAGTGAGGCCTTTGAACAAGCAGTTTAATCAAGTGTTATACTTGTGCATTGTGTTCTCACCGATTGTCTTGGGCAGTGGGGTGGTTTCGCCCATGATTCAGTCAAGGAAGAATGGTTGGGAAACTCTGGCCAATGTATCAGAGCTGAGCATCTTTCATTTGACATACTCAAGATCAGGGAAATTCTTTTCATCATGTTTTATGAGTTTGTTAGTAGGCAGGTGATTGAACAAGTAGTCGATCCCAGAGAACATCTCTCCAGCAATTTCACAGTTCATTTTCAACCTGGTGGGCAAATGGGATGTTCAAATGAAATTCTTTTCTATGGTTCTTTGTGAACCTCGAAAATGAAAACCTTTGGTTCAGCAAAAGAGAATTTTTGCAGAAAATTTGGTCTTTCCTGGAGTGACACAAAAAAAGATATCGTAGACGTCACTCCAAATCATATGATTTGTAAAAGTGCATCAGCTTGGTGTAACTACACTGAGATGTCAGATAAACTAGCAAGTCAGGTTTCAATGTTATTCCCGAAAGAAATCCTTTTCATTTGTGAAGACAGGATTCAGTTTGTGTTCCTTGCAGATGTCAAGGATGGTCCATGCAGCAACAAGAAATGTTCTTTGTTAACACATGTTAACACCCAGAGTGACATTGATAAAAGAGCAAGAGAGGAAAGATCTGTTGAACAATATGATCCAAGTTGTGATGGTAATGCAGACAGTATCAGGGATGATTTTAATACTATTGGATCAAAAGGGCTGTTGTCAGAACAAGTATGCCCATGCCACTTCTCTTACACTGAATGATTTGTTAACTGATATTGACAGTGTAAGACGAAAACAGAACAGCAATTGATTATTCATTGCTGATGCTGAGACACAAGTAAATAAGTTTGAAGGAATATCATGAGAACATAAGACAACTGGAAAAAGGCTGTGAACCAACTTATAAGAACTGAGCCTTGAATGGATGGAGTGTTCAATGTGTTTAACCTTTTATCATGGTAGAGGGAACTTTTGAGAGTATGTGTGTATTTCCTGTTGAAGTTTGTGATTCTTCTGATGTATGTGCCGTGTTTGCTTCAATGCATACGGCGGACCAGGAACAGAGTTGTCAGAGAAACATTTTTACTGCAAAGAGGAGGGGGAGATGTCGGAGTCTAGAACATCCCCCTGGCCACCCTGGAGGGTTTGGAGACCGGACAGGGGGGTCTGGGATCTGTACAGGGGGGTCAGTCAGACCCACACGGGTCCCAGGAGGACACTGACTCTGATTCCTGTCCATGGGAGTGAACACTCACATGCAGGAAGAATCACAAATCCTAAGAATTTGAAATAAGTAGTGGATGGTTTATTATAGAATATAAATATAGAAATTAGGATTCTTAGCATATGGGGCTGAAGAGACAAGATGGAGGAATTGGGGAGTGGCCCCTGTCTTCCTTGTTCTTGTTCTTGTCCCCCATCTTGTGCTGAGTTGGGTTTTAGAGATTGGTTTAGAGTAGAACTGACATGTTAGTATAGGTAATAGGTATTGGTAAAATTTTATAAATAAAAAATACGTCTCGGACAGTGGTTGGGTCAAGGGGACCGTACATAAGGTACGGGGCTCTCTGATCCGCCCAGTCTGCCGCGTGTCCTGCTCTGCGGAGACACCTTGCAGAGCTGAGAAAGAACTAAGATAAGGTACCCTGCCAGGGAGGCCTGGCAGAGTTGAAAAAGGACTGAGATAATGAAGAATAAACAACCTTGGAAATGTGCACCGGCGGACTCAGTTTGTCGTCTCTACCTCTGGTGTGTAACACTTAGGGCAAAGAGAAGACTGAAAACCTTATTACCTCTGGGAACAGCAACCCAGGGGAAACTCCTAGGGAACAGCAACCTTGGGAGACCCTTATTACCTTGGGGAACACCAACCCCAAGGAGAATCTCAGGAAAACTACAACCCTGAGACAGGACAGGTATCAAGAGATTTCTCTGCAGAAGTCATAAGCAATGTAGATAGTTTCTCATAATCTGAAACACCTTGTCTCTTTTAGATTGATCCTACTATATATTACAAATTAGTGACTATTACAAATTAGTGAAACACCAGTGAAGATGACCTGCTGCTATTCCATGTCCCTGAATTCAGTCAGTATCATGCTCTGGCTGGATATTTCCATGTGAAATAAAGGATAACACATACAGGTTATTTGAAATTCCTTACAGTGGTTCCCAAGCCATGCAGGGTTTCAAGTGCTAACACACCTAGGTAAGTAACGTAACTCTTGTCACACACTGAGATTTTGTGTCTTAAAATGCACTGTTTGCTGCTGGCCATTTTACATCCAGTACTGCTGCTGAAGTGTAGAGACACTCCCAGAGATGCTGTACTTCTTCTTTTTCTCATTTTATTGTCTTCACTGAAAATCATCAACCTTGCCATGTTCAAAGTAGTGAACATGCTTTGGGTATCATCTGCAGCAGCATTCTTCATCAGCACAATCTGAGGATCACGTAAATTCTGGTGTGGTGATTTATACTTGCAGTTTTTCCAGAGTACTGGATGCCTTTTTTGGGCATCTGTAACAGACTGGTATCTAACTTCCTGGCCTCAGGGCACATCATTCAGGAGCAGATACTGGCTCTGTTCACTTCTGAAGCATTCTGGAGCCATGATTCCACACAGATGAGATGAAAACACTTGATGACTGAATCTCTGAGATTCACCAAAGCACATCATATAGAGTTTATAGATTCTATGCTATCTACACCAGAACAGTATAAGCCTCATCCAGCATAATATTTGTTGTTATAAATGCCAATCCAGTATTCCAATTAGAAATATAATTTTGGTTTATTAAAAATAATCGAATTACAGAATTTTGGCAATCCCCCCCAGCAAAGTTACATTGATGATTGACCCAGGGAATCGTCAAGGGTGAACTGGAACGCAGTATCTGGCACACTGCCGTTCCCCCAAAGTTCACAAATTTGCCTTGTTCGGGGCTCAGATTTTATACACTTTATTTCGCCCCTGGCACAAGATTTCCCCACAGTCTTTGTTTCCAGGGTTGGTTATTCGAATTCATAGTCGTCTCCAGCCAGCTGAAAAGAGTTTCCCCCTATGTTGCAAGGTGTCAATTTCTGGCTTCCCATGGGTGAATGGACACTGAAGTTTATGAATGGAAGAGAGTTCTTCTCTGGAGATTTTGACGATGATGGCGCTCTGATGGCCCATGGGGGGAAGGACTGATTGCTTATCCTAATGTGTCCTTTCTGATGCCAATGAGAAGGCCAGGGTTTCCTGTAAATTCTTTGTCTCTTTCTAAATGGAAATTCCAGGGTGGTGCCTGCCACAGTATCAGGGAATTCCAAGGCGGGCTAAAACTAAGGTTACATTCTCAGATAACATATATACAGTGGTTTTTATGATTTTTAACATACCATAACTCATAAAAACACGAATTAACATCCCATATTTTTCACATTTGTCAAAATAAATTTCTACTCTCTCTGTTCCCCAAATTTAATGAGCTGTGTGGGAACTGAATAAGCTCAGTATAGCTTGTGACCATGGTGGTTTTGATCTGGTAGTAGCCAGCCTAAATTTGTCACATCAAACCCTGGCCCCATGTGTATGCTTTGTGGTCAAGAGCACAGTACTGAAAAATGGGCTTCCTGCCTGGCTAACCCAGGGCTAGGATACAAACACCCATTTTGTTCAGAGCACCAGCTTTTAGGATTGTCAGAACTAGAGCCAAGGAATAGAAATACAGAAAAGAAATACACTTTGCCTTTGAAAAGAACAGGGCATATGCCTTTATTAATATTCAGCTCTTTATTAAAGTGATCAGCTCATAATTAAAGTCATCAGCAAGATTGCAGAGTCCGATCGGAGTTTTCCACGCTGCTGCAGCCATCCAAAGGAGCAGGTGATGTCCCAGTGGATGCTGAGTCCTTGTTCCCATAGAAACAGCTGGCAGTTCTCTCTGGTCAACCCTCAGAAGGCAGAGCAGTGGCAGTCAGCTCTTTGCCCTCAGGGAAAAGTTTCAAGTTTCCCATTCTCTGCCTAAGTCAATTCAGCTAGCCAGTTCCCATTGTATCTAAGCTCCTCATAGGTTATGGTGAACCTTCAAACCAGGCTAGGGGGTGCATCTACTTCTTGCTTGGCTAGGGCACTATCTAATTCTCCTCTGACACATCTAGCTTCTTGTCTTGGGGTGCAGTTTCTCAAAAAAAACTCTCCCAGGATTCACAGGGGCAGTTTTATTTGCATATAAAAATGCATATGCATTGGTCCTGGTCGAAGCAGAGGTATCCTGGCTGAAGAGATAGTTACAGCAAACAATGGCTGGGCCATCAAGGCCGGAGCCGCTCCTTTTCACATTTTAATGAGGTAGAAGAATGCTGCCTTTCCCTTCGGGGCAGCTTCCCTCTGTCTTCAAACTTGCTAGGGTGTGGGGGTTACAACCAGGAAAAACACCCATTCCTCCAAAAGGCTGGGTGAAAGCACAAATTGGGAGGAGGGGGGCTGCACTCCCAGAGCTCTTTTAACATGCCAATGCGTGCTCTGCGCTTTCCCCGGGGTGGACTGGGCAATCGTCCCACCACGGGGCCAGGACAGGGGCAGCCCAGCCCCTCCCATCCAGGAAGCTTGTTCATAACACCTTGAATGATCTGGAGACATCTGTTGACACCACTTTGAATTTTTATTGTTTCCTTTTTATATATGTTTTTTGTTCAAACATTCCCAATAGAAAGAGTGGCTGCATACACATAGGAATATTTCCTTTTTGACTTTATGAGCCCCGTTGGAGGAGGTTGATCATCCCATTCTACAAGAGTTAAAAGTTATTGTGTAAGCAGTTCTGGCCTGCTAGATGCTGGAAATGAGCTATTTCTAATCTCTGTTGCAGGCAAAAGGAGTAAAACACTGTCTAAAAAGCCACTGGTTCTGATTCCTTGTGTCATCATTGCTGTGTTCAGAGTCTCTAGAAGACTATGGCAACTAAAATCTTGAGCAAAACTATGGATATCTCTAAAAATATTGTTTTTGGATGCTGTGGTCATTCATTGTGCAGCTGTAGTGTCCAATCTGGTCTTCTCCCTACTCCTTTCAGAGTTACTGAGACAGAGTCTGCAATGCAAAACACAGAAGGGTCTTGGGTACTGTGGTCCTGAAGTTCTGAACCTGAAGGTACAGATACCCTAAGAACATTAGTTACCATATCTGCTGTAGAATTCAAGAATGTCAGTGGGAATTAATCAATAAGAGGTTCTCCAGAACTCCATTATTTTTTATTATTCCCTTTATCCTCACTGCAGAGCTAAATTAAATGTAGGCCAAAAAAGCCTACTGAAAAGGGAAGAACAATGAGAGAAAATATCAGACTCAAGTGCATCTGAAAAAAGAAATCTCAATTCTGATATATGTCAGATCCCAAACTCTTCCTTTCAGAGTGAGTGAATTAATCTAAAATGGAATGAGGCAGACTGATTCCAGAACAGGTTTTCACACATGAGTTATTCTGCAACAGTTATTGCAATGTACGTTTACTCTGTCCTGGTCAGAATTAACTTACAAGGAGAAACAAGTAATTCCATTAGACTTGAGTGAATTGCAAAAATATTTAATAAAGATAATTAGTTGTAAAATCTGCAGTACCATTTATAGTTCATTTTGGTTTTGCTTTTCACAACATTTTGTGGGCTGGCGCTAACTCCCCTATATTTTTTAAATAATGGAGAACCTTGTGAGTTTTTCTGTGATAGTGTATGCCCAAGTATTTATAACAAAACTTTTGATCTGAAAATTGTTAAGGAATCCGCAGCTCAGGGACCATTTGAAACTTAAATAATGAAATCTCTGTTAACTGCACTCATAGCATTACAGATGTAAATTATTCCATGTGGAAAATAGGGTTATTTAATTCATGTTCTATAAATAATTATAGACTGGAAACTGTAATATATTGTATAAAAGTATGTGTCTGCTCAACCCACATGTTTCACGGACTTCTGTAAAGCACCTCTCCTGATCTCCCTGGTCCAAAAATAGAAGGTGAGAACACGAGGCACTGATGAGACAATGAGTACCGATCAAGCATACGTGCAGCGAAAATTACCTCAACAGCCAGGACTTACACCAGTCGGATGCTACGTGCAGAAGGGTCATCACACGCTTCTACGGCTCAAAGCAGGGACTTAGACTGATCGGGTGCTACGTGCAGAGGAATCATCACACACTTTTACGATGGTTAAATTACTCAAAGCAAGGACTAACTCTGGACATTAGCATTTGAATGGGCCGGGGGACCCTTTCAGGATTTAGTATAAACAAACTTAATGGCCGGTGCTTAGTGGAAACAATGGGAGAAGGGCTGCCGAGGGTGAAATTAAGGGTATTTAAGTTAAGCCTCTAGGTGGGCAAGGCGTGAACCCAGCTAGAGACTCAGACTGCCAGGGTCCATGTCTCTGGGTCACCCTTGACTCATTTTTTCCCGGGAGAAATTCTGTCAAGTAAGTGTCGCTGTTTGTGGGGTTTTGTTTTTTTTATTACTTAAAATTCTGTAATTTTATTCCAAATTTTGTGATTTGAATTTTTAATAAACCAAATTATTGAATTTGGTAATAAATTGTCCTGGCATTTATAACATTCCAGAACAGCCTAGTGGGTCACATGAATGTTTACAATTTTCATAAAGGGAACACAAAGAGAACTGTCAAAGGAATGAACTTGCACATCCCCATTTGCCCAAACCGTGGCCATCACCAACTTCATTACCACATATTTGTCCTTCAGGGTACACTAGCACTGATCTCTAAAGCAACAGGAGAATGATGTTCCTGGTGCATTTTGTGTCAAGTTTCAAATCAGTGTTGACTTTGCAGTTGACATTTCAATGGCAAGCTCACCTCCCTATTCAAAGGATGAATTTTGGCACTGTCTGCTTGAGTTAATCCTTTTAGAAGTGCTGCAACATCAATGGTAGTATTTGGCTCTGCATGCATGATTTCTGGGCAACTACTCAAAACTTACTAAGCAATAATCTTTTTGTTTAAACATTCACTGCAAATATGTTACATAAAATGGTCTGATAACAGAGTCACAAGACTATTTTTTCCACTGCTATTGTACAAATTATGAGCCTTAAACAATTTTGGAAGACAGGCAGAGCAAAATTAAATTTCCTGCTGCTGTGAGAAACAAGAGTTTTTTCCAGACCAGTAGAATTAGGTCTTGTTAAGTAACTAGTGCACTTCTTCCCATGGTCTACTGCTCATCTTTTGGAAAACTCAAGTGCTGAAGGGTTGCTGCATGTTTTTTGTTCAGTAACAGTAGGGGTGAGGCAGACATGATGCACCATTAAGAGCTGCATAGGCTTTATGGAGGCAACACTTGTGTACTATCAAAAAACTTAAACCAGTTCAAAAAAGCCATCATTGCATCCTCATTGGGAGAGATTCTTGGGTGTGAGATGAGGCAATATTGCTGCTCTAAGGCCCTCAGCAAGTCCATACTAGGAGCTGCATTGTATCAATTGCCACACAGACATTTGCATGGTATGGAAATACACTGGCACTGCTACAGGCTCCGTGGGCTGGCAGAGATTTCTCCCATCTGTCCTTCTGTTGTGCACTTAGAAGGTGCTTAGTCATATGACTCTTCTGCTTCCTTGTTGTTATTTCTTGTTTGCCTCTTGTTTAAGACAACCTGTTACCCATGGGCTGGAATGTGTCACCACTTTCTGTGATCTGCTCTTTATGCCTATGGTTCAGTTGCCACAAACCTTCTCCCTTGAGCAGCCTGCTGCAAATCATGATCAGCCAAAACGAGCCAAAAGCCATGTCTGCTCTGCAAGGAAAGGTTGCAAATGAAGTACTTTTCATGTAGAGAAGGCAAAAAACACAGTGGTAGAAAATGCAGGTGCAACTGACAAATGTTATTGCAGAAGTGAACATTGTATTTCGGCAAGCCGTGGAGCTGTTTATTGTGTAAGTATAAAGCAGTTAATTAAATAGAAATCAGTCTGGAAAAACAGGAAAGAAAGAACGGACTATCTGGAGGCAATTCATCATTCAGCAAGCACAGGGAATTGTTACTGGACATGCCAAAGCTGCCATCTTTGACTTTCAGCTCCCTAGCCATTGGCCTAGAAGCCTGCCTTGAAAGAAGGCAGGAGGGAGGGCAGTCTATGAATGGCCTTAGAGAAAGGAGATGAGGAATGTTAGCTGTGCTTGTTTCTTTCCAGACACAGTTTTTTTGGGAGGTGGTGGGAAAGTCACAGGAAAAGCAAGCAGAAAGGTGATTTTCATCTAGGCAATTTTGAAGATCCTAGGTCTTCTGGTTATGAACAAATTTCCCAGTCAAAAAAAGCTAGGCTACCCCTGTCCTAGCTCCATAGCAAAACAGTTACACCATCCCCCCAGAGGAAAACACAGAGCACACATTAGCATATTAAAAGAGCTCTGAGAATGCAACCCCCCTCCTCCCAATTTGTGCCGTCACCCAGCCTTTTAGAAAAATGGGGGTTTTTCCTGTTTGCAGAGAACCCCATAGCTGGGGTGAGGCTGCTGTCCCTCGAAAGCGGCTGACCCCCTCCCGGCTAGAGGTAACCCCCACACCCTAGCAAGTTTGAAGACTGAGGGAAGCTGCCCTGAAGGGAAAGGTGGCATTCTCCTACCTCATTAAAATGTGAAAAGGAGTGGCTCCTGTCACCCTGGTTTTGAAGACTTTTCTAAGCCTTCTGTAATGTTCTTCATATTGGAGTCAGAAATTTCACCTTATCACATTTTCTACTATAAACACTGGCCATGTTTTGCTAACTGTCTTTTATTGTTTACATATTTCTAGGTGGGAGGAGAAATGTGATTGACAGCTTGACCAACGTGGATTGAGAGGTGGAATTCCATCCTCCAATCCACAGGCACCATGGGAAATGTATAAAACTGAGTTTTGTAAATAAACTCGCCCTTTTTTCCTGCTTCGCTCACCAGCGTGTCCTCGTGTGGTTCTTTCCGTGTCCACTGTGACAGGCTCCGACCAGGACAAATGCATATGCATGTGTATCTGCAAATAAAACCGCCCCGGTGGATCCTGGGAGGGTTTTTTTAGGGAAACTGACCCCAAAACAAGAAGCTAGATGTGTCAGAGGAGAATTAGATAGTGGATGCACCCCCTGGCCTGGTTTGAAGATTCACCATGACCTATGAGGAGTTTAGATAGAATGGGAACTGGCCAGCTGAAGTGACTGAGTCAGACAAGGGGAAACTCTCAAGGTTTTTCCCTGAGGGCAAAGAGCTGACTCTGCACACTAGTGACAGAGTGCTGCCGCTCTGCCTTCTGATGGTTGACCAGAGAGAACTCCCAGCTGTTCCTATGGGAACAAGGACTCGGCATCTACTGTTTGCAGTGGAATGATGAACTGGGACAGCACCTGCTCCTTCGGATGGCTGCAGCAGCGTGGAAAACTCCGATCGGACTCTGCAATCCTGCTGATGACTTTAATAATGAGCTGATCACTTTAATAAAGAGCTGAATATTAATAAAGGCATATGCCCTGTTCTTTTCAATTGGGGACTCATCCGGGATGGCCACGCCCACAAAGGACCACCCCCGAAGAAGACAATCATCTGCTTCGAGGGATCCTTGAAAATTGCTGGCTACCCCTGGACTCTGGGATCAGCGTGGGACGAAACAACGCAGAAGAACGCTGGATCGGCCCTGGGATCTGCGTGAGACCAAGCAACGCAGAACGCCGGATGGGTGAGATAAATCCGTGGCAGAAATGGGAGGTGAGTGAATGAGTGCTTGAGTGAGATGGGGGCCTGCAGCTCGGACCCCCAGAGCAAAAGTGGACCCCCTAGTATCTCATTTTCAGTCTCCCGAGAGGGTCTCGGCCAAGAATGGAGGAAAGCAAATGGCATAGAAGAGTGACTGAGGTGCCTCCTTGGGGGAGGGCCCCATCGAGCGAGCAAAGGCTCTTGAGATGTGAGGTAAGATCCTCGGCAGGGTAACGCCCCAAAAAGCAGGTGAGAAGAGATCCCTAGCTGGGCAGGTGAGAGGAAATCTCCAGCAGGGCAAGTGAGAGGTCCCTGGCAGGGCTGCTCCAGAAGGCAAGTGAAAGAAGATCCCTGGCACAGCAGGATGCCCCATCAGGCAGGCGAGGGAAGATCCCCGGCAGAGCAGGTGCAAGGTAATGTCCCTGACATAGCAAGACAAGATGCTCCAGTAGGCAGGTGAGAGAAGATCCCCAGCAGGGCAGGTGAGAGGTCCCTGGCAGGGCTGCTGTTGTGGTGTGGATTTTTGCTTTGAGTCTTCAGGCTAGCTTTCTATTTCATTTGTGTGTTATGATTTAAATTATACATGCCATTATGTGTCAATTCTCTGTATCCCTGCCTCTGTTTCTAGAACCTTCCTTGCCAATCTTCCCTCACTCGATATATCATTTGCTGTTTTATATCATTCCACTGCTTCTGCTATTCTCATTGGATTTAGTTCTGTATTCCCTGCCCTAGACTCCTCCCTGAGTGCATTCTCATTGGTTGTTTGCTTTGTATCGCCCTGTCTATAAAACCCACGGCGAGACATGTGCTCCCTGTCTTTGGGGTCCAGCTTTTAGTTGTTATGCTTCAGTTATACCTGTAATAAATCTCCTTAGTTTACCCCATGACCCGTCTCGCCTCTGATACATCTCTGCGCCCCAAAAGCAACTGCCGAGACCACCGAAGTCCAGAGCAGGGAGGAAAAGTCTCCCCGGGGGAAAATGTGTCGCACCCCAATGCTGCCTTGTGCGTCCTGGGAAACGCACGCTGCAACAGGCTGCCCCAGAAGGCAGATGAGAGGAGATCCTCAGCAGAGCAGGTGAGAGGTCCCTGGCAGGGCTGCCTCAGAAAGCAGATGAGAAGAGATCCCCAGCAGGGCAGGGGAGAGGTCGGCAGGACATTCGACTTTACCCCGGCAGGGAGTTCGAGTCTCCTAAGCCTAGTGAAGTTAGAGAGTTCAAACAAGACTCAGCAGGGGTCCAAGCCTAGAAAGCCTAGCAAGAAGTTGAGACTTAAGTCGAAAAGTAAGAGAGAGATACCCTAAGCAGGAAACAACGGGTGTGAGTCATAGCAGTGTCATAGCCGAGAGAGAGTTTTACAAGAGACAGAAGAAAAAGTGTCGAGTGGGGTGGCAAGAAATTAAATTCTGACCCTTTAAAGTTCAGCGAAGAAATTCAGAATGTTTAGTTGTGAGAGATCAGACAAGCTTTAGTTATCTTAAAGTTTAGATTGCCCATCAGAATATTCCAGTTCAGATTGAGGCACTGTTAAGGTACTTGGTTTTTCCTTTTATTTTAAGGCCTAAACATTGAGATGATGTTATAGTAAACAAGCAGACCCTTCCAAAAGGACAGTAGATTCTCCCTAACATCCCCCTGGAACAATTGTCAGACTAATAAGATCCTTAAAAGACCACAAAGAGCCCAGATAAAGTTAAGATGATAGATTATAGAAAGAATATAGCCGAGATTAAAATTACAAAGAGAGTAGCCATAGTGTAAGACCCGAATTCAGTAAATGTGTAACCAGTTAAACCAACATCTCTAAGCCCAAGAAGACCCTAATGTAAGACAACTATCTTATGCAGCCTGCTAGCTAGAAAACTATAAGTAATGAAAATGTGAAAATATGCAAACTCTCCCTCCTACTCCAGCTGTACCTCCAGTCTCTTCCTTAACCTCTCCAACAGTTCCCCTTCACCAATTGTGGTACCCTCATGTCGGAGTCTAGAACATCCCCCTGGCCACCCTGGAGGGTTTGGAGACCGGACAGGGGGGTCTGGGATCTGTACAGGGGGGTCAGTCAGACCCACACGGGTCCCAGGAGGACACTGACTCTGATTCCTGTCCATGGGAGTGAACACTCACATGCAGGAAGAATCACAAATCCTAAGAATTTGAAATAAGTAGTGGATGGTTTATTATAGAATATAAATATAGAAATTAGGATTCTTAGCATATGGGGCTGAAGAGACAAGATGGAGGAATTGGGGAGTGGCCCCTGTCTTCCTTGTTCTTGTTCTTGTCCCCCATCTTGTGCTGAGTTGGGTTTTAGAGATTGGCTTAGAGTAGAACTGACATGTTAGTATAGGTAATAGGTATTGGTAAAATTTTGTAAATAAAAAATACGTCTCGGACAGTGGTTGGGTCAAGGGGACCGTACATAAGGTACGGGGCTCTCTGATCCGCCCAGTCTGCCGCGTGTCCTGCTCTGCGGAGACACCTTGCAGAGCTGAGAAAGAACTAAGATAAGGTACCCTGCCAGGGAGGCCTGGCAGAGTTGAAAAAGGACTGAGATAATGAAGAATAAACAACCTTGGAAATGTGCACCGGTGGACTCAGTTTGTCGTCTCTACCTCTGATGTGTAACACTTAGGGCAAAGAGAAGACTGAAAACCTTATTACCTCTGGGAACAGCAACCCAGGGGAAACTCCTAGGGAACAGCAACCTTGGGAGACCCTTATTACCTTGGGGAACACCAACCCCAAGGAGAATCTCAGGAAAACTACAACCCTGAGACCCTCACTTCCCCCACTTGGGAGTGGAAAACACCCCTGCCCAGTGTTTCTCTTAGCTTCTGTCTCCACTACTGCTCCCTCTACCTGGTGTTTTAGAAGAGCCAGATTACAACACCCGATCCAAAGCACTAAGAACAGAGAAGGTCTTTCCCCTTAGAAAAGTTCCTAGAAATTAATTAAAAAGATTAAGTTTATAAATGCACCTTTGACAGCCCCTGAAGTCCAGGACTCTAAGAAAGAGATAGAGGATTTAGTAGAAGACCCTGTTGGAATATCTAACCAGCTAGACCAGCTTCTGAGGCCAAATAGTTATTCCTAGAGAGAGCTGAACTCTATTCTAATAATTCTGTTCACTCCAGAAGAAGTCCAGATGGTCCAGATGGCGAAGATAAAGATATAAGGAAAATAAATAAATAAATTTAAAAAATAGACTGTGGCCCCCAAAAGACCATAAGATGCCCTTAGTAGACACCAACTAAAATCCAAACCAAGAAGAAAGAAAGCAAAGCATGAGACTATAGATCCCTGATAGTGAGAATCAAGGTCTATGGTCTACCTCTCAAACCTACTAGACCCAGTAGTTGAGATGGCCAACTTGCCTGCAAACAGTTGCAGTAACAGCTACCCTAATAAAAGAAGTCTAAAGGTTGATCCTGCAAAAGAAAAATTGCTAAGCCAGAAGACTTAACAGTAGTTGACTGACGCTAAAATAATGAACACAAGTGACTTAGAATTCATCACCCTATGCAGTTTCTCACTAGAGAACCCTTAGCCAATCTAGAACACGATTCAAAGTAAGAAATTTAGTAACTGCAGATGGAGAGAAAGCAGAAGTGCTTCATGATTTGTTTTGCTGCTGTCTAGTGAGAAGACAGCTTGTCTTCAAGACAGTTGTCATACTGAGTCAGATCGTGTTAAAGAACAGAATAGTCCTCCTGTAATCAAAAACAAAATAGTCAGAGAAGTAGTAATTTGCTTGAATGCCCACTCACATGAAATCCATCCCAAAGAGATAAGAGAGCTGACAGATAAGTTTGCAAAACCACTCTCCATCATCTACCAACAGTCTCAACTCACTAGTGAAGTTCTAGATGACTGAGAGCTAGCCAGTGTAATTCCCATTCATAAAAAGTAGAGAAGAGCCTAGTAATTATATGCTAGTTAGCCTGACCAAAGTACCGAGTAAGATAATAAAGCAGTTTATACTGAGAGCTATTGTGCAGCACTGACAAGATAGACAGAGTATCAGACCCAGCCAGCATGAGCTTAAGAGAAGTAAGTTGTGTTCGACCCCCACTAGCCTCCTTTTATGAACAGGTGACTCGCCTGGTAGATACAAGAAAAGTTGTATTTGTTGTCCATTTAGACTTCAGCAAAGTCTTTGACACTGTTTCCCACAGCTTATACAAGAACACTCTTTGCTAAGTTAAGAACTGGCTAGATACCCGAGCCCAGAGAGTAGTAATGAATGGTGCTGCATCCAGCAGGCAACCAGCCACCAGTGGTGTCCCTGAAAAGTCTGTGCTGAAGCCAGTTCTATTTAATATATTTATTAATAACATAGATGAAAGTATTGAGTCCTTCATTAGTAAATTTACAGATGACACTAAGCTGAGAGCACGTGTCCATCTGTTAGAGAGCAAGAGGACTCTGTAGAGAAACCTAAAATTATTAGATAGATAAGCAAAATCCAATAAGATAATGTTTAATAAGTCTAAATCCCAGGTGTTGCATTTTAGCCACAATAACCCCCTGCAACATTACAAGCTGAAGGTAGTGTGGCTGGACAGTACCCAAGCAGAAAGAGACCTGAAAGTGCTAGTTGATAACCAACTAAATATGAGCCAGCGGTATGCCCTGATGGCCAAAGCCAACAGTATCGTGGGCTCTATCGGGAATAGTGTGGCCAGCAGAAGCAGAAAGGTCATCCTTTCCTTGCGCATAGCATTGGTGAGGCCGCGCCTTGAGTATTGTGTCCAATTCTGAGCCCCTCAGTTTAAGAAAGACATTAAGATGCTTGAGCATGTCAAAAGAAAGCAACAAAGCTAGTGAGAAGCTTAGAACACTAGTCCTGTAAATACTAGCTGGAAGAGCTGAAGTTGTTTGGCCTAGAGAAAAAGAGATTCAGAAGTAACCTTATCACTCTACAGCTCCCTGAAAGGTAGTTATGGTGAGGTGAGAGTTAGTCTTGTTCTTCAAGCAGCAACTGATAGAACGAGAAGACAGTCTTAAGCGGTGCCAAAAAAAAAAAAAAAAAAAAAAAAAAATATTTCTGCTTTGAGAAGTAGTAAAGTCACCATCCCTAGATGTGTGTAAGAAGGGACTGGATGTAGCACTTAGTGACATCATTTAGTTAGACTTGATCCTAGAGGTCTCTTCCAGCCTAGTGATTCTGTAATTCTGTAATTCTGAAACTTTAAAGAAAAAATTATGAAAGTCCCTTCCAGGTGTTGCTCACCACACATACCGCAGTGTGAACTCCAGAGAGAAGTCGGACCCACGTTACCGGAGTTACAGGACCAGTACCGCCCCCTGATGCCGGACTAGACCCAACAGGACCACCTGCCACCTCTTCTATGTAGACAGCAATTGAGGGACCAAGAGACCCAAAATTAACTGTCAAGGAAAAGCCAAAGCAGTATCTACTAAGAGAATGCCCAGTAAGACACTGTAAATGGATGCGGGCTTCAGCCCGATCAAAGAAATAGAGGAGGGATTTGTTATGAACAAATTTCCCAGTCAGAAAAAGCTTGGCTACCCCTGTCCTAGCCCCATAGCAAAACAGTCACACCATCCCCCCAGAGGAAAACACAGAGCACGCATTAGCATATTAAAAGAGCTCTGAGAATGCAACCCCCCTCCTCCCAATTTGTGCCGTCACCCAGCCTTTTAGAAAAATGGGGTTTTTCTGTCTTGCAGAGAATCCCCATAACTGGGGGAGGCTGCTGCGCCTCGAAAGAAGCTGACCCCCTCCCGGCTAGAGGAAACCCCCACACCCTAGCAAGTTTGAAGACTGAGGGAAGCTGCCCTGAAGGAAAGCCACCTGGCAACTTTTCCCTACCTAATTGAAATGTGAAAAGAAGCTGCCCATGCCTAGATAGCCCTATTGTCCTTTGTAACTACCTCCTGCAGCAGGAATACCTCTGCTGCGACCAGGACAAATGCATATACATGTGATTATGCAAATAAAACCGCCCCGGTGGATCCTGGGAGGGTTTTTTTAGGAAAACTGACCCCAAAACAAGAAGCTAGAGGCATCAGAGGAGAATTAGATAGTGCCCTGGGCGAGCACGAAGTGGATGCACCCCCTGGCCTGGTTTGAAGATTCACCATGACCTATGAGGAGTTTAGATAGAATGGGAACTGGCCAGCTGAAGTGACTCAGACAAGGGGAAACTCTCAAGGTTTTTCCCTGAGGGCAAAGAGCTGACTCTGCACACTAGTGACAGAGTGCTGCCGCTCTGCCTTCTGATGGTTGACCAGAGAGAACTCCCAGCTGTTCCTATGGGAACAAGGACTCGGCATCTACTGTTTGCAGTGGAATGATGAACTGGGACAGCACCTGCTCCTTCGGATGGCTGCAGCAGCGTGGAAAACTCCGATCGGACTCTGCAATCCTGCTGATGACTTTAATAATGAGCTGATCACTTTAATAAAGAGCTGAATATTAATAAAGGCATATATCACCGTGGAGGCCCAACCAGGAACACAGACTGGGGACAGAGATCTGGGTGCAACAACAGCAGCAGGGCAGAAGACCCTGCCCTTAGTTTATTTTTCCATTATATATCTGTGTCAAGGTGACCATGGATTGGAGAAGGGTATCGCCACCTCTCCTGTCACATTGGTCCAGGAGGCTGTCATTCAACCTCCCCTTGTCTTGGAGAAAGTATTCATAACATTGCCAATATTTACAAAACATGGTCCTGTGTTTACAATTCACCAGCGTGAGAAACTGCACGTTTCTCCTTTAATATGAACGCTCAGCAAACCAGGAAAATTCATGGCAACATCTCACCCTTTTAAGTATATTAAAAAGAAAACAAAAAAAGAAAAATGAACAATTCTATGACAGGAAAAAAGAAAGAAAAAAAAACCTGTATAAAGTTCACCGACCTTCATTTAGGTGACGGTGTGAGGGCTACACGTTGGTCTGATTCTGCCTTTGCTACCCAGGGTTTCACCCTGAACCCCTTGCAATAACCTGCTCAAAATATCTCGAGCATAGTCTAACATAATTCAACCAACACCCT
Source organism: Prinia subflava (assembly GCF_021018805.1). Taxonomy (NCBI): domain Eukaryota; kingdom Metazoa; phylum Chordata; class Aves; order Passeriformes; family Cisticolidae; genus Prinia; species Prinia subflava. The sequence continues at coordinate 1,762,722 of NW_026960612.1, forward strand.
CATATATTTAAATTTTTATAAGATACAAGGGAATATACGGTGCAAAAGGCAGGAGCATTCCAAGAAAGATTTAACCACTCAATTGAAAATTCTGAACCCCAAAAGTTCTGTCCCAAAACCACAACCCCCAAACAACGTGCCCTTTCCCCACAGAGGTCACAATGGCTACCATACATAAAACTGAGCCATAGCAAACAATTCCTCTGAGTCCATGATTAACAGTCCGCTGGCTCTCAGCATCACACTGCTTCAGTCAGTCCTTGTCCAGCAGCTCCACAGGATCCAAAGTCTCTATGGAGGCCATATAGGAAAAGAGAGGATGCCAGTCCATGTCCATGTTAATCAGATCTCGAAGAGGCTTCTGTGATGGGTGGCACTAGGGTGGCACAGGATGCACAAGGTTTCAGGATCAAACAGGATCAGTCCAATGCACCTGAGGCAGCTCAGCAGACTTTCAGCGGCCACCTCCATGGCAAAGATCCCAGAACCTGAGGATAGAGAACTTAGAAAACACAAATTGAGCAATTGACTTTTTCTCAAAGAATGCATGCAACATAGGATGTGGACGTAAAAACCCACTGCAAGGTCCAAGGAAAACTGACCATAGCTATGTGGCAACATCAACACTTCCTACACTTGAGATGATGGCTGTACACCAGCCAGAGAATTTTGCTCTTGTTCTAGAGCTTGGGAAACTGTTTCGTCCCCCTGACGTCTTCGTCTTTTCTTCGCCTCCGAGTTTTCGGGCTTGGCGTGGGCTCGGCATGACCCACTGCTTTGCATGTTTCTGCAGTATGGTCTGGACCCACACCTTGTGCGCAGAAAAACAAGGGAGTCACTTTCTGTGCCTCCTTTTCCTGTTCTCCACTAGGCTGAATATCTGCCTGTGTCTCATGTCCATCATTCTGCCTCTGTTCTGCCGGCTGTGAAGCAGCCGTTGGGGTCATCACCATAGAATCACAGGTGTTTAGAACTGCACAGGTCTGGACCATCTCCAGGATATTAGAAGTCTCTGGAATGGTTTCCAGGAGCCTCTGGCAAGCAGAATTAGCATAGCTTCTTGCTAATTGCTCCAAAATTATCATTGTCAAAGTTATATCCTCGACTCTCGTCTTTAAAAAATGCATCAGACGCGATATAAATTCATTAAAAGCTTCCTCTGGCTTCTGTGCTATGTCTAAGAAGTCTTCCTTTGGGGAGAAGGATAACTTGGTTTTTATCAATGCAGATATCCCTATGTATCTGCACGAATCTAAAACAGTGAAAGAAAGGCCAGCTTGCACATCAGGGCAAGCATATTGACTCCTCCCCATAAGTAGGTCAACTCCGACCCCAAACAAGGGATCATCTCGAGGCAGGTGGCTATTTTCGACAGCCATTTGTCCAGCTAGGAATTTCCAATTTCTTTCAAAGGTAAAAACCTGTTGAGGTTCAAGCATCATTGTTGCAAGACCTCTTATTACAAAAGGAAAGATCAGATCCTCAAATTCTGCACTGATCCATTGAATTGCCTCAGTGAAGCTTATATTATCTTCTGCCACGTCCCTTGATAAGGGAAGCGGGACTGCCCATGATGGGTCATCATGGATATGATGCTGTGGACCCACGTCCACAGCTCCCTGAACTGGCTTGGGCAAAGCTGCATCTTCAGGCAGCAGCTCTCTTAGGTCAGCAGCCTGGTTCACCTGCGGACTAAAAGCCTCATCCGATTTCATGACAGGAAAAGCGTGCACATCAGACAACGCTTTTGCCCCGTTATCATCTCCCACAGCCGACCCGGCCCCGTAGGGGGGGTGGGCGGGGGACAGTGACTCGCTCAGACTCCTCTCTGAGCGGGGAGGCGATTGTCGCGCTGGGCAGGGAGGCGTGGCCGATCGGCCACAGCTTTCAGCTCCTGCCCCATCAGCCGATGGGTCGGTGGCCGGGGCCAGAGCCGGCGGCAGCTCTGCGGCTCCAGCGCTCGGCCCCGTCCCCTCTGAACGGAGGGGGCATGCGGCGGGGCCGCGCAGCGGCGCGGGGGGGCTGTCCATCGCGGGTGGCCCCGCAGCAGCGGGCAGCGTTGCGCCCAGCCCTCCCCCCGCGGCGTCGGACCGGCACCGGACGCGTGGGGCGGGGCGCGGCGCGGTGGGCGGCGGCTCCGCTGCGGGCACCGCACGGACCGCCGGCGGCGGCGACCCCGCGCACAGCATTTGGCGCGGCGGGGGGACGGGGCAAGGAGGGGCCGTCCCCGCCGCTCTCGCCTGCCGAATCCTGCGCGGAGCAGGTCGCGGCGGGGCGGGGCGGGCCGGGAAGGCGGCGGCAGGGGGCGGCGCCGGCAGCGCCGGGGGCGGCGTGCACGGCGGCCCCCCCGGCTCCCCGCAGGGGGCCCGAGGCGGCGCGGCTCCGCGCGGCAGCTGCAGGGCGGACCCCGCAGCGGTGGCGGGCAGCGGGGGGGGCGCCGCGGCACGGCGGCCCGGGGCGGCGCGGGCGATCCCCCGCGCTCGGCGTAGGACCCGAGGCCGAGCGCTCCGCCCCCTCGGCACCCCAGCTCCCCGCCCGGCAAACCGCGCGGGGAGCGGACCGAAAAAAGCTTTCCCGCCCTTCCAAAAACCCCGCTGGGCGCGCCCAACCCCCGACATGGGGGTGGGGGTCTCCTGCATCGGCTCTAACCCTGCATCAGAGCAATCCTCGTCAGAAGCGACGGAGCTCACAGGGGAGCCAGTCCTGCTTCCTGTCGAAAGCCCAGAATCAACTTCAAAGTCCTCTCCAGCCTCTTTTAGAAGTGGGAAGACTGTTGTCCATGCCCGTAAAAGAGTGCCTGCCTTAGAGTTTCCGTCAAGGACGGCAGAGAAAAGGCTTTTTCCCAGGGTTCTCCATGGGCCAATATAAAGTGCCTTTTCAGCAGTATAAAAAATTCCAAGTTTCTTTCCCCAGCTAAGCAGTTCTCTCACGTGTTTCCTGGTTAAGTCAGCGTCACAGGACAACAAAAAGGAGTGGAGCAGTTCCATCATCAATCGTTCTTCTGAGAACATCGTGGGTTTCTTCTTTTTGCAGCTGTAGAAGGCAGATTTTTTTTTTTTTCTTCTTTTTTCTTTCCTCACTAGCTTGCAACTTGACCACGTATAGGCGCCAGTTATCACCGTGGAGGCCCAACCAGGAACACAGACTGGGGACAGAGATCTGGGTGCAACAACAGCAGCAGGGCAGAAGACCCTGCCCTTAGTTTATTTTTCCATTATATATCTGTGTCAAGGTGACCATGGATTGGAGAAGGGTATCGCCACCTCTCCTGTCACATTGGTCCAGGAGGCTGTCATTCAACCTCCCCTTGTCTTGGAGAAAGTATTCATAACATTGCCAATATTTACAAAACATGGTCCTGTGTTTACAATTCACCAGCGTGAGAAACTGCACGTTTCTCCTTTAATATGAACGCTCAGCAAACCAGGAAAATTCATGGCAACAGGCATATGCCCTGTTCTTTTCATTCCTATGGGTGCCATAGTTTTACATGTTGAGCAATAATTTTGTTTTCAAAAAGCTAAATAATCCATGTGGAGCACTGGTCTCACACTTAAGCAGCCCTCTGCCACCTGTAGCATCATTGCAGGTGCAGAGACTTACAGCTCCCCACTCACCCCCAGAGCAGAGCCACTCTGTTGCTATGGTTTTCGGACGGCACAGAAATAACAACATGACTCTCCATGATGGTAAAAATGAGAGCAAACTTTATTCTTCTAAATTCTACTTTTATAGAGTAGTTCGGTACAAAGAACATGATTGGTTATTCAGCGTCTACACCCTTTTGTAAACATTTCTTTCCAGTAAACGTTGGAAAAACACCACCTGCGGATGGTTTCTCACTTCCCAAGGTTTGTTTGAATTCCTCCTTTAGATTTCTCAGGCTAACATGAGAAAGTTGCTCGCTTGCCTTTCACACAGACACTAGCAGAGCCTGAAGCCTAAATTCAGACCAATGTCAGGCCCACACCACTCTACCTTCGGAAAGATCAAGACCGTGAAGTCTGATGCCTAAGACACCGTGTTGCCAGGTTTTATCAGGGAAGATAAACTCTGCTGAAAGAACTTCATGTAAGGTTTCAAAGTGGTTGTATCATCCAGCAATTTTCCTGTGTGAAAAAGCCTTACTATTTTTGTTTACAGGAACTCTCTAAGTATTTAATGTTTCAAGGATCTCTTATGCATTTTTTGGCTGCAAGGTTTTCCACAAAAATCCATTCTGACAGTATTATACCTATAGGTAAACCAGGTTAATCCATATAACACATTTTGGTATAAAATTTTCTCAGTTTGAAGAATGGCATGCAATCAAGACCTGGGCTCTTCAATAAGAGCTTTATTTTTGTTGTTGTTAATGTAGTCCAATTTGTCAACCCCACTTTTAAGTCTCTTTTTTTCAGGATTTGTACTTAGATGATATTTCCTTCTTTTCCAGCACTGGCCTACAGATATCTTACTGGCTTTTCCTTTTCTTTGCCATCTGTGGAAACAACTTTTCCCATGACAGCAGTATGATGATGTATTCTTAAATGGTTCACCTGCCAGTATTAGTCTCTACTGAAGCCCCCCTCCCTTCAACAAATTAATTCTTTTCATCTCAAAAATATGTTAAATGGAGCTTCCCTTTGTCTCATATTATACTTATTGAGTATAAAGAGTTTGCCTCACAGATAAATTGCTTTGCAACCCATCTGTATACATGTTCTGTATGCCTTTGTGCATATATGTATATATATACAAAAACCTACTCATAGATGCATAATGTACATGCACACATGTTATTTCTAGAAGAAACGCTAGAATAAACAGTTGCTATTTATTCTTCTAGACTGTTCTTCTGGAATGTAAAATAACAAGTTATACAGAAGGCAGTATTGTTAGTAACCGGAAAATTTTTGAGAGACAAGGAGCAAGAAGCTGTTTGGCAACTTTATGATACTGGAAGCAAAATAAAGTGAGAAAAAAATATACCTGGAGATGGGTACCCAAAGCAAGCACCTGAAGGTTATGTTGCTTTGACTGTACTATGGGAGGAAGGAAATGTTTCTAATATGAAGTGCTCTTTTAGTATGCTTTCCAGTATGTCCCATCCCCCTGCTCTCAAATCCAAATTGGGAAAAGATTTACAGTGTAGGGTTGGTGTAGTAAAAAGAGAACAGGACTCTCATTGGGATGAAGCAAATAAGAAAATAGGCATGCAGGAAAAGTCTTCTGAGTTTTATATGAAGATGTGCATTTCTGGACAAATAATTTCCTACAGTGCTTGCAGGTAACTTTCCAACCTCTTCCATGAATTGAGAAGTAGTTTAAGGCACTTTCGACAAAAGAATGAAAATGCAGTCCTTACCTGTAGGCATTTGTTATATTTATACATCAGTGTCAGAAAAAATCTTTCTTACATCAAATCTAGCTTACACTCGAAGTATTTTTTTTCCCACTGGCATTTGAAAAAAAAAAACAACCAGTGTCCTGATTTAACTGCGAGTTAAGAAAGGAGCATCAAATGCTGTGATTACTTTTGCATAGAGGCATAATTTGCAAGGGAATCTGGTCCTGTCTCAGAGACTTGCAGGTCTCATCTGCACTCAAATGCTGTTCTTCAAAGGTGAATGTGCGAAATACAGTCTGTCCTTATAGTCTCATTTATTTATGATTTATAAGCTCTGTGTCTTGCCTAATAGAGAATAGAATTAAGCTAACTTAATTGAGAGCTGGTTATAAGCACTGTGAACAGAAACCTTTGTTCTCAAGAGCCAGCCACTGGAGCGTGTTAGCAGCACATTTTATAGATGAACTCCTTTCATGCCTTATTTTGTGACTAGAATGAAGAAACTAAGGAATGGATACCAAAAGCCTTCTATTTGTTTGAAGAAGCATCTTGTAGCAACTGAAAATATATTTAGAGATTTTTAAGCTTCCTGGGAGATGCTAGCCAGACTGCTTGTGTCCTTGTGGTTCTGTGGTTGTGTCTCTTCATTTCTTCCTGATATCTCACATAATCAGTTTCTGATTATGTCCTGCCCATCATAGGGGTTTATTCCCTGACAAAAACACAGGCAAGTAAGGAATAAAAGGAGGTAACTGCAAATAAGTAAATTGAGCTAACTGCTTCTTAACAAGACTTTGGGTCTTGCAGTTCTGTATCATCACTATTGTTCCTGATAAGATGGTTAACGTTTACAAACCATAATAAAGGGTATTACAGCTGCTCTCATATGTGGAAGTAGAGACCTACAGATGTTAAGTCACTATCTGAGCCATGTAATGCATCAATAGTAGGCTGAAGCCTTTAGTAGGCTAAACAACCTTTCCAGGTTTTCATGTGACCCCAGGACTTTCTGCCTTGTTGATTATTAAAGACTTAGCAATCTTCAGTGCTGTGCCAAAACACTTTTTTTTTTTCACATTATTCCCCTTCCCTTAATTTAGTTTTTAATTCCATATTGTTGTAAATGTATGTGATTGTGATATTGGAGCAGTGTTTATCTAGGACACATGAATGGCTGTGAGCAGAGGTGGAGAGACTGAAGACTGTTTTGCTTAGTGCACATTGGTCTTGAGCTGCAAGGTTCAGTGAAGGCTTTACTTTTGGTTCTTTGTATCTGGAGTTTTCATTCTGGCCCAAATGTTTTTCCTTTGAAATACTGGCATGAAGAGTCCTCCTCTGCAGAGTTGTCTCTCCTGGACTTTGTCAGATACCCTGAATCTCTGGAAGCTGAAGTCTATGGGGACAACACAACACAGTCCAGGCATACAAGTCAGTGGGAATTGAAAGGCATAACTTGCCTTTTCTAATTCAGCCTTTCTGCTGAACCACAGGCACCAACAAAATCAAATGTTCCAGGTAGGAAAATACGAATGTGTGTGGATAGCAGAGACAGGGAAATCCCGTTGCAGTCATTTGGCCTTGTGTTCCCTTGCATAATCCTTCTGGCAGAGCTTGGCTGGCAGCAGCACAGGCCAGGTCCAGGCTGAAAAGAGACACTACTAGAACACCTGCTCAAGTCATCACTGAGAAACCTGGAAAATTAAACCAACCTTTTTGCTGCTATGAGCTAATTTGCCCTGCTTACAAGTATAAATCACTTGGGGTTTTTTCAAAGTTATTTTATTAAATGGAGACAAAGCCCATGGAGGCAGGTCAAAGATGCAGCTACAATAGGCTTCAATGTGTATATCCAGTACATAACTGTATGTCCCAGTGACTTACTTGGTCTTCTCTAATATATTACCAATTGCCTCTTCTTTAACACATTCTGGCTTTTTCAGCTCTTAGCTTAGAGTAGCTGCAGCACTGGGGGCTTACTCTCCAAGAAATGCCTGTACAAATTCATTTTGCAAGAGGCATCCACTTAGTTATATTTTTATGATGGGTGTTTTTGACTTTTTTTTTAGTTGTGATTTTTTGCATGTTGGTGCTGAAACTATTGTCTCAGTCAGACAATTAACTCAAATTTTGTCTTGGCTTGAAAAACGTAACCAAAAACTGTATATTCTATTTTCATCTGTTGAAACTGTTTGGGAGTTATTGTTCTTTATCTCTTGTAACTCTAGGGGGGGAAGAGGGTGGATGCCTTCTGATAATAGACCATCTGGAGCAGTGTTTCTTATCTCTTTCATCCACTTCGTCTCCCCCTCTGGGGGATATCTTCTGCAAATGGGCCATTAAGGCTCACCAATCACATGACACATTACATCATCCCATTGTGAGATGCACCACCCAGTAGGGAGGAGCCAACCATTCCCTACCCAGATAAAATGGGGACACAGGGACCCCAGATCATCCTCTTTTCCACTGGATTCTCAGAGGAAGACTGGACTCATCTCACCACCACTACAGGATCATCTCTACTCCAACAGAACCACATCTGTCACTCCAAGAGGATTTATTTAGACTGCTTCCAACACCCTGGCCGACAGGGTGCCCGGTCGTATTCCTGACTCCGTCAAGGTTCTCTAAGACTTTTGTTTGTTTGCTTGCTTGGTTTTTTTTGTATTACTGCATTTGCATTTTTATTATTCCTAGTAAAGAACTGTTACTCCTATTCCCATATTTTTGCCTGAAAGCTCCTAATTGCAAAATTATAATAATTTGGAAGGAGGGGGTTTTACATTCTCCACTCCAAGGGAGATTCCAATTTTCCCTGACAGATACTTGTCTTTCCAAACCTAAACAAATTTTTAGCATATTAAAAATGATTTTTTGTTTCTGTTTTCCTTTTTTTAAAGAAAAATGCCTTGTGTGTTACAATGACACATGTAAAAAAAGATTTTCAGGCTTGTCCTTTGGTCCCCTTCATTTACCTCCCTTGTTTTATGAGATATAATCACAGCTTGCTGCTTCTGGATGTGTGTGTGTGGACTTTTCTGGACTTTGGTGTGTTGGGGCTGTCATTTCACAGCCACCAAGCTTAACAGTTGTGAAGATTATAAATGTGTTATCTGAGAAGAGGCTGTTGTATGTCTAAAAAATATTAATCTAAAAAAGGAACAGACAAAATGCATAATTTTCCATAATTCTGCTATTCATCATAGTCCATTGCAATATTATATAGAGGTAAGACTGAGGCTTTTCTCCCCAGATGGGGACATGAAACCAGGGTCTCTATATGGGGCTGGAACAAAAGCAATGTATGGTCGAACCAATGTGGTTATAACACATTCTCCTCTTTATTCCCGAAATGGCTGGTTTTATACAGTGTCAGAGAGTTTACAGTTGCAGGTGCATTTCTATTGGCATTCAGCATGAGAAAGAATGCAAACAATCTTAGTTTAAGGCAGCTCCTGTGTTTCTACTCTAACTGTCCTAGCTAAAGCATGCACACACCTTAACTTAATTTCTAACTGCACCACAGGTTTATCTACTACTACACGGGCCCAAATCTGAGGCCTTGCAGGCCCAAATCTGAGGCCCAGTTTGGGATCACTCAACCTTCATTCCATAACACATCCTGCTCTTGCTACAGGGACATGTGGCATACCCTGTTTCCCTGGCAGTTGTGCAGTGTTGTGCTGATATGGCAACTTTGGAGGCTGATTCTTCTCTCCAGAGCAGTGCTGTCTAAGGCACTGCTTCCTGACTCCACAGCATCTCAGTCCTGCTTTCTTTTATGCAGTAGAATTAACTGGCAGCGGATGAAGACTCAGTGACACATTTTCATTTGTATTCACAGCAATCACTGTGCTTCCTTGTTCCCTTGTTCTAACTGGCCTGTTTGTTTAAAAGTATAAATGTGCAATATAAAAGTGATGAAAACAGTGGCAAACTATGAGAATTCAATAAAATTATCTTGATTGAGATTCCAGTAGGATGATGAGCTAGAGTGAAGATATAAGTAACTAACTCCAGCGTGATGCCCACTTGGGATGGATTCCTGCCTTTCCTTCACTCCACTGTATCTTACTCCTGTGTTTATGAGGTTGCAATCTTCAAACCACCCCACCTTAGATTTAGGCTTATCAGATTTTTTAAGTCTAGGTCTTTGACATACTTTTGAAAATTAAATATTAATGACCTGCTACAACAGACTGGTACCAGGCTCTGTGCCTTTGGGCTTAAGCCTTCTAATAAATCACACAATTATTTGCTTGCTTGTTGCTGCACACAGTGGATGAGGTGAAATGTAAGTAGTGGCACTCCATACAGGGAGTGACTTAAACTGTGCCTTTAGACATACCAAATTAAGTTCACTTAGTTCTTTGTGTAGTTTCATTTGGAAAAGACCTGTGGTGTCCTTCCTGGTGCAGAATTAGCAGGGAATGAACTGGGGCACCTGAGGCAACATTTGGCTTGAAGGGTAAGAGCTGCCAACAGCTGAGCGCGTGAAAGCCTGATTGTTGTTATGATTTTCGGACGGCATGGAATAATGACATGACTCTCGATATGATGTTGGAAATGAGAGCAAACTTTATTCTTCTAAATTCCTCTTTTATAGAGGAGTTCGGTACAAAAACCATGATTGGTTATTCAGGACCTACATCCTTTTGTAAACATTTCACTTCCCAAGGTTTGTTTTTGGTTTCCTCCTTAAGATTTCTCAGGCAACTTTCTCAGGCCTGTGTGAAAGCAGTATGTGGTGATTTCACACAGACACTGCTGCTGTCTGAAGCCTAAAATCCAACCACTGTCAGTACCCACACCTAGTCAGTTCTGCCTTGGCATGGGGCAACCTCCAGCTAAAACTGAAGTTACTTCCCTCAGCAAATAGGTGTTACTGAAGAATAAAATTAAAACAAACAAAAAAAACCCCTCTTTGTTTAGGACATCATAATTATAAACGAGATATTTATTTTTATGGAAGAATTATTCAAGGATCATGAAACAGAAAATAAGCCAGCTTGAGGATGTTGGAAAGCGTTACACCAGTGTCTTGGTTTCAAAGACAGGTATCTGCTAGGAAGGGGGCAGGACTTCCCTAGAGATGGAGAATTCAAATCTCCCTCCAAATTATTCTAATTTAGAAAATTTAAGGGGCTTTCAGGCAGAGGTATGGGAATAACAGTTCTTTACTAGTATATATGACAAAACAAACAAAGAACTACTACAGCATTAATAATAAACAGAACCAGGGACTTCAAGGGCTTCCTTTCACAAAAAGCCCAGGGGCAGTTTGATCTCGGTGCCCCTGTGGGACTCTGAGAGACCAAGCTGGAACGGTGGAAAGTCTCGGGCTGGTGGATGAGATCAGATGCTTTGCTCTGGTTGCTGGAATGGCAGGGATGTCCCGGCAGGGCTGGGCAGTGCAGGGCTACAGAGTAGCAGGAAAGCCTCAAAGCTCCGAAGAAGCAGCGGTGGTGGGGGCAGGGCCAGAGAAGGCGAGCTCAGGATTCCTGGGTACACGAGCAAATGACGGTAGATTTCTCAGGATGAGACGAAGTGATGACAGTAAACTCTTCCTGCAGTGAGTGGCAGCCTGACCGTCTTCCCCGATGCCGAGAGCAAGAGAGAGCGAAGCTGCTCCCAACCCTTCTTTTACTTCCTCCAAAACTCACATTATCTCCCCTCTCTGAGGGAAACTCCTGGAGACCCAAAAACAATAGGTGTAGCCTTGTGCTGCTATCTCCTTTGACCACTTCTTTGTTTTGGTTAAGCACTCAGTTGTTAAGTTTCCTAGCAACTTATGGGAAAAAATTCTGTGAGTGAAAAAGAAGCAAATCTAACCCCCAACAACCAGAAATGTTGATATAAATGTAGCAAATTGTGGAAAACATCGAATTAGATAAAGTGCTCAATTTTCAGTCATATCAGTGGGATCATTAGCAGCAACTAGGACACAGCAGAATTTAGGGTACTAAAATTGAAGAGGAAATAAATACATTTTGTATTTTTTTTCTGAAGTACAAACTATTTGGAAAGCCCTCAGTGTCCTCCACAGCATGGAGTTGTGCATATATTAAGAAAGAGAAGCAGGACTTGTATGCTGACATTAAAATTTAACACTGGCAATGAGGAAAGTCAGTCTAAAGTATCTGCAGCACAGATAGGCACTGGTTGCATACAGTGGTCCTCTCCTTTTAGCAACCTATCCAGTATTAGCATTTATGTATCAGGATCCCATGGAACTGGTGCAACTCTTCATCACCACTGAAAAAAAGAACCAGCACAGCTTTGACACGATCAGGCAGTAATTCCCATGACTCTCAAAACAACTCAAATCCATGGGACCGCAAGCTGGACTGTCCTTAGGAACCTCATTTTGAGACACCTTCGAGTTGAATTCAATCAGCGTGTCTGAAATGATACATACTTTACTTGCATATTTTATAGACTGATAGGATTCAATCTATAAACTTTAGGGAAAAAACCTTAAAATCTTACTCTGTATAAATATTTATAAAAGTTACTTTATTAATAGAAAATTAGATTATTTATTTTCCTTGAATTTATAGTGAGAGTGCCCTGCATAGACATTGTCTCTACACATAGAGTTGTAGACCCTTAGTGGAGCATTGTTGACATCAGTAAAGCTACTCCAATTTACATCAGCTGGGAATATGGTCCATAGGACCACTAAGTTACACTAGAAGATAATAATGATTTCTTTCTTAAGCATTTTTTAGTGAATTCAGCCATTAAAACATGGGAAGTAATTAACATCTCAATATTACATATTGAAATTTAAAATATTGTAAAAATAGCATGTTAAGCATATATATTTTAAACTTAATAGGACTGGCATTTGCTTTAGAGCAGTTAAGTAAATCAGATTCTGCATAATATGGATAAATCTGCAGTTTTCATCAAGTCTGTGGTTTGCGTACCTATGTCACACCTGCCATCAGCACCAAGGTATTTTTGTATCATTTGTCCATTCTGTCACATATATATTTCAAGCCAATGCCACAGTTCTCATGTATCTGAAAGGGTATTTTAAACCTACTGAAGCTAATAGGAGTTCAGCCAGTTTATGAAAGGCATGATTAGGCCTCAAACAGATCCTAGGACTTAGACTATTGCACTCTTCATCTCAAAAGCAAGATGGACACAAATTCAAATGGAATGAAGAAACTGTCCCTCTTCATGTTCTTATTCTTTTACTTGGCACTGAGCGTTTTCTTGAATAAATCCCATTTTCTTGTTGGCAGGCAGCTCCATTTACGTGGCTGATGCTTTCACTTGCACCTTCTGGTTGAGAACTCTCTTCAGTTGTCTGAAAGAGATGTCAGTGGAGGCATGTGTGTGTCTTCTACCAGGCAGCCACTGGACCTGGTTCCCATTAGGTAGCTCTGCCTGACTCTCTATTATTGCCACAACTTCTTAGTTCTTAAAGATATTGAACTGATTGTCTAAAGATGTCTGTAAGAGTAGGCTTGCACTCCAAACCTAATAGATTCTAGATATATAGCCAATAACTCATCAGGTGTCTGCTTAACTTTTACACCCCTAGGCAGCTGAGCTATTGCATTCCCACCCCCACAGCACCAGTGGAAAACCCACCAAGGGACAGTTTATCAAGCTTTCCTGTAGAGAGGGTGACATGTTTTAAGGGTGTGAGAAATAATATGTGATTTATCCAAAGCTGGGGCAGCAACCTAAGAAGTCCTAATTTGGATGTGTGTCAGCCATTCATACTCAGAGCTTTGGTGGAAACAAAATCCTTGGAACTCTCTGAAAACTTGGACACCTTCCAGGCTGCAGGCTTGCTTAGAAAGCCAAATATCTTTCAGTAGCATGTAATACCAAGAACCAATAGATGCTGACTGCTGTGCTCATGACTTTGTGCAGCACAAAGTCTGGTTGGTCTTGTTTGCACACAAGCAGATAAGGTGAGGGGCTTATAGATAAGATGATGTTCGTCTGGATTACTCAGCTCTTTTAAATTTACCCCAGTGAGACAGGGTAAATCCTCTCAGGTTGCTAGTAGCGAGTTACTCTCTGAGCTCAGTTTCAAGGCACAGAGCCACTCACGCTACCAAAAAATGAAGGCATGCTCTACCAAAGTAATTTATACTTGCTTTGCCAAAAACCTATCTGAAAAAGAGTGAAAAAAATTTAAAACATACTTTTCTTTTACATTGTACATTCATGGATACATTATTTTCTGTCTTCATTCCAGTGGCTTCTTCTAGTTCTGAAAAAAAAAAGTAATAAAATAATTAAATTAAAAAGAAGGGAGGGTAACATACTGTCAATTTAGTAGCTGGCTGAAGTAAAAATTTAGCTATTCCTCTAGGCATTTATCACACAGAAGAATAACTGAAGAGTGATGAATACTTCCTAAAATATTTTTGAGGCAATGTGATTAATCAGTCAGGACTGTCTAGCCTGGGGGTATTTAGAGAAAAGAATAAAATTAGCAACTTGACTGTAGCATGGGGTATCAGAGAGAACTTTCAGAGTGGAAATCTGCCTTTGTCCAGCAGGTTCATAGAAGTCTAACTTTAGGTGTTATATTCTCAGAAGATGGGAACATTTTATGTACAACAGGCTCCAAGAGCCCTCAGGCTAACAATATAACTGATGTTATTTTCCCCTGGGTTAGTCCTCAGGTAAAAAAAAATAGAGCCTGAAAACCTTCAGGGTAAATTTGAGTGAGACAATCACGTTCCAGTACGCTAGTAAAAAAACAAACAAAAAGAAAAAAAGAAAATGCAGAGTCCAGTATGGAAAGTTACACCAGTGTGGCTGCAGTGACTTTCAGGCCTGTGCTGAATTAATATATTCACTCCTTAATGTGGCAGTGCATGTTTTTGAATTTACTGTTTTATGTAAGATTTGGTTATCTGTAAAAGTTCAGTTCTATGTACCCCTACCTTCCCCCCCTAATTAATATTCCTTTGTTCCTCTCCTTCTCCATCACGAGGTGTATTTTTTAGTCTGCACCTGTGCCCATCGGTTAATTGTCAGTTATCTTTCCCGCCTTGAGTTTTCCCCTCCCAGTTCTCTTTAATTGGCCCGAAGCACCCTTTTCCCCCTCTGTTCCCCCTAGAGACTGTAAACCATTGGCTGGAGGCGGCCAACCCCACCCCCTTCTCCCCCCTTTCTCTGCTTCCCTTAAAACCCTGTGGAAGTTCGAAATCGGAGTCCAGAAACGGCTCAGAGTTAAGTTAATAAACTCTCTGTCGCACTGTTTCCTGGATCCTCCTTTCCTTCCTCTGCCTCGCCGCTTCAACACCCCCTCATAAGCTTCTACGGGGTCGTGCACCTGTCAGAGTCCGCTCTGCCCGCGCGGCTCGCGGACTGACTCTGAACAGCGCCTTGTCCCAGTGCTTGGGCTAGCTCGGGGCGACACCCAGAGGCTTTTTAGAGGCACCACGGCACCTTAACAAACAGCATATGTGACCAGAAATGAGTAATAACATTGAGTCTGTAAGAGAAAGGCTCAAGAGCAGGATTTGGCCTAAAAGTTTGGATGAACATATGGGGCTTTGTATTTATTTATAATAATTTGCATTAAAAACAGCAGTTTGATGAATGGTAAGAAATACAGTTGATTACTTTCCCCTGCATGTAATGGCCTAGGTTATGATGGTGTTTCATTGGGAAATAAAGAGTATTCCTTTGAGCCCTAAAGCACACATACCTGTAAGAAGTGCATCAAGTGTTTCCACTGCGTGTTTTGCATCTTCCATTGTGAAACACATTGGTGGTTTAAATTTTAAAATATTTCTGTAGGATCCATCTGCACTAAGAAGGATTTGATGCTCCTTGAGTCTGTGGAAAGAGGAAACACCTGTGTTAGATACAGGTATAAAACTATGTTGTGTCCTGTCACTTCCTTCAAGCTGAGACAGATTTTGAAAGTTTCCTTTTTTTAGTACTATGTCACCAAAAACTACACAAATTGAAAATAAAATTAATGACTGTAATAAACGCCTATTGCTTGTTTTTGAAATTTATGAAAGTTTAATAAAAATAAAATGGTTATTAAAAAATAGTAATACAAATATAATAATAATAAAGGTTAAACAATTTAGAGTTAGGACAATTAATGAGACAATACCAGCAAAGAATTACAGCCTGGGCTGGGTACCTCTTCCTGGACCAAAGTGAGCCAGGAAAAGGACCCCATTAAAAGAGAATTTACTCCTTAAGAGGAGTCACCTCATGATTATGCATATTTTATTTAAAACAAGAAATTTGTCTGGTACTTGTCAAAAACTTTCTGTTAATCTCCAGGCGCCTTTGAGTCTAAGTCAGGCTTGGAAAAGTTCGTTTCTGTTGATAAGGAGAGCCATAAATTCTTCTCCACTGGAAAATTTAGGGGTCTCTGTAATTGTTATCTCTGTGCGAAGAATTTCTTGATTATCTTCTCCTTTTCTTGAGCTAAAAAAAAAATCTCACACACATAGTTTCTATTTTAACCACTGAAGCTTGGTTTTAATTACACTACTACATTTACTATATTATTGAAATGTTAATACAGCATAACTTTCCAACCTAGCATAATACATATAATAAATATCTGCGTAGAGCCATATAATATGCATTTTTCACAATGACTAACTGCTGGAACATATTAGGAGGGTTTGATCACTGCACACAGTCTTTAAGAACTTCTTACTTGTAGATAAGATGAAGGGCTTCAGCCATGGCTGGTGTTCACTTTTGCTTATCTTTCACCAGATCCACTCCAACAAACAATCCAACACCCCTGGAGTAGAAAGGAAAAATACAGACAAGTGAAATCCAGTGTCAGAAATTCAAACCTTCTTCTGCAAATGCAACACCTGTTTCTAACAACTGTAATTCCCTCCCCGGGAGCACAAATGGGGAAAGGATAATGAGAGAGGAGACACTGTCTTTGGTCGCCTTTTGGCAACTTCACACAATCAAATGGGATGACAGATATTTCTGGATAAATAAATTTACCTGGCTCATTAAAGCTATGTGGCCTAAAAAGAATGACAGAATAATTTTCTTTCATGCTTATCCTGAAAATCACAAGCCAGGGAGACAAATAATGAAAAAAAAGAAGTACAAAAACCCTGCAACCCAACCCTTCCCCCCAAAAACCTGAAGGCAATTATCAATGGTAGTAACATGAGATGAGGAAAATCCAAATCAAGGAAATGCATCAGAGATTTTAACAAGGTCTGCATGATTACAAGTGTGCTGACATCTTGGTTATTGCATGTGGATGGCTCTTTCTCCTACTCTCCCAGAACATTTTTTGTGTCTATGCTTGTAAGTCATTAAGCAGATGGATGGACAACTTTTTTTGTTTAAAAAAAAATATGTCCTAACAATACCAGTTTTGGGCAGTCCATTTTAAAAGAGAGTTGTAGCAAAATCATGGCATGTTTCGGTGTTCCACTTACACCAAGTTTGTTGCTTTTTCTAGCACTGTTACTTTCTTCTCTGACTTTGTTGTAATGCACCCACCTGATATCTCCCACTAAGGGATGTTTCTCCTTTTGCTCAGCCAGCAACTCTAGGAGATAATTTCCTACACGTGCGGCATTCCCTTGGAGATCTTCTTTCTCTATTACATCCAGCACAGCCAAGCCGATGGCACAAGACACTGGATTGACCCCAAACTGATAGCAAAGACAAAACAAAGCATGTCATCAAAATGAAAACCTATCAAAACAAAACATCCATCTGTGGCTATCCATGTTGTTTTCACTTGCCCTCTTCTGCTTGGCATGTCCTGAGGAAAGCTTGAAGAGGTGGGGATTTTGTGCCATTCAGGCTGCAGAACATCCCCTACACAGGGGCAAGGGAAGGGCTCCCTCTTCCTCTGCTTCAGGTTGCAGTAATTTGAAGATTTCAGGACTAAAGAACTAAGCTGATTGTACGTGCAGGCAAAATGCTCCTGGGAAGAGCAGTGGGTGATAGATTTGATATATTTTGATCCAGAGAGTATAAACTCCATTTGAAAGAGGGGAATTCATGGTAGCTGGGAAGAAGGCTGAGTCACAGGAGCAGAAAGCGGGCTCAGTAAACGAGAAGACTGAACCTCTGTGGCATGTACTCAGATGAAATGTTTCCTGGTAAAGGGTCACTGTTTTGTTAGGTGTCAGTTGCAGAGCAAGGTCTGCCAGGTCATGAGCTCCACCAGCACAGAGCCTATCCTAGAAAATGGAATTTTACATGATCAACATTTCAGAGTGGGGAGAGGGAAAGAGACACAAGGAAGAATTTATCTGTATGGATGTGAACTGAGATGCATGACCTGCCAGAGAACTTATGCTGGTCCATATGATGATGTAACACTTGATGCAAAACATGCTTCAAAGCCTCTCCACTGTCTTTTAGATACTAGACTGTGGTTGACTCAAGCTCTTAGTAATGTGATGCAGTGATGGCTGCAGATGTTATCTAGATCACCTGGAG
Source organism: Prinia subflava (assembly GCF_021018805.1). Classification (NCBI taxonomy): domain Eukaryota; kingdom Metazoa; phylum Chordata; class Aves; order Passeriformes; family Cisticolidae; genus Prinia; species Prinia subflava. The sequence continues at coordinate 1,780,501 of NW_026960612.1, forward strand.
AACTTCTAACTGCTAAATGCAGACCAAAAGAAAAAAAAAAAAAGGCAAAGCTTCACCTATGAACTTACTGTATTGAAATACTCCAGTCCAGAAGCACCAAAACCTTCAGCAATTTCCCTTGTTGTGACCACACAAGACATAGGGTGTCCATTGCCAATGGGCTTTCCCATAGTGACAATGTCAGGCACAAAGTCTTCACCTTGCAGCTGGAATGCCCAAAAATGCTTCCCAACTCTGCCAAAGCCAACTTGGACCTCATCAACTATGAACACGCCACCCGCTGCATGCACATACCTGAAAACAAACACAATACCTTGAAAGTCTAGTGCTGCAGAACACAGGTAGGCAATCAAGGACAAGGCAGTCTGCATCACAGAAATTCTGCAGTGTGAGACCAAGTTAAGAGAAAAAGAAAGAATAGAGTTATAGCTATTTTATAGCTATAAAAATTTTAATATGCCACATGTTATGAAAAAAATTTGATATTTTAATATCAAATAGGAGTACTGTAATGGTACTGTGGGATTTTAACTGGTTTAACTTCATCTTCCATCAAATGTATGGCTGAGGATTAAAGATAGGAAAAGAATGGCAATTATCTAGCTAAAAAATTAGCTGATATTCCATAAAAATAATTGAACTGACATAATACTCTTCAATAAGTAGAAATGAACCACAGATAGCTGAATGAATAGCTGAGGTTAATAGCTGAATTGATTAGATAAGTCTATAGTGAAAAAATTATTTCTTAGTATAATTTCCCCATTACGCCCTTTGTGAAGGAGTGTACGTACTCTGCTACTTTCTGGAAATAGCCCACGGGTGGAATTATTTGGCCTCCACAGCTCTGCATGGATTCAGCTACGAAGGCAACAATCTACAAGAGAAACTCATGTGAAAGTTATGTTCATCTACTTGGCCTTGGCAGAGACAGCTAACAGTCTAGAAATAGGTGTTTAAATGTGGGCCTTAATTTAATCTTGCAATGGGCTGGACAACTTGAAAACAGCTATGGCTAAAGGATTTATTAATTTTGTAACTGGAGTGCCCAAATTTGCAGTAGCCAGGGCCACCTTTGCAGCCTGATGGGAATGCAAGGATCTCCATTAAGCCCTTGTTTTGAACTGGATGACACTTCCTGGCATCAGTGGATGTTGGATTGGGCTCCTGGGAGCTACATATATTTATTTCCAAATGCCAGTTTACATGAGACACACAACAGTGTGTACCATCTTCCCTGAGAAGTTAATAAAGCTTGCAGGTATATGTGGGTTTTTGTTTAATCCTGAACACCAGGTAGAGGAGGGTGGGTTCTGACCTGTAAGATGACCTGTGGATAGCCTTTGGGCACCCCTGCCTAATGCAAATAACTACACAAATAGTACCTCATGTCAGCATGAGGTACTTGACAAAAAAAAAGAGAAAAAATCTACAGATGAAATAATTCCAGTTGCTAGGAATGAAAAAGAAAGTTATTTCAAGTCAGGAAGGGTAAGAGCATCAGATCAGACACACTGGAACATCAAAATTCATTTCTTGTCAACAGCAGAGGTCTATGCAGCAGATATATAATATTACCCCAAGGTCTCAGCATAAGTCCGCTATTTAAGGGATTGCATCCCCACACTACTTGTGAACCCCTCCCTGAGTATCAAGAGGTCTCTGTGCTGGTGCAGTCTTCCTGGAAACAAGGCCAAGCAGTAACGTGTAAAGAACCGCACACTACATTTGAGTATACGGCCAAAGAGTACGAAGCTTCCCACAGCATGTGAGGCTTAGCCTTTAGCACAACTTGTCCTGCCACAGGTCTATGTCACCAAAACCTAAGAAATGTGCAAAAGAAAAGAAACAAGGGAAGAAAAAACAAAACTATCTGTTAGTAGAGAATAAAAAAAGTTGATGAAGAAACTAAAAGAGAGGTGATGTAAGTCCGTTGGACTAAAAGGGAACATGTTCCAGTCTCCGCTAGTCTTCGGGGACTTCAGCGGGTTTTGGATCAAGCCCTACAAGTCTCAACACACTAATGCCATCATATAAAAGATTAACACATATTTTAGGTACACTTGTTCAGAAATTGTCCGTTTTTATCAAGGCCATACTGTGTATGAGTGAAAGTTTCACCTTTTTATATGAGTTCAAAGTTATCTTAACCAAATAGGCTCAGAAATGGTGTATCAAGATTTTATCCAATACATTTTCTCCATGTTCTGGAATTTTTTATATATCCTTGCTAGAATTTGTGATGTAGTTTCTCAGCTGACCTCAAACCTTTCCCTACAATATTAACAACCACCCAATTCAATGCATAAAATAGGAAATTTAACAGCTTTGATTGTATCTGCTTATATACAAATGTATTATTGATCCTTTCATTGATGCCTGGAAAAATTATCATAAAAGCATCAGATAGAAAAATGGCCCATTTTGAACTGAACCCATCACAGAAAAAGGTAGGGAGAGGGAAGCATGTGAAATTGGGAAAAAAAGTCCTTAGTTGCCTGTTACATGCCCCCATGCCATAATTAATAGATGAAGCCTCAGCATTTCTAGAGCACAAAACACACACCTTGCGTCCATTCTTCTGTGTTTCTTCAATAATCTTTTTCACCTCCTCAGCATAAGCACTTGCTGGATCTGGGTGGTCTTCCCTGTATTTCCCTCTGTAAATATCTGGAGAAGGAGCCTGAAAAGATCAATTTATTTATTTGTTTTTATGAAGGCAATCCTTCTATGAAACATTTACTTTCTTTTCTGTTGCTCCACTTTATTGGCTTTCCACACAAATAGGTAATAAGAGTTAGTACAGCCTGAATGTTTGCTTTGAATTACAAAAATGCTTACTGGAGCTTAAACTCAATCTGGGCCTGTCATGCTCTCAGTATTACTGAACGCAGCTGTTGAAAGAACCATCATCTACTTCATCCACCTTTCAAGACTGTCCTTCCTCTCCCTCAAGACACAATAATGAGTACCCATCCACCACGTTATTTCAGATTCTCACAGAAGATCTGTTTCTGCACATGGAGTGTAGGGTTTTCCAGTCTGTCACTTCCCTTCCAGCATTTTAGTCATGGTACAAATCTGTGTGACATTCAAGCCTCAACAAATGGTGTTAGGAAAGGTTTGGGAACTAAGAGAAAGGAAGTGGTATAAAGAGGTGAATTCTACTTTGGCAGTGCGGTTAACGCAAGGAGGTCTAGATAGAAAAGGCTTGCTTGGTGTACATTTCTGGACTGAGAAAAATTTTTTGCCTTTTTAAGATACACAAGTTCATGTGAAAAATCACACTCCCTTCAGACCCTCATGAACTCTATGCCCAAATCTGTGTAAACTTGTGCAATCTGCCTTTCCAGTTTTTAGAACTAGACTAATAGTCCTGCATATCTTTAACCAAACCAAGGCAATTGATATTGGCTAATTTCATCAAAATGTGTAAGTATACAATGCAGTGACTAAGAAAACCTGTAGCAAAATGAAGGAAATCAGCCCCACAGCTGAACACCTTCTTAGAAATCCAAAAGCAAACAATTTTGCTGTATTTATTCCACTGAAATCAGCCAAGCATATGTACATTAGCATCAGCAAAACAGAATGAAAGTATATTTACACCAGAAGTGGGTAATTCAATATGCTGTATAACAGGTATAAAAAATGACAAAAAACCCCCCAAAAACCAAACCAAACCCACAAACAAACAAACCAACCAAACCAAACCCCAAAACAAACTAAAAACCATACTTACCACATGCACATACTCCTTCTTGCTGTCCTTTCCTAGCTGATTAAATTTATAGGGATTGATGTCAATCAGAGATGTAACATGGCCATGGTAAGCACTGTGTGTGTGTTAAATATCCAAGTCACTTTTCACCAAATGTATAGAAGAGCCAAGTTTACAAATGTGCCTATATATAATCTAGACTAGCAACTATATCTGCAACACAGTAGCATAGTTTGTGAAGGGATCTTGATTTGATTTACTCAGTCTTTATCTCAAAACCAATATGAAATTGCTGTTGACTGTAATTCACTAGAAAGACTGGAAACAGGATAAAATCAAGTGCTGACATGGGGAAAGACCAAGATGATGCCTGGACTGCAGTGACTTCAAGGTGGCTGCCCTAGCAGCCTTACCTAGAGCTGAAGGGTGGGTCCAGCTCCTTCCTCTCCAACCCACAGGCCCCACTCTGACCATCCCAAGCTTTGCAAGCTAGACTCCAACACCATTGTGAAAACTCTCAGGAGTCTGCATTGCATTGAGAAGTGGGGACCTTATGCAGCAGCAGCCCACCACTATCTGCCCTGAAGGTACTGCAGATGAGAGGGTTTGGCAGAAGCTGCTGTCAGGAAAAGGATATTATTAGAACATAAATGTCTTATACTGCAGAGTATGCTAAAACTGGTTACTATTGAGGCCAACTGATTTAGAAAGGAGGAACCAGTCTTTTGAGCCTAAAGCATGTACTATCTTTATTCAGGGAATAATAAACACTTTTATTCAGCCATAAACTTGAAGCAAAGCAAACCTCAAACCAAACCAAAGACATGTCATTTCTTAGCAGAACACACATAGGTTAGTGTGTTGCTAACAGGGATATGAATGTAGCTGAGTCAAACAAGCTTTGTGCTGTTCAGATAGAGATATGTGCCCTTGCATTTGCTCTGGCTGGACTTTCTAATCACAACCTGAGAAGAAAATCCAGCACTACAGCAACGTCACCAAACCTACAGCATCGAGGATAGGAAAACCCTGAAATGTAGTTGGCCACCTACCCTGTGGCTGGCAACCCTCTCAACGCCTCCTGATTTTGCAGCCACTTGGTTTTGTGTGCATACTTGTGTTCACTGAAGGAGACCTGAGCATCATTGCAGCACTGCTGCAGACTACAGGATCTTTCTTCTTGACCACTGAATATTTATTTGTGTAAAATGAAACATGTCCAGCAATGGGTGACGAACAGAAAGCCCTTTTCTGGGGCAGCCCAGTAGCCAGACCACTCACTGCTTTTGAAAACAACATTTAAGTCTCTGACCTGAATTGTTTTGGGAGTCTGTAGGAAATGCCCTCTAACAAGTGACTGACCTTCTGGGGTGACCGACAAGCTTATTTTTCACAGATCTTCAAAACTTGTGCTTATCCAAATGTGAAAAAGGGATTTCCTGATCTGTTCTAATACAAAAGCAACAAAGCTTTTCTTTCAGCAGGCAGTGGAGTACAAACAGCAAGGGATTGCTGCAAAGCTGCTTGTGAAGTAGTGGCTGGAGTTGCTGTCTGCATTCACATAAGCTACTCTGTATACTTACATTTCCAGGGTGATCACATCTTGGTGCCCACGGTACTGCTGAGCCAGTCGTAAAGCAAGATCATTTGCTTCAGACCTGCATAATAACAGACACAGCAGCAAAGCAGTGAAGGAGCACTTCCAATTAGAAGGGTATTCCAACAGAAGACAAGGCATGGGACTCATGGATATCATAAATCAACACAGTAGACTCTGTTACTCTACAGATTACAATGCTAAGGCTGAGACTATAAGTGCCATGTAAAGAGGCAGAAATAAAACAGCCCTTTGTATAAACAGCAAACAAAGAGATGCTTTATTTCCCTCCCCCAGTTTGCCTGTAGATATTTTCCTCTCCTTGTACAAAGGAGTCCAATTTGCAGCTGAGAACACAATACAGCCACTAACCCTCAAAAACCAATGCTCCATCTCCCACACTCCACAACTCCATTCTCCCTAGTGCTTGCACCATCACAAATCTGCACCCTGGAAGAAGACTCAAGCTTCCAGCCTGATCTGTCACAGCCACTCAGCCCACAGGTCCCTGCAGGTTGTCTGTTTTGGACATGTAAGTGATCACAGACTACCAAACTGCCTAAAGAAGACTAACTTGTTTCCAAGGTTATATGTCAATTTACAGATGGCATTCATGAGTCTGTACATAACATTCACCAATTCGCAGAATTAATTTCCTCTTCTTGGTTTTTTCCCCCCACTTTTTTTGCATAGCATTCAGCAGGCCAGTTCCATGTTTTGCCTCTCTTGCTTTGAGCCATCACTCTAAATATGATGGCTGCAAATAGGAAGTAAGTTTTAATCAGTCCTGGATATATTTTTGTTGCAAGTCCTACCTAGTAAGATTTAGACCAAGCTGTCCTGAGTGTCTGTCTCAAACAGAAGAAAAATAGCCATAAAAATAGTCATATTAAATAAAAAATTACAATTCAGACCTACCCAGAGTTAACAAAATAGCAAACAGAGAGTTTCTCAGTCAGGGTGGCTGTGAGACGCTGTGCATACAGAACAAGGTTGTCATGCAGGAAGCGGGAGTTTGTATTGAGCAATTCCATCTGTTTTGTTGCAGCCTTTATTACATATGGATGGCTGTGGCCCACTAAAGAAGAAAATAATTAGTTATTACTAGCAAACAGTCAACTACTGAACCACAGAAGGACATTCAGAGATGAAGAAGTATCTCCGAGACAGTAAAGTCAGCGACAAAGTATCTCTATAAGCAAAGTAGCAGGGGTAGCACGTGGTTTATTGTGAGGGCCTTGCTTGTAGCTGCTAGGCACAGCTAAAGCAGGCCAGGAGAGCAGGAACAGAGGGCGAGGTTCCGAATACCGTACATTAAATATCTTTCCAAGTTGAATAGTCTGTGTTAGACCAACCAATCAATACAAGATAACAACATTTACTTACAGCCAATAGAACTGTCCCATCACCTAAGCTAAGCAGAAGGGTATTGTTTAATCAAGGGAGCTAGCTCTCATCTTGGCACATCATTATTCACTAGCTGATGGCCCTGTATCCCACACCCTAAATCTCAAAGCATGCTTTCATTTCTATCTCGCTTGCTGAACTCATACTCCCAGAATCTAAACCACCATATTTGCAAGGTCTTTCTACTTCATCTTTCCCAACACAGAGAAGCACTATGAACATCATCACTCGGCAGAAATGTGTCCTGATCCCTACTGGAAATTAAGGAATGGAAGCAGTCTCTCAAGTCAAACTGCTTACCATGTGCAATGTTGTTGATGCAGTCTAAGTATTTCTCTCCTTTCTCATCAAACATATATTGGCCCTGAGCATGGACTATCTTCAGAGGGTCCTCGGCATAGAAAACTTTGCAGGAAGGCCTAAAACATAATAAACATAATGAGACACTAATTTTGAAGCTTTGAGAAAAGCTAAGGTTACAGTTAACAATAGATGTTGCTGATTTAGCTGAAATGAATAGATAAGCTTTGCTGAAATCAGTTAAAAGTTAGAGGATGGTTAAAAGAAACCGGATTTAAGATAAGCTACCCCAGATCGAATAACTCATTGCTTGTCAAACAGAGAAACTAATCAATACAACACCAGACCTCCTGTTTCCAGAAACCCACTGAAATAGTCCTGGAAAACAGGAAACAGGGAGTTCTACCAGCCATTAATCACATCTGCATTGAAAAGGTTGAAAGTTTAGAATGAGGAAGACTCGTTTTACTTCCTCCTTTTGGTGACCACTCCTCACAAAAGGACCACTGACCCATTTCAGGGAACAAACTACGCATGCTTAATAGCCTTGTTGTCAATTGGCATACGAAGCGGAGAAGAGGAAGTGACAGGGGTATGAATATGCATTTGTATTTTGTGTATTCAACATTTTTGTAAATAAAAGGCTTTGTAATTACCTGTGATCTTTGCAGTGCGCATTAGGGAGCGATCCCACGTGCTGCCCGGCATCGCAATAAACATACACTTTCTAACTTTAACTGTTAGAGAGTCTTTTGCCCGTCACAGTTGGATATTGATATTAGATCGATATTCATATTTTAATAAATCATCTGGTGAGCCAGCCAGGAGACTGCTCTCTCTGGCCGAGGGGCCATCGGGGTCTGGGACCCCTCTGGGCGCCCACCCAGGATTTTCTGGGAAGAGGGTTCCCATGGCCCCGCTGACACCCCGGGGAAAGACCAGGACCTGTCAAAACTACGGACAAAATGTATGTTTAATAAATATTAGAAACGGGTACCTTTGAATAGAGGCAGCTTATAAATCATAAGAGACGTCTTATGCAAAGCAGAGACCTGACTGGATTTTGTAAGCTCCGCGGAGTCTGGTATTTGTGGTTTGTGTTTCAGGTGGTGCTGGCAGCAGCACCAGCAGTTTGTAGCCTGTGTCCTGAGGTGGGGCAGCGGCAACAGGACAGCCAGTTTTGTTGTGTTCTGGGAGAAGTAGTGGCTCCAGTTTGGCTTGGTTTGTGGCTGAGAAGCGGCTTGGTGAGCTGCATGTGGGTGTCAGCGGCGAGTTTTGGGACGAGAGGGGTCCCGCTCTGGGTTGCAGATCACAATTGCAGCCCGTGTGCGCTGGATGTGCGTGTAGTGTAAACAGATCTTTGTTTTGTAAGTTTGTGTGCCTACACTGTGGAAATTACTGGTGTGCCGTACGTGTGGTGGTTTGTGAGGATTTGTATTTTGATTTGTGTGGTTTTTGGGTGTCCTGGTAGCGTGCTGTACGTGTTTTGGAGGAGTGGTGTATGTTTAAAGTTGTAAAAGAATTTTAAAACCCCCCCCGCCTGATCAGCGGAGGGATATCTGTGTTTGTGTTTGCGAAAGTAGCGCTTATACAGTTCCTGGAATGTGTGCCACGGAGAAGTACTGTGTGTGAGTTTTGTTTGTGTGGCTGGCAATGATATTTTAACCAGTGTGTTGTTAAGTGGAGAAGACAGTTGTGAGTGAATAAGCTGTTTATTTTGTGTGTAAAGGAACGAGTGGTGTGAAAGGTTTGAAATTACGCCCGGTATCACCTTGGTAACCGGCGGAAGGATCCAGGTTTTGTTGTCTTGCGCTGTGTTCTACCAGCCCCGCTTGACCCCAAAAGGTTTTTGTTTGTGGGGACTTGCCTTGACTGTGAAGGAACATACTTGATTGTTTGTGAGGCTTTGAGATTGCCGGTGTGTGTGGAGTGGTATTTTAACTAGGAACTGGTGATTCCTGGTCACAGGGGAGTGCGGGACGGTGTGGGGCCGGGGTCGCCCCCCCGCTTCCCTCTTGCAGAGGGATTTGTGCTGTGTCCCCGCTTGAGCCCTTTGGCTTACGGCGAGACTTTGTTAAAATTTTTATGTTTGGGACTGTTAATATCTGGCCGAAGCCAGATATTGGTTGGTATTCTGCAAGAGCCCCATCTATACTCTAATTACAGCTCGACAGGAATTGCATTGGGTTTTAACTGTACACTTGCTGCAGTATGTGTAAAACTGCTTGCAGTTTTTGAGTGCATTTTTAGCTGCAATATAGCCAGTGCAAGGTATAACAGAGGACTTGGTTCGATAGCGATTTATAATCAGCAATTTAAGCAAGGAAGAGGGGACAAGTCTGTGTGTTGTCAATTTGTTTGACTGTGTTGTGTTGTTTCCTTTTAGATTAAAATAAAAAGGAGCTTTTCCCTTCCCGTGTGTGTGTGTGTGCATGTAAACCCTGCTTCTTTCTCCAGTAAAAGTATATGCCCGGGAGCAGGAGATATAGGGAAGCCAGTGGAAATCTTTAGGGTGAAGAGTGCCCAGTATACCTTTATACCAGAGGGATATTAAGGATGGGAGCAAGTGAAAGTCAAGAGATTCCTAAAAGCAGTCCTCTGGGATGTATTTTAACACATTGGAAAGAATTGGTGGGCTATGGGGGTACAGAAACCAAAAGGGACCTTGTTAAGTTTTGTACACAGTGGTGTCCACTGTATAGGCTGGAAGAGGGGGTGAAGTGGCCAGCAAATGGTACTCTGCACTATGAGACTCTTCTGCAGCTAATGCTCTTCCTACGCCGTGAACAAAAGTGGCAGGAAGTGGCTTATGCTGATATGTTTTTTACTCTTAGGGATCACCCTGTGTGGCAAAGGGATTGTGGAATGGGGCCACCATCTGATCCTTTAATATTGGCTCTTGAAAAGGACCATAAAGTTACTAAGGGAAAGCCCAAACAGTGTTGTAGCACCTGCTCAATAAATCAGAGGTGCACACATCCTGACAAGGTATACCAAGCAGAGGCACTGGAACAAGAGACAGAAGACATACTTAAACCACCCCCAAAAAGCAGGAAAGAAGGAGGGTGGTGGGGGATGCAGATTCAGAAACATCATCTCCAACCTCCCCCGCTTCATCTCTAGCTTCATCTTCCTTTGGAAGGAGAGTAGCTGAGGTAGGGGTTTCTCCATCCACTCCTGAACCCAGGGAACCATCCAAATTTTATTCACTGTTGTAGTTTAGATTTAGGGGGGTCCCAGGGAAGGTTTCCCGGGAGCCCCTCGGGCTTTAGATTCTTTGGTATTTGCATGCAGGCAGGCAAGGAGACTCCAGACAGCTGGTGAGGTGCTGATGAGATGAGGATTTATTTGGAGTTCGACCCCAGGAAGGCAGCATGGTTACTGAGGGAGAGGGGAGAGGAGGTGGAGAGGGGGAAGGGGAGGGGGAAGGGGAGAGGAGCAAAGCCTCTGGAGGCTTCCAGGGCAAAGAAAGCGCGCTCTCTCCGTTTGCACCCTTATCAGAGAGATTCAAAGTGAGCGCAGACAGATCTTCAGGCCAATGAGGTTACAGATAAACGATACTGCAGGGGAGGTTACAGACTTGGGATAAACCATACACTTTCCAGGGGTGAGCCAGAGCATACCATTTCAATAAAATGCAATTCCACAAATTCACCCTTTTTTTGTTAAAATGTGAGAAGAGAAATATGACACATGACAATTAACAATTTAAAAATGAAACAGTAATTACACAGTTTTGCAGCATAAAAACAAATACAATTGCAGTAAGGATTATGTTATACTGTGAACAGTCTATCTGACTTGATGTAATTGCAATAAACGGGTTATGTGGGTTCATGTTGCAAGATTTAAACAAATTTGTTAACCTTTTCAGCATGACTGGCCTAATGGTGTCTAGCCTTTTCCAACTGGCTTTTCAGACCACCATAGCCCCCAGTTCTAGGCTATGGCGCTGACTTCTGCTCCCATTCCAGGGACAGGAAAACACTTGGAGTTCCTCGGGCTCCACATAAGGCCTCAGATTCTCACCCATGGACCTGAGCCAAATTATTCCTTTCACTTTCCAACTGGTTCAACCAAAGGAGCGACACTCTGCATGCAATTGTTTATATTCGTCCATATGTACCCATTGGGGATTTTTTTCGTCCATACTTGCACCAGAAGTGTCAGAGACCTAACAGAAGACCCCCAGTTTTAGGTCACCAAAAGAAAAACAAACAAATTTTTTTTTTTTTTTCCAAAATACTTTCTCAGACACCATTTTAGGTTATCAGTCACCCTCAGAACTTACTGAGGACAGCATAAACCCAAGAGCGATTCTGATTCAGTAGTCTACTACTGAATCGCACTATTCAAGAAAACAATTCAAAAACTGCTTCCCATGGATTTACCCTTGTGACCTGAAGAGGCCTCTGCTTTCTAAAACTGAAAACAGGACAATTTGCAATATGAACACACGCAAAAACTAGAAAGGCATAATTGTAAAACTACTCCATGGGGATGGGAAGGAAATGGAGAAACAACAGGTTTTAGGGTTGGAGAAATAGGGGATTGGATCACCCTGCTGTTTGACCAGAACAGCAAGGGACAGGGGCAGAATAACAGGGAAAGGAGATCATAAAGTAGAATTAACAATTATACAAGGCTGTAAAACTGGTATTACAAATTTACCTTAGCTTTGGGGTTTGGTTTCTTAGCATTTACCTTGTGGGACTTGGAAAGCGGAAGGTGGGACTAGGAGCTGGAGGGGACGCACTAGGCCATGTTGGCCATGTGGCCACAGCGCACGTGGCGGCAGCTGTGCCGTGCCAGGCTTAGCAGGACGGGGTTAACTCTCAGGGGTTTGTTTAGGGGAAGGGGGGTTAGGGAGAAGGAGCAGCAGAGGGGAGGAGGGAGTAAGGGTGATCACAGAATTTACAAAACCAAGTTTTGGGAGGTGCGGGGCTTGGGCACAGGTGAAGACTGCTTTTTCCTTCTCTGATGGCTCTCTCGCTGAGTTCTTTTTGCTGCTGTCTAGGGCGTTGGCTGCTCGGGCTCGACAGTCTGTACGGTGTGCGGGGTTTTTCTTGCCGCCGCCGCTGGGCAGGGGGAGGGGGGGAGGGCTGTCTCGGCACCATCGCCGCTGCAGCGGTGCTGCGGGCAGCAGGCTGGGTGTGCTCCGCGTGGCTTGTCTGGGTGGTGGGGCCTGCGCGCACGCAGCGGCACAAGTGGGGCCACGCTGTGCCAGCTCTCGGGTCCACGCTGTGGCGGGGGTCTTGCTGGGCTCGGGCTCAGGGCACTGGGGCCGCTCAGCCCGTGCCGCGCTGCCTGCACCATGCTACCGCACTGCTGGGGCCGTGCCGCCAGGGCTGCGCAGCCCGTGCCGCAGCGGGCTGGGGCTCCAAGGGGCTGGGACCCGGGCCCTCGCTGCACTGGCTGGCGGTGGTGGGACGGCAGTGTGGTGGCTCGTGGAGTCTCTGTGCAGTGGGGGAGGGGCAGCCTGGGGCCAAGACTGTGGCCCTGGACAGCCACTCCACCATGCCGGAGATGGCTTTGAAGCGGTGTTCCACGGGGTTCTGCACTGTTCTGGTGGTGCGGTGGTCCATCTTTGTCTCAGGGTCGTTGGTGGTCTCACCCCACGTTGGTACACCATTTGTTGTAGTTTAGATTCTAGGGGGGTCCCTGGGGAGGGTTCCCTGGGAGCCCCCCGGGCCTTATGTTAGTGGATGTTCGCATGCTGGCAGGCAAGGAGACTCCAGACGGCTGGTGAGGTGCTGATGAGATGAGGATTTATTTGGAGTTCGACCCCAGGAAGGCAGCATGGTCACTGAGGGAGAGGGGAGAGGAGGTGGAGAGGGGCAAGGGGAGGGGGAAGGGGAGGGGGAAGGGGTGAGGCAAGGGGAGAGGAGCAGAGCCTCCGGAGGCCTCCAGGGCAAAGAGGGCCCTCTCCTTTTGCACCTTTATCAGGGAGTGTCAAAATGGGCGCAGACAGATCTTCAGGCCAATGGGTTTACAGACACACGATACTGCAGGGGAGGTTACAGACTTGGGATAAACCATACACTTTCCAGGGGTGAGCCAGAGCATACCATTTCAATAAAATGCAATTCTACAGCCGGGTATGTGCTAGATGGGGAGACTAGAAGCTGAATGTTTTTTATTATATCGAATACTGGCAATCAATACAGTTAGATGAAATATTTTTTAAACCTCCTTCAGAGTATTTACATGCAAAATCAAGTAGGATGTTTATTATCTGGCTAGATGATTTAGCAACACAATATTGAGACTGTCCACAAACGACTCATTTAAGGAATAGGAACAAGATAAATAATGATGTCATAAGCACTTCCTTTTTCCTATTTTAAATTTGTGTACCTGTATTTTTTAACTGCCCTCCTAGCATCCATTTCTATATGCACCAGTTAAGCTAGCAGAGCTTTGATCCATGATTTTGTCATTCAGGAAATAGTTATAGACACTACTGTTAAATATTAGTCAAAACTCAATTCTTTGACTCCCCAACACTGAGACCCTACTGAAGAAACACTTAAGCACCTTCATTTGCTTTCTTTTCTGTCTTGTAAATTAATTTCTTTATTAAATTCCCAGCAGGTAGGAATACTTTTTTTTTTCCAAATTATGTTACTTGGCTTTTTTAGTCTTTGTGTTGTTCAGTATCATGAAATGTTCATTCCTTTTAAATGTCCATGAGTGAGCAATAGATAAACAATTTAATTTGAAAGGTTTAACTACATACATAGATTTGGCATTAATATTTGCATATCAGATTGAATTGAAATGAAACTTAACCATATCTAGAAAAGTTGCATGGTCAGTACAAGAAAAAAATTATTTGATTTAATATTTCATCAAGAAAAGCACCCTGTGAAGACTTGCAATGTGTTTATTTTGTTCAAGAAGCAACTATTTCTGGTGCCATTATATCTTTTTCCTTTTGATGGGAAAGCTACAGTTTGAACTGCCAGTGTGTTGTTGTATCTTTTAGTGTCATTCCTCCAGATAGATATGATTTATTTTGTGTAGTTTGTGACAGGAACAGTAGTTCCTCTACCAGTCTTTTCAGTTGTAGAAATGTGTAGTGGTATTAGTCTACCCAGTTTCTGTATCCCTGACTTTTTCAGGTATGATTAATCCTTGTTTCTTTGAGAGTTTTCAGTTTTTGTTTCATATGAAGTTTTGTAATTATCTGTTACTCTAGTGCATTAAAACCACATTGTGCAGAAGTCCTGCCACAGAGGCCACAAATCTTTTAAGTGCTGTATAGAATATGTCTGACATACATGGTCCTTGTCTTCATATTCATAGACTAACTATGGGAAAGCTTTCTTTCAGGATGCTTTGGACAATTTTTTTTCCCTGAGGTAGAGAATGAAATGTTAAATCAAAGAGCAATGATGCAATGTATTTTTTGATTTATATTTTTATTTATTGCTGGTTGTGATGTCATATTCTGATAGTGTAGCAAAGCAGAATGATACTCTTCATCCAGCTGTTCTTTTAGTCTGTGGTGGAATTAGTATGAATGAGTTTCAGAATGATCAAATCCATATATCTGCACATGTGTAAAGTATAGAGTTGGAAAAGTAATAATTCTTAAGATTGATGTACAGTGTGGGAAGTTAGCATTGGCTTCACTGGGCATCGCACCCATGGACAGGGTGCGTATGACCACCAGTTACTTGGTTATGCCACCAGAGAGACAAAGCAACCCCAAATGAGATCAGCAGACATTTGGTCCTCATGGGAGGGTGGTGCTTGTAAGGCTGGGGGCTGTGCCAGGACATGTGGCTGGGATCCTGGATCCCCATGGGGTGTGGAGAGAGTTGTCTCACTGACCACCCCAGAACTGGGATCGTAAACCTGGCTCAGCCATGCAAGGCTCCTCCCCTGGCTGTGCCTCCCCATCCCCAGCAAGGACCAGGGGACAGAGATGCATCCTCTCCTTGCAAAGCTCTTTAAGACATGCAGGAGGAAGGACCCAGGTGTCATGCTTTGTAACAAGGGGAATATTACCACGTTCAGCAGTGGGGTTTTGCTTAAATCAGGATTACTTCAGTAAGAACTGCAGAGATATTGTCAGCCTGTTTATTGAAAGTGATGAAGAGGTTCAAGGCATGCAGAAGTTGACCCTTCCCTTCAAATTTCCTGATCTCTGCTGCTTGACCATCTTAAATTACATCTTTAAATCTCTGTATTTTACCTAATGAGATTCCTAAATTTTCCCACTAAAGACTCACACAAAACACATCTTCAAAGATAGTGGTTAAAAGAAAGTCTAATTTGTAGTCATTGCAAAAATTCTATTTCAGTGACTGGAATTAAAACTAACATGGATTTTTTTTTTTCTTTTCTGCAATTTGTTTTTATGGATGTCAATGTTGCTGTAATGTACAAATGAAGGTTTTCTTGGACCCTCTGTTATTAAAGTATTTTATGTGGTGGTTGGATTCATTACATGCAGTTAGAAACAAATGCCTGCCACCATCATTTCTGAAAAAGATACTCCACAGAACAAGTGGAGTTTGTATTTTAAAAGGGATTTGGAGTGTTGTTTTTGTTTCATTTTGTTTTTAAATGCATCCAATTATCAATGCTGCTTGGAAATTGAATTTTCTTTGAAAGCGGGGGGCCTTAACCTGGGACCGTTAGTGTTTTACTTGTTTCTATTTAAAAAAGAAATTGTATTAATTTCCCTGATCCCATTGGTACTTGCACACTTCTCTGAAGTATTATGGAGAGTTGGGTTGGTGGAAGAATGTTTTACATATTGTTAACATATATGTGGATATTCTTATATTATTGTACATGTTTGGGAAAATATCACACAAGTTTAAAAATGTTGCTAAGATGTATGTATCTAACTTTTTCCTTTGGAAAATATTATATATTTTTATTTGTATTTTTAACTTTTTTAAGTTCATCTATATGTGCCGTTATTTTTGTATTGCAAATGGTCTCATAAATGAAGTAGAAGAGATAAAAATAGAAAGTAATTTGGCAAGGATGTCAATGCTTGGGGGAAAAAATACATGGGTCAGCATCATATTATCAATACTAGGAATATTTTGAGTGTCTTAGCACTGTAAATATGTCACAAGACCTCTTTTGATGAGTAATGTAAAGAATTGCAAGGTTTTAATCACACATTTTAATTTGTTATTATTTACCACTTTCTTGTGGCCAGTGGTCTTGACTTAATTGAACCTGATCAAACAGCATGCTTTTGTTTTTATTATTAAAATTTCTCCTTGTTTTTCAGTTGAATATTATTTTGTTTTCTTTCAGTTTTGTACTTCAGGTTTTGTTTCTTGTTTGTGAGAAGCTGATCTTCAGAATTATTTTTACACTATTTATGATTTATTTTCATAATGTAAAAACTGTGTAATTATTAAAATATTAATCCAATAATTGGTGCTGATTTTGAATAGTTATAAAATTCTTAATGTTGGTGCAAAAAAGTGTTCTAGTCTGTCTGGATTGGAAAACGTGTGTGCTGCTTTGTGCCAACCTGGAGTTTGAAGTCTAGAGCAAGTTGTGTCAGACATTCACATAAAAATCAGGGCCTCTGCCACGTGTTCCATTTTCCTGCAGTGTGCAATAAGAAAACTCACCTTCTTCTTAATGTCTTTCCCCTTCAAAGCAGTGTCTCTTCCATTATCTTTTCTAAACAGGCAGCACAGGCTGTGGGAATCCACAAATTATATAAGGAAGAAGCTTTGCTGCAAAGCTTGGAGCCGTTCCTCACTCCAGGAAAGTTGCAGGGATCTGTGTATTAACCAGAAGTTGAAACTATTGCTTAGGCAAGTTCAGAGGCACCCTGGGATCTAAAGAAATAAAGCTGAAAATCACCACTCTCCCTTTTCTGTTGTTCTGAAGCTGAAAAATAAACCTGAATTCCTGAGAAATAAAGATGTGCGCAGACAGTGTCACAAGTAACAGTGCAAGCTAGAAAATGTGAGGGTCTATTTCCACAGATCCAGTTTGTTCAGAAATGATGGAACATAGTAATAATTACAAAACGGTATATTTTTAAGTACCCTGGTTTAAGAAGACATACATTTGCATGAGTCTCTCTGAACAAAAGGTTTAAAAAGACACTGGGGAGCAGCTGAAACTTCTTCAACACATTATTTAAATGTTTGGATTTTCTAAATCCCAAAATATTTCAGACAAGCAACATTTCACCTTGTTTCCTTTTCCATCACCTCAAAAATGCAGTCACTAGCTGGAGGGAATTGTAGGTGGAGAGGTTTGGCCTCTCCTATTAACTCTTACTAATCCCCATAAATGTCCATTAATCTTATCTAGCTCTGTTTTAGACTCTTGGAGGGACTAAAAATATCTTTGCTCCCTTTCCAGGATGAGGTATTTCCAGCTTTAACATGCTGTGCTCTGCCAGGCTGAGCACATGGCTCTGAGGGCTGCAAGTGCTGCTATCGCCCCAGCTGGGCACCCCTGACCCAGGTGATGTCCTTGCTTCAGCTGTGGCCTCTCTTGCCCTTTTTTTGCTTCCATCTTTCTTCTTTCTTCTGCTTTTGTAGAGAGATGCAGTTCTAGATGTCCTGCCAACACACAAACTAGCGTGTTCTGAACTACTGCCAGAGCCAACACCTCATGGGTTTCCCATTCCGTGCTTTGACAGCATCCCTGATTTTTCACTTCTATGCTCCCTTTTGAGCTTTAGATGCTTTCAAGCCAAACCTCAGGTAACCAATATCCTACAGCCTTCACATCCTACTGCACTCCTGGGACATGATTTCCTCTGGCATTGCCTATTCTTATTTACATGCCTCCTTCATAATGTGCCAAAGCACATGCAGGACTGCATGTGAAATGCCTGCCACTTCTGCCTCTTTTTTTCAGTGGAGCTTTAATTAAATACTTAAAGGCTATTATGCAACTCTGCCTTGTGGACCTATTAAACCTGCTAATCCCTACCAAAATACAAAATAATGCAACAGAAGGGGCTTTTTATGTCCTCATCTCACACAGCTTCACCTTGCGGTTCAATTATAATAACCACACAAAAATGTTTAAAAAAACCCAAAAAACCCAAGGAGCTGACAAAGCATTTCATGTTCCAGCAAGTAGAAACAACTGCACCCAAATAATTATTAAAAGAAAACAAACAAGGGAATGCCAAAACATTTAAGTCATGTTGCTGCAGGCAGTCTTTCTGTCTTCCCAGGGTTACTACTTTGTCTTCTTTACCTTTGGCCTCTGGGAATTTCCAGACAGAGTATTCACAGGGCATTCTACTTTCCCATCCCCTAGATGCAGTAAAAAACCCCAGTGGTTTGCTTCATATGTATGTATCTATATGTGTGTATATATATACACACTCACATATAGATACGTATACATGTGTGTATATATATCTATATATGTCTTCATGTGTCTACTTGAACATATATAAATGTGTATATATATATATATATATGACCAGTAGAGTTCAGAGAATACTGTACACAAACCTCTTCAGAGAGATCACTGCTAGCTGCCTTAGTTTATCTCCCAGAACAAAGGTGGGAACAGCTCCTGTCATAACCAGGATGCAGGGTTTTTTTCATGTGCTTACAGCAAGACAGAATGTTCAATAGCTAATAAATATCCTGATTGGTTTTTTATGTGCAGGTTACAGCTTGACTGAATTTCCAAAGAGCCCACACCTAAGTGGAGCTGTCACAAGATGTTTCTGACATCACCTTTGGCTGCTCCCTCCTGGAGCTAACAAATTGTAACATGAGCATGACGTGTTATGGAATGAAGTTTGAGCTATCCCAAACTGGGCCTAGGGTTTAGGCCTGCTGGGCCTCAGTCTTAGGCCTGTGTGAAAGTAGATAAGCCTGTGGCGCAGTTAGAATTTAAGTTAAGGTGTGTGCATGCTTTAGCTAGGACAGTTAGGGTAGAAACACGGTCGCTGCCTTAAGCTAAGATTGTTTGCATTCTTTCTCATGCTGAATGCCAATTAGAAAACACCTGCAACTGTAAACTATCTGAAACTGTATAAAACCAGCCATTTCGAGAATAAAGAGGAGAACGTATGATCTGACCATATTGGTTGTACCATGCGTTGCTCTGTACCAGCTTCCATATAGTTAATAGAGACCCTGAGTTCAACAAGTATCTGGTAACTTTTTGCCAGCTTTTAGGATCTCTCTTCTGTTTGGTATATTAAAATCGTTGTGAGGTAATTGATTCTGGTTGGGATAAAACTGATAAAAACAAATGTTGACAACACAGCCTGTGCTTAACTGACCTGGGGCTCTGCTGGACCGGTCACTGCAGGAACTCGCAAGCAAGTCCATTCCCCTTCCAGAGCAAATGCCAAGCAGCTGCATGTCCCTGGGAAGGTTCAGACAGGTATGGTTTCTCCATCTTTAAATTTCTGTACTGAAACAGATCTTTGGTGCAGATCAATTTCCACAGCAAATCCATCTGCAATGGGTTTACTTCTCAGGATGCACCAGCAATATATTGTTTTTCAGAGGAACTCCTTCACAGTTAAATAGGTAGCCAGAGGCACCTTACTTGGATACTTTGGGTAACTGTTAGAAACTGTTATTTACTCCTTTTCATCCTTCATACAGTGTCGCGGTGCCTGCTTGAGGTACCTTCTCAAGCCTGCCTGGCCAGCTCTGGCACCACGGCAGCTTTCGGTATGGCCAGCGAGGCACGCAAGCTGGACCGACCCAGTGAATCCTTGTCTGGAACAGTGCCGGAGGACACAGGTGGAAGGAGGCGACTAAGGCAAGGAAGGAATGGAGGACTCTGTGGAGTTATCACAAGAATTTATTGGTGTCTCTTGCGAGACCTCCTCAGATCTTGGAACCTGCTCTAGCAGAGCTTTGATTGCCGGCTGAGAGCAGCTTTTACGGGAGGGTGGAGAAAGGGGAAGGGGCAAGGGATCAGCCAACCAGGGGTGATTTGGGAGTGGCTCCAGGGATAACAGGCATCCTTGGGAACCAACCCAGTAGGGGAAGGAGGGACCTCCTCTGGTCCTGACCTATCACTCGACACCCTCCTTAGAACTTTCTAGCTCAGGGGAGAGGCCCCAAAATGACAGGCAGGCTCCCGAGGAGGGGGAGTAGGGGATTGACAGATAACCAAAGGAGGGGGAATTCCAGGGTACAACCAAGTGGAAGTGGGAATAGAGGTACAAAGAACAAACCATTTAACATAATAAACTTACACGAAAGAAATGAACAAAACTACACCACAACAATACAGGACGCCAGGCTGCTGCCAGGACAAAGCCCATAAACAAGAGTGGAAAAAAGTAAATTAAAATGTTTGTAAAGCAAACAGAGCAGGATGGAGTAAACAGCATGTTTTGGGGGTTTTTGGGGGGTTTTTTTTGGTCTTTTACTAAAACACAAGTATTTTGGGAGAAAAAAAACCAAACTATTTTAATCCTACTATATATCATGGAGAGGTAGCTGCCAGTATTTACTGCATAGCATTATGAAGGCAAGTGGTGCTGCAAAGGCTTGTGTCTGGGTCAGGGTCTCTGCTAATCTTGGGAGAGACTCCATACGAGACTTGGCAGACTTGCTCCTGCTCATAGTATCAAAAGAGTGTGAAAGAACTCTGAGCCAAGAGGGAGGGATATTTCCTTGAATGTTAAGCCCCTTTCCATGGTTTTGAAGGAACAGAGAAACAACCTCCCCAACCTTCCCCTTCTACTTCACCTGCCACTTCAAGCTTTCCTGGTGAAGTTTGCTATTGCTTCAAGCAGTTACTAAGCTAGCTGTGAGCAAACTTGCTTTTGCTAAGCCTGAAACAAAAGCCCTCATACAAGGCTGTCAGTGCATGCTTCTAAAGAAGTAGCAGCACAATATTTTGCATATCCCTTAAATCTGTTTGTGGTCCAGGGTTTCTGCATGAGCAAGACCACGCAGATCAGCATAAACAGCTGAGATTTTCTAGTGTTGCCATTGGCAGCAGCCCTGGAAGAAGAGACAAGGCTGTGCTCGGCACCGACAGAGGGCAGGCACCAGCCCGGTGTGGGGAAAACCATCTCTCCTGAAATGCCTTGGGAGTCACAGACTTGGATACTGCCTGGTCCCAGCCTTTCTGTACATTGCTGGTACAAAGGGATTGCTGCTAAGTCAGTATGTAAGGTGTAGTACAACTTGAACTGCATCTACCTTATGCTAAATATCATTGCCCAGTTTTCAGAGATGTAGGCAAAATGAAAAAGCATTGCAGAGAGCATTCCTGACAGGCTCTAGCCTTGGCTCTGTTTGGATCTTAGCAGATCTAAATGCCTGTTCTCTTCTTGAGGACCCATCAATGAATTTCATCATTAGCTACTGCCCTAGCTGACACTTTTGGCAACTCCTTCATGTCTTTTTAAGTTTTTCTGCCTGGACAAGGCACTGAAGACAGGCAGCAGCTGTCTGTGCTGGGATATAGAGGTGGAGCTGCTATGACTTCTGTTACTCTTGGTTGGTGAGGCAAGGTTTCCAATGGAGCAGGAGTATAGAATGTCAAAGCTTCAAATTTAACACTGAGGAAACTCAAGTAAATGACTGGATGGAGAGAAGTGCTGTCTAGAGAAGCTTGCTGGCAGAGATATTTTTAAAAAATATCAGTAAGTGTGTTTCTTCAGTCTGCAGAATTTGGGATGACTTGCTGGATACTGATCAAGAAAAAGGAAGTATCATCAGCACAGGAAATTGTGTGGCTTTACATATGCTCTCTGAAAACTCTTCCAAACATAGTGCTGCAGATGGCACAGACGAGCTACAGATGGGGTAGCAGGGCCATGGGCTGTCTGCTCATGCAGCTCAAGGAGCAGCCTCCAGGGGAGACGGTGTGTGCTTGGCAGGGAGAAGGTAAATCTGAGGTGCTGCACCAGCAGCTTCGCTGTTTTGAAATGTCATGCCTCTTGATGTGAATTCTCTCCTTCTTCCCCGACTTCTTCTCCCCTCTTTTTCATGTGGGCTTTGATGTCCAGCGAGATGGTTATCAGGGGTAACCATGAAGGAATGACACATTCGAGCAAGTCGCTTCTATATTGCTTCTGTGGTTACAAAGTGATCAAGGACTAGGTATATTTAGATGTTGCCTAGACCTAAGAGTGAATCAATGTATTTGAGCACCATGGCTCTTTTCTACGTACATGTACAAAACTTGGCAAGCCGTCGATCTTACTAATTTGCCTCACTTTATAAGAAATGTGGAAATACTGGTACTGCCTTTGATGGACGTGTACAAGTAATATCTCAGCCTACTCTTATGTAATAAATGCCAATCACTCGCTTTTGGGATTTTTAGAAATTCAATAAAAATAAAAAAATAGTTATAAAAAATAGTAATACAAATACAATAATAAAAGTTAAACAATTTAGAGTAGGACAATTTATGAGACAATAAACAAAGAGAGCAGCCCGGGCTGGGCCTCCTCCTGTCTAGACAACAGCTAGCTAGGAGAGAAGGCCAAGAAAAGAGAGAAATCTCTCTCTTTTTGAGGATCATCCTCATGACTATGCATATTTTATTTAAAACATGTAATCTCAGCTGGTTCATGTCACAAAAATTTCCAGGCGCCTGTAAGTCTGTTGGTCCTTGAAAAATTTTCTTTTTTGTTGATAAGAAAAGGCCATATATTCTTCTTCACTAGAAAATTTTAAAGTCTCTGCAACCGTTATCTCTGTGCAAAGAATTCTTGATTATTTTCTCTCTCTTGAGCTAAAAAGAATATCACACACACATAGCTTCTAAAGCTTAATGTTAATTACAAAACTACATTCACTATATTATTCAAATGTTAATACAGCATAACTTTTCTACCTAGCATATCACATATAGTAAATATCTGCGTAGAGCCACACAATATGCATTTTTCACATCTTACAAGCAGATTTTGGGACATAAGAGGCAGAGAAGGACATTGAATTATGACCCTGAATTGGATTAAATAATCCGCTTTGTGTTCCTCCCCCCCGTCCCGAATGTTTGTGGCAGTGGCGCTGTGGCCACCAGAATGACCAACGACTGGCAGGAATGGCAGGATCGCGCATGGGAGCCGAGCACTCGCCCCCACGCACCAAGTCGCTTCTATTGCGAGTTTGTGCTGGTCTGCGCCCTTCGGAAAAAAGCCAACAAAATTCCAAGGCACAGTACTCACCCGCGGCTGGCCCGCCTCAGTTCAACAGGAAACTAGAGTCCCCCGAAAGGAAAACCCAGGGGGATGGGGGATGGGGGAGCGGTCGGGACGGGACGTCCCGTTCCGCCGGGGAAGGCGGGAGGGAGGGAGGCGGGGAGGAAGGGTTTGGCCGGTGCCGGCATAAGAGCCGGGGAACTCCCGGTCGGCTCGGACGGATCGTGTTCTCCAGTGCCGTGTCGTGCCGTGCCATGCCTGCCTGCCGGCGGGATGGAGGAGCTCTACAGCAAGACGGAGACCCTCGCCCTTCGGAGGAAGCACATCGGGTAGAGGCGGCGGCGGGGCCGGAGGGGAGGAAGGGGGAGGAGGAGGGGGG
This sequence comes from Prinia subflava, assembly GCF_021018805.1. NCBI lineage: Eukaryota > Metazoa > Chordata > Aves > Passeriformes > Cisticolidae > Prinia > Prinia subflava. The sequence continues at coordinate 1,804,016 of NW_026960612.1, forward strand.
TCTGTCTGGTGACAGCGCCCGTCCGGACCCGCTCGGCTCTGCCCGGGGGCTGCCAGAGCTGGGCAGACCCTCCGGCCCCGCGGCGAGATCCAGCGGGGAAGGGGACATGGACACACACAGGACCTGTCATCCCTCTGGCTTGCCAGGTCTTGGGGCTACCCGGAATTCCCTAGGCGGGCCGGGGGATGCCGTCATTAAAACACTGCACATCAAACGCATCATTCACTTTTCCAGCAGATCGAAGCAAGCAGCCAGAATGTGGTACCCAGGTGTACGTCTAAAATGAGCCTGCGCTGGGTTGGGTTTTTTTGTGCATGCACCTGCAAAACAGCCGTATCTCTTGAATGAACCTGTTGCTATTCCTTAAGCTGAGTTTAACTGCGGGACATGCGGTAGGGCTGTCAGAGGTTGTGACCTGAGCAATAGTCCTGGCTGTGCACGTATCTGATCCCACTGTATGGCACTGTTAGTTCCTACAGGATGTGCAGCTTTAATAATTTCTTCAGTAGATGTTGCCAAGTGAAAAATAAGTCCAGGTTGTAAAAACAGATCTATTTTGCTAATTGCATCTTAAATGTGTAGCATATAGAGAAACCTTACTAAAGATTCATAGCTCATGAAGGATTCCCTAAAGTCATGGCCACATAAAGAGACAAAATCAACCTCTTTTTAGGGGCAAGCTCAATATTAAGGAAGTCCTGCCTGTGCAAGGATTGTAGGTTTGAGCAGTGCCAGATGAACAAAGAAAAACTTTCATAGAATGAACTGACAGGTTAGAGAAAAAAACCTGTAGTCAAGAAATGGCCAATGATGATGGACATTGCTTTCAAAGTATAGCAGAGAAATAGCTGAAGATGTCAGAAAAGATCTAGGCAACAGAGCTAGAATCTGTGAGAAAGAAAGCAAACTACTTCACTATCCAGGAGTCACATTTACAAGTGACTTTAAAAGTTCATAACCTCAGTATACCCAACAATAACTCTCAGACTTACCTGGAAACAACTGTGTTTATCCAAGGTCATATAAACACTGCTAAATGTTCAGAATATTTTCCTTCTGCTCAGTAATATCATTCAACATAATTACATAGCTGGCACATTCTCTGAGCGGGGGGGGGGGGGGGGGTGGAGAAGAAAGACAAAAAAGTATTTAAAGAGTACTTTGCTTAATTTTATAAGGAGCTTGAGTTTTGCTGGAATCAGTGTGATTTAGATGCTTATAAAATGCTGCTTTTAAGGATTTTATCCGAAGCAGACAGGGTGAGAGTGTGAGGGTTTTAGGACCTGCTCAGGACCTCTGAAAATAAAGCCTGCAAGGCATTAGTATTTTGTTCTTGACTGTGACCTATATATGCTACAGTCATCTGTTGCGTAATGACTTTTTGGCTATAGTACAAAATGGTGCTTAACATCTTACTTCAGTCCCAGAGAGTTATTTGACCATAGATGTCCATAAGGCATGTAAACAAGCAGAGCTACAGCCTAGGAACATGGCAGGACATATAGGGACCTGGCACAATGTGCAGACGCTGCTCTCCTGTGAAATCAATTGCAGGCAGAGTCAAGCTTTGAAAACACTCTTATTAAAGACCAGCTTCTGTTCCCACTGTGCCAAGGGAAATGCATGGGTTTTCATTGTGAGCAACAGCCCGTTTGACCACCACCTGAATGACTCACAAGCTTTTTTTGCAGAAGGAGGTAGTTGTCTCCAGAGTTGCAAAAAATCAACACACTCAACACTCAAGGGAGGGAGAAAAAATGAGAAAATTAAAATGGTGTTATTGATTTATTAAAATATGAATATTGATCTAATATCAATATCCAACTGTGACGGGCAAAAGACTCTCTAACAGTTAAAGTTAGAAAGTGTATGTTTATTGCGATGCCGGGCAGCACGTGGGATAGCTCCCTAATGCGCACTGCAAAGATCACAGGTAATTACAAAGCCTTTTATTTACAAAAATGTTGAATACACAAAATACAAATGCATATTCATACCCCTGTCACTTCCTCTTCTCCGCTTCCTATGCCAATTGACAACAAGGCTATTAAGCATGCGTAGTTTGTTCCCTGAAATGGGTCAGTGGTCCTTTTGTGAGGAGTGGTCACCAAAAGGAGGAAGTAAAACGAGTCTTCCTCATTCTAAACTTTCAACCTTTTCAATGCAGATGTGATTAATGGCTGGTAGAACTCCCTGTTTCCTGTTTTCCAGGACTATTTCAGTGGGTTTCTGGAAACAGGAGGTCTGGTGTTGTATTGATTAGATTCTCTGTTTGACAAGCAATGAGTTATTCGATCTGGGGTAGCTTATCTTAAATCCGGTTTCTTTTAACCATCCTCTAACTTTTAACTGATTTCAGCAAAGCTTATCTATTCATTTCAGCTAAATCAGCAACATCTATTGTTAACTGTAACCTTAGCTTTTCTCAAAGCTTCAAAATTAGTGTCTCATTTCCCCACTTCTTCTTTGAAATGAGTAAATTCTTTTACTCAGTATACAGTGTCGTCTGCATCTATCCAAGCCGTATGGCTGGTGTCTCTCAAGACCAAGCCATACGCCTTTGATAGTGATGTTAAAGCTGCCACTTGTAGCATCCTCCAATTCCAAACAAGTATTACAACAGATAGTACTAAACTTATGCTGACTAAAATAAGCAACACAATTATAGGGTGGACTAAGGCATTCAGTATACCAGTTGCTGTTGGGGACCATCCAAAAAGCACATCCCACCAATGATGAGACAAATGTTCCTCAAGCCTTTTAAAAACCCCTTTGATGGTCTCAGTGTCATGATGTATTTTAATTTATGTCTTTTCCCCTCCATCTCTAATTTCTTTTAAGATTTCTCTCAATTTGTGATGTTTCATCAACTGATCAACTAAAGTCAAATTCATTCCTATGGGCACAGGCAGTATCTCCTGCACAGTGGCTAGGTTGGCCTTTATATATTGATGTGATATTACAGGTGCCCGATAGGAAAATCACATCCCTTAATTCTAACAAATTTGCAAACACTAAAAATTAAATTGAGTCTCATCTATAATTTGGTTGTCTGTTCTTATGATGGGGCATGCAGTCCTAAGACAGACACAACCTTGTCCCGTATACACAAGTGAAGTTGTCTGTTTGCCTGGATGCGTTTCAAAGTGACAAATACTTTGGTCCGTATCCAAACAAGTGTCTTTGTCACCTTCTAATGTCCCTTCACATATGTATCCTAGATGTCTCCTCACAGTACAGGGCTCTAGATTAACAGTTTGCCATTTTCCTTCAATTTCTCCTGCCCACATCCTGTGCTCAGAAGGGTACAATACTGTTCCCTCATGGTTTAATCCTAAGGGGACTATTGGATGTATTAGGTCCACTGAGGCATTGTGTATAGTTAAAACAAAGGCTGTCACCATACTAGTCACAGGGTTATAGGTGAAATTGACCAACATCCACCAAGACTGAAGTTCCCTCTCCTTATCAGAAGCATTGTCCCAAACAATCTTGCGAATTTCATCAGGGAATGTTCCCTCTCCACCTTCCCTGATAACTGCAGCAGCTACTGATTGCATCCACAGTTGTGCTTGAGTACACCCTAGAGCCAGCGAGATGTTTTCACTAGCTGTGCCTAGCGCATTAATTATTGCCTCATGATCTCGCTCCTCTGTATTTTCCCATTCTGATAATATTTGGGTCAATTTCCAATGATTGTTACCTAGTGCTAGTAGAGAGGATTGCAAAGGTTGTTGTAGTTTGACTAAATCGCTCCCTACTGAGGTTAATTTATTCATCAGCTGTTGGAGTCCATGTTTCCATGGATCCTCCACAGAGAGTGAAAAGTACAGAGATAGAATTAAAGCCTTTAGAAAAATTAGAATGTATAAAAGCTTTAAATGCATAAAGTAGAAATCTAACCCTTAGCTTTAAGCTTTACATGCCCTAAGTCCTAGTTCAGTGTAGAAGGACACAGCTTCAGGCTTAGTGATAGAGTACAGACATAACAAAAATAGAGTAGGGTACTGTTTATAATTTTTAGTATGAGTTTTATGTACAACAAGGTAGAACCTTATGCTAGTAAGATAGAGTTTTACGTTAATAGATATGCTATGTGCGTAGGTTTTGACGCTGATTTTCGTAGTTTTACGAACTTTAGAATTGTACCTAGATTGGTTAGTGTGTAGATAAAAAATATGAATATGCATTTTGTAATTTGGGATAAAAAGCCTCTGTGTCAGTCAGTCAGGGGGACGGATTGGAGGAATTGGTCGAGTGATCAATCTGATCAATCGATTCAACCTCCACCTCCTGCAGCCTGAGGAAGGAGCCTTGCCAGGGAGCCGAATGGGATTCTAAAGCTATCATCTAAAGGTAGCCTGGCATCTGGGCCCTGGGGTCCCGTCCCTTCCTCCTGCGAGGGTTCGGGACCCCAGGGATCCTCCCTGGCCCCTGCGATCCCGTCCCTTCCCTTTTCCCCTGCGGCATTTGCCCCGGGACTTTGTTCGGGGCTGCTGGGGAGTCTGTGAGAGTTCCTGTCTCTGCAACCGGGAACTGCAAGAGTTTGGGACCCCGGGACCCTTCCTTGTCCCTGTGACCCTGCTTTCAGGAACTCTGCCAAGTTGGGGACCCCTCCACTGCGACTGTGATCCCTGCGGCCGGGACCCCTGTCTGGGATCTGTGATCTTGTGTTCCCTTTCTGTTATTGTGACCCCACGGTTGGAAAATCCTGCTTGGGGTCAGATGGGAGGCTGATTTACCTAGAGGCTGTAATGTCAGATATGTGCTTTGCTTATAGTCTTACTAGTTCTGCTTGTTAGGAATTCTATGCTTTGTTTGCTGTTTCATTAGAACTCTGTGTGTTAAGGTTTCTATGCTTTAGTTATTGTCTTGTTTAGACTTTGTTTGCCTAGGTTTATAATTGGTTGTAGAATAAGGCCGCTCTCAGAACTCTTTGCCTTCAGATATGTGCTTTTGTATAAATAAACTACTTTATTTAGATACTAAGATGTGGTAAGATCTTTAGAGACTTTATACCCGTACCCAGCCTAGGCAATCAGCACTTCTGAATCTATTGTGTTCAGCACTCCCAGTCCTGTCCCTAGCAACCCAGTGAGATCCCTCTTACTCTTAAATTAGGAGGCATACTTTTTTGGAGCCAAGTGGTCCAGTCCATAAAGGAGTTCCTGATAAATGGGGCACATTCTGGCCAAATGTGAGAAGCATTTACCTGTACTCCCATTTCTACTCGTTTCAAAGACCACTTTGGGTTAACTATCAGCTTCTGAACTCCTGTCTTCTTAATAGCATATGGCCCAATTCTGGTAACTACAGGAGTTATTTGTTCCTCTACTTCTGGAATAGCTGGCATCTGGGTGATCACAGCCTTTCTTGGCACTGGTGGAGTAATCTTGGTCTGGTCCTTATGGAGCTCAGTACATACCTGGGTGATGTTAAAGTCAATATCATACCCTCTTATCGCACACCCCTCTATTTTGAGTCTAAACTGAGGACATTTACTCAAGCATTTGTCACAGCATTCAGGACTAATCCGGATGGGTCTCATGGGTGGGTGGTAAGCCTCATGGAACCCATCCTGTACGAATGCATACTTACATCCCCAAACATTTCTTCCTTCCCACAAGCTTGCATTTGTGACTTTTAGCATCTTGTTTAAAGCCTTACGAGAGTAAGGGTCATAAGCTCTTCCTTGGCACTGATATATCCCAGTCACATTATACCTACGTGGTATTGTGTTGACTCTTGTTATGGCTAAAGTAATTACTACAATAGTTATAAACTTTCCACATAATGTCCATAGTAATTATTAGTCTATTTATTCGTGGTCCCGAGTGAGCTTCAGCTTCCGTTCATTATCGCCTGGTGTGACCTTCCAAATTCCCTCTGGGGCTTTCTTTACTTGGGAGTGATGGATCCAGGCCTTCTGTTCTTTGATCTTGATTGCAGTGAAGGTAGTGAGGAGCACCTGGAATGGTCCTTCCCACTGCAGATCCAAGGTCTTTTCTGCAAAAGACTTGATCACATAATCTCCAGGTTGTACACCATGTACTGTCCCACCTAGTTCCCTATTTTGAGCTCCAGCCACATATCTCTCAGTTTCTCTAAGTTGTTTATTTAGGGCCACCATATATCTATGTAGGGTTTCTTCCCCTATTTGAATGGGTGTTGTCCCCTCTTGAACTGCATATGGCCTCCCATACAATATTTCAAAAGGGCTTAGTTTCTCTTTTGCCCTTGGTTTTGTCTGAATTCGCAATAATGCCAATGGGAGAGCCTGGGGCCAGGGCAAATTTGCTTCTTGCCACAAACTCACAATTTGTTGTTTCATCAAATGGTTCGTTTTCTCCACTTGCACACTAGATTGAGGGTGGTATGGGATATGCAATTCCCAGTCTATTCCCAGGTGGTGACTTATTTGCTGTACAATTTTTGAAATAAACTGTGGTCCCCTATCTGAGGATATGGTGGCTGGAACTCCAAATCGTGGTATTATTTCTTGCAACAGTGCTTTGGTCACTTCTCGGGCCTTAGCTGTCCTGGCAGGAAAGGCTTCTGGCCATCCTGAAAAGGTATCAGCACCAATAGGTAACGATACCCTCCCTTTCTGGGCAGTTCTGTAAAATCAATTTGCCATTGTTGCCCAGGTCCACAACCTTTCCCAATTTGTCCCACTTTAGGCTTTGGGGTGTTTTTAGGGTTAGTTCGGAGGCAAAGGCTACACTGATGACTTACTTGTATCACTGTGCCCTGCAATTTCCTGGCTATGATTCTTTCTTTCAAATGGTTATACAGGGCATCTATTCCTCAGTGTGTTTTCTCATGTTCCCTCTGTACTAATGACCACAACAAATAAGAGGGCACTACAAGTTTCCCTTCTTCTGTTACAGCCCATCCCTCCTGGTTATAACTTGCCTTTTCTACCTTAATAAGTTTCTTATCCTTTTTATTGTATATTGGCTTACCCTCAATAGAAATTTTTCCATCTGGAATCAATGCTGCCTCAATTGTCTCATCAGGTATCTCACCTTTTGCTGCTTCTTTTGCCTCCCTATCTGCCAGCATATTCCCTTCCTCCAATTCAGAGCTCACTTTTTGGTGCGCTTTAATGTGCATGATGGCTACCTTTTCAGGTAATTGTACTGCATCCAATAGTCTCAGTATTTCTTGGGCATGTTTAATATTCTTCCCTTGTGAGTTCAACAGTCCTCTCTCCTTCCAAATAGCTCCATGTGCATGAACTACTCCAAATCCATATCTGGAATCTGTATAGAGATTAATTTCTTTTCCTTTCACCAGCTCTAAGGCTCGAATTAAGGCGATTATTTCAGCCCACTGCACAGAGGTATTTGTTGGTAATGGTCCAGACTCTATTACCTCTCTGCTTGTGGTAACTGCATACCCAGCATGCCTCTTTCCACTGATGACATAGCTGCTTTCATCAGTAACCAGGTCTCAGCATTCTCAAGCGGGGTATCCTTCAGATCTGGGCGACTGGAGTAGGTGGCTTCGATGGTCTCCAGGCAATCATGGATCACTGGTTCTCCCATACTTTCGCTGAGGAAGGAAGCTGGGTTCACAGTGGTAGTTACCACAATCTCAGCATCATCTTGTTCTACCACTATAGCTTGGTACTTCAGGAATCTCTGTGGGGAGAGCCAATGCCCCCCTTTCGCTTCCAGGACTGTAGACACTGTGTGGGACACTAGCAGAGTCATCTTCTGGCCCAGGGTGAACTTACGTGCCTCTTGGATGTTCACTGCTACTGCTGCAATGGCTCTGAGACACCCCGGCCACCCCTCAGCTGCTGTATCCAGCTGTTTGGAGAGGTAGGCAACTGCCCTTCGGAATTTGTATTAGTATTCCTAAAGCGATTCCTTGCTTCTGGTTAGAAAACAAAAGGAATGGCTTACCCACGTCTGGAAGTCCCAAGGCTGGTGCTGACATGAGGGCCTTCTTTAGCTGGTTGAAGGCTCGAGTTGCTTCTTTTGTCCATTGAAGATCTCTGCTCCCTTCTGTGATCAAGGCATACAGAGGTTTAACAAGCAATTCATAATTATAAATCCACAGTCTGCACCACCCTGTCATGCCTAGAAAGGTTCTCAGTTCTTTCACTGTCTGAGGCTTTGGGGTCTGGCATATTGCCTCCTTGCGATCTTGTCCCAAGGTTCTTTGTCCAACTCTTACTTCATAGCCCAGGTAAATAACTGTCTGCTTTACCATCTGAGCCTTCTTTTGGGATACTCGATACCCTTGCAGGCACAGAAAGTTTAGGAGGCTTACCGTCCAGGCCACGCATGTTTCCTGAGTCTGGGTGGCTATTAAGAGGTCATCCACATACTGGAGGAGCTGTCCTTCTCCTGGAGGAGGTTCCCAGGACTCCAAATCCTTTGCAAGCTGCGCCTCAAATAGGGTAGGACAGTTCTTATACCCCTGCAGTAATATGCACCATGTGAGCTGAGTTTTAGGTCCAGATCTAGGGCTTTCCCATTCAAATGCAAAAATTTTCTGGCTGGCTTCATGGAGAGGTAGGCAAAAGACAGCATCTTTCAAATCTAAAACGGTAAACCAGGTTAATTCAGGTGTTAAACAGGTTAACAGGGTGTAAGGATTGGCAACTACTGGGTACAAGTCCTCAGTTGCTTTGTTAACAGCTCTTAAATCTTGTACCAACCCATCAGGCTTCTTCACTGGCAAAATAGGAGTGTTGAAATCAGACTGACACTCCCTCAGTAGTCCTATCTTCAAAAAGTTTTCAATAATTGGACTAATCCTCTCTCTATCTTCTTTCTTTACGGGGTATTGTTTAACCCTTACTGGCTGTCCTCCTTCTTTAAGTTTAATCTGCACTGGTAGTGCATTCTTTGCCCTTCCTGGTATATCAGAAGCCCACACTCCAGGAAATACCTGATCTATTATTTTCCTGAAATTTTCCTCTTCATTTGCAACTTCGATTTCTTTGGTTTTCATCATTAAACTTAACAGTTCCACATATTGTTGATCTTTTACCTCCAAAATAATGTCCCCATTCTTAAATATTATTTTTGCCTCCAGCTGCTCTATCAGGTCTCTGCCCAAAAGTGCAGACGGAGCTTTAGGCATGTATAAAAATCGGTGAATTCCCCACTGTTTACCCAATTTATACTTCAATGGTTTGCAAAAATAAGCTCTTTCAGATTGGCCAGTCACCCCTTTTACCATAACATAGTCATTGGTTACAGGTATTAGGGCCTTATTCAGCACTGAAAATGTTGCCCGTGTCTATCAAAAATTTCACCTTTGTTTCTTTGTTCCCCAGTTTGACTATAACCAGAGGGTCCTCTAGGGTAGGGCTCTCCCGTCCCCCTCAGTCCTCTTTTACATGAGCAATCCCTTTCTCCCCTTTCTGACCACCTTTTCTATGTTCATCACCATTTTTTAGTTCTGGGCACTGGTTTTCCAAGTGACCAAATTTTTTGCAAAATGCACATTGATCTTTTCCCAGTCGGGGTGGTCCCTGTTTCAGTGGACCTTGCCCACGTTTTCCTTTTTCTCCCTCTTTTACTATTGCTACTAATTTCTTCATTCCTTGTTTATATCCTTCTTCCCGGTTACTAAAAACTCTCCAGGCCTAATCCAGTAAAGCTTCTAAATTCCAGCTGTTTGGACCCCAGATCTTCTGGAGTTTCCGCCTGATGTCTCCTGTAGACTGTCTTAAAAATAAATTTATTAATTGCTGCATCCCTTCATCAGATCCAGGATCCAGGTGTGGTGTGTTGGCACATTGCGTCTCGCAGGTGATCTAGAAATTCAGAAGGTGTTTGAGAAGGGCCCTGTTTGATAGCATATAAGGCTGACCAGTTTATGGTTTTGGGGATTGCTCTTTCCAGCCCTTTTACTATCAATTCCTGATATCTCTTTAACCGTCCCAACCCCTCATCTTCATTAGGATTCCATTTTGGGTCTTGGAGGGGAAATATATCCTTAACATCCTCCTGTGTTCTACAATCATCCTCGGCCAGATCCTTAGCTACTTTCAAAACTAATTGCTTCTCAGTTTCTGTTAGGTCATCAAGCAGCAGTTGGAGGTCTGCCCAATCAGGTAAATGCTGCTTAATCATAAACTTCATTTTCTTAGACACGCCTATTCGATCACTTCGATAGCCCTTAGCACTCTTTTCCCAAATTTCTAAATCAATCGAGGAAAAGGGAACCTTAATCAGTTTTGTTTCTCCATCAGAGGTCATTGCTTGCCTTAGAGGTGCTTGTATGACCTCTCTGGTTTGTTTTCAGGTCCTTAATGCTATGGATCCTTGTGGGGGAAGTTTGGGAGCTGGTGGGGGAGGTTCAGGTTCATCCCACTCACTATCACTGCTAGGCAGTGGTGCATTGTGGAATTGCATTTTATTGAAATGGTATGCTCTGGCTCACCCCTCGAAGTGTATGGTTTATCCCAAGTCTGTAACCTCCCCTGCAGTATCATGTCTCTGTAACCTCACTGGCCTGAAGATCTGTCTGCGCTCACTTTGAATCTCTGTTAAGGGTGCAAACGGAGAGAGCGCACTTTCTTTGCCCTGGAAGCCTCCAGAGGCTTTGCTCCTCTCCCCTTCCCCCTCCCCTTCCCCCTCTCCCACTCTTTCCCCCTCTCCCTCAGTGACCATGCTGCCTTCCTGGGGTCGAACTCCAAATAAATCCTCATCTCATCAGCACCTCACTAGCCATCTAGAGTCTCCTTGCCTGCCTGCATGCAAATACTAAAGAACCTAAAGCCCGGGGGGCTCCCAGGAATCCTCCGGGGGACCCCCCCAAATCTAAACTACAACAAATGATACACCAACGTGGGGCAAAAGCACCAACGACCGAGACAAAGATGGACCACCGCACCACCAGCACAGCGCAGAACCCCGCGAAACACTGCTTCAGTGCTGTCACTGGCTGAATGTTCGTCCTGGGCCATCGCGGCCCCAGGCGGCCCCTCCCCCACCGCGCAGAGAACCCGCAAGCCACCACGCCGTTGTCCCACCACTGCCAGCCAGCGCGGAGGGGGCCTGAGCCCCAGCGGGGCCCCAGAGCGGCCTTGGCCTGGCAATACCCCTGCCCTGGCGGAAGCCCACCGTGGCGCAGCCCGGCCCCGGCACAGTGAAGCGCCGGTGCAGCGAAGCCCCGGCGTGAGCCGCGGCGCGGCCCTAACTCCGCTGCTGTGCACGCGCGGGCCCTGGCACCCAAAGAAGCCACGCAGAGCACACCCGGCGCTCTGCCCGCAGCACCGTTGCTGCGGCGACGGTGCCGAGACAGCCCTCCCCCTGCCCGGCAGCAGCAGCGAAAAGGACCCTGCACACCGTGCAAACTGTCGAGCCCGAGCAGCCAACGCCCTAGACAGCAGCGAAAAGAACTCAGCGAGAGAGCCATCAGAGAAGGAAAAAGCAGTCTTCACCTGTGCCCAAGCCCCGCACCTCCCAAAACTTGGTTTTGTAAATTCTGTGATCACCCTTACTCCCTCCTCCCCTCTGCTGCTCCTTCTCCCTAACCCCCCTTCCCCTAAACAAACCCCTGAGAGTTAACCCCGTCCTGCTAAGCCTGGCATGGCACAGCTGCCGCCACGTGCGCTGTGGCCACATGGCCAACATGGCCTAGTGCGTCCCCTCCAGCTCCTAGTCCCACCTTCCGCTTTCCAAGTCCCACAAGGTAAATGCTAAGAAACCAAACCCCAAAGCTAAGGTAAATTTGTAATACCAGTTTTACAGCCTTGTATAATTGTTAATTCTACTTTATGATCTCCTTTCCCTGTTATTCTGCCCCTGTCCCTTGCTGTTCTGGTCAAACAGCAGGGTGATCCAATCCCCTATTTCTCCAACCCTAAAACCTGTTGTTTCTCCATTTCCTTCCCATCCCCATGGAGTAGTTTTACAATTATGCCTTTCTAGTTTTTGCGTGTGTTCATATTGCAAATTGTCCTGTTTTCAGTTTTAGAAAGCAGAGGCCTCTTCAGGTCACAAGGGTAAATCCATGGGAAGCAGTTTTTGAATTGTTTTCTTGAATAGTGCGATTCAGTAGTAGACTACTGAATCAGAATCGCTCTTGGGTTTATGCTGTCCTCAGTAAGTTCTGAGGGTGACTGATAACCTAAAATGGTGTCTGAGAAAGTATTTTGGAAAAAAAAAAAAATTTGTTTGTTTTTCTTTTGGTGACCTAAAACTGGGGGTCTTCTGTTAGGTCTCTGACACTTCTGGTGCAAGTATGGACGAAAAAAATCCCCAATGGGTACATATGGACGAATATAAACAATTGCATGCAGAGTGTCGCTCCTTTGGTTGAACCAGTTGGAAAGTGAAAGGAATAATTTGGCTCAGGTCCATGGGTGAGAATCTGAGGCCTTATGTGGAGCCCGAGGAACTCCAAGTGTTTTCCTGTCCCTGGAATGGGAGCAGAAGTCAGCGCCATAGCCTAGAACTGGGGGCTATGGTGGTCTGAAAAGCCAGTTGGAAAAGGCTAGACACCATTAGGCCAGTCATGCTGAAAAGGTTAACAAATTTGTTTAAATCTTGCAACATGAACCCACATAACCCGTTTATTGCAATTACATCAAGTCAGATAGACTGTTCACAGTATAACATAATCCTTACTGCAATTGTATTTGTTTTTATGCTGCAAAACTGTGTAATTACTGTTTCATTTTTAAATTGTTAATTGTCATGTGTCATATTTCTCTTCTCACATTTTAACAAAAAAAGGGTGAATTTGTGGAATTGCATTTTATTGAAATGGTATGCTCTGGCTCACCCCTGGAAAGTGTATGGTTTATCCCAAGTCTGTAACCTCCCCTGCAGTATCGTTTATCTGTAACCTCATTGGCCTGAAGATCTGTCTGCGCTCACTTTGAATCTCTCTGTTAAGGGTGCAAACGGAGAGAGCGCGCTTTCTTTGCCCTGGAAGCCTCCAGAGGCTTTGCTCCTCTCCCCTTCCCCCTCCCCTTCCCCCTCTCCACCTCCTCTCCCCTCTCCCTCAGTGACCATGCTGCCTTCCTGGGGTCGAACTCCAAATAAATCCTCATCTCATCAGCACCTCACCAGCCGTCTGGAGTCTCCTTGCCTGCCTGCATGCGAACACTCACTAACTTAAGGCCCAGGGGGCTCCCGGAGAACCCTCCCTGGGGACCCCCCTAAAATCTAAATTACAGCACCCGGACAAATGTGCCAAGTCAGGACACTGACTTGAGCAACTCTTTTCTGTCAGGCAGGCAGCTTGCTCCTCAGCCAGCTGGTTTTTTGAGACAGTACTGCCTAAACAAGCAGACTGAAAGTGGCAAGTCAGAGGCTTATACGGTACAGCTCCTGTCCTCCTGAAAGGCCCTCAGTGGTGTTACTGCTGTAACACTCTGGTAACATTTTATATTCTGTCTGTGCCACCTGAAGGTTTTCACTGTCATAATCATCACTATTCAGACAGGTTGATACTTGCATCTCTGAAAATTTAGGGTAAGCAAAACATATTTCCTTACAGCTGTGAACACTTTTTTATTTCTTACCATTGGAAAGATGGAATTGAGCAGTAAAAATACATATGTATTCAGTGTATAGTGTCAGATTTTTTTTTTTTATTAGTAAGATACTACTAATTGGAGGCCACTAAATTGACTTTTCACTTTAAAAATCTGGGTTTTCCTCAATGAAAACCTGGGTTTGAGTCCAATGTACCAAAATGACAATAAAGATTCATCAAAGAGAAACATTCCATTATAATGGCATTTCCATTGATCTGAGATCATGAACCAATACAAAAAGTGTGACCCCATCTGCACATGATTTAGAAATGATGGAGCAAGGAAAAATGTGTGTTCCTAGAAGGGCGTAAGGTGCCCTTATATGAATGGAGACAAGCTGTCTTCTTCAATTTTAGTTTTGGTCTACATATGAAAGACAACTCTTCAAAAAATAACTAAAAACATTTGGGATAATCCTGCTATATACATTAGGAACAGAAGTGATATAAAAAGAATTTCCATCTGCCAAATATGGCACCATTTCTCATAAATTAATCTCTCAAACTAACTTCAGTGCACCATATGAAGACTCAAAGTTGTAAAAAATACCTCATGGCAAAACTACAAATATGCACAAATTATGTATTTCTAGCAATGAAAAAAAGTAGAGAAGGAAAAGTTTCTCTAGAAAGTCATCTGAACAGGGAGGAAAAATCAACACGTTTAACAGTGGAGCATGGTGACAAGTGTGCAGTGATAATCACAGAGAACTGTTTCTCTCCAATGTTTTTTGAGCAATAATGTCCACTAAAATCACTGTAACAACATAAAAGGAACAAGATGAATACATCATTCCGTGAAACACAAAAATAAACGCTTTTCTAGACTTAAAGGCTTCAAAGACTCTGAAATAAAAACTGTTAATACTGAAACAAGATGAATATGTGGCTTGAAAGTATTTTCTTCAATGCCGTCATCACAAATGTCGAATAGATTATTGAAATTCATTCTTTATGGCAACAGTAACAGGAAAAGGAAACAAACCATTGCTTCCAAAATCCTGTAAAGAAGTTCAGCTAGTTATGTGTAATTTAAAGTGAATAACCTGAAAACCACACCATGATACATACATCTCTGGTCAGTTCCATTGCTATCCTCCTCTGGAGGATGATCTGATTCATCCCTACCTCAAGAGTGCTTTCTCCTCCAGCAGTCTCAAAATACAATATGCAGCGTATAAATACTCTGTCTATCCTTGAGTGAGGTTGAGAAGCTTCTAGTCTCAGGTGGTGTCTGCCATCAAATGATCCCTGCAGCACCTCTGTAACCTTTTCAAACAACCCACAGAGAAGTCTGGTTTCTTCTTCACAATTCTGTCCCTCTTGATTAAGGACTCGACAGGGCCTACTGTGAATATCTTCACCACCGTGAGCAGTGCAAGGCAAAACAGATGCTCATCAACAGGCGAGACCCTCCTTGATCAAAGGGGCCAAGTATCCCGCAAGACTGGAAGCCATCCACCTGCAGCTGGAATGCTATTCCCCAAAAATTCAAGGCCTCTTTCTATGCTACTCTGGTTTATCTCTTTTTAGCAATGAGCCATGGTGTGACTCCCTTGAGATGACAAAAGGAAATGACTCAGAAGCTGGAATCAAAGGTCACCATGAACAGCCACTCATGATCACACAGCAAGCAGGTCTGGCACACAAACTCATGCTTTTAGTTCATATGAGAAGATGCGGTGTCATGAATCAGTGACGCATTTAAGATGAAGATGGAAACCAAGTCAATAAACTCCAACAGCAGCCGGCAAAGTACATTTCATAGCATTTTGCTCTTATTTGGTCACAATTTCTTGTAAACTAGTTCATGGCACTCATTGTCCATGCATATCCACGAGCCAAAACATAAGAATTTACAGAAATATTAATTTCTATTATTGATCATTGTTTCAAGATCTCTCTCATTAGAGAGACAATCGTTGCAGGTTTATCCTGCAGTTATTGTATCATCTAACTGCAGATGTAGGTGAAAAAAAGATGTATGTATGGGCTATTGCAAACAAGTAGAAGTTGCTACATGTAAACATATCTCAGACTGGTAAAATCAAATTTTCAGTTCTCAACTATAAATAAAAAAAGTGGAGCACTATATACACAACTTCATGCTTGTAAGGTTAGATTCATCACTGCAGAGACAAAAAGAGATACAGATTAATCTAATTAGTAAGATATTTCAGACATCTATTACAAACATATAGATAAGGCAGAGTTGCAAATATGGATAGTTATTTCCTCAGCACCAACTACTCTTCAGAGATAATGCACGTGGGATTTCACTTATGCTTCATGTTTTCTGATATATTATATGCCAGTTTCCATCCAACTATATTATTCTGAATGCTATGTTTTAAAATCAAGCACTGTCTAAGTTAAATCCTTACTAAAATAATGTTGCCAGTTAATATTGCCATAAAACACAAAACCCAGGGGATTTATTGAAGAATAGAAAAGTAAGGCAAAGAAAAGATCAGGATACACTGTCCTTTTTAGTATCCCAGAAAACCAATATAATAATAGATGGACAGAAATAATTGACAAAAATGCCCCATCCACAAGCTTTTATAATGAATAGGAAGCACTGATCATCTGCAGAAACCAAAGGATTTGTGAGTTTCCACGTGAAAGAAGACAAGTCTTGGACTTTCCAGGAAACTAATGCCAGCTATTTCTACAGTATTGCCTCAATGAATTATTCTACATAAATTACAACATATCACATGAACTACTGTGATGGAAAGGTCTGATCTTGCATTGCTGGATATGTCTATCTAGGGGGTTCTGAGGCATATCTTGATAATGCTCAGTACAATTGTGACAGGCATTTCTGTGTGCTAAGGACATACTGCTCCTGAAAAGAAAAAGCTCTGTCCATCCTACCTTTTGCCAACAGCCAGGCATTGGTAATCCATTGGGACCCTGTTTCAAAGGGAGTAAAAGGAAAAAAAAAATGAAAAAAAAAAAAAAAGAAGAAAAGGAAAAAAAAAAAAAGCATGAGTAAGCTTGATAGGATAGATATTTCATCAACATCTGTTAGAACAGCTGAAGCAGTTTTGACTTTCTATCTAAAAAGTAGCTACCAGTTAACTTATTTCTTCTCTTATTCCCAAAGTGAAGGAAAAGCCAAAGGCAAGAAGGTTTACACTGTAAATACATACATGCACTTCTCTGCTATAAAGATTTGTTTTTCTCTAAATCATTAGAACTTCTTTATCAGTTTCTTATTGTTGCTAGAGCTCAGGCTACATGTTATTTTAAATATAATCTGTTTTATTCACAACCATCTGTATCTGAGTGTACAAGATCAGTGAGAAAAAAATATACTATTACTTTTATCTGGAGAGTATTATGTTTTACAGGCCCCTCATACAAAGGTCACCCTGTGATAAGACAGCAAGACTCAAATGAGAGTAGGATCTTTTCACTTTCAATATCAGTTTTTGAGTGAAGAAGTGAAATCTCAAGGCCTGAACATGCCTTGAGTGCCACAGTGGAAGAAAACATCAGCAGTGGGAGCAGGGCAGTACAGCACCACTGATTATTTCAGTGCTTGGACAATATGGCCATCTAATTTCTTGTCATGTTAGTGAGAGTCACTCCTTTTCTGTTGCTACCCTACTGAAAAGAACAGGGCATATGCCTTTATTAATATTCAGCTCTTTATTAAAGTGATCAGCTCATTATTAAAATCATCAGCAGGATTGCAAAGTCCAATCGGAGTTTTCCACACTACTGCAGCCATCTGAAGGAGCAGGTGCTGTCCCAGTGGATGCTGAGTCCTTGTTCCCATAGAAACAGCTGGCAGTTCTCTCTGGTCAACCATCAGAAGGCAGAGCACTGGCAGTCAGCTCTTTGCCCTCAGGGAAAAGTTTCAAGAGTTTCCCATTCTCTGCATCAGTCAGCTCAGCTGGCCAGTTCCCATTCCATTCAGGCTCCTCACAGGTCATGGCCAATCTTCAAACCAGGCCAGGAGGTGCATCCACTCCCCGCTCAGCCAGGGCACTATCCAATTCTCTTCTGACAAATCCAGCTTCCTGTCTCAGGGTGCAGTATCCCCCAAAAAAACCTCCCAGGATCCACGGGGGCGGCCCTGCCCTATCTGCATATCCAAATGCATATGCATTTGTCCTGGTCATAGCCGAAGTTACTCTTGCTAAATGAGGTAGTTACAAAGGACAATAGGGCTATCTAGGTGTGGGCAGCTTCTTTTCACATTTCAATTAGGTAGGGAAAAGTTGCCAGGCAACTTTCCTTCAGGGCAGCTCTCCCTGCTCAGATTGTCTGGGGTGTGGGGGGGTGTTACTCTAGCCAGGAGAGGGTCAGTTGTGGGGTGGTTGTTTTGTTGTTTTGTTTTGGTTTGGTTTTTTTTTATTTGTTTTTTTTTTTCGTTCATAACACTACCTTCATGTATCTCCATGCATCCAGTAAGATCAGGGTCAGCTTTCGACCAGTCATACTGGTTTTCATGGATGTAATTCCAATTTACATGGCTGTCCAGGGTTTATTCAGGGAGTTATATGCTCAGAGTTAGGAGCACATACAATGTAACTAGACTATGCATAAGCAGAAAAAAAGCAGGCCTTTACATTTCTTAGAATTTAGAATACCAATACTTAATGTTAACCTACATGTGAAGATAATGGTTAATACAGATTTTTGAATATACTTGCATGTGATCTGATGTGAATGACTTGCTGCCTAAACAAGAGACAGTGCTGCATGCTAAACAGCTTATTCTAGCAATTAGCTATGAATAGAATATTTTTTATCCATCAGTGATTGTTAGTGAATCTTCAGCTATAAATGATAATACAGAGACAGAGAAACATTTTTAAATTATAAAAGCATGCTTGATTATCCCCAACAAATTATGAGATATAGTTACCATTAATTGGAAGCAAACAACATGGACTATGGAATAATCTTAATGGACTATGTATTTACAATTAAAAAGCAACTGACTTTAGAAGTTCTATAGTCAAAATAAAACCTACTTAATTTAACATTCATTTCAGATAACCGTGTTTAACCACCAAACAATAGCAGAACATGCAGATCGAATTTTACTGTGAACAATTAAAAAGAAAATCCTCCTCATCTCTTTAGGAAATGTGTATGTACTATTCATTTGGGGTTTTCTTTCTTAAATGGAAGAGTTCCAACTTACTTTACCACTGAATAAAATCACTGTTGCCAGATTGGTACAAGGGAGAGGGTCAAGAAGTAGCATTTTAGTATAGGTAGGAACTTGAATTCATGCTAGCATAGTGGTGAATGTTGTGTGTATTCCGGGAAGGTAAGTTCCAAGGGAAAGACCATTAAATTGAAGACATTAAATAACAAAGACATTGAGGGTTTGGGCTGTAGACTATAGTCTTAGAAACATCAGGTAAGCTTTTATTTCCAAATGTGTTTGAATACTCTGATTGTTATAAATGGGGAATTGTTAATTCATGTTCTTATGATAAATTAGAAATTTATAAAATTGTATAAAGTGATATCAGGTAAAAGTTTATGTTTTAAGAGATTTTACAACAGACGGTGAAACTGACCGCCCTGAGACAGCCGGCGCCTCCATTCAGAAAAGAACAAAGGAGTTTTCCGGGAAAGCTCGCAGCTGTCCCAAGCACTGGGAGGGGACCTCCGGAGATAAGCTGGCACCAGCAACTCACACCTCGGGTGCCAGCTTCACGGACCATCAAGCCACATCTTCGATATCCCGACCACTCATCAACTATAAGGACCTATTGAAATTGGACATTAACATTTCAACTCAGAAAAAGAACTCTTTTCTGCTTGGTCGAGGAGACTCCCGAATTTGTATAGTTGGTGGGGAAACAATGGGAAATATGGGGAAATATTGCCGAGGGCAGAATAAAGTGTATAAAAACCAAGCCCCGAACCGGGCTGATTTGTGAACCGTTGGGGGAGATAGCAGGCTGCCAGACCCTGTATCTCACGGTTCACCCTTGACATTTCCCAGGAAAACTCTGTCAAGTTTCTCCGCTGTTGGTGGGTTATCGAAATTCTGTGATTTGATTTGTTATTAATAAACCAAATTATTATTTAAAATTGGAATATCTGATTGGCATTTATAACACCGATGAACAGGCCAGACACCACAAACATTACTTGTGGATGGTCTGGAAGCCAAGCTCCAGCTTGGCTTACTGGAAACCTTGATTTTTAGAAACGGTATTTACATCCTTCTGTTTGTAACTCCCATTTTGGCCAAATTGTGAAAACATGCCCCTAAGATGGCATGGATTTGGAAGGAAGACCAGGGTGCACAGTAGCTATGGGACAGGCCAGGGTGTGGAACTGAGCAGTGCAGACAGAAGTCATCATGTTATGAACGAATTCTCAGTGAGTGTGGATGCTCCAAAGGCTGCCCCTGTGTAGCTGCAGTAGCCCGAGATGTGGCGGAGTTATGTCTCCAGAACTCCTGAGATGGCTGCCGCCGCCCCCAGCCCTGACAGATCCGCTGCCGGACTCCCGCCGCTATAGGCGGGATCCTGCCCTGGGGAGATGCCTTGGCGGCCGCCCGGACCCACTACAGCTGCTGGTGTCTCGGCCCCCTCTCCCCGGGAAGCGGCGGCCCCGCCCACCGGCCGGGAGCCGTGGCTGATGTCGCAGCCTCTGCCCCCAGGAAGCGGCAGCCCCGCCGGCCGGCCAGGAGCCGTGGCTAGTGTCTCAGCCTTTGCCCCTGGGAAGCGGGGGAAAGTGCCGAGCGTGGTTCTGTGGAGCTCTGGAGGGGGCAATGGCGCCTCAGAGACAGGCAATCCCCCATCGCTGGTGGGGCTGGGCAGCCATCCTGCCGGTCCTGCATTCCTGCATTAGCATGTTGAAAAGCAAGTTGATTGTCCTAGCTGTGCCTAATGTAACCGGAGCTCACCTAGTTCCCCCCCCCCCCCATGTTGCCTACTTGAGGAGGGCATATACAAATAAGACTAACACACAGCACGCTGGGAGAGAGTTCTTTGGGGATGAAAGGCACCCCAAAATGGAAGACTGGACACGGTGAAAAGATCCAGGTGATGCTCTTGCTGAGGAGGAGGTGGACGCACCACCTGACCTGGTTTGAGAACTTGCCGTGATCTATTAAGAGTCTGACAGGCATGGGGACTAGGCCAACTCAAGGGACAGAGACAGGGAAACTCTCGAGGATTTTCCCTGAGGGTAAGAGCTGACTGCTACTCCACACTTCAGTGACAGATCTCCACTGCTCTGCCTTCTGATGCTTGACCAGAGAGAGCTTCTAGCTGTTGCCGTGGGAACAAGGGCTCAGCACCTACTGCTGGTAGCTGAGTGATGACCTGTGACAGCACCTGCTCCTTCGGATTGCTGCAGCAGTGTGAAAAACTCCCGTTGGACCCTACCATCCAGCTGATGACGTTAATAAAGAGCTGAATATTAATAAAGGCATAAGCCCTATTCCTTTCAATCAGACTTGATTGGAGGTGAATGTTGTGCTGGATTTCTACAACTTGAGTTCAGGGTAAGGCAATGGGTATTTTGCAAGGAAAGTAACGATTCTCAGGGAAAATGTTTGAAGGACACAAACTTATAAATTACCAGGTGATGTGGGAGCAAATTGCTGAGAGGCTTAAGGTGTCAACAAAAACGTGTGTTCTCTCATTGCAGTTATGATCACTTGAAGCAGTTGGTTTGTTCATGCACATGCACATGCATGTGTTATGTGAAAAATGTAAAGTCAGCTCAGAAAAACATTACATTGAGAATGGCTGGACTGCAAACAAAGGAACTGCATGCAGGGTTGGTAGGAAAGAGAAATACTGTACCAATTGGCAAGGGGCATCCAGCCCATCCAGGCCAGGCTGGCCTGGCTCCCCTTTTTCCCCCTTAATTCCACGGAATCCCTGTTTGTAAAGATTAACTTGCAATGTTACTATCAAGGAAATGCCTTCAGTATTGACTTAAATGGAGTGAACAAAAAAAACCAGAGAGGCAAGAGGAACAAGCTGACTGCTTATGATTTAAACCTGTGGGGCACTGATTCTGGCACATTCCAAATTTGGTTCCTTTCCAATGTATTTTGCAGAAAAAATGAAAAAAAAAAAAAAAAACCCAAAAAACAACCCACCATCAAAACCTCACAAACCTAGCCCAAAGGTCTTAAGTCTGGTGCTTCAAACCAAATTAGGAGGTTTACAAACAAAGTCTGCTCCAGAATTTCCACTTGAGATGAAGCTGTGTTAACAAAGGGCGACAGGTTATACAGTAGCTGGTGCTTGTTCCTCTCCCCTCATTTGTTATTCCAACAGTTTACAGCAGGATGACTGATCTTCCAATACACAAGAGAGACACACCAATGGGCAAGGTGCATCTAATCCAGGAGCACCCTGTTCTCCTTTCTCCCCTTTAGGCCCTTTTTTGCCTTTCTTTCCCTTTTCCCCCTGTGGATACAATGGTTTAGATAAAAACAAGTTTCATTCTTTTGGAAAAAAAAAAAAAAAAAGAAAGATTGGGTGTGAAGTTTGGGTTTTTTCTTTTTAAGCCAATGGAGAGCTGAAAGGACACTTACCACTGTGTTCTGGTTTGGATGGTGCATTATGTGGAAAAATAAATTATATGATCACGAGCAAGAACTGCAGTCAGTCTCTATTAGTTTGTGTTGGTATTTCACATCAGTATTATGAATGTTTTGAAACCTAGAACAGGGCTTGAAATCATTGATTTATTGAGACAGAGGCAAATCTGCAAATCCCCCCAATCTGCAGTCCAAAATAAGAGGTCTCCTATTTTGATAAGTGATAACACTGAAGGGTACATGCTCAATAAGCTGAACTTGTCAGCTTCCCAGAGGGTTTGCCACTAGTCAGAAGTAACTTTGGGAGAGCAGAATCCATCAGCAGAGTCTTGATAAAAGACCTGTGGCACAGATGCTTCACAGGGGCGACTGACTGAATTCCATCAGCTTCCAGGGTGTCACATCAAGGGTGAACCTGGCTGGAAGCATCCTTTGCTAATTGACCCTTTGCACTCTGGTAAGAGTTTGGAACAAATCCTGTTCTCTGTGGTGTCCATAGAAACCCACAGACGTCACTGAGGGTGCACTGCTGTCACTCCATATACAACATGACCATTTCAAACCCTGTTACAGGAATCAAAACACTCAAACTGCTTGATGGAGAGGTGCTATGACACTATCAACAATTTCATATTGTCTTGGTATCATAAAGTAATCAAAAGTGATAGATTATTTATTTAAGCATTTCAACATTCAAATATTCTCTCTGCTGCAGGCAACGTTTTTTCTATTTGTTTTACCAAAATTCAGTCCTTTGATTTCACATTGAGTTTCCTTTTTAAATGCAAAACTTCCAATGCTTTAATTCTTATGGAAATTAGTTGATTCCCCTCAACAAAGCTATCTGCAAAGATGACCTCACCTTCAAGCAGTATAAAAGGTTTAGAGAGTTAATTTTATAATTGATTTCACAACAGTTGATCACAATGGTAAATGAGTTTCAGGTTGCTCCCAATTTCACAAAAATCAAAAAGGGATCACTTGAAAAAAATTAACAAATTGAACTAGGATTGTAAAAAAAGGGATAGGAAGGATGAGTAAATCAGGATATCACAAAGAAATGGGAAAAATAGTCATAGGAAAATTAGTATAACATCGGAGAAACAGTAAGTGAGGTTGTGGCTATTGGGAGGATTTAATTTGTGAGGAAAAGAAAAAAAAAAAGACAGAGGAATTGTAAGGAATGAGGGTAGAAGGAGAAGGAAGGAACGCCCCTTTGGAAAGACAGACAGATTTTGGTGAAGCATATTAAATAGACATTTAACTTGTTCCACACCAGTACAGAAAGACTTAATCCATTAACAATAGAGAAAAATACTTTTTACACATTAAAAAAAAAAAAATTAAAAAGGAAGGAAAGCACATTAGTAATTTAATATAACAGCATACTTGACACATTCAAATAAAACAAAATGTTCCATGAGCAAAACATACTGCATCCATGCCATGATAGAAGCAAAGCTACTTGTCTATCTTTTCTGTATGCCAAAAGGTCACAGGATAATATTTGGAAAAACGGCAACCCAAACATCACCAGTCCTTACCAAATAATAAGACTGTCATCTAAAAAATCCTCACAAGACAAGAGCCATAATTTGGCTACATTTCCATCTTAAACCTACAAAGATGACAGCATAGCAGAGAAACCCAACAGCTTAGGGTCAAATTTCGTGCTATTTGTGCTCAGTGGGGCACCAACATATTTGCAATTGTATGCAAGCACAAAGCATGGACATACTCCAAAAAGTATCACGAAAGTGAACAGCACAGTTTGGGTTCTGACTCTTTTTTAAATCTTTAGGATTTTTATGTCTTTAACTTCTTGTTTTACAAGCCAGCAGGTAAGTATTGTCAACTTCCAGTTTTGCAGGCAGATCTATGATCTTATCCAAACCAATGCAGCAGTCATCTGTGTAGAAAACAGTCTGAATTTCCTGGGTACTTTACTACTTTTTCCACAGACTGAATTCTTTCTTCCTAATGTTTGATCTTTACTCCTTATCCTGAACTACAGAAACCCACAGGAATTATGGGGATTCTACATTTGATGAGGATTTAAAAAATTCCTTTCTGTCCTTCCTCAGTGCCTAGAGAAATAAAAAAATTGTGGCACTTCTGCAACACCACTATGGTTGGAACAATCTACAAGCCTCACATGCACAGATTTTCATCAATGCAAAGTGTAGAGGAAAAGGATAATGCTTTTTCATCCTCTGTTCAAATGCCTCTATCAAAATTCATAACAACAGTCACAACTGTGCATCTGGGACCAGGGGCCACTTACCCCCCTTCACCACAACACAATCTCTAACTTTTGTTAAAGCTTATTTGTTTTTGAAAGGAATTTTTTTTCTATTCACAGAACTTGAAAGTACAAACCTTTTTAGTGATGAGTGCTCCTGGACTATAATTTTATATGAGTAATTACAGCCAGAACACTTTTTAAAATATGTTTATACCCATGTTAAGAAGATGTAATGCAAACACTGACTTGCTTTCACTGTAGCAGAACTACTGATGGGCTAAAATACAGATCAGTGGTCTAGGCCTCATCTTGAACTTAAGAAGTAAAGATTTATTCCCTGCATGTCTATGAAAAAAGTGCCACTGGTTCTCTTTAGAATGTTCATAATGATAAGTATTTTTGCAGTGCAATTTAAGTTCCTTAACTAAAAACTCACTAATCTCAATTTGCATGATGTCAGACCAATAGCCAGTAGAAATATTTAAAAACCAAAAAATCATAAGCTAGATGGTCAACTTGTTCATCTGTTATTACAAAAATTGTTTACCTGTTGAAATGGGTGCTGTTACACCAATTTGGTCATAGATAATGAGTAATTTACAAAAGGAAAACCACCAGAACACAGAAGACTTGTTATAATGAGAACTTGGATTAATTGCATTACATTGTATCTTTTGAGTCAGCTTTCTATTTGGAAAAGGAACTAATGATGCAGCTAAAGTAATTTTGGTGAAATAAGTTTGCTTGCATGATATAAATATTCCCTAATTTATGGGAAAAATGTGTTTAAACTGCGCAATGGAAGTGTCTTCCACAGAGGTCTCAGCTATATCTTCCCTGACTTTTCACCAGGAAAGGCCTTCCTTCTCCTCCTAGTTTTCCGTAAATACTCTGAGAATTTTTAAGGCAGGTATTAGATCTCCATTTTTGCCCTACAGACTTCCCGTCAATCCTCTTTCTGAAAGTCCACAAAACAGTGTGTTTTTTTGAAACATGTATCATAGTTGCGAACTACTTTTTCCCATGCATTCTCCTCAGGAAATGGGGTTTGCCTTTTCATGAATTTTTAGGGACCAGAGTTCCTAGGAGATGTGTCCTGCAGCCCAAGAGAACAAGTCTCCACGGGCAGCCTAAATCACAACTGAACTCTGAAAAGAGTGTAGCCATGCTACACACCATTCCCACATACAATTCCCTCACTCCCTTGCAACTGGAAGTCCCATGTTTGACTTATCTCGTCAGTCCCTGGGAATCACAGACTAATATCCAAAAGCAGCATGCTGGATTCTGGAACATTAAAACATTTTTACATCCTGAGTGCTGAATCTCATCTGTTCTATTTTCACATTATATTTGCATAAGTAAACTTTTTACCAGCTTTCCATCTTTTCTTCCAGAAATCTTCTGGTCCTCTGGTGGCTGAAATTTGCCTAGCTGGTCATGGCTAGACTCAGAAAGTCTGGCTGAATGGGAGTTCTGGAGGTTGCCTAAGATTCCCATTGTGAGCAGGATGATTCCTGACCCTAGGGCAGGTCAGACCAGACCAGGTTCTGCAGTGCTCCTTGGGCAGTGGTTCAGCCTCCTCCCTGGACTCACTGTCCCAGTGCTGTGCTGTCCTCCTTGTGAACAATTGCTCTGAACCTCTCAGGAGCAGCTTGTGGTTCTGCATTTCCCCATTTGCCATTACCCAGAAGAGTTTGGCTCTACCATCTTTTTTTCTCCCCTTTCAAGTAGTTTGGCCTCTCCATTATCAGACTAAAGTCAGTCCACCTCCTTAAACTCCTGCTACCAGTTGTGTTTGCCCCAGAGCCCTGCCAGCATGGTAACCTTCTTACTCTCCCATTTTCTCTTGAACTGTGAGGCTCAAAAGACCATCCGCAGTATTCAAGAAACCTCACTGGAACAGATTAGAGAGGCATCATTACCTATTTTTATCTTCTGGACACAACCCTTCGAATGTATCCCAGGGTGAGAGCACACTGTTAAGCTCATTCAATTTGGCACTTGCTGTAACTCCCACTTAGCACAAAGAGCATTTTGACCATCACCTCTTTGAGCTGGCGGTTATGAGTTACACCTCTCGACTGATAGCTGCTCTCAAGGAGAAAAGCTGTTCACTTGTGGCAGACAGACCTGTACTCGGACAGCAAGCAAGGGCTCATCATTCATTGTGATTACTCTGCCAGGTCAAACACTGCCTTTATAATATTCATAGAGCACCAGCTGTTGTTCTGCAAAATCAGTACCTTACCAGTAATCTCTGAGCTCAAAAAAAGAGCAATATACCAAGGGACAAAAGGGAAAGATGAATTTCATAATACCCTTTTCAATGCATTCTTGGGAAGTGTTTTGCCTAACCATATTAAGAAATGGAGATGAACTCTAACACCCATGGTGACTTATTAGCCCTGCTTCTTGTTTAGGATACCATAATGAAAAATTAATCTAGCCTAACCCTGCATATGTCAGCTTGACAAAAACATTTGTCTGATCTAGAAAAATCATCTGCTGCATGTATGGACTTTTACATTGAGTGGCTTGGTGTGAATTTTAATTTAGCAATTTTAGCAACTGGGATTTGTGTTGGATAGAAATGGAAGAGATTTGCTCATGAAGTTTCTCTACACACATTAAATCCTGCATTGCTTTTTACTAAAGAGATTTCCAAGTCACTGTCTGGACACTGAAAATGAAGTCAGGCTGTTTCTGCAAACTTCACCGTCTAGTTTGTTTACCAGAATGGTAGAGTATATGATTCAATTTCAATCCACAAGTATCATAAAGTCCTTAATTGCAAGTAAAACATTGCCAAAAATAAAAATTCCAACAATTTCCATCTTAGCCACTTGGTGTTGGACAGGTAGCATGTACAGGCACGCTATACCAGGATCAACCATTAGTCTGCAAATACTGCCAGGAAACAGAGCTGGGCTCTTCAGTATGAAATCACTACCACAATGACTAATGTCTGCATTAAATATTTCAGGACTTTCAACAAGTGCAAGATGGATTGGAGAAAATGAGCCTAAAAGAAAAAAAGGCTGTGCTTTGGGACATGTTGATATTTCTGGTCCTGTACATACATTTTTTGTGTTTTTTCATTATTTTGCTCTAGCATGTATCTGTGACTTGCCTTTTGGCAAACAGTAAAAACCAAGTTTTAACGGGACAATTTATAGCATAAAGGCAGCAGAACTGATTAGCTGAGGAATCAAGCAACAGTCAATAACACGGTGGTCACCTTTTCTCCCTTTTCTCCTGTATCACCCTTTTCTCCTTGAGGACCAGGGAAACCCTATAAAAACAAAATGGACAAAGATAGGTTGACTTTTATTAACATGCAGATTAAGTTTTCAAATACTCTTGGAAAACCTAGAAAGATGATTTCACTACATGCTCTGTACCTATATGTGCATTACGTGTGGACACATCCATGGACACACGAGCATGTGAGATGAGTAAATCACAGAGTTTGGTAGAGACATTTTGGCAGCTACAGAAAGAAATCATACCATTCAAACTAGCAGTCATCCATGCTATACAGCATATGTGCATTCTGAAAGACTCCTCCAAGTTAGGGATTTCAGTGTAGGACTACAGAAAAAGAATTCCAGTAAGTCTTTTTAGCATGCCAAGGAAAAAGCCTATGTTTTGAAACATATCCCTTACGGGCTACAGAATTATTCTCTTTAATTAGAATAAATCTAGTTAACTAAGCGCTAAGTGACTCCTTGTTTTTCTACACGAGTCATCTGAATATTTTCTTAGCAAGCATTTTTTCAGCCTACTGACATCCAAAGGACCAAGTACTTGAATTACTAATCACTACTGTCTTATGGTGTCTGTCGATACGGGCTGTACATTGCACAATCTTTGACCTCTTTACCACACAGAAAGAGCAAATGCAGCACTCAGCACACTCTCTGCAGGTACTGCATGCACACTGAAGGGCAGCAGAGGTGGTGTGCTCCATAAGGGATTTCTTGGCAGACTCTTACCGATCCCTGAGAGTGCCCTGGTCACACACATTACTTACATCAAGGCCAGGCTCACCATCTTTGCCCTGCCAAAGAACCACAGGAACTGCATTAGCTTCCCTCAGACAAGGACACTGCTGCCCACATTTAAAATTTCCAGGAACTGATAATGTGGCTGCAAAATTTTGCTTGACTGTAAAATTTTGTTTGCAGGCAGATTCCAAGAGTAAGCTAAAAGTACAGGAAAAACCTGTAAATTTTTATTTTTAGTTCACAGGAGTGGGAAACAGAAATAGGACTCTTTTTTTTTTTTTTTTAATTTAACTCACAAAAGTGACCCTCACAAAAAAATGTGTGGCAAGCTAATTTAACAGTCCATGGAGCCTGAAAACTGTCTCCGGTCACTGACTCCTGATCCAATTAAATGGATCCAATTAAACCACAGGTCTGTATTCCAGCTTAAATTAATTAACCAAACAGATTAGACTGGAGAGGGTATGGAAACACTAAAAGTCTCCTGAAAAGGCTGGTTGTGCCTGGCCAAGCACATTTACATGACTTGCCTTGCGTCTAAGTACAGAACACACATGTGTATATGTACACACCTGACCCAGTCATTAGCAGTGTAAACAGGGAAAGTCAACTGATTTTACTGGGGATATCCTTGTCAGGCCAAAGAAAGTTCTCCCTCATATTTTAGAAATGGATAACATAATTAAAATTATTGATTTGAACCAAATAATTTCTGCCTACAAATGAGCAACAATGAAATTCTCACATTGCTTCTGAGCAGATGGCACAGAAATGAAAGCAAAACGGGTCTCTGAAGTAACAAACAAACAAAAAAACCCCCATAATGGCGAAGAAACCTTGCAGTATGGAAAACCAAGCAGCTTACTGACATTAAGAAATTCACAGCTTTCCACAGTTCCTCCTGAACTCCTGGCACTCTCACGTGATCCCCAGGCAGCTGATGGCCAAAGGCTGCTGAACCAGGAGCATCTGCATTCTGCATCTCCTCTCTCTTGCTGGTTCATGTCAGGTCTGTTTTTTTATGTGCATGGGTAGAAACCCAAGAGTGTGATACAGACCATTGACTTTGCACTGTCAGGGTTTATTATCAATCTGTGCCTTTTCCAACTAATTCTACTGCTAGGTGAAAATCAGACATGAAGCACACAAAGTTTTATCAGGGAGGGATGAAAAGTGCAGTGTGTACAAACTGTGCAACTTACAGGCAAGCCGTATGGTCCTCTGGGTCCAGGGTCACCTACAGTTCCCTTCTCACCCAACGAAAAGATTACAGAACAAGCAAACAAAAACATTGGCTATCTTAGAAATTATCTCTACCAAGTGCTTTAGGTTAAAGTTTATGCATTCTTAAGTATTTTGAGTGGAAAATATCCAAGCTCATTTATTTTTATTAAATGCTGAAGGGGGAAAGAGAAGGTGTGTATTACTTTCTAGGTAAAATTACTTTTTAGGCATATGATATCACATTCATTTTTAAATACATTAGTAACTGAAAATATTTTTCAACTGAACATGCAACAGTGTCAAGTTTAAGCTTTTAACAGCTTAATGTTGCTCTCAGTAAAAATCCAAAGTTATAATGAAAACAGGATATACAGCATCAAGCTGTATATATGCATAGCAGCTGAGGTGCAACATAGTGACAGGCAAAAATAATGTGTCAGTCAAAGCTTGATTTAAGTAGGCAATGCTATTAACAGGGACATCATGAAGATTATCCTATGCACTGTGCTCTGTTGCTAAATCCTCTATTGGATTCTAGATAAGTGATGTAAATACTCTAGTTTATTAAAATCAAAACAACTGTAATAATATGCAAGACAAACAAGTACAGAGATTACTCCAGAAGTCTGTTCTCATTCTGCACTAAAATCCATGGAAAAATTACCAGTCTCCAGAGGGGTGCTGCCAAAGTCATTTTGCAAGCTTAATACAGGGTAAACTTTTCCAAATGGAATGGAATTTCAAGGTGACAAATTTCAGGCTGACAGTAATAATCACCTGTGCTCTCCAATTGTTTTTTATCAAGATTGATATGAAGTTAAGCTTCCCAAGCCAGCCAGGACTAGCCTATGTAACTGCAAGCACAGGTCCCTGTCAGCTTGGTAGGGAGTCAGGGCTGGGAAGAAAGTGCCAAAAGCAGTCTTGTTTCAGACTGTGGTGTTCTTCTGAATTAAATCCATCAGAAAAGCATTTCTCTCTGGAGAGCAGTAAACTGCTCAAAGTGCTGATGAAATAAAAGGAAAAAGTCCTGACCACCTCTAGTTTTCAAAGCTCCTACTCTGGATTTGTGATGCAGGGTAAATTGGATCCCTTTGTCACCCCCTTTGCTGGACACACCCTAACACAGGTCTTGGTGCAAGGCTCTTGGTGTGCAGAAGTTCTGTGTTTTATCCCAGCATCTGATGCACTTACGCTCGTGAGATAATTCTCTGTACAACATCCTCTGGTGTTGGCCGGGGAATCAGCCAGAGTCAAGACAGCACTCAATATGAGTTAAAATCTTGCTCGTTTATTCAGCTATTTGACGTACATTTATACTGTGCTAAGCATATCATGCACCTAACTCCGAACATCATTGGTTAAACCATCGTGTTCACGCGTCCTTGCAGTATACATAATTGGTTCAGAAGCTCTGTCCACGAGGCTAAATGCTGCAAATCTTCCCTAACTTATGGTCAATGCATCCTGTCTAGCATCCTGTTACAGCTATTGTTCCAAGCTTTACTTCCTCCTTATCCCATCTAAGGAATGGTTCAAGGACATTTCATCTTCTACTCATCCCTTAAGCTAAGAGCAGGATTGTGCACGTCCCTGCTTTTCCAGCCATGCATCCACACTCTGTTATTTACTACTTATTATTAATTCATTAATGACTCTATCATTAAAAGCACAAGACAGATATGTAGATGTGTACCTAATTAATAGTGGTGATCATTGGCACAGCCAAGTACTTGGAACAGCTCTGAAAATGGGCTGCTATGTCTAAATTTCATTGACTGAATTATACAAAAAGGCAGGCACTAGATCAAATGGGACATTAACCTGTGGTTGAATAGTCCCAGCAATAAGGAGTTTGTCAGAGTAACTGACATTTGGTCTGCTTTAAATACATTCTAATTTTATTAGGTGGGCACTTGCTTTAGTCTAGAGATAATGAGATGCACAATGTCAGGTCTTTCTGGATTCTGTTACTCCCCTGCTAATATCAGAGCAGCATTTAGGCAGGATGCCTTGGCAGGACAATAGGAGGTATTGGGAAGTAACAGCTGATTTTCAAAACAATAAATCCCTTGCAGTTTTAAAGCTTTCTGCTAAGAAGAAACTAATGTGCTGACCCATGTAGGTAAGAGCTACAAAACTCTTTGATCGGTACTCCAACTGAGTCAAGACTAGTTGAGCATCTTTTTTTTCTTTAATCTTCAACAGCAAGATGACTGTACAAAGTCCCCTCAAGATAGGCTTGTAACATTGTTAAACATATGGTAGACAGAAAGATACTGAATGTATCAGTCTAGGAAATAATCTCATGTGTTATGCAAGAATATATTTGGAGAACTGTATCTCAGAATTTTTTGCCTCCAATACAAAGCATATGCTGAAACTTGTTTGGAATATCAGATGAGGTCCCGAATGTTCATAGATTATATGAGATTGATGGACTGTCATGAGCATACTGCCCTCAACCATCACAGTTTCCTTCAGGGTAGCAGATATTGGCAAACTTCAAGATTTTTAAAATTTTTTTTTGGGAGACAATCCATCAGTGTCCAATAAATAGAAACCATAACCTATGTTTTTTCCTCCTATTTCACTTCAGTCTCCTGAATCATGGACAAATATGTGTTAAAATTTGCATGAATAAAGCTGAATAACCTGTGTCTCAGTAAGGATAGATAGGGAGATTTCATAACACTGTCATGGTGAGAAACATTTTAGCCAAATTAAAGAGAATGCACTTTACCTATGTCTTGGTTTGAAAGACAGATATCTGCTAGGAAGGGGCAGGACCTCCCTAGAGATGGAGAATTCAAATCCCCTCCCTCCAAATTATTCCAATTAAAAGGAAAATTAAAGGAGCTTTCAGACAGAGGTATGGGGGTAGGAATAACAGTTCTTTACTAGTATATATGACAAAACGACAAACAAACAACAACTACAGCATCAATAATAAACAGAATCAAGAACCTTGAGGGCTTTCTTTTACAAAAGCCCAGAGCAGTTTGATCTGGGTGCCCCTGCAGGACTCCGAGAGGCCGAACTGGAAGGAAGGAAAAGTCCCGGGCTGGTGGATGAGATGAGGTCTGCGCTGGCAGCTGGAGCAGCAGGGGTGTCCCGGCAGGGCTGGGCAGTGCAGGGCTACAGAGTAGCAGTGGAACCTCCAAGCTCCGAAAAAAAGCAGCGGCGGTGGGGGGAGGCTGGAGAAAGCGAGCTCAGGATTCCCGGGTACACGAGCAGATGACTGTAGATTTCCCAGCACGAGGCAGAGGCAGAGAGCAGCCTGACCGTCCTCCTGGGCGCTGAGAGCAAGAGTGCCTCCCCCTCCCCCAGATCTGTCTTTTTTGCCTTTCCCAAAGCTCATCATCTCTCCCCTCTGAGGGACACTCCCAGGGACTCAAAAACAATAGGTGTAGCCTCGTGCTGCTATATCCCTCAAGCACTCTTTTTGTTCTGACTAAGTAGTCATCAAGGCTTTTGGAAACTTATGGGAAAAAATTCTGTGAGAAGAAAAAAAAAAAAAAAACAAACACCAAATCTAACCCCCAACATCATCCACCCCGAATTTTTTTCCATACCAACCTATTACATTGAATTTAAACCTTTAAAATATATATATATATATACACACATGCATGACCTAAATTATATACATCTATACATACAGATATGGGTACAGACACATGATGTGGGTAGTTCATCCTAAAACAAGGTCTCCTTGAGGTATGCATCGGGTCTCTCCATCCCTTTGCATCACCCACCAGGTGCATCCTGGTCCCTGAGCGAAGACAACCCCACGGATGGGATTGTCTTTGCTGGAGGCAGAATTAATCCAAACAGTTTTTCCCAGCATACCTCTCATGTGTACTACTGGAACCTTATCTCCATCTGTTGTTCTCAGGGGCTCAGATTGGGCAGGGCCTGCTCGGTTGGTGGAACCTCGAATGTTCACTAACCATGTGGCCTTTGCTAAATTAATCTCCCAGTTCTTGAAAGTCCCCCCACCCAATGCCTTCAAGGTGGTTTTAAGCAGGCCATTGCACCGTTCAACTTTCCCGGCTGCTGGTGCGTGATAAGGAATATGGTACACCCACTCAACGCCATGTTCCCTAGCCCAGGCTGCTATAAGGCTGTTCTTGAAATGGGTCCCATTGTCTGACTCGATTCTCTCAGGGGTGCCATGTCTCCACAGGACTTGCTTTTCCAGGCCCAGGATGGTGTTCCGGGCAGTAGCGTGAGGCACAGGGTAGGTTTCCAGCCATCCAGTGGTGGCTTCCACCATGGTCAGCACGTAGCGCTTGCCTTGGCGGGTTTGGGGAAGGGTGATGTAGTCAATCTGCCAGGCTTCCCCATACCTGTATTTGGACCACCGCCCGCCATACCATAGGGGCTTCACTCGCTTGGCCTGCTTGATTGCAGCACATGTCTCACAGTCATGGATAACCTGAGAAATGCTGTCCATGGTTAGATCCACCCCTCGGTCTCGTGCCCACTTATAGGTGGCATCTCTGCCCTGATGACCTGAGGCGTCGTGGGCCCATCGAGCTAGGAACAACTCTCCCTTGTGTTGCCAATCTAGGTCTATCTTTGACACTTCTATCTTGGCGGCTTGATCTACTTGTTCGTTGTTTCGGTGCTCCTCATTAGCCCGACTCTTGGGGACGTGGGCATCTACATGGCGGACTTTTACAGGTAGCTTGACTACCCGAGCAGCAATGTCTCTCCACTCATCAGCAGCCCAGATTGGTTTTCCCCCACGCTGCCAGTTGGCCTTTTTCCACCTTTCCAGCCAACCCCACAGAGCATTGGCTACCATCCATGAATCAGTGTAGAGGTAGAGCTTTGGCCACTTCTCTCTTTCAGCAATGTCCAGGGCCAACTGAACAGCCTTGAGTTCTGCAAGTTGACTTGATCCACCTTCTCCTTCAGTGGCTTGTGCAACCTGTCATGTGGGGCTCCATACGGCTGCTTTCCACTTGCGGTTCATCCCTACAATGCGACAGGAACCGTCAGTGAAAAGAGCGTAGCACGTTTCTTCTGCTGGCAGCTGATTATACGGCGGAGCTTCTTCGGCACGTGTCACTTGCTCTTGTTCCTCTCCATCTGTGAGATCAAAGTTTTCACCTTCTGGCCAGTTTGTGATTATCTCCAAAATCCCAGGGCGATTTGGGTTTCCGATTCGGGCGCGCTGAGTGATGAGGGCAGTCCATTTGCTCCATGTGGCATCTGTGGCATGGTGGGTAGAGGGAACCTTTCCTTTGAACATCCACCCCAACACTGGTAGTCGAGGTGCCAGGAGGAGTTGGGCTTCTGTGCCAATCACTTCTGAGGCAGCCTGGACTCCTTCATAGGCAGCCAAGATTTCCTTCTCTGTTGGGGTGTAGTTGGCTTCAGACCCTCTGTAGCTCCGAATCCAGAATCCCAGTGGTCGACCCCGAGTCTCACCAGGCACCTTCTGCCGAAGGCTCCAGGACAGGCCATGGTTCCCGGCTGCAGAGTAGAGCACGTTCTTCACTTCTGGTCCTGTCCTGACTGGGCCAAGGGCCACTGCATGAGCGATCTCCTGCTTGATCTGGGCAAAGGCTTGCTGCTGCTCAGGGCCCCAATGGAAATCGTTCTTCTTGCGGGTAACCCAGTAGAGAGGGCTCACAATCTGGCTGTACTCGGGAATGTGCATTCTCCAAAAGCCTATGGCGCCTAGGAAAGCTTGTGTTTCCTTCTTGCTGGTCGGTGGAGACATCGCAGTGATCTTATTGATGACCTCAATGGGGATCTGACGCCGCCCATCTTCCCACTTTACTCCCAGGAACTGGATCTCCTTGGCAGGTCCCTTGACTTTGCTCTTTTTGATGGCAAAACCAGCTTCCAGGAGAATCTGGATGATCTTCTCTCCTTTCTCGAATACTTCCCTTGCTGTGTTCCCCCACACAATGATGTCATCAATGTACTGTAGGTGTTCTGGAGCTTCACCCTTTTCCAGTGCAGCCTGGATCAGTCCATGGCAGATGGTGGGACTGTGCTTCCACCCCTGGGGCAGTCGGTTCCAGGTGTACTGCACGCCCCTCCAAGTGAAAGCAAACTGAGGCCTGCATTCTGCAGCCAGAGGAATGGAGAAAAACGCATTAGCAATGTCGATTGTGGCGTACCACTTCGCTGCCTTGGACTCCAGCTCGTACTGGAGTTCCAGCATGTCCGGCACAGCGGCACTCAGCGGTGGAGTCACTTCATTCAAGCCACGATAGTCCACAGTCAGTCTCCATTCTCCGTCAGACTTGCGCACAGGCCAAATGGGGCTGTTGAAGGGTGAGTGGGTTTTACTGACCACCCCTTGGCTCTCCAGCTCTCGGATCATCTTGTGGATGGGGATCACAGCATCTCGATTTGTTCGATACTGCCGGCGATGCACTGTCGAGGTGGCAACAGGTACTCGTTGCTCTTCTACCTTCAGGAGTCCTACTGCAGATGGGTTCTCTGACAGTCCAGGCAAGGTGTTCAATTTCTTAATGCCCTCTGCCTCCACGGCAGCTATTCCAAAAGCCCATCTGAACCTCTTAGGGTCTTTGTAATAGCCATTCCTGAGATAGTCTATGCCCAGAATACTCGGAGCCTCTGGGCCAGTCACAATCGGATGTTCGTGCCACTCCTTCCCGGTCAGGCTCACCTTGGCTTCCAACAGGGTCAATTCTTGTGATCCCCCTGTCACCCTGGCAATAGAAATAGGTTCTGTTCCCTCATGTTCTGATGGCATTAGGGTACACTGAGAACCGGTGTCAACCAAAGCTTTATATTTCTGTGGCTCTGATGTGCCAGGCCATAGAACCCACACAGTCCAAAAGACTCGGTTTTCCTGTGCCTCTTCCTGGCTAGAGGCAGGGCCCCTCTAGCACCGGTTACTACTCTCTTCCTGTGTATACATAGTAGAGGTTCCTTCAAGGGGGTCTGACAGAGCATCCTCATTTCTGTAATACCTGACAGCCTGGTCATGAGAGGCTGAGGCTACCTTCATTCTAGTGGAACCCCCTCGGTTAGTGTTTCTCTCTTTGAGCTCACGCACCCGTGCTGCTAGGGCAGAAGTGGGTTTCCCATCCCACCTTCCCATGTCTTCCCCATGGTCACGCAGGAAGGACCACAGGTCAGCTCGTGGGATGTACCCTCTCTCTCTAGCTGAGGGATGTTGGGTTCTGACTCTGGGGCCTGTGGCTCGCACCGGTGCCACATGGGAACTGTTCCTCCTCATCTCCTCCCTCACCTCCCTTATCTCCTCTTGGAGTTCTTTAACCACGGCAGAGACCTGAGTCTGTATTGGGCCACTGATCATACTGTCAAAATTTCTAAGCTTGCTGGCTACAGAACCTACAGTCACTCGGCTGGTATCAGCATTAATCATTGACATGAATGTTTTGTATTCAGATGGCCCTTTACTTGCTAGATTCCACAACATTTGCCCTGTGCACCTGACGTTGTCGGGGTCATTGTTATGCTGTCCATCCCTCCCAAAAACTACCTCCAGTATTGCCACTTCTCTCAGCTGTTGGATCCCTTCCTCAACAGTCTTCCAGTGCATGCTAAGGTGGTGCTCCTGCATTCTGTCTCTGTGGACAAACCTCTCCCTTACACTCATTAAAAGCCGGTCCCAAAGGTGAAGGGGTCCTTGCTCTTTTACAAATACCTGATTCACACCTGAGTCTTGGGTCAAGGGTCCCATATTCCTTGCCTCACCACCATCTAGTTGCACACCTCTACCCATAAGGTCCCAGACCCTAAGTAACCAGGCTGTATAAGGCTCACGTCCCCGTCGTGCAACATCTTTTTGCAGAGTACGGAGATTTTCATATGACAGGGACTCGGTGATGATCTCAACTTCTGGCTCCCCTGTGGGTTGTGAGGGCCTTCCTTTTTTATCCTTATCACTTGGGTGCTCTGATTTCACCTTATATTTCTTCCTTTCCACAGGGGCAACTGCTGCTGGCTGTGACTGCCCCTGTGGTTCAGCTGGAACCTGGACAGTTGTAACGTCTGTGGGTTCCACTGCTGCACCTTCAGACTCTCCCTCTTCAGGGCAGGGGGAGGGTTTGCCACCAGCTGGGGCTAATGAGGCCACCACTAGGGAAGTGTGCTCCTTCAGCATCTTGCCCATCTCCTTCACCAGAACTCCCACCCAATCTGGGTGGTTCATTTCTGAGGTGGGCTTTATGTCAGAGTCAGGTGGTGGGGCAGCATCCCCAGTCTCTAGGGCAGTGTCAGGCTCCATGGCAGCACTCTCAGTCTCTAGGGTAGTATCTTTATTCTCTGGGGTAGGTATCAGGGTGGTTATCCAGGCCAATC
The DNA here is from genome assembly GCF_021018805.1 of Prinia subflava. Lineage (NCBI taxonomy): Eukaryota > Metazoa > Chordata > Aves > Passeriformes > Cisticolidae > Prinia > Prinia subflava. The sequence continues at coordinate 1,841,883 of NW_026960612.1, forward strand.
TCCCCTTATCTCGGAATATTAAATAGAATAGGCCTGTGAGCAATACTAGCCATTGTATGATATCATTAGCATTCAGAGAAGATTTAAACCCTTCAAAAACTGGTGGAATAGACCCAAAGAGCTGAGTAAAGGGTTGGGAAAAAATTTCCCCTGGTGTCATTTCCTCACAATAGGTACCATTGTTAAAGTAACCCCACAAACAAACACTTAGAGTGTGATAGCCATGTATCCATGTGCCTGCCTACCAGAGGAAGTTAAAAATCCATGAATTCCTCACCTTATTAACCCATAGTGCAAACTGGATAACAGCCACAGTGGCCTTAGTTATAGGGCCCATGTTTAAATAAGGGCCTGCAAATGGGAGAAACACAGCCACAACCACATGCCACCCAAACCAAGGTAAGGTAGACCACATGATGCTATTTAGGGAGGTTTCTATACCCAGTGCACAAGGTCACTTAAGAACTGTTATTCCTTTTCCTCTCAATGCCCTCAAGCCCCACAGTGGGCGCCAATAATCTGTCTTGGTTTGAAAGACAGATATCTGCTAGGAAGGGGCAGGACCTCCCTAGAGATGGAGAATTCAAATCCCCTCCCTCCAAATTATTCCAATTAAAAGGAAAATTAAAGGAGCTTTCAGACAGAGGTATGGGGGTAGGAATAACAGTTCTTTACTAGTATATATGACAAAACGACAAACAAACAACAACTACAGCATCAATAATAAACAGAATCAAGAACCTTGAGGGCTTTCTTTTACAAAAGCCCAGAGCAGTTTGATCTGGGTGCCCCTGCAGGACTCCGAGAGGCCGAACTGGAAGGAAGGAAAAGTCCCGGGCTGGTGGATGAGATGAGGTCTGCGCTGGCAGCTGGAGCAGCAGGGGTGTCCCGGCAGGGCTGGGCAGTGCAGGGCTACAGAGTAGCAGTGGAACCTCCAAGCTCCGAAAAAAAGCAGCGGCGGTGGGGGGAGGCTGGAGAAAGCGAGCTCAGGATTCCCGGGTACACGAGCAGATGACTGTAGATTTCCCAGCACGAGGCAGAGGCAGAGAGCAGCCTGACCGTCCTCCTGGGCGCTGAGAGCAAGAGTGCCTCCCCCTCCCCCAGATCTGTCTTTTTTGCCTTTCCCAAAGCTCATCATCTCTCCCCTCTGAGGGACACTCCCAGGGACTCAAAAACAATAGGTGTAGCCTCGTGCTGCTATATCCCTCAAGCACTCTTTTTGTTCTGACTAAGTAGTCATCAAGGCTTTTGGAAACTTATGGGAAAAAATTCTGTGAGAAGGAAAAAAAAAAAAAAACAAAACACCAAATCTAACCCCCAACAACCTACTAGTACTAACTGTGTGTAATGATGACAGTGTTGCACAGGCTACACATCTGAAAGCCAAAATCAATCTGAAAACCAGGTCCTTGTCATCAATTAAAAAAAAAAAAAAAAAAAGGAAATGTGTATTTTCAGCTCTCAGATTCCTTTAGCTGGATAAAGCTGGATATACATTATGGCTGTCATCACCCTTCAGGCTTACATGTCCCCTTTTATTGGCAGTAACTGAAGATGTCTATCTGTTTTCCAGTGTTCTCTACTTTCCTTTCTCTTAAGACAGCATGCAAGTGAAAATAATAGGTGCACAGTCAGATTCAGAGGCCTATTATGACCTACTCCTCCATTTAATAAATATGGTCTCAGTAAAATATTTCTAAGCACCTAGCCAAATGGTATTCCAATAGCTGAAAATTGGTAAGAACTATTAGACACCAGCCTCATAAATTATATTAATTCACTTTATTAATTACTCTTTCAGGTTCTACTAAAAAATGCATAAAAACTACATTATAGTGTCATGTATGATTTTCTTAGTCAAGCTTGTCACCATCTAAATAGACTTTGTATAAAGATGATCTGATGTTTTCTATTTTAATAAATAATTGAAAATCAACAACCCACCTTAATTTGCACAACAGTCTGTTCTACCTCAGAGTAGTAATTCAGCATCATCTCGAATGCAGCCTATGCACCAAGGAATTCATGATTATTCTGTAAAACAGCCCTAATGCCCTTCCAGATTTATAGCCCAAGGTTTTTCTTATCAGTACAGACAAAATGGGGCCCTATTCAGTGACAGTGAACACTGGCCCTGTGCACTGGTTTTAATTAAATAGTAAAGTCTGAAATCTGGAGACAAAAATGTTTCCCTCCTGCTTTCACATAAACAAGTTCAACAGTTTCAAAGGTAAGTTGTAAAACAGCATTAAAAAGGCACATTTTGTTATTTAAATAATGAGACATATCAACACTGGGCACCTGTTACATAACTATGCTACAAACAACTTCTCCTCCCAAATGGTATTGAATAATTAAATGAACAATTACAGCAATACAATCCAGCTGGTTGCCTGCTTGGGAAAAAGCCTTCCATGTCTTGTGAACTTCCTCCCATTCATTTAGTTCCACAGAACATGGAGGGTGTGTAGGAATTTTCTGCACACCTTGGTCTCTCTGTTTTTGTGAAGTTCTCCTATGCTCATGCAATTACCGATTTACATCACAGAAATTCCTATCCTCTTTGTAGCTACTGCTTTTCAGCAGCTATAGTAGGGCTTACGCCAGATCCAGCTGTGACTTCTTAAGACCTTGCATACCCTCACAAGGAAAAAATATTAGTAGCTCTCTTCCACAGACAAGAAGAATAGTTTATATAATATTTTATAGTCAAAGACATTTCAGCTGGTAGTACACATGCATATCCTTCAACATAAAAGCTCATGATGCAAGAAAAAAATGTATGGTATTTTTATATACTTCTACATGTATATCTCATCTAAATTATTTATTTAAGATTAGAGGATGTTCAATTATCTTTTCATAGAGTTGACAGGAGATATATTTTTGTCCTAATTGAAGAAAAAAAAATAATTGAATCAGTAATCTCCTAGAAAAACAGAAAAAATACTCAAGTCCTTCAGGCACACAACTAGCCTGAGTGGTAACTGCAGCCTACTGTACAGTTTAATTTGGACTATGCTGCATGTCTTGTATTATTCCTCAATACACAGCTCTGTAAAAATGAATCTTACCTTCTTCAGATGAAGCTAACTGGACCTCTGCTATGTGGCTGTGTCCTTAACACAGCTAGTCTGAAGTTGTTTTAGCACAGTTGTTTTGTTAAAGTGAAGAAATCAAAGAAACAAAGTTCTGCACTGGCAACTCCTTGGAGGTTTTAGTTCAGATATCATCTGGTTTGTTGTGTAAGTTGATAGTTGTATTGTTAAAGGTGACAGGTTCATAGTTAGAGTTCCTATCCTGCCTCCAGTGGAGAAAATTTACTGTGAATATTTCAAAATAAATAGCAGGGCTCCTATCTTCTAAGCTTAAAAAAAACCAAAAAGAAGTTTACAGAGGCTGGAGATTTTTTTCCTGGATGAAAAGAGGAGAGAAATACTCTTCTTTTTTTCTTCCACTGCATTCTTATATAATCAGAGCACACGATCTTCTTTTGTACCAGTTTGTTCTCTCAATTTACACAACATAATGAAACCAATGAAAATCCTGTTCTGTTTGTGGCACTGTGAACTAGAAAGTCCAGTCAATTTCTTACAGATTATTCATTTCAAAATAGCAGCTCCCCTGGAGTTAATGAGTTACAATGTAAACCTCAAGAAGATAAATGTGTTTGTAAATGGAGTGCATTTACAGTTCTGGGCTGCTCCTCTACAGGTAAGATTCTGTTCTGTAACATCTAGCCATTGCATGAGTCCCCATATTGAAAAGAACAGGGCATATGCCTTTATTAATATTCAGCTCTTTATTAAAGTGATCAGCTCATAATTAAAGTCATCAGCAGGATTGCAGAGTCCAATCGGAGTTTTCCATGCTGTTGCAGCCATCCGAAGGAGCAGGTGCTGTCCCAGTGGATGTTGAGTCCTTGTTCCCATAGAAACAGCTGGCAGTTCTCACTGGTCAACCCTCAGAAGGCAGAGCAGTGGCAGTCAGCTCTTTGCCCTCAGGGAAAAGTTTCAAGAGTTTCCCATTCTCTGCCTGAGTTGCTTCAGCTGGCTGGTTCCCATTCCATCCGAACTCCTCATAGGTCATGGTGAATCTTCAAATCAGGTCAGGGGGTGCATCCACTTCGTGCTCGGCCAGGGCATTATCTAATTCTCCTCTGACGCCTCTAGCTTCCTGTTTTGGGGTCAGTTTCCCTAAAAAAATCCTCCCAGTGTTAGCGTAGGAAAACATATAACCACACGAAGGCGATCATATGAGGTTCTTTATTCAAGCGCGCGGGACACAGGGGCGATGATACGCCCAAATCTTGTGTCCGAGGAATACAGAGTCGATTTGTGATTTTTATAGTTTAAATTATACACATGTTAACTAACCCCCACCCCTAGATACTGATTATCCTATTCCTTAGTTACTATCTTAAATCATACCTACGCTTCTACCTTGATCTACACTTGATTTGGTTAAAACAATGCTTCTCAATTATCCCCTGAGTTGCAGTCACACTTGATTCGGTCATTAGAATAGCATGGAGCTGGTTGCAGAAGCTGACGCTTGTTCTGAAGCTGAGTTGCGTCAAGTTCTAGTTGTACGTTCCCTACCTTCCCCCCCCCACACATACCTCAACTTAACCCCGTGGTTAATTTATACAGAAATTATATTTTTTTTTTTAACCCTCCACCAACACCAGGATCCACCAGGGTGGTTTTATTTGCATATACACATGCATATGCATTTGTCCTGGACGTAGCCGAGGTTACTCCTTCTGAATGAGGTAGTTATAAAGGACAATAGGGCTATCTAGGTGTGGGCAGCTTCTTTTCACATTTCAATTAGGTAGGCCAGGCAACTTTCCTTCAGGGCAGCTCTCCCTACTCAGATTGGCTGGGGTGGGGGGTTACTCTAGCCAGGAGAGGGTCAGTTGTGGAGTTTTGTTTTTTTTTTGGGGGGTTTGTTTTTTTTTTTTCCGTTCCTAACAATATGACATTTTTTCATTGTGGCAGTCACTTTGTAAGGAGAAGCACATGGAATATATACTCACTCTCTCTCCTTTGGGGCCTGCAGGGCCATGGGGACCAACTGGGCCATCTAAACTCTACAAAAAGGAACGGAGAGGGTAAGAGAGAGGGCTTGTTGTTACAACTCTTTAGTTTTAATAGCTGTCTTGTACACAAAAACTTATATGGAATCAGTCTTCACTGGTTGAAATTTTGGATTTAATTGTGATGCAACCTATTTGGCTTTCAAAACTCCACCTATAACCTCTCCTGTGACAAGGCAGAGTATCTTTCTTCTATTTAGTGTTCACTACATCCATGGAAGCAATCAGATTTAAAAAGATCTTAAACTGATTGGAAGAAGATGGAAGGGTCAAAAAAAATTTTTAATTATTATTTATTTTCAAAATTGATTATTCTTTAAATTGAAATGTCCATCTGTAAGATGGACTAACCTATTACAGGGATCAATGAAAATCTTACTTCGAAGATAGAACTCTTTCACTGTATAGATTTCTTTATCATTAAAGAAAGCAAAAGATTTAACATCTATGATGTGTAATATAACAATGTCTGCAGATGAACTCCAGCACATCTGCATCTCCTTCACTGATTCCATATTAGCACTGAACAGCTATGTTCTCCTGTAAGCTAAAACCCTAACCCTACTCAGGAAAACTAGCAACCCAACCAAGGCAGTTCTCCAACCAAAAATCAAAACTAAGCTGCCTTCTTAAGGTTCAGAGCTCCTTCTACAGAGAATTACATTTTCTTTCCCACACGTATTGCCCAGAGAATCCACTTGAAGCTCCCTCTTATGCAGCATGGAAAATGCCTGCAGCATTTGGCCTTCCCTCCTGCATGCAGTGAGCGAGCTTGGCTGGCAGAGGCCCCGGAAACCACACGGACTCAGTCACGAAGGGGGACACAGAAAGACAAGGGACTCACCCGGGGTCCTGGCTTTCCATCTAAGCCAGATGCTCCCTGTGTGGTTAGGTGGAAGCATGGATGATGGGAACAACACGAATGACAAAAATGTGAGATTAGTAAGTGGTGCTGATGAACAAACACAATTCAAATGTACAGTACACGCTGTGACAGGGTTCTGGAGTGGGTATCACATTGCTACAGCATGTTAGTTAAAAATTCACATAGAACACCAAGAGCCCAATTCTGTTCTCACTTCATTGTAACATCACTGACCCACCCCTGCCCTCACTGTTATGAACAAATTTCCCGGTCCGGAGGGACTGTGCCATCCCTGTCCTAGCCCCCATAGCGAGACAGTTGCACCATCACCCCAGAGGAAAACATAGAGCACCCATTAGCATATTAAAAGAGCTCTGAGCTCTCAGAATGCAACCCCCTCCTCCTCCCAATTTGTGCCATCACCCAGGCTTTTAGAAAAATGGGAGTTTTTCCTTTTTGCAGAGAACCCCATAGCTAGGGTGAGGCTGCTGTCCCTCAAAAGCGGCTGACCCCCTCCCGGCTAGAGGTAACCCCCACACCCCAGCAAGTTTGAGGACGGAGGGAAGCTGTTCCGAAGGAAAGCCGCCTGGCAGCATTCTCCTACCTCATTAAAATGTGAAAAGGAGCAGCTCCTGCCTAGATAGCCCTGTCATTGTTCTCTGTAACTACCTCCTGCAGCAGGAATACCTCTGCTGCGACCAGGACAAATGCATATGCATTTGTATATGCAAATATAACTGCCCCTGTGAATCCTGGGAAGGTTTTTTTGAGAAACTGCACCCCAAGACGAGAAGCTAGATGCATCAGAGGAGAATTAGATAGTGCCCTAGCCAAGCAAGAAGTGGATGCACCCCCTAGCCTGGTTTGAAGATTCACCATGACCTATGAGGAGTCTGAATGGAATGGGAACTGGCCAGCTGAAGTGACTCAGTCAGACAACCGGAAACCCTCGAGGTTTTTCCCTGAGAGCAAAGAGCTGACTCTGCACTCCAGTGGCAGACTCCTCACCACTCTGCCTTCTGATGGTTGACCAGAGAGAACTCCTAGCTGTTCCTATGGGAACAAGGACTCGGCATCTACTGTTTGCAGTGGAATGATGAACTGGGACAGCACCTGCTCCTTCGGTTGACTGCAGCAGCGTGGAAAACTCCGATTGGACTCTGCAATCTTGCTGATGACTTTAATAATGAGCTGATCATTTTAATAAAGAGCTGAATATTAATAAAGGCATATGCCCTGTTCTTTTCACTCACATCAAGTATATTAGAGCAGATTATTGTCAGGCTTATAGGAGCGCTACAAACACCAGATGTTAGGGCATTTTTGAGTCTGAACACACAGATATTTACTTGCATACTTTCTAATTTGTAAATAGCGACAATACTGAATAGTATACACAAAGGAAGAAAAATGTGTGTTAACTGTGATAGGTAATATTTAAGTGCAAGAATACTGCATTATGCAGCCAACAAAATCTGGATCCTGACCACAATGGCCTCATTCATTTCCAAGGACCCGGGAGACAATCACATTTCCTGTTTTCCCGCTGCACTCCCAGCTCAGAGCTCAGAGCTCAGTCACGGGCTGCGGTGGGCAGCCCCAGGCACACCAGGCAGTGAGCCGCAGCATCCTTGGGGATGGGGGGACCCCTCGTGGACTCTGTGCGAATAACAGAGCAGCAGCCGGAGCACGGATGTGCCAGGCATGTGCGGCAGAGGCGACAACACTACTCGGGACACAGGGAATAATCTGGGAAACACCCCCCTCCTAAGAAAGCAAACCAAACCAACCCCCAAACAAATCCAACTAAAATCTCCGGCCAACTCAATAAAACAAGCCAGTTTTTGGAACGCCAAATGCTTGGACTTTGCCCCTGAAAATGACATTTAGAAGTAGCAAGCAGCAGCAAGACAAGATCTGCGTAAATTTGGAAAATCTAGTAGCATATTTGTTCTGAAGTCTCTTCTACCTTGTAGCCATTTTCAGGGCATCTGCTCAGGCCTCCAAAGCTCACTCTGTACAGAGATGCAACTGTCAATGTGAAAACGACCTTTTATTTTTCTCAAAATAAATTAACAGTCTCAGTGACCTTGTCCAGAGGCTCTGCACATAATTCATGAAAATATTAATCAGAGAGATTTGTGTTGCTTTGGGTAAACTAAGTATTTTTTCTCCATTTTACTGTTAACAATGTAATCACTGGGAGCAATCCTCATACAATTACAAAAGAAAAGAGGAAAAATTAACTCTTCTGAGAAAAAAAAAAACCTCTTTTCAGCATGCTTTGAAATATATAAAGTATTTTCTGTTGTATCAATCTAAATTTTAGGAACTCTGATGTTTCCATATTTTTAAGGTTATTCACTTGTAAGACAAAATTCATGCCACTCAGAATGGGAATTTTCAAAGAACAATGCAAAAATAAGAATCCAGGGGAAAAAAAAAGTGACTAAATTTCCATAAGCAATTTTTAGCTTTCCTCAATTAGACCTCTCAATTTGAACTGTGGAAGTGCAATAAGAGGAAGAATAACTGAGGAGATGGGGGAAAGGGAGGACTCCTTTTTTAATGGAAACACCATACAACACTTGAATGACAGCATGACTAATTTAATGGAGGTGATGACATCCTTGTGACACTGAACACGCTCAGCTGACACAAAACAACAATAACAACAACAAAAACCCTGAAAACACTGGGTGGTACAGGATGTTATTTGGGATGATAGCACAGACTTGGGACAAAACAAAACAAGACTGATGCTCTGCTCCCAACATGGTATACTCTGTGTATGCTATTGAGTAAATCGGAGTGGTTCATAAGGAGTAGAAAGAGACGTTTGTGATTTGCACTGAAATTGAATAGTTGGGGTTTTTTACTTACTGGAAGACCAAGGAGCCCTCTGTCACCCTTTTGACCTGGTTCACCCTTCAATCCTTTAAGACCATTTAACCCTGGTTCACCCTAAATGTAAAAGTATAAATGCCAAATTTTTGGTGCTATAATGGGTGTTTAAGCTAAGATAGAAGAAGCCAGTCTCAGAAGTAGCTGCAAATTCTAGTTTGAAACAAATTCAACCTTCTCAGCTTACTGGCAATTTACATACTGATTTAATAGTGGGCAAAGTACTTGGGAGATGTCTGCTCAAGATTTAAAATCTGTGTAAAAAAAACCGACAGGAAACTTATGGGTAACAGATTTTTAAAATCTTTTCCTAGTAATTATCACTATAGTTAGATGGTTTGAATTACACATGAGTTTCAGGGGGTTTTGGAAATTCTTCAAATCCCATAAACCACCCTATGCAGATAATTCAAACTGAAAGAAAACATTCATAAAAGTAAGCCTCAAAACTGTAGGTTTCTAGAGTGGGATCTCCCGAAAAGCACATTTGGTAAGGAAGCAATACTTTTCCTTACAGTAAACTGGAATTTGCAGCAAAATCTTACATACAGATATTTTAAACCTTTAACCATACATAATGAACAGTAACAAGTTAAAAGAAACAGTATAGATTACACAATGCCAAGCTATTTGGGAGGTCCACAGTTTCTCTGTTCATACAGAGAAATTTTAACAATGTAAGAAATGGCACTTGTTGTGAGTGTTAAATTATGCATAGGCTATTACATTAAACATCACTAAAATGATAATACTGGGCTCAGAGCTGCCAATAAATCATTCTCTCTTAATGAAAAACTGCATCAGCATGAGGGCAGTTCAGTCAAAGAGAGTATTGACCACACCTGCCTCTTTTGGGAAACAGATATATGTGGGCATTTTATCCAGGCTGCTCCCCATGGCCTCATTGCTAGTTTTCCCTTTGATGTATTATGTTACCTTAGATTATATTCATATTAAAAAAAAAATCTCAGTAGAACCCAGTCTGCTTCTTTAAGTAACTCCAGACATCATCTGCTTTGCATCCTAAGTAGCCATTTCTTCATTCTTATTCTATTTGACTTGATGTGACTTTCAGAGCAAGTAGCACTGGAAACACTGAAGTTTTGGAAACAGACCTGAGAAATCCCACAAAAGCATGAGTCTCAAGCCAAAAGCCTGAGGTAAAGCAGGGCTGGTGCTAAAATGGAACATATTTGATTTCAAAAAATGATTTATCACTTAGGTTTCTTGAGCCAAAGTAACACAGTCTCATAAGGGGTCAAAAGTGTGATTTGCTGTCTTGCACCTTTAAAAACCCAAAATAAACCCCCGAAACTAAACAAAAACACCTTTTCCTCACTTTTTGTGAAAGGTGTGATTAGGGAGCCATAGTGATTTAAATGATCATGCCTGACAAGACCACCGGCTTTAATGAATATAGTGTCATGCTGAATTTTAGCTTACTGGTGACTACTCAACTAAAGCACAAATTAAAATATTCCAACTCTGCCAAAATTCACTTCCACTCATGGGCTAAGAGAGTCCCTAAAGAATATCTATGCTATGGAAAATTGTACTGCAGACCTGTCTGATCATGAACCCAGTTTGGAAAACACAAAAATGCACACATCAGTTCATGATGGTGAACTGGCATAACGTGAAGGAGCTAGTCAGCAAAATACTTGTCACCTAACAAAGGCCATGGAGACTGGAAGAAGCAGGAAATACAAGAGAGCATAAATGAAGACGAGTTTATCTGACAGTTTCCTGAGCCTGTAACATGCTTCTGTATTCTAAAGTAATTCCAAGTGCAAAGGTAGCTTGCCCATAAAGAGGAAGCTAAATAATTTAGTGCCACATCCTGAATATTCATACAAGAAATGGACTCAGCCAATGCTGAAGAGAAATACTATTTAGAAACAATCACAGAAAATTTATAAAGCTTTTAAGCTGCTAATATTAAAATCTGCTTTAAGGTTTAAGAATATCAGAAATGTTTATTAAATGAGGCATGACAAAACATAGCTGCATGCATTCAAGAGCAAAGCATGACACTTTGCAGACATAAAGAGTTTGTCTATTCAAGACACATTAATTTACCTTTGGGCCAGGCAGTCCATGAGGTCCCTGAAAATGAAAGTAACATTTTTCATTATGAAAATACACCACAATTTTTTTTATTTTTTGCTTTATAGGGATACAGATTACCCCTGTATTTCTTTACTCCCAAAAGAAATGCAGCTGTCAATAAAGCAACAGTCAACACCTGATTCTGAGGAGGAACCAGACCACTAGCATGTTAACAATAGCAGGAATGTGCAATTTGTTTTTCCACCTCCTATGAATTTTAAGACATGCAAAAAGATTTCCAAATTAGGTCCCTTCTTTAATGGTCACATATTCTGAAAACACTTTCAGTAAGCAGGAAATAAAATGGCAAGAGGGCTTAGACAATTTCTAGCCCCTCTGTTCCTTCCAAGCTTACCATAGGGCCTGGAGGACCATGTGGTCCTGGTGGTCCAAATGGTCCTATCATCTACAGATAAAAAACAATGGTATTAAATCATGCAAAGAACTCCCATAAAAATACCAGAAACCAGGCTGACCCTTTGTCGTGGTTGTGGGGGAGGTGAATTTTTCCAGGGGGATGTGGGCAGTCCAATCAGTAATCAGCTTTTCTGCTGGCACCTGGATTGGTCACTCGGAGGTTTGGACACGCCTCTGAGGACACAAAGAGTTAAAAGCAGGGGGTTCGGCCTCTTTTCAGATCCTGGTTTCAGCAGAGAGATGTGTCAAGCCTCCTTCCCCTGCCCAGCCACGAGGCTGGGTGGGGGAGGGGAAACACGTGGTCGACTCAGGTAAGCCGGAGCCCCCGGGGGGGAGAAGAGAGGAGACAGGACTGGAACTGAACTGCCCCGTCTAGGATGGAGGGGTGGAAAACTGTGGAAGTGCCTTCTGTGTGTACTCACCCCCCTCCCCCCCCCCCCAAACTCCGGGAGAAGGTGCCCAGCTACGTGGGATTTGCCCAGCCTGAGAGTGCCTGAGCCTGCAGCCCTGCCGAAAGCTAGAAACTGTTAACCCTTGCTTGGCAGAAAGAAACTTTTCTTAGACATTGATTCTCATGACTGGTAGTTTCGGAGAGAGGGCAGCGGCCTGGGACCGAGATGATAAAGCATGATTGGAAGGAACCCGATGGAAGAATGAGAGGAGTAGCCTTCTGAGCTGGACTTTTCTTGCATAATGTCAGCCATGGACTGAACTTAAGTCTCTTTTGAACATAAACTGCATTTTGGGTAGATGCAGCTGCCCTGCTTTTGCTACAGTGACTGGCACTTGAAGAGTGTAGCGAGCAGAGAAAAGAGGGGGAGGGTGAGGTGGTGCCCTCTGCCCTCAGGGCAGACCTGCTCCTGGAACCCCGGCCCCTGGGTAAAAAGGGGGAGAGCTCGGCATGCAGCATCCTTAAAAAGCCCTGTATGTAGTTTTGGCCTATGAGACAGCGGTGAGAGCGCTGGACATAGGAAAAGGAGAGAGTCACCCTGGCAGACTTCTCTGGGCGGTGCTATGGGTGACATGGGAACACATAAGGGGTGGACCCGTGTGTTCTGAGGAACAGTCTGTGGTGCGAGAGAGACTCCTCTCTCCCTTGCTGAATTGAAGATTAGTTTGTTTTTGAGTGGTGATTGTTTGATCTAAACCCCAAAGGTTTGGTCTGTGAAGAGTGATGTGTGGAGAGGTAGAAACTGGGAGAAGAAATGTTCTAAGAAGTTTTTATTTTTGTCTCTGTGTGTGTTTAAGAGTATTTCTGTCCCTGTTCTTATGTAATGTAATAAAGTTTTGGTGTTTTTTTTTTTGTTTTCAAGATTTAAGCCTGCTCTGCTCTGTTCCTGATCACATCCCACAGGAGTTGTTAGAGAAAAAACATATATTCATGGGTGCATTAACATCTGGCCAGTGCCAACCCATGACACCCTTGTTGGCAAGCACTTACAAAAATAGCTATGCAACAATGAACATTGACAGCGCATCTAGACAGGGCTTTAGGAATGGGAATTATTTTGATTTGAAAGACAGGGTACCTGAAGTGCAGATCTGTCTGTGCCATTTGGCAGTGTGTCTGTCTCCAGATTCTTATTCCTAGGGTCTATGATACACTTTAAGACACTATGAGGGAAAAACAATAAATCCCTGTAAAACAAATAGTACTGAGAAGGGATGCTTGAACTTTTAATATTTTATGGTATGTGCTCTTTAGTTCTCTCTTGTACTACTTAATCTACAGAGCCAGAAGGTTATTTTATTCCTCCTCAACACCGACAAATGGAAAAGATACTAAATTCAAGCTGTGCTTTGGCATTATTTCAAAATTTCCCTGTCTCTCCTTTTATTTCTTTTAGCCCACATGTACCAAAAATTCTCTGAGGTCATTAAATTAGGTAACTGGGTTGCTCAGCGTTTAGTGCACACATATTCTGCACTGATTTTCCATGTTCCTAACAAATCCATGGAAATAACTGCATGATGATATATCCAGCTTAATATCCCTTCTCTTCCTGGATTTAATCCCAACAGGTTGCTGCCATAACCTGTGGAGTAGCAGCAGGGATGCTAATACAGGTCTCCAGACTCATGCACTGCTGTAGTAGCTGTCAGTGGCACCAAGAGCAGCTACAAGAAGCACTGTGAAACATAAGACAGATTCCACCACCTGTGAAATCTCCTGAAAACTCTGTCTTCCTACAAGTGAAAATAAGCACAACAGTCAACTAATAAGCAGAATTAGTCAATTAATTTCTAACAAACTAATCTTCTCACAGAAAGAAACACAGAAATGCGGGGTGCCTCTTGAGTCCTGCGATGGCACAGGGCAGCCTCTTTGACTTCCCAGAGCTATGGCTTCCGTCACTAACCTCTGCTCTGAGGTCTCTCATCTTACTCTGCTCTGATAATGAAGGTCACCCACACCATAAAAGTACTACATGTAGGAGCTTGTTTGGGCTTTTTGGGTTTGTTTGGTTTTGTTTGTTTGTTTTTAATACCTTTACAATGCTTTGAAAAAAAAATCAGGAGAATGTCTGGTGTCATACAACAAGCTCACTACCCTGGGTCACATATCTGAAGTCAGTCTAGTCTGGTTCTCACTGGACTATCTGAGATTCCCAGAGTATAAGGTATTGAGAGAGATTATGGTTTGTTTGGGGTTTTTTTCTTTCTTCTCCATTTATCTTTTGATTCATTACAGAGCCAGAAGGCTTTGACTGAATTGAGCTGGACTTGCTCATAGTCACAGAACAGAACAGGAATTATATCTTTAAAATTTCTTAAACTGTATTTAGCTCTATGAGCAGAAGTCTGTTCATTCTCAGGAAAGATCAGTCATGAATATCAAGTATTGCTCAGAATCAGAAGCTGAAGGACTGTGTTCTGCTGTGTTCTACTGCTGGACTCCTGTGTTCATTGCAATGCCACACTGAAACTTACTGAAGGACCTTGGGCACCAGACAAACCAACGTCTCCTTTTTTGCCTTTCATGCCATCGGCTCCCTAAAAATCATTACAAAACAGCATTTATAAACAGCTTTAATCTTCCTAGCAACCAATCTAGAAATGATAACATTTACTGGCAAATAATTATAATTTAAAAAAAGAATAACACAGCACACATATAAAGGAAATCCTTTAAAAAATTCTGGCACTACTTTAAAAATAATTTTTTAACTAATATAAATATGCTTTTATATTGATAGCTATCAACTGTGGCATAATATTTATGACAATTCCTTAAACTGGCACTCCATTCATGATGTATTATGGATACAATTTTGAAATCGTTTGTTTTTGCTGAGAAATTTCATATGTATGTATAAATATCTATATATCTGTGTATCTATATATCTATATATACAAAATATGAAGAATGCATGCCATAAATATTCATGCATTTTTTCTCCCTCCTCAATCTAAGTCACTTGAAACTTCCATTCAAAATATAGCTCCTTTCTCCTTGCCCATGTTGTGCAATATATTACAAGAGTGGTACAACTTTGGTCAGCCAGCCAACTCATCTCTTTCTTCCCGACACCGTATTTTTTTCACTGTAAGTGGAATGAAAAGGTCGGACAATCTCATAATTCCTCCTAGATTAGCTTCAAAACAATCTCAGAATTTTCTCCCCAGTGCTTTCTGTCCCATTTGCAACTTATCAACACTGTTGGAAATTCCTGATAATGGAAGAGAGAAAAAATAGAAGTATTTTTGCTAAAATGAATTAATTAATTTTTCATACTCACTGGTAGGCCAGGCAGTCCAATTTCCCCTTTTTCTCCAGGCATTCCAGGATCACCTGTGTCTCCTTTTGAGCCCTTAGGACCCTAAAATATGGAATTATTCAGCAAGGCATGAAAAAACTTAGGGACACCAACAGAATTCTAGCTTTGATCTTAATAAGCAGAAGTCGTGCTGCATACACCTTTGCTATTAAAATGCAGAAATGCAGACATTACTATATCACAGACTACACAGCAACACTATAATGATCTTTATTAAATATTACCATCATATTATTTAGATTATGAACTCTAAGTTACAACTTGGGATCATGGAAATCTCTTGAAACAACCTGTGGTTGCTCACATGTTCTTCACTACATGGTTTAAACAAAATGTACCTGCTCGCCATCAACTCCTGGAGTTCCTGGGGATCCTGGTTCACCCTGCAAGAGAAAAGACAGAACTGGATTATGCCAATTGTCCCAGATACTAGAGGAAAGAGCCATAGAAATTCCCCTAATTAACAACAATAAAGCTACAGAATATTCTGTCAAAAAATCCAGCATATATATAACACCTATATTAAATAAACAGCCCAGCTGATTATGACATTACACAACCTTTGGGTTGTATAAAGGCCAAGTATAAAAAGTAAGGAAATAGAAGACAAAATCCCAGGGGTGAAAAGACCCCAATCCAATGGAAACGTTGCCTGCTACCAGAATAAATACAGAATCATGCCTCCCAATTTATGTAAGGTAGAGAGAAACTTCATGGGTTTTTTTCCCTATTATAAATCACCCAGTGAAGGGAGTTCACATTCACCACATTGTCATGATCAGTTCCTGGGTAGCATTCTCTAAGGAAGCAAGTTATGGTGATGGATGGAGTTGATGACATTAGAAACAAACTCCTGTGATGTTGAATTATGCTTTACATTGTAAATTTTGAATGAGAACACTCACCTATATGAAGGAACAAAACCTCTTCCACACTCCAACTTCTCTCTTTTACAACATACTCCATGTTGCAGAATTGCTGAGTAGGTGATAATGCAAAAAGCAATTTCTGCACACTTAACTGTATACTCTATTATCAATTTTCACATAGAATGAACCTTGTTTCTCATAATTTCTCAAAACAATGTACATGTGTATTGTGATGTATTTCCATATGAAATACTGGATAAAGTCTAAAATGGAAATGTCTGGTATTGTTATTGAAGATGCACATATTGCTCTTGGAATAGTGTAGAGACACTGGGAGAAGATGCTGTTATCTAGTATTTAAGAAATAGGAGAAACATCTCAACTAGTTTAAAAGCATTTAGGGAGAGTCCACTAACTTTAACACTTCTTTTTTGAGTATAGGCAAATTTATTATTTCAATTTTATAGAACAGTGCAGCATATGGTATTCATTGTCTCTGTGTGGGCTGCTCAGTAACCCTTCTGTACTACATATAGGCACCAGCCAGGTGGTATTGGTAGGCTTGGATTTCCAGCCAGCCTCCTGCCCACATGAGCACGTTGCAATTTTTACTGACATTAGACAATACTGCACTTATTTAGGCGGGTGCCCCCATGGTATAAAAGCGGCATTTACATGCACTCACATGGTGGCCAGTGGTCTTGCACACAGTTTTGCCTGCCTCATTCCCACTCAGCCAGAAGTGAGGCATGGGAGCCACTGTCTGGTTGTGTGCCTACTTTGCAAAGTCCTAGGGAGCAACCTTAGTGCTGATCCCTGCACTCTTGTGAGATGCTTCTGCACTCTTTCAGTACTAATTAATTTTGCTGGTCCTTAGCTATGCATCTGTGTGTGGCAACTAAACAGGACACCTATTCTGGAAAGCTACATCTCAAGAATCTGGGATATAAAGTTGGAAACATGTCATATTTGTTAAATTTACAGTTAAACAACTGTGCTGGAAAGCTCCATTTACCTGTGTACATATATCATTTTAAAAACCCAGAAAATACGCCACCCTTAAGATACAATGAGTAAAGTAAGGAAGATCACCTTTGACCCTGGCTGCCCTTGGGGTCCTGGTGGTCCTGGTGGTCCCTAAACAGAAACATACAAACCTCTCAGCTTTTAAATAAACTCCTGAAGAACTTGTCTTGTAAGCACAGGGTGAATGTTAATATAGCTACTGTAACAAAATGGTTTGGATTTTTAACACAAGGGGAACCAAGACCAGTTATGGACAAGTTGTTAACTTATGACAGGTCAACACTACCACAAAAACCAGTGTTGGAATAACAGTACAGCTCATCTTTTATTATCAAGTCCTCTGCTCCTATTGATGAAATGGCACTGCTTCCCTTAATGGAAGGGAAACCAAAACCCATTCATATTTGCCAGACCTCGCTGCCTGATCCAAAACAATCTGAGACCAGGAGAAATCTCCAAGCAGTTGCAAAGAGGATTCTGCTAAAAGATGCTAAGTGCATCTGGGGGTACTCAGTGCTTTGTGAAATTGCCATAGAATAAGCTGTAATAATTTCTTTCATTTCTACCTCAGGCCATGGACACAGTGTCATGTATCAAATACTGGTCTGGATGGTGCATAGTGGGGATGCTTTAAAAAAAACCCACAACAACATGTAAAAATCCTCTGCATTATTATAAAGAAAGGGTGTGTACAGATGGGAAAGTACGATGAACAGCAATCTTGCAGAGAAGAACTTGAAACAAAAAAGAAGAATGTGCTTTCCCAGTCTCGTACTTAAATGAAGTTTTGCCATTAATTCAGGAGCAGAATTGGTTCCATTTCTGGCTTTCAACAATGGGCTCTCTGCTATGGGAACACCAAGCAAAGAAACCAATACATGTTATGATGAACCAGGTTGATATCCAATGAAGATATGTCCTGAGCTAGCAGAATTATGAACATGCTGCAGCACAAAGGAAAAGTTCTACAAGGCACAGTAAGTCATGCAATTGGAATTACCGTGACAGTCAGGGTGGCAATCCTCTGTTGGCAAAATGCATTAACAAGAGTTGTCAGTAGCAGAATTAAACAATGATAAATAATTCTGTTTGCTGCAGTTATAATCTCCACAGAACCTATGCTGCATGTGGGAGACACCATGCCTTCAAAAACATGAATAAAACCTCTGTTATTTTTAACTCTTCGTATTGCATTAGTTGCTTAGTTTCTGTGGAAATTAGATGAATGTGGAATTGCATTTTATT
This sequence comes from Prinia subflava, assembly GCF_021018805.1. NCBI lineage: Eukaryota > Metazoa > Chordata > Aves > Passeriformes > Cisticolidae > Prinia > Prinia subflava. The sequence goes on from NW_026960612.1 coordinate 1,860,198, forward strand.
TAAATGGTATGCTCTGGCTCACCCTTGGAAAGTGTACGGTTTATCCCAAGTCTGTAACCTCCCCTGCAGTATCACGTATCTGTAATCCCATTGGCCTGAGAATCAATCCGCGCCCACTTCAAATCTCCCTGTTAAGGGTGCAGAGGGAGGGGGCTCGCTCTCTTGCTCCAGAGAACTCTGGAGGCTCTGCCTCTCTCCCCTTCCCTCTCCCCTTCCCTCTCTCCCTCCCTCTCTCCCCCTCCTTCCCCCCTCTCCCTCAGTAACCATGCTGCCTTCCCGGGGTCGGACTCCAAATAAATCCTCATCTAATCAGCACCTCACCAGTTGTCTGAAGTCTCCTTGCCTGTCTGCATGCAAATACCAGTGAACATAGGGCCTGGGGGGCCCCCTGGGGGGCCCCCTGGGGACCCCCCTCCAGGGACCCTCCCAAATCCGCACTACAACAGATGAAGACAGTACTTTTGTACAATTCAAGAGATCAAATAAATAATGACTAAATAGCAAAATCTAAGCAGAAGTCTTCAAAAAGGTGTTTTTTTAACTTTTTAAGAAAACATAATGGGTTGGTGTCTGAAGTCAACCAAAAGACTACTCTATGTTTTGTAATGTCTGCAGGTTTTGCACCAATGTTTAACTAATAAATACAATTCCTGGAGTGGAGATATAACATTCATTTTAATGCAGTTCTAAATCCAAAACTGCCAGTCCCTAACCCAGCTATGTATACTACAACTCTGCTTTGAATGCTGGGAAAGACAAAGGATATTTTCGTCATGGAAGGAGGCAAAATATATTGACCTGTCACTTTTTTTTTTTTTGCCAAAGAATCTGAAAGCAAATGGAAAAGTGCTAAAATATAAAAATGTAATTTAAATGCTTGTCTATATTTTTAAACAGAGTAAAATCCCCAAACACTGCAGCTTGTACATGCTTTCCTTTTACATGTGAAGAACCTAACTGGCCTACACGGAACAAGAAATATTTTGCTTTTCTAATTGTCATCCAATGTGCAAATAAAGGTTTGCAGATCTTCTGTCTTAAGCTGTAAAAGAACCTCCATATGTCAGTGCAACAATACATATTGTTGGCAAAGATCTGGAACCTACTCAATACAAAGTACTTGAACAAAATTGTTCTCTAACACATGGCATTAATATACTCACATCCTTTGTATTGCAACATATTAATGGAAATACATCAAGAACTTCAGAAACACCGAAAAGTTCAGGTATGAACATATCTAGGTATGAAAACCTAAAATAACCATTTGAAAGAACTGTTTACATGTTCACAGTAATGGATTGTGGCAGTGTGTTAATTTAATTGGTTATGCTTTATATATTTTTGTACTCGTTTAGTTCTCTGTACCCTTCCCCCTGATGGTTCCTTTGTTAACTCACATGACTCCTGCACCTGTTATGCGGCACACGGTTAGCTGTCTGTGATTTCTCCCGCCTTTGTAAAACCCCTCCTACTCTCTCTTGATTAGTCCAAAATATGTTCTCCGACCCCCGGGTCCCTTAGCAACTTGCCCTGGTTGGCTGGCAGCGGCTGACCATCCCCTTTGCCCCCCCTCCGACTCGCCCTTGACAAAAACCCCCTGCATCCTCCTCTCCCCGAACAGTCCCGGGCTGGAGAGGTGTTCTTAATAAACCCTCTGTTCATCTGGAATTTGTTTCCTCCTTTCGTTACACTGCCTGTCAAATTGCCATTGCTCACTCGAGCCCCTGATAAGACAAGAACCCACAGGAGTCAGTACTGCCTGCGCTGCTCGCCGTCTGACCCTTGCAAACGTCTGTCGCGGCATCTGGGCTGGTCGTAATAGAGCCGTCGGCTCTGAGTGAGCATCCCGACAGCGTGTTGGCATCCACCGTGGGGCCTTTGAAAGGGGCTTTCAGCGCCTTTACGGACCCCCCGGACAGGATTGGTGGGCACCGGCGAAGAGCCGAGCCCACCTGAATTAATCCCTGGCCGCCGCGCCACCCCGGGTCGAGCAGCCTCAGCAAGGGACCGCTCCCCAGGGAGGGGAGGGCAGCTGTCGTCGCCGCGTTCCGAAGACGGTCCTCCTCCGGCAGTGGATTTTCTGGAGCAGTTTTGGAGCACCCACGCCAGGGTTTTGTAGGTAAGCAAACCCCCCTAGACCGCGGGGCGGGTCAGTGGGGATGGCGTTCCCCTTGTGGCAGCCTGTGGGGGACAGCCCCACCAGGCTGAGGTCGCGCGACCCCCGGGGATCGGGTTTTTCGGCCCCCTGCCCCGGGTCCGTCTCCCCTGGCGGCTTTTCGTTCCCTCGGTTGATTTAAGGCTTTTATTTTTGTGCGCGAGCGTGGGCTCGCGCGGGGCTGCCGGCAGGTGCGGGTTTTTGCCGGCCAGCCCGTTTCAGTTTCGCTGCGTGCGCCGGCTTTTTGCAGCGGCGGTCGAACGCGTGGTACATCGGTTTAAAAACGCGCGCGGCGGAGGTTTTTTTGCGTTGTGCTTTTCGTTCGCTGGCTCCAGAAATTACGCAGGCAGAATGGGTGCGTCTCTGTCGGCTTCCCAGAAAGGAGTGTTTTACAGTTGCGTTGCGTTGTTAGAAGCTAATAAAGTTAAGTTCCCTAAGGATTGTTTGAAAAAGCTGGTCCGATGGCTTTTCCTGCACTACCCGACGGCATCCCCGCCGATGGTACACACCTCCCGATTTTGGGAGCTGCTGGAAAAGAAACTATTACAATTAGGCAACGCCGGGGAAAAGGACACACAGAAATTAGCTTTTTTAATTTTGCAATTAAAGACGGCAGCAACGAAAAAGGGAGTGCAGAAAAGCTCTCTGGAAACCCAGCTTGCCCTGGTTTCCCTTCAACCCAGTCCCTCTGCCCCGAGAAGGGGGATTTTAAGGAAAGCAGCGACTCAGAGAGTTGTCAGCCCAGGCTCTCCGAAAAATTCCCGGCCCCCAAGCCTCGGTAGCCTTGGACAGACTGCTGAGGACTCCTCGAAAAGCTCTGGCCAAGAGAATCAAGGACCTTCCCCCCCCCGCTTCCCCGAATTGCAAACCCAAGGTTCAGTTTAATTTAAGTGCGTCACACCGGCCACCAAATGGCGGCTGTGATGCACCTAATGGCGTCCACTCCTCCACGTGGCCGCCACCCTTCCCCCATCCCCTGAACCCCTTTCTTCCCTCCAACCCCTTCCTTCCCTCAGCTCCTCCCCCAGTCCCTCCCATAACCCCTCCCCGGACCCCTCCCTCCTCCCCAAAGGTCCAGCCCATTCGCCCTGCCCCTCGACACGCCCCTGAGGCGGGGCCGAGTCCATCTCCTCGCCCCGGAAGGATGCCACCTTGCCAGTAATTTTCCCACGCCCTCATTTCCGGTTCCCACGGTTGGGAGCCGGAAGAAATGAGCGAGGATGAACCGGAGGTCACTCTGCTGCACCTGTCACCTACCGCAGAACACGTGGTGGTGACACACCAAAACCCAATTGAAATGCTTTTTCCCAAAGCATCATTCGGGATTTATGCAAGGCGCACAAGGAATATGGCAGGGAGAGTCCCTACTTCCGTGGCCTCCTCACTGCTGATCTCACAGGTGTCCATGTTGTTCCAGCAGACCTCCAGCAGCTTTTCTCTTGCCTGATGAATGGCACAGAGTTTAAGCTCTGGGACGCAGCATTCAAACAGGCCCTGCGAGAGGCAATGCCTCAGTTGCCCTTCCCAGCCATCGATGAACAGGGCAATCCCCTTTCCCTTGAGTTGCTTGCAGGTGAAGGTACCTACGTTTCTCCTGAGTCCCAGGCAGCCCTAATACCCTCGGCAGTCCTTTCAATTATGAAAGATATAGCCTGCAAGGCTTTCTTTTGTTTGCAGCCAGATGCACCATGACCACCCTATACCACCATTAGGCAGGGACCTTCTGAATCCTTTGTTGCCTTTGTAGAGCGGCTCACCAGAGCAGTGGAGGTTCAGGTTAAAACAGAAAGTGCACGGGAAGGTATTATAGGGGAGCTTGTTTTTGTTAATGCTAACGACCTGTGTAAACAGGCAATTTTGAGTCTCCCCCTAGATCCGCCCCACACTCTCCAGTCAGTGCTCCAGGTGTGCCAGATGAAGGTGCCCTTCCTTGCCCGGCGGAACCCACCACCACCCTCCCAGGCAACTTTTCCGCCCAAGGCTGTGCGTGCTGCAGAATCATCTCAACAGCCTCGACATCGTCCGCCTCAGCGGCGACCCTCCTTTGGCAACTGCCCTGGTCGCTGCTTCTTTTGCAAAGAGGAAGGACACTGGACTGCCAACTGCCCTAGGAGACCTTCAAAACAGCGTTCTCCAACTACACCTCCGGGAACGCCAGTGCCTTCCCAGGCACAGCAAAAAAACTGAAAGGAGAGCGCGGGTCCACCCAGCGTGACGACCCCAATCGGGTGGACCGGGCAGGGAATTCAAAAAGGGGGTCAATCGGATGGACAATTTACACCGGACTCAACATCACCTGAACATTACATAGCAAAACCTATTCCCACCACCTCTTCCTTTTTTGAACCCTACAGGTTGCATCTCACCAGACCATTGTACCTGATGGATAGGGACTTTCATTTTGTCACTATAGACCCAAGGAAGTTGCATCGGTGGCCAATGACCGGCGAAGGTAAGTTCATCGTCGTCGGTGATTGCAAATATACTCCGCAGGAGACTGAGGTAGTCCCGGGGACACTTCACAACAACCCCAGGGCCCTCATTCTCTGGCTGCGCTGCACTCATCCGCCCACATTTTTACCCAAGGGCCAGGTCATCGCACAGGCAATCCCATATGGTGACCCAGAACATCTTACATTTACTGTAAACGCTGTACATCACATTTCCACCCGTAAGCCCTTGGTACGATGTACGCTCACTGTGGGAGATGAGTCAGTAGATAAAGATCTTCTTTTTGACACAGGGGCAGATGTTACGATTATTCCGACCGTGGAATGGCTATCACATTGGGCCCTGGAAGATGTGGACGGAGAGATCCAAGGTGTAGGAGGGTTCCAATCAGCAAAACAGTCAAAAAGCGTGGTAAAAAATACGGGGCCAAAAGGACAATTGGCTGCCATCCGTCCTTTTGTTTTAGATTACCAGGAACCCCTGCTTGGAAGAGACCTCATGGCCCAGTGGGGGGTCGCAATTGACATTCCCGACCCCTCGCAAAATTTTCAGGCAGCGGCTGCTGAGAAGCGCCCGACCCTGAAACTGAATTGGACGACAGATAAACCAGTCTGGGTTGAGCAGTGGCCGCTAACAAAAGAGAAATTACAGGCGCTTGAGGAGCTTGTGGAGGAGCAATTAGCTAAAGGTCACATCGTGGAGACCAGTTCTCCATGGAACTCGCCCGTTTTTGTCATTCGAAAGAGTGACAAAAAACGATGGCGCCTCCTCCACGACCTCCGCCAAATTAACGAAGTAATTGAAGATATTGGGTCTCTCCAACCTGGGATGCCTTCCCCAACCATGCTGCCGCGAAACTGGAATCTGGCTGTAATTGACATAAAAGATTGCTTTTTCCAAATTCCTCTACATCCGGACCATGCCCCACGTTTCACCTTCTCGGTTCCTTCCATCAACCGAGTGGCCCCAAGGAAGAGGCACTACTGGAGAGTGCTCCCGCAAGGGATGAAGGCCTCCCCAGTGATGTGTCAGCAGTACGTCTTTTCCTTGCTGTCCCCTGTGCGCGCAGCCACGGAGGGGGTTGTCATCCACCACTATATGAATGACATCCTCGTTTGCGCACCGACCGAAGATGAACTTACCCGAGCGCTTGACCTTGTAACCAATTAGTTAGTTGCTGCAGGGTTCGAGCTGCAAAAAGATAAGATCCAAAGGATGCCACCCTGGAAGTACCTGGGCCTGGAGATTGGTAAGAGGACCATTGTGCCTCAAAAATTGGAAATTCGGACAAATGTCCGTACCCTTGCGGACGCCCATCAGCTTTGCGGTGCCTTGAATTGGGTAAGGCCCTGGCTAGGTCTGACCACCGAGGATCTAGCCCCTCTTTTCAATTTATTGAAAGGGGGAGAGGTGCTCAGTCCTCCTAGGGTACTTACTGCAGAGGCAAAAGCAGCGTTGGAGAAGGTCCAGCAGGCAATGACATCGCGACAGGCACACAGATGAGATCCCGAGCTTCCCTTTCGTTTCATCATTCTGGGTAAGCTGCCACATCTACATGAGATCATTTTTCAATGGGACACAGGTGCAAATACATCAGCACACAACACCAAGGGCCAAGGCAGAAAGGACCCTCTTCTTATTATAGAGTGGGTCTTTCTCAGCCACCATCGGCCCAAAAGAATGACACAGCCACAAGAGCTTATGGCTGAGCTCATCCGCAAAGCAAGAACGCGGATGAAAGATTTGGCAGGATGCGACTTTGAATGTATTCACATGCCAATTGGATTGTCAACAGGCCAAATGACCAAACCCATGTTGGAGCACCTGCTTCAGGAAAATGAAGCACTTCAATTCGCTCTAGATTCCTTTACGGGCCAAATGTCAATTCATCGGCCTGCCCACAAACTATTTAATTCGGAAGTAAGATTTAAATTGGCTTTAAGGAGTGTCCAGAGCAGGAGACCTCTTGATGCGATGACAGTTTTTACAGACGCGTCCGGGAGTTCTCACAAGTCAGTAATGACTTGGGAGGACCCTGAAACTCGGCAGTGGGAGGCAGATATTAAAGTAGTTGAGTGTTCACCTCAAATAGCCGAGTTGGCCGCTGTCGTCAGAGCACTTGAGAGATTCCCTGGACCTCTCAGTATTGTAACCGACTCCGCATACATAGCGGGGGTGGTATCTAGAGCAGATCAGGCAATTTTACAAGAGGTGTCCAACACAGCTCTGTATGAGCAGCTCTCGAAATTGGTCAAACTTGTCTCCCACCGAGAGCAACCGTTTTATGTGATGCATACCAGGTCGCATACCGATTTGCCTGGGTTTATTGCTGAGGGTAACAGGAGGACTGACGTTCTTGCTGCCCCTGTAGCGATAGCCCCATTGCCTGACGTTTTTGAGCAGGCCAAGCTCAGCCATCAGTTGTTCCACCAGAACGCGCCTAGCTTAGCTAGACGTTGTAACCTCACACGTCAACAACCTAAGGCGATTGTTGGCTCGTGTCCTTCCTGTCAGTCCCACGCTGTGCCTACCCTGCATGCCGGAGTCAACCCTCGAGGGTTAGAGAGCTGTGAACTCTGGCAGACAGATGTCACCCACATTCCATCATTTGGGAGACTGAAGTACGTTCACGTCTCCGTCGATACCTTCTCTGGCGCTGTCTATGCCTCTGTGCACACAGGCAAGAGGGCCCAACATGCTATCCAACACTTTGTTCAGGCCTTCTCATTCATGGGCATCCCCAAGGGGATCAAAACAGACAATGGCCCTGCGTACAAGTCCAAGGAATTTGCTGGCTTCCTGCAGCAATGGGGAGTGGAGCACAAGACAGGCATCCCCCACTCCCCCACAGGCCAAGCAATCGTAGAGAGGACCCACCAAGAGATCAAGAGGGTCCTTAAACAACAGCAGCAGGTGTTAAAGGTAGAGCCGCCGGCAATCAGATTAGCCCGAGCCCTTTATGTCATCAATTTTCTAAATTGTTCCTTCGAAAGTCCCAATCCGCCCATTACCACACACTTTGGGTGCAATAAGGAGTGGCAGTTCGATCCCAAGCCCCCGGTGCTGGTGAGATCGCCTGAGTCAGGGAAGGTGGAGGGTCCATTTGACCTGGTGACGTGGGGGCGTGGGTACGCCTGTGTCCTCACGCCTACCGGGATCAAATGGGTACCTGCCAAGTGGGTGAAACCATTCATTAAAAGGAAGAGGGAGCGTGACGACAGCGTCCCACAGGTGGCTTCGGCGGCATTCCGCCGTCGAAGGCGAGTCTCCTCCAGACCCTCTCTTCCCATCCTGTGGGAATGGGACCATGACCTGCCCTTTACCTATTTTTGCAACCCAAATTAATAATTTTTGGCCCCCCAGTTTTATTTTTCAGACCCGGACCCAAGATGCTAAGCCTCCCGACCGTGCTCTTCCTGATCAAGCTGCTAATATTCACTCAAGCTTGGACCGTCCCACAGCCGCGAGCCAACGTGTGGGCTCTGCTCGCGGAATCTATGGGACAGGATCACATCTGTCTCAATCAAGCATCAGCCTCAGACCCGATGTCCACATGCCTCATGGGGATGTTAGCGTAGGAAAACATATAACCACACAAAGGCGATCATATGCGGTTCTTTATTCTAGCGTGCGGGACACAGGGGTGATAATACACCCAAATCTGATGTCTAAAGGATACAGAGTCGATTTGTGATTTTTATAGTTTAAATTATACACATGTTAACTAACCTTCACCCCTAGATACTGATTATCCTATTCCTTAGTTACTATCTTAAATCATACCTACGCTTCTACCCTGATCCACACTTGATTTGGTTAAAACAATGCTTCTCAATTATCTCCTGAGCTGCAGTCACACTTGATTCGGTCATTACAATAGCATGGAGCTGTTTGCAGAAGCTGACGCTTGTTTCCGAGCTAGCTGCGTCAAGTTCCAGTTGTACGTTCTCTACTTTCCTCCCCCTACACATTACTCAATCCAGAAATTATATTTTTTAACCCTCTACCAACATTCCCCCCTTTGAAAGTATTTTCACTCTAATATACTAAGTGTAAATGCTTTCACTTAATACAGTCCATTAGGCTTCAGAGTTCATACTGGATGTTCATCTTCAAATCTTCTGTTGTCATAGGCTTTGTCCGGGATGTTGTTGCGGATTGAAGGTGCTGGGTTCCGTGCCAATGCCTTCATTATGGTCCTGTTCCAAGATGCCTTCTTCTGTATCTCTCTCTTCAGGATTCTGTAAACTAACCAAATTACTAAAAATATAATCAGTAAAATTATCAGATTTTCAAGGATAGACTTTATCTATGAACTCACATTCTATCCTAATCCTTCAAAGATTTTACCCAACCAGCTAGTAGCTAAATCCTTTTGTTCCTTTTGTGCCTCATGCTCTATTTGTTTTAACTGACTGATGTTATGTTCTACATCTGCAGTTACATTTGGGATGTGGATGCAGCAATGGTCGATTTGTCCTTTTAAATATCCACACACTCCGTGTTCTTTCAAAAGTAACATATCTAAAGCCAAACGATTTTGCAGGGTCATTTTGGTGGTGGCCTGTAATTGCACATTGAGTTCTCTAAATCCCTCTCGTGTGATTCTTGCTAATCTGTCTACCTGACCTGTGAGTCTATATAGCATTTCTCTATTTCGATAATTTGCAATGGGACCAAACAAGGATTCTAGGGCCCACCCAATCTTTACTCTACTAGAGGGTTCCTTCTAAGTGTCATCTGGGTTCTTGTCTTCTGAGACGTCTCGCTTTGCTTTTATTTGCAAGGTTTCACTGCTCCTGTTAAATGGGGATTTCTTCTAAATTGGACATAAAGTGGGAAGGCCCAGGGTGATTTCTCTTACTTCCCCATCTATAGGCAAGTGTGTTGTCCATGTGCTATCACTCATTGCCCATACAAATGGTCCTGGACTTCGAATTGTACTCTTGCTACATCTTACTATAATCTTAGAATCTATTTTGCCTTGTTTGTGTTTAATTTTCCTGCAGGCACAACCTATTCGTAAGGCTATTGCCAGTGGTGACCACTGTTTCATTTCTAGATTGTCAGAGGTGCAATCATAAATTTTCTTACATACCTACTAACTTACCTTATTTGCCTCTTTCTGACTGCTAGTATCAGTATTCGTCACTGTGGGATCTGTCTCATTTTCAGAGCCTTTCTATTTAATGCACCAGGGTGTGCTTTCTATATATTGGAATTTCTGGAGGATGCTCACAGATCATGCACTGTCCCAAGGTTCCAGTCCTTTCCAATCCTTCTCTTCACATTTCTACACCACAACACTTTCTGTAGCGTTGTCCCTGATCTTTTGATAGTGTAGAAACCAACATTGCCATTTTGCAAGGTCTTGGTCCTTAACCCACTACTCTATGATTTGCCTCAATTTGCCATTACTAAGAATGCACTCTGACTTTCTCATGGGTTGCATATAGGAATCTTCTGTTATCTTCTAGTATTCTCTGACTACTACTCTTGACTCTGGTACTTGTTTACAGTTAATTGTTTTGTTCCCTCCTATTTCAGGTAATTTTGACGTTATTATTCCCTAGCTTACTGGGTCCCCTGCTGCCTTTGGTATTGGCAGACAGGCCGTTATTCTGCTGGTATTATGCATTTTGGCAAAGTCTCTGACCAATCTAATCATAACATTCTCAGCCCGAATTTCATTAGAAATTTCTATTACTTGTGTTTTTGCTTGTATCTCTCTCTTCATTCTAGAATGAAGAGTTGTTAGTTGACCTTTCTGTATCCCATATCCCAAAGTAACAGCAATCTCTACAGGTGACATTAGTATCTATGAAATTAACATTACCCACAGGAAGAGCATGAGCACAGTTACCAATACCATTTGAACAGTTACAGACGTTTCAGCCTCAGCTTTGTTGGTCCAAAAGTTTCTACAGCCCACGACTGGACTCTACGAGGGACCTTCTTCACACGCGTGTAGTGTATCCAGGGTTCTACTCTAGCCACTTTGACTGCTGTAAAGGTGGTTAGCAGTACCTGATGGGGACCAGTCCACTTCTCTTTTAGTGGTTCTTCGTTCCAGGTTTTGATGTATACCTCATCTCCTGGTTCGATATTGTGGACTGGATTCTCCAGGGCCAGTGGTCTGTTCTACACGAGAACACTTCGAAGCTGAGCTAGAGTTTTCCCGAGGGACAGAACATAATTATACACATCTTGTTTCCCTGTGACATGAACATTTGGATTGGGGTTAGGAGATTCATATGGTTTCCCATACAATATTTCATAAGGACTAACTGACATCCCACTCCTAGGCTTTATCTGAACCCTCAGCAATGCGATCGGCAAAGCCTGTGGCTACTGCAGTTTGGCTTCCTGGCATATTTTACTGATCTGCCTCTTCAGTGTCTGGTTCATTCTTTCTACCTGCCCACTTGACTGGGGTCTCCATGGTGTGTGGAGGTCCCAAGATAATCCCAATAACTTGCTTACCTCTTGTACCACCGTGGCTGTGAAGTGTGGGCCTCTGTCTGATGATATCCCTAGGGGCACCCCAAACTTGGGAATGATTTCCTGTAATAACCACTTAACTGTTTCCTTTGCTTGGTTTGTGCGACAGGGAAGGGCTTCTGGCTATCCAGAAAACGTGTCAACCCCTACTAACAGGTATTTGTATCCCCGAGTTTTTGGCAGTTCTGCAAAATCTACTTGCCAATAGTCTCCTGGTTCTATTCCTATCCGAATTCTGCCTAACTGTGCCTGTCGTCTAGCTACGGGATTGTTTTTTAGACAGATTTCACATTTAGACATTACTGACTTGGCCATTGTTTGCATCCGTACTGAGATTAGGTATTGTCTTAACTACTTTACCAACGCCTCTGCACCCCAGTGACACTCATTATGTTTTACCTGTAAAATTTCTCTCATTACCAAAGGAGGTACCACTATTTGTCCTTGTGCGGTTACATACCACCCTTCTGCGTTCATCTGTGCCTTCAGCAGTTGTGCTAGTCTGTCATCTTCGATTGTATAGTTTGGCTTCGGAGGCAAATTAAATTGAGAGATATTAAGTTTTGATGGTATCAACGCCATTGTTTTCTGCACCTCTCGCGCTACCTGACGGGCTGCCCAATCTGCTTTTCGATTTCCTTCACAAATTTTGGAGTTGCCTGATTGATGTGCCTTGCAGTGCATGATTGCTACTTGTTCAGGTTTTTGTACTGCATCTATCAATTGTAGGACTGCATCTTGATGTTTAATATTTGTCTCTTGGGAGGACAGCAGTCCTCTTTCTTTCCATAAAGCTCCGTGTACATGCACTACTCTGAAGGTATATTTGGAGTCAGTCTAGATATTCACTGTCTTCCCTTCACTCAGCTCGAGTGCTCTGGTTAATGCGATTAGTTCTGCCCCTTGTGCAGACGTGTTAGGTGGTAGTGATTTTGCCTCTATTACCACATCAATTGTAGTTACCGCATATCCTGCGTATCTGGCTCTGTTCTCTATGAAGCTGCTTCCGTCTGTAAAGAGTTCCCACTCTGGTTGCTCTAGGGGGATGTCCTTCAGATCTGTTCTTGCTGAATAAGTGTGCTCGATGACTTCTAGACAGTCATGCTCTAATGGACCTTCCTCAGCTGTGGCACCTAGAAATAGAGCTGGATTCAAGAGGTTAGTTGTTTTTAGTGCAACATCATCCTGCTCAGTCAGGGTTACCTGAAACATCATCATCCGGCTTGGAGAGAGCCAATGGCCCCCCTTTTGTTCCAGGACTGTAGTTACCATGTGTGGCACATAGACATCTATGTGTCTTCCCATTGTGAGCTTCCTGGCTTCCTGTATCAGCAGCACGGTAGCTGCCACTGCCCGCAGACATGAAGGCCATCTGGCACTTACGTTGTCGAGTTGTTTGGAAAAGTAACCCACCGGCCTTTTCCAGCTTCCCAGTCGTTGGGTCAGGACTCCCAGTGCCAGTCGCTGCCTTTCATGCACGTACAGCTGAAAGTCTTTAGACAGATCAGGTAACCCTAAAGCAGGAGCAGTTGTCAGTGCTTCCTTCAATTTCTGGAAGGCCTCTTTCTGTGGTTTGCCCCAGGTGAACGGCTGCGTCTTCTGAGCCTCGTACAAGGGTTTTGCAATCAGTCCATAGTCCATGATCCACAGGCCACACTACCCTGTCATTCCGAGGAAGATCCGCAGCTCGTGTAGATTCTGGGGCTCTGGAATAGCACAGATAGCTTGAATACGATTAGTACCCAGTTTTCTCTGCCCTTGTGAGATTTCACATCTCAGGTAAATCACAGTCTGTTGGGCAATTTGTGCTTTTTCTCTGGATACCTTATACCCTCCTATTCCTAATGAATTTAAGATCTCAATGGTTACCTTTATGCAGGTCATTTCTTCCTCTGTTGCAATCAAAATGTCATCTACATACTGGAGTAATAAATATTGGTCTCTTGGTACTTGCCCTTCTCTGGTCTAGATTTCCAGTTCTTTTGCCAGTTGACTTCCAAAGAGAGTGGGGGACCCCTTGTACCCCATCGGTAATCGAGTCCAGGTGAGCTGAGTTTTTCTTTCACTTTCTGGATGTTCTCACTCAAAGGCAAATAGTTTCCTACTTTCTTGGTCAAGGGGTATACAGAAGAAAGCATCTTTTAAGTCAATTACAGTAAACCATTTATATATCTCTTTTACGGATGCTAACAATGTATAGGGATTGGCAACCACTGGATGAATGTCTTTTGTTATTTCATTTATACCTCTTAAATCCTGTACAAGTCTATACTCACCATTGGGTTTCTTCACTGGGAAAATTGGGGTGTTGTATTCTGATTTACATTCCTCTAGAATTCGATATTTTAAAAATTTATCAATGGTCTTTGCTATTCCCTGTCGTGCTTCTGGTTTTATAGGGTATTGTTTAATTCGTACAGCTTTTGCTCTTTCTTTTAACTCTACATGTACCGGTTGTGCTAATTTAGATTTTCTAGGTACATCTGTTTCCCAGACAGAGGGAATTACTGCATCTTCTACTTCTTTAGGAATATTAGAAATTGGTTTTTCTTTTATTATCAAAAACTTTCCTGTCTTAGACTCCGGAATTTTCATTACGAGTTCACCATTCTCAAAAGTAATTACTGCCTCCAGTGCTGCCAGTAGATCGTGCCCTAAGAGCGGAGTTGGGCAGTCTGGCATGTATAAGAATTCATGGGTCAAGATCTTATCTTCAAAGCTCAATTCTAGGGGTTGCAAGAATGGCCGTACCTCCTCCTTCCCTGTGGCTCCAATGACTGCTGCTGACTTGTTCCCGATTTGCCCCTCAAGATAATTTAGTACAGAATGTGTGGCCCCCGTGTCAATGAGAAAATCTACGTCTTTTCCTTCTAAATGCAAAGTCACCATGGGCTCCCTTGATCCTGGCTCTCTCTCATGTAAAACCATGACCCTGGCTACACCATCTAGCTGATGCTCACTACTTTGATTAAACATACTGTCTAACTGAGGCTGACCATTCTGGCTAAACCGGTTTGGACACTCCCTTTTCCAGTGTCTCTCCATCCGACAATATGCACACTGATTCAGACCTAATCTACCATGACCAGAACTTCTGCTAAAGCCACCTCTATTAACGCCACGACTACCTCTACCACGTCCTCGCCCCTGTCTCTGTAAAACTGCCAAAAGGCTTTGCCCCTGTTTCTTGACAATTTCTCTGTCCCTGTTATTATAAACTTTCTCGGCAACCTCTAGGAGTTTATCCAAGTTTCTTAACTCTTCACCTTCCAGTTTCTGTAGCTTTTTCCTAATATCTTCCTGTGCCTGACCCAGAAAAATAAAGGCAAGCTGAGTTCTTCCTTGCTCACTGTCTACTTGAAGATCAGTATATCCTCTAGCTGCTTCCTTAAGTCTTTCTAGAAAGGCAGTGGGAGATTCTTTCTTTTCCTGTCGAATTTCATACAACTTAGACCAGTTCATACTCTTAGGTATTGCCTGTTGAACACCAACTGAAGTCCACTCCTGATATCTCTTTAGCCTTAACATATCCACTCCAGAGGGGTCATTAGCATCCCACTCTGGGTCTGCAGTGGGAAAATTATAATCCAGTGTCCCTGTCACTAAACCATTTCATATGTCTTCTCTAGCTCTTTCTCTTGCTGCTCGAAGAACCTTATCTCTCTCTGTCTCATCCATCAGAGTGTCTAATATGACACGAATATCTTCCCAATCAGGGTTCTGAGTTTTCATTATCATCTTAACCACGAGCTACCTTATCTGGGTTTTCTCTATACGTTCCGGCTGATTGTTTCCATATAACTAAATCAGCAGGTGAAAAGGGTATCTTTACAAAGACGGGTCCATTAGTTCCCACCCCTTGCCTTAGTGGTGCAATAATCGTTCTCTTTTGTTTGCCTGATTTTAATATACCCTTTCCTGCCTGAGGCCACTCCAAGGCCAGTTTTCCTCGTGTTCGGTGAGCTACTGGGGCATCTAGTTCATTTGCTTCACTGTCACTACTTTCCATTCTATCTGTCTTCTTCACATTCCCCCTTTGCTTCCGCCTCACAATCACATCCTGGACAGGTGAATCTGGGAGGGGGGGATACAGGGGGGCAGACGGGACAGAAGCTGGTGAAAAAGGTGTAGGTGGGAGCCGAGGGTACCTTTGAGCTGGTGTTAGAGGGGGGATAAATCTTTCAGCGGGTGTGGGCGGGGGAGCAGGATAGCTTTGGGCAGGTGTATGTGGAGAAGGGGGGGTTCTCTGAGCAGGCGGAGGAGGGACAGGCACCTGGGCAGGCAGAGCAGGCTGAGGAGCAGCTGGCACAGGCAGAGGAGGATAATTACCTTCAGCAGACAAAGGTGGGGGTGAAACATATTGTGCTGGGGCGAGCGAGGGGGGTGTAAGAGAATCAGGTGGGGTCAGGGTGAGCGGGGTAGAACTTGGTGTTGAGGGGGCCGTGGTGGTTCCGGGAGCCATGGGAGATACCAATAATTCCGATTCCAGTTCATCTCTTTTTTCCCCTAAAATTTCACTTAAAACTGCATGTTCCATACAATGCTTATTTTGGACGCAAGCCAGACACTTATTATTCTCAAGCTTCATTGCTTTCATTTTGTCAAGCCACAAAACCGGTTTCTCAAGCAAGCACAGAAATAAGTCAATATATGGTAACTGTTCTACCCTTCTATCTTGTGTACAAAGCGATCTAAGTTGCATAATAACCTTCACATCAAAAGACCCGTTTTTCGGCCACCTCTGATTTTCAGGCAAAGCGTATTTTGGCCAGTGAACATTACAATATTCAATCAACTTATCTTTTCGTAATTCCTGACCGAAGTTCCCCTCTTTCCAATGTGCCAACAAACAACCCAACGGAGAAGAACTTGGTATAGAGGCATTATTGCTGCCCAAAACCTCTTTTAACCCTTTTAGTTTCTCCATATTACAGATACATAAAAACCACAGATGCCGAACCTGCAACACTTTCGCGATGTCTGACAGACGGCTGCCTAGGCAATACCACCAGGAATTCCTTTTGCCCAACCAAACGTAGCTTTCGCTGCATCTTAATGGCAGGCCCCCAGACCAGAAAATAAAGAACCTTACCTCTCACCAGGGGTCGTTGTGAGCGGCGAGGGTCGCGGCTCCGATGGGCTCCCCGAGAAATCACCCGGTGCCGGCTGGAGCGTGATCGGGTCGCGGGGTCCTGGCTGTGCCCACAAGGTCCCATCTGGGTCGCCAGAAATGTTAGCGTAGGAAAACATATAACCACACAAAGGCGATCATATGCGGTTCTTTATTCCAGCGCGCGGGACACAGGGGTGATAATACACCCAAATCTGATGTCCAAAGGATACAGAGTCGATTCGTGATTTTTATAGTTTAAATTATACACATGTTAACTAACCCCCACCCCTAGATACTGATTATCCTATTCCTTAGTTACTATCTTAAATCATACCTACGCTTCTACCCTGATCCACACTTGATTTGGTTAAAACAATGCTTCTCAATTATCCCCTGAGCTGCAGTCACACTTGATTCGGTCATTACAATAGCATGGAGCTGTTTGCAGAAGCTGACGCTTGTTTCCGAGCTAGCTGCGTCAAGTTCCAGTTGTACGTTCTCTACTTTCCTCCCCCTACACATTACTCAATCGAGAAATTATATTTTTTAACCCTCCACCAACAGGGATTCCCTTTAAACAGTGGGAAATGCCTGAAAGACTTCTCCATTGTGCCCACTGCATCAGTAAGACCCCCCAAGTTAATCCTTTTATTGGCTGGAGGAATTTTGTGCTTTCCCTGCCAAATATGAGGGGAGAACCCCGAGAGCTGCAGCTCCTCGGAGCGACTACAGCTCCCGCCTGCATTCGTATTACCAATTCGGCCGATCCTTTAGACAACTGCACCAAGCACGTTATTCAATCTAAGGTGCTAGATAGAGCCCACTCGTGGTGCAAGAAGTTGGCCAAGGGAGTTCTTCCCCCTCAAATTCACAACCACCCCAAAAGGTTGCCCGAGGGAGTCTTTCTGATCTGCAGAGATCGGGCTTGGGCAGGTATCCCCTCTCGTCTTTCAGGAGGTCCATGCACCCTAGGGAAGGTAGGGCTGTTCACACCCAACAAGATGCAAATTACGGATTGGAAAGAAAAGCAAAAAAGACAAAGTGGTGCACATGGATTGGCAGTTTCCAAAAGAGACCTTAGAAAATTGGACCCGGATTGCGATTCGGAAATTATTAATTGGAACAAAACTAAAGAGGTCGCAATCACAAATTTTGCCCCATGGGTCTCCTTTGCTAAGGCCGTGGGGGAATTGCGACATTTAAAATGTTGGGTGGCGAAACAAGCAAATTTAACCTCCAGAACCCTATTCAACCTCCTGCAGGACGAGGAAATAATGAGGCAAGCTTCCCTCCAAAATCTGGCAGCCGTAGACTACATCATACTTCTCCACGATCACACGTATGAGGAGTTTGAGGGTCTACGTTGTTTTAATCTGTCGACTCGGGCTGAGAGCACTCGAAAACTCATTGCACAGATGCAAAATATGATCAGTGACATCAAAAGAGAGACAGGTGATTGGATGAGCAACATTTTTAAAGGTTGGGGTTTATCTGGATGGGCCGGGTCCATTTTAAAAACATGTCTGTTGATTTTGTTTATTATTTTAATTGTTTGTCTTGCTTTCGGACTAATCAGGAGATCGTTAATTAAGTTAGTTTTAAGTTCCACATCTGCCCCCTCTCCGGCTGCTGCTCGGGTCGCCAAGGCCACGGCTCCTGAAGACGAGTTGAAGGAGCTTGAGAAGGAGCTTGAGGAAGAAGGTGACAGTGAAAGCCTCGCAGACGATTAGTGGCCAGCTCAACAACCTTGATTCGCCGACTGTTACCTGGACTCTGAGCATCTGCCCGACCCCCCTCAGTTTCGTACTTTTTAGTAAAAAGAAAAGGGGGAGATGTGGCAGTGTGTTAATTTAATTGGTTATGCTTTATATATTTTTGTACTCATTTAGTTCTCTGTACCCTTCCCCCTGATGGTTCCTTTGTTTAACTCACATGACTCCTGCACCTGTTATGCGGCACATGGTTAGCTGTCTGTTATTTCTCTTGCCTTTGTAAAACCCCTCCTACTCTCTCCTGATTAGTCCAAAATATGTTCTCCTACCCCCAGGTCCCTTAGCAACTTGCCCTGGTTGGCTGGCAGCGGCTGACCACCCCCTTTGCCCTCCCTCCGACTCGCCCTTGACAAAAACCCCCTGCACCCTCCTCCCCCCGAACAGTCCCGGGCTGGAGAGGTGTTCGTAATAAACCCTCTGTTCGTCTGGAATTTGTTTCCTCCTTTCGTTCCACTGCCTGTCGAATCTCCATCGCTCACCCGAGCCCCTGATAAGACAAGAACCCACAGGAGTCAGTACTGCCTGCGCTGCTCGCCGTCTGACTCTTGCAAACGTCTGTTGCGGCATCTGGGCTGGTCATAATAGAGCCGTCGGCTCTGAGTGAGCATCCCGACAATGGATACCTTTACAGTGGCAGATATTTTAATATCTAATGCTGTAGTTCCTACAAAGGTTAAACTTTTGAAACTACTGCTTTTTGCCCTGGGAAATTCTGCAGAATTGTTGTGAATAGCAATTTCAACAGAGAGGTGAATTTTGTATTTGATCTTCTAAGTGAAAGCCACAGTCTCAGTAGGGGTCTTGCTCAAACCACGATGACCATTTTAAGATTGCATGAGATTGAATAGGAGGCACAAGGCAAAGTAACTAAATTGCTAGACTGCTTCATGATTTATTACTAAATTCTAACATGACACAAGCAGCCCAGATCTTGCAAACTGTTGACAGCTTCTTAAATCTGCAGGCCAAATTCTGCTCAAGTTCACAGTTTGGTGGTGAGCACTGGAAGTTCTCATGTACTTTTGTGAGAGAACTGCAAATCTCAGAGCCCCTGAGAATTTGGCACCAGGAGACTTAGGGAGTTTGCCATCTGAAAGGACTGAGCTGGATTTGGCAAGAATATTTTCGACTGATCCTATATAATCTTACTTATACCCTCCTTGCACAGCCATTCCCATTAATATCAATTATTTGTTGCCCTGGATCAGAAGGTGATGACATTTGGAATGATTTGCAGTGGGATAAAGGCTTCCTAATATGTTTCAACTACTGCAAAAGGCTTTAGTCCACTTTTAAGGCTTCTTTATGTGACGCAGCTTTTCTGAGGAAACTTGAAAGTAACACTGATGCCAGAGTTATGATACAAAGACAGAATATAGGAGATACAGGGGCTAAAGCCCCTGGTAAATCTGTCTGGTAATAAACAACATTAATTTCAGGCTACTTTAGGCATGTAACTCGGAGAGGGATTTAGATGACTGAAAGTTGTGTGTCTGAATTCCCTTACAAGCAAACCAAATGAGGCAAACATAATGCAGAGCATTACAACATGCCAATGCAGACTTCCCCACAAGCACAATAAAATTGTAGACTCAGCCTTAGCAACATTCAAGGCTTTTAGATTTTAGTAAAGGCAGTGAGATTTTTTTATTTTTTGACAGGATCTTGGAAACCAAATTACTGGTCAGACATTTACCCACTCCCACTGCATGAATGTAAGAAATAAGTTCAGTGGCTTCAGTGAGAAAGGGATCAGATGCACAATGATCCAAATCCAGTCCTCAGTTTCACATAAGCAAGCCGTTCACTTTGGTGGAGTTATACTGCACAGAATTTGCATCTGAGTATGCTGCAATGTAAATCACCTTGACTGCAATGACATATGTCATCTTGGTCCTTTGCTTTTATGCAAACACTCACTCATTCCTTTTGTAACCCCACTTTAACCCTCCACACTTTTCTGCACACCAGTCAAAATAGGTTTTCCAGAAATGAATACGTGAGAAGACTGGTGCTTGGTCTACTTAATGTAATCAAGTTGCTGATTAAATCCACAGCTTGCTAATGGAACCATGTTACATGGTTTCCAAATCTCAAATATTCTGCTCTCTGCATTTTACAGAAGAGGAGAAGGAAAACAAGGAAAAAAAAGTAATGTCAATATTATAATACATGAATTGAAAAGCAGACACTTCTGTTGAACCTGTGTATGTTGTTTATTACATTAATTTAGTGCTAAACACCAAAGCCAGCAATGAATTAGTTTTGTCCTCATTAAGTGATGTCAGTACTCTCCAGGGAACATGAAACTAATTCATTCAGCTAATTTGTATCAGGGAAACAGTTTTTCTAGCACAGAAAACCTGGTTTCCAAATATAGAAAGCGATTACTGATTAATAAGCTCAACATTTTTGCACATAAAGTATTTTCAAGCTCTACACAAAAGATAAATACAATGCTGTCAAATGACTTTTTCCCAGACTAGACTAAGCCCATTCAGCCTTGTTATGTTTGAATACCTGCAGAGCTTCATGGATATTGCCATTATAATCAATGATCTCTGTTGCACCTTGATCGCCCTTCTGTCCAGGTGGTCCCTGAAATACATTTTCCATTAGAATTTTGAGACAACTGCCAAAAACTATTTTAGACTCTTAAATACTGACAAATTCTTAGACTTGATTTTCTGGTGTTAGACTCTTCCTGTACTTGCAATATACTACTACAAAACACAGAATTTAAAGGAAAACATTTTTTTAAATAAAGATAAATAAGCAAGTCAGTACAAAGTGACTTGTGCTGCACTGGGAAAGCAAATATATGAAACATCTGAGGGAAGGCATTTAAGCAGTTCCTACACTCTAGTTCTGTATCAGAAGTGAACAATGTCAGAACAGCTTGTAACATCCTGCCCCCAAACTGTGGATAGGAGATTGCTTCAAATAGTGGCAAGTGGTGTTAGTCTTATTAAAGTCCAGTTAGCAACCATGTTCCAACAGTGTCAAGTGCCCAATTTCACCTGGAGTTTTAACTAGAATTACTGCTACAATTTCAGTTCACATGGACTGAATCTAAGGGTACAAAACAAAGAGCTGAGATGAGAGATAGACTTACCTGTGGACCTGCAGATCCTGTGTCACCTCTCTCACCTGTATCACCCTACGTAAAAGTGATACATGAAAAACCAGATATGCCATTTGACAACATATCACATAGTTCTTCCCTTGAAAATATGTTTTCTTATATAAACTGGTTTACAAGGCCTCTCATCCTAAACAGAATGTGAATCTTAGTTAATGAAAGGAGAAAGTCCTTCAAAATCTGTGTTCTGGTAGAATCAACAATGATGCATTTGGTTCTGTGTGAATATTAGAATATTGTTTTGGCTTGCAATAAAAAATCGCAAAGAACCAAAAAATGGTCAGATTACCAATTACACAATTTGTGTAACATCCCTATTCTTAATGACACTACTATCAAAAGCTTGAAGAGAATACTAGAGAAACGAAATTATTCAATTTGAAAACAGCCCAAAACTTCTTCAAATGTGTATTTGAAAATGTATCAAGTTTTCTGTAATCATGGCTCCACTAACCTTCTGAACTTCCCTGGTCTGAGTCACTGCCTCCCCTACAAACACAACTGTGCTGTCAGATTTAGAGTTTCTTCACACCCTTTCTGGGACAGGTTTAAGATCATTACCAGCTTACACACAGCTTTTTCTTCCTGGCTATTAGTAACATGTTTAAAATGATGGAGGGAATTTCAAACATGTATGCATTCCAGCATCCACAATTCATTTCACAGTCACTTTCATAGGGTCTTATATTTTAATATTACTCAAATTAATATGGGTAAGAACGGCAAATTTTGCTCCTGTTGAAATCTAGAGAGCTTTGGTAAAGTCAGGGAAGAATGATTAATTCACCAGTGGTAACAGAACACACAGAAACCAGAAAACTTTCATAGAGCTAATGAAGGCATATGGAGAGTAGGCTGGTGGCAGGGCATAATCAAGGTTGTGCCATCTGCCTTTCCTTTCAGTGCTGCCTTGGCAGCAGAACTGTTGGACTTGGAACTGCTAAAAAATGAAGTTCCCCACCACTAGATTGACTTCTGTGAGCCAGATTTTCATGACAGGTAAAATGAAAATTGTATATCCTTTTTTGATAAAAAAGGACTTAAAGGGGATATCTTTATAACTTTGGTGCATGTGGGAGGTGCCCAGGTACTGTAGTCAAACGAGAGGTTGATTTACTCTTCTGCTCTCACTCTGAAACTTTAATTCCCTCATCAGTTCCCTTGCCTTTGAACGCTTCTTTCTGGTGGGACTGAATGAGGTTAAATGGCACTTGTTTAATCACATTTTTAAGCACTTAAGGCCACCCTTCAAGGACCTTACAAGTAATGCAAACAGCATCACACCAGCCTACATTGTACTGTCACCCTTATTCTGATAGCAGACCTGTCAATAACCACCTACACAAATACATTTTCATCCATCATGTAACATGAAGGAACCCAGCAGGAACAGTATTTGCACAGCAGATAAAGTTATAGAAAAACACACATTTTAGCTCTCCATATATGTGAACCAACTATATCTATAGAAAGATAAATGCGCAGATACATATAATCAAAGTAGTCTTCTAAAAGCAGGTAAAACAGTAACACAACCAACAACTCTTGTCTTTGAAGGACTTGTGACCATCATATCTCAGCCTGCAGTACTTGGAATACCACTAATTCCTAGCTCACCAAAGTGTGGATCCACAAAATTATTGCAAACCCAGTAACACCCCAGTCAGGTGGTGTGTCCTGGCATGTGGGAGAACTAGCACACACCAGTTACACAGAGAGAAAACAAGTTGCATGAGGAAAACTGCAGAGTAGAATGGATGTTATAAAAGAAAATGGATTAGAATCACAGTGTTCAAAATCCATATGACTTTACTAAATTTTTTAGCTAAAACTGAAGGTCAGAGGTTTCACTTATAAAGAACACTGCAGACTGTTACAGGTTCTTTTAAAGAGAAATGTTACAAATAATTAATTCAAAAATCATAATGCTAATTAGTCCCCTAAAGACACTTTCTTTACTACTAACCTTTGACCCTTTGGGGCCTCTAGATCCAGGTTCACCTGTTTTCCCCTGTTTGAAGGAAAATAGGAGAAAAATGGTAGAGAAGTGGGAGTGCAGAGAAAAAGAAATTAGTAATGACTAACTACAGTTTGGAACAGCAGAATACTTTATATTGCTATTACCAAGATAATGAATCTTTAAAGGCATTTAATTTAACAGCACCCAGATGCATATATTCTTAAACACCAGAGGGCAATGGTCACATATTCCACCCTTCAAAGGAAAAATAGTATTGGCATTAGTAAAGATAGGCATCATTATCACTGGTTTTCAGGAATTAACTAAATCATTCCATTGCTCCTGAGAAATGATAGCCAAGTGATAGAGGAGATAGTTAAATATTCTAACATAAGGAGATTAAAATAAAGTGTTACCACAATTTCTTTTCCCAACAGATAGGGTGAATACAAACTAACTGGCCAAGGAGCAGAAAGTTAACCTTACTGTTTTTGAACTGCATTAGTGTCTTGGTTTGAAAGACAGGTATCTGCTAGGAAGGGCGCAGGACCTCCCTAGAGATGGAGAATTCAAATCCCCTCCCTCCAAATTATTCTAATTTAGAAAATTAAAGGGGCTTTCAGACAGAGGTATGGGGATAGGAATAACAGTTCTTTACTAGTATATATGACAAAACAACAAACAACAACTACAGCATTAATAATAAACAGAACCAAGAACCTTGAGGGCTTTCTTTCACAAAAAGCCCGGGGCAGTTTGATCTCGGTGCCCCTGCAGGACTCCGAGAGGCTGAGCTGGAACGGTGGAAAGTCCCGGGCTGGTGGATGAGATGAGGAGCTCTGCACTGGTAGCTGGAATGGCAGGGGGTGTCCTGGCAGGGCTGGGCAGTGCAGGGCTACAGAGTAGCAGGAGATCCTCAAAGCTCCAAAGAAGCAGCGGCGGTGGGGGGAGGGCTGGAAAAAACGAGCTCGGGATTCCCGGGTACACATGCAGATGACGGTAGATTTCCCAGGACGAGGCAGAGGCAGAGTGATGGCCGTGAACTCTTCCTGCAGCGAGGGGCAGTTTGACTGTCTTCCTCGATGCTGAGAGCAAGAGTGACCCCCCCTCCCCGAGCTCTGTCTTTTTACCTTTCCCAAAGCTCGCGTTATCTCTCCCCTCTGAGGGACACTCCCAGAGACTTAAAAACAATAGGTGTAGCCTTGTGCTGCCATGTCCTTCAACTACTCTCTTTGTTCTGGCTAAGTACTGTCATCAAGGTTTCTTAGAAACTTATGGGAAAAAATTCTGTAAATGAAAAAAAAAGGCAAATCTAGCCCCCAGCAATTAAGAAAGAAAATATTGACAGTATCAGCACCAGGGGAAATAATAAGACAATACTAAAATGTAGTTAGACTGATCTCTTTCTTAGAGAGTTAGAAAACAGCATGCAAAATGGATTTTCTCTGCATTCAATAGCTACAGTGGTCAGAGTTCCAACTTCGATGCTGAAAGTTAGGGACCTGGAGGTCAGTACTTCAGCTGGAACGAATTAGGCCAATTCCATGACAGTGTATGAAGGTAGTGTCTTGACTTTGTAGACCATTGAAGACCACTGTAGACCATTTGAAGAGTCCATTCAGACTGCAGTTTCACATCTGTGAACACAAAACTGCCATTGTCTTCTGGACTCAAGTAGAGCACTTGACAGCATTTTCATTTAAAAGCTCACTCACCAAGTTTTGTTCTACTTTTCAGCAGGCAAAGACATGTTCATATGTGTAAAACATTTCCAATGTAAAAATCAGACTGACCTTTGGTCCAGGGATTCCAGGTTCACCTCGCTCACCCTTCCCAACAAGGCCTGCCTCTCCTCTGTCACCCTATTGCAACACACACACATATATCACAAAATACTGGGCAGCCTTTAGCACACCACCAACTCAGCAGGATCAAAGAAACCAAGCCATTAGAAGAAACAGTGGTTTAGTCTACCTGTATTTTCAGAATCTCATATGTAGTATCAAAGTTCTACTCCCTGCATACACTTTCAAGCCATTTTACTAAAACCCCCAACTTTTATGAAAATATAGTTTCTTCAATCATGCCTATTCTGCCTCTTGAACAACCAAATTTGGGATTCTAACATGAAAAGAGATGACTTATTAATTAAAGTTATTATGTAACATCTGCCTTCACATTTTGTCAGGGCACCAATATGAATATCTATACATCTATATCATAGCACTGGTCCATGACTTTTCACATTTTCTGCAATAGCAGCCTCAGTCTCTGCTACCTGCGGAGGAAAGTTGAATTTGACATTAGCTCAAGGGGCTTCACACCAGAGCATTGGCCCATTACCCTTACCTTTGTTCCTGGTAGTCCTGGCAATCCAGGTTCTCCTTGAGGCCCAATGAAACCTGGTTCACCCTTTAAAAATACAATATGCGAAGATTACTTATTTGGCAGTACTCAGTTATAACACGAGTTTATTTTGGGTAGTCTTTTCCCCTGTACTACTTACAGCTCTCCAGCTGTGATGCAACAGTTATACAGAAGCACTTTTTGTCATGGGTAACTTTCATCAGCATAAATTCCTGTAGCAAGCCACCACACAGCAGATGAGATGCAAATGAAGCAGAAGGTGTCAAACATGGGGTTTATGAGGTTAAGGAGTGTTAATACACAACTTGGTCTGTAATGTAACACATCAAACTAATATCCAAGCAAGTCTGAAGGCAGGAGGAGAGATCTGAGTGTTCCTAAATTTAAAAAGGGACAGTTCATTTCAGTCATGTCTTTTGAGGTGGTTTCCTATTGCAGCAGGTGAATAGATGGGCAGAAATGGTGTGTAACAAAGCGGTGACAAATGGAGATGATACTGTTGTGATGTGCTGCATTTCCTTTCAAGTCAGGGACTTGCAGTACCATGCTACTTTCTCTCCTCATTCTGACTGTAAAATACTTCAGTTCTCTGTGTCCAGACAACTCCTCTGGCTGTGAACAGATGGGAATGAGCCACGTCTCCTCATTCCCTCTCTGTTCTTCCCCTTTCCTTCCCATTCATTTGTACAAACAGGACAGACAAATAGCAAGAATCAAGCAGAGCTGCAGCAGAAGCAGCACTGAGCAGAAGAGTAAGGCCATATTTTATTATCTATCTCCATGACTGAAGAGACAATGCAAGATTAATAACCCATATGCTGTCCGTCACAAACTCTCATGAATAAGGCTTCCTGTTATTTAATCTTGCATTTTTTTCAGATATATTTGAACCAAGAAGATATATCCACAAGCCACTGAAAACTTTAAAATCAGTTATGTAACAAAATTAATATTTATTTATTAGCCTTTTAGCAATATCCCTGAACTTAATGACAAAAAATTACCATAAAATTGGTAATTTGGCCAAGAGGCCACCAAATTCCTCTTAAAATAGCTAAAAGACAGAGACATCATAAACCTATAGTGATATCATTACTGATAATATACAGAGACAGTGCATATAAGCAGTTCAATAATATTTCTCTCAATCTCTTCCCCTCCTTAGAAATACAGGTATGCTGCACATGGTGAGCAAATTAGGAAGTGTTGCACATTCATCTGTCGTCTCATCAGCAATCCATCATTAGCAGTTCAAAGCCGAAAAAATCTTCCCTGTGGTTATATCAAGGATGACAGCAAGCTCCCAGAGACCTCCATTTAGATTATAAAAAAATACAAGTAAATAATGAGCTTTCTCACATGAAGTTCCAGCTGGCCATAGTTGAAAATACAGTAAAGAAATAAACTGAGACAAACATGTCACAGAGAAGTATGTGGGGGTTTTTTTGCTCTCATAAGAAAAAAAAACCTTAAGAGTCTATATAAGTCGGCATATTAGTACACACCAGCAAGAGTAACATAAGGTTGTCACTGCAGATGGAAGCACTTTAATGTCAGTAAATGAAGAACAATGCAGCTTCAGTCATTTATTTTAGAATGAGAGAGCACTCAATAGCCCCATGCTGTTTTAATACTGAATTTGCCCAGGCTAATTTTCTGGCCAGCTTATTATGACTTCAGGCAAAAAAAAATATTCAGTGACTACAAGATCCTTTTCAGTGGTAAGGCTTAGAAGTGTCTCTCAAAGGTTAATGCAGTTTTTGAGTCAAATTCTTCTCTTTGCTCAGAACTATACCAGTTGCATACCACAAGAAAACTTCTGGCCAAAGTCCAAGAAGAAGTCCCACCTTCCCCCAAAATATCTAAAGAAAAAGATGCTTTGCAAAAGCTACTGGAATTCATAATGGAATAAGCCGGTGGCTTAATTAGCATAAGTAGTATACAGGTCTTACACAGCACAGAGCTTTAAAATGTTTTGAAATGCAGAGTGGAAGAGGTGGTGCGTTTGCAGAGACCAGGAACTCACGGGGTGAGCAGCACTTCTGCTGGGAAAGATGCAGCAGTTACGGTGGATGCCAAGCTAAACATGATCCAAGTGTATTCTTATCACACATGAAACAAACTGCAGTAGTTAAAACCTGGCTACATTAAGAAGAACATGTAATTCTCCCTCTATCCAGTGCTAGAGAGGATAAGTAGATTAAAAACCAGATCTGATTTGCCATCTGAACTAAGCTTCTAAGTAAAAAGACAATGCGTTTGAATGATTTGAAACTAAGCCATGTCTTCTCTAATATTTCAAATCTCTTGAGTGCAACCACAGCATAAGGCATTAAGTAAAATGTTAATTTGGTATAATTCTGCATCCTGCCATAATATTGATGACTTCATGCTTTATGCTATCTTTTATGCCACTCAGCAAAAAATCAACCTCCCAAAAAAAGGAATCTATCAAAACTGGCAGTGCCAGCCTTGTGTGAAATGTAAAGAAAACAGTTTCCTCTTAGTAAGGCATGCTGGTGTTCCGGTTATACAAAGGCAAGGCAAAGACCTTTATGATTAGTCTATGACACAAGCAAGATTCCAGAGCTGTACAGGAATGTGGTTAGAAAATTAAGAACTAAGGGCTTTAGCTTTTTTTGTAAATATATGACATGTTTGATTTAGCTGGCACACAGCTGCAGGAAAGCAAGAGTTAAGGCTTGCTTGGGAGGGCACTGTGGTTTGACAACATCACAGCTCTGGTTTTTAAGTTCACTGAAGCACCTGCTCTTCCAAAGTCTCTTGCTTAAGTGAACTCAGAATTTGTTCTAACTACCATGAAATGCTGAGAGGAATGCAAGGGATCAAAGTAACTAAGACTTATAATACTTTTTCAAACATCTCACTATAACTTCTTACAACAAAATCAAAGTTTTATCCAGTTAGAATGTACAGCAATCTTCTTTGCCTGCTAAAGCTGAGGCAGGGAACACAAAATCTGTAATATTGTAATCTGAAGTACTGTTTGGCAGCTGTATAGAAAGCCATCAGCAAATGATGACTGTCACACAGTTTAACCCTTTGGTATAGTTATGAAATCACTGCTTAGAAACCACCACATTGCACAAGATGTCAACAAGGCAAATTTTAGCATTCAGACTTCATCCACTGCTAAACTTGGAGCAATTTGTATTAATCACAACACAGGCAGCTTGGTATAAAAAAAACAAAACAAAACAAGCTTGTGAATTTCTTCCAGTCTACATAACTGATGTGTTATGATACTAAAAATCATTTTTAGCACCTTTATATGTTAATATTTTAAGAGACTACCTCCATGCATGCTCATTTTCCCTCTCAAGTATTTGCTGACTGTGGAAATACTAGTGGGTCAGATACCAAATTATATATAATGTTCATTTTCATTTCTTATAACAATCTGAGGCAGAAAAGCATTTTAAAATGCTGTAAACCTGGTGTAATGTGAGCTCAATCAGAATTTAATATTAAAAAGTCACCTTGTAATTTACTTCAGAGGATAGTCAGATTTTTATGAGGATTATTATCTAGACATAATTAGAACTGGTTTTCATGATAATCAAAGCTTTTATGGGCTGAAGCAGAGGCTATCTTTGATATTAGAGGTTAACCCTAAGAAGCACTTTAGTTCACTGTCACCTTTAAGTTTTACAAAACCCATAATTGCCTAAAACTCACTTTTGCTTAAAAAAGGTACAGCAGTTGAAATGCCATTTTCACTGCTGGTTTCTGTTTTAAATATCACTAATTTGGCAAATGTTTACTAACGATGCAGTTCTAACACTGTATTTGGTCAGAATTAGCCTCCATTGCACAGCTGGGACACACACCACCATCATTATTTGAAACTTTGCTCTCACAGACACATCTACTCCTCTCCCAGTGCCTGAAATACAAAGTTTTATGCTGATGCAAGCAATCAGCAGAGAACAGCAGTTGTTAGGTACACTGTTTTCCCACAGAAGGTTCTTCCTTGTTTAATCATTCTCCTAATGACTATACCACACGTTTTCCTATCCAGATCAATGAAAGCCTAAAAAAGAAACTTGTGCAGCAGAAAGGCATCAAAACCACAACTTTCCTATAACAATGAAATAAATTCTCTACCTGTAAGTCTCATGGTTACCTTACTATATTCCAGCTACATCAGATTATTATAGTATTTTCTCTGTGCTACAGTAATTTGAATAAACCAACCTTTAGACCATGAATTTAAAAGGAGAATGTAATTTCAATCCTTATTCTTATCCAGTGCTATGCACTAGAATTAGCCAGAGAAATTTAGATGTCTAACTCTGACCTTTATTACATTGTTCACTGGTCCTGAAATGTTTTGTTCAATGTCAGCCCCATTACCAAGACCATGGAAGTTCTGTGCCTGGGCTGACTGGCAGGTCTGAACCAAGGTAGGACACACAAAAACACCTTTCCCTGGCATTCTCTTGGAAATCCAAATGTATCAAGGTCAAGACTCCCGCATGCACTCCGAGGAGTTGGCCTACCACATCAAAGGATCCTGAATTTCTGTGAAGGATTCTGGAAAGGGGGATGCATCCCACCTTTTCCATTGACAGAAAACCAAGTGGAGTGGGCTGGAGGAAAACCACAACCATGCTTGAACACACAGCTTTGGACAGGCTTGGAGATTCCAAACTCCTGTCTGCAGGTCCAGTGGACCTCCAAAAATTCCTGTCTAGCATGAGCCAACATGCAAATTCTTCAAGAGTCACAGACCTTGGGAGACCCAAGAGTTCCTTTCTGACAAGGACTGATGTGGAAGGGTCCTCATTTAAATCACATCAAGAGACCAGTGATTGTCTTCAGTGTTACTCTGGCTCACTTATGAGCATATTTAAAACAAAAACAGTATGATGCCCTTTCCTTGCCTAACTCTACAGAAAGAATCCTGCAAAGGTGGGGATATATAGAAGAGCTATCAAAAAAGACCCCAAACCCAGATGCAAGACAATTTGGAGAACAGCTATGAAGCTGTAATAAATTTGATTTGGTTCATGGGTACCTGTGCTAATTTCCCAGAAGTTGCCATCTGCTTCCTAAGACTTTGTTTTTGAGGTCTCTATCTAAGCAAAATACTGCAACTCCTCCACTCTGGAGAGGGGCAAGGGCCAGATTCTCAGGATCCTGTAACAGAGCAATCCATGGTGTTCTGTGAAGCTGTGCTTGCTCATGTCCTGCCTCTGTCTGCAGCACTTAGTTCCAGTGAAGCAATTTCTCAGAAACTCAGCTGGCCTTAGATTATAAGTCAGAGAGTACTTTGTCACAGTGAAGGGCATTAGAGGGACTTTATACATAGCTTGATGTCCATGGGAATTTTCCTCTCAGGATGTCTACAGCATTCAGCTCCTAAGAAGGAAATTAACAAGGTACAAGGAAATCTGATTAAAAAAAGAAATAACCCTAACCCAATTTTATAAAGACTTTCTTAAGGCTTTTCATATCACCTTAGAATTGGCTCCAGAAACTGCCAGTTAAAACAGGTTGTCTGGCTCACTCATCGCATTTGAAACAATATCTTTACTCCCTAATCATTCTCTAAACTTAGAAAAACAATTGCGGTTTAGAATTTCCAAATGTATATTTAGACTTCATGATTCATTTGGAGTTAGGGAAGTAAAACCTGGCTAAACAACCTGGCTGGAACCCTGAGGTTTCAAAACAAGCCTCACTTTGTATGACATAGATTGCTTTTTAGTGAGCCTAATTTTCTTCTTGCTTTTAAGTTCTGTCTGCTTAGAAAGTCTGTTGCTTTGGGAGAGTGCTATCAGAACCAGTAATGATTCTGATTAATTCTGCATTCATTAATCATGTAAGGGACTTCTTACTTTAAGGCGAATTGTAATTCAAGTCAGCATGGTAACTATTTTTGAGGATAGAATAAAAACACTTCTAATGAGCACCTGATTTTTAATTCTTTTCTATGACCAAAATGCTAAATGATGAAGAGTTTGGCCCCAAATTTTTTCTGTTAAAAAAGACTTACATGAAAAATCTAAGGAATTTTGTCGCTCTTCTGAAAGGTAAGGAGCTTTATTGCATGTTCTTATTTCTGATCTTATAAAATTTGTATTTGAGAAATAGTTTCAGATTACTGATGTCAAGTCTTCTTTGTGAATGACAAAATACTTGATTTCTGAACACTTGATTTCTGAGGTGTTGGATTCTGACATTATTCAACTGCTTTCAAAACTTTTGATTTGCACTTTTTTTTTTTTGTATGATGAAAAATTAAGCTATGCTATAAAACATATGCTGTGAAGGAGTTCTTATAAGCTCTGTCTTCCAGCTATTAATAGCTTTAGAGGAAACATTCTGTGTTTCAGTTCCTTATGTTTTAGCTTTTTCCAGGACAGAAAATAAGAGATTTGGAGGATATAGTTTCTGAGAAATTCATAAGAACTTATTTATCTTGTAAATATACTTATTATAAAAATCATATAAATATACTCATTATAAAAATACTTATTTAAGTATTTATCTTGAAGAACACTCAAGTAAGCACCCTGACACACGCATACCATCCAATGCTAATGATGATTTAATTTTCTGGCCTTGATTCTCAAAATTAGTTCTGGGAAATTACATGTCTACCTTATGCAACTGCCATAATATGTGGAAAGCAGGCAGCTAGGAATCAATGAACAAAGCTAGATGTGTAATATACAGATATATATTTGTATATCTACTTCCATTATGGAAAGCAAATACTCAAAACGTGTTGCACAGTCATGTAATGTATGTTACCTACCAATGCACAGAGATACTTTTGAAACCCAGCCCACCAAAGGTGGGTACTAAGTCCTATTTTTTTAGATCAATTCCCATTTACACCCAGAACCTGCAGAGAGGGGGAAAGAGAGAGAGAGACCCTGCAGGCTTCCTGTTAACACTACCAAGAACAAAAACAGAAAGAAGAATGGAAACACAGAAAAGAAAAAAATGCATTAGGAAAATGTGAACAGCCTTCCTAAGAACTCCTGGGAGAAGAGAGGAATTTGCAAAACTTTCCTATAGGCAGTAAATGGCATCGACTCCAAATCAAAATGCCTAGAACTACTATTCACTTCAGATTTTCTTTCATTTTGCTGCCAGATGGTAAGAGCAGCACTTAAACATATAAGTTTCAACAACAGTTGCTCTCTTTTCTACAAGAGTTTAAATAGGAGACTAACTTCTATGCATCCAGCTGGAAAGTTCTCTCTCATTTCCTCCAAAATTTCTCTTTTCTAACGGAACTAACTGGGTGAAAGTAGTATCAAGTCTTCTAGCCTTAAAAAAAAAAGTTCTGTGGAGCAGAGAGTCTTTTATTCTTTAGAAGGTAAGATCTCTGAGTAGGTATAGGAAAAAAATAAAAGAAATTTAGGTACAGAAAAAATTAGAACCACTTTTGCTTTCACAAAAAAAAAAATAAAAGGATAAAAAATTGATTCAAATTCCCATATCCTTATCCAGGTTTTTTCTGAAACCTTGCTCAGGCACAGTCCCAGGGAAGTCAATCCAAAGTATTTGTATTGAAAGATGCAAGACACTACATACTGGCAAGTCTATTGAATCAGCCATTTCCACTGAATTTTAAAACACAGAAAACTTTCCATACTTCCCAAAAGCAGAAGGGCTAAGCAGCCTTTCTCTTCTCATGTCAAACTGCTCAATGGTTCAGTTTTCTTGAACACAATAAAATAAAAATTTATATGTGCTTCAGTTCAGTATTTGTTTTAAAAACTGAGAGACAAATGTCAGAAATACCACAAAAAATCTAGATCCTGCAAAAAGTGCTGTTACTGAGGAGAGGCTTGTGTTTTGTGAAGGATTCTCATTGCAGTGAAGAAATTGAGGATGTACAGGCCAAATTCCAGAAAATGCAATGCAGGAGATTTAAGAGATGTCTGATATTACAGTGAATGAGGGCATGCATGATTTCCATTACAGTAAGCAAGTGCTGCTTTGTAGGTATCTTCCTGCAAAAGTTATGAGGTAAAATGGATAAATGAAGTTTGTGTTTCACAGACAGGCTTCTGTGTCTGCTTGGCATCGGTTGGGGGATAGTAGAGCGATGAGTTAATATTCTGAGTTTAGGTGGAACATAGTCAGGTCTCATTAAGTTTCCAGACATTCCTAAACAGCAACAGGTGCTCGAGAAATGTTTCTCCAGTATGTCACAAACAGCTTCTTCACCGTCATGAAAATAACTGACTGCGCTGTCGGTGTGCTCACAGAGAGCCAACGGGCTCTGTCGCCGCTGGCCCAGACACAGCGACAGGCGTCGTAGGGGGGTCAGTCTGCGAGCAACGCAGGCAGTACTGACCCTGTGGGTTCTTTGCCTGGCAGAGGCTTATGCGAGCGATGGAGATTCGACAGGCAGTGGAAAGAAAGGAGGAAACAATTCCAGACGAACAGAGGGTTTATTGCAAACACCTCCTCAGCCCAGAACTGTTCAGGGGGGAGAGGGGTGCGGGGGGTTTTTGTCCGAAGGATTCGGAGGGGGGGCAAAGGGGGTGGCCAGCCACTGCCAGCCAACCGGGGCAGGTTGCCAGGGGATATGGGTGTAATAGAACATAACTTGGGCCAATCAGGAGAAAATAGGAGGGATTTACAAAGGCGGGAAAAATGACAGCCAGCTAACCGTGTGTCGCATGACAGGTGCCGGAGTCATGTGAGTTAAACAAAGGAACAATCGAGGGGTGGGGTACAGAGAACCCAACAAGTACAAAAGTATACAAAGCATCACCGATTAAATTAACACACTGCCACATCTCCCCCTTTTCTTTTTACTAAAAAGAACAGAAGTGAGGGGGGTCCGGCAGATGCTCAGAGTCCAGGTAACATTTGGCGAATCGAGGTGGTTGAGCTGGCCACTAATCGTCTGCGAGGCTTTCACTGTCACTTCCTTCTTCAAGCTCCTTTTCAAGCTCCTTCAACTCGTCTTCAGGAGCCGTGGCCTTGGCGACCCGAGCAGCAGCCAGAGAGGGGGTAGATGTGGAACTTAAAACTAACTTAATTAACGATCTCCTGATTAGTCCGAAAGCAAGACAAACAATTAAAATAATAAACAAAATCAACAGACATGTTTTTAAAATGGACCCGGCCCATCCAGATAAACCCCAACCTTTAAAAATGTTGCTCATCCAATCACCTGTCTCTCTTTTGATGTCACTGATCATATTTTGCATCTGTGCAATGAGTTTTCGAGTGCTCTCAGCCTGAGTCGACAGATTAAAACAACGTAGACCCTCAAACTCCTCATACGTGTGATCGTGGAGAAGTATGATGTAGTCTACGGCTGCCAGATTTTGGAGGGAAGCTTGCCTCATTATTTCCTCGTCCTGCAGGAGGTTGAATAGGGTTCTGGAGGTTAAATTTGCTTGTTTCGCCACCCAACATTTTAAATGTCCCAATTCCCCCACGGCCTTAGCAAAGGAGACCCATGGGGCAAAATTTGTGATTGCGACCTCTTTAGTTTTGTTCCAATTAATAATTTCCGAATCGCAATCCGGGTCCAGTTTTCTAAGGTCTCTTTTGGAAACTGCCAATCCATGTGCACCACTTTGTCTTTTTTGCTTTTCCTTCCAATCTGTAATTTGCATCTTGTTGGGTGTGAACGGCCCTACCTTCCCTAGGGTGCACGGACCTCCAGAAAGACGAGAGGGGATACCTGCCCAAGCCCAATCTCTGCAGATCAGAAAGACTCCCTCGGGAAACCTTTTGGGGTGGTTGTGAATTTGAGGGGGAAGAACTCCCTTGGCCAACTTCTTGCACCACGAGTGGGCTCTGTCTAGCACTTTAGATTGAAAAGCGTGCTTGGTGCAGTTGTCTAAAGTGTCGGCCGAATTGGTAATACGAATGCAGGCGGGAGCTGTAGTTGCTCCGAGGAGCCGCAGCTCTCGGGGTTCCTTCTTTCATATCTGGCAGGGAAAGCACAAAATTCTTCCAGCCAATAAAAGGATTAAATTGGGGGGTCTTACTGATGCAGTGGGCACAATGGAGAAGTCTTTCAGGCATTTCCCACTGTCTAAAGGGAATCCCCATGAGGCATGTGGACATCGGGTCTGAGGCTGATGCTTGATTGAGACAGATGTGATCTTGTCCCATAGATTCCGCGAGCAGAGCCCACACGTTGGCTCGCGGCTGTGGGACGGTCCAAGCTTGAGTGAATATTAGCAGCTTGGTCAGGAAGAGCACGGTCGGGAGGCTTAGCATCTTGGGTCCGGGTCTGAAAAATAAAACTGGGGGGCCAAAAATTATTAATTTGGGTTGCAAAAATAGGTAAAGGGCAGGTCATGGTCCCATTCCCACAGGATGGGAAGAGAGGGTCTGGAGGAGACTCGCCTTCGACGGCGGAATGCCGCCGAAGCCACCTGCGGGACGCTGTCGTCACGCTCCCTCTTCCTTTTAATGAATGGTTTCACCCACTTGGCAGGTACCCATTTGATCCCGGTAGGCGTGAGGACACAGGCGTACCCACGCCCCCACGTCACCAGGTCAAATGGACCCTCCACCTTCCCTGACTCAGGCGATCTCACCAGCACCGGGGGCTTGGGATCGAACTGCCACTCCTTATTGCACCCAAAGTGTGTGGTAATGGGCGGATTGGGACTTTCGAAGGAACAATTTAGAAAATTGATGACATAAAGGGCTCGGGCTAATCTGATTGCCGGCGGCTCTACCTTTAACACCTGCTGCTGTTGTTTAAGGACCCTCTTGATCTCTTGGTGGGTCCTCTCTACGATTGCTTGGCCTGTGGGGGAGTGGGGGATGCCTGTCTTGTGCTCCACTCCCCATTGCTGCAGGAAGCCAGCAAATTCCTTGGACTTGTACGCAGGGCCATTGTCTGT
This sequence comes from Prinia subflava, assembly GCF_021018805.1. Taxonomy (NCBI): domain Eukaryota; kingdom Metazoa; phylum Chordata; class Aves; order Passeriformes; family Cisticolidae; genus Prinia; species Prinia subflava. The sequence goes on from NW_026960612.1 coordinate 1,896,533, forward strand.
TTTGATCCCCTTGGGGATGCCCATGAATGAGAAGGCCTGAACAAAGTGTTGGATAGCATGTTGGGCCCTCTTGCCTGTGTGCACAGAGGCATAGACAGCGCCAGAGAAGGTATCGACGGAGACGTGGACGTACTTCAGTCTCCCAAATGATGGAATGTGGGTGACATCTGTCTGCCAGAGTTCACAGCTCTCTAACCCTCGAGGGTTGACTCCGGCATGCAGGGTAGGCACAGCGTGGGACTGACAGGAAGGACACGAGCCAACAATCGCCTTAGCTTGTTGACGTGTGAGGTTACAATGTCTAGCTAAGCTAGGCGCGTTCTGGTGGAACAACTGATGGCTGAGCTTGGCCTGCTCAAAAACGTCAGGCAATGGGGCTATCGCTACAGGGGCAGCAAGAGCGTCAGCCCTCCTGTTACCCTCAGCAATAAACCCAGGCAAATCGGTATGTGACCTGGTATGCATCACATAAAACGGTTGCTCTCGGTGGGAGACAAGTTTGACCAATTTCGAGAGCTGCTCATACAGAGCTGTGTTGGACACCTCTTGTAAAATTGCCTGATCTGCTCTAGATACCACCCCCGCTACGTATGCGGAGTCGGTTACAATATTGAGAGGTCCAGGGAATCTCTCAAGTGCTCTGACGACAGCGGCCAACTCGGCTATTTGAGGTGAACACTCAACTACTTTAATATCTGCCTCCCACTGCCGAGTTTCAGGGTCCTCCCAAGTCATTACTGACTTGTGAGAACTCCCGGACGCGTCAGTAAAAACTGTCATCGCATCGAGAGGTCTCCTGCTCTGGACACTCTTTAAAGACAATTTACATGTTACGCCCGAATTAAATAGTTTGTGGGCCAGCCGATGAATTGAAATTTGGCCCGTAAAGGAATCTAGAGTGAATTGAAGTGCTTCATTTTCCTGAAGCAGGTGCTCCAACATGGGTTTGGTCATTTGGCCTGTTGACAATCCAATTGGCATGTGAATACATTCAAAGTCGCACCCTGCCAAATCTTTCATCTGCGTTCTTGCTTTGCGGACGAGCTCAGCCATAAGCTCTTGTGGCTGTGTCATTCTTTTGGGCCGATGGTGGCTGAGAAAGACCCACTCTATAATAAGAAGAGGGTCTTTTCTGCCTTGGCCCTTGGTGTTGTGTGCTGATGTTTTTGCACCCGTGTCCCATTGAAAAATGATCCCATGTAGATGTGGCAGCTTACCCAGAATGATGAAACGAAAGGGAAGCTCGGGATCGCATCTGTGTGCCTGTCGCGATGTCATTGCCTGCTGGACCTTCTCCAACGCTGCTTTTGCCTCTGCGGTAAGCGCCCTAGGAGAACTGAGCTCCCCTCCCCCTTACAATAAATTGAAAAGAGGGGCTAGATCCTCGGTGGTCAGACCTAGCCAGGGCCTTACCCAATTCAAGGCACCGCAAAGCTGATGGGCGTCCGCAAGGGTACGGACATTTGTCCGAATTTCCAATTTTTGAGGCACAATGGTCCTCTTACCAATCTCCAGGCCCAGGTACTTCCAGGGTGGCATCCTTTGGAACTTATCTTTTTGCAGCTCGAACCCTGCAGCAACTAACGAATTGGTTACAAGGTCAAGCGCTCGCGTAAGTTCATCTTCGGTCGGCGCGCAAACGAGGATGTCATCCATATAGTGGTGGATGACAACCCCCTCCGTGGCTGCGCGCACAGGGGACAGCAAGGAAGAGACGTACTGCTGACACATCACTGGGGAGGCCTTCCTCCCTTGCGGGAGCACTCTCCAGTGGTACCTCTTCCTTGGGGCCACTCGGTTGATGGAAGGAACCAAGAAGGTGAAACGCGGGGCATGGTCCGGGTGTAGAGGAATTTGGAAAAAGCAATCTTTTATGTCAATTACAGCCAGATTCCAGTTTCGCGGCAGCATGGTTGGGGAAGGCATCCCAGGTTGGAGAGACCCAATATCTTCAATTACTTCGTTAATTTGGCGGAGGTCGTGGAGGAGGCGCCATCGTTTTTTGTCACTCTTTCGAATGACAAAAACGGGCGAGTTCCATGGAGAACTGGTCTCCACGATGTGACCTTTAGCTAATTGCTCCTCCACAAGCTCCTCAAGCGCCCGTAATTTCTCTTTTGTTAGCGGCCACTGCTCAACCCAGACTGGTTTATCTGTCGTCCAATTCAGTTTCAGGGTCGGGCGCTTCTCAGCAGCCGCTGCCTGAAAATTTTGCGAGGGGTCGGGAATTTCAATTGTGACCCCCCACTGGGCCATGAGGTCTCTTCCAAGCAGGGGTTCCTGGTAATCTAAAACAAAAGGACGGATGGCAGCCAATTGTCCTGTTGACCCCGTAATTTTTACCACGTTTTTTGACTGTTTTGCTGATTGGAACCCTCCTACACCTTGGAGTCCACTCAGATGGGGACTTTTTTATTTACTAGTTATATGCGTGGACATGTGGTCTGCATGAACATGGAAACCCCAAAGACCAGTCACAGCTCCAGTTACTTTTGGCAAGTGTCCCTGGGATGGGAGCCTCAGGCAAGTGCCCCACTGACCTCCAACTGAGCTACCCCTTTGCTCACTATTAAAGCAAACAGAATAGGGGTTGCCGCCAAAGGCCCTTATAAAAATAGTTTAATCTCACAAGACTCTTTTCCTTCATGATCTTCACTACTCAGTATAGCATTTATTCTTGCAGAAAATGAACAACCTCCACGGGAACTATATTTTAGGCTGTTACAACACACAAAATCTAATATGAACATTCATTTTTTTTTCCCATAATTCACTAGTAACACAAAAGGGATATTGTGCTTCAATACTGTGGCAATTCACAGGTCCCTTTGAGAAAATCACTGCAAATGTTACATTCCATGAGATAAATCCTGAATCCTACCACAGTGGACAAGAGTTAGTCTCTGACTTATCCTCCTTGTTATGGGGGAAAATCCTACAAACTTTCTCCTTGAAACATACACACGCCCATGCTGGAATGCAAAGAAAAACTTTCAGAGATTTTGTTTTCTGAAAGGACAGTCTATGACACAAAGGGAAAAGTAGCCCTTCTGATATGTGCTCACTCAGGATATGTGAATCTGCTCACTCTGTGCAGAATTAGTTACAGCTCAAACTGTGCAAGTGTCTGCAGCTCCCAATGCAATTACTTATGCTAGAACTAAACCAACTATGTGTCTTTTGTATCAACTTACCTAAAGATTCCAGACAAACTGGAAGCCAGGGACTAAACCAGGTATTGTGTCAGGGACTATAGCTAATACTGAACAGAATATTATTAAAACATTTTGACTTGTCAGTGGAAATCACTGCAGTGTAATGGAGCACAGAGTATTTTTGTCAACAGAGCCAGGTCTCCACTGCCTGTGTATAATTAATCCAGTTCTCTGGCTGGAGGCTTGGTTAATTCAGTAGAATATTGCTACTGGAAAGCACACATCAAAGTGGAAACCAAGTAAAACCTTGATGACAAGACTTTTCCATCCAGGGGAAAAAAAAAAATTTTTAAAGATTTTTAAAATAAATAGCTAGAATTTTCTGCTTCACATTTTAATGTAAGATATACTGTTTGCCTGCTCATAGACACTTAATAAATTTTCCATGTGAGACCTTTCTGTAAAAAACCCCAGTTTAATACCAGAGCCACAGAAAAAGATATATGACAAGTACATTATGTCCATTTGAGCCACATTCTTGCATTTCCCCCCCTCTTTGTGGTGTTCCCAGCCAGTAAAACAGGTACTACAGTTTATTTACGTTTATTCCAGGGAGTCCAAGAAGCCCAGGAACGCCTGGCTCACCCTACACAGGAAAATTACATAATATTACTGACATTATCCAGTTACGGTCCCTATCTGTTGAACAGCCCTAGAAATTTTGCATCAAGATAAAAGAGCATAAATGATTGCTAGTCAGCTCCACCAGCATTGTTTTTTTCAAAATAAGTGACTTAAATGTACAGTTAGTAAGAGTCATGGTAAGAACTTAGGTATCTTCGGGAACCTTCAATGTGAAGATGACACACAGGCTGAAAATCCATGTCAGGAAAGTCAAATATGAATTCACATTAGCCTTCAGCAAAACAGAAGAAAACAAGCAGCACTGGTTCATTTTACACACTGCCATTTAAGTTCCATACTTATGACAGATGTTTAATTCTGTTCTATTATCAACTCTGAGCTAGATACTGTGCTGTGTGACTGTCTGATTTAGCTACAAAGCAATTCAGAAGATCTTGGTTTAAATTTCACAATTCAAGCAGGATTGCCTAATTATAACTGGGCCATCAGTTTTATAGAGCTATCCACAGCATCATTGTTCTTTATCTGTGAATACACACGGTGTCATAAAGGATAGTGGGAATGTAACCTTTTATTACTTTACCCAGAAAACCCCTGCTTATTTAAAATTGCAATGGAAAGTCCTAAAGAACTCTGTTTGCAAGGTAATTTTGTAACAAGTATTGAAAACTGAATGTATTAATTTTTGAATTAGCCTAAGACAAGAATGACAACATTCTCACAAATGGTCATTTTGAGATATCAGCTAAATGGAAAGATGCTGTCTAAGGAAATAAAGATGATGAACAGAAAAAAAAAAAAAAGAGCAATAACACATGAATAAAACATTATTTTAAAGGCTGGGGATTTTCTTTTAACACAGAGATGGATTCTAACCAGCACCTTGGATCTGAATATTCCTTGAACTTTCTGGAAGCTCAGCTTTGAACTCTGAAGCCAATTTTTACCTTTATAATGAATTGAACTATATTCCAGATTTTTTACACTCATGAGCTTTACAGAAATACAGACTTCAACTCTGCAGTTTGGGCTGATACCTACAGGTTGTGTTATTAAAATATTTTATGTGCCTGTGTACACACACACTTAAATACATTCATACACTCAGGTACGCACATGTATACACACACAAACCTAAACACACCTACACATAATATAGGTGTTCATCAAACTGCACTACCCAGAGACACTTCTTTGAGGCAGAGATATTAAACAGACCTGAAACGCTCATAACAAAATTACATTCTGCCACAAAATGAAAAGCACAGTAGAAGGGCTGCAAATCACTTTACCAAATGGAATGATTTTTAAGTGATATAGAAGGATCTAATAACAGCTTATTTGTCTGTTTTAGTTTCTCCAAAGTTCTAACTGTTCAAATTGCCTCAAAGCACAGGAAAGATTCCAGTCTCAAAGTATTAATTATAAAATCAAATGAATAATAGAGGCTAGGATGCCATTTTCAACAGAAACTTTTTGGTATGTTGACTATCACTTTCTAAAGCAGAAAATGGGTTACTACTCTTGCAAAAGAATAATGCTCCACTGCACTAACAAAATTTTAACTCCAAATCCCTACTCTGTCTTTCCACTTTTTGCATGAGCAGCCATACAAATGGCACTACAACCATCAACTTTTCGCACCTAATTGCGGAAGCACTAAATTTCACTTCTAAGCACAGAATTGTAATATTTATAATTGATATTATATTAGTGTTGCTTCAGTAGGGTACTCTTCAGTCCTGGGACAGAGCTAGCCTCCATACACTCACATATAATAAGCAGAAAGGATCCACCAAAGCCAGTTCAGAGTCACAGTAATATGCAAACAACTAAAACGCCCCTAAAAGATACATCAATATGAAACACAATGAAATCAATCTTTATTTCTTAATTACAACTAGCATTGTTGATGAATGCATAGTATTTTCTTTTTTGGATCTTTCTTAATATAAAAATTCCAAGTATGACTTATGAGAAGAATGACTTTTAAAGAAACCAAGGCTGTGTACTAACTCTATTACATAATGGCAGAGCAGGTCATTCTGTCACCTCAGCACACAATTTGGTCCACAACAGCCTTGTCAGACTGCTAAAATAGTGTCACGTTTAATTTCATGCAAATAGTATTTGGATGGGCAGCTCAACACATATTTTTCTTTAGAAGATGGATAAGGGACAACTAGAAGATGAAAAAGGAAAATAAATGAAAGAAAAGAAGACACAGGAAAGAAATATCAATGGGACACAGAGAGGGGTAAAAGCACTGAGATGATGTAGATGGCAGAGATGTGCCTCCAACTGGAGAAAGAGCCTCCCACAACCTCTGGTGGTGTGAAAAAGTCCCTGCTAAGCAGGGGTGCAGGGCAACAGACACGGGGCACTGGGCTGGAGGAGGCACACTGACTGGGCATGTTATGGGAGCTGATGGTTGGGGCTGGGACAGGAGCGTGACACACTGGGAAATCATGAGGTGAATGGAAGGAAGACACTAAGCCTCCCTTTGGTGTGAAAAAGAAGGTGAGACTATAGAACGTCTGAACTGCATAGCTCTCACTCATCCACGTTGCTTGAATTAGATCAAATCTGAGTGCCTGGGACTGAGAACCAGGAACCTGCTGATAAATCACTGCTAGTTTTGCCTCCACAGTAGCCACTTAATGAGAGTCTGAATATCCACAGGCGCTTAAGTGCATTTTCTAGTTTATTATCCAAGCAAAGCAAATGCTGCAGAATGCACACACTGAATGATTCTCTGGATTAGACAGCTTTAAACTACTTTGATTATGTTTCCTAATTAAAAATGCACTTCAATAAGGAATTGCATTTGCAACCATAATAGTCTTATTTAGTCTCTGATGAGAGTTATAATTTCTTAAATAAAGACTTAATTCCTTATTTATTTCCTATTTATATGTGGTTTGGAGTTTTGCTTAGTCACCAAAATACCTTGAGTATTTGAAAATGGTTGTCTTGCCATCCACTATATAGAATTTTAGCTCTTGACTGTCTGTCTGGAATATCTCAACTGGCAGAAGGACTCTGTTTGACTCTGGCAGCAGCATGCAGTGGAAAATTTTCCATGTTGTAAGAGGCAAGAACAGTGCCAATGGCTCCAGAGGGAAACCAAATATTGCAATGCACAAGTCCAGTTCTCTCATTGTCTCTTTGCTCTCCCTGCAGGACCTGCCCCCTGCTCACGAAAGGGAATAGAAGGCACAGCATTCACTATGTTTTATGTACTGTGGATTCAAAGAGCATATTCCCCAGCTTCCCAGGGCCTTGTGCAGTACACTTATTGTAACTCCTGCAGGACCTTTCCTTGCAGAAGCAGCCTCAGCCACATAGCATCCAGCGGAATTTCTTATTCTGGAAGGAGGAACAGACAGCATTACCTGGTCTGTGTCCTTCCAAACACGTTGCGTGCCACTGATGGTTTGATTCCTCTCACAGGCATGTGTGAAAGGGATTCTAACCAGTATTTATTTTCTTCCTGATGAGATCTAACACTGTACCACATTTTGAAGATTAATAGTCAAACATGCAGGGTTAGCTTGTGATCACTCAAGGAGCAGAGCCATCCTTTGTTAGTCTCACCAGCTGCAACAGGGTAAGCTTTCAATACAAGAAGTGTGCTGTGGCTAGAAGGGAAGGTGGATTAGGCAAAACTGCTTTTCATGTTAATTAGCATCATCATTCCTGTGCCTTTTAAAAATACAAAATAAACATAGATCATATGCATACAGCCTTGGGCTGCTAAATTGTACTGCCTCGGACTCATCCCAGTACAGGTAAGTGCCACTGGTAGCAGGGATGTAATATCATTTAACACAAATCCAGCAGAAAAGGAAAACTGAATATTTCCAAGTAGTACCTTTTGTCCAGGCTGTCCAGATTCACCAGGTTCACCCTAAAAGGAAACAGATGAAAGACATGAGATCTGAGAAAATTAAGATGGAGCTGTGGAAAACCGTAGCATTAATGATACCCAAAATGTCTGTGACAATGTAAAGTAACATGGACCAACCACCCCACTTCTGCCTGCACAAATTCTTTAGAACTCCATTACCTTAATTCCAGTTGCAGAAGAGCCAGTCACCCTGATACAAAATCCACAAGAAATAATCGCTCTTACTACATAAACAATTTTCCAGGAAACACATAAATCATTGTTGGAGTCCATGTTTCTATGGATCCTCCGCAGAGAGTGAGAAGTACAGAGAGAGAATTAAAACCTTTAGAAAAATTAGAATATATAAAAGCTTTAAATGCATAAAGTAGAAATCTAACCCTCAGCTTTAAGTTTTACATGCCCTAAGTCCTAGTTGTCAGTGTAGAAGGACACAGCTTCAGGCCTAGTGATAGAGTATAGACACAACAAAAATAGAGTACAGTACTGTTTATAATTTTTAGTATGAATTTTATGTACAACAAAGTAGAACCTTATGCTAGTAAGATAGAGTTTTACGTTAATAGATATGCTATGTGCGTAGGTTTTGACGCTGATTTTCATAGTTTTACGAACTTTAGAATTGTACCTAGATTGGTTAGTGTGTAGATAAAAAATATGAATATGCATTTTGTAATTTGGCATAAAAAGCCTCTGTGTCAGTCGGTCAGTGGATTGATTGATCAATCCGATCTATCGATCCAACCTCCACCTCCTGCAGCCTGAGGAAGGAGCCTTGCTAGGGAGCCGGATGGGATTCTAAAGGTACCATCTATTGTAGGCTGGGATCTGGGCCCTGGGGTCCCGTCCCTTCCCCCTGTGAGGGTGCGGGACCCCGGGACCCCTCCTTGCCCCTGCGATCCCGTCCCTTCCCTTTTCACCCTGCGGCGTTTGCCCCGGAACTCAGTTCAGGGCTGTTGGGAACTCTGCCGAGTTCGGGATCTCCCACTGCCACTGCAGCCCTGCGCTCGGGAACTCTGCCCCATCGCCACTGTGATCCCTGGGGCCGGGACCCCTGTCTGGGATCTGTGATCTTGTGTTCCCTTTCTGTTATTGTGACCCCACGGTTGGAGAATCCTGCTTGGGGTCAGATGGGAGGCTGATTTACCTAGAGGCTGTAATGTCAGATTTATGCTTGCTTATAGTCTTACTAGAGTTTTGCTTGTTAGGAATTCTATGCTTTGTTTGCTGTTTCATTAGTTTTGTGTGTTAAGATTTCTATGCTTTGGTTATTGTTTTATTTAGACTTTGCTTGTTTATGTTTATAATTGATCGTATTATAAGACCGCTCTTAGAACTCTCGCACCTTCAGATACATGCTTTGTAAATAAACCACTCTGCTTAGATACTAAAATGCTGTAAGACCTTATAGAGACTCTATTACCCGTAAAACGACCTCGGCAAATCATGTAAGAGTGTAGCAACTTTATATACCAAAATAACTGCATAGCAAGACTGCCTGTTTTCTGTGCTGCTACATAGGCATTTAACTAGTTAATTACATGAGTGTGATTCAGAAAAGGAACAGTATTGTTTTCAAGACCATGTAGAGAGACATTTAGCTTCACTCAACCAAACATCTATTATAGTCAACCTCAAATTTCACAACTAATGTAGATCTAATAACTGCAGATGTTGTATAAATGTACTTCACACAGCCAGAATATGGGACACACTTTGACATCTCTAAATTGCTGATCTACATTAAAAATAATTCAGTTATTTACAAAGAATATGAGCAACCATTTGAACTAATTTATAGATGGCAAGTGTCAGGACTTAACTGACAACATTTTTTGTGCCAATGAAGATTCACTTTGAAAAAAAAACCCAGTGACCTATGATTTCATCTCCATCTGGACAGGTCATAGCTTTATTTCCTCAACACTGCAGTGTATTTAGATGGATAAATTAATGCATGAAGGGCTATACTTGACAGGAAGAGGCAGCTATGGTAATTTGCATATCCAGGAAAGATCTCTGTTCTAAGAGGGCATCTAGCATTCAAAAAGATTTGCCTACATTTTACTGAGTTGACGGGATTTCATAGGCACTGATATGCACAGGACAGAGAATCAGTTGACTTTTTTTTCTTAAACAATACAGCAAAGAAAAAAAGCAAAAAAACCTACTGAAAAGTTTGCTAGTTAGGTTATACTACTGAAGATGACTAGCGTACTTCTATTTGAAAAATTGTTTAATTATTCATTATTATATATGCATGGAAGCCTGAGCTGCCTCATTTTGATAGACATGCATGAGTGACACTGCTAATATCCCTTACAAGCATGTACAACTGAAAGCCTCAAGAACCTTTTACAGCTATAAAGGGCCAAAGCAACCAGTAAGACACATTAAATGGTTAAACATTTTGAAGGACAGTGATGGATATGGAGAAGATAAGACAAAATATTTATAATCCATCTTCATGCAAGAATAAAACTTAGATGAAAGAAAAAATTATGGTGCAATATGTTCACAATTCACCGCTGAGTCAAGACAGTTTGTAAATGAAGAAACTTTAGCAGGGGAACATGTACAAAGAAGGAAGATTGTGGTGGTGGGTTTTTGTTAAGCAGTTTTGAGTTCTGTACCTCAATGGTCCTTCCGTGTTTCCCCCTGCTCGATGCGTCAGGTGCTGTCCAAGCATGCCTCCCCCTTTGTCTCTTTGTCTACCTCTCCTACCCCTGCCCTGTCCCTAGAAGCTTCGGTCAGCTGTCCATCTTTCCCCTGACCCTGCCCTATGTTATGGAAAAACCCCTGTCCATCTGTCCTGGGACCAATCACCTGCTTGTTCCACACCCCCCACCTATTGGTTTTAAAAGTGGGTGCGGGCTTTGTCTCCTGCTCTTTTTCGTCTCCACCTCTTGGGGAATAAAGATCTCTGAGAAATCGTATGGAAAAGAGTCTTCTCTAGTCCTTGCTCCAAAGTCTAGGCCCTGCACTACCTATTTGCCATAGAAGAACAGCCTTGATCTGCACCTTTATCTGAATCTGCTGGCAGATTTGGGAACGGCCCTTGGCACAGCCGGGAACCAGAGCTAGCTGGGGTTCTACCGGCCATGTCAACTGGTGCCCATCACTGTAGGGCAATAAAACCCCAGGCGAAAAAAACTGCTTCAAAAAGCTGCTCACTGTGGCAAGAGAGCTGAGAGACCACGGCATCAGCAAAGCCTCGCCACCCCAGCCACATGCACCGTCCCCCAGCCGGGAGAGAGACTGCACGGAGCTGCTTCTGCTGCAGCTGCAGCCAGCTCACGCCAAGACATCGCCGTGAGCACCGTCACCACCGTGGTCACCCGCACTGCGCTCTGCGCTGAGCTGCTGCTGCACACAACATGCCCAAACCGTTGCAGCCAGCCCGTGCCGCGCTCCGCTCCACGTGACCGCTGCGCGGCCACGGCTGCCATGGCGCCTGCTGAGCAGGCGGACCACACCAGGCACGTACTCACCCACCGCGCCATCCACCCATGCTTGCCCTCGCTGTTTAAGCCAGCTGCCAGCCACATGCGGGCCTGTGCCACCCACCTGCCGTGTCGGACAATCACTGCTGGTCTCTAGCCGCTTGTCACAGACCGCGGTTACAAAGACTTTCAGTTTGTGGAACGTAGTGCCTCTGTAAAGCCAACCTGCTTTTTAGTCATGGCAGCCAACAGGGAAAGGAGAGACAGCCCTGCAGTAGCACCCACAGGGTCTCTCCTGGCTTTGGCGACCTAACTTGCAGCTTTTATCTCAACAACCGTCAGTTGGTGAGTTGCCTGACTGCGTGGCAGGCAGGAGTATGGGTGTTTTCCCAAGGGGAAGGGGGGGGGCAGAGGGCGCACATAGTGGACGCACCGCGTGATGCCAAGAAAGCCGCAGAGTCGGCTGTGTACCCCGGATGGAATCCCTGGGCTTCCCTTTTGCTTTTGTTTTCGCATTCCACTGCAAGGGAGGGAGGATCAGAGATTCCGCAGACTCAGTGGGAGCCAAACAATCTACAGAATCCAGAGAAGTGTTTGTCCATGTTAAAGATTCTTTGGTGGTGGGAAAAATGCATTTTTCTTGGGCTTTGTTAAAAAGGTTTATTAGCTGGTTGTTTCTTCATTTTTCCAGGTGTGTCTCCTAAAGATTTTAAAAGTGCAGCTTTTTGGAATGTTGTGAATTCAAAAATGATTGATTTAATTAAAAAAGGGGACCCTTCTGGGGATGATTTCAATTCTTTGCTTGTTAAAATCCAAGCTGTAGTGAGTGAGCAAGAAAAAGAAAAAGACCCAGAGAAAATGAAAAAAACAACCAACCCAGTGTTCTCCAGTTCCTCCTAATACCCCTCTTTCCTGAACCCTTTGTCCCAATCCTGCATCCCCAAAGCCTTCTCAACACCCCTACCCATGCAGCAAAGTGCCTGCTGCCAAAGAAATTTCCCTAAACCCTCTACCTATTCCCTTTGTCCCAGTTCAAAAGCCCCAAACTGAATCTAGTTTGCCTTCCACCCTCCAAAATGGCTCCCAAGGGGAACAAAATGGCTGAGGCCTCGTGTCTTGGTCTCAACCATGTGCTCCTTCTTCCCACAATCCCTTTCTCCCTGTTTCCTCCAACAACCGCTTCCTGTCACAGAACCCCTCCTACCCTCCGGGTACCACCCCTTCCTTTGAGTCAGCCCCTTCAGCTCCTCCCCCTGTGTCAGTCAAACTGGCTCCTCCCCTGGCTCCACCCAGGGTCCCACCCCCAATGACATCACTAGGAATCTCTGCCCCCTTTAGTGACTCTGCCCATGTTTCCACCCCCTTTTTGTGTAGCTCCACCCACCCACTTCATACTTCCAGTTCCCATGGTCCCACATCTGGTTCCCACGGTCCAGAACCCGGACGTGACTGACCCAAAAGCCCAAACCCACAACAAGAATCAGAAGCCATTCTTTTTGCTTCCCCTATTACATACAGTCAAAGGGCAGCCCATCCAAAATGGGAACCTTTCTCTTACCAAAGCAAAAAAGAGCTTTGCATAGCTCAGAAAGAATTGGGTAGAAAAAGTGATTTTTTTTAAACTTTATTGAAAGCCACTTTTTCATGAAATGTGTTAGTTCCTAGTGACCTCAAAGATTTATTTTCGTGCCTCCTTTCCCCCACAGAATATATTCTGTGGGAAAAGACATGGAAGAGGTTACTCAAGGACCTCCTTCCTGAGCTTTTGCAAATCCCTGAATGTGCAGTTGGTGCACAAAACCATCCAATTACAATAGACCATTTAAGTGGTGAAGGAGATTGGGGTAAAGCACGCAAGCAAGCTGGAGGTATACCTCAGCCTGTTCTCCAACGCGTGAAAGGAGCTGCTGAAAAGTCTTTTCAAATTATGCCTACCAAAGATGCTAGACAAAGTTATATTTCTGTTAAACAGCCTTCTTCGGAGCCCTTCCTAGATTTTATAGACAGACTTTGTGATGTGGTGGAGAGTCAAATAGAAGACCTAGAACTACAACAAAAGATGATCTTAGAAGTGGCGCAAACCAATGCCAATGAGGTTTGCAAGAGAGTCATCCTAGGACTCCCTGTTCATCCACCACCAACCCTAGATCTCCTCGTTGAGATGTGCACAAAGCGAGCCTTCATAGACCCAGAAGAACTGCGAAAAGGACCCGGGCTCAGAAGCAAGACTGCAGCACCAGCCACCATCCCACCTCAACCACCAGTGGCTTGGAGAGTCACATGTCATCAGTGTGGGTGGGAGGGACACATAATGCAGTTCTGTCCTTTCAAAAACAAAACATCACACACATCAAGGGGGGAGAGGGGAGGAAGAGTGGAGCCTGCTCCAACATCAAAAAACTAAAAGGGGAGGCTGAACCTGTCCCGTGTGATGAAAAAAATTGGACAGGTCGCCAGGTTGTAAAAGTTAAAAAAGAGAGTGATTCTTTACATGTGCAAGATGTTCAAAAACCTTCAGGTTTCATTACCACAAAAAGTAAGTGTGAGCCTTTTAAGCTCAAACTTACTTCTCCCATGGTCTTTTCTTCACCTGACTGGCACACAATAACATTTGACCTTGAACACGTTTCAACCTTACACCAGGCTGGCAGTGAGTATCTTGTTGGTGGAGACACAAAACACACATCCTCTGAGATCAAGATTGTTCCTGGCACTTTACCATCACAGCCAGAGCAAATCGTTCTCTTGGCACATTGTGTCCAACTTCCCTTTTTCCTTTCTAGAGGTCAAGTAAATGCGCAAGCAATTCCAATTCCCAATTTACTGCCATCAGCACCCAAACCTCATAATGATACTGATCTTTCTGTTTATTGGGCTGAGGCTGCGGGTGAACAAAAGCCTTTGATCTGGTGTGTGCTCAAAAAGGAAGGAGACCTTGTTCAGATGTGAGGAATGATGGACACAGGGTCATATGTAACTCCTATTCCACCACACAAATGGCCATCCCACTGGAAGCTGCAACTCGTGGCTAGCAAGGTTTCAGGCATCGGGGGGACAAAACTGGCTGAGATCAAAGAGCATTGTTCAAATTGAAGGACCGGATGGAAAATCGGCTTCTTTCAGTCCATTTGTTGTCAATTCTGGTTATACCATATGGGGAAGAGATGCCATGTCTCAATGGGGGTTGAATTACAGATTCCAAAAAACCCGCAGGATTTTTAGTTGCGGCCACTGAAGAGCACCCCATCCAAAAACTAAATTGGCTGACAGATACTCCAATTTGGCTGGACCAGTGGCTGCTGAACAAGCAAAAATTGAAGGCGCTCAACGACCTTGTGGAGAAGCAACTAGCTAAAGGCCACATTGTCTAAACTAACAGCCCATGGAATTCTCCAGTGTGTCATCAAAAAACTGGGGAAAGACAAGTGGCGCTTCCTCCACGATCTGCAAAAATTCAATGAAGTCATTGAGGACATGGGGTCCCTTCAACCAAGTATGCCAACCCCTTCAATGCTCCCTCAAAATTGGAATCTAGTTGTCACTGATATTAAAGGTTGTTTCTTCCAAATTCCTCTAGATCCAGCTGATGCTCCGTGGTTTGCTTTCTCTGTTCCTTCCATCAGTAGGGAAGCTCCCTGGAAGTGATACCACTTGAAGGTTTTACCGCAAGGGATGGAAAACAGTCCAACTATTTTTCAGTGGTACATTGCCAAAATACTGTCCCCAGTGCGTGCCAAAGCAGAAGAAGCTGTCATTCTTCACTATATGGATGACATACTAGTCTGTTCCCCTAATACTGACATGCTCGCAGAAGTACTAGATGAAACTATTACTGCTCTGACGGCTGCGGGATTTGAGTTGCAGCAAGAAAAGTTTCAAAGGTTGCCACCTTGGAAGTATATAGGGCTTGAGATTGCCAACTGAACAATAATACCCCAAAAGTTGGTGTAAAGGGACTGCTGAGAGATCATGGACATGAAGTATTATGGAATGAGGTTTGAGCTATCCCAAACTGGGCCTCAGGTTTGGGCCTGCTGGGCCTCAGTTTTGGGCCTGTGTAGAAGTAGATAAGCCTGTGGCACAGTTAGAATTTAGGTTATGGTGTGTGTATGGATTAGATAGGACAGTTGGAGTAAAAGTACGGTAGCTACCTTAAACTGAGATTGTTTGCATTCCTTTTCACGCTGAATGCCAACTAGAAAACACCTGCAACTGTAAACTATTTAAAACTGCATATAACAGGCCATTTTGGGAGTAAAGGGGAGATCGTATGATTTCACCATATTGGTTGGGTTCTGCGTTGCTCTGTCCAGCTTCCATATGGTTAATAGAGACCCTGGCTTCATGTGGCACCCGTTTCAGGGACTCTTTTGTTTTCCTAAATGCAGTTTTGTTACATTTGAATGTGTATTTATTACGCTTGAATGCGGATTGGGTTTTGTTTTTCTTAAATGCAGGGTTTTGAATTTTTATTTTTCGTTTAAATATGGATTCTGCTCTAATGCGGTGAAAAGTCTCTGCGCTTGTGTCTGCACCGTCACAAAGTTCGGACCGAGTACCTGAACTGAACACGGAGCTGTGACGAGCTCACAGAGCTTGAAACTGGACCGTGACAAGTCTGGTTTCATCAGGAGGGAAAGAACTGCATGCACTGGAAAGGAGAGATAAGCGGCTGTGGCAGGAAACAAAGGAAATGAAGGTAAAAAATGGAAAAGGAATTCCACTTGGCAACCCAGCTTCTCACAAGTATTTTCTCTAAAAGAGTCAAAAAAGTAAAAGAGAGTGACATAGAACAACTAGCCCTATGGGCAAGAAAGAAAGCAAAGTTAAGCCAACCATTGCTTCTGTTTAGTGAAGCAGAATGGAAAGAAATAGGTGAGATGCTATGGGATTTAGCCGTTTCACGGGGAAAAGAAAGTAAACTAGCTACAGAGCTAGGCGTGGTTTGGAAAAAAGTTTTAAATACCTTACAAGTGTTCACTGCTGAGCGAAAAGCAGCCCAAGCAGCAATCCTGGCGCTGGAAGGGGCAGGGGCACCCTGGTCTGCACTGGAAGTGGCCACCGCTGAACCAAAAGAGCCGCATAGACCATCTCAAGTTGCAAGGTTTTTTGGTATTAGTTCCACACATCCCATGAAAGGAAATTCGGTCCTGGTTTGCTCTTCGCTGTGGGACGTGGTAAACTCAGTAATGAGCCATGCAAGCCAAACACCGGATGTTCCCCTAACGTGAGACCAAACCAGTATGGTTTCCAGCACGAACTCCGCTTTATTCCGCGAGATGGCCGGTTAAGTACAGAGCAGATAGTTTACAGTAGCAGGTGCATTGTGATAGGCAGTGAGCATACAGAAGTATGTAAGCAATCTAGGATTAAGGTGGCTACGGAGATCTAGTGCCATTACCTCCATGCTGCGAGTGGCCATACCTTAACACATACGTAGCAGGAGATAAGGTTATCTGCCACTACGTACTCGGAACGTTCCGCGGCCTACTAGGCCCAGGCCTGAGGCCTAGTCTGGCCTAGTCTGGAATAGCTCAAATGGTATCTGTGAGCATATCATGCCCACGATACCTGAGAAACTCGGCCACAGTTCCCCCTTTTTCTTTTTGGGCTATCCAAACTGACGTTAAGGCACGGTCAGCTAATTTGCGCATGCATTGTATCAAGCAAGGCACTATTGTCAAAACTACTATGACAGCAATAAAGATCATTATACCAAAACGAATTAAATCCACAATCCACCCAGTGAGATTCCAAGACTTCAGCCAAGTGTCAAACGGAGTGTTCTCAACTACAAGATGTTTCATGTTGTCCCTCAACTGCGCTAACTGTTGATGTATCGACCGTGAGTGGTCTGATAAATTCATGCAGCACATGCCTTCAAACTCTTCGCATCCATGCCCCTGAGCCAAAAGAAGGAAGTCAATCGCGGCTCGGTTCTGGAGCACTGAATGGCGAATGCCACTAACATCTTCAGCAAGCTCACTCAACAACTTCGTCGTTATGTTAATCTGTTTTCCTGTCCAGCAGGCTAAATGTTTCAGTTGTGTGAGGGCTTGTGCTGAAGCAACTCCTGGGGCAAAAATGGATGCTGAGATCACGGCTGGAGGCTGCCATAGGGTAACGTGATCTTTGCAGTTGGGACCTAGCTGAGACATACTGCGCTTGACTCGTTGAGCCTTCCTTGGCAAGCCTAGAACCTGGTGAATGCTAGGTGCGAACAGAGTTAGTTTGCCAAAATAACACGGTCCTCCGACACTGTTTTGAGGTACTGTGGACCATGCTCTATCTCCGCAAACTAAAAAGATTCCTGGTGGCAATCTCTTAGCAGCTGTTGTCAATTGCGTGACAGATCTGACCCAACTATTACAATACTCAGAGTAATTGTAATACAAAAGTGAATGAGGGGACAGCCACGTAGCGTGGCCTTTCAATTGCTGCTCATCTATGATTAATAGACTAGAATTCACTGCAAAGCGCCCAAAGACAAGACAATAGTTTCCTGGCACAGAACCTAAAAGATCAAGCTCCTGAGGTTCTGGACCAGCCGCTCGAAGATTTCGCGCTATGGCAGCAGCTTGTGGCCCTAAATCACCTTTTGGGTCAATCCTGACAGGAGTTAAAGACTTGAACTCTGCCATGGAGGTCAGTGGAACTCCAATCAAGCAGGTTCTAAAAGGATTGGATGGCGTCGCTAGAGATAAACAAAAGGAATCCTGTTTAGTTTGTTTGGCCCAAGTAACCCACATGTTCTCCCTTGTGTCAATGTCAAACATCCCTGCTCTTATTTTTACTACCACACTGATTAAAACCAACACCCTCATGCTTAACATTTCACCCATTGTGACAAGCACACAGTGTAGCACACAGGCTATCAACCTAAAACCCTAACCAATAACTTATCGTGCCTCTAAGTGTCACACAACAACAGTGCAATGATATAGTATTAAAACAGTCAATTTTCAGCACTCTCCGCGTCTTCTTGAGGTGCTTCAGGTAAGTCGTCGTTGTCTCTGTGAGTGTCACCGCCGGTTGGTATCTTTTCCTGTGGACACGCACGGGTAAAGCGACTCGGCACCCAGACAGGTCCTGCTTCTCCTGCAGAAACACACATATAACCGCGACCATTAAACAAGACTGGACTGGGTCCCTGCCATTCACCCGTTCGCATGTCCTTATGATATACGTAAAGTCCTGGAATTGCTTGTGGTCTCCCTTCTTTCACAGCCTGGTGGTGGATGACAACTGCAGGCTCTTCTCGCCCTTCTGCTAGGCATAAGTAATTTAAAGTGAACAGCACTTTAGATAAACGATTGGTCACATCTAGGTCATTGCCTTGCTTCTGCTTTGCGAGATACTCTTTCAGCGTCCGATGAGCCCGTTCCACAATGGCTTGGCCAGTAGGAGAGTGAGGAATCCCGGTAGTATGTTTGACTCCCCACTTTTGCAGAAACCTAGCAACTCGTTGTCCCGCATAAGCTGGACCATTGTCAGTTTTGATTTCTGCAGGCACTCCCATCACCGAAAAGCAAACAGTCAAATGTCTCTCAACGTGCAGAGCTCTTTCCCCAGTCTGCGCTGTGGCCCAAATGAATTTGGAGTAGGTGTCAATAGTGACATGAACATATTTCAACCTTCCAAACTCTGGGATGTGTGTTACATCCATTTGCCACAGTTCCAGGGCTTTCATTCCTCGAGGATTCGTGCCTAGGCCAAGACCTGGCCCGTGATGACTGCATTGAGGGCAGGCACGCACAATCCCCTGTGCATCGTTCATAGATATTTGAAATTGACGACGCAAAGCTCTAGCATTCTGATGGAAGTTCTCGTGGCTGTTGCGAGCTCTGACAAATTTGCTTTCAGGAGGGACATGGGCAACGCAACTGACTGCAGCATCTGCCCGTGCATTGCCTTCTCCCAAACCATTGTTGCACTGATGACTACGAATGTGCATCACGCAAAAGGCATGCTGACGCTGTTTGAGTATGCTCCTCAATCGCAGAAATAGTTCTCCGAGGCGCTGATTCTGAGTGGTCTTAATGAGTGCATCTTCAATTCTTTGTACCACTCCAACCACATACAAAGAATCTGACACCACATTAAGAGGTTCCTTGTTCCAGGTTTGCAAAGCCCAACACACTGCTCCCAGCTCCATGGTCTGCAAGCTGTCTCCGGCTTCACTGTGGATTAAATGCTGCTTCCATTCTCCTTGCTGTTTCCACACACACACAGCTCTTTGTGTCTTTCGGCCGGCATCCGTATAAACTGTTCTGCCGTCCACAGGTGTCATGGAACACAAAGGCTTCTCCAGCCACTGATGGCGTGCAATCAGAGTCCACATCGGACCCTTTGGCTGTCGATTGTGAACCACACCTGTAAAACCCAACAATGCTTCTTGCAGCTCCACAGAATGTCTCAGTTTCCAGTCCAGATCTTCATTTCTGATCGGAACACTGATATCTGCCGGCTCTTCCCCATCGATCTCTAAGATCCTATCTCTCCCTTTTCTGATGAGCATGGCAAGGGCTTCTGTTCTTGTCATAACACGACTCTTTGGCTGCACCGGCAAGAACACCCATTCAATCACACCAGCCGTCGATTTTAACCCAGACTGGTGTTCCCCCTTTTTCTTTTGCCATTGAAAGATGATGGCAAACGGACAGGCATCTGCGTTGGAAAGGAACAGTGACAGTGGCAGGTGTTCTATGCGGCGAATGCTCCAACCCCGTTGCAGCTTCTCTGATACCTTAACTAAGGCTTGTTGCTGTTCAGGGGTACATTGTCGAAGGCTACTGGCATCATTACCGTGTAGCCATGGTAGAAACGGTTGCAAGTCCTCATTGGTGATTCCTACAATGGGACGAACCCATTGCAGGTCTCCAAAAAGTCTCTGAGCATCATATAACGTTGAAATGTTTGTATGTAAAGTAATTTTCTGTGGCCGGACTTGTGCACTCGTGATCAGCCATCCTAAGTACTTCCACGGGGCTGATCGCTGTATCTTTTCCGGGGCCACAGTCAGACCACGACGTTTTAATTGCGTGATCAACCAGTCCAAGTCCTCTGTGGGCAGAGGCTCCTTAGTAGCAACAAGGATGTCATCGACGTAGTGATAGATCATTGCATTGGAAAAACGCTGACGAATCGGCTGCAAAGCCCAATTGACGAATATCTGGCACATGGTAGGCGAGGTACGACTTCCCTGAGGAAGAGTCACCCATTCATACCGTTGTGCTGGCGCTGCTCTGTTAACAGATGGCACAGTGAAGGCAAAGCGCTGAGTATCTTGAGGGTGGAGTGGGATCGTGAAAAAACAGTCCTTCAAATCGATGATCACAATGTCCCACCCTTGCGGAATCATGGTCGGTGCTGGCAAGCCTGGTTGCAAAGCACCCATCGCTTGCATCTGCTCATTAACCTTACGAAGGTCATGTAGCAGTCTCCATTTCCCTGATTTTTTAGGGATGACAAAAATCGGTGTGTTCCATGGACTCACTGAGGGTCGAATGTGACCTGCTTCTAATTGTTCCTGCACCAATTGCTTGGTAATTCGCAGCCTCTTCTCTGTCATTGGCCACTGCTCAACCCACACAGGGGCATCCGTCAACCAGGTGATTTTTAAAATGGGTGGCTGCTCTGCAGTGGCCACTAAGGAAAATGCCGGTCAGTAGTCAAAACCATCCCTATTTGGGAAAGCACATCTCTACCTAGGAGCCCTAGAATCTCTTGATGCATTGGCACAACATATAGATGCGCCACAACCACTTGTCCATCTTCAAAGATGATCCGAATAGGATCTGCACTTATTGAGGGAACAGTCAGGCCTCCTACACCCACAACGCGGGTATAGGGGGATGTCAAAGGCCAATGAGAAGGCCAATGTAATTTGTTAATTAAAGATATGTCTGCGCCGGTGTCTGGAAGTGGTTCGATGCCGATAATTTCATCGCCTCGTTGCAGTTTCACTGCAATCCGTGGCCGCTCGTGTAAATCCACTGTAAGGAAAACACTGTGTCCCATAGAGCCAAAGCTCTCAGCTCCGCCTTTGGTTTCCGCAGGCTGCTTTTGGGACTGACGACGTGACAGGATGTTCTCAAAGGGGATGATCTGAGCAATCTTGCTCCCCTTTGGGATTGTCACAGGAGGCTGCAGGGCATAAACCATTACTTTTAACTGTCCAGTGTAATTAGCATTGATGACTCCTGGCACCACCATAATACCCTGTTTGCTCGTGGAGGCTCCTCCCAAGATCAAACCTCCAGCTGAGGAAACTGTATTATAGATGGGTTCAGAGACATCAGTCGGGATCAGAGTGACTTCCTTATCTTGCAAGGTGACTTCTTCTGCTGCTGTTATGTCCACACCAACACTTCTCCACGCAGCAGGTCTGGTCTGTCTCAATGACTCTTTTTTGGAGTCTGGTGGGTTGAGGCATTGATTTGTGTCTTGGCGCGCTGCCTCGGCGCGCTGGCCGTGAAGTTTCCCTGTTTCCTGCAGACCTCTGTGGCATGAGTGTCCACATTGCAGTGTTGACACCAAACAGGCTTTTGGCAGGTCCGCCTGAAATGACCCATTTCACCGCAGCGGATGCACTGGGACTTTGCCACTGATTTTTTGTTAGTAAAACGGTTGAAGGGCTTTCCCGTCAATGCAGCTGCGATAACATGTCCCTGTTGCTGCATTGCATTTTGCATTGCCGCTGTGAAAGCTGCTGTTTGGTTGGACTGTTCTGCTCTCGCTGCTCTCACCAACATTTCGTCCACGCCACAGCCTTGAGGGAGGGAGGCCAGGATGGTTTTCATGCGTGCGCTGGCGTTCTCAAATGCCAGAGAACGAAACAGGTGGTCTCGCACCTCGTCAGGCAAATCTGGGGCATCCCTCAATGCCGTAGAAAGACGATCTATAAATTGAGCAAACGATTCGGTGGCTCCCTGTTTGACGTTGGCATAGGATGGAGGCTTCTTTTTGTCTGGCACCAACAGCAAAGCTCTGTAGGCTAGTGACTGGGAGAGTTGATGGATTTCGATGGGAAAAGTCAGCTGTACATTCGTCGTGGCATAGGCTCCTTGGCCCGTCAGCATGTCCGGCTGAATCCCATAAAATGGATCTCCCACTATTTGATGCCTGTTGGCTTCCTCGGTTGCCAGGCGTCTCCACTCTCTTTCAAAAATGAGAAACTGAGATGGCGTGAGCAGAAGTGCTGCAATGTTAGAACTGTCAGCAGGGCACAAGAGATCAGCAGTGAAGATGTATTGTATAATACTTTTGGAAGCTTCCGCACGAATTCCATACTGACTAACTGTCTGCTTTGCAGATTGCAGTACTTTCCATTCATGCGGTTGCCATCTGGCAACGTTCTGCTCAATCACCACAGGGCACGCTATAACATTGGCTGCGTCAAAGTCCTTATCGAGGATGGCATGTTTTTTAACTTCAGCCCAGCGGTTCAGCAGCGGATCAGTTTGGTTGGCAGGCAGCGCCATCTGCTGGGCATTGGATGGCAACGCCTGCTGGCTCTGTAATGATGACAGAGGTTGTATGGTACATGGTTTCTGCGGGAAAGTTTTGGATAATTCAAATGTCCTTTGTTCCAGCTGACTTTGCCGGTTAGAGAGCTTAGCAAGCTCTGCTATAATTTGCTGCAGCTCCGTTGACCTCTGCGGCTTTTCCGGCGTTTGCGTCGCACAGCTGTTATCCAATTCCAAAGCTTCCTCCTCCGAGTCAGATTCTGGCAGAGGACAGTGAGACGCTCGTGGATGGGTGGCGGGTCCCACTGATGCAGGCTGTGGGGGCGCAGGGATCTCAGGTTGAATCGAACTCGCGTTGTCCGATCGGGTCATGGGCGCCGCCATGTTCTCTGTTTTTGTTTTTGTCATGTGGGCAGCTGACGTCAGCTCCTGTTCCGGTGGGGAGGGGTTTGGCTCCGCTCCGCCGGTGGCACCGCCTCTAAGTCCGCCTCCTTGCTGCGTCACTTGTGCCCGCCCTGCGCCGCTGCCGGTCCCGCCTGCCTCCTCTTTCGCCACGCCCCTCGGGTCTGGCGGCTGGCTCGTCTCCTCCCCCACGCCATTCTCGCCGAACCGCGGCAAGGACACTTCCGGCCTCTCGCTCGGTCTCTCAACCGCATGGCTGGCTACGTCTACCACATCACGGAGGGAGGAACAGAGGGGGGCCGCATTCCCTTTCACCGGATGCGTGGAATTAATTCCGAAAAATCTCGCAACTCTGGATACTTTTTTCCGCTCTTCCGCTTGGGAAGGAACGGTCTCCGGGTCAGGAGAGCAAGGGGCCGTTCTCTCCAATGCGGAAATCGCGGCTTGGGCTGCTCTGCGCTCCGCGGCAAAGGTTTGTAGCGTATTTATAATTTTCTTCCACGTGACGCCTAACTCCGAACAGAGTTTTGCGTCTTTTCCCTGTGAAACTACCGAGTCCCACAGTAAATCTCCGATCTCCTTCCATTCTGTCTCGCTAAACAAAAGCGAGGGCTGCTGTAACTTGCCTTTCTTTTTAGCCCATTGGGCCAGCTGACTTATATCAGAATCTCTGATCTTTTCGCCCCGTTTCGAGACAATGGACGCTAATAGCTGCGTGGCAGCTATATAGTCGCGTTCCGTGAGTGAATCCATCCGCGCCGCTGCTCTTACCTTCTTTCCACTGACAGCAGGTGTCACTGTCGCCTTCTATTCAATCCAATCAGCCGACGCTCCCCAGCCTGCCTCGGAATTCCGGACAGTAGATCGCAAGCGACACACACACGTCCAAAATCAAGCGAGGGCTTCCAGCATTTAAGCTAATTAATTAACAGCATTGAAGCTAAATAATCCACAGCATTGAAGCTAATTAATACACAGCATCGAAGCTCTATATTTCATTAAAATCCAGGGCTCTGTCTCTAAGGTTCGGGCGCCACTGTTGTTGAACCCTGGAAAGACTGGGGACTAGAGTAACGTGAGACCAAACCAGTATGGTTTCCAGCACGAACTCCGCTTTATTCCGCGAGATGGCCGGTTAAGTACAGAGCAGATAGTTTACAGTAGCAGGTGCATTGTGATAGGCAGTGAGCATACAGAAGTATGTAAGCAATCTAGGATTAAGGTGGCTACGGAGATCTAGTGCCATTACCTCCATGCTGCGAGTGGCCATACCTTAACACATACGTAGCAGGAGATAAGGTTATCTGCCACTACGTACTCGGAACGTTCCGCGGCCTACTAGGCCCAGGCCTGAGGCCTAGTCTGGCCTAGTCTGGAATAGCTCAAATGGTATCTGTGAGCATATCATGCCCACGATACCTGAGAAACTCGGCCACATTCCCCCGCCAGTGGTCGGAGAAACTGAGAGAAGACAGGAAGTGCGGCAGTTGCCAGACTCTAGGGGCGTGGTGAAAGATGAGACAGGCAGGGCCAAAGGCGGAGTGGAGCTGACACAAAAGACGCAACAGAGGGGTGGAGTTCAGGGCGGTGATGAGAACAGGGCGGCGCCAGGCAGACTGATGACGCAGGCGCATGTGACCAAAACAAACATGACGACTTCCACTGCTACTTCCGGAAAATCAGACCCGGTCCCTCCCGATGCTGCCACGCAGCCACAGCCAGCAACGGTGTAGCCAGCCGCCCACCCACAGGGAGGCATGGCAGCCTGTTTCCCCCTGCCTGAATCGGACTTGGAGGGCGAAAGCTCTGAACCTGATTTCCCTGGCATGCTGCAGCTGCAGGAAAAATTACAGTGTTCAGATGAATTGCGACAAATAATAGCTAAACTTGCTGAACTGTCAACTCGCCAAAGTCAACCTGAAAAGCAAGCAGCTGTGGCATTCCAGATTTCTCCACAAAAACTACAAAACCTTTCAGCTTTGTCCTCTCTTCAATCTGACCTGTCATTTCTGCCTGCTGCACAGCAGATGGCGCTGTCAGCTGCCCAACAAAATCCAATTCAGAGGTGCTTGGCAGGCGTTTTAAAAGATGCAATATTAAAAGGAGACTTTAAAGTTGCCAATGCTATTGCTTACCCAGTCATTCTAGAAAAAAATCAGGTTCGATGGGAGCTCCACGAATGGAAAGTGTTAAATTCAGTCAAGCAAACAGTTTCTACCTATGGAATTAGGTCAGAAGCGGCCAGAAATATAATTCAGTACATCTTCACAGCCAATGTCCTTTGCCCAGCAGACTGTTCCAGCATTGCATCTCTACTGTTAACACCCTCACAGTTTCTCATTTTTGAAAGAGAGTGGAGACGTTTAGCCACAGAAGAGGCAAATAGGCATCAAGTGCTGGGAGATCCATTTTATGAGCTCCAGCCAGATATGCTGACAGGACAAGAACTGTACACTACAACCAATGTTCAACTCACTTTTCCAATTGAGATCCATTAGTTGTCTCAAGCATTGGCTCACAAAGCTTTGCTCTTCATTCCAGACAAGAAAAAACCTGAATCTTATGCTAATATTAAGCAAGGAGCTGATGCCTTAGGGCTGGGTTTTTCTGTTTTGTCTGATAGCACTGAGTGGTGCTAGGATCCTCACGGGGTGATGGGGGTAGGGCAATCTTGTTCAAGGACACTGTCTCCAAGCTCCAGGCCCAAGCACAAACAACCTGGAAGAGAAGGGCAAGCCGAGAGGATGGTGTTCGGTGATTCGGGGTTATTGATTGGACAGTGCATTGCTATATGCAAATGAATGGAAACTTGTAAAAGGGGTAAGATCTGGGGACAAGCCCCTTTTTCGTCTCCATCTTGGAAATATTCGGGCTGGGCCACTTCTGTGGGTCTGGAGATGCAAGGGCATGGGCTTGAATAAACACTCATTTTGTTCCTTTCACTCTGTCTAGCCCCTGTTTCAGCCTCAAGGCAGCAGAGCAAAGGAACTATACGGACAATTTATTGACAGGCTTTCGGTTGCTTTGAAAGATGTCCAAGACTTACCTACAGAAGTACAAGAACATCTGTTTTGTTCCCTTGCCTTTGAAAATGCCAACTCACCAGAACTGTTTTAGCTTCTCTCCCTCATGGTTGTGCATTTGATGAAATGTTAGTAAGAGCTACCAGAGCTGAACAGAACAACCAAACAGCAGCATTCACAGCGGCCATGAAAAACGTGATGCAGCAACAGGGACACATCATTGCAGCTGCATTGACAGGAGGCAACGTCAACCATCCTAGCAACATCAGAAAACCAGCACCCAGCGTTGTTTGTTTTCGGTGTGGTGATACAGGCCATTTCAGACGGGCCTGTCAAAAGGCTGTATGGTGTCACAAATGCAACCTAGACACCCATGCCTCTGAAGTTTGTCAGAAGCAGGGAAACTTCAAAGCCAGCGCGCTAAGGCAGCGCGCCAGAACACAAATCAATGCCTTGACCCACAAGACCCCGAGAGTGGTTTCCGGGTTAAGAACAAGCCTGCCATATGGGGAAGCCTCGGCGTGGATGTAACAACAGCAGCAGAAGTTCCCTTACAAGATAAAGAAGTGACACTGATTCCCACCAATGTGTATGGTCCAATGTACAGCATGTCACCATGAGATCTTCCTAGTTTGCTGAACGTTCATACTAAAGTAGAAGTGTGCAGCTTCTCAAGCTCATTAATGTAAACAGAAGATCATGTTTTGTAAAGAGTGCCATTGTTATGAATTCCTTCTCCAAGAGAAGGGGAGGTTGAATGACAGCCTCCTTGACCAATGTGGGTAAGAGGTGGGAATGCCCACTCTCCAATCATGGTCACCCTGCAAGAAATATAAAATAGGAAGGAATAAACAAGGCAGTGATCTTCTGCCCTGCTGCTCTGATCAACCCGAACTCCGGCTTCAAGTGTGTCCTTCTGGCAAGGCTCACAGCGACATACAGCACAATTTCTTTAGTTGGAGGTTTGTTGCTTGGAAGATTCTCCACAGGCAGACAAGGTGTAATCATGATTCCAGGCGTCATCGACGCAGATTACACCGGACAAGTGAAAATAATGGCTTATGCTTTACAACCACCTGTGACAATTCGAAAAGGAAGCAGAATTGCTCAAATTGTAGCATTTGAAAACATTTTACCACATCGTCAATGACCACGAGAACCAGCTGAAAAGGAAAGAGGAGGCACAAGCTTTGGGTCAACGGGCCATGATGTCCTTTTTATGATAAGCCTGAAAGATTGCTCAAGCAGAACGGTACAATTACAGCGTGGTTCCCACAGCATCACCCTGACAGTATTGCTCGGCACCGGCGCAGACATTTCTATCGTCAATCAAATGTACTGGCCGCATGATTGGCCTCTGCAATCTCCTTGCACCCATGTTGTGGGGTTGGGCGGAATGACAGTTCCTTCGATAAGCACAGATCCTATCAGCATCATCTTCAAGGACAATCAAGTCATCGTGAATCAACCCTACGTTATGCTTTTACCCAGAAAGCTTTCAGGACTGCTAGGCAGGGATGTGCTTTCTCAACTTGGCAGGGTTTTAACCACTGACCAGCATTTGCTTTGATGGCCACTGCAGAGCAGCCACCCATTCTGAAAATCACCTGGTTAACTGAAACCCCTGTATGGGTTGAGCAGTGGCCAATGACAGAAGAAAGGCTGCAAATTCCTAAACAACTAGTACAAGAACAACTTGAAGCTGGACACATTCAGCCCTTAATGAGTCCGTGGAACACGCCGATTTTTGTTATCCCAAAGAAATCGGGAAACTGGAGACTGATACACGATCTCCAAAAAGTCAGTGAACAAATGCAGGCAATGGGAGCTTTGCAGCCTGGTCTACCAGCATCAACTATCATACCTCAAGGTTGGAACATCGTTATCATTGATCTAAAAGACTGCTTCTTCACCATCCCACTTAATCCACAAGACACTCAACCCTCTGCTTTCACCATGCCATCTGTGAACAGAGCAGCCCCAGCAAAACAATATGAATGGACCGTGCTACCACAGGGAGGTCGCAACTTGCCCACCATGTGTCAATTGTTTGTTGATTGCACTATGCAATCAATCCGCCAGCATTTTTCCAATGCGATGGTTTATCATTATGTAGATGACATTCTTATTGCCACCAAACAGCCATTGACAGAAACAGATTTAGGCTGGTTGATTTCACAACTGAAACATTGTGGACTAATTGTAGCTCCAGAAAAAATACAGCGGTCAGCTCCTTGGAAATATTTAGGCTGGCTGATCACAGATGCGCAGATTCGCCCACAGAAGATCACTTTACACACCAACATTTCCACCTTGCATGATGCTCAAAGACTTTTTGGGGACCTGCAATGGATTCGTACCATTGTAGGAATTACCAATGATGACTTAGAACCATTTTTACCATGGCTTCATGGTGGTGATGCCAACAGCCCTCAAGAGTGTACCCCCGAGCAGCAAAGAGCCTTGGTTCAGGTGTCGGAAAAGCTACAGAGTGGTTGGAGTGCTTGCCGTGTGGAACATTTCCCACTGTCACTCTTCCTATCCAACGCCGATGCCTGTCCCCTTGCCATTGTTTTTCAATGGCAAAAGAAAAAGGGGGAACACCAATTTAAGTTTGGGTCAACAGCAAGTTTACTAGAATGGGTGTTTTTACCTGTGCAACCAAAAATCCGTGTCATGACCAGAACAGATGGTCTTGATGCATTGATAAAAAAGGGCAGAGACAGAATTGTAGAGATAGATGGAAAGGAACCAGCAGATATCAGCGTTCCTGTGAAAAATGAAGATTTAGAGGGGAAGCTGAGACATTCTGTTGCAATGCAAGAAGCATTGTTGGGTTTCACAGGTGTGGTTCACAGCCAGCAATCAAAAGGCCCGATGTGGACTCTAGTCACGTGCTACCAGTGGATAGAGAGACTTTTGTGTTTCCTGAAACCAGTTGAAGGAAGAACAGTTTTTACTGATGCCGGTCGAAAAACAAATAAGGCTCTGTGTGTGTGGCAACAGCAAGGAGAATGGATGCAACATTTAATTAAAAATAAAGCAGGAGACAGTCTGCAAACCCTTGAACTGAGAGCAGTGTGTTGGGTTTTGCAAACCTGGAACAAAGAACCACTCAATGTTGTTTCAAACTCTTTATATGTAGTTGGAGTTGTGCAAAGAATTGAAGATGCATTCATCAGGAAAACCCAGAATCAATGCCTTGGAGAACTGTTTTTGCAGTTAATAAGTGTGTTGAATCAACATCATGCTTTCTGTGTCATGCACATTCGCAGCCATCAATGCAACAGTGGTTTAGGAGAAGGCAATGTACGAGCAGACGCTGCAGTCAGTTGCGTGGCCCATGTCCCTCCACAAAACAAATTTGTGAGGACTCGTGACAGCCACGAAACATTCCATCAAAATGCTAGGGCCCTGCACCGACAATTTCAGATTTCCATGAATGATGCACAAGGGATTGTGTGTGCCTGCCCTCATTGTAGTCATCATGGGCCTGGCCTTGGCCTGGGCACAAACCCAAGGGGGATGAAAGCTTAAGAATTGTGGCAGATGGATGTAACTCATGTTCCAGAATTTGGGAGGTTGAAATACGTCCATGTCACTCTTGAAACCTATTCTAAATTTATTTGGGCCACAGCACAATCAGGAGAAAGAGCTTTGCACGTTGAAAGACACCTATGTGCCTGTTTTGCAGTGATGGGTGTGCCTGTGGAAATTAAGACTGACAATGGTCCAGCCTACATCAGTCAGTGAATTGCTAAATTTATGCAGAAATGGGGAGTCAAACATACCACCAGAAAACCTCACTCTCCCACTGGTCAAGCTATTGTAGAAAGAGCTAATCGTACCCTGTAAGAATATCTAGCAAGGCAAAACCAGAATGATGACACTGATGTAGCTAGTCGATTGTCCAAGGTGTTGGTCACTTTAAACTATTTGTTTTTAGCAGAAGGAAGAGAATCGCCTGCAGTTGTGAGACATTACCATGCAGTGAAAGAGGGTAGACCACAGACGATTCCAGGACTTTATGTTTATCACAAGAACATGTGAACAGGTGAATGGCAGGGACCAAGTACTGTGCTGCTTAATGGTCGTGGTTATATGTGTGTTTCCACAGGAGAAGCAGGACCTGTTTAGGTACTGAGCCGATTTACCCGTGCATGTCCCCAGTCAGAAATACCAGCTAACAGTGGTAACCGTGGTGACAGCAGCGACTTACCTGGAGCACCTAGTGACGACCCTGAGACTGCTGAAAATTGACTTTCAAATCAGAAAACTAGTTATATAGTTATAAGATTAGGTTCAGTGATCAGTTATATTTAATATTTATAGTTAAGTAATAACCAGTTGGTGTTTGTTTTTCCTTTTTCTTTGTAATAGAACTAAAAGAGACAACCAAAACTATGACTAGAATGTTGGGAGTGGGAATGCTTATTTTAATTAGTGTTTTAGTAGAAAGAGGATCAGGACTGCTTGAGATCAACCCAAGACAAAATATGTGGGTCACTTGGGCCAACCAAACTAAACAAGACTCATTTTGTTTGTCCTTAACTACACCCTCAAACCCTTTTCATACTTGTTTGATTGGAGTCCCAGTGGACTCCATGACAGAGTTCAGAACTTGGTCCCAAGTCAAAATTGATCCAAAGTGTGTTTTGGGAACACAGGCTGTTGCCATTGCAAAAAATCTTAGAGCTGCTAGTACTGAGCCCCAAGAACTCGACCTTTTGGGTTCTGTAGCAGGGAACTACTGTTTAATCTTTGGACACTTTATTATGAAGTCAAGTTTGTTGATTGTAGAGAAAAGGCAACTGAAAAATGGCAACACTTGGCTGTCTCCCAGGTCCCCACTGTATTTTAATTACATTGAATACTGTAACAATTGGACTAAGTCTGTGACACCGTAGAAAGGTGCTGCAAGAAAGTTGCCACCAGGAATCTTTCTCATTTGTGGAGATAGAGCCTTGTCTGCAATTCCCCAAGAAGCTGTAGGAGGTCCATGTTATTTTGGCAAATTGACATTTTTTGCTCCCAGCATTCATCGAGTTTTGGGGTTGTCTCAGAAGACTCGACGAGCCAAATGCAGTGTGTCTCAACTAAGCCCTAATTGTAAAGATCGGGTAGAGTTGTGGAAACCTGCAGCTGTAATATCAGCATCATTCTTCGCCCCAGGAGTTGCTTCGGCGCAAGCTCTCACACGGTTGAAAAACTTAGCCTGCTGGACAGGAAAACAAATTAATATAACATCTAATATGCCAAGTGAGCTTGCCAAGGATGTTAACGACATCCGTAATGCGGTTCTTCAAAACAGCTGCAGCTGACTTCCTCCTTTTAGCCCAAGGGCATGGATGTGAAGAATTTGAGGGTATGTGTTGCATGAACTTGTCAGATCATTCTCAATCGATTTACAAAAAGCTGTCACAGCTGAGAAGCAACATGAAGAAACTTCTAGTTTTTGACACTCAGTTTGACAAATGGCTAGGGTCATGGGGTTTCACGGGGTGCATCAAGGATTTGATCCATTTTGGTGTGGTGATTTTCATTGTTATTATAGTTATTTTAATTACTGTGCCTTGTTTGTTACAGTGTATGCAAAAATTAACCAGCCATGCCTTAGAATCAGTTTGGATAGCTCAAAAGAAAAAGAGCGAATTGTCATGGGGTTTCTTAAAGAACATGGACATGAAGTATTATGGAATGAGGTTTGAGCTATCCCAAACTGGGCCTCAGGTTTGGGCCTGCTGGGCCTCAGTTTTGGGCCTGTGTAGAAGTAGATAAGCCTGTGGCACAGTTAGAATTTAGGTTAAGGTATGTGTATGGATTAGATAGGACAGTTGGAGTAAAAGTACGGTAGCTACCTTAAACTGAGATTGTTTGCATTCCTTTTCACGCTGAATGCCAACTAGAAAACACCTGCAACTGTAAACTATTTAAAACTGCATATAACAGGCCATTTTGGGAGTAAAGGGGAGATCGTATGATTTCACCATATTGGTTGGGTTCTGCGTTGCTCTGTCCAGCTTCCATATGGTTAATAGAGACCCTGGTTTCATGTTGGTGATCAGTGATAGGCCTAAGACTTTGAGAGACCTCCAACAGCTGTGTGGGTCCTTGAATTGGGTCAGGCCCTGGCCAGGCCTCACTACAGAAGACTTAGCCCCCCTCTTCAATTTTTTTAAGGGGGGTGAAGAGCAAGATTCTGAGGGCTCTGATGCAGGAGGCCCAGCAAGCATTAGAGAAGGTACAGTCAGTAATGTCAATTCAGCAGGCCCATCATTGCCAGCTAGACCTCCCATTCAATTTCATCATCCTGGGGAAATTGCCACTCCTCCATGGGCTCATTTTTCAGTGGGACAAAGACCAGAAGGACCCTCTCTTGATCATAGAGTGGGTGTTCCTTGGTCACCAAACATCCAAAAGTATCACCAAACCACAAGAGTTGATGGCCTAGCTGATCAGCAAAGATAGGCTCAAAACGCGACTGCTAGCGGGGTGTGAGTTTACGTGCATTCATGTACCAATTAAATTGTCAACTGGACCATTCACAAATGAGGCTTTAGAGCAATTGCTCCTTGAAAATGAAATGTTACAAGTTGCTCTAGACAGCTACCCAGGGAAAATTTCAATTCATTGTCCTGGCCACAAATTGTTCAACTCTGAATTTAATTTGATCCCAAAAGAAAAGCAAAGTTGTAAGCCTCTCAAAGCCTTGACAATTTTCACGGACGCATCCGGAAGGTCCCACAAGTCTGTAATGACTTGGAAAGATCCTCAGACTCAGCAGTGGGAAACAGATGTAGGGATAGTGGAGGGTTCCTGTCAAGTTGCTGAGTTGGCTGCAGTAGTCAAGGTCTTTGAGAAGTTCTCTGAACCAAATAATGTTGTTACTGATTTGGCCTATGTAGCAGGGGTAGCGTCAACAGCTGAAAATGCAGTTCTCAAAGAAGTTTCAAATCCAGTCATTTTTAACTTGTTCTCAAAACTAATCCATCTAGTCTCCCACTGAGAGCAACCGTATTACAAAATGCTTCTAAGATCACACACAGATCTTCCAGGTTTCATCGCAGAGGGCAACCGCAGAGCAGATGCCCTAGCCACTCCTGTGCAGCTAGTTGGCCTTCCTAAAATCTTCCAACAAGCCAAGTTAAGCCATCAACATTTCCATCAAAATGTTCCTGGTCTGATCCGCCAATTCAGTCTAAGGCGCGATCAAGCCAAAGCAATCGTAGATACTTGTCCAAACTGCCAAAAGTTCTCCCTACCATGGTTAGGATCAGGAGTTAATCTGAGAGGGCTTGGCAGTTGTGAAGACTGGCAAACAGATGTCACCCACATACCATAGTTTGAAAAGTTTAAATATGTCCACATTTCAGTTGATACCTTCTCTGGTGCAGTTTATGCCTCAGCCCACACAGGGGAGAAGACCACAGATGCACAGAAACACCTTATGCAGGCCTTCTCCGCCATGGGGATCTCCAAAAGGATCAAAGTTGATAAGGGTCTGACTTATGCCCCCAAGGAGTTAAGTAATTTCCTGCAAGAGTTGGGGGTTGAACATTGCAAGGGTATCCATTACTCCCCCACTGGTCAGGCAGTAATAGAAAAAACCCATCACACTCTCAAGAAAACCCTAGAACAACAGAGAGATGTCAAAATCAACAGTCCACACCAATGACTTTGTAAAGCTCTTTTTACAATGAACTTTCTCAACTGTTCATTTGAAAATCTCAACCCTCCTGTTGTTAGGCATTTCAACCAGAGTCAGTGGTTGAAGTTTGAAGAGAGACCACCAGTCCTGGTGAAAGACCCTGAGACTTGGAAGGTCCAGGGGCCCTTTGATTTGGTCACTTGGGGTCGAGGATACGCCTGCATGTCCACCCCCTCAGGTTTGAAATGGGTCCTGCAAAAATGGGTCAAATCTTATGTTCCATCTAAAGGAAAAGACACCCTAAATGCAGATCCACCTTCACCTTCCCTACCCAATGATGTAGCCGTTGCTTCCTCTCGAAGATGATGCAAAAGAAGTAGAGAACCCGAATCCTGTGTTTTCCCTGATCCAGAGTGTTTAATAAGTTCTTCTGATGAGTGTTAAATGTTATTTTTCTACTTACATGTGTATGTTGTTTTTAGACATCCTCCCATTCCCCAAAATGAAGCCAGAACTCCTGCGGTTTTTGTTCCTGCTACGCTTTCGGCAGAGCATGAACAAGAGCATGCTGACTTCAGAGTGATGCCTTGCCTCAATTTATCCAGCGGAGGCCAAAGCGTCTTCGATTCCATCCAAGAAATGAAGAACATGATAGAAGAAATTAACCGAGACTCAGGAGACTGGCTGAGAAACATCTTCAGAAACTGGGGGTTGCCAGGGTGAGTGTCAGATATTCTAATAATTTTTCTCATTATCCTTTTGATTTCCCTAACCTTTAAAGTGCTAAAAGGAGTTCTAGCTAAAAGAGCCAAAAAATTGGCTCCTTCCAAATTCACTGTGGCTGCCGTTGAAAGATGGTGGGAAGAGCCACAGACAGGAGTTTGAAGAGTTAGTTCTCTCTCTCATTTCAAATGAAACAAAAAAGGAGGAATTGTGGTGGTGGGTTTTTGTTAAGCTGTTTTGAGTTCTGTATTTTAATGGTTCTTCCCTGTTTCCCCCTGCTCGATGTGTCGGGTGCTGTCCAGGCATGTCCCCATTTTTGTCTACTTCTCCTACCCCTGCCCTGTCCCTAGAAGCTTCGGTCAGCTGTCCATCTTTCCCCTGACCCTGCCCTATGTTATGGAAAAACCTCTGTCCATCTGTCCTGGGACCAATCACCTGCTTGTTCCACACTCCCCACCTATTGGTTTTAAAAGTGGGCATGGGCTTTGTCTCCTGCTCTTTTTCGTCTCCACCTCTTGGGGAATAAAGGTCTCTGAGAAATTGTATGAAAAAGAGTCTTCTCTAGTCCTTGCTCCAAAGTCGAGGCCCTGCAACACCTGTTGCTGTAGAAGAACAGCCTTGTTCTGCACCATTGCTTGAATCTCTTGGCACAGCTGGGAGTCAGAGCTAGCTGGGATTTTACTGGCTGTGTCAGTAAAGTCTTCCAACTACGTAACTTCTAAAAAGGAGATGACTCGCACCACAAATACAAGCTGAACCCAACTATTCTGCAAGTCACCATGAATCTGAATGAGTAAGGCCAGAACTGCCAGCAGTTGGCTCACAGTACAGCCCAACTCTTAAAATCACCACTCTGGTCCTGATGCAACATTTTGTGTGTCGCACTGCACTGAGAATCTGTTTTTTTCTAGAAATTGGAAGAACTGGCCTTTTGATAGCAAAATATTAACATGAGATTCCTAGGCTGCATTATACTTTCTAACTGTAGAGAAACACTGCTTCTGTTTAAACTTCATGTCTACCACTACTTCCAAGATAACAGATTTTTTTTATCTAGTCATTAAAAGAGAGCAACACTCAACTTTCATCTACCTAATATTATATGAAAATAATATATGTTTTGCAAGTAAGGAAGTGCTTTCTAGTCAGTATCAACCAACAGCTGGGAAATCAAACTAAAGAATGCAACCGCAATTTATTTTTATCCGTGTAGCTTTTGTCCTGGTACCTATGTTTCATTTTTTTAAAAGTCAAAACTAAAGCCATTCAGCTACACTAAAAACACATCGACATCTTTAATAAAGTGGTAATAACTTTAAAATGTCTTCAAAGTTATAGATGTTATGAATGTTGAAGTAAATCAAAAAAAGACACCCATAAACTGAAAATTTCAGTTTTTTGTAAAGCACAATTTAAAATTAATAACCAACATTCAAAGATGTGCTTCCATCTTCCCATAGAGTACAATTGCACATTTTTTATGCTTCCTAAAACATGACAGCAGATAAGTCTATGTGATGTCCTAAAAATAGACATGCAAGAACCTTGCCATAGAGCTTAAAAAAATTCCCTGTCTCCCAAAATGACACATTCATCACACATTTGACACATTTCATTAATATCAATTTTTATTCTCATGTGAGTGAATTTGTCTGGAGTTTGTATGATTACTATTAAAAAAAGTTCTTGAATAAAATATGAATCATCAGTTCTGTTCTATTCAAAGTGGTTTCCAACTTCACCCTATCCAGTCTTCTTAAATGTTCCTAAAGATATGTTACGAAGTAAATTTTCACTGGCATTTCAGTCAGGCCACAGAAATTACTTGAATTATGTACAGCAACAGCATCTCAGTTGGTAAGTACTGTCTACCATTCCTGTTGCTATTGAATGCAGCTATAAAATAAGAAGGAAAACATCTGAGGACTTAATGCAAATTTGTTTCATACTATTTCCTTATAAATCCCATTTTATATATATATGTGTGTGTGTGTGTGTATATATATATATAGTTAATTCTAAATATTTTTTATTTTGTTGTTTCATATTAGTCATAATACTCTGAAAAGTTTAAAAATAAATTCCTATCACTATCACTAAAGTGAAATAAATGGTTATTCTGTTATTTCTTATAACCACTGTCATGGATTACTACTGGCCAGATGTTAATGCACCCATGAGTGTATGTTTTTCCTTATGAGCTACTGTGAGATGTGGTCAAGAACAGAGCAGAGCAGGCTTAAAACTTGAAAACAGAGAACAAAACTTTATTACATTACATAGGAACAGAAATAGAAAGGAAAACTCTAAACACACACACAAAACATAAATGAAACTTTCCCAGAACATTTCTTCTCCTCTAATTTCCACCCCCTACACGTTACCCTCCATAGACCAAACCCTTGGGTTTTAAATCAATCACCACTCAAAAAACTAATCTTCAATTCAGCAAGGGAGAGAGTAGCTTCTCTCGCACCACAGACTGCTTTTCAGAAAACACGGGTCCACTCCTTATGTGTTTCCATGTCACCCATGGCACTGCCTGCAGAAGTTGCTGTGGTGACACTCTCTTTTCCATGTCCAGTGCTCTCACCACTGTCCATGGGCCAAAGCTGCATATAGGGCTCTTTTAAGGATGCTTGCGTGCTGAGCTCTCCCTATTTTTCCCCTGGGGCCAAGGGTTCTAAGAGCAGGTCTCCCCTGAGGGCAGAGGGTGCTACTACACCCTCCCCCTCTCTTCTCTGCTCTCTCCACTCTTAAAGTGCCAGTCACTGTAGCAAAAGCAAAGGCAGTTGTATCTACCTAAATGCAGTTTATGTTCAAAAGAAACTTGAGTTCAGTCTATGGCTAACATTATGCAAGAAAAGTCTAGCTCAGACAATTCCCTGCCCATCTAGGGTTCTTTTCCAGTCGTGTTTTATCATCTCGGTTTCAGGCTGTTTTTTCTTTCTCTTCTGAAACTACTAGCCATGAGAAGCAATGCCTGGGAGAAAATTTTCCTTCTGCTAAAAAAGGGTTAACAATTTCTGGCTCCCAGCAGGGTGCAGGCTCAGGCACTCCCAGGCTCCACAACTCCCACACGTGGCTGGGCATCTTGTCCCGGGGGGGGGGGGGGGGAAAGGCACCTCCACAGTTTTCCACCCCTCTATCCTGGATGGAGCCAGCTCAGCTCCAGTTCTGTCTCCTCTCTTCTCCCCCCGGGGCCCCAGCTTACTTCAGACCGGCCGCGTGGTTTTCTTCAGCTTGGCCACGTGCCCCCCCCCTCCCCCACCCAGCCTGGGTAGGGGAGGAGGGAAACGGTGTTCCTCTCTTGAAAGCAGAGCCAGAAAAGAAGTCGTCTTTCTGAGAAGCCTCGCTTTTAACCCCTTGTGTCCTTGGAGGCGTGTCCAACCCCTCAGTGGCCACTGATTGGTTTGACCACAGCCTCTTGAAAAAAACCTCACTTCCCCTCAAACCAGGACAACCACTCAAAACACAGGTCTAATACAATGTATTATGTTATTAGAAACAATATATCCTCTTTTTTTTTTTTTTAAGGAAAGAAGAATTAAAAGTAAATTATTTGAAACATCTTAACACTTATTCCCATGGCTCTTGCTGAGGGAAGCAGAAGAGAGGATTTTCTAATACAACCCTCATACACTGCCATCTGCTGCTGCTTGAATCTGGTGAACATATATATCATACGTTTTCCTTTTGGCAATCCTTGCCAGTGCTTTTGAAGTTCACTAGGAATGCTAGGGCTTGTGAGAACAACAGATGGATAATACTCTTTACTGTCAAGGAGGTATACTGTTTAAACTTCATCACCCAGATTTGCCAGGAAACCTTAGCAATGCTGTAACACAGCCCTGCTGCTTTATTGTGACTTCTCCTTATGGAGGGCTGTTCTGAACTATGACTTTACTAAGAGATGACAGTGACTTGCCTAAAATGGCATTTCCTCTTGGTTGTGTTCAAAAATATTTGTTTGATTTATTCCTCTGTTTTCATCCCCAAAATTCAATTTCAAACTATACTCCAGCCGCACTTCCATCTCTTTTTATTTCTCTGTTTATAAGTTGTATTAACAATGTATTGGTACCATATCAGTACCCGATATCAATGTGTTTGCATCATGGGACTGAGTTAACAAAAAAGTAAAAAACCCTTTGTTTTTAAATATGCTGACCCAAGTAACACACTATTGATATGCATTTCTTTCTATAACCTGTCAGTCATCATCAAACCTGAACACCAGACTTTCAGCTTAATTAATTACATTTGCTGCTTGTTCAGGTAAAACTAGAAAAAAATTACTTCAGAGCACAAAAGGCATTATGTGGTCTTTTTCATTAAGCCAATTTGAAACCACAGCTCTGGATATAAGGTTCCATATTGCTTATGTGAACAAGCCCAAAATTGCTTTAATCCACTACATAAATAATGGCAGTGCTGAAAAAGTCAGAAAACTCACCACTTGTCCATCTCTCCCAGGAATACCAGGCACTCTGACAGAACCCTGGAGGGAAACAGACACCAGTGTTTAGCAAATTAAACATGTCGTGAAACCTTTCATCTCATAATACAGTATTTAGAAATAATGGTGAATGTTTGTTTATTGTAGCTGCAATAAATTTTTCAAGAACTCATTTTTATCCAAGCTGAGCTCTCCTTTCAGTTGAGATTTTATACTAATTAGACATATTCTCATGTTGTATATTTTAAAGACTTAAAGTATGGCCTTTTCCAGAAACAAGCTTCAAGCTCATGTTTTGGAATGTTGTAGATGCTTCACAAGAAATGTAAGAATTAAAATGCTATTCCATTTAATGCTCTCAATAAGTTTTGAGACTGATCCCATGCAATTGAATATAGCACCTGAACAAAACTATTAATGCTTCTAGAGGCATCATTCAAGCTCAATAACTTGTGGCACCAATCCATCTCGAGGCTTTTAAGAGATAATCTGCAGTGTTTCAGTCTGACAGTATAAATTACAGATACACTTTTAAACTGCACCGATACTAGTGCAATCAAAATTAAAAGGTCAGTACAGGCCAAACACAAGGGACAAAGAAGGAAAAAAATTAACAATGACTCATAACATTGGAGGGATCTTTTTTATACAGCTCTCATACTGTAAGTTTCTACGTGATGGATAATTCCTTTGAAGGACCTTGTGCAACTTGCTATGGAAGTTCAGTGAAAACACAAAGCACAAGGAAAGCAGGAGAGCTGCATCTGCTTGTACAGCATTCTCCTCTTATAAAGATGGTGCTGCTCAGCAAGGGAACTGAAAGAATTGCTGCAAGGCAATCCCCCCTGTGTTTTGGTTAGAGGTGTCTCTAAAATTACCACCAACACCCAAAGGAAATTTGTCCAAAATGGATGCACATATTTCTCAATAATAAAGTTGGGAAATCCTGTGAAACAGGAAAAGGAAGGAACTTATGAGGGTCTCAAAAACCCTCCAAGAGCTAGTAACAGAGCTTTGAATCAATGAGAAATAATAAACCGCATCCCAGCATATCTCCATGACTCACAAAGCTCTCCTCTTTCTCCCAAAGCTTCCACTTTGGCATCCTTGTTGTCTCTTTTTGCTGGATGCATGGTCATGGCTTTAAGTTACTGCAAAGGGGCCTGAGTGAACATTTTCACATCTCTGTATCAGTTTACC
The DNA here is from genome assembly GCF_021018805.1 of Prinia subflava. Classification (NCBI taxonomy): domain Eukaryota; kingdom Metazoa; phylum Chordata; class Aves; order Passeriformes; family Cisticolidae; genus Prinia; species Prinia subflava. Next base: position 1,936,609 of record NW_026960612.1, read on the forward strand.
AGAAAACTAGAAGGCAAAGCTCAGGAGGGCATTAAACCATCAGCCTCAATAAACTATCCTATGTATAACAGTTCTTCCTCTCAGTGGCAGCTGATTATTTTTCTCACGAAACACCAGATGTTAGAAAGTGTAAAATGAAGCTGATTCTACTGTGATAAGTAAATGTTTGTCAGATATTCAAAAGTTCATCAGCACATGGGTTTTTCTTATGTTGTACAGGCAAAATATCCTCCTCCACAATTCTTAGGGTATAGCTTTATAACAGCAACTTAGACATGAGCCACATTCCTGCATTGCCAAACACAAAGGGTAGTCCTCTCCTTCAGCCTGCAAACTCTATACAGCCCACAGCTGTCAAAATTCCACCAATTTGTATCCTTTGGGATTATGTTTTTACATATCATAGGTTTTTCTTTCTTTTGTTAAAAAAGTTTCATTTTAACAGATGCTTCACTCTAAAGAACATTATCTCAGAAGAAGAAAAGCATGCATCCTTCTTACATATGTCAATACTACTTATTTCTTCCTCTTTTTTTTTTTTTTTTACCTTTATACAAATTATAGCTGTTTTATTAAATACCTTTCATACAACTTTTCAATCTTTTGAAATCAGCTAGAAAATTACTCACCTTGGTGGTATGTGAGTCAGATGCTGGAAAAGTACCACTGACTAGCTGTTACTGCTGATATTCTGAGGACTGTTTTAATGGTGCAATTCCATAAATCCTAAATTCACTCAATCAAACCGAGGCAGTCAGCTTTAATGAGTGTAAATAACGCTGAAGGCATTCCCAGGAAGTCCGGTCTCAGGTTACCGAAGGAACAGGAAGACGCTGGCAGACCACCTGAACACCACCAGCCAAGCACTATTTTTCAGCAACACCTAGGTCCTTTGTTTCTGCTGGTCAATTCTTTAGTCATATAGCACTGATCTACTTGAGTAAAGACATGCATTTAATCAGAAACTTTATCTCCCCACCTTTCACAACGTTTTAACTTTGGTTTCCTAATCCTACCAGTGTATGAATGAGAAAATTATAGTGACCTTTTCACCTGAAAGTTAAGCAGACAGATTGAAAACAGGCTGCTCTGCATTGCTTGAACTTCTTATGATGGGGGAAATGAGAAATCTTGTGTGTCACATTATAGGGCTCCATTTTGCAAAAACAAAATTCAGAACCTAAGCTAATTGATTCAATGCAGTGTACAGTAGCTTATTCCATTCACCTTTTCTGTTTGCAATTTGGCACAGGAGGAATAATCATTTTCACAGCATGGTTGTTTATACTATACCTTTTGTCCTGGAGGCCCCTGAGGTCCCTGCAAAGGGAAAACAATTCAATTATCATCAAAACTCCAGCCAATTTAAACTGAAATGACTAATTAAGACTGTCTTATTGTGTAAGCACTCTGATACTGGACTGAAAACAGCTGATGTTTCATAAATCAAAGAAAAGTAAAAGTTTATGCTCAAAATGCATAATGAATCATTTCACTTTTGGAACTGATCTAACTACTAACTAGAATACTCAAATTTTCCTCCTTCTAATCTTTTCTCTTCCAAGCTGTTTCTTCTAATACTGACAAATATTCCAACATTAGGATAACTGTGGTTTTTCTCTCTCTTATATCAGCTAACAGCCAGTTGAGTGTCTACAGTAATATATCAGCCTGTCAGCATAAAAACAAGGTTTATGCAAACAAATATTTTTGAGATAGAGAGAAGCATAAACCTCAAAATCTTCTCACCTTCTAAGTATCAGCACACACGACTGTGTTATACCCAACTTGTAATGTGTGCCATCATTTGCAAGTGAAGAGAAAAATCTTTAACTTCAGAAATCGTTAAAAATGCTCTTGGGAAGCAAAGAACCACCATTTTGTCCCTATGACCTGAGAAGGCAGGAGGAGATATCTCAATTCAGGAAAGTTTAACTTTCCTTAATGTCATACAGGAGGCAAGATCTTGTTGATGTTAAGAGGACCCATTTCTCATCTGGTGTCTCTGAAGTGCCCAGGTGGCCACAGTGGAGAGGGGAAACAGACAGAAAGTAGATCAACCAACCATGTCTTGGACACTTTGGCAGTCTGTTTTGGTAACAGCCAGACCATGTTCACCACAGTTCTATGCACTTCTGTCCCCAGGTTCCTACTGTGGGCACTAGTGCAAGCTGTGGGTGCTGGTACTGTATCAAGCAAGGTGGATTCAGAGTCCATGAGCATGCAAAACTGTCTTGGGTTGAAAAATGTAACCAAAAATGTGTATTCTATTTTCATCTGTTGAAGCCAGTTGGGAGATATTGTTCTTTATCTCTTGTGCCTCTAGGGGAAGAAAGAGGGCAGATACCTTCTGTTAATGGGACAACTGATAACACCAGACAAGGCAGTGCCTTCTTATCTCTTCCTCCACCCATCCTCCTCTGAGGGACATCACCTGTGAATGGGCCATTCAAGGCCTCTCACATGACTGATAACATTACTTCATTCCATTGTGAGATGCTCCACCCAGTGGGAGGAGCCAAAGCCTTTCCACCAGGATAAAACCAGCAATCCCAAACACTAAGATAGCCTGTTTCCACTGGATTCCCAGAGGATGGCTGGACTCTTTTCTTGAGGATCATCTCTACTTCAACGGAGCCACATTTGTCACTCTGGGAAGACTTATTTCAGGCTGCTTCCAACACCCTGACACACAGGGTGGCAGGTTTACATTCTGACTCTCTCAGTGGTCCTTTGGGCTACTGCATTTATTTTATTTTACTCTTTGTTGTTTGTTTCTTGTCTCTGTATTAAATTGTATTTCTGACTTGGAGTCTCTCTAGTTTTGCTTTCAGACCAGTACAAAAACACAACACAAAAACTGGGGAACACAAATCCTTCTGATGTGAGAAAGAATAAAATTGATTTTGATTTATTGTGAGAAAGAAAAAGATTGATACCAGAACTGCAATTATTCATTAAAACAAAAGGATTTCTGCTTCAAAATGTGAGGCTGATTTTATTCTTAAATTAGTGTGAAGTTAGGCAGAATCCTCCACTGTTGGTAGATGCAGGGCCTGTTGGAATGTTTGCTCGGATGCAACTTTAAACTGTTAACAAGGGAAAGCTCCACTGGTGGTAATTCTGAGTGCTGCATCCACTCGTGAATGAAAGCCTTGCAGTTTTAAACGTGGATTGGTATGTCTAAGGTTTGGCATCAAACCTTGCAAAAGCATAGATCAGTGTTGCTTCTTGAAACTTTTGCCTGATTGTTTTAACAGAAAGAAAGTATTGTGAGCATCTCCTTTATACTGTAGAGACAGATTCTGATGAAGGAAATTCACCTGTGAGGTGGAGGGTGACAATTTTACTCCCTTGCCTTCAAAAGAAAGCAGAAGTACCTAAACACTCAGCACTGGTGATGATCAGAGCAATGAATATAGTGAGCATCTGCTTTTTCAGATGGACAAAAAATGTCCCTAGTTCAGAGTGTTTCACAGAAACTGCTGTTTAAATCAAGTTGTCTTCTCAGTAAGTGCCTGAGAGTGAGTGATCTGTTGGGTAAGGAACCAAAAATATAACAAGCCCACAGTGTTCTGACACTGTTCAAGTGCCTGACACCATCCTTCTCTTCTTCCATGAGAAAGACACAAGTGTGTCTAGCATTTTAAAATGAGCCAAGAAATTAATGCTCAAACTAGTGCTTTCCCTACAGCAATGTTATCAAAACAGTCTCCAAATGTCAACATCCTGGGCCTCAGTTGTCTGTTGACCTGTTGCAAACTAGTCTGCTGCATTTGAGGGTTATTTCAGGTCTTGGGAAAAATCCCTCCATCAGTAGGCCAAAGTGAATACAGAACAACTGAAGACCCCCTTCATAGCTCATACCAGCTACTTTTATGTGCAAGGGATAGATATATCAGTTTCTAGCTATTTAAGAAGCTATTAAAACGTTCTTAAGACCTTCAGCTATATTGAATGACTATTGGGGAGCCCTTAATACAATACTACTATATGAAGGTAAAATGATAATTCACTTACTAATATTAGCCCTCAAAGCAACTGTGGAATTGCATTTTATTGAAATGGTATGCTCTGGCTCACCCCTGGAAAGTGTATGGTTTATTCCAAGTCTGTAACCTCTCCTGCAGTATCGTGTGTCTGTAACGCCATTGGCCCAAGAATCAATCCGTGCCCACTTCAAATCTCCCTGTTAAGGGTGCAAAGGGAGGGGGCTCTCCCTCTTTGCTCCGGAGGCCTCTGGAGGCTCTGCTCCTCTCCCCTTCCCTCTCCCCTTCCCTCTCTCCCCCCTCCTTTCCCCCTCTCCTTTAGTGACCATGCAGCCTTCCTGGAGTTGGACTCCAAATAAATCCTCGTCTAAACAGCACCTGTCTGAAGTCTCCTTGCCTGTGTGCATGCAAATACCAGCAAACATAGGGCTCGAGGGGCCCGCCGGGGAACCCCCCCCAGGAACCCCCCCAAATCCACACTGCAACAAGCAACCTGTTAAATGTACTCTCTCTTGAGGACTTTCTGCCTGGTGCTTGCAGCTGTCAGCCTGTGGGATGGATATAATTCCAGACATTTCAGAAAACATTTTTTCCCAGAATTTCCTCCTCATCCCTGACATGGTGCCAGCTTTTCCAGATGAGTTACTGAACATGAAAATATTTACATAGGAGCATAGTCTTGCTCTTATGGTGGCTTTAAAATGAATCATTCAGAGAAAAGAAGCAGCAGATACTTATCAATAAATATCTTAAGCAATTAGAAGTTTTCCATTTCTGGTACTTAAGCCTTTACTCAGACTGGAAGTAGCCCTGGTGTTTCACATCCACTGAGCCTCTTGATGACAAGAACAGTCCTCAACAGTACAGCTACCTTCAGAAATTGCATGGTATTGACTCAAAAAACCCAATTTCAAATAAAAGCTTACCTAAATTGATACATTTCACAAATTACACAGGATAACAAGTCCTTATCCTTAGAATGTTCTGACTGCAAAACATACCTGAATAGAAACAATTTTTCTTTAAAACACTGCTCCCTAGCATTGGGAAAGAAGCTCAAAGCCATTGGAAACTTAACAGCTCATTCACAGACAGCTCTCATCCCTCCCTCACATAAGACAGCAGCCATTTAACAGAAAACGTGAAATTAGGTTACTAACAGAAAACTTCTTTAAAAAAAAAACAAAACAAAAAAAGCCTGTATAACACTTCAGAATTGTGCTTATTTTTCTAGAATTACCTAAAATGTCTGCTCAAGGCACAGAATGGCACTGGACAGATAGAAATAAGCAAGTAAATAAAATCTGGTAGGAAAAAAAAAATAATTAAAAAAATAAAAAAAAACCCCAAAAAAACACAACCAACTAACTAAACACCACAAAAACCAAAAACATCAAACCAAAGAAAAAAACCCCAAACCAATAAGGCTTTATCTTATTTCCAGAGGTGTAAATGACAGTTTTTAAAAGAATCTATGTAGAAAATTCCATATGAACAAGTATTTTTTTCCCCTCTATTATTCTACTGAACTGGGGACCATCCTGTGCTACCCACTCAATGAACAGACCGTAAGACTAGCAATCAAAATCTCTATGTAGGACTTGAAACAGAAGCAGAAGGCAAGAAATGTGTGACCGTTTCCAACCAGTTCCTTAGGATGCTTTGTTTTTATGTTTTTCTTTATTTTTCTTCACCTCTTCTATGTTCTGTAACAGCTGCAGCAATATCCTAGCCCTGCTATTTGCTCCAGCATAACCAAAGGGATGCTTTGCAAATGCAAAGCTAAGCTTCCCTCTGGACAGATGTTATGCCCCTGGGTCCTGGCAGCCAGTGCAGAGCTGCTGCCACAGGTCCCCACCTCACTCCCAAAGCCTCGGCTCTGCAGTGACCACACACACAGAACCTGCTGTAATCTCCACCAGCTGGAGGCTCCATCTACACCACAGGTAACATACTGCCACTCTGTCACACCATCATATCTGGGAATATGAAGGAGGTAAAACAGAAACACACAGACCTTTAAAACCATCGGCTGATAAAGAAAACAAGACAATCCCAGACGTATAGAATTCTTTCACCTAACTACATGTACATATATATGATAACTGTCATGGATCAAAAAATCACTCCATAATAGTCTATGCAGATTATGTTGATAGCAAATATTTTTCTTTTGCCTGCATCATTGAAAGCTGCCAGAGTTTCCACAAAGGGATGCTTAGAATCAACTCCTAAACCACTGGAAATTGATGTCAAAAAGCTCATTTTATAAAGAGTATCTAGGCTTCAAAAATTCCAAAGAGAGTTTATGACTACTGTTCAGATTAAGTGACTGCTCTGCATTTTTGAGGATTATGTGACTTTTCCTCAAATTGACACATATTCACAGAGGAACTTCAGTTGAGAAGGCTGAAAATTTTGGTTCCAAGACTTGCCCAGCATAGGAAGATAACTAAATATAATGAAAATTAAAAATAGTTCTTGCTCTTTCAGCCATCATGAACATTTCAGAAGAGCTCTTTCCCACCATGTCCAATTGAGTAAACTAGCTAGGCAGCTGTGACAACTTATTGCAGGGCTTCACTGAGTTAGGTTCTCATTCAAATAACTCCACAGTAGGAAGATGGAAAAACAAGCTGTGTTGCTCCAAAGAAATTCAACTGCCCTCTGTGTTTCTCTGGAGAAGGAGAATTATCAATAATACCTAAACACTTGGAAAATTGGGTAACTAAGGATAAACAAATGTGTACAAAAGTCTTCTATGCAATTGTGTTTTTCAAAAGGTAAAATATTTCCATTATGAGTGCCATTCTTCAACCACTGTTTTTGGAAATCAACCAAACCTCCAGAGACTGTAGCATGTCAGGTCTTTGCATTATAGAAATGATTGAATGAAATTAGACACTTCAGTTGGTCTTTAACAAGTAACTATTCAGAATAAATTAAAAGGAAAAAACCCCACAAAACAAAAGACACCAAAAACTAACAAAAAACCCTAAAAACAAAATCACCAACATCACCCACCCCCCCAAATCAAACCAAACTGAAAAGACTTACCTAAGTGTAGTTACAACAAAGTTTGGGGTCCAGCATCCTTACTACACCTCCTTTCTAATATTACAATTGTATTTTCCTTTGATGCTTCATATGTTCCCTGTGTTTTAGCACGCTGCAAAATAAGAAAATTCTGCCCTGAAAAGGTTAAAGCTGCAGTTTCAAAGAGAGAGAGACTAATTCAGGGTGTGATACATTAGCAACCCTCTCAAGGTACTTTTGCATTCAAGTTGTAGGGGCTCAGTTGCTTAATGTTTGAAGAAATGTATGATTTAAAAAGTTGGGGCATTTTCAATTTGCAGGTCTGGGGCAGGAATAATGATTTGTTTTACAAGGTGTCAGAGTTCATGGATAATGAGCACAAACACCAAATGAAAATGCCTTACAAAAACATAATGAATACGTGAACGGTTTTGTGTACTGAATAAGTTATACAGAAAAATAGGTCACAATGGTGCAATATGCTGTCATACAAAAACTTTCTTATTCCAGAGCCTTGCAAACAAGAAAAAAAAAAAAAAACCCCAAAAACACAACCAAAGATTAACTAAACAACCAAAAGAATTTTTTTACTTCCATACCTCCTATAAAAGTAAAAGCTCTTTGTAACCAGAAGACCTCTTGGAAGCATTGTTTCTATATTTCTATGAAACAAAAGAAGTTCCAGGACTGTTCCTGAGGACAGATATTTTCCCTTTGGTCCCTGTAAGAATCATTAAACACTTAGAACAGAATCATAGAATTGTTTAGATTGGAAAATATGTTTAAGATCATTGAGCCCAACTGTTAACCTAACACTGCCAAATCCACCACTAAGCCATATCCCTGACTGCCACATCTGTGCACCTCCTAAATAACTCCAGGGGTGTTCAACCACTTCCCTAGGCAGCCTAGTCCAATGCTCGACAACTCTTTCCATGAAGAAATTTTTTTGTAATAGCCAACCTAAACCTCCACTAATGCAACATGAACCACTCTCCTCTTGTTCCATCACTTGTTACTTGGGAGAAGAGATCAAACCCCACATGGCTGCAACCTCCTTTCAGGTAGCTGTAGACAACAAGAAGGTCCCCCAATGAGCCTCCTTTTCTTCAGGCAAAACATCCCCAGCTCCTCACAGGACCTGTGCTCCAGACCCTTCAGCAGCTGCACTGTCCTTCTCTGAACACTCTTCATGCCTCCATGTCCTTCCTGTAGTGAGTGGCCCAGAACTGGACACAGCACTCTGGGTGTGGCCTTACCAGTGCCAAATAGAGGGGGACGATCCCTTCCTTTTTCCCACAAACCAATTTCTTACCAGTCTAAGGGCATAAAGAACTGAAAATGGAAACCTGAACCAGCAAATATACTTGAACACGAAGTACATGTTCCATACAAAGCATTCATCTGCATTTCTGTTGAGCCTGTGTCTGGATCCCATTTCCTTTGTGTAAAACTGAAAATATGTACCTGCATGGTTGAGGAGTGTTTCATAAAGATTACAGTTTCTAGAATGCTAGTATTGAAATGTTCAATGCTGTAATATTGATGCATCACCTAGATATAAGAATGATCAGTTAAGAGATTAACTATGATGAAAAATCTCATACAACCTCTTAAAAAGGAGAGACTCCCTCCCATGCTATCTACCTTAATTGATGAAAAGTGCTGCAATAACTATTAATTAGTGCTCAAGAAGTGCTTATCTTCATTCTTTTAGTCATTGCTGTGGCAGCCATTACGAAAGTGCAGAGGTTACAAAATGCCTGACTATCTTCCCTGAGATCTCCAGCAAGTTAAGCCCAGTTCAACTGTACTTGTGAAAAAAAAAAGAATAGTTGCTGTGAAAGGCACAGGCTGAGAATTTCCATTTAATCTGTTAGTTCTCATAAACTTTTGCAGCTAAACAGCTTAAGAACAACACCTTATAAAATTTACTATGAACATGCTACCAGAATAAAACAGAAGGCACCTACAGGACTCTGGCCATTGAAAATAAAACCACAATTAGTAGCTTCCCAGAGGAGCTATGAAGATTGACAGCAGCTGAGAATCTGGCCTTGACCATTGGCCTGAAAGGCTGCATTGAAACCAGCAGAACTTCCCAGACAATTCTGCCAGGTTCCTGAGCGTTCATTTTAACCTAAGATGAAAAATAGTATTAACTCATTTTAAAGATGTGACATTCTGCAGACTTAACTGTAAGGTTACACTATTCCACTGTTTTTCACAAATATGGCTATATCCTTTGGAAGAACACCCTTCTTTTTCTGAATAACCACTGAAAACAATAACATTATGTTTTACTTTCTTGAACAGACGCCCAGCAAGTCTGTATAAGCACAAAAGTAATAGCTTGGAAAACAATGTATCTTAAAGCAGACGGATTTTGCATTTGGGTTAATGATCATAGTATAGATTTCTTTTGCAAAGAGACACCTTTACCTGAGTTCTCTGGTTATTCTGGAGTGTTCTGTTCATGTAAAACAGATGCAAAATTACTTATCTGTCTTTAGGGCTCATTTTGGGGAAGAAAATAATACACTGAGGTTTTCTTTCACTGACCAGAAGTGGTTGTATGCTAAACATGTTTAAATTTACTTCTGAAAAAAGGAGCTGAAAACACAGCATATTTTAATATTCCAGAATTTTATTAATATGAAATATTTTAAAATACTTCACACATAAAAGCACAAAAAAATCTCCCACATGGAAATTAAGAACAAAATCATCCCATGCATACCTTCTATCCCACTGCAGTTTATGAACCTGAACATGTTCATCTGCCAGTGTGTCATGGGTTAGTACTGGCTAGATGTTAATGTATTTATGAATATTTTTTTTTTTAACAACTACTGTGGGATGTGATTAGGAACAGAGCAGAGCAGGCTTAAATCTTGAAAACAAAAAAACCCTAAAACTTTATTACATTACATAAGAACAGAGACAGAAAACTCTTAAATACACACAGAGACAGAAATAAAAACTTCTTAGAATATTTCTTCTCTCAGTTTTTACTCTCTACACATTACTCTCTACAGACTAAACTTTTGGGTTTTAAATCAAACAATCACTACTCAAAAAAACCTAATCTTCAATTTAGCAAGGGAGAGAGGAGTTTCTCTTGCACTACAGACTGCTTTTCAGAAAACACGGGTCTACCTCTTATGTGTTTTCATGTCACCCGTGGCACTGCTTGGAGAAGTCTGCCAGGGTGACACTCTTGTTTTTTTTATGTTTTGCGCTCTCACTGCTGTCTATAGGCTGAAGCTGCATACAGGGCTCTTTTAAGGATACTTGCATGCTGAGCTCTTTCTATTTTTCCTCTTGGGGTCGAGGGTTTTTTTTCTGAGGGCAGAGGGCACTACTACACTCTCTTCTTCTCTGTTTACTTCACTGCAGCAAGTTGAGCTGGCTACATCTACTCTAAAATGCAGTTTATGTTCAAAAGAGACTTAAGTTTAGTCTGTGGCTAACATTATGCAAGAAAAGTCTAGCTCAGAAAGCTACTCTTCTCATTCTTTGCCCATCTAGGATTTTTATCTTCTTTTATCATCTCAGTCTCAGGCTGTTTTTCTCTCTCTTCTGAAACTACTAGTCATGAGAATCAATGTCTAAGAAAAGTTTTTTTCTGCCAAGCAAGGGTTAAGAGTTTTTAGCTCTCGGTAAGGCTGCAAGCTCAGGCACTCCCAGGTTGGGCAACTCTCACGTGGCTGAGCACCTTCTCCCGGAGGGGGGGGAGAGGCGGGAGTGAGCACACACAGAAGGCACTTTCAGAGTTTTTTACTTCTCTATTTTAGATGGGGCTAAATCAGTTCTAGTCCTTTCTACTCTCTTCTCCCCCTGGGGCCCCAGCTTACTTTAGTTCTACCGCGTAGTTTTCCTGAGCCCGGCCACGTGGCTCCCCCCTCCCCCACTCAGCCCAAAGCTGAGCAGGAGAGAAGAGATGTTTCTACTGCTGAAACTAGAACTTAAAAGAGGCCAAATCTCCCTAGAGTCCTGCTTTTAACTCTTTGTGTCCTCAGAAGCATGTCTAAACTTCCGAGTGACCAATCCAAGTGCTAGCAGAAAAGCTGATCACTGATTGGCCTACCCACATCCCCCTGGAAAAATTCACCTTCTCCCGCAATCACGACACAGTGTCAGCCTTTAATATTTTTCACCACTGACTCTAAGTTCTCATAAATAGTCTGCAACCAGAAATCCTAACTCTTGGGTAGAAAAGAATCACAAATCCATCTATTATTCACTCTGAAAGTGAGAAAAACTGGAAAAACTCTTGTATGGTATTTAAGAGTCATTATCATCAAGAATTGCAGACAAATGGCAGGGCAAGCAGGATGAATTACTAGAGGCAGGACACAACTTTAACTGAAAAGGTTGAAAAGCTACAGAGACTACAGGCCTTTTCTCTCAAGTAGCATACATTTTTCTAGTTCCACATAATATTTCAAAACTTAATCCCTTTGGTCACCCCACTGCTTGGCCTCCCCCTGAATTCTCTTAATCCTTTCTGCACAGAGGAATGATACCTTCAGCTATTGAAGAAAGTACATCTGCAGGGCTTTCAAATGTCATGGAAACCAGACACAAATTTCATTAGTCATTCTTTCATTCTCTTCTAACATAAAGAGGCATGCAGTCACATCTTTACAACTTAAACCTCCATCTCACCTAAAAAAACCCTGAAATTTCTTGGCTCAAAGAGCAAACATATTCTTCCTGACACAGCAACATACAGAGTCAAAAAAACCCTTGCAAAGAGCTCTCCCAAACATCTCAACCACAAGGACAGACAAGCAAAAGAAGCATGCTGGCACTTAGACAACCTGGAATGATTTTTAACAGAGAATGAGAGACTCCTGTAAGAAACAATTGAATATCCCACATCCCAAATTGTTCCACCACCATGCCGCAACCCACACATTTTTTTACAACGGAAAAAGAAAGGCCATTCCGAGTCTTCAAGATGAACTCTTGAGCCAAAGCAGAACTCATGTCAGAGAACTCAAACACTGTCATTCTCTGTATATGGTTCAAGCAAAACTCTCCTGCCTGAGAGGGAGAAAAGTTATTACTGCCCTCTCTCACATCACCCTGAAACTTTATTTTCTTTTTATTTACTAACACAGAACTTCATTGAATATGAAGAAAAACACAGCATCAGATTCTCAGATGCAGCAAATTGACATCTTTTCACTAGAGTCACTGGATTTCCTGTTCCATTGAAAAGAGAACATGAATATTCCCAGAATTCCAAATGCATTAAAATAATTTCAGCTTTCTGTAAATCAAGGTACACATTGTTGCAGGTGTTGGGAGGAAAGGGTTAAACTCACAAGATTTGTTAAGGAGAAAATAATTTCAATCAAACTGACCTTGCAGCTGGGAATGCTAAGAATTTTGGTGTGGGGAAATGCCAGTTATTATGTCTACTGTTGTTCATCCTCTGCCTGTTTTGAGAAGCAGAATTCCTGTGTGGAGATAGCACACGGTCACAGACATGCTTGAGCCTTCTGCTGTGAGAAAGAGTGACCACAGAAGCACAGCTTTGTGATAAACTGCTCCTGCAGGAAACCTTTAATATATTGGGGCCAATAGCAGCCCCACCCAACCCCTGCTGTGTGCTAGGATGAACTGAGCCTAACAGAGCCTGTATCCCTGTGTGTCTCTTTTCAATAGGATAAACTGAGCCTAATGGAACTGTCTCTCTGTGTGTCTCAGCTGCCCAGTGCTGTTAGCGAGGTGACGAAATAAATCTACTCTCTGCATTTCAGCTGAGGCTTTGTGGTTGCCCTGGTTACCTGTGTGTATTGATTCACACAGCAGGTCACGCATTACTCAGCATGTGTCACAGGCTCGTGGTACATGCCGAGGAACAAGCTTGAAAACACGGTTACCTATTTCTGTTGCCATATCTTGTACTCTTCAAGAAATTTATCCCTCTTGTTTCATGAGAAAACAGAAGACTAAGTAATTTTAAGCTACGCCCTTGTTTGTTCACAGGTTCATACTAAAATTTCCAGGTCTATCAATAACATGCACATTCATCTAGAAATACCAAGGCATGCTACCAAATACAAATGTAAAAATGCTTTTGAAAGAGAAAAGAGAAAAACTTGCTTACAAGTGTAAAAATGTTTTGGAAAGAGGAAAATATTGTGTCCCCATTATTATAATGCAGAGGTCAGGCTTGCTGCTATCCTTAACAAGAACAGCACCATGGGATTTAAAGCCTCAGATAGTGTGACCCTATAGGTCATAAATTGCCTTCATCTTCCACAACCTTCAGCATGTCACCCAAACTGTATAGAGTCTTTCCCAGCATTTAGTGCTGTTCTTGGCTGCATCCTGCCTCCATCTCGGAGGAAGAATCAGAATATATGCCACAGAGCTTGCTTCTTACTGGAAAGGGACTTGGACAGGTGGGCAAGTGTCACGGTGCTGTGTTTCGAGACCTCAGCATCTCCACGCACGGCCAGCCTGGAACACCGTGACAAGGGACGAGGATCAGTTCGTGCGCAGTGCGATGATACTGATTCCTGTGGGTTCTTTGTTTCGAGAGATCCTTGGCAGCGGTCTTAAAGTGACGAAGCAGAGGCAGGATGGGAGGCAGTGAGGTAGCAGCGTTTATTGTCCGGCAAGCGGGATATCCCGCGCCTGCATCTGCTCTCGCAATTGCCCCGAGGGGCGGTTCTGTGTAAACTTTTATCCAGACGGTATCAGGGAGGGGTAAAGGCAAAACAACAAATAAAAGGAATTCTAGGGACCGTTACACAGGTGCAATATTTGACTTTTGCCAACCAGGGAAGTGGGGAGAAATACAAAACTCGCAGGCTCCATGACTGACAGAAAACTGACAGTTACGTAACTTGCTGCAGGGGTACACGTGGTAGGGAGGGAACAAAGGAAGATATAACAAATTTAATAAACTAAATTTCACACACTGCCACAGACAAGTAGGAAACTACAGCACACTCCAACATATGGACATTTGGGAGACCAGGACTGGTAGTACTTCAAAGAACTCACTGAATTCCGAGTTTCAATTTCATCGAGAAGAAAAACAGGAAGCTATCTCAAACTGGAGATTCTTGGTGTGAAACAAAGGCAAGTCCTTACAAAAGAATTCCTGTAGAAATAACCTAGAAGCTCCTCTGGGCAGAGATCTCCATTTTCCTCTACTTTGAAAAGATAATAGGTGAAACATGCACAGAAAGAAACTCAGGCAGGGAAAGGCCTGTGCTTCTCACCACATAATATACTGTTTTTTCTAGCAATGGAATCTTATAACATACATGTTGGGAAATGAGCTATCCCTGGAGAAGTATCTGAATTTCCAATATGGAAATTCATGAAATGCTTGACAGAAGTTTTCAGGAACAGCTGAACAGTCCCTGAATAATTGTTAAATTTTCCACAAGGAAGAGAAGTCTGCAAATCTATACTGGCATAAAGAGTATGTCAGAAGCACTAAGAAGAATAAAAAGAAAGTAATTACCTCCCTGGTACTCTGATGTTCTTTACTTGATCTATACATAACCTAACATTTAAGCCATCAGACTGAAAAGAACAGGGCATATGCCTTTATTAATATTCAGCTCTTTATTAAAGTGATCAGCTCATTATTAAAGTCATCAGCAGGATTGCAGAGTCCGATCAGAGTTCTCCACGCTGCTGCAGCCATCCAAAGGAGCAGGTGTTGTCCCAGTTCATCACTCCACTGCAAACAGTAGATGCCGAGTCCTTGTTCCCACAGGAACAGCTAGGAGTTCTCTCTGGTCAACCATCAGAAGGCAGAGCGGCGGCACTCTGTCACTAGTGTGCAGAGTCAGCTCTTTGCCCTCAGGGAAAAACCTTGAGAGTTTCCCATTGTCTGTCTTAGTCACTTCAGCTGGCTGGTTCCCATTCTATCCAAACTCCTCATAGGTCATGGTGAATCTTCAAACCAGGCCAGGGGGTGCATCCACTTCTTGCTCGGCCAGGGCACTATCTAATTCTCCTCTGACGCCTCTAGCTTCTTGTCTTGGGGTGCAGTTTCTCTAAAAAACCCTCCCAGGATTCACAGGGGCAGTTTTATTTGCATATACAAATGCATATGCATTTGTCCTGGTCGCAGCAGAGGTATTCCTGCTGCAGGAGGTAGTTACAGCAAACAATGACCAGGCAATCAAGGCTGGAGCTGCTCCTTTTCACATTTTAATGAGGTAGGAGAATGCCGCCTTTCCCTTTGGGGCAGCTTCCCTCAGTCTTCAAACTTGCTGGGGTGTGGGGGTTACCTCCAGCTGGGAGGGGGTCAGCCGCTTTCGAGGGACAGCAGCCTCACCCCAGCTATGGGGTTCTCTGCAAACAGGAAAAACCCCCATTTTTCTAAAAGGCTGGGTGACGGCACAAATTGGGAGGAGGAGGGTTGCATTCTCAGAGCTCTTTTAATATGCTAATGCATGCTCTGTGTTTTCCTCTGGGGGGATGGTGTGACTGCTTTGCTATGGGGCTAGGACAGGGGTAGCCTAGCCTTTTTTGACTGGGAAATTTGTTCATAACAAGACTGACTTTTCAAGCAGACATTTGGAGTTGGAAATTCATGTAATCTTTCTCCACCTCAAGTTGGCTGATTTGATTTTTAAACAGCTTTTCTTCCTATCTACACACACCTGCATTTAGAGAAACAGAGTTATCACCGTGGAGGCCCAACCAGGAACACAGACTGGGGACACAGATCTGGGTGCAACAGAGCAGCAGGGCAGAAGACCCTGCCCTTAGTTTATTTTTCCATTATATATCTGTGGCAAGGTGACCATGGATTGGAGAAGGGTATCGCCACCTCTCCTGTCACATTGGTCCAGGAGGCTGTCATTCAACCTCCCCTTGTCTTGGAGAAAGTATTCATAACATTGCCAATATTTACAAAACATGGTCCTGTGTTTACAATTCACCAGCGTGAGAAACTGCACGTTTCTCCTTTAATATGAACGCTTAGCAAACCAGGAAAATTCATGGCAACATCTCACCCTTTTAGGTATATTAAAAAGAAAACAAAAAAAGAAAAATGAACAATTCTATGACAGGAAAAAAGAAAGAAAAAAAAACCTGTATAAAGTTCACCGACCTTCATTTAGGTGACGGTGTGAGGGCTACATGTTGGTCTGATTCTGCCTTTGCTACCCAGGGTTTCACCCTGAACCCCTTGCAATAACCTGCTCAAAATATCTCGAGCATAGTCTAACATAATTCAACCAACACCCTCATATTTTTAAATTTTTATAAGATACAAGGGAATATATGGTGCAAAAGGCAGGAGCATTCCAAGAAAAATCAATCACTCAATTCAAAATTCTGAACCCCAAAAGTTCTGTCCCAAAACCACAACCCCCAAACAACGTGCACTTTCCCCACAGAGGTCACAATGGCTACCATACATAAAACTGAGCCATAGCAAACAATTCCTCTAAGTCCATGATTAACAGTCCGCTGGCTCTCAGCATCACACTGCTTCAGTCTGTCCTTGTCCAGCAGCTCCACAGGATCCAAAGTCTCTATGGAGGCCATATAGGAAAAGAGAGGATGCCAGTCCGTGTCCATGTTAATCAGATCTCGAAGAGGCTTCTGTGATGGGTGGCACTAGGGTGGCACAGGGTGCACAAGGTTTCAGGATCAAACAGGATCAGTCCAATGCACCTGAGGCAGCTCAGCAGACTTTCAGCGGCCGCCGTCTTAGCATGGATCGCAGAACCTGAGGATAGAGAACTTAGAAAACACAAATTGAGCAATTGACTTTTTCTCAAAGAATGCATGCAACATAGGATGTGGACGTAGAAACCCACTGCAAGGTCCAAGGAAAACTGACCATAGCTATGTGGCAACATCAACACTTCCTACACTTGAGATGATGGCTGTACACCAGCCAGAGAATTTTGCTCTTGTTCTAGAGCTTGGGAAACTGTTTCGTCCCCCTGACGTCTTCGTCTTTTTCTTCGCCTCCGAGTTTTCGGGCTTGGCGTGGGCTCATCATGACCCACTGCTTTACAAGTTTCTGCAGTATGGTCTGGACCCACACCTTGTGCGCAGAAAAACAAGGGAGTCACTTTCTGTGCCTCCTTTTCCTGTTCTCCACTAGGCTGAATATCTGCCTGTGTCTCATGTCCAGCATTCTGCCTCTTTTCTGCCGGCTGTGAAGCAGCTGTTGGGGTAATCACCATACAATCACAGGTGTTTAGAACTGCACAGGTCTGGACCATCTCCAGGATATTAGAAGTCTCTGGAATGGTTTCCAGGGGCCTCTGGCAAGCAGAATTAGCATGGCTTCTTGCTAATTGCTCCAAAATTATCATTGTCAAAGTTATATCCTTGATTCTCGTCTTTAAAAAATGCATCAGACGCGATATAAATTCATTAAAAGCTTCCTCTGGCTTCTGTGCTATGTCTAAGAAGTCTTCCTTTGGGGAGAAGGATAACTTGGTTTTTATCAATGCAGATATCCCTATGTATCTGCACGAATCTAAAACCCTGAAAGAAAGGCCAGCTTGCACATCAGGGCAAGCATATTGACTCCTCCCCATAAGTAGGTCAACTCCGACCCCAAACAAGCGATCATCTCGAGGCAGGTGGCTATTTTCGACAGCCATTTGTCCAGCTAGGAATTTCCAATTTCTTTCAAAGGTAAAAACCTGTTGAGGTTCAAGCATCATTGTTGCAAGACCTCTTATTACATAAGGAAAGATCAGATTCTCAAATTCTGCACTGATCCATTGAATTGCCTCAGTGAAGCTTATATTATCTTCTGCCACGTCCCTTGATAAGGGAAGCGGGACTGCCCATGATGGGTCATCATGGCTATGATGCTGTGGAACCACGTCCACAGCTCCCTGAACTGGCTTGGGCAAAGCTGCATCTTCAGGCAGCAGCTCTCTTAGGTCAGCAGCCTGGTTCACCTGCGGACTAAAAGCCTCATCCGATTTCATGACAGGGAAAGCGTGCACATCAGACAACGCTTTTGCCCCGTTATCATCTCCCACAGCCGACCTGGCCCCGTAGGGGGGGCGGGCGGGGGACAGTGGCTCGCTCAGACTCCTCTCTGAGCGGGGGGGTGATTGTCGCGCTGGGCAGGGAGGCGTGGCCGACCGGCCACAGCCTTCAGCTCCTGTTCCATCAGCCGATGGGTCGGTGGCCGGGGCCAGAGCCGGCAGCAGCTCTGCGGCTCCAGCGCTCGGCCCCGTCCCCTCTGAACGGAGGGGGCATGCGGCGGGGCCGCGCGGCGGCGCGGGGGGGCTGTCCAGCGCGGGGGGCCCCGCAGCAGCGGGCAGCGTTGCGCCCAGCCCTCCCCCCGCGGCGCCGGACCGGCACCGGACGCGTGGGGCGGGGCGCGGCGCGGTGGGCGGCGGCGGCGGCTCCGCTGCGGGCACCGCACGGACCGCCGGCGGGTGGCGACCCCGCGGACAGCATTTGGCGCGGCGGGGGGACGGGGCAAGGAGGGGCCGTCCCCGCCGCTCTCGCCTGCCGAATCCTGCGCGGAACAGGTCGCGGCGGGGCGGGGCGGGCCGGGGAGGCGGCGGCAGGGGGCGGCGCCGGCAGCGCCAGGGGAGGCGCGCACGGCGGCCCCCCCGGCTCCCCGCAGGGGGCCCGAGGCGGCGCGGCTCCGCGCGGCAGCTGCAGGGCGGACCCCGCAGCGGTGGCGGGCAGCGGGGGGGTCGCCGCGACACGGCGGCCCGGGGCGGCGCGGGCGATCCCCCACGCTCGGCGTGGGACCCGAGGCCGAGCGCTCCGCCCCCTCGGCACCCCAGCTCCCCGCCCGGCAAACCGCGCGGGGAGCGGACCGAAAAAAGCTTCCCAGTCCTTCCAAAAACCCCGCTGGGCGCGCCCAACCCCCGACATGGGGGTGGCGGTCTCCTGCATCGGCTCTAACCCTGCATCAGAGCAATCCTCGTCAGAAGCGACGGAGCTCACAGGGGAGCCAGTCCTGCTTCCTGTCGAAAGCCCAGAATCAACTTCAAAGTCCTCCCCAGCCTCTTTTAAAAGTGGGAAGACTGTTGTCCATGCCCGTAAAAGAGTGCCTGCCTTAGAGTTTCCGTCAAGGACGGCAGAGAAAAGGCTTTTTCCCAGGGTTCTCCATGGGCCAATATAAAGTGCCTTTTCAGCAGTATAAAAAATTCCAGGTTTCTTTCCCCAGCTAAATAGTTCTCTCACGTGTTTCCTGGTTAAGTCAGCGTCACAGGACAACAAAAAGGAGTGGAGCAGTTCCATCATCAATCGTTCCTCTGAGAACATCGTGGGTTTCTTCTTTTTGCAGCTGTAGAAGGCAGATTTTTTTTTTTTTTCTTTTTTCTTTCCTCACTAGCTTGCAACTTGACCACGTAGGCGCCAGTTATCACCGTGGAGGCCCAACCAGGAACACAGACTGGGGACACAGATCTGGGTGCAACAGAGCAGCAGGGCAGAAGACCCTGCCCTTAGTTTATTTTTCCATTATATATCTGTGGCAAGGTGACCATGGATTGGAGAAGGGTATCGCCACCTCTCCTGTCACATTGGTCCAGGAGGCTGTCATTCAACCTCCCCTTGTCTTGGAGAAAGTATTCATAACATTGCCAATATTTACAAAACATGGTCCTGTGTTTACAATTCACCAGCGTGAGAAACTGCACGTTTCTCCTTTAATATGAACGCTTAGCAAACCAGGAAAATTCATGGCAACACAGAGTAGTAGCATTCTTTTAGTTCTTACACACAGATGGTTGTGTTAGAGCAGTGGGAATGCTCTGAACATGGGGACTAAAAGGTGATGTATTAAAAGCCCTCAAGGATCCCCTGACTCTGCAGATGTGGTCTCGAATAGAATGACACTATTGCAGAACCTGAGTGAGTTCTGTCCAGAGGTCAAATTGGAGAATATTCCAAATACAAGAGAACAAACCAAAAAAGCCCCCTTCCTAGCTATTGCATCTGTTCCTCACAGGTGCAGAGAAACCAAAAGAACAGAGTTAAAAAAAGCCCAGAAGCATGCTAAAACACAAGATAGTACCTTTGGGAGGCTTTGATTTTAAAACTGATAAACCTTTACTGCAAAATGAAAAAGTACAGGGCTTTAACTACCTGAACACAGCAGATACTTCTAAGTCTCAGAATCTTCATTTTTTTTCTTTCAAAATATATTGGTTTTGTCAATTGAAAATATTTTGCAATTTGTCAAGGTTAAATATCATTGCACCTGTTTAAATCTTCACAAATTCAGATAGCAATCCTATCTGCACTGATTGTAGGTCTGATTATTACTGATAATCTTGCTCCTCAGAAGCACTCAGGAATCAAAACCACATGCCCTGAGCTACAATCTGTCATCTCTCATAAAAATAAAAATGACTGTGTTTAGAGAGATCTTAAGGGAGAAAAAGCACTGCGTGTTCCACCATTCTGGAAATATATGATAGGCAGAAACTTATGGTGCCTTAACCTGTGGCTAAAGCTGATTTACAACCAGCGGAGCTTCAATTTAATTCCAAATGAATCAGAAATATTTGACACACACAGAGGAAAAACCTGAAACCTCAGAACAGAAGAACTTTCTGAGAGTTTCAGTGCTGTCTCTTCACTGTTCTGATAGGCAAAGATCCAGAGCCCTTGCCACAGAGACAGCTTGAATTTTGGCCCTTAAAACATGTAGATGGTTCCTGTGCTGCTCAGTGGTTTCAAGGTAGAAACAGGTCAGCTTCAGTGACAGTGTTAAGAGGGGGCCAGGAACTGGGAACCCCTGGCTTGGTTCTTTTTTGTTTTACTGTGCCCTTAGCTGTTTTATTTCCTTCTCCTTCTCCAAGCTTAAAGAAGTTGGCCTTAAGTGACAGGCGACTGGATTTAAACAGGATGTTTTCTTTCTTGTGTTTTCTTCACAAATAAGGCCTCAAATAGCCTGTGACAAAGTAAGGTCAGGAAACATACAGCCATAAAGCTTTTTGGGATTTCCCATTTTAAAAGGTATATGTTATGTTACACTTAGAAAACTGGACGAATACTTACTGTCAATCCTTGTTCTCCTAGTTTTCCTGGCTCACCCTTTGAATAAAAAAAGGAGTGAATAATTTCAGCAACATATCTTGAATACAGTTTTCTATCTAGGAATAAAGTATCTTAAAAGTTTTGTTCTTAAGCAGGTATGGCAGCTAATTGCACATTAAACATATTACTTTTTTGCTTTATAACCTGGTAGTCCAAATCACAGACATCCTAAGAAGTACTGCTTCACAATCATGTAATGGTATAGTTCTCAAGGCAAGAGTTAAGTATTGATGTTCTGACTCTGTCCCTTGGTTCCAAACATAATATTCCATTCCACTGTGCTAAAGGACACAGAGAAAGGTTATTTTCACATATGTGCTGTATCCCACAGTTTATATATTCCAGGATTACTGGTCTGTGTCATCACCTCAGTCAGCAGTCATAACTTAATGTTGTCAATTACCATGTTCCATAAAACCATGAATATTGGTATTTTGAAGCCGTGAAATAATTACTCAGCTGTTAAATACCTGGACTGGCTTTCAAAATGGTAACCCATCATTTCTCCAATATATTCTCTTTCTGTGGGCACACTACATACAGTCAGAATCTATCTTCTCCCCTTTCTTCCCATATGAACATACATCTGTCTGTAGAGACAGTAAAACATATCAGTCATACAACACAGGCTAAAAATACCCATCCAAAAACAGAGCTCCACTTTAGTGGTCTGGTTTATATATCATTCCCTTGAAAACCCAACTGAGCACAGGGCAGTCCATGTACTGTGGTTTCAGCACGGCTCCAGGGTCTTCTTTAGCAGCTTTGTCATAAAAGAAAGCCTGTCACAAAATTGATGAGAACTGTTCTCATGTCGCTGTTCCTGGCAACTGAAAAAAATCAGAACTGCTTCTCTGGGTATGCGTGCATTGCACTCAAAACCAAGCACACCAAAGCCAGCTGGGAGAAAGAAGCTGTGGAGGCACAGGTTTCTGGCCACTCACTGCCCTAAAACACTATCTCATTGCTGTGGCAATTGTAAACCTTCTTGCTTGAGAAGGACAGGCTGGAAGAGAAACCCTGCTTTATCTAACCCTGCAAAAGAGGCAATGTCTGCCTAATGGTCATTGGCCACTCTAAGGACATCCTCCTATAGCTGTGTGATGCTGCAACACCCCAGCTCATAGCACAGTGCAGCTGCTGTTTTCAGCTCACTAGCTCAAAGTTCCACACAAGTGTTTACCTCAAAGAGAAAGCTGTCCTTCCTTCTCAGCTAAGTTTTCCCTTTACATCTCTCCTAATTGACTGTGTATTACACAGCCATGGAGGAACAAGCCTTCTGAGGGTCAGGAACATTAACCTGAGGGTACAGAGCAGTAGCGAGGGGCAGCAAACTGGGCGGTTTCTACCTGAGTGCTTGTTTGTATCTGATTCTAAAGCAGTATTATGAACTGATTTTCCATAATGTTATAGGCCTTAAGATAGCCACAGCTTAAAAACTATAAAAAGAAACTCTCTCTTGCCATCTAAAGTCAAAATCACTACAGAACTATTATAAAATGGAATGACCTCATTGCATAAAATCCATGACTTTCCTGTTGTGAGAAACACTAATGACCCCTTTGCTAAAAAGCACAAAGCAACACGCAGCCACACTGTAATCAGGAAGGCCAACTGATTCTGCCAGCCCCATGTATGTGAATTATTAAAACACTATCACTGCAGTCAGAAATGGATTCTGGTTTCAGTCTTGCCCTTACTAGATCAAACCAGCACTGACTCTGCTGACCACAGACCATTTAACCACAATAAAAGATCACAAGGAAGACCCAGAGGAGGCCCAGGGCCTGATGTGCCACAGGACTAACAAGAAATGAGAAGGTTGCCAAAGTAAAGCATCATGAGAGCTATGAACTTTTAATGTCATTTCACAACCTTGCGCTAGAACTCATGAGGGCAGGAGTGGTAAAACAACCAAGCCAAAACAACAGCAGCAGCAGCCCTACAGTCCTAGAGGTCATAACTGGCCAGCTTTGCTGGATTTTCATGGGAAATTTTAGCAGCATCTTACTATTATCATGCTTTATTACATTTAAATAGTTAATACCTGAGTAGATTTAGAACAGGAGTGTAGACATTGTCTTTCTTGGTATTAGCTAAAAAGACCCTGCAGGAAACATTTATGCTGTCCTGGCCTCATGTAACAAGTGATGCTTTTTCTTCAAGAAACCAGTTTCTGTTTCCAGTGCTGGTCCTCACCTTGCTGGTTCCTCATGTGTCTTCTTGGCCACAATCTTCATTTTTCATGGATGTGAACATGCGTGTGTGCATCTGTACATGTGACATTTCATTTTTCATGTCTGTCTCCTGTCTGTGATCCCATTTGCACACTGATAACACAGTGACATTCATGGTGAAAAGAGAGATACCTCTTTCAAAGGACTAAAAATTAAGGAGGCCACAAAATATAAAACTAAAATCAAACACATACTTTTCTAAAAAGTCATGTGTTTAGGCATCTGTTTAAAAAGTGTGAGATTCATCCTGTGCCTAAAACAAACAATACACAATATACTGGATTCTGCTGCTTGTCCTAATGAAGTATGGGGCCTGAGCCAAAGAAAACAGTACTGTTCTTGTTTAAAGATGGCAGAATCTAACTCCAAACTTCATCATACCATGGGCAGCTTTCACAGTTTATTACTTTATGTGAAATACAAAGTTATGTTTCGTGTCAGGGAAATGAAGAAAATCTGTGTAATTGTAATTGTGGAACATGATCATGGGACAGTTATAAAGATGAGTTCTAATAAAGAACTGAGGAAAGCATGGAAGGAAGTTTTTGAATAAATCTTTTGCTTGCAATTACCTATTATAAGTCTCAAGCTATTCTGTAATAAGTGTCTTATAATTATAACCTTAGAAGCTTGCTTTGTATTAAAGAATTTTTAACTGTAGTTTTAGATTGTAAAAAGGCTTTTAGACAAAAGAAGGAAGTACGAAGGGGCCCGGGCCTTGCACAGAAGGTGGGAAAACATCCTGGACACGAAAATAAGATTTCAGCTCACTGATTTATGGCTTCTGAAGAAGGAAACTGGACATCACTATCAGAGATTGGTGGACCTGGGAAATAGAAATGGGACCCCCACATCTGGAAGCCAGACCCCACCATCTGAAAAACATATCCTGGAAGTGCATCCTGGAATATTGAAATATCTAAATAAATCACAATAGCCTATAGAATTGTACAGGACAAACTATGAATTTATGACTGTTAAGTATTGAATTGTGACATTAAAACTAGAAATGGAAACTGCTGAGAAAGCTTATGAATATGTATGAATATTGCAAATAAAATCCCAGCAAGTCCAGCAATGGGTGTGCAGTCAGAAGGGAAAACCCCTACCACTGTACTCAGCATGCTGTCTTTGCTCACACTTTTCCATGTTAATTAATTAATTATTAAAATTGAATTGCTGCTTGATATATTGGCCGTATCAAGCGTCTCATTTCTAACATTTATTCCATGACTTTTGAGGTTAAACTATTAAGAAGTGAGAAGTCAAGCACATCCATGCTACGAGGCCTCAAATTCAGTTTTATCTTGAAGTGTGAATAGAAAAATTTATTACTCATGGAAAGGAGCAGACTCTCCTGACACAGCTATTAAACATCAGTGAGTGACTGAGAAACCTTAGAAAGTGTAGTGAAACAGCCAGGGGTGGGAGGCAAGGAATCTTGGTGTTACTTCTGGCCCTGCTATATACTTGTTCTGTGTGTGTGTGACTTCAGGTACACCTTGAAACCTGCCTGGGGTTCAGCTTCCACATGTCTTACTTGCCAGTCTTACCTCAGAAAGTCTTTGACACCATGCTGGCATACACTTGAGAGAAATGTGCACACCAAAGCAGCAACAGAGTAACTCATCATTAAGCCAGGCATCCCACGAGGACCATCTTTGCCAGTGTCTCCTGGGGGACCTCTGGGTCCTGGTGGCCCTGGAGGTCCAGGGGGTCCAGCTTGTCCTTGGTCCCCCTAAACCAATAAAAAACTCATCACAAATTTGCTTTAGAGGCATCAGCCACATAAAAACACATCAATTCACCCATAAAGAGTGCAAGACAGGCAGGAAGAAGCTGCCACAAACTAGACAGTGGCTTCTTCACTGCTTATGGCAGGAACAGCACTTTGCCTTGAAGACCAACAGTTTGTATCTGTCTGGTGCAATCAGCCATAGAGCAGAAGGTTCAGATTCTGAACTGCTTGTTTTACCACAGCACATATGCCAAAATTTGGGATGGTCTTGAAATATTTTACTCATCCAGTTTTCCAGAGCAAGTGACTGTTTTCGATAAGCATCTGTTTGCTTCATGATTTGCATAATCATAACAAAGCTGAGGGGAAAAAGAAAAGTCGCATCTGAGAATATACAGATTTGCACAGCAATTTTTCAAGCCCATGAATGATACATGGATAGATTTAAAAATTGAGCATGGAAAATAACTGCTTCTTCATGAAGTTGTACATAATTTTCCATCTGTTTTGTGAGTCTGTTTTGTGAGTCTGTTTTATGGTGACAATTAGCTAACTCTCTTCATTTTTACCTATTAATTTGTAAGTCAATTTTCAAGAGAGATGTCAAAACATATTACCTTCCCCTCTAATAAAGAAAAGACACCCCAAAATGGTGCTTTAGTTATTTCCAGCACATCACTGCAAACCACTGGAAAAAAGCTGCTAGGATCTCACGTGGATCACTTAGCAAAGTCACCCATAGTCTTTTAACTGTTAATACCATTAACAGTTGCTTCATTTCAAAGCATTTTCAAGTGAACAACCTGCCATAAGAAGGCATCTGATAAAAAGGTACAGCAAAGAGTAAACTGAATGTGAAGAAGAACCAGACTCCAGTGAGATGAAGCACTACCTTAATGAGGTGGCGTTTAATGAGCTGCTGATCAGCAGAGAGAAACCCATGACTGATTTTAGGAAACACCATCTGATCAGACAGGTGAGGTCAAAGGTTGAAGATCAGACATGACAGAATTGAGGAATAGACATCAGAAGGCCCGAGAAAGAAATACAGACATATTCATTAGATTTATTATAGCTAATATAATATGAACTGGTGCTTCTGCCTGAAAGAAACTGTGGATTTTCTTTTAGAAAAAGATTACCTGTATTGTACAGGACATAGTGCTATGATTTAAATAATATACAATGACTTAAATGTGTAACTGTTTCCTCCCCAGATTCTGCATGAGAATTCTGCATGTGTATTAGTTTTTTCATTTCCCGGGCTCTAAAAATCAGTATTTTTAGATGTTGTTCTTTCAGCAAAGTTTCTAGAGACAAAGTACCAGTTCAACTTTCAGTCAGAATTTCTAACCAGCATAGTGTGCCATGAAGAATGGTGTTATTTTTATAAGGTCTGAAGTTCCAGCTTGACCAGATTGCTTCCTGCTTAATTTGCAAATTCACTTTGAAAAAATCTGGATGTACAGATGAAACCGCTGATATCTAACACAAACATCTGACTCTACATGTAACCAGTATAGAGTTCACTGACATTTTCCACACTCATGTATGCCTCCGGGAAGCACAACAGAAAAACTCATCTGAAAATAAAATTCTGACCAAGACCATGGGGAATGTAGGCATTTCCAGGGCTACACAGCTATTGATTTGATTCTATGCTCTGCATCAGGAGTACTTAGATCAATGCAAAGGCAGTGAGGGTTAGCTTAGGTCCACCATGAGAATTCACCAGTATTCCATGTTAAAAACAATTTTTCATGTGCACTTTCATGCTGATACAGAGAGACCTGACTAAACAGGTACATGTCAGTCACAAACCTTGACGGTGAGGATCTGATTACTGTGCAGAGCAGCAACTGTGGGGAAGCCTGGCAGACCCTAGGGACACAGCAGAACATGATATGAGAACAGCACCACACAAACATCACAGAGACAATTTACTAACAGACAAACAGAACAAACACTATGTTTAGTACACCCCACACTGCCAACGGACAGGAAACGGCCTCTCTGTCATGGGAAACAGAGCTAGGGCTGCACTGCACTGCAGATGCAAGTTGATACTTCACAACAAGAATATCAAGAGATCTTAGAAGGAGCAATCCCATGAAGGTGTCTTTCCTTAAAGTTACAATAAATTGTTATGATCATTTGAAAATTGTTAAGACTATCAGCCAACAGATGACTGAGCCATTTTCAATTGAAATGTACTGTAGCACTTCAAGAGATCTTTGTAGCAAGCCTTGACTCTGGATTGCTGCAGAAGCTGACAGCAATGACAGTATTCTCTGAAGTGCTTTGCATAATTAATGTCCTGCTCCTCAATTCTGTTTAACATGACATTCAGCACCTAAACTGGTAGCACATACACAACTATAAACACTGAACATAAATTTACTGCTAGATCTTGGGTCTGCACCAGTCTTTACAAAAAAGGCAGAATAACTTTTTGATGCATACATGTTCTTCACTAGCATCTTGGAGTTGCGTTTAGCATCTTTATTCCTGCTATACATCCATAAGATGAAGCTGAGACCTTGTAAGTTGATCCCATAAAGCCAGTGGCTAAATGCAGCTTTCCCACTCCATTGGGATGAACTGCATTGCTCAGTGACCTGAAATCTCCTCTTCGGAAACAAATAAACAGAAAACAAAACCAAAAAAGGCTAAAACTCACAACATATAAAGGGACTCACTCCTGAGACACTGATAAGACTGGAATTATACATCATTTAGGAAACAGATGTATCAAGTTTACATTTATCTTATTATGGAATATAAGTTAAAGAAGTTATTAGATAGTAATGTGTCAGAATCTTTACATCTGTGACTCATTATCCCTGCTGTGCACATGACCCATTTCTCCTCCAGCTAAAACTACAATGCCCATGTAATGGAAATGAGCACACAAAAAAAACCCTACATAGGAAGTAAAATCTGAATAGCAAGCAATAAATTACATTAATGGATAAAAATGGATAAACAGAAAATTTTTAAACAATTTCACTTTTACTCATCAGCCTTTAGAATTACAGTACAGTAATTTTCAGTTACCTCTAAATTAGCATATTTGCAATTTGCTGTTTTAAACTCATTAATTTTTATTTATTTTCTCTTCAACATGAAGGAGTACTGAGACTTAATTAAGAAAGGCACTTATTCAGAAAATACAGTGGTTTGTCATGAAAGATTTTCTTTTTCCTTGAGAAAAAATGAAAGACTTTGGAAAGATTTGTGTAGCTGTACACAGAACCATTTGCATTCAGCACTTCTCAGTCCAGCCCCAGCATCCCCAAAGCTTCCCAACACCACAGAGGCAAGTTCAAGATTAGCTATCAGTACTGCAGTTCTCTGCCTACATAAAGAACACATGAGAAAAGGGTCAATCCCATTCTTCCATCTGCAGCTTAGTTACTTCTTCCAGCTTGTTCCCAAGGAGGACAAAGCTTTCCTTCCTTTGCCCAAAGTGGTCATAATCTTAGACCTAACAATCAGATACATGCAGTGCCAGTTTGGACCTGGATCATCTCCCCATGAGTAACATGTATCTTTGGAGAGAGCCAGAAACATGGGAACACTAAATAGAACCCAGCAAAGACACTGCAATAGGTCCATACTTTTTGCATGTGTGGGAGGCTTTAGAAGGCATTGCACCCTCTGGCATCCATGAAAGATAATGTTGGGACACAACAAGCTTCTAAAAAGGCGTAAAAAGAGCTATCCTTCCCACAAAATGAGTTCTCTTCCTTTCCTGTCACTCTGCTATAAACATAGCCACAAATATCCCCTGGATCTGTTTTATTTTTTCCTTATTGAAAGCTGTTCTGAATGACAAATTCGAAGTTACTCAATTTTCTCTTTATTTGGTTTGATTCTTGAACTGCACATAGGAAGGGTTCTTGTTCTATACCCTGGGAGGCCCTAACAGCGACCACTGGTCAAATAAATTCGTCTCCTGACAGCTACTAAAGCTCACCCTGAAATGCTAGCTGGTTACAATTGCTAAATTAGCACAGTTGCTGCATGCCTCATTGCCATTTTTGCCCAAATGCCAAGCAAAACACGATGCCTGATGGAGGCCAACAGCCATGGGACAACATTACCCACCTGGAAGCGTAGGTAAAGCCAACCTGCCCCCTACAATGGCTATTGAGAAAACTGAGGGATGCCGGAACATGGTATCATTCCCCCTCTCTGATTTTTTTACTTGGATGAAATAGTTCTCCTGTTACAGTCATCACAGCCTTGAAGGATGTAATTCCTATTAGCTGTCCTAGATTTTTCACAGTACTCTTGATAGGATGGGGTTAAAAATGATTTCTACATTTCAAGCGACTAATTACAGGTGGTGGGGGTTAGAAGATGCACGGCCTGAAACCTGCCGGGCAGCAAGGCCTTGTAACAGAACATCAGCTTACTGTAACTAGCATCATACTATTGTTTTAACCGAATTGAGTGTGACTTGAGTCTGGGAGATAATTAGGGAAGAATTG
Source organism: Prinia subflava (assembly GCF_021018805.1). Classification (NCBI taxonomy): domain Eukaryota; kingdom Metazoa; phylum Chordata; class Aves; order Passeriformes; family Cisticolidae; genus Prinia; species Prinia subflava. Next base: position 1,966,148 of record NW_026960612.1, read on the forward strand.
TCTTAACCAAATCAAGTATAACTTAGGGGAAGAATAGGTATGATTTGTGATAGTAACTAAGGATCAGAGGAGTTGGTAGTTAGGGGTGGGTGTTAATTAACATATGTATAACTGAAAGGTATAAAATCACAAAGCAACTTTGTAGTCTCGGGTATTGATCTGGGCTTTTGCAGCCCCCTGCCCCTGCGCACTCTAATAAAGAACCGACATATGATCGATTGCCTTTGTGTAGTTATATGTTTTCCTATGCTAACACTCTCATCTTTGTCCATTGGTCCACATAAGGTCAATATTATAAAGTCATCATAACCTTGTCAGAGGCAAGTCTGATAACGTTAAGCAACAGTGTTACTGGTTTTACACTGCTGCATACACTGCAGTTTGACTACTGCATTTCCTCAGTATAGTAAATGTCACAGTCCTCTCTAGGATTTTCCTTCTGACCTGCCAATAAACCCAAGCTGGACAAGCTTGCATGTTCCTGTGAAGACATGGTAAATGAGACAGGAATTACCACCTGCTGTTCTCTTGCACTTCCTAAGGTTACAGCCAGTTGCTGCTATTTCACATCAAATCACAAAGGCTTCAGGCCAGAGTGATCCTGACACTTTATGGCTGCTCTGCCTCTCTCCACCACCTCCAGTTCTAATTAATCCCTCAGACTGAGTGCCAGTCCTGTGGCTAATTATTGTACCTGCCCTGGGGAATACAGCATTTGGTATCACCCTGTACAGTGCCACAGATTCTCAGCAGGAGCTCTGTTATATAATCCCTTTTATCATAACTGCTGCTTTCTCCAGCAGCAAATCTGCTAACAAAAACAGCACACCACAACAAGACAAGAATACAGAAATTTCTTTTCACTTAGGTAAATATTTAGTGAAGAGTTCTGATTTGAATACATTATATAATGATTCAGACTTTGTAAAAAAAATAGTAAAAAATGCAGTGTTTAAGATCCAGCATAAACAGATCACTGTAAAAGCATTATTTCCTATAATGACCTCTGTGAAATCTACCTGACACTGCATTCAAACTGAATAAAACTGGAAAAAGCCAACACCTCTCTACTTCTGTCGTGTTACTAGATGAATTTTCAGTGAGGCAAATGTCTTTTCTACACAACTCAGTTATGTGTTCTGATGAGTGATCACACATCTGACCTCCATAAAATATCCTTCCTCAAGGCAAACCTGCTACTCAATGAAAGTGGTGGTAGGCATCCAGTTAACTGCAAGATGGACTGGTCCATAACCAAGCTGGTTCTGAAAATAAAAATCTTCTCTCCTGGCTTATGTTTATCTTCAAATTTTTTACCTGCTGCAGTTATGTGATGTAGGTCAGTGGTTCAATCTTCTTCTCTGATGTTTATTAGGACTGGATTAATTTTTTAAAGAGCTGTTTTCAATCAAGTTTGTCTAATTCAAATGTTCAGTGCTGCATCACTTCTGTGTGACAGCTATAGTTTGAGATACAACAACTACATGATGTATTTTCAGCCATAGGACAGGGATGTAGAAAAAGGAACAGGATGTACAGAAACTTCCTTCCTCACCATTCCTCTGGCATTACTAAAAAGGGGCAAGATGCAAACCAACTAGTGGAGAGTGAAGACACGCACTGCCTAGCTCTTAAGCCAGGAATGACAACATTCTAGTCTCAGGAGCAGGTATGTGGCACTTTCTCTGGAGTGTCACAGCTGTTCTGCATTCCCCAAGGGAACCTCAGGAGCTGAACATCAAAGGCATAGCTTGGCCCTAGAGAGTCATTCACAGCCAAAACGACACTCTTGTGAACTCTGACTCTCAAGTCTGACTGTCCCAATGCTTTAGACAAAGTTGGCAGCCAACACAATCTGAGTTCTTTCCTAACCTCTCCTAGTTTCAGAACGCCAAGTTACTGTGCTCCAATTTGTTACCCTAGTTTTGCCTTAATGGAAAACAGGGGAGCCACAACAGCCCAATGCCAGTGAAGTACAGATAATTAATCCCAGGAATGGAGTTGGTAAATACCCCTGTTGCCTTCAGGCAGATAAGGAAACAAAGTATTAGAAGCTAAATTAACTGCTCACAGACAAATTGGCATCAAACCAGATGTCCAGCAGCTTTCTCAATGACTCCGCCTCAGTGAAAGTTATGTTAACAGAAGAAACCACTAATGCTTTTTTAATATTCTTATTGTGGCACACTAAGAGTACAGTTTGAAACAGTGGCTAGATATAGCTTATAACTTGACCTATAATTTGATTTGCACAGGTCAATTAACAACAGAAGAAACAACCATTAAATGTAATCATACTGGTAAAGTTTGAAATTAAAGCAGTACTCTGTGTCTGCTATATGTTTGAAGTAACATACAATAAAACAGAAAATATGCTTTTAGACATAAATAAGAATCATCAAGAGCAGAAGAAATTCATAGCATTAAACAGAATTTAAATGATGCAAAATTGTATTTAATTAACATAATACTTTCACTCTAATACTATACATTTCTGCTTTGACAAGATGTGGAACAAGGATAAAAATTATCAGCAAGAAACATTTAGAAACAAATCTTCCTGTAATGTAACTTATTTACCTACATTCATTACAGTTATCAATGTCAACCTGACCTCACTCCAAAAAACTGTGTTTTGCTTTTGGGGAAGGCAATAAATCAGATTAGTTAATATACTACTATTTATTTTGTGAAGCAAACCTGTTCCTTTCTTTAAAAAAACCCAGACAACAACAACAACCAAACCAAAACCAAAATCTCCCATATAGTACAAAATCGGATGGCTTTAAAGGGGGGTGAAAAGTTAATGGTCAGGGGTTAATAATCATCCAGTAACTAGTGTTTTCTAATTTACGATTGAGGTACTGATTCTAAGGACATGAATACCGGTTTTTCCATGCATTGTCACCAGGAGCAGGAAAAGGCTCAAAATACTTATATTTCCTAGAAATATATTAACTAATAATAATGCACATATATTAAAACAAGGTTTTCCAAAATTTTCATTTAAAAAAATTAGGCCAAAATTTACTGCTTGCACACCTTCAATGTCCGTTTAATATGTCACAGTTTATAAAAGTTGTGTCTATAATAGAACAAGTGAAGCAATACTTGAGTTTTAAAAGAGAGCTTATATCTATATATATACACACACATTTGTATGTAGTTATTTCAGTAAATAGACTGTTTCCAGGACTACTTTTGTCAATACTAGGTAATTTTGAAATAGTCTGTCAGCATAAAAGAGTAGAACTTGCATAGCAATGATTTCTCTCTACCAGGCAGCAAGTAAGTAGCAAATATATTAAAAAGTAAACAGGGGAAAGGGTTAACTAGAAAAGAACATTATATCTCTATCAGAACCTGTTTTAACAGGACTCAAGGAATCTTTTTAATCTTCAAGTCAATAAAGGTTAACAAAATAAAATACACTTCTGAGTTCCTGTTTTTTTCTAGAACTTCATCTTTACTGCTTAATATATTTTAGAGATATTATCAGTTCTGTGCTGTTGGAGTCCAGGATATTCCTCTGGCCGCCCTGGAGGATTTGAAGACTGTACAGGAGGGTTTGGAGACTGTACAGGAGGGTCTGGGATCTGTACAGGGGGGTCAGTTAGACCCACACAGATCCCAGGAGGACACTGACTCTGATTGCTGTCCATGGGAGTGAACACTCACATGCAGGAAGAATCACAAATCCTAAGAATTTAAAATAAGTAGTGGATGGTTTATTATAGAATATAAATATAGAAATTAGGATTCTTAGCATATGGGGCTGAAGAGACAAGATGGAGGAATTGGGGAGTGGCCCCTGTCTTCCTTGTTCTCGTCCCCCATCTTGTGCTGAGTTGGGTTTTAGAGATTGGCTTAGAGTAGAACTGACATGTTAGTATAGGTAGCAGGTATTGGTAAGATTTTGTAAATAAAAAGTATGTCTCGGACAGTGGTTGGGTCAAGGGTACCGTACTTAAGGTGCGGGGCTCTCTGATCCACCCCAGTCCAGCCGCGTGTCTTGCTTTTCTGGGGACGCCTTGCAAAGCTGGACAAGAACTGATAGATAATTAAGAATAAACAGCTTGATAACACGAACTGCTGGACTCAACTTGTCGTCTCTGGCTTCGGTGTGAAACACCCAGGGCGAAGAGAAGACTGAAAACCTTATTACCTCTGGGAACAGCAACCCAAGGGAAACTCCCAGGGAACAGCAACCTTGGGAGAACCCTTATTACCTTGGGGGTCAGCAACCCCAAGGAGAATCTCAGGGAAACAACAACCTTGAGACTGTGCCACTCCAGCCAACTGGAAAATTTACTTAAACATACCAAAAGTAGAAAATTATTTTATGAAAATTCTTATGTATGGCTTCTGGGTGGTATCTCATTTCACCTACACCAAAAAAATTTAAAACCAACTTCTAGCTATTTATTTCGAGCCCTGATAAGCAAGAAATCTCTCATGTATCTGAACTAAAGAACAGAAGATTATTTATGTCATTTTCTGAAGGATGAGAAAAGACTAAGAATCATAGAGTCACTCAAGTTGGAAAATACCTCCAAGATCATCAAGTCCAACTTTCAACTGAACACCACCCTCACCCACTAGGCAGGCCACCTGGTCATGAAAGGAGATCAGGTTGGCCAGGTAGGACCTGCTTTTCCTGAATCCATGCTGGCTGAGCCAAATCCCCCAGTTGTCCAGTAAATGCTGCATGACCACACTTAAGATGATCTGTTTCATAACTTTTCCTGGCACTGAGGTCAGGCTGACAGGCCTGTAATTCTCTTGATCCTTCTCTAACCATTCTTGTAGCTAGGTGTCACATGGTCAACCTCCAGCCATCTGGGACCCCCACAGTTAGCCAGGACTGATGATGAATGATGGAGAATGGCTTGGGCAGCTCTTCAACTAGCTCCCTCAGTACCTTCATGTGAACCCCATCTGGCCCCAGAGAGTTAGGAGCTTCTAAGTGACACAGCAGGTCTAAATACTTCCTTCTGGATTGCAGGGGGTCTATTCAGCTCCCTATCCCTGTCTACCAGATCAGGGGGCTGGTTGCCCTTGGGACAATCAGTCTTTTTGTTGAAGACTGAGGCAAAGAAGGCATTAAGTACCTCAGGCTTTTCCTCATCCTTGCTTACAAAGTTCTCCTCCACATTCAGTAAGAGATTCTGTACTAGCTTTTCTGTTCCTAAACATTTACCTCTGAAGACCTATTTCCATTATGAAGATGCAGTCTCTACTTGGACAATATATCCTTTAAAATCCTACCATTTTGAAATTTTCAAAGGCTTTTTTTTTAATTAGCCTAGAGCTGAACAACTGGAACTGAGCAACCTGATATCACCATTTATTCTAACACTACAGGCTAAACTCCATCCTTTTTAATTTCCTCATGGCTCAGTACAGTAAAGCAAATCTCCATGGCTATTTCATGAAGCCATGCCCTCTGCAAAAAGAAGAGCATCCAAAAGATATACTAACATTACTATTTCTTTCACTGGTATTAAGAAAAGCTAGTTCTGCATTTGACCTAAAGGTTTAATCAACCAGAACTTTAGAGTAATTAGAGTTCTGATATAAAAATATAGAGAGATATAAAAAGATTTTTTTTCCAAATAAGACCAGGATTCACCATCACTAGCTTATTGGTGGTCTCGTGATTTAAAGCTGTATCAACTTGCTGCTCAACTTCACACTCTGGGTATGAACTTCTATATCACACTACTGGAAAGTGTTTTGGATCATATTTTCTACACAGTATGGACATTGGTAGACCAAGCCACGTGGCATTATGAACTAGAACCTCGGCACAATGAAGGAGTCTGATTCATAGATTTCTTCTGAATAAGTAATTATATTACTTACGAAACCTCTCAGAGTCTTAAAAAAAAACAAACCAAAAAACAACAAAAAAAACCCCAACAAAACACAATACAAAAACCCAGCCACATTATTCTAAAAGTATAGGTGCCTGACATCTGGGTGGTATTTGCAGGGCTGAGTTGTTAGTGTATGACTTTATTGAAGGTATTTTAAAGAAAACCTGAACTTCAAAGCAGTTCTGTATATATTCTACATGTCCAGTAACTATGAACATTTTGAGATAACTGATTACGATTTTTATGGTTTTGAAATAATTTCAAAAACAAGTACCCCTCAAAAATCTCATGGTGAAAAAATTTGGGTGGAAGAGAAAGCAACAATATCTTTGCTTCTTGCAAAATGTTTTCACAAATACCTTTCTATTTTCTTTTCAGCAGATTTCTGGAAGTTTAAGGTCTTGATTTGGACAGTCTTTACATTTTATTTTGATTTCTTTTACAAAAATGCCCAGAGGAAAGAAAGTAACTTTTCTAAAGAAAAACAGTAATTTTAAAATTTCAGTCATAGCTTGGAACACTAATGTTAGCGTAGGAAAACATATAACCACACGAAGGCAATCATATGCGGTTCTTTATTTGAGCGCGCGGGGGCACAGGGGCATACAGTGCCCAAATCTTGTGCCCAAGAATACAGAGTCGATTTGCGATTTTTATAGTTTCAAATTATACACATGTTAACTAACCTCCACCCCTAGATACTGGTTATCGTATTTCTTAGTTACTATCTTAAATCATACCTACGCTTTACCCTGGATTCTACTTGATTTGGTTAAAACAATGCTTCTCAATTATCTCCTGGGCTGGAATCATACTTAAACAATAGTATGCAGCTAGTTGCAGAAGCTGACGTTTGTTCCAAAGCCAGCTATAAAGTTCAGATTGTGCGTCTTCTACCTTCCCCCAACTACCCGCAGTTAGCTTAAACAGAAATTATTTTAACTCTCCACTCTAATTCCCCCCTTTGAAAGTATTTTCACTCTAATATACTAAGTGTAAATGCTTTCACTTAATACAGTCTATTTGGCTTCAAAGTTTATACTGGATGTTCTTCAAATCCTCGGTTGTCATGGGCTTTGTCCGGGATGTTGTTGCGGATCCAAGGCGCTGGATATGGATTCCGTGCCAATGCTTTCATTATGGTCCTGTTCCAAGATGCCTTTTTCTGTATCTCTCTCTTCAGGATTCTGTAAACTAACCAAATTGCTAAAAATATAATTAGTAAAATTATCAGATTTTCAAGGATAGATTTTGTCCATGAACTCACATTCTATCCTAATCTTTTAAAGATTTTACCTAACCAGCTGGTAGCTAAATCCTTTTGTTCCTTTTGTGCCTCATGCTCTATTTGTTTTAACTGGCTGATGTCCTGTTCTACATCTGCAGTTATATTTGGGATGTGGATGCAGCAATGGTCAATTTGTCCTTTTAAATATCTACACACTCCCTGTTCTTTCAAAAGTAACATATATAAAGCCAAATGATTTTGTACAGTCATTTTGGTGGTGGCCTGTAATTGCACATTGAGTTCTCTAAATCCCTCTCGTGTGATTCTTGCTCATCTGTCTACCTGACCTGTGAGTCTATATAGCATTTCTCTATTTCGATAATTTGCAATGGGACCAAACAAGGATTCTAGGGCCCACCCAATCTTTACTCCACTAGAGGGTTCCTGCCAAGTGTCATCTGGGTTCTTGTCCTCTGAGACATCTCATTTTGCTTTTATTTGCAAGGATTCACTGCTCCCGTTAAATGGGGATTTCTTCCAAATTGGACATAAAGTGGGAAGGCCCAGGGTGATTTCTCTTACCTCCCCGTCCATAGGCAAGTGTGTTGTCCATGTGCCATCACTCATTGCCCATACAAACGGTCCTGGACTTCGAATTGTACTCCTGCTACATCCTACTATAATCTTGGCATCTATTTTGCCTTGTTTGTGTCTAATTTTCCTGCAGGCACAACCGATTCATAAGGCTACTGCCAATGGTGACCACTGTTTTATTTCCAGATTATCAGAGGTGCAATCATAGATTTTATTGCATCCCCACCAACTTAGCTTATTTGCCTCTTTCTGACTGCTAGTACTAGTATTCGTCACTGTGGGATCTGTCTCATTTTCAGAGCCTTTCCATTTAATGCACCAGGGTGTGCTTGTCATGTATTGGAATTTCTGGAGGATACTCATAGACCATGCACTGTCCCAGGGTTCCAGTCCTTTCCAATCCTTTTCTTCACATTTCCACACCACAGTGCTCTCTGTAGCATTGTCCCTGATCTTTTGATAGTGCAGAAACCAACATTCCCATTTTGCAAGGTCTTGGTCCTTAACCCACCACTCCATGATTTGTCCTAATTTGCCATTACTAAGAGTGCAGTCTGATTTTCTCACAGGTTGCATATAAGAACTCTCTGTTATCTTCTAGTACTCTTTGACCACCACCCTTGACTCTGGTACTTGTTTACATTTGACTGTTTTGTTCCCTCCTATTTCAGGTAATTTTGATGTTATTATTCCCCAGCTTACTGGGTCCCCTGCTGCCTTTGGTATTGGCAGACAGGCTGTTATTCTGCTGGTATTGTGCATTTTGGCAAAGTCTCTGACCAATCCAGTCATTACATTCTCAGCCCAAATTGCATTAGAAGTTTCTATTACTTGTGTCTTTGCTTGTACCTCTCTCTTCATTCTAGAATGAAGAGTGGTTAGTTGACCTTTCTGTATTCTATATCCCAAAGTAACAGCAATCCCCACTGGTGACATTAGTATCCATGAAATTAACATTACCCACAAGAAGAGCATGAGCACAATTACCGATACCATTTGAGCCGTTACAGACGTTTTAGCCTCAGCTTTGTCAGTCCTATAGTTTCTACAGCCCACAACTGGCCTCCACGAGGGACCTTCTTCACGCGTGTGTAGTGTATCTAGGGTTCTACTCCAGCCACTTTGACTGCTGTAAAGGTGGTACCTGATGGGGACCAGTCCGCTTTTCTTTCAGTGATTCTTCGTTCCAGGTTTTGATGGATACTTCATCACCTGGTTCGATGTTGTGGACTGGATTCTCCAGAGCCAGTGGTCTGTTCCACACGAGAACACTTCGAAGCCGAGCTAGAGTTTTCCCGAGGGACAGAACATAATTATACACATCTTGTTTCCCTGTGACATGAACATTTGGATTGGGGTTAGGAGATTTGTATGGTTTCCCATACAATATTTCATAAGGACTAACTGACATCCCACTACTCAGCTTCATCCGAATTCTTAGCAATGCTATTGGTAAAGCCTGTGGCCACTGCAGTTTGGCTTCCTGGCATATTTTACTGATCTGCCCCTTCAGTGTCTGTCACTGTGCCACGTTTCGAGACCTCAGCGTCCCTATTCCAGCTAGCCCAGGCACTGTGAATATCGTTTGGAGGATCAGTTCGTACATCACGCGAACTAAGCTGATTCCTACGGGGTTCTTGTCCCGAAAGATCCTCTCAGCAGCGGTGGTAAAATGACTCGGACAGAGGCAAGAGGAGGGAGGCAGTGAGTAGCAGCGGAGTTTTATTGCACATACAAATGCGTTCCGGCTGCGCCGCGACTGCGCGCGAAAGCAATCTGGGCAGAGTTTTATCCAGGTAGGTGAGAGGGAGGGGTGAGGATACAACAACCAATGAAGGGGATCTCCGGGACCGTTAAGCACGCGGGAATTTTAACTTTACCAACCGGGGAAGCGGGGAGGAATACAAAAAACCGCGGGCAGAATGAATGACAGGTAACGGACTGTTACATAACGACAGGTGCACTCACGTGCGAGAGAGAGAGAGAACAAAGGAATAATACGATAAACCTAATAAACCTATATTTACACACTGCCACAAGTGTCTGGTTCATTATCTCTACTTGCCCACTTGACTGGGGTTTCCATGGTGTGTGGAGGTCCCAAGATATTCCCAATAACTTGCTCACCCCTTGTACTACAGTGGCTATGAAGTGTGGGCCTCTGTCTGATGATATCCCTAGGGGCACCCCAAACCTGGGAATGATTTCCTGTAATAACCACTTAACTGTTTCCTTTGCTTGGTTTGTGCGACAGGGAAGGGCTTCTGGCCATCCAGAAAACGTGTCAACCCCTACTAACAGGTATTTGTATCCCTGAGTTCTTGGCAATTCTGCAAAATCCACTTGCCAATAGTCTCCTGGTTCTATTCCTATCCGAATTCTGCCTAACTGTGCCTGTCCTCTAGCTACCGGGTTGTTTTTCAGGCAGATTTCACATTTAGACATTACTGACTTGGCCATTGCTTGCATCCGTACTGAGATTAGGTATTGTCTCAACCACTTTACCAACGCCTCTGCACCCCAGTGACACTCATTATGTTTTACCTGTAAAATTTCTCTCATTACCAAAGGAGGTACTACTATTTGCCCTTGTACGGTTACATACCACCCTTCTGCGTTCTTCTGTGCCTTCAGCAGTTGTGCTAGTCTGTCATCTTCTATTGTATATTTTGGCTTAGGAGGCAAATTAAATTGAGAGATATTAAGTCTTGATGGTATCAATGTCATTGTTTTCTGCACCTCTCGCGCTATCTGACGGGCTGCCCAATCTGCTCTACAAATTTTGGAGTTGCCTGATTGATGTGCTTTGCAGTGCATGATTGCTACTTGTTCAGGTTTTTGTGCTGCATCTATCAGTTGTAGGACTGCATCTTGATGTTTAATATGTGTACCTTGGGAGGACAGCAGTCCTCTTTCTTTCCATAAAGCTCCGTGTACATGCACTACTCCGAAGGTATATTTGGAGTCAGCCCATATAATTACTGTTTTCCCCTCACTCAGCTCTAGTGCTCTGGTTAATGCGATTAGTTCTGCCCTTTGTGCAGATGTATTAGGTGGTAGTGCTTTTGCCTCTACTACTACATCAATTGTAGTTACCGCATATCCTGCGTATCTGGTTCCGTTTTCCATGAAGCTGCTTCCATCTGTAAAGAGTTCCCACTCTGGTTGCTCTAGGGGGACATCTTTCAGATCTATTCTTGCTGAATAAGTGTGCTCGATGACTTCTAGACAGTCATGCTCTAATGGACCTTCCTCAGCTGTGGCACCTAGAAATAGAGCTGGATTCAAGAGGTTAGTTGTTTTTAGTGCAACGTCATCCTGCTCAGTCAGGGTTACCTGAAATTTCATCATCCGGCTAGGAGAGAGCCCCTTTTGTTCCAGGACCATAGTTACCATGTGTGGCACATAGACATCTATGTGTCTTCCCATCGTGAGCTTCCTAGCTTCCTGTATCAGCAGCACGGTAGCTGCCACTGCCCGCAGACATGAAGGCCATCCGGCACTTACATTGTCAAGTTGTTTGGAAAAGTAACCCACCAGCCTTTTCCAGCTTCCCAGTCGTTGGGTCAGGACTCCCAGGGCCAGTCACTGCTTTTCATGCACGTACAGCTGAAAGTTTTTAGACAGATCAGGTAACCCCAATGCAGGAGCAGTTGTCAATGCTTCCTTTAACTTCTGGAAGGCCTCTTTCTGTGGTTTGCCTCAGGTGAACTGCTGCGTCTTCTGAGCCTCATACAAGGGTTTTGCAATCAGTCCATAGTCCATGATCCACAGGCGACACCACCCTGTCATTCTGAGGAAGATCCGCAGCTCGTGTAGATTCTGGGGCTCTGGAATAGCACAGATAGCTTGAATACGATCAGTACCCAGTTTTCTCTGCCCTTGTGAGATTTCACATCCCAGGTAAATCACAGTCTGTTGGGCAATTTGTGCTTTTTCTCTGGACACCTTATACCCTCCCATTCCTAATGAATTTAAGATCTCAATGGTTACCTTTATGCAGGTCATTTCTTCTTCTGTTGCAATCAAAATGTCATCTACATACTGGAGTAATAAATATTGGTCTCTTGGTACTTGCCCTTCTCTGGTCCAGATTTCCAGTTCCTTTGCCAGTTGACTTCCAAACAAAGTAGGTGAGTTCTTGTACCCCATCGGAAGCCGGGTCCAGGTGAGATGGGTTTTTCTTCCACTTTCTGGATGTTCCCACTCAAAGGCAAATAGTTTCCTACTTTCTTGGTCAAGGGGTATGCAGAAGAAGGCATCTTTTAAGTCAATTACAGTAAACCATTTATATAACTCTTTTACGGATGCTAACAATGTATAGGGATTGGCAACCACTGGATGAATGTCTTTGGTTATTTCATTTATACCTCTTAAATCCTGTACAAGTCTATACTCACTATTGGGTTTCTTTACTGGGAAAATTGGGGTGTTGTATTATGATTCACATTCCTCTAGAATTCTATATTTTAAGAATTTATCAATGGTCTTTGCTATTCCCTCTCGTGCTTCTGGTTTTATAGGGTATTGTTTGATTCGTACAGCCTTTGCTCCTTCTTTTAACTCTACATGTACCGGTTGTGCCAATTTAGATTTTCCAGGTACATCTGTTTCCCAGACAGAGGGAATTACTGCATCTTCTACTTCTTTAGGAATATTAGAAATTGGTTTTTCTTTGATCATCAAAATCTTTCCTGTCTTAGACTCCGGAATTTTCATTACGAGTTCACCATTCTCAAAAGTAATTACTGCCTCCAGTGCTGCCAGTAGATCGCGCCCTAAGAGCGGAGTTGGGCAGTCTGGCATGTATAAGAATTCATGGGTCAAGATCTTATCTTCAAAGCTCAATTCTAGGGGTTGCAGGAATGGCCGTATCTCCTCCTTCCCTGTGGCTCCAGTGACTGCTGCTGACTTGTTCCCGACTTACTCCTCAAGGTAATTTAATACAGAATGGGTTGCTCCCGTGTCAATGAGAAAATCTACGTCTTTTCCTTCTAAATGCAAAGTCACCATGGGCTCTCTCGATCCTGGCTCTCTCTCATGTAAGACCATGACCCTGGCTACACCATCTAGCTGAGGCTCACCGCTCTGATTAAACATGCTGTGTAACTGAGGCTGACCATTCTGGCTAAACTGACTCCGACACTCCCTTTTCCAGTGTCCCTCCATTCGACAATATGCACACTGGTTCAGACCTAGCCCTTCACGACCAGAACCTCTGCCAAAGCCACCTCTATTACCGCCACGACCTCCTCTGCCACGTCCTCGCCCCTGTCTCTGTAAAACTGCCAACAGGCTTTGTCCCTGTTTCTTGGCAACTTCTCTGTCCCTATTATTGTAAACTTTCCAGGCAACCTCTAGGAGTTTATCCAAGTTTCTTAACTCTTCACCTTCCAGTTTCTGTAGCTTTTTCCTAATATCTTCCTGTGCTTGACCCAGAAAAATAAAGGCAAGCTGAGTTCTTCCTTGCTCACTGTCTACCTGAAGATCACTATATCTTCTAGCTGCTTTCTTGAGTCTTTCTAGAAAGGCGGTGGGAGATTCTTTCTTTTCCTGTCGAATTTCATACAACAGACCAGTTCATACTCTTAGGTATTGCCTGTTGAACACCAACTGAAATCCACTCCTGATATCTCTTTAGCCTCAGCATATCTACTCCAGACGGGTCATTAGCATCCCACTCCGGATCTGCAGTGGGAAAATTGTAATCCAGTGTCCCTGTCACCAAACCATTTCGTATGTCTTCTCTAGCTCTTTCTCTCGCTGCTCGAAGAACCATATCTCTCTCTGTCCCATCTATCAGAGTGTCTAATATCACATGAATATCTTCCCAATCAGGGTTCTGAGTTTTCATTATCATCTTAACCACACGAGCTACTTTATCTGGGTTTTCTCTATATGTTCCGGCTGATTGTTTCCATATAACCAAATCAGCAGGTGAAAAGGGTACCTTTACAAAGACAGGTCCATTAGTTCCCACCCCTTGCCTTAGTGGTGCAATAATTGTTCTCTTTTGTTTGCCTGATTTTAATATACCCTTTCCTGCCTGAGGCCACTCTGGGGCCAGTTTTCCTCGTGTTCGGTGAGCTACTGGGGCGTCTAGTTCATCTGCTTCACTGTCACTACTTTCCATTCTATCTGTCTTCTCTGCATCTCCCCTTTGCTTCCGCCTCACAATCACATCCTGGACAGGCGAATCTGGCAGGGGAGGGTACGGGGGGGGCGGACCGGACAGGAGCTGGGGAAGAAGGTGTAGGTGGGAGCGGAGGGTAACCTTGAACCAGTGTTAGAGGAGGAATAAATCTTTCAGCAGGTGTCGGTGGGGGGGCAGGATAGCTTTGAGCAGGTATATGTGGAGAAGGGGGGGTTCTTTGAGCAGGCGGAGGAGGGTCAGGCACCCGAGCAGGAGGAGGAGGGGCAGGCACAGGCAGAGGAGGATAATTACCTTCAGCAGACAAAGGTGGGGGGGAAACATATTGTGTTGGTGTGAGCGAGGGGGGTGTAAGAGAATCAGGCGGAGTCAGGGTGAGCGGGGTAGAACTCGGTGTCGAGGAGGCTGTGGTGGGTGAGGGGGCCATGGGAGCTATTAATAAGTCCGAGTCCAGTTCATCTCTTCCTCCCTTTAAAGCCTCACTTAAAATTGCATGCTGCATACAATGCTTATTTTGGACGCAAGCCAGACACCTATTATTTTCAAGCTTCATTGCTTCCATTTTGCTGTCAGCCCACAAAACCGGTTTCTTGAGCAAGCATAGAAATAAATCAAGATATGGAATTTGTTCTACCATTCCATCTTGTGTACAAAGCGATCTAAATTGCATAATAACCTTTACATCTAAATACCCGTTCTGTGGCCACCTCTGGTTTTCAGGCAGAGAATATTTTGACCAGCTCACATTACAATACTCAATCAATTTATCTTTTCGTAATTCCTGACCAAAATTCCCCTCTTTCCAATGTGCCAACAAACAACCCAAAGGAGAAGAACTTGGTATAGAGGCATTATTGCTGCCCAAAACCTCTTTTAACCCTTTTAGTTTCTCCATATTACAGATACATAAAAAAACCACAGATGCCGAACCTGCAATGCTTTCGCGATGTCTGACGGACAGCTGCCTAGGCAATACTACCAGGTATTCCTTTTGCCCAACCAAGCGTAGCTTTCCCTGTGTCTTAATGGCAGGCCCCCAGACCAGAAAATAAGGAACCTTACCTCTCACCAGGCGTCGCTGTGAGCGGCGAGGGTTGCGGCGCCGATGGGCTCCCCGAGAAATCACCCGGTGTCGGCTGGAGCGTGATCGGGTCGCCCACAAGGTCCCATCTGGGTTGCCAAAAATGTTAGCGTAGGAAAACATATAACCACACGAAGGCGATCATATGCGGTTCTTTATTTGAGCGCGCGGGGGCACAGGGGCATACAGTGCCCAAATCTTGTGCCCAAGAATACAGAGTCGATTTGCGATTTTTATAGTTTCAAATTATACATATGTTAACTAACCTCCACCCCTAGATACTGGTTATCGTATTTCTTAGTTACTATCTTAAATCATACCTACGCTTTACCCTGGATTCTACTTGATTTGGTTAAAACAATGCTTCTCAATTATCACCTGGGCTGGAGTCATACTTAAGCAATAGTATGCAGCTAGTTGCAGAAGCTGACATTTGTTCCAAAGCCAGCTATAAAGTTCAGATTGTGCGTCTTCTACCTTCCCCCAACTACCCGCAGTTAGCTTAAACAGCAATTATTATTTTAACTCTCCACTATCACTAACAGGTTTTGCTAAGTTAAATGCTTGTTTCAAGCCAGGATGTAAAAATAGAAACCCAAAGAAACTTCAGGCTCCTTACCTGTAAAAGATGAATTAACATTAAAATGTTCACTGCTCTTATATACTATATTCCATCTATCTTCAAACTTGTCAAATCCAAGTGTTAATGTCATGCCCCAGTTACTTTCAGCTACAATATCTCTCAAAAATAATATTGTATGCCATTACCTCCAAACCCATTTATTTTACACGTGCAGTGATGGAAAACTATGTACAAAGGTAACCAACCAGGACTAAATGGGCTTAGTTCCATTTGGAACATGAGTGGCTTACACATAAAAATTATATTAATTATATTGTAAATCCCTTGGCACAGCAGGTTGAGCAGAGTCACCCTGAAGACAGTTATCAGAAGAGATAACTGCTGTACCATGAAATATAAAATGGTCAGAGACTTCATAGTAATTATTACTTGTGAAATATGGAGGGGAAAAAAGGAGAAAAGGCTACAGAACACATTGAAAATAGATTAAGGGAAAACCAACAACACTGGGCAAATTTCCCAAGTTTGACCAATATACTTAAAAAGGAGATATGTTACTACAACCTGCATTGACTAAAGAGTTGGTAAAGTTCCAGCTTGTCCACAAGATGCTAGTCACCATCTCTTCCTCTCCGCTGCTGACCTGATTGAATTCCTTTTCTGTAATCAGATACAGAATTCAGTCTTAAGTGCCAGCTGCTGCTGCAGATACAACTTTATGATGTCCTTATATATGAATTCCTCAGGTTGGATATTTTCTGCTCTTTATCTGCGTTTGATTTACCAAACCTACAAATAGTCATAACCATGATTTGTATGGCTCACTAAGGACTCTACTGTCTTCCTGTATACGGAGTATGTCTTGGGTACCCCTGCAGTAACACTGGCCAAACCTGCATCTTCTTATTGGGCATTGCCAACACTTCCAGACCAGGGACTGAAAGCCATACATGCTTAACCACCTAACAGTTCTTACATCTCTTCAACATTTTGCCAAGATTTCTATATCATCATTCCCTTGTGTTGATACCATTTCATTTGTTCTCCAGTGTTCAGACCTCTGGGTCTTGCCCTGGAAACTTCTCTGACAGTCAGAATTCCAGATTCTTATCCTCAGCTATGTAATGCTCTTCACAACATTGCTCTTCCATATTTGTTATTGCATCCCTCTCTGATACTTCCATCAAATTTGCTCTCCTGTTCTTTTGAATCTAAAGCCACAGCTGTGAATGTGAATGTAAGAACACACGCTTCTGCATGTAAGGCCACTCAGTGTAAGCACTTGCCCTCGAGCCTGTCTTATGCCACCTGAATGGAGCATCCTCTCCTAAGCCACAGACACTGCACTGCTCTCCTCCCCTGCATCTCTCCTCACATTCCCCATGAAGCTCTGTAGCACAGAACCAGAGAAAATATACAGCCCAGTATGGCCTCTGAGAGACACTAAATTTGCTTAGAAGTTAAAAGGAAATTTTTACATTATTCAGAACCTTTAGTTCGTGTATTAGTTACCTAGAAAAAAAGCACGTTGCTCTCATTGTTACACTCTGCTTTCTTTTATTTATTTAAGTAGTTTTCTGAAGCTGAGCTCTGGTAAAACCGGGGACTAGAGTAACATGAGACCAACCAGTATGGTTTCCAGCACGCACTCCGCTTTATTCCGCGAGATGGCGGGTTTTATGCAGAGTGAATAGTTTACAGTTGGCAGGTGCACTGTGATAGGCAGTGGACATACAGAAGCATGCAAACAATCCAGGGTTAAGGTAGCTGCGGAGACTTAGTGCCATTACCTCTATGCTGCGAGTGTCCATACCTTAACACATTCCTAGTAGCAGATAAGTTTATCTGCTACTACGTATGCTGAACGTTCTGCGGCCTACTAGACCCAGGCCTGAGGCCTAGTTTGGCCTAGTTTGGAATAGCTCAAATGGTATCTGTGAGCATATCATGCCCACGATACCTGAGGAACTCGGCCACAGTTCCCCCTTTTTCTTTTTGGGCTATCCAAACCGACGTTAAGGCACGGCTGGCTAATTTGCGCATACATTGTATTAAGCAAGGCACTATTATTAAAACTACTATGACAGCAATAAAAATCATTATACCAAAACGAATTAAATCCACAATCCACCCAGTGAGATTCCAAGACTTCAGCCAATTGTCAAACGGAGTGTTTTCAACTACAAGGTGTTTCATGTTGTCCCTCAACTGCGCTAACTGCTGATGTATCGACCGCGAGTGGTCTGATAAATTCATGCAGCACATGCCTTCAAACTCTTCGCATCCATGCCCCTGAGCCAAAAGAAGGAAGTCAATCGCGGCTCGGTTCTGGAGCACTGAATGGCGAATGCCACTAACATCTTCAGCAAGCTCACTCAACAACTTCGTCGTTATATTAATCTGTTTCCCTGTCCAGCAGGCTAAATGTTTCAGTTGTGTGAGGGCTTGTGCTGAAGCAACTCCTGGGGCAAAAACGGATGCTGAGATCACGGCTGCAGGCTGCCATAACTTAACCTGATCTCTGCAGTTGGGACCTAGTTGAGACATACTGCGTTTGACTCGTTGAGCCTTTTGTGGCAAGCCTAGAACCTGGTGAATACTAGATGCGAACAGGGTTAGTTTACCAAAATAACACGGTCCTCCTACACTGTTTGGAGGTACTGTGGACCATGCTCTATCTCCACAAACTAGAAAGATTCCTGGTGGCAATCTCTTAGCAGCTGTTGTCAATTGTGTGACAGATCTGACCCAATTATTACAATTCTCAGTGTAATTGTAATACAATGGTGAATGAGGAGACAACCACGTATCATGGCTTTTCAACTGCTGCTCATCTATGTTTAATAGACTTGAATTTACTGCAAAGTGCCCAAAGACAAGACAATAGTTTCCTGGCACAGAACCTAAAAGATCAAACTCTTGAGGCTCTGGACCAGCAGTTCTAAGGTTTCGCGCTATGGCAGCAGCTTGTGGCCCTAAAGCACCTTTTGGGTCAATGCTGACAGGGGTTAAAAACTCGAACTCTGCCATGGAGGTCAGTGGAACTCCAATCAAGCAAGTTCTAAAAGGATTAGATGGTGTAGCTAGAGATAAACAAAAGGAATCCTGTTTAGTTTGTTTGGCCCAAGTAACCCACATGTTCTCCCTCGTGTCAATGTTAAACATCCCTGTTCTTGTTTCTACTACCACGCTGATTAAAACCAACACCCTCATGCTTAACATTTCACCCATTGTGAAAAGCAAACAGTGTAGCACACAGGCTATTAACTTAAAACCTTAACCAGTAACTTATCGTGTTTCTAAGTATCAAGCTATTGCAGTGCAATGATATATTATTATTAAAACAGTCAATTTTCAG
Source organism: Prinia subflava (assembly GCF_021018805.1). NCBI lineage: Eukaryota > Metazoa > Chordata > Aves > Passeriformes > Cisticolidae > Prinia > Prinia subflava. The sequence goes on from NW_026960612.1 coordinate 1,985,022, forward strand.
CACTCTCCGCGTCTTCTTGAGGTGCTTCAGGTAAGTCGTCGCTGTCTCTGTGAGTGTCTCTAGGAGTGTCACCGCCGGTTGGTATCTTTTCTTGTGGACACGCACGAGTAAAGCGACTCGGCACCCAGACAGGTCCTGCTTCTCCTGCGGAAACACACATATAACCGCGACCATTAAACAAGACTGGACTGGGTCCCTGCCATTCACCCATTCGCATGTCCTTATGATATACGTAAAGTCCTGGGATTGCTTGTGGTCTCCCTTCTTTCACAGCCTGGTGGTGGATGACAACTGCAGGCTCTTCTCGTCCTTCTGCTAGGCATAAGTAATTTAAAGTGAACAGTACTTTAGATAAGCGATTGGTCACATCTAGGTCATTGTTTTGTTTTTGCTTTGCGAGGTACTCTTTCAGCGTCCGATGAGCCCGTTCCACAATGGCTTGGCCAGTAGGAGAGTGAGGAATCCCGGTAGTATGTTTGACTCCCCACTTCTGCAGAAACCTAGCAACTCGTCCCGCATAAGCTGGACCATTGTCAGTCTTGATTTCTGCAGGCACTCCCATCACTGAAAAGCAAACAGTCAAATGTCTCTCAACGTGAAGAGCTCTTTCCCCAGTTTGCGCCGTGGCCCAGATGAATTTGGAGTAGGTGTCAATAGTAACATGAACATATTTCAACCTTCCAAACTCTGGGATGTGTGTTACATCCATCTGCCACAGTTCTAGGGCTTTCATGCCTCGAGGATTCGTGCCTAGGCCAAGACCTGGCCCATGATGACTGCATTGAGGGCAGGCACGCACGATCCCTTGCGCATCGTTCATAGATATTTGAAATTGACGACGCAAAGCTCTAGCATTCTGATGGAAATTCTCATGGCTGTTGCGAGCTCTTACAAATTTGCTTTCAGGAGGGACATGGGCAACGCAACTGACTGCAGCATCTGCCCGTGCATTGCCTTCTCCCAAACCTTCTCCCAAACCATTGCTGCACTGATGACTACGAATGTACATCACGCAAAAGGCATGCTGACGCTGTTTCAGGATGCTCCTCAGTCGTAGAAATAGTTCTCCGAGGCGTTGATTCTGAGTGGTCTTAATGAGTGCATCTTCGATTCTCTGGACCACTCCAACCACATATAAAGAGTCTGACACCACATTAAGAGGTTCCTTATTCCAGGTTTGCAAAGCCCAACACACTGCTCCCAGTTCCAGGGTCTGCAAGCTGTCTCCGGCTTCACTGTGGATTAAATGCTGCTTCCATTCTCCTTGCTGTTTCCACACACACACAGCTCTTTGTGTCTTTCGGCCAGCATCTGTATAAACTGTTCTGCCTTCCACAGGTGTCATGGAACACAGAGGCTTCTCCAGCCACTGATGGTGTACAATCAGAGTCCACATCGGACCCTTTGGCTGTCGGTTGTGATTTTATTGAATGTGCTTTTGAGAAGTAGAGGCTTAGAAACAGACCTGAGAAAACAAAAAAGGAGGAATTGTGGTGGTGGGTTTTTTTAAGCTGTTTTGAGTTCTGTATTTTAATGGTTCTTCCCTGTTTCCCCCCGCTCAAATGTCGGGTGCTGTCCAGGCATGTCCCCATTTTTGTACCTCTCCTACCCCTGCCCTGTCCCTGGAAGCTTCGGTCAGCTGTCCATCTTTCCCCTGACCCTGCCCTATGTTATGGAAAAACCCCTGTCCATCTGTCCTGGGACCAATCACCTGCTTGTTCCACACCCCACACCCCCCACCCCCCACCCGTCGGTTTTAAAAGCGGGTGCAGGCTTTGTTCCTTGCTCCTTTTCATACCCCCCTCTTGGGGAATAAAGGTCTCTGAGAAATCGTACAAAAAAGAGTCTTCTCTAGTCCTTGCTCTGAAGTCTAGACACCGCAACACCTGTTTGCCGTAGAAGAACAGCCTTGTTCTGCACCGTTACCTGAACCTGCTGGCAGATTTGGGAACGGCCCTTGGCACAGCCGGGATTCAGAGCTAGCGGGAACTTTACTGGCCATGTCAACCTGAGGACTTACACAGCCTTCACATTATAGGGACATTTTCACTTCAGGCTGCAAATCGATGAACACAACGTATTGGGCAATTACACACAAGTAAGGAGATGTCAAAATAAAAAGGCAACTCTGTTATCTCTTCAATATTCTGTCTAAAATCAATTTCACTGGCACATGATTGTAAATAGGCAAACCTGTCTGTACATACACACACAAAACCTCAGCAGTCTTGAAACAGTTTTCCAAAGTTTACAAACTTTGCTCACTCTAAAACTCTGGCCTAAACAACAACGTAACCAAGATAAAAAATGTGAGCAGTAAGATTCCTAACATTAAGCAGTTCTGTCACCTTTTCTTTCCCTTTGCAGAATTAGTTTAACACAATGATCACAGGGTAACATAAAGCTATATGACGTTTCAGGATGCTGTATGCTACAGTTTCTTTGTATACCTTTATTAGCATAGGAGCAAGAAAAATAATTTCACTCTTAAATTCTTCTGCATCTCCAAGATCTGCTTTGACAAAATTGCTTTGTTTTCCTTTGAACTCTCAATCCCTACTCAGAACAACTGCCAAAGAGGATATCAGAAGGCAAAAAATAGCATAATGTATTTAAAAAACAAAGCCAATGTAATTGCTTTTGATCTAATTCCTATGGAAGAAAGCAGTTGAGGAGAGATGTCCTGAACCATGATATCCTGACTGGCCCTGTTTGGCTCTTTAGAATACATGCTTTTTATTACATTGCTGTTATTATTATTATTATTAATAATAATAATCGAGGACACAATAAAAATTATATTTTATGATACTTTAACTAATATTCTTAATCTCATTTCATAAAATATTTTTGTATTTGTGTATGGCAGTCAGTATTTCCTTTTCTTCTATTTTCAGTGAAAATTCAACAGAGCATTATACTTCAACTAAACATTTAAAAGTGAGTTTTCCTTAGAAGTCCGTTGAACCTGCAAGTGAGAAAGACAGTCAGATGGCAGGCTTAAGAGACAAAAGAAATGATGGAATAGAAATGTGTTCTTCAACAATTCAATCCAAGAAATAACTACAACATAATGTACATCTCTTCAAGAGAAAGAACTTTAAAAAATAGCAGGAAAGCCCAGGAGAAATAACATCATATTGTGTCTTTATAAATTTAAAGACACAGAGAACACAGGTTTGAATTGCGACCTTTGGGACTGAGAAGAGTCAAAGGACTATCCTACTGTAAGGTATTTACTCCTTAACTAATTATGGTTTGTGAGAAAATTATAATGAGGAGGAGGATTTTGGTGTTCATGAGGAACTGGGCAATGCTGGTGATATAAAGGCCAGCAGAAGCAGATGAAAATTCACGTGCTGATAGCAAGGAGGCATTCTATATCTGTGATGTATATTTGTGGTGGAATATGCCTGTAATTAAACCCTTCCACAGGGTATATACCACATTTGGTTTGGATTTGTTTTGAGCTTGGCTCCTGCATCTGCTTCAGTTTTATGACTGTCTTTTGTTGCCACATGCCTCAAGGAAATATGAATAAATATGGAAATATGGATAAGCCTGTTCCCAAGAGGATTTACAATTTTTGCAGTTCTCTGTGCTCTTCACTTCCTCTTTTACATAGATGTATAATAATCTCCCCAAAAGGTAGAGAGGAGGTGGTTCAGTGAGATTTTCCTGGATGAAAATACTTTTTCTTATGTCTGCCAAGCTATCTGACTAAGCCACACAACTTTTTAGGACTTAAGACAGAAAACCTGAGTGTTGTTTTTTTGGGATGTGGTTATGTCATGGGTTAACACTGGCCAGATGTTAATGCACCCATGAATATATGTTTTTTCCCTAACAACTACTGTGGGATGTGATCAGGAACAGAGCAGAGCAGGCTTAAATCTTGAAACAAAAAAAACTTTATTACATTACATAAGAACAGGGACAGAAAACTCTTAAACACACACAGAGACAGAAATAAAAACTTCTCAGAACATTTCTTCTCTTCCCCCAGTTTCCACCCCCCACACATTACTCTTCACAGACCAAACCTTTGGGTTTTAAATCAAACAATCACCACTCAAAAAAACCTCAATCTTCAATTCAGCAAGGGAGAGAGGAGTCTCTCTCGCACTACAGACTGCTCCTCAGAAAACACGGGTCTACCCCTTATGTGTTTCTATGTCACCCGTGGCACCGCCCGGAGAAGTCTGCCGGGGTGACACTCTCTTTTTCCATGTCCAGCGCTCTCACCGCTGTCCATAGGCTGAAGCTGCATACAGGGCTCTTTTAAGGATGCTTGCATGCCGAGCTCTCTTCATTTTTCCCCTTGGGGCCGAGGGTTGCAAGAGCAGGTCTCCCCTGAGGGCAGAGGGCGCCACCACACCCTCCCCCTCTCTTCTCTGCTCGCTCCACTCTTAAAGTGCCAGTCACTGTAGCAAAAGCAAAGGCAGCTGCACCCACCCAAATGCAGTTTATGTTCAAAGGAGACTTAAGTTCAGTCCATGGCTAAAATTATGCAAGAAAAGTCCAGCTCAAAAGCCACTCCTCTTCAATCTCTGCCCATCTGGGTTTTTTCATCTTCCTTTATCATCTCAGTCTCAGGCTGTTTCTCTCTCTCTTCTGAAACTACCAGTCATGAGAATCAATGTCTAAGAAAAGTTTCTTTCTGCCAAGAAAAGGGTCAGGAGTTTCTAGCTCTCGGCAGGGCTGCAGACTCAGGCACTCCCAGGCTGGGCAAATCCCACGTGGCTGGGCATCTTCTCCCGGAGGGGGGGGGGGGGGGGAGGATGAGCACACATGGAAGGCATTTCCACAGTTTTCCACCCCTCCATCCTGGATGGGGCCAGCTCAGCTCAAAGCTTGTTCACTGTCTTCCCCCTGGGGCTCCAGCTCATCTCAGCTCAGCTGCATGGTTCTCTTCTAGCTTGGCCACGTGGTTCCCCTCCCCCACCCAGCCTTGAAAGCCAGGCAGGGGAGGTGTTGCCCCGCTGAAGCTGGGATCCAAAAAGAGACCAAACCCCCCTGGAGTCCTGCTTTTAACTCTGTGTGTCCTCAGAGGCGTGTCCAAACCTCCAAGTGACCAATCCAAGTGCCAGCAGAAAAGCTGATCACTGATTGGCTTGCCCACATCTCCTTGGAAAAATTCACCTCCCCCGGCAACCACGACAGGTTAGTATATATTTTCATTTAATATATATTCAGAGTGTAAGAACCATAAGTAGACAGACCAATCTTTAGTGACTTCATTAATAAAAACCTTATTTTTCCATAATTTATGGCTGTTTTCATGTGTTATTAGTAGACAAATAAAATCAATAAAGATGCATGACAAAAGGAAAGGGGAATTTACTCTCAGTGACACAGCAAATAAAAATAAGACAGACAATGAAAAAAAACCAGTAAAATAGGGAATACAAGAAATACACTACCCAGAATAGGAGGCACAAAATGTGTTACCTTTCCTCTGCACCTGCCCTCCTTGCCAGAAGCTTATGCGGCACATTGTAAATGGTAGGGTTTTATGAAGGATGATACAGCATCATTAAAGCTTTATGAAAAAAATATCTTCTTGGCTCCAAAACTGTAGTGTGCTTCCCTCAATAAATTACAAGTGACAGCTCTCTCACTTTACCAAGAGGCCTGTTGTGTGAGACATTGTGCGGTTACCTTGCTGCCCCTGTGAAGTTCCATTTACAATATTTGCAGTGCTTCTGCTTTTGGAGTTGCAGTAGGATTACTGACAGAAGAATTAACCATCTTCATTTGTAACAGTCATGGGACAAAGATATGTAAATGAAACGAGGGTACTAATTTTTTTAACCTCTCAAAGATACCATTAAAATGACAGCTGATCATTTGTTTACTCTGTTTTGCATTCAGAGCTCAGAATTATGCAAAAGAGACATGAAATCTAACAGGATGACAATTACCTAACTGCTTCACCTTTGTTTCAGCAGAAACATGAAATATTCCACCTTCCTAATGCATTACTTCTGAAGAGAAACCAAGAACCAAAGTTACACGTAGCATAAGTGACTCTTAAACAGAGGATTAAAATAACCATTTTCTATCATTTCTATTATACTGTCAAGATATATTAAAATCATGTCTTGGGTTACAATGGAGAACAAACAACACAGTAAAAATAATTATGCATACTGTCTTTCTAAAGTGCTAAAGCTAGAGAGTTATTTTGTATTACTCATCTTTGGACAACTTTGGCATGAACTTTCTCTGTAGTGGTCCCCATGTTTTACAAGAAGGCATTTTCCTGACAGGAATTCAGTCATGAAAAGATGACAATTGAAACAGAGAGACACCACTTCTCTTAAAAGCATTAAGCTCCAATGTTTAAGCCTTTTTTTTAAAATCCTTTTAGTTTTCTGTGATATTAAGTGTAATTAGCCCTTGTTCTTCCATTCATGTCTACAAATAAAGGCACCTGGTACATATTTTCTTCAAAAACTAAGAATTATTATTTTTTGTTTTAATAAGCTCCATCTTCTTCCTTTAACAAAAGTCACAAGGATATCTGAGAGCATAGAAAGATATCTCAGTATGTTTATTGATTGTATGGTGTTCCGCACACCATCCAAGATGTCTAAACCCATTATGCTTAGAAACCCACCCAAACCCACACATGCACACCCCTGCTATTTTTAGGCTGCTTTCTGTTGAAACAGAAACCATCAAATGAATTAAAAAAAACATTTAGAAAGGCCATATCACCAGAAGTTGATCCAGTAATGTCTGAGATGGAGGAACTGAGCAGTACTTCTATGTTCTGTCCTTAGTATCATTAATTAATCATGCCTGTGCTCCACAGCAGGTCATATTCCTACTCAAGGCTGTACTCAGATTTGGTAGTGAGAATTGCCAAGATAAATTAAATTGGCAACTCCCCACACCATGTCTCTCAAGTATCTTATGTATGTTAAAACAAGGTCTACTTAAACTCATTCTTACTTTTATCTGCATATATCTTAAACTTTGTAAGATCTTAACAAGAATCTTCTAAGACTCTAATATCTAACATTTTTATCCTCCGCTTCCTGGGACAAAAAAAAATAGCAAACCCAAACAATGGCCTATTTGTGAGGGGCCCTGCTGCAGGGATGCTGCTGTCCTTTTAGCTTTGATACTTCATGATCTATGACATTCCCTGCCTATCTCCATCTAGCAAGTGCCAAAAGGGGAGAATAAAACTGGCTGTTTTGACCTCCACATGCTTGCAACACTTTGCGACATTCAGTGTGGCTGAATCTCATGATCCAGGGCTTCAGCCAGATTTTGGAGAAGTCAATTCTCTCTACTTGGGCACTCCTTCCATAGGACCATCAGAGACCAGCCACAGGTTCAAAGCAGAAAGAAGATGAAGTGCCCCACTGTTCAAAAATTGCAGCAGGAATCTGCCTTTGAGGCACCTGACTGGTATGTGACCAGTTCACATGTTCAAGGCATTACTGATTATCAGACCACTCCAATATGAAAAGACTCCCCCTGTTTGAGATGAGCAAAGGCCTGTGGTTTATTTCTCTATTCCCTCCTCTAGAACAGAACAGAGGCTTTCCTTGGAGCCACTGGGATATATTCTATTCAACCTGAACAATGCAGAAAGCTCAGATATTTACCAATGCATTTGTTGCTCTTGCTTACTTCCATGGCATGCAGTTTCCAGAGGAATAAAATATTTTCATTATGTGTTGCATTGCATTTTTAGGTTATGATTTATTTCTGTATTGTGCTTGCTATATTTGGTGTAATCCAGGCACACCCCTGTCTCCATCCCCAGTTATGGTTTCACCTGGTGGTTTGTTAGGCTCTGGGACTCCACCTCCAAGTTGTCAATCCTCCCTAATCCTTTCCAACTTTCCAGAGCTTTCCCTATCAATATCTCCCCGTGGACCAACCTCTACCTAATCCCCACTGTGATAAATGATGTTTGATAATTTGTGTTTATAATCTATGTATAATATAAAGCAAGTTATGCCCTTTGAAATAAACAGTAAAATCATACAAGGCTGAGAGGGGGGTAGATGGATTCGGAATCGAAAACAACCTTGCTGGGAACCAGGGATGACCAAATTTACAAGAGAAGAGGGGGTCTGAGGAAGATGTGTCCTCACCAGAGATGGAACTGCAAACCACCCAACTATTACCACCGAGATGGGCCGTGCTCTGCCACCAGGGGTACGCATTTCAGCACACGAGTCCCAGAAGTCATACCTAATATTCATCTCCCCACGGAAGGACTATTCAATGGGCCAAACGGCAAAGATGAATCTCCATGAATGTGAAGGAAAGCTGATTCAACTGACCAAGTGGCAAGGATGAACCACTATGAATATGAAAGAAAACTGAAGGGACAAAGAAAGCATGAAATAATGCTCTGTCCCAACTGTATAAAAACTGGGTTCATGGAACCGACAGTGTGAACGGGGGGGCTACAGCGCGATAGGAGCCGCAGCCAAAGTTCACCCAGTACCAATCCTGGGACTCGACACTGATTCTTTCATTGTTGGCTTACCCGAAATTCTGTCCAATTATTTTTCTAAAATTAATAAAATCATTTATTAATTTGGAATTGGCTTGGCATTTATTACACCCATCTTGGAAATCCCCTAATCCTCAATGCCACATAGGCCCTTGTGGCCTTTTCCACCCCCGTCCATCTTATTGGCCCCATATCCATGTCATTCCACCCTATTCCAGTCCCTTACTTGTAACCCATTAGTTTGTGACCCATTTCCCCCTCCCCTTTCTGTGAGAGCATAAAATCCCACCCAAGGCCTCTGCCCGGGGTCTTGGGGCTCCAACATCTGCTGAATAAACATCTCAGCTTGCACCCAAGTCCCATCTAGCTGTTGTCTCTGCGTCGACCTGTAGATAACTGGGACCAGCAGAGCTCACTGGGGGGCTGCCTGGTAGGAGTGTCCCGAAAATTGGGCACCCCTTCAATTATGGTCTCTGGTACTGCCTGTGATGTACAGGAAGAGGTCAGCACAGGTTATGTAGAAGCCTCTTCATGGCCTGACTATGAAACTGATGTTAACTACCATATTTTTAAGGGGCTAATTCCAAATAATGTTTTGTCCACAATAGCAGAAAACTTAATAATTTATTGCTATAAGCTGTTGTTGTTTCCTTGATTAATGTACACATACATGAATGTACATATGAATTTGTACATATTGATCCACAGTTGTATGATCGCATGAATTAACACAGAAGTGTAACTAAACAGCATGCACAACAATTTTTTTTAATGAATTGGTTTTCCTGTTCCTGAAGCAACTTAAACCAAAGAAAAACCATGGAGTAAATTGCTTTTGGGTTTGCTCTCAAACAGCTCTCTGTGCTGGACAGGAGGGTGAGACTATGAATCATCCACTGGTCATCTACTCAGACCAGAACAATAATAGACAGTCTGAGAACTGCATCCAGCATCCTTGCTGGAGTTCAGGAATTGTGTTCCTATCACATCCCTCTGTTTTAAGAGGTTTTAAAAAATGGCAATAAGTGTACTTGCTTTAGGCTAAATTTGGGGTTGAAAGGAATAAATTCAGAAGGAAACATGCAGAACAAATTAACTCCCTTCCAGTATTCTACTTAACCATTTTAATTAATGTGAACATTGAAGAGTGAAAAGTCAGCTAGTTAGGATTGTTTATTCTGAGCTTGCAACTTAACAACAGGGTCAATTACAGAACCATAAGCAAGAAAATATGTGCATGTGTGAAATGGTTCTTGATAGCATAAAATTATTTAGTGGTCCATTAAAAGTATCATTACTAAATACTTTCTGCCTTTAGATTTTGAACAGAACTTGGTAACGGATTTGTCTACATTTCCTTTCTCAGGAGGTACAAATCTTGACATTTTTACCAAGCAGGTATGCAGCCTGCTCCACAGAACAAAAAGTAGACAAGATTGCAAGGATTAAAAATGAAATGAGAAATTTGCATTAAGAAAGCACAAAAGAGGAAGAATGAAAGCATGTCATGGAACACAATCCCAGTCCAGTGTCTGTGGACCCATAAACTGGATTTTCACTGTTCCTCAGAGAAATATCCACAAACCTAGCATGTTTAAAAAAATAAGAACTCACTTTATTCTCTCAGAGAACTAAGTTTTCACATCTCCTTTTTTGTTATTTTCACACTTTTTTCCTTGTATTATTGAAAATATGTAACACCAAACAGTTCAAGTTTCAAACCTTGATCTGCAAGGTAAAATTCACATATTAATGGCAATTTAATATATGCATTTCCAGGATCAGATCCCTTGCAGTGGATCTTGACTTCAGTCAACTATAGCGCTTGTTGTTAAGAAATTGTTAACTAAATAAAAATTAGAATTATGGAAGGTTACATATACAATCAATATATTCAAGTTACTGAGATTAAAGTTCACATGACGTCCTCCTGTCGGTGCATACAACACTGTATTCTCTATTAGATCTAGAGAAATATATGGAAAGTCACTTTGCTAAATATTACATAACAAGAAAATCCTTTTAGCTCTTGTTTGCAATCTATACTTAACTTAGACATCTTAAAATCACAAAAGCCATCCACAGAGAGGGATTTAAAAATTATTACTTTAGAATACTTGTTTAATAGAAAGTGATGGTTTAAATGCTACAATATGTTCCTTGAATATCTTCACATTAAATGGGAATTGAACAAAAAGCTGCCTGGTCCTCTTCAAGGGCAAGTCCCACAAAGCTCCTCATTATCGTAATTTCCAATTTGGAAGCCAAACTAAACAACAAGAAGTAATTTGCCAATTAGAACTTCCTGCTCTTTTTCCCTTTATTCCTTAAACAGCATTCAGGGGCTGAACCAGTCAAACACTTGTAGCTTCAAAACTGCAACTGAAAGAATTTAATTTGTGTCTCTGCACGGTGAACCTGTCAAGAGGCAGCAGTGATGCATACTATGGCCTGACACAACAGTTGCCCTTAAATACACAGAGTTCTCCATGTATTTGCTCTGCCTCAGGTTTCCTTTAATCATTTCCTTCATTTTGCTTCCCTTAAAATATATGCACGCTTTTCCAAACTTTAAGATTTCTCATCAGTGGTTTCTGACATATGGAACAGTCCCACAGAAAAAAATCATCTCTTGTGTTGGAGTAGCTTTTAACAAGAGGCTCATAATGACAAAACCAACACAAAAGAGTGCTCAAAAGAAACAAGGTTCCATTCAGCCAGTGAAAGCCACAGAGACCAGATCACTCCAGAGAGATTTACAGCTTTAAAAACAAGACCATGTGTGAACTGTATATATGCTGTCCTGAGAATCAGAACACTGACCAAAAATAACGAAAACTGGCTTACTTTTCAGAAGTTCATTTGAAATGTGTGCATGCAAGGCCAAGCACAGATACACAGATGAACAGTAATGTGTAAGAGTGATGCTTATACATGGACTATTTAATAACTATCTGAAACAATCAAAAAAAGGCCTTTTCTTAGGTAACAAGGTATTGTATTGTTATGAAAGTCTGTCATACATAGAGTTTTTAAGAAGATATCTAAGTACTAAAAAAAGGAACAGTAAAGCTAGAGTTGATATCTCTGCAGTTTTTATATACTTATGGTAAAATAAATGCTAGATACTGAAAAAAAAGTTTTTTAAAATATTTTTGTCTCTATGCATATACTCTTTGAACAAAAGTCAGTGCAATTATTTGCTTAAAGGAAGGTATTTAGTTTTTCCTTTTATTTATTTACAGAAGATTTTCCTGTCACCTTTCCTATCAGCAGCTTGATCTAAAGAGAGTCCAGTACTTCCTGCAACAGTTCATTATATGAGAATAAAGAAGAGAAGGATTGTGGCGGTGCATTATTTTAAGTTTATTATGATTTCATATTTGTAGTAATAACTCAGTTTTGTGTACCCCATTATCCTTCTTTATGTGCCCCCAATTCAGTTCTGTGTATCCCTACCCCCCTCATTAATATTCCTTTGTCTCCTTCAGTTGCTTTAATTTATGCGTGCACCTGTTATGTGACTTTCAGTTATCTGTCTATTATCTTTCCCGCCTTATGTAAACCCATCCCACACATCCTGGATTGGTTTCTGTTAGTTTTACCCACTGATGCAACACCCTAGATACAGACCCTAATTGGGTGCTTTAATTTTACCGCTCCCTTTACCCCTCCCCTAAGCTTGTTGTATAAAACCCACTGCCCGAGCCCTGCTCGGGGCTTCTTGGGGTGTTGTCTTTTAGTTGCTCATCTCCTTAATAAACCTCTTCAGTTCACCCCAAGACCCGTCTCGCCTCCACTCCATCTCTGCGTCCGAAATAGACACTGCCGAGAACATTGGAGTCCCTAGGTGGGGAGGTGAGAGCTCCCCAGGGGGAAGGTGTCGCACCCCTAGCCACTGTGTGCCCTGGGACTGAAGAGAGTCACACCGCAACAAAGGATCTAACAGCATACAGATCAAACTGCCTTTTGAGGTATCAGAGCCCTGAGGTCAGAACATCACATTGCCACAATGGATTCCAGGAGAAAGAAAAAACGTGTTATTTGGAAAGATATAAAAATTTAGAACACCCTACATTTGTGATTTTTAACATAACTGTAAGCCCTTAAATCTCTTCTGCAACTGCCATGTCCATTATATTGACTGTTTAATCTGCTTTTTCTGTTGCTCAGCCATTTCTGGCTGAACTCTGTTTTTCAGGGAAAAATTTCAAAATCTCTTAAAAAACCCCACAAGGATATACTTCCCTCACACATACTGTGTGAATAATACAAATAGATTGCCCAGAAGAGGTCTCTTTTGGGCCTTTGTGCTGCTGCCTGTGAAACTATTTTGTGGTGTAAGTGGAAGACAAGATTTGAGGAAGGCTGCAATAGAGGGAAAATCAGTCTAACCTAGTCTAACTTACACTGTACAGCTTGAGTAGCTGAACTGGGTTTGAGAAAGATAGTAAGAAATGGTATTTTTGGTGGTAGATGATGCAGAAAAAGGAACACCAGGACACCCACGTAAGTGGTGTGTTTCCTGGTCACCTCCATGTACCATTAAACTACACACAGCTAAGTTGGAGTGGACTTAAAGTAAAAAAAAGTACTTCAGCAGCACCAGGCCTTGATCATTTCCCCACTAAAGTCTTCTCCAGCACAGGAACCTGCTGTTTTCTAGGTACATGCAGCTTGGATGACCGAAGAGATTTTCTGATTTGTAACACCATAAAATTCAGCACACTTGCTGCATAGTCCAGTCAAAACATTCCTTCCCTTATTAAACCTCACAGAGGCATGCGGATAACAAACCAGTGCCTAGCAGTCATACCTAACACATAAGGCTGTACTATATATAAAGAAATCAGAAATGCACTCTGAGACACAAGACTAAGAGTTTGCACTACAACACTTAAATTGCATCTCTTTCAGTCAAATTCTACATTCAGCTCCCTGGCAAGAGACACAACCAGAAAAGGAAGGAGAAAAAAAAAAAAAAAAAAAAAAAGGGCAAAGCATGACCAAGAACATTTAACTGGTCTACAAGATGATAAAAATATCATTAAATCACCTCCACTTATATATATTATACCAGAATATAAGTTGCAACCTCATTTACAGACAAATTCTGATGGGAAAGATGAAATATAACCTCTGGTCATCTCAAACTAGAGCCTAATACAAAAAGCTGGGAAAAAACAAAGGTCCATTCATAGACCATCATGATAATATAACTATATACTTCAAGATCAGCCTTGCTGCAAATACTTTGAAAATCAGCTTACCCTAGTGCAGTTCTAAAAATAATAATAAAAAAAAAGTTTAGACTTCTTGAATTGCAAAAGTCTTTGGCAGTTCTCAACTCACTTAATCAACTAATACCTCCTAAGGGTTCTTCTGAGACATCTAAAAATCCCATTTTCAGTGTACTCAAGGAATTATGCCCCACTACTTATGCATGGGGTAAGACCCAGGAGTGAATCTATGAAACAGCACTTTGTATGGCAAAAAGATAAATATATCTACTTGAAGAAACATCTTTGCAACTTCCTAATTTATTTTAACAGCACGCATCACAAATAGTTTCAGGAACTTCGGTGGTCTCAGCGGTTGCTTTTGGGGTGCAGAGATGAAGCAGAGGCGAGACGGGTCTTGGGGTAAACTGAGGAGATTTATTAAAGGTGCAACTGAAGAATAAAAACTAAAAGCTGAACCCCAAGGACCGGGAGCACTTGTCCCGCCATGGATTTTATACACAGGCAATACAAAGCAAACAACCAATGAGAATGCACTCAGGGAGGAGTCTAAGGCGGGTGATACAGAACTAAATCCAATGGGAATAGCAGAAGCAGTGTAATGATACAAAACAGCAAATGATATATTGAGTGAGGGAAGATTGGCAAGGAAGGTTCTAGAAACAGAGGCAGGGATACAGAGAATTGACACATAACGGCTTGTATAATTTAAATCATAACACACAAATGAAATAGAAAGCTAGCCTGAAGACTCAAAGCACAAACCCACACCACCTCAATAGTTCAGTTCAAAAAGAGAATGAGCAGCGGAAATGTAATTACATGCTAAAAACGGAAATAACTTCTCTAAGTCTACTCTGAATCTCCAAGGAACAACCTTCACAGCATGCTCAAGTCACAGAAAAACATATAAATCTTTATATTAATATTCACTAGAAACTGTATACCATTATGCAGTATATATTACACCTAGAGACCTCAAAGTACATTATCAGCTAAGGTAACATCCCAGTTCCATATGGTATGAGCATTACTACACCGATTTTCAGTGTGGGTAAAAGGAAGATGAAACTGGTTTTTCTATTTCTTAACTAAAGAAAAGTAATTCACTGTGGCCTCACATTCTGAAAATATTTGCCAAATGGCACATGGAGGACAGCAGTGAGCAAACTCCTTTGAACCAAATGAGTAGATTAGAAAAGGCCAAAAAAAGAACACAATAATGGCTATTTTCTATGCCACACAGTGCACAACTTCTAAAGAGGTATCATCAGTTTCACATTTAAATTACTTCACAGTCACATAATGCAGCATCATTCAAAATACTTTGTCATTTTCCTATCAGACAGCTATGAATTAGTAGGACAACACCCAAGCTGTTCATAGCAACTTAGTCATCAATTAACTGAGGTTTTAAATTAAATTCTGCCAAGCTGTGAAAACTTTCTACCTAGAAGTTCAGGGATGGTTTTATAAAAGCAAGCATTTTAATCTGTCATTCCTACAACATGCTTCATATGGCCAACCTTGACTTAGACACAAAATGTACAAATCTCTGAAGCCCAAACCAGGACTCCTCCAGCTCCTTCTACCATACTGCAAGATGGTAGAATTTTCAAGGCAAGACAAGAATAGACAAGAATATTCAAGGCATTTTTTCTGACTCATGCCTGCAGTTCATTTGGCTGATATAAATACACTGTGATAACCTGGGTCCACAAGAGAGCTGTAAGAGCAATTAAGAACACATTCAAAATGCCATAGCAATGAACTGATAAAATAAAATAAACATTAGAACACCCTGCTATCAGATGTGAACTGGTTTACACCATCAAGTGCCAAGGCCATGTATTCTCCGAGTCTGTCCTATACCACAAGACAGACTGTCCCCCATCCCATGCTTGGGCAAAACTGAGTAATCTGAGGAAGAATGCAGCCAGCAATGCACTGCGTCCTTTTGCCAAAGCCTCACAGAAACATCTCTTTGAGTGGTCCATATGAAGTGGTCTTCATTTCTAGAGAGGGTATGCATCAGAAATACACAAGAGGAAACAGGTAGGTTGCTACAAAATGGCCTTTCATGAATATTGTGCATTCCTGGTATCAAACTTATTCCTGCAGTGTATTAAATGGGGAAAATTGCTCACAAACAAAGTACCTGTCACACAAGTTCAGCCTTATAGTTTTTTACACATAATATATGACTAACTGCAACGTTTTATTGGGTCAATTACAAACATTCTCTGCAAAACTCATAATATGGTGTATAAACACTAAACACACTTAGCAATACATTCACATACAGAGCAATATTCGCTCTTTTCTGTCCCTTACTGTGTCAAATGGTTTGGTGGTCCAATTACTCAGGAACACCTGTTAGCCACGCAAAAACCACCATCACAATTTGGAGTTTATTGGCAGCCTGAGCATGGAGGCTAATGATCAGCATGAGGAATGAATTGCCCTCAGAATCCTGGAAAAGTGTCATTCTGCAATGCAGCTGAGGCAGACTGGCAGAAGCTGCCTGCACTAAATCTGTCCTGACAATGAGCATTCAGTAAACATTCAGCTGAACAATTCAGCTCCTATTCAGTGCAAGTGACTAAAAAAAAAAAAAAAATGAATACAGCTTTGCTCAAGGAACCACACAAGCAGAAGGAAAACAACTGTTGACTTCAGCACAGGTTTCCAGGTCCTATCACATCTCTTCTTAATTCAGTTGCAGTAAAGCCAAAGACAGTATATGAACAGCTAGAGGGAAATGTTCTCAGAGGGCACTCACCTTAGTAATAGTCACATCTGCTCAGAAAACCCACAACCTGTTATCTTTCACTGTCTGGACCATTTTGGACAGCAAACCTAGAACTGCCACTGGCTTCTGATGCTGTGTGCAGGTCCCACATCTTCATTAATTCACTTTTTTAACACAGACAGTGACAAGCTGATGAATGGGGTCTTCGGGATCTTTATTTTAGGAGCCATGGAAAGAGATGATGTTTTGCTATGACTGCAAGCATCCTAATATAAATATTGTCAGGTACAGTACTAGAGGATCTATGACTCAAGAAGAGATTCTGCTGGTGGTTAATACTGTATCTGGAGAACAGTCTTAACTCAGAACCAAGTCATATTCAGCCCACATTTTTAAGCAATTAAGTTATTAAGCATTTAACTAGAAAATATTTTATAGGGTAAGCTACTTTTTCCCATGGATGATGCTTAGTGGATGTCTCCACTTAGCATTTAGAGATAACAGTCCATACTTTGAAGCATGTTTGTTTCATAATACATAAAAAGTATAAAGCATAAAGTATAAAGCATAATTACCATATACATAAAACTGGCTGCATAATGATTACTTGCAATTAAGAAATCATTTTTATAATGAACTTAGGGGAAAATTCATTAGCCTCACTGTTTATTTTGTTAATACCCTAGAGATGATGTTCCACTGGGACAAAAGTTCAATTAGTTAGGACTCCTTGAACTTCACAGACCTCACATTATGCACTTAAGAGCAGAACAAAGAATTCCACTAGCTTCAGTAATACAGGAATTAATAATGTAACAAATACATAGGACAGCAGATCAAATACCATTTTGAAATAATGTTTCTTTTAAAATATAGAAACTACTAGTTTCAATAGTTAAACTCTGTAATTTAGTAAATAATTTAATTCTCAAACAAAGTATTTCCATCTCCTACTGTACCTCCCAGTATCAGTATTTTAAATAACACAGATGCTAGAATTGAAACATTTAATCACAATAAAAAAACTAAATTACATGACTGCTTCAAAACGAAATACAAATAAAACTGAGTCAATTGCACCTGTTACATCACCTGAAATATGATTTTAATGCCCTAATAATGACAAATATATTTATCTAGGTATTTATCAACAGCTTTTTTCTGCAGAATCTATAGACTGAGAATGATGGTGCCTCAGTATTTATGCCCATCTGGCTTACAAAAAATGAAAGGTCACCCAGAAAAATGCAACATCCATCAAGGGCTTTTTTTAAGCAGAAATATTTGTATTTGAAGAAATAATCAACATGACTTATTACAGACTGAAAATTGACTAATTGCTATTTCTGCTGGAGTAAAATAAGAACAGGCTTGAAATAATCTTTCAGCAGTTTGGTGATGGTACCACTGGATGTGATGCTCTGCCATGAGACCTTAACTCTAGAGCCTGCAGCCTGCATCAGCTACTTCACGATGAGTTCCATCACGGAAAGGCAGGATGCAAAGCTGCCTACTCATCCTCCACTGCAACCTCATCCAGTCATCCTCTGTCAATACAAAGAACTGCTCCAGTCTGTCGGTCTGGGGCTCTTCTGTAATACCTATCATTAAGGACTGAATCCACAAAGACTGCTGGATAGAGATGAACAAGGAAAAAACCACAGAACGGATTTTCATTACCAATGAAAATGGAAAAAGCCTAGTGGCACTTAATTTAAATAAGACCGGACAGCACATATGTAGAGAACCATCACACCTGAGAAAGGCAGCACTTTCAGGTGCTGCTTAAAAACAGGATAAACTTGCTTTTACAGCCTTTTTTTCCTACCATTCCCAAACAGTAACCAATATACTATGACAGCATTTAATAAAACCTAAGTCCACAATTTGTTTTGATGATGCTACCACAGGCAACAGGACGTGAAATTCACAACAGAAGGCAGCAATAGCTGTAAAACTAAAATCTACACTAGAAAAAAAAAAAAAAAGAACCTTGAAGCAATTTCTTAAATTGTTCTTTGTCAACTGGCCTGCTTGGATTTTTGGCTTGTTTCAAACTGGAAGCACTGAGGCATTCTACAGAAAAGGCAAGGTTGCCTGTACAGTTTGTCTGACCTCCACATCTAACCTTTAGCCTACCAGGAGCAGCACATTCCAAACTCCCATTTATCACTTATTTTAACCACCATAAATTACTTTTCATGCTATAAAACAACAGGTTATAATCCAGTAAAAATTTTAGAACTCCAGAATGTTTATTCATATTTAGGTATCAATTTTAAACATCCTACCACCCCACCAAATTTTGTTATAAGAGTTGGTTTCAACAGCTGTAATTCATAAGTGAAGTGCCCTTGCTACAGAGAAAAGTGAAGCAGCATTTGGTAGCAAAGTTTGATCCTACATAAATAGAATTGTACGGACTAACAGAATATGTCTAAACAAAGCATTCCATTGACCCTGTCTGCTCTTTTTGAAACAGCTATTTCATGCTGGTACTCTACTTTCATTAAAGTATTTTCAAACTAATGCTGAAATACAAAAACACTGTATACATATGAATTCCAGATTTAAGTTCTACTCTTAGTTTTCCCTTTCAATTCCCAGAAAAATTCCACTGGTTTTTGACTACGTGATCCTAGAACTGCTTAATAATTAAAATGCTAACTCTGGATCTATTCAACTGAGATACATTAGTCTAATTTTACAGCATGCTATTGATTTTGAATGCATTCATAATACTCGGAAGCAATTCTGCTTAGAATGTTAGTATAGTAGGAAAATAGGTAAAATAAGAAAGTGTTCCAAGTATTCTTGCATATTTCTCTTTCTATAAAAGAAACCATTTACAAATTTCAGGGAGCTATCCACCTCCCACCCCTTCCATTCTGTATTGGTTTCTCTCATACATAGACACACCCATATTTACCCCCACAAATTTTGTTTAAAAGGCACTGTGTTTATATGATCTCACCAAATGGACAAAATCCCTTATATTTAAGGTAAGAAAACAGTCCATGGGAAAGTAAACACAAACTTGTCTAGCAGATGCACTTTCAGAGTAAGAAATTTTGTAAGAGTTACATTTCAAAAGATGCTTTTCCAACTGTCTGCCGGAAGAGGCAGCACTGCACCAGTCCTGTCAGTTGTCACTTTAACAACTCAGAGTGTGCAAGCTCTAATTTGACCCTTCTGAAAAAAAGTACAATTAGAAACACATAAAAGGAAGGATTTAAACATTTCCGTTTAGCACACTGGCTAAGCTGATGTGTAGGTGTCAAGTGAAACAAAAAGATAAAGAAAGTTTCTAAAGAGGTTTGTGTGTTCCAGATAAAAGCAATGACCTTTTAAGACCCAGCTTTTGAAGTGGGTTTCCCAGGACTCAAACATGGACAAGACTAAAACATGTCTTCATTTCCTCTGACCTGTAAGTATTTAAAGATTAAGTAACTGAAGAACAATGCAGTTAGGCATCTTCATGCATCTGTGATCTATCTCCAAGCACCGTGAAGTTGTACTTTTTTATCACATTCATATTCTAATGTGAAAGATTACAGCATCACAGACAACTTTAGACATAAGCATTGGTTCAACTCAGTTTTCTGAAACAGTATCTTGCCAGCAATGTCACATCAATAATCAAATCATACAGATGCAAAAAGTTGTCCAACAAAAGACAAGACAGGATTTTGCCAAGTATCCAAATGACTGTGAACTGCAGACTCCAGACTGTAAACAGGTAAAAGAGAAGAGTATAAAATTTCAGTTATACACATTTTTATCTGAGCCATGACAGACAAGGAAAAACTGTTTCAATGAGAGAAGTTTGACATGACATTACCAGAAAATCAGACGGACACAGCTCTTGAAACAAGAATTGATACACGCTGTGCACACACACAGTGAGAAACATCTTAAAGAAGTTATCATCATTATTCTTAGTCCTTATTTTCTTTTTCTCAAAATATTTTCAGTTTCTATTTTTCAATTATTTCCAATAATATTATTACTATTAATATTATTACCAGATGAAAGAACTGCATAGATGATATCTTTAAAAAATCTACACAGATTATTTGATGTAGTTCAGCAGTCAAAAAATGTCTTCATGACCTTCCAGTCAAACCTCCACTTCCAGCATTCATCTATGTTTGCCACAGGGATTTAAATACACCTTTATTTACAAAATCCTCTTTGTCAAAGGCTAACACTGATAAATCCAACATCAAAAATTCCTAGTTTTTCAGATGCAAGCAACACCAAGAAGTCTGTGAAAACTATATAGTCACACAGAACGAAAATTTTATTAGTTAGGTCACCAATATAAGAAAACAAATTAAATTTCAATGGCCTTCTGGGGTGAAGTGAAAGCCACCCACCCAGGTTCTTCCCATGCTCACTAAAACACATGGATTTGTAGACAGTACATTAAAAGGCAAATTCATCCGATGCCAAGAGCTGTGATGACAACCACTGTCTCTTCTGTCCCTCCACACTGTCATTTTTCACCCATATAATATTCAGTGTATGGTAGTAGTGCGTAGTAACCAATTGCACAAGGAATTGTGAGCCATTGTTTTCATTTTGGGTAAAGAAAACACACATTTCCCTAGTATTTCCTTTATCTTTCAAGTAACATGAAATAATTTTCAAAGCTTTTAATGTAAACTTTTGTCTTCTTTCAAAATACTAAAATGAAAGAATCTTAATAGCATCCCTTTCTGCTGAATGGATTATGACAATAAGACCTATTTTTATTTCAACAGTTGTACAGGAAGTACTTGCTACCAGTGATTATGCATTAAACACTCAATACAGTAGATTTATGGCAGGGTAATCCTCCAATGATCACAATGGAGAACAGTCCATCTGATTAATACAAACTGAGGTATAGTACTAAATAAGACTATATGAATGCTGAATTCACAAAAAAGATGACTGTTATAGGTTGACACAGTCTAGGATTTAGTTAAAGTAAAAACAGTACCCCTGTCAGGACCTTAGAATTGTTTTGAGACAGACACCTATCGGAGTTCATTTTTGAATACTGACATATTGTTGGACCACTGAAGAAGCTGGATGTGACTTTGAGGAATACCCATATAAAATTCTGAGGGAGGGCAAGTCAGTCCTTTCCTCTCGGCCACTTGAACAGGTAACATCAGCCAGGCCATTCTGATAGAACGGCCTAGGCCGGTGGGCCCTACAGCTCCCTCCCCTCTTAGGGGGGAGTTGGCTCAAACCAGCCAGGCCCTGCCGCTCTCCGTTAGGTGGGGGAGGTGGCCGGATGGAGGCCTGGAGCCAGCCGAGGGGATCTGCGCACCTGATAATACCTCTGGGCCCAGCTGGGCTGAGCCCCTCCCCGCCCCCCCCCCGACTGCCATCTAGGGGTGGGCAGAGCCCCCTCTCTCCCTCTCCTCCGGTGGCTCCAGGGCAGAGAGGAGAAGGGGGGAGAAGCCCAGCTGCTTTGAGGAAGGCGGCTGGAGAGGCTGCCCAGCAAATCACATGACCATCACAAGTCTGGTCAGATTTAACCCTTTCTTAGTAACATAAAGCTTTCAAAACTTGACCTTTCCTTGAGGGAGAGGAGAAACGGGCAGAGACAACATAGAGAAGACCCAGCATGAAGTCAGATGGAGAGAGAGTGAAAGACTAATTGGAGGAAAGATAGAGGAGTTGCCTGCTGGCTGGACTTCAATTAGAGCCAAGGAACTGAACTCTGTATATAATTTATCCCTTCAAACCATGAGAAAGATATGCATTTGGGGAGATGATTGTTTATTTGTAGATTTTTTTTTAGCAAAGGTGTTGTGATAGACTGAGTTATATTGTGGCAGTGTGGATTTAAGTTTACATAAAGTTTATAGAATTCTGTTTGTAGAATGGTTCGTTCTCTGTACCCCATTGTTCTTCCCAGTTGGTATGCTCCTGAAATCTCCCTAGTTATGTAACCGTCAGTTATCTGTCAATTCTATTTGAATCCCCTCCCCAAGTTTACCGACTGGTTTCTGTAATGTCACCCCATGTTCGTACCACCTCTTTGGTTGAAGCCCATTGGTTGTAACCTCCTTACCACGCCCCATGTCACTGCTGTATAAAACATCATGTCTCAAGAGCCTAGGGGGCGCAGTCTGAGGATTCGGCAGGTGGTAAGGAGGTCCCCTGTGACCCCCAAATAACCTTCTGTTAATTTATTCGACTGGCTCCTCCCTTCGTTTCTCCGTCGTTGTCAGCGCTTCTCCACCTCCTCACACAGCCTCTCAGGACAAGAACTCACAGGGATCAGCCGGCTTGCGTGACTCGCCTGGCTGTACCTTTTAGCTTGCCGCAGAGCCTGAGCTAGCCTGGGCAGGCAGAGAGACTGAGTTCTTCAAAGGCACCACGACATAATATTGCATTAGAATCTGTGATTCTTGTAGTCTCATGAGATGCTTGAACAAAAAGAGATGAGAAGCCTTTGTGCCAGTAGAAAAGTGAAGAGAGAGCTCTGTTCCCTGATAAGAAGAATCCTTTGCTTCTGGAGTGGTGAATCTTTAAAGGGTGACACCCCAATATGCCTGAGTTCACATGACCCATGGGCAGCTTGAGAAACTGCTAGATCTCCTCTCTGTTGCAGTGGGACAAAATGACAGGGGAAGAAAAAGGCTCCTAACTCTCATAGGGACTTTACTAGAAAGGAAGCGTCTAAAAAAATTCACAGTCCCTATGTCACATTCTTAAGTTGAGTGACCAAGACAAAACTATTAAATTATACAGCTCTGTGACTCTTTTAATTTGTAATTTTTTCAGATTCTCATCTGTCAAAGTCTCTCTCACCTACAGGCAGGGTGTATATCTGTTGAAAATATCATGCTTTAATGTTCTCTATTTTCTTTTCAGTAAGCTCAAATATCACTATAGCTTTGTTCTAATAGAAGACTGGGGTTGTCAAAAAGGATTGGAAGACAATATCAGATGATAACTACAACACAGAAGAGGAGAATTTCAGTGAAAACCCTTGAATTTTAATTCAATGGGTTTTTAAAGTTTTAGAAATGATGCTGCAGAGCATTAAAAACCCCTTTTTATTGGTACTAGATGCTTTCTGATCTTTAAATACTTAGATGAGGCTGTTCTCTTTTTACAAAACTACAGTTTCTGACAGAGACATCTTGATAACCACAGTAGGTGTTCTAGCTCCCCTTATTTATATTTTAAGAAAAGAATATGAGAATTATAAACAGTATCATTTTGTCCAATAAATTTCAATGCCAGTTTGGAGAAATTTTGAAGGGCTACAGGGCAGTTTTGTTCTACAACACAAATTTTTGCTTCCGGACAAAGACTGCTAGCTACGCTAACAATTCTAGTAACTTTTTTGCAATGTGGACATCTGTTCAGTACAAACTGAAGTAAGACAGGCTACTCATTTCACATAAACCACCAGCTGTTAGATAGTACCAAGATTCAGTAACTACTGGCCTGGGATAGATTTGAACTGGTGACCCAGGAGTGGAAGACTGTATATCCAATTACTGTTGCAGTGTGCTTTTGCTTTAGATTCTTGGCTAGCCTTCTGTTTTATGTGTGAGTTAGCAATCATAAGGGGTTTGCTTGAAATTATGGTTATGCTTTAGGATTTGGTGTATGTCTTCCCTAAGCATATCCTCCCCCATTCCCATAAGGGTGCCTGTATTTATTTGTATCAGCTTGTATTGTATTTTGACTCATACCCTAATTGCTATTCATTTGGTTATACGTCAATCCCTTTTACTTATTAGCTAGCCACTCCTCAGAGACTCTCCTATTGGCCTCCAGGTGCCTGTCTTCTCCCTAACCTCTCCCTTTCTCAAATGTCAATCTCCTGTATTTCTACTCCTGTCTCCAGAACCTTCCCTATCAATCTTTAGTTACTCAATGTCCTATTTGTCCCTGTGTATCATTCCCCTCCCCTGTTCCCCCCTGATAAGTTTGTAAGATATAAACCCCACCTTGGACCCCTCCCTAGCTGTGCAGCTCATGGGTTGTCTGTTTTGCACCACCCTGTCCTAGTTTAGGACAAATTTAGAGGAAAATCCCCACAACTCCCTCCCCCACCACCAGGTTTGGGAGGAATTTCCTCATAGGAAAAGTGGAAAAAACTTGTTTATTGCGAAACAATGAAAAAACACTCCCCAACACAAGAAAAACAGTCCGAGATGACAACAAATGTTTTCACCAGTCCAAGAGAGGGTGAGCAGTCTCTGCTGGGGAGGGTGCCAAAGCTTCTTTCAGGTGCAGACTCCGGGGGGTTTTCCCTTGATGTTTCCGAATCAGGGCCCGAAGCAGGTCCGATGTCTTCAGGGAAGGGAGGAAGGAAAGAAGGGGAAACACAAAAGCAGAAAAATGGCAAAAAAAAAGCAAGCAAAAAGCAGAAAGCAAGAGAGCAAAGCCAGCAAAGCAGCCTAAAGCTAGCAGCAAGCAAGCCAAAAGCAAGCAGCCGGGGGAGGGGCTCAGCCACAGACAAAACAAACTGAGAACACGGGAACAGAAAAAAAACACGATTTGGGATACAAAGCATGAAAATGTCCTGTCACCCCAGGACACACCCCCTCATAAAACCCACTGTCTGACCCCTGCTCAGAGTCTTGGGTGTCTGGTACACCTTCAATAAACCACCTCAGTTTCACCCCAAGAGCCGTCTCACCTCTGTGTCATCTCTGCTCCCTGAGAAGCAACAGCCAAGAGCATCAGAGCTCCAGGGGGAAGTGTCACTCCCCAAGGTGCTGTGTGCTCTGGGACCCCTCCCAGAGCTGCAGACCGTAATAAATTACGAACTCACATTTTAAAAACTCAACCTTTTTAATTGCATTCTAATAGCAAGTATCTCAGTTTTAACAAATGGCCTCATTTCAGTGAAATGCAGGCATAACTAGGAACTTTGTTCTTTCTAATTATGGTTTTAATTGCACATGCACTTGGTTGCATTATAATGAAAGAGGGTATTTCTTGACTTGCTAGCTGGCTCACCATACATATAATATTTATTGATAATAAATCCTCCTTTTTACCCCTCCAAGGGTCCAAGCTAACTCAGGCCTTCTCAGGCTCTGGAGGAATATATCATAGACAGGAAAAAGGACCCAAAAGAGGCTCTGACCCTCAGTTGCAGATCAAGATGTTTATGCCAGGTGGTCTCCAGAGGGAAAGAGTGTGTGCACAGAGGAACAGGGTCTTTTCTCAGCTCTTGCCAGGGAGGAGCAACTTGGGACACAGCCAATGGGGTCAGAAAGGGAAGGAAGGGTCAAACTACATGGTACAAGCTCTAGGGGTCCTTGAGGGGGGAGACACCATTCCCACAGGGGAATGTATCATCTCCTCCTTTTTTTTTGTTTAAAAAGATACCAAGAAAAACCATCAAGTTCATTTTGACACCAAGTGTGGGTTTTCCCACCACTTATGATTGGTAGGGAAATCAGACCGCTTTAGGTTTGCCAACTCTATGTGGCTGACTTCTGAGGTAGAAGGTATGAGGCTGTTAATAGCCCTGAAAATCAAACAGCGTAGGATCCCGAATGCTATGGTTACAAGGAAAAGAATAACAAGAAGTAACAAAATTGTTTTAACTATAGAAGTCCACCACCCTGTGAATCCCCAGCCCTTGAACAGTTCCTTGATCCAATCTTCAGATTCTTGCTTCACTTGTCTGATTATGTTGTTTATGCTTTGGAGGGCAGCATGGATGTTTGGAGCTTTTGAGGACAGATTCATGCAAGAGAGTCCTTCAAATTCCTGGCATTCATGTCCATGCAGCAACAAAAGATAATCTATTGCGGTGCAGTTCTGGATGGTGGCCTGTCTGGTAATTTCCTCGTCTTCTAGGAGAGAGCTGATGGCGATGGATGTTAAGTTTGCCTGTTTGACCACCCAGCACTCTAGATGGCCCAATTCACCAAGAGCTTTGGCTGCTGCTACCCATGGAAGGAACAGGGATACAGCAACACTTTTTGACTTTGCCCAATGAAAAACTTCTGAATTACAATTTGTGTCCAGATTATCAGCACTCCCCTTTTGAATTTTGTTTGCCGATTTGTTTTTGTGAGTCCATTCACCAATTAAAGTTTGGTTGGGTGTCAATACGGACAATCACCCTATGGTACATGGCCCTCCTAAAAGCCAGGATGGAATTTCTGCCCATGCCCGATCCCCACAAACCAAGAACAATCCCCTAGGGAGGCTTCTGGGGCTAGAGTGAGATGGGTTGTCTGCTGCAATGTGGCTTATATTATGACACCACCTTTTTGCAGTAAACTCCCCCCGGAATTGTCTTATGAGGTGGTACTCGTCAGTGCTAGAAGGTTTTGGGATGACAGAAAAATGTATGCAGTATGTTGCAGGGGAGGAACCCAATAGTTCTAACTCTTGGGGTTCCTGAGCTACCTTGGGCAAACTCCACACCCATTCCGCTAAGGGGTTCATGGCCACCACAGCTTGCTTTTGATGATCCTTGTGTGGTTGGGGAGTGTGTGACTCTGGAATTTCGTTGAACCTGTATTTGTTCAAACCTGCTGGAAATTCTCCAGCCTGCAAAGGAATTCCTACCAGACAGGTGGACATAGGGTTCTTTGCTGCTGCAGTGGACAAACATATGTTTTCCTGCTGAAGTGTCTGTGCCAGGGTTACCCAGACGTTCTGACGCGGCTGAGGGATGATCCATGCAGCTGCCAGACTGTTCAGCATTAGCAGGATGACAACTTGGATGGGGTTCATCATAGGGTTGAGTGGGAGGTAGGTAGATTTTCTCTAGAAGGGAAAAACAAACATTTTTAAAACATGTTAAAAGGTTCCTGTTTCTGCCAGAAGGAATCCACACCTAGGAAGATTCTTTCTCTTCCATCCGGCGGCGTCTTTTCTTCAAAGCATCGGTTACTTGCTTCTTATCCCCTGTGGGCCTGACATTGGTCTGAATTTAGGCTTCTGGCTCTGCTAGTGTCTGTGTGAAAGGCAAGTGAGCAACTTTCTCATGTTAGCCTGAGAAATCTAAAGGAGGAATTCAAACAAACCTTGGGAAGTGAGAAACCATCCGCAGGTGGTGTTTTTCCAACATGTTTACTGGAAAGAAATGTTTACAAAAGGGTGTAGACGCGGAATAACCAATCATGTTCTTTGTACCGAACTACTCTATAAAAGTAGAATTTAGAAGAATAAAGTTTGCTCTCATTTTTACCATCATGGAGAGTCATGTTGTTATTTCTGTGCCGTCCGAAAACCATAGCAACAATCCCCTTCTGCTGGAGCTGGATTTTTGGGGACAAAAGGTTTCACCGATTTCTGGGGAATCCACCGAGGGCCTGAGGGAGTAACCACATATGCACAGCCATGACCCCACGTCAGAAGCTCATAGGGACCTCTGCTTTCCCAAGTTTCAGGATCCCTAATTAAACCGGTGGACGCTGAGACAATTTAAACTGATTACCACTGTTAAAATGACGTACTACAGGTGGACTCATGTTTTCAAATGAACAATTCAGAAAACTGATGATAAATATGGCTTTGCAGAGCTTCTGCTGTGGAGATATCCATGCAGCTGAGGTGTTCTGCCTAGCCAAAACCTGCTGTGCATGCTCAATCACAGCTTGACCTGTGGGGGAGTGGGGGATGCCAGTTTTATGTTCCACTCCCCACTGCTGGACAAATTATAGGAACTCCTTGGACACATATGCTGGGCCGTTATCAGTTTTGATTGTTTTTGGCATTCCCAACACTGCAAAAGCTTGCACCATGTGCTGCTTGGCATGTACAGACTTTTCTCCTGCGTGGGCAGAGGCATACACTGTACCCGAATATGTGTCAATGCTCACATGAACATATTTGAGGCGACCAAAACTAGGAATGTGTATGATGTCTATCTGCCACACTTCACAGCTACCCAGGCCCCTGGGGTTAACCCCCATGCCCATCGATGGCATGGCCTGGAGCTGGCAGTTGGGACAGGTACCCACGATGGCTCGAGCCTGGCTCCGTGTTAGCTGGAATTGTCGGATCAGGGCTGGCACATTTTGATGGTAGTGTTGGTGACTCAGCTTTGCCTGTTGCAAGACATCAGGGAGATGTGCCTTTTCAACTGGTGCAGCAAGGGAGTCTGCCTGACGATTCCCCTCTGCAATCTCACATGGCAAATCAGTGTGTGACCTCACATGCATCATGTAAAATGGATGCTCTCAATGAGAAACTAAATAAAGTAGCCTTGAAAGGAACCTGAAGAGATGTTCATTCTCTATTTCTTTGAGTACAGCCTGCTCCGCTCTGGACACTACTCCTGCCACGTAGGCAGAGTCGGTTACCAAATTAATTGGTTCCGAGAACTTCTCAAAGGCTCTTACAACTGCAGCCAGTTCAGCCACTTGGGGGGATCCCTCCACAAACTCAACATCAGCTTCCCAATGCTGAGTCTGTGGGTTCCTCCAAGTCATCACCAACTTGTTGGAAGCCCCAGATGCGTCTGTGAAGACTGTGAGAGCTTTGAGTGGTCTCCGACTCCTCTTCTCGCGAGGAATGAGGTGGAATTCCTCATTGAACAGCTTGTGGGATGGGGCATGGACTGATATTTGTCCCCTGTAGCTTTCCAGAGATAATTGGAGACTGGCATTACTCTGCAGCAAATGCTCAAACATCTCTTTGGTCAGTCTCTCAGGAGAGTTCTTTCCCTCCTCAGAAAGTCTGACCGGGAGGTGAATACATGCAAAGTCACAACCCGCCAATTCACACAATCTTACCCTGGCTTTCCGAATCAGCTGAGCTATCAACTCCTGTGGCTCTGTGATGGTCTTGGATCTTTGGTGAGAGAGGAAGACCCACTCTATGATCAAGAGTGAATCTCTCTGCTCCTCGATCCATTGGGAAATCAAACCATGCAGGTGTGGCAGCTTTTCCAGAACAATGAAATGGAAAGGCACCTTTGGCTCACATTGATGAGCCTGCCTCTCTGACAAGGCCTTCTGTACCTTTTCAGTTGCTGTCTTTGCCTCTGAGGTAAGCTCCCTGGGAGACATCAGCTCCTTCTCTCCCTTCAATAAATTGAAGAGGGGTTCTAGATCTTGATTTGTGAGGCCTAGCCAGGGTCTTATGCAATTCAAAGACCCACACAGGGAGTGGAGATCTGCTAGAGTTTTTGGATTGCAACCAATTTCTAGGCTCTGCGGAACAACAGTCCTTGCAGTGATTTGCAAACCCAGGTACTTCCAAGGTGGCATCCTTTGAACCTTGTCCTCCTGTAATTGAAATCCTGCAGAGGTTAAAACTTTAACCACTAGGTCAAGCGTGTGTTGGAGTATAGTCACTGGGGCCACACACTAGCACATCATCCATGTAGTGAAGGATGATGGCTTCTTTTCTCTTGGCACGTATCAGAGACAGTAATGAGGCTACATATTGTTGGCATATGAAAGGACTCGATTTGAGACCCTGGGGCAATACCCTCCAGTGATAACGCTTCATTGGGGCTTGTCTATTAACAGTGGGAACTAAGAATGCAAACCGTGGGGCATCTTCAGGGTGCAATGGAATTTGGAAGAAACAGTCCTTGATGTCTAAGACAGCCAATTGCCAATCTCGGACGAGCATTGTTGGAGTGGGCATACGTTGTTGGAGAGGTCCCATGTCTTCTACTATTTTATTAATTTCTCGTAGATCATGGAGAAACCTCCACTTGTCCTTCCCCGGTTTCCTTATTACAAAAATCGAGAAATTCCAGGGGCTTGTTGTCTCCACAATGTGTCCCTGAGCCAATTGTTCTTAGAGCTTTTCCAGCACCTTGAGTATTTCTTTACTCAAAGGCCAATGTGCTACCCATCTTGGGGTTTTTTCCAACCACTTTAACTTTTGGGTAGTGGCTATTTGCAAAAATCCTAGGGTGTTTTAGGAATGACCAATTGGACTCCCCACTGGGACATGGTCTCTCTCCCCCACAGTGGGGCCTTATAATCTGCTACGAAAGGACGGACATTCTCCACCTTTTCGTCAGGTCCCTCAATTTCCACGATGTTTTTTGAAATCCTTGCCAACGTGATTCCTCCTATGCCCTGAAGTTTGCCAGCCACACGTTGTAATTCCCAGTTTGATGGCCACATGCTTTGTGCGACTATAGTAATGTCTGCGCCTGTGTCTAACACCCCTGCCACTAGGAGGCGCTCTGATCCACAAGCAATGTTGCATGACATAGAGGGTTAATGCTCTCCCACCACTTCTGTCCAGTAGACCTCTGGTGATTTTCCATCTGCTGTGATCTCTGCTGGAACTGGAATGGCTTGGGCAAGAATTTGCCCCTCTACGAGATAAAAGGGTGGGTGCATGCAGCGTGCTAACAACATGAGGCCTATTATTTTTCCCTTAATGGTCATGGGATCTATCTCAATCTCCAAGGGGGTGTGTGCTGTGTCCCCAATAACAAAATACTCACTGTCCAATCCCATGTGATAAACCGTCAGGTCCTGTGAGATGTTTGACAGGTTCACTGTTATGAGCATCCACTCAGTAGATCTGAAATGAAAACCTTTGGTAGTCACGAGCCTGAATTGACCTAGTGGCTGCCAAACCTGGTGAGTTGAACATTTAACATTTACATTTTTCTGCACCCCCACACTGTGTGACCCGCCCTCTCCCCCTTTTTTTAAGAGAGAGGCTTTTGCCAATGTGAGTCCCACTATATATATATCTTTGTGCATTGTAGTATCAACAGCGGGTATGAGCTGTAAATTCAGTTTTTTTGTTTGTTGAATTTCTTCTGCTTCTGGGTCTGAGGGCAGGTCATGGCAAAGTGTCCTGGTTTCTTGCAGCAGAGGCAGATGATGCGCTGCAGCTGGTCTCTTGACATTGGTTGCCTGTGAGGGTTTGGTACCGCAGGTGCTGTAGGCTGTGGGTGTGCAGGTCCCGGATTTCTTTCAGATGTGCAGAACATTTCCGCCCTCCTTGAACAAGCCTCTATCATCTGGGACAGAGTAGGCAGAAGTTCTAGGGGAAGGCTAAGAATAATTCTATGACAGGTCTCGTTAGCATTCCTTTGAGCCATCTCCTTAATCAGTTCTGCCTGCACCACAGGGTCTTGTACTTGTTGTTCCACCTGTGTCCTCAGACGATCAACAAACTGCAAGAAATTCTCTGTAGCAAATTGTTAAATATTGACATAGCTGCCCTTCCCTTCCATTGTTGGTAGATGATAAAACATTTTCTCTGCAACAGCACTAATCCTAAGTAAAATTGGCTTGGATAACACTCAAGTTTGTTTTTCTGGGCAATGCCAGGCACCTTCACCACACAGATGTTCAAGTGTAATATCATGTCCCTCAGTTTCTTTAGCTACATTAGGGGTTTGCTGAATCTCCTGTAATTGTGTTCTTAAAGCTTTTTTTCCACATATGATCCCACAGATCATACTCTGAGGGAGATAACTGACATCTAAATAAGTCTTTGATGTCACTGGGCACCATTTCATTAGAATTAAATGTGGCTCGAAACATGCCCTTAAATATTGCACTAGATCTGCCAAATTCACTTTGGATTTTGCAAAGTTCTTTCTTATCCTGGTAGTAAAATGGCTGGTATTGCCTGACTCCAAGCTTTCTACCAACATATGTGACAGGAGCAACAGAGAAAATGTTTTCATCTGCATTTGCCAAAGGTCTTAAAATTTCTGCTGGTCTCCCAGTGTCTGGGGACATAGGAGGTACAGCGTTTGCAGTCCCTGGGGGTTGGGAAGAGGAGGCTCCCTGTCCTGGCTCGGCGGCCTAGGCTGTGCCCCTCCCCCCCGTGAAGGAATTCCCCCCCCTTCCCCCCCCCACCGCTGTGAGGCAATCACACCCCCCGCTGTGGCTGTAAGGTGAGAGGGGTCTGCCCCCTTCCCTGCTGCCACAACAGCCCAGAGGGAGGCAAGGAGAGGAGGCGTGGGCGGGGGGGCTGCCAAAGGGACAAAGGGTATGGGGAAGGGGTATGGACTAGGGGTGGGGATCGGGGGATAAAAGGGATTATGGGAAGAAGGTCTGGGAGCATGGTCAGCGCCATTATTGTCCGCCACGTGGAGTGTGGCTTCCCGGGGATCTGCAGCATGGCCAGAGCCCTGGAGAGGCATCCCACCCCTGGAGGAGTCTGCCGGAGAAAAACCTGGTGTGTTAAAGGAGTAGTGCGTGGCTGGTAAACCAGGGTATAGAGGAGGGTTGGAGAGAGGGTTACATGGGGGGTGTTTCTGCAGCTGGCTAGTTTTTTGTAACTCCAGGAGCTGTTTACGGGCTTGCAAAAATATGGGAATAAATAAAGAAGCTACTTCATGATTTTCTTCAGCTTGTTTTGTGAGTATACCCCCAACCTTGTCCCAGAATGATACAGTATCTATTTGCAGAAGATCAGCTTCTGGCAACTCATTTTCCAGCCAGCGAACAAATTTTTTCTGCAGCCTTTTTGAAATTCTAACATTAATTAAAAGATCTTAAAGCTGTTTTAATACACTCTTTTGGTGAACAGATAGCTGAATGCCCATAATTCGATATTTCTGAAAGCTATTTGTTCAAAATCCACCCTCCGGATGCAATAAACTGGCTGTACAATCCTGTGTCTCCTATATACCGAACATACAGGCAGGAAAACTCTGGGGCCAGGATGGCTTTTTTGCGCCATTTTTCCAGCTCCGGTGGCACCGGGGGGAGGGTCCCGCAGCCTTGCCTGGCTTCTGGGAGACGTGCCGGGGCCAGGGTTTCCCCGAAAAACACGGCTCCCTGGGGCAGAGTGGCTCCAGGGGTCGGCAGGCTGCGATCGGTGGGAAAAAAAGAAAAAAAACAACAAACCAACTGCGATTCTGGCCGCAGGGTCCTAGTGCCTGCCCACCTATCACAGTCCCAATGGTAAGAAGTTACTCCCTCCCAGTTTGGGTGTTATTCCCTGGGTAACAGCCAAACGGAGATACTTACCTGATCTGAGGGATTGTGGTGCTGAGCCAGGTTCAACCGAAGGTCCTGCCTTAAGCTCACTCGTGATTGGGTGAAAAACACAAGTTACGAGCTCTCTCCCTACACACTTATAGCTACAGAATGTGGCCAAAAATGCCGTAGGGTAATTGATCTTCCCAAAAAGCTTCTGAAACCCTGTTTGGGGGTCTTCAGCTCTGACGTGGGCTTCTAGAAATTCGTAAAAACCCACATTGGGTGCCAATTGATAATAAATCCTCCTTTTAACCCCTCCGAGGGTCCAAGCTAACTCAGGCCTTCTCAGGCTCTGGAGGAATATATCACAGACAGGAAAAAGGACCCAAAAGAGGCTCTAACCCTTAGCTGCAGTCAGATGTTTATTCCAGGTGGTCTCCAGAGGGAAAGAGCACGTGCACAGAGGAACAGGGTCTTTTCTCAGCTCTGGTCAGGGAGGGACAAATTGGGACACAGCCAATGGGGTCGAAAAGGGAAGGAAGGGTCAAACTACATGGTACAAGCTCTAGGGGTCCCTGAGGGGGGAGACACCATTCCCACAGGGGAATGTAACAGTTTATGTCTTTAGAATCTGTTCCTAGAAAAGAATGGGATATACAATTTCTTTGCAGTGTATGAGTACCACTACAGAAGAAGGTATTTAGGCAGAATTGAGGAAAATTCAACAGTTCTGAGCTCTTGGAGAGCATGGGGTCAACTACTAAGTATTAGCAGATGGTTTTCATTAAATATGCAGAACCAAAAGACTATCTACCTGTAAAAGCTAGGAACAAGTTGACCTGGAGTGCAGAGACATGGCTTGAGAAACATAGGAACTGAAAGAAGCTGTAACATTTAACAGGTCTGGAGCTATGGCCCTGGTCCCCTGGTTAATGCAGTAAAAGAAATATGGCAGCTGCACTGTGTAGGATGACTGTTTACTGGAGAAGGATGAAGAAGGAGGAAAACCAGAAGAGAACAGTGGGAAATACAAGCAGATTTGCACTAGTAGTGAAGGTCTAAATGTTGAGGGTATATTTATTTATCTATTTAGGACTGAAGTTTCACAGAGACACAGCACAGACCACTCTACTCAGCTTTCTAGATTTTAAACTAGCTTGATCATCTTTTGTGAAGCCTAGATATAACCTAAGCCTTGTGCAAAGTGCTCTGGCTGCACTCTAACTTAGGCAAAGAGACAGGAGACTTCAGGTCTGATTTTGAGTCTACAAGAGCACAGAAATAAAAACACTTCTGTAAATAAAGAAAACTACACCTTAGGTGGCAGAATTACATGTTTATTGAACATAGGGTCTTTGCAAGTGTTCTGAGCTGACTAACAGTGAATGTGGTCAGGCAGGCCTAAGAACTATCTATAACAAAAACAGCAGCAGAGGAGAAGCAATATGCAGCAGACAGCAGCAGATGGGAGAGCAATAAACCCAAAGATCACAAAATAAATCTCCCCCCCCAAAAAAACCAAACCCACAGATTTTCTGTATGCAGAGAGCAACTCATGCATCCCAGTGTTTGAGGTTTCATTTGCTTCCAACATTTCTTCAATACAATACATAATACACAATGCACAGAAGAAAAAAAAAAAGCAGCAGTCATTGCATTTGGATATGCTGGGGATGGAAAAGTATCACTAGAACTGCTTCTAATGGAAGATATTAAAACAGCAGCAACTTGAGTCTAAGATTTGGAGTTTTCAATGACACACATCACTTGCAAAAGGAAGTTATTTGGATTGCTCAGAAGAAAAGTTTTCAGTTAGCCATTAACCACAAAGAAATGAATTAGTCTGTGAAAAAAAACATAGGCTCAGCCCCTTGATTCTTTAAATATCCTTTACATTTACAGTGTCCCATGAATGTTAATGACTACCCTAAATCATAGGGTTTTTACTTAGACTAAAAAAACCCCCAAACAATTGATGTGTATCCTGACCCATTTAAGCATAACTCCAGAGTTTTCTGTATCTTGAGGTAGATATAGTGGGAGAAACTTGCATATTCATTGTGCAAAATCATGAGCTTTTCTGTAAAGCACAGATTAAAAATTGCTAGCTATTGCAGGGGAGCCTGGGTCTAACCTATCTCCATAAAGCTTGCATGATAAGTCTATGCAAAAATCACTTACTCTCATTACACTGTCCTTCTGCTGGCTTCACTGAAGTAAAAATAGTAGTGATTTGGTCTTGTCAGAGCCACAAACAGATGTGAGGTGAAAGCCAGCCATGCCAGCTAGTAAACTCACTGAATTATTAGTATCTTCAAAAATCAGAAGAGGTAGATTTTAATTTAAAAGTAAGACTGCAAGGTTACTAAAATATGAAAATATGCTGACTGATTCACAGGCACATAAACACACACAGACACACAAATACACATGCACATAGATACACCCTGAAGCATAAAAATAGATTTGCCAAAGCACCTGATACCACACATTGTCTGCAGCCTATTTTCCTACACATGTATTTCCTGCTTGCAGAGCGTGGTAAATAGACTACAGAAAAAAAGGCTTTGTAAGTTTCTCAAGGTAATGAAAGAAATCTTAATCCACACAGCTCCTTTCAGATAGGAAAACTCCCATTTGAAATGACAACTTGCATCATGCTGAGGCAATTTACAGGTGACAGGATACTGTATTAGCTCCCCAAAGAGTATAATAAGTTACACTGCAATTCAGTCATAACTATCAGCCAACTGGTGCAAAGGGAATAAAAGGAAAGCCAAGTAAAAGTAAAACTGCACACAAGAGGGGAATTGCAGGATCAGAACCAGTAGCATAATATGCACCAGCACCGGGAGCACACAGCCAGCTCCCACTCCAGGTCCTAAGCGGGTCATGTCTGGGGCTGACCATGTGACTGTGGGACTGGCCATCAGTGACAGGATTTGTGCTCCCACCCAGGCTGACAGAAGTCCCACCCACCTGTTAACCAGCTCCTGCTCCCCCTACATGGCCACCTTAGCACACTTCACACAGGGCAGTACTGTAAACTTCCACAACACATTTCTAACACCGCTCTAGCAAGCTCCCACATTAGTTTGCTCACAATTTGACCTTTCAAACTATGAATATTTGTTGGAAAGCTACGTTCCTAAAACATGATGATAGGCCCACATATGATACAGGGAATTAGGGATTAGGGATTATCTAATCAACCTCGGGAAGATGACCCAAAATCTTGAGTGTTGCTGGGAATCAGCCAGAGTCAAGACAGCACTCAATATGAGTTAAAAATCTTGTTAGTTTATTCAGCTATTTGACATGCATTTATACTGTGCTAAGCATATCATGCACCTAACTCTGAACATCACTGGTTAAACCATAGTGTTCACGCGTCCTTGCAGTATACATGATTGTCTTAGAAGCTCTGTCCACGTGGCTGGATGCTGTGAGCCTTCCCCAACTTATGGTCAACACATCCTGTCTAGCATCCTGTTACAGCTATTGCTCCAGACTGTACTTCCTCATCCCATCTAAGGAATGGTTCAAGGACATTTCAGCTTCTACTCATCCTTTAGGCTAAAAGCAGGATTGTGCACATGTCCCTGCTTTTCCAGTCATGCATCCACAATTCCCCTGTTTTCTATTTGCACAATCCATACCTGTTCTGTTACCTTTGCAAACACTCTATGCACACATAACAAGCAACTAAACAAACACATTCCTAAAATGATTGCTAATAACACAATTCCTGTTTTCACTAGTCCTCTTATCCATCCACCAAGGCCTAGCCAATCACATAATGACTCCAATCCAAAAAATCCCACATCTTGCTGAATCTTGTTAACATGTTGCTGCAAGCTCTGTATTTTCTTGTGGATGGACTCAAAATGATACTCAAGGTCCACGCAACTCATTCCATCAAAGTCTTCACAACCATGACCATAAGCTAATAAAAGAAATCCAATTGCTGCACGGTTCTGTAATATCGCATGCTGCATACTAAAAAAATCCTTAGCTAATACAGATAAAATAGTAATAGTAGCATTAGCCTAACAACCTAGCAAGCTAACTTTTCTAAATTGTTATAAGCATTGCCATGCTTATTTGTCCAATCGTACATGGCCCACCAACAGGTGCTGGAGGTATCCCAGCCCAGGCACGATTGCCACATATTAAAAATAGGCCAGCTGGTAATTGCCTAAGGTAGATCAATGACGCTGGGGTTGTTTTATTCTGAGTCAGCTCCAAGAACCATAAAAATTCATTGTTCCTTCCATTTGACCCTGTAACAAAAGCAGGCCTTATACAATTGTCATCCTTTATCCCCAATGGCCACCCATATGCTGATGCATTAAAATAAAAACATGAAGGAGCAGTAAGTGTCCCAAGAATTTCAATCTCTTGAGGATCGCCTGGATAAAAGGGTAGTGTAGGGATCCATTAATTGATTCCATACATACATTTTCCAGTAATCGAGGTAAAGCTAATCACCAATCCATTTCATAATAGTTTACCTCACTGTTACAAAAATCTCCTATGGGGGTCTCAGTCAACAAATTTATGTTGGAGTCATTTATTGGAACACCTACCAAGCATGTCACAAATGGTGACATTGGGACTGCCAAACTGGCACAAAAGGAGGTAGTATTCAGGCTTCGTGCCAGCGTTACCCAAACATTTTCTCTGGGGTCAAATAAGTCTTTCCTGGAATCTGCTGTGACAGTACCAACTTTGTGTAGTGTGGCTAGGATGGTGATTGCGACAACCATTATGGCGCCGCTGCCAATATTGGCACGTCCTTTCCCAGCTATCTTCAGGAACCCCATGTTTAATAGGGACTCTCACTTCCCTACTACATTGCTGTTCCAAAATACGTGTATTCCTAAGGGTAACCACACGTTCCAAAGTTTGCTGGATGAGCCAAATGATCCAGGCTCTCTGTCTGGCTCCCTGTTTTCAAACAAACCCTCTAAACTGTGATCGTCTAA
Source organism: Prinia subflava (assembly GCF_021018805.1). Lineage (NCBI taxonomy): Eukaryota > Metazoa > Chordata > Aves > Passeriformes > Cisticolidae > Prinia > Prinia subflava. Next base: position 2,023,355 of record NW_026960612.1, read on the forward strand.
CTGCACTTCTCCAAAATACTCTCTTAATGCTGCCCAAGGATTTCCAGGGCAAAAATTACCATTACAGCTAATACAACAGGCAATCAAATGGAAGCAACTCCTATGGATCAAAATAATTCACTGGTAACCTCCACACTTAATCTTTGCCCACCAATCACAATTACCACACTCACAACAAGATTGTTGCAAACAGTGTAAATACACCGTGTTAGGTCTGAAGTTCAGCTTGTCAGTGGCATCACTTGTTGTCTTAGGCCTCCCTTCTTCCCCGTTTTTCTTTTGCCATTGACAAAGCACAGCAAACACGGTGGTGGGTCGTGTCACCACAAGCAAATGACGTGAAGTCCATTGAGTGGAAATGAGATGACCAAGGTGGTTAATACAGTCTTTCTGCTCTTGAGTAAGTTCTGTACGTTGATCTGAATCAGTATCTCTGAATAGTGCCAAGAGTGGGTACATTTCATTGTTTATAATGCCAATTAGAGTTCGAACCCACTGTAGATCACCAAATAGCATTTGCACATCTGTGAGCATGGAAATTTGAGTTTTAATGGTGACTTTTTGCGGAGTGATTATTGCATCAGTTATGAGCCAGCTCAAATATTTCCAAGGGCACTTCTGTTGAATCTTCTCAGGTGCAATTTGCAACCCAGCTTTCCTTCACTCTCTTTCCCTGTTGCTTCTGCAGAGGCTGCTTGCCATTCCTCTTCCAGGATCGCATTGTGAATGACACCCGACCATCTATTTCCTGCTTGTTTAGGCTTTACCACAATTCCTTCTGATGAGGAGATAAGCACAGATTCTTGCAGTGGTCCGATGGGAGGAGCTGTTGGTCTGCTAAAGTGAATAGGATTCATCGGAGGTGGTTTTTCAGCATGCGTATGCTTTGTCATTTCTTGTTCTGCTTCCCATTGTTTCTGTGGGAGATCGTTGTCTCTCCCAGCTGAACTGATTGCTTGGCTTGTTGCACTCTTTTGTTGTGCAAGATCTTCTAATTTCTTCAGCACTTCCTTCATTAATTGCTCAGTTTCACTTGATTGATTTGATTCCAAACCAGGTGGATTCTTTGCAACCTCCATAGGAGGAAAAGGTGAAGGGGGTGACACATGCCCACTGACAGATGTTGATCCATGGGAGCAGGGGGGACAAGGTGTTGTTTGCCTGCTAGCTGGGAGCAGAGGATAAGCTTGTGGTCGGCGAGCTGCTTCGCTCTGCTCTGATACATCATGACTTGCCATGGGTTCAGGGACTGTGGCTGCTGTAGCGTGTGTGTCTTGCTGAGGCAAACCACCTGTTGACTGGGCAGCCATTTCATCTTTTGTTACTTCCACAGCAGAGTTTTTTGGCTGCTGCTGCAGTCCTCTTATCAGTCGCATATGATCAGTGCCAAAAAATCTTCCGATCCGAAAAGTCGTTGTTTCAGGGACGGGGGGGGGGTGGGAGCGGCTGGAGGGCGTAGCACCTCTGTAGCTGCCACAGCGACCTTACGTTCTGCTTTCATCTGTAGTAATGTGTTGATTATACTGCCCCATAAGCTCCCCAGCTTTTTAGCTGGTTTACTTCCTTCAATCGTCTTTTCCCATAGGGCATCGCCCACCTCCCTCCATTCTTCAGGGCTAAAGATTAGTGATACGTCTTTCATATATCCATGTTCTTTAGCCCATTTTAAGGGCTCTTTGAGCTGTCTCTCCTCGGTGTTCATCCCTTGCTTGGCAAGGATACATTTCAACAGACCGAGGGCCGCCTCCCACTCCATTCTTCAGGGTTAGCGGTCTTACCTCTATGCGGGTCAGACTTGAGCTCGTAGTCAGAAATCCTGCTATCTCCTTTGTTGAGATACCTTCCCGCCCTGATCCCCGTTCTCCGTCTGCCTCTTAATTATCTGCAGATTTGAGAGTTCCCATTTCCCCGTCTGAGGGCTTCAGGCACCAGAAATGTTGCCGGGAATCAGCCAGAGTCAAGACAGCACTCAATATGAGTTAAAAATCTTGTTAGTTTATTCAGCTATTTGGCATACATTTATACTGTGCTAAGCATATCATGCACCTAACTCTGAACATCACTGGTTAAACCATAGTGTTCACGCGTCCTTGCAGTATACATGATTGTCTTAGAAGCTCTGTCCACGTGGCTGGATGCTGTGAGCCTTCCCCAACTTATGGTCAACACATCCTGTCTAGCATCCTGTTACAGCTATTGCTCCAAACTGTACTTCATCCTTATCCCATCTAAAGAACAGTTCAAGGACATTTCAGCTTCTACTCATCCTTTAGGCTAAAAGCAGGATTGTGCACATGTCCCTGCTTTTCCAGCCATGCATCCACACTTGAGCTTCTTTTTCCTCCCACCATATATTTCTATCAGTCAGAAGCTTAAACAAAACCAACGTGATCTTACACATCTCAGATACAAGTGCATAAACAAGTGGTACTTAGATTTTTTCTTTCAAATCACGCTTATAATATACTATTTAGTCTTTGTATGCTCAATAATATTGTGTGGTTAATATCCTCTTTCAAGGTCTATTACTGCAACCAAATGTTGTCATAAACATGTTAGAATGACTGGACCACACTTGATTACACAGTGTAAATGTGTAAAATCAAGTGCTGTTAATGGCATGATTTAGCAAAGTTTATAAATAATTTTATTTAAATCTTCAAGGGGTCAGAATCTCAAAACAAACTAAAAACCATAACTATGAGCAGTTCGAATTATGGGTATTTTGTCTCCGCACCAAATTTATACCAAACATGAGGCAACTGCCAAAGAATATTTCAGAATCATTTAGGAAACTCTAGGTTTGATCAGGCGAGAGTGAAACTCATTCAGCTTACATTGCTGTTAACCACAGGTCCTGCCACGGTCTGTATGTTCCCAGAAGTCTGAACCCTGTCCATTGGCACAATCTGGTCACATTTCCTATAATTAGGAGAAGAGTGGTCTTTTGTTAACCCAATGTCAACTTGCACTCTGGGCCAGTAGTGAAGCAAGAGGAGACGTGACCTTTCCACTGACCTGAATGACGAGGTGATGACCTCTGCAGTCCAGCCCATAAAGGAAAGGGGACACTGTAAAATGGGCACTATGATTAAGGGTTTTCTCAGGCTAGGCGAAACAAGTAATTGCCCAATCAAAAAACCCTCAGGCCCCAAACATTTAGCTTTATTACTTGTAGATATACTTTTCAACTTCTAATCCTCTTTGCTCTAACATGGAAAAAGCTTGCAAAAACTTGAATTCCAGGGAAGCTATTTCAGAAAAAGAGATAATTAACAAGTTGTAATTGTTAGAAAATTAAGCACTCTTTTTCAAGTTGTCAAGTGAGACAATTGTCTCTTTTTGTTTTGAAGGCATTAGCAATCTGTTCTTTCAGCCCAAAATGTTTGCTGTGCCAAAAATTGAGCAATTCAGCATTATGAATTATCAACCTTTATTCTAACACAACACAGGCAAAGTTTATATATATTGTTGCTCACAAGTTCACAACCCAAGAAAGCAGTCAGTAACTTCTCGACAGGACGTTGCTAACATTACCATTATGCGACAGTTTGCTGGCAAAACCACCCTATTCCCTTTCATAACTCCTCTAATCTGTGAAGGGATGGCAAAGAGACAAAGACTCAAATATCCCAGTAAAGCACTGGTTCTTTCCTAGTCACCAAAAGTTAACATCACAGATAACAGCAATTAACTGTAGAAGTTATGTAATTTGGTGAATGGTGATGGTGAATAGAAGACACTCAACTCCTAAACCTGAAACCATGGGGCATTGAATGTGCATGAGAGGCTGTACTTCCCATCTGCCCTATTTCAGTACAACTGACTTCACAATCATGTCTGATACATTTCTGTTTACAATTACTTAACCATCCTTTTCAGCAAGGAGGGTGAGCAGAGCACCTGTCAGCCTTCAGGGAACACTGGCCCACATATTAGACAGTTTCATGGCCTAGGATAAGGTCAGGGATTCTGCCATTTATGGAACAATATAACTGTTGTCAGAAAGCATATCCTATAACAAGAGTCCCAGAGTCAACTAAATGACCATATGCAAATATCATGGGAATATATCCCTAGAGAACAAAACAAAAAGGCAAAATCTGTTAAGAATTCTGTCGCGGTGCCCACTGAGAGTCGACGGACCCTGTCACCAGCTAGCCCAGACACAGCGACAGGCGTCGGCAAGGGTCAGTCTGCAAGCAGCGCAAGCAGGGCTGACTCCTATGGGTTCTTTCCCTAAAAGGGCTCTTGTGAGCGATGGAGATACGACAGGCAGTGGAACAAAAGGAGGAGACAATTCCAGACGAACAGAGGGTTTATTAGAAACACCTCCTCAGCCCGGGACTGTCCGGGGGGAGGAGGGTTCAGTGGGTTTTTGTCAGGGACTAGCTGGGGGGGGCAAAGGGAGTGGTCAACCATCGCTAGCCAACCAGGGCCAGTTGCTAGGGGACCCAGGGGTAGAAGAACATAACTTGGACTAATCAGGAGAGAGTAGGAGGGAGTTTACAAAGGCGGGAAAAATAACAGACACTTAACCAAATGTCGCATAACAGGTGAAGGTGCAGAGAGAAATCATGTGAGTTAGACAAAGGAATAATAATTAGGGGAGGTAGGGTACATAGAACCAGATGAGTACAAAAATATATAAAGTATAACCAATTAAATTAACACACTGCCACAGAATTCCAGAAGTATTAGGCAGAAAATCTCTGGAACTGCTGGAGAAATTACTATGCTTGGGCACCTGTTATTCACTTACCTAACAGTCAAACATTTTTTTTTTCCACCTTTTTTTTTTTTTTTAAGCCAGAGAGGCCACCATGTGAAATACAAAGTTATGTTTCGTGTCAGGGAAATGAAGAAAATCTGTGTAATTGTAATTGTGGAACATGATCATGGGACAGTTATAAAGATGAGTTCTAATAAAGAACTGAGGAAAGCATGGAAGGAAGTTTTTGAATAAATCTTTTGCTTGCAATTACCTATTATAAGTCTCAAGCTATTCTGTAATGAGTGTCTTATAACCTTAGAAGCTTGCTCTGGATTAAAGAATTTTAACTGTAGTTTTAGAATGTAAAAAGCCTTTTAGACAAAAGAAGGAAATAAGAAGGGGGCCCAGGCCTTTCACAGAAGGTGGGAAAACATCCTGGACATGAAAGAAAGACTTCAGCTCGCTGATTTATGGTTCCTGAAAAAGGAAAACTGAACATGACTATCAAAGATTGATGGACCTGGAAAATAAAAACTGGACTCCCACATCTGGAAGCTGGACCCCGCCACTTGGAAAACATATCCTGGAAGTACATCCTGGAATACTGAAATATCGAAATAGATCACAATAGCCTATAGAATTGTACAGGACAAAATATGAATTTATGACTGTTAAGTATTGAATTGTGACGTTAAAACTAGAAATGGAAACTGCTGAGAAAGCTTATGAATATGTATGAATATAGCAAATAAAATCCCAGCAAGTCCAGCAATCGGTGTGCAGTCGGAAGGGAAAACCCCTACCGCTGTACCCAGCACGCTGTCTTTGCTCACACTTTATCAGGCTAATTAATTAATTATTAAATTGAATTGCTGCTTGATATATTGGCTGTGTCAAGCATCTCATTTCTAACCACCAGTAATACCCTTCTGCATATATCCATGGAGATAACTGAGTTAGCAATTGCACAACTTAATTTAAAAAGGTTACCTGGAGAGTTTAATGGAGAATCCATATACTGCAAAAGTGAGAACACAAAATCACGAAATACTGCATTCAGTCTAGGAATTCAGTACTTCATTTCCTATGAGGCTGGTGATTAAATTCTCCCAGAAAAAGGCTAAGCTGTCTACAAAAGCAAAGGTTAACTGATCACTCAGGACAGACCTGGTTGGGACAAAGGTTGACAATCCTATGTACTGTAAATAACAGTTTTTCCATTTTCTTTTTCAATTTTATTTAATCTTGAGTGGTATTTGGAGGTAATGTCAGGAAGCACATCTTACAGTCTTCTAACTAAAAGCAATTAATAAAAAGTTCTTTGGAAAGGAAAGTGACATTTAGGAATCTGAACTCATAAAACGCTAATGCAATTGTAGTGTCTATGCATAATCACTCAAACTGAAAATGAAAATATTAAAGTGCAAATTTTTACTTGCTCTTATATGCAGTTAAAAACAGCAATTTCTTTCCTTTTGGAAAGATTTATTAATTATATGATTTTTCTTTTTCTTAAAAATCAGCTTTTTATATCTGGACTATCTTCAGGCAATCTTTGCTTAAAAGGTTCCTCTTTAAGATTGCTGCCCTTATCAACTGCTCTCTCTTCTCTGTCTTGTCAGCCTTTATAAAAGTTTAAACTCCTGACATTTTCTGCTTCTTTTTTGCATGTGTAGTTCCAAACCTGTCTATATGAATTGGCTTGCATATTGGATTAGAACTCTTCCATAAAAACTGGCTTCAGAGGGAAAAAGATTTTCAGAATTGTTTTCAACTGCTCTGAGTCATTACTCAGTACTCTTTTTCAGCTACTTGGTTTCTTTGTTTTGGTGACTGAGTTCCTGCTTCCCATTCCAAAATCCTAAAAGCTGAATTTTTCTCCTCAGGCCACAACAGGGGGACTGGAAGTAGCAGAAAACACATCTTGCTCTACTTTGACTAGCACCATCAGTTAGTCCTCATTTTTCATAAAACATTGCATTATATGATGTTTTATTCCTCTTTCCCCTGTAACTCTTCTAAGTGGAGCATTTATGGCTCATTTTGTGAACCAGCTCAGTTCTATCAATATGGCAGCAGATACATTTAACTATTACCATGAAGGACAAACACTGGCAGAATATGGCTGTAAATCCATTGTTCTTCCCTGTATCACATACTTCCTTCCCAATCCCCACCATGTTTTAGGTTCAAAACATTCCATGAACTGCTGATATGCAGACACTACTAAGAGCTTTCACCCATCTAAGCTGGCATCTGGCTAAAAGCACCCTCACCCTTTTACATTTTTACTTTTAGAATAGTAGAAATAGCACCTCAAATCAAAGTTCTTAGATACTCCCAACCTCCCAAGAGTGTTCTCAGCCACAGCAATATAAATTCTCACAGCTCCATAACTTCATACAAACCTTAAGAAAGATATTTTTGTTTAATCTCACTAGTGACACTCACCATCATTCTCTGTATCGCCTCCAAGCACTGAGATCTCATTTTTAATTTTCTAGTTGTTTGAAGCTCATTTCCATTAGACAGCTCAAATACGCTGAATGTGTTATGCCAGCAGCATTTCCATGATCTAGAACCAACACAATATCCAGTTCTATGTTCACATCTGACATGCTCATTTATTTTAAAAGGACATCACTTTATATTTACCTGCTAAAGTAAATTCTAGAAAAAATGAGATCATTTGTATTATTATAGCAATCAATATCCTATGCAGTACTTCCACAGACATAAATGAGCAATCCAAAGTTCTAAGCAGCAAATAAGCCTCTTGAAACTATAAGTAAAGCCTAAATAACATCAAGATTTATTGCAGAATAGGCTCAGTCATATCTCTTCAGAGGCTTCAATCTATCTTACAGATTGGTTTTAAATGTCTGCTGAACATAAGATCCATTCATAATGCTAAGGGATTTGTTGGAGAAAATATACTGGTGCCATTTTAACAGCCTTTAGTAGACAGTTTTGACAGCATTCCACATGAAACTTTACTTGCTGGATGGCAGAGCAGTAATTAGTCATAAGTATTATCAATCCATTCAAATTTGGCATGTTTACCAACAGAGAGCAGTCTCAGCTGCTGGGCGCATGGAGTTCAACCATGGATTAAGAATTTTAAAAGCTTTTGAAAATGCCATAATCATTGCTCTGGATCTGGTCCTGATTTTTTCATTTTCACAACAAATACTGGACATAACCTGAATTTTAACAGCATTTTAAAAATTCAATTTATTATTAAAGAGTTCAAGTCAGATTTTGGTTATTTTACTCCTTCAGTTAACATATGTATTTTCTCCCTAAAAAGAGCAATAAAGTAGTACAGGAGGAAAAAAAATACTTTATTTTCCTTTCTGTCTATAATTTCTCCCCCTCCAAAGCCCTGGAGACTGAGCATGGTACTTAATTGATTTAAGCCTGCAATATCCATCTTTTAAAAACACAGTGCACAAACCAGGAGTGAAATTAAAATTTGGGTGAAACAGTGATGAAATATAATGTCTTACAGCACTACTTTATTTCTTCTCTTTTAATCCTGTTCTGACTGGGAGGGGCAGGTGGGGAAGAATTCTGCAAAATATAATAAAGAAAAGCAAAGTCTACCAAAAAGAACACAACAGGATGGAAGGTTATTGTGAGCTCTCTAGCAGAACGACCATCTTCTCATGCCATGTTCATACCATGACTGACAAGAATTCTACCAGCCTATAACTAGAGTTTCTAGGCACTTCCACACTACCAAAACAAAATTATTTGGACTACTAATGATTATCCACAACCAACTGTATGGAGACTTTTTACACTTCAAGAGAGCATGTGTGTCAGACATATGCCTGGATGCAGTGTCTCTTCAGCCTGGATGTGAGAGGTAGTAAATCTGACCCTAATTCTTTATTAAAATATAATACAAAAGTGTATGTATGCACAAATTGATGCATAAAGGACTGGGCAAAAAATAATCAAAGAGAGTGAAATTGTTTCTTGGGAATGACTGCTGGCATAATTCTGAAATGCACTTTATTTATACTAAGTTTCAAGCTGTGCTAAAGAGTTTCAGTAGCATATATTTTATTCCCTGTTGGTAACAAATGTGTTTCACTTGGCACCACCACTATGTCAACTGCCACAGCCTCCATCCATCCATCACTAGCTGATTTTCAAAACCTGAAAGATTTTCTTTCCGATACAGCTGTAACTTATTAGCGTCTCTTTGCCCATCTTGTTGCAATGCATTTCTTTAGTTCCTACCAGACACACCTTTCTCACTGAATGATAGACTACTTTTGTGCCTTGGCTTTTGACTCTGAAGTCAGTAATATTAGATTATCATAAGGATGCTCACTGTGATTGTTATCCTTTCTGTTTCTGGCTCTCAACTGAATTACTAAGCTCTAGTTTACCAATATGCTTGTCCTCTTGAATTTATTTGGGTCTTTCTGGTTGTACCACAGCAGGGACAAAAGTGTCTATCTAATCAGAGCAGATCTTGTAGACAAAGGAGAGGGGAAATTCGTACAGTGATCTCACATTCAGTAATCTCTTTTCAACATGCATCAGAAAACAGACTTCATTGATTTATTATCAGTTTACTGCTTGGCCCCTGGAGTTACCAACCTCATGCTGACTAAGGAATACAAAACATGAACCATCTACCAGGCAGAGACAAACATCAAAGACTCAATTTACTGAACATATTCTACCTCTGTTGGAAAAACTTTTAGGTCTAAATTAATCCTGAAAACCGGGTTGATAAAGCTCCAGCCACAAATACTCTCTTGGTAGAACACTGCCCTCTGCTATATCCACATTTCACAATAAAGAGTTCACATTAACTGCTTCTTCAGGATTATAAGGAAAACAATGTTGTGTCTGTCTGACAAATCTATTTTCACAACAGAAGAGAGGGATGGTTACATTATGTAGCTTCTTGAGATGTGAATCACTGTTCATGGACCATAAACTGTCCAGGATAGAAAAACCAAGAGTTTCAAGTCCTGAAGAACCTTTAGTCCAGAGAAATATGTAAAGATTTTTATGCCCTTTCTTGAATGAATTTATAGATTATAGCCAGACCCAAGAAAGAGTCCTATTCCAACCTTCAGATTATCAAAAAAACATCCAAGAAATGCTGGGATGTTTTGTAGCATCTATTAAATACCTATAATTCCATGATACCATATAAAGGCTTAACAGACACTCGTCTAGAACTACAAATGTAATTACTCCATTGTGAATTAAACCACAACAAATGATATACAACCAAATACTCTCTCTGAAGCTCTTGTTGAAGAGCTTTTTCTGTCTCTTCCACTATGTAATCCTTCTCATGGAGCCATCAAACCGTACAGATGTAGAGAGGACATGCAGGTCTATAGAGTGATGAGGCTCAGGAAAGCTGGCTAGCTGGCTGAGATCATACTGTGTTGCAACCTTTTAGTTTATTGACATGAAGAAGCAAGAATGAGTCCTGGAAAGTTCAGCACCCTGCCTGGAGATGTTTCTACCTGGTAGATTCCTGGTCTGTAAAGGTTATACCCTGCTGGGGTTAAGAGAGATCAGGACAATAATAAACACTCCCTGTATCTTCCAAAGCCAGACCAGCTACATGTTGCCTCCAGCTTGGTATCTACAGAAAAGTAAAAATAAAGTAATTAAATCTGAGCTTTTTCAGAAACATGCTGCCACATGAGCAATCATTTTGCACTGCAAACTTGTCTGCAAAGTACAGCTTAGAAGCCAAGTGATCCTCAAAATGACAATAATATTTCTTTAAGTTTTGTGCAGTATCTGGAACATTACGGTGTCAAGTGACAAGCAGAATAAAATAGTGACTCCCTGCAAGTCATTGTTTTCACTCGTCTATTCATGCATGAGGGTCTATAAGACCATGTAACTTTCTTAAGGTGAAACACTTTTCTTGAGTTATTAATCCTTCTGTCATCAGTAAAACAGTAAAGCTAAGAGTAATACAATGCCAAAACCACTTACTTTATAATACATGTACAATAACAAAACTCTGTCCCCTCTGACACAAAATCCTCTTCCTTTACCCTCTATGACTTGCCCATAAAAATAGATGTACACTAACAATACCAAAGAAAGTACTGAAGACAACTCTATCCCTCCTGCCTATTTCATTCCAGTTTTCCAGGAGACAGTTTCGCAAAACCAATTAGGTTGGAAAAGACCTCTGAGATCATCGAGGCCAAATGCAATGGACTAAGACAATTATACAGAATTGAGTAGAGGCCAAAGTGAGAGGAGGAGGTGCTCCAGACATTGGAGCAGATGCCCACACAGCAGCCCATAGAGGAGCCCCATATCCAGAGCAGGCAGGTATTTCCTGAAGGAAATGGCCTCTGGAGAGGACCCATATGGAAATGTAGAAAAGTGTGAGGGAAACAACAAGAGAGAAGAACTGCTGTGGTGAATGTATCCCCTCCTAAATCCCACTTGTGCCACTTGGGCCAGGAAGAGGAGTGTGGAGTAAAGGACTGAAGTTGTTTGAATTGGGGAACAGGAGGAAATGGTTAATATTTACTTGTTTCTTACTACCCCAATCAAATTTAATTGGCAGTCAGTTAATTATCCCCAAGGCAAGTCCTTTTTTGACCACAGAGGTAATCAGTAAGAAATCCCCCAGCCTTTATCTTGAATCACAAGTTTTTTGATTTCTGTTTGTTCCCTGGTTTTCCCATCCAACTGAGGTGTGGAGAGTGTGGCTATGCGGGAATTTCACTAACTCACCACGATTAATAATACAACTTCTATGGTTTTACTGTGATTATTTGATCCCTTGATGCATTTGAGAGAATATTAATTATTCATTCTACATTTTTCATTTTCCTATGTTTTTCTTAGTCATATGATCTGTTGGATATGTTACATTTGTCCATTAAGCAGCTGTTAAGTCTTCTCTCCACCATATATTTGCCATCTAATACTAAATCACCATGTCAAACACCTATTTACAACATGCTCATTTTACTTCAGAGCAAAACATTCTCTCAACATCTGAATTGTTCTCTCTGTACTTTCCATTCACCTGCTAACACCAGAAGTTGCCCAGTGTACATCTGCAACATGTTTAATGAACAGACATTTTGCCTTCCCTGGTAATTGGCTGGTACTGTATGCGCCACTCTCCCAGAATGTGTTTGGGAGGAAAGGTGTAGTGGATCGTTTTCACTGCTTCCACTCTTGATGGGCCATACACCATCAGGACTTGGTAACACTTTTGCTTCTCATTATTACTAGCTAGATTTAGTATTAACTGTATGTCTACTTCAAAACTTTCTCCTCTTCCAGATTTCCTGTTTCACTTATCTGAAGAGCCTGAAACTGTTCCAGGATTCTCCCCCTTTGTTTTAATTATGGCTTTATTTTAGGATTCGCTCAATTGCTGCAAGACAAATATTCTCATCTTCTCTCAGATTGCTCTCAGGTTCTCTCAGATCTATCCCTCTGCAGGAACAGAAACTTAGTTCTAGAACATAGATTCATCACTTAGTTAAATTTACCATTATGTAAATTAGTTTCTCTTGTTCATATTAATGTGATAAAGATAAAATGCATATACAGACATACACATAAATCTATAAACACTAATCATAAGTCTAAGCAGTAGTTTAGCTCCACTCCCTGAACACTGAAAGACAACTGTGTTTACCTCATTTAAAACCAACCTATTTTTTTTATCCTGAAGTAAAACCAAATGGGTTCATATTTTAAAATCAAGACCAAGCAAAATACTCTTGATAGGAATGAGACAACAGTTCATAGTTTTCCAGAGAAAGAATTCAGGGAGAAGGAAATTAAGCAAGCACTCTTGCATATATTTCCTGATGTTCTTTTCATTATGGAGAAGTAAAATTACATTTACTCCCTTGACAGCAAAGGTCAAACAATCTGATAAAATCTAGTTAATGCACTGAGAATGATTGACGTTTAAATGAAAAAGTCATGTTATTTTATGTAACAAAACACGTTCTCCTTTATTCTCTCCATATCGCTGATATATTTATTCTTAATATAACAAAAAGGTCTAAAACCAAATGAAAGGTCAAAGGAGTCTTCTGATTTATGTACTCCCATATCCAATAAAGATTTAGCCATCCATGACATTTTCATAATGGTAACATAGCTCCTTTTTTAAGTACTTGAACTACTGAGTTCAACCACAATATTCATTTTTAGCCTAATCCTTATCCTGTATTAGTACTCACACACCTATTTTACAAAATTCATGCTTCTCTGAAAGAAGCAGCACTAGGTATTACCAGTAATCATATGTACAATAAAACAAGTGCACCCATAACTTCTTACACATTCTGAGTTAAAACCCCTTGGAATCAACCCTGAACATGGCTTTTTATTTCTCAGAAACCAAACAACTGGTCACTCATCATTACAGGTAAGTACTTCCTCTAGGCTTTCCTCAATGTCCAGATGCTATGGAAATGTTCTACAGAGCTACAGAAAGGTTGACAGTGTTTACTGCACGTGAAGTTACTGACATGTTCCAGAAATCATCTCATTATGCTCTAGAAAAACATTAATAAATTCTCTCCTGATACAGACTGGGAACACCACTGTCTCCACCCACAACCTGAACAGCCATTTGCAGCCTTGACATAGTTCATGATTCTGCTCCTAGACCTTGGAAGTTGGGCAGAAAGTGGGATGATAAAAATGCAAGGACCTATGTGATTTTTTAAGTCATTTTCTAGTTCATCTGGCAGCACTGATTTTATTTAAAGGCAACGGAGCTGTAATAGGTGATCAGTTCTCCAGGATTCCGTATAAAAATCACCACAAGACAGACAATGTTGGTCAGATATTAAACAGTGGCACACAACACAGATCTATGGCCTTAAATATGTGCATTATATTAAGCTGTACTGACTGAAACAATATTGATGCTACCCCATTTATGACTATTATGTGTCAGGGTAGCAATAATTACTTACTTTTAAATCCAGTTATGATAATCAAGGTCACATTTTCTGGTGTAGACACCTAATAGTACAAGTTTTTTGCTAATTTTCTGCCTTCAATTTTTCCTAATAAAAACCTATTTCAGTTTGGCAGCTGAGATTTGAGGCTACCTCAGACTGCCAAATCACCATTATGGAATTTTATTCTTTTTACAATTCAGGAAGATTGTCATCTGAAATACTCTCCAGCAATCATCTGCAGTGTCTGAGAAGCAATGACTTCTCTATTCTGGGTACAGAAAAAAAAGCACCTAAGGTTGATCAGCAAACTAACCTGAATTATTTTTTTTTAAATAGTAGTAATATGTGTCTTAATATACATAAAATTGCTAGTTGACCCACAAAATTAGTCAAAGCCTAAAATACTACAGGACCATACCAAATGTAAAGAAAAGTGTGTAACTATGAGGTTGGCTGTTTATTTGGTACCATTTAGTTTATTTACAGTATTATAATCAATGAATAAGCAGCAGAAGCAAGTATCTTGTGTGAGAAATTCAAGCTGGATTTCCATTCTTTGCCAACTGCAAAGGCATTCCCTCATGCATATACAGTCTTTAGTCCTTCCACTTTGCTTTCCATGGATTTTCTATCACTTCTGAACCACTGACCTGACCTCCTACCCACAGAGACCACCCCTTAAAAAATTCTTGGCTTATTCGACATAGCTTTCAGTCTCCTGTGATATTAATCAGGGTCCTAAAAAAGATTACTATAGCCCCTGATACTGCTGTAGAAAAAAAGCATTTAACTGCTCCCCATGTAACCTGAAAGAGAGCTTAAGCAAAGTCTAGACAACAGACCAAAGATTCATTTGTGGGCAGCTGCCACAACTCTGCAATGCAGAAATATTATTTGCTGAAGGAAACTAAAAATTAAATTTCATGCTTTAATTTGCTGATAAAACATCAAGCTCTGTCAGAGTCAACCATAAACTTGCATTAAGTCTCAGTTATTTGCAGGTGGAGCCTTACCAAGTAAAGTCTGAACCAAAACAAAGGATGTGGTATACAAAAAAAAAATCTGTTCTTCACCATTTCCCTCACAGCAGACCAAAATACCATGCAAAAAGCACAATCCTGTCCTACTATTATTACATGTCTTACACAAACACCATTCTCTCATCATCCTTACAACTCATTTTAGTTGAAAATCCTGCAAGTCTTGGGGACAGTAAGCTCTGGGATGAAATTCTGATTTCCCCTATCTTTAAATAATTTCAAAAACACTCTTTGATTTCAAAATAACCGAAATTTCACCCTATATACCAAATATATCAATATCCCTATACATCATGAAAGCCAGCACCAAAGCAAAAGAGCTTTGCTGTTTGTTTCCTATTTGTTATGCCTTCAATTCTCATGCAAATTAGACTTGGCTACTTGTTGCCCGGAACGCAATAATCAACCACACAGAGGCAGAGGTCTTCAGTGAAAGCTGCTCCCCACCGAGAAAAAAGAGGGCTAGCCTGTTTATTTCTTTCTTTTTATAATTTTGTGGGTCTGAAAGCACATTGGCTCTTGGGGTTACTACCCCTTCACCCCACTGGCTATGCCAGCTGTCAACCAACATTGTTTTCAGGCTGGAAATATGTAAGCAAAGGACAGTGAACAAAAACAAGAAAGGTTGTTTATGTTCCAAAGCATGAGAAAGTGAAAGACTGACCTTTAATATTGCAACAGTAGCTAAAGAACTGATTCTATCTTACAAGCAAGTAGAAGGCTTTAAAAAATCTCCGAAAAACCAGGGCAACAGCTACTGAGCTCATTTCCTTGCCAAAAACAAACATGTAATACTTGCTTTAGATAGAAGTTATAAGAATAAAAGGATTTTTTCTATTTAAAGCAATAAAAATACTAGGCAATATTCTCTTAAATTCCAGAAAATTATTTTGAGGAGGAATTAGGTACATGAATCACAGTAGTGTCCATAACTTCTCCACAGTAGTACTGCATTCAGCCTATCAGTGACAGGTGCCTACATAACTGAAGTTTCAATAGTTATTCTTCAGCAATACAAGGCAGTAAGTTCTTCCTTCTTTACCTCTTCATATTCAAATGAGTAACAAAATCATGTTCTAACCACGTCCTTGCCCTTCAGCCTGGCCCATCAGTGTGCAGCTGAGTTCCTTCAGAGATAAGGGAGTGCTACCATCTGCTATCAATACTGTCTACACACTTCCCAGTCAAGACTTGTTTCAGGCCAAGCTTCTTTCCTGAGTTAACAGAAGGTGACAAGCCTAACAGTTTGCAAATTTTCCCTGCATGACTGATTCAGCCTGGCTGACCAGATACATGCTAATAAGTATGTGCCAGCTCAAAACAAAAACATTTTTGAATAATTTAGAACTTCAGAGCTTGGTGTGCCAGATAATACAATTCATTGTTTAATGACAGTGCCAGCAGAATGTACAGGCATCTACTACAAACATAGAATGCAAAATAATCATCAGACCTAACTTTATAAATAATGCAAAATAAAAAGAAGCAAAGCAAACTTAAAACTTTGTTTTCATCTGCATCAGCAATACTGATGACACGAGCTATATACGTTTCATATATCACTGATTTTGAGGCTTCAGGTGTTTGTGTGGATACTTGGCTTTCTATCAAAGATAAAGAGCACTCCTAACAAAATTTATGCCCTGAAATTTTTCAAAGAAAATACTTATCCTTATTTTCCTTTTAGCTTGCCTGTGGAACTCTATCACAAACACCATCCACTCAGCAAGGCAGAAGTGAATCAGAGGTGCTTCAAGAATAAATATTTAGGACACCATCTTTGGTGATAGGTCCCATCATGGCACATTGTGCCTTTACTGCAACTCCTTAAAACTAGTCAGACTAGTTAACTTGGAAAATACTGCCAATAACTACCTTTCTACAAATGAGTATTTTTGATAAATCCATTCTTAACTGCAAGAGTTGAAGCCTGTTCACCTAAATACTGTTGAAAACCCAATCATGATATCCCAGGTTTTTTCAGTTTAAAATGAGTGTTCAACCTAGGAGTTAGTTTGGGATTGGATTTTTTGATGTGGTTTTGTTTGTGTGCTTTATGGTTTGGCTTTTTTCCTTTTAATGTTTAATACACTGAACTTGTTCAGAAAACCTGGCACTAACAGAAGAATTGCTAAGCTAAAAACCAGATTAAATAGCAACTCTGAAAAGAAAACTGTATTTAGATGCTTTGGAGCTGATGCAAATCCCTGGTAAAACCTAAGCTTAGGATGTATGTACACTCTCAGCATGATTATCCTATTTTTTGCAATAGCATCAGTCTGACACACATCCATTAATGTAACTCAGGCATAGGAAGCCTGGCAATTAATCAGACAACTTAAAGGACAGTGACTGGTCACTTTTGCAACTACTCCCAACGTTCCAAATACCACAGAAGATTGGCACAGTGTATAGAATAGGTAGTGTAATAAAAGTTCAGCTGGAACAGCAAAAATAGCCACTGAGTGACTGTTCTATTAAAAGAAGAAAACACACATACACACAAGTATTTGGGGTCTGTTGACACAGCCGGTAAAATCCCAGCTAGCTCTGATTCCCAGCTGTGCCAAGAGCTGTTCCCAAATCTGCCAGCAGGTTCAGGTAACGGTGCAGAACAAGGCGTTTCATCTACAACAAACAGGTGTTGCGGTGCCCAGACTTAAGAGCAAGGACTAGAGAAGACTCTCTTTGATACGATTTCTCAGAGACCTTTATTCCCCAAGAGGGGGGCATGAAAAGGAGCAAGGAACAAAGTCCGAGCCCGCTTTTAAAACCGAGGGGTGGGGAGTGTGGAACAAGCAGGTGATTGGTCCCAGGACAGATGGACAGGGGTTTTTCCATAACATAGGGCAGGGTCAGGGGAAAGATGGACAGCTGACGGAAGCTTCCAGGGACAGGGAAGGGGTAGGAGAGGTACAAAAAGGGAGACATGTCTGGACAGCACCCGACCCTTTGAGCGGGGGGAAACAGGGAAGAACCACTGAAATACAGAACTCAAAACAGCTTAAGAAAAACCCACCACCACAATTCCTCCTTTTTTGTTTAATTTGAAATGAAAGGGGAGAGAGAACTAACTCTTTAAACTCCTGTCTGTGGCTCTTCCTACCATCTTTCAACGGCAGCCACAGTGAATTTGGAAGGAGCCAATTTTTTGGCTCTTTTAGCTAGAACTCCTTTTAGCACTTTAAAGGTTAGGGAAATCAAAAGGATAATGAGAAAAATTATTAGAATATCTTTTACAACGGATGACATCCACCCTGGCAACCTCCAGTCTCTAAAGATGTTTCTCAGCCAGTCTCCTGAGTCTCGGTTAATTTCTTCTATCATGTTCTTCATTTCCTGGATGGAATCGAAGACGCTTTGGCCTCCGCTGGATAAATTGAGGCAAGGCATCACTCTGAAGTCAGCATGCTCTTGTTCATGCTCTGCCGAAAGCGTAGCAGGAACAAAAACCGCAGGAGTTCTGGCTTCATTTTGGGGAATGGGAGGATGTCTAAAAAAAACATACACATGTAAGTATGAAAATAACATTTAACACTCATCAGAAGAACTTATTAAACACTCTGGATCAGGGAAAACACAGGATTCGGGTTCTCTACTTCTTTTGCATCATCTTCGAGAGGAAGCAACGGCTACATCATTGGGTAGGGAAGGTGAAGGTGGATCTGCATTTAGGGTGTCTTTTCCTTTAGGTGGAACATAAGGTTTGACCCATTTTTGCGGGACCCATTTCAAACCTGAGGGGGTGGACACGCACGCATATCCTCGACCCCAAGTGACCAAATCAAAGGGCCCCTGGACCTTCCAGGTCTCTGGGTCTTTTACCAGGACTGGTGGTCTCTCTTCAAACTTCAACCACTGACTCTGGTTGAAATGCCTAACAACAGGAGGGTTGAGATTTTCAAATGAACAGTTGAGAAAGTTCATTGTAAAAAGAGCTTTACAAAGTCATTGGTGTGGACTGTTGATTTTGACATCTCCTCTCTGTTGTTCTAGGGTTTTCTTGAGAGTGTGATGGGTTTTTTCTATTACTGCCTGACCAGTGGGGGAGTAATGGATACCCTTGCAATGTTCAACCCCCAACTCTTGCAGGAAATTACTTAACTCCTTGGAGGCATAAGTCGGACCATTATCAGTTTTGATCATTTGGGGGATCCCCAAAGTGGAGAAGGCCCACACAAGGTGTTTCTGTGCATCTGTGGTCTTCTCCCCTGTGTGGGCTGAGGCATAAACTGCACCAGAGAAGGTATCAACTGAAACATGGACGTATTTAAACTTTCCAAACTGTGGTATGTGGGTGACATCTGTTTGCCAGTCTTCACAACTGCCAAGCCCTCTCAGATTAACTCCTGATCCTAACCATGGTAGGGAGAACTTTTGGCAGTTTGGACAAGTATCTACGATTGCTTTGGCTTGATCGCGCTTTAGACGGAATTGGCGGATCAGACCAGGAACATTTTGATGGAAATATTGATGGCTTAACTTGGCTTGTTGGAAGATTTTAGGAAGGCCAACTAGCTGCACAGGAGTGGCTAGGGCATCTGCTCTGCGGTTGCCCTCTGCGATGAAACCTGGAAGATCTGTGTGTGATCTTACATGCATTTTGTAATACGGTTGCTCTCAGTGGGAGACTAGATGGATTAGTTTTGAGAGCAAGTTAAAAATTACTGGATTTGAAACTTCTTTGAGAACTGCATTTTCACCTCTTGACACTAACCTTGCTACATAGGCCAAATCAGTAACAATATTAATTGGTTCAGAGAACTTCTCAAAGACCCTGACTACTGCGGCCAACTCAGCAACTTAAGGGGAACCCTCAGCTGTCTCTACATCTGTTTCCCACTGCTGAGTCTGAGGATCTTTCCAAGTCATTACAGACTTGTGAGACTTTCTAGACGCGTCCGTGAAAATTGTCAAGGCTTTGAGAGGCTTGGGACTTTGCTTTTCTTTTGGGATCAAATTAAATTTAGAGTTGAACAATTTGTGGCCAGGACAATGAATTGAAATTTTCCCTAGGTAGCTGTCTAGAGCAAACTGTAACATCTCATTTTCATGGAGCAATTGCTCTAAAGCCTCATTTGTGAACGATCCAGTAGACAATTTTCTTGGTGCATGAATGCATGTAAACTCACACCCCGCTAGCAGTCGCATTTTCAGCCTAGCTTTGCTGATCAGCTGGGCCATCAACTCTTGTGGTTTGGTGATACTTTTGGACGTTTGGTGACCAAGGAACACCCACTCTATGATCAAGAGAGGGTCCTTCTGGTCTTTGTCCCACTGAAAAATGAGCCCATGGAGGTGTGAAAATTTCCCCAGGACGACGAAATTGAAAAGGAGGTCTGGCCGGCAACGATGGGCTTGGTGACTTGACATTACTGACTGTACCTTCTCTAATGCTTGTTGGGCCTCCTGCATAAGAGCCCTCAGATAATCAAGCTCTTCTTCCCCCTTTAACAAACTGAGGAGGGGGGCTAAGTCTTCTGTAGTGAGGCCTAGCCAGGGCCTGACCCAAGTCAAGGACTCACAAAGCTGTTGGAGGTCTCTCAAAGTCTTAGGCCTTGGTGGGCGTTGGATTTGCTTCCTTTTCACTTACAGAATTTTTTCCCATAAGTTGCTAGGAAAACTTAACGACAGTGCTTAACCAGAACAAAGGGAGTAGTCGAAAGAGATGGCAGCACAAGGCTAGACCTATTGTTTTGGGTCTCTGGGAGCTTCCCTCAGAGGGGGAGAGACAACTCGAGCTTTGGGAAAGGTAAAAGACAGAGCTACGGGGGCAGTTGCTCTCTTTTGCTCTTGGCATCGAGGAGGACAGTCAAGCTGCCATTCGCTGCAGGAAGAGTTCACGGCCATCACTCCGTCTCATCCTGGGAAATCTACTGTCATCTGCTCGTGTACCCAGGAATCCTGAGCTTGGTTTCTCCGGCCCTCCCCTCACCGCCGCTGCTTCTTCAAAGCTTTGAGGTTTTCCTGCTACTCTGTAGCCCTGCATTGCCCAGGCCTACCCTGCCGGGACATCCCTGCTCTCCAGCTACCAGCGCAGTACATCTGATCTCATCCACCAGCCCAGGACTTTCCACCGTTCCAGCTCAGCCTCTCGGAGTCCAGCAGGGGCACCAAGATCAAACTGCCCCTGGGCTTTTGTGAAAGAAAGCCCTCAAGGTTCCTAGTCCTGTTTATTATTAATGCTGGAGTTGTTGTTGTTTGTTTGTTTTGTCATGTATACTAGTAAATAACTGTTATTCCTATCCCCATACCTCTGCCTGGAAGCCCCTTTAATTTTCTAAATTAGAATAATTTGGAGGGAGAAGATTTAAATTCTCCATTTCTAGGGAGGTCCTGTGCCCTACATAGCAGATAGCTGTCTTTCAAACCAAGACAGGCCTACTGTTGATCACCAACTTTTGGGGTGTTATTGTTCGGTTGGCAGTCTCAAGCCCTAAGTACTTCCAAGGTGGCAGCCTTTGCACTTTGTCTTTTTGCAACTCAAATCCAGTAGCAGTCAGAGCAGTAATAGTTTCATCAAGTACTTCTGCAAGCATGTCACTATTATGGGTACACACTAGCATGTCATCCATATAGTGAAGGATGACAGCTTCTTCTGCTTTGCACGCACTGGGGACAGTATTTTGGCAATGTGCCACTGACAAATAGTTGGACTGCTTTTCATCTCTCGCTGTAAGACTGTCCAGTGGTAGCACTTCCACAGAGCTTCCCTATTGATTGAAGGAACAGAGAAAGCAAACCACGGAGTGTCGCCATGAGTTTTTCCCGGTTTTACTGAGCGCTCATATTAAAGGAGAAGTTCGTACCTTCTCATGCTCTTTTAATGTAAACATCAGCTATGTTCTATAAACATAGCCATTGTTTTTACATTCCCTGCCGGGACAAACAAGACTGTGTGACAGTCCCCTTCACCAATGTGATGTGGAGGTGGGAATTCCTTCCTCCAATCCACAGGCCTCATAGAAAAAGTATAAAAGTAGGTTTTTGTAAATAAACCGGGTCCTCCTGCCCTGCAAGCTCTAATGCACCCAGATCTGTGTCTCCAGTCTGTTTTCTGGCTAGGCCTCCATGATGATAACTGGCGCCCACGTGGTCAAGTTGCAAGCTAGTGAGGCAAGAAAAAAGAAGAAAAAAAAAGGAAAAAGAAAAAAGAAGAAAAAAATCTGCCTTCTACAGCTGCAAAAAGAAGAAACCCACGATGTTCTCAGAGGAACGATTGATGATGGAACTGTTCCACTCCCTTTTGTTGTCCCGTGACGCTGACTTGACCAGGAAACATGTGAGAGAACTGTTTAGCTGGGGAAAAAAGCTTGGAATTTTTCATACTGCTGAAAAGGCACTTTATATTGGCCCATGGAGAACCCTGGGAAAAAGCCTTTTCTCATCCGTCCTTGACGGAAACTCTAAGGCAGGCACTCTTTTACGGGCATGGACCACAGTTTTCGTGCTTTTAAAAGAGGCTGGGGAGGACTTTGAAGTTGATTCTGGGCTTTCGACAGGAAGCAGGACTGGTTCCCCTGCGAGCTCCGTCACTTCTGACGAGGATTGCTCTGATGCAGGGTTAGAGCCGATGCAGGAGATCCCAGCCCCCATGTCGGGGGTTGGGCGCGCCCAGCTGGGTTTTTGAAAGGGCTGGGAAGCTTTTTTCGGTCCGCTCCCCGCGCGGTTGGCCGGGCGGGGAGCTGGGGTGCCGAGGGGGCGGAGCGCTCGGCATCGGGTCCCACGCCGAGCTCGGGGGATCGCCCGCGCCGCCCCGGGCCGCCGTGTCGCCGACGCTGCTCCCCGCCCCCTGCCGCGCTGTGCGCGTTCCAGCGGAGGAACCCAGCAGGGGCGGCCCCCGCGCAGCCCTGGGCCCCGCCTGCCATGGGGTCGCCCGCGCTGCCCGCCGGCGCCGCGGTCTCCTCTGGGCCGCCCTCCCCTCTCCCTCCTGCGCGACTCGCGGAGGGCGGGCCGCTTGCTCGACCGAGTCCCGCCAGCCCGGTCCCGGCCCCCCGCCAGTTGCTACGAGCAGGTCCTGTCCCGCCGCGCCCTGTGCAGGGCAGCACCCCTGCTCCGGGGAGCCCCCCCGCATGCCCCCTCCGCTCAGAGGGGGAGGGGCCGAGCGCTGACGCCGCAGAGCTGCTGCCGGCTCTGGCCCCGCCCACCGACCCATCGGCTGATGGAACAGGAGCTGAAAGCTGTGGCCCGTCGGCCACGCCCCCCTGCCCAGCGCGACAATCGCCCCCCCGCTCAGAGAGGAGTCTGAGCGAGTCACTGTCCCCCGCCCACCCCCCCTACGGGGCCGGGTCGGCTGTGGGAGATGATAACGGGGCAAAAGCATTGTCTGATGTGCATGCTTTTCCTGTCATGAAATCGGATGAGGTTTTTAGTCCTGCATCGCAGCCAAACCAGGCTGCTGAGATAACGGAGCTGCTGCCTGAAGATGCAGCTTTGCCCGAGCCAATTCAGGGACCTGTGGGTTTGGTTCCACGACGTCATAGCCATGATGACCCATCATGGGCAGTCCCGTTTCCCTTATTAAGGGATGTGGAAAAAAATAATACAAGCTTCACTGAGGCAATTCAATGGATCAGTGCAGAATTTGAGAATCTGATCTTTCCTTATGAGATAAGAGGTTTTGCAACAGTGATGCTTGAACCTCAACAGGTTTTTATCTTTGAGAGAAGTTGGAAATTCCTAGCTGGAGAAATGGCTGTCAAAAATAGCCACCTGCCTCGAGACGATCCCTTGTTTGGGGTCGGAGCTGATCTACTTATGGGGAGGAGTCAATATGCTTGCCCTGATGTGCAAACTGGCCTTCCTCGCGCTGTCTTAGATTCGTGCAGATACATAGGGATATCTGCATTGATAAAAACCAAGTTATCCTTCTCCCCAAAGCAAGACTTCTTAGACATAGCACAGAAGCCAGAGGAAACTTTTCATAAATTTATATGGCGTCTGCTGTGTTTTTTAAAGACGAGAGTCAAGGATAGAACTTTGAAAATGATACTGCTGGAGCAATTAGCAAGGAGCCACACTAATTCTGCTTGCCAGAGGCTCCTGGGGACCATTCCAGAGATTTCTGATGTCCTGGAAATGATCCAGACCTGTGCAGTTCTAAACACCTGTGATTCTATGGTGATTACCCCAACGGCTGCTTCACAGCCGGCTGAACAGAGGCAGAATGCTGGACATGAGACACAGGCAGATATTCAGGCTAGTGGGGAACAGGAAAAGGAGGCACAGAAAGTGACTCCCTTGTTTTTCTGCGCACAATGTGGGGGTCCAGACCATACTGCAGAAACTTGCAAAGCAGTGGGTCATGCTGAGCCCACGCCAAGCCCGAAAACTCGGAGGCGAAGAAAAAGAAGAAGACATCAGGGGGACGAAACAGTTTCCCAAGCTCTAGAACAAGAGCAAAATTCTCTGGCTGGTGTACAGCCATCATCTCAAGTGTAGGAAGTGTTGATGTTGCCACATAGCTATGGTCAGTTTTCTTTGGACCTTGCAGTGGGTTTCTACGTCCACATCCTATGTTGCATGCATTCTTTGAGAAAAAGTCAATTGCTCAATTTGTGTTTTTTAAGTTCTCTATCCTCAGGTTCTGGGATCTTTGCCATGGAGGTGGCCGCTGAAAGTCTGCTGAGCTGCCTCAGGTGCATTGGACTGATCCTGTTTGATCCTGAAACCTTGTGCACCCTGTGCCACCCTAGTGCCACCCATCACAGAAGCCTCTTCGAGATCTGATTGACATGGACACGGACTGGCATCTTCTCTTTTCCTATATGGCCTCCATAGAGACTTTGGATCCTGTGGAGCTGCTGGACAAGGACAGACTGAAGCAGTGTGATGCTGAGAGCCAGCGGACTGTTAATCATGGACTCAGAGGAATTGTTTGCTATGGTTCAGTTTTATGTATGGTAGCCATTGTGACCTCTGTGGGGAAAGTGCATGTTGTTTGGGGGTTGTGGTTTTGGGACAGAACTTTTTGGGGTTCAGAATTTTCAATTGAGTGGTTAAATTTTTCTTGGAATGCTCCTGCCTTTTGCACCGTATATTCCCTTGTATCTTATAAAAATTTAAATATATGAGGGTGTTGGTTGAATTATGTTAGACTATGCTCGAGATATTTTGAGCAGGTTATTGCAAGGGGTTCAGGGTGAAACCCTGGGTAGCAAAGGCAGAATCAGACCAACATGTAGCCCTCACACCGTCACCTAAATGAAGGTCGGTGAACTTTATACAGTTTTTTTTCTTTCTTTTTTCCTGTCATAGAATTGTTCATTTTTCTTTTTTTGTTTTCTTTTTTAATATACTTAAAAGGGTGAGATGTTGCCATGAGTTTTTCCCAGTTTTACTGAGCGCTCATATTAAAGAAGTTCGTACCTTCTCACGCTCTTTTAATGTAAACATCAGCTATGTTCTATAAACATAGCCATTGTTTTTACATTCCCTGCCGGGACAAACAAGACTGTGTGACAGTCCCCTTCACCAATGTGATGTGGAGGTGGGAATTCCTTCCTCCAATCCACAGGCCTCATAGAAAAAGTATAAAAGTAGGTTTTTGTAAATAAACCGGGTCCTCCTGCCCTGCAAGCTCTGATGCACCCAGATCTGTGTCCCCAGTCTGTTTTCTGGCTAGGCCTCCACGGTGATAACGGAGCATCGGCTGGATCTAGGGGAATTTGGAAGAAACAATCTTTTATATCAATGAAAACCAGATTCCAATTTTGGGGGAGTGTTGAAGGGGATGGCATACCTGGTTAAAGGGACCCCATGACTCTCAGGGTTGTTTTTCCCTGAGATTCTCCTTGGGGTTGCTGTTCCCCGAGGTAATAAGGTTTTCTCCCAAGGTTGCTGTTCCCTGGGAGTTTTCTCGGGGTTGCTGTTCCCAGAGGTAATAAGGTTTTTCGTCTTCTCTTTGCCCTAAGTGTTTCACACCAGAGGCAGAGACAAGCTGAGTCCGCCAGTGCATGTTTCCAAGGTTGTTTATTCTTCATTATCTTAGTTCTTTCTCAGCTCTGCAAGGCATCCCCAGCAGAGCAGGACACACGGCAGACCCAGCGGATCAGAGAGCCCCGCGCCTTATGTACGGTACCCCTGACCCAACCACAGTCCAAAACGTACTTTTTATTTACAAAATTTTACCAATGCCTACTACCTATGCTAACATGTCGTTTCTCCTCTAAACCAATCTCTAAAATCCAACTCAGCAAAAGATGGGGGACGAGAGCAAGAACAAGGAGCACAGGGGCCACTCCCCAATTCCTCCATCTTGTCTCTTCAACCCCGTATACTAAAAATCCTAGATTCTACATTTACATTCTATGATAAACTAAATACTACTTATTTTGAATTCTCTTGGCTTGTGATTCTTCATACAATGTGGGCATTCACTCCCATGGCCAGGGATCAGAGGCAGTGTCCTCCTGGGCTCTGTGTGAGGCTGGTTGACCCCCTTGTACAGATCCCAGACACCCTTGTCCAGTCTCCAAACCCTCCAGGGTGGCCAGAGGGATGTTCTAGACTCTGACACATGTCCTCAGTGACTACATTGATTTTTCGCAGATCATGGAGGAGGCGACACTTGTCTTTCCCCATTTTTTTTTGATGACAAACACTGGAGAATTCCATGAGCTGTTAGTTTTGACAATGTGGCCTTTAGCTAGTTGCTCCTCCATGAGCTCGTTGAGCACCTTCAATTTTTGTTTGTTCAGCGGCCACTGGTCCAGCCAAACTGGAGTATGTGTCAGCCAATTTAGTTTTTGGATGGGGCGCTCTTCAGTGGCTGAAACTAAAAAACCTGGGGGTCTTTCTGGAATTTGTAATTTAACCCCCCATTGAGACACATCATCTCTTCCCCATAGGGTATAACCAGAATCAAAAACAAATGGACGTAAAGAAGCCAATTTTCTGTCCGGTCCTTCAATTCGTACAGTGCTCTTTGACCTCTTGGCCAGTTTTGTCCTCCCAATGCCTGAAACCTTGCTAGCCACGAGTTGCAGCTTCCAGTGGGATGGCCATTTGTGTGGTGGAATAGGAGTTCCATTTGACCCTGTGTCCATCATTCCTCGCATCTGAACAAGGTCTCCTTCCTTTTTGAGCAGACAGCAGATCAAAGGCTTTTGTTCACCCACAACCTCAGCCCAATAAACAGAAAGATCAGTATCATCACGAGCTTTGGGTGCTGATGGCAGTAAATTAGGAATTGCAATTGCTTGTGCTATTACTTGACCTTTAGGAAGGAACAAGGGAAGTTGGACACAACGTGCCAAGAGAACGATTTGCTCTGGCTGTGATGGTAAAGTGCCAGGAACAATCTTGATCTCAGAGGGTGTGTGTTTTTTGTCTCCAACAACAAGATACTCACTGTCAGCTTGGTGTAAGGTTGAAACTTGTTCAAGGTCAAATGTTATTGTGTGCCAGTCAGGTGAAGAAAAGACCATGGGAGAAGTAAGTTTGAGCTTAAAAGGCTCATACTTACTTTTTGTGGTAATGAAACCTGAAGGTTTTTGAAGATCTTGCACATTTAAAGAATCTCTCTCTTTTTTAAATTCTACAACCTGGAAACCTGTCCCATTTTTTTCATCACACGGGACAGGTTCCCACTCCCCTTTTAGTTTTTTGATGTTGGAGCAGGCTCTCCTTAGCCACCCCTCTCTGCCCTTGGTGTCTGTGATGTTTTGTTTTTGAAAGGAAAGAACCGCATTTTGTGTTCTCGCCCACACTGATGACACATGACTTTCCGAGCCACTGGTGGTTGAGGTGGGATGGTGGCTGGTGCTGCAGTCTTGCTTCTGAGCCCGGGTCCTTTTCGCAATACTTCTGGGTCTATGATGGCTCACTTTGTGCACATCTCAATGAGAAGATCCAAGGTTGGTGGTGGATGAACAGGGACTCCCAGGATGACTCTTTTGCAAACCTCATTGGCATTGGTTTGCGCCATGTCTAGGATCGTCTTTTGTTGTAACTCTAGGCCTTCTATTTGACTCTCCACCACATCACAAAGCCTGTCTATGAAATCTAGGAATGGCTCAGAAGGAGACTGTTTAACAGAAATATAACTTTGTCTAGCATCTTTGGTATGCATAATTTGGAAAGCCTTTTCAGCAGCTCCTTTCACGCATTGGAGAACAGGCTGAGGTATACCTCCAGCTTGCTTGCGTGCTTTACCCCAATCTCCTTGCCACTTTCTGGTCTATTGTAATTGGATGATTTTTTGCATCAACTGCACATTCGGGGATTTGCACCAGCTCAGGAAGGAGGTCCTTGAACAACCTCTTCCATGTCCTTTCCCACAGAATATATTCTGTGAGGGAAAGGAGGCATGAAAATAAATCTTTGAGGTCACTAGGAACTAACACATTTGATGAAAAAGTGGCTTTTATAAAGCTTTTAAAAAATTCACTTTTTCTACCAAATTCTATTTGAGCTCTGCAAAACTCCTTTTTGCTTTGGTAAGAAAAAGGTTCCCATTTTGGATGGTTTGCCCTTTGACTGCATGTAACGGGGGCAGCAAAAGGAATGGCTTCTAATTCTTCTTGTGGATTTAGGCTTTTGAGCCAATCACTTCCAGGTTCTGGACCGTGGAAACCGGATGTGGGACCGTGGGAACTGGAAGTAGGAAGTGTGTGGGCGGAGCTACACAAAAAGGCGGCAGAAACATGGGCGGAGTCCCCAAAGGGGGCGTAGATTCCCAGTGATGTCATTGGGGGTGGAACCCTGTGTGGAGCCAGGGGAGGAGTCAGTTTGACTGACACAGGGGGAGGAGCTGAAGGGGCTGACTCAAAGGAAGGGGTGATAGCCAGAGGGTAGGAGAGATTAGGTGACAGGAAGGGGTTGGTTGGAGGGGAGGAGACAGGGAGAAAGGGATTGTGGGAAGAAGGAGCACATGGTTGAGACCGAGCCATAAGGCCTCAGCCATTTTGTTGCCCTTGGGAGCCATTTTGGAGGGTGGAAGGCAAACTAGATTCAGTTTGGGGCTTTTGAACTGGGACAAAGGGAATAGGTAGAGGGTTTATGAAAATTTTTTTTGGCAGCAGGCACTTTGCTGCAGGGGCAAGAGTGTTGAGAAGGCTTTGGGGATGAGGGGTTGGGACAATGGGCAACGGTGGGGCTCATGCTCTGCCTGGGCTGGCTGCGGCAGTGGCGGTGGATCGGCTCCACAGCGATGGTGGCAGCGCAGCAGCCTCGCGGAGTCTCTCTCCTGGGTCAGGAGGAGCGGCACGCACTGCAGCTGTCTTGCACGTGGCCGGGATGGCACGGCTTTGCCGACGGCACGGTCTCTCAGCTCTCTCGCTGCGGTGAGCGGCTATCCGGAGCAGTTTATTTTGTCTGGGGTCTTTTCTGCCCCACGGCGATGGGAACAAGTTGACACAGTCAGTAAAATCCCAACTAGCTCTGATTCCCAGCTGTGCCAAGAGCCGTTCCCAAATCTGCCAGCAAGTTCAAGTAACGGTGCAGAACAAGGCGGTTCCTCTACAACAAACAGGTGTTGCAGTGCCCAGACTTAAGAGCAAGGATTAGAGAAGACTCTCTTTCATACGATTTTTCAGAGACCTTTATTCCCCAAGAGGGGGGCACGAAAAGGAGCAAGGAACAAAGTCCACGCTCGTTTTTAAAACCGAGGGGTGGGAAGTGTGGAACAAGCAGGTGATTGGTCCCAGGACAGATGGACAGGGGTTTTTCCATAACATAGGGCAGGGTCAGGGGAAAGATGGACAGCTGACTGAAGCTTCCAGGGACAGGGCAGGGGTAGGAGAGGTGCAAAAAGGGAGACATGTCTGGACAGCACCCGACACTTTGAGCGGGGGGAACCAGGGAAGAACCATTGAAATACAGGACTCAAAACAGCCCAACAAAAACTCACCACCACAGTCTGTTTTGTTTCTTCCACTATATGCTTGTGCTTTGATGACTGCCTGTATGTTCAGAGCTCCACAAATTATGAACTGGTCTTTGTTCTAGGAATCTTTGTCTTAATTTTGATAACTGCACTTTTTTTAAAACATGTTGCAGCATGAATAACTTGTTCCACCACTAGAGATTTATTTCATTCACAAGAGAAAATTTCTCCTTTGACAAACTAGGAACATGTTCTGCCACCCTCCTACAAGCACATTATCGTCATTCCTCATACCTTGTTAGTACTTTCTGTTCACTCCAAGTCAGCATTTGTCATGCTGTTACCACCAAAGGCAGCAGGCACCATCTGCACCCTACCAGCTTCATGGGCTGGACACCTATCTGGAAATTCCTCCAAAAGGCAAAAACACATCTTGCACTCTCAAGGTTATTGTTTCCTTGAGATTCTCTTTGGGGTTGCTGGCCCCAAGGTAATAAGGTTTTTCCCCAGGGTTGCCGTTCCCTGAGGGTTTCCTCTGGGTTGCTGTTCCCAGAGGTAATAAGGTTTTCAGTCTTCTCTTTGCCCTAAGTGTTACACACCAGAGGTAGAGACGACAAGTTGAGTCTGCCGGTGCACATTTCCAAGGTTGTTTATTCTTCATTATCTCAGTCCTTTTTCAACTCTGCCAGGCCTCCCTGGCAGGGTACCTTATCTTAGTTCTTTCTCAGCTCTGCAAGGCATCTCCAGCAGAGCAGGACACGCGGCAGACTGGGCGGATCAGAGAGCCCCGCACCTTATGTACGGTCCCCTTGACCCAACCACTGTCTAAGACGTATTTTTTATTTACAGAATTTTACCAATACCTACTACCTTTACTACCATGTCAGTTCTACTCTAAGCCAATCTCTAAAACCCAACTCAGCACAAGATGGGGGACGAGAGCAAGAACTAGGAGGACAGGGGCCACTCCCCAATTCCTCCATCTTGCCTCTTCAGCCCCATATACTAAGAATCCTAATTTCTATATTTATATTCTATAATAAACCATCCACTACTTATTTTAAATTCTTAGGATTTGTGATTCTTCCTGCATGTGAGTGTTCACTCCCATGGACAGCAATCAGAGTCAGTGTCCTCCTGGGATCTGTGTGGGTCTAACTGACCCCCCTGTACAGATCCCAGACCCCCCTGTCCGGTCTCCAAACCCTCCAGGGTGGCCAGAGGGATGTTCTAGACTCCGACATTGCACCACCTCACATATTGCTTTCCACAGCCACGACTGGCCCCAGCTGCACCTGACAGCACAACTGTTTGGACAGTTCCAGCCAGCACTGTGCATTTCAAAGCCCTATTCTTTTAAACTACACATGCTGGTCTCATCCTGGTTATACCATGGACATCCTAAATCACTGAGAGATTGTCGCAGTCCCAAAAATTTGCTACATTTTTGTGGGATTTCAGAAATAAAATCTTGTTTAAAACATCAGTGTACCCCCTTCATACCAGAATCCCTTTTAGTATCACGCTCTGGTACTCTATTATAGTCACTAAGAACTGACCTGCTATTTAGGTGTCCTATCTAGTGAAAACCTAAAAACAACTTTAAAAAAAATCCTAATGATTTCATATATTTCTCCTGCTCTTCTTCCACCTCTTTAGCAAAGGTTCAAGTAGAGCAGGGTGAGGGTCACATTTAAGACAATGTTGGATTGTTGCTTTTGCTAGTGTTTCAAGATTTCAAAATCTTATCTTGCATGTTGGGGGCTAACCTCTGCTCCACCAACCATCTTTTCTAGCAGTTCTGAGGTAATTACAGAGCCTGTAGCCTCCTTTGCCCCTCCTATGCTTAGATGGAGTTGGTCATGTTCTACATTAAAATAACTTCCTTTTTATGAAAGAAAGGCAAAAGTAGGCTTCACTTTATTTTCTGACTCATTTTGTGTCTCTGGCTATTTCAGCATGAAAGTTATGTTGCAGAGATAAGGAAATGGATGAGCTATTTCAAAAGAAATAAAAAAAACCTGTCAGACTTTCTGACATATTAGTGTGTGTTCATAAATTAAGAATTTTATCCTAATACCAAGCCAGATTTCTTTTGTACTAAGAGAAAAGAGAGAAAGAGAAGATTGCTGATACAAAGATGCCAAGGAAGACCAACAAAACCAGCATTATCACATTTCTGTAAAACATTGGGCAAGAAACTTGTGGGCCCTTCCCCCGAGGTTTGAGTTCTCACTTCCCAACTAATCAGTGAGGCCAGGTTTTCCTACCTCTCTATTTGCTTTCTTGGATCCTATTCCCACTTCAGAGGTCACCTGCCGAGCGACCTCATGTTTAACAGATATGGGAGGCCTTGTACAAAACCTCTATTTTCTCAGCTGCCACCCTTGCTGCCCTCGCCATTATGTCATCAGAGGAACAAGAGAGAGAAATGAGGGGTTTGACCCCAACCAACTTTGCATCAACATCATGCTGAATTTGCTGCTTGGATTTTGTTCCAGTGATGGTACCTTCTTTTAAAATGACACAGGATACAGACTCTGTAGAAGACAGTTGTCCCACATGCCTCTTTACAAACAGAAGACACTGCAGAAGCTGCTTCTTCAGGTCTTTATGAAAATAACAGAAAATTAGCTTTTTAAGAGTAAAGGTAGCAAAATAATCAAATCCTTCTAAAGGGGTCCTGCAATGGTCTCTTCCAGACAGACCATAACCAAACCATGGCAAACCTGGAAGGATTATGCATGTTATCTCTGCACCAGTCATGCTACCCTGTTTTCCCTGTCCCTCCTTTTTCAAACACACCCCAGAAAGGGCAAGCTGTGCTTTGCATGGCTTTTGTGGTCCTGTAACCATGCAAACACATCAGTTCCAGTAGTAAGACTTCAAGAAATGTTGCCTGTAGGATGACTGAACTAAATATATTTTTTTTTCATTTAAGAGTGTCTGGTTTCATTTGGAAACTTTACTAACAGGTCCAGAATACTTGTTGAAATACTTCTCTGAAAGTCAAGTAGTGCTTTCAGAAGCTTATCAGTAAGATAGACTAGTTTCTCTTCTTTTTTGGCACTGGAATAAAATGGATGTACTGGCATGTAGTCTGAGGACCACAACCCCACTCTAATGAGGTGTTACAGGGCTGAGCAGAAAATAATTCTGCACAGTCCCTTAGTGTCTAATGTACAAGTGTAGTACTGGTATTTTCATAACTAAAAGCAGTTATGAGTACTTAAAGCACAGACTGAACTGGCTTCAATGTCAAAGCTTTGGGGGAAAACTAGATTTACTTGGAAAGCTCAATAGGATCAGGATGTAGCAACTTCATGGCCATACTTCACCATGTCAAATGCATATTCCACATTCATTACAAGATGACTTGCCAAAGCAGAGATACTTGTAGGTATGATTTCTGAGTTAGGAGATCCCTTTCACCACAGTGTCCAACTAGGCACACGCTTATAGTATTATCTGCAAGTATGAGAGGTAAATTTCTACATTGTCCATCTCTTTTGAAACCAAGCATCTGTTAAAGACATTGAGCTATATGAAAAGCAGCTGAAATGTACCACAAAGCCAGTGCTGGATATGGGCTTTTGGGTTTTATTTTTTGTTTGCCAGAATTAGTTGTTAGTCAACCCTGAGCCACAAGCTAAAAGGTAAATTTCTTCCTTCCTTTAATACTGAAATCTGTATACTCTTGGGAGCAAGTACTTTGAGAGCGTGAAGTTGACTGCCTTTTCTAGATAGCACTGAGGGGTGCAATAGCCAGTTAGGCCTCTGAATTTTTGAAAACACTGTGTTCCACCAGCCTGCCCAAAATACTAAAGGCAGAGTTAGGGTAGGTTAGAAGAGCATGCTTTTACAAACATTAAACAGGCACAAATCAAGAGGAGAGAAACCCTGCAGAGAGACCTCAACAAATTAGAGATGGGAAATCACCCATCAGTTTGAAGTCTAACAAGGGCAAGTCCTGGACTCTGCAACTTGGGACGAGGCAACACTGGATGTATAGATGTGTACAAACCAGGAATGTCAGATCTCATGTGCAGTTTTGGGCACCACAGTCTAAAAAAGATACTAAACTTAGCAAATATCCAAAGAAGAGCTATAAGGATAGAGAAGGGCCTTGAGGGGAAGCCGTATGAGGAGTGCCTGAGGTCACTTGGTCTGTTCAGCCTGGAGAAGAGGAGAGTGAGGGGAAACCTCGTTGCAGTCTACAGCCTCCCTTGTGAGGGGAAGAGGAGGGGCAGGCATTGATCTCTTCTCTGTGGTGACCAGTGACAGGACCTGAGGGAATGGCATGAAGCTGAGTCAGGGACAGTTTAGGTCAGATACTAAGAAAAGGCTTTTTTTCACCCAGAGGGTGGTTGTAAACTGGAACGGGCTCCCCAGGGAAGTGGTCACAGCACCAAGCCTGACAGAGTTTAAGAGGCATTTGGACAATGCTGTCAGACACATGGTGTGATTCTTGGGGTGTCCCATGCAGGACCAGGAGTTGGACTCGATGGTCCTGATGGGTCCCTTCCAACTCAGCATGTTTTATGATACTGCTGATGGCTTGCCTTCCTGTCTGTTACTCCTACCTTGAAGCTACATGGAGGAGGGAAGATTCAGTCTGTCTGCAAACATGCAACAGGGCTCCCTTACAAATCCAGTTGCTGTAAATGCCCCTTCTAGGATGAAGTTTAGGTCTGATTGCAGCTGCAAAAATAGCCAAAGGGTGCCAGAGTGCCAATTCACACATCAGTTTGTGGCCAGTACCTATAACCATTCTGTGCCTGGGCCAAAAATAAGTTGTGAGTCACAGCACATATCATTTCTTTAACAGCCAGGTAAGCAGATTCATTACGAGAAACATTACAGTACTACAAGGGGGAAAAAATCTTCTTTCTTCAGAGTATTTGTCTTGTGCTTAATATCTTGTGCTTTTACAAAATTCCTCATACCAAAACAGTAATGTGCAGTCTGAACAGGAAACACCCAATCTCCAAAAAGCATATCCAGAAGTAGAAGAACTTCATAACTCCAAATTATACAAGGTGATGTTCACAAGTGGTACAAACCCCAGTAACAGCATGGACAGATTTACTATGGACTTATGATTAGCAGTGTGATTAAGCACCTATCCAAATTGGGGCAAGCTGCTGCACCAGTTGTCAAAGTAGGTAATTACTGAAGCTTGATAAGTCATTACAATGTTAACCCTAAGTCACATTGAGAGAGGCTCCTTGTGGAACGAAAAGCTGGCATACAAAATTCAAATAAGTAGATAAATGTTTATGTAAGTCTGAGAAATAAGGCAAACTTTATTACCATTACATTTTGAAATTGTATTTCTACAGCACATCTTATTCAAGCATTTTCCAAAACCTAAGCTTCTGAAAAATAACTGATTTTTGCTAAATAAACTCAGAATTTCTGCTTGAAAGAAATTTTAAAAATGGAAGCCTGACTTGTTTTTCCCCATAGTTTAAATGCCTGGAAAAACATAGTCCCATTACACAGGAAAACCACAAGGGGCCATTACTCAAGCTCTACTTTGATATTTGCAGACCTTTTGAACCCATCTTCTCCACATCAATTTCCAGCTATTGTAAACAGAACTCTACCCGCTAGACCTACTAAGCTTAATGATATGGAGATATGCCACACTTTACCATCTGGAAAGAACACACTTCATACAGCTTCCAGCTCTAAGCCAGGGTGAGCACAGTGGCCAAATCCACACTTAGTACAAATCGGTGCCATCTCACTTCAGCACTGGGGTTTTTCCAAGTAATGCCAGCTGAGTGGCCATTAAAATGTAGTGACATCTTTGCATTACAATAATCTATAAGTGGTAACTGCAGCTAATGCAGCTATAGCAGGATAGAAAAGTAAATCTAGAAGGCATTGCAGGACTGCTGATCTCAGGCCTCCCAGGGCTTTTGTAGAGCCTACATTCAGCATGCTTTAACAGAGCCTGTGAAGTGGGCAATGAAGAATGAGGGTTGTACCCAGGCAGGGGTGGAGAAAGTGACAGTGCTGAGGGCAGGTAGACTCATCGTGATACAGAAGATCAGAACCAATGTCATTTGCACCAGGAAGCAAGAAGGACATGTATCATTGCCCTACCATCTACCATTATAATCAGTCAGCCAAACCATTCTGTTTGCAACACACAGCTGAAAAAATGTGGTACTGTGCCTTTTACCTGCCTGCAGAGACAGCAGCCATCTGACAGCAAAGCCAACCTTCAACTACCCTGCACGTGCTGTGTAGCAGTGAGGCAATGAAACCTGGAGAGTGTTGAAGAGCTCAGTCTCACTGTAGGTTGACAGACTTGCCAGACTGAGAAGTCAGGTTTCAGATTACTCTTCACATGACCAGAGCAGATTTAGACCAAAGTTCACTGCAATACCCAGTTACACATATGACCTTGTAGGTTGGCAGAAAGAATACCCTGTGGGAAACTCAGAAGAGAAACCCAGTGTCTTAGAGTGATTTTATGATGCTTGTATTTCTAATTGTTTGTTCTGTTTGTGCTGTATATTGAGTTCTGTGCCTTTAAGACTGGCTCTGAGAGCAAAGCCGAGAAAGAAACAGCGCCAAGTTCATTTTGAAAACAGCTCTCACTCCTGCACATTCCTCTCTCTGGACTGTGTTCACCTGAAGCACAGACCGGTGCCTGTGACAGAGATCTTTTTTTGCTTTTTAGTTAGTTTTAGCTAGCTAAAGCAGAGAAGTTCCCTGGACTTTTTTTTCCTTTTTCTTGAGACTCTTTGAATCTGCTCTGGACTGAAAACCCCAGAGAAGCACCTGCGGCCCACTGAGCCTGGACCTCCAAAGAGACTGGGACTGATAAAGAACTGAGTGAGCCGAGTCACCTATGGCAAAGATTTTCTCAAGTTTACCATCTCTGTTCAGAGCAGCGAGAGATTTTATTGTTTCATATTATTCATTCTTTATGCTTGTAGGCATTTTGTTGTTAAATAAATAAGTTTTTTCCACTTTTCTCCAAAGAAGTTCTTTTCCCAGACTGGCTAAGGGGAAGGGCCTTTTGAGTTTGCTTTCCAGAAGGACCCTATTCAGAGGTTTCCTCCCAAATTTGCCCTAAACCAAGACACCCAGTTATCAGATTTAGGTGCTGAACTTCAACAGCCAAGGTTGTGAACCCCAATGTCTCTTCATTCTGTCTCTGTCCCACAAAGAGATTTCATTTATCACCCAAAAAGAAAGAGAGAGAAGTGAGATGAACTTAAGCTGCTGTTCTGAAGAGACCAAGTACTCACAAATCAACAAGCAGGCTCTGAAGTTCCTCCAGTGCTCAAACTCTAAATCTGTTTTTCCTTTGTGAGTAATGTAGAAAGACCGCACCAAGCAGCCAATTGACCAGGATAAGATGGATAAAACACCTTACTCAAAGTTCCAGGAATTAGAGCAGTAGATAGAAACAAAGAGCTGGTTAAGTGAAAGCTACTCATAGTGTAGTTCCACTGACAACACCACTGCCTTTTTCACTCTAATATCAAATTCCTACCTACTTGGATGTTGGGAAATCCTATACACTCCAAAACAAGGAACTGTAAGTAGTGACTTGTGACCACCAGTTAAGGATACAGACTTGCACACCTCACCTGTGACCTCAGTCAGCGTTGCACTGAGGTCCACATGAGTAGATTGGAAAATCCGCGCTTTTATGTGACCTGTTGACTAGACCACTAAGCGTTCTTACTCGAGTAGTGTCAAATGACTCACAGAAAAGGCTGATGGACTAACACTTTTACCCTACTTAAAAGTACTTAATTTGCTAAATAAAATGCTACTAAAGAGAAAAGTGACATAGAATTCCCCCATGATCTGTTCTTTGTTCAAATAAAATTTGAAGGAAGTCAATATGTGTATCAGTACCTAAAAAGCCAGCAATCCTCTCTCTAGCAATTTTCCTTATCTCTCTGACAGTAGCCTATCTTTTTAAAACATTTCCTTTCAAAGAACTCCCCACAGATGCTATGCTTTGCACAAGCAAGGTCCTGAAGAGCAGCACTCTGCATTGCACAGGACATAGATTTGATTCCATGGCAGCAATAGGAACACAATCCCTCAATCCCTTACCACTGCAGCCTTTCTTAGAACACAAGTATTAGAATACAAGCAACTAGTGTTTGAATTTTTAACATATCTTTTAAGATGTGAAGCCGCATATTTTAGGGGTTTCTATTCCATATTCATTATGAAAACTTCACCTTACAAGATCTTAAATA
This sequence comes from Prinia subflava, assembly GCF_021018805.1. Lineage (NCBI taxonomy): Eukaryota > Metazoa > Chordata > Aves > Passeriformes > Cisticolidae > Prinia > Prinia subflava. The sequence goes on from NW_026960612.1 coordinate 2,061,139, forward strand.
TTTTTTTTTCTTCTTTTTTTCTTTTTGTTTTTTTGTTTTTTTTGTTTTTTTGTTTTTTTGGTTTTTTTTGGTTTTTTGGTTTTTTGGTTTTTTGGTTTTTTGGTTTTTTGGTTTTTTGTTTTTTTGGGTTTTTTTGGGGGTTTTTTTTGGTTTTTTTTTTTTTTGTTTCTCTGAAATGCATATCTTAGCTGAATAATGCAAAGGAACCCCATCTTCACCCCCCCAATCCTAATTTCTCAAGATCAAGGCTGAAGGAAAAACAGTCATAACGCTCATTTCAGCTCACAGCACAAATGGTCACAAAACAATGAATACACAGATGCCCATCCACTCATCTCCATCTTTTCAACCTGCCTGGCAAACTCTATGGACAACACAGAAATACACCAGAATCCTCGCCTCAGCAGCATTACTGGAGTGGGATTTGCTCCTGCAGTATGTAATTCTGTGAAGAGTTGCAGGCAGGCAGAGTGAAAGGCCAGCGAGACACAGCTGTGAACCCAAACAAAACTATTAACTCCAGTATTAGAGCCAGCACCTTTGTCAGCATAACTCTAATGTAAACAAAACATAGGCTGCACAGTACACCCTCAGGAAGAGGGTGAACAGCCTTCCTCCAACTACCAGACTTCCTCTGCAACATGAAGACAAGGCTCAGGATTCATATGTGAGACATAACTAAAATTTACAGTTTTCCAGGCCCTATCATCTTGAACGCATCATGACACATAAAGGCGGAGCCCTGGAAGATCGGGGGCTAGAATAACGTGCGTCCACACCAATATGGTTCTAAGCACGTAATCCGATTTATTCTGTGAGATGGTGGGTTAAATACAGACAGAATAGTTTACAAGAACAGGTGCATTCTGATAGGCAGTGAGAATACAGAAATATGTAAGCTATTGCAGTTTAAGGTAGCCACCGTGTCTTCCCAGTAACTGTTCTATGCTAGTAACACTACTACCTTCACACATTCCTAGTAGCAGATAAGTTTATCTGCTACTACGTATGCTGAACGTACTGAGGCCTGTTAGACCAGGCCTGAGGCCTGGTCTGAGGCCTGGGTTGAGGCCCAGGTGTGGATAGCTCTACCTTATGATATAAGCTATCCTCCTACACATCCACCCTTTTTTTTCTTTAGAGCTATCCAAACTGGGTCTGTGACACGGTTGGCTGCTTCTACATATACTGTTATACGCAAAGCACTACTTGAGTTACTCACGAAAAACCTAAAGATCTTGACTGCTAAAAGCAAAAGATGAGAGTACACTATATTCAGTCCTTGCTCTTCATTCATACGCAGGTTCTAAATTAAAGTTTCAAATCATCTGCTGTCTCTTCTTCTTCTGCGTTGCCTGATGATGTTTCACAGCTGAAGACTTCTCTGTTGTCACTGGGTGGCCAGGGTTACTTCCATCAACACAGCTGCAATGCTGTGTCTGTGTTGCTGTCTCGTTGTCTGGTTCAGCTTTCGTTAGTATCTCATTGAGTCTACAGCTTGCAGAAAAGAAACTAAAACAGACCTGGTATGCGAATTAGCATTCTCAGAGACAAGGGAATAGAATAGGAATTTTGCTTACTAATGAAAGTGATAAGCGATTATCAAACTATTTCTGCTATCACCCCAGAGACTGCACACTGCTGAAACGCTTTTCTTTAGTGAACCTTGACATCTTTCCCCGGGTAAAGATGACAATCTTCACTCCAAGCTGATTCAGCTGTCATTCTGATCGGATCAAATTGTCAAGTTAAGATAGCTTGCTTTTTTTTTTTTTTTTTTTTTTTTTTTTTTGGAGCAGAAACCTCTGGGCTTCGTTAACAAACACCATCCGTCCAAGTTAGAGTTAGAGTTTGGCCAGAACTCAAACTCTAAAATGGAGTGATGTTTTTAGCATATCTTTTAAAGACAATTTCTAACAACAATAAACATAAAATGCCTAAAATACAACAAACTGTCATAATATCATTACATAAAAGACATTTAAAAGTTAAGATAAAAAATTGTTCCGATCACTCGGGAACTCGTCTTTTCTGGAACTCTTCTTGAAGACAGTTGAGTACCAATTGGAGCAATCACAGGATCAGCAGCTGATGGAAAAATCATCAATGATGCTTCAGGTATCTCTCTCTAAGACTTTCTGAAAAACACTTAAAGATTTAACAAACTGAAATGCAATGTCTCGACTCACACAAGAGGTACCAAAACAAGCCTAAAATCTCATTTCAAGCGAAATGCGTAACACAGTTAAAAGAATCAAATGAAGCTTCAAAAGGACATGCTAAAACATTGCATAAAACATACAAGATTGATTACAAAAGAGACAAACTATATACTTAACATGACACTTAAGAAAAATTCTGACTTGCACCTAATAATACAACCATATTTGTTAACAACATTCATGAAATATTTAGATGGCTAAAAAGATGAATAGAATCATTTAAAATGACAAGTACTTGTTAGAAAACCCTATAGACAAAAAACACAACATAAAAACTTGAACATCAACTTACAAATGCTAATTTATATACTTAACGTCATCAAATTATATTTTAAAACTCTTATCTTTTAAAACTCTCATACACTAGGACACCTCACAACTAACAATACAATCAAGGATCTAACAATTTGCATCGTTTTAAATCTTCTTTATCAATGTTCTGTTATTATCATTTCAGTTAAACCTGTTTCTTCCCTCTTTCTCGCTTTTTTTTTTTTTTTTTTTTTTTTTTTTTTTTTATGTTCTAAGCACAGTTATAACGTCAAACTTGTTTTCACTGGGCAAAACTGTTTATTTACTCATTGCCCTAAGACCTTTCTCAAAGATTTCTTGGCTGTACTGCTACTGCTGGCAGGATTATCAGTGAATTTCTGCTGCCCTGGCATCCTCCTGCCCAGGAAGATTGCTGGCTCTCTCAACTGCCTCTTGAATGTCAGGTAGTTCAAAATGCTGTGAATCATGTTTCTAAAAGCTCTTATGCGGCTGACAAACGACAAACGTGGACTTTACAAGTACAATTTCAGCCTGTAGATTACTTAGCTGTTTCAGGAAACATTATTCTCAACTCACTAGCTGTGGTCGAAGCTGGGAAGATTTGCCATTTGGAGAACTTGGGAGAAGGTCACTCAGCTTGAGAGAATTTGTGCCACATGACTTTGCTCAGCAGAAGGCTGGGCTGTCATGGCTCTGAATTCAAATTGCCTCTATTATAACTTATCTTGACTCTCTCAAAATTCACACTGACTGAAAAGTCTCACTGGCTAAAGCTCCTCACCCTTGTCCCATTCTGCCAGGCATGGGGACATCACGGCTCTCAACTCTCTCACTAGTGCCATCACTGAACAAAACATACTACCACATTCCCAGGCTCTGAAACTCACCCCTTGGGCACACTACTGTGCTTCTCTCATCTCTCTCCCCCAGCACAGAAGACCAAACCGAAGAGCAGTAGCACAGCCTCTCTGCCTAAACAGATGTGCCAGGGGCTGGCTTCAGCCAGCTGCACCCACCTCTCTAGGCAGGACAACAACGCTGAGAGTTCTGAGATGAGGCTTTGTTCAGCTCTGAGAATCATTCTCAAAAACAACTACTAGAAGACCTAGCAGTGAAGCAAGGGACCACTTCAGTTGGAGATGTCAGCTAGAGCCCTCTCAGCACCACTTACTCAAATGTAGCTAGCAGGGCACTAATAACTATTTTCATGTAATTTTAAATTTAGTTTCCTTTTTCTCTTTTTTTTTTTTTTCTCTTTTTTTTTCTTTCTTTTCTTTTTTTTCTTTTCTCTTTTTTTTCCTTTCTTTTCTCTTTTTTTTTATTTTTTTTTTTCTAAACTTTACAAGTTAAACAACTATACCTTTTACAAATGATAAAGCACCCTTTAAATCAACTAACTCTTAAATCTAACATAAGTAAGTCTCAACAAAAATCTACAACCCTCATTAACTTTATAAACTCTATATGTGTGGTAACTCACTAAAAATTCATTATTAATTAAACTCCTTAACATTTAAATATAGACTTAAACTTAACTTAAACTTATCAGGGCCCAAATCTTAAAAACAAACCTTAAAACTATATCTTTGACAATAATTACCTTAAACTCAAATTAAATCACACATAAATCAATTTTAACAACATCAAAATGTAGAAACAACTCATCCTTACAGAGTTAATAACTCTAGCTAAGAACTCATTTCTATTTCATTTTTTGCTTTATCTTTTTCATGATAGGATATATCTTTCTTTTTCACGTTGCATTTCTCACACAGTGATGGATTCTTTCACAATAGAGGGACAGATGACTATTTTTCCTTCTTTTTCTGGTGTTTTCTTGCAATGTCCACTTGTTGCATGTTTTGACCATCTTTGTTTAACAATCTTGAAAGCTTCCTGGGTAATAGCATGACATAGGGTCGAGTTACGATGCTTGCTTATCTTCAAAGATGGCACTGACAGCCTCTGCACTCAGCGAAGGGGGGCCTGTAAGGGCTTGTGTCAGCTCCTTTTCCTCCTTCGGCCCCGCCTGCCTTCTCATCTTTCGCACTGCCTCCCGGGTCTGGCAGCTGAGCCACTTCTTGGTTGTTTTCATTCTGCTTTGGGGGTGGAGGGAGCATCTTCTGCCCTCTCCCTGCACAGCTGGCCAGAGACGAACAAAGGGAGGGGCAAAGCGGAGCTGCATTCTCACTCTCGGAATGCGTGGAATGCATGGAATCTCCACTGAAGCGTCTGGCTACCTTAGATTTTTCCTGTTGTTCCTTTATCTTGGGGAGGGAAGCAGAGGGACAGGGAATCTGTTTTTCTCCGGCTAAAATTACGGTTTTGCTCTTTACTGCGAATGTTTGCAAGGCATTTATTGCTTTTTCCCAAATTACGCTTAACTCTGAACGTATCTTTGCTCTTTTTCCTGGTAAAACTACAACGTCCCATAGCAATCTGCCTTTCTCTTTCCATCCTACTTCTCTGCAAAGAAATGATGGCCGCTTTCGCTTTCCTTCTTCCCGAACCCATAGGGTTACCCGATTTATATCAGAGTCTTTCATATTTTCGCCTCTTTTCGAGACAATGGACGCTAAAAGCTGCATGGCAGCCAAAAGGTACCAGTCCATAATTGAATCCCTCCGCGTCTGCCGCTCTTACCTTCTCTCTGCTGACAGTAGGTGGCACTGTCGCCTTTCTAACTAATCCAATCGACAGACGCCCCCCGATCTGCCCCGAGTATCCAGGACTGTGTTCCGTAAGCGACACACACACGTCCTAAATCAAGCGAGGTCTTCAACATTTAAGTCTTGCTTACAGCATCTAAGCTCAGCGACGGCTAATACGTCTCACTTACAGCATTGAAGCCCGGTGGACGGTAAATAAGTTCCGCTTACAGCATCGAAGCCCGGTGGACAATATCTGAGTCTTGAACAGACAGCGTCTAAGCCGTATTGACCAGGCTCCGTCCCTAGTTCAGGCGCCAGATAAAGGCGGAGCCCTGGAAGATCGGGGGCTAGAATAACGTGCGTCCACACCAATATGGTTCTAAGCACGTAATCCGATTTATTCTGTGAGATGGTGGGTTAAATACAGACAGAATAGTTTACAAGAACAGGTGCATTCTGATAGGCAGTGAGAATACAGAAATATGTAAGCTATTGCAGTTTAAGGTAGCCACCGTGTCTTCCCAGTAACTGTTCTATGCTAGTAACACTACTACCTTCACACATTCCTAGTAGCAGATAAGTTTATCTGCTACTACGTATGCTGAACGTACTGAGGCCTGTTAGACCAGGCCTGAGGCCTGGTCTGAGGCCTGGGTTGAGGCCCAGGTGTGGATAGCTCTACCTTATGATATAAGCTATCCTCCTACAGACACACAGAAGCCAAGGAAAACAAATGGAATTCATGTTTTACTGGGTTCCACATGCTGCAATATTTCCAAGCCTAGTAGCATCCACCAAGAAACATGCAGAATGCTCAGTTCTGAAAACAAATCCATTACCAGGACAAAGCGCAGAACAAAGTCAACTCAACAAGCTACTCCAGATGTTTTTCATTTAACTGTGTTGTGCAGAGGAAGTGAATTTGGTACAAAACATACTTGGCTTTGGTCCACAGTCTTTTTATTATTAAGCTTGAGGGGCAGGGGGACTAGTGCCCATCTTTACAGCCAATTCCTCTTCCTTCTAGGAGTTCATTCAATCCCGCTCACAGCAGATAGTACAGAAGAGTCACCTATTCAAAGCTAGTTGAGGGTGCTACTCTGGCAGTGAAGTACACATGGGCAATAGAGGGGCACCTGGTAGATGAAGGGGAATGGGAATGGGTCCCTGCTCGGGGTGGTAATAACAATAATCCCTCCTGCCCTCCATCCCCTAGCCAGGTGCCACTTCAGAATAGGTATGAGACCCTGGATCTAGAGAGCCAGACATATAATTTAGAAGAAAATTATCTGCCCAGTGAGACTTCCAATTATGACTCATCGAAAAAACGTATTATCACCTCTAACATCAAGAAAAAAAGAAGGGTGATCGTAGTGGGTGATTCCCTTCTGAGGGGGACAGAAGGCTCCGTATGTCGACCTGACTCATCCCACAGGGAGGTCTGCTGCCTCCCTGGAGCCCAGGTACAAAACATTACTGAGAGACTTCCTAGGCTGATTCGGTCCTCTGATTATTACCCACTGCTGATACTCCAGGCTGGCAGTGATCAGATTGACAAAAGGAGTGTCAAGGCGATTAAAAGGGAGTTTAGGGCACTGGGTCAAGTGGTTGATAGGACAGGTGTACAGGTAGTGTTCTGCTCAGTTCCTTTGGTGGCAGAGAAAAATGATGAAAGCAACAGGAGAACCCACATCTTTAACAAATGGCTCAAGGGTTGGTGTTATCGGCAAAATTTTGGATTCTTTGATCATGGAGCAACCTTTATGGCACCTGCTCTACTGGAATCAGATGGGATACATCTCTCTGTTAAGGGCAGGAGGTTTTTAGCTCATGAACTGGCAGACCTTATTGAGAGGGCTTTAAACTAGGTTTGAAGGGGGAAGGGGATGCATCTGGGCTGTCTGGAAGCAGGCCCAAGGATGATAAGACTGTGTTAGGGGAGAAATCAGTAGCCCAGCTGAGGTGCATGTACACCAATGCACGCAGCATGGGTAACAAACAGGCAGAGCTAGAGGCCATGGTGCATCAGCAGAACTATGATATTGTTGCCATCACAGAGACATGGTGGGATGACTCACATAGTTGGAGCACTGCACTGGATGGCTACAAGCTCTTCAGGAGAGACAGAAAAGGGAGAAGAGGTGGAGGGGTGGCCCTTTATATTAGGGGAGTTTTGGATGTCATAGGTATTGAAACTAATGATGATGAAGTAGAGTCCCTATGGGTAAAAATTAAGGGGAAGGCCAACAAGGCTGACATCCTCCTGGGAGTCTGCTATCGTCCACCCAACCAGGATGAAGAGGTGGACAACTTATTCTATAAGCAACTGAACAATGTTTCAGGATCATCAGCCCTTGTTCTTGTAGGTGACTTCAACCTACCAGACATCTGCTGGGAACTTAATACAGCAGAAAAACAGAAATCTAGAAAGTTTTTAGAGTGTGTGTAGGATAACTTTTTGTCACAACTGGTGGGCAAGCCCACCAGGGGAGGGACTATGTTAGACCTGTTGTTCACAAATAGAGATGGACTGGTGGGTGATGTGGAGGTTGGAGGCCACTTGGGGCACAGTGATCATGAAATTATAGAATTCTCAATAATTGGTGAAATAAGGAGAAATATCAATAAGACCTCTACACTGGACTTCCGGAGGGCAAACTTTGGCCTATTTAAGAGACTTATTCAGAGAGTTCCTTGGGAAACAGTCCTTGAAAACAAAGGAGTCCAGGAGAGATGGGTGTATTTTAAAACAGAAATCTTGAGGGCACAAGAACAGACTGTCCCTGTGTGCTGAAAGAAGAGTCGACGAGGCAAACGTCCAGTCTGGATGAGCAATGAGGTTTTGAAGGAACTTAGAAATAAAAAAAAGATGTATCATCGTTTTAAGGAGGGACTGATTTCTCAGGAAGTATTTAAGGGAGCTGCTAGGGCATGTAGAAAAAAAATCAGGGAGGCCAAAGCTCAGTTTGAACTTAACTTGGCAACTTCTGTTAAAAACAATAAAAAAAGTTTTTACAAATATATCAATGGTAAAAGGAAGGGTATAACCAACCTCGGTTCCTTATTGGATGAGGCAGGCAACTTAGTAACTAAAGATGAGGAAAAAGCGGAAATGCTTAATGCCTTCTTTGCCTCAGTCTTTATTGGTAGGACAGCTTATCCTCAAGATAACTGTCCTCAGGGGTTGGTAGGTGGTGCCAGGGATCAGAATGGTCCTCTTGTTATCCAAGAGGAGGCAGTCAGAGAACTGCTGGGACACTTGGATATTTATAAATCAATGGGACCAGATGGGATCCACCCTAGGGTGATGAGAGAGCTGGCAGATGAGCTTGCAAAGCCGCTCTCCATCATTTATCAGGAGTCGTGGCTCACTGGTGAGGTTCCAGGCGATTGGAAACTGGCCAATGTGACACCTGTTTACAAAAAAGGTAGGAAGGAGGATCCTGGTAATTACAGGCCAGTTAGCCTGACCTCAGTACCAGGTAAGATAATGGAGCAGTTCATACTGAGTGCTATCACACAGCACTTACAAGATGGCCAGGGTATCAGACCCAGTCAACATGGGTTTACAAAGGGTAGGTCATGTCTGACCAACCTGGTCTCCTTCTATGACCAGGTAACTCGTCTGCTGGATGCAGGAAAGGCTGTGGATGTTGTCTATTTAGACTTCAGCAAGGCCTTTGATACTGTCTCCCATAGCATACTCCTAGATAAGCTGGCAGCCCACAGCTTGGACAGGAGCACTCTTCGCTGGGTTAGGAACTGGCTGGATGGCCAGGCCCAGAGAGTGATGGTGAATGGTGCAGCATCCAGCTGGCGACCAGTCACCAGTGGTGTCCCTCAGGGGTCTGTACTGGGACCAGCTCTATTTAATATTTTTATAGATGACATGGATGAGGGCATTGAGTCCTTCATTAGTAAATTTGCAGACGACACTAAGCTGGGAGCTTGTGTTGATCTATTGGAAGGGAGGAGGGCTCTGCAGAGAGACTTAGGTTGGATGGATGGGCAGAGTCCAACAGCATGAAGTTTAATAAGTCTAAGTGTCGAGTTCTACATTTTGGCCACAAAAATCCCCTACAGCATTACAGGCTGGGGACAGTGTGGCTGGATAGTGTTCAGGCGGAAAGGGACCTGGGGGTGCTGGTCGACAGCCGGTTGGATATGAGCCAGCAATGTGCCTTGGTGGCCAAGAAGGCCAATGGCATCCTGGCCTGCATTAGGAATTGTGTGACCAGCAGGAGCAGGGAGGTCATTCTTCCCCTGTACTCGGCGCTGGTGAGACCACATCTTGAGTACTGTGTCCAGTTCTGGGCCCCTCAGTTTAGGAAGGATATTGAGATGCTTGAGCGTGTCCAGAGGAGGGCAACAAGGCTGGTGAGGGGCTTGGAACACAAGCCCTATGAGGAACGTTTGAAGGAGCTGGGGTTGTTTAGCCTGGAGAAGAGGAGGCTTAGAGGTGACCTTATTGCTCTCTACAACTTCCTGAAGGAAGATTGTAGACAGGTGGGGGTCAGTCTCTTCCACCGGGCAGCAACTGACAGAACAAGGGGACACAGTCTCAAGCTATGTCAGGGAAGGTACAGGTTAGATATTAGGAAAAAATTTTTCACTGAAAGAGTAATAAAGCACTGGAATTGTCTTCCCAGGGAGGTGGTGGAGTCACCATCTCTGGATGTGTTTAAAAAAAGACTGGACATGGCACTTAGTGCTATAGTCTAGTTGAGGTGTTAAGGCATAGGTTGGACTTGATGATCTTAGAGGTCTCTTCCAACCTCATTATTCTGTGATTCTGTGATTCTGTGATTCTGTGATTCTGTGATTCTGTGATTCTGGGAGGCAAATTAATGTGTACAGTAGACAGAACACATGCTGTACACATACTGGATCAACAAGACATGAAGCTGGACTTGGAGACCCTGGCAGGCATACATGACAGCAGAGGAAAACTGACATCAGTACAGGCAGGCAGCTTTCCCTTTCCCCTTAACAAGGTTAAATCAGCAACATAAAGATGACTGTACACATTGGCTGTCACCCAAAAGTTTACTCTGAAGGAAGAAATCTGATTTACCCAAAATTATGTGCTGTATAGATACCATATGTATAGTAAATACTTATCTTCTGGAAGAATACATACCCACACTTTTTTATAAGCAACTGACGTGCCATCAGTTCCAGCACGTTAAGCTTCCTTCAGTGAGTTACAGGGGATACCTTTACAGAATTTACTGTCCCAGAGCATTCCACTTGCACAAATGGGAGAGTTGCTGCATATACCTCTTGTTTGAGAAGCATATGTATAAAACAAAACTGTTAGCTCTCCTATACTAGGCACAGAAAAAGGGAAAGAAGAGGATGTGAAAGGATTTTTTCTATGCAGTACATTCCACCCACCAAACAGTATATCTAAGCATAGTCAAAATAATAGTACAAACAGAGCAGATTAATAAAATCATGAAGCTTTTATTTTTGGCACTAAACTAAGCATAGTTTAGGCACAAATCTGATTCATCTGAATCACCTTTCAAAACCTACACTCTAATGTCAAAGTTTGAAGAGAGATTTTGATACTACATTTGATTTCTTTGTCCAGTAATATGAACTACTACTTAAAATATCAACAAGTTATTAAAACACAGAAATTGCCAGCCTATTTGTGTTGTTAGCATGATGAATCATTCTTTTAATTCCTTCATTAAATGCCACCTGATTATTTACACCTGTTTAGCAAACATTTGTGTTTTGTGTTACAAATCTAATAGCTGACAATCACCGACATACAGTTATTCCCTAGCAAATGTGTACTCATTATTCACATACTATTTAAAAGTTTATTAACTATTAAGTTCCTATGAGTCTAAAAGCAGACTAAGTGAATGTGTCAACACAACTGTGTGTACATCTGCACATATATAAGTTACTTCTAGAAACTATTCCTAATTAATCTAAAAAAATCTTCAGTTGTGCGGGACCAGATCCATGTTTGGGAACAGATAACTGCAACTTGATACCCACTGAAAGCACGTTTCTGGCCAGTATTCCAGGACATCACTGCAAGACAGCTAAATCTTCTAAGGGCATCCATCCACCCTTGTGATGAAATTTTGGGAAAACTCTCTTTTTTTACCCAAATGACATGATATAGAAAGCGCCAAAATAGTCACTTTATCTCCAGGGAACTAACGAGCCTGCATAGTTATAATGTAGATATATAGCCCTTGGCAAAGGCAACTTCTACCTCTTCCCACCTCTGAATCTGACAAAACTATAAAGCACCACTGTCAGATTTCCCTGCATATTTGAAATCCTTGGGGGAACAGCTATTACTGCTATCTATATAGCTATATTCAATAGTATTTACTTGTTATCTCCAATAGCATTTTGTTTCCATACAGAATCAATGCAAGAACATTTTGCTACTTGGAAGTATTTAGGCTTCTCAAAAGAATATTCCACATTTCCATGTGTTGTATTCTACTTCCTTTCTAAGTTTGCTTCCAGTTGTTTTACGGCAGCTGAGAAGGTGTGCACCATTTCCCTGTCATTTACAAAGCATCCAGAAAAGCTCTTCAGTAAGCCAGCACAGCTCCCCACACTTCAGACACACAATTAAAACTTGGGAAATGGAATTACTCCATCCTTTCCAGTTAACAGTTTACTTTAATAACTAGGTCAAGTTCTACTTTCAGGCCACAACAGGATGCATTTAGGATCACAAAAATACGTGAGCACTCTCAGGTCATCAAGTTCAGTGCTGCACTGTTACCACCAATACCTAACAAACTCCATTTCAAAATTCTTTGGGATTTCTTATGCAAACACTCCAATTAGAAGACCACTGTAGACCTTTGATTTAATGATGAGAAAGCTTTTTCTAATTTGCAGCCAGAACTTAATGGTGTCCTTTTAAAGCAAATTTAGAATCAACTCAAGCTCCTTCAGGCATCTATAACCCTAAATTAACCTCAAACCTACCTGAATACACATCAATCTACTGAAAAGCACAGTCCAGCAACAGAGATTCCAGTGAGATTCTGCAGGATTTGAAGGAAACACTAGCTATAATTCAGTGCTCCAAGAAGGTTACACACAGAGAGAAGATAAAAAATTTAAAGACAGAAGCAACTTCTGTAAAGCGCAGAAGGGGTTTCAAAAGGCAAGAATTACAAAACTGTCATCTAAGGAGGATATGAAAAGGGTCACAGGGTTGACATTGTACTTTTGGGGAGTTGCCTGCTTACTGCTAAAGGATCTGTGCAAACATTTACAAAGGGCACTATACCTACACTTTTCCAGCAAGCAAGCATATCTTTTTAGTGCACAAGCCCGAGTGATGAGAGTCAAAATGTTTTGACAGCATTAAAGAAGGAGCTGCTCAAGCAACCATGTTATTACACGAACACTGGCACAGAAGCATTAAAAATGCAGATGTTCTGTAGATATTCTTGTCCTAGAAACTCAGTTCTTTTTTGTCACTTCTTAAAAACATGTTCTAAGCTTTTAAATCTACATTTACACACAGAAGCAGCTTAAAAGCAAATGCAGAATTTAAGCAGGCTGGAGTTAACAGACATCCCCTTTGTTCTGTCAGAGGGGGAATTGCTAAAGGTCAGCATGTTTTCAGTGCACGCTTGCCTAGGTCGTTGTACGGGTATAAAGTCTCTAAAGGTCTTACAACATTTTAGTATCTAAATAGAGTAATTTATTTATACAAAAGCACATATCTGAAGGCATAAGAGTTCTAAGAGCAGCTTTACAATACAATCAATTATAAACCTAGGCAGACAAAGTCTAAACAAGACAATAACCAAAGCATAGAAATCTTAATACACAGAGTTCTAATGAAACAGCAAACAAAGCATAGAATTCCTAACAAGCAAAACTCTAATAAGACTATAAGCAAAGCACATATCTGACATTACAGCCTCTAGGTAAATCAGCCTCCCATCTGACCCCAAGCTGGATTTTCCAACCGTGGGGTCACAATAACAGAAAGGGACCACAAGATCACAGATCCCAGACACGGGTTCCGGCCGTGAGGATCACAACAACAGAAAGGGGCCCCAAGATTCAAAACCCATACAGAGTCCCCGATCACAGGGTCACGATGACAGTGAGGGATCCCGAACCGCACAGAGTTCCCGTCCGGGGGGTTGCAGGAACAAGGAGGGGTCCCAGGGGTCCCAAACCCTTGCAGTTCCCGGTTGCAAAGACAGGAAGGAGGTCCCGGGGTCCCGGACCCTCTCAGACTCCCCAGCAGCCCCAAACAAAGTCCCGGGGCAAACGCCGCAGGGGGAAAGGGAAGGGACGGGATCGCAGGGGCAAGGAAGAGTCCCTGGGGTCCCGCACCCTCGCAGAGGGAAGGGACGGGACCCCAGGCTACAATAGATGGTACCTTTAGAATCCCATCCGGCTCCCTAGCAAGGCTCCTTCCTCAGGCTGCAGGAGGTGGAGGTTGGATCGATAGATCGGATTGATCAATCAATCAATCCCTCCAATCCCTCCAATCCACTGACCGACTGACACAGAGGCTTTTTATCCCAAATTGCAAAATGCATATTCATATTTTTTATCTACACACTAGCCAATCTAGATACAATTCTAAAGTTCGTAAAACTATGAAAATCAGCGTCAAAACCTACGCACATAGCATATCTATTAACGTAAAACTCTATCTTACTAGCATAAGGTTCTACCTTGTTGTACATAAAATTCATACTAAAAATTATAAACAGTACCTTACTCTATTTTTGTTATGTCTATACTCTATCACTAGCCTGAAGCTGTGTCCTTCTACACTGAACTAGGACTTAGGGCATGTAAGACTTAAGGCTCAGGGTTAGATTTCTACTTTATGTATCTAAAGCTTTTATATATTCTAATTTTTCTAAAGGTTTTAATTCCATCTCTGTACTTTTCACTCTCCGTGGAGGATCCATGGAAACATGGACTCCGACACATGCTAAAATAGCTATCAGTCATGAGAGCTGAAATACAAATCTCTGTTTGGAACTTGATGGCTACAAGGATACAGTAAATTCCATTGTCACTGTGTTACAGTAAAAGGCACACCAAGGAGAAACTTCCCCTGCCATGGCAAAATTTGTACCCCACAGCAAGCAACACGTTTTGTGTTGCTTTTATCAATGGTGAGAGTGCATAGATATCTGAGAAACTTTTCTAAAAATAAAGTCAGAGCTCGAGGAGAAGGGGAAGATTAAAGATTTTTGACCTCTCATGTCATCAACCTAATCCTATCATAAAATGAATGATATGAAGATGAAAGAAGTTACAGTATAACTGACCAGACACAGGCAAAGCCATCAAGAAACAACATGAAGGCTTTCAAAATGAAGTCTAACGCAATGACAGGCCTTCTTCAAGGCACAGACCTCCAAAAATCATTAGAACCATGTCAGAAGGTACAATTATTTCAAGTCATACACTCTCTGAAGTAAGATCTTCTAAACAAGATAAATACCGTTCTTGAGAGGTTACAGTGTTATGCTACTTTACCAGCAGCTGTCATCAGTGTTGAGTCTTCTCTTTCACACAATACAGCTCAGTTCATGCTCTCACCTTTAGGAAAACTGCTTGGCAGTACAAAGAAAACATGGAGCAGACATGTAGAAGAGAAAATAAAGACTGATAATCTTGGAAAACATGGCTATTTCATCAACACCAACTTATTGCATTATTTACTGTATGCCTCAGGATTGAATATGTAGTGCAAGGCTTAAGAAGATCTTATCATTGATTGTAACCAGAAGAACAGTTTAGACCAACTGAAGAGACAGTTTCACTTACTAACTGTACTGTACTGAAAACATAAAAGGGACTAAGTGTTGTCACAAACTGAAATCTGATTTTATTATTACTATATATTGGCAGCAAATGAGATTTAGAATACCATCAAAAAGTAAGAGAGGCAACATAGTCAAGATCTTATTTTTTAAAAAAGTCAAAGGTAACAAGAGAGTCAACAAGCCTCATTTTTCTTTTCCTTTTTTTCACCCCTCCTCTCCTATTTCAGGGAAAGGCACCTTTAATAAAGCACCAAATACAGAGGGAGATCACCAGTGATTAAGAGAAATAAACAAAATTATTTGGGTAAATGATAATCAAGCAAAGGGATCAGAAACTTCAATTAAGGCCAAACCTCAAGAAATACACAGTGAAGAAACTAAGGCATGCATCCATTTTCTTTTGATAGGACAAGATTTGTACAGATTTCAGCAAACTTCTGTGGGATTTCTCTGGGGTTTTTTTTGAAAGTCATATTTCTTACTTACTACATTTCTTGAAAAGGTGAACTGAAAACCCATGGTCCAGAACATTAGAGCTTGAGGAAGCAGTCTAGTTGAGCCAGTGTGCTTGGGGAGCTCTAGAGGCAGCTTAACTACAAACTTTCCTTCCTGTTAAGTTACATTAGACCAAGACCCCACGTGTAAGGGGAATGTCAGATAAACAGGGCTGGCTCCTTTACAGACCACCAACATGAAGATTTAGTTATACCATAGGTTGAACACTGGCACCACTCACAGTAGCCTGGACAGCATACAAAATACTTTCAAGGAATAATGGCAACTACAGTTCAGCTCTACCCTAATCCATCTGGAACAATTTAATAGAAACCATTGCATTATTGCAAGATGAACCTTTGTGCAAGAGGAAGTTGATGATGTCCCACTTATTGGGTCCTTTTCAGGTCTAATTCCAGTGTTAGGATGATTTTACTACAAATATTTCACTGAAGAAAAATTCAGAGTTTAGAAACAATACAATGAGAGGAATTCAGGGAGCTCAAACAACACTTGACATAAACAGAAGTTATCTCAGGCCACAGGCAAAACTGCAAACTCCTCATTCCTGAGAAAAAAATGAGATGTAGGGCATGACCCAAAGTGAAGAGTGCCACCTACTGAAGTGCCAATATACCCTACCAAAAACTAGGTTTTTCCTGGAAACTTCCCAGATGTATAGTACCAAGCTAACTTTGCAAGGTCACAAAATCACAGACTAAGGAGATCTGGCTGCAGGCCATGTAAAAGTAGACACTGTACAAAGGCCAGAGACAAAGAAAGCATTTGACACTGAAAGCAGATGGAAACCTAAGAAGTCTTTGTTTGTTTGTTTTGTTTATCAGCAATTATCCCAGACACAGGAGGACTGGGATTTATCTGTTGAGAGTTATCATAGAAATCAAGCTATGATCAACCTGAACTTTCACAGTAAAAACATGGCTCTTAAAAGAACTCATCTAGCTCAATATGCCTTTTTGTCAAGCACATACAAATTTTCAGGGCTCCCAAGAAACTTGCCATAAGGAGATCTACCTACCAGTTAGTCCACTTTTCCTAGTCCTATTTCTACTGAAGGAACATGCAGAAACTGAACCAACAGATTACTGGTTTCTTGCTTCAGTTCATTTGTAAACAGTTTACACCTCCTTGTTCCTGTGCCAACATAATCCCTGAGTTTAAATATCTTTTTCTTCCCTGGTGAATAGCCCTGTTCAATTCATTTATAGACAGGAAGTATTTTTCTTCGTATTCACTTTTCAAGGCCAAATAAATCAGTTTCTACAGCCTTTCATAAGCCAAGCTCTTCCCTACAGTGATTTGTATGCCCCTGCTCCAGCATGAATTCACCTTTTTGAACATGGTGGTTCAATACTCCAGATAAGGCTTTAGCAACACCCTGCACAGTGGAACTAGTATTCTCAAGATTTTTTCTTATTTGGGGGGATTTTTGTGTTTGTTTGTTTGGGGGGGAGTGAATTTTTTTTGTCTTTTAAATACAGAGATGCCACATTGAAGCCTCAGCCCTTCACTAAATAAAACTCAAGTTTTTATACTTTCTCAGGGATTCCACCTGCTGGTCCTCCATTTTACAGTTGAAATTATGATGACTGTTAGTCCCCAAATGCATGGCTTTTCACTTTGAAATATACTGCTTTATCTCTATCTTATTATTCTAGTGCTGATGGTCATTCAGTTCAGTATATATGGTTTTCTGATTGGATTGATATTTATTTTTTAACTCCCTATAGGCAGAAAGCTGTATTTCTTAGCTACTTTTATTCATGAAAGTATAAAATAAAATTTCATTGAGGACAGAATGAAAACAGTAGAATCCTGTTTACAGTATACATCTTTGCAAAATCTTGTTTATCTTCATGTGTACTTTGTTAGATATACTTCCTGAACTGCATCATCTACAGCTAAATTAGCAATATCTCAGGTCCTTACCGAATTCTTGGAAGTCCACATTAGACCACTTCCACCTTCTGTCTTCAACAAGACAATTATATTATAGAGCAATTTTAAGTATCATCTCTGCTAGTACTTTCTTAATCACTTTTATTAGTACTGGTAAATACTTCATTAATTGATAAACTCATATTCTGTTCTGTGCATGCATCCATACTTCTCATAATTTTGTTTTACATTGCCATTTCATGTAAAATAAATCTGGCATGGGTCTACAGAATTAAAAGTTGAGAAACACGAGGTTAGGCAAGAATTCTGAAGCCACAGCATGCATTCTATGAGGGAAAGTGTGTATTTTGTGATATCTGATATCTGACACCAAAGCAACTACGGCTAACATCCTGTTTACCCTCACACTGGGTTAAGTAAAAGACTTCATTACTTCTGGGTGAAGTGCCAAGTGTTTCAGTGTGCCCAGTGCTGATATCAGAAGCTGCCCCAAACATCGAAATTAGAAATGATCATGCCAGCTGCCCCTGTACCTCACCCTGTGTATATGTGATACTGCCAAGTCAAAGGAGTTCACATCAGATAATCAATTAGCTGGAGGGGGGAGACTTAAAATCTTGGCACAGCCCTAAAGTATGGTCAGAGAGATGTAAATAATAGTGCCTGCATGAATAGCAGAAGGGACATCCAAGGTCTTACTATAAAACACTTTCCACTCCCTTTCTTACACATACTCATGTTTGAGCTCTGCTATAGCATCTGCAAGAAGCTTCCAAGTGTCTGCCAAGCAAAAGTATACAGTGTCTCCCTCTCAATTTCCCAACTGGACTTCCATTTCTGATATATCCTTCCATTCATTTCCCATTTTAACATATAGTTACCATATGCCTCCTTCCAAAGACTGAAATGTTACCAATTAACATGCCTTAAAATTTCATTTCTGAATTCTGATTCTGCCTCCCTTCACAAGGAAAGAAAGTGTGAAAGACAATGAAGCTCAAATAAGAAATGAGGACTGAAATTTATGTCCTTACCATATGAAAAAGGCTGCCTTTTATAATGAAGGCATCACTACATTTACAAGCCAAACTGTAACCATCAGGGTATTCTAATTGCAATGGTAACACCATTATTATTGTGTCCTTTCCCATGGTTAGTCAAAATTAAACAGCATTATTCTTGTTGTTATTGTTGCTTCTGACTGCTAAGTAGTTTGGGAAATATCAGAAAAATTTCAAAAGGGGAAAAATTTGGAAAAGCAGCATCCTGGCATAACTTAGGTGAAGGTATACACATTTACCATTTACTCAGGAATCACCCAAGTCCAACTCTCTATGCACAGGCTACACTCATGTTTCTGCTTGTCATGTTTAGGATACGCTGGGATTTTCTAGTTTATGAAGGCCTTACAAAATGCATCGTTATCAGGGATAAGTTCTCCTATTTAACATACACTCCTCAGGAAGTGGCCTGCAGTTCTGATGTCACTTTTTTCCACATGAGGCTGATAGGATCCCATCGTCACGTTGTGTTCACATTCCCCTAATCTCAGAGCTGGACCTGCAATCACACAGCTTTCAGTACTATCACACAGCTTTCAGTACTATTAAGGGAAGTAATCAAGGGCTGTTCAACCAAACAGAATCCTACCTACCCTTCTCATTTCTACAAACAGCTGCTATAGTTTGAATACAGCTAATGAAGCAAAGAGCAGACATTCCCACACTGCTTCCCCTGCAACACTCTCAAGACCCACAGGGAACAGACAAAAGCTAAGTTTCAGGAAGCTCAGGAATCTCACTGTCTTGATTCTAAATTTAAAATTGGCATTGAAGTAAAGAGAATAATACTTATAACTGTTCAAAACTATATCCAGTGGAATCATCCTCCAACAGACTGAACACATCAACAAATTCACAGGGTGGGAACTCTCAATATCTATGCTGATGTCCATACACTGTCCCATTGACTGGTGAGTCTAAGCTATACTTGAATAGCTGAATAAATTCTGCACTCAGAATAAATAAGTGAATTCTAGACTCATAATTTACATTTGAAGAATGAAATATGCATACCTCAATGATTGAGGTCCATAATATCTATTTTTTTGGTAGAAGAATGTTGGTGTGCTGCTCCTACAACAGCATTTTATCTGAGCTAGCAATGGCTATGGACATGAACTGATCTTTAGAAGAAAATTTCTACATCCATCCACACCTTGTATTTTTTATCTTTGCCCCCAGATGAAGAGAGACTCAACTGTCAGTAATGATTATGAGGTAATAAACAGACCAAGTTTAGCCACCAGAGCAACAAAAACCAACAATGTACAGCACATTTATTAATTTATATTTAAAGCAGCAGCAACTTCTCTGTTGCTGGACAGAACTTAGTGCTACAGAATTGCAATCCTTACTGATGCATTTCAAAGCAAAACCATAAAATCTCTCCATTTACCATAGCAGGAGCCAGTCTCTAAAATCTGTTATTATACCGCTACCTAGGGAGACACAAAGACTGAATGAACTTCATTATGATTATTATTCAAGCAGTCCTATACAAGTGAACTGACAGAAGTTGATCACATATCCTGATACATTCTTCTGCTTTTCCCTAGATATTATTCCCAGCCCCAGACACACCCCCCCATGCATACCACCACACCTCCTGGAGTGCTATCAGTATAGCTAACTGGAAGACATAGCTAAGCACAATAGGACTAAGAGCAAAATACTACTGAAATGCTTTAATCACCCTTTGGGCTTTGGTAAGCTCCACAGTTGTGTTGGTGACTTGAACTTTCCCTTCAGATTTGCTACAGGAATGCCAAACTGATAGCTCATCTGCTTATTTCCCCACAGCATTTAGATTTACTGTGAGAAATCACTGAAAAGATATTTTCCAATTTCCCATATGCAAAGCCACTTGTAATAAAAAAAATATTTCCCTAAAGGCACTTTCTCTTCAACACCAACTGCAATTTCAAACCAGCAAATTGCTCACTTCTAGAGAAGCAAGACAAGTCTGAAAATAGGCTCCCACTGGATACTTTTTCCTGTCTCCTTGAAACTCTGTACTTTCTGACTGGGGTTCTGTTATATCCAGAAAGCTTACATGTTCATCAACAACATGGCTATAAATGACATAAGCAAGAAAAAAGTTTATAGGGCTCTAAAAATGCACTCATAACATAAAAACATGACCCATGTAATAGAGAGACTGTAACATAATGGATTGCTGAACAATAGCGATCCGTATCAATTCAGTTCTAAATATATTCATACCATTACAACATTTAGAGCAGATACCTGGGCTATTTTCCAGATAGCTATATGCAGTGTAACTCACCACTGCTCTAGGACTTCATTCTGCACTGCCTAGACATGGACTTAATCATTACCATCACAGTGATGCATTATTAGTCAAAATAACCAGCATAAAAATCACATTCCATTTATAATGATGATGGAAGTTAAATGACAGGCTACATCGTGATAGATCACAACAAAGCTAATGTAAAAGCTGATAAAATTTTTGATACCTACAGCACTGCACATAACAGGACTCCTGCCTTATATAAAATAAAGTGATCTGTGGACACACGAGAACTCTTCAGACACACTGGCAGGACTCTACTCAAAGTGTGGGTTTCTCCAAGGCTGACACTTCTATACAGCACAGCTTCTCCAGTGACTGAAAACCAACCATTGTCAGGGCAAACATGAACACCCAGCCTGGGAAACACAGAGGAAGCAGCTACACAAACAGTGGGTTTTTATACCTTAACTCAGAAGTGTTGTTTTTTTTTTGGTTTTTTGGGGTTTTTTTTAGTATGTTCAGGCTACTGGGAAAGAAACTCTGCCACACTTTTACTTTCCTACAGTCTTTTCAGAACATTTTCTCTTCAAGGGGTGAAAATCCAGCCTACAAAAACAAACAAACAAACCAGCAGGAGCACACTGACTGAAAACTATCTCACCACCATTTGGGAGAATCTGCAAAAAATGACAGCCCATCTTTGCTGTCCAAGAAAAGAGCTCTAAAAGCCTCATAAGTGATTTTGGTATGAAGAGGAGGCTGTGCTACAAGGCAATGTCTGAGACTTCTCTCTGTATGCTGGCTATCAACATAAACACTAAGAATGTCAGAGATCAAACATTCAGTCATGTTTTAAACATCAGACAGTCGCTGTTTCTCACCCCACACATCACATCTCCATAAACAAGCCCCAAATGTGTCAAATGGATTGCTCACTGTGGTGAACAATCTCAGTAACATCAGCTCTTCAGCTTCCACTCTTTTCTCACGTCTTTCCACGCTGATGTTTTGTGTAGCAGGCAAATGGGTGCCTGAGAGACCACACAGTAAAATGGAAAACCTTCTTTTCTATTGGACATCCAATGTATTTCAGTATCTCAAAACACAAATCAGTGCCCCTAAAATCACAAATGGGAATTAAGTGCTTACACGTTATTTTTTAATCTACAGAAATTTCTATGCGTATCTTTAAGTACTCAAATACCTTTGAGAATTTGGACTCTGGAGCACTCAAGTCAATTGAAATCTTTGTTTTTACAGATGAAAAAATGGATCAAACACATTAGAAAGCACAGTGTTGTCTGGGAGATATTATGGGATGATGTAATCTATGTGAACTGTGGTTTCTTTATTTGGCTCACTACATTTTGTCTTAACCATTAACCAATTTGCTCTTCAGTAGACCCTTGTTTGAACCTTAAGACTCCTTGAGATTGAAAAAACCTCCAGATCACTCTAGGTACTTGTACTAGCAGTTTAACTCACACTGAAGAGACATTCAAAAATGACCATACAGAAGACATCTACTAAAAATAAAAGCAGTTCAGTAGAGACAAACAGATTGTCTACAAAGGCCATTCATGTGGCACACATTGGCTTTTTTTGGCTGCGGAATGCAGGGGGAAAAAAGTTGACCACAGAATTTTAATTATGTTAAACAAGACTTGCCAAACTCTGCCAGTGCATCAAATTTGAGTTTAATAGCCCTTAATCAGGTATACAAAGTACTGAGCTGATAAAAGGGGCTGTTTTGCATATACTTACATGGAAATACATTGCTCAGTTGAATGAAACCTTTTCCAGAAGACAAGCAGACCTCGAGTTCTCTTCAATTTATTTCTAAATCCATATAATGAAACCAAAAGTCTTTACCAAGCAATCCTTTCAAAAGCACAGTTTACATTTCAGAAAATGAGGTCTAAATCAACATTTAATTTGAGCAGATGGAAGTAATTTTCCCTTTTGTAGGACAAGCATGCAGCATTATGTAACTCTGACTTTTTTCAACACTTTATTGGCCTGATTACATCAGGTTACAGAATGTCCAGTTATAACAAGGCATCATCATGATCTGCAGTAAAGTCCAGTAAGCTACACATAATGAAATAACGGTACCTTCAAGATAAAATTACATACCTGAATTCAATTCCTTGTGGACTGAGATGTCCCAGCTAATTCAGCAAGTTGCTACACATTGCCAAATACCTTTCTTTCTTCAGCTGCAGGTCAGCTGAAATGCTAAACTCTTTATGCAGTTGATTACTGCCAGACAAGATGTGCATATACACAGTCCTGATTGTACTCTCATTCAGATGCCCTAGTACCTGTAAGCCATTCCTAAATCCAGGCATCATTCTTAAGACAAAAACCTCTACATTTTAAACTCACCTTAACAGCCTTAAAGGGTAGACCTGTGCTTCAGAGAACTGCACACAGGTCAGCTATATAAGCAGATCTACCAAAATACGACAGGGAAGCAAAGGGATATACAGGTATGACACAGAACTGTCCTTCAGCACTCATGTAGTTTACACTAGCCTTCTATGAAAAGAATCACTGGTCTAAGTTTAAA
The DNA here is from genome assembly GCF_021018805.1 of Prinia subflava. Taxonomy (NCBI): domain Eukaryota; kingdom Metazoa; phylum Chordata; class Aves; order Passeriformes; family Cisticolidae; genus Prinia; species Prinia subflava. The sequence goes on from NW_026960612.1 coordinate 2,084,399, forward strand.
TCATACATCAACTTTGCAGCTGGGGTTGAGTGAAGCAGGTTCCTAGAACAGAACCAGTTCACCTATTCAAGTCAATAAACTAATTTCAAGATCTCTCCCATTTACTTCTGAACATGGCATACTAGAAGCCTTATCTAGTTAGCAAACCAAAGTTGAACACTTCCGAAGGCATGATTCAAGAAAAGCTCTGAAAAAAACCCTCCAGATTTCCATTAGCTGGAATTATTTCTCCATACAATTAAAAAAAAAAAAAGTTTATAGCTATTGCCAGAGCAAAGAATAGCTTGCTGAGATTATCAATTCCATTGATTCCTCTGTGCACAGTTACCCAAAATTAATTCCTATACTTCACACTCATATTTATGTGAAGGGCACTCATCCTTTGACCTCCTGCCAAACCCTGCACTGGAAATGCATTTATGCAGCACAATTCACACTTTGTTAGGTCTTATTCCAGAAAGCAAATCCTTATTCAGGCTGTAATTGGGGCATCCCAGGGAGGAGCTCTGTCACAGCACTATGTTTCTGTGGCTATTACGATTGTTTATTGTCTATTCTATGAACTTTTTCAAGAAATCTGATGTAACTGGTTGACAAAGAGCTCAGTAACTTCAATAAATTCAGATACTGAAACCTGGAAGAAAGTGTTATGATTAACCATCTCATTAAACCTCTTGAATTTCACCAGCTGATGCTTTGAAATGCTCTATAATTTCTAGTGGAGATAAAGCACATCTTTCAGTAAGTCATTTGATCTTGATTAAAGTGCATCAAGTGCTGGAAAAAATCCACTGAATCAAAAGCTATGTTCTAGTTTTTAATTACTACTATTTTGTTTTAAATTTCTCCTTCAATAGGAGAAAATTAGGAGAATAAAAAATCCCCTTCGTATGGTGTAATTTCTAAGGAAGAAAAGAATATAAGTGATGGAACAGCTCAAATTGGGTTTTCCTTCCTAAAAAAAACAAACATCTTACCAAGATTTTAAAATCCATTAATACTTAGATGAGGATGGGGGAAAAAGCTAAACAATTTTCCTCAATGACATTCTGATGGTAGTAATGACCAGACACATTTATGCACCATGTAGTTTTCCAATTTAATACCTAGCATATCTAAACTAAAAATTAGATACTCTAGAGTCATGCAACTCCTCAACAGTGCTCCTGTCACACAAAAATAAAAGCAACATTTGCAGATTTAATGCTTCCTGGCTTTTGATCATTGCTAAGTCTTATTTCATTTAAAAACAGTCCTATCTCACTTCTCATATTGTGTTAAGACCTCAAAGATGAAGATTTTTCAAATTATTTTGGTGATACCTAAGGACAGCCTTGCCTTTAATTGATAAAAAAATATTATTACTATTTGTTTAAATTAGAGGGAGTAACCAGTTGGTAGAGTGTCACCTTGGTTTTGAAGACTTTTTTAAGCCTTCTGTTATATTCTTCATATTGGAGTCAGAAATTTCACCTTATCACATTTTCTACTATAAACACTGGCCATGTTTTGCTAACTGTCTTTTATTGTTTACATATTTCTAAGTAGGAGGAGAAATGTGATTGACAGTTAGCTCGACCAACGTGGATTGAGAGGTGGAATTCCATCCTCCAATCCACGGGCACCATGAGAAATGTATAAAACTGGGTTTTGTAAATAAACTCGCCCCTTTTTCCTGCTTCGCTCACCAGCGTGTCCTCGTGTGGTTCTTCCCGTGTCCACTGTGACAGTAGAGTTATTTGCAAAAGCCTAAAAAGTATAGAAGAGGTTGGGGGTGGGTTTTGGGGACTTCAATTTTTTCTTTTTTTAGTTTCATCTCCTCCCTCAAATATGGAATTAAAAAAAAAAAAAAAGATGCTGTTGCAATAGAAGAGCAGTACTCCTGAATAAAAATACTGTATAAAATCATTACTTGCCTATTAGGGTATCTAATTGATTTTTTTTCCATAAAAGATCACCTAATTTTTATTCCCTTATTCTGCGGTTCTGTACATTGTAAATGGCATTATACAAATAAATAAATAAATAAATAAATAAATAAATAAATAAATAAATAAATTTGTACAGCCCTAGAAGACATTGCTTCTGAAAGCAAAATTCAAACATTTAGTTTACACACTGAAAACAAGCACTGGATTTCTGAGCATTAAAGAAGAATTACCCAGCACTAAAGTTTTAGTCTTCTAATTGCTGCACCTCACTAAGCACCAAAACCAATTATATTCGGAAAATAGAAGTCCATCATCTAGAATTTACTTTATGGAGATCAGTTCTTATTCTCAGAGTTGGAACCACTGTGTCTAGACAAACCTGCTGCTTAACAGAGGTTCACAGAATTTCCAACATTAAGTTCAAACAGGAAACTTACAAATTCAAAATTTCTCTAATTCACCACAGAGAATTCATCTGTGCGGCTCCTGTCACGACACTTATCTCAAGATGTACAAAATTATTCAGATACACAACTCAAGCAGAAGCCTAATGCAGGTACTTAATTTCTCTGTATGGAAGACAAGTAGGACTGCTGTCCTATTCTTAAATGACAATCACTTCTAGAAATAAAGAAATCAGAGGCATGAATAGGAATTATAATTTTTGTTTCCTTCAACAGCTTCATTAATGCATTGTTTCTGACCAAACCAGGCCCTAGCAGAAAAAGACACCTACACAGCTAAAATTAGACATCATGTTAAACCTCTGTATTATAGAGAAAACCTTATGTGACTTGTGCCAATACATGGGAGAGGAAAAACGAAGTTTGATCCTTTGCTCTTTGGAAACTCCATGTGCAGCCAGTGTTAATATTGCTCACCCATTTTTGCAATGCTCTTTAAATCCCAAACAAAAAAGTGACATAGAAAGTGAAAATTAATCAACTTATTTGTAGAATGCAGCTTTCTAAATTTGACCATGTACATTTTTTGGTGGTACAGATGTATTTTCTAAACTTTTGGAGAAATTTAAATGGGCCATGCACTTCTGAAGATACTTCAGTAGTTTCAAGCCATTAGAGAATTTGTTTATCAGACCACAGGAGGATGTTTGGGGATAGGTGTTACAAGGCAGTAGCACATAATGATGTTTTCTCAGAAAACCATCTCAGCAACACTGCAGCTCAGGTATTTTCTGAGGCAAGGGTTTATGCCTAATAAGCATAAACATTTATTTTACAAATTCATAAAGATCCTTTCTGAATCCATGTACACCATCAGCATCCATCGTCTGCGGCAAGGACTTCCACAGCTGAGCCATGCATCGCATAGAAGTAATTTACCTCTGCTTTCTGTGAGCAAGGCAGTTTTGACCTTGCATTAAGGAAACGAGTGCATTGTCATTACTTATTTACGTTCTCTGGATCAATGGAGATGTTACACACCCCTTATTCAACCCGGTCTTTGTCATTCCCTGCACAGAACTAGCTCCACAGCTTTGGCAAGCTTTTCACCCCTTCCTGTCACTTTTCTAGTTCTACCTCATCCTTTTTGAGACAGGAGACCCGGACTACACATGCACCAAGGAATTATGCCATGATACTACAAATTTGTTTCCTCTGTTACTTTCCACATGATTCATCCATGTTGTAACAGTAACAGATGCCATCATGTAAACAAGTAGAGCAAAGGCTATATACTTTTTTTAAATTACCTTATCTGACAGCTACTCTTACTGAGCTTTGTAATAAATCCAAAACAAAACAAACAAACCAACCCAACCAAAACTAGAAATTAGATTGATTCCAGATCAACAAAGCTTTCCCCAACACATTTACCACCTTCAGACAGAGCTTTTATCTTTATCATTATTACTATTTACCAGTCTGGCACTTTTCAAGTAATGTAGCTGATGTTTAGATCTTCCAAGAGCAATGATGTAGCAAAATGATTCAATTCCATATAGACAGAATATTAGGCCATGATTTTTTATTCTTCCTAAACTTGGATCTTAACTGACATCTTCAATATTAAGCTATGATGATTTACTGTCCTGATAGCTTGGGATCCTCTTTCTTTAACCATTAGACTAACATGCACTGCTTTCAGGGACAGTAACAAGATCTCATTGATATCCAAGCCTAGTAAAATTTACAGGACCTCCTTTTCCTACATATGAAATAGTCCAGTGTCAATCTAAGCTTTGTTAATCTGTAGGTATATTTCCATACAGTTAATGGGAATAGGACTGAAGGAGTGCATTTTTCTGCAGCTATGGCTATTATTTTCACAGATCAGTAGAATGAACCTGACCCAACCTTTACCTAGCACCAGTGCAGTATTATGCTACAATGTCAGTGCACTTGACAATGCTGCACTGACATTAGGGAGAGCAGTTCCCCTGCAAAAACTTATTTTCACATCTCCCACATCAAAACAACATTCTCACATTCTAAGTCACTTTTAAAGGGTTTGTCTGAAAATTAGATATGGCCTTCACAATTAAATCAACAAAAGGTTCCTGTTATTCAGTTATTTTTAAAGTACAAAATAATCTGATACCTTTTCAAGTCTTTCAATATTATCAGCATGCAGAACAGCCAATTAAAGACACTGCTAGCTAGTTTTCTCATAACCCCTTCACCCTGAGCCTTTGTAACACCTCAGCCCTGCTCCTCATGAAAAAAGTTTTACATTATTTCTGTATCACCTTCTCATTATCCAAGTTTTGTTCCTCAAACATTAAAAGCATCTCTGCAGTACAAGTGCCCATAGTGTAATTTTCAGATCTAAAAAAAAAACATAATCACAGTCTTAAGCACCTTATTAGAAGTCTACAGTAGCTGACCAGCTTGCCAGTACATCGAATTAGTTTCTGTTACATTCAAATCTGATTTTAAAATCCAAGTTATTAAAAACTAAATTATATATTTTTAAGTCAGTTTTATTTAACATGTTGGAAAGAAACTTACATTGTAACTGACAGAAAAATAAAATGTTAGTAAGTCTCATGCTTTTATTAGAACACGTATAGATGGCACATTATGCACTGTGAACCAAGGTGGCAGGCACTCAATTAAAAAGATCATTAAGAACTGCTAGCTTGACAAAGCCAGAGCTGAGGGAACCACATTCTTCATGAAAACACCACAGAGTAGATGCTCTTAATTTTTCACATTTAGAATGGGTTTTGACGCAAGAGCTAATGGCCATAGCATATATACTACTGTAATATATTCAATAGGGTGTTTAGTTATCTTGTTCAGTAATGATTACTGAGAGGTGAGCCTTGAAACTTCTGTCCATCGCTGAAGAACAAAGCATTTTAATCACTTTAAGTCATCCAGTTATTCTACTGAGGTTAGCCCTAAAATAACCTTGATGTCTTGGTTTCAGTGTGCATTCATTTTTAAAATCCACCAAGAGAAAAAATATTAACTAGACAGAGCCAAGGAAGCAGATGACACCACCATTACATGAAAAGAATGTTCCTCAAAAGTTCAAGCATCTGCATTACTATCCATCACAATTTCCCCTTCTAATATTTCAAAGACATAAAAAAGTGCTAATTGTAGTCTTAAGTGAGAAAGAGAAAGTAATAGACTGCTGGAGTGAGAGAGGATATGGCTCCATCCAACTGTAGACAGACATGTCTTCTGCTTCCTGGACACTGCTGATGTCACAGATTTGCTAACAGTTAACAGAGGTCCAGAGGAAAAAAAAAACCTGAAGGCTCACAATTCTACAGGCTTTAATAGAACCTCCAGATGCAGAGCTTTTGTACTTGTAGCTTCCTAAGAGGTCCCCAACCATCAGCTCTCTTGGGTGTACTCCAGAATACATGTTTGGATTTAAAAGAGATAAAGGATCTCAAACACAGAACACAGACAACAGCAACCAGAACCTGAATTTGCCTTGTCTTTAGCAACATGTCAGAAAGTATGGCATATTCCTGATATGGTCTTCTGGCTATTCCATTAAAGCAGAATATTGCTTCAGCCCTTCTTTCCATACCTTGTGTCACCTTGTCAACCTTCCTGATTTACCTTAACACCAGGATTTTGTAGCAGGGCCTCCCTCCAGACCTGCCTCCCAAAAAATGATGTGTGTGTGTCTCCTCAGAGAAAGTGTGTACTACTTTGCGTAGCTGCAGCACAGAAGCCCACATCAAGACAAAGTGCCCCGCACCTTTTTAAAACATGACTCAGAGCAGTAGTGGCACCAAGGACAGGCTGTGCCTCTGGACATTCCTCTGTGTACTGCCCTCTCACCATAAGCATACAGCAGAAAGTACATTCTAGTCGCAGTCACAGTTTAAGGTCTAAATAAAAAATCAGGGTTTTCCATTTGACACAAGTTAACACTACCAACCTGCTATTTTTCAGTCATCTAAAAACTATTACTCTACCCTCTGTTTAAGTTCTTGAACAGTTTACATTGCAAAAGAAAGGGTGTCATTGTAGAATAATATGTTAAAATTGTCTGTAACTGCTATGAATGTGCACTCAAAATGGGATTAGTCTTTTCAAAGCGTATGAACTTTTGGCATGGCACCCACTTTTCATCTTGTCAGAGTGCTACCTGATGCATTTATGTAACTGGCAATTTTTTTTGTTATTGACAAAAAAATGGTTTAGTGCAGTGCAAAAATGTGTTACATAAGAGACATATAAAACCAATTTTCTTTCAAAAAGAGATCTGTATTCCTCTAACTGTGAAAAAATTGAGGCTGGAAGGGCACTTTCAACTGAGATTTAAGACCCCCAGGACCGCTGTAACTTCTCAGATGTTTTTAAAAGCCTCTGCCAGTCATCACTGCCCACTGGATCTGTGTATTTCATAAATTCAGAAGTTAGAGGACACTAATAACTAGTACCCATCCTATGAAACTTCACAAAATTACATCAAAACTCAAATAAGCAAAGGCTCTAGAGATTAGGCCCAAACTATCACAATTTTCTTGACAATGGAAACACCATTCAAAGTAAGTTACAGCTCATAAGAATTAGTTTATTGTCAGGCAGAAAATCCCCTTCCTGACACCTGCAAATCCAAATTTATTGTAAGAACTAGTAGCCAGGTAGTGGAGAAACTACTGCCCTTATTCACAGTACTGACACTATGGAAACACACTCAGCAAGTGGAAATCGGTGCTTTGATTTCAGTGACATAAGTTCAATTTGTGCTAAGTGATAATTTGACATTTAATATCCTTCCTGTTCAACATCCTCAGACCCAGGAAAGAGTTAAAAACACTTAAGTTCATTTCTGTCATTCTCAATTCTACTATCAGACAGCAGTGAGGTGAATGAATGCTAAGAGTGTTGTAAGCTGTTACAGTTATGCATTTTCACTGTGGGGAAAAGAAACTGGACATTGCTTCAGATCCTTCAAATTGAGGGCCAGATAAAAGAAACTGTAAAGACCTAGCATATGACCCACCTACCCTCATCATTGTGGAAAACATATCTGCCTTAAAAAACTTCAATTAGTATGATCTATGCCAGTCATGAAAAGAGAACAACTTAGATTGTGTTCTGTTTTACCTACAACTTCTGTAACAATACCTCTGTTCCTTGAATTGATAACCAGATAGTTGTACATAAAAAAAAAAGAGTTAAAATATGATTGTTTTCTTGGAGAGATAAGAATTCTGGTTTACTGAAGGTGACTATTTGGACAAGCATCACTACAACATAAAAACTAGATGGACACATTTCAATAAATCATTCCTGAATTAATGATGAACCATACATCAAAGCACTTATGACAGTACATTAGAAAAACAAGCCACTGAAAAATTTGTATTGGGTTCTTCATTTCAGCCTTCCATTATCTTCGAAAAGAAAATGCATATCATCTTACCAGTGCAGGAGTTTAAAAAGAAAAAAAAAAAAGATCTTTCCTTACATGAAAGAGCTAGGCTGCAGACTGAGATGCTATGATTTCCCAAGACCTCACATACAGTTCCTCAGGGTTATTACTTACTCAGAGTAGGCAGAGAGCTACAAGTGCTAATACTGATGATGCACAGGTCTTACTAAAGCCATTCTGCAGCATGGCCTGCAGGCAAACTGTACAGATGGTAATGCTGCCAATTTGTCAAGTAGGAATTAAGTGCAATTTAAACTCTGCACAGCTACAGATTTGAAAACATTTTTTTTAAGCTTCAAAGTAATTTTCTTTCATTTATTTTTTCCCCACAGCGGGACTAACTGTCATCTTTACTGTCTTCCCAGCAACCTCAGGAAAAGAAATTCCCTTCTCTGGACACAACTTACTAAATCCCTGCACCAGACCCTCCCTTTCTATCTGATTCCCTCCTGTTCCCATGAAAGCAGAACTCAGCTATGGCTATAACCCCTTCTTCCCCCATCCCTTTTCCTCCCCAGCAGCCCAACAGGTAGGTTGTATGCATGCTGCTTTCTGTGAGGTCTTCAGGATGGAGGCAGGGCGGTGCCTATGGGCAGAGCAGGGAACCTGTGATTCCATGGCTTGAAAGGTGCAAAGTAGGTCCACGACCCACTGAATGCAAGAGGAGAGGTGGGTACACTGTGCAAAGTCCCCATGCTCATACCCAAAACTCCTTAAAGCAGGGTCATACCTCCATAAAGCCTGGTTCCTACTCTTCCCCACTCCAAAATCCCCTTGCCTTTTCCAGACCATCTCATCCACCAGGGATTCACCCAGTTCTCCCAGACAGCCACTGGACCTCAGCCACAGCCCAATCCGCACTACCATGAGAGGATACCCTCATTACTGAAATGGCTTTAATTCATCCTGGTACATATGAGCTTCTCTCTATATATATATAAATATATATGTCAGAGCACAGAAAAAGGTTGGCTCATTTAAGTAAAGAAATACATATATTTTATAAAGCATTTTGAAACACACTGTGATCCAGTCTTTGGAGATTTACTATTACCATTATCACCATTACTGCTGCTGTCACCATGGCTATACATACTGAACAAATTCAATTTTGGTTAAGTATCAGGAAAAATACTTCCACCCTTCTCTAAAAGCAAACTCAGGCCAATTACTCCCCCTCATCTTTCCTGACCTTTTTCCTATGGTCCATTAAGCAGAATATAACGCAAATACCTTTCCTACCAACCCCAGAAGGATCACTTCTTTTGAACAGCTAGCCTCCATCAGGATACAATTGTTTCTGGAACAGGAGAGTGTTGACCGGAACACAAAAACAACATGGAGGCAGAGGTCTGCAGTGAAGGGCTGCTCCCCAGAAAAAGGGACCCAGCCTGTTTATTTCTTTTCATTTTATAATTTTGTGGGTCTGGTAGTGGATTGGCTTCTGGGGTTACTACCCCTTCACCCCACTGGCCAGACCAGCTGTCAAGCAACATTATTTTCAGGCTAGAAATATGTAAACAAAGGACAGTGAACAAAAACAAGAAAGGTTGTTTATGTTCCAAAGTGTGAGAAAGTGAAAAACTGACCCTTAATATTGTACAGAAACTAAAGAACTGACTCCATCTTATAAGCAAGTAGAAGGCTTTAAAAAATCTCAGAAAAACCAGGGCAACAGGAGAGGAAACAAGTGGGGTAGGAAAAGGACTTTCAGACAACCTTTAAGGGAACATGAGCTAAATGATGCCTTTCCATCATGCTTTTGGCCAATGCTAGCCCTTGTAAAACAGTGTAAATGAGAAAAAGTCCACTAAAAAATATTTCCTTAGCAATCGATACAGAGTGTCCAGACAGACAAGCAGAGGTACTGGGCTGCATGGATCAAAAATAGTTTGACAAATAGTTTCTCATTAAATGTTGTGATTTAGATTTAAGGGGGGTCCCCGGGGAAGGTTCCCCAGGAGCCCCCTGGGCTCTAGGGTTGTGGGTGTTCACATGCTGGCAGGTAAAGAGACTCCAGACGGCTGGTGAGGTGCTGATGAGGTGAGGGTTTATTTTGAGTCTTACCCTGGGAAGGCAGCATGGTCACTGAGGGAGAGGGGGAAGGGAAGGGGAGAGAGGGAAGTGGAGCCTCCGGAGACCTCCCGGGCAAAGAGGAGGAGCCCACTTCCCCCTGCACTCTTAACAGGGAGTTTCGAAGTAGGTGCGGTAAGATTCTTCAGCCAATAGAGTTACAGATACACGATACTGCAGGGAGGTTACAGACTTAGGATAAACCATACACTTTCCAGGGGTGAGCCAGAGCAAACCATTTCCATAAAATGCAATTCCACAATTAAACATGTGGCTATATCAACACCTGATATTTGGAGCTAACATCTGGCTGGTGACCAGTCACCAACAGTGCTCACAAGGGCTAAATTACAAAGACCAGCTCTGTTCAATATTTTTATCAAAGATCTGGACACAGCAGTTGAAGGCATCATCAGTTAGTTTGCTCATCATACCACACTGGGATCTCCTCTTGGCTCTTTTGAGGGATGAGAGGCCTTGCAGAGGGATCTAAATAAATGGAAGAATTAAACAGCATAAATGGCATAAAACTGGAAAAAAAACCCAGCCTGAATCTGCAGCTAGGACAGAGTATTGCAATGCACAAGTATAAACTGGGAAAGGAGTGGCTGAAGAACAGTCCTGCAGAAAGTGATGTGGGGTGCTGGTTGACAGCAGGGCTATGAATGTGCCCTGAAAACCCAGAGGGCAAACCCCATCCTGTGTGCATCAAACACAGCATCATCAGCCAGTCATGGGAGGTGACCACCCCACTGTATTCACATCAGTGTGGCCTCCCCTGGAGCACTGTGTGCATTTCTGGGCCCCACAATTTAAGAAAGATATGAAGATATTCAAATGCTTTCAGGGAAGGGCACCAAAACTGGTGAATGGGCTGGAAGGCATCTCCTCTGAGGAGTCCTGAAGTGGTCAAGCAGTTAAACTAGATGGTCATAGTAGGTCTCTCCCAAATTAAATAGTTTATTTAAAAATAAAATATCTTCTGGACATGTTGCTGTATCAATTCTAGCCATTTTTCATATGAGAATTGAAGTCCATTTTCCCATTTCGTATCAGAAATGAAGACAAGTGCAAAAGCACATACATATGTATGAGAATATATTTTCCTAAGTAGTTTCAGATTGTGGAGTGTAGCAGTAATCTTGAACTATTAGTAGTCCTGAATGCTTCCACCATAATTAAACATTAAAAGCATTTTAACAAGATTAAAACAGAACTCAACTATTTCTCTGTGTGGTTACAACCTGGGTTTTACAGAAAATGCATTTTGTGGTAGACTTCTATGCTACAATTGCAGTTCTTTACCTAATATTTACATTTTCCATTCAATTCAATTTTTTGACCAGGTGAGAGACATCAGATAAAAATATGTTCTGCATAACAGATGAAAAACGCTAGGGCAACTCTGTAATGTCACACTGAATAGGCCTGCAAAATCAAAGGACCTTTCAGACATCATTCTCCATAGATGTCTTAGTTTTTAGCTACAGCAGAAGAAGCGATTTATTAAATTTAATCAGGGTACCATCCAGAGAACACCTAATACAAACATTTCCAGGACTGGATCAAATGGAATTCATTGCAACAGAATTTATTGCACAAGTGTTATGCAGTCAAATTAAAGAAGAGGGGGGTGGAGAATCACCTTAACTTATATCCAATGGTAGACAGAAAACAAAATTTCAGAAAGGTATTTATGAGGAAAAAATAGACCCTGCATCTTATTTTTTCCCCTCCAACCACTTCTTTTGGAGCACTTCAGACAAACTTTATTAAACTTGTCATCATTGCACTCCTTTATGTATGGCTACACTGTTCTTGAAAGAGGTCAACATGAAAAGCACAACCAGGCTTTCAACATCAAGAATGCGTGCCTTTTCTTTTGACTCCTCCCATGAAAAAGAACTTTCTCATGTCCCTGTAAGAGATTACACTGCTCATAAAATAATTTGGAGCTTTATCTTCCCACACTCAACTACTCTGACTTCAGCCTTCAATCTGTTTAGGCATGTTCTGGAAGACAGGGCTTTTTTGTTCCTATATACATATTAATATATATATGTATATATGTGCGACACTGATATTGACAATGTAGTTCTTAAAAAACCTTGGATGCCAAAGGTTTTACACTTAGGCATCTAAGTACACATCAAAAGATACATTTTTCCTTTGAAGTCAATAGGAACACTTTGAAATCAACTGCTTATGCAAGTGTCCAAATACAGAGTGGCGTGCTTCATGTTAGGTGCTCAAGGTGAAAAGTTTATCTACATTCTTACTCTTGTAATGGAACCACTGAAGTGGTCTGTGACAAGGTGTAAACATTACAGAATTTTCCACCTTAAAATACAGCCAGGCACTGTCACAAGAGTAAAGCCATTCTGTTCCTACCGAAAGACAGTGGGAATTCTGTCTACTGACAGTTATGGCATTTTTCTGGTGCTCCATCTTTCTTTTTTCTAGGATTCTCTCAAAATTGCAACATCTGTCCCCATTCTTAGGTCAGGTGATGATATACTGCAGTTCCAGAGAAAAAACAGTCATCTGCTCCTAGTTCTGCCACAGAATTCCCTGAAGTTAGCCTGGATTCTCTTCGAATTAGCAGAGGAGAATATGCACTACACTACAGATTAAAGGCTTGGAAAGTCCGTAAATAATTTCAGATGAAGGCAGAAGAACAGAAATAGGTATGATCTTCACAGCACTAGCAGGAATAAGGCATTACATCATCGTGTCTGGCTGTGAAGTAATGAGGTCATCTTCTTTTATATCATGGAATGACTCATATTTTCTATGTGGCTCCAGAGGCACTCACACCCGTGCTGCACACATTCATAAAAAAACAAACATCTGCACATCAGCTCTTGCAAGTGCTACCCATTGTACTGACACCTAAAAAAATCCAGGTGCCACTGAAAATCTTCTGGCAGCATTAATAAAAAAAACACCTTCAACTACATATTAGGGGAACATGAGCTAAATAGCCAGTGATTCAGGAGATGGAAGTTCAGCTGACTGCACTCAGTACAGTACCATCAAAGTTGGACATCTCAGTTGCTCTAAGATGGGACTCTGATCCTACCATACAGTATGTGAAAAAAGGGGAATAATGTTTATGCCATACATGTATGCAGATGTGTACACAGACACAGCTCCATGGATTACAACTGCAAAGTCAGTGTGTACTTACTTCAATAACACAATAAATTGTCCATTACTCAACTAACATGAAACAGAGCAATACTGTCATTCCCATATCCATAGGACCTAAAATACTTGCTGTTCTGTTTATCAAACCTCAAGTCTCTGTATAAAGTTATCAGCTGTAGCAGGATAAGCAAACTATTGAATCTAAATAAAGAAAATTAGCTCTCCACAGTACATGCTTTCAGCATTAGATACACCATGTGCTACACCAGAGAATTTGTGTGGGAAATTTAGATAAGAGGCTGTTCAATTCTATTCCCCCTCCTAACAGGATGGCAGCAGTGCTGAAGCTGATCTTACAAATCTGTGACTATTTCATAGAGCTATTCTTATTTTTTCTCCATTTGCAATCAAGACAAGGGCATTTGGCTCAAGCAGGCAGGCTTTTCTTCAATAAATGTGGTTTCAGCCAGCTTGAAAGGATTAATGAATCCAGGTCAAATTCACTAATTTCATCTGGGAAAAAATGAACTAAGAGCTAATGTCACAAAACCTCCCTCATAGGCTGGAATTGTTCCCTCTTTACCTAATACCTCAGTCAGGGTACTGTGGATACGTGGGAAACCTGGGCTCCACCTAGCACTTCCAGGGCAGTTAAAACAAAGCCCAAGCTATCAGGTGAAAGGAGATGCCTTCCCAGCAGTTCAAATCTCCATTTTTATTCACTTGGACACAGAGTGTCCAAAATTAGGTATTTGGCTTCTAGTCAGACAAACCATTCCATGTCAAGTGAAGCATCACTTTTATTTTGCTATCTAGAAGCACACAAAAATTGATCACTACCTTTGGTTCAACATTAACTACCAAAATGAACCAAAATTAATTTTGTAAATTTATGGGCTTTGAAGTGCAGATGTTGAAAATACCTTTGCACTGTCCTGTACACTCTATTTAGTACAGTAGACTGCTCAAGATGAAATCTAAATTACAATTACTCACCATCTAAAGGAAATGCTCACATTTATACAATATTCTCCTCGAATACAGTCAAGTTGCCTGTTCACCTTTCCTAACACTATAAAATGTAAAAATAAAATGTAAAAAAAAAAACCCAAAAAAACTCCAAAAGAAGAAAAAAAACCCCCACAACCACAAACAACCAAACAAAACAACACCAACCCACAAAACCTGATTGCAAAATAAAATGTAATTATTTCATTCTGTTTATTGTGCTGCTTTGGAGACAATTCCTGCCTTGAAAACAAACAGCTATAAATATACCAAAATATTGCTTGCAACTTGGTGCTGTCCCCGAATTTCAGTCCCCTTCATGTTCCCAGACAGTCATAATTAAAGTCGATTATTGTCTAAGTAGAGAAGACATTTTGCAACTGTTGTTGAAGTAGTGTAAGTGAAACCCTAATAACTCAGGTCTCGCCCCCAGACAGGTACATCAATACCAATAATTTATTTTCTTAAGTTCCTGTTGGGCTCCTAAGTCTTCTTTACTGTAACAATTCTACTTTGCTTCCACAGTACTTTAACATCCTAACCCCAAAACACATTTTTACATAAAATATGTCATGACAAAGTAGCATTTATTCCTCTCAATTCTTGCATCACCCTCCTTTGAGCTGTTTCAGTTCTGCAGACAGAGTAACACACACAGGCAACAAGCTTCATCCTGAGTGTTAATAAAAGTCTTGCTTTTTCTCTCAAGCATATCACAATTTGTAAAAACAACATCACGGCTCCAAAGCACCTAAGTGGTATATCATATGTTTTTGCAACACACTTCTCATGCATGCCATCAGTCTGCTTTCCCTGTAAGACAACAGCCAAAGAAGAGTGCCATGTGTACAGCTCGCTAACATCAAGCACAATCAACCCATAAGCCCTCTAGGGTTAATGCTGATCTGCATTCTCATTTCTAGCTAGTATTTTCACCAGCAGGTGCTTTACTTTGGCACAACAACAGCCACAAATCTATGAATAGCTTAAGACCAATGCTAAAACAAGAATTTTTTGTAACAATGGTTACAAAATGGTTTCCCTGATGCCTATACACACAAATCAATTATTATTAAGGTGACATGCACTAACATGCAGGGTAGGTTTGCATACATCCACAGGGAAATCCTCACATCCTTACCAAAGATGGCCACAGGTTTGCTCATCATTGCCAAGAAGACTATTAAGTGGCTTCAGGAGGCACAAAGATTTAGCTCCCTCTGGAAAACGCTTTCCATAATACACTCTCAAGGAAGACATGGCAGATGTCTGGCTGTGTGTGAAAAAATGAACCAGCTTGACTGGTTTAATAACCTATCCTAAATACAAACCATAAAACAGCTGCTTTACCTGGATTCTTGGAAAGAACTGGAAAAAAACTCCATCAGAGGGATTTGAATGGAAAATACCAAGCAAATACACAAACCTGTATATGTGTTGTCACACTCTCCCTTAACTTTTCTCTCCTAATTCATTCCGTTGCTCTGTAATTCTGCTTCAGCCAAAAAAGTAAAACATCAGCAGAACATAGTTTTTATATTTGTTAAAAATATAAATTTGATAAATATTTTTATATTTAGCAGCATTTTTTGAACATCACTTAAAAAACAAAGTACATGAAATAATATGCTTCTGTAGCAATTGTTTCTAAAACGCCATTACATAAAAACGGGTGTGCAAACAGATTAGAGAGCAAAAGCTGAAAGAGAAAAAGCTGAATAGAAGGAAAACCCACATACGTAGAGTAAGAAAAACCTCCAAGTCCTTTCTGTTACAGAAGTCAAGAAAAGGCCACACAAACCCCCACTAAGCCTGCAATAATTAACTATTCTTCACTAGCATACACAGACAGAAAGGTATATCTCTTGATTTTGGGGCATTTCTGAAAAATCAGATCACTTACTGACCTGCAACTATGTCATTCAGTAGCAGCACTAGGGCCAATGGTAAGGAGCAGTTACGTACAGATGGAGAAAAAAATGTTTTATTTAGTTTAGATTTTTTTTTTCTTTTGAGCAGGTACTATGATTGTATTCTTCCCCCTCTTAAATTTGAGTGTCCTCATTTTAACACACATTCATACCCATAATTGTACACAAGATTTGATTTTAACACATTTTCCTTTCCAGCCAAAAGACTACAATAGATAAATTTGGCTGAACAGAGCACATTTATCCACTTTTCATCATCTATCAGAAAAAACACCCTCAGACTGAAAAAAACAATATATGCCTTTTGTTTTTCTCCCGGTAGCTTCAGTCAGTCTCGGCTGCCTTGGTTGTTCCTGGATGGGGGGTACACTTAGGCACCCCCTGCCCAAGCAACTCCGGCAAAGCTCCCAGGCACAGGCAACACTTAGCAAGCTTAGTTATAGTGATATACAGCTCTTAGCAGTGATCAGCTCTTTTGCAGTGATTCTCAGCTCATAAGCTTGCTAAGGTGCCTTGGCAGATGCAGGGAGAGAGAGGAGAAGTGCTGTATGAAGCTCCACAGATGAACTTTTATTGGCATCCTCCGTGAAGGGTTTAAGGGACAGCTCTTCCCCTGAGCTGGGCAAAAATTGGGGTTTTTATAGGGTACCGAGGTTTTGAGAAGTGGTCCAATAGTATGAGTCGGGGTAGAAAGTGACCTATTGTCTTACAGAGAGATAAGAGAGGGTCCGAGCGCAGAAGAGGGGTTATTTGGCCTAGTCACCATGACTAGGCATTTCCTTGTCTTTAGGCGACTGACCGCCAGAGAGGCCTACTAGGCCTCATGGCTGCAACATATGCCTGTGAAATCCATGCACCTGAGTTAATACTGGAATTAATATTCTATGAGGCACAAACTAGTGCATCAGGCAGCGATGACACCAGATCAGCTGTGCAGAATGCCTGCTTGTTGGTATGCGTTACAGCCTGTGAGTTTTATCTGGAATTGCAGATAGGAATACAAGTTTTCCTTTCTATTCACAAGTAGCACACTTATCTATCAACAGTTTCAAGTTTCGCAACGATATTGGACAAAACACTCACGGGGACTTATCAGTAACACATCTTCCTTTTGAGAAAGAGAAGTTCCAGAGCTGGGACCAGTGAAATTGTGCTACATGGAACATACCTGGATCAATGCAACATGACTCCAAGTGCATCATTCTGTTTTAAGGTAACTGTATTAGCTGAGGGAGGTTTTGGCTGTTGCAGTTGGGTACTGTCTTGGTTTGAGGGGAAGTGAGTTTTTCAAGAGGCTGTGGTCAAACCAATCAGTGGTTAGGTTTGAATGTTGGCATCTTTAGTGGCCACTGAGGGGTTGGACACACCTCCAAGGACACAAGGGGTTAAAAGCGAGGCTTCCCAGAGGGACTTCCTCTTTTCTGGCTCTGCTTTCAGGAGAGGAGCATCTTTTCTCTCCTCCCCTACCCAGGCTGGGTGGGAGAGGGGGGCCATGTGGCCGGGCTGAGGTAGGCCCGGGGCCCCGGGGGGGCGAAAGAGAGAGAACGGGACTGGAGCTGGGCAAGCCCCATCCAGGATGGAGGGGTGGAGAACTTTGGAAGTGCCTTCCGTCCTCCCCCCCCCCCCCCACCCCCCCCCGCCCCATCTCCCAAAGAGAGAGACTGCTGCTTCAGAGTTTCCAACATTGGCAGCAGCCAGCAGGGAAGAAAGAGTGGGGGGAGGGGAGAGGAGAAGTTCCTGGCTGTGTAAAGAGGTGCCAAGTCTGGGACCCTGCCGGGAGCCAGGAACTGTTAACTCTTACTTGGCAGAAAGAAACTTTTTCCCAGACATTGATTCTCATGGCTAGTGGTTTCAGAAGAGAAAGAAAAACAGCCTGGGACTGAGATTATAAAGGAAGATGAAAATAACCCCAGACAGGAAGAGAGATGAAGAGGAGTGGCTTTTTGAGCTGGACTTTTCTTGCATAATGTTAGCCATGGACTGAACTTGAGTCTCTTTTGAACATAAACTGCATTTAGGTAGATGCAGCTGCCTCTGCTTTTGCTACAGTGACTGGCACTAAGAGTGGAGCGAACAGAGAAGAGAGGGGGAGGGTGTGGTGGCGCCCTCTGCCCTCAGGGAAGGTCTGCTCTTGGAACCTTCGGCCCCAGGGGAAAAATGGGGAGAGCTCGGCATGCAAGCATCCTTAAAAGAGCCCTATATGCAGCTTTGGCCCATGGACAGTGGTGAGAGCACTGGACATGGAAAAGAGAGTGTTACCCTGGCAGACTTCTCTGGGGGGTGCCACTGGTGACATGAAAACACCTAAGGGGTGGACCTGTGTTTTCTGAGGAGCAGTCTGTGGTGCAAGAGAGACTCCTCTCTCCCTTGCTGAATTGAAGATTAGTTTTTTGAGTGGTGATTGTTTGATTTAAAACCCAAGGTTTTGGTCTATGGAGGGTAACATGTAGGGGGTGGGAATTGGGGGAGGAGAAGAAATGTTCTGGGAAGGTTTCATTTCTGTTTTTGTGTGTGTTTAGAGTTTTCCTTTCTATTTCTGTTCTTATGTAATGCAATAAAGTTTTGTTTTCTGTTTTCAAGTTTTAGGCCTGCTCTGCTCTGTTCTTGACCACATCTCACAGTAGCTCATTAGGAAAAACATACACTCATGGGTGCATTGACATCTGGCCAGTGCTAACCCATGACAGGTACTTTCACAGCACCTTCCTTCACTTTCACCAGACTGAAATAAAAAGGCAAACAGTTTTCCTGCAATGCATTTTATGTTTTAAAGAAAACACACAAGTTGTGGAGCAATATGCTCAAGGACACCTGATTTTCTGAGACATTTCAAGAGGTATGAGAAATACATGATGACTCTTTCACTGGAATTGCAATTACACATAGGAAAACAAGTCAAAATTCAGAAATATAACAGTATCTTAAACTTGCTTACTATTGTGATTGATTTTGAATGTGAAGAAGCAGAATGAACTTGAACATTCACAAACCATGAGACAAGTCATTGTCACAATCTTTCCCCCTTTAGCTTCTCTTCATTTGTTAGACTACATTTACAATAACCTCTCCTACTACCCCTACTGCTAACATCAACTTCTCACCTCATAGAATGAAAATAACTCTTAGACTTTTCTCAGGAAGATGAAAACATTCTTGTAAAGTAAATTCAAAAAAAATCTCCCAACATAATATCAGAAACTACCACATACTTTAGGGGCAACGAAATGCCAGTAGCACTTTCTAGAAATTGTGTGTTCATTTTGGGTGGTTTGGGGTTTTTTTTTCACAATGTAAGCCTCTTGTAATTGTGCTGACTTGTTTCAGATTGGGGTGAGTTCATTTGCCAGGGTCCAATCACAGAGCCCGGATTCAAACTTCAGCTTGAAAAAACAAAAAAACCTCAGCTGCAAATACCATATTAAGCTGAAAATACACACAGGCTTAAATTCTCACAAACTCATCTCAGAAATTAAATCACATTCTTCACCAAAGAAGGTTTGCTAAACTTAGATTTAGACTGAGATCGGTGAGCTTAAACTGTCAGAGAGTTCCTAGACAGGAAAAAAAATCCCAACATGCTTACATGCATCTTCACAAAAGGTCTTACAGCAACTTCATTCTCATACAAGAAGTGCTATTTTGAAGCTTTTAATACTGCATGTAATAAATGTAGGATCTGAGGTCTGCACAGGGTGTTTTCTCAAAACCTCTTACTCCACCCACTCTGAGAACTCTACAGCTCAAATTTAATGAGTAAGTGTACTGTAGTTCCATGGCAAAGCTCAGCTATATTTGTAACCCCCCAAAAAGCAGAAAAAGCTCCAAACACATCGTTCTTCTTCTGCAACTGCAGAACCCAGCCTTGAAATATTAGTTTGATATCATGCGCCTATGCCTCATTGTGTCTAAGACTCTGAAGTACGCTCTATCTTCAAATTATAAATGTCTTCTATTGTCTCAGAGCAAATCATGTCTGTTGCATGAAGGATGTGTGATTACTCAGCAAACAAACTGATGACGCATTTTGGTCTTGAACAGCAATAGGACTTCATCGTAATTCCAAGCAAATCTGATCATTTGTAAACTCATTTTTTAAGAAATGTAATTTAAAGCACCATGTTCATGAATTATGCTCAGATGGTGACATTTGTGTCATTTTCAATTTGAACAATGTCACCAGGATGGAGAGGTCTGAGATTTACTCACTTCAGCAGACCCTGGTTGCATGACAGTTCTCAAGGTTATAGTTTCCCTGAGATTCTCCTTGTGGTTGCTGGCCCCAAGGTAATAAGGTTTTTCCCCAGGGTTGCTGTTCCCTGAGGGTTTCCTCTGGGTTGCTGTTCCCAGAGGTAATAAGGTTTTCAGTCTTCTCTTTGCCCTAAGTGTTACACACCAGAGGTAGAGACGACACGTTGAGTCTGCCGGTGCACATTTCCAAGGTTGTTTATTCTTCATTATCTCAGTCCTTTTTCAACTCTGCCAGGCACTTCCCTGGCAGGGTACCTTATCTTAGTTCTTTCTCAGCTCTGCAAGGTGTCTCCGCAGAGCAGGACACGCGGCAGACTGGGCGGATTAGAGAGCCCCGTACCTTATGTACGGTCCCCTTGACCCAACCACTGTCCGAGACGTATTTTTTATTTACAAAATTTTACCAATACCTACTACCTTTACTACCATGTCAGTTCTACTCTAAGCCAATCTCTAAAACCCAACTCAGCACAAGATGGGGGACGAGAACAAGAACAAGGAAGACAGGGGCCACTCCCCAATTCCTCCATCTTGTCTCTTCAGCCCCATATGCTAAGAATCCTAATTTCTATATTTATATTCTATAATAAACCATCCACTACTTATTTCAAATTCTTAGGATTTGTGATTCTTCCTGCATGTGAGTGTTCACTCCCATGGACAGGAATCAGAGTCAGTGTCCTCCTGGGACCTGTGTGGGTCTAACTGACCCCCCTGTACCGATCCCAGACCCCCCTGTCTGGTCTCCAAACCCTCCAGGGTGGCCAGAGGGATGTTCTAGACTCCGACAGACAGTACCTGATTTAAATAGCCCGATTTTTAAGTCCTAACATATTGTATCTGTGCAGCTACTTTTTGTCTTCACAGACCATTGACCAATTTAATATTTTGGAAGTGAAAGAGTCCAAAGTACTCAAGAGTCTAGACTAGATATTTTGGCTTGATGAATATGTCATTAAGTCTGGTATGACTGGGCTGTGCTACAGGCAAAGTATCACTGCCAATGGAACAGCAATTTTCAGCCATGCATGAGACTGCTAAGGGTAACTCTGAGTGTGTTTTTCATTTATTTGGTGAAAAAATAGATACTTGTCTCTTACATCTTGGCCCTGGTTTAAAAAACTTTTGAAGCATGTATGTTCATACGGCAAATTAAGTCAGTAAGAAGCAGGCTCCAAAACAGCTTCAGAAATCCAATCTTCTCTTGAAATTTCAGTTCTCTTACTTTCATTAAAATGACTGGCCATGCAACATTTCAGAAGAATTAGAAACTATACAGAAAGTAGCAACTTTATCAAAATCAGTTAAAATACATGAGTATTAGGAAAACACAAGAGCTTGTACAATCCGAACCCATGAAACTGGGTAAAGCACCCATCTATTATAGACAGACAACTTTGAAGAACAAGGTTCAGTTCAAAGGATGCTTGAAGATTTCTATCACCTTAAACCAGGCTGACTGAGGAAGCCTGTTTTCTTTCTTTGGTTCTTACTATTTCTACCTCCATGAATATTCTCTAAGTTACCTCCAACTTTTCCAGTTCAACAGTATGACCAAGATGTAGAATTCCATACTGAAGTCATATCAGTGTCCAGGGATAGTGCGTGGCACATGCCTGGCTATCTCTTATTTCTCAACTCAGAATAAAAACAGGCATCCTGATCCTTCTCTCACAAGACTTCTCTCCATGTTTCTCAATCCAAAAGCAGTGTATAAATTCTTGGTCACTCAAGAACATAGGCTGGACATCATCTTGGAATCAAGGCATATGTGAGGACCTGTATGGAATTCTATCCCTAAGTGTCCTGTCTCTCCATCTTTCTGTTGGTGCTCCTTTCTCTAATGGATCAATGCCTACCAGTCAAGTTTTTCTACATTCCAAATAATCTCATCTCCAAAACATCAGTCTTGATGCCAAAAGAGCAAATAGCAGTGTCTGCCTGCTTTTACTATTTCTAGTTTTTAAAACAGTACCTTTTAAAAGAGGATGTCCTCCTCCATCCTGTCCTTGCCATTTTATTGGACATTTTCAAAGATCCTGGTCCAAAATATAGGACATTTTGAAGTCCCCACAACACTGCAATGAACTTTTGCTCTTCACAGTGTTTATAAACTGTCAGGAACAGAGACTGCCTCTCCCTTCACTCACCTTCCCATTTCCTTTGCACAATACTTGGGGCAACAAAGCCTTGGTCTTTAGCAGTTCCTTAGCACTGTGATACTACTGAAAGGAATAAATACACTATGCATTAGACTATACCAATGTATCACTTTTTAATCACTGTTGTAGTCTCTCCTACATAGGAAATAGCACCTTAAGAACTGCCTAGCAACCTAAACTGAATTTGAAATGGTAAGAGAATTAAGTGCTGTGTTTGGAAATACAGCATCTCTCTACTAAGATATTCCTACCTTTCCAAGAAGTTAGGACTGTTCTTTCAAAACTTATCTCTGCAGCAGCTTGTTGCCAATTATACTTACTGGGTATAGGAGATGGTTTAGAGACACCCACCAAGATCTCCTATACTCAAAAAGTTACTGATGACACATGAAAGTTTCCTTTGCGGTGCACAGCTATGATCTGGGAAATTGTTTCACTTTTAAGTGATGAGCAACTGCTGAATTCTTTAGAATTCATTAAATACCATCAACATTCTGGTCTCTGTATTAAAAGAAAAACAAAACAAAATCAACACCAAAACCACATGAAAACAGCTGACAGTTACAAAACTCCCTCAAACCAATTTAATGAAAATCATTATTTACCTTTTCAAAACTCTTACAAGGTAATTAAGAATTTTCTTATTTTAGACTCACATTTCTAAGATCATATAAAATAACAAGTGCTATTCTAAGGTATTCTGTAATAGAATTTAAGTATTTAAATTGCTTAAATCTTAAGGTAGACTATAATCCACTGGTTACAAAAATCAGCCCCATAACTGACGCATTCAAGCAATTTTTACACACCTTTGCACTTTCATAGAAGAGAATTGGCCACCCTCCCATTTGAATTAATCTAGATCACAAAGGCATTTCCTCTTTTCCCCTTCACACTAACAAATCCCCCAAAGACTACAGACAAGTTTCCAATCACCACAGGGCTAACAAGGGCAAAAAGCAAACTTAATGAGGCCAAATGGAGGCCTTCTTTTGCAGAAATGTTAATCTCATTTTAAGAGAAAGGGAGGTAAAGAGAGTCCCACAAAATCTTTACAAAATCACTTGTAATAAAAACACTTAAAGCATTTCTTTGGTCCAAGGTTACCATGAAGGGCTTTAATTCAGAGGAACTAGTGGGAATACTGTTCTTCTTGTTAAAATATATTAATTAGTGTAATATATACAGTTGTCTCCTTTGAAAAGCAAACCAAATGAGAGAGAAACCCGTGAGAGGCACAGCAGGGTCCTGCAAGGACCCACCCCCAATCTCAGATTTACTCCTCTGAGGATGGAGTCCCAGAAGCTGCCTCTAAAGCTTCATCTCTTTTCATCTTTAAAACCTTCATTTAAAGGCATAAATAACACTGGCATAATGCAATATGTGTTGCAATCTAATTCGTGCTAAATATTAAAACTAAAGCATTCTCTACGAAAGCTGGGTGATGGGAAAGCGACATGCACCAAATGATTGAGATACCAGAGACAATGACTGTCTCAGAAATGTTTATCTCAGAGGATTATTCGTCTAGCAAAACCCGTGATATGCATTTGATATGCATCCACGATAAGATAATATTCATCGCCAGAAGAAGTGTATTCCAAAAGATTTTCATATGAATTATTCACCCAATTCCAGGAAAACTTTTGTCATACGCGGCAGAACGAAAGAAAACTACATTAATATGCTAAAAGGATAAGACCAACTCCAGTATCCCACAGAGCTCGGAAAATGTATGAGAAGAGACCCTGCGAAAGCAGCATTGGAGAACCACGGGGAATTCGGTGTGATAGAGGCCGAATTCAGGTTCCCCCCAGTTCTGATTGCCAAAGAATAGTCCTCGTTTGTGTCAGTCACCTTCCTAGCCCCTTCTGTATTGAACCCAATTGGTTGTATCCTCCTCACCACCCTCTGTACTGCCCCCCAATAAAAGGGGGTCCCAAAAAGGCAAAAGTGGCTCGGTCAGAGCAGTCCTTGGCAGGTGGGGAGGCTCCGCCTGACCTCTCAAATAAACCCCCTTGGATTTACTCGGCCAGCTCCTCCCTTCATTCTCCGCCGTCGTCTGCCCCTTGCCACCTGTGCCCTCGACGTTTCGTTGGAACCAAGACCCACTGGATCGGCTTGGCTTGCGCTGCTTGCCAGCCGTACCTGCTGCTTACTGCGGTGCCTGAACTAGCCTGGGCAGGGTGGGATGGCGTTCTGAAAGGCACCAGCGACACACTATGAATAAGAAAGCATACTGAGTTGGAGAAAATTCAAGACCTGACAAAGTAGCTTATGAACTAGTTTGCTCGCGATATGGCAGAACTTTTTGTTTTGCAAAAGATGAAGAAGGAATAGACCCAGAGAGTAAAATGAAGCAAATAGCCCAGGAATTAAGAAAACAGGAGTCAGAGACAAGAAAGAAAGGAATAGAACAAGAGAAGTTAAGAGCATTAAATGGGCAATATGAGCAGTTAGAACAACAGTACAGCAATTGGGACCTACCCACCTCAAATAAGAATTTATTTGTGGACCTAATGCAAGAAATCACTACAGAATTAAGGTTAATCTAATTGTTGGGTTTGTGAAGGTCCCAAATCAGCTGAGAAATGGCCATGAAACGGTGAAGACTTAACTCCAGAGCAACTTCTGAAATAGAATCACAGTCAAATTTCTAAAACATGGAAATGACCTGAAGAGTGGGGTTTGGATCGTAGAATAATTAGAACAGTTTGTATCAGCCGAAAAGTGAAAAGATATACCGAAGTAGTGAGTTATACTCCTTGTGTATCTACTCTAGTACTGAATTCAAATGATAACACCAAGACCTGGCAGCCGGAGGCTCCCGCTAGGTATTAGAGTAAAACCAAGGAAACAAATTGTGAATGGAATAACCAAATTGGACTGTGCTAGTATAAAATCCCTGGAGCTAACCCTTACCAATCCTTAGACACCCTAAAAGATTACTGAGAAAAACCAGGGGCTGTAAACAACCCATGGAAAGCCCTGAATGGAATATACTAGATTTGCAGAGAAAAGGCTTACAGTGAACTACCCTGTAAGTAGAAAAGATCCTGTACTTTAAGAATGATAAGACCCTCCTTCTTTGCGCTACCAAGGTCCGAGAGTAATCTGCTAAGAGCACCCCTATATGAGACCCTGGACAGAGAAAAGAGAGAATTGAGACTCGAATTTCCAAAAGCAAGAAGGGATCAAAAATGGGGAGAGGATGAATGGCCTGCAGAGAGGATAATAGCGAACTATGGCCTGGCGACTTGAGCTCAAGATGTGAGTTGGGGATAAAGGACCCCAATTTACTTGCTAAATCAGTTAATAAGACTCCAGGCAGTAGTAGAAATCATGTCAAATTATACTTCTGATGCTCTTGAATTATTGGCTAAACAGCACTCCCAAATGTGGGCATTTGTATATCAAAACTGAATAGCTTTGGACTATTTGTTAGCTGAAGAAAGAAGGGTTTGTGGAAAATTTAATGAATCTGAATGCTGTGTAGAAATTGATGACTATGGAAAAACCATAAAAAATCTTGCCACAGAGATTAAAAAGTGGCACATGTACCAGTCCAAAAATAGAATTCCATCCTCCAAGTTTCATGGTGAGACCAATTGTTTGAGGGAGGAGCTTGGTAGAAGGAAGTGGGATTTTTAATCCTATGTCCAATAGCTGAGTTACTGTTTCTACCCTGTTTAATACCATGCTTCATCCAATTAATCCACTCTGTTGTTCAAAGCATGCAGTTAGCCGCAATGCCTGTAGATCCTGAATTTGCCACAGGAAAACTGGATCAAGCACACAAATTATCAAGAATAATGAAATTAAGAGAGGAAGACGAGAAAAGTAGAGCCACAGAAATTTTAGCTAGGTTTGAAGCTCAGACTAATAAAACAAAAATGAATTTATACAGGCAGAAGAAAGATTATGAAATGTATAAAGTACAGTCATGGGACAACTACAAAGATGAGTTTTAGCAGAAAATTTGTGGAGTTTCTTACCAGTATCTTGTTTAATAAGAGCCATTGTAATCCTGAAACTACCTCGTAGTAAGACTAGAACTTTAAGATACCATAAGTACTTGTATTAACATAGATGATTAGTAGAAAAACAAAAATGATAAACTCAAATAAAAGAGATCAACAACTAGCGCAAACTATCTTATAAAAAGTTGTTAATTTATGCACTGATCAATAATACAGAAATGTAGGTATTGGGACTTATAGATATGGGAAATGAAATTGAAAAATGTGTAATAAATAAATCTAATCAAAACTTACCATATAAGCACGAATTAATGATCTGATATAGAAGGGGAGGGACTGTAATGTGTTGCTATGTAATTTGTGCTAAATATTAAAACTACAGCATTCTCTACCAAAGCCAGGTGACGGGAAAGCGACATGCACCAAATGATTGAGATACCAGAGACAATGACTGTCTCAGAAATGTTTATCTCAGAGGATTATTCGTCTAGCAAAACCCGTGATATGCATTTGATATGCATCCACGATAAGATAATATTCATCGCCAGAAGAAGTGTATTCCAAAAGATTTTCATATGAATTATTCACCCAATTCCAGGAAAACTTTTGTCATACGCGGCAGAACGAAAGAAAACTACATTAATATGCTAAAAGGATAAGACCAACTCCAGTATCCCACAGAGCTCGGAAAATGTATGAGAAGAGACCCTGCGAAAGCAGCATTGGAGAACCATGGGGAATTTGGTGCGATAGAGGCCAAATTCAGGTTCCCCCTAGTTCCAGACTCAGTGCCGATTTGCTTGTGCCTTTTTCCAAAATTTATACTTTGATTATTTAATAAATTCCTTTAATTGTTAAATTGGCTGACTCATTTATAACATAATCAGCAACAGCAGAGAATCAAACTTCAGCAAGAATTGCTATCATTCTTATCCATCTCTCAAAATAGAAAGCCAGTCTCCAAACTGGCATCTAGCTTTAAAATTGCAGATTTTTAATGAAATCCCTAAATCTATTTCCCAGGTCTGAACCATAACAATTGCTAAGACACTGGTCTCGATGCTTCATTTCATATATTCATGTAGTAGATATCCTGATCCCTAGAGTCTGCAGAAGCAATATAAGTACAATTTCCTCTATGTGCTGGCTGATTGACAAGTAGCAGGTTTTAGCAGTCAGCAACCATCTCTAGACTGCTTATTTCAGGTGAAAATTATCTAAAGCATAATTTTGGATACTAGTTTAGATGCTAAACTGTAAGTGCTCATCACAAAAGACACCACCTCTACCTGAAACTCACTCCAGAAATAAAATTATTGGAGGTTGCAAGTGTGTTTTCTGGAAAATTTACTGTGTGTATACAGCCAACAGTGATGTTTTCCATTCCATGTTTCTGATTTACACATAAATATATTTGTATCCACTCTCTGTCTTTTTGCAGATCTGCTACTGGCTAAAAGATAGAGCAGTAAATGTACATGTGTTATTAAGAAGTAAAATAATAAAGTCTATAACCTATTTTAAAAGAAAATCCACAACACCAGACAAGATGATTCTCATTTCCATGCATACTGTTGCCATAAAGCTTGTGTAAGTCCAAACATATCAGTCCTTTAATTAGCAGTGCCCTCTCCTACAAGAGCTCGTGAGGGTTAGCACGGGTAAGAATCATTAGCTTTGTAACTCATATAACAATTCTGATGATGCTTAGGGAGAAATAGTAGCCAGTTTACTGCTGACAGGACTAGGAATAACTGTATTTTTGTCTCTTCTGTCTATTATACTTCACGTCTTCGTACACATGCAGAGCAGTCAGTCAGTGAAGGCATTACTTTACAAGTTGGTTTTTAGAATCCAGCCACGCATTAAAGTCATGTTTGTTTAATTACTGCTGCCACCTCATATATACAGAAACTATACCAACAGTACCATGTTTTTGACTGCAAGCTTTTTTTTCTTAAAAAGCACTGAAAGGACCAAGCTTGATCAAACTGTGACTCAAACTAAATAGAGGCTCGCCTTGCTATGAGGCCCTCGGTTTTTCTGAACCTAAGGAGCATTCATCCACCACTCTGGCAGTTAGCTAGCCATGCCAACTTTTTAAAAGTGTAACATGGGGAAAAATGAGGACAAACACATCAGACTCAGAGCCTGTTGAATCTTGCAGGAAACTTCCCACTGAAGTAAAATAATTTGGGAAGAAGGAAACAGGTAAAGGTTTGTGTGGAAAGACTAAAGGAATACAGGAAGCAGACCCCTTCCAGGTTATATATATATATATATATATATATATATATATATATGTAAAAAGGTTGCTTGCCCAAGTGCTCCCCTAACACATTTCCTAATGTTTTTGGAAGTACTGAGGGTTTAGAGAGGTGTATTCCATCCTAACTGTTACTAACATATTTTACAAGTTATTTTAGAAGCAGAACTACATCTGCTGTATCAGTGATCACAATTTCAATATGCACCTCACCAAAAAAAAAATTAATAAAAAATCAACAACTTTAGGCAACTGCTCTAAACACCCCTGTAGCATATTGAGTCAGCAACAGCACAGTAGAGGAAAACACTGAAAATTAACTTGCTCTCATACCTCCTGTGGCATGTTTGCTTTTCTAACTTGACAGTCTACCAACTAAGTACTCACTAGAACCATACTTGCTTGACTTGCGTGTAAAAATATCACTGAAGAAACACAGCTCCACTGAAACCAAAGTAAAAAATCTTACCCAAAAAAATCCCACACACAGGCCAAATAGAAAAAAACCCAACACTGGCAAGCAGGTCTACAAAACTTTAATTTCAATACTACTAAAACAAATATATGCCCAAAAAGCACTCCTCACCCCCAAACTGAGTTAGCAGCAGAGTTTATTTTTTATCTTGGTGATTTAGAAAATCACCCCTCAACTTCAAAAGCTATAAATTACTTGAAATAGAATCATCCAACTGAAATGTTTCAATATTACCATTCTATGCAACAAGAGAGAAATGGAAATGAGAGTGTTGCCAATCTCTTGCCTCCTTAGAACCTTTCTCTCATAGACAAGCAGTACTTGGCACCAGCTTTTGAGTTTTTTTTCTCCTTTCTGAATGTGGACGGAGGAGAAATATACATTTCTGGTATCATCTACATCTACAGGCAGTCTGTCTTTCAAAGTGAATTCAAGTGTAAAGATGGCAGTGAACAAATCCTGGGGTTCTAAAAAGCAGTATCTATGAGAAAGAACCAATGAAGCAATGTTGTCTACCACAAACAATGAAATCATGTTTAACTTACAGAGTGTTTAAGATCTGAGCAACTTCAAAGCAACACTGGAAGTAATTTCCAAAGATCAACTAGACTGTTACCATAAAGTAAGGGCAAAAGTTATTGATACCACTCCTGACAGATATTTACAAGTGTGCTCTTGAAGACATCTTGTGATAGAGATGCTATATCCATCAAATAAAATCAGTTCCAGTGCTTACAGTGGAACTGCCCTCAGCAGAGAGAACAAGAAATAACCACACCACTTAGTTTTGGGGTTTTTTTTAGTTCTTTTTTAAGTCTTTGAAACCTTACTCCTCCCCTCACTTGTAACCTTGTATCCATTCTAATCTAAACCACTCCAGAAGGTCCCTTTCTATCTACAGGCTTTCTTCTGATAGCTGTGGTAGCTGTGCTTGGACTTTCCTCATTGGAGCTATGTTTGCATTTAAATGCTTCCCAGAATGGGACAAAATTCTGCAAATGATACATTACTGAGAGAAAAAACCATTTCACGCAGGTAGCCTTTTTTGATATACATGCATGCAGTCCATCATTTCTCAGAAAAGCAGAACACTTAACTTATCCTTATCTTGGGACTGACTACAAACCCCAGAAATTTGCATGTGACAACTGGAGATTTAAGTGCTAATCTAAATTCAAACAAAACACATGTATGGAATACAAAGACTTCACTTTCTCAGAGTCACTTTTCCATATATCTTAGCTACACTGGCTTGAGCAGATCTATTTTATAATTGAAAATTAAGGTCAGTTGAACAACTAGTGCCAAAGAACCTGTAACACCACAGGTCTATCAGGAAGAACAAGGCATAGAACTATTTTAAGTTCTTAAATGCAGTAGTACTATAAGGGGTTTAGACTAAGTGCAGTGTACTGTAAATCCATCCCAGTAACAACCCAGAACTTGTACACTGTGCAAAGCAGATTTGTAACCCTTGAAAATTAAGTATTTCAGTACGGGTAGTACTCCATCACCAACCAATAGATGCGCAATGCCTACACATTGTATTCATCAGCCCAACAAGAAAAAGCAAAAGACACCAACAAATAAAGGTCAGTATTTTTCACTGACTGCAGTATATTCCAAGAACCCTGTAAATTACTTCACCATATGAAGTACTGAAACTTTATCAAGTTCTCATTCAAATAAAATTAAAATATTTGTACCAAATCAAGTAATAAGAGATCAAGTCTCCAGAGAAAAATTGCTTTTGATTCCATAATAATGGAAATAAGATAAAATTTTCACAAAGTTAGCTGCAAGGAACTGTTCTTCCTTGCAATTTAAGAGGACACACTTGTGTAAGAAGGTCAATAACTCCTGTAAAAAGGCTAGAAGAAAACAGTAATAAAACTCTGAGCACTCTATGCCTCCACTCCCTTGATATCCTGTAAGACCACAGGCATCTAGGAATGCTGTACAGCACTGGGAGATTTTTTTTTTGACTATAGCCAATCTCCTGTTTCACTCAGCCATTTATCAAATTTTTAATGAAAAACTTTCTAGTAAAAATGGGGGCTTTTTTGGTTTTGGTTTGTTTAAGCTTTTCTTAAAGTTTCATGTCAAGAGAGGTATTTGCTCACAGACAAATTTTCTGTGGTTTTTAATCACCTTTCTTGGCAAGTAACATTCTAAGATTTTTCAAGTTCCAAACTTTTTATGAGTTCTGTAACTTCCAAAGGTATAAGAATTTTCCTAGTTCTGTTTAAAAACATTTCCACTGATAGCCTGTTCAGTGATATTTTTTAAGAAAAACAATGGGTTTATCTATAATATATAATCATATATCCTTACTCAAATTCCAATGTTTTTAACAATAATCACTGAAAAACGCACTAAAGATGAGTACAGGTTAGAAAGCGATTTTATCTATAAACACTTTTAAGTACATTTTGTTCCTATAGCTCATCCCTTGGGAAAACTTTTTTAATAATTATTTTCATTAAATGTGTTCAGCTGTTGAAAACCAAGCAAACCAGTAAGATTTGTATTTACTCTTACTCCTGATGCACATATTAATTGGGCAAGTAGAAGTGATATTAATGTGTTACTAGTAAAAAATATTGTCATTGACCCCAATAACAGATGTTCCACTTGCGCTTAAGAAAAAATTCATACTACCTTGTACGTCATGTCAGCATAAAATACTACTGACTTCCATCTCACTGTTTTGAAACTGCTTTCAACTGACAGTAGAATAAGTAATCAATTCTTTCTCCCCATAGTTAAACCAAGAAGCATTTTTAGACTCTGGAAAGACCAATGTCATAAGATCCTTTTTTGTACACAACCGAAAAGTAATTGAAAGGTAAAATGCAGCATATAAAATGAATGGAAATAAATATGAGCTGCCTGCTGCTGGTCAGTCCATCAGTATTTTGCAGCATGTTTAGGAAAATTATTTATGTCCCTTCTTTGCTAATCAAAGAGCATGTAATTAACTTTCTCCGTAGGGAAAAAAAAAATCATTTTATTCAGTTCAATCATTTGACAGCACAATTAAAAAAAAAAAGTATTTTACCAAAACACAAAACATCTGGGATTTGGAACCACTAGTTCTAGCCTTCCTTCGGCTTGCATTTCAGAAAGAAAATGGGGGCCAGTTATTTAGAAGGTATATATTTATACATCATTCTTCATGTAATTGTTGTTTTATTAAGAACCCTATCTCACTTCACAAAAGAGCAGTCATTCTCTCAACAAAGCAGCTGAAAGTAAAGCAGCAACAAGTAAATGCCCCCCTTGCTGTGCCTATGGAAAGTGTATGCTCCCATCACGAAGCAGCCCTGCAACCTCATTCGGTGTGGACACAAGTGCTGTTGCTGCTGCTATGGTATAATCTGCACAACCTCAACAGGTGGAGAAAACCTGTAGCTTAGCTACAGCACTTGTAGCTTTGCTGGGTGGAATATCTGGTTCTTTACAGTTGGTAGCTGTTGTTATAGCTCCCCTGACACAAGACAAAAGGAAAAAGCAACTAGATGTGTAACTAAATTTTCATTTGGCCTAATCTTTCCAAATCCTAAACTGTGACTGTTTTGTAGTACACACTGAGAGAAAAGGAGACCAATACAGCTAAGGCTGGAAATATTTTGGAAATTCATTCATGAAAGGGGCTCCATGAACCTCTCCTCACAGGTCACTAAAGATTCCTTGCAGACTTCAAACAGATGGCTCCATGTCACCTAAGTTCTGCTTGAGCCACTTTTACTCATGTCATGGGTTGGCGCTGGTCAGATAGTGCACTTATGAATGTATGTTTTTCTTAACGAACTACTGTGAGATGTGGTTAAGAACAGAGCAGAGCAGGCCTAAAACTTGAAATAGAAAGAAAACTTTATTAAACTACATAAGAACAGAAAATGGAAAAGGAAAAAAAACCCTTAAACACACAAAAAAAACCCAGAAATGAAAACTTTTTAGAACATTTCTTCTCTTCATTTCTACCTATTCTGCACTCTAACTTTTAACACTTACACATTACTTTCTATCTTACTTGCTTAAACTAAAACCCTGGGTTCTTAATCAGTCATCATCACTCAAAAAAACCCCTGATTTTCAATTCATCTAGGGAGAGAGCAATCTCTCGCACTACCGACTTCCCCCCAGGAAACACAGGTCTCCTTTCTCATGTTAACCATGGCACCGGCCGGAGAAGTCTGCTAGGGTGACACCCTCCTTTCTATGTCTAGTGCACTCACTACTGTCTATGGTCTAAAACTACATATAGGGCTCTTTTAAGGATGTTTGGCTAAGTAATAAAAACTAGCTATCTTCTCATATTGGGACAGAATTCCTCCCCATTTACCCCTGGGGCCATGGGTTCTAAGAACAGAGATCTTTATCTCCCAAGACAGAGGGTGCTACTACACCCTCCTCTTCTCTGTTCGCTCTACTCTTACAGTGGCAATCACTGCCACAAAGGCTTTGGTTTCGAGCTAACTGCATCTACCTAAAATACAGTCTTATTTATATTCAGGAGAATTCAGGGTCTGTCTATGGCTAACATTATGTAAGAAAAGTCTAGCCCAAAAAGCCACTCTTCTTCATCTCTGGCCATCTGGGATTCTTTTCATCTTCTTTTATCATCTCAGTCTCAGGCTGTGTCTCTTCTGAAACCACCAGCCACAAGAATCAATGTCTAAGTAAAGTTTTCTTCTGCCTCAGAAAGAGTTAAAAGTCTCTAGCTCCCAGCAGGGCTGCAGGCTCAGGCACTCCTACACACAGCTGGGCACCTTCTCCCTGGGGGAGGGGGGGGAACGACGGACAGAAGGCACTTCCACAGTTCTCCACCCCTCCATCTTGGATGGGGCTGGCTCAGCTCTAGTCTCTTTCACTCTCTTCTCCCCCCAGGGCACCAGCCTACCTCAGCCTGGCCACATAGTTCTCCTCCCCCTCCCCTACTCAGCCTTGTAAGCTGGGCAGGGGAGGAGGAGAAGAAGCTGCTCTCCTGAAACTGGAACTAGAAAAAAGAAATCCCTCTGGACGTCTTTGCTTTTAACCCCTTGTGTTCTCAGAAGCGTGTCTAACCTTTCAGTAGCCACTTTAAGTGCCAATATTCAAACCTAACCACTGATTAGTTTGACTACAACTTCCTAGAAAACTCACTTCCCCCTCAAACCAAAACAACTCAGCAATTTCACAGGATTTAGACTGAGCTGACAAATCACAGACTAAAAAAACATTAGTGTGTCTGGACACAGTGCAATACAGAAGTGTGAGTACCCCTCTGTGACATCTTTTTCAGGTCCCCAAGCAATCTCTCTTTTTGACTGCCTTCAATGGCCCTTAAACCATGTTGCTGGAGATGCCTATTTGAGGGGATAGCTGTCTTCACTTGAAAGATAGTGTTCTTTAGAACCTGCAGGAATTTTCTGAAAGGGTCAGAAAAATTTTGGCTACATTAGTCCCTATCCAAGTAACTATTAGTAACTATTAGTCCCTATCCAGTTGGTAACTGCCTAAATTAAACAATTACAGTTCATCTCAAAGCATGATTAATAGCAACATAATATTATCATACTCACCCCTCTCTTTCTGTCAAGTCCTGCATTTTACAAGACAAATACAGAAGATGAAGCATATTTAACGAAAATGCAAATTAACATGAACTGCCTGCTGCTGGTCAGTACATCAGAATTTAGTTGTATTTTGCAGCGTTTTTAGAAAAATTACTCATGTCAATAGGTGGTCACCAGTTTACTAAGACAAATGCATAAACTACATGTCTGGGAAAGAAAAAACTGGGAGTACATTGAAATTTTGCTTCTAACAAAAGAGCAATTCACAGGAGGCATCAGAGCTCAGGCTCTAGTTGCTGTCCTTTCTGCTCTACACAAAGCAGGAAATGAAAGAGAGAAAAAGCACACTCACAGCAACATGATCAAGCAAGGAGGGGTGATAACAGCTTTTGAAATTATTCCAGTCCATCTGCATGCCTTTAGCACCTCAACATTAACTTCTACTAGAGACCATTGGTGTTGACAATCTAACACGTTTCAACAGAGGTAACACGGAGTGTGATAGTTCCTATGGGTTTCAAGGAACACTGCTTTCACCATAGAGAAGGCCAGCACATGCACTATTTTCATGCTTCTGCCTGTGTAGTCCTGCTGCCAGACCAGAAGAGAGTGATGCAGAATTGGAGTTACAATCAGTGCCTTGCTTAGAGAATACCCTACTGCTAGTTCCCACCAGCCTTCATCTTCCTGAAAATCCCATGTCAGCACCACACAGCATGTTAGCACCCTCTGTCAGGAAAACATCCAGGCTATGCACTCTCCCTGTTCACCACTTTCCAGAAGCTGAGGATATGCCACAACTACTTAACTATATGGATCATCTAGGAGACACCCCATAATTAAAGGACACTTACCCACCTTGTGCCACTGTTTAAGTCCCCAGGTGATCTGTCCCTTAACCCACTAAATCTGGACATCTTAGATGAGTACGCATCTTAGATGTGCTTCAGACATGACACCCCACAGACACATCCCTTTTTATTCCTTCTTGACAGCACCTGCATTTGCCAAGTTTTGAGGAGCCCTCTCAGCAGATTACACTTCAATATATCCTGCTGTCATCCACTGCTCAGACTGAATGAGCAGTAAGCACTGAGATAACCTCTAGAACACCAAAATCCACCCTAAGCTAACCTCTTCCAGATGTTGCAGAGAATAGCTGTATGGAAAAACATTAGATTTTTTCTCTTTGGACTGTGTTGGTCTTTAACCCTTCTTCATTATCTCTATAAACAAACCAGGTACCTCACTACCATGGTGCATTCCTCCTCGCTTATCTCAGTCTTTGACAACTGGATTTTCTTCCAAGTATGAGTGTTTCTTTAATAACACAGACCGAGGTATCCTCCACTCTGCTACCACACTACTGAAGCACACTGAAGATAACTTCAACAGCTTAGCTAAGCATAGATCTTTTTCCAGAAGGAAAGTCCACGGACATTGGAACCAGGCACAGGCAACACAGGAGGACTACAGAGATGTTGTTCACCACTCTAGGGATACATGCAAACTGTGGGAGAGGCTGGAGAGCAGCCCTGCAGAAAGAGATCAGAGACTGAGTTGATGGCAATTAGAACACAAGTTAACAGTGAGGCCTGGTAGCCAAAAGGGCCAACAGTAACCTGGGGTGCATCAGGCACAGCATCACCAGCCAGCTGAAGAAGACAGCTGCCTCACTCAACACTGCACTGCTGTGGCTTCACCTCACCTGTGTGCAGCTTGGGGCACCTCAACAGAAGGACATCAGACTACTTGAGTGTCTGCAGGACACCGACAGAATACTGAGAGTACTCAAGGGTAAGCTTTACAAGGAACTGCTGATGTCACTTAGATTGTTCGGCTTAAAAAAAAAGGAACACTCGTGTTAAGCAAATAATGACTTTTCAAGCATAGCATCAGCAAAGGGGAGAAGGGGAGATCTAGTTCACTGAGTTAAAAGAACAGACTGCCTTGAACAGAGGGATCACCTTTCATCCAAGTACAAAAATCAATTCAAGTAGAAACGCACATGCATATGCAGACTTCAGTCATGTCGGCAAGGAAACTAAAATGAAAGTCTGGCTGTATATAGGGGTCTTTCCTATCCCTCAGAACTGATGTTCTGAACATCTCTGTACAATTTTTAGTAGCTTTATCTAATCACTTAAAACAACGAACAATCCTCAGAACAACACTCACTGGTCTGTTATTGGTGATTGATGAGAGACAGGAAGACTGATTCACTGATCAGAATTCCATTTTACTCAGGTTTCCCAAAAGCTTATATACTATTTCAAACAGGTTAATAACTTCTACTACAATAATCAGGTTAAAAATCACAGAAAACTCATGCATTTTACAACAATTCTTTGCTTGCAGAAGTTGATTGAATCTTCTCTCTTCCCTCTAAGCAGGTGTAATCCCATCTCCTGTAATTTTCACAGTTCTGTTTGTTCCTGCCATGGCATCTTGGTTATCAAACTACCTATGCTAATCAAGTCTGTTTGACTCTGTCTTGTGTAATCCCATATCTCCCCCTTCTGTATTAACCAAGAACACCCCCTTGATGGCTTTATTAATTAATCTCTGCACACACTGAAGCAAGCAAGTTATCATAACTAATACAATCATTATTAAAATCATTACATGGATTCCTATCCTAAGAAAATGTTTTAGCCAAGGTGTCAAACTCCAGCCACTAAACAGGTTATCTAGCCAAGATCCAGATTCTACCTTTAGTTTAAACACACTGTAAAATATAAGGAATAATTATAACAATACATAATGTCTAATACATATAAGCTTATTTTAACTAAATTTCTAATTTATTTATGGAGTCTTTAGCTTCTTAGGAGTTTATTCAGCTATTCAAATCTATCATCTGTTAGCAGGTTTTACACTTTCTTTTTGGGCTGAGGCTTCACGATTTTGCAGCATAAACTGAATCTGTTACTAGATTAAAAGGAAGAGAAAAAATTTTGAAAAGCTCTGACAACAGTAGCAAGTTCAGTAATTTGAGGGGATTAAAGTCAGTCATTGAACAATTCAAGAAATTAAAAACATACAGGGCTTTGCGTAATCTTTCAGCAGGAGTGTCCCCGGCTCCCCCCTTTTGTTGTAACAGAAGACGTTTGAGAGAGCCATGGGCACGTTCTATAATTGATTGTCCTGTGGGTGAGTGAGGTATCCCTCTTTTGTGGGTGATACCCCATAAGGAGAAGTTTGCAACTCTATGGGAAATGTATACGGGCCCATTATCTGTCTTAATCTGTTGCGGAATTCCTAAGGTGGCAAAGGCAGCACCGAAATGACAGCAAACCGTGTGAGCTGAGGCAAACAGAGCACCTGAAAAGGTATCAATAGAAGCATGCACAAATTTCAAGCGGCCGAATTCAGGAATGTGTGTCACATCTGTCTGCCAAATTTGCAGGCTCTGTAGACCTCTCGGGTTGACCCCTGTGTTCACATTAGAAAGGGAGCAACGCTGACAGTCAGGGCATATAGAAATTATATTAGAGGCTTGTGCTGGAGTTAATCCGAAAAGTCTTACCAAAGCCCCAGCATTTTGGTGAAAAAAGGAGTGACTCAGTTTAGCTTGCTCTATTTTGTTAGGCAAAACATGCTGCACTGATAAGGTTAACAAGTCTGCCTGGGCGTTACCTTCACTGAGAAAGCCAGGTAGATTGGAATGTGACCTGATATGCATCACAAAGTAAGGAGCCATCCTTTGGTCTAACAGGGAGACCAGCAGTTTCAACCAGGAAAAAAGAATGTCATTTTTAACATTTTTCAAAACAGAATTCTCTGCTGTTATAAATGCCAGGACAATTTATTACCAAATTCCATAATTTGGTTTATTAAAAATTCAAATCACAAAATTTGGAATCAAATTTCAGAATTTTAAGCAATAAAAAAAAAAACAACCCACAAACAGTGACACTTAGTTGACAGAGTTTCTCCCGGGAAAAAAGAGAGCCAAGGGTGACCCATAGACATAGACCCTGGCCGTCTGAGTCTCTAGCTGGGTACACGAATTTGCCATGTTCGAGGCTTGGTTTTTATACTCTTTATTCTGCCTCTGGCAATATTTCCCCATATTTCCCTTTGTTTCTTGGTTGCTATTCAAACCCAAATTCGTCTCTGGTCGGATTGAAAAGAGCTCCCCTCCCAAGTCCATGTGTTAATGTTCAGTTTCTATGGATCCTTATAGTTGATGAATGTTCGAGATATGGGTGATATTGCTTGATGGTCTGTGAAGGTGCCTCCCGAGGTGTGAGTGAGGTGTGAGTTGCTGATACCTGGCTCATCTCAACAGGTCCCCTCCCAATACTTGAGAAGGCTGCAAAGTCTTTTGTTCCCTTCTGAATGGAGAAACCTCCTAAAACATAGACTTTTACCTGATATAAATTTATACAGCTTTATAATTTTCCAATTTACCATAAGAACTTGAATTAATCATCTGTCATGGGTTAGCACTGGCCAGATGTTAGTGCACCCATGAATATATGTTTTTTCTCTAACAACTCCTGTGGGATGTGATCAGGAACAGAGCAGAGCAGGCTTAAATCTTGAAAACAAAAAAAACCCACCAAAACTTTATTAATTACATAAGAACAGGGACAGAAATACTCTTAAACACACACAGAGACAGAAATAAAAACTTCTTAGAACATTTCTTCTCCCAGTTTCTACCTCCCCACCCATCACTCTTCACAGACCAACCCCTGGGTTTTAGATCAAACAATCACCACTCAAAAACAAACTAATCTTCAATTCAGCAAGGGAGAGAGGAGTCTCTCTCGCACCACAGACTGTTCCTCAGAAAACACGGGTCCACCCCTTATATGTTTCCATGTCACCTATAGCACTGCCCGGAGAAGTCTGCTAAGGTGACACTCTCTTTTTCCTATGTCCAGCGCTCTCACCACTGTCTCATAGGCCAAAACTACATACAGGGCTTTTTAAGGATGCTGCATGCCGAGCTCTCCCCTTTTCACCCAGGGGCCGGGGTTCTAGGAGCAGGTCTGCCCTGAGGGCAGAGGGCACCACCTCACCCTCCCCCTCTTTTCTCTGCTCGCGCCAATTCTTCAAGTGCCAGTCACTGTAGCAAAAGCAAGGGGCAGCTGCATCCACCCAAAAATGCAGTTTATGTTCAAAAGAGACTCAAGTTCAGTCCATGGCTGACATTATGCAAGAAAAGTCCAGCTCCAAGGCTACTCCTCTCATTCTTCCATCGAGTTCCTTCCAATCATGCTTTATCATCTCGGTCCCAGGCCGCTTCCCTCTCTCCGAAAACCACCAGTCATGAGAATCAATGTCTAAGAAAAGTTTCTTTCTGCCAAGCAAGGGTTAACAGTTTCTTCTCGGCAGGGTGCTGCAGGCGAGGCACTCCCAGGCTCGGCAACCCCCCACATGGCTGAGCACCTTCTCCCGGAGTTTGGGGGGGGAGGAGGGGGGTGAGCACACACAGAAGGCACTTCCACAGTTTTCCACCCCTCCATCCTGGACGGGGCAGCTCAGTTCCAGTTCTGTCCCTTCTCTTCTCCCCACCCCCGGGGGGGCTCCGGCTTACCTGAGCCGACCACGTGTTTCCCCTCCCCCACCCAGCCTCGTGGCCAGGCGGGGAAGGAGACCTGAGACATCTCTCTGCTGACACCCGGATCCGAAAAGAGGCCGAGCCCCTCAGACTCCTGCTTTTAACTCTTTGTGTCCTCAGAGGCGTGTCCAAACTTTCGAGTGACCAACCCAGGTGCCAGCAGAAAAGCTGATCACTGATTGGACTGCCCACATCCCCCTGGAGGAATTCACCTCCCCCCCCAACCACGACATCATCTCACATTTTTCACAATTCCCCCATTTCTTTTGTTAACCATTTAATTCATGTTCGCATCATCTTTATCATTCTCTGATTGCATATTTACTTAACTTTCAATTTTAGACTAAATTTCAATGCTTTTGTTTTCCCTGGTACTATTTCTTACAAATTTCTATAGCTTTTACTGCGTGAGGTTAAACCCCCTCAGAGGTCCCTTTCAATGGGATTTCTGAGGATGAAGAGAACATTTGTGACCAATGATCTTTAGGTAAGGTTTATCGGTTGAAATCCTTTTTGAATTTCATCCCCTGGTCCAAATTTCCCTTTTGAGGGTGCTCCAAGGTGGACTGAATTTTAGCTTCAGGGCCGTCTAGGTTGGGAAACCTCGGGCTAAGTTCAGTTTCATTATGCCAGCTCTCTGTTGGGCTCAGTTAGGCTTATGACCATTAGAGTGATCCACAAACCGATTCCTCTGTTTATGCCAGCGCCCATTTGGTTGCATCCAAATGACGAGGTGTTTGTTTCTTCTCAAACAGCAGGTAAAGGTTGCTCTGATCCTCTTTCTGGTTTCTGCCTCATATCTATCAGGTGGTTTCCCTTAGATGGCTTTAGCTGTTCTGTCGCGGTCAGGAGCCTTTTGGACTAAAATCTCGGTTTCTATGTTTTTGCTTTTCCACCCCCGCTTACCGAATTTTAGGTGTTATCCAATTGATTCCCGTTTTCCCCACCGATCACACGGTCAAAAATGTGTCTCTTAATATTTTTCCTAATGTTTCTTCGCACCAGCACCTGTTAAAGACATAACAGGGGAACCCTCCAAAACTGAGGGGTTAGCACAGACTACACCTTTGTCATATGAAAAAACTTCTTTTTCCAGAATCTATCTGATTTTCTAAATCAACATCTTGAAGCTCTCTCGCAGCTGGCTTCAAATTAAATTTATCAATTCAGATCTAGGTATAATGAAAGTTTAATTTTTAACAGTACTTTTTGAAAAATCTTCGGAAATACCTTACAGGAAGGAAACATGCTACGACTATTATTCAGACAATCTGAATATTTGAATGAGTTTTCTAGTTCATAATTCACTCATCCTCTTTATACAAAATAATTTACGATTCTCCATACAACTCAAAATCTTCTTTTCACACAAGAATGATTCAATTCTTTATCTAGAATTTAAAG
Source organism: Prinia subflava (assembly GCF_021018805.1). Lineage (NCBI taxonomy): Eukaryota > Metazoa > Chordata > Aves > Passeriformes > Cisticolidae > Prinia > Prinia subflava. The sequence goes on from NW_026960612.1 coordinate 2,126,037, forward strand.
AACTCAATACAAAATTAAAAAAATTTTTTTTTTTTTTTTTTTTTGGTACTGTTACAGGGAGAAATTAAAATTAACAGAAAGAGAATTTTACTTCTTATTAAACGAGGTTTATACTGAAACATACAAACAATTCTTTTTATATTCTACCAATACTTCTGACAATGTCTACTGGGTATATAGCGAGTAAACAATAAACACTAAGACTACTCCAAATCCCATAGCATTAACACAGGTTTTAGCTCTTTAAAGAAAAATTCAGTTAAAAAAAATCAGACAAGCACAAACAATTTGGGCCTATTTCAAGAATCAAACTCAGCACATTCAGAGTGATTTGGTATACAGACAAACATTCATAAAACCCAGTATCCTACAATGTTTTGTGACAACAGCAGTTTCCAAGACAATCAGTTGTTAAGGTTACACACATCTTCCCTCAGTTTCTGCAGTCTCAGTGCAATGAATCCGCACTACTGCTAATTAACTGAACTACAAATTTATATTTCAGACCCCTACCCAGCGCGGCAAGATACAATCTGCAGTAATAGCTGAAGTGACCACTTCGACAGGGAGCCAATTCAAACAATCAGTGAGCAGGACAACTTAATGAAGGATAACCTTTAAGCAACATTTGTACCTAATACAAATTAAAAGAAAAACTTAAGACCTCACCCATAATCCTGGGGGAGTATTTTAACAAGACATAGGAAAAAAAACAAGGCACACTAAATAGAAGAAAATGATATTACAAATAGCAGAACTTATTCCTTCACCACTTATAGAATATAACTTTGTTGAGGGTCTGATCTCTTTTAGCTTTTATCATAGGAAGTGGATAAAACAACAGGGTTAATTCATCTGTAACAGGCATCAAAATACTTGAAAACTTTTCAGGGCTACGAGTCACCCTGAAACTCAGGCCCTATTAGCTTACTCAACCTTTTCCAATACAGATACAGGCACCATTATCTGTCACAAAGAGCTTCTACAAAATTAACTTATTTTCCATTTATTTTAGATCCAAACCGGTCAGTTTTAATTTACTTTTTCCTTCAAAAAAATAATCAAATTAATATATGTAATTTAATTATGCCTTCAGTGTACCATTTAAATATTTACCTACCAAAATATAGTATTTAACTATTCAAATAGCTGAAACCCAGGCAACCAGTTTTCTTTCTATTGTATCTACCAAACACAAATGTCTTCTCACACATCAGTTGTTTTTTTGAAGAGCATATTTTTCTCTTTTCTTCTCTTCCCTGCATGTAATGCTAACAACATTCAGAAAAACGCAAAACTTCCTGAGGGATACTATAGAAATAAATCCAAAGCAAAAACACTAAGAAAGAAATAAGTCTACACAATTATTCACCCCTAAGAAATACAAGCACTAGAACAATTCTAAGACTTGTACCCTCCAAACCCAGGGATAGACAAAAAGATACCATACTAAAGGAATATCAACTATCCCTTCTAAGAAATCAGCTATATATAAAAAACCCTTCCCTGTTTCTTTCAAGCAAACACACAAAAAAATAAAGATTACAGAGAATCAGAAAAAAATCATAGCCAGTTCAATTAAGAAGCAATTTTAACTCGGACTCTACTGGTCACACACTTCAAAAAACTCAATCAACAGAAAAAAAAACTCCTTGCAACACGTTGCCTGCCTCCACAAACACTGTATTATTATTTCATATTTAAACCAACAATCCAACCCAAAAGTGTAGCAATCATTTCAAACATCAATGAGCTACATCGGTCACAATCCTAGCATGCACACAAAAACCCTCACATGCAATAAACAACAACTGCAATGCCTACTGTTCTGGGCATCCAAAAACAGCTACCCCTATATCCTTTTATACGTGAAATACAAATAGCTTTTTACACTGTCCACAACTACAAAGCAAACTTTCATACGTCTCCCTAAGGCAATCTCGCTGAGCCTCGGCAGCCTAGCTCCAACCAGCAGAAAACACCAGTTTCTAAAGCTCTCCTAAGAAAACCCCATGGGAACAGGGAGTCCATACCTACATTCTCCCGCACAAGCATATGGGCGTGACTTTTTGGTGGCTTACTTCTGACAACGGTTAATAGAGAGGAGGGAGGGTAAACTGCCTAAAAAGCAATCTGCACCCCTTTCACCATATTGGACAAAAACTACACAAATTCAGGTGATTAAAAGGAGAGAGAGAAAAAGAGCATCCTGGCCTTTTCTAAAGTGTTATTCATCAACTCCATGTGTTTAGCTTCTACCACTATTTACACAATTCTAAACAAGAAAAAGACTCCTTAAAACCTTTCTCTTCACTTTATCAACTCTATTCTATTGCTAAGCACATCTTTGTTACAGTTTCTAAAACTTTTGTCAATTTCGGCTCCAGGCTGCCGTCTCTTGTCCTGTCGCCGCAAAAAAACCTGCCGCTTTTTTTTTTTTTTTTTTTCCTCCTTGTCTCCCGGCAACCGGGAACTGCACTCGCCTCATCGCCTGCTGGGGTTTTTAGTTTTCAGTGAAAGAAAAAACCAAGAACTCTGCCGATTTCAGGAAAAAAAAAAACCTCTTTAAAGCAAAACACACAACTCTAGGGAGCCTCCAAAATGTATTCAGCCTGAAGTAAAAGATCCACCGCCACCAAAGAAAAGAGTAACTGAAATTCCTTTTTAATTCCTTTTCCTATCTTTTTCTTCGTAATTTAGCATCGGTGGCCGGGAGTTCGAAGTCAGGACTAGGAGCGGGGACTGAGTTCTCTCTCGGGAATCCCTTTTGAGCGAGAGGCAGGCAGCCGCAGGTCACGTGGTCCCGCATGGGTCTCAGATGACACAGCTGATGCTATCACCGAGAAGGCTGCAGAGGAGGCGGGGGTTGGGACAGACTTCGCCCTGACCACCAAGCTGCGAGAGAGGCTTTTCCCGTAGCATTTTTCTCCTGTTAGAACACGGTCACACATCCCCTCCTGACTGAATGCCTCCGCTTCTCCACCCCCCCCCCCCCCTCCTTTCCTCCCCCTCGCACCGGGGATGTGAGCACCGGCTTTGGTTCGGAGCGCATGCGCTGGCTCGAACCGGGGAAGAGCGGGGTTTCGGGGTGGCGAAAAAACACAAATCTGTCACCGCTGCAATGGCAGCCACACCTCTGATATTTTGGTGTCCAATTTTCAATACAATTTCTCGTTTTCAAAATTTTGACTGTGTTCCTCAAACACAGGCCCCACTCCTCCCCACACCCCATTTTATAAAGATCTTTGAAATAGCAGTTTTCCAGCATAATCTTAAGCACAGTGTGCTGAAAAAGAGACTATGTTTATCAAAGAAACCTAATTCATAAGCTAAATCTTTAGCATATACTTGTGGTATGATTTTTTCTGTGCTTTTATATTCAGAGAAGGAATATTGAAAATACTCAAATGGGAGGAAAATAAATGGGGGGGTGTTCTTAAGATGGCATAAACTGAAAATGGAACAGCAAAGGTTTTAAAACTACAGTTTAAAATCTTATTTTCTAGTCTTTCTTATTACTTTACAGCTTTTATTTTACAGCCCCTTACTCCTAAGAGTACTAAAACTATTTAAAAGGCTAGAAAGTGCCAAGTTCATGAACAAAACAACAAAAAGAAAAGAACGAAGAAAAGGAGACACAAAAAATGCTTTGCTCTCACAAATCTTTACTGATCAGAGAAAGCACATCCCAGGTATCAAGAGATTGAAGCTGTACCTGGCACAAGCCTGTTATTTCCGTCAGCAGAAAGCAGTGGATCAGCCACCTGGTTTTATGCAGGTTTTCCTTGCTGAGGTGAGCTGTGTTGTACACTGTGGCAGTGTGACTTGGCAGGCAGTCCGCTGTGTGTCCAGGATAGGGCAGAGTGTGACAAACTACCAAAACCATCATACTGCTAAATATATACACTGGTATACAGTCCTGTGTACACTGCATGAAAAAGAGGACCAAGGTCCAAAGAGAAAGATCATTTGACACCCATCTCCTCAATATTCCTCAGCTGAGCCTGTAAAGAGCCACAGAAGCAGAGGAGAAGCTACTTAGAGAAACTCATTGAGTCCATCATTATTCCATATACAGTCTTCTTTACAGCCTCTCCAAGAACCTGGTGATCTGTGATCCACTCTCCTCTGTAATCCCAACCAAAATGCATCAACAAAGGCAAACATCTACGAAAAAATTTGCAAGTCATATTCCCAAAACCCCAAATTTTAATTCCTAAGCACCTAAAATAATACACAAATCACTCAAAAAGTCTTCTAATATACTTTCCCAATATATTAATTACAAGATTATATTCACACATTACCTAACTAAAATAACTCTAATGCCAAACTAACCTAAACTGAACTAAAGGCACTGATTTCAACAGACCTTCATTTATGACATGAAATAAAATCTATACTTACTTCATATTTTCCAACTGCCCAACCAATTTTGAAGACAGTGCAGGGTAAAATATTATTGCTTAAAACTGCATTGCTTCTCAGTTGAGCATGTCTAAGCAGAAGTCACTGAAATAATTGCAATAATTTTCAGAAGATGCTAAAATAAAAAGTAATATCCCAGTTTTATCACCTCTGCTATTACACTCTTTCTTCATTCCATTTATTGTTTCTTTGCCTTAAAAATGGCTGTCTTCCTATCTTTGGTAATTATAAGAACATATATTTCTATCTAGCAAAAAAAAATTCAGACAGCTGTGTAGTAACTTCATAATTCTTCAAAAAGTTTAAAAGGCATCATCATCTGTTTCAAAGCTTTCCCAGCATATGAAGAAACAATTACATACAAACATGCATGCAAAACTCACAACTACATGTAAATGCCTCCTTCTATAAACACATATCTGCACATATAAACGAAACAATTGTAGTACAACTCCAACCCCAACCAAAAAAAAAAAAAAAAAAAAAAGAACAGGGGAGGAGGAGATGAAGTTTTATAGTGTACATCACAGACAAGACTGTCTCCTAACATATTTTGATAGCTGTTTAAAGGAGAGTGAACCCAGGGTCCCTATAACCTATATGGAAGCTGGACAGAGCAACGCAGAACACGACCAATATGGTGAAATCCGACGTTCTTCCCTTTATTCCCAAAATAGCCAGTTATATACAGTTTCAAATAGTTTACAGTTGCAGGTGTTTTCTAATTGGTATTCAGCGTGAAAAAGAAAGCAAACAATCTCAGTTTAAGGCAACTACCATGATTCTACTCTAACTATCCTATCTAACCAATACACACACCTTAACCTAAATTCTAACTGCGCCACAGGCTTATCTACTTTCACGCAGGCCCAAAACTGAGGCCCAGCAGGCCCAAACCTTAGGCCCAGTTTGGGATAGCTCAAACTTCATTCCATAACATGTCATGCCCATGTTCTCTAAGAAATCCTGTTACAATTTCCTCTTTTTCTTTTTGAGCTATCCAAACTGTCTCTAAGACACGGCTGGCTACTTTTTGCATACACTGTAACAAGTAAGGCACAACAATTAAAATAACTATAATAACAATGAAAATCACCACACCAAAACAGACTAAATCTTTGATCCACCCAGTGAAATCCTATGATCCGAGCCATTTGTCAAACCGAGTGTCAACAACTACAAGTTTTTTCATGTTGCTTTTCAGCTGTGGCAGCTGTTTGTAAATTGATTGAGAATGATCTGACAAGTTCATGCAGCACATGCCATCAAACTCTTCACAACTATGCCCTTGAGCCAAAAGGAGAAAGACAACTGTGGCTGTTTTGAAGAACTGCATGACAGATGTCGTTAACATCCTTGGCAACCTAACTTGGCATATTAGATGTTATATTAATTTGTTTTCCTGTCCAGCAGGCAAAGTTTTTTAACTGTGTGACAGCTTTCACCGAAGTAAATCCTGGGGCAAAGAATGATGCCAATATTACAGCTGCAGGTTTCCATACCTCTACCCGATCTTTACAATTAGGGCTTAGTTGAGACACACTGCGTTTGGCTCGCTGGGTCTTCTGAGACAACCCCAAAACTTGATGAATGCTGGGAGTAAACAATGTCAATTTGCCAAAATAACATGGACCTCCTACAGCTTCTTGGGGAATTGCAGACAAGGCTCTATCTCCACAAATGAGAAAGATTCCTGGTGGCAACTTTCTTGCAGCACCTTTCTACGGTGTCACAGACTTAGTCCAATTGTTACAGTATTCAATGTAATTAAAATACAGTGGGGACCTGGGAGACAGCCAAGTGTTGCCATTTTTCAGTTGCCTTTTCTCTACAATCAACAAACTTGACTTCATAATAAAGTGTCCAAAGATTAAACAGTAGTTCCCTGCTACAGAACCCAAAAGGTCGAGTTCTTGGGGCTCAGTACTAGCAGCTCTAAGATTTTTTGCAATGGCAACAGCCTGTGTTCCCAAAACACACTTTGGATCAATTTTGACTTGGGACCAAGTTCTGAACTCTGTCATGGAGTCCACTGGGACTCCAATCAAACAAGTATGAAAAGGGTTTGAGGGTGTAGTTAAGGACAAACAAAATGAGTCTTGTTTAGTTTGGTTGGCCCAAGTGACCCACATATTTTGTCTTGGGTTGATCTCAAGCAGTCCTGATCCTCTTTCTACTAAAACACTAATTAAAATAAGCATTCCCACTCCCAACATTCTAGTCATAGTTTTGGTTGTCTCTTTTAGTTCTATTACAAAGAAAAAGGAAAAACAAACACCAACTGGTTATTACTTAACTATAAATATTAAATATAACTGATCACTGAACCTAATCTTATAACTATATAACTAGTTTTCTGATTTGAAAGTCAATTTTCAGCAGTCTCAGGGTCGTCACTAGGTGCTCCAGGTAAGTCGCTGCTGTCACCACGGTTACCACTGTTAGCTGGTATTTCTGACTGGGGACATGCACGGGTAAATCGGCTCAGTACCTAAACAGGTCCTGCTTCTCCTGTGGAAACACACATATAACCACGACCATTAAGCAGCACAGTACTTGGTCCCTGCCATTCACCTGTTCACATGTTCTTGTGATAAACATAAAGTCCTGGAATCGTCTGTGGTCTACCCTCTTTCACTGCATGGTAATGTCTCACAACTGCAGGCGATTCTCTTCCTTCTGCTAAAAACAAATAGTTTAAAGTGACCAACACCTTGGACAATCGACTAGCTACATCAGTGTCATCATTCTGGTTTTGCCTTGCTAGATATTCTTACAGGGTACGATTAGCTCTTTCTACAATAGCTTGACCAGTGGGAGAGTGAGGTTTTCTGGTGGTATGTTTGACTCCCCATTTCTGCATAAATTTAGCAATTCACTGACTGATGTAGGCTGGACCATTGTCAGTCTTAATTTCCACAGGCACACCCATCACTGCAAAACAGGCACATAGGTGTCTTTCAACGTGCAAAGCTCTTTCTCCTGATTGTGCTGTGGCCCAAATAAATTTAGAATAGGTTTCAAGTGACATGGATGTATTTCAACCTCCCAAATTCTGGAACATGAGTTACATCCATCTGCCACAATTCTTAAGCTTTCATCCCCCTTGGGTTTGTGCCCAGGCCAAGGCCAGGCCCATGATGACTACAATGAGGGCAGGCACACACAATCCCTTGTGCATCATTCATGGAAATCTGAAATTGTCGGTGCAGGGCCCTAGCATTTTGATGGAATGTTTCGTGGCTGTCACGAGTCCTCACAAATTTGTTTTGTGGAGGGACATGGGCCACGCAACTGACTGCAGCATCTGCTCGTACATTGCCTTCTCCTAAACCACTGTTGCATTGATGGCTGCGAATGTGCATGACACAAAAGGCATGCTGACGCTGATTCAGCACACTTCTTAACTGCAAAAACAGTTCTCCAAGGCATTGATTCTGGGTTTTCCTGATGAGTGCATCCTCAATTCTTTGCACGACTCTAACCACATATAAAGAATCTGAAACAACATTGAGCGGTTCTTTGTTCCAGGTTTGCAAAGCCCAACACACTGCTCTCAGTTCAAGGGTTTGCAGACTGTCTCCTGCTTCATTCTTAATTAAATGTAGCATCCATTCTCCTTGCTGTTGCCAAACACACACAGCCCTTCTTGTTTTTTGACCAGCATCAGTAAAAACTGTTCTTCCTTTAACTGGTTTCAAGGAACACAAGGGTCTCTCTAGCCACTGGTAGCACGTGACTAGAGTCCACATCGGGCCTTTTGGTTGCTGGTTGTGAACCACACCTGTGAAACCCAACAATGCTTCTTGCATTGCAACAGAATGTCTCAGCTTCCACTTTAAATCTTCACTTCTCACAGGAACAGATGTCTGCTGGTTCCTTTCTATCTATCTCTACAATTCTATCTCTGCCCTTTTTTATCAGTGGAGCAAGGGCATCTGTTCTGGTCATGACATGGCTCTTTGGTTGCACAGGTAAAAACACCCATTCTAGTAAACTTCCTGTTGAACCAAACTTAGATCGATGTTCCTCCTTTTTCTTTTGCCATTGAAAAACAATGGCAAGTGGACAGGCATTGGCATTGGATAGGAAGAGTGACAGTGGGAAATGTTCCACATGGCGAGCACTCCAACCACGTTGTAACTTTTCTGACACCTGAACCAAAGCTCTTTGCTGTTCGGGGGTACACTCTCGGGGGCTGTTGGCATCACCACCATGAAGCCATGGTAAAAATGGTTGTAAGTCATCATTGGTAATTCTTACAATGGTACAAACCCATTGCAGGTCCCCAAAAAGTCTTTGAGCATCATGCAAGGTGGAAATGTTGGTGTGTAAAGTGATCTTCTGTGGGCGAATCTGCGCATCTGTGATCAGCCAGCCTAAATATTTCCAAGGAGCTGACCGCTGTATTTTTTCTGGAGCTACACTCAGTCCACGATGTTTCAATTGTGAAATCAACCAGCTTAAATCTGTTTCTGCCAATGGCTGTTTGGTGGCAATATGAATGTCATCTACATAATGATAAATCATTGCATTGGAAAAATGCTGGCGAATTGCTTGCAAGGCCCAATCAACAAACAATTGACACATCGTTGGTGAGTTTTGGCCTCCCTGAGGTAACACGGTCCATTCATATCATTTTGCTGGGGCTGCTCTGTTGACAGATGGCATGGTGAAGGCAAAGGGTTGAGTGTCTTGTGAATGCAGCGGGATGGTAAAAAAGCAGCCTTCAAATCAATGACAACGATGTTCCACCCTTGAGGTATCATAGTTGGTGCTGGCAGACCAGGCTGCAAAGCACCCATTGCCTGCATTTGTTCACTGACCTTTCAGAGATCGTTTATCAGTCTCCATTTTCCCGATTTCTTTGGGATAACAAAACTTGGCGTGTTCCACGAAATCACAGAAGGCCTAATGTGTCCAGCTTCAAGTTGTTCTTGTACTAGTTGTTTAGTAATTTGCAGCCTTTCTTCGGTCATTGGCCACTGCTCAACCCATACAGGGGTTTCAGTCAACCAGGTAATCTTCAAAACGGGTGGCTGCTCTGCAGTGGCCATCAAGAAAAATGCTGGTCAGTGGTTAAAACCATGCCAAGTTGCGAAAGCATATCTCTGTCTAGCAGTCCTGAAAGCTCTCTGGGCAAAAGCATAATGTAGGGTTGAGTAACGATGACTTGATTGTTTTCAAAGATGATGCTGATAGGATCTTTGCTTATTGAAGGAACTCTCATTCCACCCACTCCCACAACGTGGGAGCAGGGAGATTGCAAAGGCCAATCAGACAGCCAGTACATTTGATTGACAATGGAAATGTCTGTGGCGGTGTCAAGCAGTAGTCAGGGCGATGCTGTGGGAACCACGCTGTAATTGTACCGTCCTGGTTGGGCGATCTTTCAGGCTTATCGTAAAAAGGACATCATGGCCTGTTGACCCGAAGCTTCCGTCTCCTCTTTCCTTTTCAGCTGGTTCTCGTGGTCGTTGACGATGTGGTAAAATGTTTTCAAATGCTACAATTTGAGCAATTCTGCTTCCTTTTCGAATTGTCACCGGTGGTTGTAAAGCATAAGCCATTATTTTCACTTGTCCGGTATAATCTGTATCGATAACTCCTGGAATGACAATCACACCTTGTTTGCCTGTGGAGGATTTTCCAAGCAACAAACCTCCCACTAAAGAAATTGTACTGTACATTGGGCCATACACATTGGTGGGAATCAGGGTCACTTCTTTATCTTGTAAGGTAACTTCTGCTGTTGTCACATCCACGCCGAGGCTTCCCCATATGGCAGACTTGTTCTTAACTAGGAAACCACTCGGGGTCTTGTGGGTCGAGGCATTGATTTGTGTCTTGGTGCGCTGCCTTAGCGTGCTGGCTTTGGAGTTTCCCTCCTTCTGACAAACTTCAGAGGCATGGGTGTCTATGATGCATTTGTGACACCATAAAGCCTTTTGACAGGCCCGTCTGAAATGGCCTGTCTCACCACACCGAAAACAAACAACGCTGGGTGCTGGTCTCCTGTTGTTGCTGGGATGGTTGACGTTGCCTCCTGTCAACACAGCTGCAATGATGTGTCCCTGTTGCTGCATCCCGTTTTGCATGGTCACTGTGAATGCTGCTGTTCAATTGTTCTGTTCAGCTCTGGTAGCCCTAACTAACATTTCATCAACTGCACAACCATGACGGAGAGAAGCTAAAACAGTTCTGGTACGTGAGTTGGCATTTTCAAAGGCAAGGGAATGAAACAAATATTCTTGCACTTCTGTAGGTAAGTCTTGGCCATCTTTCAAAGCAGCCGACAATCTATCAATGAATTGCCCGTATGGCTCGGTCGCCCCTTGCTTAATGTTAGCATAAGATGCAGGTTTTTTCTTGTCTGGGACTAAGAGCAAAGCTTTGTGAGCCAATGCTTGAGACAACTGATGGATCGCAATTGGAAAAGTGAGCTGAACATTGGTTGTAGCGTACGGTCCTTGTCCTGTCAGCATATCTGGCTGGAGCCCATAAAATGGATCTCCTAGCACTTGATATCTATTTGCCTCTTTCGTGGCTAAATGTCTCCACTCTCGATCAAAAAGGAGAAACTGTGAGGGTGTTAACAGTAGAGATGCAATGCTGGAACAGTCTGCTAGACAAAGGACATCAGCAGTAAAAATATACTGTATTATGTTCCTTGCTGCTTCGGACCTGATGCCATAAGTGGAGACTGCTTAGCTGAATTTAACACTTTGCATTCATGGGGCTCCCATCAAGCCTGATTCTGTTCTATAATGACTGGGCAAGCAATAGCATTGGCAACTTTAAAATCAACGTCTAAAGCTGCATCCTTTAGAACTCCTGCCCAGCGCTTCTGAATTGGATCTTGTTGGGTGGCTAGCAGCACCTAGTCCTAGTTTAGGAAAAATTTAGGGGAAAATTCCCACAACTCCCTCCCCCACCACCGGGTTCGGGAGGAATTTCCTCAGAGGAAAAGTGGAAAAAACTTGTTTATTGAGAAACAACGAACAAACACTCCCCAACACAAGAAAAACAGTCCGAGATGACAACAAATGTGTTCACCAGCCCAAGAGAGGGTGAGCAGTCTCTGCTGGGGAGGGTGCCAAAGCTTCTTTCAGGTGCAGACTCCGGGGGGTTTTCCCTTGATGTTCCCGAATCAGGGCCCGAAGCAGGTCCGATGTCTTCAGGGAAGGGAGGAAGGAAAGAAGGGGAAACACAAAAGCAGAAAAATGGCAAAAAGCAAGCAAAAAGCAGAAAGCAAGAGAGCAAAGCCAGCAAAGCAGCCTAAAGCTAGCAGCAAGCCAAAAGCAAGCCGGGGGAGGGGCTCAGCTATAAACAAAACAGAGAACATGGGAACAGGAAAAAAAACAAAACAAAACAAAAAAAACCCCATGATTTGGGATACAAAGCATGAAAATGTCCTGTCACCCCAGGACATTCCACTCCTTATCCCATATCGTGAACATGTTACTGAACACAATGAAAAAAAACTTTCTTCTCACTTGCTCCAACCTTCCACACTTACACATTTCCTTCCATCTTACTTGCTCAGACCTTTGACACTTTCACGTTTCCTTCTGTCTCATATCTGTATGATCTAACGTACAGAAAATGGTGGTAATGCTCAGCAAACAATGATATCATCCCACAATCAGATCTCCCTGAGGTACACAACGGGTTGTCCCATCTTTCTGCATTATCCACCAGGTATAACCTGGTCCTTGAGCAAAGACAATCCCATGAATGGGTTTGCCTGTACTCAAGACAGGATTAATCCATACTGTCTTCCCCAACAAACCTCTGACATGGGCCACTGGGACTTTATCTCCATCTACTATATTAAGGGGCTCAGACTGGGCAGGACCTGCTCGGTTGGTGGAACCTCGAGTGTTAACTAACCAGGTGGCTCTTACTAAATGCTGCTCCCAGTTCTTGAAAGACCCCCCACCCAGTGCTTTCAAAGTGGTTTTTAACAATCCATTGTACCTTTCCACTTTACCTGCAGCTGGTGCATGGTAGGGGATGTGGTACACCCACTCGATGCCATGTTCCCTAGCCCAGTTGTTAATAAGATTATTTTTAAAATGAGTCCCATTGTCTGACTCAGTCCTCTCAGGAGTACCATGCCTCCAAAGGACCTGCTTTTCAAGGCCCAGGATGGTGTTGCGGGCTGTAGCATGAGACACGGGGTAGGTTTCCAACCATCCCGTAGTGGCTTCTACCATGGTTAGCACATGGCGCTTGCCTTGGCGGGTTTGAGGCAGTGTGATATAATCAATCTGCCAAGCCTCCCCATACTTGTACTTGGACCACCGCCCCCCATACCAGAGGGGCTTCACCCGCTTAGCCTGTTTAATGGCAGCACATGTCTCACAGTCATGAATAACCTGAGAAATGCTGTCCATGGTTAGATCTACCCCTCGGTCTCGTGCCCACTTATAGGTGGCATCTCTACCCTGGTGGCCTGAGGCATCATGGGCCCATCGTGCTAGGAACAGCTCTCCTTTGTGCTCCCAGTCAAGATCTATCTTCAACTCCCCTATCTTTGCAGCCTCATCTACCTGCTGATTGTTCTGCTGCTCCTCATTAGCTCTACTTCTAGGGACATGGGCATCTACATGGCGAACCTTCACAGGCAGTTTCTCTAACCGGGTAGCGATGTCTTTCCATTCTTCAGCAGCCCAAATTGGTTTTCCTCTGCGCTGCCAGTTCGCCTCCTTCCATCTCTTCAGCCATCCCCACAGAGCATTGGCTACCATCCAGGAATCAGTATAAAGGTAAAGTTTTGGCCACTTCTCTGCTTCAGCAATGTCCAGGGCCAACTGAACGGCTTTGAGCTCCGCGAGTTGACTTGATCCACCTTCTCCTTCAATAGCTTGTGCGACTTGTTGTGGGGGGCTCCATACGGCTGCTTTCCACTTCCGGTTCATCCCCACAAGGCGACAGGAACCATCAGTAAAAAGAGCGTAGCGTGTGTCTTCTGCCGGCAGTTGGTTATATGGTGGAGCTTCTTCAGCACGGGTCACTTGCTCTTCTCCCTCTTCACCAGTAAGACTGAAGCTTTCACCTTCAGGCCAATTGGTAATTACCTCCAGAATCCCAGGACGATTTAGTTTCCCAATTTGGGCGCGCTGTGTAATGAGGGCAATCCACTTGCTCCATTTAGCATTGGTAGCATGGTAGGTGGAGGGAACCTTTCCTCTAAACATCCACCCCAGCACGGGTAGTCGAGGTGCCAGGAAGAGTTGTGCCTCGGTACCAATAACTTCTGAAGCAGCTTGGACTCCTTCATACGCGGCCAGGATTTCTTTCTCTGTTGGGGTGGAGTTGGCTTCAGACCCTCTGTAGCTCCGACTCCAGAATCCCAGTGGTCGGCCTCACCAGGCACCTTCTGCCAAAGGCTCCAGGACAGGCCATGGTTCCCGGCTGCAGAGTAGAGCACGTTCTTCACCTCTGGTCCTGTCCTGACGGGGCCAAGGGCTACCGCATGAGCGGTCTCCTGCTTGATCTGGGCAAAGGCTTGCTGCTCTTCAGGGCCCCAATAGAAATCATTCTTCTTACGGGTAACCAAGTAAAGAGGGCTCACAATCTGACTATATTCAGGAATGTGCATCCTCCAGAAACCTATAGCACCTAAGAAAGCTTGTGTTTCCTTCTTGTTGGTTGGTGGGGACATAGCTGTGATTTTGTTGATGACATCAGTAGGAATCTGGCGCCGTCCATCTTGCCACTCCACTCCCAGGAACTGGATCTCCCGAGCAGGTCCCTTAACTTTACTTTTCTTAATGGCAAAGCCAGCTTCCAGGAGAATTTGGATGATTTTCTCTCCTTTCTCAAACACTTCTGCTGCTGTGTTTCCCCACACAATGATATCATCAATGTATTGTAAACGTTCTGGAGCCTCACCCTTTTCTAGCGTAGTCTGGATCAGTCCATGACAGATGGTAGGACTGTGCTTCCACCCCTGGGGCAGTCGGTTCCAGGTGTACTGCACGCCCCTCCAGGTGAAAGCAAACTGAGGCCTACATTCTGCAGCCAGAGGAATGGAGAAAAACGCATTAGCGATGTTGATTGTGGCCTACCACTTTGCTGCCTTGGACTCCAGCTCGTACTGGAGTTCCAGCATGTCCGGCACAGCGGCGCTCAGCGGTGGAGTCACTTCATTCAAAGCACAGTAATCCATGGTCAATCTCCATTCTCCTTCAGATTTACGCACAGGCCAGATGGGACTGTTGAAGGGTGAGTGGGTTTTGCTGACCACCCCTTGTCTCTCTAACTCTCGGATCATCTTGTGGATGGGGATCACAGCATCTCGATTTGTTCGATACTGCCGGCGATGCACTGTCGAGGTGGCAACAGGTACTCGTTGCTCTTCTACCTTCAGGAGTCCTACTGCAGATGGGTTCTCTGACAGTCCAGGCAAGGTGTTCAATTTCTTAATGCCCTCTGCCTCCACAGCAGCTATTCCAAAAGCCCATCTGAACCCCTTAGGGTCTTTGTAATAGCCATTCCTGAGATAGTCTATGCCCAGAATACTCGGAGCCTCTGGGCCAGTCACAATCGGATGTTCGTGCCACTCCTTCCCGGTCAGGCTCACCTTGGCTTCCAACAGGGTCAATTCTTGTGATCCCCCTGTCACCCCGGCAATAGAAATAGGTTCTGTTCCCTCATGTTCTGATGGCATTAGGGTACACTGAGAACCGGTGTCAACCAAAGCTTTATATTTCTGTGGCTCTGATGTGCCAGGCCATAGAACCCATACTGTCCAAAAAACTCGGTTTTCCCTAACCTCTACCTGGCTAGAGGCAGGGCCCCTCTAAGCCTGGTTATCCTTCTTTCCTGAGACATATGTCTTGGAGGTTCCTTCAAGGGGATCGGACAAGTCATCGTCATCATTATGCCTGACAGTTCGAGTACGGGCAACTGGAGCTGCTTCCCTTTTCCTACCTTCCTTCAATTCACGCACCCGTTGTGCCAGAGCAGCAGTAGGCTTCCCATCCCATCTCCTCGTGTTTTCTCCAGACTCACGTAGGAAGAACCACAACTCAGCTCGTGGGGTGTACCTTCTCTCCCCAACAGAGGAACGTCTGCGTTGGATACTAGGGCCTCTAATTTGTACAGCTGAGATTTGGAGGAGGTCCTCCTTAATCTCTTCCCTGAGTTTCTTACGACTTTCCTCTATTTTATCTTCTAATTTCTGCAGTCGTGTTTCCACAGCTGCAATTCTGGCATGAGTCGGGCCATGTACAGCATCTGCATATGCCCGAAGCTTCTTTGCCATATCGAGCACAGTCTCATATACCTCATCCCGCTTCATTATTGCTAGAGCAGAAGCGTATTCAGGTGGCCCAAGGCGCACAATTTTCCTCCACATTACAGGTGTGCATGGTACAAAGTCCAGATTCCTAGTTGTTATATCATCTGAAAAAATGATCTCTACCACTGCCATCTCCCTCAGGCATTGGATCCCCTGTTCTATGGTCTTCCACCGTGTCTGCTGAATATAAAGGTCATCTGCACACAGGTATCTTTGTGCTACGCTGTCCAGGACCCGTTCCCAGAGGCTGTGAGGGCTAGCCCTCCTCATCATGCCTTGGTCGATGACAGGATCATGTGACAGGGATCCTAAATGCCTCGCTTCAGTGCCATCCAGAATGGTAGCCTCCCCTGCCGCATCCCAAAGGCGGACTAGCCAACTAATTATAGATTCATCGGGCTGTCGCCTATAATCCTTCCTTAGGCCTCGAAGGTCCTTCAGGGAGAAGGAATCAATATTGGCTCCAGAATCTATGCCACTTGCTGTGGTCTCTGATTTTGGTGATGGTCCTTCTCTTGGATCATCATCATCCTCCACCCTTCGGTCAGTCTTGCTTTTACACTTTCCACCTTTTGTATTTGCAGCAACAGCCATTGGTTGGGGCTTACTCTCTGATTTAACTACTGGCCTGGAGCCTGGGATGTTTGCTGCAGCCTGAGTGACTGGGATAGTAACTAATTTATCTCCCTGTTCCCTTTCCTCTATCTGCTGCCCTACAGTATCTAGCAGGGTGCGATAAGCATGTGCCAGGGCCCAGCTCACTGCAATGATCCTTTCCTCATTAGTGTTTCCATGGCACCTCTCTTTCAGATACTTTACCACCTCAGCTGGGTTCTGAATTTGTTCAGATGGGAAGTCCCAGACTACAGGATCAGAAAACTCCTTTAAAATTTGGCCCATATCCTCCCATTTCCCACGCCACTCAGACTTCTTCACCCTTGGTTTTACTCCTAAATCAGGAGTCTCACCAGCCCCTCTAGAAATCTCAGCCTTCATCTTATATAAACTGCAGACAGTATAAAGAAAGCTTACTAAATTAAATGCCAGAAAGATGGTGTCCTTGGCAGTCAGGGAGGACCAAACATTTTCTAATAGAGATGTAAACAATTCGGAGGAGAAGAAGGAGAGCAAAGGCTGAAAAGCCTCCTCCCCTGCTTCTCCCCTAACAAACTGAGTACACAACCACAACCATGAACCATACATTCCTGGAAACGATAGCAACATTTTTATAAACCTCTTGCAAATCATCACAACCAAGCCCAGCCCGATAAATATTCTGGTTAGCGCCCCACGGTTACAAAAGCTACGCATTAGGGACAATACTGGAGCTATTGCTGGATAAGAGAATAAACCTAACGACCAAAAAGGTATTAAAACTTCAAAGAACCCTAATGACCAGAAATAAAGGCAGGCTTTCACTCCAAATGACATTATACCTTCAAAAAGAGACATACCAATATGCCCACAAAACAACAGAAACCAAAATATTATTAGAATAAAGTTTTTTCCACTTTGTATGATCGCCCCCCCGTACGGGCCACCAAAAAATGTTTGTCCTAGTTTAGGACAAATTTAGGGGAAAATTCCCACAACTCCCTCCCCCACCACCGGGTTCGGGAGGAATTTCCTCAGAGGAAAAGTGGAAAAAACTTGTTTATTGAGAAACAACGAAAAAACACTCCCCAACACAAGAAAAACAGTCCGAGATGACAACAAATGTGTTCACCAGCCCAAGAGAGGGTGAGCAGTCTCTGCTGGGGAGGGTGCCAAAGCTTCTTTCAGGTGCAGACTCCGGGGGGTTTTCCCTTGATGTTCCCGAATCAGGGCCCGAAGCAGGTCCGATGTCTTCAGGGAAGGGAGGAAGGAAAGAAGGGGAAACACAAAAGCAGAAAAATGGCAAAAAGCAAGCAAAAAGCAGAAAGCAAGAGAGCAAAGCCAGCAAAGCAGCCTAAAGCTAGCAGCAAGCCAAAAGCAAGCCGGGGGAGGGGCTCAGCCACAGACAAAACAAACTGGGAACATGGGAACAGGAAAAAAAAAACAAAACAAAACAAAAAAAACCCCACGATTTGGGATACAAAGCATGAAAATGTCCTGTCACCCCAGGACACAGGCAGAAATGCTTGGTCAGGTTGTGGAAAGGACAAAGCTGACAGGTTTTGTAGATTTTGTGGAGAAATTTTGGATGCCGCAGCTGCTTGCTTTTCAAGTTGGTTCTGGCAATTCGACAGTTCAGCAAGCTTCACTATTATTTGTTGTAATTCATCTGAACGCTGTAATTTTTTCTGCAGCTGCGGCGCGCCGTGAATATCGTGTTCAGGGCTGTTGCCTTCTGAGTCCAGATCAGGCGGGGTACAGCGGGCTGTCATACCTAGCTGTGGGTGGGTGGCTGGCTGCACCGTTGCTGGCTGCAGCGGTGCAACAGCATTGGAATGGACCGGCTCCGGTTTTCCGGAAGTGGTGGTGGAAGTCGCCATGTTTGTTTTGGTCACATGCGCCTGCGTCATCAGTCTGCCTGGCGCCACCCCGCTCTTGTCACCACCCTGAACTCCGCCCCTCTGTTGCATCTCTTGTGCCGGCCCTGCTCCGCCTTCCACTCCGCCTGTCTCTTCATCTTTCACCACGCCCCCCAGAGCCTGGTGGCTGCCACACTTCCTGTCTGCTCTCAGTTTCTCCAAACACTGGTGGAGGAGCTTCCGGTGTTCAGCTTGCGTGGCTCGTTACTGAGTTTACTACGTCTCACAGCGAAGAGCAAACCGGGACTGAATTCCCTTTCACGGGATGTGTGGAACTAATACTGAAAAACCTTGCAACTTGAGATAGTCTCTGCGGTTCTGTTGGTTCAGCAGCGGCCACTCCCGGTGCAGACCCGGGTGCCCCTGTCCCTTCCAGTGCCTGGATTGCTGCTTGGGCTGCTTTTCATTCAGCAGCCAACACTTGCAAGGTATTTATAACCTTTTTCCAAATCGCGCCCACTTCTGCTGCCAATTTACTTTCTTTTGCTCGTGAAATGGCAAAATCCCACAATATCTCACCTATTTCCTTCCATTCTGCTTCACTAAACAGCAGCAACGGTTGGCTTAACTTTCCTTTCTTTCTGGCCCATAGGGCTAATTGTTCTAAGTCAGTTTCTTTTACTTTTTTGCCTCTTTTAGAGACAATACTTGTGAGAAGCTGCGTTGCCGCATGGAATTCCTTCTCCATTTTTTTGCTTTCGATTCCTTTGTTTTCCGCCATGGCCGCTTACCTCTCCTTTCCAGTGCATGCCGCTGTTTCCCTCCAGATGGAACCAGACGGGTCACGCTTCCAGCTCTGTGAGCTCACCACAGCCCTGTGAGCAGTTCGGATACTCGGTCCAAACTTCGTTCACAGTGCAGAGACTTCACCACATTCAAGTGAAATCCGTATTTAAATGAAAAAATAAAAATTCAAAACTCTGCATCTAAGCAAAAAAAAAAAAAAAAAAACCAATCCACATTCAAGCATAATAAAACTCTGCATCTAAGCAAACAAAAGAGTCCCTGTTCGGGTGGCACATGAACCCAGGGTCCCTATAACCTATATGGAAGCTGGACAGAGCAACACAGAACACGACCAATATGGTGAAATCCGACGTTCTTCCCTTTATTCCCAAAATAGCCAGTTATATACAGTTTCAAATAGTTTACAGTTGCAGGTGTTTTCTAATTGGTATTCAGCGTGAAAAAGAAAGCAAACAATCTCAGTTTAAGGCAACTACCATGATTCTACTCTAACTATCCTATCTAACCCATACACACACCTTAACCTAAATTCTAACTGCGCCACAAGCTTATCTACTTTTACACAGGCCCAAAACTGAGGCCCAGCAGGCTGAAACCTTAGGCCCAGTTTGGGATAGCTCAAACTTCATTCCATAACATGTCATGCCCATGTTCTCTAAGAAATCCTGTTACAGGAGAGCACAATGATCAGGTTTTCTTCATCAGCATCACAGATGGAACAAGTTGTTCGCTTCACAAATGAGGAAATTGTAGTCTGCCTGCTAAAAGCTAGGTAATCTATGGAAATATTTCAATAGTAGATTATTTTAGCTCTAGGCACGCCTATGTGCTAGCAATTTCTTGCACTATAAGTTCACCTGTTTACAGAGCAGCACTTATTTTTAGCTAAGGAGACTACTTACATGAGGCTGCAGCACTTAATAACAAAATTAAGGAAGATCAAACAACTTGTTGAGCCATGAATGACTACCCACTGGAGTTGTGAACCACCTGGAAGGAAACACTTGACAATGATAGCCTACATACATCTCCTTCAGAGGCCAGTAGCATGCATCAGATGATCTCTTGGAGTATCAACCTGACCAGCACTTCTAAAGTTGCTCAAGCCCACAGCAGAAAAAAAAACCCAAAAAAAAACCCCAAAAAAAAACCAGGCAGTATTTACATGAAGGGTATATAAAAAATTTGCACTTTCAAGCTGGACATTCTGTTCTGGAAATTTGTCCTGACATTTATTTTGATTAAGCTCTCACAAACAGCTGGTTCTGCTTAACTTAATCTCATTAAAAGTCCCAGGCTGATGAATTCAGGCAGGGTCTGTTCTATTGTAAGTCTAATCTGTGAAAACATGAGAGTCCACAAGTTTCCAGACAATGAGCCTTCAGTATCGTGTTCACTGGTATGTGTGTATCTTCTAACTGCAAGCTGCAGCTTTAGTTATATTGAGTGAAAGGTGTTTCTCTCAGCCTGTGTTATTCTATGCCTTCTTACTTCTTATTTGTAGTTTTAAGTAAGCAGACAGATTTCCTTTTTTGTGGCTTCTTAGGAAATTAACTGAAATTATGAAGGAGAAAGGTGCTCTGTGTCGATCAGCCTTCCCTGAAGAGACTAGTTAGCAACATGACTCAAGGTCTGTTGTTACAGCATTCCTCTTATTAGAGGGTAAAAATGAGATGAGGCACAGACTTCTTATAAACACAGCCCAAAAAGGGTCCTGGTTTATTCCTCTTCATGGCTTAGTCATTTTAACTCCAACCATTCACTGACTGGCTGCAGCAAGCTCCTCCTGTGAGTTTCCCTTGCAGCCTGACTGCTGGTTATTTCCCGCTAAACTATGACTGCATGTATTGATTTGCAGACTCTAAATGCAGGCTTTTACCTAGCTACACTATGACTGCAGGTTCCAACAACAGGCTCTAACTGCAGACCCAGACTGACCTTGCAGCAGTGATTCTCTCTCCCCAGGATCCTGCTTCACAATTCTGTCCTTCATGCTCCTCCAGGTTCCTCCTCCATGATGAACGTCCCCTTACCAGCTCACCCCCTCTTTTATCTCACTCATCCTTATTGAATATAGCTGTTATTTATCAGGGGTGAGGCTGTATTAGTTAATTAACACAGTTGTTACTTATTAGGGGTGAAGTCACCAGTATTCCCTTCTCCTACAGTCTGTGTGCATTAAAGTGTGATGGATTATTTCACAGGGTTGATAACTTGAACATATTAGTTATATGATTCTATCTGGTGACCTAAAAGGCCCTATAAAAACAGCTTCTGCCAGTCATGCAGTTTTCAGATTTAGCTATTTTTTTACTGTGCTAAGTATAGACAAAATAGGCAGGTAAGCTGCAGCCAGTAAATTTAGAAGGGAGTGAGAAAGAAGATGAGTGCTATAATGCAGGTTCAGCAGTGCTGTTCTGGCAGTACATTTCCAAGAACCCACTAACCTCTAAAGAAAGGGGCGGGGCATAAGTATAGTTAAACAGAACTCAGTTAACTAATCTTTAGAGACTCTAAGGAAATAGATGCATATATTTCCCAATTTAAGAGACAACAAGAAAAAGAAAAACCAAAACCTAATCACAGACGCTACAAGCATTATTCAGCCACTTCTCCCACTGCAACACTCACAGTACTTGAAGCGCTTTGACACTTCAGCAGTTTGAGATAGACCAGTGCCACAAACAAGGAAGTAAAAGTATATAACTTATAAGAACAGTTAGTGCAGATAATCAAGCCTTCCTTCTAACATACCTTGTTTGACATAATTGCACAAGTTTGAATTTATTCAATTCAAGAAATACAAAAACCTTTTGTTAATAACACTTCTGCAGTCAAATCCACCTTTGCTGCAGCACCACTAAGATCAATAATATTGCAAATGAGAGAAATCTGGTGCAGTCCACTGTAAATCAGTTCTCTTCTGAGCCACATTATGTTTCATTCATCATGCTGCACACCCTACTTCCTTGACCAGAGGGAAGGGAAATAAAAGGTCACCCCTCAGCCAATAAAATATATATTTAGCTATTTTGTGGGTAGGAAACAGTATCTTTAAGTAGTCATCCAAAGAAGACAGACTACCCAGAAGGTTGCATGCTGCTGCACATCAATAAACATCTTGATCTAGGAACTAAAATGCAAAATATCAAACCACTGAAGGTATGAAAGGAGGACTCAGAGATCTGTCAGAAAAATTACAAAATTAGAGCTGAGCACTGCATTCAGTAAATCGATTATACAGAGATGGCAGAAATAAGTAGTGCTGGGAGCTAGGTTCAGATAGCACACTGAAATTTTCAGTAACAGGAAAAAAAATCACTTTGGATACTTTTTATATCTATCTGCATTTTCTCTTAGGTCTTGCTACTGGTAAACACGTAAGACAGCTCCTCTTTTCTTTCTTTACCTCTTTGGTCTTTCCAGGACTGCTTCACTGTAAGCATAATAAAAAAAAAAAATTAATTGTAATATCCTGCTGATAACTATTTTGTGATTCTTTTAATCCCAAAAATTGCTTTCTCTTCCATTCTTTCAGCCTCACTAATTGAAATGCTCCAGGGAACAGTCATTGTGGAAAAGAAAGAGCACCTAAATTGTACTTGCATTGCATGTCAAAGCAAACATTAGATGCTCAAGACAACAAGAACAGCATGGGGACTCTAGGAAAATGCACTAATTTTTGCCATCCATGCTGCTACCAAAATACATATAGCAGATTCATCATCTCTCTGAAGAACTGCAGCTGTAAACAGTTTTCACACTAGAACTACTGTAACCAACCAAGAAAATGACCAAGTGGTATTTCATATTCCCTCAAAAAAAAAAAACCTCCTTGGCTTATGGCATTTCATCCTGAATGAACAGGTTTATATGCATGCAACTACAGTGAAACAAACCTGATGGCATCAAACTGCATACTGAAATTGGAGGTACTTCAAATGCCAAACCATAAAGCTCTCTAGGACTGGAACAGAGAATCAAGATGACATGACTACAAAACCAGCACAAAATAGCTGGCTAACAAAGAATGATCAGTGTGTCTGTGCCTGGAAAGGGTCTGAAGCTACAGAAAGGGAAAGAGTCTGTGAAGGCCCTGAAGTCACAAGAGGAAGAAAAATGTACATTTCCTGATGGGAAATATACAAGACAAAGAACAAACAAAGAAACATTACTTATGGCACTGAAGAAAAACAAAATCAAATTTGCAGTCAACTTTGACAGGTATCCAACACTGAGGTTCAGCTAATGTTTTGGGGAGGAAAACAAAAAACCCCAAAACAAATCTCAAAACCTACAGACCCCATAACTTTATATGCAAGTCATAGTGAACATTCATACACAGTGTGTTGTATAGCTATATAGTTAAAAGACATCTCTTATGTAACTTACACTTTGTCAACACAGAATTAAAGAAATGTATACCTTTAAGAAATAAATTCACTATAAAGGTCTTTCTAAAAATAGAAGAAGGAAAAAAAATGTAATTGCTTCCTGGTCAAAATAAAACTGGTCCCTGGTAAAAAGGGACATATAGAACTGTACATAATTACCTGACAGCCTTCCTGCTGAGAAAGCTTCAACTTCTTGTACTACTGTATTTGATTCCTTCTCCTGTCAACATTATCTGACTCCAGGAGCAGGTTCTGAGGACCACTTACATAATGAGACATCATAGCACAGAACTGCAAGTGTCAGAACTTGATCCTTACAATATATAAAGGATCAGATCACTAAAACATGTAAACATATGCCCATTTTCTTTGAAGTCTACAGGTACATTCACATGTGAATGATTTTGAGATGAGGAAAATCTGAAAGAATCTTAAAAATAAACATCTTTAAATTCTATTGAATGAGGAGTATCCCAGTGCTTTCTGTATGTGTTACTCTTTCCACAACTGTGTAATTCTTGGCACTTAGTAAAGAAGTACCCAGTATGGTGCTGGACTGTTCCTCATAAGAGCTGATTATGATCCCACAGCCACTTAGAGGAAGATTTCGAAGTATGAAATAAGTACCTACACACCTACATTTCCTATTCATCTTTTAAAGCAGAAAAACATCAACTCAAAATAAAAAATACACCTGGCAAATGAAAATTAATTTATTATGCTTAAAATTATTTTAGCCACTCAATTTGCCTCCCAGTCCTATGTGCAAAAGGCCAACTACCAGCAGTGACTGCAGCACCAGCTAAAAGCATGAGATTTATGCTGGCACTCTAATAAGAGCTGAGGTAATTTAAGAAGAATGTCAGCACAAATTTGCTTCTCAAACTTTATTACTCTGCTTTAAGAAGAGAAAGAATGCCTGCTATTGTAATTTTTTAAATATTTACATAATCTTTGATATCTGGTTTTATTTGCACAGTTAAAACCAAAACTCTAACATCACCTCACATCCCGTTTCTTTCATAAGATAATAGAACATAAGAAGAAAAATCACATTTAGTGAAAATAATGTTAGTAAAGAAAAATGTGATCACTGTTCACTGTAGACAAAATTCAAGGCTACTGTTGAATTAAAAGGAGGTACATGTAGACTGCTCTGCAAGATGTGAGCTTGTGAATCTGGCTTCCCATAGGTATCTGAGACATTGAAACCTACTTCCCTTTGAATGTGCAGGTTCCTGCCATAGAGAGGCAAAAGGATGAAAATCTCAAGCTAATCACATCTATGCCAGTTGCATAACTTTAATCCTAAACCAGAGGCCACATTCTCACCCTCCTGTCTGCAGACTGAACTTTCTTCTCTTCTTTTGGTAGAGAACAATGTAACCTGCTTTTAAATAATCTTTATTCCTCTTTAAAGAGAAAGATGATGGAAACTGTCCTGGTGGCCATTCAGTAGTGACCTTTTCTCACAGCATAGAGACATTTCAAAAAATCACCTCTGTACCATGAAGGCCTTCCAAAGTCATCTCTAACAGATATGTATTTTATTATTTCAGAAACACAGTAAAGAAAAAAAAAGTTGAGCAGAATACAGAAGCAAAAGGAAACCATGTGGGAAAGAGGCAATGTACTCTTTGGCTTTGCAAATAGCAGGCAACAGAAAAAACACTGATATACCATGATACTTTTCCTATTGAACCAAATACCTTTTTGAACATAACTATCTGTAATAGCAGCATTATGGATTAAAACAAAAGCCCATCTTGTGCAGTCAAAAAGGAATTCTAACAGAGGGAACCAAATGAAACAACAATTTATTTGCTCTATCCCTCCTCCTGCTCTGCCTAAAGCCTTTAGTTAGGAAGGCACTGTCCTCAGGTGGTGGTGTTAGCGTAGGAAAACATATAACCACACGAAGGCGATCATATGCGGTTCTTTATTCAAGCGCGCGGGACACAGGGGTGACGATACACCCAAATCTGATGTCCAAAGGATACAGAGTTGATTCGTGACTTTTATAGTTTAAATTATACACATGTTAACTAACCCCCACCCCTAGATACTGATTATCCTATTCCTTAGTTACTATCTTAAATCATACTTACGCTTCTACCCTGATCTACACTTGATTTGGTTAAAACAATAGCATGGAGCTGTTTACAGAAGCTGACGCTTGTTCCAAACTAGCTGCGTCAAGTTCTAGTTGTACGTTCTCTACTTTCTTCCCCCTACACATTACTCAATCTAGAAATTATATTTTTTTAACCCTCCACTAACATTCCCCCCTTTGAAAGTATTTTCACTCTAATATACTAAGTGTAAATGCTTTCACTTAATACAGTCCATTAGGCTTCAGAGTTCATGCTGGATGTTCATCTTCAAATCTTCTGTTGTCATAGGCTTTGTCCGGGATGTTGTTGCGGATTGAAGGTGCTGGGTTCCGTGCCAATGCCTTCATTATGGTCCTGTTCCAAGATGCCTTTTTCTGTATCTCTCTCTTCAGGATTCTGTAAACTAACCAAATTACTAAAAATACAATCAGTAAAATTATCAGATTTTCAAGGATAGACTTTATCTATGAACTCACATTCCATCTTAATCTTTCAAAGATTTTACCCAACCAGCTAGTAGCTAAATCTTTTTGTTCCTTTTGTGCCTCATGCTCTATTTGTTTTAACTGACTGATGTCATGTTCTACATCTGCAGTTACATTTGGGATGTGGATGCAGCAATGGTCGATTTGTCCCTTTAAATATCTACACACTCCGTGTTTTTTCAAAAGTAACATATCTAAAGCCAAACGATTTTGCAGGGTCATTTTGGTGGTGGCCTGTAATTGCACATTGAGTTCCCTAAATCTCTCTCGTGTGATTCTTGCTAATCTGTCTACCTGACCTGTGAGTCTATATAGCATTTCTCTATTTAGATAATTTGCAATGGGACCAAACAAGGATTCTAGGGCCTACCCAATCTTTACTCTACTAGAGGGTTCCTTCCAAGTGTCATCTGGGTTCTTGTCTTCTGAGACGTCTCGCTTTGCTTTTATTTGCAAGGCTTCACTGCTCCTGTTAAATGGGGATTTCTTCCAAATTGGACATAAAGTGGGAAGGCCCAGGGTGATTTCTCTTACTTCCCCATCCATAGGCAAGTGTGTTGTCCATGTGCCATCACTCATTGCCTATACGAATGGTCCTGGACTTCGAATTGTACTCCTGCTACATCTTACTATAATCTTAGAATCTATTTTGCCTTGTTTGTGTTTAATTTTCCTGCAGGCACAACCAATTCGTAAGGCTATTGCCAATGGTGACCACTGTTTCATTTCCAGATTATCAGAGGTGCAATCATAAATTTTCTTACATACCCACCAACTTACTTTATTTGCCTCTTTCTGACTGCTAGTATCAGTATTCGTCACTGTGGGATCTGTCTCATTTTCAGAGCCTTTCCATTTAATGCACCAGGGTGTGCTTTCTATATATTGGAATTTCTGGAGGATGCTCACAGACCATGCACTGTCCCAAGGTTCTAGTCCTTTCCAATCCTTCTCTTCACATTTCCACACCACAACACTTTCTGTAGCGTTGTCCCTGATCTTTTGATAGCGTAGAAACCAACATTGCCATTTTGCAAGGTCTTGGTCCTTAACTCACCACTTTATGATTTGTCTCAATTTGCCATTACTAAGAATGCACTCTGACTTTCTCATGGGTTGCATATAGGAATCCTCTGTTATCTTCCAGTATTCTCTGACTACCACCCTTGACTCTGGTACTTGTTTACAGTTAATTGTTTTGTTCCCTCCTATTTCAGGTAATTTTGACGTTATTATTCCCCAGCTTACTGGGTCCCTTGCTGCCTTTGGTATTGGCAGACAGGCCGTTATTCTGCTGGTATTATGCATCTTGGCAAAGTCTCTGACCAATCCAATCATTACATTCTCAGCCTGAATTTCTTTAGAAATTTCTATTACTTGTGTTTTTGCCTGTATCTCTCTCTTCATTCTAGAATGAAGAGTTGTTAGTTGACCCTTCTGTATCCCATATCCCAAAGTAACAGCAATCCCTACTGGTGACATTAGTATCCATGAAATTAACATTACCCACAGGAGGAGCATGAGCACAGTTACCAATACTATTTGAACAGTTACAGACGTTTCAGCCTCAGCTTTGTTGGTCCAAAAGTTTCTACAGCCCACGACTGGACTCCACGAGGGACCTTCTTCACACGCGTGTAGTGTATCCAGGGTTCCACTCCAGCCACTTTGACTGCTGTAAAGGTGGTTAGCAGTCCCTGATGGGGACCAGTCCACTTCTCTTTTAGTGGTTCTTCGTTCCAGGTTTTGATGTATACCTCATCTCCTGGTTCGATATTGTGGACTGGATTCTCCAGGGCCAGTGGTCTGTTCCACACGAGAACACTTCGAAGCCAAGCTAGAGTTTTCCCGAGGGACAGAACATAATTATACACATCTTGTTTCCCTGTGACATGAACATTTGGATTGGGGTTAGGAGATTCATATGGTTTCCCATACAATATTTCATAAGGACTAACTGACATCCCACTCCTAGGCTTTATCCGAACCCTCAGCAATGCGATCGGCAAAGCCTGTGGCCACTGCAGTTTGGCTTCCTGGCATATTTTACTGATCTGCCTCTTCAGTGTCTGGTTTATTCTTTCTACTTGCCCACTTGACTGGGGTCTCCATGGTGTGTGGAGGTCCCAAGATAATCTCAATAACTTGCTTACCTCTTGTACCACCGTGGCTATGAAGTGTGGGCCTCTGTCTGATGATATCCCTAGGGGCACCCCAAACCTGGGAATGATTTCCTGTAATAACCACTTAACTGTTTCCTTTGCTTGGTTTGTGCGACAGGGAAGGGCTTCTGGCCATCCAGAAAACGTGTCAACCCCTACTAACAGGTATTTGTATCCCCGAGTTTTTGGCAGTTCTGCAAAATCCACTTGCCAATAGTCTCCTGGTTCTATTCCTATCCGAATTCTGCCTAACTGTGCCTGTCGTCTAGCTACGGGATTGTTTTTCAGACAGATTTCACATTTAGACATTACTGACTTGGCCATTGTTTGCATCCGTACTGAGATTAGGTATTGTCTTAACCACTTTACCAACGCCTCTGCACCCCAGTGACACTCATTATGTTTTACCTGTAAAATTTCTCTCATTATCAAAGGAGGTACCACTATTTGCCCTTGTGCGGTTACATACCACCCTTCTACGTTCTGTGCCTTCAGCAGTTGTGCTAGTCTGTCATCTTCGATTGTATAGTTTGGCTTCGGAGGCAAATTAAATTGAGAGATATTAAGTCTTGATGGTATCAACGCCATTGTTTTCTGCACCTCTCGCGCTACCTGACGGGCTGCCCAATCTGCTTTTCGATTTCCTTCACAAATTTTGGAGTTGCCTGATTGATGTGCCTTGCAGTGCATGATTGCTACTTGTTCAGGTTTTTGTACTGCATCTATCAATTGTAGGACTGCATCTTGATGTTTAATATTTGTCTCTTGCGAGGACAGCAGTCCTCTTTCTTTCCATAAAGCTCCGTGTACATGCACTACTCTGAAGGTATATTTGGAGTCAGTCTAGATATTCACTGTCTTCTCTTCACTCAGCTCGAGTGCTCTGGTTAATGCGATTAGTTCTGCCCTTTGTGCAGACGTGTTAGGTGGTAGTGATTTTGCCTCTATTACTACATCAATTGTAGTTACCGCATATCCCGCGTATCTGGCTCCGTTCTCCATGAAGCTGCTTCCATCTGTAAAGAGTTCCCACTCTGGTTGCTCCAGGGGGACATCCTTCAGATCTGTTCTTGCTGAATAAGTGTGCTCGATGACTTCTAGACAGTCATGCTCTAATGGACCTTCCTCAGCTGTGGCACCTAGAAATAGAGCTGGATTCAAGAGGTTAGTCGTTTTTAGTGCAACATCATCCTGCTCAGTCAGGGTTACCTGAAACTTCATCATGCGGCTTGGAGAGAGCCAATGGCCCCCTTTTTGTTCCAGGACTGTAGTTACCATGTGTGGCACATAGACATCTATGTGTCTTCCCATCGTGAGCTTCCTAGCTTCCTGTATCAGCAGCACGGTAGCTGCCACTGCCCGCAGACATGAAGGCCATCCGGCACTTACGTTGTCGAGTTGTTTGGAAAAGTAACCCACCGGCCTTTTCCAGCTTCCTAGTCGTTGGGTCAGGACTCCCAGTGCCAGTCGCTGCCTTTCATGCACGTACAGCTGAAAGTCTTTAGACAGATCAGGTAACTCCAAAGCAGGAGCAGTTGTCAGTGCTTCCTTTAATTTCTGGAAGGCCTCTTTCTGTGGTTTGCCCCAGGTGAACGGCTGCGTCTTTTGAGCCTCGTACAAGGGTTTTGCAATCAGTCCATAGTCCATGATCCACAGGCGACACCACCCTGTCATTCCGAGGAAGATCTGCAGCTTGTGTAGATTCTGGGGCTCTGGAATAGCACAGATAGCTTGAATACGATTAGTACCCAGTTTTCTCTGCTCTTGTGAGATTTCACATCTCAGGTAAATCACAGTCTGTTGGGCAATTTGTGCCTTTTCTCTGGATACCTTATACCCTCCCATTCCTAATGAATTTAAGATCTCAGTGGTTACCTTTATGCAGGTCATTTCTTCCTCTGTTGCAATCAAAATGTCATCTACATACTGGAGTAATAAATATTGGTTTCTTGGTACTTGCCCTTCTCTGGTCCAGATTTCCAGTTCTTTTGCCAGTTGACTTCCAAAGAGAGTGGGGGACCCCTTGTACCCCATCAGTAATCGAGTCCAGGTGAGCTGAGTTTTTCTTCCACTTTCTGGATGTTCCCACTCAAAGGCAAATAGTTTCCTACTTTCTTGGTCAAGGGGTATACAGAAGAAAGCATCTTTTAAGTCAATTACAGTAAACCATTTATATATCTCTTTTACGGATGCTAACAATGTATAGGGATTGGCAACCACTGGATGAATGTCTTTTGTTATTTCATTTATACCTCTTAAATCCTGTACAAGTCTATACTCACCATTGGGTTTCTTCACTGGGAAAATTGGGGTGTTGTATTCCGATTTACATTCCTCTAGAATTCGATATTTTAAAAATTTATCAATGGTCTTTGCTATTCCCTGTCGTGCTTCTGGTTTTATAGGGTATTGTTTCATTCGTACAGCCTTTGCTCCTTCTTTTAACTCTACATGTACCGGTTGTGCCAATTTAGATTTTCCAGGCACATCTGTTTCCCAGACAGAGGGAATTACTGTATCTTCTACTTCTTTAGGAATATTAGAAATTGGTTTTTCTTTTATCATCAAAATCTTTCTTGTCTTAGACTCCGGAATTTTCATTACGAGTTCACCATTCTCAAAAGTAATTACTGCCTCACTGTTCTTCCTTGCTCACTGTCTACTTGAAGATTAGTATATCTTCTAGCTGCTTCCTTAAGTCTTTTTAGAAAGGCAGTGGGAGCTTCTTTCTTTTCCTGTCGAATTTCATACAACTTAGACCAGTTCATACTCTTAGGTATTGCCTGTTGAACACCAACTGAAATCTACTCCTGATATCTCTTTAGCCTTAACATATCCACTCCAGAGGGGTCATTAGCATCCCACTCTGGGTCTGCAGTGGGAAAATTATAATCCAGTGTCCCTGTCACCAAACTATTTCGTATGTCTTCTCTAGCTCTTTCTCTTGCTGCTCGAAGAACCATATCTCTCTCTGTCTCATCTATCAGAGTGTCTAATATGACATGAATATCTTCCCAATCAGGGTTCTGAGTTTTCATTATCATCTTAACCACACGAGCTACCTTATCTGGGTTTTCTCTATACGTTCCGGCTGATTGTTTCCATATAACTAAATCAGCAGGTGAAAAGGGTACCTTTACAAAGACGGGTCCATTAGTTCCCACCCCTTGCCTTAGTGGTGCAATAATCGTTCTCTTTTGTTTGCCTGATTTTAATATACCCTTTCCTGCCTGAGGCCACTCCAGGGCCAGTTTTCCTCGTGTTCGGTGAGCTACTGGGGCGTCTAGTTCATTTTGCTTCACTGTCACTACTTTCCATTCTATCTGTCTTCTTCACATTCCCCCTTTGCTTCCGCCTCACAATCACATCCTGGACAGGTGAATCTGGGAGGGGGGGATACAGGGGGGCAGACGGGACAGAAGCTGGTGAAGGAGGTGTAGGTGGGAGCGGAGGGTACCCTTGAGCTGGTGTTAGAGGGGGGATAAATCTTTCAGCGGGTGTGGGCGGGGGAGCAGGATAGCTTTGGGCAGGTGTATGTGGAGAAGGGGGGGTTCTCTGAGCAGGCGGAGGAGGGACAGGCACCTGGGCAGGCGGAGGAGGGGCAAGCGGAGGAGCGGCTGGCACAGGCAGAGGAGGATAATTACTTTCAGCAGACAAAGGTGGGGGTGAAACATATTGTGCTGGCGCGAGCGAGGGGGGTGTAAGAGAATCAGGTGGGGTCAGGGTGAGCGGGGTAGAACTTGGTGTTGAGGGGGCCGTGGTGGTTCCGGGAGCCATGGGAGATACCAATAATTCCGATTCCAGTTCATCTCTTTTTTCCCCTAAAATTTCACTTAAAACTGCATGTTCCATACAATGCTTATTTTGGACGCAAGCCAGACACTTATTATTCTCAAGCTTCATTGCTTTCATTTTGTCAAGCCACAAAACCGGTTTCTCAAGCAAGCACAGAAATAAGTCAATATATGGTAATTGTTCTACCCTTCCATCTTGTGTACAAAGCGATCTAAGTTGCATAATAACCTTCACATCAAAAGACCCGTTTTTCGGCCACCTCTGATTTTCAGGCAAAGCGTATTTTGGCCAGTGAACATTACAATATTCAATCAACTTATCTTTTCGTAATTCCTGACCGAAGTTCCCCTCTTTCCAATGTGCCAACAAACAACCCAACGGAGAAGAACTTGGTATAGAGGCATTATTGCTGCCCAAAACCTCTTTTAACCCTTTTAGTTTCTCCATATTACAGATACATAAAAACCACAGATGCCGAACCTGCAACGCTTTCGCGATGTCTGACGGACGGCTGCCTAGGCAATACCACCAGGAATTCCTTTTGCCCAACCAAGCGTAGCTTTCGCTGCGTCTTAATGGCAGGCCCCCAGACCAGAGAATAAAGAACCTTACCTTCTCACCAGGGGTCGTTGTGAGCGGCGAGGGTCGCGGCTCCGATGGGCTCCCCGAGAAATCACCCGGTGCCGGCTGGAGCGTGATCGGGTCGCGGGGTCCTGGCTGCGCCCACAAGGTCCCATCTGGGTCGCCAAAAATGTTAGCGTAGGAAAACATATAACCACACGAAGGCGATCATATGCGGTTCTTTATTCAAGCGCGCGGGACACAGGGGTGACGATACACCCAAATCTGATGTCCAAAGAATACAGAGTCGATTCGTGACTTTTATAGTTTAAATTATACACATGTTAACTGTCGTGGTTGGGGGGGGAGGTGAATTCTTCCAGGGGGATGTGGGCAGTCCAATCAGTGATCAGCTTTTCTGCTGGCACCTGGGTTGGTCACTCGGAGGTTTGGACACGCCTCTGAGGACACAAAGAGTTAAAAGCAGGAGTCTGAGGGGCTCGGCCTCTTTTCGGATCCGGGTTTTCAGCAGAGAGACGTCTCCAGTCTCCTTCCCCCGCCTGGCCACGAGGCTGGGTGGGGGAGGGGAAACACGTGGTCGGCTCAGGTAAGCCGGAGCCCCCGGGGGGGGGGGGAAGAAGAGAGGGGACAGGACTGGAACTGAGCTGTCCCGTCCAGGATGGAGGGGTAGAAAACTGTAGAAGTGCCTTCTGTGTGTGCTCACCCCCCTCCTCCCCCCCCCCAAACTCCGGGAGAAGTTGCCCAGCCATGTGGGGGTTTGCCGAGCCTGGGAGTGCCTCAGCCTGCACCCTGCCGAGAAGAAACTGTTAACCCTTGCTTGGCAGAAAGAAACTTTTCTTAGACATTGATTCTCATGACTGGTGGTTTTCGGAGAGAGGGAAGCGGCTTGGGACCGAGATGATAAAGCATGATTAGAAAGAACTCGATGGAAGAATGAGAGGAGTAGCCTTGGAGCTGGACTTCTCTTGCATAATGTCAGCCATGGACTGAACTTGAGTCTCTTTTGAACATAAACTGCATTTTTGGGTGGATGCAGCTGCCCCTTGCTTTTGCTACAGTGACTGGCACTTGAAGAGTTGGAGCGAGCAGAGAAAAGAGGGGGAGGGTGAGGTAGTGCCCTCTGCCCTCAGGGCAGACCTGCTCCTAGAACCCTGGCCCCTGGGTAAAAAGAGGGAGAGCTCGGCATGCAGCATCCTTAAAAAGCCCTGTATGTAGTTTTGGCCTATGAGACAGCGGTGAGAGCGCTGGACATAGGAAAAAGAGAGT
The DNA here is from genome assembly GCF_021018805.1 of Prinia subflava. Lineage (NCBI taxonomy): Eukaryota > Metazoa > Chordata > Aves > Passeriformes > Cisticolidae > Prinia > Prinia subflava. Next base: position 2,159,834 of record NW_026960612.1, read on the forward strand.
GTCACCTTAGCAGACTTCTCCGGGCAGTGCTATGGGTGACATAAAAACACATAAGGGGTGGACCCGTGTTTTCTGAAGAACAGTTTGTAGTGCGAGAGAGACTCCTCTCTCCCTTGCTGAATTGAAGATTAGTTTGTTTTTGAGTGGTGATTGTTTGATCTAAAACCCAGGGGTTGGTCTGTGAAGAGTGATGGGTGGGGAGGTAGAAACTGGGAGAAGAAATGTTCTAAGAAGTTTTTATTTCTGTCTCTGTGTGTGTTTAAGAGTATTTCTGTCCCTGTTCTTATGTAATTAATAAAGTTTTGGTAGGTTTTTTTTGTTTTCAAGATTTAAGCCTGCTCTGCTCTGTTCCTGATCACATCCCACAGGAGTTGTTAGAGAAAAAACATATATTCATGGGTGCACTAACATCTGGCCAGTGCAAACCCATGACATTAACTAACCCCCACCCCTAGATACTGATTATCCTATTCCTTAGTTACTATCTTAAATCATACTTACGCTTCTACCCTGATCTACACTTGATTTGGTTAAAACAATAGCATGGAGCTGTTTACAGAAGCTGACGCTTGTTCCAAACTAGCTGCGTCAAGTTCCAGTTGTACGTTCTCTACTTTCCTCCCCCTACACATTACTCAATCCAGAAATTATATTTTTTTAACCCTCCACCAACAGTGGTGCCACTCAGCCCCTTCTCTCTCAGACAAGGCTCCCAAGATGATGCCATTTTGAGGGAGACACCTGTCCTCTGGCAACAAGCATGAGAGCATCAACTGCAAAATGAGGCTACCACATGGCAACATCTTTCAGGCACTACAAAACTTGCTTCCAAATTGCAACAGCTACCAAGAGGTGAAAAGCTCCATATCACATTTCTAATCCCTCCTCTCTGCACTGCATTTTTTTTTTTTTTACTTTGTAATGATTCATGTAAGATTTCCTGGTCTTACAAAGCTTGCTCCCTCAAATATGTTTCCCAATCGCTTTGACTTCCATGTAGCAAGGATTTTTACAATGCATGTGAGAAATATTCAGTTGCTCATTATCTATTTGATAACACATACTTAAGAAAAAAGGTCAGATAAAAATTGGTATAAGGTGGAGCTCTACTGGTAGTGAAGAAGTAAAGCAGCACATAAAACCAACCATGAAAAAGTAGATATTGACCTTCAGTAGGAAAAGAGTAAGTGAAAATATCATAACAGATGGATTTAAACAAGGAAAAAAGAAAAAGGGAAAGAGCTTAGCATCAAATTAAATGTAATTTCAGGCTCACAGAACACATCACTGCAAACAACTTGATGACTAACTCTCGTTTCTGTGCACAAACTTGCATCTTTTAATTCACTGCAGTTAAGCAACAACAAAAAATTAAGATCGGTTTGCTTATGTCAGCCTTAAAGGAAAAAAAAATTACTACAGCAGGAAACCAATGTTCCTTACCAAAACTAACTGGGAGTTGAGTAATCCTATGCACTCTTTGTAAATGATCCTAGTCATATATATTGTCCTTCCCATGGTAGCCATGGCAACTCCTACACCAGCAAGTAAGTACTCTGTTCTCAGGTGTATCATCACAAAAACAGTCTACCAACCACTGCAGGCAGCTTTAACACTGAGATTCCATAGTCCCTTCAGACTGATGAGTTTGGCAGGAATTGAATCCTAAACTAGGAGAGCTCCTTCATTATATATGAGTACTATCACATCCTGCTGGCAAGCATAATCAGCTCAGGTCCTGTTGACAGTCAATATTCCCCCTGTAAAGGAGATGGTTTTTTCATACAGAGTGAGAGGATATGCAAAGCACCCTCTGCATCTAGTGTGCCTCATCACAGAGGATGCTAGAACTCCTACACCCCCTGTGAAACACTGGCATTATTTTCTTAACTTCTAAGATGCTAAATGAACTTGAATATTCGTTAGAAGAAGTTTCTAAAGCTAAAACAACATTGACAGTTATCAGACTATCAAAAAGGCGCACAAAGACCACAGAAAACATTGCAGCGTGACTGTACGAACAACTATGCAGTATTAGAAGGGCCCATTTCCAAAGTCAAGCAATACCTCTGGTTGCACGAACACACACAGTTTTGAACCTTCAGTAGGAAAAACATGCAATTCTTTCCTAGGAAAACTGCTTTCCTCCAAGACTACAGAAAAACTAGACTGAAAAAAGCTCACGTATATATTACTGCTAACTTGCACAGACCCTCCACCTACTTCAACCCACATTATAAACCGTTCAATATTTTTGCTAGGGACTTTTGCTCTACTTCCCAAGTTGAGCACACAGCACCTTGATTCAGTACTACCTCATTTAAGACGGAATATATTTCATCTGCTAGAGTAGATCATTACCTTCTTCACAAGTGTTCTTGTTTGGCAACATCCAGCCTAATGAGTGGTTTTTATTAGCATTAATTCCAATCTAGGGCCACAGTGAAAAAAAAAATCATTCTGGGCTTTACACCTTTTCCACCTAAGGAACAGCTGTTGATTGAAGAGGCATCCCCTGGACCTGACTTAGGTGTATTTCAAAAACATGGGATACTGAACACCCCCGAATTACAAGTCTCCGAGACATTTCCAAGCTGTGTCTGTTACCTGGTGGGCAGTTGCACTCTGGAGCCGCTTCTCTCGTTACTCGTATTTTTGCCAAGTGCTCGTAGGATTTCTGGGGGCGAGAGAAGCAACATGAGGGCACTTGGCGAGCGAGTTCGCCACAGGCAGCGCTCCCGACCGCGGCCGCAAACTGGAATTTACCGCTCTGCTAGAGGCTGCGCAACCAGCGGTGCTTTCTTCGCTTGGACTCGGCCTAAGGGGTCTCAGTGACCTCACTCCCCCCACAGCAGCAAAGCCAAGCCCGACACCTCGGGGTCTCTCCCACCGCCGCCGCCGCCACAAGTGACCCCGGTCTTTCTGCCTCCTCGACACGCGCGGTCGAGAAGCGCAGGGAAGGCGGGAAGTTACAGATGAAAAAAGCGCCTCAGGGGCGGCGTACTCAGGGCTCTGTTGCCTTCGATATGAGGCAATGGCGACCTGGTTCCAAAGAGCTAGCACGGCGACTCGACGTCCTCAAGCCACTCGGGCCATTGACAACGCATACACCAATGTGGTGGACGGCAAATGGCGATTTATTAGGTTCCCACATGGGGTTATATAGTCTAAGGGGTCTTCACTACGTCAGAGGGGAAGGAAGGTTAGAGGTTAGTGGAAAACTACTGGGTTTGGAGGGGCTACATTGTTCTCAGAGTTAGTTACACACCTCAGAGGGTGAGGGGGGAGGTTCCTGTCTTTCCGTTACAATACCGAGATCTTCCGCTGCGCCAGGCCTTATCTACTCACACACAGGGCTCCCCGCTCCTGCCCCGGCCCCGCCGCCCCTTGAGGATGCGGACTCACTTTCCCCGCTTGCCCCTCCGTCTCCCACCCAAGCAGCTCGGCCCCCGCCAAGCTCCTCCATGCCCGCCACACGCACACCGCACGGCAGCGGCCACCCCCATCCCGCACACCTGGGCGAGAAGTCGTTCCACTTTCTCCTGCATCATCGCGTTCAGGTGCTCCAAGGAAAAGCAGGGAGGCGGCGAGAGCAGGGCGGCGGCAGAGAAGCCCCCTCGGGCGCCTTAGATGGCCGCGACCCTGGCCTGGAGGTCGCTGGTTCGCACCCCCAGGTAGACGCAGGAGGCCGCGGCCAACGCCGAGAGGAGCGCGATCAGCGCGGAGCCAACCGGCCCGGCCCGCCGCGGGCAGCGCTCCCCGCCGCAGCCGAGCTTCCCGCTGCCATCCTGTCCTGCGGCTCCTCGACTCTTCCACAGCGTGCTCGCACACCCTTCAGCTGCGGCAGCTTTTATTTCCTTTCCTCCGCCCCCCATGGAGACAATTAGTTTACAAACAACGATAACAAAAATAACAGCAACGAAGTAGGAGAAAATAAATAACAAAATGTTAAAATAATGATTTCAGAGAAGAAAAAAAAAGAAAACAGCGGTAAGTAGGAGAGCCTGCAGCCGGCTCGCACACTTTGAAGGCGAAGCGGCGGCGCGCTCCGCAGCCCGCACCACCGGCCCCGGGTCGCGACCCACCCGCGGCAGGGGCGGCGGCGGCAGGCGGGGGCGACGAGCCACAAGCCGGCAGGGGGGCTGGGTGCGAGGCGAGCCCCCGCGGCTTCCAGCCGCCCTTCGGAGGGAGCAGCGTGCTCTGCGAGCGCCTTGCCACTTGTTAGAGAGGTTTTCAAGCGCGGAGCGGGAAGCGCTCCGCCTCCCACTCCCCTCCCTGCCGCCGCCGGAGGACTTGTTGCTCCCGCTCCACCTGCCTGCCGGCGCCCAGCAACCGCGCCGCGCCAGGCGGGGAAGCCCGCAGGCGGTAGACAGACCGCGCTGCCCCGCTGTCAGCTGCGGAGCCACCGCCCCGCATCCCCGCCCTCATCGGCATAATTTATTCACGTAGGCGGAGGGGCGGCCTGCGGGCCGCGGGGAGCTCTCTTTGCATAATGTATGCACGGCGTGCAGGACATCAGACTCACAGATTAGGAGGGCGAGTGTCGCAGAGGCCTGGGGAGGGGGCCGCCCGCGCCGGGCGGTGCCGGGGAGGGGGCTGCAAGGGGCAGCTGGCCGCGCCGGGGCAGCTCCCGAACACCGATCAAATTTACGGTGGTTTACGGCTGGGCTGTCATGCCCACGGTGCGGGCATAAAGCACGGGAGTGCTCCGTTGTCCCGTTCTTTTTTTAGAGTGCGGAGGATAAACACGTATAACTCACCGTCGCAGGCAGGCGATGCAAGGGCTCACTTCCAAAGAAGCAGCCTGCACTAACTTCCTATTGTATGAAGGTTTCATTTTACCCAATTTTCTTTCTGCTTGTTTATTTATCAAGTTGCTTCTTCACTGTTCCATGCACACCGGGCAGTTTTTATTGTGCCTGGTTTGTTTGACTAGAAAAGGAGCATCAACATCCAAAGAACTGCAGGTGTGACCTGATGGGAAGCTTGGTGGTTTCTGGTCCCTTCCTCTCTGCCTCTTACCGCCCAAATGCTGCACTGACCTGCTGTAGTTTGGTTCTCACCTTGGCGTTACCACAGTGCATCTCCTATAAAGCACTTTTGTGTGACATTTCTTGTGTTTGGTACACTTTTTGAACCTGAGAAACTTCTCAAAGCAGGACCAGATATTGAAAGAACACATAGCTCGCCCTGTTTGGCATATACTTATGTGAACACTGGCTACTTACAAGATTTGGGATGAAAAAGATATTTGTCCAACTATGGCACTTCTCAGACAAAGAGCAAGAGTGTTGGTTTATACTACAAATCAAGTTTCCTTTTGGAATCATATTTGTGCAGTTTTGTTACCTATTGTTTCCCAAGTAGTCAAGCAGTCACAACTGTCATGAAGACATGGATCCAAAAAAGCTCTGTGGGTTTCAGTCTAATTACTTAGACTTTGAATAAAGTGTACCAGAAGTTCATAGCTAGTAATTTATTCTTCATAATTTGTCTCTTCTTTCTTCTAAACAAAAAGTTTTGTGTACTCTATTCAGAGAGAAGAAACCATGATTACATAGCCCTAGGTGATAGTTTCTTCACAATAAACAGTTAAGGGTTGCAAGGGACAGTTTACAAACAAATTCCACCAAGCAGCACATACCTTATGGTCAGGACTTGTGAATAACAACTGCACTTTTCAAAACAAGGACTTGCTCACAGACTAAATGTCCTTAACAAGAAGTTGAAATAGTATTTGGAATTAATAAACTGAAAGCAGAAAATGAGTAATACCGACATGCTCTTATTTGGTGCACAGCATGGGCTCCCTGAGTATGGTATGAGCAGTGCCCAGGCTGCCTCAGAGTGGCTGGCAGCACACGAGGTGCTGGAAGCCATTGGCACCAGCTCCAGTGCTTCACGTTACCCTCTGTTGTTAGTAGGCAGCACCATTACTCAACCCTGCTCATGGTGACATCCAGCAAAGTAACCCTGCAAACCCTCAGGATATGATTGTCATTTTCTGCAGGAGGTTAGTGAGGTACTGCTGGGAGCAAGACGGCTGCCTGCACCCTGCTGCTGCCTCACAGCAGCACTGCCTCACTTGTGGTGTGCAAATGGGTGCTGTTTGTCTGGGCCAGGGTGGCATTTACTCCTGAGATCAGCTCTTCTTATTGCAGGGCAGATACAGACATCCTCTGGCTGCTTCAGTGCCCCATGGGGCACAGACAACCACGTATCCATAGGTCAGTGTGACATGGCTTGATGTTTTGCTTGGCCAAATGATGCAATCTTTCTGCCCGAGCAGCTTTCTGTCCTAGCATCATGCCATCCATTTGTTTTGGACAAGGCATAGTCTAAATAGCCTGAGACAGAAAATCCCTTTTTACATTAGATTTGCATGTACTTGCCATCATAAAGATTGCCAAATGAGCCAGATTACCATGTTTCTGTGGGGCACAATCCAAAGCCATTTTCCTACTGAATAACAAATCTCATGCTAGATGAGATTTGCTCATGTTTCTTATTTTGAAGAGGCATGATGGGAAACCTTTCTTTTTTCTGTCTGGGACAAACAGAAAAATCTGACAAACTAGAATCAAAGCCCAAACCAGGAAAGCAGAACTCTAAAATATCCAAGAAATTGCTTTCATGCTCTTTCTCACAGTGGGTAGCTATACTTCTACACAACTGGGAGAAATGCTAGCCCTGCCTGCTCTCACCTCTGAAAAGAGATGAGGCTCATGCTAATATGTACATGGGTCTGCTCAAACATATCCTCAGACAAAGGGAAACATGATGAAGAAGAGTGAGAGGAGAAATGTGTTGACCGACACGCGAAATGACAACACGGAGGCAAGAGGTCTGCAGTGCAAGAGCTGCTCCCCCAAAAGAGGGTGAGCCTGTTTATTTCTTTAATTTTTATACATTTGTGGGTCTGATTGTGGATTGGCTGCTGGGGTTACTACCCCTTCACCCCACTGGCCAGACCAGCTGTCAATCAATATTATTTCAGGCTAGAGAATATGTAAACAAAAGACAGTGAAAAGAAACAAGGTTTGTTTATGTTCCAAGGCGTGAGAAACTGAAAAACTGACTCCTAATATTGTGCAGAAACTAAAGAACTGACTCCATCTTATGAACAAAGCAGAAGGCTTTAGAAAAACTCACAAAAACCAGGGCGACAGAGAAAGACCAGTGTCAAGTCTTCTTCCTTGTTCCAGCTTAAAGTTACATTTTTCTTTTTGCTAAAGCTTAGTTCTGGGAAAGATGTCAGCTGAAAGTTTGTTAAAATGCTTAGAAATTACCTGATGATGGCAGCATTTGAGAAAAAATTATTTCCCATAGCTTTTTTCCTAATGTGTTTTCATCTAGGAACAGATAACAGAGAGTCTTTGAAAATGCAAATTAGCAGTATCCTCTGCAGCAAAACCATGGTGATTTTCCGGATAGGGGCATTATTTATCCACTTCACAGCAAGGCTGGTCTGGAACAGACTGGACTGAGCTGCAGACTCTGAGCAGCAAGCTAGATTATGCACAGTCTGATTAAATCTAGCACTGGAGTTGTTTGTGTAGGTGAAGAACATAACAGAAATGTTTTACCTGTTATAAAAATCTCCAGTCACGTCTGCCCAAGTCGAGAGCATTAAAGCAGCCATGCTCAGTTACTTGATACCATCAAGTGGACAACCAGCAGCTTTGCAGTACGCTTGTCCCATCTAAACACAATAAACCAGAGGAAAAAATGTTAAGGCACAGCATTTGCTGCTTTTGCCAGCTTTCCACAAGTGGGAGGCAGAGTGAATCCAGGACATGCATATATTCAGTGCCAATGAGCCTGCTTCTTATTTTGTAGCCATGATGATACCAGAGTCAAGAAGGCATCTACTTAGTATCATAAGTAAGATTAAAACCAGATTGCCGTAGCACTTTTGAGAATGCTATCCATGCAATGAAAGAACAGAGTTTCTTTTTTTTTTTCCCTCTCTCTCTTAAAAAAAAGCCATTATATTTTTAACCTTTTTTATTGGTGAAGATTTATAGCTCTTGAATTAGAGGGAGTAACGGTCTAACAAGTTAAACTCCTATTCCAGGAGTAAACCAGACAGCAGTTCATATGGGCAAGCAGTAATTTATTTAACTGCTTACTGCCAGGAACTGTATCTCATGTTGCTGGTCACATTTAAGATATTATACCATGCAAGTTTAGGTTACAAAACACTTAAAATGCTTTAAAAGCCTATTTTGTATCTGATAGCCAGAATACAGCATCTTGAAATAATATCTGTACACCAGGTATTTTGAGCTGGCCACTAACACATGCAGGTAGTGTATAAGAAATGACAAATCTGTAACACTCCAACTCAAACAGTAGCAAAAGGAGGAGAATTTTAAGTAAGGTCTGCTGAAATGCTGGTGCACACAGACCTGAGGCAGCCACGCTTACCACCAAGAGGGAAGTGCTCTCCTTTTGAAGATTCGAATCTCTAAAGGCCACATTTCAGCAGATGTTGTGTATGACCAGGCCAAAGGTATTGACACAAGATGCTACTGTTTGCATTTCATGGGTCTGTATTTGAAGATGTGGATGGTGTTTACAGATAAGTTTTCCACCAGACAGGACTAGTGTCTGGAGTTCTTTCCATATTTTTATGTCTACAGCATGCTGTATTCTGGCTGACCAATCCACAGTCCACTACTGTATTTCTTTACCAGATACAACATAAACTCGTGACTAAAATTATGTAAAAACAGATGAGTGAAACAAGTATTCATCTGCTGAAACAACAAGCCATGTTCAATTTGTGATATATATTGCATATATGATCAGGAAGGGCAGAAGGCAGAGAATAAATACAAACAGGGATTGGAGTCTAGGACCTCGAGTCAGAGCTGAGGTGACACACACAAAGAAACGCTCAAATGATTAATAATGGTTATGCAAACCCTTCTACAAAGGTTCATGCTTTCAAATGCAGCTTATATATTATTCATTCTGTGTGGAGCCGGATTGTATCTGCTTTCTGCTTCTTCCTCCATTCATCTCTCTCCTGCTCAGTTCAGCCTTCAAATTGGAGTGCATCTTGCACCCTAAATAAGATTTTACTCAACTTTTGTATACTTATATGGGGAAAATGCAAGGTGGAAGCAGAATCCAGCACTTGTCTAACTTCTTAGCTTTCTGGCAGGTTAGGTAGTATGGTATTTCTCATTGCCCTGCTCATAATATACATCAAGATAGCTCAGAATCACCAGAAAAACAACTTACTTCACTGTTTTGGGAAGAAAGTTGGAAAAGCCTTTAAAATATCCAAATTTATTGCCTCCTGTCACTTTAAATTTAATATAACCACATTAGAGTATACATGATGCAGTATATTAATATACTTAGCAGATGGATAACACTTGCTCTTGATTTAATACTTAGATGTACTCATTTCACGTCTACTGTACAAACACTTCATATATTTGAATCTTTAAGTCAGACATCTTCAGACTAGAGGGCATTGAGTCACATGAGCATAGGATTTAGTTTATTAGTTTCATGACCTTACTGGTATTTTGGCATACCTGATATTAAAAATAATAATAAAAAATAACCAAAAAACTTACATCTGGATTTTAATATATTTCACAGCATTTCCTTTTTCAACATGATGAAAATAGCTCTCCTAGACCTACAAACTGATTCAAGACAAAATTCAGACCCTTGTCGCTGTTAGCCATGCTCGAATAACACACGGAGTCGGAATTTGGGAGAGCAGCATCAGCAGAGAAAAATCTCTGCCCTTTGTTTATTACTTCCTATTATATACTTTTTGAAAGGTGACCATGGATTGAAGGGTGGTATTCCCACCTCTCAACCACATTGGTCAAAGGGACTGTCACACAACCCTGTCTGTTTCAGAAAGGAATGTGAAAACAATATCAATGTTTACAGAAAACACCTGCTGTTTACATGAAAAGAGCATGAGAAGGTGCAAACCTACTTTAATATGAACGCTCAGCAAACTAGAAAATCTCATGGTGACAGATCCTGTGTCATTCTTTACTAAAATTCACATGAATGCGTTACAAAACTGTACTGGTTTGAAAGCAAAACCAGTGAGACTCCAAGTCAGAAATACAATTTAATAGAGACAGAACAAACAACAAGAAAGGTAAAAATAAAATAAAAATAAGACAAATGCAGTAGTACAAAGGACCACTGACAGAGTCAGAACGCAAACCTGACACCCTGTTGGTCAGGGTGTTGGAAGCAGTCCAAAGTAAGTCCTCCTGGAGTGACAGATGTGGCTCCGTTGGAGTAGAGATGATCCTCAAGAAAGGGGTCCAGTCTTCCTCTGGGAATCCAGTGGAAACAGGCTGCTCTGGGGTCCCTGTGTCCCCATTTCATCTGGGTAGGGAATGGTTGGCTCCTCCCTACTGGGTGGTGTATCTCACAATGGGATGATGTAATGTTTCATGTCACTGGGTTTTTTTTCTCAGAGAAGTTACTACAATAAAGAGTAAACTGCTGAGAGATCTCAGTGGAAACCACCTCTGAAAAAGGCAGCAGTAACTCTGAGTACATTTTTAGAGTCCCAACACAGTTACTAGAAATGTAAAGTTCCTGCAGGATACTAGCAAATATAGAATCATTATAATGCAGACAAACTAACATTTCTATAAGCCCTGTCAATTATTTACATACTTAAAACAGGTTGAAGCTTCTGAAATCTACAGACATGAGTCAAAGATGGACAAGATTTTTGTGGAACAAACAATTAGGAATAAGAAAAGCCAGAAGACAGAAGGAGGAAGGTTGCATTACTAAATTAAAAGGAAAGAGCCAGGAAGCAAGCAGAATTCAAGTCTCAAAATAGATTTTAAGAGCGTGAAGGAATTGTTGCAGCAGGAATTCTCCCCTTGCTTCAGCGGATGGTCCCCATGTGACTTAAAGACAGATAAAGTCTGTTGATTTTGCCCTCACCTCCCCTGCCCCCCCCCGAAATTGGAATTAGTATATTTTGAATAATTTACCTGTGTAATAAATATGGTATATTAATTCGTGTTTTTGGTGTATGTAGAATGTAAATATGTTCTGTAAAATAGAATGAAAGCAGGTTGGGTTCGAAACAGACTAATCTCAGGATGGGCAACACCCAGGAACGACTATTCAAAGAAGGACAATGCCTTGCCGGGAATCGGGAGTCCACTATTGACATCCAAATGAAAGGCAAATCAAGATCGAAATCAGTCCTCCAGGGGCAGCAAAACTGTGAAACGCCCAGCCATCACCAAGATACAATCAGGGGGACGCCTTTCCATTCAGAACTTCATCTCCCATTCATACAACGGAGGAAAGAAATTAACACTCATCCTTTTGTGAGGAAACCCCATTCAGCAGGCCAGACGACAGAGATGAATTCGAAAAACCACCCCGAAAACAAAGAACTGTGGGGAAATCCTCTGCTGTGGGTCAAATAAACTGTATAAAACAAGGACCCTGAAAAAAGCCCAATTCGTGAATGAGGGGGTTACGGTGCGATAGAGGCTATAACTGAGGTTCACCCAGTGTCAATCCCGGGCATCGGCACTGTGTTTCCGATTGTTGGTTTTGCCTAAAATTTTGTCTTCTAATTCTTTAATTAATAAAATTATATTTTGTTAATTGGAATTGGATTGGCATTTATAACACCTGGAATAAAATTTCTTCTTATAAGAACTACATATCTGACAATCAGTGCATCTTTTTACACTGTCATCCACAATTTTGCTCATTGCCACGTCCTCTCTCTTTTACCAAATTACTATGATGCTATCAAATGAAAATCCCTATCAGGATGCCCATGACACTTCTTGCAGTTTCTGTTTTATGTTACTAGGCCTGAAGAAAGCAGTGGTGGGCTCAGAAGATTTGTCTTTTCAAATTGGTTGTTGAATCTCTCATTTCAGTGAGATCTGGGAACAGATGTCTACATGCTCACTACTACCTCCCCAGAGAGTCACGTCACAGAAAAAAACATATCATTCAGCAAATTGTAAAAAAAGTGAGTGATCTAAGCACAAATTCTCTGTCATAACTCTCAAAGCTGTTGTATCATGAAAGGGAAATCTGAAAACTAATTTTAATTTAAGATTTAGTTTCCTGTGTTACAGAATTCAATGAAATGTTGATGTATTTTTTTTTTTAATAAAGGATGACATCTCAGGCAAATTTATCCTACTCTTCTGAGGACAAACAGAATTAAGTCAGAAGACAGATTCTTTATAAAATACAAAAAATTCAAACAGGTCAAACTTTGATCAATATAAATCACAATTTTGTTACTTTTTTCAGAGCTAATGCCTAATTTGACTAATTCTATCAATGGCAGTCCCCTCCACAGTTATTCAAGTACATGTTCAAAATGCCCTGGCATTATCAGCTGAAGATTTTAATGCACTTTTGAAGGACATTCAAAGTGCATTCATTTGAAGGAAAGTTTGCCAGGAAATTGTTGTTTGCTCATGCAAAATTGCCAAAGGAAAAAGCCTTTCTTTCCTGATCATGCTCAGATCGGTTGTATATAGTATCTCCTTTCCTGAGAAGAAAAAATGCCCAACTGCATCATGGGGGAAAAAACCCAACACAAAACCACCAGACAAACAAACAAAATCCTTCTATTAAAGGCTTATCAACATCTGCAAAACAGCTGCCTATTTTCTCTGGATCAGAATGAAGTAAATCTTAAGATGCCTGTAACTGCATAACAAAAGCTACACAACAGGGTTACTACTACAAGGTGTAAAAGAAGTGTATATTATGGATTTTCCTTCTTTTTCAGAGGTTTTGAGGGGACATCCTGGTTTTCTCACACCTTTTATCACCACCAAACTACCAGCTGTCAGATCACCCACTTTCCCTCTCTTTGCAATGAGCTCTGCAGATGGGAGCAGGTAGAGATGGTCATCAGGCTTCCACAGCTCCTAGGCTTCTCTTCCTCTCTACAGAGAGAAAGGAGGAGGGGAAAAATTTCAGTTCCTTGAAGGCTACAAAATTGTAAAATATTTTAAAGGGTGTTTTGTAGGAAATGGGATGGTCAACCATCGAGACTCATTCCAAAAATCAGTGTTAGAGGTCTCTTTCTCATGTCTTTCCATCTATGAACAGCACAGTGACCTCTTCCATGTGAAGTTATCTGAGTAGGAGGATGAGGTAAGAAAGCTGCAATATTGTCCTGGGTTGAAAAATGTAACCAAAAATGTGTGTTCTATTTTCATCTGTTGAAGTCAGTTGGGAGATGATGTTCCTTATCTCTAGGGGTGGAAAGAGGGTGGATGGCCTCTGTTAATGGGACACCTGATAACACCAGATAAGGCAGTGCCTCCTTATTTCTTCCTCCACCCATCCTCCTCTGAGGGACATCACCTGTGAATGGGCCATTTAAGGCCTCTCACATGACTGATAACATTACCTCATTCCATTGTGAGATGCTCCATCCAGTGGGAGGAGCCAAAGCCTTTTCACTGAGATAAAACCAGCAATCCCAAACACCAAGGGAACCTGTTTCCACTGGATTCCCAGAGGATGACTGGACCCTTTTCTTGAGGATCACCTCTACTTCAACGGAGCCACAACTGTCACTCTGGGAGGACTTCAGGCTGTTTCCAACACCCTGACCAACAGGGTGTTAGGTTTGCATTCTGACTCTGTCAGTGGTCCTTTGTACTATTGCATTTGTCTTATTTTATTTTATTTTATTTTATTTTTATCTTTCTTGTTGTTTGTTTGCTCTCTATTAAATTGCATTTCTGACTTGGAGTCTCACTAGTTTTGCTTTCAAACCAGCACAAATATCTAGACAAAATTTAAGTTATTATGAAAATTACAGATCTCAGATATCTGAGCACAGCCTCTGAGAGCTGCAGAGCTAAAAAATCAAGCTGGTGGTCAGAAAAGTGTCTGAAACCTGATCATGAACGTTTAGGACATTTTTCCTTGCTGTGAGTAGAGAGATAAAGGAGGCCAGTCAGGAGATACTATCAGCTAAAGAATCCATAGATCTCCTGTAGATTTCAGAAGAATAAGCACAATAAAATAGCCTGGCTGATTTGGATTACAGGCCCCAGCCTCGTGCCTGCATCATCTCAGCTCCATCAGGCCACCAGCTGCCAGAGACTTTACTGAATCGTTCAGGGGCCTAGATTCCTCAAATTGCTGTCACAGACTTCTTGTAGCTCTCATATTCTTTACACCACTTGTATTATTTTTATGCCAAAGGTAAAGTAAAACTATTTTGTCTTCCCTGTTTTCTGTGCCTGTAAGCAAATTTAAGTCTTTGATGATAATTCTGGCTGTAGAGGTCTAACCTAGACAGTACTGACATAAGGGAGAGAGGGGACTACTAGGTAACATCTCAATTTACCATCCTAGGTATTACACATGCTCCTCAGTCCTGGAGCTCTTCTGCAGGGCTTCCATTTTCCACAGCTCTGCTATGCTTCTTTCTCACCCAGAGCCCTCCACATGTATACTTTGCAGAAAGTTGCACTGCTGCATTATAGATGTCTGTTTAGATGTCAACGCCAACTTTCCTGCTCCTCTGCAAACTTTCCAAGATTGCACTGTCAAAAGCAGTCAGCCAAAAGTTACATGTGAGTTAAATGTTCTCTCAGTCTCTAGGGGAGTTCTGAGACGCTTTCTTTACAGGTGAGCAGGAATATATTGGTAACTGCCCATATGAGATCAACAGCAAATGTGAGGAGTGGTGAGGGCTGATAAAGGAGAAGGCTGGAGGAGAGGGGTAACCCAACATTAACATTGCAGAAAGCAACAATGAGGGAAATATGAACAAACAAATGGCCTTTTATTGTTAAAGACAATGCTCCTAAAGGCTGTTTCTTGATGGAGCAGAAGTAGGACCAAGAGAAGAGAATGGGCAGGCTTTGATGGTGGGAGTGGTAGCATTATGGATGAAAAAGCAGAGGGGCATAAAAGATCTATGATGGTGACACAAAATACTTGATATCCATATATACAGGGACTGTGAGGAGTTATAGGAACTTTAAAGCTTATATTTTACCAGCTAACTGGAGGACATGATGAAGACATCTGGGTTCAGCGGATCTCAAGATGAAGATGGTGCCTCTCGCATGTGGAGAGATTTCCCTGCACACAATGCTGTCAATGTCTTGCAGCAAGAAAGTGTTATATGGACTTAAGATAGAGTGTCTTCCAGCTCAGAGCTTTTTTCTGGGTTGGTTAAGAACTCTAAAAACATGTATTTCTGGTGTTTCTGGTTAATAACAGCTTGAGTCTAAAATTAAAACAGTCCTTATGTTAGAGGGACAGAAACAACCCCAGTGGGCTTTGGGAGCATCATTCCCGCAGTGAGGCAGGAAGGGGAATGTTTTGATCACTGTAACTGAAGTATTTTCTGCTTGATGTGGAAGGCCAGGTGGGTGAGCAGAGTAGCAGAGCACAGAAAGGCTCTCTGGAGAATGAGGGGTTATTTTTGGGGTTCAGTCTCCTGAATCAAAGAGAAAAAAAAGGTTTGGGGAGAAGTCCTTTCCCAGGGTACTTACTTGTATGTCTGCTTTCTGACACATACCTACTCAACATCAGCACTCTAGTGGTTTTTGCCTGACATCATATGTAGATAAACTATCTCCCTGAAACAGCAGGATGATTTGTGTGTCTTCATTTTTATCGAATGTGGACTTCTACTCATTTAAGAAACATTGGGCTCTTAATTTTCCATTTCATCTTGCCCTTGAGGATACTTTGGTTCTGCTGTATTTTTCTGTACTTATTTGTCCTCTGTGATTGTAAGTGCTTGAGACTTATTAAGTATAAAAGCTCTTTGATATCAGCTGGAGCACAGCTGAGGATTAAGCGTGCCCCTCAATGCTCTCTCTGCCTGCTGCTGTCATGTGTAAATCCTATGTAGGAATCACTCCCTTCCAAAGAAATCAGCTGTAGCCTGCATGAAACATAGCAGATGCTTTGCAAAACATTAGAAAGGAAGTGAAGATACCTTTTCCAATGAACTTTGTAATGAATATAAAATCCGGCATCAGAGCAGCTTCCCACAGGAAACCAGCAAATAGGCATCCACAACTCACTCAGCTATAAAATGCCTCCTGGAATCTTTAATGGCTGTGAGCAAGCACCTGTCAGCTCCGTGCCACATGGGGTGAGCTGGAAGCAGCATGGTAGCTGTGGTGCCCACAGGAGCAGTGCTGGCAGGCTGTGCCCCTCCTGACGCGCCCATTGCAACCACCTGGGTGTATCACCGTGGAGGCCTAGCCAGAAAACAGACTGGGGACACAGATCTGGGTGCAATAGAGCAGCAGGGCAGAAGACCTGCCCCTTAGTTTATTTTTCCATTATATACCTGTGGCAAGGTGACCATGGATTGGAGAAGGGTATCCTTACCTCTCCTACCACATTGGTCCAGGAGGCTGTCATTCAACCTCCCATTCTCTTGGAGAAGGAATTCATAACATTGCCAATATTTACAAAACATGGTCCTGTGTTTACAATTCACCAGCGTGAGAAACTGCACATTTCTCCTTTAATATGAACGCTCAGCAAACCAGGAAAATTCATGGCAACATGGGTGTGTCTGGGAAATGCCCCAGCCAGGCATCGAGCTCAGCTGACCCCAACTCAACCACTGAAGTCTCACAGCATCACACTTCTATGTGTTATGACTGCAAGAAAGGATGCCATAATCTCCAGAACATAAGAAATTCTTAAAAGTTTCTAAGACCAAAGCAAACTGGTAGTACTGTGTTGTAGTTTAGATTTAGGGGGGTTCCCGGGGAGGGTTCCCCGGGAGCTCCCTGGGCCTTTGGTTCGTTGGTATTCGCATGCAGGCAGGCAAGGAAACTTCAGACGGCTGGTGAGGTGTTGATGAGGTGAGGATTTATTTGGAGTTCGACCCCAGGAAGGCAGCATGGTCACTGAGGGAGAGGGGGAAGGGAAGGGGAGAGGGGGAAGGGAAGAGAGGGAAGGGGAGAGGAGAGGAGCAGAGCCTCTGGAGGCCTCCAGGGCAAAGAGAGCACGCCCTCTCCGTTTGCACCCTTAACAGAGAGATTCAAAGTGGGCGCAGATAGATCTTCAGGCCAATGAGGTTACAGACACACGATACTGCAGGGGAGGTTACAGACTTGGGATAAACCATACACTTTCCAGGGGTGAGCCAGAGCATACCATTTCAATAAAATGCAATTCCACAGTACTGGTCATCAAAAGGTAGTGAAATTTGGCTTTCTTACTTTTTCTGGCGATACTCGAATATTTTGCTGCCAAGGTTTCCTCAGCTGTACTTTGCGTTTTAGTTATTTGAGTCTCCATTAATGTGTCAGTTCTGGAACTAATTTTTAAGTGGTTTACCCACAGGAATACCAGCCTATATGCTTAAAATAAAATGGGGGATATATATAAATATATATACACGTAGAGAGAGGATATTTTTTTTTTTTTTTTTTTTGCAAGTGATAGCATGCCTCTGTGTGATTACAATGTGTAAAAAACACTCCAAAGCCTTTTCTCAATCCATATTTATAGGAAAATTTCCATGCACTTATAAAAGAGTGAACCATTCTGAAACCATACCATAAATCAGCTGTAAAACTTCATGGGCTACAACCATGATGTAAAGTTTCTTGGACCAATATGAAAGTCCAAGGGCCTTTGCAGGCTCTTTGTTAGGTAGCTGTGCTGCAGTCTAGTTGCTTCTCATAAGTCAACCATAACCAAACTCCTGCTCTTCTTCTCAGGGGAGCTGCATGCTGCCCTAGTGCTTTCATCTGAAGGCTGGTTTGTTTGGGTTTTGTTTTTTGTTCTTGTTTTTTTCACTAGAAGCTGATTTGAAAAGATATATTGACAAAGAAATGCAGATATCTCAGGGTTGCTGTTCCCTGAGAGTCTCCTTGGGGTTGCTGTTCCCCAAGGTAATAAGGTTTTCGAACCTTTCTTGCCCGAAAGGTTCCACACTAGAGCCAGAGAAGACAAGCTGAGTCCACCAGTGTATGTTTCCAAGGTTGTTTATTCTTTCATTATCTCTCAGTTCTTTCTCAGCTCTGCAAGGCATCCCCAGCAGAGCAGGACACGCGGCAGACTGGGGCAGATCAGAGGGTCCCAGACCCTTTGTACCATTTCCCTGGTCCAACCACCATCCAAAACGTACTTTTTATTTACAAAATCTTACCAATACTTACTACCTATGTTAACATGTCATTTCTACTCTAAACCAATCCTTGTGATCCAACTCAGCAGAAAATGGGGGAAAAGAACAAGGAGGACAGGACCACTCCCCAATTCTACCATCTTGCCTCTTCAAGCCCATATACTAAAAATCCTAGATTCTACATTCACACTCTGTGATTAACTAGCTGCTACTTATTTTGAATTCTTTCGGCTTGTGATTCTTCATACAATGTGGGCATTCACTTCCATGGACAGGGATCAGAGGGAGTGTCCTCCTTGGCTCTGTGTGAGGCTGGCTGACCCCCTTGTACAGATCCCAGACCCCCTGTCCAAACCCTCTTGGGCAGCCAGAGGGATGTCCTGGACTCCGACACAGATAAGCTGTGGGAAGGCTTGCTGCTGCTGCCATTCATACCCCTTTGAATCATGGCACGTTGGAGCAATCAGCTCTTCAAAGGAATCTGCCCAAATGTTGCTTCTTCCAGATTTGATGTTAACACATACTGATTTATTACAGCCAGGAACTGGGACCCATCAAAATCACCCTCTGTGTTTATGTCACACCTTCACTATTTCCTCATGTGGCTCCTGGGATCCTCCTCCAATTAAAGGCTTGTCTCATCTTCCCCCGAGCTCAGAGACAGCATCCTTCTTTCCAGCAGTTTGTCCCCTTTCCAACTGCAGCTGCAATGCCGCCCCATCCCAGCTCTGTAGGTCTCTGTAGAGCTGTACTGCCAAACACCGGTTGAAGACAGACCTATTACATCTTCCTGAACACTTTGAGAAGGATTGTAGCTCAGTACAAATGTTTGCAGCGCTGTCTCTTGAGTTATTTTGATGGTGGCTGTATGAAACAGTGATGTGCTGATGGAAAGGGATCTGTGTTTGCAGCTATCTGTTGGCAGGAGCTCTTTGTGGGCCACATACCCAATGGCATTGCTACAGGCCAATGAGATCTGCTACAGACAAGTTACCTGAATTTAGGCTATAACTCTCACACCAACTATCCCTTTATTGCCTTTGTTTCCTCTGTTTTATTTATAAGACCAAAATATTGGTCTTATTTTGTTTTCCCAATGGCTTATTCTCTGCATCTAAAGTCTGCATTTTTTTTAGAACTTAAGCAACTTGTTTTGTCTACCTCTTTTGCTGATGTGAATTTTGTAGGATCCTATTTAAGGCCACTGTTCTTCCCCCAGGAGCTGTGTATTCAACCCCATTAATATTAAATAGCATTTCAGGGAATACATTGAGGAAAAATAATCCTCTTTAACACCTCTTTTAACATACCTACTTTATTTCTTTGACATTTCTCACCTCTTGAAGCTATTTTCTTTTCCCTGTCTACACAAGCATAGACCACATCTCACCCTTCTAACACAACTCCCTCCCTCCCATCTTGAGGACTCTCAAGGATGCCAGGCATATGGCTCTTTGTGCTATTTTCTTTTTCACTTCCATTTAAGAGATGCTGTTTGCTTCCTCTCCAAACCCATTTTCATTCAGAGACCAAAACTGCTTCCCCTCTGTTTTGATCTGAAAAGGAACATGTACTTGCCTGAAGCCATATGATATTCTAAAACTTCTATAAAGATTCATTTATTTACTAGCCTTCTTTGAACTTGAAAAATACAACCCTTTTTTTTTCACAGTGTCTTTAATCCTTAAGTAACAAGTTACAGCTCTAGCACTGACAGAGAAGTGATATGGGCTGTAGGGTTGGGTAGCCCTTTTGGAGTAGATGGCTTCATGTGGGTCCTTTTGGGAAAGGAAGTGTTTTCCCATGAAGATTGGTCTCAGTCCATGGGCAGAGATGCTGCTTGTGGCAGGCAGAATGAGGGGTTGATACCCAGCTTCATGTTGTTTTCTTCTTGAAATGGTAGCATGAGCCATCAAGTGGCATTTCTACATATCTCCAAAATAATTAACAGCATTTCTGTACTCAGATGAACCATTTAGCTCCAGCCTTTGATTAAATTGTTTTTCCATTATCCAACAATGAACTGTTGAATGAGTTGAAAATCTGTTCTGGACTAAAGATGTCTTTTCTATAGTATTAATTGCTAACAAAGTGGAACAGAGTACTAAGGAGGAGGAGGATAGGTCACTTGCATGGAATTTAGTTTTAAAGGAAAATGATCTGGGCATATATTAACCATAGCTTAGAAATCTTAGAATGAAGGCACTTAACACTTGAGTTTTTGAGGATGCTGCAATTTATCATATATGACTTCTTTAGTTGCATATAGCTAGCTTCCAGAAATGCCTGAATGACTGCACACTTTACAGTTACCTAGGTAGTATACTGGTCATAATTTCTAGTTTTGTGTGAGGATTACAAGGCATCTCTAGCATAGTCATTGCCATTTTTTGCAATGACTCTTAGTTAATCTCAGCTATCTCGTGGCTGTGATATGAATCAGTAATTGCACATGGCCAATTAACCTTTATTTCTCAGGTGAGAGAAGTAGCAGATAGGGCAATGAAGGAGTGCTTAAATAAAGTATCATTCCATCTGGAAAGTGACAGCACTGGAGGGTGAGAAAGAAAATGGACCCTATCTTTGAAGACAGTGCTTCAAAGGTGTACATAATAAAGAGGCTGTGTGAGCCATACACAGGGACACCAGTAATAGTTCCAGTGCTGAGGAGAAAATTACCACATTACTATTTGCTTTTTACTCTTTCTTTATTTTTTTCCCCCTCTCCTGACACAGTTGGACACGAAAGAACCATGCGACTCACAGATGTCCCAGCAGGAAAGAAGGGGCAGAACTTTACTTTCTTTCATATTTATACATTTTTGGCACCAGTTGTGGATTGGAGGATAGGATCACGACCCCTCCAAACACACTGGTCAAATAGACAGTCAATCAGTTTTTCTTCTCCTCCAGAAAGTAATGTAAACAAAAACCAACTGTTAGGTAAACAGAGCTATATTTACATTAAGAGACTGTTAGAAGCGTGAGAATCTTGACTCCAAGAAGGTAAACAATCAGAAGGCTAAGAAAATTCCAAAAGAACAGGGCGACATCTTGTTACAGTTTTCAGACGGCACAGGAATAACAACATGACTCTCCATGATGGTAAAGATGAGAGCAAACTTTATTCTTCTAAATTCTACTTTTATAGAGTAGTTCAGTACAAAGAACAGGATTGTTTATTCAGGGTCTACACCCTTTTGTAAACATTTCTTTCCAGTAAACATGTTGGAAAAACACCACCTGCGGATGGTTTCTCACTTGCCAAGGTTTGTTTGAATTCCTCCTTAAGATTTCTCAGGCTAACATGAGAAAGTCACTCCTCTGCCTTTCACACAGACACTGGCAGAGCCTGAAGCCTAAGTTCAGACCAATGTCAGGCCCATACCTCCCCCTTTTAGTTTTTGCTGAGGGCGGCATCTGTGTCTGTGTCCTCTCCTGCAGGGCCCTTGCAAGAGAAAAAAAGACAAACATGACACCAGAAGTCCCATTAGTAATCAAACAATCACTAAATAGGACTTCCATTGGGCACCAACTTAAATGGTCAGGGAAGTTCTGTGGCATTCGGTGTTGACCCTTCACAACCATGTCCATGCACCAGCGTCAAGCTTAGCTATTTACTAATTCTAATACAGAAAAACCCAAAACATCATTAGCCTGCTCAAAAATGGCAGTCTAATTTGTCAAGATTCATCACTCTAGGAATCATCCTTTCAGATAAGAAGGGCTTTTCCTGCCTTTTATCAAAGAATGGTGGTCCTTGCATCACACCTGAAAGCGAACTGGTTTATTTTTCCAGTTATTTGGACAACTTGGTTGACCTCTTTTTTTTTTTTTTTTTTAATGCAAAAATGCATGTGATGTTTGAAAGGGCAAAGACCCATTGCAGGATGTACAGGATTGGACCATCATTCACTCAATTGGCCCATGATACCTGTAGGATGTCACCTAGAAAGAAAAAATAAGAATAATAAAATTAATAAAAATATCAATAAAAAGATATCTGACTCCAAAAAATCTACACGATCCCAATGACCAGAAAGGCAAAAACCACAAAGTGAAACAACAGTCCTTAATAACTAGAAAACATACACTGAAGGCACGTGAAATATTACCTAAAATACAACTACATCTATGCAGGAAACTTAAATGAAACAACATCTACTATAAAATTAAAACACATGAAAAGGAAAAGTCCATTCAGCCAAGATGTTGATCCTTGGCATCACTGGATGTCTTCTTGAAGTCTGGAGCAGGGAGTGACTTGAGGAAGATTGATGAAAACAGGACCATGCTGCTGACAGAGGACTTCTGTTGTCTCCATAACTTCCAACCACATGGTCATCTTTGCAGTCTATGTGACAGCCACTAAGGCTATGCAATGTCCCTTTTCACTCCTCAAAGGTGATGGGAAACACGACTGCTGAACCTGCTAATGATAAAACACAGGCACATCTTCTCCTTAAGTTAACAAACTTGTCAGGCTCCACTGCCCCAAACTGATAACTTGTCAGACTCCATTGTCTAAATTCAACATCCAGGTTTCATAATTACTTTTTCTTCAGGTTCATAACATAAATGTTACATTGTTGCATGTTATCTTTTTGATAATAATTTTGATCAGCCCAGGAACTGCAAAAGCTGAAGTGCTTCTTTTCCAGTGACAACCTGTTCATCCTTCCCGGGCAGGAATTCTAGGTTCACCTCAAAGATCAATTCAGCTATTATATTTAAAGGTCAAATTGCTGAGTCAAATAACTCATATGTAATTTTTTGCTAAAACATCTGAGCAAACAGGCAATTCCCATCCAGAGAGAGCCAAGGCATGGCCAGTGCCCAGCTCTAACTGCAGAGGAATCCCTTACACCCATTTTAAAAACAAGCTTCTTAAAAATCTTATAATAAGAAACTAATATGGTAATTGACACCTCCTAAATTTGTCAGGGTAGAGATGCTCTGAGCTCAGCAGGCTCCTGAGATGGTCTGTGACCAGGATTGGAACTGCATCCCAAACCGTCAGGACAGAGGAGGCATTCTTACAAACTCAGATAACCTAATCTGTAAATTTGAAAATATTTAAAAAATCATGAATGCAAAACTAGCATAGACAGCTAGAAAACAAGGAAAAATTCTTGGGTGACACGTGTCTTACAGGCAGTTATAGACAAATAGCAAAGTACATAAGAAGAACAAGAAGCAGAAGCAGCAGCAGCCAGCTGTAGAACTGTGATAACTTTATCATATCAGTGAATTCACATTATATAGTCAATATATCATCAACAAATATCTTTTGAACTGAGATAACACTTAAAACTCATAACTGATGGTTATACTATAGGATTATTAATAATACTTGTGTTATCTGCGAAAGGCAACAGAGGTTGCTTATTTGTTTTTTGTATGTCTTGTCATTTTTCTTCTATTATGAACAGGCATTTAAGGCTCTAATTCTGTTCACTGGAGACGCCTTGAGAAGAAATGTTTTGAGGGAGGGTGGGAGGGAAAAAACCCAAACAAAAATCAAATGTCCCTCTGAAAGGAAAAGCTTCTGCTCACCTCAAAGGTGGCGAAGCTATTTGGCCCTCCCTGAGTGGGGCTTTGGGGGCTCAAAGGCCCCAGGGCCGCCCTGAGGAGCTGGGGGAAATCCAAACAAATGTGGCCCCCATTTCTCTGTAAAGGAAAAAGCTTCTGCTTGCCTTAAAGGCGGTGAAGCTATTTGGCCCTGCCCTGAGTGGGGCTTTTGAGGCTCCAAGGCCCCAGGGCCACCCTGCGGAGCTGGGGGAAATCCAAACAAACGTGGCCCCAATTTCTCTGTAAAAAAAAAAAACCCTATACTTTAAATTTCAAGCGAAGCAACTCCTACAGCATTATAAGCTGTCTAGAGGAACGGCAAGTGCCACTTCATGCCCTATTCACAAACGCCTCTTGGCACGCAGGGAAGGAGTGGGGAGCGAACCCCGCCGCTCATGGCGAGGGGGAAGGAGGAAAAGGAGCGAGGAGACCGCTCCTCCGTTCCTATGACGACTTGCTGTGCAAATTCACCCAGGAAGGAAATGAAAACAGCAGTGAAGTGTGTGCTGGCGGGGCAGGGGCCGCTGGCCCTGCTCTCATCGCCACTGCACACGGCGGGAGAAAGCCTCCGCCAGGGGAGGAAACGGGGAGGGGACAATGGAGAGGGGCTTGGCGGGGCTCAGCCTGCCGCCGCCCTGCTGCCGCCTGTCTCAAGCGGAGAGCTGGTGGCCCTTCTCACTGCCTTGGGGAGAAGGGGGGAACGAAGCGGCAAAGCCACTCCAAGCCGCTCGTCTCAGCGGCACCGCACGGGGAAGGGACTCGCGTGCCCCCCCGACCTGCGCTCCTGCGGGGAGCGGGGCAAACCGAGTACGGAAAAGTGAGAGAGGGAGAGATTGCAGCCGCTGCCACATCAGGCACAGCGCCCTGGAACTGGGCGGAGGGAAACCCGAGCGAGAGAGGGAGAAAACAGGGAGGGCGAGAGAGAGAGAAACTGTGGGCCGCCGGCGCTGCTGGCCCGGAGTGCCTGCCACCCACTCGAAAGCTGGAGAGGAAGGCGGGGGCCAGCACCAGCTGCCGCCCTCCCTCCAAGGCACGGGTCTCCCTTCTCCCATCGCGCCCGCAAAACCATGGGTGTGGGGAGAGAACTGCCCATAGGGAAAACAGAAAAGGTGTTTGTGTGTGTGTGGGGGGGGATGGTCTGATCCCGTTCCACTGCAGAGAGAAAGAGGGACTAGGCACGGCAAGAGACAGAGAGACAAGGCAGGGAGATCACATCCATGCTGCCATGCCTCTGTCTCACCGCATGCCCCACCCCCGCGCAAGGGAAAGAACAAAGTTAAAACAGAGAGAAACAAAGAAAGACAAGCCCAAAACTCACCCAGGCAATCATAAAAACAAGCACAGGTAGCATAAAAAACTCATAAAGTGAACTTTTCGCCCTAAACCCACACAAGGATACAGAAGGATCAAAGGTTTTCGATCCCGGTCCCATCCGCAGTGGCTGATAACGCAGGAACCGGTGCGCAGTCATCCGTGGTATGAAGAAAGGAGAAGGAAAAGCCAAGGAAGCGCTGTCTCTGCTGGCCAGGAGAGGTTTTCAGACGCTCGCTTTGATCTCGCCCAGATAGAAGTGAAAGAGGTCGAGGGAACGAAAGAAGCTGTTGGCAGCAAAGAATTCCAGCTGCTCTTGTCAGGAAAGGCACAAGCTGTCCTCTCTCAGACTGGTTCCCCAGGTTTTTCTGGAACCTCTGCCCGGCTGTGTGTTCTGGAAATTAAAGTCCAGCTGTGCTGGGTGCCGTCCGACCTGCTGTCTTTTGGCAGGATTGATCTTTTTCCATGGTCAGAAGGACCAGCCTTCTTTAGAAAAACGTAGAGATATTTCGCTTACCTCTCTGAGGAGGCAGGTAAAATTTTCAAGCTTTGCTGCATGAATCAGTCCTGGCTGCGCTGAACTTCCTCGAAACATCAGGGTCACCAGATGTTGTTACGGTTTTCGGACGGCACAGGAATAACAACATGACTCTCCATGATGGTAAAGATGAGAGCAAACTTTATTCTTCTAAATAAGGTTTGTTTGAATTCCTCCTTTAGATTTCTCAGGCTAACATGAGAAAGTCACTCCTCTGCCTTTCACACAGACACTGGCAGAGCCTGAAGCCTAAGTTCAGACCAATGTCAGGCCCACAACATCTCACCCTTTTTCCATTAAAAAAAGAAAACAGAAAAAGAAAAATGAACAATGTAAAAAAGGAACATGAACAATGTTCAGTCACTGTTAGTGAAGGAATCATCAGTGATCACTCGTGTTGTCTGCATCTGAGTCATCACTCGATGATTCATCCACTTGATGACTTTCAGTTTGGTGACGGTTTCTATCTCTCCCGTCATCTGGATTCTGTGTCTGTGGTCGCAGGTTAGGACAAAAACACTTTGAAGGTACCCAGTGTACCCCAGTATCTGTGGACACGCACGCATACCCACGCCCCATAGCGATAAGGTCATAGGGACCTTTCCACTACTTGGTGACTAAATTTCAAACCTGAACATTCGCTCGAGGCTGATGTGTGTCGTCCGAAGCCTGTGATGATTCAAAATGACAGGGTTACTTGAGTTCTGCGGCACCATAAGGTGGTTGATGGTGTACAAAGCCTTTGCCAACTGACTGTGCGGGGTTTCACCCTGCATTCCCCATTTTTGTTTTTGAAGAACACACTTGAGTGTACCGTGAGCGCGTTCTACAATCGCTTGTCCTGTCGGAGAACGAGGGATGCCAAAGTTGTGGTTCACACCACATGACTGTAGGAACTGCTGTACCTGTTGAGAGGCATAAGCAGGACCATTGTCGGTTTTCACAGCAGAAGGTATGCCAAGAACAGCAAAGGCCTGCCTCCAGTGGGCAATGATTTTGTGGGCTTTCTCTCCAGTGTGTGCCGAAGCCCACATTGCAGAGGAGAATGTGTCCACCGTGACATGCATATACTTGAGCCGGCCAAACTCGGCAACCTGGGTGACATCGATCTGCCAAAGCTCCAAGGCCTTAAGGTCCCTGGGGTTAACCCCTGCCAGAAACAGCGCACCAAGGGCATGACAGTTGTCACACGACTCGACAATCTCACGAGCCTCAGTGACCGTCAGTTGGAACTGTTTCTGCAGCGTATGCGCATTTTGGTGGAAAACCCATGCGATGCCTTGGCCTGCATGAGCATGTCAGGCTGAGGAGCTACCCACACTGGGTTAGCCAACTTGTCAGCCCTTGCGTTACCTTCCACTACAAACCCTGGCAAATTTGTGTGACTTCGTACATGCAGAACGTAATAAGGATGAACCCTGGCCTGAATTGCACACCACAGGGCCTTCAGTAAATGAAACAAGGCAGGATTACTGACCTCCTTCAAAATTAAATAACCCAACCGCTGTGCTGTTGTTGGCCACATAGGCAGAATCCATGCTCAAATTGAAAGGTTCCTGGGAAAATTTCTCAAATGCCATGACAGCAGCCCTTAGTTCGACCAGTTGGGCTGACCCTTCCTTATGGCTGTCCAAAACCTGCCACTCAGATCCATCTTGCCAGGTAACAATGGCTTTTCCTGTCTTGCCTGAACCTTCAGTGAAGACGGTGGGTCCTTGCACTGGCTCTTGGCTGTTTTTGGGTCGTAATGAAAATCGAGTATTCTTTGCCACTTGCAATAGCTTGTGGCTGGGCAGATGATAAGTGATCTGCCCTGAAAAACCCTCTAGAGCACTTTGAAGCAAAACATTGTTCGCATAGCTCCAATCAAATTCCTCCCTCTGAACCGGGAGTATGATTTTTGAGGGATCTGCACCCATCAAATGCAAACAGCATTGCCGGCACTTGATTATCAAGTGCGTAATCAATTCAAACAATGCAGTCGCCGTCTTATGCGGCTGATGAGGCAGGAAGACCCATTCCAAGACATGCAAAGGATCCGTCCAATCATCATTCCACTGGCCAATGATACCTGTAGGATGTAAATCAGGGTGGTGATGAACACAGCAACATCAATGGAAGGTTCAATGTGATATACCTGGCGAGCCAAAACAGCTTGCTGCACCTCCTCCAGCACTTTTTGTGCCTCAGGGGTCAATTGACGAGGTGACTTGAAATCAGTGTCCCCTTTCAACAATTCAAACAAGGGAGACAGTTGTGCGGTGGTCAGTCCCAAGTAAGGACGTAACCAAGTGATGACACCTACCAGCTTCTGAGCATCATTCAGTGTCTTCACCGATTGCACAAATTGCACCTCCTGGTGATGAATTGTCATTTCCAGAATTTTGACACCCAAATATTTCCAGGGAGGTTGTTGTTGTACCTTTTCTGGAGCCACCTGCAGTCCATGTGAATGCAGAGCATCCAACAGCTGAGGCTGTATCCTCAGCAGCTCATCCTGGGTGGACGCAGCCACCAAAATGTCGTCCACATAATGATAGACATGAGCGTCAGGAAACTGCTTGCGAACTCCAGACAAGGCATGGGCCACATACCATTGGCATAATACGGGGGAATTTCGCATGCCTTGAGGCAAAAAATTTCCATTGATATCTCTGTGCAGGTTCAGCATTGTTTATTGTTGGTACTGTGAAGGCAAATTTTGGTCTGTCATCGGGATGCAGAGGGATCGTAAAAAAACAATCCTTCAGATCCACAATGAGGACCGGCCAGTCCGCGGGAAGCATGGTAGGCGATGGCATGCCCACCTGCAATGTCCCCATGCCTTCCATCACAGCATTGACTTTTCGGAGGTGTTGTAGCAACCTCCATTTCCCAGACTTCTTTTTGATGCAAAAGACAGGAGTGTTCCAGGGACTGGTAGATGGTTCCAGATGCCCCTGGTCCAACTGCTCCTGTACAAGTTCACGAAGGGCAACTAGCTTGTCATGAGGGAGGGGTCACTGATTCTCCCAGATGGGTTTGTCCACCAGCCACCGTAAAGGTGAAGTGGGACAGTTTGTGCCCTTCATCACAGTGGCCCCCATCAAAAATCCGTACTAATTCACACTCCCCACGCAGCCAAAACATCCCTCCCCCAGAGGTTCTTAGCAGTTTCTGTGACATGAGGCCAAATCATGGCCGTCTGTCCCGCCGGGTTGGTGATGACCACGGGATTCTGGCTCACGTAGCATTGCTTCATTCCTCCTAAGCCCGCAATAGGCGTCTGCACCAGGCTCAAAGGCCACTGCGGGAGCCAAGCTGCCAGGGAGAAAATGCTCACATTGGCCCCAGTATCCAGGAGGCCGCGAAGGTGAATCTCCAACAGTGTTGTACCAGCCATGGACACGGTACACAGCATCTCAGGACGGTCTTTGGTGAGTGCAGCGGTCCAGTGGACTTGAGGAGACCTAGTAGAGCCAAAGCCGCCGTCACCTCATGACCGGTCGTCCGTCCTGGAAACAGAAGACTTAAAAGGAACAAGTTAAGCAATACATGTTCATTTTTGGAATAGTCAAAGGGGGGGTGGATGTGGAGACTATCACGTGAATCTGCCCTGAAGAATCCGCATCAGTCAGTCCCAGGTGCACAATGATACCCTGAATGGTGGCACTGGACTGCCCCATCAGGAAGGCACTCATGCCATCACCCAAGGGACCAAAGGTATCCAGGGGAACCTTGTGTATTTTGTCCGAATTAATCACGACAGATTTGGCTGTGCAGATGTCAAGACCCGCTGAACCGCAGATGCTGGCTGCAAGCCTGCTGAGCAGATCTCCATCAGTTCAGGCTGAGGCTGAGGCATTTGTGTCGGCACGTGCCTCGCCTTCGCGCTCCATGTCACGTTTCCCGAACCGATCAACGAATGGCCATTCACGTGCACTGTTTCCTTACATACGTCCACAGCGTGATTTGGCCTTCCACATCCTGCACAAAAAACCAAGACAGCTGTAGGCTTCTGTGCCTTTCTGCCCTGTTTCCTCCTGGCCCGAGCACCCCCTTGCTGCCGCTGCACGCCCTGGGGAACGATCCAGGTGGGCTGTACAGCAGCAGCCGCAGCTGGCTGCATGGCTGTGGTTATGGCTGGTTGGACCGCTGTAGCCACCGTCGGTTGGACGACCGTAGTCACAGCTGGCTGTACAGCTGTAGCCATGGCAGCCATCTTGTGGTTGAAAGGGGTTATCCTCGCACAGGCCTCAACCATCTGTGACATTGGTGGATCCCCAGGAAGCGCCTCAATGATCCCCCTGCAAACAGCATTGCAGTTGCTTCGAGCAAGCAACTGAAGCATGAGCTTCCTAGCCGCAGGATCACTCACCTGCTTTTCAACAGCAGCAGTCAACCTTCCCACAAAGCGCAGAAAGGGCTCATCAACTCCCTGGACAATCGTTACACAAGATTCCTGTGGAGTAGCCAGCTGTATGGTCTGGACCAGGGCTGCCATGCCTATCTGCTGGCACTGCTCCTGGACCAAGGGCTGAAAACCAACCTGCCCATCGGCCCTGGCATAATTGCCTGTTCCCAATAGCATATCAGTATTAACTGTACGCCTAGGATCGCCCGGATCCAGTGTCGTATTCTGTTCCACCGCTCTGACTGCCAGCTGAGTCCACTTGTACTCAAAAAAGTCATATTCAACTGGTGGAAAAAGGGTCCAAGCCAAGCTTCTAATGTCAAACGGTGTCAAAAGGTTCGCATTAAAAAAAACGAGGATCTGCATCACCTCGGCCGACCCCAGACCATACTTCCTGTGAAAAATGTGAAATGATTAATTCATGTTCTTATAGTTAATGAAATGTTATTGAAAACTATAAAACTGTATATCTGTGTGTGTTATATGAAAATGTAAGTTTCAGGACACCTTGTAACATTTGGCTAAACCAAAATGTTGAAAAGGCAGGCGCCACCCGAGAAACTCACATTCAGAAAGAGACAATAGGTTTACGGGAAACCGGCAGCCTCCTCGAGCACCGGGAGGAGACCCATCAAGACACCCTCACAAATCATCAAGCATCATCATCCATATCTCGACCATTCATCAGCCATAAGGATCTATAGAAACTGGACATTAACATATGAACTGAGAAAAGAACTCTTTCCAGCCTGGTCGGAGACACCCTTGAATTTGAATAGCTAGCCGGGAAACAAAGGGAAATATGGGGAAATATTGCCGAGGGCAGAATAAAGTGTATAAAAACTAAGCCCCAAACCGGGCAAATTTGTGAACCGTAGGGGAGACAGCAGACTGCCAGGTTCTGTGTCTCACGGTTCACCCTTGGCATTTTCCCGGGAAAAAGACTGTCAAGTATCTCTGCTGTTGGTGGGTTTACCGAAATTCTGTAATTCGATCTTTGTTAATAAACCAAATTATTATTTTAACTGGAATATCGTATTGGCATTTATAACACTTCCCAACTGCATCACGCAGCTCTGCCAAGGCCTGCCAAGCCAAGGGTTGATAGATGTTATGGGTAACACCCTAAAGGACAGGGAAGGCCTGAAGACCCCTGGATGAAGCAGCAGAACCTGCCATATCCTGCCCTGTGGGTCCCACAGGGTTAGAGGCAGGCACTCGGCTGGGGGCCGGCTGAACACCAGACACTGCAGGTCCAGCAACAGCATCAGCAGCAACACCAACAGGGCTGGAGTACATGTCTTCAACCCCCAATGAGTCTTGTGCACCACCACAATCACCCATTCCTTCCATGTTAGCTCTCACCTCCGCCAAAATCGCTCACGATCTCTCGGGCGTACGGTCACCTGACACGGGGGGAGAGTCCACCAGGCGGTGGAGGAAGAACCAACACCGCGGGGCCCTTTACTCCTATCAAAGACCGGCCGCATCCCGGCCGTTTCCTCACTCGCGCTGAAGGTAAACACCCCGGCGTCTGCAGCCGCCGCGGCGCTCGCAGCGGGAAGCTAAGGCGGAGCCGGGCCAGCCACTGACGCCGGGGCCGCCCCAGCCCCGGTGTGGCTGGAGCCCACCAGCAGTGCCGCGGCACCGGCCGCCGGAGACCGCTCAAAGGGCTCCGCGGCAGGCACACATCCCAGCAGGGCTTGAGAGCCCGGGATCGATTCGAGCGGAGACGGCGGCGGCAGCTCAGCCGCCGCCAGGGTTGCCCCGCCTACCGCCGGCAACCCAGCAGAGCCAGCCACTGTCGTACAGCCGAAGGGTCCCGCGGCAGGCGCGGGCGTTCCCGGAGGGAGAGGGGCGGGTCCAGGGGCGCAACTCGCTGAGCTGCCCCGCCGCCCCGCCCCTCCGCCACGGGGCCGGGGCGGGGAGAGGAGTGCCCGGGACTCTCCCGAGAAGGGTCCCAGCGGGAGGGCACAGCCGGCACCGCCGGCACCGCCGCCCCCGAGCGGAGCGGAGCTGTCCGCCCATTCGCGGGGGCGGGATCCAGCGAAAAACTGACCGGGACCCCACCACCGGTGGCGTCCACGCCCCGCGCGCCCTCAACAGGCGGTGCGGGCGCAGAAGTGGCCAACGCACTCCCCCCCCGGGGCCAGCCCGGACGCTGGAGCGGGCTGCCCCGCTCCACCGGGCCCCACCGGGTAGGTTGTAGACGTGCCACAGCATGGACACCACACAGTGACCGAATCCCGGTCAAAGAATAGTGGGGGCCGTGCCCCCGGGTCGCCGTCCCCCTCCAGCGCTGGAAAGGCATGGAGCGGGTGCGACCCCGTCCCGGTCCGGCGGCGCCGTGGCGCGGGGACAGGCGGGACCGGCCCCCGGCTCGCTGGGGCCCCGCCCCCCTGCTGCCCGAGCAGCACCGCCCGGCTCGGGACGCACCCCGCCCCCCCCGGGAGATAAACACCGGAGCCCGAGGGGAGAGGACCCCCCGGCGCAGCGACCGGAGAGGGAGGGGAGGGAGTTCCCTCATTCAGGAGCTGAAGTTCGGGCTCAGACAATACTTCTGGGTCTGATGGGATGACCCCACCCTCCTCCAGCCCCCTGTCCAGCTTCGGGATGGGGGAAACAGCCCGCGAGGACTGCGAGCTGGGAGGGGCCGATCTCAACACAGCCCGCTCAAACAGTTTCCATTGCACCAAAAGGCGTACAACCTCTACATCATAGTCTGTTTTGAGTGCATCCATGAGACTTTCCCCCAGCGGGGACCACGCCTCATGACGGAGTGCGTCATCCGGCGTGGGAAAGAATCCACGCTCTCTGCCCCACGCATACAAATGCTGAAGCTTCTGCCAAGACACCCGAGCGTGTTTTCGCTCCAACAAATCCCCCCAAAGCCCCAACACCAGTGTTATGAACGAAAAAAAAAAAAACCAAAACAAAACAACAAAACAACCACCCCACAACTGACCCTCTCCCGGCTAGAGTAACACCCCCCCACACCCCAGACAATCTGAGTAGGGAGAGCTGCCCTGAAGGAAAGTTGCCTGGCAACTTTTCCCTACCTAATTGAAATGTGAAAAGAAGCTGCCCACACCTAGATAGCCCTATTGTCCTTTGTAACTACCTCATTTAGCAAGAGTAACTTCGGCTATGACCAGGACAAATGCATATGCATTTGGATATGCAGATAGGGCAGGGCCGCCCCCGTGGATCCTGGGAGGTTTTTTTGGGGGATACTGCACCCCGGGACAGGAAGCTGGATTCGTCAGAAGAGAATTGGATAGTGCCCTGGCTGAGCGGGGAGTGGATGCACCTCCTGGCCTGGTTTGAAGATTGGCCATGACCTGTGAGGAGCCTGAATGGAATGGGAACTGGCCAGCTGAGCTGACTGATGTAGAGAATGGGAAACTCTTGAAACTTTTCCCTGAGGGCAAAGAGCTGACTGCCAGTGCTCTGCCTTCTGATGGTTGACCAGAGAGAACTGCCAGCTGTTTCTATGGGAACAAGGACTCAGCATCCACTGGGACAGCACCTGCTCCTTCAGATGGCTACAGTAGTGTGGGAAACTCCGATCGGACTTTGCAATCCTGCTGATGATTTTAATAATGAGCTGATCACTTTAATAAAGAGCTGAATATTAATAAAGGCATATGCCCTGTTCTTTTCAATTGGGGACTCGTCCGGGATAGCCACGCCCACAAAGGACCACCCCCGAAGAAGACGATCATCTGCTTCGAGGGATCCTTGGGAATCGCTGGCTACCCCCGGACCTTGGCATCAGCGTGGGACCAAGCAGCACAGAAGAACGCAGGATCGGCCCTGGGATCATCGTGAGACCAAGCAAAGCAGAAGAACGCCAGATGGGTGAGATAAATCCGTGGCGGAAATGGGAGGCGAGTGAATGAGTGCTTGAGTGAGATGGGGGCCGGCAGCTCGGACCCCCAGAGCGAAAGTGGACCCCCTAGTATCGCGTTTCCGGTCTCCCGAGAGGGTGCCGGCCGAGAACGGGAAGGCTCTTGAGGTGTGAGGTAAGATCCTTGGCAGGGCAGGTGAGAGGTCCCTGGCAGGGCTGCCCCAGAAGGCAGATGAGAGGAGATCCCCAACAGGGAAGGTAATGTCCCTGGCAGGGCTGCCCCAGAAGGCAGGTGAGAGGAGACCTCAGCAGGGCAGGTGAGAGGTCCCTGGCAGGGCTGCCCCAGAAGGCAGATGAGAGGAGATCCCCAACAGGGAAGGTAATGTCCCTGGCAGGGCTGCCCCAGAAGGCAGATGAGAGATCCCCAACAGGGAAGGTAATGTCCCTGGCAGGGCTGCCCCAGAAGGCAGGTGAGAGGAGACCCCAGCAGGGCAGGTGAGAGGTCTCTGGCAGGGCTGCTCCAGAAGGCAAGTGAAAGAAGATCCCTGGCACAGCAGGATGCCCCATCAGGCAGGCGAGGGATGATCCCCGGCAGAGCAGGTGCAAGGTAATGTCCCTGGCATAACAAGACAAGATGTTCCAGTAGGCAGGCGAGAGAAGATCCCCAGCAGGGCAAGTGAGAGGCCCCTGGCAGGGTTACTCCAGAAGGCAGATGAGAGAAGATCCTCAGCAGGGCAGGTGAGAGGTCCCTGGCAGGGCTGCTCCAGAAGGGAATTGAAAGAGGATCCCTGGCACGGCAAGATGCCCCATCAGGCAGACGAGGAAAGATCCCCGGCAGAGCAGGTGCAAGGTAATGTCCCCAGCATGGCAAAACAAGATGCCCCAGTAGGCAGGTGAGAAAAAGTCCCTGGCAGGGCAGGTAGAAAGTCTCGGGCAGGGCAGGATGCCCTGACAGGCAGGCCAGGAAGATCCCTAATAGGGCAAGTGGGAAGTCCCTGGCAGGATAGGGCATGATGTCCCAGGACGCAGGTGGGCTGTCCCCAAGAGAGTTTAAGCATATCCGGGCAAGCAAGTAAGATATCATTAGCAAGCAGGAAAGCAGGCATAAAGGTGAGGAAACAGACAAGAAAGCAGACAGGCAAGCAAGAAGGAAAGCAAGATTTATGAGCAAAAAAAAGGCAAACAAAAAGAGCAGCCAGATAAACAAAAAGGGAGGCGAAGGGGACTCGACCGGAGTTCGGGTGTGAGGCTCGGCAGGACGTTCGACCTCACCCCGGCAGGGAGTTTGAGTCTCCTAAGCCTAGGGGGCAAGGGGGGCTTGGCCGGAGTTCAGGTGTGAGGCTCGGCAGGACGTTCGACCTCAGCCTGGCAGGGAGTTCAAGCCTCCTAAGCCTTGTAGGAAAGGGAGGCGAAGGGGACTCGGCCGGAGTTCGGGTGTGAGGCTCGGCAGGACGTTCGACCTCACCCCGGCAGGGAGTTCGAGTCTCCTAAGCCTAGGGGGCAAGGGGGGCTTGGCCGGAGTTCAGGTGTGAGGCTCGGCAGGACGTTCGACCTCAGCCTGGCAGGGAGTTCAAGCCTCCTAAGCCTTGTGAAGTTAGAGAGTTCAAACAAGACTCAGCAGGGGTCCAAGCCTAGAAAGCCTAGAAAGAAGTTCAGACTTAAGTCGAAAAGTTAAGAGAGATACCCTTAGCAGAAAACAATGGGTGTGATTCATAGTTGTAAGTGTCATAGCCAAGAGAGAATTTTAAAAAGAGACAGACGAAAAAGTGTAAAAAGTGGGTTGCCAAGAAATTATATTCTGACCTTTTAAAGTTCAGCAAAGAGATTCAGAATGTTTAGTTGTGAGAGATCAGACAACCTTTAGTTATCTTAAAGTTTAGATTGCCAATCAGAATATTCCAGTTTAGATTGAAGCACTGTTAAAGTACTTCGTTTTTCCTTTTATTTTAAGGCCTAAAAACTGAGATGATGTTATAGTAAACAAGCAGACCCTTCCAAAAGGACAGTAAAGAAGATTCTCCCTAACATCCCCCTAGAACAATTGTCAGACCAATAATATCCTTAAAAGACCACAAAGAGTCCAGATAAAGTTAAGATGACATATTATAGTAAAAGAATATAGCTGAGATTAAAATTACAAAGAGAGTAGTCATAGTGTAAGACCTGAATTCAGTAAATGTGTAACCACTTAAACCAACATCTCTAAGCCCAAGAAGACCCTGATGTAAAACCACTATCTTATGCAGCCTGCTGGCTAGAAAACTGTAAGTAATGAAAATGTGAAAATATGCAAACTCTCCCTCCTACCCCAGCTGTACCTCCAGTCTCTTCCTTAACCTCTCCAACAGTTCCCCTTCACCAATTGTGATACCCTCACTTCCCCACTTGGGAGTGGGAACCACCCCTGCCCAGTGTTTCTCTTGGCCTGTCTCCACTACTGCTCCCTCTACCTGGTGTTTTAGAGGAAGAGACAGATTACAACACCCAATCCAAAGCACCAAGAACAGAGGAGGTCTTTCCCCTTAGAAAAGTTCCTATAGATTAATTAAAAAGATTAAAATTTATAAATGCACCTTTGACAGCCCCTGAAGCCCAAGACTCTAAGAAAGAGAGAGGGTTTAGTAGAAGACCCCATTGGAATGTCTAACCAGCTAGACCAGCTTCCGAGGCCAAATAGTTATTTCTAGAGAGAGTTAAACTCTATTCTAATAGTTCTGTTCACTCCAGAAGAAGCCCGGATAGTCCAGATAGCAAAAATAAATAAAAAAAATATAGACTGTGACACCCAAGAGACCATAAGATGCCCTTAATAGACACCAGCTAAAATTCAGACCAAGAAAAAAAAAACAAAAAGCAAAGCATGAGAGACTATAGATCCCTGATAGTGAGAATCAAAGTCTACGGTCTACCTCTCAAAACTACTAGACCCAGTAGTTAAGAGATAACCAACTTGCCTGCAAACAGTTGCAGTAACAGCTACCCTAATAAAAGAAGTCTAAAAGGTTGATCCTGCAAAAGAAAAATTGCTAAGCCAGAAGACTTAACACTAGTTGACTGACTCTAAAATAATGAACACAAGTGACTTAGAATTAATCACCCTATGCAGTTTCTCGCTAGAGAACCCCTAGCCAATCTAGAACATGATTCAAAGTAAGAAGAAAATTAGTAATTGCAGACAAAGAGAAAGCAGAAGTGCTTTATGCTTTGTTTTGCTGCTGTCTTTAGTGAGAAGACAGCTTGTCTTCAAGACAGTGGTCATACTGAGTCAGTAGATATTTTTAAAGAACAGAATAGTCCTCCTGTTATCAAAAACAAAGTAGTCAGAGAAGTAGTAATTTGCTTGAATGCCCACTCACATGAAATCCATCCCAAAGAGATAAGAGAGCTAACTGATAAGTTTGCAAAGCCACTCTATCATCTACCAACAGTCTCAACTCACTAGTGAAGTTCTAGATGACTGAGAGCTAGCCAATGTAATTCCCATTCATAAAGAGTAGAGAAGAGCCTAGTAATTATATGCCAGTTAGCCTGACCAAAGTACCGAGTAGGATGATAAAGCAGTTTATACTGAGAGCTATTGTGCAGCACTGATGAGATAAACAGAGTATCAGACCCAGCCAGCATGAGCTTAAGAGAAGTAAGTAGTGTTCGACCCCACTAGCCTCCTTCTCTGACCAGGTGACCTGCCTGGTAGATACATGAAAAGTTGTTTATGTTGTCTATTTAGACTTCAGCAAAGTCTTTGACACTGTTTCCCACAGCTTATACAAGAACACTCTTTGCTAAGTTAAGAACTGGCTAGATACCCAAGCCCAGAGGGTAGTAACGAATAGTGCTGCATCCAGCAGGTAACCAGCCACCAGTGGTGTCCCTCAAAAGTCTGTGCTGAAGCCAGTTCTATTTATTATATTTATTAATAACACAGATGAAAGTATTGAGTCCTTCATTAGTAAATTTACAGATGACACTAAGCTGAGAGCACGTGTCCATCTGTTAGAGTGTAAGAAGACTCTGTAGAGAAACCTAAAATGATTAGATAGATAAGCAAAATCCAAGAAGATAACGTTTAATAAGTCCAAATCCCAGGTGTTGCATTTTAGCCACAATAACCCCCTGCAACCTTACAAGTTGAAGGTAGTGTAGCTAGACAGTACCCAAGCAGAAAAAGACCTGAAAGTGCTAGGTGATAACCAACTAAATATGAGCCAGCAGTATGCCCTAATGGCCAAAGCTAACAATATCGTAGGCTGTATTGAGAATAATGTGGCCAGCAGAAGCAGAAAGGTCATCCTTTCCTTACACATAGCATTGGTGAGACCACTTAGCATTGGTGAGGCCACTCCTTGAGTACTGTGCCCAGTTCTGAGCCCCTCAGTTTAAAAAAGACATTAAGATGCTTGAGCGTGTCAAAAGAAAGCAACAAAGCTAGTGAGAAGCTTAGAACACTAGCCCTATAAATACTAGCTGGAAGAGCTGAAGTTGTTTAGCCTAGAGAAAAAGAGATTCAGAAGTAACATTATCACTACAACTCCCTGAAAGGTAGTTATAGTAAAGTGAGAGTCTTGTTCTTCAAGCAGCAACTGATAGAACAAGAAGACACAGTCTTCAGCGGTGCCAAAAAAAAAAAAAAAAAAAAAAAAAAAAAAAAAAAAAAAAAATTCTGCCTTGAGAAGTAGTAAAGTCACCATTCCTAGACGTGTGTAAGAAGAGAGTAGATGTAGCACTTAGTGACATCGTGTAATTAGAGTTAGACTTAATCCTAGAAGTCTCTTCCAGCCTAGTGATTCTGTAATTCTGTAACTAAAAAGAGGAAAATGATGAAAGTCTCTTCCAGGTGCTGCTCACCACACATACCGCAGTGCGAACTCCAGAGAGAAGTCAGACCCACGTTACCGGAGTCACAGGACCAGTACCGCCCCTGATGCCAGACCAGACCCAACAGGACCACCTGCCACCTCTTCTACGTAGATAACAATTGAGAGACCAAGAGACCTATCCCTAGTTAAATTGTTATCGAGTGTGTCTTAATTCCTGATAAAAAACCCAAGTTTAAAGGCACCCCTCCCACATCTGCTCAGTCTCCCGCTGGGCAATTCCCCTAGAGAACTCCTAAATTTCTTTGAGCAGTGTCTACTGAGAGGATACACAGTAGGAAGCTGCAAGTTGATGCGGGCTACAGCCCGATCAAAGAAATAGAGGAGGGATTTGTTATGAACGAAAAAAAAAACCAAAACAAAACAACAAAACAACCACCCCACAACTGACCCTCTCCCGGCTAGAGTAACACCCCCCCACACCCCAGACAATCTGAGCAGAGAGAGCTGCCCTGAAGGAAAGTTGCCTGGCAACTTTTCCCTACCTAATTGAAATGTGAAAAGAAGCTGCCCACACCTAGATAGCCCTATTGTCCTTTGTAACTACCTCATTTAGCAAGAGTAACTTCGGCTATGACCAGGACAAATGCATATGCATTTGGATATGCAGATAGGGCAGGGCCGCCCCCGTGGATCCTGGGAGGTTTTTTTGGGGGATACTGCACCCCGGGACAGGAAGCTGGATTCGTCAGAAGAGAATTGGATAGTGCCCTGGCTGAGCGGGGAGTGGATGCACCTCCTGGCCTGGTTTGAAGATTGGCCATGACCTGTGAGGAGCCTGAATGGAATGGGAACTGGCCAGCTGAGCTGACTGATGTAGAGAATGGGAAACTCTTGAAACTTTTCCCTGAGGGCAAAGAGCTGACTGCCAGTGCTCTGCCTTCTGATGGTTGACCAGAGAGAACTGCCAGCTGTTTCTATGGGAACAAGGACTCAGCATCCACTGGGACAGCACCTGCTCCTTCAGATGGCTACAGTAGTGTGGAAAACTCCGATCGGACTTTGCAATCCTGCTGATGATTTTAATAATGAGCTGATCACTTTAATAAAGAGCTGAATATTAATAAAGGCATATGCCCTGTTCTTTTCACCAGGGTGTCCTCAATACTAGCTGTAATAAATGCCAATACGATATTCCAATTAAAATAATAATTTGGTTTATTAATAAAGATCAAATCACAGAATTTCGATAACCCCACCAACAGCGGAGATACTTGACATAGTTTTCCCGGGAAATGCCAAGGGTGAACCGTGAGATACAGGGCCTGGCAGCCTGCTATCCCCCCAACGGTTCACAAATTTGCCCAGTTCGGGGCTTGGTTTTTATACACTTTATTCTGCCCTCAGCAATATTTCCCCATATTTCCCATTGTTTTCCCACCAGCTATACAAATTCAGGAGTTTCCCCGACCAAGCAGAAAAGAGTTCTTTTCTCAGTTCAAATGTTAATGTCCAATTTCTATGGATCCTTATGGTCGATAAATGATCGAGATATGGATGATGTTGCTTGATGGTCTGTGAAGGTGACAACCAAGGTGTGAGTTGCTGGTGCCGGCTTGTCTCGGGAGGTCCCCTCCCGGTACTTGAGAAGGCTGCAAGCTTTCCCGGAAAAGTCCGTTGTTCCTCTCTGAATGGAGGCGCCTGCTTTTTTGGGGTTGATTGTTTTCACCATCTGCTGCAAGGTCTCCTAAAACATAGACTTATACCTAATATAACTTTATACAGTTTTATAATTTTCCAATTTACCATAAGAACATGAAATAATCATTTCACGTTTTTCACACTAGCACAGGAGTAGACACTGGCACCGGTGCAGTGCAAGCGAATTGCCTGAAAACACCGCACAACATGGAGGGAGGGAAAGGAAGGACCTCACCAAACTGTCTTCTCACACAGACGGTGT
Source organism: Prinia subflava (assembly GCF_021018805.1). Classification (NCBI taxonomy): domain Eukaryota; kingdom Metazoa; phylum Chordata; class Aves; order Passeriformes; family Cisticolidae; genus Prinia; species Prinia subflava. Next base: position 2,200,419 of record NW_026960612.1, read on the forward strand.
CACCAATTGTTGGAAGGCACGCAAAATCCCAACGTGGAGGCAGGAGGTCTGCAGTGAAGGGCTGCTCCCCAAAAAGAGGGCGAGCCTGTTTATTTCTTCCATTTTTATACATTTGTGGGTCTGGTTATGGATTGGCTTCTGGGGTGTCCTAGTTTAGGACAAAATTCCACAACTCCCTCCCCCACCACCGTGTTCGGGAGGAATTTCCTCAGAGGAGAAGGTGGAAAAAACTTGTTTATTGAGAAACAATGAAAAAAACCACTCCCCAACACAAGGAAAACAGTCCGAGATGACAAGAAACGTTTTCACCAGTCCAAGAGAGGGTGAGCAGTCTCTGCTGGGGAGGGTGCCAAAGCTTCTTTCACCTGCAGACTCCGGGGGGTGTTCCCTTGATGTTCCCGAATCAGGGCCCGAAGCAGGTCCGATGTCTTCAGGGAAGGGAGGAAGGAAAGAAGGGGAAACACAAAAGCAGAAAAAGATGGCAAAAAAGCAAGCAAAAAGCAGAAAGCAAAGAGCAAAGCCAGCAAAAGCAGCCTAAAGCTAGCAGCAAGCCAGAAGCAAGCAGCCGGGGGGAAGGGCTCAGCCACAGACAAAACAAACTGAGAGCACGGGAACAGGGAAAAAAAAAACCAACCACGATTTGGGATACAAAGCATGAAAATGTCCTGTCACCCCAGGACATGGAGTTACTACCCCTTCACCCCACTGGCCAGACCAGCTGTCAAGCAACATTATTTTCAGGCTAGAAATATGTAAACAAAGGACAGTGAACAAAAACAAGAAAGGTTGTTTATGTTCCAAAGTGTGAGAAAGTGAAAAACTGACCCTTAATATTGTACAGTAACTAAAGAACTGACTCCATCTTATAAGCAAGTAGAAGGCTTTAAAAAATCTCAGAAAAACCAGGGCAACAGTTGGGGGCTCTCGGGTTGAGCAAGTTCTATTCTAAAAACTTGTTTGTTGGTTATGTTTATCCTTGTCATTGTTGCAATTGCCTTTGGAATTATTAAGAGGATGATCAGTAAGTTGATTTCGAGTGCTACCTCTCCCCCTTCCATTAATCAAGTTACCATTCCAAGTGGTCCAGAAGAGTACGAAATGTATGAGATAGAGGATGCAGAGGAGCAGCCTCTCCCTCCTTACCCTCATTATGAGGAACTGGTTGCTGAATCATACCCACAATTCAAGTATCCTCCACCACCCTTTTAATTCTCATCATTTTAAAAAGAAAAGGGGGAGATGTCGTGGTGTGTTAATGAGTTCTTTATATTTTCTAAGTTTTTCTAAGTTCTTTGTAAGATGGTTTGTTCCTTGTATTCCTTGTTTTGCCTTCCTGATAGTTGCCCCTGGTAATCCCCCAGTAACTGTTAGGTGTCAGTCCTTTCCCCCCTCCTCCCTGGGGCCTGCCTGTCACTTCAGAGTCCTGCCTCAGAGCTAGAAAGTTCTATAGGGGACTTCGAGTGATAGGCTAGGTTTGGGGAAAATTCCCTCCCCTCCCTTATGTGTGGTCCTCGTTTGTATCAGTCACCTTCCTAGCCTCTCCTGTACTGAACCCAATTGGTTGTTTCCTCCTCACCACCCTCTGTACCACCCCCCGATGAAAGGGGGTCTCAAAAGCCAAAGTCGGCTAGGTCAGAGCAGTCTTTGGCAGGTGGGGAGGCTCCGCCTGACCCCTCAATAAATCCCCTTGGATTTACTCGACCGGCTCCTCCCTTCATTCTCCACCGTTGTCTGCCCCTTGCCACCTGTGCCTCAAAGTCTCATCGGTGCCAAAAACTCACTGGATTGGCTTGGCTTGCGCTGCTCACCAGCCGTACCTGCTGCTTGCCGTGGTGCCTGAGCTGGCCTAGGCAGGTCAGGACCGCGTTCTGAAAGGCACTGCGAGAGCTGCTGCTACTGGAAGGGAGAGAATATGATTTTGGAGGAAGGTGGCCATAAATTAAGGAGATTTATATATCCCCTACCCCCTAGATTGCTGCATATCGGCTGGCTGGTACTTGTACATAGTCTTCAAGGAAAATTAAGGAATCTGGGTTCAGTCATTTCACAGCAAATGGGATTACTGTGAAAGGAGAAAGATTCCAGATGCTAGCTCTCTTCGCAAAGGAGCTAATGCTTTTGCCTGATTTTTTAGATTAGGCAATTGTAGCACCTGCCTTTCCTGAGCTGGGCAATGACACAGCTCACCCTTACAGCGGCCTTCAAAGCTGAAAACAAAAAAGAGGAAATAGCTTGTATGCAGAAATACCTATACCACATCTTGCAAGAAAAGACCCTGAAGAGCATTTGCCTGCCAGCTATAGCTGATGTGATGGGGTGTGGGGCTGGAACTTCACCCTGAATTCTCACACCATTCCTCTTTTAGAACCAGAGACAGTGACTGGTTTCTGCTATTTCTTGGCTATTTTTCCTATGGTTGTGTTCATAGCCTGAATAGTTAGAATAGGGATCTGGTGCAGTACTTCATCCTGCTCACTGCCATAGCACCACAAATGTGCACAAGAGAAGGAGGAGGGACAGCCTGGGTGAAAGCTGGGGGATGTGCCTTGCAGACAGCTTTCCCTATGCCTGCTCTGCCAGGGTAGCCAGTATATATGCCCAGCCTGCTGACCCCAGCTTTATGCTTCTGCAGAAACTTCTCAACCTGGCCAGCAGTGCCAACTCCTCCTCTTGAGCTATGAAGAAACATTTCTGCAGACCATGAGGGATACAACATGAGGGAGAGAAAGGGAGTGGAGAGGATGCACTTTCCTCCATAGCACATTCATGTAGTACAAAGTGTAATTTAGCTCTTTGCTTCATATCTAGTTGCCCTTAGCTGCCATGCAACCAAAAGAAGCCCACTCCTTATTTGTTTTCGTGCTTTCTCAGTTGTTATACACCTATTCCTCAAAAGAGCTCCCTAATGTAGGCACACAAAGGATCTGTATCTAGGACACTACTAGTGTCCTCCTATCACGTACTGGACTTACCTTGCTCGCAGGCAGAATGGGCTTCAGAAGAACCCTTTTCACACTGTATCCTGCAAAAACTTGTGTAATATATTCCTATTAAAACCTCTGTTTAAGCAAACAAGAAAACATAATAAACTATGTCAAGTTTTCATTCAATTTCCAAACTTGAAAATGTTTGTAAAAAGAGATCTGATTTCAGCAAGCCCTATTTTTTTGCATATTCTTTGTTATGAGATCTGCTCACTGCCTAAAAATGCTCAGCATCACTCCAGGTAAGGAGCCCAGGCCCCCATTCAGGGTAAATAAGGGTAACGGAGGCTGCATCCAAGGGAGGCCTCACTTGATGAGCAGGATCAGCAGCCTGCCTACATTGCAATGCTGCTGCGTGATGGGGCAGGGACGCAGCACATTCTTCTCCCTTCCACAGGCATTCCTGCAGAGGCAAGGAGGCTTGGGGGCTGTCAGCTGCTCAGCCCTTTGCTGATGGAAGAATGCATCTGAATGTGAAAACTTGTCACCAGGCTGAAGCAACGATACACCCGTCCCTCCTGTCAGTCTCCTGCAGCAAAGTCTCACAGGGACTTAAAAACTCAAGCCATAAAGATGGGATTTAACTAGCCTTATTCTAGAATGCAGTATGTAACATCCATGCTCCATATGTCCCATGATGGGAATGTCTATTTAAATCATGCTATGTAAACAAGACAACAGCTGTGGAATGGCATGAGCCATCCTGCAGTAATTCAGAGAAGAGTTGGGCAAAACTTTAAAGGAACATTCCTTTTTGTTAAATACCTATGCCCAGAGAAATGGAAAGAATGTGTGGTGGGGACCAGTGCCATCTTTTTTATTAAGTGGCAGAGCTGTGAGAAACCTGTTGGAAGGAGGAAAACGAGTCCTCCAGGAATGAGAAAAAGGGAAACTATTTCCCTTTTTCATGTTGTTAACAGTCTTGTGTCTAGCCTGGAAAGATAACACCTTGAGAAGCTACTTGCACTCACCTTTTATAGGTCAGCAGTGTGGGAGGCCTGGAGGAATGTACTCTGCTAAATGTATGAAAACAGCTGGCTGCAGCTGAATCAGTTGTTTCCTCCCTGGAGATAAATGTTTGTTTTTCTTTTTCCCCCCCCATTTTCTTAAAATCTAAATTAGACTGCCATAATGTAGAGAAATTTCCTGATATGTCTAGTGAAATGTAGCAAATGAAATAACAAGCACTGCTCAGAGCATTACTTTTTCTGTTTGTTAGCTGAAGTGAGAGGAAAAGAGTTGTGGTTTTCTCTTCATTCCTTCAGTTGGCTTTTCTTCACATGCAAACAGATATATTAATCTGTGGTTAAACAAAATGTTTTATTCCACTATAAATCAAATGTCTTGACTGGTTCTTCTCCCCCTCTCCCCATGCTTTCCTTTATTAAACTAAGACAAATTGAAACCAAGCATCTCTAAATTGCAGGTCAAGAGGCTTGACCACTCTTAAAAAAGCAGCCCAGTGGTTTGATTAATTTGACTTTAACCTGAAAATAATTAGTTTTACCAAACTTTCATTATTGGTTAATAAAATTTCTAGCATTGCAATTTTCTTCTGTTCTAGTTACCATATATATACTGACATTTGTAAAAGACACTAAGATTTAATAACCTCCTAGGCAAATATTGACCAAGAAAAGAGGTCAATGTTAAACTGTCAAATCAATAAATCCAAACATTTACACTGGCAGTAGTTATTCTGCTTATACTTATTTTTAAAATAAATAAATTAAAAGCCAATATTATCAAAGAAGTTGAAGTTGCTGAAGCTCAGAACCACACTTATTCATCACATTTTTTACAAAACTAGTAATAAATGTTTACTTGAAACATGGAAATTAAAACTGAAGACCATCATAAATCTTACCTACTTGACCTAACCAGAAACTAGGAACTATCATCATATACACACTTTTCACTTAGATATTTAAAAGTTGCATTTGCGTAAGGCAGCTTGTAATCTTAGTGCCTGAGTGCAGGTTTGCAGGGTCAAAAGTGAGAATTAGGCACACCTTCTTCAAAATATATACTCTGCCAAACATCCTGGCTAAACTAACTTGCACTGAGACACTGGTAGCTTTGGAAAGGAAAAAAACCTCTCAGTGAGGGAAGAAGACATTTTATAAGAGCAGTTTGTTCAAAGCTCTGGGTAGGAAGCCAAAATCTACATTTATGAAGGTTTTCGGCAAGGAAATCAGTACAAGGTGTCCATCTTAAAGAGCTTTCCATCTGTGGTTGGGAAGCAGTAAGACTTCCTAGCAATGATTCCAACTTCCCCTTAAATCTGTTATTTATGATGGCCTTGTGATAAAAAGTTAGAATCCTGCCTGAGTTACAGGGAAGTGGGCATACGCCTGTCTTGGTTTGAAAGACAGGTATCTGCTAGGAAAGGGGCAGGACCTCCCTAGAAATGGAGAATTTAAATCTCCTCCCTCCAAATCATTCTAATTTAGAAAACTAAAGGGGCTTTCAGGCAGAGGTATGGGGACAGGAATAACAGTTCTTTACTAGTATATATGACAAAACAAACAAAACAACAACAACTACAGCATTAATAATAAACCGAACCAGGAACCCCAAGGGCTTTCTTTCACAAAAGCCCGGGGGCAGTTTGATTTCAGTGCCTCTGCAGGACTCTGAGAGGCCAAGCTGGAAGGGTGGAAAGTCTCGGGCTGGTGGATGAGATCAGATGTACTGCGCTGGTAGCTGGAGTGGCAGGGATGTCCCAGCAGGGCAGGCCTGGGCAATGCAGGGCTACAGAGTAGCAGGAAAACCTGAAAGCTTCGAAGAAGCAGCGGCGGTGAGGGGAGGGCCGGAGAAACCAAGCTCAGGATTCCTGGGTACACGAGCAGATGACGGTAGATTTCCCAGAATGAGACAGAGTGATGGCCGTGTGTGGATGCATGGCTGGAAAAGCAGGGACATGTGCACAATCCTGCTTTTAGCCTAAGGGATGAGTAGAAGCTGAAACATCCTTGAACCATTCCTTAGATGGTATAAGGAGGAAGTAAAGTTTGGAGCAATAGCTGTAACAGGATGCTAGACAGGATGTGTTGACCATAAGTTGGAGAAGGCTCACAGCATCCAGCTGCGTGGACAGAGCTTCTAATCCAATTATGTATACTGCAAGGATGTGTGAACACTATGGTTTAACCAATGATGTTCAGCGCTAGGTGCATGATAGGCTTAGCACAGTATAAATGTAAGCCAAATAGCTGAATAAATGAGCAAGATTCTTTAACTCATATTGAGTGCTGTCTTGACTCTGGCTGATTCCCAGCAACAGCCGTGAACTCTTCTTGCAGCAAGCGGCAGCTTGACTGTCTTCTTCGATGCCGAGAGCAAGAGAGGGCAACTGCCCCCCCCAGCTCTGTCTTTTACCTTTCCCAAAGCTTGCGTTATCTCCCCTCTGAGGGAAGCTCCCAGAGACCCAAAACAATAGGTGTAGCCTTGTGCTGACATTTCTTTTGACTACTCCCTTTGTTCTGGTTAAGCATTGTTGTTAAGTTTTCCTAGTAACTTATGGGAAAAAATTCTGTAAGTGAAAAAGAGGCAAATCTAACCCCCAACAACATTATCCACTTCGAATTTTTTTTCATACTAACTTATTACATTGAATTTAAACTTTTAAAATATATACACACATGCACTACTTAAATTATATACACATATACATACAGATATGGGTACAGACAAAGTGATGTGGGTAGTTTATCTTAAAGCAAGGTCTCTGAGGTATGCATCGGGTCTCTCCATCCTTTTGCATCACCCACCAGGTGCATCCTGGTCTCTGAGCAAAGACAACCCCACGGATGGGATTGTCTTTGCTGGAGGCAGAATTAATCCAAACAGTTTTTCCCAGCACACATCTCATGTGTACTACTGGAACTTTATTTGTTGTTCTCAGGAGCTCATATTGGGCAGGGCCTGCTCGGTTGGTGGAACTTGGAGTGTTTACTAACTATGTGGCTTTTGCTAAATTTATCTCTCAGTTCTTGAAAGTCTTTTTACTCAGTGCCTTCAAGGTGGTTTTAAGCAGGCTATTGCACTGTTCAACTTTCTTGGCTGCTGGTGCATGATAAGAAATATGGTACACTCACTCAATGCTATGTTCTTTAGCCCAGGTTGTTATAAGGCTGCTCTTGAAATGGGTCCCATTGTCTGAACTCAGTTTTCTCAGGGGTGCTATGTCTCTACAGGACTCGCTTTTCTAGGCTAGGATGGTGTTCTGGGCAGTAGCGTGAGGCACAGGGTAGGTTTCTAACTATCTAGCGGTGGCTTCCACCATGGTCAGTATGTAGTGCTTGCCTTGGCGGGTTTGGGGAAGGGTGATGTAGTCAATTTGTTAGGCTTCTTTATACTTCTATTTTGACCACTGCCCGCTATACCATAGGGGCTTCACTTGCTTGGCCTGCTTGATTGCAGCACACATATCGCGGTCATGGATAACTTGAGAAATGCTGTTTTTGGTTTGATCTACTTCTCGGTTTCGTGCTTACTTATAGGTGGCATCTCTGCTTTGATGACCTGAGGCTTCATGGGTCTATAGAGCTAGGAACAACTCTTCTTTGTGCTGCCAATCTAAGTCTATCTTTGACACTTCTATCTTGGCAGCTTGATCTACTTGCTCGTTGTTTGGGTGCTCTTTATTAGCCTGACTCTTGGGGACGTGGGCATGTACATGGTGAACTTTTACAGGTAGCTTCTCTACTCGAGCAGCAATGTCTTTCTACTCATCAGCAGCGTAGATTGGTTTTTCTTCATGCTGCCAGTTGGCCTCTTTCTGCTTTTCTAGCCAACTTCACAGAGCATTAGCTACTATCTATGAATCAGTGTAGAGGTAGAGCTTTGGCTACTTCTCTTTCAGCAATGTCTAGGGCCAATTGAATAGCCTTGAGTTCTGTAAGTTGACTCGATCTGTGTTATAAATGCCAATCAGATATTCCAATTTTAAATAATAATTTGGTTTATTAATAACAAATCAAATCACAGAATTTCAGTAACCCACCATCAGCGAAGAAACTTGACGGAGTTTTCCTGGGAAATGTCAAGGGTGAACTGTGAGATACAGGGTCTGGCAGCCTGCTATCTCCCCCAACGGTTCACAAATTAGCCCGGTTCGGGGCTTGGTTTTTATACACTTTATTCCGCCCTCAGCAATATTTCCCCATATTTCCCATTGTTTCCCCACCAACTATACAAATTCGGGAGTCTCCCCGACCAAGCAGAAAAGAGTTCTTTTCTCAGTTCAAATGTTAATGTCCAATTTCTATAGGTCCTTATAGTTGATGAGTGGTCGAGATATCGAAGATGTGGCTTGATGGTCTGTGAAGGTGGCACCCAAGGTGTTAGTTGCTGGTGCCAGCTTATCTCCAGAGGTCCCCTCCCGGTGCTTGAGAAGGCTGCAAGCTTTCCCAGAAAAATCTTTTGTTCTTTTCTGAATGGAGGCGCCAGCTGTTTCAGGGTGGTCAGTTTCACCATCTGCTGCAAAATCTCTTAAAACATAAACTTTTGCCTGATATCACTTTATACAATTTTATAAATTTCTAATTTATCATAAGAACATGAATTAACCATTCCACATTTATAACAATTTGTGGCAGTGTGTTAATTTAATCAGTTATGCTTTGTATAATTTTGTACTCGTTGGGTTCTCTGTACCCCACCCCCGATTGTTCCTTTAACTCACGACTCCTGCACCTGTTATGCAGCACACGGTTAGCTGCCTGTTATTTCTCCCGCCTTTGTAAAATCCCACCCACTCTCTCCTGATTAGCCCAAAATATGTTCCACTGCCCCCAGATCCCCTGGCAACCTGCCCTGGTTGGCTAGCAGCGGCTGACCACCCCCTTTGCCCCCCCTCCGACTCCCTCGGACAAAAACCCCCTGCACCCCCCTCCACCCGAACAGTCCCGGGCTGGAGAGGTGTTTGTAATAAACCCTCTGTTCATCTGGAATTTGTTTCCTCCTTTCCTTCCACTGCCTGTCGAATCTCCATCGCTCACACGGCCTCTGCTAGGCAAAGAACTCACAGGAGTCAGTACTGCCTGCGTTGCTCGCAGACTGACGCCCCCTACGGCGCCTGTCGCTGCTCTGGGCTAGCCGTGACAGAGCCATCCGCTCTCAGTGAGCACATCGACAGCGTTGCGGCGCCCACCGTGCTGCCCTAAAAGGGGGCTTTCAGCGCCTTTACGGACCCCACGGGCAGGATTGGTGCGTCTCAGCGAAGAGCTGAGCCCACCTGAAATAATCCGTGGACGTCACACCAGCCCGGGTTCGAGCGCCCTCCGCGAGGGACCGCTCCCCGGGGAGAGGGGGGTAGCCATTTCCGCCGCGTCCCGAAAACGGTCCCCCTCCGGCAGTGAATTTTCTGGAGCAGCTTTAAAGCACCCACACCAGGGTTTCGTAAGTAAGCAGACGCCCCTAAACCGCGGGGCGGGTTGTGGGGACGGGATTCCCCTTGTGGCAGCCTGTGGGAGACAGCCTCCCCCAGGCTGAGGTCGCACGACCCCCGGGAATCAGGTTTTTTGGCCCCCTGTCCCAGGTCCGACTCCCCTGGTGGCTTTCCGTTCCCTCGGTTGATTTAAGGCTTTTATTTTTGTGCGCGAGTGCGGGCTCGAGCGGGGCTGCCGGCAGGTGCGGTTTTTCGCCGGCCAGCCAGTTTTGGTTTCGCCGAGTGCGCTGGCTTTTTGCAGCGGCGGTCGGGAGCGTGGTACATCGGTTTTAAAAGACGCGCGGTGGCAGGTTTTTTTCGTTGCGCTTTTCGTTCGCTGGCTCCAGAAATTACGCAGGCAGAATGGGTGCTTCTCTGTCAGCTTCCCAGAAAGGAGTGTTTTACAGTTGTGTTGCGTTGTTAGAAGCTAATAAGGTTAAGTTCTCTAAGGACTGTTTAAAAAAGCTGGTCAGATGGGTTTTCCTGCACTACCCGACGGCATCCCCGCCGATGGTCCACACCTCCCGCTTTTGGGAGCTGGTGGAAAAGAAACTGTTAGAACAGTTAGGCAATGAACACACAGAAATTAGCTTTTTTAATTTTGCAATTAAAGATGGCAGCGACGAAAAAGGGAGTGCAGAAAAGCTCTCTGGAAACCCAGCTAGCCCCCGTTTCCCTTCAACCCAGTCCCAGTCCCTCTGCCCCGCGAAGGGGAATTTTGAAGAGAGCAGCGACTCAGGGAGTCGCTAGCCCAGGCTCTCCGAAAAATTCCGGCCCCCAAGCCTCAGTAGCCTGGGACAGACTGCTGGGGACCCCTCGGAAAGCTCTGGCCAAGCTGATCGAGGACCTTTCCTTCCCCCTGCTTCCCCGAATTGCAAACCCAAGGTTCAGTTTAATTTGAGTGGGTCACACCGGCCACCAAATGGCGGCAGTGACCCACTTAATGGCGACCATTCCTCCACGTAACCGCCACCCTTCCCCCATCCCCTGAATCCTTTTTTTTCCTCCAACCCCTTCCTTCCCTCAGCTCCTCCCCCAGTCCCTCCCATAGCCCCTCCCCAGACCCCTCCCACCTCCCCAAACGTCCCGCCCACTCACCCTGCCCCTCAACACGCCCCTGAGGCAGGGCCGAGTCCATCTCCCCGCCCCGGAAGGACGCCATCTTGCCAGCAATTTTCCCACGCCCTCATTTCCGGTTCCCACGGTTGGGAGCCAGAAGAAATGAGCGAGGGTGAACCGGAGGTCACTCTCTCTGCTGCGCCTGTCACCTACCGCAGAACATGTGGTAGTGACACACCAAAAACCAAATGGCATGCTTTTTCCCAAAGCATCATTCGGGATTTATGTAAGGCTCACAAGGAATATGGCAGGGAAAGTCCCTACTTCCGTGACCTCCTCACTGCTGATCTCGCAGGTGTCCATGTTGTTCCAGCAGACCTCCGGCAGCTTTTCTCTTGCCTGATGAATGGCACAGAGTTTAAGCTCTGGGACGCAGCATTCAAACAGGCCCTGCGAGAGGCAATGCCTCAGTTGCCCTTTCCAGCCATCGATGAAGAGGGCAATCCCCTCTCTCTTGAGTTGCTTGCTGGTGAAGGTTCCTATGTTTCCCCTGAGTCCCAGGCAGCCCTAATACCCTCGGCAGTCCTTTCAACTATAAAAGATATAGCCTGCAAGGCTTTCTTTTGTTTGCAGCCAGATGCACCATGACCACCCTATACCACCATTAGGCAGGGACCTTCTGAATCGTTTGTTGCCTTTGTAGAGCGGCTCACCAGAGCAGTGGAAGTTCAAGTTAAGACAGAGAGTGCACGGGAAGGTATTATAGGAGAGCTTGTTTTCGTTAATGCTAACGACCTGTGTAACCAAGCAATTCTGAGTCTTCCCCTAGATCCGCCCCGCACTCTCCAGTCCATGCTCCAGGTGTGCCAGATGAAGGTGCCCTTCCTTGCCCGGAAGAACCCACCACCCCAGGCAACCTTTCCGCCCAAGGCTGTGCGTGCTGCAGAATCATCCCAACAGCCTCGACATCGTCCGCCTCAGCGGCGACTCTCCTTCGGCAACCGCCCTGGTCGCTGCTTCTTCTGCAATGAGGAAGGACACTGGACTGCCAACTGCCCTAAGAAACCTTCACTAAAGCGGACTCAAAATACACCTCTGAGAACACCGGTGCCTTCCCAGGCACAACAAAAAAACTGAAAGGGGAGCGCGGGTCCACCCAGCGTGACGACCCCAATCGGGTGGACGGGGCAGGGAACTTCAAACGGGGGCAAATGGATGGACAATTTACACCAGACTCGACATCACCTGAACATGATATAGCAAAACCTATTCTCATTATCTCTTCCTTTTTTCAACCCTACACGTTGCATCTCACCAGACCATTGTACCTGACAGATAGGGACTTTCATTTCGTCACCATAGACCCAAGGAAGTTACATCGGTGGCCAATGACCGTAAGCCCTTGGTGCGATGTATGCTCACTGTGGGAGATGAGTCAGTAAATAAAGATCTTCTTTTTGACACAGGGGCAGATGTTACGATTATTCCGGTCGCGGAATGGCCGTCACATTCGGCTCTGGAGGACGTGGACAGACAGATCCAAGGTGTAGGAGGGTTCCAATCCGCAAAACAGTCAAAAAACGTGGTAAAAATTACGGGGCCAAAAGGACAATTGGCTGCCATCCGTCCTTTTGTTTTAGATTACCAGGAACCCCTGCTTGGAAGAGACCTCATGGCCCAGTGGGGGGTCACAATTGAAATTCCCGACCCCTCGCAAAATTTTCAGGCAGCGGCTGCTGAGAAGCGCCCGACCCTCAAAGTGAATTGGACGACAGATAAACCAGTCTGGGTTGAGCAGTGGCCGCTAACAAAAAAAAAATTAAAGGCGTTTGAGGAGCTTGTGGAGGAGCAATTAGCTAAAGGTCACATCGTGGAGACCAATTCTCCATGGAACTTGCCCGTCTTTGTCATTCGAAAGAGTGACAAAAAACGATGGCGCCTCCTCCACGACCTCCGCCAAATTTACCAGGTAATTGAATATATGGGGTCTCTCAAACCTGGGATGCCTTCCCCAACCACGCTGCCACGAAATTGGAATCTGGCTGTAATTGACATAAAAGATTGCTTTTTCTAAATTCCTCTACACCCGGACGATGCCCCGCGTTTCGCCTTCTCGGTTCCTTCCATCAACCGAGCGGCCCCAAGGAAGAGGTACCACTGGAGGGTGCTCCCACAAGAAATGAAGGCCTCCCCAGTGATGTGTCAGCAGTATGTCTCTTCCTTGCTGTCCCCTGTGCGCGCAGCCACGGAGGGGGTTGTCATCCACCACTATATGGATGACATCCTCGTTTGCGCACCGACCGAAGATGAACTTACGCGAGCGCTTGACCTTGTAACCAATTCGTTAGTTGCTGCAGGGTTCGAGCTGCAAAAAGATAAGATCCAAAGGATGCCACCCTGGAAGTACCTGGGCCTGGAGATTGGTAAGAGGACCATTGTGCCTCAAAAATTGGATATTCGGACAAATGTCCGTACCCTTGCGGACGCCCATCAGCTTTGCGGTGCCTTGAATTGGGTAAGGCCCTGGCTAGGTCTGACCACCGAGGATCTAGCCCCTCTTTTCAATTTATTGAAAGGGGGAGGGGAGCTCAGTTCTCCTAGGGTGCTTACCGCAGAGGCAAAAGCAGCGTTGGAGAAGGTCCAGCAGGCAATGACATCGCGACAGGCACACAGATGAGATCCCGAGCTTCCCTTTCGTTTCATCATTCTGGGTAAGCTGCCACATCTACATGGGATCATTTTTCAATGGGACACGGGTGCAAAAACATCAGCACACAACACCAAGGGCCAAGGTAGAAAGGACCCTCTTCTTATTATAGAGTGGGTCTTTCTCAGCCACCATCGGCCCAAAAGAATGACACAGCCACAAGAGCTTATGGCTGAGCTCATCTGCAAAGCAAGAACGCAGATGAAAGATTTGGCAGGATGCGACTTTGAATGTATTCACATGCCAATCGGATTGTCAACAGGCCAAATGACCAAACCCATGTTGGAGCACCTGCTTCAGGAAAATGAAGCACTTCAATTTGCTCTAGATTCCTTTACGAGCCAAATTTCAATTCATCGGCCAGCCCACAAATTATTTAATTCGGACGTAACATTTAAATTAGCTTTAAGGAGTGTCCAGAGCAGGAGACCTCTCGATGCGCTGACAGTTTTTACTGACGTGTCCGGGAGTTCTCACAAGTCGGTAATGACTTGGGAGGACCCTGAAACTCGGCAGTGGGAGGCAGACATTAAAGTGGTTGAGGGTTCACCTCAAATAGCCGAGTTGGCCGCTGTCGTCAGAGCACTTGAGAGATTCCCTGGACCTCTCAATATTGTAACCGACTCCGCATACGTAGCGGGGGTGGTATCTAGAGCAGATCAGGCAATTTTACAAGAGGTGTCCAACACAGCTCTGTATGAGCAGCTCTCGAAATTGGTCAAACTTGTCTCCCACCGAGAGCAACCGTTTTATGTGATGCATACCAGGTCGCATACCGAATTGCCTGGGTTTATTACTGAGGGTAACAGGAGGGCTGACGCTCTTGCTGCCCCTGTAGCGATAGCCCCATTGCCTGACGTTTTTGAGCAGGCCAAGCTCAGCCATCAGCTGTTCCATCAGAACGCCCCTAGCTTAGCTAGACGTTGTAACCTCACACGTCAACAAGCTAAGGCGATTGTTGGCTCGTGTCCTTCCTGTCAGTCCCACGCTGTGCCTACCCTGCATGCCGGAGTCAACTATCGAGGTTTAGAGAGCTGTGAACTCTGGCAGACGGATGTCACCCACATTCCATCATTTGGGAGACTGAAGTACGTTCACGTCTCCGTCGATACCTTCTCTGGCGCTGTCTATGCCTCTGCGCACGCAGGCGAGAGGGCCCAACATGCTATCCAACATTTTGTTCAGGCCTCATTCATGGGCATCCCCAAGGGGATCAAAACAGACAACGGCCCGGCGTACAAGTCCAAGGAATTTGCTGGCTTCCTGCAGCAATGGGGAGTGGAGCACAAGACAGGCATCCCCCACTCCCCCACAGGCCAAGCAATCGTAGAGAGGACCCACCAAGAGATCAAGAGGGTCCTTAAACAACAGCAACAGGTGTTAAAGGTGGAACCGCCGGCAATCAGATTGGCCCGAGCCCTTTATGTCATCAATTTTCTAAATTGTTCTTTCGAAAGTTCCAATCCGCCCATTACCATACACTTTGGGTGCAATAAGGAGTGGCAGTTCGATCCCAAGCCCCCGGTGCTGGTGAGATCGCCTGAGTCAGGGAAGGTGGAGGGTCCATTTGACCTGGTGACGTGGGGGCGTGGGTACGCCTGTGTCCTCACGCCTACCGGAGTCAAATGGATACCTGCCAAATGGGTAAAACCATTCATTAAAAGGAAGAGGGAGCGTGACTACAGCGTCCCGCAGGTGGCTTCGGCGGCATTCCGCCGTCGGAGGCGAGTCTCCTCCAGACCCTCTCTTCCCATCCTGTGGAAATGGGACCATGACCTGTCCTTTACCTATTTTTGTGACCCAAATTAATAATTTTTGGCCCCCCAGTTTTGTTTTTCAGACCCGGACCCAAGATGCTAAGCCTCCCAACCGTGCTCTTTCTGACCAAGCTGCTAATATTCACTCAGGCTTGGACCGTCCCACAGCCGTGAGCCAACGTGTGGGCTCTGCTCGCGGAATCTATGGGACAGGATCACATCTGTCTCAATCAAGCATCAGCCTCAGACCCGATGTCCACATGCCTCATGGGGATTCCCTTTAGACAGTGGGAAATGCCTGAAAGACTTCTCCATTGTGCCCACTGCATCAGTAAGACCCCCCAATTTAATCCTTTTATTGGCTGGAAGAATTTTGTGCTTTCCCTGCCAGATATGAAAGAGGAACCCCGAGAGCTGCGGCTCCTCGGAGCAACTACAGCTCCCGCCTGCATTCGTATTACTAATTCAGCCGACGCTTTAGACAACCGCACCAAGCACGTTTTTCAATCTAAAGTGCTAGACAGAGCCCACTCGTGGTGCAAGAAGTTGGCCAAGGGAGTTCTTCCCCCTCAAATTCACAACCACCCCAAAAGGTTACCCGAAGGGAGTCTTTCTGATCTGCAGAGATCGGGCTTGGGCAGGTATCCCCTCTCATCTTTCTGGAGGTCCGTGCACCCTAGAGAAGGTAGGGCTGTTCACACCCAACAAGATGCAAATTACGGATTGGAAAGAAAAGCAAAAGAGACAAAGTGGTGCACATGGATTGGCAGTTTCCAAAAGAGACCTTAGAAAATTGGACCCGGATTGCGATTCGGAAATTATTCATTGGAACAAAACTAAAGAGGTCACAATCACAAATTTTGCCCCATGGGTCTCCATTGCTAAGGCCGTGGGGGAATTGCGACATTTAAAATGTTGGGTGGCAAAACAAGCAAATTTAACCTCCAGAACCCTATTCAACCTCCTGCAGGACGAGGAAATAATGAGGCAAGCTTCCCTCCAAAATCGAGCAGCCATAGACTACATCATACTTCTCCACGATCACATGTATGAGGAGTTTGAGGGTCTATGTTGTTTTAATTTGTCGACTCGGGCTGAGAGCACTCGAAAAGTCATTGCACAGATGCAAGATATGATCAGTGACATCAAAAGAGAGACAGGTGATTGGATGAGCAACATTTTTAAAGGTTGGGGTTTATCTGGATGGGCCGGGTCCATTTTAAAAACATGTCTGTTGATTTTGTTTATTATTTTAATTGTTTGTCTTGCTTTCGGACTAATCAGGAGATCGTTAATTAAGTTAGTTTTAAGTTCCACATCTGCCCCCTCTCCGGCTGCTGCTCGGGTCGCCAAGGCCACGGCTCCTGAAGACGAGTTGAAGGAGCTTGAGAAGGAGCTTGAGGAAGAAGGTGACGGTGAAAGCCTCGCAGAAGATTAGTGGCCAACCCAACAACCTTGATTCGCCACATGTTACCTGGACTCTGAGCATCTGCCAGACCCCCCTCAGTTTCGTTCCTTTTAGTAAAAAGAAAATGGGGAGATGTGGCAGTGTGTTAATTTAATCAGTTATGCTTTGTATAATTTTGTACTCGTTGGGTTCTCTGTACCCCACCCCCGATTGTTCCTTTGTTTAACTCACGTGACTCCTGCACCTGTTATGCAGCACACGGTTAGCTGCCTGTTATTTCTCCCGCCTTTGTAAAATCCCACCCACTCTCTCCTGATTAGCCCAAAATATGTTCCACTGCCCCCAGATCCCCTGGCAACCTGCCCTGGTTGGCTAGCAGCGGTGACCACCCCCTTTGCCCCCCCCTCCGACTCCCTCGGACAAAAACCCCCTGCACCCCCCTCCACCCGAACAGTCCCGGGCTGGAGAGGTGTTTGTAATAAACCCTCTGTTCGTCTGGAATTTGTTTCCTCCTTTCCTTCCACTGCCTGTCGAATCTCCATCGCTCACACGGCCTCTGCTAGGCAAAGAACTCACAGGAGTCAGTACTGCCTGCGTTGCTCGCAGACTGACGCCCCCTACGGCGCCTGTCGCTGCTCTGGGCTAGCCGTGACAGAGCCCGTCGGCTCTCAGCGAGCACATCGACAACAATTCCCCCATTTTTTCTTTTATTAAATATTTAATTCGTGTTCGCATCGTCATCATTTGTAGATTTTTCTTTAAATCTACTTCAAATTCCTCTTTTGATTTTCTTGTTCCTCAGAGAAATACCTGACCAGCGATTCCTGAACCATGTTTTCTTTTTATGCTTTCTCCTCTGATCTTTCCAATTCCCATGTCTCTGTTTGCCTTTGAGTGTCTGCCAGTTACTTGTGTCTTAGAAGGGGTAACCTTTGGAGGAGCCATATGTCACAGGGCTGGCCCTTCACCGAGCGCACAGCCTGGTTCAGATTCTCTAGAGTGATCCGCAGAAGCTTCCCTCTGTCTAGCCCAGAGTCTGTTGGGTAGCAACCAACAATGGGGAAGTCCATCTTCGCGACAGCAGGGGCTCTCTGCTCGGACCCTCGGGGTTGTTCGGACGGCATACCTCCTTTTAAAAGCTCCCCACCGAGATAGCTTTACCGGCTCTGCCACACACGGCACTTTATTAGTTCGACGGCACTCAGTGGCTAACACTTGGGCTTTTAGATCCAATTTTCCCTTTAACCCCTTTTTGTATATTGAATACCATCCGGGAGAATCTGGTTCTATCAATCCCAAACGTGTGGCATAGTCTAAGAATCGCATGGTCAAAGTCTGTTCTTCCTCAGAACACTTGTGGCATAACCCCAGCGGTCTCCACCCCCACTTGTAGTGCACCACCCAAATTTCAAGACAATAATTGCATTTGAAATGGATGTATGGATTGCAGGGGCATCCAGGTTCAGAGCAGCGAATGGATATTTCTTCTACCATTTGTTACTGAGGTATTTCTTTACTTTCTGATCTCCTGGGGGTGGAATTCCTTCTCCTTTAATTTCTGGAGCCCCTGATTCACCTTTCCTGATGTTCCTTTGCACTAGCACCTGTTAAAAACAAAAACAGGGGAACCCTCCAACTGAGGGGTTAGCACAGACTATGCCTTTCTTATGAAAGACTTCCTTCTTCCAGAATTTATCTGATTGTATAAATTAACGCCTTGAGATTTTATCATAGTTTGCTTCAGATTAAACTTATCAGTTAAGATCTAGGTATAATGTAAATTTAAATTTGGATATTAATTTTGAAAAAAATCTTCAGGATTACTTTTCAGGAGGAAAATTAGTTTCCACTGTTATTCAGACAATCTGAATAATTTTAATGGGACTTTTCTAGTTCTTAAGTCACTCATTATTCCTATACAAAACAATTACAAAACAATTTACTACACAATTTTCAAAATCTTTCTTTCATGTATGAATGATTTTAATTCTTTATCTAGATTTTAAATAATTCAATGCTAAATTCAAGAATCTTCTTTTCATCCTGTTGCAAAAAAACCTAAAATTGAACGAGGTGTATACTAAAACAGACAAACAGTTCCTCCTAGGTTCCACCTATACTTCTGACACTGTCTACTGAGCACACAGCAAGTGAACAACAAACAATAAGACAACTCTAAATCCTACAGCATTAACACAGGTTTCAGCTCTTTAAAGAAAAAATTCTTAAAGAAATCATAGAAAGGCACAAACAATTCAGGCTTATTTCCAGAATCTAACTCAGCACATTCAGAGTGAGTAGTTATACTGACAAGCACTCATGAGATCTAGCATCTTACAAAGTTCAGTAACCACAGCAGCTTCCAGGACGATTACTTGTTAAGGTTACCCACATTCTCAGTTTCTGCAGTTCCAGTGTGATGAGTCTGCACTACTGCTACTTAACTGCACTACCAATTCTCATTTCAGATCCATATTCAGCACATTCTCAGAGCCACATAGCCAAAAGAAGAAAGAAAATTCTAGCAAGACAATTGAACCATCTTCTATCTCTATTTTTAGATGTGCTCCCAGCTGTGGCCATTCTCACTCAGCCTCCAAAAAAAAACATTCGCCCTGACAGCTTCTCACCTTTTCTTCAGCCACACCTACTGATCGACCTGCTCTGTCAGCTCTG
The DNA here is from genome assembly GCF_021018805.1 of Prinia subflava. Classification (NCBI taxonomy): domain Eukaryota; kingdom Metazoa; phylum Chordata; class Aves; order Passeriformes; family Cisticolidae; genus Prinia; species Prinia subflava. Next base: position 2,219,443 of record NW_026960612.1, read on the forward strand.
CTGTTAGTCTAATGACAACACTTATCACTTTGGTTTGTAATTCCATTGCCTCGGAGCAATCCATCCCTGACCAGAAACTGGGCGGGGTTTCAAGCCGTAGCAGTACGGAGTTTTAACTAGGGGGAATTTACCAGAATTGCTTCATATTGTAATAGCTAATTATTTGCGTTTTGTTGCAATATACTCCGCACATCGTGGGGGGTATACACCACCAAAGGGGCACCGAAAGTTACTTCCTCTGCCTCCTCTACTTTCAAAGCAACGGCCACAATTGCCTGTTAAACATGTGAACCATCCTCGGCTAACAGGATCTAATAATTCTGAAACATACCTACCGGTTTCCTGGCTCCTGCCCACTCCCGTGTAAGAACTCCATATGCTGTGTGATTGCTAACATCCATGCAAAGCTGGAACTCCTGGGTAATATACCAGGGCAGTTCTATCAGCTAACTGTGCAGATCTGCCTACAAACCATTTCTCACGTGCAGGATCAGCTACAGACCCCTATTTTAGCGTGGGAAGATACAATCCCGCCGTAGCAGCTGAAGTGACCTCCCCACCTTGCCAGGGAGTCAATCTAAACAATCAGTGAGCAGCACAACTCCATGAAGGATAACCCTAAGCAACACCTGTTCCTAATACAAACCAAGAGAAAAAAAAAACCCAAAACTTCCCCCACAATCCCGGGGGAGTACCCCAAGACGACACAGAAAAAAACAAGGCACACTAAATAGAAGAAACTGATACCACAAAGAATAGAACTTATTCCTTCACCACCCACAGAACACTCTCAGGATACATGTAGACAAGGGGCATTGGAGCAGTAACCTTACTGAAGGTACAGCCTTTCCCAATACAGATTCCCAATACAGATACCAGTACATAGGCACTACTGTCACAAAGAGCTTCTACAAAATTACTTTAGCCAACCATTTGTTTTCAGATCTTAACCGGTCCATTTTAAATTACCTTTTCCTTCCAGAAATCAAATTTATATAATTCAATGATTTCTTAAGTGTACTATCCAAATATTTACCTATTGAAACATTGACTGTTCAAATAGTTGAAACCTTGGCAACCAGTTTTATTCTATTGTATCTACCAAACACAAATGTCTTCACACAAGTCAGTTATTTTTGAAGAGCTGTTTAGTATAAATTTTTCCCTGCATGTACTGCTAACAACATTCAGAAAACACGAAATTTCCTGAGGACTATCACAGAAGTTAATCCACAGCTTAGCTATTCCTCAGCTGACAAACATTAAGAAAGAAATAAATCTACACAATCATTCACCATTCAGTAATACAAGCACTAGAACAGTTCTGAGGCCTGCACCCTCTAAACCCAGGGAGAAACAAAAAGACACAACACCAAAAGGATAACATCAACCATCCCCTCCAAGAGATTAGCCATTAGAGAGAAAAATCTCTGTTTCTATCAAACAAAATGCAGAAAAATCACAGCTAGTTCAATTAAGCAAAAAATCTCCCATGCCCAGATGTGGCCTGTGAAAAACTTCGAAGTCCGTTTCCCTCTATAGAGATTAATACTCAAGAGGAAGGAAAGAAGAAAGAAGGAAAAAAAAGAAAAAAAAAAAAAAAAAACCTTAGTTCTCAGCTCCTGTCCAGTAGGTGTAACTGTGATTAGTCCTCATGACCACACCACCACTTTGATCTAAGAACTAAATCATAAAATCTTACCACTACAGTTCTGACTCCTAGCCACCTGACTGTAACAAGCAGCTCCAATCTGAACACCACTTGATTTCAAACTGCAGCAATCATTTCAAACCTACGAGTCACGTTTATCACACTAAAACATATTTTATAGCAAACAGGTAATTGAGGAAAAAAACTTAACCATACACGTGGATACCTTTCACACATAAATACAGCTTTCTTCCCATAAGGCAAGCTTTCATACCTATATTCAAAAGCATTCCTTGTATCTTTAAAATCAATGTTACTTTTTCCTATTTTTCTGTAAGACCCAAAAATTCAGTAATCTAGCCGCTGTGAATTGCTTATTGTTTGGTTCCCAAAAACCCCAAAATTTACTAGTTTCCTAACTTCCTTTTAATTTTTTTTACTCAGGCATTCTGCACCTCCTATCATCTAATTAACTCAGAGGCAGAAAAGAGAAAGAGGTAAAAGGAGAAAAAAAAGAACAGAGAAAAAAACCCTTTTAAATTTTCCATCAGATCATGGCAAAAATAGAAATATTCACGAAATACACAGCAAAAAGAAAACACTAATGTCCTTTCTAGAAACTCAGTTTTAGTTTTGATTCCTTTTTCCTAATCTTTAGTTCATTCTAACTTACTGTTCTCATTTTGGGTCCCCACTCTCCTGTCCTGGATTGTTTACCATCCTGGACAGAGGATTGCCGCCTGTCTTTCTTTCGCCGAAAAAAAGGAAAAAAAACCCTGCCACTTCTATCTCTTAACAACCGCACTCGCCTCACTGGGGGTTCTGTCTCTTTTCTGTATATCTGAGACATTTTAATGATCTTACAACAAAACTAACACAATTCCCAAAAAGCATCCTAGCATGAAATACAAAGGTCTACCTCCACCAAGGGAAGAGTTAATAAGATTCTCTTACATCCTTTTTCTCTCTTTCTCTCTTTTGACTAGTTTGTGATAAACTTCCCAATCTGACTTGTAAGCGTCCCAACACCACCAGTTTTTCTCTAGCGCGTTCCAGTTTACTTTAGGTAATTTCTGCTTAGCTCCACTGTCTAGCATAACCATTCTCCTGTCCATCTTTTTCCCGGGGTCGTATCCGTTGCCACAACAACTATCCCACCCTGAATCTTCCTCGGGTCCTAAGTCTTCCTCGGGGGTCCAGGTCTCAGCCTGGGCTTCACCTGGTCTATAATTATCTACATTATACCTTCCCCCTTCCTTTTTCTTACCCTTTCTCCCCTTCTCTCTGTAATTTAGCGTCGGTGGCCGGGGTTCGAGGTCGGAACCAGAAACGGGGACCGGGTTTCCTCTCGGGAATCCCCTTGAGCGAGAGGAGGGGGGCGGCTCGTGGTTCCGCCTGGCTCTTGTATGACGTTGCTAATGCCATCTCCGAGGAGGCCGAAGAGGAATCGGGGGTTGGAATAGACAGGGCTTGGGCCACCGAGCCGTGAGAGAGGCTTTTCCCATAAGCTAATTTATCCACCATTTCCCTTTGGTCAGAATACAGTTTTAACCGTACCCAACACCATAATGACATATGATAGCTCCTCGTGTTCTTTCATTCTCTTCCTAGCCACATATACCCACAGAGCTTCCCATGCCCATTCATCGAAAGTACCAAACACAGGCCATACAAGATCTTTCCGTATTTCCTTCTTTCCCCAAACATTCATACACAGATGAATCATATGTTGCTTAGATGCCCATCTCCTAACTGGGCATTGTTGCCATCCCTGCAATATTTCTCCCAGCGGACTTTTCCGGGGCATTTCCTGAATGGCTCCCACTGGGGTTTTTCTTACAGAATCCTCAAGATTCGACCCCATCCTTCCCGTGGCTCAGAAGTTTTGATGGGTTTACACAAAAATTAAATCCCGAGTCTTTTCCGACCTCGGTGCCGTTAACTTAGTTGTCCACCAGAGGATCGATCTGGGGAGGTTCGTTTATTGGCGGGCTCGACCACCACCACCGAAAAAATTAATGGACCCTACGGTCGCAGTCAAGAAGGCTCACTCTTCCCCAAACTCTACTGGGACGTCCCCTTTCCTTCCAGACTCCCAGTGACCATCAACCTCCCCGTCAGGAGACACTCACACAAATCTCACAAACTCACTCGCTTCCCTGTCGATAGGCCATGCCCCTCGCGGGACGACGGAACCGCGATCTTGAGGTCCACTCTCGCTTCGTGATAATATCATGTCTCTTTCACACACACACACTCACACACACTTTCTCATTCACTAGGTCACCCCCACTCAACCCCACAATACTGTTTTCTTGCGTGCATTCTTCGTGCACGTAGATTTTTATGAGTGAAGTAAAGCCGCGGTTACCAGGGATACTTCCCTGCTGAGTTCCTGAGCCCACCCAAGCTAGCTTGTCCTATTTACCCCTCCGCTGTGGTGGTATTTTTGGGTTCGTTTAGCCAGTAGGTTCTGCTGAACTTGTCCCGATCTGCCGAGCCGCTTTTTACAGCGGGGTGCCTCTCAGTCAGATACGGGGGTCCGCAGATTTTCCAAAACTGGCCCCGCTTAGGGCGCCATATTGTTATAAATGCCAATCAGATATTCCAATTTTAAATAATAATTTGGTTTATTAATAACAAATCAAATCACAGAATTTTGATAACCCACCAACAGCGAAGAAACTTGACAGAGTTTTCCCGGGAAATGTCAAGGGTGAACCGTGAGATACAGGGTCTGGCAGCCTGCTATCTCCCCCAACGGTTCACAAATTAGCCCGGTTCGGGGCTTGGTTTTTATACACTTTATTCCGCCCTCAGCAATATTTCCCCATATTTCCCATTGTTTCCCCACCAACTATACAAATTCGGGAGTCTCCCCGACCAAGCAGAAAAGAGTTCTTTTCTCAGTTCAAATGTTAATGTCCAATTTCTATAGGTCCTTATAGTTGATGAGTGGTCGAGATATCGAAGATGTGGCTTGATGGTCTGTGAAGGTGGCACCCAAGGTGTGAGTTGCTGGTGCCAGCTTATCTCCAGAGGTCCCCTCCCGGTGCTTGAGAAGGCTGCAAGCTTTCCCGGAAAAATCTTTTGTTCTTTTCTGAATGGAGGCGCCAGCTGTTTCAGGGTGGTCAGTTTCACCATCTGCTGCAAAATCTCTTAAAACATAAACTTTTGCCTGATATCACTTTATACAATTTTATAAATTTCTAATTTATCATAAGAACATGAATTAACCATTCCACATTTATAACAATCTACTTTCTTTTTCAGTGGCTTGTGCAACTTGTTGTGTGGGGCTTTATACGGCTGCTTTTTTACTTTTGGTTCATCTTTACAATGTGACAGGAACTACCAGTGAAAAGAGCATAGCGCGTTTCTTCTGCTGGCAGCTGATTATACAGTGGAGCTTCTTCGGCATGTGTCACTTGCTCTTGTTCTTCTTTGTCTGTGAGACTAAAGTTTTCACCTTCTAGCCAGTTTGTAATTATCTCTAAAATCTCAGGGCGATTCGGGTTTCTAATACAGGCATGCTGAGTCATGAGGGCAGTCCATTTGCTCCATGTGACGTCGGTGGTGTGGTGGGTAGAGGGAACTTTTCTTTTGAATATCTACTTCAGCACTGGTAGTCGGGGTGTTAGGAGGAGTTGTGCTTTTGTGTCAATCACTTCTGAGGCAGCTTGAACTCTTTCATAGGCAGCTAAGATTTTTTTCTCTGCTGGAGTGTAGTTGGCTTCGGACTTTCTGTAACTTCGGCTCCAGAATTTTAGTGGTTGGCCTCGAGTCTTACCTGGCACTTTCTGCTAAAGGCTCCCGGACAGGCCATGGTTCCCGGCTGCAGAGTAGAGCACGTTCTTCACTTGCTGAGGCCGTTTCTACGGGTTATAGGTCTGAAAGGTCTAAGAACATTTTAAGGTCTTAAACAGAGTTGTTTATTATATGAAAGCATGTATCTGAAGGTGCGAGAGGCCTAAATGAGCGGTCTTACAGTCTTACAATCAGTTATAAACATAGAGTCTTAGCAAGCAAATTCCAGTAAAGCAATAATCAAAACATAGAATTGAACATAACAGCCTCCAGGTAAAAACAACCTCCAATCGCCTGACCCCAAGCAGGGTTTCCAGCCGTGGGGTCGCAATAACAGAAAGGGATCATGAGATCACAAATCCCAGACAGGGGTCTCAGCCGCGGGGATCACAGTGACAGAAAAGGTCTCCAGATTCAGAACCCGCACAGAATCCCCAGCCGCAGGGTCGCGATGGCAGGGAGGGATCCCGAACCAGGCAGAGTTCCCGGCTGCAGGGCCGCGGTGGCAATGAGGGGTCTCGAACCCAGCAGAGTTCCCGACCGCGGGATCGCAGTGACAGGAAGAGGGTCCTGGGGTCGCAGACGCAAGAAGGGGTCCCGGGGTCCCGAACCCTCGCAGAGTCCCTGGCAGCCCCGAACAGAGATCCGGGGCAAACGCCGCAAGGGGGAAAGGGAAGGGACGGGACCACAGGGCCCTGATCCGAGCAACAAAGGCTACAATAGATGATACCTTTAGAATCCCATTTCGGCTCCCTGGCAGGGCTCCTTCCTCAGGCTGCAGAAGGTGGAGGTTGGATCGATAGATCGGGTTGATCAATCGATACTTTCACTTCCAACCCAGAGGCTTTTATCCATAAGTTACAAATGCATATTCATACCTTTATCTACACACTACCCAATCTAGGTGCAATTTTCTAAGTTCATAAAACTACGAAAAACTACTAAAAGCAGCATCAAAAACCTACGCATATAGCATATCTATCAGTGCAAAAACACTATCTTACTAGCATAAAAGTTCTATCTTATTGTGCGTTAAAATTCTATCTTGTTATGTGAAAAACTCTATCTTAACATACGTAAAAAACTTTATCTTATTTGCACAAAATTCATACCAAAAATCATAAACAGTACTCTATTTTTGTTGTGTCTAAACTCTCACTAGGCCTGAAGCTCTGTACTTCTACACTAACAACTAGGCACTTAGGGCATGTGAAGCTTAAAACTGAGGCGTAGATTTCTACTTTATGCATATATGGCTTTATATATTCTAATTTTTCTAAAGGTTTTAATTCAATCCCTTCACATTTCCCTCTCTGTGGAAGATCCATGGAAACATAGACTCCAACATTCACTTCTGCTTCTGTCTTAACTGGGCTAAGGGCTACTGCATGAGCGATCTCTTGCTTGATTTGGGCAAAGGCTTGCTGCTGTTTAGGGCCTCAGTGGAAATTGTTCTTCTTGCGGGTAACTAGGTAGAGAGGGCTTACAATCTGACTGTACTCAGGAATGTGCATTCTTCAAAAGTTTATGGTGCCTAGGAAAGCTTGTGTTTGTTTTTTGCTGGTCAGTGGAGACATTGTAGTGATCTTATTGATGAGCTCAGTGGGAATTTGACGCTGCTTATTTTTTCACTTTACTCTCAGGAACTGGATTCTTTGGAAGGTCTCTTGACTTGGCTCTTTTTGATAGCAAAACTGGCTTCTAGGAGAATTTGGATGATCTTTTTTCTCAAATACTTCTTTTGCTGTGTTCTTTCACACAGTGATGTCATTAATGTACTGTAGATGTTCTGGAGCCTCACCCTTTTCTAGTGTAGTCTGGATCAGTCCATGGCAGATGGTGGGACTGTGCTTCCACCCCTGGGGCAGTCGGTTCCAGGTGTACTGCACGCTTCTCTAGGTGAAAGCAAACTGAGGCCTGCATTCTGCATCCAGAGGAATGGAGAAAAATGCATTAGCGATGTCGATTGTGGCATACTACTTCGCTGCTTTGGACTCCAGCTCGTACTGCAGTTCTAGCATGTCCGGCACAGCGGCGCTCAGAAGTGGAGTCACTTCATTCAAGCTACGATAGTCTACAGTCAGTCTTCATTCTCCGTCAGACTTGCGCACAGGCCAAATGGGGCTGTTGAAGGGTGAGTGGGTTTTGCTGACCACCCCTTGGTTCTCCAGCTCTCGGATCATCTTGTGGATGGGGATCACAGCATCTTGATTCGTCTGATACTGCCGGCGATGCACTGTTGAGGTGGCAATAGGTACTTGTTGCTCTTTTACTTTCAGGAGTTTTACTGCAGATGGGTTCTTTGATAATTCAGGCAAGGTGTTCAATTTCTTAATGCCTTCTGCCTCTATGGCAGCTATTTTAAAATCTCACCTGAGTCTTTTAGGGTCTTTGTAACAGATATTTTTGAGAAAGTCTATGCTCAGAATACACGGAGCTTTTGGGCCAGTCGCAATTGGATGTTTTTGCCATTCTTTCTCAGTCAGGCTCACCTCGGCTTCTAACAGAGTCAATTCTTGTGATCCCCTTATCACCTCGGCAATGGAAATAGGTTCTGTTTTCACATGTCTTGATGGAATTAGGGTACACTGCAAATTAGTATCGACTAAAGCTTCATATTTCTGTGGCTCTGATGTGCCAGGCTATTGAATTTACATAGTTTAAAAGACTCGGTTTTCTCGTGCTTCCTCTTGGCTAGAGGCAGGGCTCTTCTAGCACTGGTTACTACTCTCTTCTTGTGAATACATAGTAGAGGTTCTTTTAAGGGGATCTGACAGAGCATCTTCATTTCTGTAATACTTGACAGCTTGGTCATGGGAGGCTGAGGCCCACCTTCATTCTAGTGGAACTCCCTCGGTTAGTGTTTCTCTCCTTGAGCTCACGCACCTGTGCTGCTAGAACAGAAGTGGGTTTTTTATCTTACTTTTCTATGTCTTTTCTATGGTCACGCAGGAAGGACCACAGGTCATCTCGTGAGTTGTACTCTCTCTCTCTAGCTGTGGGAAGTTGGGGTCTGGCTTTGGGGCCTGTGACTCGCACTGATGCCACATGGGAACTGTTCTTCTTCATCTCTTCTTTTACTTTTCTTATTTCCTCTTGGAGTTTTTTAACTATGGTAGAGACCTGAGTCTGCATTGGGCCACTGATCATACTGTCAAAATTTCTAAGCTTGCTGGCTACAGAACTTACAGTGTCTCGGCTGGTATTAGTATTAATTGTTGTCATGAAGGTGTTGTATTCAGATGGCCCTTTATTTGCTAGATTCTACAACATTTGCTCTGTGCGCTTGACTTTGTCGGGGTCGTTGTCATGCTGTCTACTCTTCCCAAAGAGTACTTCTAGTATTGCTACTTTTCTCAGCTGTTGGATCTTTTTTTAAAAAGTCTTCTAGCACATTCTATGGTGATGCTCTTGCATTCTGTCTCTGTGGACAAACTTCTCTTTTATACTCATCAAAAGCTGCTCTCAAAGGGAAAGGGGTCTTTGCTCTTGTACGAATACTTGATTCATACTTGAGTCTTGGGTCAAGAGTCTTAAATTTTTTGCTTTACTACTATCTAGTTGTACACTTGTATCCATAAGGTCTTAGACTCAAAGTAACTAGGCTGTATAAGGCTTATGTTCCTGTCGTACAATATTTTTTTGCAGACTACGGAGACTTTCATACGACAGGGACTCAGTGATGATCTCAACCTCTGGCTCTTCTGTGGTTTGTGAGGGCTTTCCTTTTTTATCTTTATCACTTGGGTGCTCTGATTTTATCTTATATTTCTTTATTTCTACAGGGGCAACTGCTGCTGGCTGTGACTTCCCCTGTGGTTCAGCTGGAACTTGGACAGTTGTAACGTCTGTGGGTTCCACTGCTGCACCTTCAGACTCTCCCTCTTCAGGGCAGGGGGAGGGTTTTTCACCAGCTGGGGCTAATGAGGCCAATGAGGCCACCACTAGGGAAGTGTGCTTTTTCAGCACCTGACTCATTTTCTTCACCAGAACTTCTACCTAATCTGGGTGGTTCATTTCTGAGGTGGGCTTCATGGCAGGGTCAGGTGGTGGGGCAGCACTTTTAGTCTGTGGGGCAGTGTCAGGTTTTATGGCAGCATCTTCAGTCTCCAGGGCAGTATTTTTATTCTCTGGGGTAGGTATCAGGGTGGTTATCTAGGTCAATTTCTCTTTATCTTGGGATACTAAATAGAATAAGCCTGTGAGCAATACTAGCTATTGTATGATATTATTAGCATTCAGAGAAGATTTAAACCCTTCAAAAACTGGTGGAATAGACCCAAACAGCTGAGTGAAGGGTTGGGAAAAAAGGGTGTTATTTCTTCACAGTAGGTATTATTGTTAAACTTCACAAACAAACACTTTGAGTGTGATAGCCATGTATCCATGTGCCTGCCTTCCAGAGGAAGTTAAAAATCCATGAATTCCTCACCTTATTAACCCATAGTGCAAACTGGATAACAACCACAGTAGCCTTAGTTATAGGGCCCATGTTTAAATAAGGGCCTGCAAATGGGAGAAACACAGCCACAACCACATGCCAACTCAAACCAAGGCAAGCTAGACCACATGATGCTATTTAGGGAGGTTTCTATACCCAGTGCACAAGGTCAGTTAAGAACTGTTATTCCTTTTTCTCTCAATGCCCTCAGGCCCCACGTTGGGCACCAAATAATCTGTCTTGGTTTGAAAGACAGGTATATGCTAGGAAAGGGGCAGGATCTCCCTAGAAATGGAGAATTTAAATCTTCTACCTCCAAATTATTCTAATTTAGAAAATTAAAGGGGCTTTCAGGCAGAGGTATGGGGATAGGAATAACAGTTATTTACTAGTATATATGACAAAACAAACAAAAAAACAACTACAGCATTAATAATAAACAGAACCAGGAACCTCAAGGGCTTTCTTTCACAAAAGCCCAGGGGCAGTTTGATTTCGGTGCCCCTGCAGGACTCCAAGAGGCCAAGCTGGAAGGGTGGAAAGTCTCGGGCTGGTGGATGAGATCAGATGCACTGCGCTGGTAGCTGGAGTGGCAGGGATGTCCCGGCAGGGCAGGCCTGGGCAGTGCAGGGCTACAGAGTAGCAGGAAAACCTCAAAGCTTCCAAGAAGCAGCGGCGGGGGGGGAGGGCCGGAGAAACGAGCTCAGGATTCCTGGATACACGAGCAGATGACGGTAGATTTCCCAGGATGAGACAGAGTGATGGCCGTGAACTCTTCTTGCAGCGAGCAGCAGCTTGACTGTCTTCCTCGATGCTGAGAGCAAGAGAGGGCAACTGCCCCCCAGCTCTGTCTTTTACCTTTCCCAAAGCTTGCGTTATCTCCCCTCTGAGGGAAGCTCCCAGAGACCCAAAACAATAGGTGTAGCCTTGTGCTGCCATTTCTTTTGACTACTCCCTTTGTTCTGGTTAAGCACTGTCGTTAAGTTTTCCTAGCAACTTATGGGAAAACATTCTGTAAGTGAAAAAGAGGCAAATCTAACCCCCAACAACACCTCATCAAGCTTTTAGAGAGGATTTTGAGAAGAATTTCCTGCTTACTGAATTAATTACCCTGTATTTGAAAGAGGTACAGAGCAGAGGCTGGGAGCAGATGAGGAAGAGTCTTCTTTCTCTTCTGTAAAGCACATCCTTAAATACATTATTTAAGGTCTCCAGACTGTTATTTTTTATATCTGGAACTCCAGCAATTTCCTGATTATTGATTATCTGTGATCTGGAAGTGCAAATCACCACACAAATGAGTACATCAAGGACCCTTATTAACAGAAAGGCAACAAAGACTCTTCAGGAAAAGACAGGGGATGCAGGAAAGGAGAAAAGATTCCCGAGGGTCAGTTGCAGGGTTAGCAGAGGGAATTCAAGGCTTGGAGCTGAACCGACAACAACCTCTCTCCACCCTCACAATGGGGCATTGTTTAAGCATTTTGGTGATGTCCTCTATTAATAATGGTGTATTCTCTTCAAGTAGCATGCCCTAGAAATAGTTTAGGCATCAAGTCCCACATACTTTAGCAGGGGAGAAAGACAGAAAGTGTAGAAAAGCTAGTCTTGCTCTTGCATTCCTTCACCATTGAGGGCAAAGGACTAACACAAAGCACGCAGGAAAATGTTCTTAATAAGGTATGTAATCTGGTTGTGAAAAGTGGAGGGAAATTAAAACTGTAACACTATCAGTTCCATCCTAGCTTTCAACATTGGGGTCATGGCTGTATTCTCTGCCCCTCATGTTAATGTAGCTGAAGTGGATGAGGTCTGCAGAGCACCATTTATTTCAGTTGTCAGCTGTAATCACAATCACCATCACTTGCGCTGCGGCTGTGCCCTGTGTAACAGGATAGGGGTCCCCCATTCTCCCAGACCCTGAGGAAGTATAAAGGACATCAATCCTGTCCCAAGCAGCTTACCTTGCAACCACCAGGCAACAAGCCCGAGCAACAGCATAAAAACCAGCAGTGAAGCAGAGCAGGTGCTAAATGTAAGTTTACAGCATTTCTGGGCTACAGTGATTAGCTTTATATCCAGGCAAAGGTGTCCAGACAATTTAGAATTGTTGAGCTTATTGTGAAATGAGCAATTAAATCATAACAGTTGTGCTCAGGCACAGTTCCACGTGGTTCCCCGAGCATGTTGCTCTCTGAGTATGGGATCAGTGAGTTCACACTTAGATTGCATTAAGACTTTGTGTTTCTCAAAACAGCTCTAAAACAAGCCAGCTACAAAGGGCTGCAGAGGAGGCAGACAAAGATGCAGTTGGTTGTGGGGGATGGAGGAGGATGGCCACAGAAGGAATACCAGTTGCAGTTGGAAATATGGCAGTGGGTTTAAGTTGAGCTTTCAGCCTACGGCATCCACATTTTTAACCTGGTGCTGAGAGCTCAGAGACAACTGGTACTACATGTGAGGGCAGCTGCAGGAACTGAAGGTTTGCCTGGTGGGTAGCAAGTAACAAATTACTCTCAAGGACAAAAAGGAAGATAGATCCACAATCATATTCAGAAGTGAGGCAATTGAAGAAAAGTTGCATTGCAAGCACACAAAATAAGTAGGTGGATAGATAGCAGGCTTGTCTACAGGGGAAATTTAGTACCAACTAAGCTAAGGTGTGAATTTATACAGCCCTAGTTACTCCACACTAGCTTCCTGTGTGGATAGCCTTAATCTGTACTAAGAACATTCCTGTGAGCACAATGACACATTTACTACTACAGGAGTTAATAGAGAGCAGCTAATATGCTGCAAATTCACCCCCTGGTGAGCAACATCCCGCCTGCCCCTGCTGACTGCACAGCAGTGCTTTTTCAGCAAAGGGCACTTCAAGCCAACTATAGTCAGGGAAAGCTTTTCCTGATGCCCTCTTGGGACTGGGCTGCCTGTGTGACCTCATAGACAAAAATTGTTAACAAGGATTGAATGGGAATGTTTGTGAAACAAATAAGTCTGGACTTTTTTATAAGGTTGGTAGAGTGTCCTCGTGGAATTTTTTTTTTTCCTGAGGTGTAATATTTTATATTATCAAATAACTCTTTGAATATAGATATGCTAATATGCTTTATGTATCCTACAGATATGATTCTCTTTCACCACATACAAAAGTTTATCTAACCTCTTTGTCAGAAATAGTGAAACTGAAATACAAGTGAAATTATGTACCTGAGAGTATATCTGGAAAAAGAGTCCTTATCTCCTGATACTAAGTCCTGCTCCTAGGGAGTCTGGCTGTCATAAAACAAATTATTTTGTTTCTGTGAAGGGCAGAAGACCCGAGATTTTGGTCCAGCTATGAATCTGGATCCAGATTTTGCAGCTGAGGCACTGCAGTATGCAATGAACCTAGGGAAAAACTGCTTGTTGGAATGCATCAAAAATAACACTTTTAAGAAAGAGGCTTTTAACAAATCCCAGTCACTTCTGAAAAATGTTCGCTTTAATCCTACTGACATTAGAGACACTTAATCCTGGAATTGTCTCACTTACTTGAGTACATATGGGGGGAGAACAATCTGGTTCTATGGAAATATACTCTTTTTATGAGTGATAGGTTAAGCATGCAAAATCTGTTATTACCATAATGACAAGAGTGATGCTCTATGAGGAATACTAATGCATCTGTACTCTTTCCATCATGGAGGGCATGCTATTCTTTTTATTGAAAGCTGCTGATGTGAATAACACAGAAAGGTTTCTCAACATTTCCTGTTTTGCTGAATAGTATGTCACATTGTCACATCACACTGTTATATGATCTGGTAATGAAACATCATAATGCACTTGTTCATGGAAACAGACTTAAGGATATGGAGACTACATTACCCCTCAATTATCTGGCCTTGAATGGCCTAAAGCTCAACCTTCTGGATGCTTTTACATAAATGCAAAAAGTAGCAATCAGAACTGGCAACCATCACTGGCTGCAGGAATGTAACAGCACCTTCTGTGAAGGCAGACAAAACCAGTGTGCTGCTGTACATGGAAATATTGGGTGCTCATGAAGAGACATCACACCTGCTCCTAGCTAACTGATTTTGTCCCTAATGTTTTACAAGTAAACAAGTTTCTGTAAACCCTCAGCTATGTTGTGTTACTCTGCAGTTATATATAGAAGCTGCAGTGTGCTGCTTTGCAAGGATGAAGCTGTTTTATAAGGGGATGCTCCAATAGGAAACATCTGTCCCTTTTTATGGGCACAGTTTAAGCCACTGAAGTGATGCTTCTTTCCTCTTTCCTTTCCCCTCTCTCCTAGCAAGCTATTCCTCAGTTTGCCAGCTATTTACAGTCTGTTCTAAATGTCCTTCTCCTATTTCCAGGCCTGAAATCAGTCATGATACTACTCAATATGCTGACATTTTTGAAGCTTAGCATCTAAGGACATGTTTGCTGATTCCCTTCCAGCTCAGAGTGGATGGGTATAGAGTGGGTAAATTCCTCAGAACTCTGAGACATACAGTTCAGTCAGGCAGGGAATGGCTGTGTGTTACCATAGCCCATCTGCAATGCTATCATTACATGGTTGAATTGCAGTTTCCATTATAAGCCCCATTTTCCGGGGTTTGTAGCTCATCCATAACTGGCCATTAAGGTTGTCAGCCTAGCAATGAATATTTTTCTAAGACTGTTAGAAAATTATCCTAGCTTGCCCTTATTTTTTTCTCCTTTAAGAGCTGAAGTCTAAAAATAGATTTTAGATGTGGGCTGTGAAAATCTCAACAGATCGCAATGCCCTCACCAAAATATCATGAGTACTTTGACGCACACACTCAGCCAGCAAAGCAGCACAGACTGAAACCTTGAATTTGAATTAAGGTTAATTGAATGTCTTTCTGCATCTTGTGTGCCATACTGCTCCAGCCCTGGCCTTCCAAATCTGATTAGAGGCACTGTCTCTATTTAGCATTCCCACACTAACCCCAGTAGTTCTGCATATTGGACTGGATCTCACATATTCTGCATTTAGTTTAGTCTTGCTCAATTTCAAAGGCAGAAAACAGCACTGCTAAAATCTCTGTACACCTCCAAGGAATGCAAAATAAATTCCATGCTTAGGCTGCAGTTCAGAGCATTATGACTGTTGTGGGTCTCACCCTCTCTCTGCTACCTAACCTTATTTGCTTGTTCTGTGTCTCCACTGACCAAAAGTGGAGACACTCTCATGGGAAGGATTGCAAGGAGGTACTTTCTGTCCTACTTCCCGAGGGTGAAGGAAAAATAGTGCTCATTGTCTTGTGGAGTCTTCAACTTCTGGGATCCCTAGAGCTTTATGAAATCTAGGTACAAGAAATGCAAGCCATATTTTTGATGATCTTTTGTCCTGCTCTGGCCTAGGGCCCCTCTTTTTACTGCATCTTCTCAGACAATGTGTCTTCAGATGGTTTTCTTGAAGTGGTTAATCTGTAGTTTGGAAGGGTCAGGTCATTCCCTCCTGAGCTTGCCTGAGCTCCTTTCCAGCCACAGAATTTCTCATTGAGATAATGTGGTTGTGGCAAGCTACCTTGAAGGAGTATCTCTGTGACGGTAGAGTCGGCGACAAAGTATCTCTATAAGCAAAGTTGCAGGGGTAGCACGTGGTTTATTGTGAGGGCCTTGCTTGTAGCTGCTAGACACAGCTAAAGCAGGCCAGGAGAGCAGGAACAGCGAACCGAGCGCGAGGTCCCGAATACCGTACATTAAATATCTTTCCAAGTTGAATAGTATGAGTTGGACCAACCAATCTAATACAAGATAACACATACAGCCAATAGAAATGTCCCATTACCTAAGGCAAGCAGAAGGGGATTGTTTATTCAAACGATCTGGCCCTCAGCTTAGCAGGAGTATATTGTTTAATCAAACGATCTGGCCCTCAGCTTAGCAGGTTGTTGTTCACAAGCTGATGGCCCTGCACCCCACACCCTAAATCTCAAAGCTTGCTTTCATTTCTATCTCGCTTGTTGAATTCAGACTCCCAGAATCTAAACCACCATATTTGCAAGGTCTATCTACTTCATCTTTCCCAACACTACCTACCATGCTGCTGAAAAAGACTTGCATCCATCCCTTGATTTAATTGTGTGTCATGGTCTGCTTGTTTATTGCTCCCTTTGGAGCTAGGACCTGCATTTGGTATCCTTGTAAAATGCTGTGAACTCTTGTGATGAAGTCAAGCAAATGGCAAAGAGGCTGATAAATTAACAGCCTTGCCAGTTGCCTTTGGAAACCAAGATTCAGGTGGAATTCCACTACAAAATTTCAAATTGTCAAGCTACAGTTCAAAGGTGAAGATAGTAGGGAACCTTGTGAAAATGTGAGACTGCTCTAATATTCTAATATGGCACTAATAGGGAATTTATATTTCTCCTCTTCCTACAGTTTACATTTTCCCAGTTTAATACTATGGTACACAGTTCCTAGCATGTATAGCAATGACATCCAAAAAGCTTGCTACCCCTTAAATCCTCTCTGTCCCTTTGTCAAAACCTACTACGCCAATGGCAGAGAGAGCATGGCAGGCAACACATCAGCTCCACTGATGCCACAGTGCACAATATATCAACATAAAGCACCACTGGTTTTAGTTTATGGTAAAATACTGAGCAGTGCATTGCTGCTGAGGAGCAGGTACAGCAGCTCCATCACTTCTGCCACGGGAGCAGCAATCTTTAAAAAAAAAAGGTAGGTCGGCCAGCTGGGGCAGCTGGGATTTAGCTGCCACTGTCAACTCTGACAGGGGTCACACACCAGAGACCTCAATTTCACCTACATTATCCACCCCTGATGTATTAACTCACTGCTATCAGCTTTTACTGCTTTGGCTAACATATGTGGATATCATATTGCCTATTGCTTAGCCAAGCTTGCTTCAGACCACAACTGGAGAGAATTCAGAGAAAAGCAATACTATGAGTTTGCCACTGACTCTTCTGGCAATGACATACCCAGGAACAGGGCACAACTACTCCAGGATCCTGCAGAGAGGTACCACTGCCTTCTCACTCCTCATGCACAAGTAAATCACATTCCCTTAAGTAAAATCAAATGCACAGTAGAAAACTGAAGCTTTTCCCCAACACTCACTTTTGCTTGTTCAGTTTCTGAACTCTTATTTCTTTTAGGAATGCCACTGCTAATGTAAAGGAAATTAAATATCAACATTTCTTTCAGCACTTTTTAATCATATCCTTTGTGGCTAGAACTTATGCTGTTAGTAAATGCATGTTAAACCTCAAGGAGATTACAGCACAGCCCTGGGATCTCAGGAAACTTCAGGGAAATAGCCATTCATTGTCCCACTATTGTGTTAGAGCTACCTATGGTGCTAGGAAACAGAAAATTAATACTGATTAATTAATTTCTCTGATTTATACTCAATACAAAAAAATGTTAACAAATTGAAATCTAAATTTAGGTAGGAATGAAATTTATTCCATATAAAGATCTTATCTAAAGGTGGTAAAAATCATTTTGTAGGAAGAAATAAGGCAAAATAAAGTATCTCTAAATCCATCTCATTCCCTAGATTCACAAAACCTATTCAGACCTGCCCTAAGTGAGCCCAACTCCCTGAAAATAAGAAATAGATTATTCCTTCTAAAAGGTCTACAATTTCAATGTATTTTGTTCTTCCTTAGATTTAAAAACTAAGCAAACTTCTCTAAGGAAAACTTGTGGTCCTAGAGGGAATACAAATATAAATGCCTCCAAGAGAGCAATTGCTTATACCAGAAAATGAAGCAATTACCTACTAATAATGTGTCTTTGAACTGAACAGCAACCAGTATCCTGAATAGTTCTTCTCCAGATACATTTTATTCAGGAGCCTTTTGGTATTTTCAGTCTTTGGGGTAAGGTTCTCAAATAATCTGTAGCCAACTGTGAATTTAAAATACTGCTTCAGCCAAAAGTATCTGCTGACTTGAAGTGTGTGCCTCAATATTTCACCCTACTCCCTGCACTGCTCTTCATTATGAGACAATCCAGGTTCCTCTTTTTCTCCTCTGGAATGATGAGTATGCATTCCTTTCAAATACCAGCTAACAATTTAACAAGGTGGCAAATCACCATGGTCCTACCAAGCCAGCAAAAGCCATTAGCCAACAGAATGTCTTCCTTTCCTCTTACACTTCCGTCTTATGAATATATGCACCTGAATCACATTAACAAAAGTGTCCTACACTGGGATATGCATTCCTGCAAAGATCCTTGTCTGTTTTCTGTATGTAGAGTGCCAAGAACCTGCAACATCCATCACAATATTTGAACTGAAATAAACAGGGACAAAAAAGGGTTTGCTACTTATAACTAAGCTGTAAATCAGTAGAAGAGAAACAAGAATGAAATTGTGGAGTAAATTCAGATTTGATGCTTTGTGAATGCAGAAGACACCAAAATGGATTCTTATTTAATCAGAGGTTAGAAGAAAGGTAAAAAAGCAGTTGATAAAGTTGTACGTGGGTCTGGAAGACCAATTTAACTGAAGGCAATATTTTATGTGATTTTCTAGTTAAACTCACCTATCCTTACAGCACAAAGTAATTATTTTTTTCACATGCACTACTGTAAAATATTTAGTGCAAATAACACTGTTTCCCCACATATATCTATTTTTAAGGTATTTTGCACCTGAGGTGCAATTTCTATTAGTACTGAAACTAATTCTTCACATTCTACTAGTGAGATTTTTTCTGTCTGTGAGTGGTTAGCACTAGAGGCTCATGGAGTATAATGTATGAATATGCATCATACTGGTACTGAACTTCATTATCATGGGGTTTAATAAAGTTTTCTTTGCATACCTGCTTATTTTCATTAATTATTTCTTCAGTGTTAGCACCAAATACCAGTCATTTAACTCTCAACTTTTCCATCACAGGTTTTATTTAATATAGACTTCCCATCCAGCAGTAAAGAAAAGGTTGTGTAATGCCCCTCAACACTTAATACTAATACCTCTGCATGATACTCATCAAAAAACGAATAGGCCACTGCTGGTTTAAACCTTTGGAAGATAAAGTTTAAATTTATTTTTCAGAATATAAAGCCTACAAAATCTATCACCATTTAACAAAATGGTACAAGTCTTCGTGACCCCTGAGAAACTAATATTGGTACATTCCCAACTGTGACCCACAGGAAGGGTCCCCAAACGGGAGAGTCAAGGCCAGTTGTTAGTTTTACTGAGGATTGGTTCCTGAAAAAGTACCACATGTCACCTCCTCAGCTGGGGAGTGAGGCAGTGAACTGCAGCTGCCCCCTGGAAGAACTGTAAGGTCTGGCAATAAATACCAATAATACCAAAAAAAATCCCACATGTCAGTTTGAGACCTCAGTGAGGTCTGGGCAAGCTGTGCTTAAAATCCTTACCCATGCCAGAGTGCCCATTGGAGCACCCCTGCTCTAAAGCATCAGAAACATCTGTACCCAGAGGCATTCCTGTGAGTTTGCTAGGAATTCAATGCTCCTTGGTCTTCCATAAAATAAGGTAAACAGCTTCCAGCTGTAACACAGAAGTCTAAATATCCTCTAAAAATATTTTTTCTCTCCACTGCAACTGAGATACATGGCTTTCCAAATTGTCTGTGCAGGGCCAGAATATATGTTATTGATTCTTTATTAATATCTTTGCCTAGCAGGGCTTTAGTGATCCTGCAGGCTAAAGAATCCAAAAAGTAAGGCTTAAAGATGGTGGTAGATGTTTTCTTTCAAGAAAAAGGTTATAAACAAGCTGTATGCTATCTGTAACACCTTATTTTCTCATTTGTATCTGATTCCTTCCTCATGAGAAAATTTAGAGGGAACTTTGCTGCCATATTTGTGGTGAAGCCACAATAAATCCAACCGGATATTCTCCTCAAGGGAGAGATCCAGGGGGGAACGATCTAAATTGCCAGCAAAAGCAGAACTATTTCAGGGTGGCCTACTTAGAACTAGCTTATCTGCATGTTGATTATGTTGTTGACAGTTGGCCAAGATTTTTTTCCAGAAGTACCTAAAGTTAGCTCAAAAAGGTCATATTTGGGAATACAAATAAATGGTCCAAATTACATACATTCGGTGTTCCAGCAGCTCAGACAATTACAAAGGAAGCATGCTGCTTATTCATTGTCCTCAAGATTTTGAAAATCTTGACCTTTGATTTTCAACCAGCTGTGATGCAGTCTCTGCCTAATCAACAGCTCTTAATCTATTCCACCAAGAAAGGAAGTAAAACTCTGTACACATGAGACTGTAAAAGGCATAAAAATTAAGAGATGAAGCTACTTTCTCCAGAATGGCCAATCCAAGAGCAAGCTGCCAACATTCCCTCTTTTCAGATGCCAGCCTGTCAAGGCAGGAGAGGCTCTTTCAAGTCTTCCTAAAAAACCTCAGTGTGGAGGCAGTTGGCTTTGCTCCTTGGTATCATGTTGTTGAGAGAGCCTGCTGGAAAGCAGGTGCATAGAATTAGATAGTGAAGGAGAGACCGAGGGATCTGAAACACAAGTGATGGGATCACAGTGGGATAGCACTGAAGAAGCTGGCACAGATCCAGAGAGCTCTTTGCAGTAACAGAGGAATTATTACAAACCCTCATCCTCATTCCACAAGAGCAGTTGGTAGCTGTTAACTACATGCAGACTATAAAAGGAGAATGAGAACTGGCTACCTTCAGACAGAAGAAGAATGAATAAAATGCATTAGGTCTCAAACATATAAAGAATCAGAAACCTATACAAATAAACTATTTCTGCAACAAGTCCCAGTGCCAGCAGCAACAGGCTGAAGTACTAGTCTGCTCTGACAGCAATGAGAAATGGCAGCTACTCAGAAGACCACCTTAAAACCATAACAGCAAAAAGTGCCACAAATCTCCATATGTCTGGCTTTTTCTAGGAAGAAAAATAGTTTGGCCATAGATAGTTTGTGGGTTTGGCTTTTGAGTAATTGAAGAAATCAGGCAGTGATTTAAGAGGAGTGAATCACCCAACATCTATACACAACTTGGCTGTGCTAGCAGAGCTTACTGCTCTTATCTCTCTTGATTTTAAAAAGACTAAGCATCAACACAGCAGGGTACATACAGAGAACCAAAAGGCCCTGTCTCACAGTTCTCCTGTTTGCATGAGCCTGCAGTAACTCACTTGGCTGAATGGTCAGTAGAAAACTGATAGGAGACAAGGATCTGACCCAATCTGGAGAGTCCCAAGGCAATTAAAGGACAGAGAAGTGGGCTTTTATTAATGTTAAAAGCATTTGTAAGAACAAATTCTTCCTTCTCTGAAAATGTGTTTGGATACATCTGTGTATTAAAAATAGAGAATAGACTCCCTATAACTTTATGCACACTGAACTGAACAATGTGGTGGGGTGCAGTTAAAGTAAACAGTGGAACATGGGAGAGTAGGGAAGAATGGATTTGACCAGTCTCCAGTTAACTGTTCCGATTCCTTACTTCCTCTTACATTTTATTTTATTCCTTTAATCAGGCTGTGTATTTTTCTTTAGCTAATTAATCATTAGGGAAAGATGCACTTCTAAGGAAGTTTAAAGTAGTGCTGTCATACTTCTATAAGGCAAAGGAAAATTGTCCAAACTCAGCTCCAAGAAGCTCCTGATTGCTCTAATGAGCACTGGGAATACCATCATCTTCACATTAAAGGGGTCTCCATTTCCCCAGTGCTATCTTTGAAATTAATTTCATATAAAAGGCTTCATACAACACAAATAATTGACCTGTCTGCAAGAAGAGCAGCATTGGCATCAACCACTATCTTTAGTTTCTTTCTCACTCTCTGCGACTGTAGACTGGTTAATCAAGATTTCTGTCCAATTGAGTATGTCTTCTACTTTGATACTCCTAGGAGCAGTTAATCCTCCTTCCAAAGGAGACCAAACATTTAAGATTAACTTCTATAAGAATTCTCAGTGAAATTATCACAAGCAACCAAGGGACTTTTCAGGCTTGACACTTGCAGATCAAATATCCTATGATTTGTTTGGTGACACTGTTCTGAATGTCATCCTGTCATTTATGGATCAAGTATAAACATTTCATCATAACCTCTCACATGCAAAGCACCCGCCACTTCCTCCTTAAGTGCATTTCCTTTGAAAGGCTTCCAATGTTCCTCTGCTCACCAATAACATCTGCACCCACTTTATGGTAAAGTAATATCAGCAACTTGAGCCTAAAGTAGACTTTGTGCTGCCTGTAGAAGGACCCAGTCTGTTCACAAAGTCTCTATATATCTTAAGATCATCCCCTTTCCTTTCCCCCAAAAAACAACCTGAAACTGATATAATCCAGGATGAAATTTTGATGGCAGACCTTCCAGCTGGGTCCTGCCAGTGGAACAGCTGAATAAAACAGCACAATCTTCCAACCAGTTTCTAAAGAGGAAACAAAACCCGAAATATTTATATTACACATAGGAACACTTTGAAGCCTTGCAAGTACACTTCTTACACAAGGAATATCTGTAAACCTTATAAAATAGAAATAGCAAAAATTAAACTATTCTTCATTACGCTCCCTGTTCTACAAGGCCCAATTTTCCTGGAAGCTTAGGACTTATCAGCATAAGCTTTCTGCTCAAGTACAAGTTTTTCAGCTTAGCCATTTAAATTTAAAGTTACTTTATTCTTTCAGTATATATTTAACTCTCTGTCTTTTCCCTGAAAAGCCCCACAGAATTACAGTTGGCCTATTGACAAGCTGACCTGGAGTTGTGCTGTAACACCTGATTACTGCTGACCCACACAGAAATATTAAATGTATCTAACAGCATGAGATTTTACTTAATCGATTTCCATCTTCCCTGGAATTTCAGACCCCCCCCACTTCCCACATCTTACCCCTGCCTCTCTTGCTGCAAGTTTTGTCATGGACCAATGCCTTGTTTCCCACAGATGCAGCTCTTAGAGGGCAGCTGCCATGCCTGCCTTCAGCAGAGACAACAAGTGGGATCTGGCAGCAGCAGTGATAGAAGCTGTGTGGAGGAAGTCACTGGAGAATGTCCCCTAAAATGGCACTGTATACATTTGTTTTAGGAGCACAAAATGGTATACCCAGAGGGAGGGCAAGGGTGGAACTAACTGCACAGGGAGTTGAGCCTGCCTGGGAATTGAGATACTTATTTATACACTATTCTGGACTTCTAATTCTATATATTTAGATACACAAATAAATGGCCTCTTTTTCTGCAATACTGAGAACTGTATTTACTAAATATGGAAACAGGTATCAAAAAATAAACACACAGTTATGGAGACATTAGCCTTATTCTAGAAAATAGAGGCAAGAGAACTGCAGCAACTTAAATGTCAAAAATACTCCTAAAAAGAATCCCTTCTCTTACCCATCCTTCAAAGACCCCTGAGCAAAACTAAAGAAGACAAAAAAAGCTTCACAAAAATTCCCAAAGTTGAGAGAACATTTCAAGAAATGCAGAGAAAGATCATGAGTTATAAGTGGGCTCCCTGCAGATGAATAACCATTTATGTTGCCAGAGGACAATACAAATTTGAGGTTGTTTTACTAATTTCCACATTCTTCATTTTATGGCAGCAATCATCACAAACCAACAGAAAACAATATTATCTGATAGCAAATGACCAATGTAAGCACTCATGGCATCCCCAATCACTGTGCAGGGTGATAAAGCCATACAGCAGCTGGAGCTTTGCTACAGTGACAAGCAAATATAAACACATAAATGGAGTTTCCAGTTACTCTTCATATTTTGGAAGACACTAAGCAGAGCTCCAGTAAAAGCTTTTCTAACACCTCAGTTTTGAACTGGAATTACCATTAAATGTATCACGTTTCTTCCTAGACATAGAAAATCCCCTTACTTCAATCCCAGGTGCATTTCTAATTTCTCTGTTTAATTACATCCCTGAATTTTAATTTCATTTTATCCTGGAAGGTTTTTGTCAATATATGTTGAAGTCATATTATCAAGTGGGCTAAAATCTTCCAAATACAAAGACACAGACATCTTTGTTACCCAAATCCCAGCAGTCATTACTCTAGATCAGAGAAGTAAATTCCTGGGTTAGTAATTTCTATCAAACTAAAAGGCAATGCCTTTTTTAAGTGCCAAAGTAGTCCTCAAAAATTACTGCAAACAGTGAGTTACTGTTTCACTCAACACAACAGTCTTGTATATATTTCTGTCTCAAATTTCCCCTCTACATGCCTAAAAAAAAAAAAAAAAAAAAAAAAGAAAGTGTCATGGCTCAGCCTGGACTGAAGTATTTCTTCCTCCGTTTTTGTCTCCCGCGGCACCGGGTGCATTCCGCATACAGCCGTATCGCCTAGTGGCAGTCCTGCCTTTGCTGCGTGGGAAAGGCAGCAGAGAGCTCAATTTGTGTTTCCCAACGTTTCACTGCATTTCCGCGTGCTTGTGCAATAAAAGGAATCAGCTGGGGCCAGGTGTTCATAATAAAAAGCAGTATTTACCTCGGCTAAAGTGTGGGTTGCCCCTGAGTTGCAGGACCTGGCAATGTGAGGATTATAATCCTTCCTGCTGAAAAGAGGCAGGGAGGGCTTTGCTGAACAGCCCTGTCCAAGTGTCCTCTGTGGGAAGAGTTTCTTCAAGGCTTGAATCTGCTATCTGATCTAATTTTGTGCTAATTCATACCAGTGTAACACTACCGAGTTCCTGAATTTTATCACATTAAGTGAAAAAGGTATCTACTTGCTTTCTGAGCAGTTAATAATGAAGAGTGTATTCCTGCTTTGTCTGGGAAAAGTGCTGCATGCAGTTATAGAAGTACTGAGGACAGTTTCCAGACAGACAACAATTTACAAAGGATTGCCAGAATGCTTCAGTACTCTCTGTAGACAGGACAGAGAGGAGAGAGATGCATAGGGTTTCAGTACACTAGAAATGGCAGAGAGATTAGAGATGCTGTTAACGTTGCAGCTCTAATCTGTAGCTAGCAGGCTGGAGCTGGGTTCATCAGTGTGTGCAGAACCAAGCACAGTGTGTCCAACACTTATAGATGGGGGCAATCCTCTGAGCCACTGGACACCCATGCATTCCCTGTGGCCACTGCCACTGCTGGGCACAGCACAAAAAGTCCATATTCGAGAGACAGTTACTATTCAGAGCAGCTTAACCACCCGCTTAGCTTCAGCTGAAGTCAAGATTAAATGTCAGGCACATGTTTAGGGACTTCCCAGAGTCAAGTAAAGTCAGTTATTTGGAAGGGAGCGTGCCCACTGAATTCATTGCAAATCCTGGTCATTATATCCATGCTTGCAATACCCCAATCTGCAAATGTTTAAGAGCTTTGGTATTGTTTTCTCTAAAGCCTGCTGAAGAACATTAAAACAGACTAAGTATTCAATCTCCAGAGGTCAAAAAAGAAGTAAAGAAGTAACACTGAAATTGTGCAGGAGTGCAATCTTGCACAGTTTCCTGCACAGATAAATTAGAGTACTTTTTTTTTCCATATGGGTTTTGATCTTGGCTCCACTATAATACCTCTGGCAAGGGAAACATCATACAGCAGTAAAAAAAACCATCATTATTCATTTATTGAGCACTCTCTGTGTGATTGACATTTACAGTACCTGGAGGGAGACATAAGCCCTGTCTCAAGAATCTTGAAGCCTGGAAGAACAACACAGCTTAAAGTCATTGGCTAGACAATCAGAGCCAAATATGTGAACCTCAAAAAAATTCACCATTTACATTTAAAAGTTGCAAGTTGCTGCTTTTTTTTTTTTTTTTTTTTTCCTACAGATAGATTTAAAAAGTCTTAGAAGATGAAGAGTGTTGGGGGAAAACTGTAGACTGATTTCACTGCAAAGTAGAAAAGGAAGATAAAATGCTTTTTTCATTGCATCCAGAAAGACTAAGTACTTTTGAAGAACCAGGGGATGAAATCTTCAAGAGGACGAGGACTGGATGTTGGTACTCCTCAATAAGTAGAATTCAAAAAAAGTCCTGAAAATAACTGAATATCTCATCAGTCTGAAGTAAGAATTACAAATGTTAAGTGTTGATATGTTAAAGCCACAAAAGCTGTTCATCCTCTCTGCCTGTCTCCCTACCTGTATTGTATTCTCCTAGGTAAGTAAATTCCATCTAAATCTAAATCTGAATTGGTTCTCTTGTTTCTCCTCAAAGCCCAAAGAATGCATTGCTGTACAAAGGGAGCAAGATTATCTCTGGACTCTTTATGAAGTGGAAGGAAGTGGCTGCAGAGATTGCAGGGCAATCAGTTTTTTCTAAAGTATTGTGCAACCTGTCAAACTAGGAAAACAAAAACCCCTATATAGGATTAGTAACTAGTTTCACTGGTGATGTTGCTTCAGTTCAAATATTATTTCAAATTTGGGACATCCTACTGGTTCTCCTCTTAAGTGATTGTCAATAGTCCTGCCATATTGTACACTACTTCTGACATTTTATATGCTAATTGAAAGAAAAAAATAAATTCAGTAAACTGCACATTATCTTTTAAATTCTGAAAACAAACTATCAGCTTTATTTTTTTCATTTAGTCTTGTTTCCTGCCATTTGTTGAAAATCAATATATTTTCTAGTTTAAATCCTTAAGAACTAATGACCTCAGCACATTAAATGTGAATCCTGGGGATAGATTCATGTCCAGAGCTACCAGGATCCTTGTTGGTAATAGCTCCTGCATCTGGGAAATGCAAATACGTGGAACTATTCTCAGAGGGCAGTATATTTATGGTCCCCACAGAGCTTGACCAGATCTCCTGATGAATGTGTTTACTTGGGGAATAGTAAAATAAAATCTTTGAGCACAAGTTCTCTGCTGCTGACTGGTCTCCAAGGAGTAGGGAAAAGATGTCCCTCAATTTTCCTGCTTTCTCCACCCCACATGTACCTAAAGGTTTTGTTCCTGTGACACACTGGTGTGAAAAAACCAAACACTGTGCAACAAGAGCAATGGAAGTTGTCACAGCTATAGGAAGTTGACAGCATGAAATTTTGAACAGGAAAGATAGATAAGTTTAATCCCAGTTGCTCTGTTCAAGTCTAGACTAAAGCTGGAAAGAAAAAAACCCTCTCTTTTATGATGGTATTTGCTGCTTCCTGAACAGCTTCAGACTCTCAGGGGAAAATATGTGATTACTCCCACTTTCAGAGACCTCAGAACATACCGGGTAAATTTATCTCCTAAAAACATAATCCCCCACTTTTAGGAACAAGCAAACTCAGGGAATGGGGCCTGTCTAGTTGATTTTTCTGGCAGAAAATTTTTTTGGTTTTTGTCCTCAGAAACTACACAGGTACATATTCAGATATTTGCTTACCATCCTGTTATAAATGCCAACACAATATTCCAATTAAAATTATAATTTGGTTTATTAACAAAAAGATTGAATTACAGAATTTTGGCAAAACCACCAACAGTGGAGATACTTGACTATTTTTACCCGGGAAAATGTCAAGGGTGAACCGGGATGCAGTACCTGGCCCACTGCCGTCCCCCCTAGGTTCACAAATTGGCCTTGTTTGGGGCTTAGTTTTTATACACTTTATTCCACCTCTGGCAAAAATTTCCTCATAGTCCCTTTGTGTCCAAGCTAGTTATTCAAATTCATAGTTGTCTCCGGCTTAGCTGAAAAGAGTTCCTTCTTTCCTTCGAGGTGTCAATTTCTGGTTTCTATTGAGTGTTTAGACGCCCTGGCTGATGAATGGTAAAAGTCCATCTCCGCAGATATGGCTGATGTTCCTCTAATGGTGGTGTTCCATGCTCAGATGAGAGTGTTGGCTGAAGATAACGATCTGATGACTCTGCCATCCAGGGAGGAGAAGACTGATGGTTTATCTTAATGTGTCCTCCTGGTGCTGAAGAAATGACCCGGTTTTCCCCGTCAATCCCTTTGTCTCTTTTCTGAATGTTAAATTCCAGGGTGGTGCCTGCTTTTGTCTTAACAAATTTTCAAGGCAGACTGAAACTTATATTCTCATATTCCACATATATACAGTGATTTTCATAGTTTTAATATGTCATAACCTATAAGAACATGAATTAACATCCCATATTTTTCACAATTTCACCCACTATGAAAAATGAAATTAAATTAGGAGGCAACAGCTGGGAACAAGCTACAAACAGTAAAAAGTCAGCATTCAAAAAAGCTCAAAGTAGGATTGAGTGGTAAGGTGGTCATAGCAGCTATAAGCCCAAAAGTATTTTTTTCAGATGGGCAGTTTACGTCTGAAAAGTTTATAAGTAAATAGGTCTTTCTCCATGAATGCTACTACTTAGCTTGTGCTTGAAAATGAAACTAATCATCGCTGTTTAAATTTTTTTCAGACATATAATGTTATATGAATCAATCCTTAAGTTTTTAAATTATATTTATTTATTCTTCTGCACATTGAAAATCACTTCCCGGGTTCCCTTGGCTGAAAACAACACACTGCTACTCATGAAAATAGTTTGACCTTAAATAAGTAGTACTTGATGGGGTACTGCTGTAGAGGGAAAATATGTCATTTTATGTGATGCCCTTGAACAATGTTTTTTCTACCACTGCAGAGCTTCATTTGCCTCCTCCAGCTGTTCTCAAAAGAGCACAAAGGCAGTCAGTGCAGAATCTGGCCTTGGTCAGCCTCTGTCCATGATATTTAATTGGCATGAAAATGTTATAAACGCCAGGACAAATTTATTGCCAAATTCAATAGTTTGGTTTATTAACATCCAAATCACAAAATTTAGAATCAAATTATAACAATTTCAAACAACAAAACAATACGAACCCCACGAACAGCGAAACTTACTTGACAGAAGTTCTCCCAGGAAAAGTAGAGCCAAGGGTGACCCCAGAGACACAGGACCTGGCAGCCGGTGTCTCTAGCTGGGTTCACGCCTTTGCTCCCCTAAAGGCCCAACTTAAATACCCTTAGCTTCCCCCTCGGCAACCCTCCTCCCATTGTTTCTCTAGTCATCGGCCATTAACTTTATTTACATTAAATCCCGAAAGGGTCCCCGGGCACATTCAAATGCTAATGTCCAGAGTTAGTCCTTGCTTTGAGTAACTGTCGTAGAGGTGTGTGATGACCAATGTAAGTCCTTGCTGGCACGTAGCGTTTGATCGTTGCAAGTCCCGATGAGTTTAGCTGCACGTAGGCAGGGGTAAGTCATCAGCGCCTCGTGTTCTCACCTTCTATTTTTGGAACCCGGAAGATCAGGGAGGTGCTTTCCAGAAGTTCGTGAAACGTGCGGGTTGAGCAGACACACACATACCTTTATACAATATATATCACAGTTCCCAATCTATAATTATTTATAGAACATGAATTAAATAACCATATTTCCCACAACTCCCCCATTTCTTTTCTTTTGTCAATAATTTTAATTCATGTTTTGTATTTAACTTAATTGTTTTCCTCTCTCGAGTTTCCCGTTCCTTGAAGAGACACCTGACCAGCGATTCCTGAACCATGTTTGCCTTTTCTGCTTTTCTTCTATCTTTCCAATTCCCATGTCCCTGATTGCCTTTGAGTGCCAGCTAGTTACTTGTGTCTTAACAGGGGTAACTTTTTGGAGGAGCCTTATGTCACAGGGCTGGCCCTTCACCGAGCGCACAGCCTGGTTCACACTCCCTAGAGTGATCCGCAGAAGCTTCCCTCTGTCTGGCCCAGCGTCTGTCGGGTAGAAACCGAACAACGGGGAAGTTTTGTCTTCGCGACAGCAGGGGCTCTCTGCTCGGACCCTCGGGGTGGTTCGGACGGCACACCTCCTTTTAAAAGCTCCCCACCGAGATTACTTTACTTGCTCTGCCAGACACGGCACTACATTAGTTCGACGGCACTCCGTGGCTAACACTTGGGCTTTTAGATCCAATTTTCCCTTTAACCCCTTTTCGTATATTGAATACCACCCGGGATAATTTGGTTCTATCAATCCCAAACGTGTGGCACAGTTTAAGAATCGCATAGTCAGAGTCTGTTTTTCCTCAGAACACCTGGGGCATAACCCCAGCGGCCCCCACCCCCACTTGCAGTGCACCACCCAAATTTCAAGACAATAATTGTATTTGAAATGGATGTATGGATTGCAGGGGCATCCAAGTTCAGAGCAGCGCATGGATATTTCTTCTGCCATTTGTTTCTGATATCCTGGGGTTGGAGTTCTTTCTCTTTAAGTTTCTGGAGCTCCGGATTCACCCTTCCCGATGTTCTAACACCTTCCTTCTGGTTATCCTTCCCTCTCTTAGTCCTCCTTGTCAGGTGGTTATTAAGTTTCCTTTGAGGCTCCTTTAGGCTGCTGCTTAATGTTCCTCAGGGCGGTTGCGTCCTCGATACAGCCGGGACATCAGATCTCTGGGGGAAGAGATGACATTCCACTCGGGGTTTTCCCTCGGGGCTGGCTGTTAATTTCTTAGCTCTGGAGGCGTGTGCCCAATCTCTTTCAGCTGCTGTATCTGCAATTAAAGGACAAGAAAGGGTCCCTCCCAATGAGGGGTTAATGACACCGCTTTCCAAGCTCTTATAAGTACTTTATCTCCTGGTTGTATATCATGAATATACATCGAAATCCTGCAACTTTCTCAGATTGAATTTACCTAGTACAAAATTCCAAACCAGCCTAATACTTACAGGAATATTGTACAGAGAGAATCCCTGTCATGTCTACCATCCAGAAAATCTGAATATTAGAACAAGTTATCTAATAGTACATTCACACCTTTACCATAAAAACAATTTTGTCCCTGGATCACTATGATTTCCACATCACTATTCACACAATGTACCATACAATCCAGAATTTTCCCCCCTTTTTTTTTTTTGTACTGTTACAGGAAAAATTAAAATTAACAGAAAGAGAATTTTACTTCTTATTAAACGAGGTTTATACTGAAACATACAAACAATTCTTTTTACATCCTACCAATACTTCTGACAATGTCCACTGGATATATAGCGAGCAAACAATAAACACTAAGACTACTCCAAATCCCATAGCATTAACACAGGTTTTAGCTTTTTTAAAAAAAATCATAGACAAGCACAAACAATTTGGGCTTATTTCAAGAACCAAACTAAGCACATTCAGAGTGATTTGGTATACAGACAAACATTCACAAAACCCAGTATCCTACAATGCTCTGTGACAACAGCAGTTTCCAGGACAATCAGCTGTTAAGGTTACACCCATCCTCATTCAGTTTCTACAGTCTCAGTGCAATGAGGCTGCACTACTGCTAATTAACTGAACTACAAATTTATATTCCAGACTATCACCGTGGAGGCCCAACCAGGAACACAGACTGGGGACACAGATCTGGGTGCAACAAGAGCAGCAGGGCAGAAGACCCTGCCCTTAGTTTATTTTTCCATTATATATCTGTGGCAAGGTGACCATGGATTGGAGAAGGGTATCGCCACCTCTCCTGTCACATTGGTCCAGGAGGCTGTCATTCAACCTCCCCTTCTCTTGGAGAAAGTATTCATAACATTGCCAATATTTACAAAACATGGTCCTGTGTTTACAATTCACCAGCGTGAGAAACTGCACGTTTCTCCTTTAATATGAACGCTCAGCAAACCAGGAAAATTCATGGCAACATCTCACCCTTTTAAGTATATTAAAAAGAAAACAAAAAAAGAAAAATGAACAATTCTATGACAGGAAAAAAGAAAGAAAAAAAAAACCTGTATAAAGTTCACCGACCTTCATTTAGGTGACGGTGTGAGGGCTACATGTTGGTCTGATTCTGCCTTTGCTACCCAGGGTTTCACCCTGAACCCCTTGCAATAACCTGCTCAAAATATCTCGAGCATAGTCTAACATAATTCAACCAACACCCTCATATTTTTAAATTTTTATAAGATACAAGGGAATATACGGTGCAAAAGGCAGGAGCATTCCAAGAAAGATTTAATCACTCAATTGAAAATTCTGAACCCCAAAAGTTCTGTCCCAAAACCACAACCCCCAAACAACATGCACTTTCCCCACAGAGGTCACAATGGCTACCATACATAAAACTGAGCCATAGCAAACAATTCCTCTGAGTCCATGATTAACAGTCCGCTGGCTCTCAGCATCACACTGCTTCAGTCTGTCCTTGTCCAGCAGCTCCACAGGATCCAAAGTCTCTATGGAGGCCATATAGGAAAAGAGAGGATGCCAGTCCGTGTCCATGTCAATCAGATCTCGAAGAGGCTTCTGTGATGGGTGGCACTAGGGTGGCACAGGATGCACAAGGTTTCAGGATCAAACAGGATCAGTCCAATGCACCTGAGGCAGCTCAGCAGACTTTCAGCGGCCGCCTTCTTAGCATGGATCACAGAACCTGAGGATAGAGAACTTAGAAAACACAAATTGAGCAATTGACTTTTTCTCAAAGAATGCATGCAACATAGGATGTGGACGTAGAAACCCACTGCAAGGTCCAAGGAAAACTGACCATAGCTATGTGGCAACATCAACACTTCCTACACTTGAGATGATGGCTGTACACCAGCCAGAGAATTTTGCTCTTGTTCTAGAGCTTGGGAAACTGTTTCGTCCCCCTGACGTCTTCGTCTTTTTCTTCGCCTCCGAGTTTTCGGGTTTGGCGTGGGCTCAGCATGACCCACTGCTTTGCATGTTTCTGCAGTATGGTCTGAACCCACACCTTGTGCGCAGAAAAACAAGGGAGTCACTTTCTGTGCCTCCTTTTCCTGTTCTCCACTAGGCTGAATATCTGCCTGTGTCTCATGTCCATCATTCTGCCCCTTTTCTGCCGGCTGTGAAGCAGCCGTTGGGGTCATCACCATAGAATCACAGGTGTTTAGAACTGCACAGGTCTGGACCATCTCCAGGATATTAGAAGTCTCCGGAATGGTTTCCAGGAGCCTCTGGCAAGCAGAATTAGCATGGCTTCTTGCTAATTGCTCCAAAATTATCATTGTCAAAGTTATATCCTTGACTCTCGTCTTTAAAAAACACATCAGACGAGATATAAATTTATGAAAAGCTTCCTCTGACTTCTGTGCTATGTCTAAGAAGTCTTCCTTTGGGGAGAAGGATAACTTGGTTTTTATCAATGCAGATATCCCTATGTATCTGCACGAATCTAAAACAATGAAAGAAAGGCCAGCTTGCACATCAGGGCAAGCATATTGACTCCTCCCCATAAGTAGGTCAACTCCGACCCCAAACAAGGGATCATCTCGAGGCAGGTGGCTATTTTCGACAGCCATTTGTCCAGCTAGGAATTTCCAATTTCTTTCAAAGGTAAAAACCTGTTGAGGTTCAAGCATCATTGTTGCAAGACCTCTTATTACATAAGGAAAGATCAGATTCTCAAATTCTGCACTGATCCATTGAATTGCCTCAGTGAAGCTTATATTATTTTCTGCCACGTCCCTTGATAAGGGAAACGGGACTGCCCATGATGGGTCATCATGGCTATGATGCTGTGGACCCAAGCCCACAGGTCCCTGAACTGGCTCGGGCAAAGCTGCATCTTCAGGCAGCAGCTCCCTTAGGTCAGCAGCCTGGTTCACCTGCGGACTAAAAGCCTCATCCGATTTCATGACAGGAAAAGCGTGCACATCAGACAACGCTTTTGCCCCGTTATCATCTCCCACAGCCGACCCGGCCCCGTAGGGGGGGTGGGCGGGGGACAGTGACTCGCTCAGACTCCTCTCTGAGCGGGGGGGCGATTGTCGCGCTGGGCAGGGAGGCGTGGCCGATCGGCCACAGCCTTCAGCTCCTGCCCCATCAGCCGATGGGTCGGTGGCCGGGGCCAGAGCCGGCAGCAGCTCTGCGGCTCCAGCGCTCGGCCCCGTCCCCTCTGAACGGAGGGGGCATGCGGCGGGGCCGCGCGGCGGCGCGGGGGCGCTGTCCAGCGCGGGTGGCCCCGCAGCAGCGGGCAGCGTTGCGCCCAGCCCTCCCCCCGCGGCGCCGGACCGGCACCGGACGCGTGGGGCGGGGCGCGGCGCGGTGGGCGGCGGCGGCGGCTCCGCTGCGGGCACCGCACAGACCGCCGGCGGCGGCGACCCCACGCACAGCATTTGGCGCGGCGGGGGGACGGGGCAAGGAGGGGCCATCCCCGCCGCTCTCGCCTGCCGAATCCTGCGCGGAACAGGTCGCGGCGGGGCGGGGCGGGCCGGGGAGGCGGCGGCAGGGGGCGGCGCCGGCAGCGCCGGGGGCGGCGCGCACGGCGGCCCCCCCGGCTCCCCGCAGGGGGCCCGAGGCGGCGCGGCTCCGCGCGGCAGCTGCAGGGCGGACCCCGCAGCGGTCGCGGGCAGCGGGGGGGTCGCCGCGGCACGGCGGCCCGGGGCGGCGCGGGCGATCCCCCGCGCTCGGCGTGGGACCCGATGCCGAGCGCTCCGCCCCCTCGGCACCCCAGCTCCCCGCCCGGCAAACCGCGCGGGGAGCGGACCGAAAAAAGCTTCCCCGCCCTTCCAAAAACCCCGCTGGGCGCGCCCAACCCCCGACATGGGGGTGGGGGTCTCCTGCATCGGCTCTAACCCTGCATCAGAGCAATCCTCGTCAGAAGCGACGGAGCTCGCAGGGGAGCTTCTGCTCTGTGTCGAAAACCCAGAATCAACTTCAAAGTCCTCTCCAGCCTCTTTTAGAAGTGGGAAGACGGTTCCCCAGGTCCTTAAGAGAGCGCTAGCTCTCATATTTCCCTTCAGAACGGATAAAAAAGGTTTTTCCCCCAGGGTTTTCCATGGGTCGATTGAGAGTGCTTTTTCAGCACTATAAAAAATTCCAAGTTTCTTTCCCCAGCTAAGCAGTTCTCTCACGTGTTTCCTGGTCAAGTCAGCGTCACAGGACAACAAAAAGGAGTGGAGCAGTTCCATCATCAATCGTTCCTCTGAGAACATCGTGGGTTTCTTCTTTTTGCAGCTGTAGAAGGCAGATTTTTTTTTTTTTTTTTTTTTCTTTTTTCTTTCCTCACTAGCTTGCAACTTGACCACGTGGGCGCCAGTTATCACCGTGGAGGCCCAACCAGGAACACAGACTGGGGACACAGATCTGGGTGCAACAAGAGCAGCAGGGCAGAAGACCCTGCCCTTAGTTTATTTTTCCATTATATATCTGTGGCAAGGTGACCATGGATTGGAGAAGGGTATCGCCACCTCTCCTGTCACATTGGTCCAGGAGGCTGTCATTCAGCCTCCCCTTCTCTTGGAGAAAGTATTCATAACATTGCCAATATTTACAAAACATGGTCCTGTGTTTACAATTCACCAGCGTGAGAAACTGCACGTTTCTCCTTTAATATGAACGCTCAGCAAACCAGGAAAATTCATGGCAACACCAGACCCCTACTCAGCACATTCTCAGATACAGCCAAAAGAAGGAAGCAAATTGAGTGAGACAATGGGACCACCTTATGTCCCTATTTTCGATGTGCACCCTGCCATGGCCATTCTCACTCAGCCTCCAAGAAGCATCTGCCTTCACAACTGCTTCTCACCCTTGCTTCAGCCACCCCTAATGATCAGCAAAATTAACACCATTCCAGAAGTACTATCGGACCTTTCAGCTCTGCTGTTAGCTTGATGGCGACACTTCTTATTTTGGTTTGTAATTCCACTGCCTCGTAGCAATTGTGACTACATTCCTCAGATCCTCCCCAGGACAGAAACTGGGCGGGGTTTCGAGCCGCAGCAGTACGGAGTTCTAACTCCAGGGAATTTACCAGAATTGCCTCATATTTCAATAGCCGGGATTCAGTAAGCCATTTATCTGCATTCTGTTGCAATATACCCCTAACATTGTGAGGGGTATACATTACCAAAGGGGCACTGAAAGTTACTTTCTTTGCCTCCTCTACCATCAAAGCCACGGCCACAATCGTCTGTAAGCATGTGGGCCATCCTTGGCTAACAGGATCTAATAATTTTGAAACATACCCCACCGGTTTCCTGGCTCCCGCCCACTCCTGTGTAAGAACTCCATACGCCGTGTGATCACTAACATCCACGAAAAGCTGGAACTCCCGGTTAATATATCAGGGCAGTTCCCGTCAACTACTCGTGCAGATCCGTCTACAAACCATTTCTCACAGACAGGATCAGCTGCAGACCCCTATTTCAGCGTGGCAAGATACCATCCTGCAGCAATAGCTGAAGTGACTTCTTCACTTCATCAGGGAGCCAATTCAAACAATCAGTGAGCAGTACAACTTAATAAAGGATAACTTTAAGCAAAATTTGTACCTAATACAAATTAAGAGAAAAACTTAGACCTTACCCATAATCCTGGGGGAGTATTTTAACAAGACAGAAAAAAACAAGGCACACTAAATAGAAGAAAATGATATTACAAATAGCAGAACTTATTCCTTCACCACTTATAGAATATTCTAGACATATACAGATGCTATAAGAACAAAAATGGCATCGCCTCAGGCACTTCTAACTTATTGCGGGTCTGAGCTTTCTTCAGTTTTTATCAAAAGAAGTGAATAAAGTAGCAAGACTAACTCATCTATTTTAGATGGAAGGCATCAAAAGCTATGGTTAAAACGCATCAAAGTACTCTGTAATATACTATGCATTACTTAAATTCGGAACTTAAAACTCAGAAAAGTTTTCCAAAGCCAGGAGTCACTGTAAACATCAGGCCCCGGTAATCAGACGGCTTTATCTAGTACAATTACCAGAACATTAACACTACAGCTTTTTACCTCAGTCCTAAAAAGACTTCACAAACTTAGCCTTTCTTAACAAGCAAACTCGAGTTAATTTATGCCTAATTCCCAAAGCAAAGCTCCTGTATTTGCTATCTATTCTTGCGTATTATTAAACCTAAATACCTGGCTCGAAGGACCACAAGCAAACACCGACCAAACTTAACACTGGTGACAAAATGCTGCCTCTCATACATCACTTACTCTCCACTCCTGAAAACGCAGGCACCAGGGCAACCTCAAGGTTCACATCCTCCAAATTGAGGAGCAAGTAAGAAGACATAATATCAAAGGGACAACACAAACTATCTCCTTCTAAGGAGTCAGTAATTAAAATTAAGAATCTTGGTTCCCAACTAGATAAAATACACAGAATAGGAACGGTAAAGAATAAAGAAAAATCCTGTAACTACCAACACAGAGAATTATACCACTTTCCCAACTTAATACTATAATCCCGACTCCAACTATCATTCTAACACTATCTCGACAGAAAGATTTAGTTTCTTGCCTCTCAACAGCCACTTTAGTTTGGACTCCACCGGCCACATGCTTCAACCTTTTGAAAGAAAAACTGAAACACACAAAATCCTTGCAATACACTGTCTGCCCACACAAATGCCATATTCCTGCTCAAGCTAACAATCTGAATTCAAAATGTAGCAATTGTTTCAAACATAGACAAGCTACATACACCATACTATCAACATTTTGATTTGCACAAAATTCTCACATGCAGTGGACAGGTAACCAAAAAGAAGATATATTTTCAGCTTTTCAAGAACAAACACCTAGGTATTTCCCACGCATAAGTATAGCTCTCATTCTTGGTCTCTTCTCTCAATACTTTTATCCATTTTTGCTTCCTATTTCGCCTTACAGGGCGGTTTTCTGCCCCAGGCAGCCTCGCCCAGTCACTTTAAAACTGCCGCTTTCCTTCGTCTCCCGGCAACCATGGACTGACTCGCCCTGCCGCTTGCGGGAAGGGGGCGGGTTTCGTTCCATTCCCACGTTAGTGAAAAGAGGAAAAAAAACTCCGCTGATCTCGTCCAGGAGAAAAAAACTCTTAAAGCAAAATACACAACTCTAGGGAGTCTCCAAAATGTATTCAGCCTGAAGTAAAAGATCTACCACCACCAAGGAAAAGAGTAAGCAAGATTCCTTTCAATTCCTTTTTCTATCTTTTCTCCTTTTGCAGACTTACGTGAATTCTCGCATTTCTAATTTCACCTTTGGTAATTTACGGGAATGTTTCTTTTTCCCCATTTTTCCTCCCGGGCCGTTCTTGCTCTCACACCAACTGTCCCCCCCTGAATCCCTCCCGGGCTCTTCAAGATCTCCTTCGGGGGTCCTGGTTTTAGCCAGGGCTCTAACTGGTGTATACCTGTCTGGTTTATTCTTCCACCCTTCGTTTTCTTACCCTTCTTCTTTTTTTCTCCATAGTTTAGCGTCGGTGGCCGAGGTGCGGGGTCAGGACCAGAAACGGGGGCAGGATTCCCTCTCGGGAATCTCCTTGAACGGGAGGGAGGTTTCTGGAGTGGCCGCTGAGCTCGGGGCTCCGCATGGGTCTCAGATGGCAGTGCTAACTCTGCCCCTGAGAAGGCTGGGGAGGAGGAAGGGGTAGGGGTAGGGGCTGGCAGGACGGGGGCCACCGAGCCGTGAGAGAAGTTTATCCCGTAGTCCAGTTCATTCCGTGTTTCCCTTTCCTCAGAATACAGCTTTACTCGTACCTCATACCATAACAGAACATATGCCAATTCCTCAAATTCTCTCCTTTTCTTCTTCGCTACATGTTCCCACAGAGCTTCCACGCCCATTCGTCAAAAGTACCAAACACAGGCCATATAAGATTAGGTCCTATCTCCTTTCCTCCCCAAACATTCATACACAAATAAATCATCCGATCTTTAGATGCCCCTCTCCTAATTGGGCATTCTTGCCAACCCTGCAACAACTTTCCTAATGGACTTTTCCGGGGGATTTCCAGAGCAGCCCTCGCTGAGGTTTCCCTTAAGGAATCCTCCCGATCTCTGCTGAGATCTGATCCCATACTCCCCGTGGCACAGAAGTTATGGGATACCAAAAATTAAATCCCGAGTTTCCGAACTCGATGCCGTTAACTTAATGATCCAACGGATGACCGTTCCGTGGATGTTCGGTTAACCGCGGGGCTCTGTAACCGCCACCGAAAAAATTGACCGACCCCACCTGGTCGCGGTCAAGAAGGCTTACTCGTCCCCGAACTCAAAAAGGGACGTCCTCTTTCCTTCAGGACCCCCTGGTGACCTCCCCCCACCCCGTCGGGTAACACTCACACACGAAGCGAAATATCACGCGTTCCAATCGCTTCCCCGTCGGTCGGCCGTGTCCCTCGCGGGAGCAGCGGAAACGCGACCTTAAGGTCCGCTCTCGCTTCGTGATAAATCACGTCTCATTCACACACACTCACATGCACATACACGTTCTCAAGCACTTGGTCACCCCCACTCAACCACGCTATACTTACGGTCCTTTTCCTGCGTGGATTCTTCGTGCACTTAGATTTTTACGAGTGAAACAATACCGCGGTTCCAGGGGAAAAACCCCTGCTGAGTTCCCGAGCCCCCCCCAAGCTAGCTTGTCCTAATGCCTAATCCCTTCGCTGTTGTGGGTTCTGGGTTCGTAAAGCCAGTTCGTTCTTCCGGACTTACCCGCTCTGCCAGGCCGCTTTTTACGGCGGGGCGCCCCCCCGGTCAGAAGCAGGGATCCGTAGAATATTCAAAACTGGCCCCGCTGTTGGGCGTCAAAATTGTTATAAACGCCAGGACAAATTTATTGCCAAATTCAATAGTTTGGTTTATTAACATCCAAATCACAAAATTTAGAATCAAATTATAACAATTTCAAACAACAAAACAATACGAACCCCACGAACAGCGAAACTTACTTGACAGAAGTTCTCCCAGGAAAAGTAGAGCCAAGGGTGACCCCAGAGACACAGGACCTGGCAGCCGGTGTCTCTAGCTGGGTTCACGCCTTTGCTCCCCTAAAGGCCCAACTTAAATACCCTTAGCTTCCCCCTCGGCAACCCTCCTCCCATTGTTTCTCTAGTCATCGGCCATTAACTTTATTTACATTAAATCCCGAAAGGGTCCCCGGGCACATTCAAATGCTAATGTCCAGAGTTAGTCCTTGCTTTGAGTAACTGTCGTAGAGGTGTGTGATGACCAATGTAAGTCCTTGCTGGCACGTCTTTGCCGGCACGTAGCGTTTGATCGTTGCAAGTCCCGATGAGTTTAGCTGCACGTAGGCAGGGGTAAGTCATCAGCGCCTCGTGTTCTCACCTTCTATTTTTGGAACCCGGAAGATCAGAGAGGTGCTTTCCAGAAGTTCGTGAAACGTGCGGGTTGAGCAGACACACACATACCTTTATACAATATATATCACAGTTCCCAATCTATAATTATTTATAGAACATGAATTAAATAACCATATTTCCCACAAAAAGCTTCCCAAATGCTGCCAAATATTGTGAGAAGAATTTTTCAATTAGTTTCAGAGGACAGCAGTCTGTCTAGCTTTTTATGTTGTTTAAAATGTACACAAACCGCAGAGTTTATAAAGTGTTACTGCAAAGTCCTTGAGGTTTACAGCATTAAGCTGCTAATCCACAGCATGGAACTTTTAAGTGTGCTTCAATGGTTTAATTACCTTCTATTTCAGTTTTGGATGGTTTGATCCACAGTTCACAGGAGCCCATCTCATTGCCATCGTTCATGTGAGAAACCCTTTGAAACCAAGGGTGTTACCATGTGACTGAGCTCCTCAGGATGTGTGATGGACATAAACAGTGGAGCCTGTGCAGTCAGATAATGCAGAGGAGGAACTAAGTCTTCTGGTTGGGTCTGTTGGTTTCTTACTGATTATGTAAAAAAAGTTACATGGGAGATCAGTGATGTACACATCCAGAAAGACTATTTTTGGACACAAGTTCTCATATGTGGAGCGTGTTTCTCTTTTAGAAGTAACAGCAAGATTTGTTTTGGGTGCAAGTGGCACATCTGGAGCCACAGGAAGAAGAAGGGAGCTCCAGTGGTTTAGATGAGTCATTGCTCCCTCTTAATGGAAAACTATAAAATATCAAACTACCAGCGAGTAAAAGATCTTTCAGGGGTTTATTAGTTTTACAGGTCTTATAAAAGTTACTAGAAAACCATAAAACTTTAATAGCTGAAAACTGAAAGGGTTTCATGGGCTTAAACTTAGCCTGTTTGGATCACAGCATCACTATGCCTCTACAGCTGGGATGTGGCACATCAGCTGCAGAAATTTCACAGATTGTCTTGCTTTTGTTTAGCTGTGCCCCAAGGTCATATGAAAGCTTATGGCTAGAGTCTCCCTTTGAACATAATTTCATGAAAATATTTAGATCTCAGGATATAGCTGAGGTTCTTCCTTAGTGGTAGCTTGCCGGGTGATTTCTAAGTACTGTTGCCATAGACTGAAGTTTGCAGCTGATGAAGCCACCCAGGAATATTAAGAGTCTACATACAGATGTGTTTATTTATACTCTACTCAAGAGGTTTACCAGGCATACTTGCCAATCAGGAGTATGAATTTAAGTGAGAATTTATGTCATATATCAAGACTTGAAGAGGTATCATGGAAATTATGGACTAGAGTATGAGCAGAGACAACACCCATCATTAGGGGTTACAGAATGGAACTACTCTGCCTTCTGGTCTCGGATGCAGAGGCCACTATGATTCGCTATACCCAGCAACTATCAGCTGTAGCAGTTAGCAGAGCTCATCGTCTTGGTCCAGCAAAGAGCTAAATAATTATTTTACATCATTCACATCCACCCTAGGATGATGACAATTAGACTGTTGTTGATGTCAATGTAGTCAAAGGTAGCTGGGTCACCACCACTATGTTGGTAGTTGTAGACCCCTTTATCCTATAATTCGTATAGTGATTGGGAAACATGATGTCCAAATAGAGTACGCATGTGGAAAGTTTTCCTTAGAGCTGGTGAAACCCCAGACAGGTAGTTCCTGCTGCTTTTTGAGCCTTTTCCATTATAGGAATAAATGCTCCAGGGGAAAGAAAAAAGAAAAAAGAAAAAAGAAAAAAGAAAAAAGAAAAAAGAAAAAAGAAAAAAGAAAAAAGAAAAAAGAAAAAAGAAAAAAGAAAAAAGAAAAAAGAAAAAAGAAAAAGAAAAAAAAAATCCCCAAACCCACCTCACAAAAATTAAGCACAGTTCAGTCTTGTGTACCCAGCCAGAATACATGCCAAGTGCTTCAGGCAAACAGGCTCACTGTTGAGGCACAAAACTCCTCTGGAGTTATCTGGATAATTAATAAAATAAACTACACAGAAAGTAAATCTGTACATGTGTAAGAGAACTGAGCAGCATCAAAACTGATATCTTGTTCTCTGGTATGTTTTAGAAGTTTGAAAGATTTTTATTTTAAGTGGAGCATGACTACCCTGGGGCCTCTTCTACTAATTAGCCAGCTGCAAATGAAGTATAGCATAGCTCTCACCCAGTGGATGCAGGCATTTATCCCTCGGCCAGATGCAGAGGTCATCCAAGCAGAGGCACACTTCACAGTGACATCAAGAGTCTTGGTTTGCTGTTCTCATTCTGGAAAGCAATCACACTGCAGTGACTAGAGGAACTTATGCAAACACAATGATGTTAACACAATTGTAGACTCTTATTGTGAAATGCCTTATTACTTTGTGCTGAAGTGGCCCAGTTCCTGTTAGAAATACAGGAAAATAATTAGAAATTTATTAGTAAGAAAGAGTGACTCACAGCTATATTTTGTTGATGGAAGTTATAAAAGCACCTAATTTTGTCATTCTCCTTCTGAAGTGTGTGACAAAGCAGAAGAAACTTGGCTTAGTTATGCTAAAGCTCAAAAGTATTTCTAACTTGGTTTATAATGATTTGTTCCCAGGTTTTCTCCGTCTGTGTGCTCACAGAGAGCCAACGGGCTCTGTGGCCGCTGGCCCAGACACAGCGACAGGTGTCGTAGGGGGGTCAGTCTGCGAGCAACGCAAGCAGTACTGACTCCTGTGGGTTCTTTGCCTGGCAGAGGCTTATGCGAGCGATGGAGATTCGACAGGCAGTGGAAAGAAAGGAGGAAACAATTCCAGACGAACAGAGGGTTTATTGCAAACACCTCCTCAGCCCGAAACTGTTCGGGGGGAGAGGGGTGTGGGGGGTTTTTGTCCGAAGGATTCGGAGGGAGGGCAAAGGGGGTGGCCGGCCACTGCCAGCCAACCGGGGCAGGTTGCCAGGGGATACAGGTGTAATAGAACATCACTTGGACCAATCAGGGAAAAATAGGAGGGATTTACAAAGGCGGGAGAAATGACAGGCAGCTAACCGTGTGTCGCATGACAGGTGCCGGAGTCATGTGAGTTAAACAAAGGAAAAATCGAGGGGAGGGGTACAGGGAACCCAACAAGTACAAAAGTATACAAAGCATCACCGATTAAATTAACACACTGCCACATCTCCCTGTTTTCTTTTTACTAAAAAGAACAGAAGTGAGTGGGGTCCGGCAGATGCTCAGAGTCCAGGTAACATTTGGCGAATCGAGGTTGTTGAGCTGCCCACTAATCGTCTGCGAGGCTTTCACCGTCACTTTCTTCTTCAAGCTCCTTCTCAAGCTCCTTCAACTCGTCTTCAGGAGCCGTGGCCTTGGCGACCCGAGCAGCAGCCGGAGAGGGGATAGATGTGGAACTTAAAACTAACTTAATTAACGATCTCCTGATTAGTCCGAAAGCAAGACAAACAATTAAAATAATAAACAAAATCAACAGACATGTTTTTAAAATGGACCCGGCCCATCCTGATAGGCCCCAACCTTTAAAAATGTTGC
Source organism: Prinia subflava (assembly GCF_021018805.1). Taxonomy (NCBI): domain Eukaryota; kingdom Metazoa; phylum Chordata; class Aves; order Passeriformes; family Cisticolidae; genus Prinia; species Prinia subflava. The sequence continues at coordinate 2,262,867 of NW_026960612.1, forward strand.
TCATCCAATCACCTGTCTCTCTTTTGATGTCACTGATCATATCTTGCATCTGTGTAATGAGTTTTCGAGTGCTCTCAGCCCGAGTCGACAGATTAAAACAACATAGACCCTCAAACTCCTCATACGTGTGATCGTGGAGAAGTATGATGTAGTCTACGGCTGCCAGATTTTGGAGGGAAGCTTGCCTCATTATTTCCTCGTCCTCCAGGAGGTTGAATAGGGTTTTGGAAGTTAAATTTGCTTGTTTCGCCACCCAACATTTTAAATGTCCCAATTCTCCCACGGCCTTAGCAAAGGAGACCCATGGGGCAAAATTTGTGATTGCGACCTCTTTAGTTTTGTTCCAATGAATAATTTCCGAATCGCAATCCGGGTCCAGTTTTCTAAGGTCTCTTTTGGAAACTGCCAATCCATGTGCACCACTTTGTCTCTTTTGCTTTTCTTTCCAATCCGTAATTTGCATCTTGTTGGGTGTGAACAGCCCTACCTTTCCTAGGGTGCACGGACCTCCAGAAAGACGAGAGGGGATACCTGCCCAAGCCCGATCTCTGCAGATCAGAAAGACTCCCTCGGGTAACTTTTTGGGGTGGTTGTGAATTTGAGGGGGAAGAACTCCCTTGGACAACTTCTTGCACCACGAGTGGGCTCTATCTAGCACTTTAGATTGAAAAGCGTGCTTGGTGCGGTTGTCTAAAGCGTCGGCCGAATTGGTAATACGAATGCAGGCGGGAGCTGTAGTTGCTCCGAGGAGCCGCAGCTCTCGGGGTTCCTTCTTTCATATCTGGCAGGGAAAGCACAAAATTCTTCCAGCCAATAAAAGGATTAAATTGGGGGGTCTTACTGATGCAGTGGGCACAATGGAGAAGTCTTTCAGGCATTTCCCACTGTCTAAAGGGAATCCCCATGAGGCATGTGGACATCGGGTCTGAGGCTGATGCTTGATTGAGACAGATGTGATCCTGTCCCATAGATTCCGCGAGCAGAGCCCACACGTTGGCTCGCGACTGTGGGACGGTCCAAGCTTGGGTGAATGTTAGCAGCTTGGTCAGAAAGAGCACGGTCAGGAGGCTTAGCATCTTGGGTCCAGGTCTGAATAACAAAACTGGGGGGCCAAAAATTATTAATTTGGGTCACAGAAATAGGTAAAGGACAGGTCATGGTCCCATTCCCACAGAATGGGAAGAGAGGGTCTGGAGGAGACTCGCCTCCGATGGCGGAATGCTGCCGAAGCCACCTGCGGGACGCTGTCGTCACGCTCCCTCTTCCTTTTAATGAATGGTTTTACCCATTTGGCAGGTATCCATTTGATCCCGGTAGGCGTGAGGACACAGGCGTACCCACGCCCCCACGTCACCAGGTCAAATGGACCCTCCACCTTCCCTGACTCAGGCGATCTCACCAGCACCGGGGGCTTGGGATCGAACTGCCACTCCTTGTTGCACCCAAAGTGTATGGTAATGGGAGGATTGGGATTTTCAAAGGAACAATTTAGAAAATTGATGACATAAAGGGCTCGGGCCAATCTGATTGCCGGCGGTTCCACCTTTAACACCTGTTGCTGTTGTTTAAGGACCCTCTTGATCTCTTGGTGGGTCCTCTCTACGATTGCTTGGCCTGTGCGGGAGTGGGGGATGCCTGTCTTGTGCTCCACTCCCCATTGCTGCAGGAAGCCAGCAAATTCCTTGGACTTGTACGCCGGGCCGTTGTCTGTTTTGATCCCCTTGGGGATGCCCATGAATGAGAAGGCCTGAACAAAATGTTGGATAGCATGTTGGGCCCTCTCGCCTGTGTGCGCAGAGGCATAGACAGCGCCAGAGAAGGTATCGACGGAGACGTGAACGTACTTCAGTCTCCCAAATGATGGAATGTGGGTGACATCTGTCTGCCAGAGTTCACAGCTCTCCAACCCGCGAGGGTTGACTCCGGCATGCAGGGTAGGCACAGCTTGGGACTGACAGGAAGGACACGAGCCAACAATCACCTTAGCTTGTTGACGTGTGAGGTTAAAACGTCTAGCTAAGCTAGGCGCGTTCTGATGGAACAGCTGATGGCTGAGCTTGGCCTGCTCAAAAACGTCAGGCAATGGGGCTATCGCTACAGGGGCAGCAAGAGCGTCAGCCCTCCTGTTACCCTCAGTAATAAACCCAGGCAATTCGGTATGCGACCTGGTATGCATCACATAAAACGGTTGCTCTCGGTGGGAGACAAGTTTGACCAATTTCGAGAGCTGCTCATACAGAGCTGTGTTGGACACCTCTTGTAAAATTGCCTGATCTGCTCTAGATACCACCCCCGCTACGTATGCGGAGTCGGTTACAATATTGAGAGGTCCAGGGAATCTCTCAAGTGCTCTGACGACAGCGACCAACTCGGCTATTTGAGGTGAACCCTCAACTACTTTAATATCTGCCTCCCACTGCCGAGTTTCAGGGTCCTCCCAAGTCATCACTGACTTGTGAGAACTCCCGGACACGTCAGTAAAAACTGTCATCGCATCGAGAGGTCTCCTGCTCTGGACACTCCTTAAAGCCAATTTAAATGTTACGTCCGAATTAAATAGTTTGTGGGCCGGCCGATGAATTGAAATTTGGCCCGTAAAGGAATCTAGAGCGAGTTGAAGTGCTTCATTTTCCTGAAGCAGGTGTTCCAACATGGGTTTGGTCATTTGGCCTGTTGACAATCCAATTGGCATGTGAATACATTCAAAGTCGCATCCTGCCAAATCTTTCATCCGCGTTCTTGCTTTGTGGATGAGCTCAGCCATAAGCTCTTGTGGCTGTGTCATTCTTTTGGGCCGATGGTGGCTGAGAAAGACCCACTCTATAATAAGAAGAGGGTACTTTCTGCCTTGGCCCTTGGTGTTGTGTGCTGATGTTTTTGCACCCGTGTCCCATTGAAAAATGATCCCATGTAGATGTGGCAGCTTACCCAGAATGATGAACCGAAAGGGAAGCTCAGGATCGCATCTGTGTGCCTGTCGCGATGTCATTGCCTGCTGGACCTTCTCCAACGCTGCTTTTGCCTCTGCGGTAAGCACCCTAGGAGAACTGAGCTCCTCTCCCCCTTTCAATAAATTGAAAAGAGGGGCTAGATCCTCGGTGGTCAGACCTAGCCAGGGCCTTACCCAATTCAAGGCACCGCAAAGCTGATGGGCGTCCGCAAGGGTACGGACATTTGTCCGAATATCCAATTTTTGAGGCACAATGGTCCTCTTACCAATCTCCAGGCCCAGGTACTTCCAGGGTGGCATCCTTTGGATCTTATCTTTTTGCAGCTCGAACCCTGCAGCAACTAACGAATTGGTTACAAGGTCAAGCGCTCGCGTAAGTTCATCTTCGGTCGGCGCGCAAACGAGGATGTCATCCATATAGTGGTGGATGACAACCCCCTCCGTGGCTGCGCGCACGAGGGACAGCAAGGAAGAGACGTACTGCTGACACATCACTGGGGAGGCCTTCATCCCTTGCGGGAGCACCCTCCAGTGGTACCTCTTCCTTGGGGCCGCTCGGTTGATGGAAGGAACCGAGAAGGCGAAACGCGGGGCATCGTCCGGGTGTAGAGGAATTTGGAAAAAGCAATCTTATATGTCAATTACAGCCAGATTCCAATTTCGTGGCAGCATGGTTGGGGAAGGCATCCCAGGTTGGAGAGACCCCATATCTTCAATTACTTCGTTAATTTGGCAGAGGTCGTGGAGGAGGCGCCATCGTTTTTTGTCACTCTTTCGAATGACAAAAATGGGCGAGTTCCATGGAGAATTGGTCTCCACGATGTGACCTTTAGCTAATTGCTCCTCCACGAGCTCCTCAAGCGCCTGTAATTTCTCTTTTGTTAGCGGCCACTGCTCAACCCAGACTGGTTTATCTGTCGTCCAATTCAGTTTCAGGGTCGGGCGCTTCTCAGCAGCCGCTGCCTGAAAATTTTGCGAGGGGTCGGGAATTTCAATTGTGACCCCCCACTGAGCCATGAGGTCTCTTCCAAGCAGGGGTTCCTTGTAATCTAAAACAAAAGGACGGATGGCAGCCAATTGTCCTTTTGGCCCCGTAATTTTTACCACGTTTTTTGACTGTTTTGCGGATTGGAACCCTCCTACACCTTGGATCTGTCCGTCCACGTCCTCTAGGGCCCAATGCGATGGCCATTCCGCGGGCGGAATAATCGTAACATCTGCCTCTGTGTGAAAAAGAAGATCTTTATCTACCGATTCATCTCCCACTGTTAGCGTACATCGCACCAAGGGCTTACGGGTGGAAATGTGATGTACAGCATTTACAGTAAAGGTAAGATGTTCTGGGTCACCATAAGGAATTGCTTGTGCGATGACCTGGCCCTCGGGTAAAAATGTGGGCGGATGAGTGCAGCGCAGCCAGAGAATGAGGGCCCTGGGGTTGTTGTGAAGTGTCCCCGGGACTACCTCAATCTCCTGCGGAGTGTATTTGCAATCACCGACGACGATGAACTTACCTTCGCCGGTCATTGGCCACTGATGTAACTTCTTTGGGTCTATGGTCACAAAATGGAAGTCCCTATCCGTCAGGTACAATGGTCTGGTGAGATGCAACCTGTAGGGTTCAAAAAAGGAAGAGGTAGTGAGAATAGGTTTTGCTATATCATGTTCAGGTGTTCTTGAGTCTGGTGTAGAATGTCCATCCAATTGACCCCCTTTGGAGTTCCCTGCCCGGTCCACCCGATTGGGGTCGTCGCGCTGGGTGGACCCGCGCTCCCCTTTCAGTTTTTTTGCTGTGCCTGGGAAGGCACCGGTGTTCCTGGAGGTGTATTTTGAGTCCGCTGTAGTGAAGGTTTCTTAGGGCAGTTGGCAGTCCAGTGTCCTTCCTCCTTGTAGAAGAAGCAGCGACCAGGGCGATTGCCGAAGGAGGGTCGCCGCCGAGGCGGACGATCTTGAGGCTGTTGGGATGATTCTGCAGCACGCACAGCCTTGGGCGGAAAGGTTGCCTGAGAGGGTGGTGGTGGGTTCCTCCGGGCAAGGAAGGGCACCTTCATCTGGCACACCTGGAGCATTGACTGGAGAGTGCGGGGCGGATCTAGGGGAAGACTCAAAATTGCCTGTTTACACAGGTCGTTAGCATTAATGAAAACAAGCTCCCCTATAATACCTTCCCGTGCACTTTCTGTTTTAACTTGAACTTCCACTGCTCTGGTGAGCCGCTCTACAAAGGCAACAAACGATTCAGAAGGTCCCTGCCTAATGGTGGTATAGGGTGGTGATGGTGCGTCTGGCTGCAAACAAAAGAAAGCCTTGCAGGCTATATCTTTTATAGTTGAAAGGACTGCCGAGGGTATTAGGGCTGCCTGGGACTCAGGGGAAACATAGGTACCTTCACCAGCAAGCAACTCAAGGGAGAGGGGATTGCCCTGTTCATTGATGGCTGGGAAGGGCAACTGAGGCATTGCCTCTCGCAGGGCCTGTTTGAATGCTGCCTCCCAGAGCTTAAACTCTGTGCCATTCATCAGGCAAGAGAAAAGCTGCCGGAGGTCTGCTGGAACAACATGGACACCTGCGAGATCAGCAGTGAGGAGGTCACGGAAGTAGGGACTTTCCCTGCCATATTCCTTGTGAGCCTTACATAAATCCCGAATGATGCTTTGGGAAAAAGCATGCCATTTGGTTTTTGGTGTGTCACTACTACGTGTTCTGCGGTAGGTGACAGGCGCAGCAGAGAGAGTGACCTCCGGTTCACCCTCGCTCATTTCTTCCGGCTCCCAACCGTGGGAACCGGAAATGAGGGCGTGGGAAAATTGCTGGCAAGATGGCGTCCTTCCGGGGCGGGGAGAGGGACTCGGCCCTGCCTCAGGGACGCGTCGAGGGGCAGGGTGAGTGGGCGGGACCTTTGGGGAGGAGGGAGGGGTCCGGGAAGGGGCTATGGGAGGGGCGGAGGGAGGAGCTGAGGGAAGGAAGGGGTTGGAGGGAAGAAAGGGGTTCAGGGGATGGGGGAAGGGTGGCGGCCACGTGGAGGAGTGGACGCCATTAGGTGGGTCACTGCCGCCATTTTGTGGCCGGTGTGACGCATTTAAATTAAACTGAACCTTGGGTTTGCAATTCGGGGAAGCAGGGGGAAGGAAAGGTCCTCGGTCAGCTTGGCCAGAGCCTTCCGAGGGGTCCCCAGCAGTCTGTCCCAGGCTACTGGGGCTCGGGGGCCGGGAATTTTTCGGAGAGCCTGGGCTGACAACTCTCTGAGTCGCCGCTTTCCTCAAAATTCCCTTTCTCGGGGCAGAGGGGCTGGGATTGGGTTGAAGGGAAACCGGGGCTAGCTGGGTTTCCTGAGAGCTTTTCTGCACTCCCTTTTTCGTCGCTGCCATCTTTAATTGCAAAATTAAAAAGGCTAATTTCTGTGTGTTCTTTTCTCCGGCGTTACCTAATTGTAACAGTTTCTTTTCCACCAGCTCCCAAAACCGGGAGGTGTGGACCATCGGCGGGGACGCCGTCGGGTAGTGCAGGAAAAGCCATCGGACCAGCTTTTTTAAACAATCCTTAGAGAACTTAACTTTATTAGCTTCTAATAACGCAACACAACTGTAAAACACTCCTTTCTGGGAAGCAGACAGAGAAGCACCCATTCTGCCTGCGTAATTTCTGGAGCTAGCAAACGAAAAATGCGACGAAAAAAAATCTCGCCGCCGCGCGTCTTTTAAAACCGATGTTTCACGCGCCCGACTGCTCTGCAAAAAGCCGGCGTGCGCAGCGAAACCGAAACTGGCTGGCTGGTGAAAAACCCGCGCCTGCCGGCAGCTGCGCCGCGCGGGCTCATGCTCGCGCACAAAAATAAAAGCCTTAAATCAACCGAGGGAATGGAAAAGCGCCAGGGAGGGTTGAGCCAAGGACAGGGGCCAAAAAACCCAAATCCCGGGGGTCGCGCGACCTCAGCGAGGGGGGGCTGTCCCCCACAGGCTGCCACAAAGGGGAACACCCTCCCCACTGACCCGCCCTGCGGTCTAGGGGAGTCTGCTTACTTACGAACCCCTGGCGTGGTGCTCCAAAGCTGCTCCAGAAGATCCACCACCGGAGAAGGACCGTCTTTGGGACGCGGCGGAGACGGCTGCCCTCCTCTTCCCCGGGGAGCGGTCCCTCGCGGAGGGCGCTCCAACCCGGGCCGATGTGACGTCCAGGGATTATTTCAGGTGGGCTCAGCTCCTTGCTGAGACGCACCAATCCTGCCCGTGGCTCCGTAAAGGCGCTGAAAGCCCCTTTCCAGTGCCCCACGTTGGGCACCACACCTCTTTCGATGTGCTCACAGAGAGCCAACGGGCTCTGTGGCCGCTGGCCCAGACACAGCGACAGGTGTCGTAGGGGGGTCAGTCTGCGAGCAACGCAAGCAGTACTGACTCCTGTGGGTTCTTTGCCTGGCAGAGGCTTATGCGAGCGATGGAGATTCGACAGGCAGTGGAAAGAAAGGAGGAAACAATTTCAGACAAACAGAGGGTTTATTGCAAACACCTCCTCAGCCCGAAACTGTTCGGGGGGAGAGGGGTGTGGGGGGTTTTTGTCCGAAGGATTCGGAGGGGGGGCAAAGGGGGTGGCCGGCCACTGCCAGCCAACCGGGGCAGGTTGCCAGGGGATACAGGTGTAATAGAACATCACTTGGACCAATCAGGGAAAAATAGGAGGGATTTACAAAGGCGGGAGAAATGACAGGCGGCTAACCGTGTGTCGCATGACAGGTGCTGGAGTCATGTGAGTTAAACAAAGGAACAATCGAGGGGTGGGGTACAGGGAACCCAACAAGTACAAAAGTATAGAAAGCCTAACCAATTAAATTAACACACTGCCACAGTTTTCCTCCTCATAAAAATAACCTTTTTTTTTTCCTAGGTTTGGAAATTTGATGCCTCATTTACCAGGTTATGGGTAACAAGATGCACTTTCACATTTGTTCTGCAAACCCAAATGGCAGAGGGACCTTTTTTTGTGTCCAACAAAGGTCAAAATATCTCTATTAGAAATTAAGTCTCATCAATTGGCCAAATAATTCATAACTCCTGTAATAAGCTTGTTGCTAGACTAGGTGGAAGCAATGCCCTAGGTGAGACAGTTTCTGTGTTATTTGTCACACGGTAGCAGAAAAAGCAAACATTAATACTCATTTCTTGCTAATGCTTTCAGATTCTTATAAATGGGGAAAACAAAATTAATGGGTTTGAGTTTATGGTGAATTTCCATTAGGGGATTGTGTTCTAGCTGCCAACTCATCTGGATTTCTTAGGAATTAATGGGTTTAACCAGTGTCATTGTGGTTTGTAGAAAATAATTGATCAAGCTGTGTAAAATGTTTTGTAAAAGCATTCCAAAAATGGGAAAATTCCCAGCAACCTCCTCTTACTTTTAGCACAATGATCTATAACTACTTCTGCTTGATCATAAGTTGATGTGCAATTTTTAAAGATTGTGATATAGGATGTATTTATGGTTTCACAGTACCAGGAGTTAGAGAAATGAGACTTCGGAAAGGAAAAACCTTTGTCAACCACAGATTGTTACATGCTGCATGCTGTGACAAAATACAGTTGTAGTACAAGGAAGCAGTTACATGCCTTCTCAAGCAACTTTGAGAATGAAAAGACAATCCAACTGTTTGTCCACATATCTGAATTATTTTGCTGTCATACATTCATTTCTCAGAAGTACTTTGTGTAGGATATAGTATGGGTTACAAAGGAAGGAAAACATGGGTTACAATGAAGGAAGAACTTTAACAGCAGAATTTGTTAACCCTGTTAGAACAATACACCCCTGGAAGGGGCTTCAGGAGGTCACTTGCTGGTTGACAGTCAGATTCTCAAAATGTTTGTGTAACCCCTGCTAAGACTCTTTTTATTACAGCAATGTCACACCATTCCCATGCCACTTAGTCCTTTAGTATCCTAGTAATGTTTATTTCTTAATAGCTTACCTGAATGTTGCTGTGTTTTGAGCCCATTATTTCTTGCCCTAGCTTATTAGGTCATGGAGAAGAAACTATTTCTTTCAGATATGGATCTACAATCTATCAAAGAACTAATAGAGGCCTGCACAAGAAACCTCGACATAGTCGGATAGGGTGTGAAGGCTGAGAAACGTCCCAATACAGTCAGTTCCTGCAGTATTAAAAGATGCCCTGTAACAGTAACAGTTAGAGATGGGCCGTATGCTAAGCATACAGGCAAAATAATTTAAAAAGTACTTAAGGACAGACAAGCATAACCAGTAGGAAGAACAGCATACAAACAGGGGAGGGACTGGTCAAATGTATGCAAAAAGTAAAGGTGACTCAGTGTAGTTGGATTTAGTGTTGACAATATAAATCACCAGTACATAATAGTGCTTTTGACTTTTTGCATAATTAATTAATAATCTGAGTAATTAACCCAGTCTTGAGTAGTGTCTGAGTGAATGATAGGTAGGTTATAGAGACAGACAAACAGTCAAAATGAATATGGTTGATGTGTGATTGACTGTGGAAGGTGTTAAACTGAACAGAAATCCTTTGTCAACGGCAGCCAGGAAGGATGTGCTGGTTTTGGCAGGGGACAAAGTTCATTTTTTTCACAGCAGCTGGTGTGGACTATGTTTTGGATTTGTGCTGCAAACAGTGTTCATTAAACAGAGATGTTTTCATTACTGCTGAGCAGTGCTTATACAGTGTCAAGGTCTTTTCTGCCTCTCACACCACCCCACCACCAAGGGAGCTGGGCAAGCACAAGAAGTTGGGAGGGGACACAACTGGGGCAGCTGATCCCAACTCACCCAAGGAATATTCCATACCATGTGGTGGTGTGCTCAGCATATAGAGTTGGGTGAGGGAGAAGAAGGGAGGCATATTCAAAGTAATGGTGTTTGCCTTCCAAATAACCATGACATGTGATAGAGCCCTGCTTTCCTGGACGTGGTTGAACACCTGCCTGACCACGGCAAGTGGTGAAGGGATTCCTTGTTTTTCTTTGCTTGTGTGTGCAGCTTTTACTTTAACTATTAAAAAGACTTTATCTCAACCCATGAGTTTTCTCACTTTTACAGTTACGATTCTCTTCCCCATTGCAGCTGGATGGGAGGGGGAGTGAGCAAGGGGCTGTGTGGTGCTCAGTTGCTGGATGGGGTTAAACCATGGCAGAGGCTCTCCAACACTTGCCTTCCTGTTTAGAGAATATGAAGTATATATTCTGCAGAGACCTTGCCATTTCTTGTGAAGGCTTGTCTGTATGGACAGCATATAGCCACACTGCAGACAGACAGAATACAGTACACTCCTAACATTGAAAGAAAAGCCTTGCCTCAGCTCACCCCATCTCACTAAGACTTTTCTGTCTGTACAAGAATAATTACAGAGGGAGACCTTTTATGTCACCTCACCTTGTGAGGCCTTTACCTCTGTGCAGTACACATTACCTCTCTCTGTGTTCCAGGGTACATTTACGCCTAAAATAGAATATATTATTGTTGCCGGAGATCAGCCAGAGTCAAGACAGCACTCAATATGAGTTAAAGAATCTTGCTCATTTATTCAGCTATTTGACGTACACTTATACTGTGCTAAGCATATCATGCACCTAACTCTGAACATCACTGGTTAAACCACAGTGTTCACGCGTCCTTGCAGTATATATAATTGGTTTAGAAGCTCTGTCCACGAGGCTAAATGCTGCAAATCTTCCCCAACTTATGGTCAACACATCCTGTCTAGCATCCTGTTATGGCTATTGCTCCAAACTTTACTTCATCCTTATCCCATCTAAAAAACAGTTCAAGGACGTTTCAGCTTCTACTCATCTTTTAGGCTAAAAGCAGGATTGTGCACATCCCTGCTTTTCCAGCCATGCATCCAAAATTCCCCCATTTTCTTTTTGCACAATCCATACCTGTTCTGTTACCTTTGCAAACACTCTATGCACACATAACAAGCAACTAAACAAACACATTCCTAAAATGATTGCTAATAACACAATTCCTGTTTTCACTAGTCCTCTTATCCATCCACCAAGGCCTAGCCAATCACATAATGACTCCAGTCCAAAAAATCCCACATCTTGCTGAATCTTGTTAACATGTTGCTGCAAGCTCTGTATTTTCTTGTGGATGGACTCAAAATGATCCTCAAGGTCCATGCAACACATTCCATCAGTCTTCACCACCATGACCATGAGCTAATAACAGGAAGTCAATCACAGCGCGGTTCTGTAACACTGCATGCTGCACACTAGATAAATCTTTAGCTAATAAAGATAAAACATTGGTAGTAGCATTAGCCTGTTTAACAACTCAGCAAGCAAACTTTTCTAAATTGTTATAGGCATTGCCAGCAGCAGCTCCAGGGAGAAACAATGCTGACAAAACAACTTGCCATTTACTCCATAACTTTACCTCATCATTACAGTTTTCTCCAAGGGATATAGTGGCTGTGCATTTTGTTTGGCCATATTGTATTTTAACCTTCGGGTGACTGACATTAGGATAACGGTGCAGCATTGCCATGCTTATTTGTCCAATTGTACAATGGCCCACCAACAGGTGCTGGAGGCATCCTGGCCAAGGTGTGTATCACCGTGGAGGCCCAACCAGGAACACAGACTGGGGACACAGATCTGGGTGCAACAAGAGCAGCAGGGCAGAAGACCTGCCCTTAGTTTATTTTTCCATTTTATATCTGTGTCAAGGTGACCATGGATTGGAGAAGGGTATTGCCACCTCTCCTGTCACATTGGTCCAGGAGGCTGTCATTCAGCCTCCCCTTCTCTTGGAGAAAGTATTCATAACATTGCCAATATTTACAAAACATGGTCCTGTGTTTACAATTCACCAGCGTGAGAAACTGCACGTTTCTCCTTTAATATGAACGCTCAGCAAACCAGGAAAATTCATGGCAACATCTCACCCTTTTAAGTATATTAAAAAGAAAACAAAAAAAGAAAAATGAACAATTCTATGACAGGAAAAAAGAAAGAAAAAAAAACCTGTATAAAGTTCACCGACCTTCATTTAGGTGACGGTGTGAGGGCTACATGTTGGTCTGATTCTGCCTTTGCTACCCAGGGTTTCACCCTGAACCCCTTGCAATAACCTGCTCAAAATACCTCGAGCATAGTCTAACATAATTCAACCAACACCCTCATATTTTTAAATTTTTATAAGATACAAGGGAATATACGGTGCAAAAGGCAGGAGCATTCCAAGAAAAATCAATCACTCAATTCAAAATTCTGAACCCCAAAAGTTCTGTCCCAAAACCACAACCCCCAAACAACATGCACTTTCCCCACAGAGGTCACAATGGCTACCATACATAAAACTGAGCCATAGCAAACAATTCCTCTGAGTCCATGATTAACAGTCCGCTGGCTCTCAGCATCACACTGCTTCAGTCTGTCCTTGTCCAGCAGCTCCACAGGATCCAAAGTCTCTATGGAGGCCATATAGGAAAAGAGAGGATGCCAGTCCGTGTCCATGTCAATCAGATCTCGAAGAGGCTTCTGTGATGGGTGGCACTAGGGTGGCACAGGGTGCACAAAGTTTCAGGATCAAACAGGATCAGTCCAATCCACCTGAGGCAGCTCAGCAGACTTTCAACGGCCACCTTCTTAGCATGGATCGCAGAACCTGAGGATAGAGAACTTAGAAAACACAAATTGAGCAATTGACTTTTTCTCAAAGAATGCATGCAACATAGGATGTGGACGTAGAAACCCACTGCAAGGTCCAAGGAAAACTGACCATAGCTATGTGGCAACATCAACACTTCCTACACTTGAGATGATGGCTGTACACCAGCCAGAGAATTTTGCTCTTGTTCTAGAGCTTGGGAAACTGTTTCGTCCCCCTGACGTCTTCGTCTTTTTCTTCGCCTCCGAATTTTCGGGCTTGGCGTGGGCTCAGCATGACCCACTGCTTTGCAAGTTTCTGCAGTATGGTCTGGACCCACACCTTGTGCGCAGAGAAACAAGGGAGTCACTTTCTGTGCCTCCTTTTCCTGTTCTCCACTAGGCTGAATATCTGCCTGTGTCTCATGTCCAGCATTCTGCCTCTTTTCTGCCGGCTGTGAAGCAGCCGTTGGGGTCATCACCATAGAATCACAGGTGTTTAGAACTGCACAGGTCTGGACCATCTCCAGGACATTAGAAGTCTCCGGAATGGTTTCCAGGAGCCTCTGGCAAGCAGAATTAGCATGGCTTCTTGCTAATTGCTCCAAAATTATCATTCTTATAGTGCTATCCTGGACTCTCATCTCTAAAAAATCCATCAGACGCACTATAAGTCGATGAAAAGGTTCACCTGGCTTCTGTGCTATATCTGAGAAGTCTTCCTTTGGGGAGAAGGATAACTTGGTTTTTATCAATGCAGATATCCCTATGTATCTGCACGAATCTAAAACAGTGAAAGAAAGGCCAGCTTGCATGTCAGGGCAAGCATATTGACTCCTCCCCATAAGTAGGTCAACTCCGACCCCAAACAAGGGATCATCTCGAGGCAGGTGGCTATTTTCGACAGCCATTTGTCCAGCTAGGAATTTCCAATTTCTTTCAAAGGTAAAAACCTGTTGAGGTTCAAGCATCATTGTTGCAAGACCTCTTATTACATAAGGAAAGATCAGATTCTCAAATTCTGCACTGATCCATTGAATTGCCTCAGTGAAGCTTATATTATCTTCTGCCACGTCCCTTGATAAGGGAAACGGGACTGCCCATGATGGGTCATCATGGCTATGATGCTGTGAAACCACGACCACAGGTCCCTGAACTGGCTCGGGCAAAGTTGCATCTTCAGGCAGCAGCTCTCTTAGGTCAGCAGCCTGGTTCACCTGGGATGCAGAACTAAAAGCCTCATCCGATTTCACGACAGGGAAAGCGTGCACATCAGACAACGCTTTTTCCCCGTTATCATCTCCCACAGCCGACCCGGCCCCATAGGGGGGGTGGGCGGGGGACAGTGACTCGCTCAGACTCCTCTCTGAGCGGGGGAGCGATTGTCGCGCTGGGCAGGGAGGCGTGGCCGACGGGCCACAGCCTTCAGCTCCTGCCCGGCCAGCCGATGGGTCGGTGGCCAGGTCGGCGGCAGCAGCGGCAGCCGAGAGCCCCTCCCGCTCGGTGCGGGGGGGCATTCCCCGAGCGGCAGGGAGGGGACGCGCGGCGGTGCCGCGCGGCGGCGCGGGGGGGTCGCACGGCACGGAGGGCCCTGCAGCGGCGGGCAGCGTTGCGCCCAGCCCTCCCCCCGCGGCGCCGGACCGGCACTGGACGCGTGGGGCGGGGCGCGGCGCGGTGGGCGGCGGCGGCGGCTCCGCTGCGGGCACCGCACGGACCGCCGGCGGCGGCGACCCCGCGCACAGCATTTGGCGCGGCGGGGGGACGGGGCAAGGAGGGGCCGTCCCCGCCGCTCTCGCCTGCCGAATCCTGCGCGGAGCAGGTCGCGGCGGGGCGGGGCGGGCCGGGGAGGCGGTGGCAGGGGGCGGCGCCGGCAGCGCCGGGGGCGGTGTGCACGGCGGCCCCCCCGGCTCCCCGCAGGGGGCCCGAGGCCAGGCGGCTCCGCGCGGCAGCTGCAGGGCAGACCCCGCAGCGGTGGCGGGCAGCGGGGGGGGCGCCGCGGCACGGCGGCCCGGGGCGGCGCGGGCGATCCCCCGCGCTCGGCGTGAGACCCGATGCCGAGCGCTCCGCCCCCTCGGCACCCCAGCTCCCCGCCCGGGCAACCGCGCGGGGAGCGGACCGAAAAAAGCTTCCCCGCCCTTCCAAAAACCCCGCTGGGCGCGCCCAACCCCCGACATGGGGGTGGGGGTCTCCTGCATCGGCTCTAACCCTGCATCAGAGCAATCCTCGTCAGAAGCGACGGAGCTCACAGGGGAGCCAGTGCTGCTTCCTGTCGAAAGCCCAGAATCAACTTCAAAGTCCTCTCCAGCCTCTTTTAGAAGTGGGAAGACTGTTCCCCAGATCCCTAGGAGAGCGCTAGCTCTCATATTTCCGTTCAGAACGGATAAAAAAAGTTTTTCCCCCAGGGTTTTCCATGGGTCGATTGAGAGTGCTTTTTCAGCACTATAAAAAATTCCAAGTTTCTTTCCCCAGCTAAATAGTTCTCTCACGTGTTTCCTGGTTAAGTCAGCATCACAGGACAACAAAAAGGAGTGGAGCAGTTCCATCATCAATCGTTCCTCTGAGAACATCGTGGGTTTCTTCTTTTTGCAGCTGTAGAAGGCAGATTTTTTTTTTTTTTTCTTCTTTTTTCTTTCCTCACTAGCTTGCAACTTGACCACGTATAGGCGCCAGTTATCACCGTGGAGGCCCAACCAGGAACACAGACTGGGGACACAGATCTGGGTGCAACAAGAGCAGCAGGGCAGAAGACCTGCCCTTAGTTTATTTTTCCATTTTATATCTGTGTCAAGGTGACCATGGATTGGAGAAGGGTATTGCCACCTCTCCTGTCACATTGGTCCAGGAGGCTGTCATTCAGCCTCCCCTTCTCTTGGAGAAAGTATTCATAACATTGCCAATATTTACAAAACATGGTCCTGTGTTTACAATTCACCAGCGTGAGAAACTGCACGTTTCTCCTTTAATATGAACGCTCAGCAAACCAGGAAAATTCATGGCAACAGGTGTGATTGCCACATATTAAAAATAGGCCAGCTGGTAATTGCCTAGGGTAGGTCAATGACACTGGGGTTGTTTTATTCAGAGTCAGCTCCAAGAACCATAAAGATTCATTATTTCATCCATTTGACCCTGTAACAAAAGCAGGCCTTATACGATTGTCACCCTTTATCCCCAATGGCCACCCATATGCTGATGCATTAAAATAAAAACATGAAGGAGCAGTAAGTGTCCCAAGAATTTCAGTCTCCTGAGGATTGCCTGGATAAAAGGGTAGTGCAGGAATCCATGAATTGATTCCATACATACATTTCCCAGTTATCGTAGTAAAACTGATCACCAATCCATTTTCATAGTAGTTTACCTCATGGCTGCAAAAATCTCCTGTGGGGGTCTCAGTCAACACATTTATGTTGGAGTCATTTATCGGAACACCTACCAAGCATGTCACAAATGGTGACATTGGGATGGCCAAACTGGCACAAAAGGAGGTAGTATTCAGGCTTCGTGCCAGTGTTACCCAAACATTTTCTCTGGGGTCAAATAAGTCTTTCCCGGGGTCTGCTGTGACAGTATCAACCTTGTGTAGTGTGGCTAGGATGGCAATTGCGACAACCATTACGGCGCCGCTGCCAATATCGGCACGTCCTTTCCCAACTATGTTTAGAAGCCCCATGTTGAATGGGGACTCTCACCCCCGTACTACACTGCTGTCCTAAAATATGTGTATCCCTAAGGGTCACTACACATTTCAAAGTTTGCTGGATGAGCCAAACTATTCAGGCTCTGTGTCTGGCTCCTTTGTTTTCAAACAAACCCTCTAAACTGTGATTGTCTAGCTGTACTTCTCCTAAATACTCTCTTCATGCTGCCCAAGGATTTACAGGTCGAAAGTTACCATTACAGCTAATATAACAGGCAGTCAAACGGAGGCGACTCCTATGGATTGAAATAATTCACTGGCAGCCTCCGCACTTAATCTTTGCCCACCAATCACAACTATCATATTCACAACAAGATTGTTGCAAACAGTGTAAATACACCATGTTAGGTCTGACGTTCAGCTTGTCAATGGCATCACTTGTTGTCTTAGGCCTCCCTTCTTCCCTGTTTTTCTTTTGCCATTGAAAAAGCACAGCAAATACAGTGGTGGGTTGTGTCACCACAAACAAATGACGTGAAGTCCATCGAGTGGAAATGAGATGACCAAGGTCGTTAATACAGTCTTTCTGCTCTTGAGTAAGTTCTGTATGTTGATCTGAATCAGTATCTCTGAATAGTGCTAAGAGTGGGTACAATTCATTGTTTATAATGCCAATTAGAGTTCAAACCCACAGTAAATCTCCAAGTAGCATTTGCACAACTGTGAGCATGGAAATTTGAGTTTTAATGGTGACTTTTTGCGGAGTGATTATCGCATCAGTTATGAGCCAACTCAAATATTTCCAAGGGCTCTTCTGTTGAATCTTCTCGGGTGCAATTTGCAACCCAGCTTTCTTTCACTCTCTTTCCCTGTTGCTTCAATGTGGCTCCCAGTATTTGCGTCTGGCCTTGTACAGCACCTTTCACTGCCTTGGCAATGAGTTGTTCAGCCATTTTTTCCACCATTTCGTCTACTGAAGCACCATTTGGAAGTGTTGAAAGAATCATCTTTGTTTTGGAATTAGCATTATCAAAGGCCAAAATTTTGAACATGTTACTGCGCATCTCAGTAGTCAGGTCAGGATGACGTTCTAATGCCTCATGCAACCGATTGACAAAATTGGAAAAATTCTCCATTTGGCCTTGCTTAACATTTGTAAACAATGGTTCTCATCGGTCGTGAGGGATGGACAGCATTGCTTGTTCAGCTGTGGCGGCAGCATTGTGATGCATCTGTATGGGGAATGTGAGCTGTACACTGGTATCTGCATAAGCTCCTCTTCCAGTCAGCTGTTCCACTTGGACTGCATACAAGGGATCTCCTACTTGCCATGGCTTCTGTGCCTCTCTTTGAGCTTGTCATTCCCATTCTCTCTCCCATAACAAGTACTGTGATGGTGTCAATAGCAACCTTGCAATGTTCATGCAGTCATTTGGGCACATGATATCCGAGGTGAACAAATAATGGATAATGTTTTTTGCAGCTTCTGAATGCAGTCCATATCGGGTAACAGTGGTTTTTGCTTGTTGTAAAAGCTTCCAATCGTATGGCTTCCATTCTGCAGCTAGTCCGGTTTGTGTTTGCTGCAGCATTACGGGGAAAGCGACTGCAGAGGCTGCTTGCCATTCCCCTTCCAGGATCACATCACGGATGACACCCGACCATCTATTTCCTGCTTGTCTAGGCTTTGCCACAATTCCTTCTGATGAGGAGATAAGCACAGGTTCTTGCAGTGGTCCGATGGGAGGAGCTGTTGGTCTGCTAAAGTGATTAGGATTCATCGGAGGTGGTTTTTCAGCATGCATATGCTTTGTCATTTCTTGTTCTGCTTCCCATTGTTTCTGTGGGAGACCGTTGTCTCTCCCAGCTGAATCGATTGCTTGGCTTGTTGCACTCTTTTGTTGTGCAAGATCTTCTAATTTCTTCAGCACTTCCTTTATTAATTGCTCAGTTTCGCTTGATTGATTTGATTCTATAGCAAGTGGATTCTTTGTAACCTCCATAGGAGGAAAAGGTGAAGGGGGTGACGCATGCCCACTAACGGATCCCTTTGAGTAGGGGGGACAAGGCGTTGTTTGTCCACTAGATGGGAGCGGAGGATAAGCTCGTGGTCGGCGAGCCACTTCGCTCTGCTCTGATACATCATGACTTGGCACAGGTTCGGGAACTGTGTCTCGCTGAGTGAAAACATCTGCTGGCTTGGCAGCTGTTTCCCTTTTGGCAGCTGCTTCCCCTTTCGCCACGTCAACAGCAGAGCTTTTTGGCTGCTGCTGCAGTCCTCTTATCAGCCGCATATGATCAGTTCAAAAAAATCTTCCGATCCGAGAAGTTGCTGCTTCAGGGACCGAGGTGGGTGTGGCTGGAGGGTGTAGTGCCTCTGTAGCTGCCAGAGTGACGTTGCATTTCTCTTTCATCAGTAGCAATGTGTTGATTATACTGCGCCATAAGCTCCCAGCTCTTTAGCTGATTTACTGCCTTCAATCGTCTTCTCCCATAGGGCATCGCCCACCTCCCTCCATTCTTCAGGGCTAAAGATTAGTGATATGTCTTTCATATATCCATGGTCTTTAGCCCATTTTAAAAGCTCTTTGAGCTGTCTCTCCTCGGTGTTCATCCCTTGCTTGGCAAGGATACATTTCAACAGACTGAGGGCCGCCTCCCACTCCATCATTCAGGGTTTGCAGTCTTACCTCTATGCGGGTCTGACTTGAGCTCGTAGTCAGAAATCCTGCTATCTCCCTTGTTGAGACACATTCTCGCTCTGATCCCCGCTCTCCGTCTGCCTCTTTCAATTATCTGCAGATTTGAGAGTTCCCATTTCCCCGTCTGAGGGCTTCGGGCACCAGAAATGTTGCCGGAGATCAGCCAGAGTCAAGGCAGCACTCAATATGAGTTAAAAATCTTGCTTGTTTATTCAGCTATTTGACGTACACTTATACTGTGCTAAGCATATCATGCACCTAACTCTGAACATCACTGGTTAAACCACAGTGTTCACGCATCCTTGCAGTATATATAATTGGCTTAGAAGCTCTGTCCACGAGACTAAATGCTGCAAATCTTCCCCAACTTATGGTCAACGCATCCTGTCTAGCATCCTGTTATGGCTATTGCTCCAAACTTTACTTCATCCTTATCCCATCTAAAAAACAGTTCAAGGACGTTTCAGCTTCTACTCATCCTTTAGGCTAAGAGCAGGATTGTGCACCTGTAACCGAATTTCTTAGAGATCGTGGGCACAATGTGCTGTGGAATGAGATTTGAGCTATCCCAAACTGGGCCTCAGATTTGGGCCTGCTAGGCCTCAGATTTTGGCCTGCATAGAAGTAGATAAGCTTTGTGGCGCAGTTAGAAATTAGGTTAAGGTGTGGGCATAGACTGTATAGGGCAATTAGAGTGAAGATACGGTAGCTGCCTTAAACTGAAATAGTTTACATACTTGTTCACGCTGAATGCCAATAAGAATGGACCTGCAACTGTAAATTATTTTGCACTGTATAAAACCAGCCATTTCGGGAATAAAGAGGAGAACGTATGTTTTAACCACACTGGTTGTATCTGCATTTGCTCCATCTCCAACCCCAAATAGAGACCCTGCTTTCAGTGCACATGTCCCTGCTTTTCCAGCCATGCATCCACATATTATCTATACAGAAAAAAATGTCTCAGGCAAAATAATGACAAGTGTATGTACTGTATATGTGCATGTCTGTGCCCTGAGGCAGGGACATGGAGCAGCCTCACAGAATCAGTCAGATTAAAAGGGACCACAGTGGCTCATCTGGTCCAACCTCCCTGCTCAAGCAGGGTCATCCTAGAGCACATGGCACAGGATTGCATCCAGATGGTTCTTGAGTATTTCCTGATAGTCAAGTGAGACAGAACCCCACAACCTCTCAGAGCAATCTGTTCCAGTGCACAGTCACTGTAAGGTTCTTCCTCATGTTCAGGTGGAACTGTGCATCGGTTTCTGCCAGTTGCCTTGTGTCCTATTGTTTGGCACCACGGAGAAGAGCCTGGCTCCATCCTCTTGGCACCCCCACTTTGGGTATTTATATACTATATAGATATGTATTTAGATATATATTGATGAAATCCCCTCTCAGCTGCCTCTTCTCCAGGTTTAACAAGCCTAGCTCACCCAGCCATTCCTGATAAGTGATGCTTCAGTCCCTCAATCACCTTTGTTGCCCTCCACTGGACCTGCTCCGGGAGCTCTATGTCTCTCCTGTGCTGAGGAGCCCAGAACTGAACACAGCACTCCAGACGCGCCTCACTAAGGCAGAGTAGTGGGGGAGGATCACATCCGTCGAGCCTCTCCTCACCCTGCCCCAGCCTGCCCACAGAGTCACAGATAAGGCATAAGGCCCCGCCACACACAGACTAAGCGGGCTGGGCGGTTCCTGCCCGTCGCACCGGGACCCGGTGAGGTGAAGCTCTCGCGGGATGCGAGTCCGGGCCGCGCTGCGTGACCTGTCCTCCCTGCTCGGCCCGTCCTGCCTGCTGGGCCCACCCCCGCGGCCGGGCCGGGCCGGGCAGTGCCGGGCGGGGCGCGGCCTCACGGCGGAACCGTTGCCGGGGGGCGCTGCAGGCGGCGGCGCTCGGGCCCTCCCGCGGCTCCCGGCCCTTGCTCGGCGCCCGGCTACGGATCGGGGCGGCGGAGGAGAAGGAGGAGAGGAGCAGGCGGGAGCGGGATGCAGTGAAGAAGCGCTGCGAGGAGCCATGTCTGCGCCCGCCGGGCGGCCGCTGCGGCCCGCCGCCGCTGCGTTTTCACCGGGCGGGCCCGGAGGCTCCCTGGAGGCCGCGGCCCCTGCGAGCGGCGTGCCGCGCTGCCAGAACGGTGAGGGACCTGCGCGGAGCCCGGGCGGGGAAAGGCCGCCCGTGGAGTCCCCAGGACGAACCGAGCCGCGCTGCTCCCTGTGAGTGGCGGGGGCTTGCGTGCTCTTCCTTCCTCCCGGGGGGAGGGAGTGGGCCCGGTGGATCCGGTGGATCCGGCAGAGAAACCCTCTGGCTGAAAGGCAACCAGACCTGCTGGAGCTGCTCGAGGAAGCTGCGGGTCCCCGCGGGTACGAGCGGAAACAATTTGAGAAGGTTCAGCCTCTCCAGCTTGGCTAAAGGGGCGAAGGGGGGTGGTATCCGCACCTTTCTCTCCTCGCGGATCTGGATCTGCCCGGTGCTGTGGCGCCTGTTTTGTGCCGTCTCAGGAAGGCTCTGGAGGCCGAGGCACCTCCAGGCCTCGATGGTGGCTGTCGTGCGTGAGAATGGGTAGAAAGTCGCGTATTAGGGGCGAGAGTACTCACTTTGTGGCTGTGTATGAACTTAAAATAGTGGGTGAGTAGGCGTTCATACAACTGGATCTTGGGATTTGAGTTGAACAGACAGCATTGGACCAGTGAAATATGGGTCACTGAAAAACAAAGGCAGAATAGTTTAAAGTCACAAAATATTGACTCCCATTTCAGGTAGAGAGATAGTGAGACTTACTGTAGTATGAATGAAAGTAATGAGTGTACACTTCCACATTTTTAAATTGGTGTGCTGTAAAATCAGTTCTTTATTGACACACCACATTAACTCTTCAAAATCCCTGTATAATCATCTCCTCCGTGTAATATTGGTTAGTATCTAAATTTGGCCTCTTATTTGCTGAGTTCTAGCTCATACTGTTAAATCTTTTGTAGTCAGGCTATTTTCTGCACAGGTGTGTTTTTTGTGCGGGGTAGGGACCTACAGTTTTTATTACTTGAGAATTGTGAATTTTTCTCGTGTCCAAAGGGGTAGTTAAGTGCTAAGCACTTAAATGTCTATAAAGTAGGTGTTGAGGCAGTCACCGAAGAAAATGAAGGTAGTTAAATAGTAGGTTTTAAGGAGATGCTGGTGCCTCAGTTGTGTCCAAACCGGTATTGTGATGCTGGGGTTTGTAAAAATTGTTCAGAAAATGCCAATTTACATGGCTTTTAGTCAAAAAATGTGCCATTATCAGGCTACAGCTGATACAGCATGAATAACCTGGAAGTGTTTTACAGGAACAAATTGAAACCGTCATCCTATCTTCTCTTTGTGTTCTTAGCTTAATAATTTTAAAGAGCCATCTTTACTGTATGTTGTTTTACTTAATTAACTCCATGTTGCTGCTAATATTGGTAAAACAACTTGTGTAAAACTAGGGCATAGACCATATATTTTCTGCAAAACACTCTCTTGAATTCTGAGAAATGTATACACTGTTCATTAACAGTCTTAAATGTTTATTGCATAACTTTGGTTTTTGTGTTCCTTTAGATGTCTTTGATGACTATAGTCAATAACCCAGAATTTTTCATTTTGTGACATTTAGCAATAGCATTCCAACATTTTTTTTATTGGTCTATCTGTTGTCTGAGTACTAATCTCCTGAAGTTACAACACAGGATTTGAGGGTTTGGGGTTTTTTAATGGAAATAGGAGAGGAAGTAGAGGGGAATAGCAATAGAAAAAGACTAGTGGAAATTTCTGTACTATATAATAAATACTAAATTTCATATAGAGGATTGTTGCTGCTTTTGAAATTTAATTTTATGTCATTGGAGTGGAGTTTAAATGTAAGATCCTGAAGTGAATTGAGCTGTTTCTGTATTTGCTGAAAGAAAACACTGATGTATCCTTTCCTGTAGACTGCTCTGTGTTTTAATTTGATAAAATGTGAATTTTGCAGGTAAAACTATGCAGTTGCTGCCATCTGATGAGAGTGCTTTTTGCAGAAAGCAAGCAGTCTGTTGTACATATGATGGTATTAAAAAGGATGTTCAGGTTTGTTATTAGTGAGTTTTGCCTGATTCAATGACCAAGTCCATTTGAGATCCTTGGAGACTTCAGTTTTTGTTAAATTTAGGCGTGATTGTTTTGTTGGGTTTTTAAAAGTAACTTCTTGTGTTCTATTTTCTTCCTTCTCTCTTACAAGTTTGGGAAGCTTTTTTTGTAGTCTTACAAGTGGCCTTGTATCTAAGTGGCAAATGACCTATTTCCTAATTTCAGCATAACAAAATGGTTCTTGTTAAAACAGTACTGAAGGATGATGTATTTCTTCAGTAGTGATGGAGGACTTCAGCACTAACAATTTAATGTATTA
This sequence comes from Prinia subflava, assembly GCF_021018805.1. Taxonomy (NCBI): domain Eukaryota; kingdom Metazoa; phylum Chordata; class Aves; order Passeriformes; family Cisticolidae; genus Prinia; species Prinia subflava. Next base: position 2,286,179 of record NW_026960612.1, read on the forward strand.
AAATGCAGCATGGAGAGGATAATTGTATTGAATTCCCATGGCTCTTTAGAGGAGTTTTGTCTGATGCTATCTACAGCTGGTTTGTAAAGCTGCCAATGGTATTTCTACTGGCGTTTTGGAAGCCAAATTTTCATTATTATGTAGTTTAGCCTTGTTTTTCATCCCTCCTCAGACTTGGGATAGTTTCAGTCAATTTAACAAAGAGAACAGAGATGTGAAAGATGGGAAACCTCTGAATGTTTTGTGAAAAGGGGAAGCTGTGTGAATGAAGAGACACCAATTCTGTGACTGAACTGTAGTGAGAGCTCAGCATTGCCTTGATCTGCTGGTTTGTTTGCCAGCAGTAAACAGAGGGCAGTGGTGCTGTCCCCTGCCTATGAGGTAAAGGACGTGTGAGGAGGCTGTGGGAGTCTTCTCTGGGGATGGGTAAAGGGGTGTTAGAAGTTTCAGAAAGATCACAGGTGGTTTTGGATAGAAACCAAGTTTGTTGGAGTAGCATCCATAGACTCCATGTAGGTAGGGTATGTGGCAGATGGCTCAATTATGCTGCTGAGGGAATGCATGGACATAAAAACCAAACATGACATTAGCAAGCAAAACTTTACTAATTCACATGGTGGTATAGCCATAGCACTGCTGCTGGGTTTTTTTGTGGGAGTTTAGAGTTCTTTGTGTGGTGGCTCCCCCCTCCCTTAAAAAGCATTAAGATTTTGAGGGTTCACCTGTTAATGTCTGTGGAATTCCACATTGTAATTTTATATAATTGTATACTTTATATGGTATTAATTTGTTCGTAGAAGGAGAGGTTCACTGCTTTTGTTATAGAGATGATGTTTTGGAGATACACCTGCTGTGTGCAGCTGAGGTTTTCAGCTTCATGGATTTTTTTTTTTTTTTTTTGAGATATTTGTCAGGTGTTTTGGAAGGATGGTAGTACCTGAGACATCAGGACAGATTGTGCAACTAACCAGATTTTGAAATAGCACTGAAGATGTATTCTGATTTCCAGTGTTGAAAACTGTCTAGTTATCTAGTCACCATTAATAGCTTCAGCTACTAATTGCAGTACAAAAATTACTTTCTACTCTTATTCTTTGTAATCAAATGGACAGAAAACTCACTTCAGATAATGGGAATAATCTTTAATCTGTAATTGTAAAACATGCTTTCAAAGGACCTGCAGCTTGAAATCAATATAATTTTTCGAATGTTGTCTCAGTGAGGTTTTCATATGTGTTTATAGATGTTTCTGCTTAAAAATGTGAATAAAACAGGCTCTACATTCTATCATGTAGAAACTGATATCTTGTATTGGTAATTTAATCTCTATTAATAGTGTGTATTTTTAAACAAGAGCTAGATACTGGAAGATTTTAGCTCCTTTCTCTTCTGCTCAACTTCATGTCAGTTATAAAAGGGCATTTAATTTTACCAGAAAGCCATTTTGGGAAATATATTCCTTGCTTTTAGGGGTTTGTTAACAAATTTGTTGTTAAAATTGCCTTGCAAGTTAATCATAGGACATCTAGAGGTTCCTTGGAGAACAGTGATTTTTCAGAATTTCAAGATGAGAAGTAATGCTTAAGTTTTGTAACCGTTGTAAATATAAGCAGGGGAATCAACTATTCATTATTACCTCAGCTGCCAATTAATTTGTGAGTGGGTCAGTGCTGTGTTTGTGTTTTTATTGACCAAGGAGTGGGAAATAACACCATAGTCATTCTGCACAATGTAAGCAATAGGGTGTGGGAATTTTAAGAAAGCAAGTCATCCACACAAAAGTATCTGTGGTTCACTAAAAATAAAAACAGGGCTAAGGAGTAGGACATGAGGAAGAACTTTGAGATTTCCCATTGAGCGGTTGGCTGAGTGTGATAAACACCAATCACTCGCTTTTTGAAATTTATGAAAATTTAATAAAGAATAAAAATTGGCTACAAAAATATTAATACAATAATAAAAGTTTAAAAAGCTTTTCAGAGACAGGACAAATAATGAGACAGTAAGAGCAAAAAAGGTAGCCCGGGACTACCGTCCCCTCTCCCTCCCAGACAAAGGCTGCGAAGGAGAAGGGCCCCGTTAGGGAGAAGCCTCTCTATTTTTGAGGACAAACTTTAATGATTATGCATACTTTATCTAAGAAAAGCCCGTTTGCCAAGAGCCTTTTGCAAAACCCCTGGCGTCCTGGAGTCTGGCTTAACCAGGTAGCTTTGTGGATTCAAGGAGATATGCATGGTCTGGCTTGACCAGGGTGGTTTCTGTGGATTCGAGGAGATATGCATCTTTCTCTCTGAAACATCCAAAAAGGGGTTTTAGTCTGGCTTGTTGTAATTGTTCTCTCTGTGTAGAAACCTCCGGGTTATCTTCTCTTTGCTCTTGAGCTAAGGACAATACCTTACACACAATTCTTACTTAGATTCAATGTTAAAAACTACATTTACTATATTATTTAAAATGTTAATATTGCATAACTTTTCTACCTAGCATATTACATATAGTAAATATCTGCGTAGAGCCACACACACAATATGCCTTTTTCACACTGAGAAAATCAGTTTGGACATAGTTAACATTTGGTCTCTAGCAGGCAAGCACTTGTTTGACCCTTGCTGGGTCAGTATGTAATTAACCTCTAATGTTGCAGAGCCAATTGCAGTGATACCAGAGGTCAGTTTCTCAGATACCAACATCTCTTACACCTGATGTAAGTATCAGGTAGTAAATGAAAATGATGTGCCTTGTCAAATACTCTGTAGTTTCATAAAAACGTCAGTTTTCGTGAAAGCATAATACATAAGAACATAGAAGACAAATATAACTGCCCTGCAACTCTATCTTGATCACTATATTGAAGGCTTGTAAAAAAGAATATCTGTATTGTTATGTATTGACATATTGATTTGACTGCAGCTTTTCAGTTTCCATTTTCAGGCAGTTTCTGTAAGGCAAACTCTTCTGTTCAAACACTTAGAAATACCAGTTTGGTGCTTATTGTTGCTCACTATTTTTTAAGTATTAACCGCCTATAAACTCTTAAAAATATTCAAAATAAAAACAAGAGGCAAACAATCTTGACATGGAAACTTCTTTCAAGAATGGAAGCAATCCATTTTTCTGCTACTTCTTTGTGTTTGCAAATTACTTCAAATACTGTATTTGCATGTGTTATACTTGGTTTATTCTCTCTCTGCTGATGGGAATCAAACTCAAAAATAGTGACAGAAAAGAAGAAGAAAGCAATTGTTTGTTGGTTCAAGTGCAGAATCCGTTGGCACTACTAGCAGCTACCCCTTTAATACGTGTGATGTTTTCTCTTCATTTCAGGTCCTATGCAGAGTCAGATGCAGTTCCCCTCTGGCTATGGCTCACATCTTCCAAACTACAGTGCACCTTTAGGACACTATTCCCAAGTGCCCAATAAAGCTGCTGCTTCACATCTGGATAATCAGTATAGAGCCAGTTACTACCCTGGTTACTATTCAGCACCAGCACAAAATGTTATGATGTCTGTGGGTAGCAACATGTTGAATGCACAGGAATCACAGCAATTGTACAACAACACTCCTCCTCATTCAGGGGGGTCCAGTGACAGACCTGTTCAAGGAGCAGTATCGTTTGCATCCTACTTGCATGTGAGTGCTCAGCAGTCATATTCAGCATTTGATAATCACTTCAGCACTTCTGTCAGCTCTTCAGTTGCATCTCAGGGATTTCCCCTTAATTCTGATCACTACGCCATGCCCGTGGTTTCTGGTGCCATGTATCCTAATGTTTCCTATCCTCCCGTGGCTGCTGGTGGTGTGTATGGGCAGACATTTACCTCTCAGAGTCTACCTGCTGTTGGACAGTTCAAAGAGACAAATCCGTTTTCTAGCCAGAGTACATCAGTACTTCATTCCCTTCAACAGCATGTTCCCGTGGGATATAATACGTTATCAGCTGTTTCATCTGCTCAGTCTGTGCAAGACAACCTCGGCAGGAATCTCACTGGATCGGTTGCTAAAGTAAACAACCAAATAAATACAGGTATGGTGTTACTTCAAAGATAGTGAACTTCCAGATTTGTCTGGGAAACATAAGTAATCGTGTGCTCTTGTTGGCTTGTTCTTGTTCACTGTGTGCAATTCTGTAATGTAATTTTGAGTTCTGTCACTCATTCTTGTAGCTTTTCTAATTTGGTTACCACAGTCCTCACAATAGCAGCTATTTGTTCTATTGAGAGATACAGAAAAGTACACTATTTAGGGGTCAGTTTTAGTTTATTTGTGTGATTTTCATGTGAGTGGCCTCAGAAGGGAGCTTTTTCATGCAGTTCTGAAGGAATGTGTAATTTCTGAAATATGTCTGTTAGTCATAAAGATATTTTTTTCTTTTCTGGCTAGAGAATTTTTCCAAGTCATGGTTGTTGTTTTTTCAAATTTTGCCTTAGTGACACTGTGAGAGACTGAAATGTTAATGGTAATGACTCAAAACAATCAGCCATTTGTGGAGGCAGCAGGGTGCTTTGCTGAGACCAGCTTTGCACACTTTTCTGTGGAGCAGGAGGAGAGCTTTAGGGGGTGTGGTGAGGAACCCTTCAATCCACACAAGACAGGGAGGGTGCACACCCACCATCAGAGGCTACAAGCTGGGTTTTGAGCCAGGTGAGAAGCAGGTGCTGTGGAGGCAGGCTGGTACTTTTTATTATGCCAATTGTTCTTCCTTACACAACTGTCACACTTAGGCCTGAGGGTGTTCATCCTTTCTGATGGGGCATAACTGGCTCAAGTGTGCTGACATGAGAGGCAGCTTTGTGCCTTAGAAGAGGCCAAAACCATCAAAGACCCCTAAAGTGCCCCCATACTCAATTTCCAAAGGAGTGGGCATGATCCACAGGGTTTTAAAAGACCGTGTAAAACTCCCCACCCTGCATCCAAGGGGAAGTGCTTGGAGTTCCCATGTACACCTGAACATAATTAACCCATTGAGCTCTGTTGTGTGGGACACCCACCACTAAGAAGACCAGAAGAAGAGGACTAACAGGACACCATCTGGATCCCCAGATGGTGATATCTTTTTATTTATCCAACACATATAATTTGTACATATTGCTTTTCCACGTTAAGTTTTGTCCCTTTTGGGATGGTATGAGACACCTCATGATATGATTCCACTGTCATCCCTACGTGCTGTCCCGCCTGGTGTCAGCTGGCTTGTGGCTGCCCAACGCCCATGGTATTCACTGAAACTTTATTGATGCTAAGGTGATGCAACAGCACATTCTTTACTCTCAAACACACATACAATATCTACAGAAGTGTGGAGCGCTCTGAGGCCAGGGCCTGGGCTGTTCTCCTGCCTTGACTTGGAGTGACCCAGGGCCCTCAGAAGTTCATGGTTTCTATGGTACCATTTCCCCTGCACTCTGCAGGGAAGGCTCACAAATAGGGCGTCTGCCACATTGTGAGTTCCTGAATGTGTTTGTGATGATGTTGGTATTTCTTCACTTTTTCTACAGTGGCCTCTTCTAAGGATGTATCAGTACGCTTGTATCACACAATCACATCCGCCATGAATGCTTGCATTTCCTTCACAAAAATTAAGTCTGGTTTGTATGACTCATTGCTGTCATCTCTTATATGTGGTTCCTGAAATACTGTCCAATCTTGCTTTTTTGCTTGCTTTGATAACATTTCACATATGTAATTGTGCCTTTTAATTCTTGTATCCTGCACAATTGGGCAGTTTCCAATGATGTGGGAGCATGTTTCATTCTCAGCCTGGCAGTGCCAGCAGGATTTGAAGTATTTTTCTTGTCTAACCCTTGTCTCATGATGGGTCTTAGTCTGTCACTTGTCATTCCCTTTCCCTCTCCTCTCCTCTCCTCTCCTCTCCTCTCCTCTCCTCTCCTCTCCTCTCCTCTCCTCTCCTCTCCTCTCCTCTCCTCTCCTCTCCTCTCCTCTCCTCTCCTCTCCTCTCCTCTCCTCTCCTCTCCTCTCCTCTCCTCTCCTCTCCTCTCCTCTCCTCTCCTCTCCTCTCCTCTCCTCTCCTCTCCTCTCTTTTTATTTTATTCTCTCTCTCTACTTCATATTTACTGTTAGATAAAATACATACTATTGACTGTTGTAGTTTAAATTTATGGGGGGTCCCCGGGGAGTGCCCCCGGAGACCCCCGGGGTACTTATGGGGTCGAGGGTGTTCCCGTGCTGGCAGGCAAAGAGACTTCAGACGCCGGTGGGGTGCTGATGAGGTGAGGGTTTATTCACTGAGGGAGAGGGGAAGGGAAGGGAAGAGGGGAGGGGGAAGGGGGGAGAGGAGAGGGGAGCGTCCGGAGGCCTCCAGGGGTAGAGGGGCAAAGAGGGCAGAGCCTTCTGCCTTAGCATTCTTATCACAGAAGTTCAAAGGGGCGCGGTAACATTCTCCAGCCAATGAGGTTACAGATACAGGATACTGCAGGGAGGATACAGACTTGGGATAAACCATACATTTTCCAGGGGTGAGCTAGAGCAAACCATTTCCATAAAATGCAATCCCACAATTGACTTTGGCATATGGTCTTGTGTGCACCGTAATTCAGGCAGAGATATCTCTGTAATAATTGTAATAATTAGATCTTAATAAATGTGGGAATACACAAGACAGAGAGTCAAACAGACTCGATTAACATAGTTGGTTTGATAACCAAGATGCCATGGCAAGAACAAACAGAACTGTGAAAATTACAGGCGATGGGATTACACCTGCTTACGGGAAGAGAGAAGATTGAATCAACTTCTGCAAGCAAAGAATTGTTGTAAAATGCATGAGTTTTCTGTGTGATTTTTAACCTGATTATTGTAGTAGAAATTATAAACCTGTTTGAAATAGTATATAAGCTTTTGGGAAACCTGAGTAAAATCGAATTCTGATCACCGAGTCTTCCCTTCTCTCATCAATCGCCAATAAATAAACACGTGCATTTTGTCACAGAGTTCAGGAAAAAAAGTGGAACCCTACATGGATTTCAAGTCAGTGGGGGTCTTTTTAATTAATATTTTTGATAAGCATTTGAAAGAGTTAGGAAGTTGTAGCTGATTTTTGCAAGCAACAACTTGATGGTTTTAGTATGGATGTAGCTATAAAGTTTGTGGAGGTGCCAGATGAGGACAAGTACAGTCAATCCTCATTAGTTCATTCAGCTTCTGAGTACCAGTTCATGGGTACTCAGAAGGAAGGAAGGAAGCATGGAAGAGATAGGAGATGTGGGAGCACCTTCACAATGAAATACCTTGCTCTGCAGAGAAGAGAGAGTAATAGTCTGTGCAGGAAGATGCTGATTTTCTTTCTGAACTGGGAATTTTCTGACTTCATGCAGTTTTGACTTGTAAGCAGTGCCAGACTACATCTTGCTTTCTCTACTAAAGACAGTTGTTACATAACTGTAGGTTTCCTTTTTAATGCTAGGTATTTCAGATTATGCTGTTTTAGGAGTCCTTGTATCTGAGATTTTCTCGGACCAAGGACTTAGGAAAGAATATGGCTTTGGAAAAGCTTTTTTTGGGAAAAGCAGTTAAGCTTAAATGAAGCTCATTCAATCCACAGTTTGAATTTAGTTTCAATATTGGCTCCCCCTCTCCTGCTGCCCCCCCCCCCCCGACTAGGATATAGTGTCATCCTCACCTCAGTTATTATTACTTTTAATACTAGTAGATTTGAATTCTGTGCTGATGAGTGCTCTGGGTAATTTTCTCCAGTATTTTCAAACCATGAAACAAAATACCATTTAAAAATGTAAATAGGGAGCTCCTTGAAAAGCTCCTGAAGTTACTGGCATTTCATGGTTGTGCGTAAAAATGTATTCTTTCAAGGACTGGCTGAAAAAGTTGACTCTGTTGAGTGCAGAATCTGCAGCTGGACTTGACAGAATGCAGGTGTCTTTCCAGAATAGCACAATATGCAGTAGGCATAGGAAAACTACTTACTGCTGGTTCAAACTGTGACTGTTTTATTTACAGAAGCATTTAATTCCAATGCTTGTTAATTTTATTTCTTGTAGTGGTGTCTTGAAATTATTTGTTCATAGGAATTTTTTTTTGTAATGAGCAGCTGTTTTAAAGGTGGAACAGTGGAGCTGACTAGGCAGTGAGGAGTAATATGAGCAGTAATTTTATTTTTGAACCATTCAATGCTGCTCTTAAGGGAGTGACTGAGTTAGTATAAGGCCTCAAGAAAAACTAGTAATATCACACCTCAATTTCAAAGAACTAATGATGGAATTGGCTGTGATAATGCTATGTCATGGATACTCACTTTGCAGATATGAAAATGAACACTGATCCACTGTTTCTCTTGTGCTTGGGTAATAATGCAGTCCTTGGTTGGTTTGGCAGACTGTAGGCCTCAGTAGTTAAACCACATGCAGACTCTTTCTGGGCTTGTAAAGCTGCTGATAGAAGCATGCCTTGTCCTTCATTGCACAGTGGTCAGGTTTCTGGAAGTGAATTATCTGCAAAATAATTTTTCTGTTTACCCTGAATTCTGGTTCAACCTCAGCACACAAATGATTCCATATTTGCTGACTAAGAAAAGCAGATAAACATAACTTATAGGAAGGCTGAAGGAAGAGCTGAACAGTTTTATTATTGAACCTTGAACACAACCATTTTTGATGTCTGGGGCTAAAGAAACTGCTTCCAATGATATCTGATCTCTTTTAATCTAGAATTCAACATCTTTGGCTAAAATATATTAAAATCCAATTGCTACAATACCTGGATAGTAAAATACTTACATAAATAATTGCAAATAAATGCATAATAATAAATTGTGAAGTAATTATACTAATTGTTTGATCCTGGCATAACTGGTTTGGTTTTGAGATGCTGTGATGCTTTCTAAATTTCCCAGGGCAGTCTTACTGTTATCAGATGGATTCATTTTATATATAGTATTCTATTTATTTTCAGCCTTTAAGAAAAGGAGTTAGATTTTTTAAATTATTTGCCAGTTCTTGTATATCCTTGGAAAGTGTCTGAATACAATACACAAGGAGCATAAAGAAATAGTGAATGATCTGTTGGAAAGAAACTTTCTGAATATTTCATCCTCCCTGCTTTCTTCAGGAAGAAGCAGTGATGGGAAACAGTTGCCATCTGTTTTGTGCATAGTTTTTAGCTAAACTACTAGGAAAAAAAAGATTTACTGAAATTCATAAGTGTGCTTTTTATGACTGTTGTGTAAAGAAACTTGGATACAATATCCTCCTGTTTGTCAGTGTGCCAGTAAGTTTGCTGTAGTTGCTCCTGTGTTGTAAAAGATGCCCTTACAATCTCTGAATTATAAATAAACAAATTGCAGACAGTCTGTCAGTCAGGATGCTAGTTTTCATGTATTTTTCCAAAGGAGTTTTGTACAGTCAGCACTGAAAGCTCTCTGTGATGAAAATGAAACCTTTACGTAGAAGAATGATGTGTTAATAAAATCTATGTGTTCAAACAGGACTTACTCAGGAAACTTTGGCAAGAGTTTTTCAGTTGTTGTTTGATTTTTGAATTTTTTTTTACTTGAATCAAAAAAGTTGTCACCACTGGACTGAAATTAGTTTCTTTAAAAATCCCATTTTATGTGTAGCCTTGCAAAGCCTCCAGCATGTTCAATTTACTAAGATCAAACCTCTGAATTTCTGTAGGTCATGTACTAAGGGCATAGAACTGCAAGAAAGTCTTTTCCTGAAACTTTAGCAGCCCCTTTCTGAAATAACTGAAGTATTTTCAGCAGGCTTGGTGAGATTTCACTAGAAGAAACTAAATTTATTTTGAGGGGATTTTTTTTTTGCTGGTAGTTAACTGCTCTTGACAAATAATACCCAGGGAGAATAATTTTCTTTGCTTTAGGAAGTATAAATAAAGTAGAATATAAATATCTCTAATTCAAGATTTTTCTCTTTGGAGGCTTAAACTAGTTTAACCCTGCAAGATCAACCTCTGCTATCTTTAAAATCTGTATTTCAGCAGAACAGTGTTGGTAATAATCTGTCCAAGAGTGTTATGCTATGTAAATGGCATACCTTGTATTATTTAGGCTTTTTGTCTTTCTAGGTCAGTAGCTTTCTTTAACGTTTTTCCAGTTTATTTCAGCTGAAATCAGAGCACTTTCATTATTCTTGGTGCTTTTGAAGTTAGCATGGATGTCAGCCAGGATGCCTGAATTTTACCAGACTCCTCCATGAGGAGAGGGAGCTGAAGGATATCCTTCTGTGGGTATATGGCATGGGTTTCTTTGCATCCTGGTATGGACAGTCTGCTTGAGCAGGAGACACTTTAATTTCATTATCTCACGCGCATACTTCCCCTTATGTCAGATCAGGATGTAAAGTCCTTGCTGCCCCAGTTCCATAGGAATGTAGGCTATAATCCTGTAAATCTGCTAATATAGGTGTGGTTGAAAAAAGGGGAAGGACTGCAGCCAGTACTGAAAGTCAGGGGCAAAGGATGCTGTTGGAAAACAAGCTGCAGGGAGGTAGTACCTCTCTCCTTAGAAACTGTGTTGTGTTGGGGGCAGGGGGTGTGTGGAGTCGTGAAGGCAGGAAATCAAGATCACAGTTGAAGCAACTCAAGAAGGATAATTCTCGTATCTCTTCTGAAATTTTGAGGAGATGCTGTGGTGATACTTTCTAACTATGACCTGTAGGTCTCCAGTTAAAAATTAAATGACAACTTTGTGATGATGTATAGGGAAAAATGATGAATTACAATGCTAATTTTCCCAATGCTACAGATTCTTTCCATCACATGCCTTTTAGCTGTAGATCCTTATGCCTGATCATTGTTAATGCAAGAGGTGTTCATGGTTGAGAGGCATGAAGGGAAAACTTCAGTATACATTGAAGGTGAGGAGTTGAATGTGAAAACCAGAAAATACTGTCACTGAGAGACAATGGGGTTTATATTTATCACAGCTTGACAAAACTCTTGACTTCCCATGACATCAGTTGATGGGAATATTATTTGGCCTCACTGTGTTTGTCCTTGATAAGTTGATGGCAAATTTGTGCTCTAAACTGGTGTCCAGTCCAGCTTTGTCTTGAGTTACAATAAGCAATCCTAAAATGATACTTAAATGACAGAATGCAGTCTTCTCATTGGCCAGAGGAAAAATAATGTGATAGTGTAATTCCTCTCACCACAGATTGTAGTGGTGTGTTAACGAGTTCTTTATATTTTATAAGTTTTTCTAAGTTCTTTGTAAGATGGTTTGTTCCTTGTACCCCCCATTTTGCCTTCCTGATAGTTGCCCCTATAACTCCCTCAGTAACTGTTAGGTGTCAATCCTTTCCCCCCTCCTCCCTGGAGCCTGCCTGTCACCTCAGAGTCCTGCCTCAGAGCTAGAAAGTTCTATCAGGGGCTTCAAGTGATAGGCAAGGTTCGGGGAAAAACCCTTCCTCTCCCTTGTGTGTGGTCCTCGTTTGTGTCAGTCACCTTCCTAGCCCCTTCTGTATTGAACCCAATTGGTTGTATCCTCCTCACCACCCTCTGTACCGCCCCCCAATAAAAAGGGGGGGGGGGGGGGGGTCCCAAAAAGCCAAAAGCAGTTCAGTCAGAGCAAGTTCTTGGCCGGTGGGGAGGCTCCGCCTGACCCTTCAAATAAACCCCCTTGGATTTACTCGGCCGGCTCCTCCCTTTATTCTCCGCCGTTGTCTGCCTCTTGCCACCTGTGCCCTCGACATTTCGTCGGAACCAAGACCCACTGGATCGGCTTGGCTTGCGCTGCTTGCCAGCTGTACCTGCTGCTTGCCGCGGTGCCTGAGCTAGCCTGGGCAGGGCGGGACCGTGTTCTGAAAGGCACTTGCGACAACAGATTGTTTCATGTGATGATTTTTACCAACAGTGTGGTTTTAAATGTTTATTTTGTTCAAGTGTTTCCTTTGGTTTTGGTTGCTTACAGCATTTAAAACCTTTATGGAATCACCATATAAAGTTTAACATTTAATTTTGTAGGTTGGATTTTTGTACAAAGAAAAAAATACATTTTATTTCTCAGAGTTTAGAAACATGTTTTTAGAATGTATTTAAAGGATTCACATAATTTTGAAGGTAGTTGGATAACCTTTGCTTAAGAATAGATTTTAGTACATGGCAGGAAGGTATTACATCTTCAGCTAATTCAGGTGTAAATTTGTTTTGGCTTTGAGCACGTGACACTAACATTACAGCACTTAGCACTCTCTACAGCAGTGCTTGATGCTGCCAGCATCGCTAAATTGACTTGGAATGTGGAAAATGCCATCACTCTACAAACAACTTCCTGCTGGTGAGCACATGAATGTGGCAAAGAACTTCCCTTGTCATCTTGCATATCTTGCTTGAGGAAGCTACTGCAATAAGAGTATTCCTGCTGACAGGTTCTGAAGCTCCCATGGGGAATCTGCAAGACAGTGTGTACAAGCAGAGGTTATAGCAAGTCCATTGCAATAAAAGAATGCTCTATGTGTTCATTGGAAAAAGACATCATTTTGATAAGACTTGCAAAAAAGCTGTGTGTATGCTCAACATCAGATTTTAAAATTGCAAAATATATAGAAGTTCCCTTGAGATAGTAAAGATGTGTGCTGTTAACTTTGACTGTAAATAATAAAAACAGAAGGATCATTTTAAGCCGCCTCTTCTTCTTCACCCTCTAAAGGAAACCTCAGCTTGCCCATAAAGTTATTTGAGATATCACCTCCATTATTCAAGTCAGGGACTGTATGAACTACTCAACTATATGTATCACAAGATGCAAAGTTAATACCTCTGCATCCTCTAGCAAATCCTGTAACTTAAACAAGTACTCTACAAATGGAGAATTTTGTTCTTGCTTAATTTCTGTGTTTGTTTACTGAGTACTTTTGGTAAAAACATTTCCTTTCTCTTCTTTCTAAGAGCTTGGTCAATTGGGGTATTTTTAGAAAGAATCATAATACAGATTTACTCAATGTATAAGCAAAGAGCAACCCTTAGTTGAGAGCTAACTAATGTTGTCCTTGTCTGATAGGAGTTTCAGCTGGACTATGTCAAATCTCTCAAAGCATTAATCTTTTTTTAAAGCAGATTATATCTAGTCCAGATGTCTAAAACACATCAGAAGTTTTGTGGAATACTCTGGGTTGATTGAAACAGATTGCTTGGAATATGAGTCTCGTAACTGAATACCTAGATTGCAAAGTGCCAGCACTGCAAGGAAGGCATAATACTCATCTACTGCACAAGGTTTCCTCCCGTGGGAGGAATCTTGAGGGGGCCTATTTCAGGTGGACTACAGTCCACTTATCTGGGAAGAGTAACTTGTAAAACCACAGTGTTGTGGGGATGTATCAAAAGAAGCTTCAGCTTAGTGTTGCTCTTACTGTATTGTGCTTTCTTTTTGTTTTTGCTGTTGTCAGAGCAATTTGTTCATTATAATGGAGTTTTAGCACTATAGGTACTGAATTTTTTAAAACAACTAATCTTTCCATAGATACTTGTTTGCAGGCATCTCTCTTTGAAGTACTGTATTGGTTTTTGTACTTACTGTGGAATCAAATGTGATTACTTGTGTTGTGTAATTGTCTGTGCAAGTCCATGCAAAGGGTTCCTGCTTTCTGCTGTTGTTTTCAGGTGGCATTGGTTCTTCGCAGCCCATGCACTCAGTGAGTCAGAATGTTCCATTTACCAAGCCTGGAGTTGGAACATCTGCTTCCTCTGCTGTGATGTCATCAGTAAGGTCACCTGTTCCAAGCCTGTCTTCAAAGCCACCATCTTCACCATCACCATCACAGTCACCAGAGCTGGCGCTTCAGGAAGGTACTAAAAGGGAATGGGAAGTCACACTACAGACTTTTGCTCTATTCCACATGCACACATGAATGCTGGAAGTTTTATTGCTTCTTTTCTGTGTTTGACTGGAGCACATCTCTGGCATCTCATCAGGCTCCCTTAGTGGTGGTGTTTTATGTCACCTTGGTTGTAGCTTCTCTTAGTGCTTGTATTTTATTTCCTTTGTCCACGTGTTGCCTTTGGCTTGTTTGCCTTGTTGGCAGTCTTACATGTCTCTTGCCCAAAAAACCTTCTTTTAGTTCCCTTATTCTAAAAAGCTGCTCACTTCTTTAATTACTTAGAAGAAGGTCTTAAAATGAGCTTGTAATTAGTCTGTATTGAAAAATGAAGTGTAAACTAGAAATCTGCTAGTTTGTTTGTGGAAATAGTGAGTTTGAGGATTAAGTTCAAACTGGTAGAAATGTTTTCTTACTGCCTAGCTGTAAGTGTCCATGAAAAGCTGCTGCAAGAATTCTTGTGGGAAAACAGGACTGTTTGTATAAGCTCCTTCCTATTCTGATGTTGGCAGCATCTTGACAAAGAATCAATTGGTTCTTGAGCCTTCTTCAGTTAAATTAAACTTTACAGTGATGTGTTAACTTGCCTCTTGATTATTACATGTTTCTGTATCTAGTATTCCAAATCTGACTGCATAATTTTTTTTATCTTGGCCATGTTTCCTTAGCAATTTCAGAATTTTAAATTCTTATGGATAAAGAACTCTGCCTGAGGGGTGGAAGTAGGCATTAATTTTGTCCAGAACAATGTGGTATCTCTAGTGTTCAAAACACTTGGCAACTGCATGGTGTGTGATTGTCACAGCATATTTTTTTATTCTTAAATTACAGAATCCTCTGACATAAATTACTGAATTACCCCCTTTTCCTCCATTTCCTCCTTTTTCTGCTAGAATGCAGATTACAGGTTGTTCATCGATCATTTCTATATATATTAGAGGGAAAAAAAGTTGTCCATTGCTATAAAGTTCTATGTACAGTGTATCATTTTAAGGAAAATATGTAAATTTTTGGAACTGTGGCTCTTGCACAGTTTTATCATTGATTTTAATGCTAGATAGACTTTGTATTGTGGGTGTGCTTGCTAGAAAAAAAGCATTGCTTCTTCTTCAAAAGATATTGCAAACAAAGTTTTTAATGAGAAAAAGGATTTTAGCTGTTAAACTGTGATTGCCTTGATGCGCAATGTCTGTGTTCTGGAAGTGATTCCTGCAAAATGTGTGAACACCTGGTACACCAGCTACAGATCAGTGCAGTGGCTGCTGAACTTCCCTACATTTAAATGCTTCCACTAAGTGAAGGTGAATGCAGTAAGTAGCTGAATGAGCACATTTTAAAAACAACAGTATGTTGGCATTATGAAGATAAGTTGTCAGGAGTTTCTGTTTATCTAATTTTATCTATTTACATGTCATCGATGACACATAAGTTTCTATGTTCAGATGATGGTTTTATGAGCATTGGAAGACTTGAAACTCTGTTAGTTTCATTTGAGGAGTCTGAAATAATGTACTCTTGCTTTTTTTATCAACTTTTTATCAAAAATTAAATGTGGTAACTATTTGTCTTGGTTTGAAAGACAGGTATCTGCTAGGGAGGGGCAGGACCTCCCTAGAGATGGAGGATTCAAATCCCTTCCCTCCAAATTATTCTAATTTAGAAAATTAACGGGGCTTTCAGGCAGAGGTATTGATTTATTAAAATATGAATATCGATCTAATATCAATATCCAACTGTGACGGACAAAAGACTCTCTAACAGTTAAAGTTAGAAAGTGTATGTTTATTGCGACAGCGCATGGAATAGCTCCCTAATGCGCACTGCAAAGATCACAGGTAATTACAAAGCCTTTTATTTACAAAAATGTTGAATACACAAAATACAAATGTATATTCATACCCCTGTCACTTCCTCTTCTCCGCTTCGTATGCTAATTGACAAAAAGGCTATTAAGCATGCGTAGTTTGTTCCCTGAAATGGGTCGGTGGTCCTTTTGTGAGGAGTGGTCACCAAAAGGAGGAAGTAAAATGAGTCTTCCTCATTCTAAACTTTCAACCTTTTCAATGCAGATGTGATTGATGGCTGGTAGAACTCCCTGTTTCCTGTTTTCCAGGACTATTTCAGTGGGTTTCTGAAAACAGGAGGTCTGGTGTTGTATTGATTAGTTTCTCTGTTTGACAAGCAATGAGTTTTTAGATCCGGGGTAGCTTATCTTAAATCCGGTTTCTTTTAACCATCCTCTAACTTTTAACTGATTTCAGCAAAGCTTATCTATTCATTTCAGCTAAATCAGCAACATCTGTTGTTAACTGTAACCTTAGCTTTTCTCAAAGCTTCAAAATTAGTGTCTCATTTCCCCACTTCTTCTTTGAAATGAGTAAATTCTTTTACTCAGTGTACAGCATCGTCTTCATCTATCCAAGCCGTACGGCTGGTGTCTCTCAAGACCAAGCCATACCCCTTTGATAGTGATGTTAAAGCTGCCACTCGTTGTAGCATCCTCCAATTCCAAACAAGTATTACAACAGATAATACTAAACTTATGCTGACTAAAGTAAGCAACACAATTATAGGGTGGACTAAGGCATTCAGTATACCAGTTGCTGTTGGGGACCATCCAAAAAGCACATCCCACCAATGATGAGACAAATGTTCCTCAAGCCTTTTAAAAACCCCTTTGATGGTCTCAGTGTCATGATGTATTTTAATTTATGTCTTTTTCCCTCCATCTCTAATTTCTTTTAAGATTTCTCTCAATTTGTGATGTTTCATCAATTGATCAACTAAAGTCAAATTCATTCCTATGGGCACAGGCAGTATCTCCTGCACGGTGGCTAGGTTGGCCTTTATATATTGATGTGATATTACAGGTGCCCGATAGGAAAAATCACATCCTTTAATTCTAACAAAATTGCAAACACACAAATTGAATTGAGTCTCCTCTATAATTTGGTTGTCTATCCTTATGATGGGGCATGCAGTCCTAAGACAGACACAACCTTGTCCCATATACACAAGCGAAGTTGTCTGTTTGCCTGGATGCGTTTCAAAGTGACAAATACTTTGGTCCGTATCCAAACAAGTGTCTTTGTCACCTTCTAATGTCCCTTCACATATGTATCCTAGTTGTCTCCTCACAGTACAGGGCTCTAGATTAACAGTTTGCCATTTTCCTTCAATTTCTCCTGCCCACATCCTGTGCTCAGAAGGGTACAATACTGTTCCTTCATGGTTTAATCCTAAGGGGACTATGGGATGTATTAGGTCCACTGAGGCATTGTGTATAGTTCAAACAAAGGCTGTCACCATACCAGTCACAGGGTTATAGGTGAAATTGACCAACATCCACCAAGACTGAAGTTCCCTCTCCTTATCAGAGGCATTGTCCCAAACAATCTTGCGAATTTCAGCAGGGAATGTTCCCTTTCCACCTTCTCTGATAACTGCAGCAGCTACTGATTGCATCCACAGTTGTGCTTGAGTGCACCCTAGAGCCAGCGAGATGTTTTCACTAGCTGTGCCTAGCGCATTAATTATTGCCTCATGATCTCGCTCCTCTATATTTTCCCATTCTGGTAATATTTGGGTCAATTTCCAATGATTGTTACCTAGTGCTAGTAGAGAGGATTGCAAAGGTTGTTGTAGTTTGACTAAATCGCTCCCTACTGAGGTTAATTTATTCATCAGCACTTCTGAATCTATTGTGTTCAGCACTCCCAGTCCTGCCCCTAGCAACCCAGTGAGATCCCTCTTACTCTTAAATTAGGAGGCATACTTTTTTGGAGCCAAGTGGTCCAGTCCATAAAGGAGTTCCTGAGAAATGGGGCACATTCTGGCCGAACGTGAGAAGCATTTACCTGTACTCCCATTTCTACTTGTTTCAAAGACCACTTTGGGTTAACTATCAGCTTCTGAACTCCTGTCTTCTTAATAGCATATGGCCCAGTTCTGGTAACTACAGGAGTTATTTGTTCCTCTACTTCTGGAATAGCTGGCATCTGGGTGATCACAGCCTTTCTTGGCACTGGTGGAGTAATCTTGGTCTGGTCCTTATGGAGCTCAGTACATACCTGGGTGATGTTAAAGTCAATATCATACCCTCTTATCGCACACCCCTCTATTTTGAGTCTAAACTCAGGACAATTACTCAAGCATTTGTCACAGCATTCAGGACTAATCCGGACGGGTCTCATGGGTGGGTGGTAAGCCTCATGGAATTCATCCTGTACGAATGCATATTTACGTCCCCAAACATTTCTTCCTTCCCACAAGCTTGCATTCGTGACTTTTAGCATCTTGTTTAAAGCCTTACGAGAGTAAGGGTCATAAGCTCTTCCTTGGCACTGATATATCCCAGTCACATTATACCTACGTGGTATTGCGTTGACTGTTGTTATAGCTAAGGTAATTACTACAATAGTTATAAACTTTCCACATAATGTCCATAATAATTATTAGTCCATTTATTTGTGGTCCCGAGTGAGCTTCAGCTTCAGTTCGTTATCGCCTGGTGTGACCTTCCACCCTCTGGGGCTTTCGTTACTTGGGAGTGATGGATCCAGGCCTTCTGTTCTTTGATCTTGATTGCAGTGAAGGTAGTGAGGAGCACCTGGACTGGTCCTTCCCACTGCGGATCCAAGGTCTTTTCTGCAAAAGACTTAATGCACACATAATCCCCAGGTTGTACATCATGTACTGGCCCATCTAATTCCCTGTTTTGAGCTCCAGCCACATATCTCTCAGTTTCTCTAAGTTGTTTATTTAGGGCCACCATATATCTATGTAGGGTTTCTTCCCCTACTTGAATGGGTGTTGTCCCCTCTTGAACTGCATATGGCCTCCCATACAATATTTCAAAAGGGCTTAGTTTCTCCTTTGCCCTTGGTTTTGTCCGAATTTGCAATAATGCCAATGGGAGAGCCTGGGGCCAGGGCAAATTTGCTTCTTGCCCCAATCTCACAATTTGTTTTTTAATCAAATGGTTCATTTTCTCTACTTGCCCACTAGATTGAGGGTGGTATGGGGTATGCAATTCCCAGTCTATTCCCAGGTGGTGACTTATTTGCTGTACAATTTTTGAAATAAACTGTGGCCCCCTATCTGAGGATATGGTGGCTGGAACTCCAAATCGTGGTATTATTTCTTGCAACAGTGCTTTGGTCACTTCTCGGGCCTTAGCTGTCCTGGCAGGAAAGGCTTCTGGCCATCCTGAAAAGGTATCAGTTAGCACCAATAGGTAACGATACCCTCCCTTCCTGGGCAGTTCTGTAAAATGAATTTGCCATTGTTGCCCAGGTCCACAACCTTTCCCAATTTGTCCCACTTTAGGCTTTGGGGTGTTTTTAGGGTTAGTTCGGAGGCAAAGGCTACACTGATGACTTACTTGTATCACTGTGCCCTGCAATTTCCTAGCCATAATTCTTTCTTTCAAATGGTTATACAGGGCATCTATTCCCCAGTGTGTTTTCTCATGTTCCCTCTGTACTAATGACCACAACAAATAAGAGGGTACTACAAGTTTCCCTTCTTCTGTTACAGCCCATCCCTCCTGGTTATAACTTGCCTTTTCTACCTTAATAAGTTTCTTATCCTTTTTATTGTATATTGGCTTACCCTCAATAGAAATTTTTCCATCTGGAATCAATGCTGCCTCAATTGTCTCATCAGGTATCTCACCTTTTGCTGCTTCTTTTGCCTCCCTATCTGCCAGCATATTCCCTTCCTCCAATTCAGAGCTCACTTTTTGGTGCGCTTTAATGTGCATGATGGCTACCTTTTCAGGTAATTGTACTGCATCCAATAGTCTCAGTATTTCTTGGGCATGTTTAATATTCTTCCCTTGTGAGTTCAACAGTCCTCTTTCCTTCCAAATGGCTCCATGTGCATGAACTACTCCAAATCCTTATCTGGAATCTGTATAGAGATTAATTTCTTTTCCTTTCGCCAGCTCTAAGGCTCGAATTAAGGCGATTATTTCAGCCCACTGCACAGAGGTATTTGTTGGTAATGGTCCAGACTCTATTACCTCTCTGCTTGTGGTAACTGCATACCCAGCATGCCTCTTTCCACTGATGACATAGCTGCTCCCATCAGTAAACCAGGTCTCGGCATTCTTAAGCGGGGTATCCTTCAGATCCGGGTGACTGGAGTAGGTGGCTTCGATTGTCTCCAGGCAATCATGGATCACTGGTTCTCCCATATTCCCGCTGAGGAAGGAAGCTGGGTTCACAATGTTAGTCACCACAATCTCAACATCATCTTGTTCTACCAGTATAGCTTGGTACTTCAGGAATCTCTGTGGGGAGAGCCAATGCCCCCTTTTGCTTCCAGGACTGTAGACACTGTGTGGGACACTAGCAGAGTCATCTTCTGGCCCAGGGTGAACTTGCGTGCCTCTTGGATGTTCACTGCTACTGCTGCAACGGCTCTGAGACACCCTGGCCACCCCTTAGCTGCCGTATCCAGCTGTTTGAAGAGGTAGGCAACTGCCCTTCGGTACGGGCCCAGATTTTGTGCTAGTATTCCTAAAGCGATTCCTTGCTTCTCGTGAGAAAGCAAAAAGAACGGCTTACTCACGTCTGGAAGTCCCAAGGCTGGTGCTGACATGAGGGCCTTCTTTAGCTGGTCGAAGGCTCGAGTTGCTTCTTTTGTCCATTGAAGATCTCTGCTCCCTTCCGTGATCAAGGCATACAGAGGTTTAACAAGCAATCCATAATTATAAATCCACAGTCTGCACCACCCTGTCATGCCTAGAAAGGTTCTCAGTTCTTTCACTGTCTGAGGCTTTGGGGTCTGGCATATTGCCTCCTTGCGATCTTGTCCCAAGGTTCTTTGTCCAGCTCTTACTTCATAGCCCAGGTAAATAACTGTCTGCTTTACCATCTGAGCCTTCTTTTGGGATACTCGATACCCTTGCAGGCACAGAAAGTTTAGGAGGCTTACCGTCCAGGCCACGCATGTTTCCTGAGTCTGGGTGGCTATTAAGAGGTCATCCACATACTGGAGGAGCTGTCCTTCTCCTGGAGGAGGTTCCCAGGACTCCAAATCCTTTGCACCCCAAATAGGGTAGGACAGTTCTTATACCCCTGCAGTAATACGCACCATGTGAGCTGAGTTTTAGGTCCAGATCTAGGGTTTTCCCATTCAAATGCAAATATTTTCTGGCTGGCTTCATGGAGAGGTAGGTAAAAGAAAGCATCTTTCAAATCTAAAACGGTAAACCAGGTTAATTCAGGTGTTAAACGGGTTAACAGGGTGTAAGGATTGGCAACTACTGGGTACAAGTCCTCATTACTTTGTTAACAGCTCTTAAATCTTGTACTAACCTATATGACCCATCAGGCTTCTTCACTGGCAAAATAGGAGTGTTGAAATCAGACTGACACTCCCTCAGTAGTCCTATCTTCAAAAAGTTTTCAATAATTGGACTAATCACCTCTCTATCTTCTTTCTTTACGGGGTATTGTTTAACCCTTACTGGCTGTCCTCCTTCTTTAAGTTTAATCTGCACTGGTAGTGCATTCTTTGCCCTTCCTGGTATATCAGAAGCCCACACTCCAGGAAATACCTGATCTATTACTTTCCTGAAATTTTCCTCTTCATTTGCAACTTCGATTTCTTTGGTTTTCATCATTAAACTTAACAGTTCCACATATTGTTGATCTTTTACCTCCAAAATAATGTCCCCATTCTTAAATATTATTTTTGCCTCCAGCTGCTCTATCAGGTCTCTGCCCAAAAGTGCAGACGGAGCTTTAGGCATGTATAAAAATCGATGAATTCCTCACTGTTTACCCAATTTATACTTCAGTGGCTTGCAAAAATAAGCTCTTTCAGATTGGCCACTCGCCCCTTTTAGCATAACAGTCATTGGTTACAGGTACTAGGACCTTATTCAGCACTGAAAATGTTGCCCCTGTGTCTATCAAAAATTTCACCTTTGTTTCTTTGTTCCCCAGTTTGACTATAACCAGAGGGTACTCTAGGGTAGGGCCCTACGGTCCCCCTCAGTCCTCTTTTACATGAGCAATCCCTTTCTCCCCTTTCTGACCACCTTTTCTATGTTCATCACCCTTTTTTAGTTCTGGACACACTGGTTTTTCCAGTGACCAAATTTTTTGCAAAATGCACATTGATCTTTTCCCAGTCGGGGTGGTCCCTGTTTCAGTGGACCTTGCCCACGTTTTCCTTTTTCTCCTTCTTTTACTACTGCTACTACTTTCTTCATCCCTTGTTTATATCCTTCTTCCCGATTACTAAAAACTCTCCAGGCCTCGTCCAGTAAAGCTTCTAAATTACGGTTGTTTGGACCCCGGATCTTCTGGAGCTTCCGCCTGATGTCTCCTGTAGACTGTCCTAAAAATAAATTTATTAATTGCTGCGTCCCTTCATCAGATCCAGGATCCAGGTGTGGTGTGTCGGCACATTGCGTCTCGCAGGTGATCTAGAAATTCAGAAGATATTTGAGTGGGGCCCTGTTTGATAGCATATAAGGCTGACCAGTTTATGGTTTTGGGGATTGCTCTTTCCAGCCCTTTTACTATCAATTCCTGGTATCTCTTTAACCGTCCCAACTCCTCATCTTCATTAGGATCCCATTTTGGGTCTTGGAGGGGAAATATATCCTTAACATCTTCCTGTGTTGTTCTACAATCATCCTCGGCCAGATCCTTAGCTACTTTCAAAACTAATTGCTTCTCTGTTTCTGTTAGGTCATCAAGCAGCAGTTGGAGGTCTGCCCAATCAGGTAAATGCTGCTTAATCATAAACTTCATTTTCTTAGCAACCCCTATTGGATCACTTCAATAGCCCTTAGCACTCTTTTCCCAAATTTCTGAATCAATCGAGGAAAAGGGAACCTTAATCAGTTTTGTTTCTCCATCAGAGGTCATTGCTTGCCTTAGAGGTGCTTGTATGACCTCTCTGGTTTGTTTTCAGGTCCTTAATGCTATGGGTCCTTGTGGGGCAAGGTTGGGAGCTGGTGGGGGAGGTTCAGGTTCATCCCACTCACTGTCACTGCTAAGCAGTGGTGGATAAAATTTGGATGGTTCCCTGGGTTCAGGAGTGGATGGAGAAACCCCTACCTCAGCTGCTGTCCTTCCAAAGGAAGATGAAGCTAGAGATGAAGCGGAGGAGGTTGGAGTTAATGATGGTTCTGAATCTGCATCCCCCACTGCTCTCCTCCTTTCCTGCTTTTTGGGGGTGGTTTAAGTATGTCTTCTGTCTCTTGTTCCAGTGCCTCTGCTTGGTATACCTTGTCAGGATGTGTGCACCTCTGATTTATTGAGCAGGTGCTACAACACTGTTTGGGCTTCCCTTTAGTAACTTTATGGTCCTTTTCAAGGGCCAATATTAAAGGATCAGATGGTGGCCTCATTCCACAATCCCTTTGCCACTCAGGGTGATCCCTAAGAGTAAAAAGCATATCAGCATAAGCCACTTCCTGCCACTTTTGTTCACGGCGTAGGAAGAGCATTAGCTGCAATAGAGTTTCATGGTGCAGAGTACCATTTGCTGGCCACTTCACCCCCTCTTCCAGCCTATACAGTGGACACCACTGTGTACAAAACTTAACAAGCTCTCTTTTGGTTTCTGTACCCCCATAGCCCACCAATTCTTTCCAATGTGTTAAAATACATCCCAGAGGACTGCCTTTAGGAATCTCTTGACTTTCCCTTGCTCCCATCCTTAATATTCCTCTGGTATAAAGATATACTGGGCACTCTTCACCCTAAATATTTCCACTGGCTTCCCTATATCTCCTGCTCCCGGGCATATACTTTTACTGAAGAATGAAGCAGGGTTTACATGCACACACACACACACGGGAAGGGAAAAGCTCCTTTTTATTTTAATCTAAAAGGAAACAACACAACACAGTCAAACAAATTGACAACACACAGACTTGTCCCCTCTTCCTTGCTTAAATTGCTGATTATAAATTGCTATCGAACTAAGTCCTCTGTTATACCTTGCACTGGCTATATTGCAGCTAAAAATGCACTCAAAAATTTCAAGCAGTTTTACACATACTGCAGCAAGTGTACAGTTAAAACCCAATGCAATTCCCGTCGAGCTGTAATTAGAGTATAGATGGGGCTCTTGCAGAATACCAACCAATATCTGGCTTCGGCCAGATGTTAACAATCCCCAAACATACACACTCAACCAAAAAAATTTTAACAAAGTCTCGCCGTAAGCCAAAGGGCTCAAGCGGGGACACAGCACAAATCCCTCTGCAAGAGGGAAGCGGGGGGGCGACCCCGGCCCCACACCGTCCCGCACTCCCCTGTGACCAGGAATCACCAGTTCCTAGTTAAAATACCACTCCACACACACCGGCAATCTCAAAGCCTCACAAGCAATCAAGTATGTTCCTTCACAGTCAAGGCAAGACCCCACAAACAAAAACCTTTTGGGGTCGAGCGGGGCTGGTAAGACACAGCGCAAGACAACAAAACCTGGATCCTTCCGCCGGTTACCAAGGTGATACCGGGCGTAATTTCAAACCTTTCACACCACTCGTTCCTTCACACAAAATAAACAGCTTATTCACTCACAACTGTCTTCTCCACTTAACAACGCACTGGTTAAAATATCATTGCCAGCCACACAAACAAAACTCACACACAGTACTTCCCCGTGGCACACATTCCAGGAACTGTATAAGCGCTACTTTCACAAACACCAACGCAGATATCCCTCCGCTGATCAGGCGGGGGTTTTAAAATTCTTTTACCATTGTACTGAATATTTGTCTGGCTTAGAATTCCAAGTATGTTTCTCCTGCAGAGGTCAGATGGACTTGATTTTTTTTTAATATTTTTCGAAATTATAGAATTGTCTACATGAAAGAATTCTGAAAAAAGTTTGAATTAATTTTTAAAGAGAATTTCATTGTTTTAGGCTCCTCTTAGGGCATTCCTATAAAAACTAAAAAGTCCAATTGTTTACTTGGATATCTTCTAACAGGACAAAACCCTTAAAATGTATTAAAGCCTGTTTAATCTTACATAACTATCTGTACAAATTTAATATGCACTTTGTGTTTGAAAGGCTTTTATGGTGTGGGTGATTGAATTTAAAATGCCTAAATAGTTGGTTTATTTCACAGGCAAATGTGTTGTCATCCCAATTTATCTTCTGTGTCCTGCTACCTACATTTCTAGGTGTCTGTAAATTATAGTGGGATAAAGCCTTAGAGTGCAATATTATTATATCACAAATACACTGCTTGCAGGGTTTAAAAATTTCCAGTCCAGGAAATTTGTGATGATTTTAATTATGTGGTTGAATTTTAGGCCAGATTTATGGAATAACCTGACTAAAATAACGATTTCAAAATCGGCTTTTGCAGTTTTAAGTGGGAGATTTTAACACCATTATCAAATCTGTAAAAGATACTAAGCAGAACTGAGTTGTCACAACAGAAGATGTGATTAGGCACGTGATGGCACTTGGAACTGCTGTCTGCAGCCACCCATTTCTGCCTTCAATTGCTTTCTCCCATGTGTTGGCCTACTATTGGCATTGCTGGGCAGTGAACTAGAATGGGAGACAACCACCTGACACTGACTTCTTAAACTATGTTATCTTTTTAGCCAGATCTGTTCTCAGGGTTCTTTTTGGCTGGACAGTTGTACTAGCATAGCATAGTCTTTAAGGCAGGAATCTGTAGTACTGTTGTCAATGAAAATAAATCTATGCAAACTCATAAGGCTGGTAAGAATCAAACCAGCCCAGTCTTCACAGCATTCATAGTGACATAATTCATGATTCCTAAACTTCTATGTTGCTAGCACATTTTTTTAATCTCTTTTCTTCCATATTCTTTCTGAATATCTGCATCCTTACTGCATGTGACCAGTAATGAGTAATCGAGTCCTTGTCTCTCATCTGTACATGCTTGGAATTTTTGCATTGGCATGCACTTTCTAGGTAGCTATCCTTTCTTTCTTCTTATCCATGTACATGATGTCTTTACACTCTCACATCTACTTTTACTTTGGTTCTTGCTGTTACAGTGCAGCCCTTCCTGTCATCCTGACTTTTTTCCCATTTACTTGCATGTTAATTATTTTAAGGTAGTTTTTTTTCCCTCTCTTTCACAATAACACAGCTGTTCTGTTTTACTCCTCAGTAGTTCTCCCCGGCCTGAGAAAAGACATAGTCTTTTAGTCTGTTCGCTCTAGTCTGTTCTTGCACAGATAAGGATTTTCTTGGATTCTCCTTCCTAAGTGGATCCAGTGAATTTATTAAAGATGGGACTAGAAATTACTCAAATTAGCCCTGTGTTTTAGCAGTATGGAAAAACTGAAGCATGGAATCAATTCAGTGGCACTTGGGATGATTTTTCATTCATTGTTGTTACTAGAATTATGGAGGAATTTGATTGGAATTGTACAGACGTTAATGCACTAGATAAAGGAATATAATGCCCATCTTTTCTTGCACCAGTCTCTCCATGAAAGTTTACCTTCTCAAGAATGTTGTTATATAGTTATGTTTTGTTTTCTTTTTACTTCCAGTATTTGAGTAGCTTAATTCTGTCTGGGGTTTTTAAAGTGAAATTAAAGTGCTCCTCTTGGGTTCATTTGCTAACCCTTTTTGAAAAAGCCATGAAACCAACAGTATTTATAGACCATATTTTAAATAAAATAAAGGTTGATACAGTTGATTGAACTTATGGATGGGCATATTATTAGTTACCATGATAGTTTCAGATTATACATAACATAACACTTCTGTAATGCTTTATAGTATTAAAATGAAGAATGCTACTCATTGGTGCCACAGTACTTCTACAGAGGGAAGGAACTCCAAATTCCCAAATGTTTGAAGAGTTTTGAATACCTGGGATATTTTCTTGCCATACCAATCAATTAGATTGATAAGAGAGAAACAGTGATCGCTTGCATTTATGTAGGACGTCACTGCCTGACTAAAAGCATATTTAAAATCCTTGCTAGCTGTTATAAACGCCAGGACAATTTATTTCCAAATTCAATAATTTGGTTTATTAAAAATTCAAATCACAAAATTTGGAATGAAATCACAGAATTTTAAGCAACAAAAACCCCCACAAACAGCGATACCTACTTGACAGAGTTTTTCCTGGGAAAATAGCCAAGGGTGACCCTGAGACACACAGTGATTGGCAGTATGCTGTCTCTTGCAGGGTACACGAATTTGCCCGCTTAGGGACTCAGTTTAAATACCTTCCCCATAGTTTCTGTTAAGCACCGGCAATTAAGAGTGTTTACATTAAGCCCTGAAAGAGTCCCTCGATCCGTATTCAAGTGCTAATGACCAGAGTCAGTCCTTGCTTTGAGGTGATTTCGTGGATGGCTTGTTGCACTAGTCGGGGTGTAGGTTGGTCGATGTTCATTGTCTTCTTCTGACAGCGTTTTTGCCTTGTATTTTTCACCTTCTATTTCTGGACCGGGAAGATCAGGAGAAGTGCTCCACGGGAATCTGTGAGGCACGCGGGTGGAGCACGTACACATCTATCATACATTTATACAGTATATTACAGTTTCCAGTTTATAATTATCCATAGAACATGAATTAAATAACCCTATTTTTCACACTAGCCCTGCCTTGTCAAAAGAGAAATGTAAGATTTCTTGAAGATGCTGAACATGCATCAATAACAAGTAATGTATGAAATTAACTATAAGCCATTGCTGCATGCTTTACTCTGTTTTGAAATGGTATGTTTATGTGTTGCTTTTGTGTATTGCTCATGTGTGTTTAGAGTAGATATTATAAAAGCAAACAAATAAAAAACTAAAAAAAGCCTAATAGGTTGTGCTGTGGAGATGACAGCAGTAACGGTGCATTGCCACCAGATACTAGAAGTACATGGTGTAATCATGTGCTTATAAGCCTGAATTTAGGCACTCGTGTAAACACAATCCAAATTTTCATGTTTACCTAGGTTTAATTTCACTGTGTTGTGCACTCTGTATACCTGTTTGTACTCTTGCATGTAGCAACAGCAATATATTCCATTCATTTCTGACAGAATTCCAACATGAATTATTCTTGTCTTAAAAGGAGCAAAAGCAAAAGTTAATACTAAACATTTTCATAACATAATTTGAATTTATGTGTAAATAACCCCTTTATTTCTGTCTATTAATTTATGAAAGTACTCCACTGGACAAACTAGTATTAAAAAAGATATGTAGGAAGTCTGTGTGTTTAATTTCCTGATACACTTGCACATAGACACATAAAATTATCTGCTAACTTCCATGTGCTATGAATACTTTGCTGAACTAGCCCACTAAAAGCTGCTTCTATGGTTGTAGATTTAACTTGTTGCATGCTGGGATTTTCTCTGGAACAGCTGATTTCTCTCATGTTTAATGCAATGATTTGTGACTTTCGTTTCTCATCTTTCCTGTCTGTCTGACTCTGATGTTTGTGCTTTCCACTTCACAGGCATGCAGTATGGTGAATATCTTAATAATCAAGCTAGCTCTGCACCAGCTCCCTTGTCATCAAGTTCAGATGATGAGGAAGAGGATGAGGAGGATGAGGAAGCAGGTTGGCTTTAGCTTTACACCAGTATCTTGTTCTCTTCCTACTCAAGGTTTTCTCCATATTTCCATCCCCTGAAACTTTTTCTTCCTTTAAGACAAAGCATCACTCTGACTCTTCAGCTTCAAATTTCCCAGCTTTTACTGCTATAGTAAACAAAAAGGGCTTCAGTAGTGACCAACAAATAGGTCCTTTTTTTGTCATGTTAATATCAGATGTTTTATGAATCTAACAAAGTAATATTCACAACTTGCAAGACTCCCATATTTTTAGTATTTT
Organism: Prinia subflava; assembly: GCF_021018805.1. Lineage (NCBI taxonomy): Eukaryota > Metazoa > Chordata > Aves > Passeriformes > Cisticolidae > Prinia > Prinia subflava. The sequence goes on from NW_026960612.1 coordinate 2,314,812, forward strand.
GATTTGCAGTGAGTTTTAACTGAAGATAACTACCAGTAGAACTTAGACTGATAATTGTTCAGGTTAAGCAAGCAGATGCCATTTGTATCATTACATTTAACAGTGTTTACATTGTTTATCATTTTATGCATAAGGAACTCATACAATTAAGGTAGTAAACACTGAGAGGTTGTAAGTGTGCTTTTTAGGACAGTAAATTAATCTGTGCTGGTTTTTTTCTCCTTCTAAAGGTGTATGTCTCAATGGTCAGGCACATAGGCTCAGTTTTAATCTGCTTGCTTTGTAGAAAACTTTAAGTTTGTTGATTTTTGTTTTAAGAAGCGATTTGTCCTGACTGAAGTGCTACATACTTGGTTGCGAGGATTCTGCCTGTGTTTTGTCAGAATGACCTGGATTTGTGAGTTTAATGTTTCTCACCAGTTTAGTTTCTTCAGTTTTGGTAACCTTTTCCTTTGGAACCTAAAGTCTTTACTGGCTGCATGAGTGGTAACAGTATAAAAACTTCTTGAGATAAACATTAGACTACTACCCTTGTTGACGGATGGAAGTAACAGCACATACCTTGTACTGCTGGCTTTTAGTATTGATTGGGAATAGGAAACTATTGCAGCTTTTTCTTTAGTTTTATAATTCTTGTTGTCAGGAAAAAAAACAGTGCCAGTTTTAATAAAATAATTAAATCATCACCTAGAATACTGTGAAAATAGTGTAGTGTACTGATAATTCTGTGAAGAAGGGAACAAACCAATGAGGACATCCAGGTCATAATTAAGAACAGTGTGTTAGATTTGCATGCCAATGTTTCTGTCAAATTATGTTGATTGGTTTTTTTATCAGTTGTAACTTCTCTCTCCTTACTTTGTTCCCTAAACAAAGTTTCATACTCCCTACCATCATTCTCTCTCAAGTTCTGTACTTCACTAAAACCTGTAGCTTCGGAGGTATCATTGCATTTAAATTTATCTTACGGAAAAGAGTGAAAAGGCACCCAGGTTCAATACGGAGGCCATCAGATTAATAAGCAGCATCCTATGTTATGCCCTGTCAACAGGAGCTAATGCAAATCCTAAACAGATTTCAGTAGACAAATTTCTGTCTCAGACTGTCACAGTGGTTTTATGAAGAATAGGTGTTGGAAATCTGGTTGCTTCTCTTTGTGTAACTTCTCAATTGTTTAGTTGACCTAACAAAAGTATATTTTGACTTTTCTGTAGTAAGACTTGGCAAAGCTTTAAAAGCCCTAATCCTGATCAAGGTAATAAAGGTCATGAATCTTGTTTCCTTCAGCTTCTAGAATAGAAAAAAAGTCTTGCAGTTATGTTCTTTTGTAACCTCCAGAAGTGAAAACAAGAAAATTTACAGTGAAAATCTAAATCTAAGATTGTATGAATGTCACAGAATTAAATTTTTCTTTAAATAATATATTATTGTTAGTCTTATGGATTTTTTAATAGCTTTTCTATTTCTTAGTTGAATGCTTTAGGGCAAAATGTGCAAGAATTATCTATACTGTCAGGATGGTGACATGGTATTTCTACGTCCCAGATGTCAGTGATGTTATGTTTTCATATGCAGGAGTCTCTTTACTTGGAAGTCTCAAATGTTCCACCATTGAAGTTCTCCCTTGAAATACTTTCGGCTTTGCAATGGGATGTGTGATCATGGTTGATCCTTCTGAGTAGAACAGTATCAGTGAATCTTTACAAAAATTATATATACAATTTTAATTTTTTTCTTAATTCTTAAATAGACACTTTCTATCACACTTCATGGCATGGTGTGTTCTAAAGAGAAGATACCTTTAATCTTCTTGGCCCTTTTTTCTTTGGAAATAAATGTGTGAAATCACACTGGAAGAGATGTTTTAAAATAATTCTTTGTTTGCCAGATGTTTTACAATAAGATATTCAAGATCTGTGCATAGGTTGAACTAAAAATAAAGCAATCGATTTTCTTCAGTCCTAACAACTCTGTTTGTGCTTGTTGTGCTTGTTTGTATCTGCCTAGTTACTTTTGGTACTTATTTTTACATAGTTAGTTTTTACTTAGCTACTTTAGGCTGAGCCAAGAGTAATTGTTTATACCGACTGAAGTTCAGACAGCATGTCAATGATAATGGAAAATAGAATCTTTAGACTGAAAGGAAAGCTAGCTGTGAATTAGAAGGGTACAGAAAGGAGGGAAGAATTAAATAGTTGTCAGTTTGACTTGAAGGTGGGAATGGTGGATAATCACTCTGAAGATGGTGAGAATCCTCTGTTGCTTGCAGTTGTGAAGAAAGTCATGAATGGACTGTTTATAAAATGGGCATGGCCTCAGTTGATATAGTCTAGAAAGAACTTTTGGTTTTACAGAAAAATATTTTTTATTTCAAGAAACAATGTTTTTCATTGTTTTTGTCTTTTTCCCATTGATCTCTCTTGCTGTTTGTTGAGCATGTGCTTGTTTGTTTTTAGTATCATGCTGATTATACTTCCTCCCTCTCCTCTTTACAGTGGTAATAGTTTCCAAGTCTTAGGGCTGAAGTGGTGGGGTTTTTTCCCAGGATCTTTCTTGACAGTTTCTTATCAAAGGTTTTAGAAACAAAATCTGTCTCTTATTTGCCAAAAGATTGCTATCTCTGATGTCCCTAAAATTAAACTATTTTCCTCCCCCAGCACTTGATAGTTCCTCTACTACAAGCAGTGCCTCTCCTGTTCTGAACAATTATGATGCCCTGGAAGGAGGTGGCTATCCAGGTAATCAGTTTGTTTTGAATTATTTATTTAGGTACGTGAATGTGTTTTTTTATTGTTTCTGGTGTTGTTTATTGTTAATTAACAAGTAGATGAAAGGCAGTGCCTATGAAAGGAACAGGAGAAATCATCAGAGGAAACATACATGCCTTTTTAAATAATTTCTCACAGTTTTAACACTGAAGTTCATATAACCATTTAATAAAACTTCCCTGAATCCTAAGTCATACTTTCCATTGTAGTATTGAGGGTAGTGCTGAAAATCTGCTAAGTGTGAAAGCAGCATCTTTTTTTCTAGATTATACTGTATGCCTGATTGTGTTGTTGTCATGGGTTGGCACTGGCCAAATGCCAGTGCACCCATGAGTGTATGCTTTTCCTAATGAGCTACTGTGAGATGTGGTCAAGAACAGAGCAGAGCAGGCCCAAAACTTGAAATAGAAGGACAACTTTATTAAACTACATAACAACAGACAATAGAAAAGAAAACCCAAACACCCAGAAACAGAAATGAAAACCTCCCAGAACATTTCTTCTCCTCCCCCAATTTCCATCCCTTACATGCTCGAACGGTTAACACTTGCACATTACCCTCATCTTACTTGCTTAAACCTTCCACAACCCTGGGTTCCCCATCAAAGTCATCATCCCTTAAAAAAAACAATCTTCAATCCATCCAGGGAGAGAGGAGTCTCTCTCGCACCACAGACCCCCCACAGGAAACACAGGTCCACCCTCCCGTGTTCCCATGTCACCCATGTCACCACCCGGAGAAGTCTGCCATGGTGACACTCTCCTTTCCATGTCCAGTGCTCTCACCACCGTCCATGGACCAAAACCGCATAAAGGGCTCTTTTAAGGATGTTTGGACAAGTACCAAAAACCAGCCATCTTCTCATATTGGGACTAGCAGTCCCCCCCACATTTACCCCTGGGGCCGAGGGTTCCAAGAATAGGCCACAAAGTCTTTGGTTTTGAGCCAAGTGCATCCACCCAAATACAGTATTATTTATGTTCAGGAGAGTTCAGGGTCCGTCTATGGCTAACATTACGCAAGAAAAGTCCAGCCCAAAAGCCACTCCTCTTCCTCTCTGCCATTGAGGGGGGTCCTTTTCATCATCCTTTATCATCTTGGTCCCAGGCTGTCCCTCTCTCTTCTGAAACCACCAGCCACGAGAATCAATGTCTGGGAATAGTTTTCCTCTGCCTCAGAAAGAGTTAAAAGCTTCTATCTCCCAGCAAGGCCACAGGCTCAGGCACTCGCAGGCTCCGGCAACTCCCACACGGCTCCAGCAGCTCAGCACCTTCTCCCTGGGGGGGAGGAGACGGGCTGAGGGGAGGGGGAGGGGGAGGGGACAGGGGGACGGAAGGCACCTCCAAAGTTCTCCACCCCTCCATCCTGGATGGGGCTGGCCCAGCTCCAGTCCTGTTCTCTCTCCCCCCCCTGGGTCCCGGGCCTACCTCAGCCTGACCACCTGGCCCCCCTCCCCCACCCAGCCTGGTCAGCTGGGCAGGGGAAGAGGGAAAAGATGCTCCTCTCTTGAAAGGGGAGCCAGAAAGAGGAAGTCCCTCTGGGAGTCCTTGCTTTTAACCCCTTGTGTCCTCAGAGGCGTGTCCAACCCCTCAGTGGCTACCGAAGGTGCCAACATTCAAACCTGACCACTGATTGGTTTGACCTCAGCTTCCTGAAAAACTCACTTCTCCTCAAACCAGGACAGTTGTTGACATTAGGAGCTGATAATAGTTTCTGACACATCACAGAAGTTTTGGGATACCAAAAATATCAGCTCCCAGAGATGCTTGGATCAGGTTATTTTCTTTTATCTTTCTTCATTTAAAGAAAATGGCTGCTGTTTTGCTTACTCATAGCTCTAAAAATACCAGGACTGTCAGGTTGGTTCTAAACAAGCCTACTGACCAGCTACCTTGGTCTTGAAATCTGTAGAGCTGCCATATTGAGAGCAAGTGGAAAAGATGCTATTCAAAGTATTTTACCCAGTATTTTATATTAATAATTGGATTAATTTGGAGGGCCTACCCTCCTGCCTCCTTTGCCTTGTTCTGGCCCCTGGGAGTGTCACAGTAGTTTGCCATAGTTTGATGGGTTCCTGATTAAAGTGAGATCTCTCTCAAAGCTGATATTGTAACCACATATAGTCTAGCAGGCCTACAAATTCTAACCTCTGGCCTAGTAACTAACCATTTTGGTTCTGCTGAAGGCATATTCTAAAGATAACTTGTTCCTTCTTTTTTTTTTTTTTTTTATAAGATAAACAGAATCGACATTAGATTTCTTAAATCTGTTGCAGTTTTTTATTGTTTTATTTGGGTTTTCTCCGCTCATGGAGTGTTCATGCCAAACATAGTTTCTTGGCAGCTGGTTTCTTAAGAGTTTTTTTCCTTTTGAAAAGAACCGGCCATATGCCTTTATTAATATTCAGCTCTTTATTAAAGTGATCAGCTCTTTATTAAAGTCATCAGCTGGATGGTAGGGTCCAACAGGAGTTTTTCACGCTGCTGTAGCAATCAGAAGGAGCAGGTGCTGTCCCAGTTCATCATTCTACTGCAAACAGTAGATGCCGAGTCCTTGTTCCTATGGGAACAGCTAGAAGCTCTCTCTGGTCAACCATCAGAAAGCAGTGGTGGAGGTCTGTCACTGGAGTGCAGAGTCAGCTCTTTACCTTCAGGGAAAAACCTCAAGAGTTTCCCACTCTCTGTCTGAGTCACTTGAGCTGGTCCTCTCCCATTCCATTCAGACTCCTCAGAGGTCATGGTGAGTCTTCACACCAGGCCAGGGGGTGGGTCCACTCCTTCCTCGGCCAGGGCACTATCTAATTCTCCTCTGATGCATCTAGCTTCCCATCTTGGGGTGCAGTTCCTCTCAAAAAAGCCCTCCCAGGATTTACAGGGTCGGTTTTATTTGCATATACAAATGCATATGCATTTGTCCTGGTCGAAGCAGAGGGTATCCCTGCTGAAGGAGGTAGTTACAGTGAACAGTGTCAGGGCTATCTAGACAGGAGCCGCTCCTTTTCAGATTTTAATGAGGTAGGAGAATGCCACAGGGCAGCTTCCCTTCATCCTCAAACTTGCTGGGGTGTGGGGCTACATCTAGCCTAGCCGGGAGGGGGGGTCAGCGGCTCCCTAGGAACAGCAGCATCACCCCAGCTATGGGGTTCTCTGCAAAAAAGAAAAACCCCATCTTTCTAAAAGGCTGGGTGACGGCACGAATTGATGGGAGGAAGGGGTTGCATTTTGAGCAACCAGAAACTTTTAATATGCTAATGGGTAGCTGCATTTTCCTCTGGGGGGATGGAGCGGCTGTCTCTCTATGGGGCCCAGGACAGGGATGGCACAACCCCTCCTGACCGGGGTTTTCCCATCCCTGGGAATTGCTGGGGGGTTCCAGTGCTCCCCATTTACTCTGTTCGGAGCCCGGCCGTTGTTCTCGTCAGCAGCAGCTGCGCCTGTCAGGACCGCACAGCGTGACTGTGGCTGCCTGGCAGCTGGTGTTCTAGAGATGTAGTCCTGCCACATCCCAGGGCCACAGCAGCAAACACGGGCAGCTTTTAGAGCACTCATACCCACTGGGAATTCGTTCATAACACTTTGCTTGCACTTTTCCCAGTTGACTTCACCAAGCTTAAATTCTTCTGAAACTTAGCTCACATTTGTAGACATTTCTTAAGTGTAGTTACATCTCTTTACAGCTGTTAAGTTCATTGTGAATTTAGGTCTATGTCTTACTTTCAGTTTGACCGTTAAAAATAGTAGAACTAAACTGTGCTGCAGGCATATATAAGAGAAACTTGCATCAGGTTGAAACTTCAGAAGAGACCATGCTTAGTTTCTCCTGTACCATTTATGAATACTGTCAAAACATAAGGCTAAGCCAACAGAACTATTCTTTAACTCTAGGCACGGCTTTTCATGAAGTAATTGTAGAATCACAGAATGATTTTAGTCATGTTATGACAGTTTTCAGAAGTGGTAGAGAGGAGACTAAGCATGAATGGTCTCATTTTTTGTTAATATCAAATGTATATATTGGAATAAAATGTGATTCTATTTTTATTCAATTCAAATGATTTTTTTTTTTCAAGTGGCCTCTTTTTGTAAAGTAACATTTTGTTTGTAGTTACGTAAGTCTCTGGTCACCTTTCCATACACACTGTCTTTGTCACTATTCTTGGAGTAATCTTCCTTTTTAATTTATTTTTTCAGTGCAGAAAAATAACTTGATAGATAATGAAAAAAAAAGTTGTTTTGAGGCATATAGGAGTTTACATTTAAATTACGAAGGAAATAATAAGTATATTCAATACTTGTGGCATTTCTTTTGTCTTTCCAGAGACACATTCTGTGACCAGCAGCCCAGTTCCTTCTCCATCAGTCCTCCAAACATCAAAAGCTTCTAAGCCCTTTGGTTATGGATATCCAGCACTGCAGCCAGGCTACCAAAATGCAACACCACCTACTCCTGTGCAGCCCAGTAATCCAGGACATCATCCTGGTTTTCATCACTATCCACAGGCTTGTATTTTTTATTTTAAAATTACTTCATGAAGTAAATTCTTAGAAACCCCTTTTCTGTGTGATATATTTCCCCTTTATTTTTATATTTAATATATTTATAATTTCTGAGACAATAAATGTTAGGTATAATACTGATGTCATAGCTCTACTTCTAAACTTACTGGAAGGCTTTTGAATGAATGTTTTAAGTGTGCCTCCAAGTAGTTAGGCTTAACAAGTTTGCTTCACCAGTTACTAGCAACCTCCACAGTGTTAAGGTTTGATGTTTGAAGGAGCTGAACTGTATTGATAGGAAACCGTGAAGAAGCATAAGGAAGTACTTGATCAGCATATATCAGAGCATTGCTGTAGGCTGTGATCTCAAGCATTAAATGACCTTATGAGCAAGGTATGGCATAGGGTCCAGATAAAAGAGCTCTGTAGAGCTTGTGCTGGCCATGTGTAGTGGAGGTGGCTGCCTGCATCTGCTCTGTTTTCCTCGTAAAGATAGCTCCAAATACTCGAGAAATTGTGTACAATCATCTGATTCTTGTTGTATATGTGAATCCCCTGAGAACAGTGGCAGAAGAAGAGCCAGATACTGAGGCAAGACACAAATGCTGAAGAAGTGCAGAGAAATGTGTCTGTGAAGGGGTCTAGAAAAAGGAATGTAGTGGTACACAAATTCTGCTCTCTGGAATAAGGGCCAGCTGGCAAAGATAGTGAAACTGCTGTGGTAGGTGATCAAAATTCCTTAGTGCATATAACATCCAATAATGCTTTAAACTGTCACAGGCATAATGTAAAATGTGATTTGGAAGAAATGTCTCATTTAATTTATTTTTTTTAATTGAAAGGGTTGGCTTCATCTTTACTATAATGTGAGGTGAAGTTAGGCTCTTTTCAGGAGCACACAGTAAAAGAATAGCAATTCCTTCAAGTGAAGTCTGGTTAGACATATAAAGAGAAAATTCTTCAGGATGGGAGTGGGGAAGCACTAGAACAGATGGTGCTGTGAAATTGTCAATCCTTAGATATTTTCAAAACGTAGCTGGATGAATCTATATGAGCAACCTAAACTAACCTTTAAGTTAGCCTTGCTTGAGCAAGGGGTTAGACTACCAGACCTCAAAGGTACCTTCCAACATAACCTTTTCTCCTCTTCCATGGTGTTTTGTTTTAATTTACAAAAAAATATTTAAAGACATTGTCTGTAACTTAGAAGAGTTGATAGTAACAAAAGTTAAATTGCAGAGGAGAGTGGGAGAGAAATTGTGTCAGCATTTTTAGTAGCTTGTTTTCTTATGCCTGGAGAGATTGAAGGATTATGTGTGACTTCCAGTGTTGATTTGTGTAATAAATTTGAATTTTGTCCTATGATACACATTTGGAAGGTGTGTCACATTTGTGATAGCATTTTGAAATTTCTACAGTACAATAGTCTTTTGTTAGTTTGGGTTTGTTACTAATTGCTACTGTATCATTTTTAATATGTGTTTGGAAGGGAGGGCACTGCAAGAAGATTGAAGGTTGTTATTTAAACATGATTGTGTGTTTACCTTTTTGTCATGCTCTTACCTTTTCAGCAATATCCAGGTGTGAACCAGCTGTCCTCTTCCTTAGGAGGATTGAGTCTACAGCATTCTCAGCAGCCAGAAAGCTTGAGACCAGTAAACCTTACTCATGATAGAAATATTTTACCAGTGTCTTCAGTTCCAGCACCTGTGCCTAACTTGAATTCTGATCTTAGGAAATTAAACTGCAGTCCAGAGTAAGTTTACTGGCTCTGGGACAGTGTCTTATATTTTTTAGTGGGCAATAATTATTTAAAATGTCAAAAAGTGTCTAAACTGACTCCTAACATTAAATCTAAGTGATGAGTTCATAAAACCCCTTTTAACTGAAAATGAGTTTATCCTCTGAATCATTGCACAAATATTGTAACTGTCCTGCTATCAGTGAGTGTAGTGAGTTTCTTAGTATATTAATCAGAGTGAGTATATGCAGTGAGTGTAGTGAGTTTCTTAGTATTTTAATAATTGTTCTATATCTTCACCTTGTTTGATCCATTTAAAAAAAAAAGTATTTCATTAAACACCTTAATGTTGCACGATATGTTTCATAGAATATTTTGTAATATTGCATAGTATTTTTTTCTCAAAAGTATTACGATTATGCCTAAATACACTTAACAATTTATAAGTTTATTTTACTATGGTAATTCTGCAATCACATATCTTTTTACCTCTAATAACATAAAGTAGTATTACCAACTATCCCAAGTCAAGTGCAGCTAAGTACAATGGAAAGTGCTATTCCCCAAAGATTTTATCTATAATTCCAAAATAAATATTCTTCATTGCCCCAGTGAGTCAGCATCCTTATTGCTGTAGTGACAGTGCATGGTCCCACCAGAAAACAGAAATCAGAAAACTGAAGGCCTGGAAATCTTTCTTACATGTGGAACACTTTGGACAGCACTATTTGTGCATTGGGCTTTTTTAGTGTCCCTTCATGTTACACAAACAATAGGGTTTGACTCAGTATTTGGGATCCTTTTCTACTGTTTTCTTATATAAATATGACATTCTGAGAACTAGTTAAATACTCTATTGGTTCACTGGAAAAATCTTTGTAATGAACAGAAAAATATATCGTTTTCATTGAGTGTTTGTTGTATCAAAGCAGTTTTGTCTCTTAATTGCAAGTTAGTTTTGGTATACTTGCATTGCTGAACTACTACACTGTGGAGCAGAGGAGTATTTTTTGTTTGTTTCTTTCTTTATGAAGCCTTTTTAAAAATCTTTTTGCTTTGTTTGAATAAAATAATCTTTGTAAAACATAGAATTTCTTAAATTTAGAAGTTCTTTAAAATCAGATGTTAACACACCTGATGTGTGAATGCTTTCAACATCTTTTAAAATTCCATTTTTAACATAATGTTTCTATTTCCTTTGAGCTCATTTCGATGTACATTGACAAATATTCCACAGACACAGGCTTTGTTAAACAAAGCTAAGCTTCCTTTGGGTTTGTTGCTGCATCCCTTCAGGGACCTAACGGTAAAGTACCTTATTTTTGTGTGTTTGTGTTTGTTTTATATATGCATTTATTCTATTTTCATTCAAACAATAAAATATATTGAACTCCAAGTCCTAAGTTTAACAGAAGTACCCAAAAATTGTCTGTGACTTAGAGAGGAGGAGAGCAAAAAAGCCTTGAAATTGCTACTTGATTGAAATGCATAAGGGAGAAGCCCTTCAAGTTTCTTTTTTTGCTGTTGAAAATCTTTGCTTGCCTGTAGTTCTCTGAAGAATTGCCACTGTATTTTGAGCTCACAACTGTCAGATACATCTTGGAAAGGTGTTTACAGAGCTCTCCTACAGAGAGGTGCTCAGTTTGAATGTGAGACTGGCCTGATATTTGCTGTCAATAGAACATAAGCACAATATAAGATTGAAGCTATATTCATAATTGTTAAGCAACTCCTCTCAATCTGATTTATTACCATTTATTTAAAAATGTGAATAACTGTCTGGTTTAACTTCTTTTTATTAAATGTGTGTTCTTTGGGTAAGGTTTGCTGTCCATCATATTTCATATTTTCACTCAAATGTTCTCCTTTCATAATTTCTTTTGCCATAGTAGCTGTAATTTGAAGAATTTCATTTAAGATCTTACTACATCTTTGATTTTGAGATTATATTAAGACAGTAATTAAATGGGGTTTTTTTGGTATTGAGGGGGAGATTGTTTTTAATAGACATCATAATTACTCTATGAAATTGAACTAAACAGCTAAAAGGAAAGATGATAGAAAATGTAGTCTTACGAAGCTTTTATGAACTCTACTGCACAGAGATGTTTTCCATAAAGTATATTACATTCCTTTGTGACAGCTTTTCATTGTTTCCTTTTTAGCAATTACCAGTAATAACATCAAGCACAATAGTGAGATGCAGATCCTGCAGGACTTACATCAACCCTTTTGTTTCTTTCATTGATCAAAGGCGGTGGAAATGCAACCTGTGCTACAGAGTTAATGATGGTAAGTGACTGTAGCAGGAAATGCTTGCATTTAGAGAATCTCTTGCAAGTATTTGCATTGTATCAGTCCATGGGATATTTTAGATTAAAACATGACTACAGTGACAATGTCCTTATGGTCTAGAGATTTTGAAAAAGATCTTAAGTCAGATGTATTGTGCTTTTTCTTGAAGCAAAAGATTGTTTTGCAATCTTTGGGAAGATGAAGAAATTATAATGCTGATTACTTGTCTAATGAAATCAACTAATGCCCCTGACTGCTGTTGCAATATGCAAATAGAAACATGATGACAGCTACAATCCAGGCCAGAGGTTCTGAGAAACAATACAGATTGCTTCTTATTGTGAAATGCTCTACTTGCATTGCTCTTTTATAGTTGGGGATCTGTTGTTTAAAATAAACCTTTCCAGTAACTGAATTTTGATGTTAAAGATATGCTTGAGATATTTGAAATGTTCCTTTTTTTTATGTATCCTTAATGTGAATTTTTTGCTGCTGCAATAATTGAAGTGTGTCCACATTACTTTGCATTTAGCTGCAATAATGGTTTTTATTTTCTGACAAAAATATCATCTGTATTTGGGGGCGATTTTTTTTTAAATAGTTCCTGAAGAATTTATGTATAATCCTCTGACACGGTCTTATGGAGAGCCTCACAAACGGCCAGAGGTGCAAAATTCTACCGTGGAATTCATTGCTTCTTCAGACTATATGGTAAAAAAAAGTTTTCATATTAACTTTAATAGCAATTGCATATTAATATAATAGTGCTTGAAATTAATGTTGCATATTGATCCAGTGGTGTGTATTCATTTTTCTGTGAAGCTCCTCTTAACACCAAGGAATAGTAAAATTCATATTTTGAGTTTTGGCTCATGTAAACAGTCAGAAGCTTTTGAGTTAAAAGTAATTCAATGTGTGTTGTCATCCAGTGTAGTCAGATTTTAATCTGATGCAGTGTGATTTCTGCCTTTCTTCCTCATTTTGAGGAGGTTTTGAAAGACCAGTAATACAATAATGAGCAAATTAATTCAGCTTCAAATTTCTAGTTAGTAATTGTGAAGAAATGGTTCTTATTAGGAGTCAGCTTACAATTGCTGGGGTGGTGGTCTTGTCTGCCTGGGAAAAGGCCTAGTTCATAATGACATTATTAGCAGCAGCAAAAATAAATTGTTCTCTTGTCTTTGAATTGAAATATTGTGGCAGACATTTAACAGCGAATAAACAGAGCTTATTACATAGTTGGAGAAAGAGTGTAGGTAGAATGCTTTAACCCTGTTTTATGGATCACATTGTCCCTGTGCTGAAAGAACAATGGAATTTAAAAGATGGAAGTCTGTATCTTTCATCATGTTTGAACTGACTGTTGGAAGGAGGGATTAAATAACCCTTTTTTTTTTTTTTCCCTAAAGTATAACATTTTATGTTTATTACAAATGACAATTATTAGCCACTGGGGATTGTGGTTAAGTCCATCTTCATATTGCTTAGTAAATAACCTTTATTGAATAATGTATACCTTGCATTTTTCTAAGTATTCCCTTTTCCAACTTCCCTTTCTAACGACTAATCACTTTTAACATTTCTTTGAATATGATTTTTGAGTGGTTTTATCTTTTTTTACTTTGTAGCTTCGTCCTCCTCAGCCCGCGGTGTATTTATTTGTTTTAGATGTGTCTCATAATGCAGTGGAGGCTGGATATTTGACAATACTCTGCCAGTCATTGCTGGAAAACCTAGACAAGTAAGAATATAAATAACCTTTTCAAATCAGCTAACATGTTGTTATGAAAAAATTATAGCTGAAAATTTTGAAGGAAATTTCCAAGTGTCTAAATATTCTGCCCCTAAAGGGCAGGAGTTCCGTTGCCTGGAATTTCTTCCCTGCATGTGTATCTGCATATAATTTAATTACTTATCTGCAAGGAATATTTAGCTGTAGCTTCTAACGACATGGTGATTGTACAAAGATTTTTAAATTACATTCTTCCCCACACCAAGATCAACAAAAATAATAAATTACAGAGGTTAAATTATCTGGTTCTTGTGCTGAAAGGTCTGAGGTGCTGCAAACTGGAACATTGTAACCATGAGAGTAAGACTGCCTAGGTGAATTGTGTTGTCAGTTTGGTTTTTTTAGATCAGTTACCCTGTGTCAATTTCTATGTTTTTATTTTTGCACTGGGACAGCATCTATGGGATTGTTCCTGGTGCATTTTGAGCTAAAGTTTATGAGCTTCGCTGTGTTCCTGCCTTTTGACAACTAATCCTGAGGAGGCCTTGCCTTGAAAATTCCTTTCTACAAGTTTTTCTTGGCAAACTTGGTTTTCTTGTGAAGGAGCCAACATATACATTAAAAATTTTTGCTTCCATTTTTTAGTTCGGTCTTTCTTTGTTCAGTTTTTTATGTCTATTTTGTCAACAGAATCTCAGAAACATGCTTAATAATTTTAGGAAAATTGATAAAATCCCATGCAAAGTCCACAGGAAAATCAGTGCATCCACCTCATTAATATACTTTGATGGTATAACAACAATATTTACCTCTATTGCTCTTGGTCACTGTCATGGTTCTCAGCACTTCATAATGTTTTTAATATTTTACTTGAGAAATCCCATGTAGTGTTTAATTTTGTATTATGCTATATACTGAAATATGGTTCACATGGCAAATAAATATGTTGTATTGTAGAGACACTGGATTTTCGTTTAGAGCTGTAAGTACTCTCTAACTGCTTTAGTAAATGGAGGTTCTAAATTAGGAAAGAGCAGAATGCACTGTTTTCTGTTAAAGAACTGAGAAGGCTGCCTTCTTTTATGTGTCAGTGTAAGGTTTAAATGAACTTATTAACTTCTCTTGTGGAACAAGAGAATAGATTAGAATTATAATATATATTAGAGAACTAATATATATTGTCAATATATTAGTGAGTGCTTATCTGTAACACTTGGTCTTATAAACTGTGTCATTACCCCAGCTTTTCAAGAAATGTTGAGGAAATATTGATCATATTCATGTTTCAGATCTCCCTTCTTATGTTCTCCCTTCACTTCTTTACACATGAACTGAGTTTCTGCTAACATCAGCAGGAGCCCTGAGTATCTATGTCTTGAGAGAGAGATTTAGGGCTTAATAGTTTATTTTTTAATGCTTCAGGCTGCCTGGAGATTCAAGAACAAGAATAGGGTTCATAACGTTTGACAGCACTGTTCAGTTTTACAACTTGCAAGAAGGTTTATCACAGCCTCAGATGCTGATTGTCTCAGATATTGATGGTAAGTAAAAAGAAAATGGAAGCTGAATTTTTGAGAATCTATTATTTATTTTTTTCCAGAACAAAGGTTAGAATCTCTCAACTATTTGGTATTAGGTCAATGTTATTGAATGAGAATACTTTTTTGAAAAATAGTCTTGCACTAACTACAGAGTAGGTGATGTTTAAAATGTGACATTCAATAGTTAATTTTGCTTTGAGTCAGACAAGCTTTGTATAGACTGTATTACTCCCTCTAACATGTGTATCTGCATATAATTTACTTACTTATCTGCAAGGAATATTTAGCTGTAACACACATATTAGAAAAGTAGACTCTTTCATGGTGTTTGTAGCAGTGGGCAATGAAATGTTTTATTCTATTTTAGTGTTATTTTTTTCTTTAATAATGCTTGGTTTTTCTATTCTCTCCACAGATATTTTCCTACCTACACCAGATAGTTTACTTGTAAATCTCCATGAAAGCAAAGAGGTATGATTGCTCAAAATACATAATTAAATATAAGGTGTTAAATATTCAAAACAGATATTCCTGTTAAACTTTGAATTCAAACTTAATCTTCATAATATGTAGTTCCCATGCTAATTTTTCATTATGGAAGTATTACATGTTATTTCATTGATACATCATAGCTTTTAAAATTACAACTTTGTTTTCCTTAGTGTGTTAAAACGGAACTGAAATACTTGGTACCGATTCTGCCACTTCCATCATGGCAGTACAGCTTTTTAGAAACAGTGGAAAATCTCAAGCTTGGAGAATCTCATAAAACACCTTTCAATCTGTTCTGCAGCTGATAAAAGATCTATTGAATGCATTACCAAATATGTTCACCAATACAAGGGAGACACACAGTGCACTGGGCCCTGCTCTTCAGGCTGCATTTAAACTTATGTCTCCAACGGGTGGTCGGATCTCTGTGTTTCAAACTCAGTTACCGTCTTTGGGAGCAGGGCTTTTGCATTCCAGAGAGGATCCCAATCAAAGGTCAAGCACAAAGGTAAAACACTTCCCTTACTACTGATTTCAAAAGACTAAGGACTGACTATGTCTTTCTGACTTGCATAGTTCTATGGATCAACCATCTTCATTTATCATTCATTATTATTGATCTTCATTTATAGCAATTAACTAAATTTTAATTATGTCTATGTTTATGCATTTAAGATCACTACTTTATACATGTATGTGTGGTATTACTTGTTTTGAAGTGCATGAGCTGTCTTTGGCTTTTGGCCCATAATTTTTCTTGGCAAGCAAAAGAAGCTGCAAATATTTGTCACTCAGTTACTCAGATGCTGCTGAATGTCTTTTGTTCCATGAAGTCTAAAAAGTGTGATTGTTGTCATAACTCCTCCTTGTATGATTTACTTACTAAAGGTGGTCCAACATCTTGGTCCAGCAACAGACTTTTATAAGAAGTTGGCACTGGACTGCTCCAGCCAGCAGACTGCTGTGGATTTATTTCTCTTAAGTTCACAATATTCTGATCTAGCTTCTCTTGGTAAGGAGTACCTGATTTCCTCTTTCTGCACTGTTATCTCTCTTCAGAAGCACAGGCTACCTCAGGAATTCTTAAGTCATGTAAATACTTTAGCACAAATGTAATTGCAGCTCGTGTTGCAAAGGAATTGACCTTGGAGTTGATGGAAGTAAAGAACAGACATATTGCATTAGTGGCATTAGACAATTCATTCTAGAATTTCAAAGTTTTAAATGAGAAATATTCCCCTGCTCAAGAACAGAAAACAGAAACATGGCAAGGAATAAATGAAATTTAATTATAGGGGTAGAACAGAGTTTTCATCTTTTGATAATTATCCAAGATTTGTCTCTGTACATACACTTAATTTTTCTGCTACACCTTTAGATATTTCTGCAAGCACTTCAATCATAGCTGCCAAATGTAGGATGCTTATTGAGCTTGGTATATAATTAGGTCATTATGTGTTGGGGTGATTAATTTCTGTCTTCACTGGCCTGGATCTGGGACAGTTCTCATTGTCTTACTGATGTGGTGATATTGAAAAGATGAACACAGATGTGACTTGTGGAAGTCTGGACATAATTTTTATGTCCTGATTTCATGTTACAGTTTTACTTCTTAACTGTATCTTTCTTTCCTTCACAGCTTGTATGTCCAAGTATTCTGCTGGATGCATCTATTACTATCCATCTTTCCATCGTAGCCATAATCCTGCTCAGGCTAAAAAGTTGCAAAAAGACCTGAAACGATACCTTACAAGAAAGATTGGGTTTGAAGCAGTTATGCGCATAAGATGTACAAAAGGTGTGTCTTAAATACTGATACGAATGGAACGGTTGGTGTAAATGTGTTAGCAATCTTTTTGAATGTGCTTAGTCTTTAGCAACATTAAATTGAATATTGTTTTTCTTACTTTAAGAGTAAAAAAGTGACCTTAATGCTAAGTTAGCTTTGGTGTTTGATTTTTTGTTTTGTTTTTTAGTTGATGGTACCATCTCACTATAGGTTGATGTGTATCGTAAGTGCCTCATTCAGTTTGGAGTGCAGAATTGAACATGAACTCTACAGGATCATGCTGAAATGTCTAATGATTCGTGTAATTGGTTCTACAAGATAGAATTTTTACTGTTTTCTTCAACCTTAGCTGGAGGGCAGAGGTTTTAATTATCGGTGAGAGTTTTCCATGCTGTTTTAACCTCTGAATTATTTAATCTGCTTCTAGGTTTTTCAATACGCACTTTCCATGGGAATTTTTTTGTACGATCTACTGATTTACTGTCCCTTGCCAATGTCAATCCTGATGCTGGATTTGCAGTACAAATGTCCATAGAGGAAAGTCTGACTGACACATCTTTGGTTTGTTTTCAAACAGCTCTTTTGTATACTTCCAGTAAAGGTAAATAAATTCAAATTAATTAGTCAGTGAGCTTTTTGTTTCTTTTTATGATGTAATGTTTATAAAGTTAGTTCCACAGCCTTTTGTTGTGCTCTATGCCCTAAAAGAATCTTGTCAGAGCTAGTAAGCTAGTAAGCCTACTTTGCAGTTAATGACATAATGGAAATCCTTATAAACACTGTTTTAATGTGAAAATTTCATCTGCATCTGACGTAGTGCTGATTCAGCAAGACTCTTTTACTTAAAAGTCTGGCCATTGTTACAAGCAGTAACGTATTTGGCAGGCACTTTGTCCAAAGACACAGAACTGTGTTGGATTGGAACAAGCTGCAATTACTACACTGGGTGAGCATAAAGAATAGCAGCTAATTTCTATGGTAGAAAATGCCACAAAATTTTGGGATGGATATCAATGTACTTCATTTATAGCATCAATGACACTTATTGTGGATGTTGCTAGTTTATGTTACCAGTTTGTGCCACTTTAGAGTAGAATTTGAACAGGTTGAGACAGAAATGGGGGACAGTGTTGCAGCAATTTCTTGACTGGTATATTTTCTAGAATGGGTGCATCTTAGATGGGAGGAGATGCTGTAATGACTGAATTTGTTTACTTCTGCCAGGAGAGAATGCATAATGATTTCCATTTATTTCTCATAGGTGAGCGTCGAATTCGAGTCCACACACTTTGCTTGCCGGTAGTGAGTTCCCTGTCTGATGTGTATGCAGGAGCAGATGTACAAGCAGTCGTGTGCCTCTTAGCAAACATGGGTGAGTACAGACCAGGAAGATTCACATGGTTTTTGCACGTTCTTAATTTTGCCAGCCATTTAAATGAAGTAGTGAACAAAGCCTGGATACTATTAAAAAAGGTTGGAGTGCAGCACACTGAAGCCTGTGAGTACAAAAGATGACAAAACCAAATTTGTACTGAAACTGTGAACTGAAATAGTCCTTGTTCTGAATACTTTGTTAACTTTTAGTCTTTTAAAAGGAGCCTTCTTACTTTGTTCTCTGGTGGTTAGTAAAGGACAAAGAATCATAACAAACATGGATCAAAACTCTCATTTCTGTATCATCATTATCACTGTTGTTCACTCAAACTTTAGCATTCTAGGATTACTTAGGAAACATTGATTCAGTTTGGTGAGTTGCTGGAGACTAAAAGGGAATTTCTGACAACAGTGTATCTGAGGTACTGGTTTTCTATCCTTCTGTTGTTGCAGGGTTAAGGATTCTTACTTACCCTTTAATTGTGAGTCTTAAGCTGTTTCATAGACTGATCTCTCCTGTTAAATGTGTATGACTCTGTGCAGCATTTTAGCATGTGCTATATTGTATATTAATATTGAAATCAGTTAGAAGTAGTAAACTGTAATTCTGTGTCATTTGGGATTGGAACTAGATGATCTTTAAGGTCCCTTCCAACCCAAACCATTCTGTGATCTCTTAAATGCACATTCAGTCCAGCAGGTGGCTTCCTCCAAGCAAAGGATTTGCAGCCCTTGCTCAGCAGAGAGGAAGCTGCATTTACACTAGTCACAATTATGCCCCTGAAGTAATGGAAGAAATTTCTTGTGTGAGAGGAAAAAAAAAATCAAAATTAATTGCTGCAAATCTTATCTTGGAGGTTGGACAACAGCATTTCAATAATCACTAAGTTGTTTGTATAAGGTTTAAATTTGTATTTAGACTTCACTATGTATGATTGCTTAAAAAAATTATTTTAATTCTCCAAGAGTACAAAGCAGGGAGCCAAAATTAGCTACACTATATTTTTAAGCATTGTAAAAGTGAATTTCTGTATGGACAGTCATCTAATTTACTCCTAAAAAAATTTACAACTGGAGATGTGGTTTGGGAGATGTTTTTAGTCTTAAAACATAACCTGGAAGTGCAACTAAAATTTTCAAAATTCAAGGGAATGAGTGAGGCCATGTCTAGTAACTTCTTCCCTCCTTCTAACCCCCCCAGCTGTGGATCGCTCCGTTTCATCCAGCCTTGCAGATGCAAGAGATGCCTTAGTCAATGCCGTGGTGGACTCCTTGGCAGCATACATGTCAACTGCCTCAAATCTGCAGCAGTCCATACTGATAGCACCAAATTCCCTCAAGCTGTTCCCACTCTATATTTTGGCTCTTCTCAAACAGGTATGTATGATCTAGTGGATTACTAGTTTGATG
This sequence comes from Prinia subflava, assembly GCF_021018805.1. Taxonomy (NCBI): domain Eukaryota; kingdom Metazoa; phylum Chordata; class Aves; order Passeriformes; family Cisticolidae; genus Prinia; species Prinia subflava. Next base: position 2,334,451 of record NW_026960612.1, read on the forward strand.
TTTAGTTCATTGTTCCATTTGAGGAATTCTTCAGTTCTAGGTCAAGCAATGTCTGCACTTCTGTAAAATTATGGAAATTGGATTACCCTTCTTATGCTGACTGGACTTTATTGTAGAAGATGACTGTAGTAGCTTATTTTAAATTGTTAATGTCTGAACCATTTATTAGTTTACTTGATGTTGAATTTATGTTTTGTCTTATATTGCTTTACAATGAAAATAAATATATAATTTACAATTAGCATTTCTCAGATTTTGGCAGCTCATTAGTGTAGCCCACAAAGGTTGTTGGAAACTGCTTATTAGTACGTCTTCATTTTTATTTTATGAAGGAAAAAAAAGTATTTTCCAAGACATATTTTTTGTACTTTGAAGTTCCAAGAAGAAAAATGAGTTTCCATGGAGATAGGGTGGAATTTATTATACAAACTCGAGTGATGTAGTTGAAAGTTCACATAGAAGTAGTTACTACTTTTTAAATTTTTTTTTAATGGTATCTTTGTTTGGATTACTCAACATCATCCTTAAAAGGGAAAGCTTCCTGCAGGGTTTTGTTATGAGTAAATCTCATTGCTTAAAGGTTTTCATGTCTGACAGTTCTTGGTTCTGTTATAATGAATAAACCTTTATATAAGTCTTGTAAGAGATCTAAGCATAATAATTTATTTTCCTTGGCTTAGTGATTACTTCAGTCTCTAATATACTGATTATGATTTTTTGATACTTGCATAACAAATGCAGTTAATGGTGAGGAAAAGGTAGACCATTTATTATCAAAATTTGTGTAAAAGACAGAAATAAGAGTGGCTGGGAAAAGTTGTTTAGGTTTGGGTTTTTTATTATCTTTATTAACAATAATAAAACATGGGATATAGAGAAAACAAAACCAAAATGCTTGTGGCAGCCAAGAAGGAGTGATGTCCTTAGCTTTATTGCAGAAGTGAATATGAACTTTTATTGTAGGAATGTTCTCCATTGAGCTAGAATATGATGTTTACTTCATTGTGTTGCTTCTCACAGCAATTGCGTACCAGTTGCTGCTACAGAAGATATGAAAAATTCAGTAGGAGAGAGTTAAAAATAAAATTTATCCTATGAGAGAGTCTAGTTTCTCCTATAAAACATGAAAGTATGTTTCCCTTCCAAAGCTTTTCCTTAACATTGAATTCTTACTACTATAAATTCAGAGTTAATCTTGTGCATGTATATACCTTGCCTGAGCTCTGCTTGTTTTGTATCTTGCCTGTGATAGCTTGCATTGGTGAGTTTTACAGGCCAGTGTCACTTGTCAGGAATAAAAATGAGAAATGCTGGCCCAGTTGCATGCAAATCTTAGACAAACTGAGGGAGAAATTTATTCTCCTTTATCAGTAAGGAGAGACTGGATTATGTTTTAAACATTTTGCTCAAGCTCTATGATTAAGATTCTACCAATAATATACATTTCTTTACAAAAGCTTTCCCACCTTTGCTTGACACTTTGAAAAGTCTGAAATGCACTCTTAAAAGTGACATAAAATACAGGATTTGAGTAGTAATGTTCTCTTGCAGAAAGCCTTCAGAACAGGCACAAGTACACGCTTGGATGATCGTGTCTATGCAATGTGCCAGATGAAGAGCCAGCCTCTTGTTCGTTTGATGAAAATGATACATCCCAACTTGTACAGAATAGACAAGTTGACTGATGAGGTAATGTATGAAGCCTGGTTATAGCATTTTCTAGTTTTAATGGCCCATTAAATTTGCTGTTGTGCTGCAGTAACTTTATGTTGTTATTGTAATACAAACGGAGCATTCCCCTAAGTTACAAAAAATCAAGAAAAACATTATTATTAAGTTTTGAGTTGCAAGTACAGTAGTGTGGTATGAGCAGAACTGTGGGTTTACTTCATCTTGTTTCAATGACCACAGTAACTCCATAATTTTTTATTGGAAACATCTTTGGTGTGTTTTTATTATTTAGAACTGTCTGTGGTAAATGGGTATAGTAAATCTGATGGATGATTCAAGGTCTTATTTACAGAAATCAGATACAGTTGCCCACAATAACAACCTTCCAGTGGTTTCTTAGACTGGAGTGGATAAAACAGAATTGTACTTCTAGATGGTTGTGATCAGGCTGACAAAATATAAAACCAGGTTTCATTATTTCATCTTCTATAGGCACAGCCTAGGAAATGGATGCATTTTTTTAATATTAAGAAGCAAGGTGGGATTTTATTTAAGGTCAAAGTCAGTTATAATGGCAAAAATAAGGGGTTTTATAAGTAAGATTTTATGAGTTTTTAGTCCCTAGTTTTGGAAAAGTATATGTAGGAGTTTGTTTCTAAATAATACCAGATTATGGTAAATTCAAGTTTTTCTGGTAGTGGTATTGTATTGTTCAGCATAACCTCTGAGCTATTTGTAGTCTTAAAGTTTCTTTTAAGGTATTTCATAAACTCGAATAGGTGAGTCTAAACTCAGTGTTCTTCAGTGGAGTTACTCTTTTTATACTCCACCCCTACCAGTCTTTGAGGCCAACTGACCTTGTGAGCTTCTTTTTGTGGCAGTTAAATTGAAACACTGTGTTAGTGTGCTTGTGCTGTAACGAATCAGCAGTCTTTAGGAGATCCAATTTAAAGAATTAGGGACCCTGATATTGGAGTTGGAGACAGAGCAACGCACGATCCAACCAATATGGTTAATAACATAGGTTCTCCTCTTTATTCACGAAATGGCTGGTTTTATACGGTACAGAATAGTTTACAGTAGCAGGTGCATTTCTATTGGGATTCAGCGTGAACAAGTATGTAAGCTATCACAGTTTAAGGCAGCGACCGTATTTCTATCTTAACTATCTCAGCTAAAGCATGTACACACCTTAAGTGAATTTCTAACTGCGCCACAAGTTTATCTACTTCTAGGCAGGCCAAAATCTGAGGCCTTGCAGGCCAGAATCTGAGGCCTAGTTTGGGATAGCTCAACCTTTATTCTATAAGTCATCCTGCTCTTGCTACACCAATTTTATCAGCAAATGCTTTTAGATCAGTTATTTTTAGTACAATAATGCAAAAATAGGGCTTATTTTACCTACTGAAATTAATTGACAAACCAGATTTTAAATCATAACAGAATGCTAATCTGCCATTTAGTACTACTTCAGTTTAAAGTATATGTGACAAAGGCTGCTTTTCAATGTCTTGTTTCTTTTAAAAATTCTGTGATATAGTACAGAATTTCTTTTAAATGTTTTTACTGGTTTTCTTTTCTCTTAACACTTGATTATTGAGAGTATTGAGTAAAGCCTGGAACTTCCTCAAGTGTAATTCAGTAGCTTGATTTTCATAACTATGTCTAAATCCCAAAAAGCTGCTAATCTATGGCATTGTCATTTGAAATTTTTTAAATAGTAATTTTTTTTAATAATCTTTTACTACATGGACATGTGCTTAGTCGGTAGACTATTTTTCCCTATATTATTTGCACAATACTTCAGAGATTCTTGAGATATCTGGCCTGCTTTTGTATTGGAGGAGGAAGCAGCTTTAATCTGAACATACTGGGGGGTTGTGTTCATTTTTTTTTACTGGTTTTTTTGGTTTGGTTTTGTTTTGTTTTATTGTTGGGGAGGAAGGCAGGGTATTTTTTAATAATGTTAGTGCAAACATCCAGATTCTTTAATCAGATCAATCATAGGGGACTGTGGACAAACACAAGGATCACTTCAGGCAGGATGTTAAATCAGGAGACTTCCTGTTAATTGAATGCAATAATATACTGAACCCTTCCTTATGGGGAGTAGAATTTGATGGTTTTTTGCTCTTGCAACATTTCTAGTGAAATTGAATGCAATAGAAAAGAAACAGAGGTTGTTTGTAGAAAACTTATGTGTCAACTGTAGTAATTCTTTTGAAATTTTGACATTTGTAGCATAAAAAATGTTACATAAGCATCTTAAATTAATTTCCATTATTATGTTTTAGGTATTAAAGTAGCCTTTAGAATAAATAACATTCTAGAACTGTTTGATGTAAATAATCATTTTTTGCTTAACATAGTATTTTGTTATATGAGAATCCTCAGAATTTTACTAGAGATTATCAGTGTTTTTCCTGTTTTGTTTTACCTTTAAAGGTAAAATGCTAGTGTTATTGAGTATTGGGTTTTTGTTGCAGAGTACAATACATGTAAATGACAGAGTTGTTCCTCAGCCACCTCTTCAGAAGTTGTCTGCAGAGAAGTTGACAAGAGAAGGAGCTTTTCTTATGGATTGTGGTTCAGTAAGTTAAAATTTTACACATTCTTTTTTTTTAATTTCCTAAGGAGAAGAAAAAAACCCAAACCCAGTGCCTGCTATGTTATTAAAACTAGTCAGCTCTCAGCAATAACAGTGTTGTGAATCAGCATTCCAGGTAACCTGATAGTAATCTGTGTTCCAGTGAAAAGCTTTCATATTTTGATCTGAGAATTCTTTGAGGTTATAGAGGTTGATTTTTTTCATGCAAGACTGGTCAAAGTATACCAAGAGTTCACATCAAGGTGTTTTTTAGGGAATTAATGTTTTTTTATTTTCCAGAATTTCTTTTAATGGCTATTAAATTGCATATACTAGAGGATTTAACAAAGCACTTGATGCAGAAACATTCTCAGTTACGCAGAAAGAGTGAGTTTATGATTTGTGGCATGTTATGTAAGAGTTGCAAATGAGAGGGAGTTGGAGAGTTAACAAAATCTGTAGATACAGTTTAAGGTATTTGTGGAAGTTGCACTAAAACACACTCAATTGGATAAAGCATTATGCTCCTCCAGTGGCAGTCTAGAAGGTACTTTTAACCTTGAATCACTTCAGGGCTGAGTGTGAATGTAAAACTAGCTTTTGTCCTCAGACTTCTGAAATAATTACTACAATAGGTTTTGATAATTGGTGCTTTATTAGAGCTTGTTTAGATTGGGAAGCCAGTGTGCAGTAACCAAGAGTGGTATGACTTCAAGTAATTTGAGGTGTTTCATTTAAGGAGGTAACGTGGGAAGTAACTACATTAACTGTTCCATTATAAACGTGTCCTGTACTCTCATTCTTTCAGTATTTGAATTCTACCTATTTTAATATTTAATGACCTTACTCCAAGTGTTACCAATGTACTGATTATTTACACACTTACTTATGAATATAGACAGGTATGTATGAATTGCAACTGGAACACTCAAGTGATTCATTTGCATGGAAGTTACTATTCTGGTATTCCTGTTGCATCACCACTTGCCTGTTTCTCCAAAATGTAGGCAGGGCATTTTCTAAAACTGATTCTGACATTTTACAGATTTTTTACCTTTGGATTGGAAAAAACTGTGACAACAACTTCATAAAAGATGTCCTTGGATACCCGAACTATGCATCAGTGCCACAGAAAATGGTAGGCATTTTAATGAGCTAAGCTGTATACTGCTTACACTTGCAATGTGCAATTAATCTATTTATTTCTGCATTTTCAGTTTTTAATTATTTAACTATGAGTTAGGTCGGGTTTTTTTTCTAGTTAGGTACTTTCTAACCTCTTGTCAGCTTCATAGGAGCCAGATAGGAATTGTCAGATGTTTTCAAGGCAAGAATGTAAACATGTAAATTTCATCATTCATGAAATGCCAAACAGTTGCTCTATAACATAACTGCTTTTATTATTTTAATGGAAGTAATTCTTGCAGTCACAAGAATAGGAAGTAGTTTCACAGGATGAATACAAAAATTATCGATTCAGATGTGTTAATGATTAAGATTAGAGTTACTTCTTCGATAACATAGTTTTCAGAAGCCTTGTGTTCTCTGAACCTGGTGTAAGATACCAAATTTGTGGTATGACACAATAGGCCTGTAAGTAACAGGAAGAGTTAAGTTTTGCTCAGCTTCCAAGCCTCGACTCAATGTTAAAAAGAGAAACCTTTGGCTATTAGAGCATCAGAGACCCTTAGATGTGTGTTTTGGTGGAGGGGTTTTTATGTTATAACCTGTACCTGTAGTCTAGTGCGTGAAACAGAGCAGCAATTAAAGAGAAGTCTCCTCTTCAGTGAGTAGTGATTCCATAATATCAACAATTGGCAGGTAAGGATGGACCCTTTTAAGACACTCTAGAAAGTTCAGAATCAAATGGTTATATCCAAGTAGTACCAAACATGTTAGCATAAAAACACATAGGTAGATATTTTCTGCTTACAGTTGCATAGTATCAAGGAGGAAAGAAACAAGAACAGGTTATGGGTGGTAAGCTATAAGACTACTCTAAAACTGGACTGCTTGTTCAGAGTTTTGTATTTTGCATGTATTAGAAATTAGCAATCTAGAACTGTCCCCTATGACCAGCTGGTGGTATTAGTTAATAGAGTTTCCAGGAAGAACTTAGAGAAAGGAAGGATGATAATTTTTTTCAAATGGTTATATAGCATCTGTTTTAATGAAAATGAAACAAAAACTTACAAAGTTATCTTTGCTTTTAAATTGTGCCCTCATTCTACAAAGGTAGCAGTGGAACTACTTTAACTGGAATAAATTTCTTTATGTCATGTTAATTTTCCTAAAGCGTCATATTTGCTGAAGAGGTGATATATTTAGATCAGTGAATTGCTCAACTCTTTTTAAGTCTATTTTTTTCAGCTTATTCCCTAACCAAATAGTCCAGTAGGGTCTTTCCATTGATGTTTACATAAAATTCAGATTTTACTTCTTGTTTCTTCAGTGATGCAAAATGCAACATGTAGAAACTTGACTGACAGAATATACAGACAAGAAGACTGCAAAAGCAGCATTTTTAAAAGATGACCTTGCTGTCTAAAATCTTTTGCACTTAAAATGCAGTTTAAGTTAAAGATGTACTCCTTCCTAGATAGCAGTGCACCACAATATTATGAAGTATTGTCCTTTAAGCTGAAGGAAAACATCTGTGTATGTAAATCCATGGTTGGTAATTTCTTAACAGAAATTGTGGCTTGAGTTATGTTACGACTTTCAGGATCTGTTTTTTTAAAGTAGTTTCAATGATAAAAGGTGATGGTTTCTTTCAATTATCTTCAACCAGACACAGCTTCCTGAGGTGGATGCACCATCTTCAGAAAGAACACGATCTTTTATATCTTGGCTTAGAGATAGTAGACCTTTAAGTCCAGTTCTTCAAGTAATAAAGTAAGTATTGCTGTTATGTACTAAGTTGTTAGTAGCAACTTGTATGTACAGTTTCTAATTAAGGCTGATGAAAAGTGAGTTTATCTGTCTTGGAAGAAACTGAATAACATCACCTTCCCAGCTGATATAGAGCTGTTGATAAAACTGTCTAGTGACAAAGATTATTTTGAATCTAGTGCAAATTCAGTTGCTCATAGTTTTATTGGTAGGAATTAGTTGCATATTTTTATATTAGGAATATACTAGTGGATGTCCTTATGATCAATGGTGTTAACCAGGTTAATTTCTGGTATAGCTTTTATAATTTCATATGTATATAAAAAAGATTCAAAGAAAGTTAGTAACCTTGAGATGGTTCAATAATTGTATGTATTTGTTAGTGAGATTTACAGGACAGCAGCTGATCTATGATAGATGAGCCAAGTTCTGAAGCCTTTTCAAGCTATGACTTGCTTAAGGAGGTTTAAATTCTATAAAATTATTATACTTGAGATTACATTTCACCTGTAGAGTATTCATTTTACTGAGCTGGACAGGAGATCACTTTTTAAGAGAGTATGATGACTTGCTCAGAGAAATGATACTGAGATATAGGACTGAAGGTCTTGAGCTGTTGGCATTGTGGCTGCTGCTTGAGTTGCAAGAATTTCTGAGAGACTGTAATAAGTAGGAGAGCTTTGCTGCATGCTGCACAACACCGAAACAGAGGACTGTGTCCCAGCGAATTTTTATGGGGGCAATAATTTTGGATATTAGGTCTTTGTCGTGTTTACCTTTTCTATTCTTTTGCTAAGTAAGAAACTCTGTGGAAGGGATTGAGGTTGAGATTACATGTAAGTAGAGATGTAATTTTTGCATTTTTTCATTGCCAGCAACATATTTGTTAGCTTCAAAAACAAAAGAATTTTTACATTTCCTTTTTTGTGTTTATACAAGATAATTTAAGTGCTGTATTTCACCTGCTTTTCTACCATTTTATATACTTAAAAAGATGCTGTTGTTTGATAGTGTATTGCAAACTTCAAGGTTTTTTCTAGACTTTGGATTATTTGCCATTGTAATATATTTGGACTGAATTTATATTCCAAATGACAGTAAGCAATTTATTAGAACTTATTCCTCTGAATTTGCAGTGGATTTTTTTGCTCAAAGTTTGATTTTGCTTAATACCTTCCTTCTTTTTTCAGAGATGAGAACCCTGCCAAAACAGATTTTTTCCAGCATTTAATTGAGGATCGGACAGAAGCAGCTTTCTCATATTATGAATTCCTACTTAATATTCAACAGCAGATTTGTAAGTGACCAAGGAATAGATAGAGGAAAAAGTCTGACTTCAGACAGAAGCATGGGCCAAGAGAAGCATATGGGATATTACAGAAGTGGATGCTTGTACTTCACAATATACAGTGACCAGCACTGTTTTGGAAGCTTTACAGCTAAAGGAGTATACATTTCCAAAAGAATTTTGCAGATTTCCTTCAGTCTAAAAGTGCTACGAGTGATGAAGCTGTTTCACTAGTAAACTTAAAAATTGGTTTGTATACGTTTCCAGTTGTGCAGCGGTATGGTGCTCTGTTTATTGCAAGCTGGTGGATTTATGTAGCTATGTGGGATGATATTTCTTAACAAAATGTACAATTAGGTAAAGACTTTTTTCTTATATTTGTTATAGTAGCCCTTCCAGATCCAAATCCTTAACAGGGATGTCAAAGGGCAGTGATATATGTCAGTTGTTTATATGAATTTCTTTTTAAAAGGAATGGTTCATATTTGCTAAAGACTTCAGCAAATTGCCTGTGAAAGTTGTAGAGTTTCAGTAAACTAAATCAATTGTAGAAATAAAATATATGATGTACAAAGGTATTACATTTGTAAAGAAAATGTAAAAAATGTAACTAAAAAAAGACCTAGCTCATTGTGCAGAATTGTTGAGTGCTTGATGATGATGAATTGTTTTGTCCCAGGCTAGACAATGAAGTTGACTATTAAAACATGATAAAAAAGTATCAATGTAGAAGGAATACAGCTGCTGCTTCTGTTAATTTTAGGTGAATTTATTTATGATTGGATTACTAATTAAAATATTTTGCTTTATTATGTGGTTTTATATTTATGCAACTACAATTATTTTCCAGCTAAACTCTTACTGAACTGAATATTGAAGAAAACATGTTTACCACCTTATTTCACAGACCTGTGGAAGGGAGGAGAAAACACCACATAATCTGAAATGAGTTTTGATATAGAGTTCCTAAATCCCTTCTTATGTATTATCCTAATGAAGGCATATCTGTTAACCTTGTTTTGCGTTTTGTAGCTACTGTAGTCTTGGTCCAGGTTTTGGTAACTTGTGTTGTCTGTCATTTAGAGTAAGCGTGAGTAATCACACTTGAAGATTTGAATTCTGCTGTGATCTAAAGAAAAACAAGAAGGGATGTAAAAATTAATTACATCAGTGAAAGTAAAGACTTTAAAATGACAAAATTCAAAATGTAATCACACTTGCATATTTCAGAAACTTTGATCTTACTAATGGTAACTCAAGGGTTTGGGCTTTTTGATAGATTTATGACAGATTTTTTTCAGTTTGGTTAAGTAGGGATGGTTTTCTTTGGCCTTTTTTCTTAGAGACATATTAGAATTAATTCATAAAGCACAATCAATCATGCTTAGTTTCCTGAACTTTGTTTATCCGTTTGGTTTAATGAAATGTGACTACAATGGAACAATTAGGTACAAAAAAGTAAATGATGATTAGTATGATTACATTTTAATGTAGCCTTGAAAATGCTAACATTGTATTTTAACTGCTATAGCCCCTGAATCAAATAGTCAAGGAGAAAATGTACTAGCTATGGTTTGCAAATGCTTTAAAAGCTACAACAGTTAAATTGCACAAGTAGTGTTACTCTGCATGTTAGCACAAACTCTTTGTTTGGAGATACCTTATATTTGTGTGTTGTCCTTAACTAAATGTGTTTAAGTTACCCAAAGAATTACATAACAGAAACTTTCCATTTAGTAAATTAATTTATCATGTAATAAACATCTGAGGCAATGCTGAATGTTGTCCCGAAATCAGACCTTCAGGATTTCAGTGCTTGTTTGTAAAGTAATATGCATTGGGTGAAAACTAAGTGCTGCTGAAGAGTGGGGCATCTTAAAAATCATTTGTATTTGCGAAGATGAGAAGAGCATGTTAACATTTTAAATGCTTCATGAAGATGTTTCTGATTTGTGAGTTTGATATTGATATCTGGCAGCACATTATGCCACAAGTAATTGCAACATATTCTGTAAAATCATTTCTTAAACCTTTATTCTTCTAGTATAGTTTTTGTATATAAAAATTATGAAAAGTATGTCTTGAGAGCTATTTGTTCAGTAAAATTATTACACAGCACAGAGAATATATTTTTTTATTAATTATAGAGCACATCTCCATTCTGATTGATCTTTGGTTTAAATTTTAAAAAGACAGTCTCATGGAAATATCTTGAATTTGAAACATCTCAGGATTCAGGGTACTGATTTTAGTCTTTTGATCAGTAGACTATCTGTAGGCATGGCAAGAGTATTTCTCTTTGAAGGACCTGGGGGTCTTGGTGGACAACAAACTATCCATGAGCCAGCAGTGTGCCCTTGTGGCCAAAAAGGCCATTGGCATCCTAGGGTGCATTAGGAAGAGCATTGCCACAGGTTGAGGGAGGTGATCCTGCCCCTCTGCTCAGCCCTGGTGAGCCACATCTGGAGTGCTGTGTCCAGCTCTAGGCTCCTCAGCACAAGACGGACATGGAGCTCCTGGAGTGGGTCCAGCAGAGGCCACAAGGGTGATGAGGGGACTGGAGCATCTCTTACGAGAAAAGGCTGAGGGAACTGGGCCTGTTCAGCCTCGAGGGGAGACAACAGAGAGGGGACCTCAGTGTTTATAAGCATCTGGAGGGAGGGTGTCAAGGGGAGGGAGCCATGCTCTGCTCAGTGATGCCAAGCAACAGGACACGAGGCAACGGGCAGAAACTGATCCACAGGAAGTTCCACTTAAACATGAGAAAGAACTTTTTTACTGTGCAGGTGACTAGGCACTGGAACAGATTCCCCTGAGAGGCTATGGAGTCTCCCTCACTGGAGATAGTCAAGAACCCTCTGGATGCAATCCTGTGCTATGTGCTCTAGGATGACCCTGCTTGAGCAGGGAGGTTGGAAGCCCTGGTCCCTTCCAACTCTAAGCATTCTGTGATTCTGTGATCTAAAAGACAGTCTCTCTTACAATGGCTTGGATCACGCTACTGTAGCAGAAGACACAGATTAAAGATTAATCCCACCAAGGGAAGTAGTGTGAAGCTCAACAAGCTCGTTGCCTACTTAAGTAAGGTTTGGGAGAAAAGATAAAAGACATACTTTCATATCTGCTTAAAGTGCTGAACTGTCCAAAGTAACTCTTTAGCCATTCTAGGAATTGAACTTTTCCCTAAGTGTCTTCCACACTGCATAATATAAATCATGTCTGTTTCATTAGAAATTTAAGATTTCCCAGGGAAGATGTTTCCCAGCCCCAGCAAAATAAGTCTTTGGGTGATTAGTTCAAATGTTCAGTATTTTAAATACTGACAGTGAGGATCACTTTCATGTCTTTGTTCTACCTGCAACATCTTGTACCTCTTTTACCAAGGAAGTAGTATGGAAGTTCTTGTGGGAGAAAATAGAGCCAGGGAAGCTCTTGCAATGGTAGGATGCATGCTGCAGCTCCCTGAGAAGTGTTACTGAACTCAATTCTTTATTTTGTTCTTAAACTTATTAGAAATAAACCTATTTAATTATCTTGGTGTAGAGCTTCTCATGGCAGTGAAGGAAAGATGACTGGGGTAGGTAATTTTGTCTTGGCTTTCTGTAAATTTTGTCAGATACTGAAAAGAGAGTTTTGTCATGGCTGGTGTTTGTAAAAAGCCAAAATCAGTTGTTAGTAATCCTGAGTGTCAAGAACTCTTAATAATTTTAAATGTTGAGTCAAGTTTTTTCACATCAAGTAGATTTTAAGAATTTTATTATGAAGTTTCAACGTATGGGACACAAATGGGTAAATGAGGAAGTAATTACAGCCTCAGTCACTGACTTCTGCAGTTAGAAGTTTTGGACTGTATTTGTCTCTGCAGGCAGGATGTAATCCTGCAGAAAATCAGTAGCCAGTGCAGGAAACAGGGAGGTCTGAGGCTTAGCTGGCAATGAATTTATGCAATACTCCAAATATGTGTCTGTTACTATGTAAAAATTACTTAAATGATATTTTGTTTAAAAGCAGTTTTTTCATATTTTAATACATGTTAAAATTTTATGTGGTATTTTCTGGTAGATTATTGAGTTCTAAAAAAGTATGAGAGGGTTTTACATACCCTATTGCATCTCAGATCTTCATAAAAGAGGTAGAATATAATTAGAATCACAGGTACTTCTGATTTTTAGCATACCAGGAAATTTGGTAGACTTGTGTTGGGAATTTTAAAGCAAATGGGCAAACTGTAATGATTTATTGATGTAATTTCTTTACCTCTCAGCCTCTAGAATTAAAAAAAACCCCAAACTTTCCAGCAGTCTTGCATGTCTTTACTTAAACTGATGTTACATTATATTTAAATTCAGGAATCTGGAAAAGTGGGAGTTATGACTTTTGCAAATAACTGAGATTGAAGTCTCTTTTGAGAACATTTCCCTCACAAGATACTGATGATTCCTGTCCATGGAAAAATCTTTATACACTCCACTTTTTGTAGTGTATCAAGAGAATTCTCACATGATTAGTGTCATGTAAAAGATAATGACAACAACAATGACAATTCAAATAACTACATAATAGATCTTTCATCATTTTATGCTTCAGTCCACTTGCAGGGCCTTTGATGTCTTTTCCTTTACAGTTTTGATAATTAGGAAAAAATAAATATTACACAGTGTTTCTTCTTACTTTCCTTTGGCAGACCTTAGCAAAAGGAGCTGCCTATCATCCTATCATGCACAGGATTTTAGTCCATGCACACTTCTACAGAAGATAAATAGGGGAGGTGGCAGAACTGGAAGTATTTCACAACCTATTAATGGTTGGGGATTTTTTTGTTGTTGTTGTTGTGGGTTTTTTTGTTTTGTTTTGTTTTTTTGAAAATGAGAAAGGATGAAAATTTCATTTTCTTGCACCTGATTACCTTTATGATTTTTTGGTTTATATTTATTAAAGCTATGTTTGAGGCTTTTATTTGATTTTTTTTCAGATGTTAAGAGAACCCTACCATAGAGGCATCATCAAATACAGATCTCCAATTAAACCCTTAATCATGCTACCATTAAAGGAAAAGTGTCAATTTTACAAAGGTCAAGAGTGTTGGAAGGAAGTACTGTTTGATTAGCAGGCAGTATAATACTTCTTTTATTGATGTGAGTATAAAGTCTTCACTTGCAAGACACTGAGGCCTTGGGGGATTATTGATTAAAGTGTTTATTGGTATAAGAATCCTCAAGTATGAGAAAGAGTTGGTGATAATTAGCCATGTTGGTAATCTGCTAGCCACAGGATATGTTATTCTCATATTGTTTGAAAATATGTTTTAAAAATTAAAAAATTAATGTTAGATCATCATTTGGGTGGGGAAAGTAATATTTAGGAAAATACTTTCTTCTGTTAATAACTTCTGTAGATACGTTTTCAAAAAGTTCTGCAGGCTTTAAGTCTCAGCTTCTATGAATACAAAATACTACTAAAAATTACCTGATGACCTAATGCTGAAGGGGAAAAAAAGGAATAAAATACATAGCAGTCATCTCTAGCTAAGGAATTCTTTCTGCTCTTTTCTTTTTGGCAACAGAATATGATGCCTTCATTATCTGAAGTAGAGCTTAGGAGATGCCAGAAGTAAAACTGGGATCACTGGTATCTTTGCTGATGTCCTCATCCAGCTTACTGAGCATGTGCAGAGCTTGTGAAAGATTGGTGCTTTCCTATCCAGATGATGATGTTTAGGCATTTCTTACAATCTGGCTGTATTTCACAATGTCTTGTATGTTCATTCAAAATAAAAAGCCATTTGAGTTTGCAAGTTTTGCCTTTTCCCTCATCTAAGCTATTATTTGTAATTACCAAAACCATGTACGTAAAAGTGTAATTTATTCTTGGAGAGCAACCATGAAATCTTTCAGCCTTCCAAACATGTTTTGAAACTTTTTAAGTTCCTGGAGGAAGAGTGGAAACTGCCTGTGCAACGTGGACTCTGGCATCTCCAGGAGTGCGGCTGGATCGATTCTGCAGGAGGAAGGCAGCCTTGGGAAAAGCAGTGCATGAGGGGTCTGTCAGCTGCTCCAGCACTGTCAGGCTGCAACTGGATCATCAAGCAGTGCTGCCCATCCACCTTCTCCAGCATCCGGTCTCCTTTAAGAGTGACTGGTATCCAACGGTCGTGGTGATACATGAGAAATCCCTCATGTGTAAATTGTCCTACCCTGAGATGCATCTCTACCTTACGTATTTAGAGATCAGCTGGATATATAAAACCCTGTCAGCATTTTTGCTTATCAGAGTAACTGAGTATTGTTGACCTTAGACTGAGTAATTTTTTCTAATGGATGGTTTTGCAATATAATTACCTGTGGAGAAAAGTATAATTTTTCCTTCTTTCTGAAAGATTCCAAATGTTCTGTAGCTCCCTGAACTGGGGGCAACAGGATTTGTTGCCTTTGGGAGTCACTGCCTACTAACAGTGGAACTGCTCTTCTATGGTTTCCTGGGATCACATTCATTTTAATAGATCACAGTGACCCTGAAATGTGAGTGAATGTCTACATGACCTAAGGTCTAAGCTGCTGGAGGTTTACATTCCGAAGCTCAGAAGATGAACACAAGTAGGGTCTTATTTAGTCCCCTTGAGCCATCAAGTGTACAGTTGCGGAGGTTTTCCATTGAATCCAGGGTCTCTATTAACTACATGGAAGCTGGAAAAGAGCAACGCACGGTACAACCAATATGGTCAGATCATACGTTCTCCTCTTTATTCTCAAAATGGCTGGTTTTATACAGTGTGAAATAATTTACAATTGCAGGTGCATTTTAATTGGCATTCAGTGTGAACAAGTATGTAAACTATTTCAGTTTAAGGCAGCTACTGTGATTCTACTCTAACTGTCCCATCCAGTCTATGCACACGCCTTAACCTAATTTCTAACTGCGCCACAAGTTTATCTACTTCTACACGGGCCCAAATCTGAGGCCTAGCAGGCCCAAATCTGAGGCCCAGTTTAGAATAGCTCAAATCTCATTCCACAGCACATCATGCCTGCGATCTCTAAGAAATCCAGTTACATTCCATTACAGTGGCACTTTTACCTCTACAACAGCCCATTTTCTAAGATCCTTTTCTCATCATCAGGGAAGGTTTTGTTTTGTGCAGCATTGCTTTGGAGGAATATCATCAAGGGTGAAGAAAGCATAGGAATGCAACAAAGCTTCCTCATGTTTCTGATGGAGTGTGAGGGTCTGATGTGCTTTGGTAGTTTGTACTGAACATGAAAACCTGTGTTTGTGGGCATGGAGGTGATACCCAACAAATTACTAAACAGGAAAATGTGAAGCCTTGTTAATTGCTCCACTGCTGTAAACAAAACTCTCACGTAAACTGACTAACTTACAACAGCGTCTTCCTTTGATTTTCTGTTCATTTCTGTGGTACCTGAATGTGTTTATTTCACTGAAACCCAGGAGCAGTGATAGTCCCGTTCCTCAAAAAAAAAAAAAAAAAAGGTAATATTCAGTGACAGAGCAGCCAGGTGTTCTGGTAAGAGGCACTAATGGCTATTTTGATATATATATATGTTATGAACAAGTTTCCCGGATGGGAGGGGCTGAACTGCCCCTGTCCTGGCCCCGTGATGGGATGGTCGCCCCGTCCCCCCAGGGAAAGTGCAGAGCACGCATTGGCATGTTAAAAGAGCTCTGGGAGTGCAGCCCCCCTCCTCCCAGTGTGTGTCTTCACCCAGCCTTTTGGAGGAATGGGGGGTTTTCCGTCTTGCAGAGAACCCCCATAACTGGGGGAGGCTGCTGCCCCTCAAAAAGCAACTGACCCCCCTCCTGGCTAGAGGTACCTCCCCCACACCCAAGCCAGTTTGAGTAGGGAGGGAAGCTGCCCTGAAGGAAAGTTGCCTGGCAACTTTTTCCTACCTAATTAAAATGTGAAAAGAAGCTGCCCATGCCTAGATAGCCCTATTGTCCTTTGTAACTACCTCATTCAGCAAGGATACCTTGGCTGTGACCAGGGCAAATGCATATGCATGTGTATATGCAAATAAAACCACCCCGGTGGATCCTGGGAGGGTTTTTTTAGGGAGACTGACCCCAAAACAAGAAGCTAGAGGCGTCAGAGGAGAATTAGATAGTGCCCTGGGCGAGCATGAAGTGGATGCACCCCCTGACCTGGTTTGAAGACTCACCATGACCAAGGGGCGCGGTGACTCACGGGCTGCTCTATAAACAGCGATGAGTAAAACGCGTGTGCAAAAAAAAAATTTCGCTTGTGGGCTGTCGTGGTGCTGTTGATGCCCTGTAAGTGAAGTGCTGAAGTCCACCTGCCTCTGAGCTTCTCCAGGCTTTCAGAAGTCCCAGAGATTCTGTGATTAGGAACAATAAAGACAAACATGAACGCAGAGTGAATTTAAAGAATTGTTGACGTGTAGGACAATGTGATATTAAGAGTCCTGAGCGACTCCTAATTTCTGGGAGAGGAGGCAGTTTAATCCTTTTTTTAATGTTCTTAACAATAGAGATATGCCATGTGTATGCTTGGAAATATTGCTGTGATGGAACATGACAAAATCCCATCCCTGTGTCCGGGGCCCTGCCATAGCAAGGAAGTTGCTGGGGTGTGTGGTGACATCCCAGAAGGAAGTCCAAGGCGATCTGGTGCTTGTTACTGAGCAGCTTCCACAACCCATGTCTCGAAACCTGTGGCAGTGGGTGGAGTTGAGTTGTACGAAATGAACTTTCTACTTTTTCCCAATATTTTTTTTCTCAAACTATTCAAAAAGCCTATTACAAAATTCCATTGCATTAATTTGCCTCACATCCCTTAATGCGAATAGCCCTTCTTTGCTTTCTATGCCTGTATATGAGGACATCTAAGAAGGAAATTTAAGATAAATGTTGACTTAGCCTCCTTAATCTTCTGAGGTTTTAGTGGGGCATACTGAAAACACCTTGCACCTCGCTGAGAGGGTTTACACTGTCATTCAGCACACACTTGTTATGAACAAATTTCCTGGTCGGGAGGGGCTGGGCTATCTCTGTTCTAAGCTCCATAGCGAGACAGTCCCCCCATCCCCCAGAGGAAAGCACAGAGCACCCATTAGCATATTAAAAGAGCTCTGAGCTCAGAATGCAACCCCACCCTCCTCCCAATTTGTGCTGTCTCCCTGCTTTTTAGAAAAATGGGGGTTTTTCCTCTTTTGCAGAGAACCCCATAAGCTGGGGTGAGGCTGCTGCCCCTGGGAAGCGGCGGCCCCGCTGGCCGGCTGAGAGCTGTGGCTGATGTCGCAGCCCCTGTCCCCGAGGAGGCAGGCAACCCCCATCCCTGGCAGGGCTGAGCAGCAGCCACCCCGCCGGTCCTGCATTTCTACATTAGCATGTTAAAAGCAAAGTGATTGTCCTAGCTGTGCCTACTGTAATCCGAGTTTACCTAGTTTCCCCCGCCCCATGCTGCCTACTTGAGGAGGGCATATGCAAATAAGACGAACACACAGCACGCTGGGAGAGAGTTCTTTGGGGATGAAAGGCACCCCAAAATGGAAGACTGGACACAGTGAAAAGATCCACGTGGTGCCCTGGCTGAGCAAAGAGTGGACACACCCCCTGGCCTGGTTTGAAGACTCGCCATAATCTATTAAGAGTCTGAATGGAATGGGAGCGGGCCCGCTCAAGTGACTCAGACAGAAAACGGTGAACTCTCTAAGGTATTCCTGAGGGTAAAGAGCTGACTCTGCACCTCTGCAGCAGACTGCTCATCCGCTCTGTCTTCTGATGGTTCACCAGAGAGAACTCCTAGCCATTCCTATGGGAACAAGGACTCGGCATCTACTGCTTGCAGTGGAATGATGAACTGGGACAGCACCCGCTCCTTCGGATGGCTGCAGCAGTGTGAAAAACTCCGATGGGACTCTGCAATCCTGCTGATGACTTTAATAATGAGCTGATCACTTTAATAAAGAGCTGAATATTAATAAAGGCATATGCCCTGTTCTTTTCACACTGACCCTACCTATTCAGTTTGCCACCTCTAACTTCTCCAGGGTACTGCTTTGCAGACAAGCTTCGTGCTTTTCCAAGGCTCTAAATCAAGACTGAAAGCTGATAAAGCTTTAAGAAGAGACACCAAAATGAAAGGAGAAGGAGGAGGTGGAGGAGGAAAAGCTCTTACTTTGGCCGCACTGTCACAATAAGAAAGAGCAAAAAAATGATTGTGTCTGTTACTTTGTGGGATGGAACAACAGTTACATGCATTGGGAATTAAATTCTTACACCAAATAGGTGAAGCAGAGAGATGTAATGTCGAGGAAAAATCTAATTGGGAAAAGTGCTTAATACAAGATTCAGTTTATTTAATAAATGGAAATTTTTGGAATAAATTAATATACAATACTTTTTATGGTCTCTGCAGCTTGTTTCATGCTGTGTTTGGTGATGGAAATCAGTCTGCCTATGTGCCTTTTGGGGCCTTGACTGGAGTTTCCACTCATAAAGCTGGAAGTGGTACTTCAGTGGCCACACAAGGTTGTAGGATGTGCACTTGGTCATCACATACTGCAAGTTACTCAAATGTTGATGGGCAGGTGTGTGAATGCACAGTATGTATGTATGCTGTATTTTCGACTAATAAATACACAGCTGTGGGGATAAATGAGCCATAATTGCTAATTTGCTGTAATTTTTTTCAGGATTACGGGATTACAGCACGGATTGCTGTCCAAAGGAGCTGTATCCTTAATCATTAGCTTCTCAGCTCCACTTTTAAATGAGAACTACAACTCTTCCTATAGCTGTCATTAGCTGCTTTGCCTTTCGGAGTGATGCTTATACAAATTCTGCATTTTGTAAAATTGAGATTTGTGTTAGGTGGGTCTTTCTGTATTTAAAGTGGTTAGTTTTTAGACAAACTCTAGCTGCCTGGGATGTCCTGGGATTGCTGCTTTGACAAGAATGTGTTAGAAATCCAGACAGAAGGCTATGTGCCAAAGAGAAAAGGGCTTAGCAGCATAGGCAGTTTTTCAAACTAATTGAAGCATATTATATTGTATTCTTTAGACAGGCATTCTTATTACATATCATTTTGTTCCCCAAAGGCTGCAGTTCATTTTGCTAGAGTTTAAGATTTGTAATTCTGAAGTGATTTTGCATGTGGTAAAACCTAAAGGTTGCCAGCTCTTTTGCTTCCTCTTGACTTGCATGTTTTAACTCCTGCAGCTCATGCTGAAAGAAATGCCCTGCTTGCACTGCTCTCTGTGAGGAACATTAATTCGTGTTCTTTTATTCCCCCGGACGTTTCTATTATCCCTTATCCCCTGTCTGTCCGCATGAAATCAATCCATTGTTTGTCAAACATTTACTAGGGCTACTCTTATACCTGCAGTATTCTAGTGTATGTGATGTTGCCATGAGATAATTCTTAGGTACTTCCCTTGTCAAAGTAATTTTATTTCTGGTTCAAAAATCATCCTTATGGTCATCCCATGCTGCTGTATGATATCCTTCATAGTTGTCCCTTTCCTCTTTCGCCCGTGCTTCAAACTTCGCTAGCACCTCTGCCGCTTTACTTTTTGTTTCTCCTTTCTTTAACTTCATTATCTTAGGTGCCTTAGGATCTTGGCCCACTTTCCCTCTGGCCATTTCCTGGTCTATGAGCAGTGCTGCTATTTGCATGCCTTGTACTACCAAACGTATTAGGTGGATGAAGCATGGTATCAGGCAGGGCAAAAATATTATCCCTGCTATGGAGCATAATATAAAGAAGCCTACCTTCTTCCACCATGCCCCCTCTCTGAACAGTTGGTCCCACCATGAGGCCTGAAGTATGGAATTCCACTTTTGAACTGGAACATGTGCTACTTTCTTAATTTCTGCTGCTAGATCCTTTATAGTTTCTCCGTAGTCATCAATCTCTACACAACATTTGGATTTGTTAAATTTTCCACAGACTTCTTCTTCAGCCAAGAGATAGTCTAATGCAATTTGGTTCTGATACACAAAAGCCCACATCTGAGAATGCTGTTTAGCTAATAACTTGAGTGCGTCAGAGGTTTGATTTGATATGATTTCCACCACTGCCTGTAATCTTATTAGTCTGTTTATCAGATAGATTTGGGTCCGGTATCCCCAGCTTCCATCCTGGGCCCAGGTAGCAGGGCCATAGTACTCTGTTATCCTTTCCGCGGTCCAATCCTCGTTCCCCCATTTCTGGTTCCCCCCTGCATTCGGGAGTTCCCTTTTTAATTCCCTTTTCTCCCTGTTCAGGGCTTCATACAGTGGTGCTCCTAACATACTACTCTCAGACCTAGGCAGAGTGAAGAAGGAGGGCTGAATCATTCCTAAAGTACAGGAGCCTTTCCACCTACATGGTAACTCACTGTAAGCTTTCTTCCCACATATCCAGTATATTCTGCCAGGGACTTTCCATTCAATATTTACAGTCCCTGGCTCCTCCCAGTAATCCCTCATATTCTCCAAGGATTGGTAAGGGTTTACTCCAGAGCCTTTGTGCCAACATAACAGGACTTGATCAATTCACTCACAATTTTTCTTTTTTTCTGCTCCAATATCCCATAGGAGGTTCGGGTTGCCAGGTCTTGGTTTTGTTTTTAGAATTTACAGCCAAAGTGGATATGCAGGGAGTATACCCCACTACTTCTGTAAATTCTCCCCCCTCCCTGCTAATGCAGCGAGTTCCAATTATTCTCTGATCCAAAATCCATCCCTCAGGTCGTGGCATTGTTTTTGATACCTGTGTATTATCCCATTTGAGAAGCTGCTCTGGAGTCAAACTCTCACCCTTCCAAGGCCATTTTTCCACGGACTTCAGTCCTCCACAGATCCAACAATTAGAAAGCCCCAAATCGGTTGCAATTTCTTGCATCAAATCGATGAATACATTTTTGTTTGAGGCAGGTAGTCCCCAATCCCTGTACTGTTTCTCTAGCTGTTCATACTGTTCACTCAGCGTTTTTAGCCTTTCTTGTTCTATTCCTTTCCTTCTGGCCTCTGACTCCTGTCTCTTTAATTCTCGAGCCGCCTGTTTTATTTTACTCTCTGGGTCCATCCCTTCCTCATTTCTCGAAAAACAAAAGGTCTCTTCTAATTTCAAGCAAATTCTCTCATCATCATCCCTTAGGAGATCTAGCATTATTGGCTCATTTTTGGGCAAGAGCTTATTATATTTAAGATTTTTCCCTAATCAATAAGTTTTCCCGTTCATTACACACATTCCTAACTGTTTCTTATCATAACATAACTTATTTATTTGGAAATATGCTACAAACGTGGATTCCTTTCTGCCCCCAATCCACACTGTATGGTTGCACCGGTCACAAATAGGGATAGTATGTGCCCCTTCAACATCCCGCTTGTGTCTTACATAGATTACATTTCTTCCCTGCTTAGGTAGCAAACCTGGCTGTTCGTTCTCAGGCATCGTTCTTGGGTCTTGACAGACTCTTTTCCCCTCCAACTGACACATTCCAAACCAAGTGCCATTGTATGTACAGTACCCCTTCACGTCGTCATTCTGGCAATTATACTGGGCCATGGTCTTAGCTACTGTCTGCCCCTTCAGGACAGTCTTAAAGCATGGTTCGCATTTGTTATCGAGACACTGCCCCTCAGTGCTGAGCTGATTCTCCAGGGGCAGGCCAACCATCTGGCACACGACTAGGCTCAGGATTGCTAGGATTCCCCATGGGTGTATCTCAGGGTTGCTGTTCCCTGAGATTCTCCTCGGGGTTGCTGTTCCCCGAGGTAATAAGGTTTTTCGTCTTCTCTTTGCCCTAAGTGTTTCACGCCAGAGCCAGAGACAACAAGCTGAGTCCACCAGTGCATGTTTCCAAGGTTGTTTATTCTTCATTATCTCTCAGTTCTTTCATTCTACATTTACATTCTATGATAAACTAAATACTACTTATTTTAAATTCTCTCAGCTTGTGATTCTTCATACAATGTGGGCATTCACTCCCATGGACAGGGATCAGAGGCAATGTCCTCCTGGGCTCTGTGTGAGGCTGGCTGACCCCCTTGTACAGATCCCAGACCCCCCTGTCCGATCTCCAAACCCTCCAGGGTGGCCAGAGGGATGTCCTAGACTCTGACAGGTGTACTCCTCTGCCTACGCACCAGGTTGCTAACCGGCGGAGAGGGAATCCATCTTCATGGCAGCAAGGGTATTCTTCCAGGGTTCCATAGTTAGATCGAGCCACGAACCTTCTCTTAAAGGCACCCCACCTAGATAACTTTACTGGATCGGTGTTACAGGGTACCTTATTAGTCCTTCGGCACTCAATTGCTCGGACTTGTGCCCTTCGTCCAATTGTCCTCTTACCCCCTTTTGAAATAAGATAAGCCACTTGTAGCAATCTAACTCCAGTAAACCCAAGTTTGTGGCGAGCACTAAGATACGATCAGTCAGATTTTGTGCCGTTTCCAAACACTTCATGCACAGACCCCTTGGTCTATATCTCCCTTGACAATGTACAACCCAAATCTCATGACAATAAATGCACTTAAAATGAATACACGGGTAACATGGACATTCTGGTTTAAAGCAACTTATCGTATTCTCATCAGTCATTTATTGCGCCGGCAAAGTTTTATCTTCAGGTCTCCTGGGGAGGAGGCTACTTTCCACTCAGGCTCCTCTTCTCGTCTTTCGATCCTCTTCACCTGAGATGCATGTGTCCAGCCTTTTTCAGCTGTTTGAACTGCTGTGTCTGTGGTTAGAAGGACGAGAAAGGGACCTTCCCAATGTCAAGTTAGGGAGGCCTCTTTCCAGGTTTTAACCAACACCTCGTCTCCTGGTTGTATTTTATGTATGGCAAACCCCAAGGGGGTGCACTGCATTATTATTCCCTTTTTTCTTAGCTCCTGTAAGTTCTTATTTATTACTATCAGATACGGCTGAATTTGACCGTCTTCTAGCCTGGGGTGCCTGACTGACATCCCGTGCTCATATGGTATTCCGTATAGCATTTCAAAAGGTGATAATCCACTTTCAGAATGGGGCATTGTTCTTATGTTCAGCAGAGCTAAAGGAAGGCACTTAACCCAAGACATCCTAGTTTCTAGCATTAATTTAGATAACTGTTCTTTTAGTGTCTGGTTCATTCGTTCCACTCGCCCTGAGCTTTGGGGGTGCCATGGCATGTGATAGTCCCAGTGGATCCCTAAGGCATCTGCCAATTGCCCAATAATTTTTGATGTAAAGTGAGTCCCCTGATCTGAGTCTATGTGGTCTATTATGCTGTAACAAGGATGATTTCCTCTAACAATATTCTTGATACTGTTTGAGCCGTAGCCCTGGAGCTAGGAAAGGCTTCTACCCAATGTGTTAGCTGATCTACTATTACTAGCAGGAATTTATACCTCCCTACCTTGGGTAGTTTGGTAAAATCTACCTGAATCCTTCCAAATGGGTGATATGTCAGAGGTCAACCCCCTAACTGAGTCCGACGAGATCTGGTTTGATTAACCCTTTGCCATATCATACATCCCTGTACCTCCTGTTTCGCTAGCTCATAAATCCCTTTGCATGCAAAGAATTTTAAAAACTGCTCTGCGAGGGCCTGTGCTCCCCAGTGGGTCTGCTGGTGGAGGCTGTTTAGGATTTTTCTCGTATAATCCCTAGATAAGAGCTGTCTTCCATCAGGCAATTTCCATTTCCATTCCTCCCACCTGCCTTCTATTTTCTTGTATCCTTCAATCTCCTGGGGGGAAGGATGGGAGAGGTATTCCTGGGTACTATCTTCCCTAATTTCTGGGGTATTTATTACTAGGAGTGCTGCCTTCTTAGCCTCTCTATCTGCCAGATTATTTCCCCGGATTCAAAACTGCATACCTGCTTGATGCCCCTTCACATGTACAATAGAAATGGCCTCAGGTTCCCTTATTGCTTCCAGAATTTGTCTTATTAATTCTTCATGGATCAACACTCTCCCTCGAGTACTAACGTTGTTCTTCCCAAATTTTCCCAAATATATGTACCACTCCGAATGCATATTTGGAGTAGGTAAAAACTGTCCCTTTCCTTCCCTTCAATCTCCTAAGCACCTGTAAAACTGCATATAACTCAAAGGCACATGCTGACCAACTGGCACTCAGAGGTCCTGATTCTATCACCTCTCCTGACTTCCCATCCACTATCGCATATCCTGACTTCCTTTTCCCTTCTATAACCCTTGCTGATCCATCCACGAACCATTTCTCTTTTTCCTCTAGTTTCTCCTCTTCCAAATCCGGTCTTATTTTTGTCTGCAGTTCTACAACCTCTGCACAATCATGACTGCATTCCCCTGACTCCTCACCAAACAGGAACTGTGTGGGATTTTGGGCAGCGGCTGTCTGTAAATCCAAATTGGCCAAATTAATCAATATAGCCTCGTATTTCAACAGTCTAGCATCTGTGAGCCACTTATCTGCCTTCTGTTGCAAAATACTCCTTACACTGTGAGGAGTGTACACCACCAAGGGTGCCCCGAAAGTGACTTTCTTGGTTTCTTCCACCAACAGCGCCACCGCGACTA
Organism: Prinia subflava; assembly: GCF_021018805.1. Classification (NCBI taxonomy): domain Eukaryota; kingdom Metazoa; phylum Chordata; class Aves; order Passeriformes; family Cisticolidae; genus Prinia; species Prinia subflava. Next base: position 2,359,403 of record NW_026960612.1, read on the forward strand.
TCACCTGCAAGCAGGTGGGCCAGCCTCGGCTCACGGGGTCTAAGAGCTTCAATACATACCCCATCAGTTTCCTGGTTCTGGCCCAATCCTGTGTTAGCACCCCTCTAAGGGTTGCTTTTCCCTGAGATTCTCCTCGGGGTTGCTGTTCCCTGAGGTAGTAAGGTTTTCAAGTTTTTCTTGCCCAAAAGGTCCCACGCCAGAGCAAAAGAAGACAAACTGAGTCTGCCAGTCTGTGCCTCCAAGGTTGTTTATTCTTCCATTATCTTAGTTCTTTCTCAGCTCTGCAAGGCGTCCCCAGCAGAGCAGGACACATGGCAGATTGGGTGGATCAGAGGGTCCCGAACTTTATGTATGGTCTCCCTGACCCAACCACCATCCACAATGTACTTTTTATTTACAAAATCTTACCAATACTTACTACCTATGTTAACATGTCATTTCTACTCTAAACCAATCTTTGTGATACAACTCAGCAGAAAATGGGGGAAAAGAACAAGAACAAGGAGGACAGGGGCCACTCCCCAATTCCTCCATCTTGCCTCTTCAAACCCATATACTAAAAATCCTAGATTCTACATTCACACTCTGTGATTAACTAGCTACTACTTATTTTGAATTCTCTTGGCTTGTGATTCTTCATACAATGTGGGCATTCACTCCCATGGCCAGGGATCATAAGCAGTGTCCTCCTGGGCTCTGTGTGAGGCTGGCTGACCCCCTTGTACAGATCCCAGACCCCCCTGTCCAGTCTCCAAACCCTCCAGGGTGGCCAGAGGGATGTCCTGGACTTCGACACACCCCATACATGGTATGATTGCTAACATCTACAAACAACTGGAACTGTTTCCTTATATCAGGAAGACTCAACACTGGAGCCATTATGAGTGTTTCCTTTAACTCCCCATACCATACTTCATCCTGTTTGTTACATTCCCCTGTGGGAATGGTTTCTCCCCCCTCAGGGACCCCTAGAGCTTGTAACCATGTAGTTTAACCCTTCCTCCCCTTTCTGACCCTATTGGCTGTGTCCCAAACTGCCCCTCCCTGGCAGGAGCTAAGAAAAGACCCTCTTCCTCTGCACATGCCCTCTTTCCCTCCAGACACCACCCGAAATAAACCTCTTGAACTGAAGCTGGGGGTCAGAGCCTCTTTTGGAGTCCTTTATCCTGTCCATGAAATATTCCTCCAAAGCCTCCTAAGGCCTGAGCTAGCACTGGAACCTCGGAGGGGTTAAAGGAGGATTTATTTCAATGGCACACAAAGGAAGTTCCTTTAAGCCTAGCTGCATCTCTGGGAACCCAAGTTTTGCTGCCCTGATTTCTCCTGCCCTCCTGTTACACGCCGGGGACCCTCCCCGCTTCCCTGTCCCACAGCCGTGCCGGGGAGCTGGAGGAATTTTCCCCTGGGCAGGATGAGGCGGATTTAAGTGCAAATCCATTTCCTCGTTGGCCTTCCCTGTTATGAACAAGTTTCCCGGTCAAAAAAAAAAAAAAAAGGGCTGGGCTGTCCCTGTCCTAGCCCCGTGGCGGGACAGCTCCGTCCCCCCCGGGGGAGAACACGGAGCACTCATTGGCATGTTGGGAGAGCTCTGGGAGTGCGGCCTCGCTCCTCCCAGTTTGTGCCGTCACCCAGCCTTTTGGAGGAATGGGGTTTTTTCCTGTTTAACCCCCACACCCCAGCCAGTTTGAATGGGGAAGGAAGCTGCCCTGAAGAGGAGGTGCCTGGCAACACTTTCCTACCTCATTAAAAAGTGAAAAGGAGTGGCTCCAGCCTTGATTGCCTAGTTATTGTTCTTTGTAACTACCTCCTTCAGAGGGAGTGCCTCTGCTGCTACCAGGACAAATGCATATGCATTTGTATATGCAGATAGGGCCGCCCTGGTGGATCCTGGGAGAGTTTTTTGGGGAAACTGCACCCCGGGACAGGAAGCTGGATTCATCAGAGGAGAATTGGATAGTGCCCTGGCCGAGTGGGAGGTGGATGCACCCCCTGGCCTGGTTTGAAGATTCACCATGACCTATGAGGAGCCTGAATGAAATGGGAACTGGCCAGGTGAGCTGACTGATTCAGACAACGGGAAACTCTCAAAGTTTTCCCCTCAGGGCAAAGAGCTGACTGCCACTGCTCTGCCTTCTGATGGTTGATCAGAGAAAACTCCCAGCTGTTCCTATGGGAACAAGGACTCGGCATCTACTGTTTCCAGGAGAATGATGAACTGGGACAGCACCTGCTCCTTCGGATGGCTGCAGCAGCGTGGAAAACTCTGATCGGACTCTGCAATCCTGCTGATGACTTTAATAATGAGCTGATCACTTTAATAAAGAGCTGAATATTAATAAAGGTATATGCCCTGTTCCTTTCATCCCCACTCTGCTCCTTCTCTGCGCTGGCTCCGGCAGGAACCCGACAAGCGGCGCGTCCCGGCCCTTACCCGCCGCGGCCCCTCTGCACACGCACCCCCCGGTGGCCGCCGCTCTGAGCCTGACATCGCCATGGACCAAGGCACCGGCTGCACGCTGCCACAAACCCAGCCGAGCTGAGGCTTCCCCTCTCTTCCTCTCCCGTGCCTTCTGGGGGCAGGCGCCTGTTGCCCTTTGTTCCTGCGGCGGCCGCCTGGGCACCTCCGCCAGGAATGGGGAAAGGGACGGAGCCGGGAAAGTGCAAGAGTGAGGTGTTAAAGTGTGTGATGTGTGCTCCTGAGGTGGTACCTCAGCCACCGTGGTCGAGTTACTGCACCTGCTTGTACAAAACCATCGTCCTGAGACGGTGAGAGCCTCTCGTATTCGCTTGGTTTAAATTTTCAATACTGTACTCAAATTCCCATTTCAGGCGCAGTGTTTTCTTTCCTGTAAGGCTCCTGTTCCTCAAAGTGCGTTTTCATTCGGGCACGCCCACACAACCCTTGTTTGAGGTTTGAATGTGTGGATCACTCTGCAGCTTTGCTCTGTTCTCGCTTCAGTTGTCTTTGATGATTTTAGAACTTTGAGGTGAGTGACAAGGTACTGACAAGAGTGCCCAGATATCTGAATGAATATTCCCCTACCGGGAACCATGCAGCACTTCCCAGTCACTGACCAATTGCATAACAAACAAGTTTCTAAACCAAAGAGAATGACAAAAACCCATTCTTCTCCATAAGAGCTTTACAGATTGTACCCTACAGGGATCTGAATTTTCTATCCAGCCTACTTTTAGAGAGATAACGTCAGATATGAATGTGCACTTAAGAGAGCGCTGCTACAAGCACAAAAAGAAGCAGATTTAGGGTGGAATTATAGGCATTTTTACCCAGTCTGGTTTTACCCAGGCTTCTTGCATGGGTAAAGATTTTAGACAAGATGTCTCCCTTTGATAAAAGGAGCCATGGGTATTTTTAATTACCTTTGCTTGTTTTTCTCTTGTTCAGACTTGTTACCCTCAGGCTGCCAGTAGGCAGTTGGATCAAGATAGAATTTTGTTTCAATTGTCTTTGTGCATACTTTAGTTAGAACATGACACTATCTCAAGGTCTGCATCTTTTACTGGATAACATTTTAGACTCCTACCAAACAGATTCATTTTTTGGTATCTGCAAATCCCAGCTCTCACAGCTCACGCCAGAGCTGCCCTTGAACCTACTGGCAGCAAGACTCCAGTGTGAGGTAGCAGCTGCAGAACCAAAATCCAGAACTCTGTAGCAGCACTTTGAACTTGTATCGGCCATGTTCCTAAGTCCAGCAGTTTCGCTTAGATCCTTGTAAGACAGAGTTTTATTCTGCTTTGTTTTGCTGGAGGCTAAGAGCAGCCTCAGCGCAGTGTTCTGATGAGTCACCGGTAACTCGATTGCAGTGTGTGCAGCCCAAGGGAGCACTGGGCTGGTGTGCCTTTCCAGCTGATTGAAGTATATGAAAGTTTTGTCAGACATGCCTACTTGTTAAGAAACACTTTCAGATTGTTGCAGTGGCTCCCCACTAGGTGGGTATTTTTTGGAAAAAAGCATTACAGGTGGATCAGAACTGCAGTCTGAAGAAGGAAGTTTCATTGTGGACACACTGCTGTACAGTATTACTGACTACACAAAAACATGCAGTATTGAGTTCAATGAGCCGCTATGTATAATATTGTTATGCTTTAATCCAGCATGAAGCTAAACACCACTGACCTGTTCACTCTCTCCCCCTAGTGGGATGAGGGAGAAAATCAGAAAAAAAGTAACGACAGTTTAACAGGACAGAAGGAGGGGAAAATAATAAAAGGATATATAAAATGAGTGACACACAGTACAGTTGCTCACCACCCACTGATCGATACCCAGCCAGTCCCCAAGGAGTGATCAGTGCCCTTCCCTGACCAACTTCCCCCCAGTTTTATTGTTCAGCATGATTCCATGTGGTGTGGGGTATCCCTAGGGTCAGCTGGGGTCTGCTGACCTGGCTACATCTGCTCCCAAATCTTTGTGCACATCAGCCTCCTCACTGGCAGGGCAGCAGGAGAAGCTGTGTTTTATCAACATTATTCTCATCCTCAAACCAAAACACAGCATTGTATCAGCTGCTAATGAAAACATTAACTGCCACAACCAGGACAAGCATTACAGTTTTGCATATTTATATATATGCACATGTAAGTTCTTAAATGGTATGATATGCACATGTAAGTTCTTAAATGGTATGATTAATCCTGGGGGTGATAGCTACCCTTCATTTTAGGGCTGTGGTCTGCAAAATGCATTTTGTATAACTTGCAGGTAACTCTAATCAAGGATTTCTGCTACAGGAAAAGCTTGTGCAAAGTAAAGACTACCAGGAAGAAGTGAAATGCCTCTTCTGGTCTGCAAGCAGAACTATCAAAGTGCTATCCAGCAGTATTAAAGCTCTTTTTAGTGTTTTACATGGTTTGAAAAAACTCTGGGAGGCTTTCATGGTATAATTACAGGTCAGTACAGGAGGGAACAAAACCCAGCTCTTTCCAACAGTGAAAATTTTCTGTGTTGTCATGGTTTAACTCCCACCAGTGCCTAAGTATGTATGTTGTTATAAATGTGTAGCCCATCCAATTAATAAAAAGAATTTTATTAATAATTTACAAAATAAAAATTTGGAAACAAAATTTGGAAAAATGAAAAAGCCACAAACAAAGTCAGTGTCGAGCCCAGGACTGGCACTGGGTGAACCTAGCTCCAGACTCTATTGCACCATAGCTCCCCTGTTCATGATTTCAGTTCCAGCAGGGTCAGTTTATATACAGTTTTTGGTCAGACGGGGCATTGCTTCATACTTCTTTGTCTTTTTTGACTCCTTTTCCATATTCATGTAATTCTGTCCTCACTGCCAGACGGTTGATTGGATTTTTGAGAAGAGATGAAGGTTGATTGCATTTTCAAGAAGAGATGAATACTTGATTCTTCAAGGAATCTCATATTGGGATGCACACCCCCAGATGATGAAGTCTAGATCCATATCAAGTGAGAATCGTTGGTGGTTGTCAAGTCCATCTCCAGAGTGGGCTTATCTCTTCTCATAGTCACCCTCCTTCCTGTTGCAAATCATGGTCCTTGCCTGAGTTTCGAGCAAGGGCGTTCACAATTCTTAATTATTTCACTTTATTTCCAAGCCTGAGTGACTGCTACCGTATTCCTCTTAAAACGTGGCTGAATTTTATACCACCGATACATTATATTACATGAACATGAATGATTATACATTTATATTGCATGAACACGAATTACATCATATATTACATATGTGTACACACATAGACACACACACACGGGATGGGGAGAAGGAAAAGCAGAAAAAGTAAAACTCATCGGTTTAGGTAAGAACACTTTAGTAACTGACATAAAGTAAACAAAACTAATAATAAAAATGAAAAGGATAAAGAGAGAGATGAATAAACCCCAAGACAGACAAGTGACACACAATACAGTTGCTCACCACCCCTGTCCAGTCCCCAAGCAGCGGTTGGTACCTCCCAGCTGATTAGGATAGAAATTCCCCCCTATTTATATACTGGCATTATGCTCTAATGTGTGAAATATTCCTTCGGGCAGTTTGGATCAGCTGTCCTGGCCATGCTTCCTTCCAGCTTCTCATGCACTTCCTCACTGGCAGAGTATGTTAAACTGAGAAGTCCTGGATTTAAGGTAAGGACTGTTCAGCAACAACTATATCATCAGTGTGTTACCATCATTATTCTCACACTACATCCAAAACACACCACTGCATCAGCTACTAGGAAGAAAATTAACTCTATCCCATCCAAATCCAGGATATGCATTCATTTAAGCACCTAGTTTAAGCCCATTTGTACAGAACTCAACAAGCCATCATCTGGTTGAATTACAGTGGTTTGGACTCGTTGTGGTACTTGTGTCATTTTAAACAAACAATGCCATTACCATTCCCTGCTTTAACATAAAAAGATTTTTAGGGTTACAACCATGGAATTCCAGGGTAATTCAGAATTGTTTCAATTCTATCAAAGAAAATAAATGTCACCAAAGCAAGGGGAACTATCAGTTCATCTAGCAAAGTTTTGTAAAACTCTACAGTAATACTTCTCTTTTAGTGCTACTTCATATCCACAATTAAGAAAAGAAACCTTGAGGCACGACCAAAGAATTTTAGCAAAAACTTTGTCTTTATGAGGCCCTTACATTCACTGTCATGTACACTAAGCTCTAGTGACAAACAAACCAAAACAACAACTGATAAAGAAAAAAACACACAAAATTACATCACATTACAGTCCATGAGTTCAGTGAATTTTATGCATTTAGTTTCTATTACCTGTTCACAGATGCAATATTTTAATTTTCATTCCTCTCCTATGAGTATCTAAAGCAGAACTGCTTTTTAACAAAAGCATTATCTTTCTAACAGAGGACCGAATGCAGAAGTTAACTAAGGACTGACACCTGTAGATAAGCAACAAGTACAGAGAGCAAACCCCAAGTAATTCAGACATCAGGTGATTTTAGCTAGAGAAGTCAGAGAGGAAACAGGTGACAGAAGTACAGGCTCATATATCCATCAGCCTCACAGAGGACATCTTAAAAAGTTTTTTGGGCACACTGATCTTAACTGTGGAAGTTGCTTTTAGTTTTCATCAGAACAGACTGAATGAAAGCAAAGATGAATACAGTAGCCAAGTTGTGCCACAACAGAAATATAAATCAACGTATTTGTACATATATCCTTTCCATGCATACAATACACAACACAAAATGTTTTATTCAAAAACAGACATTCAATGAATTTTTAAAAAATAACATAGAAACTACATTTCACCATTCTGTCAAATCAAAAGTATATCCTTAGGCTGTAAACTTCATTTTACTGGACAGCCCTTAAAAGGATCAACATATTTGATCTGAAAAGTGATGTAGAAGTAAGGCACTGATATAGAATCAGGTATAAATATGTAGCGCATGTACATTGGCTTGGGACATTTTCCTTGTTTTTTTAACAACAAACCTGCAGGACCACATACATGAGAGAGAACTGAAGGCAATTGCAGCAGAAACACGCAAGTACAGGCTATGTAAGATGTCTTATATTGATACACATAATACACTCTTTCCCGACGAACCCATCAGATGCTTCAACTACTAGTAAACCTAAAATCTGACCTGTATTAAAAATCATCTCAGAATTCAATATAATTCTTTAGTGCCTCTGATGTCCCCACTATGGGTTTTCTCGGGAACATTAAAATGGCACCAGCACTTTACAGCAGCACACTCTAGGTGAACATACACCAAAGGAAAGCAATTTCAGTTCCCAAGCTTCTGGCATAAAATGGAGAGAAGGATGACTTGTTTCTTTTCTATATGAATAAGAATATTGTAGTGATCTTCAAATCAGTAAATTCATGTCAGTGTTTAATATATCACTGTCTGAAAAGCCTTACTTCATTTTGGCTGAATCTTCGGCTTTATTCTACACCATGAGATCTCAGTGTCTTCTTTCAGAGATCTGTCTTGCCCTTGTAACGACACATACAAGCAGCTCTCTGGCTATCCAGGTATGGTTTGCATCCTAAATGTATAACTGCATCAAAAAGCAGCTGAACGGTTGATTCACAAGCTGCAAGCAAGGAAGAGTTCAGTTAAAAGTACTCTTTGAGTGGAATATGAAACTAACAGGAGAAAACTGGCAAATTGAGAATGACTCTAAGAATGAAGCAATCTTCTCTGGGGATAGCAAATAGATTGTCAAATGAAAGACTAAACCAACACAGGGTCATTTAAGTTTTGAGTAAAGATTTTTTATATGCTGTTATAAACGCTAGGACAAATTTATTGCTAAATTCAATAGTTTGGTTTATTAACATCTAAATCACAAAATTTAGAATTAAATTATAACAATTTCAAACAATAAAAACAAAACAATACGAACTCTACGAATAGCAAACTTACTTGACCGAAGTTCTCCCGGGAAAAGCAGAGTCAAGGGTGACCCCAGGGACACAGGACCTGGCAGCCAGTGTCTCCAGCTGGGTTCACAAATTTGCTCACCTAAAGGCCCAACTTAAATACCCTTAACTTTCCCTTCGGCAATCTTCCTCCCATTGTTTCTTTAATCATCGGCCATTAACTTTATTTACATTAAATCCCGAAAGGGTCCCCAGGCATATTTAAATGCTAATGTCCAGAGTTAGTCCTTGCTTTGAGTAGGTGTGTGATGACCGGTGTGAGTCCTTGCCGGCACGTCTTTGCTGGCACGTAGCGTTTGACCGTTGCAAATCCCGATGAGTTTTTCTGCACGTAGGCAGGGGTAAGTCCTCAGCACCTCGTGTTCTCACCTTCTATTTTTGGAACCCGGAAGATCAGGGAGGTGCTTTACAGAAATTCGTGAAACGTGCAGGTTGAGCAGACACACACATACCTTCATACAATATATATCACAGTTCCCAATCTATAATTATTTATAAAACATGAATTAAATAACCATATTTCTCACAACTCCCCCATTTCTTTTCTTTTGTCAATAATTTTAATTCATGTTTTGTATTTAACTTAATTGTTTTCTTCTCTCGAGTTTCCCGTTCTTTGGAGAAACACCTGACTAGCGATTCTTGAACTATGTTTGCCTTTTCTGCTTTTTTTCTATCTTTCCAATTCCTATGTCTGACTGCTTTTGAGTGCTAGCTAGTTACTTGTGTCTTAACAGGGGTAACTTTTTGGAGGAGCCTTATGTCACAGGGCTAGCCTTTCACCGAGCGCACAGCCTGGTTCACACTCCCTGGAGTGATCTGCAGAGGCTTCCCTCTGTCTGGCCCAGCGTCTGTCGGGTTGCAACCGAACAACGGGGAAGTTTCTTCGCGACAGCAGGGGCTCTCTGCTTGGACTCTCGGGGTGGTTCGGACGGCACACCTCCTTTTTTTTAAAAATTCCTCACTGAGATTACTTTACTTGCTCTGCTACCCACGGCACTACATTAGTTCGACGGCACTCCGTGGCTAACACTTGGGCCTTTAGATCTAATTTTCCCTTTAACTACCTGGGATAATTTGGTTCTATCAATCTCAAACGTGTGGCACAGTTTAAGAATCGCATAGTCAGAGTCTGTTTTTCCTCAGAACACCTGGGGCATAACCCCAGCGGCCCCCCTACCCCCACTTGCAGTGTACTACTCAAATTTCAAGACAATAATTGTATTTGAAATGGATATATGGATTGCAGGGGCATCTAGGTTCAGAGCAGCGCATGGATATTTCTTCTGCCATTTGTTTCTGGGGTTGGAGTTCTTTCTCTTTAAATTTCTGGAGCTCCGGATTCACTCTTCTTGATGTTCTAACACTTTCTTTTTGGTTACTCTTCTTTCTCTCAGTCCTCCTTGTCGGGTGGTTATTAAGTTTCTTTTGAGGCTCTTCTAGGCTGCAGCTTAATGTTTCTAGGGTGTTGGCATCTTCGGTGCAGCCGGACCTTCAGATCTCCGGGGGAAGAGATGACCTTCTATTCGGGGTTTTCCCTCGGGGCTGTTAGTTTCTTAACCTTGGAGGCGTGTGTCTAGCCTCTTTCAGCTGTTCGGATGGCTGTATCTGTAGTTAAAAGGACAAGAAAGGGTCTCTTCCAATGAGGGGTTAATGACACTGCTTTCTAAGCTCTGATCAGTACTTTATCTCTTCAGATTGAATTTACTTAATACAAATTCTAAACTAGCTTAATACTACAAGAATATTGTATAGAGAGAATCCCTGTCATGTCTACCATTCAGAAAATCTGAATATTAGAACAAGTTATCTAATAGTACATTTACACCTTTACTATAAAAACAATTTTGTCTTTGGATCACTATGATTCTCACCTCACTATTCACTCAATGTACCATACAATCTAGAATTTTTCCTCTTTTTTGTACTGTTACAGGAAAAATCAGAAAGAAAATTTTACTTCTTATTAAACGAGGTTTATACTGAAATATACAAACAATTCTTTTTACATCTTACCAATACTTCTGACAATGTCTACTGGATATATAGCGAGCAAACAATAAACACTAAGACTGCTCCAAATCCCATAGTATTAACACAGGTTTTAGCTTTTTAAAGAAAAATTCAGTTTAAAAAAATCATAGATGAGCACAAACAATTTGGGCTTATTTCAAGAATCAAACTCAGCACATTCAGAGTGATTTGGCATACAGTCAAACATTTATAAAACTCAGTATCTTACAATGCTCGGTGACAACAGCAGTTTCCAGGACAATCAGCTGTTAAGGTTACACACATCTTCACTCAGTTTCTACAGTCTCAGTGTAATGAGTCTGCACTACTGCTAATTAACTGAACTACAAATTTATATTCCAGACCCCTACTCAGCACATTCTCAGATACACACAGCTAAAAGAAGGACGCAACTTGAGTGAGACAATGGGACCACCTTGTCCCTATTTTCGATGTGCACCCCGCTATGGCCATTCTCACTCAGCCCCCAAGAAGCATCTGCCTTCACAACTGCTTCTCACCCTTGCTTCAGCTACCCTTAATGATCAGCAAAATTAACACAATTCTAGAAGCACTATCGGACCTTTCAGCTCTGCTGTTAGCTTGATGGCGACACTTTTTATTTTGGTTTGTAATTCCACTGCTTCGTAGCAATTGTGACTACACTCCTCAGATCCTCCCCAGGACCGAAACTGGGCGGGGTTTCGAGCAGCAGCAGTACGGAGTTCTAACTCCGGGGAATTTACCAGAATTGCCTCATATTTCAATAGCCGGGATTCAGTAAGCCATTTAAAACATACCCTACCGGTTTCTTGGCTCCTGCCCACTCCTGTGTAAGAACTCTATACGCCGTGTGATTGCTAACATCCACGAAAAGCTGGAACTCTCGGTTAATATACTGGGGCAGTTCTCGTCAACTACTCATGCAGATCCGTCTACAAACTATTTCTCACAGACAGGATCAGCTGCAGACCCCTATTTCAGCGTGGCAAGATACAATTCTGCAGCAGTAGCTGAAGTGACTTCTTCACTTCATCAGAGAGCCAATTCAAACAATCAGTGAGCAGTAAGCAAAATTTGTACAAATTAAGAGAAAAACTTAAGACCTCACCCATAATCCTGGGGGAGTATTTTAACAAGACAGAAAAAAACTAAGCACACCAAATAGAAGAAACTATTACAAAGAGCAGAACTTACTCTGTAATAAACCATACATTACTTAAATTCGGAACTTAAAACCTAGAAAAGTTTTCTAAAGCCAGGAGTTACTGTAAACATCAGGCCCCGGTAATCAGACAGCTTTATCTAGTACAATTATCAGAACATTAACACTACTGCTTTTTACTTCAGTCCAAAAAAACTTCACAAACTTAGCTTTTCTTAACAAACAAACTCGAGATAACTTGTGCCTAATTCTCAAAGTAAAGCTCCTGTATTTGCTATCCATTCTTGCGTATTATTAAACTTAAATACACAAGCAAACACCGACCAAACTTAACACCGGTGACAAAATGCTGCCTCTCATACATCACTTACTCTCTACCCCTGAAAACACAGGCACCAGGGCAACCTCAAGGTTCACATCTTCCAAATTGAGGAGTAAGTAAGAAGACATAATATCAAAGGGACAACACAAACCATCTCCTTCTAAGGAGTCAATAATTAAAATTAAGAATCCCGGTTCCCATACAGAATAGGAACTGCAAAGAATAAAGAAAAATCCTGTAACTACCAACACAGAGAATTATACCACTTTCCCAACTTAATACTAGAATCCTGACTCTAATTACCATTCTAACACTATCTCGACAGAAAGATTTAGTTTCCTGCCTCTCAACAGCCACTTTAATTTTGGCTTCACCGGCCACATGCTTCAACCTTTTGAAAGAAAAACTGAAACACACAAAACTCTTGCAGTACACTGTCTGCTAACACAAATGCTATATTCCTGCTCAAGCTAACAATCTGAATTCAAAATGTAGCAATTGTTTTAAACATAGATGAGCTACATCTACCATACTATCAACCTTTTGATCTGCACAAAATCTTCACATGCAGCAGACAGACAACTAAAAGGAAGATATATTTTCAGCTTTTCAAGAACAAACACCTAGGTATTTCCTACGCATAAGTATAGCTCTCATTCTTGGTCTCTTCTCTCAATACTTTTATCTATTTTTGCTTCTTATTTCGCCTTACAGGGCGGTTTTCTGTCCCGGGCAGCCTCGTCTAATCACTTTAAAGCTGCTGCTTTCCTTCGTCTCCCGGCAACCATGGACTGACTCGCCTTGCCGCTTGCGGGAAGGGGCGGGTTTCGTTCCATTCCCACGTTAGTGAAAAGAAGAAAAAAAAGAAAAAAACAACTCCGCCGATCTCGTCCAGGAGAAAAAAAAACTCTTAAAGCAAAATACACAACTCTAGGGAGTCTCTAAAATGTATTCAGCCTGAAGTAAAAGATCTACCACTACCAAGGAAAAGAGTAGGCAAGATTCTTTTTAATCTCTTTTCTATCTTTTTCTCCTTTTGCAGACTCACGTGAATTCTCGCATTTCTAATTTGCACGCTTCCCAACACCACTAGTTATTCTCTAATGCATTCCAATTCACCTTTGGTAATTTCTGTTTTGCTCTACTGTCAAATTTCTTACGGGAATGCTTCTTTTCCCCCATTTTTCTTCTCGGGCCATTCTTGCTCTCACACCAACTGTCTTACCCCGAATCCCTCCCGGGCTCTTCAAGATCTCCTTCGGGGGTCCTGGTTTTAGCCAGGGCTCTAACTGGTATATACCTGTCTGGTTTATTCTTCCACTCTTCGTTTTCTTTACCCTTCTTCTCTTTTTCTCCATATTTTAGCGTCGGTGGCCGAGGTGCGGGGTCAGGACTAGAAACGGGGGCAGGATTCCCTCTCGGGAATCTCCTTGAACGGGAGGGAGGTTTCTGGAGTGGCCGCTGAGCTTGGGGCTCCGCATGGGTCTCGGATGGCAGTGCTAACTCTGCCCCTGAGAAGGCCAGGGAGGAGGAAGTGGTAGGGGTAGGGGCTGGCAGGACGGGGGCCACCGAGCCGTGAGAGAAGTTTATCCCGTAGTCCAGTTCATTCCGTGTTTCCCTTTCCTCAGAACACAGCTTTACTCGTACCTCATACCATAACAGAACATATGCCAATTCCTCAAATTCTCTCCTTTTCTTCTTCGCTACATGTTCTCACAGAGCTTCCCACGCCCATTCGTCAAAAGTACTAAACACAGGCCATATAATTAGGTTCTATCTCTTTTCCTCCCCAAACATTCATACACAAATAAATCATCTGATCTTTAGATGCTCCTCTCCTAATTGGGCATTCTTGCCAACCTTGCAACAACTTTCCTAATGGACTTTTCCGAGGAATTTCAAGAGCAGCCCTCGCTGAGGTTTCCCTTAAGGAATCCTCCCGATCTCTGCTGAGATCTGATCCCATACTCCCCGTGGCACAGAAGTTATGGGATACCAAAAATTAAATCCCGAGTTTCCGAACTCGATGCCGTTAACTTAATGATCTAACGGATGACCGTTCCGTGGATGTTCGGTTAACGGCGGGGCTCTGTAACTGCCACCGAAAAAATTAAGCGACCCCCCTGGTCGCGGTCAAGAAGGCTTACTCGTCCCCGAACTCAAAAAGGGACGTCCTCTTTCCTTCAGGACTTTCTGGTGACCTCCCCCACCCCGTCGGGTAACACTCACACACGAAGCGAAATATCACACGTTCCAATCGCTTCCCCGTCGGTCGGCCGTGTCCCTCGCGGGAGCAGCGGAAACGCGACCTTAAGGTCCGCTCTCGCTTCGTGATAAATCACGTCTCATTCACACACACTCACACGCACATACACGTTCTCAAGCACTTGGTCACCCCTACTCAACCACGCTATACTTACGGTCTTTTTCCTGCGTGGATTCTTCGTGCACTTAGATTTTTACGAGTGAAACAATACCGCGGTTCCAGGGGAAAACCCCTGCTGAGTTCCCGAGCCCCCCCAAGCTAGCTTGTCCTAATGCTTAATACCTTTGCTGTTGTGGGTTCTGGGTTCGTAAAGCCAGTTCGTTCTTCCGGACTTACCCGCTCTGCCAGGCCGCTTTTTACGGCGGGGCGCCCCCCGGTCAGAAGCAGGGATCCGTAGAATATTCAAAACTGGCCCCACGTTGGGCGCCAAAATTGTTATAAACGCCAGGACAAATTTATTGCCAAATTCAATAGTTTGGTTTATTAACATCCAAATCACAAAATTTAGAATCAAATTATAACAATTTCAAACAATAAAAACAAAACAATACGAACCCCACGAATAGCAAACTTACTTGACCGAAGTTCTCCCGGGAAAAGCAGAGTCAAGGGTGACCCCAGGGACACAGGACCTGGCAGCCAGTGTCTCCAGCTGGGTTCACAAATTTGCTCACCTAAAGGCCCAACTTAAATACCCTTAACTTTCCCTTCGGCAATCTTCCTCCCATTGTTTCTTTAATCATCGGCCATTAACTTTATTTACATTAAATCCCGAAAGGGTCCCCAGGCATATTTAAATGCTAATGTCCAGAGTTAGTCCTTGCTTTGAGTAGGTGTGTGATGACCGGTGTGAGTCCTTGCCGGCACGTCTTTGCTGGCACGTAGCGTTTGACCGTTGCAAATCCCGATGAGTTTTTCTGCACGTAGGCAGGGGTAAGTCCTCAGCACCTCGTGTTCTCACCTTCTATTTTTGGAACCCGGAAGATCAGGGAAGTGCTTTACAGAAATTCGTGAAACGTGCAGGTTGAGCAGACACACACATACCTTCATACAATATATATCACAGTTCCCAATCTATAATTATTTATAAAACATGAATTAAATAACCATATTTCTCACATATGCCAAACAAAATGAAAATTCATTGCATATGGAATGTTATCTGTGTTGGAAACATATTGAGTCTTGGAAGATGAAAGAGCTGGTTTACCTGGTCACTCTTTGCATCCCAGTTTATGCAGAGGTTGCCATCTTTAACATCAGCTCAACAGAAATGAACAAATATTCACCAGTTCTGACACTAAAGACTAACATGACGATTTATTTACAGTTAAATAAATTTGAGAAGTTCAAACACAAGGTTGTTCTAAAAACTTAGTGCTCTCAGTGGGAGTATTTACTGTGAAAGTGACATTGTCCAAGTTAAAAAGTGGTTATGTCATGTATCCATCAGATGCAGGCCAACGACCAGAAGGAATATCGTATGGCCTGTTACTAAGAAACCTAACATTTATTCACTAGGGGACAGCATTAACTACTTCCACTATGACAGTATATTATTTTAATACTTTATTTCATAACAGGGAAAGATTCTGTATTTTCCTACAGTTTACCAGCAATCATACATAGAAGTTTAGAAATCACCCAGCAGAACAGTCACATTACAGCTATGTTACAGTAAATGCAAGAATTATACATGCATTTTGATCAAGCTGTATTCCCATATTCATACTCCCAAATGGGCAGCATTATTTTTTCCCCTAAAGTTAAAACTAACCTTAACTCAAAGTTAGTTTTAACTCTGATCATTTTCCTATGCCACGTCACTGCTCTGCTGTACAAGCACCTGAAGCTGCACAGCAGAGGGACAGAACAAAGCATCTTTCAACAGCTTACGAAATGTGGCCTTGCTGCACTGCACAAAGATTCTTTGCCAAGTTAAGCTCAGGTTAAACTTGAAAAAAAAAAGGCTTTTTACACTTACCCTGGACATTCTCTGAGATTCCAAGTGTTTTCTGCACATTTCTGCAAATTTTTGAGAGACAGGTCTGAAACTGCTCATCACAATCTTTTTTTTTATTGCCCCAAGTATCATAGCATCTGTCGTGGTGATTGCAGCACCTTGTCATTGAAGGGATACCAATGTCAAACTGTGAAGAAAACATGCCCACACCTCCATTGGTATTCCAGCATAAGAAAAATATAGCCTATGGACAGACTGTAAAAGAAATTAAAAACAAATGTGATGGGTTGAGATAAAGACAGTTTCATAGATGAATAAAAGAAGAGAAAAATGTCCCAAAACAACCAGTGCAAAAAGCACTCGCCACATTTCAAAGCAGAGGGGATGCCAAGCTGGTCTCTGAGCAACAGCCACCTGGAAGTCATACACAGCTCTACCACCACCCTCTCCCCACCTTCTCCCACTGCTCCAGTTTTTATTGCTGAGCACCACTATGTAGTGTGGAATAGCCGTCTGTTCAGTGTGGGTCTGCTGCCCCAGCTGTGTCCCCACCCACCCTCTTGCCCAGCCCCAGCCTACACTCTGGGGTGGTGGATGGGCAGAGTGGGGGAAAAAGAGAAAGTTCCAAAACTGGAGGACAACAAGCTAACTCCTATTTTCTTTCTAGCAATAAGGAAAAAGGGTTAGTGTCAGTATGGACAGCAAGAGTCATAACCAAACCCTCCCTTCTTGCATGGCTACAGCTGCAGTTATTCAATGCTTTCAAAAATAGGCAAACAAAATACTAAAGCAAACACTCAAAACCCAAGAAATTTATCATCATTACATTTTATGCTTGTAATCTTTGAAAATGTTTATGCTTGGTTCGTTTACAATACTAACACTTCCCATATGTTGTTACCAGAGCACGTGTTAGGAGCTGATAAGAATAGGGAGCTTGTCTATGGATGCTGTCTCAGAAGGGGGAATGGAAAAAATCATCTATATTGAGGGAAGCTGACGTATGAAAGACACACAAAGAAGCCCAAAATGGAAATACTTACCTGAACTCCAAATAGAGGGGATCCACAGCCATTTGGTGGTGATGGTTTATATCCATAGCGAGGAACAGGCCTTGATCCTGAAAAAGGTAATTTGTCATGTCTCAAATAGATTTTCTTGCACAGGATTTTAGTAGTTTTAAAACTTTTTTTTTTTCCACAGAATTTTAGTAGTTTTAAAACTCACCACAGACATTTGTTTGGCTCAAGACAATATCAGTTGTATTTTTAACTTAAACATATATTCAGGCACCTGCATATCAACAATTCTTTCCAGATTGCAACTTATGGGTATTGAGCAATTTTTTTTAGAAATGGGGACAAGACACCTGAGCAAGTGTTAATGTTTGCTTCCTAAGTTAAAAAAATACTAATTTTGATGTGTTGGTTAAGTATGCAATATATAGGAGTATATTAACAGAGTACTTTAGTGTAAGTTCATTAATACTTCTATGCTTTATATGCAATCAACAGTAGTTCTCTGAACCTTGCACACGGTGGATGGAGATAAAGTCCCTGTGGTACACATGAAAGGTATTTTAAGAAAGACTGTTTGGATTAATCCCACCTCAGGCAAAGGCAAGCCCATCCATGGGATTGTTTTTGCTCAAGGACCTGGTTATAATTGGTGGGTAATGCAGAAAGATGGAGAAACCTGTTGTGTGACACAGGGAAACCTAATCTTAAGTGAGAATTGTGTATAAGGTTTCATTGTGTATGTATATATATATAAAATAGTTTATTGATTTGGATATGATACAGATGATAATAGAATAAAGGGTGGAGATTGTCTTGGGTTGAAAAATGTAACCAAAAATGTGTATTCTATTTTCATCTGTTGAAGTCGGTTGGGAGATATTGTTCTTTATCTCTTGTAACTCTAGGGGGGGAAGAGGGTGGATGCCTTCTGTTAACGGGACAACTGATAACACCAGACAAGGCTAAAACCAGCAATCCCAAACACCAAGATAGCTGGTTTTCTACTGAATTCTCGGAGGAAGACCGGACCCGTCTTGCCAGCACTGGACCCTTTTTTTCCTACAGGATCATCTCTACTTCACAGAACATCTGTTACTCCAGGAAGACTTATTTGGACTGCTTCCAACACCCTGACAACAGGGTGTCAGGTCGTATCTCTGACTCTGTCAGGGTTTTCTAGGACTTTTGTTTGTTTGCTTGTTTGGGTTTTTTTTTGTACTACTGCATTTGTATTTTTAATATTCCTAGTAAACAACTGTTATTCCTATCCCCATATTTTTGCCTGAAAGCTCCTAATTTCAAAATTGTAATAATTTGGAGGGAGGGGGTTTTTACATTCTCCATTCCAAGGGAAACTCCAGTTTTCCCTGACAGATACCTGTCTTTCCAAACCAAGACAGTGTAAATGTCACAGTGTCCTGGCCACTCTTGTGAAGCCAGCCAGGGTGTCACCACCAGACACATTTCCTGACTTAACAAATAATCTGACACAGTAAACTGGGGTGATGCGATTCCACCACAACAGGCTGTGTGAGCCTCCCATTTTGGGGTGCTCTTGAAGTGCCAGTGAAAAGCCTGGAAAGAAATCTCTTTTCTGGAGCATTGCCTGCCTGACACCTGGGATAGGCACACCTGGGATGGGCATGGCACAGGATGTGATCACAGAATGGGTCAGCCTGGAAGGCACCACAGTGAGTCATCTGGTCCAAATGCCCTGCTCAAGCAGGGTCATCCTAATAATAATAGTCTAATATTATAATAATAATGATAATAATAACCATCATCATCTACCAGGTCATGCCAACCTGAGCTGCCTCGATTATTGTTCAGCTAAACCAGGCAGCTGAAAAGCAGGGAAGAAAGAAGCACAGATGTCCTCTGCTGGTAGCAGAAGGATTTACAAATAGCAGGATGCATTCCTTCCACTGGCAAACGCGGCTGCCATTAAAACCTGTTATTCAGGAGTGACTTCGAACCAACATATTCCATAGCTCAGATTTAAGTTTTTCTGTCCCAAACCGAAATGGTAACGGGTGCTCGTAAATAACCAGCCTGGAAGGAGCAATTCTTCCCACTCCAGGGTTTTTCCCTGTACACCTCAGCTACGTATTTGACAGTAATAAGCCTTTCTTTAAGGCAAACGTCTTGGAGACGTTTAAAAGGAGCTATTTAAAAGTCGCGTTAAGAGAACCGCTTATGTGTATACATGCTCCGTACACGTTATACATGTATTTAAACACACATACACGTGCAAGAGCCTGCTTGCCGAAGTTCATACACGCATTTATAGGTATGTACGTCGGTACGAACTCGCCTGCGAGGTCTGTCCCAGGAGCGGCGCTGGGCCGCGGCGGGAGCGCAGCCCTGGCCGCCCTGCTCGGGACAAGGGTCGCGTCGCCAGCCCCGCTCACCATCGCTGCACTTGTACTGGCAGAGTCTGTCCTCGCCGCCCATCAGGTCGAGGGCCGCGTTCAGGTACATGACGATCTTGTGCACGCTACTGCGGATTGTCTTCAGCGTCATCGGCCAGTCCGGGGTCTGCGGCGCCTCCCGGCCCCGCGCCGGCCGCCAGGCACAAGCCGCGACCCCCAGCAGCAGCAGCGGGGGCAGCAGCGACAGCCGGGCCGGGGCCATGCCGAGCCCGCTAAGCCTCAGCTTTCGCCGCAGCTCGCCCGGTCCGGCCCGTTGCCACCACCGCCGCCATGGTCCCTGCGGCCCCACCCATACGCCCGCCCACGGGGCGGGGAGGCCCCTGCCGCTAGCCCCATGGCAGCGCCGCGTAGCGCGCCGTGTAGCCCGTGTTCTGTCCCTTCTGCCGTGTCCCCTGTGCCGTGTCCCCTCTGCAGTGTCCCTTCTGCCGTGCGCGACCTTCCGAACCTGGGCAGCGACAAGCGGGTACCTGCCCTGGTACCTCAGCACCTCGGCGCTGGCTGAGCAGGGCCCCCGGAGGTCCCGAATTTTGTGATGATGATGATGGGTGGGAAGGAAACTGACCCAGTCATGTTTGCACTTGTGAGTGGTTCTCATGACGTCGTCAAAAGTGCAGGGCGAGGTTGTAAAGCGGAGCCAAATTAAAGTGTATCTGTTACATGGTAAAAGTCCACTCTTGATTTGTTCAAAAGAAAAATCAGACCAAAATGAATTTGCTCACTAAGCACCTTGTTTGGTTCTCAGAATTTTAAAAAAAATTTATAACTAAATGCTAGATGCTTCACAGATGAACTGAATTAGAACCATGTGAAAATTGTTTTAATTTTTGTAATGAAAACTCTGATTGACGTTTTGTGGAACCCCTCAGCAAATAGTACTATTTGGCTTCAGGGTGATAGTGGAGGGTTAAAAAAAAAAAAAAAAAATTCTGCATGGCAGGGGGCTAACTGCGAGTGGTGGGGTGCTAGAAGACGCACGGCCTGAAACCTGACGCAGCCTGGCCTTGGAACAAACATCAGCTTACTGCAACCAGTATCGTACTATTGTTTTAACCAAATCAAGTGTGACTCCAGCCCGGGAGATAATTGGGAAGAATTGTCTTAACCAAATCAAGTATAACTCAGGGTAAAGCAAAGGTATGATTTAAGATAGTAACTAAGAAATAGGAGAGCCAGTAGCTAGGGGTGGATGTTAGCTAACGTATGTGTAACTTGAAGCTATAAAATCACAAAGCAACTTTGTATCCTCGGGCACAAGATTTGGGCGTCCCACCGCCTCTGTGTCCCACGCGCTCTAATAAAGAACCACATATGATCGCCTTTGTGTGGTTATGTTTTCCTACGCTAACATTTTGGTGACCCAGGATGGGACCTTGTGGGTACAGCTAGGACCCCGCGACCCGATCACACTCCAGCCGGCACCGGGTAATTTCTCGGGGAGCCCATCGGTGCCTCAACCCTTGCCACTCACAACGATCCCTGGTGAGAGGTAAGGTTCTTTATGTTCTGGTCTGGTCTGGGTGCCTGCCAAATAAGACGCAGCGAAAGCTATGCTTGGTTGGGCTAAGGAATTCCTGGTTTTGTCTAGGCAGCCGTCCGTCAGACATCGCGAAAGCATTGCAGGATCGGCATCACTGTTTTTTAATGTATCTGTAGTATAGAGAAACGAAAAGAGTTAAAAAGGGTGGGTGGCAATGCCCCCAGCCCAAGAACTTCTCCTTTGGGTTGCTTATTGGCACATTGGAAAGAAGAGAATTTTAGTTAAGAATTACAGAAGGATAAAACTGATTGATTATTTTAATGTACAGTGGTCGAACTACCTGCAGGACAAACCGCTTTTGTTAATAGAGTGCAGTCTGAAAGCAGTGACGCTTGAAAATAATAAGTGCCTGGCTTGCGTCCAAGATAAAACATTGTATGCAACATGCGTTTTTAAGTGCAGCTTTGGGAGGAAGAGGAGATGGACTGGACCCAGATTTGTTAGCGGCACCTACGGCCCCTGCATCCACCACGGCCCCCTTGACACTGAATTCTACCCCACTCACCCTGACCCCACCTGATTCCCAATATATTTCTCCCCCACCTTTGTTTGCTGAAGGAAATTATCCTCCTTTGCTTGTGCCTACTCCTCCTCCGCCTGTTCAGGGAAACCCCCCTTCTCCACATATACCTGCTCAGAACTATCCAGCCCCCCCGCCAACGCCTGCTCAAAGATTTTTTCCTCCTCCAACACTGGCTCAACGGTACCCTCCCCTCCCACCTACAACTCCTTTGCCAGCTCCTGTTCCCTCTGCCCTCCCGTACCCTCCTCTGCTAGATTCACCTGTTGCTTCTGTCCCGGGTAACAATCAAGAAACAAAAGCAAAGTCTTTTTGCAGTTTTACAAAGGCGGGGGGAAGATGTGGTAGAACCAGTCGGGGCAGTAATAGAGGTGGTTTTGGCAGAGGTCCTGGTCGTAGAGGGCTAGGAATAAATCAATGTTTTGTAAAATAGAGGGACATTGGAAAAAAAGAGTATCTGAGCCGATTTGGCCAGAATGGTCAGCCTCAGTTAGAACAGCATGTTTAGCCAGAGTAGTGACCCCCAGATGGATGGTGTAGCCAGGGTCATGGTTTTACATGAGAGAGAGCCAGGATTGAGAGAGCCCATGGTGACTTTGCATTTAGAAGGGAAAGACGTAGATTTTCTCATTGACAGAGGGGCAACACATTCTGTATTAAATTATCTCAGGGGACAAGTTGGGAACAAGTCAGCAGAAGTCATCGGAGCCACAGGGAAGGAGGAAATACGGCCATTCCTGCAACCCCTAGATTTGAGCTTTGAAGATAAGATCTTAACCCATGAATTCTTATACATGCCCGATTTTCCAACTCCACTCTTAGGGCGCGATCTACTGGCAGCACTGGAGGCAGTAATTACTTTTGAGAATGGTGAACTTGTAATGAGAATACCTGAGTCTAACACAGGAAAGATTTTGATGATAAAAGAAAAACCAATTCCTAATATTCCTAAGGAAGTAGAGGATGCAGTAATTCCCTGTGTGGGAAACAGATGTACCTGGAAAATCTAAACTAGCACAACCGGTACATGTAGAGTTAAAAGAAGGAGCAAAGGCTTTATGAATCAAACAGTACCCTATAAAAACAGAAGCACGACAGGGAATAGCAAAGACCATTGATAAATTCTTAAAATATCGAATTCTAGAGGAATGTGAATCAGAATAAAATACCCCAATATTCCCAGTAAAGAAACCCAATGGTGAGTATAGACTCATACAGGATTTAAGAGGCATAAATGAAATAACCAAAGACATTCATTCAGTGGTTGTGATGCCTTGACAGGCTGAAACAGAGGCTAGACAGAGTGAAAGGAACAAAGTGAGTATTTATTCAACACTATGCCCTGGTGTCTCCAGAGCCACAGAAGTGGCCTAGCCCGGATGTTTCCAAGATGGAGACAAAAGGGGCTTGTCTCGAGATCTTACCCCTTTTACAAGTTTCCATTCATTTGCATATAACAACCCACTGTCCAATCAACAACCCCAAATCACAGAACACCATCCTCCCTGCTTGCCCTTCTCTTCCACGTTGTTTATGCTGGGGCCTGGAGTTTGGAGACAATGTCCTTGAATTCCCCGCCAGGACAAGACTGCCCTACCCCCATCACCCCGTGAAGAGATCCCAGCACCACTCAATGCTACCAAACAAAACAGAAAAACCCAGCCCTAAGGCATCAGTTTCCCCCCTTTTAGAGGCTTGACAAGGCCTCTACCTTGTCGAGTCTCTACCTAAATGGCAACAAGTATTTAGTGAAAAATAACATAGCTAACAGTAATGAGTATCTAACAAAAATGTCTTACACAGCCAGAAATGTAAAGAAAACAGTAATTAAACATAGAAAAGAAATAATTTACAACGTATTATCATTTGCATCAGTCTTTGTTGTCACAATTGTCTCAGGGGCAGAAGCCTTCTTGATTCTGGAGTAGTGGATCCATGGTCCTTTGCTAGCAACTTTTACTGCGGTGAAGGTGGTCAGCAGGACTTGAAATGGTCCTTTCCATTTGGCTTGTAAAGGATCACTGTCCCACCACTTAACATAGACCCAGTCTCCAGGCTGCAAAGGATGTATAGGTGTATCCAATCCTAAAGGCCTAGATAACACGATGTAGGTTTGAAGCTTCTGCAAAGTAGAACTTAGAGCCATTAAATATCTTTGTAAATCAAGTTTCCCTTTCATATGAATCTCACCTGGGATATGTGGGATCTAATAGGGTCTCCCATACAATATTTCATAGGGACTGATGTTATCCCTTTGCCTAGGTTGGATGCTGTCTTGGTTTGAAAGACAGATATCTGCTAGGAAGGGGGCAGGACCTCTCTAGAGGTGGAGCAAATCCCCTCCCTCCAAACTATTCTAATTTAAAAAAAATTAACGGAGCTTTCAGACAGAGGTATGGGGATAGGAATAACAGTTCCTTACTAGTATATATGACAAAACAACAAACAAACAACAACTACAGCATCAATAATAAACAGAACCAAGAACCTTGAGGGCTTTTCACAGAAAGCCTGAGACAGTTTGATCTCGATGCTCCTGCGGGACTCCGAGAGGCCGAGCTGGAAGGGAGGAAAGTCCCAGGCCGGTGGATGAGATGAGGAGCTCTGTGCTGGCAGCTGAAGTGGCAGGGGTGTCCCGGCAGGGCTGGGCAGTGCAGGGCTACAGAGTAGCAGGGGAACCTCAAAGCTCTGAAGAAGCAGTGGCGATGGGGGGAGGGCTGGAGAAAGCGAGCTCAGGATTCCCGGCTACAGGAGCAGAGGACTGTAGATTTCCCAGGACGAGACAGAGGCAGAGTGGGGACCGCGAACTCTTGCTGTAGCGGGGGGCAGCCTGACCGTGTTCTTTGGCGCTGAGAGCAAGAGTGAGTTCCCCTCCCCCAGATCTGTCTTTTTGCTTTTCCCAAAGCTCATCATCTCTCCCCTCTGAGGGACACTCCCAGGGACTCAAAAACAATAGGTGTAGCCTTGTGCTGCCATGTCCGTCAAGTACTCCTTTTTGTTCTGACTAAGTAGTCATCAAGGCTTCTTGGAAACTTATGGGAAAAAATTCTGTGAGAAGAAAAAAACAAATCTAACCCCTAACAGATGCGAATTCTTAGTAAGGCTATATGCAGCGCTTGGACCCACGTCATAGATGTCTCTTGACAAATTTTACTAATTTGTGTCCTAAGAGTCCCATTCATGAGTTCAACTTTACCACTCGCTTGGGGTCTATATGATGTGTGCAAGTCCCAAGTAATTCCCAAGATTTGGCTGATCTCTTTAATCACTATTGCAACGAAGTGTGGTCCCCTATCTTATGACATTCCCAAGGGAACCCCAACCCTCAGAATTATATGGTTAAGCAAGACTTTTGTTACTTCCTTAGCTGTGTTGGTGCGACAGGGTGTCACGAGCCAAAAGATGGTCGTGATGGTTCGTTTTGATTTCAGAGTGCAAAAAGAGGCAGTGATAACTTGATGTTGGAGTCCATGTTTCCATGGATCCTCCACAGAGAGTGAGAAGTACAGAGATTGAACTAAAACCTTTAGAAAAATTAGAATATATAAAAGCTTTAGATACATAAAGTAGAAATCTAACCCTTAGCCTTAAGTCTTACATGCCCTAAGTCCTAGTTCAGTGTAGAAGGACACAGCTTCAGGCTTAGTGATAGAGTACAGACATAACAAAAATAGAGTAGGGTACTGTTTATAATTTTTAGTATGAGTTGTATGTACAACAAGGTAGAACCTTATGCTAGTAAGATAGAGTTTTACGTTAATAGATATGCTATGTGCGTAGGTTTTGACGCTGATTTTCGTAGTTTTACGAACTTTAGAATTGTATCTAGATTGGCTAGTGTGTAGATAAAAAATATGAATATGCATTTTGCAATTTGGGATAAAAAGCCTCTGTGTCAGTCGGTCAGGGGATTGGAGGGATTGGAGGTATCGATTGATTGATCAATTTGATCCATCAATCCCACCTCCATTTTCTGCAACCTGAGGAACGATCCTTGACAGGGAGCCGAGACGGGATTTTAAGGTATTATACATCGCGGTCCCCGCTCCAAGGGACCTGGGCCCCGGGGTTCCCCCTTTTCCCCTGCAGCACTTGCCACCGGAGCGCTGGTCAAGACAGCCGGGGACTCTGCGTGGGGAGGGACCCCGGGGCCCCCACTGCCCTCGCGATCCCCCGGACAGGAACCCTGCGCGCCTCGGGCCCTCCAACTGCCCTCGCGATCCCCGCGGACGGGAGATTTGTGCGGTTCGGGATTTCCCATTGTACCCGCGTCCCTGCGGTCGAGGGCTCTGAGTGGGTTCGGAATTTCGGGGTCCCTTTTGTTGCCATGATCCCTGCGGCTGAGATCCCTGTCTGAAAATTGTGGTCGATTCCTCTCTGCTAGTGTGATCCCAGCGGTTGAAAACGGTGACAGTAATAAGAGGTTGCTTTCCCCTGAGGCTGTAAATGATATGCTTTGCTTATAGTCTTACTAGTTTTGCTTGTTAGGAATTCTATGCTTTTTTTGATGTTTCATTAGAGTTGTGTGTGCTAAGATTTCTATGCTTTGGTTATTGTCTTGTTTAGACTTGTTTGCCTAGGTTTATAATTGATTGTATTGTAAGACCGCTCTTAGAACTCTTATGCCTTCAGATATGTGCTTTTGTATAAATAAATTACTCTATTTAGATACTAAAATGCTGTAAGACCTTTAGAGACTTTATACCCGTACAACGACCTAGGCAACTTAGTTCAAGTAAAATCAATTGTATCTTTATTGATACACACAATTATGTGATAGAAAAGAAGGGAAAGAGAGAGAGAGAGAGAAGAGGAAAGAAAGGGTATAGCTACCGACTGAACAGACGTGAGTCCTCGTGACGCTGGTACCAATAGACCACCTTCGCAGTCCTTGTGGCACGCATCAATAGATCCGTCGTCCGCCGGGGAGGGCCTCAGAAGCCTGCTCTTTTGGTGGGGTTGTTATAGTTCTTTTCGAAGCGAGAGGCAAGGTGCCAAGGAAGAGGGGTAGGTCTCGTGGGCATCGCAGGTGTTCTCTCACAATAGAGGGAGCGGTGCAGCTCAGGCCTCACCAAGTACGGTCAGTACAGGAACAACTCTTCGCAAACATGGCCAGAAACCGTAACCGTCCCCCATTGTTTCATGCATGGGTCCCTGAGGAGGGCGTCTTGGTCCAGTGACAGCAGCTGCAGGGAGAAACTTGGATCTCTCCTGTGCTGTGGCCCAGGGTCCATGGGGGTCTCAGCCTCTGACAGTCATGAGGCAGATGAGGGATTTTTGGACCGACTCTTACACAGGGGTAAGCTTCCGGCCACCCACTGAAAGTGTCCACTAGTACCAGCAAGTATCGGTATCCCTCTTTACGTGGTAACTCCGCAAAATCTATTTGCCAGTAATCCCCAGGAAGATCCCCTGCCTTTGTTACTCCTAACACTACTCTTTTCCTCGTGTCAGGATTGTTTTTACAACAAATTTCATATTTACTCACTACTGATTGTGCAATGTCAGCCATTCCCATCCCTATCACTACCTTTTTAAAATGTTTTAGAAGATTCTCAACTCCAAAATGTGTGTTTTCATGTTCTCTCTGGGCTAGTTCCCGAAGGATCAAGGATGATACTACAACCTGATTTGCTGGTGTAACAGCCCATCCACTTTCTGTGATCTTAGCCTTAAGGAACTTAATTAGTTTATGATCAGCTTGATCATATTTTGGGGTAAACTCAGACAAATCAATCTCCTTTTGTGGAATTACTGCTAGGATACCTTTCTCTGCAATTCCTCTTGCCACTTTATCAGCAAAGCGATTTCCCAATTCTGGAGCAGTTTTCCCTTTTTGGTGACCTTTACAGTGCATAATAGCTACTCCTGTGGGTTTTTTAATGCTCTCTAAAAGAGCAAGTATTTGTTCAGCATGTTTAACTGGATCGCCTTGAGTGTTCAGGAGTCCTCTCTCCTTCCAGATGGCTCCATGGGCATGGACAACACTGAACCCTTACCTAGAGTCAGTCCATATATTTACCTTCATTCCTTCACTCAGGTCTAAGGCCCTTGTCAGCGTAATCAATTCAGCTTTCTGCGATGACACATCTGCTGGCAGGGCCTTGGCCTCAATCACCTTGTCCTGTGTGGTCACAGCATAGCCAGTCATTCTTTTACCATTTTTCACAAAGCTACTCCCATCTGTGAAGAGTTCCCAATCTGGATCTTCTAGGGGCCTGTCCTTCAGATCTGGTCGACTAGAATGGACTTCTTCAATTGTTTGTAAGCAGTCATGTTCAGGCATACCGTCAATTAAAGTGGGAGACAAAAACATAGCCAGGTTAACGACAGAAGTGGTTTTCAAGGTAACGTCATCCTGCTCTAGCAGCAGTGCTTGATACTCAAGCATCCAGCTACCAGATAACCAATGTACCCCCTTTTGTTCAAGTACAGCTTCTACAGCATGGGGTACATACACCACAATGTGTTGCCCAAGGGTGAGCTTTCGGGCTTCTTGAATCAGGATGACAGTGGCTGCCACAGCCTTCAGGCACCCTGGCCAGCCTTGGGCAACATGGTCTAGTTGTTCAGAGAAGTAGGCCACAGCCCTCCGTTGGTTCCCGAGCCGCTGTGCTAGTACCCCCAAAGCCATGTTCAGTCTTTCATATGTGAACAGTTCAAAAGGTTTAGTTAAGTCTGGCAGACCCAGTGCCGGAGCTGACATCAGAGAGTGCTTCAGCTGTTTAAAAGGTGCTCTGATAAACTACTGTTTCCTTAACAATCTGTGCTTTGTCTTTTGAAACTCTATACCCACTCAGTCCCAAGAAATTTAATAAACTTACAGTGAGTTGTATACAGTCCTCTCTGGTTCCGGCTGCGATCAAGATGTCATCTACATACTGTAGAATAACTGCTTTTGGCTCCTGTCTTTTCCAGTCCTCTAGTTCCTTTGCTAGCTGGTTTCCAAATATAGTTGGTGAGCACTTAAATCCCTGTGGTAAAACTGACCAGGTAAGTTGACTTTTTCTCCCTGTCTGAGGGTTTTCCCACTCAAAAGGAAAAAGCTCTTGGCTGTTTTTATGCACAGGAATGCAAAAAAAGGCATCCTTCAGGTCCACCACAGTAAACTACCCTAACTCGTCTGTCAGCGTAGTCAAAAGGGTATAGGGATTGGCTACTACTGGGTGTATGTCCTCTGTAATCTTATTAATTGCTCTTAGATCTTGTACTAATCGGTAGCTCTTACCATCTGCTTTCCTAATAGCTAAAATGGGAGTGTTAAATTTAGACTCACATTGCACTAATAAACCATGTTCTAAGAATTTTTCAATTATAGGCATTAGTTCTTTACGGCTCTCTAATTTCAAAGGGTATTGCTTTTGCCTTACTGGTGTAGCTCCCGGTTTGAGTGTAACGCTCACTGGTTCTGCGTGTTTGGATCTTCCTGGGATATCACCAGCCCACACTATTGGATTTACCTCCTTCTCAACTTCAGCAGGGATTTCATTATGTTTTTCCTGTACAAAAAGTGCAGCAACTTCAACAAGTTTAGGTTCAGGGATTATAACTTGTACACCCTTTCCCTTTTTAAACTTAATTTCTACTTCCAATGTTTCTAGTAAGTCCCTCCCCATCAATGGTCTAGGGGAGGTAGGCATATAGAGGAATTGGTGGTTTACCCAATACTTTCCCAATTTAAAGTCTAAAGGTTGGAAGAAAGGCCGTGTTTCGCTTACCCCGGTTGCTCCGATAACATGTGCAATATTGTGACTCAGTTTCCCTTTTAAAGTATTTAAAGCGGAGTAGGCGGCTCCAGTATCTACCAAAAATTCAACATCTTCATTCCCAAGCTTAGCTATAACCGAGGGCTCTGCTGGGGGGTTAACCCTTGGTCCCCATCAGTCAGATCCTGAGCTGCTTGAGGTTTGTACTACTGGGAGTTGGGGGACTGAGGATTTTCCTTTCAACACTGGGCAGTCCTTTTTCCAATGCCCCAAATTCCTGCAATATGCACACTGGTCTTTCTCTGTAGGGGGAGCTTTCTTGGATGGCTTTTCCTGAGCTGCCTTCTTACCAGGTTGGAATTTGCCTCTCTCATTTGGACCTCTATCTCGAAACACTTTCCAGGCCACTTCTAGAAGTTTATCTATATCTCGAACTCCCTCTATCTTTTGCGGTTTTCTTCTTAGATCATTTGTAGCTTGACCCATAAACAGCAAAACCAGATGTGCTTTCCCATCACCTGATTCAGGGTCTAGATCAGTATATTTGATGGCAGTTTCTCTTAACCTGTTTAAAAAATCAGTAGGTGATTCATCATAATTTTGCCTCACTTCATAAAGTTTTGACCAATTTATAGCTTTAGGGACACCATGCTTCAACCCATATACCACAAGGTTTTGGTATAGTTTTAACCTTTCCATCTGTCCTGGTACATTCGGATCCCACTCTGGGTTTTCAAGCGGAAATATCTGAGTGACAGTACCTTGAAGCAGTCCACTAATGGCCTTATTGACCATTCGTTTCTCAGTAGGATCAAGTAATGTGTCTAACATAGAATTCAAATCAACCCAGTCAGGATTTTGGGAGTTGACAGCTCACTCTACTAGTTGTGCTACTTTATCTGGGTTCTCCTTATACTTCCCCACAGTGGTTTTCCACTGTTCTAACTCTATGAGGGAGTATGGGACCTTCACATATACTGGCCCTTGATTACCGACAGCTTGTCTCAGCGGAGCTTGCAGAACTGGCTCTCTTTCTTTTCTTTTTTTCCTAGTACGTCGGGCAATTGGGCTCCGCTCTCTAATCGCTCTTCTTGCTATCTTTTCCCTCCTTCGCCTATTTGGGGCAGCACTGATCTCATCAGTTTCGTCCTCAGTTTCTTCCCCCTCAGAGCTGTCAGACTGTTGTAGCCGGTTGTCTATCTCAGCTAGTCCCTATTCTAGAAAGCGTCACACAAGACATGCTGCGGCAAACCTTCCGTGCTGCGTGTCTGCTCTCCTTGAAAATATCTTCCCCGGAGGTAGCTCCCTGGCCTTCGGGGTTGCTATGGTAACTCACAGGCCTGAGTACGGGGAGGCACCCCTCTCCTTTCGGGAAGTTCCGTCCCTGCCCTCTCGGTGAAAGGCTCTATCCCTCCGCCCCCCGTCCCAGGGCGGCTGCACAGCCCTACTGTCTCTTCCCCCCTTTCCCGCCCCTTGGGGCTGCGAAGGAGGTGGCGACAGGGACGGTGCCCATCGCTGCCGGTCCGCGCCTTCCTCCTTCTTCACTGTGAAAAATGTGAAATGATTAATTCATGTTCTTATAGTTAATGAAATGTTATTGAAAACTATAAAACTGTATATCTGTGTGTGTTATATGAAAATGTAAGTTTCAGGACACCTTGTAACATTTGGCTAAACCAAAATGTTGAAAAGGCAGGCGCCACCCGAGAAACTCACATTCAGAAAGAGACAATAGGTTTACGGGAAACCGGCAGCCTCCTCGAGCACTGGGAGGAGACCCATCAAGACACCCTCACAGATCATCAAGCATCATCATCCATATCTTGACCATTCATCAGCCATAAGGATCTATAGAAACTGGACATTAACATATGAACTGAGAAAAGAACTCTTTCCAGCCTGGTCGGAGACACCCTTGAATTTGAATATCTAGCCAGGAAACAAAGGGAAATATGGGGAAATATTGCCAAGGGCAGAATAAAGTGTATAAAAACTAAGCACCTAACTGGGCAAATTTGTGAACCGTAGGGGAGACAGCAGACTGCC
Organism: Prinia subflava; assembly: GCF_021018805.1. Taxonomy (NCBI): domain Eukaryota; kingdom Metazoa; phylum Chordata; class Aves; order Passeriformes; family Cisticolidae; genus Prinia; species Prinia subflava. The sequence continues at coordinate 2,390,810 of NW_026960612.1, forward strand.
AGGTTCTGTGTCTCACGGTTCGCCCTTGGCATTTTCCTGAGAAAAAGATTGTCAAGTATCTCCGCTGTTGGTGGGTTTACCGAAATTCTGTAATTCGATCTTTGTTAATAAAGCAAATTATTATTTTAATTGGAATATCGTATTGGCATTTATAACATTCACTGACTAGGGCCTGACCAGAGCCGGCCCTGCCCCCCCCCCCCCTTCGCGACGGTGACTGAGGGGACGGCGGGGAAGGGGCCACCCCCCGGCCCGAGCCCACGCCTGCTGCAAGCACGGCTGGGACTGGCCCCGCCCTCATGGCGGGTGCAATTAGATCTATTTCCGCCTCCTCTGGGTTCTTATACATATTGCTAATGGTCAGTTTTTTCTTTTCTTCTTCCAAGACCAATATATTTTCTTTCCTATTACCCAAGTTCCATTTGCAGGCCACCACCATAAAGAGCCGAGCATACTTTAACTCCTCAAAAGCCCTGTCCCAGCGTAGGCAGGACATCAAACTTGATATCAATTTTGGGTCCACACTCCCAAATCTAGGCCATGTTTCTCCACCATCTAATTCATAAGTAGGCCACATCCTCTCTGACAGCCTAATAAGTTTAGGTATAGAAAGCCCTGACTCCTCTCCGACCAAATGCACCCAATTTTTCATTATCAACCCCAGAGGGCTATCTCTCAGGATAATATCATTATTATTCCCTTCACTAGAGACCGCGCACCCCATTCTGGTATCCACAATAAAGAACAAAACAAATATTTTAGTACCTAAACCAAATACTAAATAGAATACCCCCTTTATTTGATGATGACTCACATGCCTCTGTTTCAAAGGTTCTTGGCTCTGGTACCTCTGGACCTCTGCTGGCAGGATGAGGGTGGCGGGGGGGTGCCTTCTTTTGGTCCACAGAAGATTTCCCAGACGCCTCACCTTGTCCCAGCAGAGTCGCCAGAAACTGATGCCTTGACAGGCTGAAACAGAGGCTAGACAGAGTGAAAGGAACAAAGTGAGTATTTATTCAACACTATGCCCTGGTGTCTCCAGAGCCACAGAAGTGGCCTAGCCCGGATGTTTCCAAGATGGAGACAAAAGGGGCTTGTCTCGAGATCTTACCCCTTTTACAAGTTTCCATTCATTTGCATATAACAACCCACTGTCCAATCAACAACCCCAAATCACAGAACACCATCCTCCCTGCTTGCCCTTCTCTTCCACGTTGTTTATGCTGGGGCCTGGAGTTTGGAGACAATGTCCTTGAATTCCCCGCCAGGACAAGACTGCCCTACCCCCATCACCCCGTGAAGAGATCCCAGCACCACTCAATGCTATCAAACAAAACAGAAAACCCAGGCATCAGTTTCCAATTCTTCTACATTGTTAGCATCAGTAAAGGAGATATATAAATGGTTTACTGTAATTGACTTAAAAGATGCCTTCTTCTGCATACCCCTTGACCAAGAAAGTAGGAAACTATTTGCCTTTGAGTGGGAACATCCAGAAAGTAGAAGAAAGACCCAGCTCACCTGGACCCGACTTCCGATGGGGTCCAAGAATTCTCTGATCCTATCTGGGAGTCAACTGGCAAAGGAACTGGAAATCTGGACCAGAGAAGGGCAAGTACTGAAAGACCAATATCTCTTGCTCCCGTATGTAGATGACATTTTGATTGCAACAGAGGAAGAAATGACCTGCATAAAGGTAACCATTGAGATTTTAAATTCATTAGGAATGGGAGGGTATAAGGTGTCCAGATAAAAAGCACAAATTGCCCAACAGACTGTGATTTACCTGGGATGTGAAATCTCACAAGGGCAGAGAAAACTGGGTACTGATCGTATTCAAGCTATCTGTGCTATTCCAGAGCCCCAGAATCTACACGAGCTGCGGATTTTCCTCGGAATGACCGGATGGTGTCGCCTGTGGATCATGGACTATGGACTGATTGCAAAACCCTTGTATGAGGCTCAGAAGACGCAGCCGTTCACCTGGGGCAAACCACAGAAAGAGGCCTTCCAGAAGTTAAAGGAAGCATTGACAACTGCTCCTGCATTGGGGTTACCTGATCTGTCTAAAGACTTTCAGCTGTACATGCATGAAAAGCAGCGACTGGCACTGGGAGTCCTGACCCAACGACTGGGAAGCTGGAAAAGGCCGGTGGGTTACTTTTCCAAACAACTCGACAACGTAAGTGCCGGGTGGCCTTCATGTCTGCGGGCAGTGGCAGCTACCGTGCTGTTGATACAGGAAGCCAGGAAGCTCACGATGGGAAGACACATAGATGTCTATGTGCCACACATGGTAACTACAGTCCTAGAACAAAAGGGGGGCCATTGGCTCTCTCCAAGCCGGATGATGAAATTTCAGGTAACCCTGACTGAGCAGGATGACGTTGCACTAAAAACAACTAATCTCTTGAATCCAGCTTTCTTTCTAGGTACCACAGCTGAGGAAGGTCCACTAGAGCATGACTGTGTAGAAGTAATCGAGTACACCTATTCAGCAAGGACAGAACTGAAAAATGTCCCCCTAGAGCAACCAGAGTGGGAACTCTTTACAGATGGAAGCAGCTTCATGGAGAACGGAACCAGATACGCAGGATACGTGGTAACTGAAGGAGTATCTCCGTGACGGTAGAGTCAGCGACAAAGTATCTCTATAAGCAAAGTAGCAGGGGTAGCACGTGGTTTATTGTGAGGGCCTTGCTTGTAGCTGCTAGACACAGCTAAAGCAGGCCAGGAGAGCAGGAACAGCGAACCGAGACCGGAGCCGCGAATACCGTACATTAAATATCTTTCTAAGTTGAATAGTATCAGTTGGACTAACCAATCTAATACAAGATGGCAACATATACAGCCAATAGAAATGTCCCACCACCCAAGGCAAGCAGAAGGGGATTGTTTAATCAAACGATCTGGCCCTCAGCTTAGCAGGAGTATATTGTTTAATCAAACGATCTGGCCCTCATCTTAGCAGGTCGTTGTTCACAAGCTGATGGCCCTGCACCCTACACCCTAAATTTCAAAGCATGCTTTCATTTCTATCGCGCTTGTTGAACTCAGACTCCCAGAATCTAAACCACCATATTTGCAAGGTCTTTCTACTTCATCCTTCCCAACATCTCCCCCGTTCTGATGAACAATTAAAATACTAGAAACTGCTTTACTCATGATTTTCTGCACACACTGAAGTATGCAGGGAACTGCTACTAAAACTACAACTATTACTACTAAAATGAACAGGCCTATTTTACAAAGTTCTTTTAGCCAAGGTGCAAAGCTCCAACCGTCAAACAAACTGTCTAGCCAAGATGGGTTATCTACTGTAATTTGGTCAGCTAAATCTCTTAAATTTTGTAGCTGTTTATGAATAGAAACAGAATGATCAGATAAGTTCATACAACATAATCCTTCAAAATCTTCACAACCGTGTCCATGTGCTAATAAAAGAAAGTCCAGGGCAGCTCTGTTTTGCGAAGTGGCATGTCTGACTGCTTCTCCATCTGTCAGCAAATCACTGATCATAGCAGAGGTGGCATTTACTTCTTTACTGAGCCAACACCCTAGCTTGTTTAACTGTTCTAGGGCCATTGAAGAACCTAACTGAGGTAGAAAAATACTTGCAACTATTGATGTTCCAGAGTTCCACGGGTGAAAATCACTATCACAGTTGTCTTCATAGTGATGTCCCCAGGTGGATCTTATTTTTCTGTTTTTCTTTTTGATTACTTGTTTGACACTGGGAGCAATTATTGTAAGTTGTCCCAGGGCACAAGGACCTCCATCTATATTTGAAGGTATACCTTGCCAGGCCCTGTCTCCACAGATAAGCCAAATTCCTTTTGGAAGTTGGATGGGCAGTTTGCTAAAACGGTCTGCATGAGGTTCATCATATACAATAAGCTTAGTTTGATTACACCAAGAGGTCATATTGCTAAAAACTGGGTGATATGGGGTAACATTTAAACGAGGGCCATTTTCTCTTGGGAAATGAAAGAAGTAACAGGTATCCATATTCAATGAACCTAGGATTTCTAACTCTTGAAGGTCAGATTTATCAACTTCAGAATTATCAATGTAAGTTTGGTGACTCTTGCTGGGAGTCGGAGCTACGTAATGATCATCATATGGCCAATATTTTTCAAAGGTAGCATTATCAAAACCTTTTGGAAGAGGTACTGCAACTAAACAGGTTGAAAAAGGTTTGTCAGGGCTTGTATTGGATAAACAGATGGTATCGGAGCCTGCAGACTTAGCTAAAGCAACCCAGACATTCATCTTTGGTTGACTTACAGGTAAAGCTTCACTACAAAAACTAAGACAAAAAGGTAAGAGCAACATGCACTTGCGCAAAAAATAAAAAAACTCCATTCTTTTCTTCAGTTGTTTCTGGCAGGTCAATTTTCTCTCGATGATTCTGCACGGATCAGGTCTGGGTGCTTGCTTCTTGCCTTTCACTCACAGGGTCGCTGGCTGATGCGGGGGTGTTGATGGGCTTCAATGCGTGGTACGGCTTCACGTTTTTTGCTGGAACCCACTTGAGTCCTTCGCCTGTGGAAACACACGCAAACCCCTTGCCCCATGTTACAAGATTGTATGGTCCTTCTATTTGTCCTGATTCTAAATTCTTGACTAAAACTGGAGGGTGTTGTTTCAGTTTTGCTTTTTTGTTGTTCAAGAAGTGTCTGTAAATTGGGGGATCAGGCTCTTCTTTTGAGCTATTTAAGAAATTATATACATACAGAGCTTTGTTCAATCTGCTCTGAGGTGTGGCTTGGGCTTCTCCCCCTTTTTGTTGATCTAGAATGCGTTTTAGAGTTTGGTGTGTTCTTTCTATTATGCCTTGACCTGTAGGAGAATAGGGAATGCCAAATGTGTGGCGAACACCCCAGTTATTTAAAAATGCAGCTAATTCTTGTGAAACATGAGGGACCATTATCGGTCTTAATTTCTTGGGGGATGCCTAGATAGGAAAATGCTTGTGAGAAGTGTGGGCAAACATGCTTAGCTGTTTCTCCTGTATGTACAGAAGCAAACACTGCATTTGAAAATGTATCAATAGAGACATGGATATTTTTAAGTTTCCCAAAGGAAGGGTACTTAGTGACATCTGTTTGCCATTTCTGCAAGCTTTCTAGCCCTCGTGGGTTGGTGGCTCCTGAAGAAGGGAGGGGTTGGCTGATCTGGCAATCTGGGCAAGCTCGTACAGTATTTTGTGCTTGCTCCAAGGTAATGTGAAAATCTCGTTTGATTGCTTGGGCATTTTGATGGAAAAATGAATGACTCAATTTGGCTTGTTCAATAGTGTTAGGTAAGGTAGTTGCAGCAAGCACTGAAGTAGAATTTTGAATGCCTGTTGCAACCTCATCATCAGATGTTGCTGATGCCAATGCATCAGCTCATGCGTTTCCTTCTGCCATGAATCCTGGAAGACCAGAGTGAGCTCTAATGTGAGAAACAAAATAAGGATTAGTCCTGTGTGATAGAATTTGGTAAAGACAGGCAAGCCAAAGACACAGTTTGTCGTTGTTCACATCCTTTAGAACAGATCCTTCAATTCTTTTAATAATATTAGCAACATATGCCGAATCAGTGATTAGGTTGAAAGGTTCTTGAAAGAGCTGAAAAGCTCTTACAACTGCTGCCAATTCAACAATCTGAGGAGAACCTTCAACTTTTTGGACATCTTGTTCCCAAACTTTAGTATCTTTATCTTGCCATGTGACTACTGAGTTGTGCGTTCGCCCTGACCCATCAGTGAAGATAGTGAGTGCATTTAAAGGCTCTTCACTGATCAGGTGTTTTTCTTTGTAACATAAATTAGCTTTGATTATTTTGTGGGCTGGATAATGAATAGAGCAGATGCCTGGAAAATCGAGCAAGGCATACAGCAAGTCTTCTGATTTTTGCATTGCCCAATCAAAATAGGTTTTAATCATGGGCAAGTAGATAATTGCGAATTCACGGCCTGCTATTGAAAGAAGCCTTGCTCTGCCTTTGATGATAATTTGAGACATCATTTCTAAAGGTGTGAGGATTGTCTTTGGCGACCTGTAGGAAAGAAAAACCCATTCAATTATTAACAATGGATCTTTTTGAGAGGAATCCCATTGAAAGATGAGGCCGCACAGTCTCAGCTTCTCCCCTAAGACTGCAAGGAAAAAAAGTTTATCAGGATTACAACGGTGAGCTTGTCTGTTCTGCAGGGCCTCAGTAATTTTTTCTAAGGCCTTGTGAGCTTCAGGGGTGAGGGATCTAGGAGATTTAATGTCATTGTCTCCTCTCAACAAATCAAAAAGTGGAGCGAGTTCATCAGCAGTGATTCCCAGCACAGGCCTAACCCAATTAATTTCTCCTAAAAGCTGCTGTAGGTCATGCAGAGTACGAACGTCAGTTCGGATTTGTATCTTCTGAGGCACAATAGACTGTTCTGTTAGTTTCCAACCTAAATATTTCCAGGGGGCAGTTTCTTGTATTTTTGATTCAGAGATTACTAGTCCAGCCTTTTTTATTTCAGTAATAACACTGTTGCGAGTCTTTTCCATTTGCTCCTGTGTTGGTGCTGCAATGAGCAAATCATCCATGTAATGAAGAATAACTGATTGTGGGAATTGCTCACGGACTGGAGACAATGCCCGGGCTACAAAATATTGGCAAATAGTTGGTGAGTTTTTCATGCCTTGCGGCAAAACAAGCCAATGATATCTTTGAAGTGGTTCTTGTAAGTTTGTACTTGGAACGGAGAAGGCAAAACGAGGTGCATCATCTGGATGCAGTGGAATGTTGAAAAAACAGTCTTTTAGATCGATGATTACAAGCGGCCAACTTCTTGGGATCATGGAGAGGTTAGGCAGGCCAGGTTGGAGAGGGCCCATGCCTTCAATTACTTCATTGATCTTTCTGAGATCATGTAGTAATCGCCAGGTGTCAGAAGTTCTCTTGTGAATTACAAACACAGGTGAGTTCCACGGACTGTTAGTGGGTTTGATGTGGCCCTTTTGTAGTTGTTCAGCTACTAGTTCTTTGAGGGCACTCAGCTTATTGTTTGGCAGGGGCCACTGGTCGACCCAGACAGGGGTGTCAGTTTTCCAGGTCAGTTTTAAGGTGCTGAGTGCTTCAGTGGCCCCTACGAAAAATCCAGTTCGATTTTGGCTCCCCATTCTGAGAGCAGATCTCTTTCCCACACTGTGATGGGTTTCTGCACTACATAGGGGCGGATTGATGCTTTTTTTCCTTGTGGTCCTATAATGCTGATCATTGGTTCGCTTCGCAAGCATGGAGTGACACCTCCAATGCCTGTGAGAGTGCCTGGGGGAGTTACCAACTTCCACTCTGTTGGCCAGCTATAATAAGAGACAACAGAAACATCTGCGCCGGTATCAATCATTCCTTTGATGTGAACTCGAATTCCACCATATGATAATTCACAAGTTATCATAGGTCGTTGTTTGCTTATATGTTGAATCCATAGGACCTCGGGATTCTCAGAAGTAACTGAGAAGCAGCGTGGCGGCATGTGATCTGTAGTCCCCGCTGGCAGTGCTATAGCAATAGCTATAGGTGTTCTGGGTGGAATATGCAGTGGGGGGTAACAAGCATTGGCTAGTACTAGTAATTCTTCATTGCAGTTAACAGACATTACACAGGGCAAAACAAGCAGTCCTAGGATGCTATTCCTTTCTTTACCAACAACTAAAAAGTCCTGTCTCTTTTGTGAAGTCCCAGTAATTCCTGTTGAAATATGCTCATAGCCATTGTCTTTCAAAAATGTTGTTGGCTTGGAGGCTGCCAGTGTGCACCAGGATCCTGGGGGTAGTAGGTCTGGGTCATTACCTGGGATCTGACTGGTAACGTAGCGGAGTGTTGTGGAGTCGAGGCATTCATAAATTTTGCCTGGGGTGATTTGGATGCCACTATTTGTGTCGTCACGCGATGGCGTTGTGCGCTCACTTTGGAGTTTTTTGGAAAGTGGGTTTGTCTTGTGTCATGCTTAGCTCGACATTGCCAGGCATAATGTTTCCCTTTCTTGCAGGCATGGCAGCGATATGGTGCTTGTGCACCCCTTTTAATTTCTGGGCAATTTCTCACAATATGACCGGGTTTTTTTACAAAAGTAGCAAGGTTCTGAGGTTACAGCAGTTTGCATAACAGCCATGGTGTTGTTTTGTTGCTGGGAGTTCAGGTGCAAAGCAGCTAGAATTTCAGTCAGTTTTTGGTCTCGTGCCTCTGCCTGTGTTGCTTGAGCTGTAAGAGCTCGCTCAGTTTTTTCTCCTAAAGTCTTTCCAAGTTCATTTGCTTGGATAGCTGCCACTTGCTGTGGACTTCCAATTCTGTTGCAGGCTTCAATCATTTCAGGTACTGTGGGTCTTTGTTTTCCTAGGGCTTTGATTACTCTTTTACATTCAGCATTGGCATTATTTTCAATAATGTCCCTTATCATAATTGGGCGAGCTATATCATCGCCGCATTGCCTTTCTGCTGCTTGTATCACTCGGTCTGCAAATGCAGTAAATGGTTCAGACAACTCCTGACTAATCAGATTGTAGGCTTTTTCAAAACTTCCTGCAGGCTGAATCTGCAAAAAGGCACTAGGAGCCATTTTTTTAATGTCATCAAACACTATTCTGGGTAGGTTCACTTGATCTTCATTCCAATCATCAGGATGCTCACCAGTCAACTTAGATATGGTAAGGGTGCGAAGGGTTGCATCAGTACTTTGCCTGTAAGTGGTCAAAACTCTTGTAAGCATTCTTCTCCATATGTGTTCCCACAGCATATATTGTGAATCTGTGAGAATTACACTGGCGAGATTTTTACAGTCATTTAGTGTCAGCGTGTGTTCTTCTATCATACTTTTAAGCAGTTGTTTAAAATATGGTGAGCAAATGCCACTGTCTTTCACTGCTTTTCGTAGTTCTTTTATCTCATGAGGTGGGATAGCTGTCCATGTTCTTGTACCTTTGGCTTGTTGGCTGAATAGCACAGGCATAGCTAGAGGATTTAGACTTGCCTGTTTGCAAATCAGGCATCTGACTTCATGCCAGTCTGTGAACTGGGAATTGCCAAAACACTTCTGGGGGATTTGTACTTTTGGGATTGATGTTAGTGAATAATCAGGGTTTAATGTCTCATTTTGGGTTGAGAAATCTGTCCCAAACACAGGGACAGGGGAACCTGTAGAGCTGTTTGGGAACAGACTTATTTGTTTTTCAGGGTTCTCTTGTATTTGAATCAAAGGGTTGTCATTTGCAGGGACAAAATAGTTCTCTGTCTGTCTTGTATTCATTGAAGCAGCTGTTGTATTCCACTCTCCCCCTTTTCGTTGCACGGTTTGTGTGTTTGGCTGGGACTGTCTGGACGAGTTGTGATACAATGAAGTCTCATTCGGTACTAGGGGTGCGGAGGGCGGGAACGCAGCTGGGTGACTGAGGAGATTCGGTGGCTGGGGTAGGGCAGCAGGCATCGGAGGCAGAGGAGCTGACAGCGAAGGCACATCAGCTGTTAGCTGGGCAGGGTCGTGCGGTGGTGAGGGGTCTCTCAAAGATGTGGCTGTGCCCGGGACGGCGGCATACGGCAGAGAGGGTGGCGCAGAAGGATGCATCCAATGCAGTGCAGGAATCGGCTGTAGCGGTGTTGTCTGTGGACTCGGCGGTGGCGGCGGAGGGATGTTTGGGGGCTGGAGATGCGTGGGTGCCGTGTGCTGGTGCCTTGGTGGTGGCGTGGCGGGCCGAGCTGCGGGAGGGATTATTTGCGGAGAGGCTGCAGCTGGGGCTGTCGGAGCAGTAACTGGCTGGGCTGGCGGCGCGGATGGATACAGTTCTGGAATTGCGAATAACGGCTCTGGCGGCGGCGGCGGCGGCGGCCGTGCAGCCTGACATGGGGGCGGCAGGCACAGGGATGCCGGGTGGGGCTGCACTGTGGCAGGCGGCGGGTCGAGACCGGGAGGCTGTGTCAGAGCCTCGGCAAAGGCTGCGGGGGGCGGAGGCGGGGCGTGCTGGTTCCGGGGAAGCGGCAACTGCGCATGCGCGGGCCGCCCCAGCGGTTCCGTGTGGTGCGGCATCATGGTGCACGTGCTAGGCAGGGGTTGCGTGGCTGTGTCCATCAGTGCGGCAGCCGGGACTGGGGGCGCGGGGGGCAGCGTGGCCGCGGGCGGGAACGGGGCATCGGCGGTGGCAAGAAGCGGTGGGGCGACTCCTCGCAGCAGCTCGGATGCAGAGGGCTGCGGCAGAGCCGGCACGGCCCCGCCCGGGGCGGCGAGCAGCGGCGGCGCGGCGAACAACGGAGGCGCTCTGGGGAGACTGGGGGCGGGAGGCTGGGCTGCCGCCGCGGGCGCGGAGGGAGGCACGGCTCTGGGCGCGGCGGCCGCAAACGTAGGGGTCTGTGCGGGCATGAGCGGAGCCGCCGGGGCAGCGGGACCGGGGGGTCGGGCTGGAGCGGCGGCGGGAAGGGGGGAGGGCGCCGTTTCCAACACGGGAACAGCCGCAGCAAACACCGGGGCGGGCGGCGGGCGGAGCACCACGGCACTGGCCGCGGCCGGGGCTGCGGTGTTTAGCGCAGCTTCTACGAGTTCCCGCGCAGCCGCGCCGGGACAAGGGAGCTCTGCCGGTGTTATGAACGAAAAAAAAAAAAAAAAAACAACAAAACAACCACCCCACAACTGACCCTCTCCTGGCTAGAGTAACACCCCCCACACCCCAGACAATCTGAGCAGGGAGAGCTGCCCTGAAGGAAAGTTGCCTGGCAACTTTTCCCTACCTAATTGAAATGTGAAAAGAAGCTGCCCACACCTAGATAGCCCTATTGTCCTTTGTAACTACCTCATTTAGCAAGAGTAACTTCGGCTATGACCAGGACAAATGCATATGCATTTGGATATGCAGATAGGGCAGGGCCGCCCCCGTGGATCCTGGGAGGTTTTTTTGGGGAAACTGCACCCCAGGACAGGAAGCTGGATTCGTCAGAAGAGAATTGGATAGTGCCCTGGCTGAGCGGGGAGTGGGGGCACCTCCTGGCCTGGTTTGAAGATTGGCCATGACCTGTGAGGAGCCTGAATGGAATGGGAACTGGACAGCTGAGCTGACTGATATAGAGAATGGGAAACTCTTGAAACTTTTCCCTGAGGGCAAAGAGCTGACTGCCAGTGCTCTGCCTTCTGATGGTTGACCAGAGAGAACTGCCAGCTGTTTCTATGGGAACGAGGACTCAGCATCCACTGGGACAGCACCTGCTCCTTCAGATGGCTGCAGTAGCGTGGAAAACTCCGATCGGACTTTGCAATCCTGCTGATGATTTTAATAATGAGCTGATCACTTTAATAAAGAGCTGAATATTAATAAAGGCATAAGCCCTGTTCTTTTCACCGGGACGCCGGGGCTGGGGAACCTCGGCGGGACACCCGGACAGGGGAACCGCGCCGGAACGCCTGGACCGGGAAATCGCGCTGGAGCCCCGGGGGGGACAAAGGGAGCAGCGGGCACGTGCACAGGGGGTGCCGGGGGAGGGAAAGCGGCGCGGCGCCGAGGGGGCACGTGGTGGTTGTGGCCGTGGCCAGGGGAGGTGGGACGACAGCAGCTGGCAGAGACGTGGGTGGGCAGGGGCAAGCGGCCGGCCCGGCGGGACTTAGGGGGGCTGATATGGGCGCAGGGATGGTGGTGGGCGGGCTCGCTGGGGCAGAAGCGAGGAGGGGGACCGGGGGGACACCGGTGGAACCGGGGGCTGATACCGCGGGAGCCGGGACAGCAGGGAGCGGCGGGATCGCGCGTATTGGGGTGGAGGGGGGGGTAGTGGGGGCAGGTGGGGTGCCAGGGGCCGCGGGGAGAGGGGACGGGGTGGCAGGGGCTAGCGGGACGGTGGGTACCGGAGCCACGAGGTTCAGCTGGAAGGTGGTGGGCGTGTCCTGCTGCAAACTCGCGGTGGGAACGGCGTTCTTCAAAGCAGCTACCGCGGTTCGCTCCTTCGCAGCAAGGATTTCTGCATGCGCCCTGCAGGCTGGGACGAGCTACCCGGCAGCGAAATCACGGCGGGAAATGTTATTAAAGAGCTTAATTCCAACTGTGTCCCAAAATTCTTTGGTGAATACAGCTGACCGGTCAGCATTTGAGAAATTAATCAAAGTCCATTCTAAGAGGTTTTTTAGCTCTTCTTTTGGTAACTTACTTTGACTAGAGTACAATAAATGCTTTAGTTGCTTATAAAGATATTTATCACCGGTAGAGTGTGATTGCCCCATTATTAGACTGATTTTTTCTCACCTGTGTGTCGCCAAAGCAGGGTCCGTAGCTCAAACGGCGTGGAGTGTTGGCCAGGCACTCCCATCGGCGTGGACGCTGCTTCACGTCCCTCCTCAGAGCACTGGCTTCGGCTTGCCGTGCTCGGGACGTCCCACTCAGAGCTGTAGTGCGGGCGGTGCTTTCAGCAACACTCGCGTGTGCTCTGACACGTAGCAGATTCCCTCAGCAGAGCTCTGGCACGCCGCTGCCAGCAACGGCGAGACAGGGCTCGAAGGTAGCTACGCAAATCCTAAGGAGAGCTCCAAGGAGCCGCTGCTCAGCGGTGGCCCCGTGCTCAAGGACTGCCAGGTAGATTCCTCTGAGAGCTCGAGGAGGCTGCTACTGCAGTAACAGCTTCCCGTGCTCCAAGTGTACCTCAGCAGATTTTAAGAGCTCCAGCTATGGCGCTGCGCTGCAGCCGTAAGCTGTGCTCGCGACACTTTCAGGTGGCTAAAACTGGTTAGTTACCGTCCATGGAGAAATCTCCCACGGGTGGAAAAGGCTGGATCTGTCGTTCATCCACGGCTGGGCACCAATTGAAGGAGTATCTCCGTGACGGTAGAGTCGGCGACAAAGTATCTCTATAAGCAAAGTAGCAGGGGTAGCATGTGGTTTATTGTGAGGGCCTTGCTTGTAGCTGCTAGACACAGCTAAAGCAGGCCAGGAGAGCAGGAACAGCGAACCGAGACCGGAGCCCCGAATACCGTACATTAAATATCTTTCTAAGTTGAATAGTATCAGTTGGACTAACCAATCTAATACAAGATGACAGCATATACAGCCAATAGAAATGTCCCACCACCCAAGGCAAGCAGAAGGGGATTGTTTAATCAAACGATCTGGCCCTCAGCTTAGCAGGAGTATATTGTTTAATCAAACGATCTGGCCCTCATCTTAGCAGGTCGTTGTTCACAAGCTGATGGCCCTGCACCCTACACCCTAAATTTCAAAGCATGCTTTCATTTCTATCGCGCTTGTTGAACTCAGACTCCCAGAATCTAAACCACCATATTTGCAAGGTCTTTCTACTTCATCCTTCCCAACAGTAACCACGATTGATGTAGTAGTAGAGGCAAAAGCACTACCGCCAAATACATCTGCCTAGAGGGCAGAACTAGTTGTATTAACCAGAGCACTAGAGCTGAGTGAGGAGAAAACAGTAAATATATGGGCTGACTTCAAATACGCCTTTGGAGTAGTGCATGTACACGGAGCTCTGTGGAAAGAAAGGGGACTGCTGTCCTCCCAACGTATACATATTAAACATCAAGATGCAGTCCTGCAACTGATAGATGCAGTACAAAAACCTGAACAAGTAGCAATCATGCACTGCAAAGCACATCAATCAGGCAACTCCAAAATTTGTAGAACAGATTGGGCAGCCCGCCAGGTAGCGCGAGAGGTGCAGAAAACAATGGCATTGATACTGTGAAGACTTAATATCTCCCAATTTAATTTGCCTCCTAAGCCAAAATATACAATAGAAGATGACAAACTAGCACAACTGCTGAAGGCACAGAAAAACGCAGAAGGGTGGTATGTAACCGTACAAGGGCAAATAGTAGTACCTCCTTTGGTAATGAGAGAAATTTTACAGGTAAAACATAATGAGTGTCACTGGAGTGCAGAGGCATTGGTAAAGTGGCTGAGACAACACCTAATCTCAGAATGGATGCAAAAAATGGCCAAGTCAGTAATATCTAAATGTGAAATCTGCCTGAAAAACAACCCAGTAGCTAGACAACAGGCACAGTTAAACAAAATCTTCAAAAGATTAAGATAGAATGTGAGTTCATGGGTAGTCTATCCTTGAAAGTCTGATAATTTTACTAATTTTATTTTTAGCAATTTGGTTAGTTTACAGAATCCTGAAGAGAGAGATACAGAAAAAGGCATCTTGGAACAGAACCATAATGAAGGCATTGGCACGGAATCCATATCCAGTGCCTTGGATCCGCAACAACATCCGGAACAAAGCCCATGACAACTGAGGATTCGAAGATGAACATCCAGTATAAACTTTGAAGCCAAATGGAGTGTATTAAGTGAAAGCATTTACACTTAGTATGTTAGAGTGAAATACTTTCAAAGGGGGGAATGATAGTGGAGGGTTAAAAAAAAAATAGTTTCTGCATGGCAGGGGGCTAACTGTGAGTGGTGGGGAGCTAGAAGATGCACGGCCTGAAACCTGACACAGCCTGGCCTTGGAACAAACGTCAGCTTACTGCAACCAGTATCGTACTATTGTTTTAACCGAATCAGGTGTGACTCCAGCCCGGGAGATAACTGGGAAGAATTGTCTTAACCAAATCAAGTATAACTCAGGGTAAAGCAAAGGTATGATTTAAGATAGTAACTAAGAAATAGGAGAGCCAGTAGCTAGGGATGGATGTTAGCTAACGTATGTGTAACTTGAAGCTATAAAATCACAAAGCAACTTTGTATCCTCGGGCACAAGATTTGGGCATCCCACCGCCTCTGTGTCCCACGCGCTCTAATACAGAACCACATATGATCGCCTTTGTGTGGTTTTATGTTTTCCTACGCTAACAAGGGCAAAAGTTAAATGTAAAGAAGAGGAAATGGAAAGAGAACCAAGAGAATTTCAGAACAGACAGAGCATAAAGACATATATTCTATTGTTTTGGTTTTGGTTTTTTATTTATTTGCAGCCTCAGCATTTAATATTATGCGTAGCTAACTGAAATACTCCCCCTGCAGCCCCCTGGAGTTCCTAGGCTAGCTCAGATCTTAGAGGGCTTTGGAGGAATATTTCAGGGACAAGGCAAAAGATTCCAAAAGAGGCTCTAACCCCCAGATATAGTCCAAGATGTTTATTCTTGATGGTTTCCAGGGGGGAAAGAGCATGAATGAGGAAGAACAGGGCCTTATCTAGGCTCCTGCTAAGGAAGAGATGGTTGGAACTCAGCCAATAGGGTCAGAAAGGGGAGGAAGGGTTAAACTACATGGTTACAGACTCCAGGGGTCTCTGGGGAGGGAAAAACCATTCCCCAGAGAAATTCAACAGCTAACTAATGAAATTGGTGGGAAAAGTTCTTCACAGAAAAATTAAGTCAAACAAAAGAGGGAGCTCTTTATGCACCTGTCCAGCTTTTTCCTATTTAAGATTTCTTTACCAAGACCTTGATTCAGCAAAATAATTTTTGTATAGGAATATACTTAAATGCTTTCCTAAACAGCAAATCCTGTCGAGGGTGTGTGTGTGTGTTTGTCAAGAGAAGGAATTAATACCCTTCGTTTAATTATTTTGGTGACTGATGGTGTCTTTACATGACGAAGTCATGCTGATATGGGGTTTTTACAAGTCTGGAAGATGAAAAAAGGCAATGAAAATGTAAAAATTGTTGTCTGGCTGTGGTGAATTATAGAAGAAATAGCACCATAACAACTGTGTTGTCTGAACATATGCCATTTATTCAGCAGGATAATGAATTTAGAGGAATAAAGTAAAACAGATATGTCTTGGTTTGAAAGACAGATTTGCTAGGAAGGGGTTAGGACTTTTCTAGAGGTGGAGAATTCAAATCTTTTCTTTCTAAACTATTCTAATTTTTAAAAAAATTAAAAGAGCTTTTAGACAGAAGTATAGAGATAGAAATAACAGTTCTTTACTAGTATATATGACAAAACAATAAACAAACAACAACTACAGCATTAATAATAAACAAAACTAAGAACTTTGAGGGCTTTCACAGAAATCCCGAGGCAGTTTGATCTCGGTGCTCTTGTAAGACTCTGAGAGGCTGAGCTAGAAGAGTAGAAAGTCTTAGGCCAGTAGATAAGATGAGCTCTGCGCTAGTAGCTAGAGCAGCAAGAGTGTCTTGGCAAGGCTAGGCAGTGCAGGGCTACAGAGTAGCAGGGGAACTTCAAAGCTCTGAAGAAGCAGCAGCAGTGGGAAGAAGGCTAGAAAAAGTGAGCTCAAGATTCTTAAGTACAGGAGCAGATGACGATAAATTTCTCAAGACGAGACAGAGGCAGAGTGAGAGCCGTGAACTCTTCCTGTAGCGGGGGGCAGCTCGACCATCTTCTTCGGCGCTGAGAGCAAGAGTGAGTTCTCTTCCTCTAGATCTTTTTGCTTTTCTCAAAGCTCATCATCTCTCTCCTTTGAGAGACACTCCTAGAGACTCAAAAACAATGTGTAGCTTTGTGCTGCCATGTCCCTCAAGTACTCCTTTTTGTTCTAACTAAGTAGTCATCAAGGCCTCTTGGAAACTTATGAAAAAAAAATCTGTGAGAAGAAAAAAAACCAAATCTAACCCCTAACAAGATATTAAAAGTATTTGTCATAAGAATACAGTGAAGAATGTTTTAAAGCTATTGACCATTTTCATACAGCTGGCTGGAGCTATGTGAGTTTTGTGTTGAGGGTACCAATCCACAAATCAAATTCTACTGCTTCAAAAAAAATTGTGTATACTTTTTGTGAATAGCTCTTGCTTTCTTTATGACAGCAAGAAATCTAACTTTGTATCTGCTACTTGGTTTTGTAGAATTAAATCTATGTGTATAAGGTATTGTCTTTTTATATATTTATATTGCTATAGAAAATGTATGTGTATAAGAATACATATGCACATACAGTGTGTGATAGTGTATAGAGTAAAACTCTACTTGGCATTGAGAGTTTGTTGGATACCTGAAATATATATACATACACAGAGATCTTAAGATGTAAAGATGCTTTTGATTTAAGTTGAAGATTTAAGTTTTAAAATTCCTTTGTTATTTGTGAACAGCTGCTGTTGAATTAATAAAACTTAAGAGCTACAAAAATTGCCCCAGGCTAGATAATCAGATGATGTATATTAACTAGATATGAATTGTCTGAGTTTGTAGCTGCAAAAACTACCAAGCAGATTTATTATTTGAGTAATTGTTGCATTACAACAAATCTCATGGTCATAGCCAATCTGTTGATTAACAGACGGTCTGGAGTCTACTTCTGCAATAAGCCTAAGGAATCAAATGCCAAGCCAGGCAGCCTGCTGAGGGTTTCTGGTGACTTAGACCTTGAGATGACCTAAGTTCTTTAAAGCAGGCTGGCTGCTGTCATTTCTGTGAAGTTCACATATTGCCAGTGCAGTAATTTTCCAACCACTGTTTCCAGTATCATTATCCCTTTTAGCTAAATAAACAACAGCAACTGAAATGCAATGTGAAAAGTGGAAAAAACCCAAGATTATAAGAAGAAAATATTTTAATATCTGCTTTTATTAGGGACCTTTGCGGTGGACTTGTGCCTGTAAAATTCTCTTCCCACAAGCTCTGTAAAAATGAGGTATTCATAGAGTGTTAAGAATTTTCAAAATACATTCCTTGAGGATTTGTACTGATTGTTGCTAAGTTACATGACGGCTGATTGTGAAAAATGACTATTTTTGCATAAGTGATATGAAGGAAGCATTTAATTTTTTGAGCTTCAGATATTGTACCATGAAATGAGACCCCTTGTCACATGGTGGCTAATCCAGTCATAATAGCTGGCAACTTGCATGTACACACCAGGGTGACCAGCCTCCCCACAGTTCTCACCCCAGCTCACAATATCCCAGACATAGGCCACGTTTTCTGCATCAAAGCAGACCAGGGGGCCACCTGAATCACCTTTACAACTGTCTGTGGAGCCATCCTAAGTACCTGAAGAGGAAATAAAAAGCAAAAGTAAGTGAAGGTACAAGCTGGCACACGAGGCAGAGCTCAGGAGACTTTCCAGGTCTGTGTCACTTCCTGACAGGTGTTTGCCTAATGGTTGCCAGTAAAGAAGATTCTGAACCTCTTCAAGTCTGTTACTTCTCATTTCAAGTGCAGGGCCTTTCTTTATACTTGTGGCTGGCCCAAATTCTCATTTGCTTTTTCATCAGTCTTGTTTTACACAGTGCAATAAAGAAGAATTCAGCCACGTTCACTACTATAAAAAGTAGCCAAAAAAATGGAACAAGATATAAAAATTTGTAGACTGATTCCATTGGAAGTGAAAATACCATAACGTGTGTACCCTTCCATGTCTGCCTTTGGTGTCCTCTCTACCCAGTAATCCATCGTCCAGTTTCATCTGTACAATTGTTTTCTTTACCAGATTTATGAAAACAGGTGGGCAGGTACAAGAAGGAAACACATGAATCCTGGGATGGGATGTCTCTAAGTGCCCCCACTGTACGGTCAGTCTCAGTGAGGACCTTTAGCAACACCAGGTAGCAGCCCTGAGGCACAAGTGTGCAGGATCCAGTGCCCTTTATGTTTCAGTGTTCACAAACCTACTCATTTGCAGGTCAGCAAACACAGTGTTCGTGAAAAAAAATGAATCAAGGTGGATGTGATATAAACAGAAATGCTGCTACAGAGCTAGAATATGATTTATGTTTTTGTCCTATATACTCAGTAAAAGTTTAATAATTTCTAACACTCTTACTACATTTTTCTGCTTGGCTGACTATCCTAGTATGAAGGAGCCTGTACAAAGCATGAGTCCCCAAGCTTTTAAAATGTAACCTCTTTCTTGAATCTGTACATTACTGAGAAAGAGTGTTGTGAACTTTTCAGAGTTAGGATTACTAAGTATATGAAACAAGATTTTATTGCCTTTAATCAGTTTAATTAATACTTGCTTGTATTACTAACTCCTGTGAGTACCAGCCCTTAATTTTAAAAGTTTTATTTGCATCAGGGAGGGGATGTTAACCCCAGATAACCCCTTTATGAATATGTCTCATGTGGTACTGTCATTGTCCCCTCATGGTAAAGTATGATCACTTGAAATATATTGAAGAAAAGGGAGATAAGTTACAGAACTGGTGCACTAAATAAACCCAGTATCTTACAGATGACATCCTGAATTTATCACAAATTATTTCACTTTTATATCTGGTTTTAAATTTCTTGTTGAGTAGTTTGTTTAAAGATTGCCTTTACATTTTGATTTAACAAACAGTTGAAACCATCTGCCCTGTAAGTTGAATACTCACTGCTCTTTTAGTCATGTATTTGCAACACTTTTTGTCACTTGAGAAGCAAAAATGTGTATTCAAAATCTTCATTTTATTACTAGGAATAACAACCAGTTTCCTGGACAGACTAATCTAAGTTTGAAAAGTTAATTGTATTTTCCTGGCTTGCAGCGTGGTAGAGGCAACTGTCTAAGCAGATGAATAGTTATATTCTAGTCAACAGGGCTGTGTGTTGTAGGACAGGCATTTGCTTAAGTATGTTGCTGAATCAGAATCAAATAAAGTAAAAGTAGGAGGTTCAGTAGGCTGTAAAGTGCTTGTCTATTTAGAAAACATAACTCAAATTACATGCAAAAAATTGCCCAAATAATCATACAAACTCGTCATGCTATCCTTTGAATTCTGCTTACAAATAGGTATATAATGGTGGATGCCATAGGCTCTAGTGGCTGGCATTTAGCCAACAGTGATATTGTGGTAGTTCATTTATTGTCTTTCTTAAGTCTAGAAGATTCCCAGCCATGTATGTCTGGCCTAAACTGAGAGCATGATGATAGAGAAATTATAGTAAGAAAATTGATGCTTACCTGCACATGCCATTTTTTTAAAAAATTGTCCTGGATATAATTCAGAACAATTGTGAAATAAATTAACATTTCCCCACTTGATGATAAATTGTTTTGTGTAACCTAGAAAAAAAATCAAAATTTAAAATGGCAAGTACACATTAGACACGTTTAATATAATAATTTGAAAGTTAGTTATTTACTTATTTACAGGATATTATCTTCAGTATTATAAACCAGAAACCTTAAACTGTCACTAATATTTACTCCATATGAATTACAGTACATTTGCCATATATTTCAAAATAAAAGCAGAGTGGTTTAATTGCAGTGTAAACTATAGTACTTTCATTTTGTGACATTTTCACCCTTTCTATTTCCTTGTATTCCTCAGAGTTTTTTTCCTGTGTTTTCCGTATTGAGGTTTCCAGGCACTTGGAAATGAGTACGTTGTTTTTTGTCAACTGGAGATGTGGCTGTGATTCATCCTTATTACCTTTTTCCCAACTCTGCACTACCTTTATGGAGCAGTTACTAAAGATACAGGTGAGCTATGTATTCACAAGTCTAAAGAGATGCTCGGTTTTGTTCTCTGTCTGTTTGCTAGCAATTTCCATCTTTGCAATTGCTGGGTGAATGCTACTGAGTATGGAGAGGAGAAACCACACAACCAGTGCGTGGTAGCTCCAATGCCAGGCTGTAACACTGATACGAAACAAATGCTTCCCAAGTCTTTGAAAGCATGATTATATTTGGCTTATCCTGTCTCTGTGAAAGCTTCTCTGAGCTGAACCCAAACATGGCAGAGAAAGGATGTGCCAAATTTTATGACTGCTGGCTGCAGCTCAGATCCTGTTGGGAAGGGGACAGACGACAGGCTGTGACTATGGGACCCTGTGAGCTACCAAACAACATCTTTTACATGTTGTTAACAGGTCTCCACAGCTGACAGAATTATTAGATGGACAAAAGGAAAAATTCTTACTTTCAGGGTAGTTTTCATCCAGGTGTGTCCTCTGTACCAATCCACAAAGTGGACTGAAACAGCAGAGGAAGCAGTACAGAAAAGAACCCAACAGTGATACCTGAATGTCAAACCACAGCCTACATTTTCTGTACTCAGCCTCTTTTGAGTGCTTTGTGCACAACTGTTTTTCAGCCTTTTCAAAATGAAAGGTCATCACAATTAGAAAATGAGTTATACAAATACTACATTCCTGAAGCAAACACTAAAGCAAATACCTTTCTCTAGTCCCCATCCAGAAACCTTGCATCTGTCACCAGTCTTCAACATATACTCTGACCAGGGGACACAGGCAGGTATGCTGGTGTCTTCCAGGGAGCATTCTCCACGCCCAGAACCTTTCAGCTCCAGCAGAGCAATGTCATTTTCGTAAGTTGATGCATTGTAATTTTCATGAATTATCACTTAGTTTAGTTTGAAAGTATTTGTCTCTTTGTCATACACTATTGAGTTCAACATTCCAACCCAGACAAGGTAGAGATGGACTCAATTTGCCCTGGAAAGAAACAGCAAAATAAACACAAGTCTTGCATTTCAACTGGTTTAAATCTGTAAACTGTTGCATTTTATCAAAGTTTTTGTAGAATAAAAATCCACATTAGATACATATATTTTCTTTCTGGACTAAATGCCCAGGTTTTTCTGAAATGTAACAAATTCAAGGCAGATGACACATGCTGAGTACTGCAACTAATACAGAAAATTATGTTAAAGCCAGGCTGTTTAGTGTTGTGACAAAGAGAAAACAGGTATTTATGCTGCTCTGATGAAAGACTGAGCAGATGTGGATGGGACTGGCAAATCTTACGTGTCTGCTCTTGGCTTGTTCTGGGGAATATATGACCCCTGGGACATTCTCTGGGAACAGATCCTGGACTTCCACAAGGTAGAGATGGAGAAGTGATTTGTATTTAACTTCAAGCAGAGTGGTTACAATGAACCTTTCCTGCCTGCTGCTATCTGACTTAAGTATGCCATATCTCTTCAAACTCATAGTTACTTTTTATCTTTCTATTCACTGTCAAAACCCTCTATTTTCTCTGAATCTTCCTCATCATTAATGTGGGCGAGTCAGTGTTTCAAACTATTCTATTCAACAGACAAATAGACATTAACAAACCGGTAGCTGAGAAGGGCAGTAATATCCAAATTAATCTTTCTGCCTTGCAGAAAGAAAATAATTTCAAAATTATTTGTTTTTACCTGACACAGTGAGCAGCAGTCAGAACCCAACAGCCACCAATATAAACCCCTCCACAGTACACTGCTGAACCTTCATTGCTGGTGTCTTTAATTGCCACTTGCCAAGGAAATTCACCCTATTCAATCAACAAACACAAATAATGAGAAATCATTACAATTGTACAACTTTTAGTGAATAAGGGGAAAGACATCTCTTGGTATCACCTAATCTCCTTGACTATGTCTGATTTTAATAAAAGGTCTGCTATCCAGAAGTTGTAAATTGGGCTCCATCAGATATAAAGGAGATATATATGAAAATTCAGTAATTTTATCCAATCTTCTGACTGTGCAATGTGTCCTTCCCTCCAGCTTTCAGTCATGAAATTCCTTGTAGTCAGAAAAACAGATGGAGGATCTGACCTGGTTTGAATACATTTTTTCTGTATTCTGTTTCAAAGATGCAAATTTTAATTCTATTTTGCCAAAATTGTTGTTTTTGGCTGTAGGATTGTTTTTCTGAGTAATTTTCAGTGTCTACTTGTACTTCAATGCTTAATTTTGTAACTCCTTATTTTACTTTATAAACTGTGCTTCTCTTTACTTTCATTCAGTGCAATGCCACTACTGCTGCAAAACATAACATAAGCATTGTAGCTGATTTTGTTACTTCTATAACAGAAGGCAAATAATGCCCATTTAAATCAATGCTGAATGAACTCATATCTGGTAAAGTTATTTTTTACCTTTCCTGCAATCTCTCCACCTATGATTCTTTTCCGTTGAGTTAGTGTGTGATTCCTAACACTGCAGTGCACTTGAGGAAGAAGTGTCTTTATAATTTTTCTTTCTTCAACAAAAAGGAAAAATGTATTTCAGAATTCAGATATACATTTTCACTAAAATTTGAGTGCTGTGAATATGCCAGTAGCTGAAATAGCAGGAAAACAACGACCAAAAATTTTGGCATCTGTTTTTGTTTTGAAAATTGCTTGTGTCTTAGCATCACATTACTTCTCTCCATTTTCCAATGCTGCTTGCATTCAGGCAGATAATTTTAAGGATGTTCCCTTAGATTTGCTGAGAGTTTACTTCAGGTGAGAGTTTACCAGTTGCCAAAACATGCAGATGTAGGTCCTCAGCTAGGATGAATTATTATGGCCTTCTTGAAATCAGTGAAAAGTGAGACAAACAGTAAGTCACAGAGTGTATATTAGTAAATCACAAAGTCAGAATATCTGAGTGTTCTAGATCTGAGCAGCTGGCTGGTAGCTAGAAAGTCACTAATAAGAGGGTATTCTATTGATTCTGGAGGGCTAATTACACTTACCTTCATCCATACTGTCCTTTTAAGCACCTTCTTCTTTGCCTGTAGTAGAATAACAAAATATTAAAATTATCGGCAAACATTTACTTGAATATATGTTTGTGTGCCAAGATCATGGAACACATTTTAAATGCATAAGGGCATACTGTTCACACAGAGAACAACACTCCAGCCTGGTGCCTGCTGTTTCCTTTCCTGCTAGGCACTGTTTGGCTGCCTCAGCCCACAAATGACCAACAGCCAGCAGATGTTTGTTCATAACTATACAACATCTACTCACTCTCCAATCCTAGGGAGGCCTTCTGCCAGGAAACCCTGAGAAATTGCCCTTTTTTTGTTTGTGATCTCTGGGGAGATGTCCCATTCTCCTCCACCAGAAACAACCAAAATTTCTCCTCCTGCCCCATCCACCTTTAGAAACTTTCTAAAACCCAAAGCAGCATTAAGTAATAGGTTTTTATTTTGTTTTTCTCCCCCAATTTAGATTATGCTGTTTATCCTGCCTGGAGTTTCAGGATCAGTCCGATCACGGCTGCCGTAGGTATTTCTGGATAGAGGGGTACCGCTAAGTACCTCCTGTCCAAGTACCTCGGGCAAAGCTCCCAGGCACAGGCAATACTTAGCAAGCTCAGCTCTGTGATTTCAGCTCTTTTCAGGTTCAGGTCTTAGTGATTTCAGCTCATTAGCTTGCTAAGTGCCTTCAGCAGATGCAGGGAGAGAGAGGAGAAGCGCTGTATGAGGTTCCACAGATGAGTCTTTATTGGCATCCTCTGCGAAGGGTTTTGGTGACAGCTCTTCTGCTGAACTGGGCAGAAGTGGGGCATTATATAGGGTATCAAGGTTTTGAGAAATGGTCCAATGGTATGAGTCGAGGTAAAAAGTGACCTATTGTCTTACAGGGAGATAAGAAAGGGTCCAAAGGCAGAAGTGGGGTTACTTGGTCCAGTCACCATAACTAGGCATTTCTTTATCTTACATAACTGACCGCCAGAGAGGCCTCTCAGGCCTCATGGCTGCAACAATGCTGTTTGGTGCTGTGTTAATAGTGCCCAACTTAAGTTTAGTGCCTTCTTTAATAGGGTAAGGGGGGGATATTCAACACGAGAGGTAAATTAAATGCTTGCTGAATCTGGTTTGTCAGCTTTTACTAAAACAAAGTGCCCATTGAATTCAGTCCCTAAATAGGGGCTTTCAGACACATTGTGTCTGTTCTCCTGTCACTGACAGTAATGTTTGCATTTAGAGTTCTGTTTACCTGTACTAATTACCATGTACCAATAGTTTTTACATTTTTGGCCTTAGACTTTGTCTATTTTGAGAGCAAGGAAAACATCCTAATTTTCTAACAAAACAATCTTTTCAACAGAGAGGGGAACAGCACAGAAGAATTATTATATTGACAAACTAGTGGAATTCCTCATTTGTGAGGAAGGTATTCCTGCTCGCCTTCTCTATGCTTTCTTGGGGGATACCAGTTTGATAGCTGGCCACATAAACAAAAGACATAATCTGCCTTAAGATTCCCAAAACATCATCTGTTCCTTCCTTCCTTTAGTTTTCTTGTCATGCCTTTCCAGAAAGAAAGGAAAGAAAATTCTATGACCATTTCTTCCTACTATGCGTAACATAACATTGGGAAGACTGATTCTTGCATAATAAATAAAATGCTAATATGCATTGTGTAGTCTCTAGTTAAAATTGAGCTGAATGAAAGAAACAAAAACA
This sequence comes from Prinia subflava, assembly GCF_021018805.1. Classification (NCBI taxonomy): domain Eukaryota; kingdom Metazoa; phylum Chordata; class Aves; order Passeriformes; family Cisticolidae; genus Prinia; species Prinia subflava. The sequence continues at coordinate 2,415,862 of NW_026960612.1, forward strand.
TCTTTCAGAAGAAAACCTGCACAGAGAACTCCAGCTTCATCCTCTCCTGTGAGGCAGTCTCTTTGTTGCAGACATTCTTATTTGGAATACAGATATTTGACCGGCAGTGGAAACTGTTGTCTCTGCACTCTGTAACACAGGAGAATTAGAAATGTAAATCACAGGTTCATTTGGTTCAGCAGCCTCACACTGTCAGAGAGCTTTTTAAAATGTAAACCAAATGTATATGCATATTACAGAGGACCTGGCTGTTCATAGAGATTACAAAAGCAGGCTCTGTGCATGTAAACAAAATGAATACTTGGCTTTCTTCACTTTAAAAACTTGAAGTTATAAGACTTGAAAAATGTGGATTTCTGTTACCACTGCAGTACGGTACTGCAATACCTGCTTTTTTGCACTTGCCTGTGTATAAATTATGGTCTGATTTGTATAATGTAGTGACTTAATGAAAAAAATTTAGCTGTTACATCACTGTAAAAATTCTTTGTGGGTGGATTTCTGCTGAAACACCTGACAAAATGAAATTGTTACCTCTACAGCACAGTTCATCACTCAGGTCTCCACAGTCACTGATCCCATAACAGGTTTTTTTCAGGGAAATGCACTTCTTGTTGACACAGTGAAACTCCCCATCTGAACAAGCTGTGCAGCAAGATGAAAATGAAGTTAGTGTGGAATTGACTGTAGGTTCATAATTGCCCAGGGAAATACTCTGCCTGCATATTTGATTATGTCAGTGGTTTGGCCTACCAGCAGTAGGTATGCTGAGGCCCAGTCAGGTAAACAGGAATTTTTTAATTTTTTTGGTTGCCTTTTCATCAGGGTTTCAGTGTGACCACTCATTTTCTTCCTCCAAATTCCAGTAGCATGGCAAAAGGCGAAAAGAACAGGGCATATGCCTTTATTAATATTCAGCTCTTTATTAAAGTGATCAGCTCATTATTAAAGTCATCAGCAGGATTGCAGAGTCCGATCGGAGTTTTCCACGCTGCTGCAGCCACCTGAAGGAGCAGGTGCTGTCCCAGTGGATGCTGAGTCCTTGTTCCCATAGAAACAGCTGGCAGTTCTCTCTGGTCAACCATCAGAAGGCAGAGCAGTGGCAGTCAGCTCTTTGCCCTCCGGGAACAGTTTCAAGAGTTTCCCATTCTCTGCCTAAGTCAATTCAGCTAGCCAGTTCCCATTGTATCTAAGCTCCTCACAGGTTATGGTGAATCTTCAAACCAGGCCAGGGGATGCATCTACTTCTTGCTCGGCTAGGGCACTATCTAATTCTCCTCTGACGCATCTAGCTTCTTGTCTTGGGGTGCAGTTTCTCCAAAAAAACTCTCCCAGGATTCACAGGGGCAGTTTTATTTGCATATAAAAATGCATATGCATTGGTCCTGGTCGAAGCAGAGGTATCCCAAAGCAGAGGTATCCCGGCTGAGGTAGTTACAGCAAACAATGGCTGGGCCATCAAGGCTGGAGCCGCTCCTTTTCACATTTTAATGAGGTAGAAGAATGCTGCCTTTCCCTTCGGGGCAGCTTCCCTCTGTCTTCAAACTTGCTAGGGTGTGGGGGTTACAACCAGGAGAAACCCCCATTCTTCCAAAAGGCTGGGTGAAAGCACAAATTGGGAGGAGGGGGGTCTGCACTCCCAGAGCTCTTTTAACATGCCAATGCGTGCTCCGAGCTTTCCCTGGGGGGACTGGGCGACCGTCCTCCACGGGGTCCAGGACAGGGGCAGCCCGGCCCCTCCCATCCGGGAAGCTTGTTCATAACAAAAGGGAATTTAATTTCTTCTAATGAAAGGACTGGTGATGACTAAACCAGAAATGATCAGTTGGAACCCACTGTAAATTATTCAAGGGATTAGGATGATGGAGGTTCCCCCTCTAGAAAGAACTCATCAAGAGTCTGTGAATAACTACTTTTCTAAGAAAAAAATGAGATGATTCATAGCACTTCTAGTCAGCGGCATCTCAGGCTGATGCTCACCAGTGCTAAAGAAAGCTCCCTACAGAGAATGAAAAGCTGATAGAATTCTAAACAAGGCTTTGATTCCCCTTTTACAGTGAGAAACTGAGGAGTCCTGAAACCCCGCAGGAGACACCAGCAGTTTCACACCGTAGTCATGCTTGTCTGGCTGCAGTGCTAATGGTGTGCTAATTGATGTCCCTCAAACACTGAGCATGACATTTTCACCTGTCTCCTCACCAGTTAAGACAGAAGAGGTAAAATTTGTGGGATACAATATACCTTGATACCCTTGGAAGGGATGGTGAACAAACAGAACCATGGGCGAAATAAGTTTCCTTTGGGGAAATATCTGTAAAAATATTTCAGGAGCAACTGTGATTTTTCAAGCTTGAAAACTCAAGACTATCTTGACCCCAGATGGCCTCAATTGTCTTAAAATGTTGCAAAATGATGCAAAATGATGATTTAAAATAATCAAACGGTTTCAGTGCAGGTTTTCTGTGGCTGAGAGTTCAGCAAACTGGGTCCTCATTATTTAAAATAAACTTGTAATATATGATGTAATTCGTGTTCATGCAATATAAATTGTGATAAATAACATGGAATAATTCATGTTATAGTGTATGTAAAATATGATGTAAGATATATCTTGAGAAAATAAATGAAGCAAGCAAGTTGGGATTGTAACAAACACACTTTAGGATGAACAAAAGCCACTGCTGGGAATCCAAGGTGAACAATACCCTGGTTGGAAACGCGAGAAACACCAAAATTAACAACAGAAAAGAAGGTGGGCTGAGAGCAGATTGGCCCTTCTGGGCAGCAGGACTGTGAAATGCCCAGCCATCAAGAATGATATAGATCTAGCAGCAATATCGGGAAAGACGCCCCTCCATTCACAATTTCATCTCCCTATTCAGGCTTTCCGAGAAACGGACTTATTATTCATCTTTCCCTCAGAAGCCCCGTTCAGCAGACTCATATGAATATGAAGGAAAAGAGGACAAAGAACAATGGGGCCACAGGCAAAATAAACCGTATAAAAGGGGACCCCTAAAAGGATTGAATTTGTGAACAGGGGGAACTACAGTGCGATAGAGGCCATAGTTAAGGTTCACCCAGTGCCAATCCCGGGTCTCGACACTAAACTTCCGATTGCTGGCTTGTCCAAAATTTTTCTTTTTTTTAATTCTTTAATTAATAAAAAATATTTTATTAATTTGGAATTGACTGAGCATTTATAACATAAATGTATAAGCATCCATGTTCATGTAATATGATGTATCGATGGTATAAATTCGACCCCGTTTTAGGAGGAATACAGTAGCAGTCACTGGGGCTTGGAAATAAAGTAAAAGGATTAAGAATTAAAATCACCCTTGCTGAAACTTGGGCAAGGACCATGATTTACAACAGAAAGGAGGGTGGCTACGAGAAGAGATGAGCCCACTCCAGAGATGGACTCGACAACCACCGACAATTATCACTCAGTATAGATCTAGACTTCATCATCCGGGGTGTGCATCCCAATATGAGATTCCCTGAAATCGAATCAAGTATTCATCTCTTCTCGGAAATCCAATCAACGGTCTGGCAGTGAGGACAGAATTTCATGAATATGGAGAAAGAGTGGGAAAAGGACAAAGAAGTATGAAGAAATGCCCTGTCAAGCCAAAACTGTATATAAACTGACCCTGATGGGTCTGAAATTGTGAACAGGGGAGCTCTGGTGTAATAGAGGCCAGAGCTAGGTTCACCCAGTGCCGATCGCGGGCTCAATACTGATTTTGTTTGTGGGTTTTTTTGGGTTTTTTTCCAAATTTTGTTTCCAAATTTTTATTTTGTAAATTATTAATAAAATTCTTTTTATTGATTGGATTTGCTACATGTTTATAACAATCTTAAAATGTAAAAACACGAAAAAGATATTAAACTAAAAAGAACTACTGACCCCTGAGATTTCCATGGCATTGCAGGCTAACCAGTCCCTCATTACTATCTCTTGATTTTGTGAAAAACGTGAGATGATTAATTCATGTTCTTATGGTAAATTGGAAAATTATAAAGCTGTATAAATTTATATCAGGTAAAAGTCTATGTTTTAGGAGGTTTCTCCATTCAGAAGGGATCAAAAGACTTTGCAGCTTTCTCAAGTATTGGGAGGGGACCTGTTGAGATGAGCCGGTATCAGCAACTCACACCTCAGGAGCCACCTTCACAGACCATCAAGCAATATCACCCATATCTCGAACATTCATCAACTATAAGGATCCATAGAAACTGAACATTAACACATGGACTTGGGACGGGAGCTCTTTTCAATCCGACCGGAGATGGATTTGGGTTTGAATAGCTAACCAAGAAACAAAGGGAAATATGGGGAAATATTGCCAGAGGCAGAATAAAGAGTATAAAAACCAAGCCTCGAACATGGCAAATTCGTGTACCCAGCTAGAGACACAGACGGCTAGGGTCTATGTCTATGGGTCACCCTTGGCTCTCTTTTTCCTGGGAGAAACTCTGTCAAGTAAGTGTCGCTGTTTGTGGGGGGTTTTTTATTGCTTAAAATTCTGTAATTTGATTCCAAATTTTGTGATTTGAATTTTTAATAAACCAAATTATTGAATTTGGTAATAAATTGTCCTGGCATTTATAACAATTTTGGTGCCCAACTTGGGGCCAGTTTTGAATATTCTACGGACCCCTGCTTCTGACCGGGGGGCGCCCCGCTGTAAAAAGCGGCCTGGCAGAGCGGGTAAGTCGGGAAGAACGAACTGGCTTTACGAACCCAGAAACCACAACAGCGAAGGTATTAGGTGTTAGGACAAGCTAGCTTGGGGAGGGCTCGGGAACTCAGCAGGGGTTTTCCCCTGGAACCGCGGTGTTTTTTCACTCGTAAAAGTCGACGTGCACGAAGAATCCACGCAGGAAAAGGACCGTAAGTATAGCGTGGTTGAGTGGGGTGACCAAGTGCTTGAGAACGTATATGTGCGTGTGAGTGTGTGTGAAACGCGTGATATTTCGTGTGTGAGTGTTACCCGACAGGGTGTGGGAGTCACCAGGGGTCCTGAAGGAAAGAGGACGTCCCTTTTCGAGTTCGGGGACTAGTAAGCCTTCTTGACCGCGACCGAGTGGGGTCCGTTAATTTTTTCGGTGGCAGTTACAGAGCCCTGTGGTTAACCGAACATCCACGGAACGGTCATCCGTTGGATCATTAAGTTAACGGCACCGAGTTCGGAAACTCGGGATTTAATTTTTAGTATCTCATAACTTCTGTGCCACGGGGAGTATGGGATCGTATCTCAGTAGAGATCAGGAGGATGATTTGTGGGAAGACTCGGCAGAGGTGGTCCCTGAGTCCCAAGGGGAAGCCCCTTGGGATGGATGTTGGAATATTGGAACGAATGTCCTGGAAGGAGATAGAGAAATATGTGGTCTGGCCGAAGTTCGGCACGTTTGAGTCCTGGATATGTCAGGCTTTGTGTAAATATGCCAGGAACAAGAGGAAAAGGGAGATAGATGAGTTAGAATGTGCGCCGTTGTGGGATAGATCTCAGTTTAGGGTGTATCCGGTAGGGGAGCTGGGAAAAAGGAATGAATGGGAGCCCCCGGACTGCCTTCCTCCTCCCTGCAAACCCCCGCCAGCGCCGGCCCCTGCCCTGATCCTGGAGCCCGCTCCCTACCCTCGTCCGCAGCGTACCCGGGTTCATCCCGCTACAGCCGCGGCACCGCTGGCGGAGAATGGGGTCTCACTAACCGAGACCCCTGCCCCATTGCTTTTCGCCACCCCGAAACCCCGCTCTTCCCCGGTTCGAGCCAGCGCATGCGCTCCGAACCAAAGCCGGTGCTCACATCCCCGGTGCGAGGGGGAGGAAAGGAGGGGGGGGGGGGGGTGGAGAAGCGGAGGCATTCAGTCAGGAGGGGATGTGTGACCGTGTTCTAACAGGAGAAAAATGCTATGGGAAAAGCCTCTCTCGCAGCTTGGTGGTCAGGGTGAAGTCTGTCCCAACCCCCGCCCCCTCTGCAGCCTTCTCGGTGATAGCATCAGCTTCGTCATCCGAGACCCATGCAGGAACACGTGACCTGCGGCTGCCTGACTCTCGCTCAAAGGAGATTCTCGAGAGAGAACTCAGTCCCCGCTCCTAGTCCTGACTTCAAACCCCCGGCCACCGATGCTAAATTACAAAGAAAAAGATAGGAAAAGGAATTAAAAAGGAATTTCGTTTACTCTTTTCTTTGATGGTGGTGGATCTTTTACTTCCGGCTGAATACATTTTGAAGGCTCCCTAGAGTTGTTTGTTTTGCTGAAATCGGCAGAGTTCTTGGTTTTTTCTTTCAGTAAAAACTAAACCCCAGCAGGCGATGAGGCGAGTGCAGTTCCCAGTTGCCGGGAGACAAGAAAAAAAAAAAAGCGGCAAGTTTTTTGCGACGACAGGACGGCAGCCTGGAGCCGAAATTGACAAAAGTTTTAAAAACTGTAACAAAGGTGTGCTTAGCAATAGAATAGAGTTAATAAAGTGAAGTAAAGTAAAGAGAAAAGTTTTGAAGAGTCTTTTTCTTGTTTAGAATTGTGTAAATAGTGGTAGAAGCTAAACACATGGAGTTGATGAATAACACTTTGGAAAAGGCCAGGATGCTTTTTTTCTCTCTCCCTTTAATCACCTGAATTTGTGTAGTTTTTGTCCAATATGGTGAAAGGGGTGCAGATTGCTTTTTAGGCAGTTTACCCTCCCTCCTCTCTATTAACCGTTGTCAGAAGTAAGACACCAAAAAGTCACGCCCATATGCTTGTGCGGGAGAATGTAGGTATAGACTCTCTGTTCCCATGAGGTTTTCTTAGGCGAGCTTTAGAAACTGGTGTGTTTTCTGCTGGTTGGAGCTAGGCTGCCGAGGCTCAGCGAGATTGCCTTAGGGAGACGTATGAAAGTTTGCTTTGTAGTTGTGGACAGTGGAAAAAGCTATTTGTATTTCACGTATAAAAGGATATAGGGGTAGCTGTTTTTGGATGCCCAGAACAGTAGGCATTGCAGTTGCTTGTTTATTGCATGTGAGGGTTTTTGTGTGCATGCTAGGATTGTGACCGATGTAGCTCATTGATGTTTGAAATGATTGCTACACTTTTGGGTTGGATTGTTGGTTTAAATATGAAATAATAATACAGCGTGTGTGGAGGCAGGCAACGTGTTGCAAGGAGGTTTTTTTTTTCTGTTGATTGAGTTTTTTGAAGCGTGTGACCAGTAGAGTCCGAGTTAAAATTGCTTCTTAATTGAACTGGCTATGATTTTTTTCTGATTCTCTGTAATCTTTATTTTTGTGTGTGTTTGCTTGAAAGAAACAGGGAAGGGTTTTTTATATATAGCTGATTTCTTAGAAGGGATAGTTGATTCCTTTAGTATGGTGTCTTTTTGTCTATCCCTGGGTTTGGAGGGTACAAGTCTTAGAATTGTTCTAGTGCTTGTATTTCTTAGGGGTGAATAATTGTGTAGACTTATTTCTTTCTGAGTGTTTTTGCTTTGGATTTATTTCTATAGTATCCCTCAGGAAGTTTTGCGTTTTTCTGAATGTTGTTAGCATTACATGCAGGGAAGAAAAAAAAAAGAAAAATATGCTCTTCAAAAACAACTGATGTGTGAGAAGACATTTGTGTTTGGTAGATACAATAGAAAGAAAACTGGTTGCTTGGGTTTCAGCTCTTTGAATAGTTAAATACTGTATTTTTGTAGGTAAATATTTAAATAGTACACTGAAGGCATAATTAAATTACATATATTAATTTGATTATTTTTTTGAAGGAAAAAGTAAATTAAAACTGACCGGTTTGGATCTAAAATAAATGGAGAATAGGTTAATTTTGTAGAAGCTCTTTGTGACAGATAATAGTGCCTGTATCTGTATTGGAAAAGGTTGAGTAAGCTAATAGGGCCTGAGTTTCAGGGTGACTCGTAGCCCTGAAAAGTTTTCAAGTATTTTGATGCCTGTTACAGATGAATTAACCCTGTTGTTTTATCCACTTCCTATGATAAAAGCTAAAAGAGATCAGACCCTCAACAAAGTTATATTCTATAAGTGGTGAAGGAATAAGTTCTGCTATTTGTAATATCATTTTCTTCTATTTAGTGTGCCTTGTTTTTCCTGTCTTGTTAAAATACTCCCCCAGGATTATGGGTGAGGTCTTAAGTTTTTCTTTTAATTTGTATTAGGTACAAATGTTGCTTAAAGGTTATCCTTCATTACGTTGTCCTGCTCACTGATTGTTTGAATTGGCTCCTTGTCGAAGTGGTCCCTTCAGCTATTACTGCGGATTGTATCTTGCCGTGCTGGGTAGGGGTCTGAAATATAAATTTGTAGTTCAGTTAATTAGCAGTAGTGCAGACTCATTGCACTGAGACTGCAGAAACTGAGGGAAGATGTGTGTAACCTTAACAACTGATTGTCTTGGAAACTGCTGTTGTCACAAAACATTGTAGGATACTGGGTTTTATGAATGTTTGTCTGTATACCAAATCACTCTGAATGTGCTGAGTTTGATTCTTGAAATAAGCCCAAATTGTTTGTGCTTGTCTATGATTTTTTTTAACTGAATTTTTCTTTAAAGAGCTAAAACCTGTGTTAATGTGTCTTGGTTTGAAAGACAGATATCTGCTAGGAAGGGGCAGGACCTCCCTAGAGATGGAGAATTCAAATCCCCTCCCTCCAAATTATTCCAATTAAAAGGAAAATTAAAGGAGCTTTCAGGCAGAGGTATGGGGGTAGGAATAGCAGTTCTTTACTAGTATATAGGACAAAACGACAAACAAACAACAACTACAGCATCAATAATAAACAGAATCAAGAACCTTGAGGGCTTTCTTTTACAAAAGCCCAGAGCAGTTTGATCTCGGTGCCCCTGCAGGACTCCGAGAGGCCGAACTGGAAGGAAGGAAAAGTCCCGGGCTGGTGGAAGAGATGAGGAGCTCTGCGCTGGCAGCTGGAGCAGCAGGGGTGTTCCGGCAGGACTGGGCAGTGCAGGGCTACAGAGTAGCAGGGGAACTTTAAAGCTCTGAAGAAGCAGCGGCGGTGGGGGGAGGCTGGAGAAAACGAGCTCAGGATTCCCGGGTACAGGAGCAGATGACTATAGATTTCCCAGTATGAGACAGAGGCAGAGGGCAGCCTGACCGTCCTCCTCGGCGCTGAGAGCAAGAGTGCCTCCCCCTTCCCCAGATCTGTCTTTTTGCCTTTCCCAAAGCTCATCCTCTCTCCCCTCTGAGGGACACTCCCAGGGACTCAGAAACAATAGGTGTAGCCTCGTGCTGCCATATCCCTCAAGTACCCCTTTTTGTTCTGACTAAGTAGTCATTAAGGCTTCTTGGAAACTTATGGGAAGAAATTCTGTGAGAAGAAAAAAAAACCAAATCTAACCCCCAACATCATCCACCCCGAATTTTTTCCCATACCAACCTATTACATTGAATTTAAATCTTTAAAAACAATATATATATATATATATACACACATGCATGACCTAAATTATATACATCTATACATACAGATATGGGTACAGACACATGATGTGGGTAGTTCATCCTAAAACAAGGTCTCCTTGAGGTATGCATCGGGTCTCTCCATCCCTTTGCATCACCCACCAGGTGCATCCTGGTCCCTGAGCGAAGACAACCCCACGGATGGGATTGTCTTTGCTGGAGGCAGAATTAATCCAAACAGTTTTTCCCAGCATACCTCTCGTGTACTACTGGAACCTTATCTCCATCTGTTGTTCTCAGGGGCTCAGATTGGGCAGGGCCTGCTCGGTTGGTGGAACCTCGAGTGTTCACTAACCATGTGGCCTTTGCTAAATTAATCTCCCAGTTCTTGAAAGTCCCCCCACCCAATGCCTTCAAGGTGGTTTTAAGCAGGCCATTGCACCGTTCAACTTTCCCGGCTGCTGGTGCGTGATAAGGAATATAGTACACCCACTCAACGCCATGTTCCCTAGCCCAGGCTGCTATAAGGCTGTTCTTGAAATGGGTCCCATTGTCTGACTCGATTCTCTCAGGGGTGCCATGTCTCCACAGGACTTGCTTTTCCAGGCCCAGGATGGTGTTCCGGGCGGTAGCGTGAGGCACAGGGTAGGTTTCCAGCCATCCAGTGGTGGCTTCCACCATGGTCAGCACGTAGCGCTTGCCTTGGCGGGTTTGGGGAAGGGTGATGTAGTCAATCTGCCAGGCTTCCCCATACCTGTATTTGGACCACCGCCCGCCATACCAGAGGGGCTTCACTTGCTTAGCCTGCTTGATTGCAGCACACGTCTCGCAGTCATGGATAACCTGAGAAATGCTGTCCATGGTTAGATCCACCCCTCGGTCTCGTGCCCACTTATAGGTGGCATCTCTGCCCTGATGACCTGAGGCGTCGTGGGCCCATCGAGCTAGGAACAACTCTCCCTTATGTTGCCAATCTAGGTCTATCTTTGACACTTCTATCTTGGCGGCTTGATCTACTTGCTCGTTGTTTCGGTGCTCCTCATTAGCCCGACTCTTGGGGACGTGGGCATCTACATGGCGGACTCTTACAGGTATCTTGACTACCCGAGCAGCAGTGTCTTTCCACTCATCAGCAGCCCAGATTGGTTTCCCCCCACGCTGCCAGTTGGCCTTTTTCCACCTTTCCAGCCAACCCCACAGAGCATTGGCTACCATCCATGAATCAGTGTAGAGGTAGAGCTTTGGCCACTTCTCTCTTTCAGCAATGTCCAGGGCCAACTGAACAGCCTTGAGTTCTGCAAGTTGACTTGATCCACCTTCTCCTTCAGTGGCTTGTGCAACCTGTCGTGTGGGGCTCCATACGGCTGCTTTCCACTTGCGGTTCATCCCTACAATGCGACAGGAACCGTCAGTGAAAAGAGCGTAGCATGTTTCTTCTGCTGGCAGCTGATTATACGGCGGAGCTTCTTCGGCACGTGTCACTTGCTCTTGTTCCTCTTCATCTGTGAGATCAAAGTTTTCACTTTCTGGCCAGTTTGTGATTATCTCCAAAATCCCAGGGCGATTTGGGTTTCCGATACGGGCACGCTGAGTGATGAGGGCAGTCCATTTGCTCCATGTGGCATCGGTGGCATGGTGGGTAGAGGGAACCTTTCCTTTGAACATCCACCCCAACACTGGTAGTCGGGGTGCCAGGAGGAGTTGGGCTTCTGTGCCAATCACTTCTGAGGCAGCCTGGACTCCTTCATAGGCAGCCAAGATTTCTCTCTCTGTTGGGGTGTAGTTGGCTTCAGACCCTCTGTAGCTCCGACTCCAGAATCCCAGTGGTCGACCCCGAGTCTCACCAGGCACCTTCTGCCAAAGGCTCCAGGACAGGCCATGGTTCCCGGCTGCAGAGTAGAGCACGTTCTTCACTTCTGGTCCTGTCCTGACTGGGCCAAGGGCTACTGCATGAGCGATCTCCTGCTTGATCTGGGCAAAGGCTTGTTGCTGTTCAGGGCCCCAGTGGAAATCGTTCTTCTTGCGGGTAACCCGGTAGAGAGGGCTCACAATCTGGCTGTACTCAGGAATGTGCATTCTCCAAAAGCCTATGGTGCCTAGGAAAGCTTGCGTTTCCTTCTTGCTGGTGGGTGGAGACATCGCAGTGCTCTTATTGATGACCTCAATGGGAATCTGATGCCGCCCATCTTCCCACTTTACTCCCAGGAACTGGATCTCCTTAGCAGGTCCCTTGACTTTGCTGTTTTTGATGGTAAAACCAGCTTCCAGGAGAATCTGGATGATCTTCTCTCCTTTATGGAATACTTCCCTTGCTGTGTTCCCCCACACAATGATGTCATCAATGTACTGTAGGTGTTCTGGAGCTTCACCCTTTTCCAGTGCAGCCTGGATCAGTCCATGGCAGATGGTGGGACTGTGCTTCCACCCCTGGGGCAGTCGGTTCCAGGTGTACTGCACGCCCCTCCAGGTGAAAGCAAACTGAGGCCTGCATTCTGCAGCCAGAGGAATGGAGAAAAACGCATTAGCGATGTCGATTGTGGCGTACCACTTCGCTGCCTTGGACTCCAGCTCGTACTGGAGTTCCAGCATGTCTGGCACAGCGGCACTCAGCGGTGGAGTCACTTCATTCAAGCCACGATAGTCCACAGTTAGTCTCCATTCTCCGTCAGACTTGCGCACAGGCCAAATGGGGCTGTTGAAGGGTGAGTGGGTTTTGCTGACCACCCCTTGGCTCTCCAGCTCTCGGATCATCTTGTGGATGGGGATCACAGCATCTCGATTCGTCCGATACTGCCGGCGATGCACTGTTGAGGTGGCAACAGGTACTCGTTGCTCTTCTACCTTCAGGAGTCCTACTGCAGATGGGTTCTCTGATAATCCAGGCAAGGTGTTCAATTTCTTAATGCCCTCTGCCTCCACAGCAGCTATTCCAAAAGCCCATCTGAACCCCTTAGGGTCTTTGTAATAGCCATTCCTGAGATAGTCCATGCCCAGAATACACGGAGCCTCTGGGCCAGTCATAACCGGATGTTTCTGCCACTCCTTCCCGGTCAGGCTCACCTTGGCTTCTAACTGAGTCAATTCTTGTGATCCCCCCGTCACACTGGCAATGGAAATAGGTTCTGTTCCCTCATGTTCTGATGGCATTAGGGTACACTGAGAACCGGTGTCAACCAAAGCTTTATATTTCTGTGGCTCTGATGTGCCAGGCCATAGAACCCACACAGTCCAAAAGACTCTGTTTTCCCGTGCCTCTTCCTGGCTAGAGGCAGGGCCCCTCTAGCACCGGTTACTACTCTCTTCCTGTGCATACATAGTAGAGGTTCCTTCAAGGGGGTCTGACAGAGCATCCTCATTTCTGTAATACCTGACAGCCTGGTCATGGGAGGCTGAGGCTACCTTCATTCTAGTGGAACCCCCTCGGTTAGTGTTTCTCTCTTTGAGCTCACACACCTGTGCTGCTAGGGCAGAAGTGGGTTTCCCATCCCACCTTCCCATGTCTTCCCCATGGTCACGCAGGAAGGACCACAGGTCAGCTCGTGGGATGTACCCTCTCTCTCTAGCTGAGGGATGTTGGGTTCTGACTCTGGGGCCTGTGACTCGCACCGGTGCCACATGGGAACTGTTCCTCCTCATCTCCTCCCTCACCTCCCTTATCTCCTCTTGGAGTTCTTTAACCATGGCAGAGACCTGAGTCTGTATTGGGCCACTGATCATACTGTCAAAATTTCTAATCTTGCTGGCTACAGAACCTACAGTCACTCGGCTGGTATCAGCATTAATCATTGACATGAATGTTTTGTATTCAGATGGCCCTTTAGTTGCTAGATTCCACAACATTTGCCCTGTGCACCTGACGTTGTCGGGGTCATTGTTATGCTGTCCATCCCTCCCAAAAACTACCTCCAGTATTGCCACTTCTCTCAGCTGTTGGATCCCTTCCTCAACAGTCTTCCAGCGCATGCTAAGGTTGTGCTCCTGCATTCTGTCTCTGTGGACAAACCTCTCCCTTACACTCATTAAAAGCCGGTCCCAAAGGTGAAGGGGTCCTTGCTCTTTTACAAATACTTGATTCACACCTGAGTCTTGGGTCAAGGGTCCCATATTCCTTGCCTCACCACCATCCAGTTGCACACCTCTACCCATAAGGTCCCAGACTAAGTAACTAGGTTGTATAAGGCTCACGTCCCCGTCGTGCAACATCTTTTTGCAGAGTACGGAGATTTTAATATGACAGGGACTCAGTGATGATCTCAACTTCTGGCTCCTCTGTGGGTTGTGAGGGCCTTCTTTTTTTATCCTTATCACTTGGGTGCTCTGATTTTACCTTATATTTCTTCCTTTCTACAGGGGCAACTGCTGCTGGCTGTGACTGCCCCTGTGGTTCAGCTGGAACCTGGACAGTTGTAATGTCTGTGGGTTCCACTGCTTCACCTTTAGACTCTCTCTCTTCAGGGCAGGGGGAGGGTTTGCCACCAGCTGGGGCTAATGAGGCCAATGAGGCCACCACTGGGGAAAGGTGCTCCTTTAGCACCTGGCTTATCTCTTTCACTAGAACTCCCACCCAATCTGGGTGGTTCATTTCTGAGGTGGGCTTTATGTCAGGGTCAGGTGGTGGGGCAGCATCCTTAGTCCGTGGGGCAGTGTCAGGCTCCATGGCAGCATCCCCAGTCTCTAGGGCAGTGTCAGGCTCCATGGCAGCACCCCCAGTCTCTAGGGCAGTATCCTTATTCTCTGGGGTAGGTATCAGGGTGGTTATCCAGGCCAATCTCCCCTTATCTCGGAATATTAAATAGGATAGGCCCGTGAGCAATACTAGCCATTGTATGATATCATTAGCATTCAGAGAAGATTTAAACCCTTCAAAAACTGGTGGAATAGACCCAAACAGCTGAGTAAAGGGTTGGGAAAAAATTTCCCCCGGTGTCATTTCCTCACAATAGGTACCATTGTTAAAGTAACCCCACAAACAAACATTTAGAGTGTGATAGCCATGTATCCATGTGCCTGCCTTCCAGAGGAAGTTAAAAATCCATGAATTCCTCACCTTATTAAGCCATAGTGCAAACTGGATAACAGCCACAGTAGCCTTAGTTATGGGCCCATGTTTAAATAAGGGCCTGCAAATGGGAGAAACACAGCCACAACCACATGCCACCCAAACCAAGGTAAGCTAGACCACATGATGCTATTTAGGGAGGTTTCTATACCCAGTGCACAAGGTCACTTAAGAACTGTTATTCCTTTTCCTCTCAATGCCCTCAAGCCCCACAGTGGGCGCCAATAATCTGTCTTGGTTTGAAAGACAGATATCTGCTAGGAAGGGGAAGGACCTCCCTAGAGATGGAGAATTCAAATCCCCTCCCTCCAAATTATTCCAATTAAAAAAAAAATTAAAGGAGCTTTCAGACAGAGGTATGGGGGTAGGAATAACAGTTCTTTACTAGTATATATGACAAAATGACAAACAACAACTATAGCATCAATAATAAACAGAACCAAGAACCTTGAGGGCTTTCTTTTACAAAAGCCCAGAGCAGTTTGATCTCGGCGCCTCTGCAGGACTCCGAGAGGCCGAACTGGAAGGAAGGAAAGTCCCGGGCTGGTGGAAGAGATGAGGAGCTCTGCGCTGGCAGCTGGAGCAGCAGGGGTGTCCCGGCAGGGCTGGGCAGTGCAGGGCTACAGAGTAGCAGGGGAACCTCAAAGCTCCGAAGAAGCAGCGGTGGTGGGGGGAGGCTGGAGAAAGCGAGCTCAGGATTCCTGGGTACACAGCAGATGACGATAGATTTCCCAGGACGAGACAAAGGCAGAGGGCAGCCTGACCGTCCTCCTCGGCGCTGAGAGCAAGAGTGCCTCCCCCTCCCCCAGATCTGTCTTTTTGCCTTTCCCAAAGCTCATCATCTCTCCCCTCTGAGGGACACTCCCAGGGACTCAGAAACAATAGGTGTAGCCTCATGCTGCCATATCCCTCAAGTACTCCCTTTTGTTCTAACTAAGTAGTCATCAAGGCTTCTTGGAAACTTATGGGAAAAAATTCTGTGAGAAGATAAAAAAACCAAATCTAACCCCCAACAGGATACAAAGCATGAAAATGTCCTGTCACCCCAGGACAACAGCAAATCCTGAAAATGTGACAAAATGTACCCTAAAGCTTCACACTTGGGAGGCACATAAAACAGGGTAAATATTTATGGTAATTTCTCATCACTTCTAAGTCAGTCTTATGTTTATATAGGTCTGATGTTTAATTTTCACGAAATACCTTTGTCAGTACGAGCAATGGATTTATTCATGTGAAAAAGATGACTCTAGATTTAGCTTCAACTATTATGTGTGTGTGGATATGCAGTTTGGCTTTGCAGTGTAAACTTATTTAAAGTATATGTGTATTTTTAGCAAAACCCTGTTTTTAGGGGATTTTTTAAAAGCTCTGGTGTGGAATTGCATTTTATTGAAATGGTATGCTCTGGTTCACCTCTGGAAAGTGTATGGTTTATCCCCAGTCTGTAACCTCCCCTGCATTATCGTGTCTCTAACCCCATTGGCCAGAGAATCTATCCGCACCCACTTTGAATCTCCCTGTTAAGAGTGCAGGGGGAGGCAGACTCGCTCTCTTTGCCCTGGAGGCCTCCGGAGGCTCTGCTCCTCTCCCCTTCCTTCTCCCCTTCCCCCTCTCCCCCTCCTTCCCCCTCTCCCTTAGTAACCATGTTGCCTTCCCGGGGTCGAACTCCTAATAAATCCTCACCTCTTCAGTACCTCACCAGCCGTCTGGAGTCTCCTTGCCTGCCTGCATGTGAATACCCATGAACCTAGGACCTGGGGGGCTCCTGGGGAACCTTCCCCAGGGACCCCCCTAAATTCAAACTACAACACTCTGGAATCTAGGCTTCCTATTAATTTGCCATTTTCAGTTTTAAAGAAAATGCCATGCAATATCCTCATGGTGTACTAGATTTCCTTCAGGAACCTTGGAACACTTTATAGACAGTATAATATATTCACTGCCTCTTAGGAGAAGAAAAGAGAAATTTTATTGCACACTAACTTTACAATCTACATATTAAAACAACCTTGGAATGTGGTTAGATGTGATTTGAAGCAGAGTGTGTTCTGGCAGAGTAAAGAACGAGCTGGTTTTCCTGATGCCATTCAGGATACATTTGAAGGTTAAGCAACTGCAGATCTTGGCTAATCTGTTGTAATCTGCTCTTACTAAATGGATGGCTACATTCACATTCGTAGCACACTGCACATGAGTGCCTGGGAATAAAGCTTTCACATTTCTTCATGTCAGTTCTTCTGGGAGGAAGCCATGTATCTGTTTATTTGCTTCTACCTCCTAATGAGTTTTTTTGAAGAAGTTCATGGCTTTTGTCCTTCACAATGCACTTGCATTTACCAAGGCAGAAGTTATGGCACTGGAACAAGGTATATATTTTATTATTTGTTATATAGGGCAATTTATAAGGAAAAGGGTTGAAGAAATTGGAGATAACATTTTCAGACACTGCTATTATTTCAAGCATAGTTGCAATGAAGGCATTTTTTACATTAGCGTTCTATGGCTAGCAGCATTCCTGAACAGGAGCAGATGGTGATTGTGGCTTTGTACTTAGCAAATAGCTACTCTAAATCTTCATTTTTTTGCAGGAGGCAATTTTTTTCTGCTCCATGACATTCCTACTATTGCAATATCCTTTCTATCTGTACAAACTAGTTAACTAGTGTAAGGTGATTCTAGTTTAAATAAATACAGTAGGTTCTTCTTATTTTTAATCTACAGTAAATAATGTAATTTTTGATAGTAAGGAGGTTAATTTGAAATGTGGTGACCTGGTATTGTTGTGTCAATTTTAGGAGATACTCTTTGTCATTGCTATTTATTGTCACAGCCTATCTGGTATAAAACTGCATGAGGAAAAAGTAAAATAGAGGAATAATCTAGAGAAAAGGGGGAGAAAATTAAGGATAGGAGAAGGCAGGGGAATCTTCAAGCTAGTATGTGCAAACAATGTACCCCAAAGAAATTGTTTCCTGAAATCAAATAACTGAAAATGCTGAGAAATCCCATTTCACTGAAATCCTTGTGAGCAGAAAGTTATTTTCATCTCTATAAAACAAGTAATTTGTACATAGACATAAAAAAGAGGGCAAGAGAGCTCTTCTTTACTGAATTTTCTTTGGTATATTTTCAATTTTCAGTCTATTCTGAAAGGTAAGTATAGAAAATACTTTGAATCTTCATAAAACAGAAAAATTAGAGGTTAATAATACTAATTTTGAATTTTAATAGTTTTAATAAGGAGGCATGCAGTTCCCACTTGAGATACATGCATGTATTATTCCTTGTACAATAGCTTCTGTCTTTCAGTTGTCAGTAGAGTGAGAGATGGATAGAGGGCGGAGCTTACATACTTTAGAATAAAGCAAATCTAGGTTTCATGTGAAAGGATCAGTTCTGATTTGTATTCTTTTAGTCTTTAGAGACTCCATGTTTGTGGAATTTGTTCAACTTTTAAATGCAGAGGACTATTCTTGATTTCTGTGTTCTTTGTTCTGGTGGTAGTGTTGCACAAAGTTACAGCATTTGCATTTAAATCTGAAATTCAAATTTCTGATAAATGAATGCAAATATCTCTCTCTCCTTTTTTTTTTTTTTTTTTTTTTTTTTCCCTGTTGCTAGGTCTGTACTCTGTAACGACCCTGACATGTATGAGATCCCCATGAATGTTCCTGTGGATACTGTAAAACTTCGTATAGAGAAAACTGTCATACGAAGGATTCCAACTGAAGCCTTTTACTACCTGGTAGATCTCAAATACCTGTGGGTCACTTACACCTGTGTAGCCAACATTGTTATCAGCAGCTTCTCTAACTTGAAACAAGTGCATGAGCTGAGGCTGGATGGTAATCTGCTTTCAACTTTCCCTTGGGAATCCCTGGCAGAGATGCCCAACTTACGGACTCTTGATCTTAACAACAACAAAATGACCAGCATTCCTGCTGATGCTGGCCGCTACCTGAGAAACCTCACCTACCTGGACCTATCCAGCAACAAGCTGACCACCTTGCCATCAGACCTCATGGACATTCGGCCCCCCTTCTCAGGAGCTATTGTGTCCAAGAACACAGACATTCTGGTGACACAGAGAGTAATCTTGGGTATGTTGAACAGCCTGTCTCATTCCTTACTAAATTATACCTGAACACTAAATTGCAAGTGAGAGCAGTTAGGGGACCAGCCTAGGATTCAGGAGAGGGGCTTTTACCCAGGTCACTCTTGTGTTTTGCTCTGTGGTCATTTATTTATTTTCTACTGCTAACAGAAAACCATAAAATTAAGATAGTGACCTCCATGTGTGTTGTTACCTCAAAGCTGAAGTAAAAGCTATGAGAATCCAGTTTGCAGGAATACAGGCCATTCAGTAGCTATATAAATACAGGACTTACACTGTGTTTCTGGTGAGATTTCCCTCATCTTTGTATGTGTTTGCAACTGTAAGCATGTCCATTTGCAACTGCTTTTTTTCCAGAGGCTCCCAGGCCAAGCAAGCAGCTAGAACTGATGATTATATAAAGCCTGTCCTGTAACACCATGCTGCAGATAGTGTTGGTGGCTCAAAACAGGGCAACTCTGGTCTCCTGGGATGTCTGCTGATCTTGCATTACTCTAAAGCTGACTGATTATCCTGAAGGTTTTTTGCAATTTACATACTGAATATAAGAGAGAATAGGAGTCTGATCCCTATATATTCATGGTACTTTTTATAGTGCTTAAGGTATTTAAGAATAATTAGGTCACACTGATTTTTTTTCATAATTTGGTCCCCTTCTCTGGTATGCAATTGCATCAGTTCTGTTTGTGCCACTGTGTTTTATGCGACACTATCTCCACATCCTAGTCTTGCCAGGGTAACCCCTTTCTCTTCTTCAGTTTCGGACTGGAACAGTTCTATCAATACTGTTCTTTTCTATCACTGTTTACATATAAGTGCAGATTTTCATGTGTTTGTAGTTCAACAGGTGGATGGGAGGAAAACCAGCTGGCTGTCTCTACTGCAGTAATTCTATAAGCACTGGTAAAGATCTGTCCTGCATTGTACTGCCCAATATTTCCAATTTCTTGATCTAAACCCCCAGTATTCAGTGTGCATTTGTTCAACTGCTTTGTTTCATGGCAGAAGCTGTAGCTTGAAACTCTCATTCAGATCATATTTTATGTAAGTAACTTAATAGGTGCAAGTAGGCTGCATGACTTCATAAGCATGGTAACTGTAGGCTTGCATCATTAAAGGGTCTTCGTTTATTCAGGATTAAAAAAAAAAAAGAGTAAAATCTGTAAAAATAAGTCCATCTCAGTACTCCTTTCCCTCTCCCCACACTGAAGACTACAGGAGGCTGTAAAGTGCTAAATCAAATCTTCATGATCTCATGTGGGAGTCCCAGAGGTTAACTGGTTTCCTTGTCTTATATAGCCCTCACCACTTGAGACAAAACAAAAGGAACTAAGAAAAAAAAATAACCCCCAACACAACAAACAAACAAACAAAAACCCAAAAACCCACACACCCCAAAAAAATCTTCACTCAAACTCTTCTCTCCCCTTGATTCTGGGAATCATCTGCAGCCTTCCTTGGTGCAGGCACTTTTCCAGCCTCCTGTAGTCCTGGCAAACCCTCTGGTGCCAGCATTGAGTTCTTTGAAGGCTTGGGATGTGACCTTTGGACTATTTTCTGTTGTGAACTACAACTGGGTTGTAACACAGGTCTCCAGAGAGGAACACACACTGGCTTTAAACAGAACCTTGCTTCTCTTTTTCTTTTTGCTGTTAGGTGCTAAGGGAGGCTCTGTACAGCAATTATAGATTTGCACCAGAGAATACAAAATGCTGGGTACTACTTTCCTTGTGATATATTGAGTAAATTTACCTTGGGTATGCTGTGAATGTATAAGATGATTTTTTCCATTGACACTACAGTTTTCTGATGAGTATATCCCAATGCAGACAGACAGTGCTTGCTACATAAGAAACTCTATAGTGAACAAGAAAACTGGGCTTGCTGGAGCCTGAGAAAGAAGTGCATCCCATAGATATTCTCCTCCTCTGAGCTACAGATAGGGATCACAGAGATGTGGTCAGGAAGGACCTAGCCTACTGGGATACAGATCCAGAGGAGCTGAGCCATTCTGGTCAAGTCAGTGCTTGTCTTAAAGCCTGTGGCCAGACCACCCCGGAGCCTTCCATGGTAACCTCCTCCAGTGTTTATCTATCAGGGTAGTGAGGAAGTTTCTCTTAATATCTAACCTCATTTTCCCTTACTGCAAACTAAGCTGATTACCTCTTGTCCCACAGGGTACGGGCATACAGAAAAACTAATCACCATCTCTTATAGTAATCTTTCATAGGGTTTCCTTCCCTGTTTACCATCCTAACTAACCACACCATTTCTTTCACCAGCTTCTAATATAATGTGAAGGTTTTTGTGGGGTTGGTTGGTTTTTGTTTGAATTGGAGTTTGCTTTGGTTTGGTTTTGCTGGGTTTTTTTAATTTGTTTTGGTTTGGTTTGGCTTTGTTTTTTGCTGTGTGTGGCATTTTCATTTACTTTTAATTTTCCACCATAGTTACTGTTTCCCTTTGGACACCTTTAGGTTTAAAAAAATGTTTCTCTTAAAAGCGATGCCCACAATTGCACGCTTTGATGCTCAAGAGTGTTCTGTGTGCTGCAGCCACTCTCTCTGGGAGCATTCAGGGGACCTGTTACATACATGGAACCATCACTGCAGCCAGAACTCTGCTGGAAGCTGGAACCCAGAGTAAATGCTGGTTTTGTCTAGTCAGGAAAACAGCAGTCAGATTCTAAGTAGTGTAATCAACTATGGCTTGAGCTGTCTTCTCTCCTGGTTCTGGTAAACCAAGATTGTCACGTGTATGTAATTAACAAGATCAAAACCAGCAAGGCCCTAAACTCAGATGTTTGTGCAAATGTATTTTTAACACCAGAAGGCAATTTTATTTTTGATGTCTTGACTGAGCATCAAGACGGTTGCTTGTATGAGAAAGTTCAGGTTCCCCATGACTCTTGTCCCTCAAGGACTCTTGGAGGAGCTGAAGGCTATTTTTGCCAGAGGACTAGCATGTTAGCATCTCCTTATTCCAGTTCATCATCTCTGTACTAAGAGGTTTGGGTTTTTTAACTACTTCCCACTGTATGATGTTCCTCTGTATGTGCACTATGCTAAATGAAAAAGGGTTAGGGAATGATTCCCGACCCTTTGACCAAGTGGCTCACTCTAGCTCTCATCCACACAGTTTAGGGCCAGCTCTCTTAAAAACTGACTGTCTGTTCCACACTTTGTCAGATATAGCCCTTGGTTCTCTGTGGGCTCTACAGGATGCTACAGTGACTCTCAAATGTAGTTCTGGGAATAGAGGTGCTTTTTCTTCAGTCTAACCTGCCTGAAATTATGTGAGAATTGCATTGGAAATCATTCATCTGTGCTTTTGGAATAAGAAATAGCAGGGGTATGTTGTATGCCTGAAGGGCTGACAGACATGCAGAATAGTTTGGAGGTACAAAACCTGCTGCACTTGCTTCAGAGGAGGCAACAGGATAGAGACAACTATCCTTGGTGTGGTCACATCCATAAGCCTTTCAGGGGGCAACCCCTGGCATGCCAACTGTCCCTGGACCCATGTCTGACTTTGTCTTGCAAAGTGCCCTTTGGAGCAGCTCAAAACAAAGCTGTGGAGTGAGCTGAAAATTAAACACTGAAAATGATAGGGGGACCAGTATGTGAATTCATCTGGCTCTCTTGGTTATCTCTGGAGCCATAGCCTGATACTTTGATCCAAATCACAACTAAATTTCAGCACTGGCTGCTGTACAGAGATTTACATTTCTGGCAGGAATGATGGCAGTAGCATTTTCCATATGGTGGACTCTAGTGAGTCACTGTGAGGAACAGAAGAGTCCAGTATTTGACAGAGTGGCAGTTATTTGAGATCTTGCCTCTGTTGCATGCAGAGGTGCCAGAAATTTGGAATGCTGCAGGTCCATGAGGCTCCCACCTGTTATGCTGAGTCACGGGGTAGATACTGGCGTTCCTGAAACTACTCCCTTTAGCAATTACCATGTGGTGAAAATGCTGTGACAGTGTTGAATAGGGACTTTACTGTTTAGAACCATGGATCAAAATGTGTAGGTTGAGGTGGAAGGAGCCTGGAGTAGGCTGGCCCAAACTGTGGTGAATATATTTACCAGCCCAAAACCTGAATATTTTACATCCTGCTATTTTGCAGCAATTGAAAATCAGTGTGTTACACAAGTTATGGTCTGAGTGTGGTTACTGATTTACAAAGGAAATTTTGTTCATAGCTAAAGTCCATATTGACATAGCCCAGGGAAACCCTGCTGTCATGGGTTAGCACTGGCCAGATGTTAATGCACCCATGAATATATGTTTTTTCCCTAACAGCTACTGTGGGATGTGATCAGGAACAGAGCAGAGCAGGCCCAAAACTTGAAAACAGAAAACAAAACTTTATTACATTACATAAGAACAGAAATAGAAAAAAAAAAAAACCAGAAATGAAAACTTCCCAGAACATTTCTTCTCCTCCCCCAATTTCCACCCCTTACACGTAACCCTCCATGGACCAAAACCTTGGGTTTTAAATCAAACAATCACCACTCAAAAAAACTAATCTTCAATTCAGCAAGGGAGAGAGGACTCTCTCTTGCACCACAGACTGCTCCTCAGAAAACACAGGTCCACCCTTTATGTGTTTCCATGTCACCCATGGCACCACCCAGAGAAGTCTGCCGTGGTGACACTCTCTTCTCCATGTCCAGTGCTCTCACCACTGCCCATGGGCTAAAGCTGCATATAGGGCTCTTTTTAAGGATGCTTGCATGCTGGACTCTCCCCATTTTTCCCCTGGGGCCGAGGGTTTCTTCTCTGAAGGCAGAGGGTGCCACCACACCCTCTTCCTCTCTTCTCTGTCTGCTCCACTGCAGCAAGTCGAGCCGGCTACATCCACCCAAATACAGTTTATGTTCAAAAGAGACTCAAGTTCAGTCTGTGGCTAACATTATGCAAGAAAAGTCCAGCCTAAAAGCCACTCCTCTTCATCTCTGCCCATCTGGGGTTCTTTTCATCTTCCTTTATCATCTCGGTCCCAGGCTGTCTTTCTCTCTCTTCTGAAACCACTCGCCATGAGAATCAATGTCTGGGAAAAGTTTCCTTCTGCCTCAGAAAGAGTTAACAGTTTTTGGCTCCCGGCAGGGCTGCAGGCTCAGGCACTCCCAGGCTCGACAACTCCCACACTCAGCTGGGCACCTTCTCCTGGGGGGGGCGGGGGGGGGGGGGAAGGGGGGACGGGACGGAAGGCACCTCCACAATTTTCCACCCCTTAATCCTGGATGGGGCCAGCTCAGCTCCAGTCTTGTTCACTCTCTTCCCCCCCTGGGGCTCCAGCTTACCTCAGCCTGGCCACATGGTTCCCCTCAGCCCGGCCACATGGTTCCCCTCCCCCACTCAGCCTTGTGAGCTGAGCAGGGGAGGAGGCAAAGATGTTTCTCTGCTGAAACCGGAACCCAAAAGAGGCAGACCCTCTGGGAGTCCTTGCTTTTAACCTCTTGTGTTCTCAGAGGCGTGTCCAAACCTCCAAGTGGTTACTCCAGGTGCCAGCATAAAACCTGACCACTGACTGGTTTGCCCACAACTTCCTGGAAAATTCACCTCCCCCTCAAACCGAGACACCTGCTTGCTGAGAAGACTACAAAAATGTGCATGCACAGACACACATATACATAAGTTTGCCATTGTATGTGCAAGCATACATAAAAATGTGTGGGACTAAATATAAAATATGCTAAATCTAGAATAAAGGGTTTTAGAGAAATTTATAATTAATAATATTAAAATAACACTGCATTGGTATATTGCAATGCATAAATATTTAGCAATGTTTGTTTTGCCTTGGCTTGGATTTCTTTCTCAGATCAACAAACTGCCTTGATATTTCTACAAAAGAATCCAGGGTTTATAAAGACATTCTCTTTCCTCAGATACATGTGCCATTAGAGATTTATCATTATTTTCATTTTTGCTTCTTAAGAAATTATTTTTTTTATTAAAGCTCCCTAATATTTTCCATTTTCTTATTTTCCACCCCTTTTTAACCTTTTCTTTATTCTTTGTGTGTATTCTTTCTGTATTCTTTGTGTTGGTTCTCACTTCTAACATATTGTCAGCACAAGCTGTTAAAGTTCAAAATGCCTCTTGTAGTTTGGAAACTAGGTTTACATTCACATTTCTGTTCTCTTCAACATTGAAGTATAATGAAATTCAGTGTTTTATCTTGCTTCCAACTCAATAGTGCTTTCATAGTTTCATTATGGAAATTCACATAACTTGGTGATTTACACTGGCTAGAAATAATGTGAATACTGTCAGATGTTGGCAAGACAGATAAACTAAGAGACTGTGCTGTGGGGTCAGGGAAGGAACTCATGAAGCTGTATCTATTATATATATTTGTATAAGTCCTGCTTCTTTAGACAGTTTCATTGGGAAGCATGATGGACGGGGAAGATGATGTGGCTGACTGACATAACTCTTCCTTTGCCCTACACTCAGATGGTCAAACCTGTGTCCCAGGCTGGACTAAACAATCATCCAATCTAAGGACTGTTCATTCTTGCTTCATCATTCCTTTTATTTTGTCAATTTCTGATACCTATTATAACGACTTTGGCTTTTCTTCAGGACACTGGGAGAATATGAAAGCTGTGTAGGTGTATATATATTGGGAAAAGTTCCTTCACTGAAAGGGGGCTCAGGCAAGAGGCGGAGTTACCATTCCTGGAGGTATTTAAAAAACATGTAAATGTGGCACTCAGGGTCATGGTTTACTGCTGAACTTGGCAGTGCTGGGTTAGCAGTTGAACTTGATGGTCTTAAAGGTCTTTTGTAATGTAACCATTCTTTGGTTCTATTTCAAAGGCTTTTGAGTGCTTCAAGTAGGTTAAAAGCAATAATAAACCCCTTCCTTGCCTGCAGTAAATTTCTTAACATAGTGAGGAAAATTGAAAGAAAGTGAGAAGAAAAAGAAAAATCACAGGACTATTGTCTTTTACTACAGAGCCTCCCTAATTGAAAAGATGATCACAAATAGTTACATATGTGTGCTTGATTAAGCAGAATTTTTATAAGCACAAGCAGTTGATGTGCCTAGGTATAGAAAACACTTGGATAGTATCTTTTCTCCTTATGTATATATGTGTGGAGTTCACAGGCAAAATTTTTGTTTTGGAGATTTTTTTGAGGAAAAGCAGTTGCTGATACACTTTCCTTTGACTTTTCTTTCTCTATTCCCACAAACAATAAGTAGTGAATAGATGTAAAATCTCTTCTGTCTGGAAGGGGTGAAATTGGATTGTGATGTCAAAGTCATGGAATCTCTTCAGGTCAAGTCTTGTTTTAAAGAGCAGGGATTAATTGGGGTTTACCACAGTTTTAACCAATCACTACCATTGATCTTAAAATAACTTAATCTTGGTCTGGTGATAAAAGGAAGAAGTAGGTAATTATTCATGTATTCTTTCATCTGCAGATTTTTTTCCCAGAACAACCCATCATTTTTCCAATAGCTGCTTTGATAATTCTTAATACACTCTGAAAAATATTTGCAGGTGTTTAGGGCTCTTTTTTTCTTTCAATACTGGTTTGAGTTATATGACTTGTTCATTGTACTGATCAGTAAATTCAGTAGCGAGAGGTCCTTGCATACCATCCCTTATTTCAGACCATAAGTTTTGTTTATTAGTAGTATTGGAGAAAATGAGAAAGGCATATTCAAAAGTAGAAGTCCAATAAGAAAATACTGGGACTCTGAAGCAATATGCTGTGTTGTATTTTACCTGGCAAAGCCACTGTTGCTCTATGAAAGTCAACCTAGTGGAGTAATCAATACCAGCTGAGGATTTAGACTGTTATTCCTCAGAAATGGCTATTATCTTCTAACACCATACATTCACAAAGAGGGAAAACTTCTAATTCATAGACTGGAACCAAGAAGTAAATTTTATCGGCTCTGACAGAAGAGAGATAGGGTTCTTGTGTGCTATCATAAAAATATTGTAGTCATGATGTTTTGTGGTCCTTTGTGTTTTCTACTCTTCTGCTATTCTTCTTGAATATATTTCAGAGGCTGTAGTGAAGCCAGCTTCTAACAATATCGGTGTAGTTCAGAACTAGATAAAAAATTTGTTGGCCTAAGGCTTTTTCTCCTTAGCCTTTCTTTTTCTCAAGGGGCAGAGATGTAGGTGTAAGCTCTGAACCCTTAAATCATCGTGTTCTCCTCAAGCATTGAAAAAAGGGTCAGGGAAGGTCAAGATGTAAGAGCCCAAAGAAAGACTAAGAGCAGAGGAGAGTGACATGAAGCAATAGCCCTGAGAATCTGTCTTTCCAGGAGGCACAGGCAGGTGAAAATGTATCATCAGTCTTAAGACATCTTTTCAAAGTGGTTTTAAATGCAGTAGATAAATAGCAAAGTTAAGCACAGGTAATGCCCGCACATCACTATGCTCCTGTAAACTTCCGTGAAGAAGTTTAGCTTAATAAACATTCATACCTTTCTCCCTAAACTCTGAAAATATTCCTCCACTGGTCAGCTGAACAAAAAACACAAGTTGAAAGAGAAAAGATTAACTCAGAGTAGGTCCAAGGTTGTCCTTGATTGTATTTGGTGATAGTCATGTGTCATACTGTAAATCACAATATCCATATATTGACTGACAACATTTTTTTCTCTCCTGCTTCCCTCCTTGCCTCAGGTTTTCAGGACAACCCATGGTTTTGTGGCTGTCGCATTTCAAAGCTAATTGAATTTTCCAAAATTGCGGACACCTCCATTGTACTTCTTGATCCATTGGTTTCATGTAGTGGACCTGAGAGCTTGGCAGGAATCTTGTTCCAGAGAGCTGAGTTAGAGCAGTGTCTTAAACCATCTGTGGTGACTTCAGCAACAAAAATCACCTCCCCGCTGGGCAGCAATGTCCTGTTACTCTGTGACGCCACAGGGTACCCAACACCACAGCTCACTTGGAATAGGTCAGACAATATTCCAGTGAACTATACAGGTATAACTGCTCTTTTATAGGAAATGGGAGAAACTAAAATTATTGGGTTGTTTGTGCTTTCAGATCATTGTAATGAGTAACAATAGACCATGTGTTGTGTCAAGCTGGCAATCGTATCTGTGCAACAGCTGTTATGAACTTCTCTGTCTAGTTCTCTGTCTTAACAGGTCCAGCAGACTGTTTTGATTCTGGATGTGGTCTGTTACAAGAACAATGTGTGTGGAAGGGAGAAATGGATGAAGTGGGGCAAGGATAAAGGAAAATGGAGTTTGAGTTAGTTGTACCCTAACTCAGAAGCTAGAAAGTAGAAAGGAGAATTTTTTGCTGGAACCTCTGTTTGAAAATGTTCATGTTAAAAAAGCCAGTGAGGCCAAACTGAATGACTTAAAACTCAGCATTGTAAACACAAAATTTTCCAAATTCATGTTTTCTGTGGGCAAATGATGCAAGGCTATAAATGTCTGACATCATTCTAGTTGCTATGACAGATAGTTATGTAGTAACTTAAATGGAAAAAATGCTACTTGCTAATGCCGAGTAGTTAGCAGTTATCATAGGTCTGATGAAGGTAAGAGAACGGAAATATCTTAGGACAAAGGTAATTTCCAATAGCGTTTTAAATGGGTAGCATGGTGTCACAGGAAGTATTTGAGTCAATAGCAGCTTTAATACATTTGATTTCACTTTATGTGGGTTTTTTCCTTAGTGAAACTGCAAACTATATTCTAATTACTCCAGACTTTTATTTCCATCTTGACCCAAGCTGAGCACTTTTATTTAATAAGAGAGTATAGCTGGGAATCCCATAGTTTGTTTTGGAAGTTTGCTGTTTGGTTTGGGTTTTTTTGTTTTGTTTTGTTGTTGTGTTTTTTTTGACTGCTTGTGTTTAATTTTTTAATTTTTCACACATGTGATTCCTTCTGGCAGAAAGGGAAGGAATAGTCTAATAATATTTACTTCCTCTTTACTTCCCATTCATAATGTTTTACTCTTTGCATTTCCCCATAGTAATTCAAGAAACTCCTGGAGAAGGTGTCAGATGGTCAATAATAAGCTTGACAGGAATTTCATACAAGGATGCAGGAGAATATAGATGTAAAGCCAAGAACTTGGCAGGAATGTCAGAAGCTGCTGTGACTGTCACAGTGGTTGGTGTAGTTACTACAACTGTATCACCACAGAAGTATGGAAGGAAGCCAGAGGCTGAGAGGCAGAATACAACTCAGGAGGAATCCAAGCAGGAACCTGAGAGGACAACCACACCTCTTCCCACCACACTGACCACCACAGCTCTGGGTAGCACTGAAAGATCGACCAGCATGACATTTACTGACAAAAAGCAATCCAGGCTCATGTTAGATGGAAAGAAAGTTTCAAAGGCAGTGACAAATGGAAACAAAAAGCAGATTGGAGATTTAAGCAAGAAAGGTGAGGATACTTCATTGAATATGGCAGGTATGTCGGAGCAAAATGTTACTCTGAAGAACCTAAGAGTGATCAGTGAAACTGATGAGAGTGACCTTAACTCGGAAAACTGTCAATGCCACAGGCAATTCCTCTGTGACTATGTTATACTCCAAGTATGGTGAGAAAGATATGTTGCCTCTCAGCACTGATTCTAACAAAAACAGTGTCACAATTGATGGTTTGCAACCTAGTACTCAATATATGGCATGTGTCTCACCCAAAGGTGTGCTACCTACAAAAGAGCAGTGTGTTGTTTTCTCCACTGATGGATTAAATTATGAAAGCAGCTCTGAGTTTTCTATTCTGATAGTGGCCAGCAGTGCAGCATGTGTGGTTGTTTTACCTTTGATATTTTTCTTACTCTACAAAGTTTTAAAACTTCATTTGAAACCAAAATCTGTAAAGGAAGCTGAACTTGCAAAAGAGACTTATGTGCAATTTGAAACACTGTCGCTGAAGCCTCGAACACTGAGTGCAGGAGACCAGCTCTGGGCATGAAGGTACACAGATGAGTCAGAAAGACTTCTCCTTTGCTCTAGGTCAAGCATGGATTCTCAAATGACCTTCAAAAGTGAGGGCTCCAGGTCTGAGTATCTGTGCTGAACATGGGCAAGGGTGGAGATGAAGCAAATAATAGGTGAAATTAATTCAAAATGGTGATGCTGCATCTGAAAGCAGGTTGATGCTAGATGGTGGTCAGAATATGTTACCTGATATAATAGAGTCTTACTGGATGGTGGTGGATAGGAGGGAGAATAGAAGAAAAATGTTGCCTGCTTAGTTTCTTTTTTTATGTTTGTGATTTTGGATGTGAAGGAATGATGTTGTTCCAAAGAAAAATACAGCATGAAATGGTTCCATAGTTAAAGATATTTTATGGTTTTAATAAAATATTCAGTTTTCTTTCATTTTACCACATTCAGGACGCTCCTGCCAGGTGGCAACTGGGCTGTGGCAGCCCCCCGGTGAGCTCTGCTGGTCCCAGTTATCGACGGGTCGACGCAGAGACAGACAACAGCGAGATGGGACTTGGGTGCAAGCTGAGATGCTTATTCAGCAGGTGTTGAAGCCCCAAGACCTCGGGCAGAGGCTTTGGGGGGAATTTTATGCTTTCACAGAAAGGGGAGAGGGCAAAGGGTCACAAACTAATGGGTTACAAGTAAGGGAGTGGAATAGGGTGGAATGACATGGATATGGGGCCAATAAGATGGATGGGGGTGGAAAAAGGGTCACGTGGGCCTATGGGGCATTGAGGATTCGGTGATTTCCAAGGCAGGGATTAGGTAGAGGTTGGCTCGCAGAGGCATATTGATAGGGAAAACTCTGGAAAGTGGGATAGGATTAGGGAGGATTGACAACTGGGAGGTGAGTCCCAGAGCCTAACAAACTATCGGGTGAAACCATAACTGGGGATGGAGACAGGGGTGTGCCTGGATTATACCAAATATAACAAGCACAATACAGGAATAAATCATAACCTAAAAATGCAACGCAACACCACATGATGTGCTAGTGGCATGTATCAAACATGAATCACAATCTTCTTTAAAGCAATGTACTTCAACATAATAGGAAAACAGTTTTAACTACTTCTGTCATGATCATAACTTTATTTGAATATACAAGTTTTCTGACATCAGCTTGTGCTTTGAGGTGTCATACAGCTGTTTGTACAGTATCTTGGGTTGAAGTATTCTCAGGCCAGTCAAGATGGAAGTCACAGTTTATGGACTCTTGAGAGGTCCAATACATGTTGTATTGTCATTTTGCAGATGTTATTGCAAAGGGCAAAGAAGCTTCTTTAGTGTCCTGAAGTTCAGGTAAGATGTTTAACTCTGAGACACTAGGCAATTATGTTAACTTACATCAGATGATTTTATTGCAAATTCTCAGCCTTAGAATTTACTTGGATGTGTCTGTCTATATACCTCAATTTCAGAAATCTTTGTACAGAAAATTCTGTGGTACTGTGTAATGCAACACACACTCTTATTTGTCAATATATTACACAGATATTGCACAATATTAAGTGCTACAGTGCAGTAACATAATACCTTTTGATAAAGAGTAAGAGAAGTTTTTGTCCTCAGGGCATGTTGGATGCAAAGTTTAATGACCATAGTGAAAGTTAACTGAGTGTGCTGCCCAATGTTTAAGAAGCAGGAATTAATAGTAAGGATGAATTCAGAATTGCCTGTTAATGATAATAATGAATAGTCTATGCTGAGGCTGCTTTCTTAATGCCTGAAGTAAATAAGAGAACTTTTGTTGTTCTAGGTTCAGATATTATGTTTAGAAGTATGTATGAATTGTGCGCCACAGTTTTTCCTGAAAATTACAGCTGTGTTGTTTTCTTGGACCTTTCTACGCCTAGAGGAACTGTTTGCTTTGCTAGCAAATTGGAAATTGACATTTTTGAGAGGGAGAAATATTACTCCAAGCACCAAACCAAAGCTTTTTTTGTTTGTCAGCTTCAAAACAGTAGCATTTCTCGTTGTCAGTAATGTAGGATGAAATTTTGCCTGCTAGAATGCTGACGAACTTATCTTGTAAGGCATAGCTTGGTGAGAGGTGTCAAAAAGCCTCCAACACAAAATCACAGCAGGAAATGAACACACTGAAAAATCTCTGTAGCACCTACACCATGGTGTCCAGTGACTAGGATTAGTAGAATGAGTATTTGAGACTCATAAAGAAGCAGGTGAGACATTCAAAAGTGCAAAATTAGCTTGCCCATTTGGAATTAGCCTTGGTGTTCCTTTCTGTGTTACAAGTATGTATGGTTAAAAATCAGTCTTTCTTCTTTTTCCATGAATAATTTTGATTGCAATGAAAATGGTTTTAGCTTTCTAAACCATTTTACTTTGTCAGAGTATTTTTTTAAATCTGGGATTTTTTTAGGGAAAAGAGATTCTCTGTGTGTCAAAACCAAGGTTCATCCGACACGTTAATGACAAACCAAGTTTGAACAGGACTTGTAGTGCTACAATTCCTTCTATTTTCATGATAGAAAGTATAGTCGGTAGTTGTTGAAGTTGTTTCCAATTAAAAACACCACGTTTTTCATTAATGAGAACAATTGTTTTAATTTTTTTTTTTCCTGGAGAGTATTTGATTTCAGGTTTCAAAGCTCTAAATCTAGTTCTCAAGTTCAAATGTGATATCACCTGACTTGTAGGTGATACATCAATATATTGAACTGAGGTGGTGCACAGTTCATTGGAGAGAGCTCACTTGTGAACAGTAAACCTTTTGGTTTGACTAATCCTTATGGAATTAGCATGTCCTAAAGTTAGAAATTAATCTCTGGCCACATGGGCTATCAGTATATCAAAGATGAAATTTACTATCAAGAGCATGTTTTTTTCAAGAAAACACATTATACAATATTTTTTCCATGGTTCTTGAGACAAAAGAGTTACATAATCCAGACCTGCTTCTGTAACTCATGTCAAAACACCAAATGTGCTGGGGAATTTTGGCAGCAATTTGACACAAAGGGCAAATCACACAATAAAGATGTTTGCACTCTATCACCCAGGATTGGTTTAATAAAGAGCTGAAGAAATACTTTGCTAACAGATGTACTTTTCTATACTGTAAATTGTTAATGATGGAATCATTGTGAGATAGATTTTTTCACCCATAATCATTTGTATGATGTCTTCTGAAATGCAGTACTGGATCAAGCATGGGTAAGAATAGTGAGGACTATAACCTGTGTACAAGAATTTGGAGAGGATTTAACCTGTGTTTATGTATCGCCTTTCATATATTTTGCACTTTGGTTTCTGAATTCATCCTGCTTTTCACCAAAAAGATTAGACCTCTTTTTATATGTTCCCTGCAATGGCTGTGTCAAAACTGCGTGACTAATTAAACAACTGAGTAATGTGAGCTGAATTCTAAGTAAACCTCATTTTTACTTAGAGTTTTAGTGAGCATTAGTACTTATATTAAACCATAATTTTGGCTTCAATGTGCACTTACTAAGCCAAACGTAAGGCATCTGTGCATCTGTTTTAGTCCTTGCCATTGCTCACAGTGGGCTTTATATTCCTTGCACCATCATCAGATTCTCATACTTTTCTCAGGGAAGAAATTAAAAGAGAAAACTCTTTCATGTATAACATGAAAATGTCTGTAATAGCAAAACCATTCACACTTGGACTATGTCTAGGAGGCTAAACAAAGGACATTTCAAATTCAATAACTTTTCAAAGAACTAAGTAAAATAGTTGTTTTCATGTGAAAAAAAAAAATGTTTTTATACAAGACAGTATGTTTGCCTGACCCTGTTGGTGGAGAGTTAAAAAATATAATTTCTGGGTTAAGTTGAGGTATGTGGGGGGGGGAGGAAAGTAGAGAACGTACAACTGGAACATGACGCAGCTCAGCTCGGAACAAGCGTCAGCTTTGGCAAACAGCTCCATGCTATTGTAATGACCGAATCAAGTGTGACTGCAACTCAGGGGATAATTGAGAAGCATTGTTTTAACCAAATCAAGTGTGGATCAGGGTAGAAGCGTAGGTATGATTTAAGATAGTAACTAAGGAATAGGATAATCAGTATCTAGGGGTGGGGGTTAGTTAACATGTGTATAATCTAAACCATAAAAATCACAAATCGACTCTATTCTTTGGACATCAGATTTGGGTGTATCATCACCCCTGTGTCCCGCGCGCTTGAATAAAGAACCGCATATGATCGCCTTCGTGTGGTTATATGTTTTCCTACGCTAACATTTTTGGCGACCCAGGACGGGACCTTGTGGGCGCAGCCAGGACCCCGCGACCCGATCACGCTTCAGCCGGCACCGGGTGATTTCTCGGGGAGCCCATCGGAGCCGCGACCCTCGCCGCTCACAACGACCCCTGGTGAGAGGTAAGGTTCTTTATTCTCTGGTCTGGGGGCCTGCCATTAAGACGCAGCGAAAGCTACGCTTGGTTGGGCAAAAGGAATTCCTGGTGGTATTGCCTAGGCAGCCGTCCGTCAGACATCGCGAAAGTGTTGCAGGTTCGGCATCTGTGGTTTTTATGTATCTGTAATATGGAGAAACTAAAAGGGTTAAAAGAGGTTTTGGGCAGCAATAATGCCTCTATACCAAGTTCTTCTCCGTTGGGTTGTTTGTTGGCACATTGGAAAGAGGGGAACTTCGGTCAGGAATTACGAAAAGATAAGTTGATTGAATATTGTAATGTTCACTGGCCAAAATACGCTTTGCCTGAAAATCAGAGGTGGCCGAAAAACGGGTCTTTTGATGTGAAGGTTATTATGCAACTTAGATCGCTTTGTACACAAGATGGAAGGGTAGAACAATTACCATATATTGACTTATTTCTGTGCTTGCTTGAGAAACCGGTTTTGTGGCTTGACAAAATGAAAGCAATGAAGCTTGAGAATAATAAGTGTCTGGCTTGCGTCCAAAATAAGCATTGTATGGAACATGCAGTTTTAAGTGAAATTTTAGGGGAAAAAAGAGATGAACTGGAATCGGAATTATTGGTATCTCCCATGGCTCCCGGAACCACCACGGACCCCTCAACACCAAGTTCTACCCCGCTCACCCTGACCCCACCTGATTCTCTTACACCCCCCTTGCTCGCGCCAGCACAATATGCTTCACCCCCACCTTTGTCTGCTGAAGGTAATTATCCTCCTCTGCCTGTGCCAGCCGCTCCTCCGCCTGCTCGGGTGCTTGCCCCTCCTCTGCCTGCCCAGGTGCCTGTCCCTCCTCCGCCTGCTCAGAGAACCCCCCCTTCTCCACATACACCTGCTCAAAGCTATCCTGCTCCCCCGCCCACACCCGCTGAAAGATTTATCCCCCCTCTAACACCAGCTCAAGGGTACCCTCCGCTCCCACCTACACCTCCTTCACCAGCTTCTGTCCCATCTGCCCCCCTGTACCCCCCCCCCCCCCCCCCCGCCAGATTCACCTGTCCAGGATGTGATTGTGAGGCGGAAGCAAAGGGGGAATGTGAAGAAGACAGATAGAATGGAAAGTAGTGACAGTGAAGCAGATGAACTAGACGCCCCAGTAGCTCACCGAACACGAGGAAAACTGGCCCCGGAGTGGCCTCAGGCAGGAAAGGGTATATTAAAATCAGGCAAACAAAAGAAAACGATTATTGCACCACTAAGGCAAGGGGTAAGAACTAATGGACCCGTCTTTGTAAAGGTACCCTTTTCACCTGCTGATTTAGTTATATGGAAACAATCAGCCGGAACGTATAGAGAAAACCCAGATAAGGTAGCTCGTGTGGTTAAGATGATAATGAAAACTCAGAACCCTGATTGGGAAGATATTCATGTCATATTAGACACTCTGATGGATGAGACAGAGAGAGATATGGTTCTTCGAGCAGCAAGAGAAAGAGCTAGAGAAGACATACGAAATGGTTTGGTGACAGGGACACTGGATTATAATTTTCCCACTGCAGACCCAGAGTGGGATGCTAATGACCCCTCTGGAGTGGATATGTTAAGGCTAAAGAGATATCAGGAGTGGATTTCAGTTGGTGTTCAACAGGCAATACCTAAGAGTATGAACTGGTCTAAGTTGCATGAAATTCGACAGGAAAATAAAGAATCTCCCACTGCCTTTCTAGAAAGACTTAAGGAAGCAGCTAGAAGATATACTGATCTTCAAGTAGACAGTGAGCAAAGAACAACTCAGCTTGCCTTTATTTTTCTGGGTCAGGCACAGGAAGATATTAGGAAAAAGCTACAGAAACTGGAAGGTGAAGAGTTAAGAAACTTAGATAAACTCCTAGAGGTTGCCTGGAAAGTTTATAATAACAGGGACAGAGAAATTGTCAAGAAACAGGGGCAAAGCCTTTTGGCAGTTTTACAGAGACAGGGGCGGGGACGTGGTAGAAGTGGTCGTGGCGTTAATAGAGGTGGCTTTGGCAGAGGTTCTGGTCATGGTAGATTAGGTCTGAATCAGTGTGCATATTGTCGGATGGAGGGACACTGGAAAAGGGAGTGTCCAAACCGGTTTAGCCAGAATGGTCAGCCTCGGTTAGACAGTATGTTTAATCAAAGTAGTGAGCGTCAGCTGGATGGTATAGCCAGGGTCATGG
This sequence comes from Prinia subflava, assembly GCF_021018805.1. NCBI lineage: Eukaryota > Metazoa > Chordata > Aves > Passeriformes > Cisticolidae > Prinia > Prinia subflava. The sequence continues at coordinate 2,451,981 of NW_026960612.1, forward strand.
TTTTACATGAGAGAGAGCCAGGATCAAGGGAGCCCATGGTGACTTTGCATTTAGAAGGAAAAGACGTAGATTTTCTCATTGACACAGGGGCCACACATTCTGTACTAAATTATCTTGAGGGGAAAATCAGGAACAAGTCAGCAGCAGTCATTGGAGCCACAGGGAAGGAGGAGGTACGGCCATTCTTGCAACCCCTAGAATTGAGCTTTGAAGATAAGATCTTGACCCATGAATTCTTATACATGCCAGACTGCCCAACTCCGCTCTTAGGGCGCGATCTACTGGCAGCACTGGAGGCAGTAATTACTTTTGAGAATGGTGAACTCGTAATGAAAATTCCGGAGTCTAAGACAGGAAAGATTTTGATGATAAAAGAAAAACCAATTTTTAATATTCCTAAAGAAGTAGAAGATGCAGTAATTCCCTCTGTCTGGGAAACAGATGTACCTGGAAAATCTAAATTGGCACAACCGGTACATGTAGAGTTAAAAGAAAGAGCAAAGGCTGTACGAATCAAACAATACCCTATAAAACCAGAAGCACGACAGGGAATAGCAAAGACCATTGATAAATTTTTAAAATATCGAATTCTAGAGGAATGTAAATCGGAATACAACACCCCAATTTTCCCAGTAAAGAAACCCAGTGGTGAGTATAGACTTGTACAGGATTTAAGAGGTATAAATGAAATAACAAAAGACATTCATCCAGTGGTTGCCAATCCCTATACATTGTTAGCATCCGTAAAAGAGATATATAAATGGTTTACTGTAATTGACTTAAAAGATGCTTTCTTCTGTATACCCCTTGACCAAGAAAGTAGGAAACTATTTGCCTTTGAGTGGGAACATCCAGAAAGTAGAAGAAAAACTCAGCTCACCTGGACTCGATTACCGATGGGGTACAAGGGGTCCCCCACTCTCTTTGGAAGTCAACTGGCAAAAGAACTGGAAATCTGGACCAGAGAAGGGCAAGTACCAAGAGACCAATATTTATTACTCCAGTATGTAGATGACATTTTGATTGTAACAGAGGAAGAAATGACCTGCATAAAGGTAACCATTGAGATCTTAAATTCATTAGGAATGGGAGGGTATAAGATATCCAGAGAAAAAGCACAAATTGCCCAACAGACTGTGATTTACCTGGGATGTGAAATCTCACAAGGGCAGAGAAAACTGGGTACTAATCGTATTCAAGCTATCTGTGCTATTCCAGAGCCCCAGAATCTACACAAGCTGCGGATCTTCCTCGGAATGACAGGGTGGTGTCGCCTGTGGATCATGGACTATGGACTGATTGCAAAACCCTTGTACGAGGCTCAGAAGACGCAGCCGTTCACCTGGGGCAAACCACAGAAAGAGGCCTTCCAGAAGTTAAAGGAAGCACTGACAACTGCTCCTGCTTTAGGGTTACCTGATCTGTCTAAAGACTTTCAGCTGTACGTGCATGAAAGGCAGCGACTGGCACTGGGAGTCCTGACCCAACGACTGGGAAGCTGGAAGAGGCCGGTGGGTTACTTTTCCAAACAACTTGACAACGTAAGTGCCGGATGGCCTTCATGTCTGCGGGCAGTGGCAGCTACCGTGCTGCTGATACAGGAAGCCAGGAAACTCACAATGGGAAGACACATAGATGTCTATGTGCCACACATGGTAACTACAGTCCTAGAACAAAAGGGGGACCATTGGCTCTCTCCAAGCCGGATGATGAAGTTTCAGGTAACCCTGACTGAGCAGGATGATGTTGCACTAAAAACGACTAACCTCTTGAATCCAGCTCTATTTCTAGGTGCAACAGCTGAGGAAGGTCCATTAGAGCATGACTGTCTAGAAGTCATCGAGCACACTTATTCAGCAAGAACAGATCTGAAGGATGTCCCCCTGGAGCAACCAGAGTGGGAACTCTTTACAGATAGAAGCAGCTTCATGGAGAACGGAGCCAGGTATGCGGGATATGTGGTAACTACAATTGATGTAGTAATAGAGGCAAAATCACTACCACCTAACACGTCTGCACAAAGGGCAGAACTAATCGCATTAACCAGAGCACTCGAGCTGAGTGAAGGGAAGACAGTGAATATTTAGACTGACTCCAAATATGCCTTCGGAGTAGTGCATGTACACGGAGCTTTATAGAAAGAAAGAGGACTGCTGTCCTCCCAAGGGACAAATATTAAGCATCAAGATGCAGTCCTACAATTGATAGATGCAGTACAAAAACCTGAACAAGTAGCAATCATGCACTGCAAGGCACATCAATCAGGCAACTCCAAAATTTGTGAAGGAAATCGAAAAGCAGATTGGGCAGCCCGTCAGGTAGCGCGAGAGGTGCAGAAAACAATGGCGTTGATACCATCAAGACTTAATATCTCTCAATTTAATTTGCCTCCGAAGCCAAACTATACAATCGAAGATGACAGACTAGCACAACTGCTGAAGGCACAGAAGAATGCAAAAGGGTGGTATGTAACCGCACAAGGGCAAATAGTGGTACCTCCTTTGGTAATGAGAGAAATTTTACAGGTAAAACATAATGAGTGTCACTGGGGTGCAGAGGCGTTGGTAAAGTGGTTAAGACAATACCTAATCTCAGTACGGATGCAAATAATGGCCAAGTCAGTAATGTCTAAATGTGAAATCTGTCTGAAAAACAATCCCGTAGCTAGACGACAGGCACAGTTAGGCAGAATTCGGATAGGAATAGAACCAGGAGACTATTGGCAAGTGGATTTTGCAGAACTGCCAAAAACTCGGGGATACAAATACCTGTTAGTAGGGGTTGACACGTTTTCTGGATGGCCAGAAGCCCTTCCCTGTCGCACAAACCAAGCAAAGGAAACAGTTAAGTGGTTATTACAGGAGATCATTCCCAGGTTTGGGGTGCCCCTAGGGATATCATCAGACAGAGGCCCACACTTTATAGCCACGGTGGTACAAGGGGTAAGCAAGTTATTGGGAATATCTTGGGACCTCCACACACCATGGAGACCCCAGTCAAGTGGGCAAGTAGAAAGAATGAACCAGACACTGAAGAGGCAGATCAGTAAAATATGCCAGGAAGCCAAACTGCAGTGGCCACAGGCTTTGCCGATCGCATTGCTGAGGGTTCGGATAAAGCCTAGGAGTGGGATGTCAGTTAGTCCTTATGAAATATTGTATGGGAAACCATATGAATCTCCTAACCCCAATCCAAATGTTCATGTCACAGGGAAACAAGATGTGTATAATTATGTTCTGTCCCTCGGGAAAACTCTAGCTCGGCTTCGAAGTGTTCTCGTGTGGAACAGACCACTGGCCCTGGAGAATCCAGTCCACAATATCGAACCAGGAGATGAGGTATACATCAAAACCTGGAACGAAGAACCACTAAAAGAGAAGTGGACTGGTCCCCATCAGGTACTGCTAACCACCTTTACAGCAGTCAAAGTGGCTGGAGTGGAACCCTGGATACACTACACGCGTGTGAAGAAGGTCCCTCGTGGAGTCCAGTCGTGGGCTGTAGAAACTTTTGGACCAACAAAGCTGAGGCTGAAACGTCTGTAACTGTTCAAATGGTATTGGTAACTGTGCTCATGCTCTTCCTGTGGGTAATGTTAATTTCATGGATACTAATGTCACCAGTAGGGATTGCTGTTACTTTGGGATATGGGATACAGAAGGGTCAACTAACCACTCTTCATTCTAGAATGAAGAGAGAGGTACAGGCAAAAACACAAGTAATAGAAATTTCTAAAGAAATTCAGGCTGAGAATGTAATGATTGGATTGGTCAGAGACTTTGCCAAAATGCATAATACCAGCAGAATAACGGCCTGTCTGCCAATACCAAAGGCAGCAGGGGACCCAGTAAGCTGGGGAATAATAACGTCAAAATTACCTGAAATAGGAGGGAACAAAACAATTAACTGTAAACAAGTACCAGAGTCAAGGGTGGTGGTCAGAGAATACTGGAAGATAACAGAGAATTCCTATATGCAACCCATGAGAAAGTCAGAGTGCATTCTTAGTAATGGCAAATTGGGACAAATCATAGAGTGGTGGGTTAAGGACCAAGACCTTGCAAAATGGCAATGTTGGTTTCTACACTATCAAAAGATCAGGGACAACGCTACAGAAAGTGTTGTGGTGTGGAAATGTGAAGAGAAGGATTGGAAAGGACTGGAACCTTGGGACAGTGCATGGTCTGTGAGCATCCTCCAGAAATTCCAATATATGGAAAGCACACCCTGGTGCATTAAATGGAAAGGCTCTGAAAATGAGACAGATCCCACAGTGACGAGTACTGATACTAGCAGTCAGAAAGAGGCAAATAAGGTAAGATGGTGGCTATGTAAGAAAATTTATGATTGCACCTCTGATAATCTGGAAATGAAACAGTGGTCACCATTGGCAATAGCCTTACGAATTGGTTGTGCCTGCAGGAAAATTAAACACAAACAAGGCAAAATAGATTCTAAGATTATAGTAGGATGTAGCAGGAGTACAATTCGAAGTCCAGGACCATTTGTATGGGCAATGAGTGATGGCACATGGACAACACACTTGCCTATGGACGGGGAAGTAAGAGAAATCACCCTGGGCCTTCCCACTTTATGTCCAATTTGGAAGAAATCCCCATTTAACAGGAGCAGTGAATCCTTGCAAATAAAAGCAAAACGAGACGTCTCAGAAGACAAGAACCCAGATGACACTTGGAAGGAACCCTCTAGTGGAGTAAAGATTGGGTGGGCCCTAGAATCCTTGTTTGGTCCCATTGCAAATTATCGAAATAGAGAAATGCTATATAGACTTACAGGTCAGGTAGACAGATTAGCAAGAATCACACGAGAGGGATTTAGGGAACTCAATGTGCAATTACACGCCACCACCAAAATGACCCTGCAAAATCGTTTGGCTTTAGATATGTTACTTTTGAAAGAACACGGAGTGTGTGGATATTTAAAGGGACAAATCGACTATTGCTGCATCCACATCCCAAATGTAACTGCAGATGTAGAACATGACATCAGTCAGTTAAAACAAATAGAGCATGAGGCACAAAAGGAACAAAAGGATTTAGCTACTAGCTGGTTGAGTAAAATCTTTGAAGGATTAGGATGGAATGTGAGTTCATGGATAAAGTCTATCCTTGAAAATCTGATAATTTTACTAATTATATTTTTAGTAATTTGGTTAGTTTACAGAATCCTGAAGAGAGAGATACAGAAAAAGGCATCTTGGAACAGGACCATAATGAAGGCATTGGCATGGAACCCAGCACCTTCAATCCACAACAACATCCCGGACAAAGCCTATGACAACAGAGGATTTGAAGATGAACATCCAGTATGAACTCTGAAGCCTAATGGACTGTATTAAGTGAAAGCATTTACACTTAGTATATTAGAGTGAAAATACTTTCTAAGGGGGGAATGTTGGTGGAGGGTGAAAAAATATAATTTCTGTATAAATTAACCACAGGGTTAAGTTGAGGTATGTGTGGGGGGAGGAAAGTAGAGAACGTACAACTGGAACTTGACGCAGCTCAGCTCGGAACAAGCGTCAGCTTCTGCAAACAGCTCCATGCTATTGTAATGACCGAATCAAGTGTGACTGCAACTCAGGGGATAATTGAGAAGCATTGTTTTAACCAAATCAAGTGTGGATCAGGGTAGAAGCGTAGGTATGATTTAAGATAGTAACTAAGGAATAGGATAATCAGTATCTAGGGGTGGGGGTTAGTTAACATGTGTATAATCTAAACCATAAAAATCACAAATCGACTCTGTATTCTTTGGACATCAGATTTGGGTGTATCATCACCCCTGTGTCCCGCGCGCTTGAATAAAGAACCGCATATGATCGCCTTCGTGTGGTTATATGTTTTCCTACGCTAACACCACCTTGGAAGTACCTGGGTTTGGAAATCACTGCAAGGACTGTTGTTCCGCAGAGCCTAGAAATTGGTTGCAATCCAAAAACTCTAGCAGATCTCCACTCCCTGTGTGGGTCTTTGAATTGGATAAGACCCTGGCTAGGCCTCACAAATCAAGATCTAGAACCCCTCTTCAATTTATTGAAGGGGGAGAAGGAGCTGATGTCTCCCAGGGAGCTGACCCCAGAGGCGAAGAAAGCAATCGAAAAGGTACAAAAAGCCTTGTCAGAGAGGCAGGCTCATCGATGTGAGCCAAAGGTGCCTTTCCATTTCATTGTTCTAGGAAAGCTGACACATTTGCATGGTTTGATTTTCCAATGGATCGAGGAGCAGAGAGATTCACTCTATCATAGAGTGGGTGTTCCTCTCTCACCAAACATACAAGACCATCACAGAGCCACAGGAGTTGATAGCTCAGCTGATTCAGAAGGCCAGGGTAAGATTGTGTGAATTGGCTGGTTGTGACTTTGCATGTATTCACCTCCCAGTCAGACTTTCTGAGGAGGGAAAGAACTCTCCTGAGAGACTGACCAAAGAGATGTTTGAGCATTTGCTGCAGAGTAATGCCAGTCTCCAATTATCTCTGGACAGCTACAGGGGACAAATATCAGTCCATGCCCCGTCCCACAAGCTGTTGAATGAGGAATTCCACCTCATTCCTCGTGAGAAGAAGAGTCGGAGACCACTCAAAGCTCTCACAGTCTTCACGGATGCATCTGGGGCTTCCAACAAGTTGGTGATGACATCGAGGAACCCACAGACTCAGCATTGGGAACCTGATGTTGAGTTTGTGGAGGGATCCCCCCAAGTGGCTGAACTGACTGCAGTGGTAAGAGCTTTTGAGAAGTTCTCAGAACTAATTAATTTGGTAACCAACTCTGCCTATGTGGCAGGAGTAGTGTCCAGCATGGAGCAGGCTGTGCTCAAAGAAATAGAGAATGAACATCTCTTCAGGTTGCTTTCAAAGCTAATTTATTTGGTTTCTCATCGAGAGCATCCGTTTTACATGAGAGCATCCCTTTTACATGATGCATGTGAGGTCACACACTGATTTGCCAGGTGAGATCGCAGAGGGGAATTGTCAGGCAGACACCCTTGCTGCACCAGTTGAAAAGGCACATCTCCCTGATGTCTTCCAACAGGCAAAACTGACTCACCAACACTACCATCAAAATGTGCCGGCTCTGATCTGACAATTCCAGCTAACAAGGAGCCAGGCTCGAGCCATCTTGGGTACCTGTCCAAACTGCCAGCTCCAGGCCATGCCATGGATGGGCATGGGGGTTAACCCCAGGGGCCTGGGCAGCTGTGAAGTGTGGCAGATAGACATCACACACATTCCTAGTTTTGGTCTCCTCAAATATGTTCATGTGAGCATTGACACATATTCAGGTGCAGTGTATGCCTCTGCCCACGCAGGAGAAAAGTCTGTACCTGCCAAGCAGCACCTGGTGCAAACTTTTGCAGTGTTGTGTGTTGCCATGAATTTTCCTGGTTTGCTGAGCGTTCATATTAAAGGAGAAATGTGCAGTTTCTCACGCTGGTGAATTGTAAACACAGGACCATGTTTTGTAAATATTGACAATGTATGAATTCTTTCTCCAAGACAAGGGGAGGTTGAATGACAGCCTCCTGGGCCAATGTGATGGAGAGGTGGCGATACCCTTCTCCAATCCATGGTCACCTTGCCACAGGTATATAATGGCAAATAAACTGAGGAGCAGGTCTCCTGCCCTGCATGCTCTGATGCACCCAGATCTGTGTCTCCAGTCTGTTTTTTGGTTAGGCCTCCACGGTGATAGTTGTGGATCCAAAAACAATCAAAACTGATAACGGCCCAGCATATGTGTCCAAGGAGTTCCTAGAATTTGTCCAGCAGTGGGGAGTGGAACATAAAACTGGCATCCCCCACTCCCCCACAGGTCAAACTGTGATTGAGCATGCACACCAGACGCTCAAGCAGGTTTTGGCTAGGCAGAACACCTCAGCTGCGTGGATGACTCCACAGCAGAAGCTCTGCACAGCTATGTTTACCATCAATTTTCTGAACTGTTCATTTGAAAACATGAGTCCACCTGTGGTACATCATTTTAACAGTGGTAATCAGTTCAAATTGTCTCAGCGTCCACTGGTTTTGATTAGGGATTCTGAAACTTGGGAAACCAAAGGTCCCTATGAGCTTGTGACCTGGGGTCCTGGCTATGCATGTGTGGCTACTTCCTCAGGCCCTCGGTGGATTCCCCAGAAATGGGTGAAACCTTTTGTCCCCAAAAATCTAGCTCCAGCAGAAGGGGATAAGAAGCAAGTAGCTGATGCTTCGAAGAGAAGATGCTGCCGGATGGAAGAAAAACAATCTTCCTAGGTGTGGATTCCTTCTGGCAAAAACAGGAACCTTTTAACAGGTTTTAAAAATGTTTGTTTTTCTCTTTTAGAGAAAACCTACCTCCCACTCAACCCTTTGATGAACCCCATCCAGGTTGTCATCCTGCAAATGCTGAACAGTCTGGCAGCTGCATGGATCGTCCCTCAGCCATGTCAGAACGTCTGGGAAACCCTGGCACAGACACTTCAGCAGGAAAACATATGTTTGTCCACTGCAGCAGCAAAGAACCCTATGTCCACCTGTCTGGTAGGAATTCCTTTGCAGGCTGGAGAATTTCCAGCAGGTTTGAACAAATACAGGTCCAACGAAATTCCAGAGTCACACACTCCCTAACCACACAAGGATCACCAAAAGCAAGCTGTAGTGGCCATGAACCCCTTAGTATCACCGTGGAGGCCTAGCCAGAAAACAGACTGGGGACACAGATCTGGGTGCAACAGAGCATGCAGGGCAGAAGACCCCTTAGTTTATTTTGCCATTATATATCTGTGGCAAGGTGACCATGGATTGGAGAAGGGTATCGCCACCTCTCCTGCAACATTGGCCCAGGAGGCTGTCATTCAACCTCCCCTTCTCTTGGAGAAGGAATTCATAACATTGCCAATATTTACAAAACATGGTCCTGTGTTTACAATTCACCAGCATGAGAAACTGCACATTTCTCCTTTAATATGAACACTCAGCAAACCAGGAAAATTCATGGCAACATCTCACCCTTTTAAGTATATTAAAAAAGGAAACAAAAAAAGAAAAATGAACAATTCTATGACAGGAAAAAAGAAAGAAAAAAAACCCTGTATAAAGTTCACCGACCTTCATTTAGGTGACGGTGTGAGGGCTACATGTTGGTCTGATTCTGCCTTTGCTACCCAGGGTTTCACCCTGAACCCCTCGCAATAACCTGCTCAAAATATCTCTAGCATAGTCTAACATAATTTAACCAACACCCTCATATTTTTAAATTTTTATAAGATACAAGGGAATATACAGTGCAAAAGGCAGGAGCATTCCAAGAAAATTTTTCTACTCAATTCAAAATTCTGAACTCCAAAAGTTCTGTCCCAAAACCACAACCCCCAAACAACGTGCACTTTCCCCACACAGGTCACAATGGCTACCATACATAAAACTGAACCATAGCAAACAATTCCTCTGAGTCCATGATTAACAGTCCGCTGGCTCTCAGCGTCACACTGCTTCAGTCTGTCCTTGTCCAGCAGCTCCACAGGATTCAAAGTCTCTATGGAGGCCATATAGGAAAAGAGAAGATGCCAGTCCGTGTCCATGTCAATCAGATCTCGAAGAGGCTTCTGTGATGGGTGGCACTAGGGTGGCACAGGGTGCACAGGGTTAAACGGGATCAGTCCAATGCACCTGAGGCAGCTCAGCAGACTTTCAGCGGCCGCCTTCTTGGCAAAGATCGCAGAACCTGAGGATAGAGACCTCAGAAAACACAAATTGATCAATTGACTTTTTCTCAAAGAATGCATGATATATAGGATGTGGACGTAGAAACCCACTGCAAGGTCCAAGGAAAACTGACCATAGCTATGTGGCAACATCAACACTTCCTACACTTGAGATGATGGCTGTACACCAGCCAGAGAATTTTGCTCTTGTTCTAGAGCTTGGGAAACTGTTTCATCCCCCTGATGTCTTCGTCTTTTTCTTCTTCGCCTCCGACTTTTCGGGCCTGGCAAGGGCTCGGCATGACCCACTGCTTTGCAAGTTTCTGCAGTATGGTCTGGACCCCCACATTGTGCGCAGAAAAACAAGGGAGTCACTTTCTGTGCCTCCTTTTCCTGTTCTCCACTAGCCTGTGTCTCATGTCCATTATTCTGCCCCATATCAGCTGGCTGTGAAGCAGCCGTTGGGGTCATCACCATAGAATCACAGGTGTTTAGAACTGCACAGGTCTGCATCATTTTCAGGACATTAGAAGTCTCTGGAATGGTTTCCAGGAGCCTCTGGCAAGCAGAATTAGCGTGGCTCCTTGCTAATTGCTCCAGCAGTATCATTCTTAAGGTGCTATCCTCGACTCTCACCTCTATAAATTGCATCAGACGTGATATGAATTTATGAAAAGCTTCCTCTGGCTTCTGTGCTATGTCTAAGAAGTCTTCCTTTGGGGAGAAGGATAACTTGGTTTTTATCAATGCAGATATCCCTATGTATCTGCACGAATCTAAGACAGTGAGAGGAAGGCCAGTTTGCACATCAGGGCAAGCATATTGACTCCTCCCCATAAGTAGGTCAACTCCGACCCCAAACAAGGGATCGTCTCAAGGCAGGTGGCTATTTCTGGCAGCCATTTGTCCAGCTAGGGATTTCCAACTTCTCTCAAAGGTAAAAACCTGTTGAGGTTCAAACATCACTGTTGCAAAGCCTCTTATTTCATAAGGAAAGATCAAATTCTCAAATTCTGCACTGATCCATTGAATTGCCTCAGAGAAGCTTGGCCGGGATCGCGAGGGGCGGGGCGCGGCGCCGGCAACACGGCGGCCCGGGTCGGCGCGGGCGATCCCCCACGCTCGGCGTGGGACCCGATGCTGAGCCCTCCCCCCCCTCGGCACCCCAGCTCCCTGTCCGCCCAACCGCGTGGGGAGCGGACCGAAAAAGGCTTTCCAGCCCTTCCAAAAACCCCGCTGGGGGCGCCCAACCCCCGACATGGGGGCTGGGATCTCCTGCATCGGCTCTAACCCTGCATCAGAGCAATCCTCGTCAGAAGCTACGGAGCTCCCAGGGAAACCATTCCTGGTTCCTGTCGAAAGCCCAGAATCAACTTCAAAGTCCTCCCAGCCTCTTTTAGAAGCAGGAAAACTGTGGTCCATGCCCGTAAAAGAGTGCCTGCCTTAGAGTTTCCGTCAAGGACGGAAGAGAAAAGGCTTTTTCCCAGGGTTCTCCATGGGCCAATATAAAGTGCCTTTTCAGCAGTATGAAAAATTCCAAGCTTTTTTCCCCAGCCATACAGTTCTCTCACGTGTTTCCTGGTCAGGTCAGCGTCACGGGACAACAAAAAGGAGTGGAGCAGTTCCATCATCAGTCGTTCCTCTGAGAACATCGTGGGTTTCTTACAGCTTGTGGAAGACAGTCTTTTTCTTCTTTTTTCCTTGTCTCACTAGCTTGCAACTTGGCCACGTGGGCACCAGTTATCACCGTGGAGGCCTAGCCAGAAAACAGACTGGGGACACAGATCTGGGTGCAACAGAGCATGCAGGGCAGAAGACCCCTTAGTTTATTTTGCCATTATATATCTGTGGCAAGGTGACCATGGATTGGAGAAGGGTATCGCCACCTCTCCTGCAACATTGGCCCAGGAGGCTGTCATTCAACCTCCCCTTCTCTTGGAGAAGGAATTCATAACATTGCCAATATTTACAAAACATGGTCCTGTGTTTACAATTCACCAGCATGAGAAACTGCACATTTCTCCTTTAATATGAACACTCAGCAAACCAGGAAAATTCATGGCAACACCTTAGGGGAATGGGTGCGGAGTTTGCCCAAGGTAGCTCAGGAACCCCAAGAGTTAGAACTATTGGGTTCTTCCCCTGCAACATACTGCATCCATTTTGCTGTCATCCCAAAACCTTCTAGCACTGACGAGTACCACCTCATAAGACAATTCCGGGGGGAGTTTACTGCAAAAAGGTGGTGTCATAATATAAGCCACATTGCAGCAGACAACCCATCTCACTCTAGCCCCAGAAGCCTCCCTAGGGGATTGTTCTTGGTTTGTGGGGATCGGGCATGGGCAGAAATTCCATCCTGGCTTTTAGGAGGGCCATGTACCATAGGGTGATTGTCCGTATTGACACCCAACCAAACTTTAATTGGTGAATGGACTCACAAAAACAAATCAGCGAACAAAATTCAAAAGGGGAGTGCTGATAATCTGGACCCAAATTGTAATTCAGAAGTTTTTCATTGGGCAAAGTCAAAAAGGGTTGCTGTATCCCTGTTCCTTTCATGGGTAGCAGCAACCAAAGCTCTAGGTGAATTGGGCCATCTAGAGTGCTGGGTGGTCAAACAAGCAAACTTAACATCCATCGCCATCAGCTCTCTCCTAGAAGACGAGGAAATTACCAGACAGGCTACGATCCAAAACCGTGCTGCTATACATTTCCTCCTATTATTACAAGGACATGAGTGCCAGGAATTTGAAGGACTCTGTTGCATGAATCTGTCCTCAAAAGCTCCAAACATCCATGCTGCCCTCTGAAGCATAAACAACATGATCGGACAAGTGAAACAAGAATCTGAAGATTGGATCAAGGAACTGTTCAAGGGCTGGGGATTCACAGGGTGGTGGACTTCTATAGTTAAAACAATTTTGTTACATTTTATTATTCTTTTCCTTGTAACAGTAGCATTCGGGATCCTACACTGTTTGATTTTCAAGGCTGTTAACAGCCTCATACCTTCTACCTCAGAAGTCAACCACATAGAGTTGGCAAACCTAAAGCGGTCTGATTTCCCTACCAATTATAAGTGGTGGGAAAACCCACACTCCGTGTCAACATGAACTTGTTGTTTTTTCTTGGTATCTTTTTAAACAAAAAAAGCAGGAGATGTTACATTCCCCTGTGGGAATGGTCTCTCCCCCCTCAGGGACCCCTAGAGCTTGTACCATGTAGTTTGACCCTTCCTTCCCTTTCTGACCCCATTGGCTGTGTCCCAAACTGCCCCTCCCTGACAAGAGCTGAGAAAAGACCCTGTTCCTCTGTGCACGCCCTCTTTCCCTCTGGAGACCACCTAGAATAATCTTACAGCAGCTAAGGGTTAGAGACTTTTTTGGGTCCTTTATCCTGTCTATGAAATATTCCTCCAAAGCCTTAGAAGGTCTGAGCTAGCTTGGAACTTTGGAGGGGTTAAAAAGGAGGATTTATTTCACCCAGAGACTTGTCCATGTCAACCCAAGCCAGGGCCAGAGGGAGATCACCTAGCTGCTGTGGCAGGCAGGTCATGAGGCTGGACCATGCCTTTTCTGGGCTGAAAGTAGAACAGAAGGGTCTGAATGCAGAAGGGTATGGCCTAATAATTTCTTTGCTGATCCTCAAATAGCAATAATAAAAAGGATGGGGTTGCTGTAGGATGCAGCATGAGTGTCTGTGTAGAAAAGAGATCATGTGGGGTTTATCCACTTATCTCTTGCTGAAACTGACAGATATGTTCTTGCTAGAAAAGAAGTGTACCACTGAAACACCTATAAAATGATAATTTACACCAATTCACCAGTGATTTTGCAAGTTCTAATGTTAAACATTAATATATTTTGGTGAGTGTCAGCTGTCAGCATATTTTTCATTAGTTTATAGGCTGTCACATTATTGCACTCAACACTAGAAAGTGATGGCATTCTGAGACACAGGGAAAGCTATTACTTTGTCATCCTGTCCTTCCCCAGTGTCTCGGTTTGAGGGGAAGTGAGTTTTTCAGGAAGCTGTGGTCAAACCAATCAGTGGTCAGGTTTGAATGTTGGCACCTAGAGTGGCCACTGAGGGCTTAGACACTCCTCTGAGGACACAAGGGGTTAAAAGCAAGGACTCCCAGAGGGACTTCCTCTTTCTGGCTCCGCTTTCAGGAGAGGAGCATCTTTTTCCTCCTCCCCTGCCCAGCTTACCAGGCTGGGTGGGGGAGGGGAGCCAGGTGGCCAGGCTGCGGTAGGCCCATGCCCCAGGGCGGGGGGGAAAGAGAGAGAACGGGACTGGAGCTGGGCCAGCCCCATCCAGGATGGAGGGGTGGAGAACTTTGGAGGTGCCTTCCATCCCCCCGTCGCCCCTTCCCCTGTCCCGTCCCCCCCGCCCTCATCCCGTCTCCTCCCCCCCCAGGGAGAAGGTGCTGAGCTGCGTGTGGGAGTTGTCGAGCCTGCGAGTGCCTGAGCCTGTGGCCCTGCCGGGAGCCAGAAGCTTTTAACTCTTTCTGAGGCAGAGGAAAACTATTCCCAGACATTGATTTTCATGGCTGGTGGTATGAGAAGAGAGAGAGACAGCCTGGGACCGAGATGATAAAGGACAATGAAAAGAACCCCTCGATGGGCAGAGATGAAGAGGAGTGGCTTTTGGGCTGGACTTTTCTTGCATAATGTTAGCCATAGAAGGACCCTGATTTCCCCTGAACATAAATAAGACTGTATTTGGGTGGATGCATTTGGCTCAAAACCAAAGACTTTGTGGCCTGTTCTTGGAACCCTCGGCCCCAGGGGTAAATATGGGGGGGACTGCTAGTCCCAATATGAGAAGATGGCTGGTTTTTGGTACTTGGCCAAACATCCTTAAAAGAGCCCAGTGATTGGCATTTATTACAACATGGTAGCAGAGGATGGTTATTAATACCTCGCTGTGGGTGCTGTAGGAGAATTAGAGTGAGAAAACGCATCCTGCCCTGATTAGGCAGCCTCGCTCTGTTCCCCTGGTGTGACCACAGAAAAGCAGGTAAAGATCCAGGGACAAAAAGAGACAATAAAGCAAAGAAAAGGGAAAGAATTCCCTAAACCGCGGTAATTAGCTCCTAAGATCAACGTGCACATGAAGAACAAAGACCCAAGGACAAAGGAGAGGTGAGTAATTGCTTGGATTGGGGGGGGGGGGGGGGGGGGGGGAGGAAGAGGACGAGAGTGTGTGTGTGTAAGAGAGGCGGGCTGGTTACCCCAGACCTGCTAAGCGATTGCAGAGTCTCCCATGCTGCGGTTCCGACTTTTTCACGAGAAAAGCGGCCAGTACAGAGAAGAAGCAAGTGATAACAAAAGAGTGAGAGAACCCCCCCGGGGAAAATTTGGATTGGGTCTCAGGGAAGGAGTGGGACTTTTTGGAGAGAAGTCGAGGATTTTCCTGGCATAAT
This sequence comes from Prinia subflava, assembly GCF_021018805.1. Classification (NCBI taxonomy): domain Eukaryota; kingdom Metazoa; phylum Chordata; class Aves; order Passeriformes; family Cisticolidae; genus Prinia; species Prinia subflava. The sequence goes on from NW_026960612.1 coordinate 2,467,119, forward strand.
CCATTGGGGAAAATAAGAAAGTAAAATGTGTGGAAAAGGGCCTCTAAAAATTCTGCTGGGTTGAGGGAATAATATTCCAAGAGCACCCAGGGTTGAGTAAAATTCTGCCAGATTGAGGATATGCCCAAGAGAATCTGGGGTTGGGAACAACATAGCTGGATTGAGGGATATCCAAGAACCCTGGGACTGGCCAGTGACACCTAAAAGTGTAATAGGTGTGTTGAAAAAATAAAAGGTATCTTGTTGTTGTGGTTGTTTTGGTGTGTGTGAGAGTAAGTGAAAAATAAAGTTGAGTGAATGTGGACGAATTAAAGTATATGCAATGTAGATTGTTTATTTTAAGCTTTATTATAGTTCCTTGGAGGAAAGTGTATTGTATTGAAAGGTAGTGTGAGAAAGGGGAGGGTTTTTTTGGAGAATGTAGTCAAAAGAGGAGTGGTATTTGGGTGGTGAGAGGAAAGTGAAAGACAAAGGCAGGGGGTGAATGGATGGGATCTTGAAAAATGGGACTGAGGTCCAGTGGGGAGAGTGCAGGAAAGAAAGAAAGGAGTGGGAAATTGTTGGCAGAGATACCCCAGGATGGGCCCCTGGGAGTTGTGTTGGCCAACTGGGAAGGAGGCCCTTCTGCAAGAAAAAAAGGACAAAGTAAAGATGATACAATTTTGTCTGCTTGAATGGCCAACAAAGGAAATAAGATCTGATCAGGTTTATTGGCCTAGATATGGTTCTTTTGAAAGTTGGATTTGTCAGGCTCTAAATGTATTTGTAAACTCAAAGGAACCGTTTAATCCAGAAGAAAGAGAATATGCCACTTGTTGGACAGGGGATTTTAGGAAAATAAAAAATCTTTAAGGTATCAGAAATCCCCGAAACAAAACAAGAAAAGAAAAAAGGGAAAGAGAAGGGAGAGGAGCAAGAGGAAAAAAGAGGAAAAGAAAAAGAATGGGTTCTTTTGCAAGTTTTTCCCCGTCCCTTCCGGTTCTTGCCTGCACCACCGGCGGCCCCAGCGCTGGTTCCAGGTCCCAGCAAGCTGCTTCCTTCAGCCCCACTGGCCCCGGTGTCGGTGCCTGTCCCAGTCCCAGCGCCTGCCCCAGCTCCTGGCTTGCCGCTTGTTCCTGCCCCGGTTTCCGTCCCAGGCGAGAGTTCGCTGCCCTCAGTGGCCCCCCCGGTCTCTCTTTCGCTGCCCGCCACTTCTGTGCCGGCCCCCTCCCCGCTGCTCTCAGCTGCCCGGTCAGCCCCCGCCCCCATCCTGCCCAGCTGGTCTGTGCCTGGCGGACTCCCGTGGGTCCCAGCCATCCCGTCTCTGGCCGCTTCTCCCGCAGCGGTTTTCTCGGCCCCATCCCCAGCGGTTTTGCCCATTCCAGCTGCGCTGAGCGCTACCGCCTCTGCCTTGCCTCTGTTGGGAGCTGCTGGCTCTGCCGCCATGAGCCACATGGAGGCTGACCGTGCTGCTGTCTGGCAACCCCCAGAAATGCTCCCCCCTTCAGCAGTTTCGGCAGCAAACCCTGCCCATGCTCCGCCTCTGGAGGACCAAGTCTAGGTGGTATGTCCTCCAAACACCTGTCATGGTTGCAGGGGAGGTGAATTTTTCCAGGGGGATGTGGGCAGTCCAATCAGTGATCAGCTTTTCTGCTGGCACCTGGATTGGTCACTCAGAGGTTTGGACACGCCTCTGAGGACACAAAGAGTTAAAAGCAGGACCCCAAGGGGGTTCGGCCTCTTTTCAGATCCTGGTTTCAGCAGAGAGACGTGTCAGGCCTCCTTTCCCTGCCCAGCCACGAGGCTGGGTGGGGGAGGGGAAAACACGTGGTCAGCTCAGGTAAGCCGGAGCCCCGGGGGGGAGAAGAGAGGAGACAGGACTGGAACTGAACTGCCCCATCCAGGATGGAGGGGTGGAAAACTGTGGAAGTGCCTTCTGTGTGTACTCACCCCCCTCCCCCCCCCAAACTCCGGGAGAAGGTGCCCAGCCACGTGGGAGTTGCGGAGCCTGGGAGTGCCTGAGCCTGCAGCACCCTGCCGAGAAAAAACTGTTAACCCTTGCTTGGCAGAAAGAAACTTTTCTTAGACATTGATTCTCATGACTGGTGGTTTCGGAGAGAGGGAAGCGGCCTGGGACCGAGATGATAAAGCATGATTGGAAAGAACCCGATGGAAGCATGAGAGGAGTAGCCTTCTGAGCTGGACTTCTCTTGCATAATGTCAGCCATGGACTGAACTTAAGTCTCTTTTGAACATAAACTGCATTTTGGGTGGATGCAGCTGCCCTGCTTTTGCTACAGTGACTGGCACTTGAAGAGTGGAGCGAGCAGAGAAGAGAGGGGGAGGGTGAGGTGGCGCCCTCTGCCCTCAGGGGAGACCTGCTCCTGGAACCCCGGCCCCTGGGTAAAAAGGGGGAGAGCTCGGCATGCAGCATCCTTAAAAAGCCCTGTATGTAGTTTTGGCCTATGAGACAGCGGTGAGAGCGCTGGACATAGGAAAAAGAGAGAGTCACCCTGGCAGACTTCTCCGGGCGGTGCCACGGGTGACATGGGAACACATAAAGAGTAGACCTGTGTGTTCTGGAGAACAGTCTGTGGTGCGAGAGAGGCTCCTCTCTCCCTTGCTGAACTGAAGATTAGTTTGTTTTTTTTGAGTGGTGATTGTTTGATCTAAAACCCAAAGGTTTGGTCTGTGAAGAGTAATGTGTGGGGGATGGAAACTGGGAGAAGAGAAAAAATGTCCTGGGAAGTTTTTATTTCTGTCTCTGTGTGTGTTTAAGAGTATTTCTGTCCCTGTTCTTATGTAATTAATAAAGGTTTGGTGGGTTTTTTTTTGTTTTCAAGATTTAAGCCTGCTCTGCTCTGTTCCTGATCACATCCCACAGGAGTTGTTAGAGAAAAAACATATATTCATGGGTGCACTAACATCTGGCCAGTGCCAACCCATGACAACACCTCACTTCCTGTCCGAAGCCCCGTTCCCTTGGAAACCGCAGCTCCAGCTCAAAGTGACACTCTGCCCCTAGAAGATGCTTCTTATAAAAATACTAGAAGTGCAGTTAAGAGACAACTTTCTCCTGATTCTTCCTCACCACATGAAAATAAGGCTACAGAAAAAGAAGGGGAAAAAAAATTGGTCTATTTCCACTGAGAGAAGTCCCGATGGGAGGGGGTGGGACTGGATTTGTGAATGCTCCCCTGACTTCTTCTGAGGTCAGGAATTTTAAAAAGGAAATCAAAGGGATTTTGGAAGACCCCATAGGCATAGCTAAACAACTTGACCAATTTCTAGGTCCAAACATTTATACCTGGGAAGAAATGCAGTCTATAATGAAGATACTATTTTCTCAGGAAGAAAGGGAAATGGTTAGACCATTTCAAAGTATCCAAGTAGATTTTACTGAACTTCCTCAAGTTCAAAGATGGAAGTATTTATTAGTAATAACAGACCATCTAACTCATTGGATAGAAGCAGTTCCCACTGCCAAGGCCACAGCCAACATGGTAAGTAAAACCCTTTTGGAACAAATTATTCCAAGATATGGAATGGTTAATAGGATAGACTTGGACAGAGGAACACATTTTATGTCAAAAGTGTTACAACAATTAATTCAAGCCTTGGGGATAAAATGGGAGTTACACACCCCATGGCATCCACAAAGTTCTGGCTGAGTAGAGAGGATGAACCAGACTCTAAAAAGAACTTTAACTAAATTAATAGTTGAAACCCGAATGTCGTGGGTACAATGCTTACCTTTAGCCTTACTGAGAATCCGAACACAACCCAGGTCAGACCTGGGAGTGTCACCTTATGAAATGATGTTTGGGTTACAATTTCTGACCACCCAACATGAAAATGCTACTTATGAGGTAGGGGAAAGGAGTGTTAAAAGATATATTAACACAATTGCAAAAACTCTTGAAATTTTGAGGTTAAAAGGAATAATCCCTCAAACAAACACCTTTAGACTTTAAAATCCATAATATTCACCCAGGGGAATGGGTGTTGGTAAAAACACGGAAAGAACAATCTCTAACTCCACAATGGGAAGGTCCTTTTCAGGTATTGCTGACGACCGAGGCTGCGATCTGGACCAGGGAACGGGGGTGGATCCACGCCAGCAGAATAAAAGGACCTGTGGAAAAACCTAAAGAGTGGATGATAACATCTGAACCGGGTGATACAAAGTTAACTCTTAAATGGGGAATGGGTGGTACTGAACTGGGAAGACCCGAATGATCCAAGAAACATATGCATGATCACACCTGACTGGGAAGTTAGACCGAGTTTACATCAGTGGTTTCAAATACTGCCTGGACAAACTTTGAGGTCCCCTCCACTACCCTCCCTGGGGAGGAATACTGACACCACAGACAGGAGGATTGGAACTTTTTGGGACAGAAAACTCCTGTATTTTGGCCTTAGCCTGTGATTTATACAAAGAGGAGGGTGAATTACAACCTCAATCAGTGCCACGCAATATAACCTGTTTGATTCACCCAAATACTGGACATGCTAGTTGGGTTAAATGTAAATGTTTGAGCTGTGGGAAAAATTGGTATTGTAGTTCACACAATTGACGCCCTCGTTGCAGGAAGTGTTGAGTGCCAACTAGATCCCCTATCCAAGTAGAACTTAAAGCAACTGAAATAATAACTTTGCTTTGTGGATGGGAATTATTAGTGCCTGATGAATGAGAAATAGCTGAGGAACAGTGGGAAACCACCATTAAGGAGTGTCTAAAACGATTTGCCTAGAAATTAGCTAAGAGAAAGTGTCAAGAGAAGAGAGGGCAAGACCAAATTGGCCTCTATAATCGCCACCAAGATCACATACACCTGCTGTGGGTTGCAACTCCATTAGCATGGGAGGTGGGAGTATAAGCCATACTGGACCTCTCCTTTTCTGTCACTCATATTCTGTCTCTTCCCTTTTGGGATATTGACAAGGCCATGCTACAGGTGTTATCGGAAGCTGTATATGGAAAGACACCGAGGCTCCTTCTTTATTTCTCACACTCATGTCAACAGTCACTGTTATAACCCTTCCAAATTAAGAAACTGCATGCACAATGGGCAAAAGTACTGGATTATGGAGAATTTAGGAATAAGTGGTAACAGGATGGGAAGTGAATGCCCAGAAGGGGAGAAATAGATGTGTTTCACATACGCTATTGGGAATAAAGCACAGAATTTGGTAAAAGCAATTGATAAACAAAAAGGCTAGGCCAGCACCACCACCTAAAACTGTACCAATCTCACTTGATGATTTGTATACAAAACTGGAACAACAATTAGATAGAAGAAATAGATATTTCACGGATGGGTAAAAATCAGTTTGTGGAATTGGGAGAAAGAATAAGTAAGGAACTTAACCAATTGTTGGGTCTGTGGAGGGGCTTTGATGTCAGAAGAATGGCCATGGAAAGGCAGCAGCTTAGGCCCAATTGAGCTCCTTACGTGGAACCAGACAAGTATAGGGGGAGAAAACCGACCAGAGGGATGGATTTTGAGTTCAGTAGTCATAGGGGAAGAATGTCTTTGGCGCAATGGGAAAAAGTTCCTTCATGAAGTAGGAAAAACTCCCTGTAAAAGATATAAGGTCAGTAATGGAACCTCTGTATGGTGGGTTCCAGAAGAACCTACCCTGTATTGGACCCAGGAAAAAGTAAAAAAAGGAAATTGTAAGTATAATAATAAAATCAGACTTTTTCAATGTAATGATACAGGGAAAAATCCTTCCGTTGGCATCCCAGAGATTTCTAAATTTTGGGAGAATATAGATGAGCAAAAATTGGATTATTGGAAAGCTCCAGATGGCTTATTCTGGATATGTGGAAAAAGGGCATATCCAAAACTCCCCTCTCAGTGGAAAGGGAGCTGTACTCTGGGAGTCATACAGCCAGGATTTTTTCTTTTGCCAGGGCCTGAAGGGGATCACTTAGGGATACCAGTTTATGAGGATTTAAAAAGAAACAAGAGAGACTTAATTGGAGGATTCCAAAAATGGGGAGACGAGGAATAGCCCCCTGAACGTATACTGGAAACATATGGGCCAGCCATCTGGGCACAAAATGGGAGTTGGGGATATCGAACTCCCATTTATATGTTAAATCATATTATAACGCTTCAAGCAGCTGTAGAGATAATAACAAACAAAACTGGTCCGGCAATGGAATTAATATCAAGACAACAAACCCAAATCAGAGCAGCCGTGTATCAGAATAGGTTGGCTTTGGATTATCTATTAGCTGAAGAGGGGGATGTTTGTGGAAAATTCAATACATCGGATTGTGGCTTAAAAATAGATAACGGAGATGCTGTCCTGGATATAGTCAATGATATCAGAAAAATCGCCCATGTACCAGTTCAAAGGTGGGAATCAATGCTAAATACTAGCTGGTGGGATAATGTGTTTGGAATAGAATGGTGGAAAAAACTAGGCTTCTTCCTCTTATGTGCTACAGCTGGTCTAATATTCCTTTCTTGTTTGATCCCTTGTTTCATTTGGCTCATCACTAGTGTAGTTCAAGGCATGCAATGAGTGACCATGGATCAAAAACTGGATACAACAAAAACGGTGCAAAGGATTATGGTATTAAAGAAACAAAATAAAAGACCCCTTGCAAGAAGCTAGATTGATTTATGAAGAAAATGAATGAAAAATGGAGGCTAGAAAGCAGTAAATATTGCTCGAGCCAAAGTAATTATAAAAAGAAAGAGGGAGGATTGTGAAAAAATGCATATTATATGGCTCTATGCAGATAGTTATTATATGTATGATGCTAGGTTGGAAAGTTATGCTGTATTAACATTTTAATAATATAGTAAATGTAGTTTTGTAATTAAAATTAAGCTTTAGTAGCTAAAATAGAAACTATGTGTGTGAGGTATTCTTTTTATTAGCTCAAGAAAAGGAGAAGATAATCAAGAAATTCTTTGCACAGAGATAACAATTACTGAAACCCCTAAATTTTCCAGAGGAGAGGAATTTATGGCTTTCCTTATCAACAGAAAGGAACTTCTTCAACCCTGACTTAGACTCAAAGGGGCCTGGGGATTAACAGAAAATTTTTGACAAGTGCCAGATTAATTTCTTGTTTTAAATAAAATATATGCATAATCATGAAGTGTTTTGTATATGCAATAGGTTACTCCTCTTAAGGAGTAAATTCTCTTTTAACGGGGTCCTTTTTCAGGCTCACTTTTGTCCAGAAAGAGGTACCCAGCCCAGGATGTAACTCTTTGCTGTTATTGTCTCATTAATTGTCCTAACTCTAATTGTTTAACCTTTATTACTATATTTGTATTATTATTTTTATAACCATTTTATTTTTATTAAACTTTTATAAATTTCTAAAACCAGTGATTGGCGTTTATTACACCTATATGCGGTTTTGGTCCATGGATGGTGGTGAGAGCACTGTACATGGAAAGGAGGGTGTCACCCTGGCAGACTTCTCCGGGTGGTGCCATGGGTGACATGGGAACACGGGAGGATGGACCTGTGTTTCCTGTGGGGGGTCTGTTGTGCAAGAGAGACTCCTCTCTCCCTGGATGGATTGAAGATATTTTTTTTTTTTTCTTTTTGAGTGATGATGACTGACTGGGGAACCCAGGGTTTTGGTTTAAGCAAGTAAGATGAGGGTAATGTGCAAGTATTAACCGTTCGAGTATGTAAGAGATGGAAATTGGGGGAGGAGAAGAAATGTTCTGGGAGGTTTTCATTTCTGTTTCTGGGTGTTTGGGTTTTCTTTTCTATTTTCTGTTGTTATGTAGTTTAATAAAGTTTTTTTCCTATTTCAAGTTTTAGGCCTGCTCTGCTCTGTTCTTGACCACATCTCACAGTAGCTCATTAGGAAAAACATACACTCATGAGTGCACTGGCATTTGGCCAGCATCAACCCATGACATTCTTGGGGTAAGCTGGGCAGGGGAGGTGGTCTAGTGGTTAGGATTCGGGCCTCTCACCACCGAGGCCCGGGTTCTATTCCCGGTCAGGGAACCTCTTCATCTCTGCCCATCGAGGGGTTCTTTTCATTGTCCTTTATCATCTCGGTCCCAGGCTGTCTCTCTCTCTTCTCATACCACCAGCCATGAAAATCAATGTCTGGGAATAGTTTTCCTCTGCCTCAGAAAGAGTTAAAAGCTTCTGGCTCCCGGCAGGGCCACAGGCTCAGGCACTCGCAGGCTCGACAACTCCCACACGCAGCTCAGCACCTTCTCCCTGGGGGGGGAGGAGACGGGATGAGGGCGGGGGGGACGGGACAGGGGAAGGGGCGACGGGGGGATGGAAGGCACCTCCAAAGTTCTCCACCCCTCCATCCTGGATGGGGCTGGCCCAGCTCCAGTCCCGTTCTCTCTCTTTCCCCCCCGCCCTGGGGCATGGGCCTACCGCAGCCTGGCCACCTGGCTCCCCTCCCCCACCCAGCCTGGTAAGCTGGGCAGGGGAGGAGGAAAAAGATGCTCCTCTCCTGAAAGCGGAGCCAGAAAGAGGAAGTCCCTCTGGGAGTCCTTGCTTTTAACCCCTTGTGTCCTCAGAGGCATGTCTAAGCCCTCAGTGGCCACTCTAGGTGCCAACATTCAAACCTGACCACTGATTGGTTTGACCACAGCTTCCTGAAAAACTCACTTCCCCTCAAACCGAGACACCCACAGAAGGTCCTTTTTCATTACATTGTACCATTTGAACTTGGGAGCAATGTTTTACCTTTCTGTGGATTTACTTAAGGTAGAGATTGGTGTTATGGGATCAGTGACAGACTGCTCACAGCTGTGATGTCACAGAAACTTTGTCACCACTTCACTTCTGTTTTCAACTTCTCTGGCATCATCCTTTAGGATATATTGGGGAAAAATGAAACAAATCCAACCATAAAGTTCTTGTGTAAGCAAAATAAGATGCTGGGTTGAACTGTCTGCTTGAGTTGACCGAAATCTTTGCAATAAGGGGGCAAGCTGCTTGTTAGAGGGGGTTGGAAATGGTGCGAGGAGGAATTTGCAGAAGACCATGCATCTGTGAACTCTGTGCAGGTCTCTGGAGGGAGGGAGGGAGGTTTCCTCTTTTATTATCTGATGAACATCAGCCCCTTTGTTCAGACTGCTAGGTGCCTCCCTGAGCTTAACCTCAGATTAACATCTGCTTCATTTCAGAGTCTGTCTGATAGTGACATCAATAAGCATCATCATCTTACAGTAAAAACTGATAATTAAATCTGTGCCTGCTGGCTCACTATCTATTGTTCTCTGGAGAATAATTACCGATAGTGAAGATTTAATAGATAAATAAATATATTTTGTATATCACCGAGTAATGAATATGAAGCTCTCGTAGGCACAATTAACTGCATATAACGTGGATCTATAGATCATGTGAAATACAGACAGAGGCAGGCTGAATATCTTTGTGCTGGTGTAGACCTGCTGTAAGTGGGTAATTCCTGTTAACCAGATTTGGACCTGTTACACCAGGATAGTATCGACAGGTCTGATCCATCTGCTTTCTGCTTTGCAAAGATCTGTGGCAACTAAAAGCAGTATTGGAGGAAGACCACAGGTGAGCCCACTGTCACACTGCACGTACATTTGCAATGAAGGGCTCTTGCCCTCTCTAGTAGGGCAAATCTACCATCAGGCTTTAGTTGGGCAGACCTGCTCTTCAGCTACAAAAATCAATTTTTCATGATTTTCCTCTAGAGTGCCCCATGGTGTCTGGTAAACAGTCTCTTGAAGTGATGCGGCTGCACCAGCGACAAAGGAGTAAGAAACATCCTGAGGGAAAGTGTGAGGCACGAAATGCTGTGAGCAAGGAGAGGGCTGGCAAGCACTTTCAAGTGTTACATGTGAGGCCCTGTTAAGAACCGAGCATGGTCCAGCTGGGAGACTCCTGGCTGCCAGAAACAGCTCTCCAAGGGCCTCGTGTACAGTAGTGGCTGAGCATCCTGCTGAAAGCAGAGCTCAGCCCCCAGGAGAGCAGCGGGGCCATGCTCCTGTCAGCCTTCATCCATCACTCCTATGGCCAATGCCAGGCTGAACTGAGGAAGACCAGGAGCGGGAGAGGGCTCAGCCCTCAGCCTTGCAGAGATGGGTGTTCAACTGTGTGCTGCCAGCAGCTTCTTCAGTGGTGCTGCAGGCAGGTTCAGAGTCTTAAGCTGAGGGGTTTTGGTTGGCCTCTTGAGAAGAAAGAATGAGAAAAAGGCAAAAACTGATACCAACTCAGTGTATTCTATGATTTTGTTTCTCTAAACAGACATATTTTTACCTTCAGGAAAAGTCACTCTCAAGAAATGAAAATGTGAAGAGTGAATTGGAAGAAGAAAAAAACAATGTAACTCTGCCATAAGCAAGAGAAAATGGAACCTCTTCCTTGTATTTTAAATCAAGTTCTTTGTTCTTTCCTACTGGTTGGGGGGGGGGGGGGGGGGGAAGTGCAGGGAATGTAAAACTGTTTGCATAAGCTCTAATTTAGAAAGAAATTTTTAGTAAGTTAAAGAGTAAAAACCAGTTAAATTATTTCAATAGTGTGCACATTTATCTTCAGTCTATCTGTTCAAGAGCAGTTGGTGTAATGCACCTAAGGTAATTTCTGCTGGAGATGGACCAAGGGACACAATTTATTCTTTCTGTGATTGGGGCACCCTGTCATCAAACCTACACAAGGGTTGGTTCACTTCTGAAATAGCGTGTGCAGGGTATTTGGGGTGCTGCTACCAGCTGGTGTACTGGGGAATTCAGAACCTGTATCTCTGAGTTTGGGATCTGCTCTGCAGAACAGGTCACTGAGCCAGTCAGAACTGAAACTCTCCCTGGAATATTTCAGGATTTAATCTGAAGGTCGGAATTTAGTACAGCTTGAGTTGTTTATACGCAAGGATATTTAAATAACTTTCCTAGACATTCCTAGATTGTAATACATTTAAAGTTATTTAGATTTAATTAAAAAGCCCAAACACTGACAACTCCTTCACCCTTGTCCTGGGTTGAGAAATGTAACCAAAAATGTGTATTCTATTTTCATCTGTTGAAGTCGGTTGGGAGATATTGTTCCTTATCTCTTGTAACTCTAGGGGTGAAAAGAGGGGAGATGCCCTCTGTTAATAGGACACCTGATAACACCAGATAAGGCAGTGCCTTCTTAGCTCTTCCTCCACCCATCCTCCTCTGAGGGATATCACCTGTGAATGGGCCATTTAAGGCCTCTCACATGACTGATAACATTCTTCCATTGTGAGATGCTCCACTCAGTGGGAGGAGCCAAAGTCTTTCCACTAGGATAAAACCAGCAATCCCAAACACCAAGATTGCCTGTTTCCACTGGATTCCCAGAGGATGACTGGACTTCTTGAGGATCATGTCAACTTCAATGGAGCCACAACTGTCACTCTGGGAGGACTTACTTCAGGCTGCTTCCAACACCCTGACCAACAGGGTGTCAGGTTTGCATTTTGACTCTGTTAGTGGTCCTTTGTACTATTGCATTTGTCTTATTTTATTTTTATTTTATCTTTCTTGTTGTTTGTTCTCTATTAAATTGTATTTCTGACTTGGAGTCTCACTGGTTTTGCTTTCAAACCAGCACAACCCTAAAATCTCATGGTACTACACTACACTGACTGTCAGAAGATTAAAGCAGAGGGAGGTGAAATAGCACAGTGCTCTAATGTGAGAACACACAAAATAGGGATCTGGGGACCCATATTTAACCAATCTTTAGAGAGCAGAGATAAGCTGTTACTACTTTAGCTGATCTCTTTCATTAAAACATGCACCTTTATCACATATTAACACATATCATATCATGAAGCCATGATCCTGTTAATATGAAAGGTAATTTGGCCCTTGATAGGCTATCAATTCAGTTATTGAAATAATTTGTATTAAAAAATATCTGTAGTTCTTTGTGTGTGTTTAATGCAGAGATATAACCAGAGATCAGTGACTTGCACCAGTATTTTATGCAGTGCTTCAAACTGATGCCAATTTGGCAGTGAAAAGAGGGACTGAGGAAAGACAGTAGAACACATTTAAAGTTTTCACCGGCAGAAAAAAATCTCCTTTGCCAAGGTTTATGCTAAATGCTTTTGCTTTCGCTTTTCCCATGTGGACAGTCCCTGTGGTTCAGCCATGTGCATTAATGTCACCCTGGTTTTGAAGACTTTTCTAAGCCTTCTGTAATGTTCTTCATATTGGAGTCAGAAATTTTACCTTATCACACTTTCTACTATAAACAATGGCCATGTTTTGCTGTCTTTCATTGTTTACATATTTCTAGGTGGGAGGAGAAAGGTGATTGACAGTTGGCTTGACCAATGGGGATTGAGAGGTGGAATTCCATCCTCCAATCCACAGGCCCCATAGGAAATGTATAAAACTGAGTTTTGTAAATAAACTCGTCCCTTTTTCCTGCTTTGTTCACCAGCGTGTCGTGTGGTTCTTTCTATGTCCACTGTGAGACATTAACCCACTTAGCTGTCCAAAGGTGCCTGTTTGATGAGAGAAGGGAGAAACATGTACCCTCTCCACAGAGGACAGGGGGGACACTTGAGCTTTGTTTGGCTTAACCTCTTTATCATGGTATTTTGCATTAGGAAAAGAAACTTTGTGTTTATTGGTAGGGGAGAGTGGCAAAAGCTTTGGGGAGACTGGATGTCATGGGTTAGCACTGGCCAGATGTTAGTGCACCCATGAATATATGTTTTTTCTCTAACAACTCCTGTGGGATGTGATCAGGAACAGAGCAGAGCAGGCTTAAATCTTGAAAACAAAAAAAAACCCACCAAACCTTTATTAATTACATAAGAACAGGGACAGAAATACTCTTAAACACACACAGAGACAGAAATAAAAACTTCTTAGAACATTTCTTCTCCCAGTTTCTACCTCCCCACCCATCACTCTTCAAAGACCAACTCTTGGGTTTTAGATTAAACAATCACCACTCAAAAACAAACTAATCTTCAATTCAGCAAGGGAGAGAGGAGTCTCTCTCGCACCACAGACTGTTCTTCAGAAAACAGGGGTCCACCCCTTATGTGTTTCCATGTCACCCATAGCACCGCCCGGAGAAGTCTGCTAAGGTGACACTCTCTTTTTCCTATGTCCAGCGCTCTCACCGCTGTCTCATAGGCCACAACTACATACAGGGCTTTTTAAGGATGCTGCATGCCGAGCTCTCCCCTTTTCACCCAGGGGCCGGGGTTCCAGGAGCAGGTCTGCCCTGAGGGCAGAGGGCACCACCTCACCCTCCCCCTCTCTTCTCTGCTCGCTCCAACTCTTCAAGTGCCAGTCACTGTAGCAAAAGCAAGGGGCAGCTGCATCCACCCAAAAATGCAGTTTATGTTCAAAAGAGACTCAAGTTCAGTCCATGGCTGACATTATGCAAGAAAAGTCCAGCTCCAAGGCTACTCCTCTCATTCTTCCATCGAGTTCCTTCCAATCATGCTTTATCATCTCGGTCCCAGGCCGCTGCCCTCTCTCCGAAAACCACCAGTCATGAGAATCAATGTCTAAGAAAAGTTTCTTTCTGCCAAGCAAGGGTTAACAGTTTTTTCTCGGCAGGGTGCAGGCTGAGGCACTCCCAGGCTCCGCAAACCCCCACGTGGCTGGGCAACTTCTCCCGGAGTTTGGGGGGAAGGAGGGGGGTGAGAACACACAGAAGGCACTTCCACAGTTTTCCACCCCTCCATCCTGGACGGGGCAGCTCAGTTCCAGTCCTGTCCATTCTCCTCTCCCCCCGGGCCCCAGCTTACTTTAGTTCCACCGCATGGTTGTCCTGAGCCTGGCCACGTGGCTTCCCCCTCCCCCACTCAGCCCAGAGCTGAGCAGGGGAGAGCAGATGTTTCCACTGCTGAAACCGGAACCCAAAAGAGGCCGAACCCCCCAGACTCTTGCTTTTAACTCTTTGTGTCCTCAGAGGCGTGTCCAAACCTCCGAGTGACCAATCCAGGTGCTAGCAGAAAAGCTGATCACTGATTGGACTGCCCACATCTCCCTGGAAAAATTCACCTCCCCCCCCCAACCACGACACTGGATGGTCTCAGAGGGTCTGAATTTTGAATCATGCCTTACTGCAGGTTCATCCCACAGCGAGATCCTGGGCAGCTTGGAGGGAACCAAGAGTTCCTCCCATGTTTGGAGCATATGGAGGCACCTTCAGTGTTGGCTCTCAGGGGCATTCCCACCTATAATCTGGGGTTAGGGCACCAGGGGACACATGACCCCATCCTGCCCTCTTTGCTGAATTTGATGCTTGGGCAAATGGTTTGCCCTTTCTCTGGGTCCTGCAAGTTGCTGTTGAGTTTTGCTACAGAGCTGCTTTGCAACCCAGAGAGGGGCAGCTTCTGGAAAGTGGCCATGCTTGGAGAAACCTGCTAGGAAAGGTGGTCTGTGGCATGGTGGAACCCCATGGGTGGCCAGGTGGGCTTGAGGCAGCTGGGCAGCATACTCAGAGTTGTACCATCCATCCTCTTCCTGGCAGGGGCTGCTGAGCCATGCAGGCAGGCATGGAGCTGGCCAGTGCAGTGGAGAAAGAGAATCCCAAGGAGCTGGGATTAATTGGGTAACTTGTGCAAGTTGCTTTGAACATAAGAACAGATGTAAAATGCTGATTATTACTATGAGGTGTCTAAGAGCCCTTTTTAATTTACTGGTTGCTGTTTTCTATACTGTGGATTTATAAAGGGGCTTCTGGCAAAAGGGACTGTTATTGTTAAAATTCAGAAAGTAACTTTTTGGGTTTTCCAATGCTGTCTTGGAAAAATTATGTAATTGCCCAACAAAACTGAGACCAAAATTAATGGAGCAGGACTTACACTAATGGAGCAGAGCCATCTCATAGCCTTTGTTCTTTGAGCCATTCTGAAGCTCCTGGAAGTACACAGATCATCCAGAAACCTTTCTACATCACTGAATGTATTTTGGTTGTTGTTTCTTAAGGGAATGATAGCTCAGTGTGTAATATTATTGGCCATATTTATAGAGAAAACAGTTCCACCCAAACCCTTTAAGTGTTTCACTGATCTTAATGAATTCTGACTGGAGAGAAACATTATTTGTATTTTCGAACAGGGCACCTGAGGCACTCGGAGACTGAGTAATTTTTGTGAGTGCAGAAAGGCACTTATACCCACCTGTGCAACATGCTCTTCTCTGTGGCTGCATTTACTAAAGCTGGGTGGATTCTGACACTTGGGGCTGGGTAGCATCCTCCTGGATGGTGCCAGCATTAGCCCTCTCCTGTCTTTCTCTCCTTGTCCTCTGTGTCCTTCACCTGAATCTAAAATGCCAAACACTTTCAGAGCTCTGGCTGCTTTTGCAAATTTCCTGCTGCACTTTTTCATTGCTTTCAGTATTTTCTGGTTGTGCAGAAGCTCTCACAAATTGACACAGTAGAAAAAAATAACTCATGATACCAGGATTTGTGTCTAAACTGGGATTCATTCCCAGGTCCCAGGTCACCTGCTTGCCTTGGCCAAATGTGTCACCATCACTCAATGACACCTGCATGTATTGCTACTGCTGGCACCTCGTTTCCAAGTGATGGAAACCTCAGTGCACAGGAGAGAAAGGAGCTGTGACAGCCTCCACCAGGTCCCTGCATGAATCACCAGGACAACATGATCCTGGACTGTGCCAGGGGCACATGTGCCAGAGAGCAAGAGCAAAATCAGAGGGTTCAGCAGCAGCTCCCTGCATCCCAGTGGAGTCCTCCTGGTCTCTGACTATTCAACTTCTCAAAGCATACAAAGGAGCTTACTGGGGTGTAATGGCAGGATCACAGACTGTAGGTAACTGTTTCAGAAGGGAATGGTACAGGCTCTCTTCCAGTAGGTGGTTTTCCATGACTGTGGGCAATCAGAAGGAAAATAATTCGTAAACCACAGTTATTGAGATGATGTATATTTGTTTTCTAGCTCCTGGTAGACAGCTTGAGCATGAAAAACCTTGTGCCAAGGCAGCAGATGGATGGATCATCATAAAAGTTGGGGCATGTCAGGCGAGTTCCCCATTGGCTTTACACTACGCACAGTTTTGTCCTTTATTTTCACTTTCACTTTTCCCAGTTCATGGTATTGGCAATAATCATGTCAAAATGCTCAAGTGCAAGTTGCCATCCCAGGGAGCTTGCTTTTCCTTTGGAACTGTAAAATAAGATATTATTAAAAGCCCAACCTGTACTGCTGCCTGACAGTGCCACTAAATAGAGATATTAACTAATTTGTATGCATTTAAAAACCTGTTCAGTGTTTTTCCCAAAGCTCATATCAAATCTTTTGGGGGACATGTTGGGAGAATTTGACAATAATGACTATATATTAGAGAAAATGCATAGCAACAGTATTGAATATGTTAGGGAATTTGTACTTTTTTTTTTCTTCTTCTTCTTCTTTTTTTCTTTTTTTTTTTTTTTTCTTTTTGGGAAAGGAGGTATCTACAGTACATTGCTTTGCTTTATATTCTCCCCAAAGCATCAATTGGGAAGAAGTTTCACAGAACATGCATTTAAGGAATAGAAATGAGAACTATTGCTTTATAATGCAGGCATGAAGGTAAAGAGATAACTGATCTAATTTCTGTACAGAAATGTGTAACTAGAGGAAAAAAAAAAAAAAGGAGGATTTGGAGAGTTTGGTTTAGAAAGACGTTTTTTCCTGCAGGAAAAGTTGAAGATTTGTGCTGGGCTCTGTGTTGTAGCCAAAGAATTTTTTTGGGAAAGCAGGAGTCCACTGAGCTGCAACCTGGATAATCTGTCCATGAACAGCCAGAAGTTAACTGTAACTCTGATAAAACAAGCTTTAAATTGCCAAGGGGTTCAGTGTCCCTGGTTTTCAGTCTTGCAGAAAGATCAGGAACAAGGCTCTAAATGCCATTGGAGGCTTGTCATGTAGTTTTTATTTGTAAGATAATTGTGAGCTGGAGTCTAGTTTTGGACATTTGTACTCAATGTTAACATCTCTCATTTTATTGTTGACCTCTTTTAGATATGAGGTTTTGCATGGATTAAACTAGGATATAACAGTTGTTTAGTCTTCTGTTCAAAATAAGTGTATTTAAAGAAAATAAGCTGTATTTAAATGAAGGACAGTAAGGGGTGTATACCCAGAGGGGCTGTCACTTCAGGTAAGTGTGAAGGTAAGTTCTGTAGCAAGCTAAAAGCTAACACTGAGAGCTGGTTTCTTCATGTGTTAGTTTTGCTCACCACTCAGTATAATCAGGAATCCAGGAACTGTTCAACCTGACTCAGAAGAACAAAAGCTCTTTTGAAGCATGCTGTATAAGAATGCTGATAGCTTTTTCAGGATTTATTATATATCCTGTAATATAAAGGGAAAGAATGACTCCAACCTGCATTCAGCACGTAACAGTAAACACTAATGTTGTTATTTACCATCTTCCAAAAATATATACATTCAGTAATGACATGTAGGCCTGGATGACTGAGTTAATCTTTACACCTGGATTTATGAACCTGTTAACAAGTCTTCCTATTGTCTCTGAAGGAGGGGGCCATAAACACTGTAATTTAATCATAAAGCTTTTGACCTTAGCACTATCTATGGGACTCCTTGTTGCTTGCTGAGGGTGTACAGGAGTACGCTTAAAAGTCAGTATTGCAAAAATATGTTTGCTATGAATTAACATTTGAGTGAATTTTGGCAGCTACTTTATGTCTGGTTTTGTCTGTTCCCTGGTACAAAACTTTATCTGGAATATCTGAGAGGAGTTACATTCATACTCTAAACACAAAAGTATTCAGTGAAACAGAAATACATATGTCGTGGTTTGAAGGGAAGTGAGTTTTTTTGGAAGTAGTGGTCAAACCAATTAGTCTTTAGATCTGAATATTGGCACCTTTGTTGGCCACTAAGAGGTGGACACGCCTCTGAGGACACGAGGGGTTAAAAGCCGGATTTCCCAGCAGGACTCTCTCTTTTTCCTGCTCTGCTTTCGGAGAGGGAGCGTCTTCTCCTCTCCCCTGTCCGGGCCTGGCTAGGCCGGGTGGGGGAGGGGAGCAAGGTGGGCCTGGCTTAGCAAGGTGGGCCTCGGGGTGGGGAACAGAGGGAGCTGGAGTGGAGCTGGTCCAGCTTCCATCTAGAATGGAGGGGTGGAGGGAGAACTTTGGAGGTGCCTTCCGTCCCCCTCCCTGTCCCATCCCGTTCCCCCCCCCTTTCCCCCCCCCGGTCCCGTCTCTCTCCTCCCCCCACAGAGAGAAGGTGCCGAGTTGGAGCTGCTTGTGAGAACTGCAGTGTCTGCGATCGCCTGTGCCTGACCTTGGTGGTGGGAGATAAAGCTTTTAACTCTTTCTAAGGCAGAAGAGAGTTATCCCTGGACGCTGTATTCTCATGGTTGGTGGTTTTGGGAGAGAGAGGACAGCCTGGGACCGAGAGGGTGATGTGAGATGAAAAGAAGCCCCTTCGATTGCCGGAATGAAGAGGAGTGGCTTATGAAGCTGGACTTTTCTTGCATAATGATAGCCATAGACGGACCCTGGACCCTCCTGACTATAAATAAGACTGTGTTTGGGTGGATGTTTTTGGCTCAAACCCAGAGACGTTTTGGCCTGCTTCGTGGAGCCCCCGGCCCCAGGGGTAAATGGGGGGGACCTGAGTCCCAAAATGAGAAGATGGCTGGTTTTTGGTACTTGGCCAAAACATCCTTAAAAAGAGCCCTGTTGCAGTGCAGGTCCATGGACGGCAGTGAGAGTGCCGGACATGGAAAGGAGGGTGTCACCCTGGCAGACCCTTCCAGGCAGTGCCATGGGTGACGTGGGAACACGGGATGGTGGACCTGTGTTTCCTGTGGGGGGGGGGTCTGTGGTGCGAGGGAGACTCCTCTCATCCTGGATGAAATGTGGATTGTCTGAATTTTAAAGGATGATGGTTTGGATTAGGAACCCAGGGTTGTTGAGGGATTAAGCAAGTAGATGAAGGTAATGTGCCGGAGTCAACTGAGTGAGCATGTATGGAATGGAATTGGGGGGAGGAGAAGCAGTGTTTTGGGAGGTTTTCTCTTCTGCTTTTGGGTGGTTGGGTTTTTCTTTCCTTTTCTATTGTCCATTGTTATGTAATATAATAAATTGTCTGTCTGTTTCAAGAAGTAGGCCTGCTCTGCTCTGTTCTTGACCACATCTCACAGCAGTTCATTAGGTAAAATATATCCTCATGGGTGCATTGGCGTTTTGTCTAATGTCAACCCATGACATTTTTGGTTCCCTGGACCGGGAAATCGAGATTTTGTAAGATGAAAACTGTGAGATGGGATCAAAGAGGAACAAGAGCAAAGCATGAAATAGGTGATAACATAAATGTATGAATGTAATGTTGGTGTTAGTTTATAAATATGTGTCCTCAGAGGGCGAGGGGTGGAGTGTCGTGGTTTGAAGGGAAGTGAGTTTTTTTGGAAGTAGTGGTCAAACCAATTAGTCTTTAGATCTGAATATTGGCACCTTTGTTGGCCACTAAGAGGTGGACACGCCTCTGAGGACACGAGGGGTTAAAAGCCGGATTTCCCAGCAGGACTCTCTCTTTTTCCTGCTCTGCTTTCGGAGAGGGAGCGTCTTCTCCTCTCCCCTGTCCGGGCCTGGCTAGGCCGGGTGGGGGAGGGGAGCAAGGTGGGCCTGGCTTAGCAAGGTGGGCCTCGGGGTGGGGAACAGAGGGAGCTGGAGTGGAGCTGGTCCAGCTTCCATCTAGAATGGAGGGGTGGAGGGAGAACTTTGGAGGTGCCTTCCGTCCCCCTCCCTGTCCCATCCCGTTCCCCCCCCCTTTCCCCCCCCCGGTCCCGTCTCTCTCCTCCCCCCACAGAGAGAAGGTGCCGAGTTGGAGCTGCTTGTGAGAACTGCAGTGTCTGCGATCGCCTGTGCCTGACCTTGGTGGTGGGAGATAAAGCTTTTAACTCTTTCTAAGGCAGAAGAGAGTTATCCCTGGACGCTGTATTCTCATGGTTGGTGGTTTTGGGAGAGAGAGGACAGCCTGGGACCGAGAGGGTGATGTGAGATGAAAAGAAGCCCCTTCGATTGCCGGAATGAAGAGGAGTGGCTTATGAAGCTGGACTTTTCTTGCATAATGATAGCCATAGACGGACCCTGGACCCTCCTGACTATAAATAAGACTGTGTTTGGGTGGATGTTTTTGGCTCAAACCCAGAGACGTTTTGGCCTGCTTCGTGGAGCCCCCGGCCCCAGGGGTAAATGGGGGGGACCTGAGTCCCAAAATGAGAAGATGGCTGGTTTTTGGTACTTGGCCAAAACATCCTTAAAAAGAGCCCTGTTGCAGTGCAGGTCCATGGACGGCAGTGAGAGTGCCGGACATGGAAAGGAGGGTGTCACCCTGGCAGACCCTTCCAGGCAGTGCCATGGGTGACGTGGGAACACGGGATGGTGGACCTGTGTTTCCTGTGGGGGGGGGGTCTGTGGTGCGAGGGAGACTCCTCTCATCCTGGATGAAATGTGGATTGTCTGAATTTTAAAGGATGATGGTTTGGATTAGGAACCCAGGGTTGTTGAGGGATTAAGCAAGTAGATGAAGGTAATGTGCCGGAGTCAACTGAGTGAGCATGTATGGAATGGAATTGGGGGGAGGAGAAGCAGTGTTTTGGGAGGTTTTCTCTTCTGCTTTTGGGTGGTTGGGTTTTTCTTTCCTTTTCTATTGTCCATTGTTATGTAATATAATAAATTGTCTGTCTGTTTCAAGAAGTAGGCCTGCTCTGCTCTGTTCTTGACCACATCTCACAGCAGTTCATTAGGTAAAATATATCCTCATGGGTGCATTGGCGTTTTGTCTAATGTCAACCCATGACAACATATAAGCTACACAGTTATTTTTGCTCTCACAGCCAGGGGTTGGAAGCAGTTCCAATCATGACCAATAATAGCTGAGCAAACCTCAGTCTGGAACATTAAGAATTTCTTTGCACTCTTAGTAGATAATTATAAATTTACTTATTGAAATGATTGATAAATTAAACAGTTGCATAGATGTTTGCAGAATGGTGTTTGCAACTAGAGTTTTGCAGAACAAAATAATTCTTTTGGCAGTGATAGAAAACAAAATACATTCGAGAAAACTACAATTGGTCTCAGACATTCTGCAGATGGAAAGAGACTATTACACCATGGGATGTGTTATTTACTGAGAATCAGTTTTTCCAGCTCCAGTTGTGGACAAAAGAGAAAATTTAAACTGATCAAAAATTACAGAGCTGTAACTGTGAGGTTTAAACTGCAAGTAGGTGGAAGCTCAGAAATGAAAAAGCCATTTCCACATGGCTGAATTGAGATAATGACTAGGGATGAGATCCCTTTGACACAACCTTGGTCCAAGCAAGGAATTGCTTAGAGGGGGTTGAAAGAGCCAAATTTATGGAGTGCATAGGGAGAAGGAGAAGACAAAAGGGTAAAGTTAACTGCACTGTTTCAGACCTCAGCAAAACCTCTGGATGTCAAGGAGATGCATTGTGAAAGCTTTGGTCATACCCTCTTCTGCCAGATATTTCTATTATCTCCGGTTTCAAGAGATTTAAAAAGGAAACTTTGGAAATGTTGTGTTAGCTAACACTGCTGACCAAGATTTGTGGGATTTTTTGGTCAAAAATATGGTGAACTTTAAAAGTAAACTTTGAAGGGGGTTTTATAGATCTGTTTGATTTCCACATGAGTTCAAAGATTGGCCATCAGGGACAGATCATGACTACAACAGCAAAGCAGCAAACACTGCCTCTTACCTTGTCTCAGAGGGGTAGGATGTTCATGTTTGGAGCAGAAGGCCTCCTAAGACTGCTCTATGTTCATCTCTTTCAGGACACCACTGTTCCTGAGCCCTTGCAATATTAGAGTATTTATCTTTAAGAAGATCTGATAGAGCAGGATAGTACTCTCATTCTCATTTTACAGGTGGTGGAATCAGGAAGAGAATGTACTGTGGAAGAAGCATGTTTGAGGCAGAAAGGTGAGTCTCATTATTTCACAGTTTGCCCACATGGAACACATGTTCCAGGAGGTAAGTCGTTTGGGGGCTCAGATTAATATACTGATTTAAAATGTGTTTTCCAAAAGAAATGGACATTATTTATTTTCATTACTTTCCAGATGTGCTGGTTCACAGTGAGTAGTTTGGACAGCTTTATGGACTGCTTCTTCTCCAACCCTGCTATACTCTTCCATGAAAATATGCCACCTCTTCCACACTTAACGTCTCTCTCTTCTATCACCTCTTAATGCTTCTCTGCCATTTTTATCTGCACTGAAAATGTTGGTTACATTTATTCCTCTACTAATTACTCCACTTGCAAAAATTTAATTGTGAGCCTTTCCTTAAGTATCTTGGCTCACATGCTTTCAACTTGAGTCCTCACAAAATTACAGGGCTCCTTTCTCCTCAGTCACATGTTTCAGCTGCTTTTTACTCTCACCTCTGTTATTTGTGGACCTTTCCCCTCCAGTTCCTCCCTCTGCTCACTGGGGATGCTTTCTCTTTTGTCTTTGTGAGATGCTGTCACACAGCTCTAGCAAGCCATGTGTGAGAGAGATTCATTGCAAACTAATGATAGTCCCTGTGTTTATTTGAGTTGCTGTCATGTTTAGTCTCCATCAAGGTAGGGTGAGTGGCTGCATCACTGCCTCTCACTTATGAGCTTGTGTTAAATGTTATTTTCAGCATGTGTTATAAAACATCACATGGTGAAGATAAGCCATTTTGTTAGTTCTGAAACTTGAAACCCCTGTCACCAGACACGAGAAAGAAGCCCACATAGGTTGTGTAAATGACTTTGTTATAGCCAACCTAGATGCTGAACCCACAGATTTGTGCCATTGTTAACTGCTTAAGCAGAAGTTCCTGGCAGGAAATTTCACACTGACAGCACAGCATAGCTTGGTTTATTATGAAGTCAGGTGGTAACAGCATCCAGTTTTGTCCAGCAAGCACCCACAGCTCTTCCCTCTCCTGCATATTAAAACGTACTCCTGCTGTAGACAGCAGCTCATGGACAAAAGCCATATTGACTGATGTCCTAATGCATTATTGAGCAGCTGGACAGGGTCATCCCTGGGTACAGCTTAGATATTGGGTGTGGCAATAGTAAGGAGAAGGGGAACTTGGGAAGATTTCATTGGAGTCAAGATCCAGCTTAAAGTAGACAGCTCATAATGATGGTGCTTGTCTAAAGAATCAGATAGTCATGAGAATATGTCAAAGGATATATCAAGGTAGCTGTGGAGCTGCTTTGTCTTCAGTGGCTCATGAGGGAAGGGGACAGACAACACAGCTAAATTAGAGCAAGGAAGCTGTGGTGCAACACATTAATTTCTTTGTAGCTCTCTCTGAACAGAGTAAATAACTCTAACATCATGTTTAGGGAAATAATAATCTTTATTGTTGCTCCAGGACTTCTCTGATGCTGAATGATTTCAAGGTGTCGATGTAGCCTACTCAACTCACTGGGACACTTTGGTTTCACTCCTCAACCTTCTGACATCTTGCCCAGTTTAGATGTTCCTCAGTATTAAGAGGATCCTCCCCATAAAGATGAAAGGATTGGCAGTACAAAACATCTCTTGGGGAATGGCATTACCCTCCAGCAAGTAAAAACTTCCTTGGCAGAACATCAGGAAGCAGACTGAAATTTGGCAATCCTCTATACTTCAGAGAAAAAGCCTTCTGTCCACCTCACGTGTGGGACAGGTAAGGTTTGTATCCATCCTAGCACGCCGTGTTTCAGAAAACCCCTCCTGTGACTCAGGATTGCATCAGTCAGGGAAAGGGCTCCCCAGAGAAGGGGCAGCTGATGGAGAATTGCTTTGCCAACTTGTCCATTTTTGGGGAGGAAGTGGGATGAGCTGCTGGTTTAATGTTGTGTTGTTTCCATGTCAGGCAGGTCCAGCAGAGGGGCCTTTCACACAGAGGAGAGGCAGCCTTGGTGTGCAGCTCCCAACAGGCAGGTGCGAGTGCTCCTGCAGCAGGAAACAGCAGTCTCACCAGAACCCACTTACGGTATCCAGTAAGTAAACACAGCCATGGGTTTATTGCATTAAATTTGCCACGCAGGAGACATTTCCCGTTTTTATTTGTGGCTGGGCCAGTCATCTGATGCAGAATTGTTATGTCTGTTAACAAAACGTTCCTCTGTTGTTACTCCACCTTCCCAGTCATAGGATGTTTCAACAACTGCTATAAAATATGCTCACACTGATGAAATGCAACAGCAGTGATATGATCTTGGAAGAACCAATTATACAAAACCTTGAAGTGTTTTAGAATTACATTTATGCAGCACCTAGAATTGACCCTTTATAACAAAACAAAACCTCTATTTGTGGCTCTGATGTCTTGTTTGATTGTTAAGTTAGATTCCTACACATGGAAAATTAAAACCCCATGAATTAAAATTGTTCATTTGTGCAACCAAGGCCTCAGTGAATAAGAGAAGCTTATGACCTCATTTTTGACTGCTAAACCCCACTCCCTGCAGCCAGCCCCACTATGGGTGCCTTACCATCCTCAGATTTCATTTATATGTCCCAAAGTCATGCTTCACAACAACTGTAGCCAGATATTCTCTGTGCAGAACCATGACCAAGTCTTCCTTGCTTATGACTTGCCTTTATTAGACATTCACCCATTAACATTTTTTTAAAAACTTGGTTATTTTCTTTAATGCAGAGGCATATCTGAGTAGTGAAAAAAAAATTAATGTATTTTCAGATATTTCCAGCATGGTTGAAGGTTTGATATAGCTAATTTTAGGTGCAGAGTGAGAAATGAAAGTTCTGCAAGGTGACTTCTACTGTGGAGCAACCCTGGCTGTTGATATCCAGATGTGATTTCCACTGGCTTTGTCTGTCCCTGTGCAATGTGTATTTTGATCTGATGCTTGTGATTAATTTTCTAAGATTTCTATATACTGATGCATAAACAGCAGTAAGCATTTGTTATGGGTTAACACAGTTTGGTTTTTAGTTGAAAAAGAATAGGGACTATTGCCCTGTCAGGACCTTGGATTTCTTTAGAAAAGCCAAGGACCTATCAAGGGTCAGATCTTGACTACTGGCATGTGGTTTGATCACGGAGAAAACAGAACTGAACTGTTATAAATGCCAATCCAATAGTCCAATTAAAATATAATTTAGTTTATTAAAAGATCAAATTACAGAATTTCGGTAAAAACCCTCAGAGCAGTTACGTTGATGATTGACCCACGGAATCGTCAAGGGTGAACTGGGACGCAGTATCTGGCACACTGCTGTCCCCCCAAAGTTCACAAATTTGCCTGGTTCGGGGCTCGGGTTTTATACACTTTATTTTGCCCCTGGCATAAGATTTCCCCACAGTCTCTTTGTTCCCGGGACTGGTTATTCAAATTCATAGTCGTCTCCAGTCGGCTGAAAAGATTTTACTCTGGTACTGCGAGGTGTCAATTTCGGGCTTCCTGTGGGTGAATGGAAACTGAAATTTATGAATGGAAAGGCATTCTTCTCTAGGGATCTGGGCGATGATGGGGCTCTGATGGCTCTGCTGCCCACAGGAGGAGAACTGATTTCTTATCCTAATGTGTCCTTCTTTCAGATGCCAATCTCCTCATCTCCAGTTCTCAGCACCTTATTGTGTCCCCCAGAATAGCAGTTACTGGGTGGTGCTGCCTAGGAATGCTAATTCCATGGCTGGCTGGAATTTAAGTTACAATTTATTTTATATTTTACCAAACCATGATTTTATTATGTTATTATCCCCCAAAAACACAAATTAACCTGCTACATTTATTACAGAACTTTTGGTAATACCCATATAAAACTGAGGCTTTGTTCGAGCCCTCCCTTTTTTCTCCTGGTGAGCCACCAGGTAACATTGTGGGCAGCAGCAGGGCCCGGCTTAGGCCCACTCTGCCTTGGGCAGCCGGGCTGGGCCTGGCCAGGTCTCCAGGAGCAGTTGCCATGGGGAGCGGGCTGGCTGGCTGAGCCCCTTTTCTCCCCGGCTGCTGGCGGGAGAGACAGGTGGCTCTGGCTTGGCAGGGCTGCCAGAGTGCTGGAGGCCGCGGCAGAGGGGGCCAGGCCACGGCCAGGCCCGGTAGCAGCCGGCAGCGAGGAAGGAGAGCTTGCAGACTATGATGGCAGTCCCAAGCCGAGCTATCATAGATCAGATCACAGAATCACAGAATCAGTGTTTTGGGTTGAAAAATGTAACCAAAAATGTTCATTCTATTTTCATCTGTTGAAACCCATTGGGAGATATTGTTCTTCTCTCCTGCTCCATCCATCCTACTCCTGCACCCATCCTCCTCCGTGGGACATCACCTGTGAATGGGCCATTCAAGGCCTCTCACATGACTGACAACATTACTTCATTCTATAGTGAGATGCTCCACTCAGTGGGAGGAGCCAAAGCCTTTCCACCAGGATAAAACCAGCAATTCCAAACACTAATGCAGCTGGTTTTCCACTGAATCCTTGGAGGAAGACCAGACCCATCTCGTCAGCACTGTCTCAGGGTTATTGATTCCCTGAGATTCTCCTTGGGGTTGCTGTTCCCCAAGGTAATAAGGGTTCTCCCAAGGTTGCTGTTCCCTGGGAGTTTCCTCGGGGTAGATGTTCCCAGAGGTAATAAGGTTTTCAGTCTTCTCTTCGCCCTAGGTGTTTCACACCGAAGCCAGAGACGACAAGTTGAGTCCAGTAGTTCGTGTTATCAAGGCTGTTTATTCTTAATTATCTATCAGTTCTTGTCCAGCTTTGCAAGGCGTCCCCAGCAAAGCAAGACACGCGGCTGGACTGGGGCGGATCAGAGAGCCCCGCACCTTAAGTACGGTACCCTTGACCCAACCACTGTCCGAGACGTATTTTTTATTTACAAAATTTTACCAATACCTACTACCTATACTAACATGTCAGTTCTACTCTAAGCCAATCTCTAAAATCCAACTCAGCACAAGATGGGGGACGAGGGCAAGAACAAGGAGGACAGGGGCCACTCCCCAATTCCTCCATCTTGCCTCTTCAGCCCCATATACTAAGAATCCTAATTTCTATATTTATATTCTATAATAAACCAGCTACTACTTATTTTAAATTCTTAGGGTTTGTGATTCTTCCTGCATGTGAGTGTTCACTCCCATGGACAGGAGTCAGAGTCAGTGTCCTCCTGGGATCTGTGTGGGTCTAACTGACCCCCCTGTACAGATCCTAGACCCCCCTGTCCAGTCTTCAAACCCTCCAGGGCGGCCAGAGGGATATCCTGGACTCCAACACACTGGACCCTTTTCTTTTTTCTACAGAATCATCTCTACTTCACAGAACAACATCTGTTATTCCAGGAGGACCTATTTAGACTGCTTCCAACCCTGACAACAGGGTGTCAGGTTGTATCTCTGACTCTGTCAGGGTTTTCTAGGACTTTTGTTTGTTTGCTTGTTTGTTTTTTGTACTACTTCATTTGTATTTTTTTAATATTCCTAGTAAACAACTGTTATTCCTATTCCCATATTTTTGCCTGAAAGCTCCTAATTGCAAAATTGTAATAATTTAGAGGGAGGGGGTTTTTACATTCTCCATTCCAAGGGAAACTCCAGTTTTCCCTGACAGATACCTGTCATTCCAAACCAAGACAAACAGAATCACAGAATTAGTAGGTTGGAAGAGACCTTCAAGATCATCAAGTCCAACCCATGCCCTAACACGTCAACTAAACCATGGCACTAAGCGACACATCCAGTCTTTTTTAAAACACATCCAGGGATGGCCACTCCACCACATCCCCGGGCAGGCCATTCCAGTACTTTATTACTCTCTCTGTGAAAAACTTCTTCCTAATATCCAACTTATATTTCCCTTGATGCAGCTTGAGACTGTGTCCTCTGGTTCTGTCAGTTGTTGCCTGGAGAAAGAGATTGACCCCCATCTGACTACAACCACCCTTCAGGAAGTTGTAGAGTACGATAAGGTCACCTCTGAGTCTCCTTTTCTCCAGGCTGAACCCCAGCTCCCTCAGACATTCCTCATAAGGTTTGTGTTCCAAGCCCCTCACCAGCCTCATTGCCCTCCTCTGGATGTGCTCAAATGCCTCAACGTCCTTCTTAAACTGAGGGGCCCAGAACTGGACACAGTACTCAAGGTGCGGCCTCACCAATGCCGTGTACAAGGGAAGAATGACCTCCCTGCTCCTGCTGGCCACACTGTTCCTGATACAGGCCAGGAGGCCATTGGCCTTCTTGGCCACCAGGGCACACTGCTGGCTCATGTCCAGCCAGCTGTTGACCAGTACCCCCAGGTCCTTATCTGCCTGGGCACTGTCCAGCCACACCGTCCCCAGCCTATAGCGCTGCAGGGGATTTTTGTGGCCAAAATGCAGGACTCGGCACTTGGACTTATTAAACTTCATCCCATTGGACTCTTCCCATCCATCCAACCATTCCAGGTCTCTCTGCAGAGCCCTCCTACCTTCCAACAGATCAACACATGCTCCCAGCTTAGTGTCATCTGCAAATTTACTAATGAAAGATTCAATCCCCTCATCCATGTCATCAATGAAGATATTGAATAAAACAGGCCCCAGCACAGATGCCTGAGGGACACCACTGGTCACTGGCCACCAGCTGGATGCAGCACCGTTCACTACCACTCTCTGGGCTCTACAATCCAGCCAGTTCCTAACCCAGCAGAGTGTACCTGTCCAAGCCTCGGGCTACCAGCTTTTCCAGGAGTATGCTGTGGGAGACAGTGTCAAAGGCCTTGCTGAAGTCCAAATAGACAACATCCACAGCCTTTCCTGCATCCACCAGGCTTGGTCATAAAAGGAGATCAGGTTGGTCAAATATGACCTACCCCTCCTAAACCCATGCTGGCTGGGTCTGATACCCTGCCCATCCTGTGAGTGCTGCATGATAATACTCAATATAAACTGTTCCATGACCTTACCAGGGACTGAGGTCAGGCTAACTGGCTTATAATTACCAGGATCCTCCTTCCTACCCTCTTTGTGGATTGGTGTCACATTGGCCAGCTTCCAGTCATCTGGAACCTCACCAGTGAGCCAGGACTGTTGGTAAATGATGGATAGTGGCTTTGCAAGCTCATCTGCAAGCTCCCTCATCACCCTGGGATGGATCCCATCTGGGCCCTGTAAGAGTCCGTCTGAAAATCCCTCATTTCTGCCTCACGACTGTCAGAGGCTGAGACCCCCATGGACTCTGAGCCACAGCACAGGCCAAGTTTTCCCTGCACCTGTTGTCACTGGACCAAGACGCCCTCCTCAGGGACCCATGCATGAAACAATGGGGACTGTTACGGTTTCTGGCCATGTTTGCTAAGGGGTGTTTCTGTACTGACCGTACTTGGTAAGACCTGAGCTGCACCGCTCCCCCTATTGTGAAAGAACACCTGCGATACCCACGAAACCGACCCCCCTTCCTGGCATCTTGCCTCTCGCTTCGAAAAGAACTATAACAACCCCACCAGAAGAGCAGGCTTCTGAGGCCTCCCCTTCGGACGACGGCTCCATTGACCTACGTGCCACGGAGACTGCGAAGGTGGTCTGTTGGCAACGACGTCACGAGGACTCCCGTCTGTCAGTTGGTAGCTATACCCTTTCTTTACCCCCCTTTCTCTCCCTCTCTCTCTCCCTCTCTTCTTTCCCCTTCTTTTCTATCGCATAACTGTGTATATCAATAAAGATACAATTGATTTCACTTGAATTAAGTTATCACTGCCTCTTTTGCACTCTGAAATCAAAACGAACCATCACGACCATCCTTTGGCTCGTGACATTAAATTGGCGTCACCGTGACAGGGTCCTGATTGACAGAGGGGTTGCAGGTTGTCTATAGTCTGTACTAGGAAGAGGAAGATTTGCCTCAGCCGCACCTAGCCCGTCACTTCGGTGAACGAAGCTAGAAAGCAAGGGGGGCTTTTCTGATTCTTCGCACACTGTAGACACCTAGGTGAAAGCATCCCTATACTCTATTGAGGTGTATCTGTCTTCAGGATTTCACAAAAGATCTCCTAGTGCAAAAAGAGAAACTGTTTTTTGTGTGTGAACTGTCTTGTTGAGAGAAGGGACACCTTGACGTAACTAAACAGTGCCTCAGCAGACAGGATTTGTCCCTTCACCCACCCCAGGGAAAGAGGTGAAAACAGCGTAGCTGTGTCAAACATTAACTCCCTGTTGTGGTTTTTGATCACCTCCACAAAATGACTGATGATAATACACATAAAACCGCATTTTATGCACTGTTAGCAAAACACAATTGCAAGCCATCTACTGGTGGCGAAACTTGGGCTAAAGAGCATTGGTTTGATCTTGAAAGTGTGATGAATAGGATTTCCTCTTTACAAAGTGAACTCAAATATAAAATTGGCAAAGACAAAGCAGTAATTTGCTCTGTCCTGGGAGCGTGTCTCACAGCTGCAATTGATGATCGCCATAAGCGATATGAGGAAGACAAAGCTGTGATAGACTCCCTCCAAAATTTAGTAAAAATATTACAAAGCCAGCTAAATGAAGAACGCAATGAAAATCACATACTGAGAAATGCTTTAAGAGATGAATATTGCAAAAATCAAATGAATTCTGACTCCTTAAAGGAGACAGAACAAACTGACACACTTGACACCAAACAAATTTACCCACACAAAGAATTGGAAACAGTCAAAAATTGTGGTGAATACTGCTGTCCTCATTTGAGGCCTTTAATTAAAACAGAATTCAATTACATTGGAGATGACGATTACGAGCCACATATTACATCCAAAGAAACCCCTTTTACAGCCACAGAGTTAGTTAGACTGAAAAAAGAATACAGCAGGCTTCCACATGAGACGGAGACAGAATATGTCTTCCGTGTGTCCCTCACAGGAGGAGACCAAATCAAATTAACTGAACAGGAAGCCAGTGGGTATTGGGGCCATGGAGTCTTTTTAACAACAGGAGACAAACGTAATGCATGGTCCATAACCCAACGGGCTGCCTTTTGGGCTGGCGGAATTAATGCCTTGGAAAGGGGTGATCCTGTAGCTATTCCCAGCACCCCTGATAACATACTGGAGAGTGTACAAAAAGCCGCCTGCCTTCAAATGATACATGAAAGGAAATTAATTCCTGGATATGACTCTCCTATGCAATTGCCCGTGAAGCCCGAAATTATGACCCCTTTAATCCGTGGGCTTCCAGAGTTCTTAAAACCAACTGCAATTGCTTTACAAAAGACTATTACTGCACTAAGTCCTGTAGAAAGACTTGAGAGATTTCTTGGCAACCCCAGCGAAAGAAATTCATCTAATGACCAAAATTCCAGCCCGAATTCAACTTCTTCCCATGCCACAACCGCTCAAACCAATCCAGCTACTAATGATCGTAAAGTCTGGGTTTGGAGCGAAATTGCAGTTGAATTGATAAACTACTGTAGACAATATGGGCCAGTTTCCACATCACAAGACACCTCACAGAAAATCAAAGGCATTAGAAATGTTAAAACTGCTAAAAATGAAAACTCAGACAAAGGGAAAAACATCTCTACACGTCAACACTGGTGGCTGTTAGGCATTAAAAGGGGGGTGCCCAAAGATGTCATGGATGGCTTGCCGCTAGACAAATTGCAGAAAATAATCTCAAACTGGCATTTTAAAAAACCAAGTTTGCCAGCTCTAGCTATTGGCAAGAAAACACAACCTAACACACATTCTTCTTCTGATGATCTGGGCAGTGAGCCCAGAAATAACCAAACAATTCAAAGCACTGCACCCCCCGCCACACAGCAAGCAAACGACAAGTCACATCAAAACCCCCCCACTCAAGACCTAATTGACTTCAGCTGTGAACCAAAAAAGGTTTTTCACTAAGACCATTACTTAAAGGTGAGCGAAGTAATGGTTTTTGGATTTACCTCAGAATGCTCACAAAAACAGAAAAAGGAGACCTAATAATCACAGCCATCACAGGTCCCAAAAGAGCACCCATAAGTTACCTAGTTGACACTGGTGCTCAAATCTCTGCTTTAACAATTAGAGATGCACAAAAATGTGGAGTTGTGCCAACAAAAAAGAAATACTGTGTCTTAAATGCACTTGGAATATCTGAAGTTATGAGAGCAGCTCTAGTAAGAATTCTCCTGCCAGGAGATGAAAACATGCTCTCTATAGACATAGTGATAGGAGACATTCCATACAGTCTCCTAGGGCTAAATGCCATCACTGGTAAACAATGGTTTGACACCGAGGGGAATCTCTGGTCTTTTGGCACACCAATGCTCAACATTAGATTACTTCAAACAGCACCACCACTACCACACAGCAAAGTGACAAATGTCAAACAATACCCACTTGCGTTAGGAGCCAAAGAAGGAATAAAACCAGTGATACAAGATCTAAAAGAGCAAGGAGTTATAGTACACACACACTCTCCCTATAACTCACCAGTCTGGCCGGTCAGAAAGCCAAACGGCAAATGGAGACTCACAATTGATTTCCGCAGACTGAACTCAAACACAGAGCCCCTAACAGCAGCAGTTCCAAATTTAGCTGAATTAATAATATTAATTCAGGAAAAAGCTCACACAATCATGGCAACAATAGATGTCAAAGACATGTTTTTCATGATACCTTTACAACCAGGTGACAGAGATCGATTTGCTTTCACCTGGGAAGGTCAACAATACACATTCACCAGACTCCCCCAAGGGTACCGACACTCTCCCACCCTTGCACACCATGCTCTAGCCCAAGAATTAGAAAAAATACACATACCTGACAATATAGGTGTTTATCAATACATTGATGACATTCTTGTAGGTGGAGAGGAGGTAGAAGAAGTGGGAAACGCTCAGCAGAAAATAATTTCCCACTTAGAAAGCCTTGACTTAAAAATCCCACCTGAGAAAATTCAAAAACCTTCCAAGGAGGTAAAATTCCTGGGCATTTGGTGGAAAGCAGGTATGACCTGTATTCCACATGACACTTTAACCTCTCTGGATCAGATTAAAATGCCACAATCCAGGAAAGAACTGCAACAAGCTTTAGGGTTACTAGTGTTTTGGAGAAAACACATCCCAGATTTTTCAATAATTGCCAGACCCCTTTACAACTTGCTGAGAAAGGGAAAAAATTGGGAATGGGGTGATTCCCAAGAAGAGGCTTTAAAATTATTAATTTTTGAAGCAACAGCACACCAGGCACTTGGTCCCATTCACCCCACAGATCCTTTCCAAGTAGAATGGGGTTTTGCTAACTCAGGACTGTCAGTGCACATCTGGCAAAGAGGTCCTGAGGGACCCACAAGGCCTGTTGGTTTCTTTTCCTGTGGTTTCAAAGATGCAGAAAAAAAATACACTGTTTGGGAGAAAGGGTTGTTTGTAGTTAGTTTAGCTCTGGTAGAAGTAGAGAAAATCACACGACAACAGCCCATTGTTCTGAGAGGTCCCTTTAAAGTCATCAAAGCAGTCACTGCAGGAACCCCGCCACCAGAAGGGGTGGCACAGAGGGCCTCAGTGAGAAAATGGTATGCCCAAATAGAACATTACTGTAATATGTTCTCCATAACTGAAGGAGCTGTAAAAAACTTACCCATACAAGAAACAGAAAACTTGGATGACAGCCAAGAGAAACCAGTCTCAGTGATCAAAGTAGCTCCCCCTTTCACACCCGAGCAGTCAGCAAACTCCTGGTTCACAGATGCTTCAGCCAAGAGAGAAGGAAAGGTATGGAAATACAGAGCTGTTGCTATTAACACCTCCTCTGGTGAACGTATTATTACAGAAGGGGAGGGCAGTGCCCAGGTGGGTGAGCTCATAGCAGTGTGGAGTGTTTTTGACCGAGAAGCACAGAACACCTCCCCTGTCTGCATTTACACAGACTCCTATGCTGTGTTTAAGGGATGCACTGAGTGGCTTCCTTTCTGGCAACAGAATGATTGGGAAGTTAACAGGGTCCCAGTGTGGCAAAAGGAAAAATGGCAAGAGATTTTAAATATCGCAAGCCAAGGAGATTTTGCCATTGGGTGGGTGCCAGCTCATCAGGGAGATGAGAACCCTGCAGGAGAGTGGAACAACAAAGCTGATGAGCTAGCAAGACTGAGTCCCCTGAAAAACAACCAGATAGCTGAAGACTGGGAGTACCTGTTAGAATGGTTGCATGTAAAAAGACATCACACTGGTATAAAAGATTTGTACCAGGAAGCCCTTGCCCGCGGTTGGCCAGTCACCAGAGAAATGTGTAAAACATGCATATCAGCCTGCAACCAATGCCGCAAACGATTAGAAAGACACCCTCTGGAAGATGACCCTCTGCACCTCAGAACAGGTAAAGGTTTATGGGACGCTTGGCAGGTAGATTACATCGGTCCCTTTAAGAGGTCAGGAGGTAAGCGTTATGTGTTAGTAGGAGTAGAAATAACATCTGGATTAGTTCAGGCTAATGCATTCAAAAGAGCTACAGGAGAAAACACTGTTTCAGCACTGCAAGAGTGGTTTGGAACCTTTCCCAAACCACAAGAGATCCAATCTGATAATGGGTCTCATTTTACTGCTAAGGTGGTGCAAGACTGGGCAAAAGGTGAAGGTATTAAATGGGTTTTTCACACCCCCTACTACCCCCAGGCGAACGGAATCGTAGAAAGGACAAATGGTCTCTTGAAACGATTTCTAAAACCGCATGAAGGAAACTGGGATCTCCGCCTGTGGGAGGCAGTGAAAAGTGTCAATGACAGATGGGGGGTAAACGGATGCCCCAAAATCACTGCTTTCTGCCCAAAAGCCCCAAGCCTCATCCCCTCACTGCGGGGACCAGATGACTCCAAAAATCCAGCTCACTACCCTGGACAACCAGTTCTAGTGAATCTCCCTGCTGTCGGAGATGTACCTCTAGTACTGAAAACTCCTCTGAATAAATTTGCGTGGGTTGCATCTGATGCCCTAGGGAAGGAGCATCGGATAAACACACGCTGGATAGTCCCTACATTTTAACTGCTCTGCCCCTTAGTGGCAGATTTTTTGTTGTGTTTGCTTTCAACAGATGGCTGAAAGAAGATGACACGGACCGTGCTAAAGCTAGTGATTCTTCTCTGCGCCCTTCTACAACTCCGTGGCCAAGAACCAGCTGAGTGGCCATGGACCGAAGCCACCTACAGACACACCACCACCATGGGGTCTTACTCCAGCCTCGGAGGACGTCGCCCGACCTTGGCAACGGTGGTACTGCACAACTCTGAACCGTATCGGCCAAGTGAATGGAGGTGGGATCGGAATGCTCAATCGCACGCCTTGAGTGGAACCATAGGTGAAAAGATCCAGGTGTCATGCAGAAAGGTAGAAGGGTCTCTTTATGAAAAGGCTTCCCCAGTTACAGTTTCTGGAAAATTTTTTGAGCCAAGAGAAATGAAAGCTTTACACCCCAAACTCACTGCAGAATTTTGTTCCACAACTAAATGGAAATGCATTAAACAAATTCCCCTTAGAATATGCTGCCGTCACACACAGGATCCTAAGGTTGACAATGCAGTAATTACAAAAGAGTGCAAAACTGAACCTGCCGACTGCTGGTATAATTTTACCCTAACTCAAACAATGGATGTATCATGTAGTTGGTTCAATAACTCGGCAAACAGGTTAGGTCTGAGAGGCTTAGCACATAAATTTAGAATAAATGCCATGGCTAGGCCCATACTGAGAACAACAGCACCATCTGTCATAGAAGTAACAGAGAGCACACCCATTACATCCCGAACCGTAGAAACAACTCAGAGCACTCCTATCACATCCCGAATGGTAAAAACAGTAGAAAGCACTTCCAACCGCTCAACCACACCACAAATAGTACACACAATCACACCGCAAAAGGTAGCAACAACATCTCAAAAGACAGAGATAACTACCTTCAACTATTCTGTCACTCCCAACTCACAAAACCTAATTAACACCGAATGGCCATGGTCCCAAGCTTTTACTCACTTTACTGGATCCATGGGAAATGTGAAAGGTTTGAACCTGTTAACTGTTGTTATGCATGATAATCAAGTGTACACTGGGTGGGAGTGGGAACACCGAGATAGGATTTGGCAACTACAAGGGAGGATAGGAGAGAGAATTAGTATAGGCTGTCGGATGATTAATGGAACTGTTCAACACAAAGCAAATCAAATTACTGTTACAACAGACCAGGCAAGGTACGGCAAGGTTTGCACGTCCCCTAGAATACAGGATTGTTGGTATGATTTTTTCTTAACACAAA
This sequence comes from Prinia subflava, assembly GCF_021018805.1. Classification (NCBI taxonomy): domain Eukaryota; kingdom Metazoa; phylum Chordata; class Aves; order Passeriformes; family Cisticolidae; genus Prinia; species Prinia subflava. Next base: position 2,503,290 of record NW_026960612.1, read on the forward strand.
CTGTAGAAGTAGTTTGTCTTTGGGCCAGCGATGATGATGGGCTCTCTGTAAAGTTTAAAATAAATGCTGTAGCTCAGCCTGTTACTGTCAGCCCTAGCACTCAAGCAAAACCACCAGTTGCACTAAGCCCAAAAATCTTCAAAATTGGACCATATATAATCAGGAAAACAGGCCAACAACAATTATTGTTCAATCCGACATGGTCTCTTAAACAAGTTAAGTTATTGGTGCAAACTAACGTCTCTGAAATTCAGCCTGCTTGTTCACCTTTCCTGCAAACTTCTTTTGAAGGATGGACGACATGGTTGAGAAGGCGCAGCCCCCCTGAAAGGCGCGTGCCAAGAGACGTCACCGGTGCCATAGGAACAGGATTGGGAATCTTGAACAGCATTGACTCAGAGGTATTAATGAACAAATTAGCTGCCTCAGCCAGAGATTTGGCTAAATTACAGCACCCTCTACGGTCGTCCTTATTGGCTTTAGGAACGACCCAATGGCTTTTGTCCAACATATTGCCTAATTGGGAAAACGTAAACACAGACGATCACAATTTGATAATTGATGCACTTAATGTTACTCAAAACAATGTCTCTCTGGCTCTCAGCTGTGTCCAAGCTCAATTGTGGATGCAGTCGGTCGCCGCCTCGATCATAAGAGAGGGCGAAGAAGGCATTTTCCCCACTGAAATTCGGAAAATAATTTGGGATAATGCCAATGATTTTGAAAAAGATTTCCAGTCCTGGTGGAACTTAGTAAACTTCACTTACAATTCAGTAACAAATACAGCTACAGCTTTTGTGTTAACTATTAGCAATGCTTCAGTGTACACTATTTTCCCCATCATTGCATTAGGACTGAACCATGACGGAGCTACTCTCTACCCTCTTGAGCATAGGGAGTGGGCCCGTCAAGTCGATAAAAAATGGCAAACTGTTAACTTAGAATCCTGCATCGTCCGAGAACAACAAGGCTTTATCTGTGAAAGTAACGCAATCGCAGCACGAGACATTTGCTTAGATACAGAGCAGAATATCTGTCACTTTGAGGTACACCCTAATGAAACTTCTGAAACAGTTCTTGTGTATATAGGCAATGGATGTGCATGCTTTAGGACTGCTTGTAATGTAGTAACCATAGAGAACGTTATCCTAGAAACTAAAAATCATTCGAATTTTTGTGCTTGTAACTTTACCAAAATAACAGCCTGTGATTTCTCATACTCAGCTCCTGTTACATCTTACCAGCTTCTGCAATCTAACTACACACTGATCCACAAGCTATGGCCTACTCCGATTGGTATGAATCTTACTTTAACAAAACAATTTTTGCTCCACCAAGATCTAATTAGGATTTTAAGGAAAATTAAGAAAAACAGACAAAAGACTCTGATAACTGTCCATCACAATGTGGAAGAAATCCATCGTGTTCTGGAAAGGGTAAGAAAGGATACTGAGCACAGGTGGATGGATACACTTTTTGGGTGGTCACCCACAGCCACGAGTGTCCTGAATAAATTGTCTCATCCCATCGTTGTTCTTTTGATTTTAATTTTGATTGGTTTTGTTTTGTCAGCATTCTCATTCTTTCTGAATTGGAGAGTGATGAGAGAGCTGAAGCGACTAGACTCTGTAATGTATGCACACAATCTGGTGTACATACCTCCCCCGATAGATATACTCAGAGACAATACACGCATTTAGAGATGTTGACACAAGACAAACTTTACAAGTAGGCCATAGCCGCGGACTGTGAAATGGATTTTGCCTAAGTAATACATATATTTTAAGAAAATTATATATTTTGATTTTGGTGATTTGTGTTAATCATTTTTAAATTTGTTTATGCTACATGAAAATTGTTTTACAATAATTTTTTGCCTTGATTGAAAATTGTTTTAATTAATATCACTATAATCCTCTTAAAAATTGTTTTAAGACTTTTTGCTTTGAATACTTGAAAATTGTTTAATTAATAATATTATTTTAATTAATATTGTTAAGATTTTGTCTTGATTATTTGATTTTGTGAATCATTTATCATCATGAAGAGTTTTATTAATCAACAACAATTATTTGTTTTGAAATTTTAATATTATTGGATTTGTTTTGTCATAATGATTTGTTTTGAGATATTAACAATCAATGTTAATCATTATGATATCTCTTGTTTTTCCTTTTTCCTTCTCTATTTCTTTTTTCCCCTCTCTCTTTTTCTCGACTCGATTTTCCGGGGTATACTACTGACACTGACAATGAGTCCTGAAGACTTCAGAACAACGCAACGAACTCGACTGATGGAGCTCTCCTGCCGACCAGTCATGAGTCACGGGGTGGTGTAAGAGTCCGTCTGAAAATCCCTCATTTCTGCCTCACGACTGTCAGAGGCTGAGACCCCCATGGACTCTGAGCCACAGCACAGGCCAAGTTTTCCCTGCACCTGTTGTCACTGGACCAAGACGCCCTCCTCAGGGACCCATGCATGAAACAATGGGGACTGTTACGGTTTCTGGCCATGTTTGCTAAGGGGTGTTTCTGTACTGACCGTACTTGGTAAGACCTGAGCTGCACCGCTCCCCCTATTGTGAAAGAACACCTGCGATACCCACGAAACCGACCCCCTTCCTGGCATCTTGCCTCTCGCTTCGAAAAGAACTATAACAACCCCACCAGAAGAGCAGGCTTCTGAGGCCTCCCCTTCGGACGACGGCTCCATTGACCTACGTGCCACGGAGACTGCGAAGGTGGTCTGTTGGCAACGACGTCACGAGGACTCCCGTCTGTCAGTTGGTAGCTATACCCTTTCTTTACCCCCCTTTCTCTCCCTCTCTCTCTCCCTCTCTTCTTTCCCCTTCTTTTCTATCGCATAACTGTGTATATCAATAAAGATACAATTGATTTCACTTGAATTAAGTTATCACTGCCTCTTTTGCACTCTGAAATCAAAACGAACCATCACGACCATCCTTTGGCTCGTGACAGGCCCATAGAGTTATGAATATCCAAACATCTCAATAGTTCTCTGACTGCCTCCTCCTGAATAACAGGGGGACCATTCAGCTCCCTGACACCATTTACCAACTCAAGAAGACAATTATCCTGAAGGCTAGTCTTCCCACTAAAAACTGAGGCAAAGAAGACGTTAAGCACCTCTGTCTTCTCCTGATCTACAGTTACTAAGTTCCCTCCTGCATCTAATAAAGGACAAAGGTTGGTCTTACCCCTCCTTTTATCATTAATATATTTGTAAAAACATTTTTTATTATCCTTTACAGAAGTTGCCATTCTAAGTTCAAACTGAGCTTTGGCTTCCCTAAATATTTTCCTACATGCTCTAGTAGCCCCCTTAAATATTTCCCAAGAGACCTGACCCTCCTTCCAAAGATGATATATCCTCTTTTTATTCCTAAGTTCCTTCAAAACCTCCATGCCCAGCCAGGCTGGACTTTTTCCTCCTGGACTCCTCTTTCGACACACAAGGACAGTCTGTTCCTGTGCCCTCAAGATCTCTGTTTTGAAGCACGTCCACCTTTCCTGAACTCCTTTGTTTTTAAGAACTACTTCCCAAGGAACTCTTTGGATAATCCTCCTAAATAGGCCAAAGTCTGCCCTCCAAAAGTCCAATGTAGAAGTTATTGATATTCCTCCTGACTTCACCAGTTATCAAGAATTCTATAATTTTGTGATCACTGTGCCCCAACTGGCCTCCAACCACCACATCTTCCACCAGCCCATCTCTATTTACAAACAACAGATCTAACATAGTCCCTCCCCTGGTGCTGGTGGGCTTACCCACCAGCTGTGACAAAAAGTTGTCCTCCACACACTCTAAACATGTCCTGGACTGCCTTTTTTCTGCTGTATTAAGTTCCCAGCAGATGTCTGGCAGGTTGAAGTCACCTACAAGAACAAGGGCTGATGATCTTGAAACATTTTCCAGCTGCTTATAGAATAAGTTGTCTACCTCTTCTTCCTGGTTGGGTGGACGATAGCAGACTCCCAGCAGGATATCAGACTTGTTGGCCTTCCTCTTAATTCTTACCCACAGACATTCAATTTCATCGTCATTAATTTCAACACTCATAGCATCAAAACCTTCCCTAATATAAAGGGCCACCCCTCCACGTCTTTTCCCTTTCCTATCTCTTCTGAAGAGTTTGTAGCCATCCAGTGCAGTGTTCCAGATATGCGAGTCATCCCACCATGTTTCCATGATGGCGACTACATCATAGCACTGCTGCTGCACCATGGCTTCCAGCTCTCCTTGTTTGTTGCCCATGCTGCGTGCATTAGTATACATGCACCTCAGGTTGGCTGCTGATTTCACCCCTAACTCAGGTTTGTTACCCTTGGGCCTGCTTCCAGATAGCCCAGCTGCATCCTCTTCCCCCTTCAAACCTAGTTTAAAGCCCTCTCAACAAGTTCTGCCAGTTCATTAGCTAAAATTCTTTTGCCTTTAACAGAAAGATGGAACCTGTCTGGTTTAAGCAGGCCAGGTGCCATAAAAGTTGCCCCATGATCAAAGTGTTAGAAATGAGACGCTTAACCCGGCCAATATATCAAGAAGCAATTCAATTTAATAATTAATTAATTAGCATGGTAAAGTGTGAGCAAAGACAGCACGCTGGGTACAGTGGTAGGGTTTTCCCTTCCGACTGCACACCGATTGCTGGACTTGCTGAGATTTTATTTGCTATATTCATACATATTCATAAGCTGTTCTCAGCAGTTTCTATTTCCAATTTTTAACCTCACTATTCAATACCTAACAGTCATAAATTTATAGTGGTCATGTTTGGTTCCTGTACAGTTCTATACGCTATTGTGATCTATTTCGATATTTCAATATTCCAGGATGTACATCCAGGATATATATCACTGGTGGTGGGGTCCAGCTTCCAGATGTGGGGGTCCAGTTTCTATTTTCCAGGTCTATCAATCTTCGATAGTGATGTCCAGTTTCCCTCTTCAAGAACCATAAATCAGTGAGCTGAAATCCTTCTTTTGTATCCAGGATATTTCCAACCTTCTGTGAAAAGGCCTGAGGCCATTCTTGCTTCCTTCTTTTGTCCAAAAACCTTTTTACATTCTAAAACTACAGTTAAAAATTCTTTAATACAAAGCAAGCTTCTAAAGTTATAATTATAAAGACACTTATTACAGAATAGCTTGAGATTTATAATAGGTAACTGCAAGCAAAAGATTTATTCAGAAACTTCCTTCCATGCTTTTCTCGGTTGTTTATTAGGACTCATCTTTATAACTGTCCCATGGCCGTGTTCCACAACTACAACTGCACAGATTTTCTTCATTTCCCTGACACGAAACATAACTTTGTATTTCACAAAAGAATCTGAAATTCTGCCTATAACACCAACCTTTGAGCCACTTGTTGATAATGTGAGTTCTCCTATTCCTTTCATCGTTCTTCTCAGCCACCAAAGGGACTGAGGAAAAGACTACCTGTGCCCCTGTCCTATCAATCATCTGACCTAGTGCCCTAAAGTCCCTTTTAATTGTCCTCATACTCCTCTTTTCAATCTCATCATTGCCAGCCTGGAGAATCAGCAGTGGGTAATAATCAGAGGGCTGTATCAGCCCAGGATGTCTCTCAGTAATGTCCTGTACCCGGGCCCCAGGGAGGCAGCAGACCTCTCTGTGGGATGGGTCCGGTTGACATATGGGGCCCTCTGTTCCCCTCAGAAGAGAGTCACCCACTAGGACTACCCTTCTTCTCTTTTTGAAGATCAAGGGGTGGAAAAGAAAGCATCCACCAACCTCCTCTACCGGCATGGCTTTGAGATCTTTGCAGCTGCCGCCTGGCAAGACCACATGACCGCCACAGGCCTGGGCAAGTTTTAACTCTTTCCTGCCAGCAGATGGAACTCCCAGAGCACTGCCTCTTCCCAAAGTGAGAACAGACAAAGTAATGGAACTGTAAAGAGACATAGCATGAAACTTGAAGTCGGTGAAGAGTGAGTGAAAAGACTATTTGGAACAAAGGAGAAGAAGTGGCCTAATTTGGCTGGACGCCTCTAGTAAACTATGGATAATAGACTATTTTTCCTGTAACATATGAATGCTGTTGGGGGTGGATGTAAAGCTCTAGTTAAAAGTGATATGAAGCTCTTTGCTCCTAGGAAAAGGGGATTTTTTTAGTTTTTGAGATGAATATGATTTTAGAAATAGAAGAGAATCTTTGTTTTATACTAGAAGAGGCATCCTTAAACAGTACTCCTAATAAGCAGATATGGCCCATATGCAGTGTTGGGAAAGCTGCTATTGGGAAGGACCTCACAAAGGCAGGTTTCTGGGCAGCTGTCTTTGTGAAAGATGAGACCCACAAGACAACTTGTATGTTGTCAGTGGAGAAATTCCATAGAAGGTTCTAAGAGAGACTCCTTTCCTAAAAGAACTGATGAAAGATTATTTTTGAATGGTGAAACTGAAAATTTCAAGTTTTGTCTCTTTGTTTTATATAAGAAAGTAAACCATTGGGGACTGGGGGAGTGCTTTGAAAGCTTTCATTTTGATTTTATTTCTTTCCCTCTTTCTTTTGGTGTGTGTTAATAAATCTTTTTTTATCTTTAAGTTGAGCCTGTTTTGCCTTTTCTCCTAATCTTATTTTCACAATAAGAAAATATTCAAACTACTACGCTAAATTTAACAAGCAAAGTTCAGCAAACGTGAAACCTCTACATAATTTAGTGTTTCCGCCCGGTTATGAATTTAAAACCATTACAGCATTGTGGGGAGACTCATCTCAACATCTTACTCTTAATTTTTTTGTACTTGATGGTTTAGATTTGTGGGGTTTTTCTCCTTGCTGTAAATGCAGACTTTTGACTTGAACTGTTTTGCAACTTGTACTTATTCCTCAAATAGAATATTGTCAAATAACTGTGGCAGTGTGTTAATTTAATCGGTGATGCTTTGTATACTTTTGTACTTGTTGGGTTCTCTGTACCCCACCCCTTGATTGTTCCTTTGTTTAACTCACATGACTCCTGCACCTGTCATGCGACACACACTTAGCTGCCTGTCATTTCTCCCGCCTTTGCAGTGTCCCTCCTATTTTCCCCTGATTGGTCCAAGTGATGTTCTATTACACCCATATCCCCTAGCAACCTGCCCCGGTTGGCTGGCAGTGGCTGGCCACCCCCTTTGCCCCCCCTCCGAATCCTTCGGACAAAAACCCCCCGCACCCCTCTCCCCCCAAACAGTTTCGGGCTGAGGAGGTATTTGCAATAAACCCTCTGTTCGTCGTGAATTGTTTCCTCCTTTCTTTCCACTGCCTGTCGAATCTCCATCGCTCGCATAAGCCTCTGCCAGGCAAAGAACCCACAGGGTCAGTACTGCCTGCGTTGCTCGCAGACGGACCCCCCTACGACGCCTGTCGCTGTGTCTGGGCCAGCGGCAACAGAGCCCGTTGGCTCTCTGTGAGCACATCGACAGAGGTGTGGCGCCCACCGTCCGGCACTGGAAAGGGGCTTTCAGCGCCTTTACGGAGCCACGGGCAGGATTGGTGCATCTCAGCAAGGAGCTGAGCCCACCTGAAATAATCCCTGGACGTCACATCGGCCCGGGTTGGAGCGCCCTCCGCGAGGGACCACTCCCCGGGGGAGAGGAGGACAGCCGTCTCCGCCGCGTCCCGAAGACGGTCCTTCTCCGGTGGTGGATCTTCTGGAGCAGCTTTGGAGCACCATGCCAGGGGTTCGTAAGTAAGCAGACCCCCCTAGACCGCAGGGCGGGTCAGTGGGGACGGCGTTCCCCTTTGTGGCAGCCTGTGGGGGACAGCCCCCCCCTCGCTGAGGTCACGCGACCCCCGGGATTTGGGTTTTTTGGCCCCTGTCCTGGGCTCACCCCTCCCTGGCGTTTTTCCGTTCCCTCGGTTGATTTAAGGCTTTTATTTTTGTGCGCGAGCGCGAGCTCGCATGGCGCGGCTGCCAGCAGGTGTGGGTTTTCGCCGGCCAGCCAGTTTCGGTTTCGCTGCGTGCGCCGGGTTTTTGCACAGCGGTCGGGCGCGTGAAACATCGGTTTTAAAAGACGCGTGGCGGCGAGATATTTTTTCGTTGCGTTTTTCGTTTGCTGGCTCCAGAAATTATGCAGGCAGAATGGGTGCTTCTCTGTCTGCTTCCCAGAAGGGAGTGTTTTACAGTTGTGTTGCGTTGTTAGAAGCTAATAAAGTTAAGTTCTCTAAGGATTGTTTAAAAAAGCTGGTCCGATGGCTTTTCCTGCACTACCCGACGGCGTCCCCGCCGATGGTCCACACCTCCAGATTTTGGGAGATGGTGGAAAAGAAACTATTACAATTAGGTAACGCCGGGGAAAAGAACACACAGAAATTAGCCTTTTTAATTTTGCAATTAAAGACGGCAGCGACGAAAAAGGGAGTGCAGAAAAGCTCTCAGGAACCCCAGCTAGCCCCGGTTTCCCTTCAACCCAGTCCCAGCCCCTCTGCCCCGAGAAAGGGAATTTTGAGGAAAGCGGCGACTCAGAGAGTTGTCAGCCCAGGCTCTCCGAAAAATTCCTGGCCCCCGAGCCCCAGTAGCCTGGGACAGACTGCTGGGGACCCTTCGGAAAGCTCTGGCCAAGCGGACCGAGGACCTTTCCTTCCCCCTTCTTCCCGAATTGCAAACCCAAGGTTCAGTTTAATTTAAATGCATCACACCGGCCACAAAATGGCGGCGGTGACCCACCTAATGGCGTCCACTCCTCCACGTGGCCGCCACCCTTCCCCCATCCCCTGAACCCCTTTCTTCCCTCCAACCCCTTCCTTCCCTCAGCTCCTCCCTCCGCCCCTCCCATAGCCCCTCCCCAGACCCCTCCCTCCTCCCCAAAGGTCCCGCCCACTCACCCTGCCCCTCGATACGCCCCTGAGGCAGGGCCGAGTCCATCTCCCCGCCCCGGAAGGACACCATCTTGCCAGCAATTTTCCCACGCCCTCATTTCCGGTTCCCACGGTTGGGAGCCGGAAGAAATGAGCGAGGGTGAGCCGGGGGTCACTCTCTCTGCTGTGCCTGTCACCTACCGCAGAACACGTGGTGGTGACACACCAAAACCCAATTGGCATGCTTTTTCCCAAAGCATCATTCGGGATTTATGCAAGGCGCACAAGGATTATGGCAGGGAGAGTCCCTACTTCCATGGCCTCCTCACTGCTGATCTCGCAGGTGTCCATGTTGTTCCAGCAGACCTCCGGCAGCTTTTCTCTTGCCTGATGAATGGCACAGAGTTTAAGCTCTGGGAGGCAGCATTCAAACAGGCCCTGCGAGAGGCAATGCCTCAGTTGCCCTTCCCAGCCATCAATGAACAGGGCAATCCCCTCTCCCTTGAGTTGCTTGCTGGTGAAGGTACCTATGTTTCCCCTGAGTCCCAGGCAGCCCTAAAACCCTCGGCAGTCCTCTCTATTATAAAAGATACAGCCTGCAAGGCTTTCTTTTGTTTGCAGCCAGACGCACCATCACCACCCTATACCACCATTAGGCAGGGACCTTCTGAATCATTTGTTGCCTTTGTAGAGCGGCTCACCAGAGCAGTAGAAGTTCAAGTTAAAACAGAAAGTGCACGGGAAGGTATTATAGGGGAGCTTGTTTTCATTAATGCTAACGACCTGTGTAAACAGGCAATTTTGAGTCTTCCCCTAGATCCGCCCCGCACTCTCCAGTCAATGCTCCAGGTGTGCCAGATGAAGGTGCCCTTCCTTGCCCGGAGGAACCCACCACCACCCTCTCAGGCAACCTTTCCGCCCAAGGCTGTGCGTGCTGCAGAATCATCCCAACAGCCTCGACATCGTCCGCCTCAGCGGCGACCCTCCTTCGGCAATCACCCTGGTCGCTGCTTCTTCTGCAAGGAGGAAGGACACTGGACTGCCAACTGCCCTAAGAAACCTTCACTACAGCGGACTCAAAATACACCTCCAGGAACACCGGTGCCTTCCCAGGCACAGCAAAAAAACTGAAAGGGGAGCGCGGGTCCACCCAGCGCGACGACCCCAATCGGGTGGACCGGGCAGGGAACTCCAAAGGGGGTCAATTGGATGGACATTCTACACCAGACTCAAGAACACCTGAACATGATATAGCAAAACCTATTCTCACTACCTCTTCCTTTTTTGAACCCTACAGGTTGCATCTCACCAGACCATTGTACCTGACGGATAGGGACTTCCATTTTGTGACCATAGACCCAAAGAAGTTACATCAGTGGCCAATGACCGGCGAAGGTAAGTTCATCGTCGTCAGTGATTGCAAATATACTCCGGAGGAGATTGAGGTAGTCCCGGGGACACTTCACAACAACCCCAGGGCCCTCATTCTCTGGCTGCGCTGCACTCATCCGCCCACATTTTTACCCAAGGGCCAGGTCATCGCACAAGCAATTCCTTATGGTGACCCAGAATATCTTACCTTTACTGTAAATGCTGTACATCACATTTCCACCCGTAAGCCCTTGGTGCGATGTACGCTCACTGTGGGAGATGAATCAGTAGATAAAGATCTTGTTTTTGACACAGGGGCAGATGTTACGCTCATCCCGACCGCGGAATGGCTGTCGCACTGGGCCCTAGAGGACGTGGACGGACAGATCCAAGGTGTAGGAGGGTTCCAATCCGCAAAACAGTCAAAAAACGTGGTAAAAATTACGGGGCCAAAAGGACAATTGGCTGCCATCCGTCCTTTTGTTTTAGATTACAAGGAACCCCTGCTTGGAAGAGACCTCATGGCTCAGTGGGGGGTCACAATTGAAATTCCCGACCCCTCGCAAAATTTTCAGGCAGCGGCTGCTGAGAAGCTCCCGACCCTGAAACTGAATTGGACGACAGATAAACCAGTCTGGGTTGAGCAGTGGCCGCTAACAAAAGAGAAATTACAGGCGCTTGAGGAGCTCGTGGAGGAGCAATTAGCTAAAGGTCACATCGTGGAGACCAATTCTCCATGGAACTCGCCCATTTTTGTCATTCGAAAGAGTGACAAAAAACGATGGCGCCTCCTCCACGACCTCCGCCAAATTAACGAAGTAATTGAAGATATGGGGTCTCTCCAACCTGGGATGCCTTCCCCAACCATGCTGCCACAAAATTGGAATCTGGCTGTAATTGACATAAAAGATTGCTTTTTCCAAATTCCTCTACACCCGGATGATGCCCCGCGTTTCGCCTTCTCGGTTCCTTCCATCAACCGAGCGGCCCCAAGGAAGAGGTACCACTGGAGGGTGCTCCCGCAAGGGATGAAGGCCTCCCCAGTGATGTGTCAGCAGTACGTCTCTTCCTTGCTGTCCCCTGTGCGCGCAGCCACGGAGGGGGTTGTCATCCACCACTATATGGATGACATCCTCGTTTGCGCGCCGACCGAAGATGAACTTACGCGAGCGCTTGACCTTGTAACCAATTCGTTAGTTGCTGCAGGGTTCGAGCTGCAAAAAGATAAGATCCAAAGGATGCCACCCTGGAAGTACCTGGGCCTGGAGATTGGTAAGAGGACCATTGTGCCTCAAAAATTGGAAATTCGGACAAATGTCCGTACCCTTGCGGACGCCCATCAGCTTTGCGGTGCCTTGAATTGGGTAAGGCCCTGGCTAGGTCTGACCACCGAGGATCTAGCCCCTCTTTTCAATTTATTGAAAGGGGGAGGGGAGCTCAGTTCTCCTAGGGTGCTTACCGCAGAGGCAAAAGCAGCGTTGGAGAAGGTCCAGCAGGCAATGACATCGCGACAGGCACACAGATGCGATCCCGAGTTTCCCTTTCGGTTCATCATTCTGGGTAAGCTGCCACATCTACATGGGATCATTTTTCAATGGGACACGGGTGCAAAAACATCAGCACACAACACCAAGGGCCAAGGCAGAAAGGACCCTCTTCTTATTATAGAGTGGGTCTTTCTCAGCCACCATCGACCCAAAAGAATGACACAGCCACAAGAGCTTATGGCTGAGCTCGTCCGCAAAGCAAGAACGCGGATGAAAGATTTGGCAGGGTGCGACTTTGAATGTATTCACATGCCAATTGGATTGTCAACAGGCCAAATGACCAAACCCATGTTGGAACACCTGCTTCAGGAAAATGAAGCACTTCAATTCGCTCTAGATTCCTTTACGGGCCAAATTTCAATTCATCGGCTGGCCCACAAACTATTTAATTCGGACGTAACATTTAAATTGGCTTTAAAGAGTGTCCAGAGCAGGAGACCTCTCGATGCGATGACGGTTTTTACTGACGCGTCCGGGAGTTCTCACAAGTCAGTGATGACTTGGGAGGACCCTGAAACTCGGCAGTGGGAGGCAGATATTAAAGTACTTGAGGGTTCACCTCAAATAGCCGAGTTGGTCGCTGTCGTCAGAGCACTTGAGAGATTCTCTGGACCTCTCAATACTGTAACCGACTCCGCATACGTAGCGGGGGTGGTATCTAGAGCAGATCAGGCAATTTTACAAGAGGTGTCCAACACAGCTCTGTATGAGCAGCTCTCGAAATTGGTCAAAATTGTCTCCCACCGAGAGCAACCGTTTTATGTGATGCATACCAGGTCGCATACCGAATTGCCTGGGTTTATTGCTGAGGGTAACAGGAGGGCTGACGCTCTTGCTGCCCCTGTAGCGATAGCCCCATTGCCTGACGTTTTTGAGCAGGCCAAGCTCAGCCATCAGCTGTTCCATCAGAACGCGCCTAGCTTAGCTAGACGTTTTAACCTCACACGTCAACAAGCTAAGGCGATTGTTGGCTCGTGTCCTTCCTGTAAGTCCCACGCTGTGCCTACCCTGCATGCCGGAGTCAACCCTCGCGGGTTGGAGAGCTGTGGACTCTGGCAGACAGATGTCACCCACATTCCATCATTTGGGAGACTGAAGTACGTTCACGTCTCCGTCGATACCTTCTCTGGCGCTGTCTATGCCTCTGCGCACGCAGGTGAGAGGGCCCAACATGTTATCCAACACTTTGTTCAGGCCTTCTCATTCATGGGCATCCCCAAAGGGATCAAAACAGACAACGGCCCTGCGTACAAGTCCAAGGAATTTGCTGGCTTCCTGCAGCAATGGGGAGTGGAGCACAAGACAGGCATCCCCCACTCGCCCACAGGCCAAGCAATCGTAGAGAGGACTCACCAAGAGATCAAGAGGGTCCTTAAACAACAGCAACAGGTGTTAAAGGTGGAACCGCCGGCAATCAGATTAGCCCGAGCCCTTTATGCCATCAATTTCCTAAATTGTTCCTTTGAAAATCCCAATCCGCCCATTACCATACACTTTGGGTGCAATGAGTGGCAGTTCGATCCCAAGCCCCCGGTGCTGGTGAGATCGCCTGAGTCAGGGAAGGTGGAGGGTCCATTTGACCTGGTGACGTGGGGGCGTGGGTACGCCTGTGTCCTCACGCCTACCTGGATCAAATGGATACCTGCCAAATGGGTAAAACCATTCATTAAAAGGAAGAGGGAGCGTGACGACAGCGTCCCGCAGGTGGCTTCGGCGGCATTCCGCCATCGAAGGTGAGTCTCCTCCAGACCCTCTCTTCCCATTCTGTGGGAATGGGACCATGACCTGTCCTTTACCTATTTCGGTGACCCAAATTAATAATTTTTGGCCCCCCAGTTTTGTTTTTCAGACCCGGACCCAAGATGCTAAGCCTCCCGACCGTGCTCTTTCTGACCAAGCTGCTAACATTCACCCAAGCTTGGACCGTCCCACAGCCGCGAGCCAACGTGTGGGCTCTGCTTGCGGAATCTATGGGACAGGATCACATCTGTCTCAATCAAGCATCAGCCTCAGACCCGATGTCCACATGCCTCATGGGGATTCCCTTTAGACAGTGGGAAATGCCTGAAAGACTTCTCCATTGTGCCCACTGCATCAGTAAGACCCCCCAATTTAATCCTTTTATTGGCTGGAAGAATTTTGTGCTTTCCCTGCCAGATATGAAAGAGGAACCCCGAGAGCTGCGGCTCCTCGGAGCAACTACAGCTCCCGCCTGCATTCCATTACCAATTCGGCCGACGCTTTAGACAACCACACCAAGCACGCTTTTCAATCTAAAGTGCTAGACAGAGCCCACTCGTGGTGCAAGAAGTTGGCCAAGGGAGTTCTTCCCCCTCAAATTCACAACCACCCCAAAAAGTTACCCGAGGGAGTCTTTCTGATCTGCAGAGATCGGGCTTGGGCAGGTATCCCCTCTCGTCTTTCTGGAGGTCCGTGCACCCTAGGGAAGGTAGGGCTGTTCACACCCAACAAGATGCAAATTACAGATTGGAAAGAAAAGCAAAAGAAACAAAGTGGTGCACATGGATTGGCAGTTTCCAAAAGAGACCTTAGAAAACTAGACCCGGATTGCGATTCTGAAATTATTCATTGGAACAAAACTAAAGAGGTCGCAATCACAAATTTTGCCCCATGGGTCTCCATTGCTAAGGCCGTGGGGGAACTGGGACATTTAAAATGTTGGGTGGCGAAACAAGCAAATTTAACCTCCAGAACCCTATTCAACCTCCTGGAGGACGAGGAAATAATGAGGCAAGCTTCCCTCCAAAATCTGGCAGCCATAGACTACATCATACTTCTCCACGATCACACATATGAGGAGTTTGAGGGTCTATGTTGTTTTAATCTGTCGACTCGGGCTGAGAGCACTCGAAAACTCATTACACAGATGCAAGATATGATCAGTGACATCAAAAGAGAGACAGGTGATTGGATGAGCAACATTTTTAAAGGTTGGGGCCTATCAGGATGGGCCGGGTCCATTTTAAAAACATGTCTGTTGATTTTGTTTATTATTTTAATTGTTTGTCTTGCTTTCGGACTAATCAGGAGATCGTTAATTAAGTTAGTTTTAAGTTCCACATCTACCCCCTCTCCGGCTGCTGCTCGGGTCGCCAAGGCCACGGCTCCTGAAGACGAGTTGAAGGAGCTTGAAAAGGAGCTTGAAGAAGGAAGTGACGGCGAAAGCCTCACAGACGATTAGTGGGCAGCTCAACAACCTCGATTCGCCAAATGTTACCTGGACTCTGAGCATCTGCCGGACCCCCCTCACTTCTGTTCTTTTTAGTAAAAAGAAAATGGGGAGATGTGGCAGTGTGTTAATTTAATCGGTGATGCTTTGTATACTTTTGTACTTGTTGGGTTCTCTGTACCCCACCCCTCGATTGTTCCTTTGTTTAACTCACATGACTCCTGCACCTGTCATGCGACACACAGTTAGCTGCCTGTCATTTCTCCCGCCTTTGCAGTGTCCCTCCTATTTTCCCCTGATTGGTCCAAGTGATGTTCTATTACACCCTGGCAACCTGCCCCGGTTGGCTGGCAGTGGCTGGCCACCCCCTTTGCCCCCCCTCCGAATCCTTCGGACAAAAACCCCCCGCACCCCTCTCCCCCCGAACAGTTTCGGGCTGAGGAGGTGTTTGCAATAAACCCTCTGTTCGTCGTGAATTGTTTCCTCCTTTCTTTCCACTGCCTGTCGAATCTCCATCGCTCGCATAAGCCTCTGCCAGGCAAAGAACCCACAGGGTCAGTACTGCCTGCGTTGCTCGCAGACTGACCCCCCTACGACGCCTGTCGCTGTGTCTGGGCCAGTGGCAACAGAGCCCGCTGGCTCTCTGTGAGCACATCGACAAATAACATTCAAGAAGGAGAAAGTATGATTTAAGAGACAAGTGTTTAGAAAACTATATTTTAGTGACCAAGTAGGAGGAAAAGAAGGAGAAAGGTATGGGACATCCTTAAAGCTGTATCAAGACAATTGTAGGAAGGCCATGGCTCCTGCAATGTCTAAGTTTTAATTGGGAGGTGAAATCTGCATTTCATGAGAACTTCCCCCTGCAACTCTCTTTCAGAGTGAACATTTTTTTTTCCTGAACATTTCTGTGAATTTGATTTATTATCAGTTTGGCAAAAAATTTTAATCACAAGTTTTTTTATACTGATGGAAAAATCCAGGAAACTACCCAAGAATTTGGAGTCAGGATTCTGCAAGGCAGAAGAATTTATACAAGGGAATGCAGGTGAAATAGGTTAAGTCTGTGAGCTGCTCACACAGTGGAGAAAGGATATGAAGTTTAAACTGAGAGGGAATATCCTTCCTTGGGAAAAAACACTTGAGCAATTTGAATTTTTGGCACACTTTTAAGCATTTGACTCCCTGTGACAGAGTGAAATCTGTATTTGTATGAATTATAGCCCAGCCACAAAGAATCACAAGTTAGCACAGCCTAGTTTGTTCAAGCAATCCAAATCTGACAGTGTTTCTTTCAGCTTCCTTTTAATGGCTCAAATTTTCCCCTCCTACTCAAGCATGTCCAATATCAGTAGAAAAACTCCAAAACTTCATGTGTGATTAAATAAGTAACTGAGCTTTATTCATTAAGCGTGTTTCTTTAATATAGCAAGTTTTCAGTGATGAACAAAGACCATGCATGGTAATTTAATATTGGAATCAATTCTTTAGGTGCAGTCCCATGGTATCAAAATTGTGACAGTGGTTTATTCCTTTGTCTCCACAATAAATCTCAGTGGGAAGTCACAAGATAAACCATTATGTTAAAAATAAAATAGACACTAATCTTAAACTTTACCACTTGCTACTGGAAATCCATATAAATTCTGCTGCCGTCACTGGCTGCAGGTTACCACTGGAAAAATATCAGTTGATTTTTAGAGAGTTACAGTTTTTCTATAATTTGCTGTATGTGACAGAATGATTGATTATGCTTTTAATACCATTTTGCCTGGTAGCTGCTTGAAGACTTCTTTTGGCCTTTTTCTGCAAGTTAAGTATACTTTCTTGGTCATATATAATCCTCTGGAATAAAACCCATCTGTTCCTGTTTAGAAAATGAACTTTTACAGCTTTATTACTGACTATACAACTTGATAATTGTGAGTTTTATGTTTCTTAGCAAATACTTTGTACAGCTCTAGCTTGGAAAAAATAATTGAGGAAAACTCATTGAGGGTTGCAATAAAAAATCATAGCAGAACAGAGTTGAAAGGCCAGCCAGTAGCTTGCCTGATTCTGTCTGCTCCAGGATAAAAATAACTAACTTTATAAAAATATTGTATTCTATTATCATATTGTATCTTCAACTGCAGGGGGATATTGGCCACTGAATAGTGAACCAATATGATTTCACCAGAAGCCGTTTATTGTTTACAATACAACTCCAATTATAGATTCTAAGTCTCCGGCCCACGTGGGCACACATCTCTCGGTTGGCTAAGTCACTTGCTCAAGAGGCAGATGCATCTCCTTCAGGACACCTAACTGGTCAAATGTCCATCATCACATCACGCCTTCTGTATCTAGGGTTTACATTCTTTGTGGACAGTTTCTCAGGCTCTCTGTTCTCACTTCAATCCTGTCATTTTCCCAGTGACCTTGATGAATCCCTGAGAACCCTGAAAACAAGACTGCAGGTGGCTTTGTTATAAATATGAGCCAATTTTAATTATTAAAATTTTTATTAATTAAAGAATTACAGATCAAAAATTTTGGGCAAACCAGCAATCGAAAGTAGTATCGATGACGCAGGGATCGGCACTGGGTGAACAGTAGCCACAGCCTCTGTGACCTTCCCCTGTTCACAAAAGGGAAACTCATCCCACGGTTCCCCTTAAATACATTTTATTTCACCTGCAGCACCCAAAGTTCTTTGTCTTATTCTCCCGCCCCATCTTCTGAATAGGCTCTTCGGAGAAAGATGAATAATAACTTTGGGTTTTCGGTTGGTCCTCCCAGCTGCAAAATAGATTTTCTCGGGGAGAGATGAATAATAATTTTGGTTATTTAGGGTGTCTGAACAGGGAGTCGAATTGATGAATAGAGGTGTGTCTCCTTTGGTACTGCTGTTGAGATCGGTATCTCTGGGCACTTAACAGTCCTCTTTGTTCAGAAAGAGTTGCTCCTCCTTCCTTTCTTCTGGTTAAGGGCCGTACTTCTCCCTATCATCTCCACCCGGCCATGGCTTTTGTTCTCCCTAAAAAGCAACTTCTACAAGCCTGGGCTTGCCCGGTTTCCCATTGTAAACCCCAGCTTGCTGGTTATATTTATTTTATACACATATACTTTTACAAATATATTCTTAAAACACAAATTATCCCATGTCATTTATAACAGCTTGATAAGATTTCTCACGAACAGTTTGGCTTGTGCATCAGAATGGCCTGTTACACAGATGCATGGCTACAATTCCCCCTTCTTTTTTTCCTTGCACCAGACAAACACTCTTTACTGCATTTTTCACCAAGCGAGTCACCAACTCCACAATGCATGGAATAACGCAAAGCAACAAAACAATGACTACCAGTAACAACAAAACTCCCTTTGTTATATCCTTCAATCATCCAGTGATTCCCCATCCCTTAAACCATTCATCCAACCCCCAGTCAACAACAGTCAACTTCTTCATATTATCCTGTAGTTGTCTGATTTTTCCTGTGTATGGATGCAGAATGGTCAGAGAGGTTCATACAACACATTCCTTCAAAATCCTCACACACGTGCCCATGTGATAATAGCAAAACTGTAAAACAGCTTTACTTTACAGTGTGTTGTGTCTAATACTATCTACATCAGTGAGCATCTGATTTGAAATAAAGTTATATTTAACTACTTGGCTGCCTAGCATCCCAACTTATTAAGCATAGCTAAAGCTGGAGCAGCAACAACACCTGGAGTAAGGAAGGATGCTACATAAAAGCCCAATTACAATCAACAAAAACTTGTTAAATCAAATCATGTTACTGACACAGGGTCTCACAGCATGAGAAAAATAAAAATAATGTCCAATATCTCTAGGCGAAATCGAGACAAATGTTCACTATTTCAAAGTCCAAATAGCTGAGACTCAGAAGAAAGTCTAGTAGCTGGAACTGTTAATCTTGACATCACTGAATGTCTTTTTGGGAACCTGGAACAGGAAATAGCTGAAGAAGGTTAGGAGGAACACTATACCATGATGATGACAAAAGGCTTTTTCTTGGCAAGTTTCCTCTGTAAGTCTCTACAAACAGCCATCTTCTGGCAGTCCTACTTCTGCTCCTGTTCTGATCACAAAGGCTGGGTGGCAATGAAGTCATCCCTCCTCTCACTGAACCTCATTTTCTCAGAGGCAATTGATGTCTGATCAACTGAATAGATGACTATTTTTAACCTGTTGATGATAAAAACACTGCACCTCTTCTCTTTAAGGTAATGAATCAATTGAAAAAATTATTTTGAAAAAATTTGCCATCTTGATAAAGTGGATTTTCCTTTAAAAGCCTGGAAACTCTTTTGGGAAACTTCATACAGCTAGTTTACAGAGTGTTTTTTCACTTACTTGTTTTCTAACTGCATATAACTTAGAACCAAAGACTTGATAGATCCGAACACATAGAGCCTCTGGCAGATGTGATCTGAGTTCAAAATTGAAATTTAGCTTTGATAACTCTTTTTCCAAATTTCCTAATATAACTATTGCATTATTCCAACTCTTTTTCCAAACTCCTAAATATTACATTATTCAAAATTATCTGTTGTCTAAAGTTCTAATGTACATCTTGCATTATTCAACCTTCTTAAGGCCCTAAATTCCCCCTTTTTTGTTGTTTTTGTTTTTAAAAAACAACATGCATGACTCTTGCTAAGAACATAAAGGGAATAACAAAACAAAACTACATATGCAATAAAACAAAACTGACAGCAATCAGGAATAAGTCGGGTACAACCATTAGGAATATTTCAGATAATACACATAATCCTTAACACATGTGAAATTAGGTAATTAGCAATCTCTGAAATACTGTACCATCATCCCAGAGTCCGTAAACAGCTGATAGACCACAAATCAGTGAAGATTTGAACAATCATTTTCCAGCTAATGATTCTCCAGACTCTTGTCCAAGATAGGTCCAGCTGTCATTCATAGGGTTGAATTGCCAAGTCAAAGCAACTTGAATACTGTTTTGATACAGAAAACACCTGGGTCTGTTGGCAAATTTCCCCTCCACATGGAGCTAAGGCCTGGCCACTGCCCGAGCTCTAAGCTGGAAGAGAATTCCCTAGACCTGTTGGAGTCCAGGGCACCCCTCTGGTCTCCCTGGAGGGTCAGTGACCTTGTCAAAGGGGCCTGCTACCCAGGCAGGGGGGTTTGGAACATGTACAGGGGGGTCTGGGATCTGTACAAGGAGGTTGTAGACCTTGGCACAGAGCCCAGAGGGACACAGTCTTTGACTTCAGTCTATGGGAGAGACTACCTACATTGCAGGAGGAATTACAAGTCACCAGGGTGTGAAATAGATAGTTAGCTTATCACTGGGGGTGCATGTATTTTTGGTGTGTGGGCTTGAGAAGAAAAAATGGAGGATTCGAGGCGTGGTCCTGTCCTCCTGCTTCTTCTTCTTGTCAAACATTTCTGCTGTGAAAGTGGCACGTTTGGATATGGTCAAAGTAGATATGACCTGTCTAGCATAGGTGTTGGGTATTGGTGATTAATTGTAAATAATAAAAATGTAATATGTAGTATAAGAGGGCAAGACCCTCCCAGACAAGAGGAGTCCATGTGTGACCCTGCTGCTGCATGGAGCTCCCCAGGGCACTAGAAGAACTCGAGACATAAGACATAATAAACAAAGAGCAAGACCTTGAAAAACTAGAAACCTGAAGACTCCGTGTTTTTATTTGCATCTGGCTTGCAACTCCTCAAAGGGCAGAGACATTTTACCACCCCAATCTCAGAGGGTTAAACCCGAGATAGACGTCTTTCAAAACAAGACTTTTAAGAATCTTAGGGTGAATAACTAGTTGAACCATCTAATAACTGGTCTCCTCCCTCCCTGAAATTCCCTCTGGAAAGGGATACTTTAAATACAGCAAACTGTCAGAGTGCTTCTGTAACAAGAACTAAAGGTCACAATACCATCAGTTCAGAGGAGGTCTTCAACGAAGCTCAGATATCATTTCTTGGAGCTCTGATAAATACTTTAAAATTATGAAACAGCACTGGGTCAAACCACAGAGCTAGTGCAGAAACTAGCATAAACAGCTAGAGAACAATTTAACACCTATTTAAAACAAAGTCCTTAACAGCAGTTATGAAATACTTAAAGCAGTTAAAAATAAATACATAAATAAATAAAATCTTGAAACAACATGTGTTTTCTAAGAAGTTTGCTATAACACAAAAATATCACTTATGAATAATGCCTATTAGCAATCAGTAAGTTCACACCATACAATTAATATTCTGACCTCATGTTTGAGATAGAAACAGTCAAACCACAGACACTTGTCTAAAAATGTGAAAAGGTCCTGGTTTATTCTCCTTTATAGTTCAGCCGTCCTGATCCTAACTATTCACTGACCTTTGACCGCAGTAAAGTCCCACTGTAGGGTTCCTTTTGGAGACTCCAGCTACTGGTTATTTCTTACTAGAATATGACTGTATTCTAGTAGGTGTCACGGTGCCTTTAGAGAACTCAGTCTCTCTGCCTGCCCAGGCTAGCTCAGGCTCTGCGGCAAGCTAAAAGGTACAGCCAGGCGAGTCACGCAAGCCGGCTGATCCCTGTGAGTTCTTGTCTCCTGAGAGGCTGTGTGAGGTGGTGGAGAAGTGCTGACAACGACGGAGAGAAACGAAGGGAGGAGCCAGTAGAGTAAACTAATAGAAGGTTTATTTGGCAGTCACAGGGGACCTCCTTACCACCTGCCAAATCCTTAGACTGCGCCCCCTAGGCTCTTGTAACATGATGTTTTATATAGCAGTGACGTGGGGTGTGGTAAGGAGGTTACAACCAATGGGCTTCAACCAAAGAGGTGGTAAGAACATGGGGTGTCATTACAGAAACCAATCAGTAAACTTGGGGAGGGGATTCACATAGAGTTGACAGATAACTGACGGTTACATAACTAGGGAGATTTCAGGAGCATACCAACTGGGAAGAACAATGGGGTACAGAGAACAAACCATTCTACAAACAGAATTCTATAAATTTTATGTAAACTTAAATCCACATTGCCACAAGTAGGAATAGGACAATAGAATACGACTAGTATTCCCTTGCCGCCTCTGACCATAGGCCTTCACCCAGCTCAACTGTGACTGCAACAGACTCCCACTGCAGGGTCCAACTGCAGACCCAGACTGACCTCACAACAGATTCCTCACCGCAGTAAGTGTCTCTCCCATTTGGTCAGTCTTCCCAAACCGTTCTTGCAATACATTCAATTCCTTCTTCCTCAGGATCTTCTCCTGACTGGCTATCCTATTCTTTTATCACACTCAAAAAACAGCTGTGACTTATCAGGGGTGAAGTCCATGGTTATTCAGACTGTGCCCCTCGTCTCCTTGGACGCAATCTATTTCCCGGCTCTCGGCCGTCCCCCATGGCTCAAGGCTGTGCTCTCCCACGATTCAAGATCATGTCCACCTGTAACCTTTCTCATAAAAATATATCAGTTATCACTATTTGAAAAAGTTCAAGTAATATATTCCAAACCTTCATGCAATTAAAACAATAAAATTAAACAAGAAGGAAGATAAAACTATGAGCTCTTTCACCAAATTAGCTGGAATCCAAAAAACAGGATAGAATCAAAATGAGACTGCACTGACAACCCAATCCAAAGCTAAGAAGACACACAGCATCCCACAGCAAGGATGAACAGCAGTCTCCCACAAAGAAAAAGACTAGAGAGTTTATCTACCACTTAGAAGAAGGTCCTTGAGAGCTTCCACCCTCTGCTCAAGTTCAACAACATGAACAGACCCAGAGAACTCCTAGAAAACACAGAAAAGCTCAAACAGCCCTGCCTCCTGCACAGCCTGCATGGCCATAACCCATGGGTATCAGGAAGCATGAAAAAGAAAACACTAAACAACTCACCAGTAAAATCTACAATAACTCAGACTGAACAACACCCAAACTTGGTGTAAACAAATTTTGACAGCAATAAAGCTGACCAAAATGAACTCAATAAAACTCTGCCCTAAAAGGACTTCAAATTAATAGCTCGATTTTTACCTCAGTAAAACAGAAGGTACCTTTAAGAAAACTCAAAGTCAACCATTATACTGAATACATCTGTGATCCATATAAAAGTGAAATAAAACCTTGTCTATACTTACTAATACTGAAACTTAGCAGACATGAAATCCACTAAACCAACCCATTAAAACTTAGCCTTGCTCAATTTAACAGAAGCATTACCCCTTGGACCTTATGTAAACACAACTGCAAATTGTTATCTCCAAAAGTTATCGATACAACAAGATGTAGCTTATTGTATTGTTATAACACCAAAAAAAAAAAAAAAAAAAAAAAAAGGAAAAGTAAACAACCCGTAAAAGAAATGCCAGCATGATGATGTACTGGAGGGATACATGTCACAACAAGCATATTAAACTCATAAGTAATCTGGTTATGAGAAAAATCCCTGACAACTGCAAATTTCTTGGAAATGGAAATTTTGTAAGATTTCTTAAGAGTGCAGGGTTACTGAAAAATTAAATATAACCATGAGTAATTTGGCAGACTGCTGACCAGCCAAATAGCTTCTTGTGATTGTATTTTGTGTAATTTCATCTGGCAAATTCATTAGCATTCTTGTTAAAGAAATCAGACCTATGTTAAAATCTTTGATGTGAAAACAATGGCTATGTTTATAGAACATAGCTGGTGTTTACATGAAAAGAGCATGAGAAGGTACAAACTTCTACTTTATATGAAATGCTCAGCTAGCTAGGAGAATCTCGTGGCAACACCCAGCCACCACGAGAGATACTATCAGGGGGACGCCTCTCCATTCAGAACTTTGTCTCCCATTCATACAATGGAGGGAAGAAATTAACACCCATCCTTTTGCGGGGAAGCCCCATTCAGCAGGCTGGACTGAGGAGATGAATTTGAAAAAAAACCCTCGAAAATAAAGAACTGTGAGGAAATCCTCTGCTGCGGGCCAAATAAACTGTATAAAACTAGGACCCCAAAAAAGACCAATTCGTGAACGAGGGGGTTACAGTGCACTAGAGGCTGTAACTGGTTCACCCAACGTCAATCCCGGGCATCGGCACTGTACTCCCGATTGTTGGTTTTGCCTAAATTTCTGTCTTGTAATTCTTTAATTGAATTTAATTGGCATTTATAAGAATTTTGGTGCCCAATGTGGGGCCCGATTTGGGGGTGTCTGGAGTCCTCCTTTTTTGTCCAAGAGGCTCTCCACTATTCTAGCGGCTTGGCGGAATCGGGATCTCTCGGAACCAATCTGGCCTTCGAACCAGCCAAAAATTTTAAAGCCACAATTGGAAGGGTAGGCATACAAGCTAGCTTGAGCAGGGCTCTTGGGAACTCAGCGGGGACCCAGGGAATGGGGTCTCCAGTAATTTTTTTCACTTGTAAAACTCGATATGCACGAAGAATCCACTCAAGAAGAGGAGACCGTAAGTATTGCATGCTTGAGTGGGGTGACCGGGTGTGTGTGTGTTTGTGTGAGACGTGATACTATCACTGAGTGAGTGCAGACCCCAAGGTCGCAGTTCCATTGTTCTGCGAGGAGCGTGGTTGGCTGCGGGGGAAGCGTGTGCCATTTGTTTGTGTGATTCCCCGAGCCTCGGTGGGTCAGGGAGGAATCAGTTACAGAGGATTAGAAGGGAAGGGTACATCCTTTTGACTTCGGGGACTGGTAAACCTTCTTGCCCCCGACCAGGGAAGGTCCATTTAATCTTCTTAGGAAATAGGGAGCCTATCGCCAGACGAAACCCCACGGGACGGTCCTCTGCTGGATAGCAGTCTGACGATACCAAGTCTTTGACCTAGGATTTAGAGTCAGTTCATAAGAGACGGCCCAGGAATTTCCTTTTCCGCTAAGGATGGGGTCGTATTTTAGCAGAACACAGGAGGACCCCTCAGGAGGAGTCTCCGGGGAGGGGGTCCCCTTGATCCCATGGGGAAGCCCCTTGGGATGGCTGCTGGAATGCTGGCAGGATTGTCCAGCAAGGAGAAGGCGGTCTAAAGAAAGAATGATCTATTTTTGTATGGAGGTTTGGGGAGGGAAGGAGATCAGGAAGCATGTAGTTTGGCCAGTGTTTGGCACATTCGAACAATGGACTTGCCAGGCTTTGTGCGCCTACGTAAGGAATAAGGAGAGGAGGGAATTTGACGAGTATGAGTATGCGCAGCTATGGGAAAGATTGCGCAGTAGATTATACCCAGTGCGAACTGCAAGGGGAGAAGAATGGGAATCCCTGGAAAACCTCCCTCCTCCTTACCCCCCCCCCGCCAGCACAAGCCCCTGCTCTTCCCTCAGGGTCTGCACAAGACCCGACCCTGCAACCAGCCCAAGCTCCCCCGGTGGTGGCATCAGCGCTGCCACTAGAGAGCCAGGTTCTCCAGGTGGAGACTCGAGCCCTGCTGATGCCCCCTCCACTTCCCTGGGCTCTCCCATCCCCTGCAGCACCACCTCCTGAAAGGGATGCGGCTTCTCTCCCCGGTCCCAGTCAGTGCACCCATGCTGATGCATCCAAGCCAGCACCCACACCCCGGGTTAGGAGGACAAGTGTTGCCATGAGTTTTTCCCGGTTTTGCTGAGCGCTCATATTAAAGGAGAAGTTCGTACCTTCTCACGCTCTTTTAATGTAAACATCAGCTATGTTCTATAAACATAGCCATTGTTTTTAGATTCCTTGCCGGGACAAACAAGACTGTGTGACAGTCCCCTTCACCAATGTGGTGTGGAGGTGGGAATTCCTTCCTCCAATCCACAGGCCTCATAGTAAAAGTATAAAAGTAGGTTTTTGTAAATAAACCGGGGCTTCTGCCCTGCTGCTGTTGTTGCACCCAGATCTGTGTCCTCAGTCTGTTTTTCCTGGTTGGGCCTCCACGGTGATAGACAAGGAGGAAGGGGAGGAAGGCTGGCTAGGGGGAGAGCAAAGCCTAGGAGGACAGTCCTAACTTGTTCCCCTTACCGGAAGTGCCCACAGCTCCTGGCATTATTGGATACGTGAATGTGTCTATTAACACCGTAGATGTTAGGGCCTTCAAGCGGGAAATGGGGAAGTTAATGGACAATCCGCTTGGAGTGGCAGAAAGAATTGATGAGTTCTTAGGAACCAGCATATATACTTATGATGACATCATGGCAATTTTGAGGTCCTTGTTCAACCATGAGGCAAGAGAATTGATCAGGCAGGTGGGGATGAGGGAGGGGAAGCATAAAAATCCTCAAGGGTTGCCGGGAAATGTAAAATGGTCCAGCCAAAACTCGGAATGGAACCCACAGTCAAAGGACAGGCGAAAGAGCATGATAGACCTAAGCAGCATAGCGCTCCAAGGTATTAGGGAAGCTGTACCCAGAGGTCAGAATATTAGTAAAGCTTTCAATGAGTTCCAAGGAAAGGATGAGACTCCCTCAGAGTGGTTAGATAGGCTGCGAAAGAGCCTGCAGATGTATTCGGGGACGAATCCTTGTCTTAGTTTGAAAGACAGGTATCTTGCTAGGAAGGGGGCAGGACCTCCCTAGAGATGGAGAGTTCAAATCCCCTCCCTCCAAATTATTCTAATTTAGAAAATTAAAGGGGCTTTCAGGCAAAGGTATGAGGATAGGAATAACAGTTCTTTACTAGTATATATGACAAAACAACAAACAACCAACAACTACAGCATTAATAATAAACAAAACCAGGAACCTTGAGGGCTTTCTTTCACAAAAGCCCAGGGCAGTTTGATCTCGGTGCCCCTGCAGGACTCTGAGAGGCCAAGCTAGAAGGGTGGAAAGTCCCAGGCTGGTGGATGAGATGAGGAGCTCTGTGCTGGTAGCTGGAGTGGCAGGGGTGTCCCGGCAGAGCTGGGCAGTGCAGGGCTACAGAGTAGCAGGAAAGCCTCAAAGCTCTGAAGAAACAGGGGCAGTGGGGGGAGGGCTGGAGAAAACGAGCTCAGGATTCCTGGGTACACAAGCAGATGACGGTAGATTTCCCAGGACAAGACGGAGTGATGGCTGTGAACTCTTCCTGCAGCGAGGGGCAGCTTGACTGTCCTCCTCAATGCCAAAAAGCAAGAGTGAGCAACTGCCCCCACCGCTCTGTCTTTTACCTTTCCCAAAGCTGGCATTATCTCTCCCCTCTGAGGGAAAATCCCAGAGACTCAAAAACAATAGGTGTAGCCTTGTGCTGCCATGTCCTTCAACTACTCCCTTTGTTCTGGCTTAGTACTGTTGTTAAGGTTTCTTAGCAACTTATGGGAAAAAAATCTGTAAGTGAAAAAGAGGCAAATCTAACCCCCAAAAATCCTAATTCCCCAGTAGGAGAAGTATTACTCAAGACTCAATTCAGAGCAAAATCCTGGGAGGACATAAGAAGGAAATTAGAAAAAATAGAGGATTGGCATGGGAGGGAGCTGCAGGAATTACTTAGGGAAGCACAGAAGGTGTATATGCGGCGGGAGGAGACGCAGCAAAAGCACAGGCAAGTGTTGGTGACCACCGTCCGGGAAATGCAAAGGGAGCCGCCTCCAAAACAAGGGAATGCTGGATGGGGTAGCACCAGGAGAGGGTAGTCTCCTCCCGGACGAAAAGATTCAGGAAAACCCAAGGAACAGCTAAGATGTTTTTACTGTGGGAGTAAGGGACACATGGAAAAGGATTGTTATTAACGAATAAAAGATGAAAACATGTTTAAAGAGGACCAGAGATGTCTTGGGCTCTTTTTCCTGGGGTCTTGTCCATCTAATGAGCCCAAGATAAAATTAAAAATAGGACCCCACAAGGAAGGGGTGTCGTTTCTGGTGGACACAGGAGCAGAACGCTACACGGTTCAGAAATTGCCTCGAGGTTGATTTAAGAGCGGGGATACAATGATGGTGATAGGGTCAAAGGGAGAGCCTTTCCGAGTACCAGTTATTAAGAATGTAATTATTGAGTCAGAAAATAAGGTGCGCATGGGGAATGTATTGCTGGTAGAAGAGGCTGATTATAATTTGCTTGGAAGGGATTTAATAGTAGCTTTAGGAATTAACCTTATCATCAAGGGAATGGACATTGTAGTAAGTCTGTACCGACTGACTAAAGAGGATAAGAAAAGGGTTAACCCAGCCATATGGCATACCTTGGGGGAAGGGGGAAAAATAGAAATGAATCCCATATCCATAGAAATTCAAAGACCCGAAGAGCCAATTAGGGTAAAGCAGTACCCCATCTCCCTGGAAGGGAGGAGAGGGTTGAAACCCATAATTGAGGATTTGGTAAAGCAAGGGATCCTTGAGCAATGCCTGTCCAGGCACAACACTCCAATACTGGCAGTAAAGAAGCCAGATGGGAGTTTTAGGTTGGTCCAGGATTTGAGGGCTGTAAACCAGAGAACAAAAACAAGCTTTCCAGTAGTAGCCAACCCTTATACCCTTTTAAATCAAATCTCCCCAGAGGATGTGTGGTATAGTGTGATCGATTTAAAGGATGCTTTCTGGACGTGCCCCCTAGACGAAGATAGTAGGGATTTCTTCGCGTTTCAATGGGAGGATCCCGACACAAATAGAAAACAGCAGTTTAGGTGGACATCTTTGCCCCAGGGTTTCACGGACTCCCCAAACTTGTTTGGCCAGGCCTTAGGGCAATTGCTTAGTCAGTTTGTCCCAACGGAGGGAACAGGAGTGAAACTTCTGCAATATGTGGATGATCTGTTAATTGCCAGGCCCAGGGAAGACGAAGTAAAGAATGGTACTATAGAATTGTTGAATTTCCTAGGGGAAAAGGGATTAAAGGTGTCAAAATCCAGGTTGCAGTTTGCCGAGTAGGAGATAAAATACTTGGGGCATTGGCTGATGAAAAGGAAAAAGAAGCTGGACCCCGAGCGAATATCAGGAATTGTAGCCCTGCCATCCCTGCGTTCCAAGCAGGAGGTCAGGCAATTACTAGAATTTCTTGGGTATTGCAGACAATGGATTGAAGGCTATAGTGAAAAAGTGAAGTTCCTCTATGAGAAACTCACCACAGATGGAGTAAAATGGAATGAGCAGGACGAAAGTTTGAGGAGTTTAAAGGGAGCCTAGTAACCGCCCCAGTGTTGAGCCTCCCAGACGTAAAGTGGCAGTTCCAACTGTTTGTGGATGTCAGCAACCACACGGCATATGGGGTATTGACGCAGAACTGGGCAGGGATCAGGAAACCGGTAGGATATATCTCAAAGCTCTTAGACCCCGTGAGCCGAGGGTGGTCAATTTGCCTACAGGCGATAGTAGCAGTGGTTTAATGGTTGAGGAAGCCAAAAAGGTTACTTTCAGGGCCCCGCTACTGGTATGCACCCCTCATAATGTTAGAAGTATTTTACAGCAAAAGGCAGACAAATGGCTCACGGACTCAAGGCTGTTAAAATATGAGGCAATCCTAGTACATTCCCCTGAGCCGGAATTACAAACTGCAGCAGCTCAGAACCCCGCCCAGTTCCTGTTCAGAGATAGATCAGAGGAATGTAGCCACGACTGCTCTGAAGGTGGTGTGTCACCATGAGATCTTCCTAGTTTGCTGAGAGTTCATACTAAGGTAGAAGTGTGCAGCTTCTCACACTTGTTAATGTAAACAGAAGATCGTGTTTTGTAAATATTGACATTGTTATGAATTCCTTCTCCAAGAGAAGGGGAGGTTGAATGACAGCCTCCTTGACCAATGTGGGTAAGAGGTGGGAATGCCCACTCTCCGATCCATGGTCACCTTGCTATAAGTATAAAATAGGAAGGAATAAACAAGGCGGGTATTTTTCTGCCCTGCTGCTCTGATCAACCCAAGCTCCGGCTCCGTGTGTGTCTTTCTGGAGAGACTCACAGCGACAGTGGTGGAACTGAAAACTAGAATTAGACCAGATTTAGAAGAAGAGGAGCTGGAAGGGGGCAAGAAATGGTTTGTGGACGGGTCTGCAAGAGTAGTGGAAGGTAGAAAAAAAACAGGATATGCTATTATAGATGGAAAAACTGGGAAGGTAATAGAATCAGGGCCACTGAGTGTCGGTTGGTGTTGTTGTTTAAATTTATGGGGGGTCCCCGGGGAGTGCCCCCCGGAGACCCCCGGGGTCTTTTGGGGTCGTGGTGTTCCCGGGCTTGCAGGCAAGGAGACTCAGATGCCGGTGGGATGCTGATGAGGTGAGGGTTTATTCACTGAGGGAGAGGGGAAGGGGGGAGGGGGAAGGGGGGGAGAGGAGAGAGGAGCGTCCGGACGCCTCCAGGGGTAGAGGGGCAAGAGGGCAGAGCCTTCTGCCTTGGCATTCTTATCACAGAGGTTCAAAGGGGCGCGGTAACATTCTCCAGCCAATGAGGTTACAGATACACGATACTGCAGGGAGGATACAGACTGGGGATAAACCATACATTTTCCAAGGGTGAACTAGAGCAAACCATTTCCATAAAATGCAATCCCACAAGTCACCCTTTTTTTCTTTAAAATGTGAGAAGAGAAATATGACATATGACAATTAACAATTTAAAAAATGAAACAGTAATTACAGTTTTGCAGCATGAAACCAAATACAATTGCAGTAAGGATTATGTTATACTGTGAACTTTTTTCTGACCTTGTAATTGCAGTAGACGGGTTATGTGAGTTTATATTGCAAGATTTGAAACAAGTTAACAAATTTGTTTGAGCCTTTCCAGCGTGACTGGCCTAATAGTGTCTAGTCTTTTCCAACTGGCTTTTCAGACCACCACAGCCCCCAGCTCAGGCTGAGGCGCTGACCTCTGCTCCCATTCCAGGGACAGGAAAACACGTGGAGTTCCCCGGGCTCCACACACGGCTTCAGATTCTCCAGGTGGCCTGCTGCAGTTCCCCCATTGGGGCCGGGCAGGGGCAGTGAGGAATTTAAATCAACTCAAGCTGCCATTGATCTGTCACGGAATTCCCGTAAGGCTTGAACAGCAAGTCACCGACACTCACGGATCTGAGCCAAACCACTCCTTTCACTTTCCAACTGGTTCAACCAAAAGACCCCCAGTTTTAGGTCATCAAAAGAGAAACAAAAGAAAAAAACTACAAAAACCGTCAAATACTTTCTCAGACACCAATTTAGGTTATCAATCACCCTCAGAACTAACTGAGGACAGCATAAACCCAAAAGCGTTACAGATTCAACAGTCTACACTACTGAATCGCGCCTTACAAGAAGACAATTCAAAAACTGCTTCTCTTGGGTCTACACTTGTGACCTGAAAAGGCCTCTGCTTTCTAAAACAGAAAACAGGGGAATCTGCAATATTTACACACACAAAACTAGAAAGGCATAATTGTAAAAACTACTTCATGGGGATGGGAAGGAAATGGAGGGGTTTGGGACACCCTGCTGTTTGGCCAGAACAGCAAGGGACAGGGGCAGAAAAACAGGGAAAGGGAATCGAAGTAGCATTAACAATTATACAAGGCTGCAAAACTGGTATTACAAATTCACTTTAGCTTTGGGGTTTGGTTTCTTAGCGTTTACCTTGTGGGACTTGAAAAGCGGAAGATGGGACTGAGAGCACGTGGCCATGGTGGCCATGCGGTCACAGCGCAGCACGTGGTGTCAGCCGTGCCGTGCCGGGTTTAGCAGGAAAGGGTTAACTCTCGGGGGTTTGTTAAGGGAAAGGGGGTTAGGGAGAAGGAGCAGCGAGGGGAGGAGGGGGTAAGGGTAAGGAAGGAGGTTACACAATTTACAAAACCGAGTTTTGGAAGGTGCGGGGCTTGGGCACAACTGAAGACTGCTTTTTCCTTCTCTGATGGCTGTCTGGCTGAGTTCCTTTCGCTGCTGTCCAGGGCTGCTTGTCCGTGCGGCTTCTCCCGGTGCTGGGGCCCGCGCGCGCTGCGGCGGGGCCGGGACCACGTGTTAGCTCCGCCGGGACTGCCCCGCGCCGCGGCCGCGCCGGGGCCGCTCCGCCGCCGGGGCCGCGCCGGGCCGGGGCCGCTCCGCCGCCGGGGCCGCGCCGCCGCCGGGGCCGCTCCGCCGCCGGGGCCGCGCCGCCGCCGGGGCCGCTCCGCCGCCGGGGCCGCGCCGCTGCCGCGCAGCCCGCGCCGCTGAGCCGAGGCGGACCGGGGCCGCACCGCGGCCACGCGCCGCAGCCACGCGCTGCAGCAGCGGTCCCGCCGCGCCGGGGCTCACGCCGGAGCCTCGCCGTGGCGGAGCCGTGCCGCCCGGGCCGCGCCGCCCGGCGGGGCTGCACAGCCCACGCAGCGCTGAGGCGGGCCGAGGCCCCAAGGGACTGGGACCCGGGCCCGCGCCGGGCTGGTCGGCGGTGGTGGGACGGCCGCGTGGTGGCTCACGAGGTCTCTGCGCGGTGGGGGAGGGGCCGCCCCGGGCCGCGATGGCCCAGAACGGCCGCTCCACCGGAGACGGCACTGAAACGGAGTTACCATGGTCCATCTGGTCTCAGGGTCGCTGATGCTGTTGCCCGACGTTGGTGCGTCACCTGTTGTTGTTTAAATTTATGGGGGGTCCCCGGGGAGTGCCCCCCGGAGACCCCCGGGGTCTTTTGGGGTCGTGGTGTTCCCGGGCTTGCAGGCAAGGAGACTCAGATGCCGGTGGGATGCTGATGAGGTGAGGGTTTATTCACTGAGGGAGAGGGGAAGGGGGGAGGGGGAAGGGGGGGAGAGGAGAGAGGAGCGTCCGGACGCCTCCAGGGGTAGAGGGGCAAGAGGGCAGAGCCTTCTGCCTTGGCATTCTTATCACAGAGGTTCAAAGGGGCGCGGTAACATTCTCCAGCCAATGAGGTTACAGATACACGATACTGCAGGGAGGATACAGACTGGGGATAAACCATACATTTTCCAAGGGTGAACTAGAGCAAACCATTTCCATAAAATGCAATCCCACAGGTTGGTCGGCACAGGGTTGCAAACTCTACGCTGTTTTGCAAGCTTTGAAAAGATTAAAAGGGAAACGGGACAGTCTTCACCAGCTCCAAGTACGCCTTCGGGGTAGTCCATACCTTCGGAAAAATCTGGGAAGAGAGGGGGCTGGTCAGTACCCGCGGAAAGGGGCTGTTACACCAAGAGTTAATGAAGCAAATCCTGGAAGCTGTAAGGGGACCCGAGGCCATTGCAGTTGTGCATGTGAAAGGGCATCAGGTGGGGAGGCAGTTCAGAACTCAGGGGAATAATCTCGCAGACCAGGAAGCGAAAAGGGCACCCCTCTTGACCATGAGTGCCCCGGAGATAAGGGAGGGAAACCCTAAGGAGTATCTATCTCAGCTGTCCCCTCAGGAAATAGAGGAATACAAAAGGCTAGAAGCTAGGTGGGAGGAGGGAAAATGGAAGTTACCAAATGGCAAAGAATTAATATCGAAGGAATATACCAGAATTATCCTCAGGAGACTGCACCTACAAACCCACTGGGGGGCTCAGGCATTGGATGAGCATTTTTTAAAATTCTTTGTGTGTAAGGGAATTTGCAAATTGGCGAAACAGGAGGTGCTGGGTTGCATGATATGCCACAAGGTAAATAAAACGAGGTTGAGATAAAACCCCTTAGGAGGGCGACCTCTGGCATATCGCCCCTTTAGGAGGGTATGGATAGATTATACCAAACTCCCCAAGGTGGGAAGGTATAGGTACTTGTTGGTGATAGTGGACCAGTTGACCCATTAGGTAGAGGCTTTTCCAAGTCCCCGAGCAATGGCTCATACTGTAGAGAGGATTTTATTGGAAGAAATTATTCCCCGCTAGGGTATCATAGATCACATTGACTCAGATCAGGGGACTCACTTCACATCAAAAATCATAAAACAATTGGCCCTAGGGATCCGCTGGGATTACCATACCCCATGGCACCCTCAAAGTTCGGGAAGGGTTGAGAGAATGAATCAAACCCTAAAAGCCCAATTATCTAAATTAATGCCAGAAACAAAAATGTCCTGGGTTAAGTGTCTGCCCTTAGCTTTATTAAATATAAGGACCATGCCAAATTCGGAAAGCAGACTATCCCCATTTGAATTATTATACAGGATGCCATACGAGCACGGGATGCCTGTAGGGCACCCTAGATTAGAAGACTCACAAATTCAGCCCTACCTGGTAGCAATTAATAAGAATTTACAGGAATTGAGGAAAAACGGAATCTATGCAAAGCACCCCCTTGGGGTTCGCTATTCACAAAATACAACCCAGAGACAAAGTGTTGGTAAAAACATGCAAAGAGGTATCTTTAACCCCTCATTGGTGTTGGAGTCTAGAACATCCCTCTGGCCACCCTGGGGGGTTTGGAGACCAGACAGGGGGGTCTGGGATCTGTACAAGGGGGTCAACCAGCCTCACACAGAGCCCAGGAGGACATTGCCTCTGATCCCTGTCCATGGGAGTGAATGCCCACGTTGTATGAAGAATCACAAGCTGGGAGAATTCAAAATAAGTAGTATTTAGTTTATCATAGAATGTAAATGTAGAATCTAGGACTTTTAGTATATGGGGTTGAAGAGACAAGATGGAGGAATTGGGGAGCGGCCCCTGTGCTCCTTGTTCTTGCTCTTTTCCCCCATTTTCTGCTGAGTTGGATCTCAAGGATTGGTTTAGAGTAGAAATGACATGTTAGCATAGGTAGTAGACATTGGTACAATTTTGTAAATAAAAAGTACTTTGTGGATGGTGGTTGGGTCAGGTGGTTGGGAAAAAGAACTGAGATAATGAAGAATAAATAACCTTGGAAACATGCACTGGCAGACTCAGCTTGTTGTCTCTACTTCTGGTGTGAAACACTTAGGGCAAAGAGAAGACAGAAAACCTTATTACCTCGGGGAACAGCAACCCCGAGGAGGCTCCCAGGGAACAGCAACCTTGGGGGAAAACCTTATTACCTCGGGGAACAGCAACCCCAAGGAGAATCTCAGGGAAAGTTAACCTTGAGGCATTGGGACAGTCCTTTTCTTGTTCTTCTGACAACAGATGCAGCAGTGAGGACATCCGAGAAGGGGTGGACTCACGCCTCCAGAGTTAAGAAGATAGAAATACTGGAAGAGGGACCAGAGTGGAGAGTTACCTATTCTCCCAGGCACCTGAAGATCAAACTTCACTGAGGAGGCAGATGACAGGGGAGCTCCGATTCCCTGCTTGGAATTGGGGTGCCCCTCCAATCTTTATATCCACTTCAAGTGCGAATGCTGCCTAGGGATCTGGGTGGTCCACTGTAAATGGGGGCGAAGGCCATCAGGGTTGTGTTGGAAGTGTTTTGAAGAAGAAAAAGTCCTTACTGTGCGATTTTTAGAAAACGCCACTCGTCTGGGGTTGTTAGAGTCAGATTCTCCTGGGTGGTATTTGTTGTATCAAAGCGGGTTAAGGGGAAAGTTGAATTTGAAGGCCCAGGTTCTGGCCACTGAGTGCCGGCAGACGAATAAGGTACCTTGTATAGAAGAGCCAGTAAAACTATCCCGGTGGGGGGGGGGGGGGGGCTTAAAAAAGGAGATATGCAGCTCGAATCACACTGAGGATCCGGGCAGAGAACCCTTGCTGTCGAGAAGATGGCTTACCACTCCGCTGGCAGCAACCCAACGGGCGATGGCACAGACAGAGGGGCGTATGTCTGGATCGCTCTAGTGGTTCTGGGTCAAGCTGCGTGCCTGATAATGGGCCAGCTCAATGAAACCGGTCTTAGCCTAAGGCCACCTGCCATAGAAAAGCCCAATGCTCAAGCTCTGTCTACTCGGGAAATGTTAAACTGTCCCTTTAAGAGCACTCAGGGCCAAGGGATTGAGGTAGCCAAGAACCAAGCAAACGAACAGGCGCTGTCTGGGGATTGCCGGTCAGATTTGCTCCCTCCAGGGAAAGACAACTCCTGGAACAAAATATGTGAAAGGGAGGTCTTAAAACAGGTAAAGGATAGATTGGAATCATTGTGGTCTTATAACCCCACCATCTGGGCCAAGGGAGGAAGAGGGATATGCGAGCCCCTGACATTCAAACATGAGAAGCTCATAAGACTATGGATAGCCATAGAAATAATAGGAAACTATACTATAGAAAACTTGATAGACAAAAATCAACCAGAGATCAGGGACCTCATAAATAGACAAATAACCACAGTCAGTAATACTCTAACAAGGGGGGAGGAAAGAAGTAAATATGAAAAGGTACCAATTCCAATCCGAAGGGGAAGTATACTCCCAAATGACACATGATGGGGGTGGATGCTTGAGAAAGGAAAGGAAGGGAGGCTATTCGGACTCTTTATACTGGGATCAATAATGGGAATCCTAACTGTCCTGCAACTAGCACTCAAGCGTGTGGGTCCTTTATGTTGGATAGCACATGGAGTTCAAGTCTTGAAATTAATGGTTTTAAAAAGAAGACAAGAAAATAGAGCCGCATGGGCATTGGTAAGGTTTGAGGCTAAAGCACGAACCAAAAGAAATTTTAATATTTCCAGATGGGAAGATAATTGGGATTAAGACACGAATTAAATGATGAAGTTAGAAAAGGGGGAGATTGTAATAAATATGGTACATTAATTCATGTTTTGGTGTATGTAGAATGTAAAAATGTTCTGTAAAATAAAAATGCAAGCAGGTCAGGCACAGAACCAGCAACACCCAGGAACCACTATTCAGAGAAGGACAATGCCTTGCCGGGTATCGGGACTCCGCTATTGACATCAGAATGAAAGGCAAATCAAGATCGAAATCAGTCCTCCAGGGGCAGCAGAACTGTGAAATGCCCAGCCACCACGAGAGATACTATCAGGGGGACGCCTCTCCATTCAGAACTTTGTCTCCCATTCATACAATGGAGGGAAGAAATTAACACCCATCCTTTTGTGGGGAAGCCCCATTCAGCAGGCTGGACCGAGGAGATGAATTTGAAAAAAACCCTCGAAAATAAAGAACTGTGAGGAAATCCTCTGCCGCGGGCCAAATAAACTATATAAAACAAGGACCCCGAAAAAGACCAATTCGTGAACGAGGGGGTTACAGTGCACTAGAGGCTGTAACTGGTTCACCCAACATCGATCCCGGGCATTGGCACTGTACTTCTGATTGT
This sequence comes from Prinia subflava, assembly GCF_021018805.1. NCBI lineage: Eukaryota > Metazoa > Chordata > Aves > Passeriformes > Cisticolidae > Prinia > Prinia subflava. The sequence goes on from NW_026960612.1 coordinate 2,540,208, forward strand.
TGGTTTTGCCTAAATTTCTGTCTCATAATTCTTTAATTAATAAAATTATATTTTATTAATTTGAATTTAATTGGCATTTATAACAGCATAATAAAAAGCTGTTCATTTACTATATCAAAATCTCTCTCTTTAATAGTTTTTCACCTCACCTCAGTACAATTAATTGATTTTAAACCTTTCCCTGAAAAATTTTGTGATTTAAAATCTGAGGGGTCTCTTTCCGGCTTCAGTGAACCTGCATCTTGCAAATCTGTCCCTTTTGCCGAGATAAAATCATCTCCTCGCTGTTGTATTCCTTTCTATCCATGTATAACTTCTGTTCGTTCCACTCCCCCTCCCGCTCCTTGCAATAATAGAAGCGGCCAGAAGTGGCACTGTACTTGGAGGCTACGAGCCTCGGTAGTCACAAAATGGCATCGGCAGTAATACGCATGCTCCAGATACGGCGTGGGCATATTGTTGTATGGAAAAGGACAAGAAGCAGCCCTTCTGTTGTAAGAAAGGTCTTTGAAGGGCTCTGCCATTTTGTTGTATGGACGGCTGTGCTGCACAAGTGCAGTGCTGCTGAAGGACACCACCCGATTCTGAGCCATGTTCAAACTCCGTTCGCTCAGGGCGGCTGCCTGTATGGCCAAGGGAGACATCTGCAAGCCTGGGCAAGCCATGCGCAGGGTCGAGGGAGCCAGGAAAAGTTCTGTGGGAAAGGGCGTGGGGTTGGTCACAGCTCAGTAGAGCTGAGCGCAACTCCGATTTCAGCGGGGCTGCCTACGGTTACTGCGGGGGGGGGGGGGGGGGAGGGGCAGGGGGGCAGTGACGCAACTGCCCACTGCGACCTCTGACTTGCTCATAACTTCATTAAATACGCAGCACGCAGGGAGCCAAGAAGCTGTAACGCAATCTTATCAAAGTCTTTAAATTCTAACAAACATCCCGTCCTTATTTCAAGAATTTTTGACTCGATCTCCTGTCACCCTCTTCCCGCAGTTTCCCAGGGAGCTGTGTTTGCTTCTGCGTGTCTCGCGCCATCCACAGCCCCTTGCGCTCCCACTCGGCTGATTCTTGCCTTTGCATATTTTGTGCTGTCCCGTGGCCTGCTGTAGCTGCAGCCTTTCTCCACTTGTATATTCTCTGCCTGAATTTTGTTTCGCTGCAGGCTGTTCGTCCTGCATTCTCCTGACCCCATTTCGGGTCATATTTCACTTCTCTCTCAGAGAGAATAAGTTAGGCGACATTTGGTGTGGCCTGTGTCTCATTAGACAGTGCCTTTCCCATCCCCTAGCCCCGGCCTCTCACCCGTATTGGTGAATCTCACTGCAGCTTCAGAAGTTTTTTCTTCTTTCTTCTGGAGTGTTTCTTGGGAGGTTCGTGCTCCCGTACTCCGAGCAGTCTTGAGACTCCCACTGCCCACCGCAGAGGCTGTAGGCCAGGCCCCCTGCCTTCTTCCTTGCAGACCCCCTCTGCACCCGAACAGAGTTCAAAGAGCTTTGGTCTGCAGCAATCTCACGCATCCTTCTGATGTCATGGGTCACCGTTATGCAGGGGGATGTGGGCCACTGAATAGTGAACCAATATGATTTCACCAGAAGCCGTTTATTGTTTACAATACAACTCCAATTATAGATTCTAAGTCTCCGGCCCACGTGGGCACACATCTCTCAGTTGGCTAAGTCACTTGCTCAAGAGGCAGATGCATCTCCTTCAGGACACCTAACTGGTCAAATGTCCATCATCACATCACGCCTTCTGTATCTAGGGTTTACATTCTTTGTGGACAGTTTCTCAGGCTCTCTGTTCTCACTTCAATCCTGTCATTTTCCCAGTGACCTTGATGAATCCCTGAGAACCCTGAAAACAAGACTGCAGGTGACTTGATAAGATTTCTCACGCACAGTTTGGCTTGTGCATCAGAATGGCCTGTTACACAGGTGCATTGCTACATTCAATACTTCCAGTGATGGAAGCACCACACCACAGCCTTGCCTGCAGTACACACTGCAGTACTCATCTCCTCTTCCCACTACCCTATGTCTCACCTGTTGCAGTGCATTAGGGGGTTCCCGGGGGCCCCCTAAGCTGTAGGTTCGTTTGTAGCAGCAAGTGGGCAAGGAGACTCCAGATGGCTTCTGAGGGTGCTAGTTAGATGAGGATTTAATGGGGGTCCTATTCTGGGGAGCAGCATGGTTTCTGGGAGGAAAGGGGGAGGGAGGTGGAGAAATGGAGAGCCTGGAGAGAGAGGGGACGAAGAGAAAAGGCAAGAGAGCTTCTGGTCTCCCCGCACAGCTTAACAGGGAGATTCAAAATGGGTGTGGAATAAGACTTGGGCCAATGGGATTGTAGATACATGATACTTCAGGGGAGGGTTACAGGCTTGGAATAAACCGTACATTTTCGAGGGGTGACAGAGCATACCATTTAACAAAAATGTAACACTCACCTTGAGACAGTGTGAGCTATAAATTCTTCACTCAGTCTGTGGATGCTTTGAAATATTATAGATGAACCCCAAAAGGTCAAGACATGTCTGTTTTAGAACAAAACTTTCTGACTGACCTTCCTCAAAATGGTGGGTTTGCAAACCAGCAGCACTGAAACTGGAGCTTTCTGATTTATGAAGAACCAGGAGTCTGATCAATAAACATGATTTCATTTTAGCTTATGAGTGTGAGTGGAGAAAAATGTCCCCCCAAAAGCCTTTATACATGCCATGAAATTGATAGCAAAATGGTAACTTGCATATATGTGCATGTTTATGTCTGAAAACAGGATTAGTTTCCTCCAGAGCAGGAGATGCTTTGTGGTTTGCATTTCAGAAAAAGCTGTGAGTGATATTCCACAAAGTTTTGAAATTACTTGACAGTTCTGAACAAGATGTTCTGCTGTTCCAAATCATTTTGACTGAAAGACACTGGAATATTAAAAGTTATTGCTGCCCCTGAAAATTTCTGCCCATCCCCAGAACAAGTTTGTAAAGAATTAAAGGAAGCAGATCGCTATGAAAAAAAAAAAATCAAATCTCAGCTGATACATAAATAGTTATTCCTACAGAGTTAATCTGTAACCTAGGAAGAGCAGCAAACCCCTGATCCCTGTTTGCTCTTCATCACACTGAGTAGTGACTGCATTTGGACAAATGGGAATAACTTTGCCAAGATTTCCTATAAGCTGTTTTGTGGTTTGATACTCTAAGGGAAAAATTATACCACAGTGAATTAAGAGAAGAGCTCAGGCTGTGTTATGTCTTGGTGTGCTGACAAGGGGTAAAAATGAAATGTGTTGAAAGGATGAAACTGAGAGTGGTCTACCCTCAAAGTTTTATGTAAAACCAAATAGCCTACATTTGGGCAACTAAAGACCTGACCACCTTGCAGCAAAGCCCAACCAGCCCTACATCTCAAATGAGGTTTGCAAATGCTACTTCAATGCAGGCACGAGGCATCTTCAGCACCTCAAGGTTTTCTGGGCAGTGTGCCTAGGGCCAGAAAGTCCCTTCTGACTAACCCCCCCCAGCCTGGCACTGAGCCAAGATGCTGGCAGAGGAAGAACTGAGAAATACATGCCCAGAGCCTGGCTGAGCTGGTACAGCCCTGCAGAGTGGTGTTGCTGTGTACTCCCTGGCTGGATTAAAATTGAAGTCCCCCCTTACCACTGCCCCAGATTACCCACCAAACTCCCACACCAGTGTGCTGCAATACCTATCTGCTAGGAGTAATAGCAGGGGAGTAGATAGGCCTAGGAGTCAGATCTCCTCTTTCTCACTCTTTTTCTCTGGATTAAAAATAAAAGGATAACAAACCACATCTAATTTACTGTGTTTTACACATAGGTACTGTAGTTAATGCTGTGAATTCAGTTCTAGTGATGCTCTTTGATCTTTCTCCACTGGCAAGATTTTTAGTCTAAACTGCAGTTGAGTGAATTGTCATAGAATAAGGATTCTTTTGTCAGTTTTTAGCATTGCCATTTAAAGCAATTTTTTGGAGCAATATTTATTCTAGTCTCAGTGTGTCTGTCTTCCCACTGGGCGTGCAGGATTACAGTCCTAGAGGATTAGATCACTTTTGTCTTCACCATTTCCTAAGGGCTAGTCTGTCCTTTTGGGCTGCTGACTTTCTGGATGGCTTCTTCAAGGACAAGGTTTCACAAGGCCTTATTACAGCCTTGTTAATAATGTAATATTATATTGTGTGTAATATTGATTGATGAAATATTGTGTATATAGTGTGTAATATTGATTGATGAAATATCAAGAATTCTAATTTTTTTTTTTTAAGAGAGAAAGTGACACTGGAGCACTTAGTCCTAGTGAATGGAAAGATTAGCTTTTTGCCTCAATTTAATTTTTTGAGTCTTCTCAAGGGGATGCTGCCATCTTTGCCAATTTGCATTGAGTAAGTAGTTCCCCACTACTTTCTGACTGGCTTGTATTATTTATGTGAACACCTCCTACTCTGTCAAACATTCCCCCAAATCACAGAAGCACCACATTTAATGTAGAGAAAATCCTGGGGCTAGTTCATAGTTTGTAGGTTTGGGAGATTAACTCAAAGCACGAGTGATGTCTGAAATGTTGTTCTGTGCATCTGATGAAAGAAGAGAACCACTGGCTTGACCCATCTACCATCTATGTGCAATCATGCCCTGGTCTGCTTGCCTGGGCCAGTGGAGGAGTGAGAAGGGAGCTAGGAGGAAAGGGACAACAGGTGGGAGTGAGGATGTGCATCTGAAATGCACAGATTTAGTAGGAGTCATGGAGGGACCTGACTGACACACCTGAGAGTGTTTCACCATGCTGCCAGCTCTAAGCTGATACAGGTTACCTTGGCTTGCAGTTGTCCCTCTGGTGCTCTGAATGCTGCCAAAGAAATCAAAGAGCCATAGTTGTCTCTGGAGAATGGTTTTATCCATCCCCTTATGGGCAAGCAGGCCACACTTTTTTCCATGTCCTACTGCCCTTTTCCTTAATGGGCCAAGGATGCTGGTTGGGGCGGCACCAAGGATGTTCCCACTGCCAGAGCTCTGCCAGGTGATCCATCTTCTCAAGGGGCACCAGCAGAGAGGAGTTCCTGGTATTCTCACCTGTCTGGTCCATCTTCAAGGAAAGGCAACACAGGGCTGTTGGTGCGACTGAGCAGGGTGAGAGCACGGCTGTTGGGCAGGGCTTTCCCAAAGGTGTGGGAAATGCTGCTTCCACACCCTGCTCTGCTTGATTTATATCAGGACTGATAAGGGAAGGCATTTCTTATCACCTGTTCATCAATCAGACAAGGTCTACTAATTGAAGAGAGAGTGAACAGAGCAGGTTTTCTTCACAGCTCTTGCATTCCTTTTTATATAAAAAATATTTTTATGGGAGCAGGAACGTGAACTATGGCCATTTACACAGGAAAACCAGATCCACAAGGTTACTGAGTGAGCCTCTCCATTGCAAATTCTTTCTGGTTTTCCTAGAAACAAATTAAACTATCCATCAGGAAGCAGCTAGTTAATGCATGTAAAAGAATGGAAATCAAAAGTGCTTAGGGAAACTGTGGGACAAGTGGCACCAAGCCAGCCCTTACCTGGTTCTGTTCTCTGTATTTGTCATTTTCAGTGCTTGTCACCTTGTACAGTTACATCAGGATTTAGAGAGGTAAATCAGTTTAGTTAACCATTTTTTTCCAGCAGATCATCTGAAAACTCGATTAAGAGAAGTCTTCAGACTGCAGGAGTAACATAACTTTTTTTTAATTTGAAGGCTGTAAATTTTTATTCAAGGGACTGATGTTTTACTAGGTAGTGAAGCAGCCTGATTCGCAAATTCAGGAGTCTTGCCCTTGTGGAAAACAAAAACAGAGCAGCTGTCACTTTTCAGACCCACATTAACTTTTAGCAGGATCTCTACACACAGGCTGGTGTCCTACGGAGCATCCAAATTACTTTTGTGCTTTCTTTTGCACTTCAGACAGGTTGGACATGGCAGCAGGACTGACAGTGCTGCTATAACAGAGCAGGGCTGTGGCTGCACTGCAGCTCAGATAGGTGCTTCTCACCTTTCTTGGGGAGAGCTGTCAGGTGGCCACCAGGCTGTGTAAGACAGGAGCCCAGAACTGCAGCGTACATCATCCACTGGTTTTAATTTTTAATTTCCATGGCAAAGTAAAAGAAAGATTCCTTCTCTCTTGAAATGTCCCCTGTGCTCCTCTTGAGGGCTACCTATGTGGATGCTTAAAGAAAGCCCCAGAGACATTCACTTTCTTCCCATGATATATGTCTTAGCACAGATATTTGTTATTCACTCATTTGCAGTCACTTCCTCGTTCCCACCTGATCTCAGCTCTCTTGTTTAGAAAGCAGGAATTTTTGGGAATGGGAGGGTTTTCCCCTTATTAGACCAACTGAGAGGGTTGCCAAACAGGTATTTTTCCCCTGGAAGCTATGCAGCATTAAGCAGTCAGGTACCCTGCCACTCATTTTCTCTCCCAGTTTTTGCACATACCTTGCAGCAGGCTTTGCTTATGGGTCACAGAGCCATGGCTGCATGGTGGATATGTGCTCAGAATTATGTCTCACCCACACCCTCACAGGACAGCTTCATCAAAACACAGTCCTGGTGGAAACTTGTTTCTTTACTTTCCTTCAGATTCTAGCCAGAAAACCTCAGACAGGCTTACATGTGAAGGAAGAAAAGGAACATATGAGAGAAAACACCCCTTCTTCCCTGCTGTGTTCCCAGGGAGTATCCATATTTTCTTCCATCAGGGCTGACTTTTCACATGAATATCCCTTTACCTACCTGAAAGCTTGTACAAATGCAAACATATGACAATCCCTTTCCAGATCCTAAGGAAGTCTTCTTTCCTCCATCCTGTAACTGAGTATCATGAGACGGAATAAGAAATTCCATCAGGGTAGGACAACCAAAGCCCATTTGATACCTACTCCAGAGGCTTCTGCATGGGGTTGCTTGGTCTCCCCTTGCAGGCTGGCCTGCCCAAGCTATTCAATTTCCCTCTCTCTCTACAAACCCTGGCCTCCCAACCCCTCCACAGTAACTACCTCCAAAGTTTGGCTGGAGCACTAACAGCCTCTCCTCCTGAGCTGCCATAGCAAAAGCCTAGGCACACTATGATTTTAGGATTGGTGCTCTCTGCTTTTAGCCTGGAGTTTAGTAGCAAAATGTATTTCTAGGGAGAAAAAGTACTGGCTGATAAAACCAAGGGCTGCTATTCCAGCCCACAGCGATCCTCACAACTGCAAGGTGCCCAGCTGCTGCTGCTCCTGCTCCTCCCTGCTCAGGGACTCGGTGACACAGGCCCTGCTTGCAGGCAATGGGCCAAGAAGCAAAGCTTTCCAAATGCCAAGGCGTGTATTTGTGTTGACCTGCTCATCCATGTGCTGCCAACAGATAATGGAAGGCTGGCACAGAGGTTTCACCTTCATGCTGTGTGGCAAAAAGGAAGCTGAAGCTGGGAAGGGCATGGTATTTCTCAGTTGGAAAGCAACTCAGAAAAAAAATATATCTTGGAGGCCAACTTCTTCCACATACTTTGTGTTTGAAGTGAGTCCTTTGTCTACAGATCTATCACTCTGGTTAGCTGATCACCCAGTCATGCTCTCTTCTGGCAAGGAAATCCCAAGAGCTACTTGATGATTTCCTTCATGGGAATAAAGTTTGTTCCAAGCAGGAGTAGAGACTGGTTTTCCTTCAATTTTAAAGAAAGATAACTTTTTCAAAGTTTCTTTTAAACCCAGATGCCAGAGAAAGGGGAAGAAGAGTTACTACAAGAACAAAACTAAGCTTCTCATAAAGTTCAAGCTGAGAAAGTTGAAAACCTACTAGCTTAGGATCTAAGCTTGTGATGAAAGCTGGGAAGTATTTTTCCCAAGATGGCACATTCCAGAAATTTTTAAGGTGAAAAAAATTATTTTATGTTTTCCAGGTCCAGCTGGTAGAAGGAAGGTAAATAACCCCTCATCCCTCAAAATACCATCTCTGGAGAGAAGGAACTTGTGAAGAGCAGCAGTCACTGGTCAGCCAGGTGCAATCCAAAGGTAGGATCACAGGCCATTGCAACACCCACAGTCCTCTTGGCTAAGCATGTGAATAGGCAGATTGCAACAGACACAGTGCCTTTGACCCTCAAATCCCATCTTTGAGAGGATGGGAAGAAACAGAAAGGCAGGTCAGTAGAGGGTCTGTCTGATGGACAGTGCATCTATGGTAATTTTGTACTGCAGAGCAGAGACTAGTTACATCAGCATGGCCTCTCATAAACCAGGAGAGGTTCTTCAAGGCATTTCTTCTGCACATCTGACTCCTCTCCAAATGGAGAGCTGTCAGGCTAAGTGAGGGCATTCATATCCACTTGAAACATGAATAAAGTAATGAGTGCCAAGAACTTTGTTAAAAGATGGTTCATGCCTAGAGAGTAGGTCACACAAATCCCATAAATATGTACTATCCTCTAATTATGACATCAAGATTTTCATTTTGTGTCTTTGAAAATGTTTTCAGGGTTCAAGGGTTATGATGCAATAATTACCCAAAAGCATAGAATTCATAACAGTCCTGCTGGTGAAATATCTATTTTTAAGAAAAACACTGGCTCCCATTCTACCACTGACATGATCAGTGGAGAGATTAGCTTTAGCTAAAATACAAAAAATATGTTTGTCTGGATCTTTCTTTATATTTGTTTTGGAAGCTTTCCCAGTTAATTATAGCAGTATTCAGCTGAAGTTGTAAATGTGGACTTAAAGAACTGATGAGTCATTCCTTACTGAATACTACCTTCTGAAGTTAAAGGTCTGTAGTTCAATTTGATTTTTTAATTCTAACTATTCCACCCTCTACAGAGCTACAATCCCTGTAAGGTATATATTGTTTAACAGCATAAATAGTCTTTGTGGATTCCAGAAGAACTATTTGTATACCTCTTGCACAATTTATGACTATTGCTATGGAATGGCTCAATCAAATAGCAAGCAGGACTGGAAGTTTCACGCTTGCAGCTCTTGTACAGCATTGTGAAAGGTGGTGGATAATATTATCTTACTTTTTGAAACCAGTGAAAGGCATCTATTTGGAGCATGCCAACAGAAAGAGTAAAAAATGATGAAACAAAGAGGTATCTTGTAGATACCTGAGCAGAACTTTGAGGAAAAGTTAAATAAGTAGCTTAAGCTCTGGAGACATGTAGAATGACTACCACTGCTTTACCCAGATGGTGTCTGTCTTATCTAGGCAATATTAGTAAAAAATAGAATTTTTGCCTGTCTAATTAACACTGATTGTGAGGGTACAGATTAGGTTCAGTACACAAACAGGACCATCCATGTTGAGAGCTCATCAGCAGCTGCACTTAAGCCCAGCGTTATCACGGGGAGAAATAGAAAGAAAATAACACACAAATTAAATCAACAAACATATTGTGCCTAATAGCAGGTTCACAACTGACCAGCCACAAGCACTTACAGGCATCTCACCAAGTAGTCAGTCATTAAGCAATGGATATTAATAATCCTAAATGGAGAGTTTGGTAAATGAACTGGTTCAGTACATCACAATCCTACAGTCACATCTCTGTAGGCTACTGCGTGTGCAAAACCTTTCCTTGTTGTTATTCTTTGTGCTTCCATTTCAGTGGTTTGTTTGGGGACATGCCTAAGAATCACATTTTCTAACTCTTGCAGCAGAGTGCCTAGCCAGCCTGAGCCTTTGGCAATCCTGGAATCGATAGCAACCAAGTGACTTAGAGTATCTCCTCAGACATGTGGTAAGTTAAAGTGACTCTTTCACTATTTCACCAGGCATCATTCTGGAAAAATAATTCATGTCCTTTCCCTCTTTTCTCCTCTTCTAGGCTTGCCAGTGTATTAGAGAGGAACTACACAAGGAGAAGGATTTTCTCAAAGTAATGGACACAAAGCTAAAGGTAACCTGTGTATTTCACTCCAGAAGGGGATGACTCAGGAACAGGAGGCCATGTGTAGAATTACAGCAGGTAAGAATTTACAAAAAAAATCTATAAAAATACATTACAGATCTTAAACCCATATTGTCTGCCATACTGAAGGATTAAGCTTATCAGTTTGAGTAAAGAACAGTTTGCTTCAAGCATTATTGCTTAATTTCAAAATTGAAAAGTGACAGCTGCAGAATTACCAACTTGTTGGTGTCTGATATACACACTTCACTCTGCAGGCAGCTGACCAGCACTGTGGGGTTTTGACTGCTCAGAACTTTCCCACTGAAGAATGAATTCGTGAAGGACTGGCAAGTGCATGCTGCATACGGAGTTATACAAGTCATTTTTGAAGGCAGAATCAGGAACAAAACTGTATTATCTAAACTTACTTTATAGTTGGTTGCCATTTCACAGCACTGCTTATAACAGTGCAAGTTCAAAGTTTGCATGGGATACTTTGAAGCAGTGAGCTGTTATTCATAATGAAAGTTATATGTTCTTTTAAAAATCTCCTGATTTTAAGAACATACTCAGTTGCTGCCTTTTAAGAAAATAACTACAGAAAGTTCTATACATCAAATATTCACCTATGAGACCTTTGCAGTTAAAATATTGGTCTCTTATATATATAAATGCCCACATACTTTTGATGAATTTTCTAGATTTCTACAGAATTTAAGCAGCGAAGTTAGCTCCTGGTTCCTCTTACTGCCACTATCATACACAAAGGAGTTTGAGAAAGCAAAAAAGAAAAGAAAGAAAATAAAAAATATTCCACACAGTTGAGAGCAATTGAATTTTCTAGAGACACTTGTACAGTTTGGACTTACTGAAGCTGTACATGATTGAAGTTCACTCCTTTACAAGAGTGTAAAGCTCTCCCTGTCAAGGAGCAATGCACATCCACCAGCCCTGGGCAGGCAGAGAGCCCAGAGAGCTGCTCAGCCTCTCTGGGACTCACAGGTGAGCAGGTGGCTCTGGCTGTGCTGATGTGCCAGAGACATCACAACATGTCCTGGTTTGCCAAGCTGTGGCAGAGGCTTTTGGTCAGATTTGCAGTATCTGCAGCTATAAAAAAGGCTTGGGAAAGTCTGGCTGGGTAATGATGACAACGAGTTTGTCCTCTTTCAAATACCAGCAACTTTTTATTTGTTTTACATCTGAAGTTAATTTTTTTGAAGTTAATTGCTTTTATTTTCCAACATAAGACCCTTAAGCTCATTAGCTCTGCCCTATTGAGGGAGGTGGAATGGAAAAGAGCCTTTCTGTTGTCCAATTTTTGCTGTCTCCTTTACTCCATCCTCCCTGTGGTGTTGTATGATTTTAGAAGACAGAGATGTCTTTGTTCCTGAGGCTCCTATGCACTGTTGCCTTGCCAAACTTGCTCTCTCTGAGCCATGCCATTTTGTGTGGTGGCCTGGAGCCCACACCAGTCCCATGGGCAGCAGGCAGGACCTGCCAGTGGCATTTCTGCTGCCCTCCAGGACAGTACACAGCCTCAACACAGCAGCTACCTCCTCCCCTGCTACAAACGGATCATTTCCTGTGCTCAGGGAAAAGCCCTTTGCCTCACTCACTGATGCACAGACTGAGGCCACACCATGGGGTGACAGAGCAGGGAGTAAGAAGTATTTTGTCAAGGCAGTGCAAGAAGTGAGCAGCTCCTGAGTGCCAGAGTGCTGCTGCACGTTGCCTACCACCTCCTACGGCACCAGGGATGGGTAGTTTAGTGAAGGAAGGTCAAAAGTGCTTACAGCTGAATGGAGGAGAACAACCCAGTGCCAAGGCTGTGTAAGTCCATGGTAGTTGTTTATTTGGGTTTCTGCATGGTTTCCTCACACTGAGCAAGCCAGGAATTCCCAGCCTGTGGATGCAAATCTGTACAAGCCACCAACATTATACATGCATGCAATGGTCCTGGCCAGCCATCACATCTCATTTCTTGTGTTCTTCTTTTGCTTGAAGGAACAGGTGCCCTGATTTAATTCAAACAAGTCTAGGATAAAGCAGGGAAAACAGCAGCTCAAAGGTGTTCTCTCAAAGAGACATATATTGCATAGGAGCAGATATTCTGGAATTTTGTTCCCTGGGTGTAGTTCATACTTAAAACTCTTTAACTCACGGAAATTTTTCTCCTGGCCCACATGCTCTATTGTACTGGATGGTTTTGTACTGACAAGTCTGGCTGCAAAAGCAGGGTGGAAGTTCACAGAGGACCTCAGATAGAACGAAGATCTTAAACTGGAGTCTTTGAGATTTTCCCAGTTTTCTCTTGAATGTTTCATCAGCTAAAAGCAGCAGATGTTTTTCAGAAGCCAAGTTTCCTGCATGTTTTATCCTTCTCTGTTTTAAATTAGCCCTGTGAAGTTATACTATCCTTGTATGACTTTGTGCACTATGCTCAACATTCTACGAGAATTAACAGCCACACACACTCAAACTGCATCTGCTAGCTCCAGGCACTCTGCGTGGCTGGGCCGAGGTCCTCTTCTGCCAACCTAAAACCACGGCTGCCTGGGGCAAGCCGAGGGGCAGAAAACCCACCAAGAGTAGCCCACAGACCACATTTTGTGGTCATCCCATGGTCCAAGGCTGACTAGGCCTTCTCCAAGTTCCCTGGGAGCACTGGCACCCCCTCTGTGGGAGACTCACTGCCCAGACAGGGCAGGGACCCCCCAAGATGGGTATTTTTCACAACTGCAGGATGCCAGGCCCAGCACACCTGCAGATGCATTCTCCAGCTTCTGTGTGTGGGTACAAGCCCCATGCCTGCATCATGCTGATTGCCATGTGGGACAAAGGAGTTCATATCTGCTTGGGGCTCGCAAAAGCTCCACCTGAAGCAACAGTTTCATAATATACGCTTGAAGTGATTTAACATCCTTCCAGCCTAAAACTCTATGGACATCAATAGCCATGAATTAAATACTGAAATGGTACAGAGTTGCCATCATGAAATGCATAACCCTCTTAAGAGATAACAGGCCTGAGTAGCTTTTATCTCCCTAGACAAAGATGCTGTTACACAACAGAAAAACCATTCCCATGCAGGTAGCACACCCCCAAATAACCATGACCTTACCTGTCTTGCAGACAGATACCCTTAATCCTCATAAGCCTCTGTGGGCTCAGTTTATCTTATAAGGATAAAGCCATGTTGAAAGAAAAGCTATAGCGAGAAAGCAGAAGAGGTAAACAGCAAAGCCTTTGTTAACTGTATTTTGCTGCCTGTCTAACAAATACTTAGGAAAAAGGTTTTAAATGCTCTTAGCAGACCTAATGTCACCATTTGTATGCAAGTGCCAGCATTGCATTGGACAAACCTCAGATCCCTGGCATTTCTAGTAAAATTTTAAAGGAAAAAATACTGACCCAAAAATCCTTTACATTTGACCTTTAAGGTCCTTCCAGCAAAAGTAAATTATTCTAATGTTCAAAGCCTGGTATTTTCCATTACTGTTTCCTTTACTGTAACTTTACCTCCTGCCATTTCTGTGTTTAGATTTTCTTCATCACCCACCCTGTGGAGGTGCCAGCAGTGCTGGGGGCAGCAGCTGAGATGCACTGGTGATGCATGAAGAATATGAAGAACTACAGTGACCACAGCAGCAGAAAGGATTCGAGCACTGAATTGCAAACTGCAGCTGGCAACAGTGGGATGGGGACTGGAGCAGGTGGACAGAAAAGTCCTCCTCTGTTACACAAAACAATGGATTTCAGCCGGGGCTGAATAGACAGACAGTCAAAATCCTTGAAGTAGCAGGACCTGGGGCTGTGTAAAGAAGAGAGGAAATGTGAAGAGCAGTGTAGACGAGAGGCAAGGCAGAGCACTGTGCCCCAGCAGAATTCATCTGGCTTCATCTGTCTCCCCTAGATCAGTAATTTAGGCAACAGAGCCTGCTCCATCGCTGTGAAAGTCATTATAAATAATCCCTTTTAAGTCTTCTCTGGTGAGCTTCTGACAGAGCACCAGGGAGGGTTTGCTGCCTGACAAGTTCTCAGGCCTCCAAAGGGCTGGAAAGTGGCAGCGCAGGCACAGCTGAAGGCATTTATGTGGGGGTTTCTGGCAGGGATTTTGTGGGCACATCACTCTGAGGGAGCACAGAGGTCGCCAAGCTACTTGGAGAAGAATGGATGAAGAATGCTTATTCAGCATTTTGACATGTGGCAAAGACTCAAGAAACTTCTTGGCCAAGTCCAGCATCACTGTAGATTTTCTTTGCTTGCATGGACTTGATGTGAACTTTGTGAAGTGTTTCAGCTTTGTCTTCGAGGCAGTCACTGTGCATGAGGGACAGAGCATGGCTGAAGATGGGGCTGTACCCTACTCCCTGCACAAGCTGGCAGCTAGGGCTCCACAGCTCCCCTCCACTGTGGCTGGGCTCCTGCATGTGCTCAGCTTAGGAAAATGTTTCTTCTTGCTGGGATGGCAATACACAGAGCACTGCTAGAGCCACATGGTGATGGACTGAGTACTGAGGGACAAGCATGACATGATTTCTTTAATCCTGGCATCATCTTTCTGGGTAAGCAGTAGCCCATGTTTAGTGGGATGCCAGGATGACTCATTCTGCTGGGGACTTCTAAGCACAAGCTCAGTGCAAGCCACAGCAGCTTGACAGAGGAAACAAGAAAGGAGAGCTGATGTTTGTACTTGAGGGCATAGACAGTGTCACAGGTACCTGTCAGAAGCATAGAAAGCTGGAGGAAAGAAAATGTAGTTTCTGCCATAAGCCTGAAACAATCCTATACTGCCCACATCCTGGGTTTTTTCTGCCTGGTTATTGAACAAGTTATTGAGCTGCACCTACCTGGGAAATATCGTTATAGTATTCAGGATGGCTGAAATAACGATATAAAAGTCCATTTTCTTGGAGGGCTTAGAGCAATGTTTATTAAAAGAACATCCTTTTTATACAGTGTTCCGATACAATGAAACATGATTGATCATTCAGACCAACACCTCTTTCATAAACATCTTTGCAAGTAAACAAGTTGCAAAACAGCAGGTGCTGAGATTAGCAATTGTTTGGAATATCTTCTCACCGCTCCCCCAGAGCAAATGCCTGGGAAAGTCTATCTGACTTGCTTTCTCAGAGACTCTGCTGCTGCCTGATGCCTAAAAATCTCTCTTTGACCACTGTCAGCATCCATAGGGAAATACCAATCTGCTTTGCTACATTATTTGCTCTTTCACTCTCCCAGTGATAATATCGAAGATGGTAGGCAGTTCTTCCCAGTCCATACGTGCATTTCCTGCTTCTTCCTGTTTCATTTTAAGACCATCCCTTGGGCTGATTCCCAAGCCAGTCCTCAGGAAGGTCACTAGGGTCTCTCACATTCCCATGTGTCCCCACTGTGGGCTTTCCACTCTGCTTTACCCTCCTCCCTCTGCCTCCAGCTTCTGCTGTCTTTGCTCAGAAAGCTGTTGTGGGGCTGGAAGCCAGCAGGGGAGTGGTGAGGGTTCAGCAGGGTGATGATGCAGTCCAAACATTTTTCACTTTGGATCTTGCCTCAGAATTTGGTTAGTCCTGCGATAGATGCAAGTCACTTCATTGATTTTTGTATATAGGGCAACAAAGCTTTTCCTTTATAGCCTGCTTTAGCTTAACTCCAAAAGAGTAAGAACAAAACAAGCCATGAACTACTCTTGCTGTGCAGAGTGGGGATAGCTGCTTCCATCATTCAGCAGGGGTGCTTGTCTGCACAAGTTGGGCTGCTGGCAGAGGGATGACTGGGATGTTCAGGGAACAATGGACACAGGATTATCCAGAAAATGGCTGGTGCAGAGCAGTCAAAGCCATTGGTATGGCAGCGACAGCACAGTGCTGGCAGGGCTCACTGGCAAGTGCTGCTCTCATGATCTCCCTGCACAGATGGTACCATGATGGACGGGGATTCTGGTTCTACACAAATGCAAAGATTAGGATTTCCAAAATATAAGCATGTACAATCAGGACATTTAAGCACCTGTATGATATGCACTCTCAATCACAGAGATGCATGTGACATACACAAAAAGAAAAAAAAACTACACTTCTGTGTGGTGCACAAAAATATGAACTTGGTAGAGATCTGCTGGGGAGTGACACAGTAGTCATGCTGTAGTCTCATATCCGGAGAACTGACACGGCTGGAAGAATCCCAGCTAGCTCTTAATCCTGGCTGTGCCAAGGACCAATCCAAAATCTGCCAGCAGATTCAGGTAACAGTGCAGAACAAGGCTGTTCTCCTACAGCAACAGGTGTTGCTGTGTCTAGACTTTGGAGCAAGGACTAGGGAAGACTCCTTTTCTTACTGTTTCTCAGAGACCTTTATTCCCCAAGAGGGGGGCATGAAAAGAAGCAAGGAACAAAGCCCGCACCCGCTTTTAAAACCGAGGGGTGGGGGGTGTGGAACAAGCAGGTGATTGGTCTCAGAACAGATGGACAGGGGTTTTTCCATAACATAGTGTTGTGGTTGCGGGGGAAGGTCAATTTTTCCAGGGAGATGTGGGCAGGCCAATCAGTGATCAGCTTTTCTGCTGGCACTTGGATTGGTCACTCAGAGGTTTAGACATGCCTCTGAGGACACAAAGAGTTAAAAGCAAGACTCCAGGGGGGTTCGGCCTCTTTTAGGTTCCGGTTTCAGCAGTGGAAACATCTCCTCTCCCCTGCTCAGGAAAACCACGCGGTGGAACTAAAGTAAGCTGGGGCCCCAGGGGGAAAAGAGAGTAGACAAGACTGGAACTGATCTAGCCCCATCCAAGATAGAGGGGTAGAAAACTGTGGAAGTGCCTTCCGTGTGTGCTCACCCCCCCTCCCCCCCCCCCCCCCCCCCCCGGGAGAAGGTGCCCAGCCACGTGGGAGTTGCCCAGCCTAGGAGTGCCTGAGCCTGCAGCCTTGCTGAGAGCTAGAAACTCTTAACCCTTGCTTGGCAAAAAGAAACTTTTCTTAGACATTGATTCTCATGACTGGTAGTTTCAGAAGAGAGAGAGAAACAGCCTGAGACCGAGATGATAAAAAAAGATGAAAATCCTAGATGAGCAAAGAATGAGAAGAGTAGCTTTTTGAGCTGGACTTTTCTTGCATAATGTTAGCCATAGATTGAACTTGAGTGTCTTTTGAACATAAACTGCATTTTGGAGTGGATGTAGCCAGCTCGACTTGCTGCACTAGAGCGAACAGAGAAGAAAAGAAGAGGGTGTAGTAGTGCTCTCTGCCCTCAGAGAAGAAACCCTCGGCCCCAAGGGGAAAAATAGGGAGAGCTCAGCATGCAAGCATCCTTAAAAGAGCCCTGTATGCAGCTTCAGCCTATGGACAGTGGTGACAGCGCTGGACATAGGAAAAAGAGAGTGTCACCCTGGCAGACTTCTCTGGGCGGTGCCACGGGTGACATAGAAACACATAAGGGGTAGACCCGTGTTTTCTGAGGAGCAGTCTGTAGTGCGAGAGAGACTCCTCTCTCCCTTGCTGAATTGAAGATTCGTTTTTTTTTTTGAGAAGTGATTGTTTGATTTAAAACCCAAAGGTTTAGTCTGTAGAGAGTAATGTGTGGGGGGTAGAAACTGGGAGAAGAGAAGAAATGTTCTGAGAAGTTTTTATTTCTGTCTCTGTGTGTGTTTAAGAGTTTTTCTGTCTCTGTTCTTATGTAATGTAATAAAGTTTTGGGTTTTTTTTTGTTTCAAGATTTAAGCCTGCTCTGCTCTGTTCCTGATCACATCCCACAGTAGTTGTTAGAGAAAAAACATATATTCATAAGTGCATTAACATCTAGCCAGTGCTAACCCATGACACATAGGGCAGGGTCAGGGGAAAGATGGACAGCTGACCGAAGCTTCTAGGGACAGGGCAGGGGTAGGAGAGGAAGACAAAGAGACAAAAAGGGGGACATGCCTGGACAGCACCCGACACATCGAGAAGGGGGAAACAGGGAAGAACCATTGAGATACAGAACTCAAAATAGCTTAACAAAAACCCACCACCACAGAGAACCACTTCTCTTTTTCAATAGATGGACTCGGTGGCAGTTGAGAAAAAAAAATGGATGTTACAGGATAATAAGACACAGATACAGATTTTATTTTGAACCAAAAGTTAAAATTTATTTGGAATATCAATATACCCCAAAAAATAAAAACATAAACTTCATTTTATGTAATGAAATAGCCATTCAAAAATGGTAAAATAAAGATGTTTCTCATACTATTCTCTTCTAGTTATTGTACACATACTAAGGTTGGTTTTCTTTTTCTGAATATAAATTTAGCTTGAGCTTTAAGGCTCCAAAAAGCCTAAAGCATGTAGTGCCCCTCTTGAGAAAGCAGATAAGTCAATCAGAGCTGCATTTTTTCAGCAGACAGGCCTGTTTGAAGCTGTCCAGGATTGGACAGAAGGTAGATTTCTCAGGAAGGTCACTGTTTCAGGGAAGTATTATTTTATACCCATTGGGAAATACACTCTAACCCCTCTTCATGTAGCATTTTACATTTTGATGTCCTGGGGAGTGCCCTGGTTCCCCTTAGCTGTCAAGTTAATGTGCAGATCAAATCTTACTTGTGTTGGTACAGTTGATTTAATTTAAGAAATCAAATCCTACCCTGTGGTGTGTGCTCTGCTAGAAATTAAGTCAGTAACAAGACCCTGGTCCTGCCTTTATCCCTGTAAGCAAAAGCCTGTGTATGGTGCACTGGCTGCAGTGGAGTGTTCATGATAGCAGGATCAGGGACTTGTCCTTTAGCTTGCTTTTAATAAAATAAATGGAATGGAAAATGTATTGAAATAAAACAGTGGAAAACCACCGACAATTCTGAGTTACAATTCCTCCCTTGTAGAGGCTCATTGATGCTAGGATGGAAAATATGGCTGAAGACCAACGTCAGGGCTGAGTAATGCCCCAGATGGTTCATGTCACCGCTAAGCAAAAAGGGAATTTAGGTCTTACATCACCCTTTGCAACTGGGCTCCAGTGAGATGAAGCAAAGCTACCGGAAGTCATTGGACATCTCACCAACAATCTCACTTTCAGCAGGCATTGGAACAAGTCCTCAACTTATGCAGTATGGTCTGAAATTGGTTTTGATTTCTTCCTTGATCAAAGCCATCTTCATTACTTTATGTCTGTGTTTATGGTTTCAATACAAAGATGTTCTGCTTCTGGTTCTGAACTACAGGCTAGGCTAACTACTAGAGATATTACAGCACTACTGCATTATTTCTGGCACTGCTCACAAAGGTTGCTGTTTCATGGTCACAATAATTGGTCTCTTATGCTTTTTGTTGCCTGAAACCACCTGAATGTTGCCTGAACCATGAGGCACCATTATTTTCAACAAAAATGTCACAAGTTTTTACTTTCAGGAGAAAAAAATAGAATATACCCAAGACTTGAACAAGTTATCAGACCATGGATGTTCCTCCAAACAAATCCACAGACCTACCTTTGTACTCAGGGAGTGACTGCCTAATTAACTTCTGCAGGAGGGACCCCTACATGGAAGCTTTATTCCTCCAGCCACCCCATCCTGAGCACCTGTCACTGTGCAGCCCACTCTCCTTCCACGTTGCCTTTCCTCACCTTGGAAAGGAGTGTGTTCAGCCTGGAAATACTTTGTGCTGGGATACGGAATAGATCTCCCTCTGTGTCACTCCTGCAACTTGTGCCAAATATTTTATTCCTGCTATCTTGCCCAAATCTTTTGAGTGATTCCTTTTGCATACTTCGGCCCTTATCTTGCAAATAAAACTTGTATCATTTTACTGTGAGATGCTGGTGAGAGGTCTCTTTTGGAGCCAGCTGCTCCTAGTTGGCTGTTATCGGTGAGCCCAGACATAAATCATTTGTGACTCCGAGTTACAGAAGGTCTGTAAGAACGAGGGGTTTCCTTCTCATCACAGGCACAGTTTAAAGAGGCTGCAGAATTACCCAAACTTTTGTTCTTTTACTAACTACTTTAAAATATTTTCCCTAAAGTGTTCACTACACAGAAGTAGTGTTAAGGAAGAGCCAAATTCTGCTGGCAGCTGCCTAAGCATAAATCCATACCAACCTTTCTGGTTTTATTTCAGTACGTTAGGTTAATGCATCAAAACACTGAACACAGACTTTGACCCTGGCAGAGTGACCTCATCACCAGTGGCGCTTTCCTGACTTTTAGCAGTGGATGCCATAACAGCATTTCTAGCATCTCTCACAGCTGTCACAGGCCCTATAATCCTTGGTAAATTTATATAAAGTTTGAGTTTCCCATGGCATGTGTGAATGCAATAGAATTACAGATTTCTTTAAAATAATTAAGGAAAAAGGAATTCTGGCACTGCACAGAAAAATCTGAAAATATGACTCCAAGACTCAAGCCAGGGGAAATAAGTAGGACCCAATTAGCTGTTTTTATCTTGTGGCTCAAAGGTTGGAACAGCAGGAGTACTGTTGAGGTGTCATTACATTAGGGTTGGCAAGCTCAGTGTTTAAGTATATATGCAAGTGGATTAAATGTGATGTCTAAATATGATGCATGTATGTTTCAGGGGAAGAAAAGTAAGAAAAACAGTGTCAGCTGGTTTTTGTCTCTTTGTCAAATTCTTTAATGCCAGTCACCCCATTTGGCTCCAGTGGAAACCCTCAGAGGAAAAGCCCAATGGTACAGTAGGGCCATAGGACTTGTGTAAATGCATGTGATGTTATAATTTTCTGAAGCAAATGGCAGTGTCACAGCCAGTTACCAGCATGACAATAAATGTTCCCTAATTTGTCACTGTACCTTACATGTCTGATCTTGCTGCCACATCCCTACAAGCACGCTTGTCTGCAGCCCAGTCACCTGCCAGGATGCCCCCTGCATTTGTTGCTCAGCTTCCCCTGCACACCAGGGGTGCATCTGCACTGCCTGCTGAGGAGGTCACTCGGGCTGGTGACTGCACTGGAGACACTTCCCAGGAAGCAGGGAAGCTGCCTCTCCCACACCCTGCCTTGTCTGGGAGGGCAGTGGGCAGGGTGAAGAGCAGGTGCTGGGAATGGTGCAGAGGTACTCATGAGAGCTTTGGAAGATGGGGAAAGAGCAGGTGAATTTCTTGCTCTGCTGAAATCAGTGTTGGCATTGTCAGCATTGCCATCCAGGACTTAGAAATGTGGGGGTTTAATCCTATGCAATTAAGGAAAACAGAGTATGAAACAGGGCAGATTGTTATTTGCAACCCACCCTGTCTCATGCCCTTGTTAAAGCTGGGCTGCAAGTCCTTGTCATGCTGTGATGTCACTTGCCATCGATAAAGGTTTTCAGTCATGAGCCATAAGCCTCAAATTTGCAGGAGATATACAAGGGCTCCTTCCCCTCTGCTCAGATAAAGGCAGTCAGGCACACCGGCTCTGTTCAAAGCACAGCAAAGCCTCCACTGACTTCAGAGAGTCCAAGATTTCTGCTCCAGCTTCAGCTCCAGACACTGGACCACTTCCAGCCCCTCTTGCTCTGAGAGACTTAAGACACACAGGACTGAGGCTCTAAATGGCACAATGGTGGGCTTCTACTAATGCTTTATTAGCTAATTGCATTCTACTAACGATTTATTAGCTAACTGCAGTTAACTTTAATTTTGCCTTTTCCACTCTTTACTGGTCTTAACCTGCTTTTTAGCCAGGGCAAAATTAAACATGAGGAAAAAGGCTTATTCAGCATTATAATTATCTACTCCCAAGCTGTTTAACAAAATGGTTTACACATTTAATTGGTTTTGTCTAATATTTCCACATAAACAGTAGTCCTATTAATGAATATCATAGCTTCATTACTGCATATCACATTTTGCTATGTTTTGTACCATAAAATGTCAGCACATCAATAACTTAAACAACACAAATGTAAACTCATTTTCTGCTTGTTATAATTACGATTTGAGCCTGAAAAGGCCTTTCATTTGTAAGACCATTCACATAATATGGAATGTAACTTTGTTTTTCTTTTGTATATAATGAGACACCGAAAGCCCTTGTCATCTCTTAACAGGATGCTAAAGCAGCTCTGTTTCATGAATGACAGCACAATTAAAGCTAAAAATCATAATTAAAAAAACCCTTTGTATTGTACAATCTCAAATTAAAGCAAGAAAGATAATGTCAATCTTTTGCATTAGCCAGGAAATGTGATTCTCTTCCACTGGGCTTTTTTTTCTTGTTGACAAGTCACAGAATGTGTATATGGGTGTAGTTATAGGTGTGTGTATATTCTATGCAGAACAGCAGTCCCTATTTTGTTGATCTAGTTCTTCTAATTGTTTAGTTAAACTACCTAGCTGTTACAATTTAGAATACTACATTAACACATTTAACATCAAGTGTACATACTTGCGTCTTTGAAATACTAGGAACTTTTACATATTTTATTTGGCTTTGTAAGGACTGGAATATCACAGATAATGCAATCTACTTGTCTTTGAAAGAATATGGCTGTTCTCAACTAACTCTCTAAGGTTCCGAGTGAAATACATTTCTCCTTATATCTGTAGCTTACTTCAGAGAAGAAAGAGTGTCTTCTTAAGCAGTCAGTCTGATGTTACAGTACAGATTCTGCAGAGATATATTTATTTCATGAAAGATAACTCTCTCTGGACTTCAGAGTCAAGCTTTTGCAGCAAAATTACTTCATTTAGACTAATTTTTTTTCTACACAAATCTCAAGAAAAACCTATCCCAAGTATGTTTTGCAGTATGTCCACATGACCAGAGGAGGGCACTTTGAACATCTTTGCACTGCTCAGGAGGCAGATGCAGAAGCAGTGATACCCAATGTTGAACAGTCCTGCCACCTCTCCCAACTCAGGCAGGCATCCTTGTGTCTGCAAAAACACAGAATCCAGATTGTACCACAGGGCTCTGTTCTGAAAACAGTGGGCAGATAAATCACTCTCTTCTTGCTAACTGTGATTTCTCCCCATTTCCCCCATTTAATTCAGTGTTGCTGTAGGCTAAATTAAGAGTAATGGATAATTTCTAAAAATCTCGTGATTTTCTAAAAATCTCGTGATTTTCTAAAAATCTCCTTCCTGAACATCCCTCCACTATTAGCCCCTGGTAATTTAGCAAATATTGATTGATTTAACCCTCTATGACTTATCCTGCTGCAGAAATTCCTTGCCTCTAACTAAAAAATGCACTTGGAAAATGCACTCTCTCAGATATGTATTGCAACGGTGCATCTTTTCACATTAAACTTTTGTAAAAGTACCACTCCTTTCCTCCTTCTGAGGGAGGTCACTCTGTGTCCCAGATATGCTCTCCTGGCAGAGCACATAGCAGAGAAATCATTTTTCTATACATAACCACAGTGTGGAGTTCAGCCAGTTTCCATGCAGGAAACATATTTTTGGGCTTCATTTTGGCTAAAGGTATCAACCTTCTATGGAAAAGATTTTAATTCTGCAATCTTGTTGTTATTATAGACATTTTTTGTTGCCTCTGCTTTTTTTTTTTTTTTTTTTTTTTTTAATGCAGAGAAAATATTAGAAAGGATTTAGAAACCTTTTTTCTTTTTAAAAATAGAAGTCTCTCCACTTTGGGGAAACACACTGCTTATTAATGTACTTTTTACTCTCCCCTTAACATTATTCCATTTCTCTTTTCTTCCTTTTTCTTTCCTTTTTTCTTGATTTTTCTTTTCTTTTCTCCTTTTCTAGAGCAGAGAGGTACAAGAAGGAAGTTGTCTTTCATCAGCAGTCCTTTGAGATAGAGTAGAATTCAGTGAGTCCTCACCATGATAGGATCATAAACTTACTGGGTTAAACCATGCTAACTTTCCCTAAGCTGCCAAGTTTTAGCTGCACCATACATATATGTGTTTCCTTGTGCCTTTTCTTTTTCTTATAATTTTGTTTTTCTTAATGACCCTGAGCTATGGCTTCCCCTTTCTACCACTAGTCAACCTTTCTTTCTTTTCTGGTTTTGCCGATATAGGCCTCAAAGAAAAAATGGCAAAAGAGCACAAAGTAGCTGAGGTACATGAGAGAGGACCAGATGATGTTCTGCACGTGGGAATGGCACTGGCCCTGCTGCATCCAGGAGAAGACCAGGTAATTGATCACGCAACCGATCAACATCTGAGTGATCTGCGACAGGGTAATGAACATGGCAAACTTGCGTGAGACTCTGAAGCCAGCAGCCCGCAAGGCATAGTACGAGTACATGACAGCGTGTACTCCGTAGTTCATGGTCATGAACCAGCCACCGCCAGCCACCATGTCCTTGTAGGAGTACCAAGAGTAAAGTAACACAGTAATGTGATGGTACCAGTGTAAGAAGATGAGCTTCTGCTTCCTAAGAATAATGAATATTGTATCACCTGTAATAAAAATGAAACACAAAAAAAGGAGGGGAGGAAATGAGAAACATATCAATTCCATAATTAACACAGTGCTTTCTTCCCTTTGCTGTTGCTGGAGTATGTGCTACTTTAGAGCATGAAATCCACCTCACCTCTGTTGCAATAGGACAGGGCGACACACCTCTAGATCTGAGAGCCCATCTGAGAGCCAGTTTGGCTCCTAATCTCTATGCAATCTTTAGCAAACCGATGCATCTACATTTTACTGTATGGATAACCCCGTCTGAAAACTCCATAGTTTTATTTGGTAGCCCTTTGCTGCAAACATTACCCAGAAAAGTCTGGGGTGAGGTAGGTGGATGAACGTGTATTGTCTCTAACTGTGAGACTGCCCATCATATACTGTGACTGGAAGAGAAATGCAGCTTGACAGAAAGCAGAAAACCTAGAGGAACCAGCACAGTGTCCTCTGATTCAAATGTCGACATGCAAACTGAACCTAGTTAAAATCAGTAGAGCCTTTTGAGATAATACACAAAAAAAGCTGTTACATGTGCAACCTACCATACTGAAGGAGATTCTTCCAGAAAGAAATTTGGCTTATGTTGAAACACACATCCCTTTTCTGCAAATCCATCTTACTATTGCTGAAAAGTAAATATTATTTCCTCTTTCTTGCTTTTTTTCTTCCGTCTGCTTCTCATGATTGCAATGAGCATCTCAATTAGATATATGGATATATATGTATGCTACTTGTTTTCCACTGTTATACATACAGTGTTTCCAAAAGGATCCCTGAGATTTCAACCTGGGAACTTAGTTTGATGTATAAGTATCCCAGGAAATCTAAGTCATGAATGTAAGTCATGGATGGAAGCAAAACTGCACTGTCTTCACAAGGTCTGTAATAAACCATAATGCTGCTGTTCACTTCATTAAGTGCAAGATATTTTAATAAGTAATAATGTGCTCAATTTTTTGTTGCTGTGCAGTTCTAGCTGATGTTCCCCATTTCTAACAACTAAATTTCTGTGGGTTTGCAGCAATTTAAGCAGCAGGAAACCAAGGGATTCTGACACAGCAAGGCAACTGGTGTCTGTCTCATTCTAGTTTTAATGCTGATGAATTGCTGTCCCCTAATTTGCTGAACCAAATTACCTGCTGAAAGGTAAAGTCTTATTTTTGCTGTACACCTGAACACAGTGAGAGCTGCAGTCCTTTGGGGTTTAATAAGGGCATCCTCCAAAATGACAGCTGTAAGGCTGCTCCTTTCCATTAAAATAACCCTTTCTTACACTAATAAGCCAGGGATGAGAACATATGAAGACTGACTTTCAAGTTGGCTTTCACATGTATATCGTATGTATCCTTATCAAGAAACTGTTGGGGAGATATAAGTTTATAAAAATCAGGACTGAAAAAGCTAGGGATATTATGGGAAATTGGTTTCTACTTGGAGGAAGCAGACAGCCACAACTTTCATAGTCTAGGGAGGAAGCACCTTACTGTTCATAATTGTACACTTAGATGTGTATTGAAGAATGAAAGTTGCAGAATGGAGGCAGAGCCTGACTCAAAGCTTCTTACTGGCACAGCTGCTATAGCCCACCCTCCACTTCTGTAGCCACGGGGTATGTGACTGCCAATTATGCCACTCCTATTTGCCTACAAGTAGTTCAGGAAGAGGTATGGACCAGATTGCTTTTACTTCTTGGCTGCCCTGCTGTGTATAATCACTGCAGTTTATTCCTGGGCAGGGAAAGGTCTTATTCAGCTGCACATTGATCTAACTTCAGCCAAGCTGGAATTGACCTCTAGAGACTAAAACATGTAGTTTGGGGTTGGTTATGCTTACTCAGTTTTCCTGAGACTTAAATGGGATTTTGACAGTGATGAGACCCTTCTTGTGCTTCCTGTATGGACATTTCTTCTCTAAAAATACACAAATGCATATGAGAGAGAGAGAGGGTACTCACCTAGTTCAGGTGCTTTGCTTAGCACAAATGCATATGCCCAGAATTTGCTGACAGGTCCAATGTAAAAACTCTGGTCACACACTGACTGCTTCAGGCCTTTGGTCATCAAAATGTACAGCATATAAGCACCAGTTCGAACAGCACCAAATATACTTTAAAACAAAAAGAGAAAATTAGGAAAGGTCAGTGGACATTTGAAATCTACATGCAATCACTTCAAATCATTATGAGGAAAATGCCATAACTGTGCTGAAATAATAAGTTTGAGACAGCTTGAGAGCTGGAGAAACTCTGCTGGCTTCTAGGAAGTTACTCTGAACTCAGACCTGTAAACTGGACTGCAGTCACATCCCCTGTTGAAAGTCTGGAATAGTAACATCAGTGGTTTTTTTATTGCCTTACCGCAGGAATGATCCTTCGGTTTTCAGGAGCAGTGGAACATCTATTTCAGCTCAAAACAACATGCAGAGTTTTGATACTGGTGGCTAGGAAACTACAAGAAATGAGTTGATAAAATGCTGTATTAGCAACATAATCAGGACCAATTCACTCTTCTGGTTTCCTCAGTTTTCTCTCATCTCTCCCTGTATTTGTTACATCCACAGGAGCTCTGAGCACAGCCATATCCAGGTAGGGCATACAGATTTTGATGAGGAATGTCAGTCAGAGCCAGTGTTTTGGTGCATATGCTTGACTTCATCCCTTAACAGGTCATTGCTAACAGAGGAAACAGGTAGTTAAATCAAGATGTAAACAGCAGATTCACCTTCACCTCATCAAAGTGAGATGCAAGGTAACAGTGTTCTGTAAATGAGAAACTTCATGAGATTTGTAACAGTATTAATTAGTGCAATTACAGAGGGGATAGGTTGATATCCAGCTCTTATCAGGAACTAAGGCTTCTGTCTCACCAGCAAGGAACTCTGCAGAAGGGTTTTTGTCTCATTGTTTTATGGCAAGAACATGCCTGCCTGTTGTCTACCACTGTAGCTTGGTGGCCCCACATAAGCTGTGATGAATACTAGGTGAAGGAAGTAGCTTCCAAAAAGAAATCAAGCAAAGACAGACACAATCTCTTTTGGGGTTGAGTATATCTTTATGCCTACATCATACGTCCTCATCCCTCTACCTAGCTCTATCTTCCCTCTAACTTTTTTGTGACCTTGACCTAACCTGGTTCCCACTCTGCCTCATTGTCTTTTGTGATTATTACATGGCAGGCAAAACAAGCCACCTAAAACTGGTGTATAAACACATGTGGGTAATGCAAGCTGCCATTTATGCAGAGTGTGTGAAAGAAGGAACAGTTCCTCTGAAGTTGTAGATTCTCTGTTACTTGTCTTTGTCTTGTGAAGTCAGTATTCTGTATAAAACATTTTAAAATCATCAAGGCAGCCCCAAAAGCTAAGTTCAATGGCAGTTTTTATGGTACTTGGTCAGACTAGATGGTTCTAGTAAGCCTACTGCATATAAAACCTACCTAGCTGATATATAATATGCACAGAGTATTTAGATTTCCAAATCTGCAGCATTGATACACCCAGTCAAATCTGCCTGCTGCTAAGGAACAATGCAGCTTGCTCTCCCCTGTCCACTGCATGGAACATGCAGCCCAGAGGAGTGCCACAGAGCCTGCTGCTCTTTGGGCTGTCAATGGTATCACAGATGGGGCTCTACAGCCAGGTCATACCCATGGAGAAGTGCTGCATCCTGGCTCCTGCACCATCACCTTCTGATGCCTGAGATTTCATTGTGCCATCAGGAAATTCAGACTGTGAGCACTTACACAGCCACTATTATTATCTGCTATTTGCACAGTGGTATTTGCTCATTGGCTCTACTGCCATATGAGTCCTCTTGTGCTATGTGCAAGTAAAAAAAACACCCTGCTGTGGTTTTCAGGTGTGCTGAAGAAGTTTAGCTGAGTCTGTGTTTCCCATTAGCATTGCCCAAAGCAACGCACATATTCCCAGGCTTACGCAATAGAGCCACTGCAGTCTCTTACGTTCACCCACCCCAGCATGCAGAGGAGACAGTGCAGTGCTCTCAGCATCTATGCAGCTCACAGTGCATCCTCTCCATGTAGGGTTGTTTCCTCCCAGAAATGCTCTCTCAGCACACTTTTCTCATGTCTTTCAGGCATCAGTCATTTTGACTCAGCAGAGAGTGCCAAAACCTGCAGGAGGAGTTTTGAAATGAGGTGCAACTCATTCTGTGTCTTCTCTTTGGTGTTTAAAACATGCCCCCTTTTTTTCTGAGGAGCTGCATTTCTCATTCCCAGAGACAGGAGATCCTGACAGAGATGTGATCTGATGACTTCCTAAAGCAGTGAACTGAGGCTAGCCAGGGCATGCTGCTGCCTGCTCCTATGTTTTGGGTGCTTGCAAAACTGGGTGGAGGAAGATCAGGCAGAATACCTAATGATACACTGGTTCTCCCATTAGCAAGTATCTCAGTGCTGACATTAAAATTGGGGGAGAAAAGGAAATTTTATATAATGAAATCAAATAGCTGCAAGCAATATGTCTTTCTCTATAAAGAAGCTGTATTGCTTTTCTATTGATTCTAATTTTCTGCTTTTCTAATTGTTCGCTACTTAAGTTTTAAAACCAAAGAGAATTCTGTGCCATGAACACAAACGCCAATGAGAAGAACACTTGTTTGAGCAACAGTCAAACAATGATCTAACTGTGATTGGGTATGAACCTAGATTGATAACAGGGCCACAGAGTCTGTGCCTGGTGGGGATTACACCATCCCTTTACTGTGTTTGAGATTATATTGATGTAATTCTGCCTGTCTTTCCATTTAGCAACTACTACAAGAGCTCTCCTTGGAGCACACACACACTGATTCACACTCACACACTTTTCTACAATTCCACAGGATGGTAGCTTCCTCTAGTTCCATGACTCTTGAAGTGACCCCAGTTACAGCTCTACATGGTGTGACTCAGACTAATCTGTATTTTTTTATCAGTAGAAACCAAGTTACATTTTCACATAATTCACTGTGGAAGGCTTTATGCAAAAGAAGCAAACTCCAAGTAACTGATTTAATTACCTAAATAGACACCATGAGCAGGTAGCTGCTTATGAGAAGCGCTGCATGCCAAAACACTACCTTGCCAACAAGTATGCACCACCTGAGACTGAAAAAGATCTAATGCATGCCTGCAAATGTCTTGGAGCCGGAGAACTAAGACAGCTTTTTGTGCCTCTGCCACTTAATCTTGTTTGTTCTGTAAGGTAAAATCAACTAAGAAATTTCTATCTTGCAAAGACATGATGCACAGCAGAGTGATGACATTGCTTACTCAGTAAATCACTTCTGCTTCATTCTGTCCTCACCCTGCTCTCTGCTGTAGCTTTTGTGAGGTATTGAAATGAACTGCTTACCAAAGCAGTCTGTCTGGTGGGAATCAGCTGCAGGGATTTTCAAAATAAGGTAGCAGTGAATTACTGTACAATTACAGTCTTTTACAGCTAGAGAGACTTATCATAAACAAACTGCACCACCTAATGCAGCTTTCTTATCTATTCAGGCTCAAAATGTCCTACATTCTCCTCTCTTCAGGCAGTGACTTCTCTGGTAAGGTAAAAAATGCCCAATTGATATTTTACTGTCCATTGTATGATCAAAATATATCCACGAGTAAAATACAGACTAGTATTTTTCCCTCTCAAACTTGTTTTCAAACAGGGGTTGGTGGGTTGACCCTGGCTGCATGCCAGGTGCCCACTAAAGCTGCTTCAGTCCCCTTCACAACTGGACAGGGGAGAGAAAATATATCAAAAGGCTCCTGGGCTGGGATAAAGACACAGAGAGATTACTCACCAGTTACCATCAAGGGCAAAACAGAGTCAACGTGTGGAAATGACTTTATTACCAATCAAATTAGGGTAGCATAATGAGAAGTAAAGGCCAAATCTTAAAAACATCTCTCATCTTCTCTTCTTCCTGGGTTTACTTTACTCCTCAATTCTCTACCTCTTCTTCCCCAGTGGCAAGGGGAGGAGGGGGATGTGGAACGGTCCTCCTGCTACCAAAACCTGGCCACAGAAATCCAGTATTCAGAGGCCCTCAAAACACATCCCATGCATGGGTTAGGTGCAGAATTAAGAAGGGCTGGAGAGCTGCCTGATGGGAAGACAATGCAGATGTTATTGTCTGAAGCCTATTGCTACTTTCTGCTGTCTCCATCCTACCTGCCAGGAGGGAGTGAAGTATTTGTTTGTAAAAAGCCCAAGTGAGTAGCAGGAACCTCAAGCCTTCAGTCCAACCCCAGCTGGTGTTGTAGCAGGCTCAGCTCCTTCTCACAGTAGAGGTCACTGCCCATTTTTGCTAGGGCTGCTTTCTGTGGAGACCCATCCCTGCATTTGGCTCCTGACACCTCTGGACACTCCAGTCCAGAATCAACACTGCAGAACTGAGCGGGGAATGTGACTTCCAAATAAGAAAAAATTTAGAAGTGCAGCACGGAATATAGCAGCATGTCCTAAAGGATAGTCACCGAGCTGAAAGTCTCTGCTCTGGTTTTAAAAAAACTTAAACAAACAAACCATGCAATCTGTATATGCAGTGCCCAGCTGGTTCAACCAGTTTCTGGGGTGTTGGACTACAGTGTGCTGTGGGTGTGCGGGGCTAGTCCAGCAGCGAGCCAGCTGGCCACCCAGACAGCTCCCACAGGTTCAGCTCTAGTTCCCAGCCTGAGGTCCAGCTGGAAGAGAGAAAAAATATTAATTCTGCCCCAACCTGCTTACATGGTGACTCACAGGAGTTCTGGCAGGTAAGTCTGTGCCCTGAAAGCACAAGGCTATGGCAAAAAGCACGTCCTCCTTTGTGAAAGCCACATTGAGCAGACAGTGGTCCTGGGAAAGCAGCTGAGATGACCACACTGACACAGCCTGCTTGTACCATAACAGCAAGAAAAGAGGGGAAGTAGGTTCTTTCGTTGTTTGTTGACTTTTTAAATTTTTTTTTTTAAATTTTAGCATGTGAAATATTTACAGAGGGAGCACACTGAAATGTCTAAAGGGCAGCAGGTGAAGATGTGCAGCTTCCTACACCTTCCTTCATGAGAAATCAAACCATGTTCACCTTCCTGTTCTGGTCAGCAGCAGTACTTTGGCAGTCATTCCAAGCTTCCCTTCTGCTGCGTAAGAGTTATCTCATAACATAATAAAATGGCCTTTCTGTGCCCTTCTGATTTAAATCCCACAGTCCTCAGGAAAGAGGAAGGAGTTGCACTGCTAATGCTGGGTCAGCACAGGAGCATGGGAAGTACAGTGACCCCTCAATCTGTCAGTTCCAAAGCAGCAAAGCAGTCCTGAGAGCACACCTAGAGAGCAGTATCTGTAAAAAGGGACAGCAGAGAATTTCTGTGCTTAGCCAAGCAACAGAACACGTGCAAACTATGAATTGATACTGGGAAAATGCAGGGAGGAAGCATGTATAAGAAACAACCCTCAGAAGTAATTTTCTTGAAAAGAAATGTAGCCTCATCAAGCACTGCTGAACTCCCCAACAGGACAGTTGTCAAAAGAGTAAAGAAACTCAGGAACTCCTGGTATTACCAAGTACCATGTGCCAAGGTGGGTGCATCTCCATGTCAAAGAACATCTCACACCATTCAGTTGTTCCCTTGCTGTGCTTTTTAACTCATTCATAAAAATAAGTTTGTAACAAAAGCAATTTTTCAACATGAGTAGTAGGTTTATTTTGCAGTTCTCTGGAAGTATTTAGAGTTTTTCTTCTCCACCTGGTAAGGGCGAGCTTCTTTCCAATCACTCTTTTCTTCTGTGATCCGAGAGTACCAGCCCATCAAAGATGTGCACCACAAAGATAACACAGCAGACACAGGGCTAGGTGACAGATTTCTTAAGAAACTGATAGATTTTGTTGCTGGAAATTAAGCTGTTTGTAGGTGTTCTCATTTGAAAGCAAAACCAGTAAGACTCCAAGCCAGAAATACAATTTAATAGAGAGAGAAGAAACAAACAACAAAAAAGGAAAAAATAAAATGAAAATAAAATGAAATAAAAAATATAAAATTTAAGTAAAACAAAATTAAAAAATTATAAAAAATGCAATAGTACAAAGGACCACCGACAGAGTCAGAATGCAAACCTGACACCCTATTGGTCAGGGTGTTGGAAGCAGTCCAAAATAAGTCCTCCTGGAGTGACAGATGTGACTCCGTTGGAGTAGAGATGATCCTCAAGAAAGGGTCCAGTCGTCCTTTGGGAATCCAGTGGAAACAGGCTATCTTGGTGTTGGGGATGGCTGGTTTTATCCTGGTGGAAAGGCTTTGGCTCCTCCCACTGGGTGGAGCATCTCACAATGGAATGAGGTAATGTTATCAGTCATGTGAGAAGCCTTAAATGGCCCATTCACAGGTGATATCCCTCAGAGGAGGATGAGTGGAGGAAGAGATAAGAAGGCACTGCCTTGTCTGGTGTTATCAGTTGTCCCATTAACAGAAGGCATAAGCCCTCTTCCCCCTCTAGAGTTACAAGAGATAAAGAACAATATCTCCCGACTGGTTTCAACAGATGAAAATAGAATACACATTTTTGGTTACATTTTTCAACCCAAGAAAGTAGGAGATTTCTATCTGTCTCCTTAAAGACCCTGCTTTGGCCACATGAGAAAGAATGGTAGTTTTGGCTGACTCAATAGACACTGGGACATCTCCAGAGCATGCAGGCATTGAAGGGGGTGCTTGCCAACCAGCAGAGGAAAGGGTTTTTTCCAAGTCTGTATTGTTTTTTCCTAAGTGAGTACAGATAATGTTGGCAGATCAGTGTTGGGAAATGGCCTATTCCAGGGAGGAAGGACATGATGACAGGTCCTGTCTAACAAACAGGGCAGGAGTTCTGGAAGTACGCATTTGTATGGCAACCACATACTAAATATATATTTACAGCTGTATTGTAGAAAGATAAATCTAAACTATTATCTGTGTAGACAGGTGGGGTAGTCAGATCACAGCGTGCTTGCTGCATTGCTATTGCTGTGGTGTTTATACTATCAGCCCAGTGGGAAAGAGGGAAGATTTAATGAACCATTGGCCTGCTCCTACTCTAAAATCGGTCTTTATATTTTGTGGTGGTTTCAGGTCCCCTAGGAGCAGACTACTCTGTGAAACTGCTAACGTTAATGGGAAAAAGAGAAGACAGTCAAACAAAATTTTAGCAGTTAAATCAGAATGCTTATGGGAATGTGCCCTCATCATCAGTAAAAAGAAAAAAAAATTGCATTTTTTTTCAGTTCTCCCAGGATGTGGCTATAGAGAGGGTAATTTCTTTTTAAAGTTGAGCAATACTAAAAGGGAATGTCCAGGTTAAAGCATTTATCTGGGTAATGATAAATGAGGAAAGAATACACTACGATCTGGTGCTTATTCAAAGCCTATTGTTCCAAAAGCTTTTGTGGACAGATGTGCCAGACTGTTTCAAGGCTGGGAAATGAATTAAGACCACAAGAGTAGCCTCCTTAAGAGCCTGTCCAACAGAGACAGTATCCCTTCCTCCATGGGGAGGGAACAGTGAAAAACCTGGTCACAGACCAGCCTTCCAGTGTACTGAAGCAAAGGACAAGTGAGAAATACCTTTCCTGGCCAATTAAGTTTCCTTAAACTTTTGTGTCCACAGGCACATGTTTGCAGGGTATCACGGAGAGAGAATGTGGGTCCTGTGGGCCTCACTTTCTGGGGGGGGTTG
Source organism: Prinia subflava (assembly GCF_021018805.1). NCBI lineage: Eukaryota > Metazoa > Chordata > Aves > Passeriformes > Cisticolidae > Prinia > Prinia subflava. Next base: position 2,574,142 of record NW_026960612.1, read on the forward strand.
ACATGTGCAGGAACATGGCAAAGGAGCACAAAAAAGCAGCACAACCCACAAGAATTTGCAATTGTTTAGATCTGATTTCTGATACTCAAGCTGCTCTTGGGTGTATGTGAATTGGTTAGATTTCATTGCAGCTGTTCCTCCACTTTTTTTTTTTTTAATGAATCATCTCAAGTCTTGTTGTGTTTTTTTTCCACTGATGGACATATTCTTCCACATCTGGCCATCTCTGAAGGGGAAGGGAGGAGCAGCACCAAGTTCACTGGGCAATGTGATATGTGATGGTGCATCTGGGAATACACAAGAGAGAGAGTCAAACAGACTTGATTAGCATAGCTAGTTTGATAACCAAGATGCCATGGAAGGAACAACCAGAACTGTGAAAATTACAGGAGATGGGATTACACCTGCTTACGGGAAGAGAGAAGATTCAATCAACTTCTGCAAGCAAAGAATTGTTGTAAAATGCATGAGTTTTCTGTGTGATTTTTAACCTGATTATTGTAGTAGAAATCATTAACCTGTTTGAAATAGTATATAAGCTTTTGGGAAACCTGAGTAAAATGGAATTCTGATCACCGAATCAGTCTTCCCATCTCTCATCAATCGCCAATAATTGGTGCTCCATATGACCGGAGAAGAACAGGCTATCTGCTGGGAATTGGCGACGCCCCTGGAACTGATCGTGACTGTGAGAGAACCGTGTTTGGGCCTGCAATCATCTGTACGCCGGACATGACAGGTGAGCCAGGGGGGATCAAGGTATGGGACAGGTTGCGTCCAAGGAGAGAGACGTTAACAAAACCATGCAACGCTTGCTGAGCAAGCATGGATCTCCCATCCTTAAGCAGGACCTTAAGTCGCTCCTACGATGGGTGTCACGCATGTTCCCTGATACCACCCCTTCCTCTATTTTTACTCTCCGCTACTGGGACAAGGTCGGCGTAAAGCTCTACGACCTGGCTACGCTGCCTGGCATGAACCAGAGCTACGCCTGCTTCCTGCATGGAGGGCGGTCATGGAAGTGATTAAGAGGGGGGGAGCGAGGCAGCCTGCGATACAACCGCGGAGACAGCCCCGGAGGCCGTGCTAGACTGAAACCTGCCCAGGTCCCGCTCCCCGTCCTCCGTCCGCACCCCCTCCCCAATGAACGCCAAAGATAAAGCCCAGCTGCCAGCTGCACCCCCACCAGGATCCCACCAGCGACCCCAGAGCCACCGAACACTAACCGCTGATGGGGACTCTGACTTTAGTAGTGACAGGGAGTCTTTTGATCCTGGCCCCGAAAAAGATCTGGACTTACTCCCTTCAAATATGCATAACAACTGGTTAAAGATGAAAAAGAAAGCCCTTAAAGACAGAGACTTTGCCTTTATTTCACTGATCAATGCTCTTCAAGTTTCACCAAATGGCCAGCTTTTACAGCAAATCATCTCACAGCACGGGACAGCAACGAGTGCAGACACAAGTCCCACAGCCAACCCAGCAGCTGTCACAGTAACCAGGAGCAACCTTCAGCTTTCAGCCGGCCCAGCCCCCATTCACTAGACCATCTCCAACCTACGTGCAGCCACCCCAAGAAGTGTAATAACATTATCTAATTGCTCAGTTTTTGTCTCCCTACAGGAAATCTATGGACTCTTCCCAGGTCCTCTCAGGGATGGGTGGAAACAGTCAGAGCTATCAAAGCCAACACCTGGTACAGATAACAGGGCCTGAGGGGAGGGTGGCAACTGTCAGGCATTATGTGTTGTCTGTGCCGCTGGTTTTGTGGGGGAGAGATGTTCTATCTCAGTAGGGAATTTTTATGCAGTCAAATTTTGTATAAGGGTCATTGGGGTGCGCGACACCCCGAAACTGACTTGGAAATCCTCTGATCCAGTTTGGGTAGATCAATAGCCCATTGTTGGAGTCCAGGATATTCCTCTGGCCGCCCTGGAGGATTTGGAGACTGGACAGGGGGGTCTGGGATCTGGACAGGGGGGTCAGTTAGACCCACACAGATCCCAGGAGGACACTGACTCTGATTCCTGTCCATGGGAGTGAACACTCACATGCAGGAAGAATCACAAATCCTAAGAATTTAAAATAAGTAGTGGATGGTTTATTATAGAATATAAATATAGAAATTAGGATTCTTAGCATATGGGGCTGAAGAGACAAGATGGAGGAATTGGGGAGTGGCCCCTGTCTTCCTTGTTCTTGCTCTCGTCCCCCATGTTGTGCTGAGTTGGGTTTTAGAGATTGGCTTAGAGTAGAAATGACATGTTAGTATAGGTAGTAGGTATTGGTAAAATTTTGTAAATAAAAAATACATCTCGGACAGTGGTTGGGTCAGGGGTACTGTACATAAGGTGCGGGGCTCTCTGATCCGCCCAGTCTGCCGCGTGTCCTGCTCTGCTGGGGATGCCTTGCAGAGCTGAGAAAGAACTAAGATAAGGTACCCTGCCAGGGAGGCCTGGCAGAGCTGAAAAAGGACTGAGATAATGAAGAATAAACAACCTTGGAAATGTGCACCGGCGGACTCAGCTTGTCGTCTCTACCTCTGGTGTGTAACACTTAGGGCAAAGAGAAGACTGAAAACCTTATTACCTCTGGGAACAGCAACCCAGAGGAAACCCTCAGGGAACAGCAACCCTGGGGAAAAACCTTATTACCTTGGGGCAAGCAACCCCAAGGAGAATCTCAAGGAAACAGCAACCTTGAGAGCCCTTAGCATTAGAAAAACTGCGCATATTACAAAAACTTGTACAGGTACAGCTGGAAAAGGGACACATAGTCCCATCTAATAGCCCTTGGAATTCACCCCTGTTTGTAATTAAAAAGCGGTCTGGGGGGTGGAGGCTGTTGCATGACTTGAGGAAAATAAACAAGGTAATTGAGGGAATGGGGCCCCTACAGCCAGGCCTCCCTTCCCCTTCTATGATTCCTAGAAATTGGCCTCTAACAGTAACTGATTTAAAGGATTGTTTTTTTGACATTCCGCTGCATCCAGATGATGCACCCAAATTTAGCTTTTCTGTGCTGAGCATTAATATGCAGGCACCACTAAATTGATATCATTGGTTATCACTTCCCCAAGGAATGCAAAATAGCCCAATTTTGTGCCAGTGGTACGTGGCAAAAACCCTGAGCCCGATACGGGAACGAATGCCTGATGTTCTGTTGTATCATTATATGGATGATATTCTTATCTCTGCAGAAACTGTGGGTCCAGTGGAGGAAGCAGTGCAGGCTGTCTGCCAAGCTGTTACCTCAGCGGGCCTGACCATTGCATCTGAAAAGGTTCAAAAGACATCTCCGTGTAAATATTTGGGCTGGCAAATAGGCATGCATTCTATTTCTGCACAACCCTTGCAAATTTCAACTGAAATCAAAACTTTACATGATGCTCAAAAATTGCTGGGAACAATAAATTGGGTCTGTCCCTTGCTTGGGATTTCAAAAGCAGATTTAGAGCCATTGTTTGCCCTCCTGGGAGGAGAGCCCAACCTCTTATCACCCAGACGCTTAAACAAAGAAGCACAAATTGTGCTTCAAAAGGTAGCTGATGCTATCTCTCAGAGGCAATCAGCTAGGTGGGCTCCTGAACTGCCATTGTGGCTAATCATTCTGAATCCTAACAAACAGCCTTATGCCTTAATATTTCAGAGGGACTCAGAAAAACCAGACCCTCTGCTAATTATCGAATGGGTCTTTTTGCCTAATAATATGCCCAAGACTATTTCCATGCAAGATGAACTTATGGCCATGTTGATTGTCAAGGCTCGTCAAAGACTGACCTCTTTGGCTGGGAAAGATTTTGATCGCATCTATCTACCTCTCACAATGTTTTATTTGAATTGGTTGCTACAGATGTCTGAAGAACTGCAAATTGCTTTAACAAATTACCCAGGGCAGATATCTATCCATCCGCCTAAACACAAATTATTAAGTTCATCTTTTAATTTAATCCCCAAGCCAAAGAGAAGTGAGACTCCTTTGCAAGCTATGACAATATTCACAGATGGGTCTGGGAAAACCCATAAATCAGTGATTGTATGGAGGGACCCTGAAACTGGAACTTGGCAATCTGATATTGCTGTTGTTGAAGGGTCTCCACAAATAGTGGAGTTAGCTGCCGTGGTCAGAGTGTTTCAGAAATTCAGCACACCTTTTAAGCTGATTACTGACTCCGCATATGTTTCAGGTATTGTACAGAGAGCAGAGAATTCTGTTTTGAAAAATGTTAAAAATTACATTCTTTTTTCCTGGTTAAATCTGCTGGTCTCTCTGTTAGACCAAAGGACGGCTCCTTACTTTGTGATGCATATCAGGTCACATTCCAATCTATCCGGCTTTCTCACTGAAGGTAATGCCCAGGCAGACTTGTTAACCTTATCAGTGCAGCATGTTTTGCCTAACAAAATAGAGCAAGCTAAACTGAGTCACTCCTTTTTTCACCAAAATGCTGGGGCTTTGGTAAGACTCTTGGGATTTACTCCAGCACAAGCCTCTAATATCATTTCTATATGCCCTGACTGTCAGCGTTGCTCCCTTTCTAATGTGAACACAGGGGTCAACCCGAGAGGTCTACAGAGCCTGCAAATTTGGCAGACAGATGTGACACACATTCCTGAATTTGGCCGCTTGAAATTTGTGCATGCTTCTATTGATACCTTTTCAGGTGCTCTGTTTGCCTCAGCTCACACGGGAGAGACAGGGAAAGACGTTTGCTGTCATTTCGCTGCTGCCTTTGCCACCTTAGGAATTCCGCAACAGATTAAGACAGATAATGGGCCCGCATACATTTCCCATAGAGCTGCAAACTTCTTCTTATGGGGTATCACTCATAAAAGAGGCATACCTCACTCACCCACAGGACAATCAATTATAGAACACGCCCATGGCTCTCTCAAACGTCTTCTGTTACAACAAAAGGGGGGAGCCAGGGACACTCCTGCTGAAAGATTATGCAAAGCCCTGTATGTTTTTAATTTCTTGAATTGTTCAATGACAGACTTAAATCCCCTCAAATTACTGAACTTGCTACTGTTGTCAGAGCTTTTCAAAATTTTTCTCTTCCTTTTAATCTAGTAACAGATTCAGTTTATGTTGCAAAATCGTGAAGCCTCAGCCCTAAAAGAAAGTGTAAAACCTGCTAACAGATGATAGATTTGAATAGCTGAATAAACTCCTAAGAAGCTAAAGACTCCATAAATAAATTAGAAATTTAGTTAAAATAAGCTTATATGTATTAGACATTATATTATGTATTGTTATAATTATTCCTTATATTTTACAGTGTGTTTAAACTAAAGGTAGAATCTGGATCTTGGCTAGATAACCTGTTTAGTGGCTGGAGTTTGACACCTTGGCTAAAACTTTTTCTTAGGATAGGAATGCATGTAATGATTTTAATAATAATTGTATTAGTTATGATACCTTGCTTGCTTCAGTGTGTGCAGAGATTAATTAATAAAGCCATCAAGGGGTTGTTCTTGGTTAATACAGAAGGGGGAGATGTGGGAACACACAAGGCAGAGAGTCCAACAGACTTTATTAGCATAGCTGGTTTGATAACCAAGATGCCATGGCAGGAACAAACAGAACTGTGAAAATTACAGGAGATGGGATTACACCTGCTTACAGGAAGAGAGAAGATTCAATCAACTTCTGCAAGCAAAGAATTGTTGTAAAATGCATGAGTTTTCTGTGTGATTTTTAACCTGATTATTGTAGTAGAAATCATTAACCTGTTTGAAACAGTATATAAGCTTTTGGGAAACCTGAGTAAAATGGAATTCTGATCACCGAATCAGTCTTCCCATCTCTCATCCATCGCCAATAGGTACAGTATTAAAAAATAACAACAAAAAAGTTGGGTATTCCAGATGGAACAAATCTTCTAAAAGAGAGAAGGAATCAATTATCCCTACCAAAATCTTAATATATAGTGTCACGAAAAGGTTGTCAGACCACCTTAATGTTATCTCAGATGTGACTCCTGTCTTAGTTTGTCTTGATGGTATTCAATAAAATTTAAGTTACATAAATTCCATGAGTTACCAAAAGTCCTGAATCTTCCTTTATTTAAACTGGTATAGAAACTATATGGTTTCTTTAGACTTATCTTTTACTGCAAAATCATAGTATTTGTACTGTAAGGTGAAAAACCAATCATTAAGCACAAATGAAATGTGACCAGTGACTGAAACCTCTCATTTGACTGTTGTTCCACATAGTGACCTACATGGAATTAATGGCTCTTATTTTGATTTCACGGAGTTAATGAGATCTGTTGTTAACTCACTGCAAAATAATGAGTCCTTGAAACTCACAGAAAAGCAGCCTGGAAAAGGATCTGGCACCCAACATCCTAAATGGTCAGTGTGACACAAGGGCAACCTACATGAAATATTAATTTGTATTAATAATTGACTAGAAGAACCAGCTTTGTAAGTCTGTGCCTAGTTATTAAAAATATTTTGCTAGGTTTGTGGGAGAGCATTTAACTTTCCAAATTAAATTAATCAGTTTCTTAGTCAGTGAAGGATACACAGTGATATGGTACTCACAAAAAAGTCTGAAAGAGAATGGTACTGAGTATGGATTTGGTCACTCTTAACTCTAAATGTAGTATTTTCGAGGTGTTTTATAAACATTTAAAAGACAGGACTTTTGAACAGTGAGTTACCTTGAAATCCTAGAGAGACACTTGTTCAAATCACAGCTGATGAACTCAGGCCAAGTGTAATTTTGTAAGAAATGACAAAGAAAATTAATGTAATTAGGCTATTGTTTCGTCTTTGAACATTTCCAAAGTGCTTTCAAGCAATGCCAGGGTTAGTGATGAAGAGGGAGACCTGTTCTTGCCGAAAGACTTGTTTTAAGACATTTGTAAAGCACTTCTCTGTTTTACCTCCTAGAACTGCTCCAGGTACCTCCCCTGAAGGCTCTGTCTCCTCACTGAATCCACTTTAGATGAAAAGAACATCTCCATTCTCTCCGCAGAGCAGACCTTCCTCTGCCATTCCAAAATCTTGGTCTTCTCTCCTTTCCAAAACCCAAGACCTAACACCTCCAGCCAGGGCTGTTCCAGAGTTACCAACCTAAATAATATTCAGGCCAGCAACTGCTTTCGGTCAGAAATTCCTGTGTAAAGAACTGCTAAGTACAACGCTGTTCAGAAGCTGGGGTTTATTCAGGTAACTTCTTTCAGACTTCTGTCTGTGTTGATATCTCCAAGGCCCTTAACATTCTATGTATGAATTCCTCCAGAACTTCATGGCCTTTACCCATGTGATAGCCTTGTAAGGTGGTTAAGCATAAAACCCGTTTCAAAGACAGAGAAGTAAGGCAAACTGAAATTTAATTGTCCTGTCAAAAATCTGTGTCCATGTTGGGATAAGAAATGATGTGCAACTTTATGAGTCCAAGGTTGTGGGTTCAATCCCCATATGGGCCATTTACTTAAGAGTTAGCCTTGATGATCCTTGTGGGTCCTCCCCAACTCAGGTTATTCCGTGAATCTGTGAGCTCTGGTTCAGTGCCCTACCTGTAGCAAGAGCATGATATGGAATGAAGGTTGAGCTATCCCAAACTGGGCCTCAGATTTGGGCCCATGTAGCAGTAGATAAACCTGTGGCGCAGTTAGAAATTAAGTTAAGGTGTGTGCATGCTTTAGCTAGGACAGTTAGGGTAGAAACATGGGAACTGCCTTAAGCTAAGATTGTTTGCATTCTTTCTCATGCTGAATGCCAATAGAAGTGCACCTGCAACTGTAAACTATCTGACACTATAAAACCAGCCATATCGGGAATAAAGGGGAGAACGTATGTTTTAACCACATTGGTTGCATCTGCATTGCTCTGTTCCAGCCCTATATAGAGACCCCGGCTTCATTCTGGTGCCTGGACCAGGGACTCTTTTCTACTTTTTATTTTTGCTTCAATGCAGATTTTATTTGATTTTATTTCGCGTTAATGCGGATTTTATTTTGAATTTTGAATTTTTTATTTAAATATGAATTTCACTTTGATACGGTGAAAGACTCTGCCACTTGGGTTTGCTCAGTGTGAAAAATTCGGACCCAGTCCGATTCAGCCACTAGCAGCGCTGAGCTCACAGAGCTGGGGCTTGGAAGCGTCGCCCGTCTGCTTTACCCAGAGGGGAACAGTGACACACAGTGGAAGGAAGAGGTAAGCGGCTGGCGTGCGTGAAAGAAAGGATTGAAAGTACATTATGGAGAAGGATCTTCATGCAGCAGTACAGCTTTTAGCAACAATTGCCTCTAAAAGGGGTGAAAAGATAAAAGAAACTGATATAGAACATGTAACCCCATGGGCTCGGAAAAAAAGAAAGCTAAACCAGCCATCGCTTCTTTTTAGTGAAGCAGAATGGAAGGAAATAGGTGAATTATTATGGGACTGTGTCGTTTCGCAAGGAAAAGAAGCAAAGCTTGCTTCAGAGTTAGGTGTGATTTGGAAAAAAGTGATTAATACCTTGCAAACGTTTGCTGCTGAATGCCAAGCAGCACAAGCTGCCATCCAAGCTCTGGAAGGGGCAGTTCCCCCTCCCTCCGGTTCGGGCGTGTCCCTTTCCGAGCCAAAAGAGCTGAAAAAACCATCTAAAGTGGCAAGATTTTTCGGTATAAATTCCACACATCCCGTGAGAGGGAACGCAGCTCCAGTGTGCTCCTCTTTGTGTGAGGTAATGGATACAGCAACAAGCCGCGTGAGCCGATCACTGGAAGTGCTCCCTTCAGCTCCCAGAGAAAATGAGAGCTAACAGGAAACGCCCCAGTCGCCAAGCTCAGGGGGCGTGGTAAAAGATGAGGAGGCAGGCGGGGCCGAAGGCAGAGCGGGGTGGGTGCAAGTGATGCAGCAGGGAGGCAGAGTTCGGGGCGATGCAGAGAGAGGGGGGGTGCCGGCTCTGTCTTCACCGGAAGGGGAGCTGACGTCACCGGCACATGTGACCAAAACAAACATGGCGGCCTCCATTGCCACTTCCAGAAACTTGGACCCGGTCTGATCCGGAGTTCCCGTGCCCCCGCAGCCTGCACCAGCTCAGCCTGTCACCCATTCACAGACAGCCCATTGCCCCCTGCCAGAATCTGACTCAGAAGGAGAGGTTTCTGAGCCCAACGTTTGTTGCACACCCTGGCCACCAGAAAAAGTACGGCAGTCGGATGAATTACAAAAAATAATAACTAAACTCGCAGAGCTTTCTAATCTCCAGAGCCAACTAGAGCAACGAACAATTGAAGCGTCCAGGATTTCTCCGCAAAAACTGGATCATTTGCCAGCTTTCCCTTCTCTGCAATCTAAGCAGGCATTGCCGCCTGATGCCCAGAAGATGGCGCTGCCTGCCACCCAAACAGACCCAATTCAAAAATGCTGGGCTGGTGTTTTAAAGGACGCTATTTTAGATGGGGATTTTAAAACTGCAAATTCCATTGTCTGCTCAGTCATAATAGAGCAAAACAACGCTAAATGGGAACTACATGAATGGAAAGTTTTACAATCGGCCAAACAAACTGTAATGAATCATGGTATTAGGTCCGAAGCAGCAAAAAATATCATACAGCACATTTTTACAGCTGATCTCCTTTGTCCAGCAGACTGTTCTAGCATTGCAACCCTGCTATTGACGCCCTCGCAATTTCTTATTTTTGAAAGGGAATGGAGATGCTTGGCCACCGAAGAGGCAAATAAGCACCAAACAGTAGGAGACCCATTTTATGGTATCCAGCCAGATATGTTGACATGGCGAGGTCCTTCCTCAACAACTAATGTACAACTGACTTTTCCAATTGAAATCCATCAGCTGTCTCGGGCATTGGCCCACAAAGCTTTGCTACTGGTGCCAGACAAGAACAAGCCTGCATCATATGCTAATATTAAGCAAGGGGCCATTGAGCCATACGGCCACTTCATCGATTGCTTATCTGCAGCTTTAAAAGATGCCCCATATTTACCTGCAGAAGTGCAAGAACATCTATTTCGTTCCCTTGCCTTTGAGAAGGCCAACTCACATACCAGGACTGTTTTAGCTTCTCTTCCTCAAGGCCGTGGAGTCGATGAGATGCTAGTAAAAGCTGACAGAGCTGAACAAGACGACGAGACAGCAGCATTCACAGCAGCCATGCAAGATGCGATAGAGCAACAGGGACACATCATTGCAGCTGCGTTGATAGGAGGCAACGCCAACCATCCCAGAAACAACAGAGAAGCCTGCAGTCATGATACATCACCAGGCAGTGAAGAAGAAGAGGCTGCGGATGATTTTGGGACTTTATTTTTAGAACCTGTGTATGGATGAATGGCAGGGACTGAGTCATGTGCTTTTATCTTTTTGCTTTTAATGGCTGGGATCATGGGGTTTCTCTGGGTGAATCAAAGTATGCTTTGCTTATAACAGTGTATGCAAAAAGTAGCCAGCCATGCCACAGAGCCAGTTTGGATAGCTCAAAAAAGAAAAAAGAAGGAATTTGTAGCAAGAGCATGATGTGTTATGGAATGAAGGTTGAGCTATCCCAAACTGGGCCTCAGATTTGGGCCTGCAAGGCCTCAGATTTGGGCCCGTGTAGCAGTAGATAAACCTGTGGCGCAGTTAGAAATTAAGTTAAGGTGTGTGTATGCTTTAGCTAGGACAGTTAGGGTAGAAACACAGTCGCTACCTTAAGCTAAGATTGTTTGCATTCTTTCTCATGCTGAATGCCAATAGAAATGCACCTGCAACTGTAAACTATCTGACACTGTATAAAACCAGCCATATCGGGAATAAAGGGGAGAACATATGTTTTAACCACATTGGTCGTATCTGCGTTGCTCTGTTCCAGCCCCATATAGAGACCCTGGCTTCACCTACCCATGAGGTCTGTTTGATGTAAGCAGAAAGAGGTCTGAGCTCACTCTGCATCATTGAAAACAGCATAGTTGAAAAAACAGTAAACACTCCAGGAGGAGAAATTTTCTTCAGAGTCCTTAGACCTACTTCAGATTTTCTTTGCACTTTTTAAAGTTATCTAAACCTTCAAGTCGAAAGCGCTTCATCCTAATTACCTAAGGTACGCCTATATCTGTGGATGCATGGCTGGAAAAGCAGGGACATGTGCACAATCCTGCTCTTAGCTTAAGGGATGAATAGAAGCTGAAATGTCCTTGAACTGTTGTTTAGATGGGATAAGGAGGAAGTAAAGTTTGGAGCAATAGCTGTAACAGGATGCCAGACTGGATGCATTGACCATAAGTTAGGGAAGATTTGCAGCATTTAGCCTCTTGGACAGAGCTTCTGAACCAATTATGTATACTGCAAGGATGCGTGAACACTATGGTTTAACCAATGATGTTCAGAGTTAGGTGCATGATATGCTTAGCACAGTATAAATGTACGTCAAATAGCTGAATAAACGAGCAAGATTTTTAACTCATATTGAGTGCTGTCTTGACTCTGGCTGATTCCCCAGCCAACATATATCTTTCAAGATAAGTAGTTTATAGACATAAAAGCTATAGGTACACCTCTTAACAACACTTCATTGCTTGTACATTTGATATTGTGGCAGCACACTTTCAAGATCTAAAAGTACAGAGTGATGTGCAGAGACATATAGAGCAAATTTACAAAGCTGTGCTGTCCTAGAAACACCAACAGCTGAAAACGTTCTGACCTAGCCTGAACACCAGATGTGACTTCCACAGGCGCAGTCAGATCCTTGTTTTCCATCTGTTTTCCCTTAGGAAAATGTTAGGCAAACACCAGGGCAGATTTGGCCTGACACAGGTGGACAGACGTGACAGAGAATGTGAACCTACAAAGTGAGTTTCAAGAGCATCCATGCTTCTACCTCCTCTCCACAGTCACACCTGCTGAGTTTGCATAGGACCAGACTGCAGCAACTGACCTTAACTGTAGGAGGAAATACTTGGATTTTCTCCTTCACGTAAGTTTTGCAGTTGTTTTAACTATTGCAGTTGTTTTGCACCAGTGAACTCCAGAATAAAATTAGGTATGGATCAGAGTTCATGATGGAGTGCTTAACTCCTTGTGACATCAGCAGATACAAAAGTGAGGTGGAAAATTTAATGCCAATATTCCTAAAAACTTCTGTTCTCCTTCACTTATGCCTTCAATTTATAAAACTAAAAAAATGGAGTTTTAATCCTATTCAGCAGCAACGGAGTATGTGGGAAATCCATTTTTAAAAGGCTTCTATACAGCCAAGTCTATGAAGGAAAAGCCTGAAGACACAACCAATGCCAACTATGGACAAAAATAGAACCCTAAACTCTCACTGTAAAATGAAAAAATCTGATTATTTCGAAGTCAGTCTTTCAGAGAATGCAATGCTTCTTTTTGTATGTCTGGGATTTAGGACTATCATAACATTACTGAGCACCTAAGCTGAACTCCTTTCTGTTCTATATGTGGGAGAAAAACCCCACACTGGCTATAATTTTCTCACATTTTCCTTTAAGAAAAGTAATTTTGGGCACAGATGTGAAAAATGTTACCAAGTTTTCTCTGGTGCCAATGAACTATGGTAACTATTTACATGCTCATTCTACATCTAGCAATTTTAGTGTAAAACTGTAAAAACAAAGAAGGAAGTTTTTGCCACCATATTTTACCCCTTGTTAATTGTGTTTAAACAACCATGTGCTCAGTTAATACAATTCAGTTGCAGCAGATAATTGAAAGCACAGGAACAACTTCCTCATGCCTGTGTCCTCCAAGGCCTAGCCTATAGATAAAATTATTTGGGACCATTATATATTCTCTTACAACAGGCTGGAAAAAGAAAAAGAACAGGCTGTTGAACAAGCACCTTGGTTCCATTATACACTTTTTTCTTAGGGTAACTGAATACCTTTAAAAGCACTTTTTTAAAAATTAACATAACACTCATTTAAGAGCACTTATGTTAATCTCATTCTTTAAAAAGAAGACAGAACTCATCCTTTTCAGCCCATATGTCTGTAAGGCTGCAAGGTATCTATAAAATGACTAAACCATTGTAATTAAGAGCACAATTTTCACAAACATTTCAGACTAGGAAATGTCTTTGACTTCCTAAACTGCCTAAAATCTTGTAATGACCAATGCCTTTGTTCTCACTTGCAATTTTACTTCTTCAGCTGAGAGAGGAGAGGGAATGCACTGTTTGAAAATGTTAGCTTTCTTTGGGGAGGTGAATGCGATTACTAGCAATGGGCATTCTCTGTGGCTCTTCTCTGCTCTAAGCTCCTGTATCCATGCATCCCACAGTGAGCTCCAGCCCTCTCCTGCTGGAGCTATCCCACCCCTCCACCCATCCCACATGAAGGTGCTGCCTCCAGTGCCTTGCTGCCCACCCCTCTGTGCTCTTCTGGCAGGCTCCATGTCCATGCCATTTACCTAGACTGATGAATGATGCAGCTAAAATCGTCTCTTAATGACATGATTTCATTCCTCTCATTCATAGTGAGGAAAACAAAGACCAGGAAAGGCAGGAGCCTTTCCAGTCAGCCTTGGCACTAGAGAGTTCAAAACGTGGCACTGTGCTCTGAGCAGCTACTCTGCTCTAGGAAGCCACTGAAAAGGAATTTAGGACAGTGGTTGGCATCTCTGCTGGGTCTTGTTTCAAATACGCTCCTTTACAGGGTAACAAAAAATCCCAGGACTGACTCAAAAGCTTGAAAATACACAGGCTACAGTTGAGAATGCAGCAGGAACTGTACCAATGCTGTATTAGGTACATTATGTTTATTACAAACCTATAATCCACTGCTCTTAATAACAGAAAAGGGTCCCTCCAAAACATACACAAATGCAAGGACATGAGAACACCAAGAATTTAACAAGCTCCAATAGTAAAACCTTCCTTCTGATGTTTTGCTGCCTAGCAGCTCCTCAGCCTCTCCTCCTGACCATTTTCTAACTGGGAAGGAGAACAAATCGATCTTGCAGTTCACCCATACAGTCCTTTACAGGACTTGAAGGTGAAGGAGACTCATTCAGGGTGAAGTCCAAGCCACAGTAATGTTAAAAAAAAAAGAGGTAGGAATAGGGGAAGATGAGGAATAACATTTTTTTTCAGTATAGTGCTTGCTTATCCTAAAACCTGCTGGTTAGCAGTACTGGAAGTGTTTATAATGAGGTTCTCTGGCTCTCAGGACCACGTGTGTGAGCACAACTTGTGCTGATCTTTGCAGTTATTATCAGTCTTTTTGGCAGAAAACTTCTTGTTGCATAAACTCATGCATACTTTGAGGTTTGGGCTCAGTCCTATCAAAATCCCAAAGCAAATTTGAGAGAATTCCCCTTCCATTTCTAAAAATGATTGCTACCACTGTACCAAGCACATAAGCCTTGCTTTTCAGACCTGTCTACTGCACTGATCCAGATGCCTTTCTAAAAAGCTTTTCAATGCAAATCATTTGAGTTTTCAGTTGGGACCAAAACCTGAAGTCAGGCCAACTCAGACTGATTTAGAAATTGTGGAAATATTTTACATGGCTCCAAGAAATAATATATCATTTGTGCAGCTTTATAGACCCATAAGCATATGCATGCATGCCTGAGTGGTGTTAGGATCCCATGTGATAAATTTTGGGGAAGGTAATGAGGTCTATTAAAGTGATGGCTCGCTCTGTGGTTTCCAAGTGAGAGCAGATACTGTGCATATTGCATCAGCCTTTTTTTCCTTCTTGGCAATAAATCCCTGAGTGTGGGGCCACTCCCTTCAGCCCTTCCCTCTTGTCGGCAGATTTCTTAGTCACAACTCACCTGGCTCTCCAAACCATTTCTTTGTCCTTTCTATTGACAAAACTGTAAGGAAAGCCAGACCTAACTTATTTCTTTCCCTCCCTAGGGACCTCATTATGCATACCCAAACAGTGACATCTCTGCAGGGCTCCCGATCAGTGGACACTAATCTGGACATTTTAATCACATTAACACCACAGCAGAGGAAAATCCATCTGACTCTCCCTTAATAAGGTGGCAAACTCAACAATTCTGCCAGTTGCTGCATCTGCAACTTGTAAGGCTTATTTATTTGTATGTGTGGATAAAAATCTATCTACCACAGGTACTGCCTTCCAGTCTCTCCTCACAGAGCCTGAACAAATGTAGTTTGATTCTCCAGATCTGCTTTCCTTATGATTCCGAAAAGCCATATTCAGACAAGAGCAGAACACAAAAAGAAATAATCAATAAGTGAAGCTTTGTACGCTGGTGGAAGAACTTGCGCTGCTTAAAAAGCACAGTAGAAAAAAAATAATGCTGGGTCTAAATCCCTACCAGTAGTCTGTGCAACAGAGGGGTAGACAACTGGTGAAAGTGAAAAGAGTTATGCTTGCATAGAGAGCCTTATCCAGAGCACTCAGCAGCTATGCAAGGCCCGCTGGGTTTTGGCAGAGATAAGCAAGGAGCAATGGTCAGGCTGAAGGGAAGCTGCACTCAATCATCACCCGAGGAACAGCAGAGGAACACTCTTGTACTTACACACTGCCGAAAATCATGTAACTGTTTTCTTACAGAGAATGAAAAATAATTTTCCAGCTCTACCCACGCATCCCTGTACACCTCTGATTTCCGAAGAGTCAGTTGCAAGCTAATCAGTAGTAAATACCTATCTGTCGCCCTGGTTTTGAAGACTTTTCTAAGCCTTCTGTATTGTTCTTCATATTGGAGTGAGAATTTTTACTTTATCACACTTTGTACTATAAACAATGGCCATGTTTTGCTAACTGTAATTGTGTACATATTTTAGGTGGGAGGAGAAAGTTGATTGACAGTTGGCTTGACCAATGTGGTTTGAGAAGTGGAATTCCATCCTCCAATCCACGGGCACCATAGGAAATGTATAAAATTGAGTTTTGTTAATAAACTTGTCCCTTTTCCTGCTTTGCTCACCAGCATGTCTTCGTGCAGTTCTTTCCGTGTCATCTGTGACACCTATCACCTGGTTTTACCCTCTTCAGTGTGTTGGTAACTGACATTGCTTTCTGGTGATCTGGCACATGGAGGGCAGGAACTTGCAGGAACAGTATTTCTTGATGAAAGCTGTTACTTCTCCAGCAATAATGTTATGAACAAGTTTCCTGGTTGGGAGGGGCTGGGCTGCCCCTGTCCCAGCCCCGTGGATGGACGGTCACCCCGTCCCCCCCCCGGGGGAAAGTGCAGAGCATGCATTGGCATGTTAAAAGAGCTCTGGGAGTGCAGCCCTCCTCCTCCCAGTTTGTGCTGTCGCCCAGCCTTGTGGAGGAATGGGGTTTTTTCCTGTTTAACCCCCACACCCCAGCCAGTTTGAGTAGGGAGGGAAGCTGCCCTGAAGAAAAGTTGCCTGGCAACACTTGCCTGCCTCATTAAAAAGTGAAAAGGAGCGGCTCTGGCCTTGATTGCCCGGTTATTGTTCTTTGTAACTACCTCCTTCAGCAAGAATACATCTGCTGCGACCAAGACCAATGCATATGCATTTGTATATGTAAATAAAACTGCCCCGGTGGATCCTGGGAGGGTTTTTTAGGGAAACTGCACCCCAAGACAAGAAGCTAGATTCATCAGAGGAGAATTAGATAGTGCCCTAGCCAAGCAAGGAGTAGATGCACCCCCTAGCTTAGTTTGAAGATTCACCATGACCTATGAGGAGTCTGAATGGAATGGGAACCAGCCAGCTTAAGCGACACAGACAGACAATGGGAAACTCTCGAGGTTTTTCCCTGAGGGCAAAGAGCTGACTCTGTACTCCAGTGACAGACTGACACTGCTCTGCCTTCTGATGGTTGACCAGAGAGAACTCCTAGCTGTTACTATGGGAACAAGGACTCGGCATCTACTGTTTGCAGTAGAATGATGAACTGGGACAGCACCTGCTCCTTTGGATGGCTGCAGCAGTTTGAAGAACTCCAATCGGACTCTGCAATCCTGCTGATGACTTTAATAAAGAGCTGATCATTTTAATAAAGAGCTGAATATTAATAAAGGCATATGCCCTGTTCTTTTCAATAACATCACTAAATAATAACTGGACTTTGTTGCAGCTGAAATTCCCTGGCAACCTGTGAAGGCTGCATACTCAATGAGATATTTTTTCTTTCAAGAAGTATTTCTTAGTTCTTGGATATTTATTTCAACAAGTTTGGACTGTGGCTCAACTACTAAAAAAAGGAAAAAAACCACAATTTTCAACTTAAGCCTTGTGTTTGGTGCAAAATCTCATAGGAATTAAGAAATCCATCTGAGGATTTCTAAAGTAGCCCATGAGGATTCATAAGCACAGTGTGCCTCTTAAGCAATCCTTAATGAATGCGTCAGGGGCATTTGCACTTGTTCTTGTGTTGTTACTGAAATTATTCTCAGCATCCAACATCATCTCAAGGCAATCTTAGAGTAAGTATAGAATTGCAATGATTTAAATGATAATCCAAAAAAGTGGCATTATCTAGTTCTGCAAGATAAATTGAAGATACAAGATCAAAAGTATCAAGTTGGCAGAGTAACTGTCATGTATAGCACTGAAATATATGTATTCACAAGTTTGAAATTATCCTATGCAAATAAAGCCAAACAGTAATAAAGTAAAAGATTTAGCAAAGAATCAAGCCAATGAATGAAGCCAGCCATCAGTAAAGCTGTAAAACTGGGAGATAAGAAAGTAAGAAAAATCTAAGTTACAGGGAAACACTAGCATTTGACAGAATAAAGGAGGCTTAAAGAAACTGGAAGTTATAATACAACTGTAATGAGCTGCTCAGATCCATAAATTTAATACCAATTGCTGGCCTGGAGCCACTGATCTTCTTTTTCATTCTGTCTTCAGTGGGGTGATATTCGTGCAAGCACCTAGAGAAGGTCACATCTCAGGGATTTGCCTACAGTTGGCAAATAATTTATTTTTCTTTTTTAATTCAACAACCTAGGGGGAAGATGCTGAATGATACGGGCACAAGGAGACACGTTTGTTTAGAAGAACCTAAACTTGTGACGAAACAGTGACTCTGGTAAACCATGGGCCGACATCCGCACGCAGCCAAGCCCTGCATGCGAGCACTGCTGGGTCTGACAGTGTTTATTAACAGCTCGTCTGCAGACCAAGCATTGGATTTGATAGGTCATGCAAGTTAACACTTCTCAGTGTTGTATTCCTGCTGTCTCCAACAAGCACAAGCTGTCAGGGACTTACTCAGAAGAAAATACATGGAGACACCAGTTCCCCAGGGAATTTCTGCATGGGGTAGGCCCTTTTACCATGCTCACGAACCAAGTATTGAGGCTGAGGAAAATACAAAAGTGCCACATGGGCAGAGAAGGGAGATTTGATTGATTCCTTTTTAATTAATTATAGACATTGTCTCTGGTACAGTTCCCTGCTTAAGCCACCAGACAGATGTTCTTTATTCCTCAAATGCACACTTCAGTCTGGTCCCTGTATAAAATTGTGAGGCAAAGTTTCACTCTCAGGGGCTTTGCTTTGGGTATTATTCATGCTGGGTGGTGGGTGACCTGTGAGGGCTCCTGTGGGCTGGGACAGGGTGAGCTCACGAGAAAGGTGTAATTCAAGGTGACGCTGAGTGTCAACACACTCATTGACTGTGAGAGAGGGGAAGGAACAGGGGCAAAATAAGCAAAACAACACCTTTCAAATGATGCACTGAGTTCACTTTGCTAAGATGTTCATTTTCCAGTAATAAAGACAAGCAAGCTAAGTCAGAGAAAAAGAAAAGGTTTTAAAGAAAGGAGGCCCAGCTTAGCATTGAGAAAAGAGATTTTCATAACAATTTTTAGACAGTCCTATCCATATCTCCTGTAAAGTAGAATCAGCCAGGTTTCACAGTGACTCTTTGGTTTACTTTTAGTTAGGCCAGAGTAGGTAAAAACAGTAAAACCAGCTTACATTCAAAATTACTTTGATGGAAACAGGAGTCCACAGGAATAACAGCAGAGTGAACAAAGGGGTGAGATTTCAGAAGATGGGTACAGCATTTTGTCACATGGCATCAGTTACAAATCTGGGAATAAGGATAGTTGGGAATAAATAAGGTAGATATTAGAGATACATCTTCTTAGTCTGTATATTTTTATCACCTCTACACAATTTTTTAATGCCAGCTAGCCTTTGTTTTGCACTGTATGAATTCACTCTACACAACACTGTATTTTCCTGCTCGAATTACAATAACTTACAGAAAAGAAACTTTTCTTCTTAAACTGTTAAATCTCATCCAATGGATTTTTGTCTTCTCTCCAATCATTCTGAATTTCTACTGTTCACTCAACATTCAACTTCATCTCCAAAATGGTAATTAAAAAGATGTTTCTTTATCTGTTATGTAAGAAAATACGTAAGTATGTAAAAATGAACGTGATCCTATAGAAATAAATTAGTAGGTGTATATTAAGCCTTTTACTGATTTGGGTTCTGAGAAATGTCCTGAGAATATGCATTAATGCTTTACAAATATAGGGAATGTTTCACTTTGAATTAATTTCCTTTTAAATTTATAAGTGAGAAGATTATTAATTCACCTTAAATGCTGCTTATTGATTTTAATGTTATTTGGCAAACATTCCTCTTTTCAGTAATTATTTTTCTCTTTGAATGTACTGTCAGGACCTCATAAAATTCCAGAGTATTCTAAGATTTTGATGGGTTGCCCAGCAACATATGAAATTAGGTTGTGTTTAAATCTCCATGGCAAGTATCAGTGAATAGCAGTTCTTATGATGGGACATAAATCTCAATCATCTTTCATTGATTTTCCTACGTACATGCATGATAACTAGAATGTATTTCAGAGTCACAAATCCAATCAACTGAAATCTTTTCTTTAAACATGTTTTGTCTTTTCTGTTTAATTCAGCTCAGAATTGAGCTCTTCACATAAAAGTATGTCTCGGACTACCTTGTCAGGAGCCCTCAGTGGGTGCAAACCCCTCTACACGTGCTGTTGTGCCTCCAGTAGCAAATCAGTCAACATCAGTTCCGTAAAGGCAAAGTGATTCACCTTCCTTTAGTGAGTCTTTTTGGGGTTGTCTTTCAAATACAAGACCTGTTGTTGTGGGAATTACTTTGCTTTTGAAGCTCTGGCTAGCTTGGTGGCAAGCAGCTAGCAACCTTTTAGCTACATTTGATACTATGTCTACTGCTTAGAGAAAGTGCTTACCAGGAAGAGAGACATTTGGAAACCCTGTACTGGCATCTACTAAGTTCCACCACTGCTACAAAGAATAGCTGGGTTTGGATTAGAATCTAGGTGACCTCAGGAAATGATAAGAGCATGATAGTGGTGTGGCTTGGCTAGATGAAGAGATATTCCTCCTCTCACTGCACCCACCAGCCATGGTCAAGCTTAGCCTCTGCCTACAAATGATTGCATCATTGTCGTGGTTTGAAGGGAAGTGAGTTTTTTTGGAAGTAGTGGTCAAACCAATCAGTCCTTAGGTCTGAGTATTGGCACCTTTGTTGGCCACTAAGAGGTTGGACACGCCTCTGAGGACACGAGGGGTTAAAAGCCGGATTTCCCAGCAGGACTCTCTTTTTCCCTGCTCTGCTTTCGGAGAGGGAGTGTCTTCTCCTCTCCCCTGCCCAGGCCTGGCTAGGCTGGGTGGGGGAGGGGAGCAAGGTGGGCCTGGCTGAGCAAGGTGGGCCTCGGGGTGGGGAACAGAGGGAGCTGGAGTGGAGCTGGTCCAGCTTCCATCTAGAATGGAGGGGTGGAGGGAGAACTTTGGAGGTGCCTTCCGTCCCCCTCCCTGTCCCATCCCGTTCCCCCCGCTTCCCCCCCCCCCCCCCCCGGTCCCGTCTCTCTCCTCCCCCCACAGAGAGAAGGTGCCGAGCTGGAGCTGCTTGTGAGAGCTGCAGTGCCTGCGATCGCCTGTGCCTGACCTTGGTGGTGGGAGATAAAAGCTTTTAACTCTTTCTAAGGCAGAAGAGAGTTATCCCTGGACGCTGAATTCTCATAGTTGGTGGTTTTAGAAGAGAGAGGACAGCCTGGGACCGAGAGGGTAATGTGAGATGAAAAGAAGCCCCTTCGATTGCCGGAATGAAGAGGAGTGGCCTATTAGGCCGGACTTTTCCTGCATAATGATAGCCATAGACGGACCCTGGACCCTCCTGACTATAAATAAGACTGTGTTTGGGTGGATGTTTTTGGCTCAAACCCAGAGACGTTCTGGCCTGCTTCTTGGAGCCCCCGGCCCCAGGGGTAAATGGGGGGGACCTGAGTCCCAAAATGAGAAGATGGCTGGTTTTTGGTACTTGGCCAAAACATCCTTAAAAAGAGCCCTGTTGCAGTTCAGGTCCATGGACGGCAGTGAGAGTGCTGGACATGGAAAGGAGGGTGTCACCCTGGCAGACTCTTCGAGGCAGTGCCATGGGTGACGTGGGAACACGGGATGGTGGACCTGTGTTTCCTGTGGGGGGGGGTCTGTGGTGCGAGAGAGACTCCTCTCGTCCTGGATGGAATGTGGATTGTCTGAATTTTAAAGGATGATGATTTGGATTAGGAACCCAGGGTTGTTGAGGGATTAAGCAAGTAGATGAAGGTAATGTGCTGGAGTCAACTGAGTGAGCATGTATGGAATGGAAATTGGGGGGAGGAGAAGCAGTGTTTTTGGGAGGTTTTCTCTTCTGCTTTTGGGTGGCTGGGTTTTTCTTTCCTTTTCTATTGTCCATTGTTATGTAGTATAATAAATTGTCTGTCTGTTTCAAGTATTAGGCCTGCTCTGCTCTGTTCTTGACCACATCTCACAGTAGTTCATTGGGTAAAATATACCCTCATGGGTGCATTGGCATTTTGTCTAATGTCAACCCATGACAATCATGTTAGATGTTTTAGCTTCTTTGCCTCCTGCATTGATGTGACAGTGCTCCCTAGGAAAGACAACCTTTTACTATTATTAGTTAGAGCCTTGACCCTGAAACTTCTGCTGTCAGCCCCTTAAGGACACACAGGAAAATGGTGCCATGCTGCTGTCCTCTGTGAAGATGAGGCGATCAAACACGTTTAAGCTCCTTGAAAGAAAAGCTACCCATACACAGACTCTGTGGCCTATAAAAGGAAATACAAAAATCCATCTGAGATGCAATGAAAACATGAATTAATGACTTTGTATCCTTCTGTGAGTCCTGTCATCAGCTTTGCTGATTTCTACAGATGCCAGCACGACACTTTTGATAGACTCTACGTAAAACATTCAATGAATGCCCCCAACTTTATATTCAAAGTGTCACAAATATAAAACTGGCAATTCAGGTTTGATGGGTTTTGCAGAATTTTAACCCCAAGAAATATTCAGAAATACAGGACTGACTGTCACTTTGATTGTGTAGGTGAAACAGCAATGCTTTCCTTGGAGTCATAGGGGACTGAAGAAAGACCTTTTGTGTAGCTTCCTAACAGCAGGTTCTTGTTACCACAGAGCAATGTGGGACTGCTCTCCCATGACCTCAGTACATAACCAGTCTGGGTAAACCCACTTAATTAAAGTGTAGAAAACAAAACAAATCTTCAATGACTGAAACAAGTCAACAAACCTGCTAGAGACCAAAAAACCAAACCAGCCCAGCAACCCCAGTATCTCAAACTGATTTCTCAGCAAAAGATTTCAGGAGATGATGTTTTCACAGTGGTTTCCAAGTGAAAAGCAAGATTTACTGTCATTGCTCCTACTGAAGTTTTCAGTGACAAAATGTTCAAAACTAGTCAATGCTTTCAGGAGGAAATAAAGCTGCTTTTTTTCTCATAAATCCTGCTGACTGCCAGTGTTTACACAAAACTCACTCTTGACCGGGCTCCTGAATGCTCAGCAAGCTCAGCAGGGTGGTGTAATTGTTTTGTTTAATTATAAGTGTGGCAATTTTCCCACCCTAGCAGCTACCACAATTAAATGATCTTGGCAAGTGGGAGGGCATACAGGATACATTCTGAAGAAGGACCACGTGATTGGCTGGCAGGCAATTTCCTTTTCTTTTAAAGCCCAAAACACATCTTTTCAGCCTCTGCTAAGTGTTACTATTTCTGAGGATATTTGAAGCAGGTAAAATGGTAGGAGTGCTAAAAGGGAGATAAACAAGGACTCCAGAAAAAAGCCTCGAACTGACCTTGAGGCAGAATACTTAGGACTCTCCAGGCAGTTTTTTCTTCCTCAGTATAACCACTCATGGCAGACAAAAACATTACTTAAGAATTTCTGTAAGGTATTGTAAAAGTTGGAGCATTTTAGCATCCCAGGAAGCCAAAGAGGAAATCTTTTGAAATTTAGGGAGCATTTTCCTGGATCCATAGTAAGTCTACAGTTCTCTAAATGTACCTGAATTGACCTTTGGAGGAAGCTAGAATGCCTTTCAGACCAAGCATATATAAATGCAACACCTAGTTATGACAGGAGCCAGAAAAAAACCAAATCCAAGTTACTTGAAAAGTTTACAGCATTTCAAGTGCTGCTTGCTGAGACAGTCAGTAAGGCTGTGACTGATGGCCCCAGAAAGGACACTGGTGCTGAAGTACCAGGTAATGGATGTTCCAATGAACACTTCTGTAAGTCTTTGTCTCACGTTTTAATGAATTCTTTGTCACTTCTGTTTTCCAGGCAAGAAGTCAAGGGGTTTTGTACGGGATTGCATGTTGCTCTGGAAGCTACAAAGGTTTCATGCTCTGTCTTAATGCAAACATTTAGGGTTGGTTTTCCCCCTTCCCTATTTCACTCTTCTGCACACTACTCAGCACCTCAGGAGAGCAAAGCATAATCATATAATTTTCATAATCAACTGATGCCCAAGGCAAATCCAGCAGGTTAGATGCACAGTGCTTCTGTGCAGGCCAGACATCTCACACACCCCCTCCACTCTGCTGTCTCTTTCCCTAACATACAGAGGGAGAGTTCTGCAGTGCTTGGGGAACCCTTGTCCCTGAATGGTGCTATTTGAGTTGATGGAGCAAACAGATGAAGGAGTTGTGAATCCCTCTCTTAACTATACCCTTCTGGCCAATGCAACTCATCTGCACAAGCAGAGCTCTCTTCGAGTGCCTGGCCTGAGATGGTCTCTGAGGCAGGTTTATCCTGGCAGCTTGTAGCTTCAAAACATCAAATCCATGTTTTTATATCACCCAACATCACTCAGCAGCTCATGCTGGCCATGAGTTAGCTATTTCATATGATTATGATGGGAAACTCCAATCAGCAAGTAATGAATCTGTTGATTTCCAAGTCCATCTAGGCAGTGTAGTGTAAATTCATGCTATTCATTGATCAGTGCATTGATCACTTGTGAGTTTGAGAGGAGATTAGCTAGTGAAGTTGCTTTAAAACCCCACACTGTGAATGTCAGCCACATCTCAATTTGATTTTTAAATTTGACCTAGACATCTCATGTAGAGATCCAAAATCATGCTTCCCCACCTCAGATTGGAAATTAAACTACAAATGCTTTGTGTAAGCCAGATGGTTCCTAGTGTCCTAGGAACATTCAATAAGAAATCACAATCAGAATTGGAATCCTGCTGGCTACAAACAACTTTACAAACTGATCCAAAACCAAAATGCCATCTAGGAATCAATTCAACAGCTGCTGAGATTCAGCCATTTCTGGAACAAACAATGACAATTGCTTACAGGACCTTAAAGCAAAATTATGTTAGACACACAGCCAGAAATACAGCACCAAGTGCAAGCAAATGAAAATTACGAATTTCCAGTGTTAGAACTTGCTCTCAAAGTGATCCAGACCACTAAAAGTTTTGTCCACTTTGAGATATTCTTTGATGTATTGATGATTAAAACCAAGCCAAAATAAAGTTCTTTTGTTAGCATGTCCTAGCTATTAGAAATACAATTTATTTTCCCCTGCCAGAGTTTTGGAACATTTCAAGGTGATACAAATTTGGAGAACAAAAGGAAAAGCCATGAAATAAGCCAAACTTCTCTATTCCTGCTTTATTTCATTCTGTAGAGTCTCTCAGCAAAAACTATTCCCATTCTGTGAAAAGTATTGCACTATTCACACTGCTCAGTAAGCAGATGTGTTTTATGTAGTTGTGAAGTAATATAATCAGTAATTATTATATTGATATAAGAAAGATACAAGTAGCAGTGTTTGATAACAGTTTGTTGATGGTCTACACGTTGTTCGGTGAGTTTTAACTTACAGTCCCAATAGTCCCTGATATGAAGGATAGTCCTCAGGTCATCTGTGTACTATTACTAGTAATTTGTTTCAGAAGTCGTGTTTATAAGGGCTATTTTTTTATAAGCATTTTTTATTCATTCATTTATCTTCAGCCTCATTAAAAATTAGCATATTAAGCATATAAAGTGGAGTTCAGGTTGGTCAATTTTACTTCTGACTTCAACAACTACCAACAATCTGAACATGACATTCCCCATACTAAATATGGAGTCAACACATGGCCAAGAGATGTGCATCACTAAAAAACAGCCTTTCCCTGTGGAGCCACCTTTTTGCTACAGTCACAACCAATTTGTGATGGAATACTCAGAAGTCAGCTCCTGATATCAATTACAGTGGTCTAATTTACCTGCCATCAAAGCAGTGACTTTTGTTTTACCGCACTATAATAGAGATCAGAATCCTGACTAAATATTCCATATATACACACCACATAAACATAATACTACTAGTACGTGAGAACAAGACTAGCATCTTCATGTGTTTATTTCCATTTGTAGCTTGCATGGTAAATGTATTGCAATGAGAAGTGCTTTTTCTCATGTCCTCCTTTATTTTCACCTTTGTTCTTTAAGAGATTTATTGATTTCTCCCCTCTTCAAATGCTCTGTGATTTGGTAAGTCAAAAGGGATCATTTCAATGTTAAGGAGTGGATCAGGACACAACCCTGAATAGCAGAAGCAAAGAAATGCCACTTCTGTGTGAGCCTGTTGCTGCACTAGCAGTGCTGCTGTATGTGAAGAACCCCAAACCTCTCAAGGGCCTGATGTCAAAGGCAGGTGGTGTGAAGAAGTGCCTACCTGAAGACGGCGAGGCTCAAAGACCAGAGCACTAGCGGCTTCCTCAGTTCAAATTTTGCTCGTTTGTTCATTAGGTGCCGACCACCAAATATAAAGGCAGCATACAGAGCTGAAAACAGGAATGATTTTTTCCTGCAAAACAAAACCAAAAAACACCTGTCAAATGTTTAATTAGTATTAGATACAGAGCAGAGTCACATATGGACATCACTGCTAAGGGCTTGTGCGCTTCCTTGAAAGGAAACTTTTGGAGATGTTCCTGCATCCCAGCTGAGTGTATCATTTCTGTATGAAACTACATGCCTGCACATGCTCACGGCTGAGTGCAGGCAAAACTGAGCCCGGGGAAGTTCTGGAAAAGGACAAATTTGGCTCCCATTCTTTGCCAGTTTCAGAAGACTGAACTTCTGTGAGGAATAGAATAGATATTGCAGAGCCCAGAAATACTTCTCCAAGCAAAATATGGCTGGTACTTGAACCAGCTGATCACATTTTGTGCCTCATTTATCTTTTTCATCAAATTTTTTTTCCTGCAGGATCCTCCCTATGTGGCAATTTAGTTTCCCACTGTTTACCTTAAAAAGACACTTAAAGATCATGAGCACTGCAACACACCAAGATGAGCCTCACAAGAAACAGAGTCAGCAGGAGAGGTCAATAGCCCCATTAAGCAGCAAGACCATGCTGGTTGGCATTGCCTTGTGGCATTGCCCTGTGGCATCGTCCTGCCCGTGAGTGCTGGTTCAGGAAATCCAGTGCATTTGCTGAAAAGTCAAGCAGGGCTCTCTTAAGGAACTTCAATTATACTCTCCAAATTGCAAATTTTATTTTTAAAACTGCCTGATAGTAGTCCAGCTCAGCAATAATCACCAAATATTTGAACTCTGCTACTATAACTCATTGTAAATCAACCATTAGAGGTCAAAAATAGACTCAGCCTGGGATTCCTTCCCACACAGCACAATATTACACTGACTAAGGCTTAATGATGTACACCATTAATGGTGGTCTAACTGGAAGGGCATCTATTCAAGAACAGAATTTTCTCTACATAATTTATCATTACATTCACAAATATAGGGTAGACTATGGTTCTGAACCAGGAGGTTCTGGTTCCTATTGTATGCCAAGAAAGAACCACAAATACTCTCAAGAAAGGTAACTACTTCATTAACGTGACAGAAAAGACAGCAGCAGGCTATAAGACCTTTAGTTCCTTCTGACACTGGAATCCCTAGGGCAGCAGTGGCAGACAGGCCTATGATCAGGGCATGGCACACCGCCCAGGCTTCCCATTGGGAGAGAGGCTCACCCATATTGAAGTGTTCAGACTTCATAGGATTTTCAACTGGATGTTTAAATGACAGTATGTTGCTTTACCTCAAGACAAAGACAAGTATGTGCCGTGGTGTCACTACTGGTACCAAGCAGATGCCACCTCTGGGCTCTTCCATTGTGACTGGCCAGCTGAGGTTACCCTGTGGCAAGGAAACTGCCCAGCACAGCACGGTTCTGAGGGCCAAGCAGTGTGGCACAGCACAGCATCTGCCTGTGTCTCCTCAAGGCTGCTGGTAATGGATCACGAGACCCTTGATGGCCAAGGGTCTTCCTGGAAGGTTCAGAAAAACTACAAAAAGCTGTAGCACATCAGACTGGAAATACAAAGAAAGCACATGCAACCTTCAATCAAGATAAATGAATTGAATTTTATATAAGTTTGAAAGCTAAGTAAAAACTATCTCCAGAGAGACAAATGCATATCAGTATGCATTCTGCAGCATGCCATTTTCTGCCCACTGAGAAACTTTGTTTCTACTGATGTATTTATAGCTCTGTGTTGTAAAACGCAGGTAACTGCATGAAAACACACCAGATGCTCTAAGAAAGGAAGACCCAGTGCCTGTAATCCACCAGGTGAGCTTTAGCATCCATGCTAGCAAAAGCCCCAGGAAGACCAGGACAACCACAGAGCCAGCACCCTCTCACCTTGTGCATTGAGATGGTCTAATTGCCATTACAATGGTTATCATGACCAGGTTTTGAAAATCAAAAAGCCTTGGCCCTTATTCATATAATACAGAAAAAAGCATTTATTTTTACTTCACTGGTCAGGGAAGGGACAGAATCACCAATTTGAAAGCATGACTGCACTTTAACTTGGGTGGAGATCAGTAAATATTTGTTAACCAGTTTGGGTAATGATGAACCACCTCAAGCTTGCTCATACTGAACCACCTAACTGTTTACACAAGATTTATGGGTTAAAAGATAGAAGCAGGCTCAGTGTGAGTCTAGACTGCATTCCCATCTCCTTCACTCTGCAGCCTTTTCAGCAGCAGTGTGAAGTGCAGCCCACTGCTACCCTGGGCATGGGTGAGGTCTGTCCTGCACCAATCCATGCATGGATCTCCAAAGCAACTGAGAGCAGTGCAGGATGACATCCCCAGTAATGCAGGGGAAGAGACTGCAACACAGTGCTGCCATGCAGCTGCCAACACAGCACAGGCTACGCAGGCTGGCACGGGAGGACATCAGGATTCAAGAGCAGTAGCTAGAGATTCTTTGCAGGAAGGCAAGCTAGAAACAGTTCAGTTCTAGATCAAATACAGCCGAGATTTCAAAGTATTGGTTCAACTTCAGTTCCAGTTCAAGACAAAAAAAGCAGTCTGAATGAGTTAGCAGTTCATGTATATGTTCTGTCTGTTTCCAGTTCTTCTTGAGCTAGATAATCTATATATTTACATCACGTAACATTTCATTTTGCTTCTTATTACTGAAACTATCTTTTGTGAGTTCAATCAATTTATTGAGGTCAATAGTTACGTTACAGTAATTAGAACAGATAAATTTTAGGTCACTTTAGAGCTTTGCAATGAGTGTAGCATTATTTACAATGATGGTAAATGGTACTCCCAGAGTATGCAGCTTTGTATCAGCAGTGGCAGGCATAGCAAGGTTTGACTGCACACATGATGTGAACTGCAGAGAACAGCTGTAAGCAGTTTCAGACAAGAAGGGACACAGTAGTATTATCCCTCATCAGAGGTAAGCATAATACTGAATAATGATTAGGCTGATCTTGAAATCATCCACTGTTTTGATGCCTGCTAATTTTTGCACTCTTAAGAACTTTGAATTTTCCCCATTTTTTCAGCCTAGCAGTGGTTAAAAAAACTGGGCAGGCCAGGTGATAGAGTTACAAAGGAGTTGCAGTGGTATGTACTCTTAAGATAATCTGATAAACTCCATTAGACTGGTATTAACCAGTTTCCTACCAGTGTTTTTATGATGGATTTTCCCAAAGGTTCGTACTACAGTCATGTCCTGGGCTAGTGACACAAAACAATGGCGATCTGACAGAATTCCATTAGGTCTGGTATGATTTTAGCCAAAGGAGAGTATATTGAACAAGCATTTTGAAAGACAGAGGTTTGGAGTTGTTCTGGAGCAATGTAACTTTTCAATACTATTACATGAAGAGAAACTAAATAGAGCAGAATGATGACAAAAAAAATTAACCTTGAAACTAAAAAAAATAAAATCCCTCAAAGTAATTCAGTAACAGACTTGCATCCAATAACTTAAATGTTAGCACATTCATATGTTTGTCTTCAATTCTGTTGTGCATGGTAACACAGTAGACATAAAGATAGGGCTGCCAAATCCTCCACATTTTTCTGGCATTTCTGTTTCTCACAGTTGTCTCCCACCTTCCTACATTTTCAGACTTCAGGGACTAAGTACTATCTCTATCAAATACAACTCCATGTTCCTATGACAAAAGTTGCCGGCTCTTTCCCCTTTATAGGTTTCTGGAGAACCTATTAAAAGCCATATTTGGGCTTACTACAAGAGAGAGAGGCAAGAGGGACTATGGGCTGAAGATGTGAGACGTCTTCCAGGAGAGTAGCAGGGAGATGGCTGTCTCATGAAGCAAAGGGAGAGGAAGAAGATGGGAGAAATGATGGGAGAAAGAGAAGAGAAAGGATGAATAGTAAGCATGGAAGCAAATGATGGGAGCTCGCAGCCATGAGATGGACATAGAGCTGGGACATCATGGAAGGCAAGGAGGCTTGAAGTCCTTTCTGTGCTGGAACCCCGTGGGCACACTTATGGCAGAGGAACAGAGACAGGAAAGAGGAAAAGTATGAGAAGAGGGAGGCAAAAACTGAGAATGATAAAGGAAGACAGGAACAAAGCTTCTCATTTCCAGCCAGGGAGTCCCATGCAGGAAAGCCTACTCAGGCACCACAGAGTGACAAGAAATCAGCCACCCAAGCCTCAGACAGGAAAACTCAACACTGGGAAGGAGCAGCAAAGAATCCAAAGAGGAAAGCAAAGGTAAACAAATGGCTAAGGATTAAGGAATCATGACTTCCTCAGAAGCACTTATTTATAAAATGCTGAAAATATAAGAATTACTATAGTATTCTAAAATTAGGGGCCAAAGCCTGAGGGTAAGCCTCATGTGCAGCAGCGTGAGACATCCCCCTGTCTCTGATGCAAAGTGAAATAGCCCTGAATATTGCAGTACTGCTGAAGGAGGTGCTTTTGAGCCCAGATGCACTGGCGCCATTTTCCCCCTGAAAATAGCAGACTGAGTCATTATTGTAGAGTTCTCTGATGTTAATGAGTAAACTGAAACAGGTATATATATGTGTGTGTGTGTTCTCAAATTGACTATTTCCACAGGATTTTCCTTAATCCTTAAGGAAAATCGTTATAGAAATGCACAAAAGACAACCTTATCACAGATTGTTTAACTATCTTTTATCATGTAATACAGGATTATCTGCATAACAGCATTCAGTAGGGGAGTAGTGAAGTGGTGTTAGCCCCCTTTCTAGATTCTATAGGATTTTTAAGCTTTTTTAAATTGATATGTATTTGCTTTGCACATTCAAAGTTCACTTTTAAATTCACTACCACTTCTTCATCTGTTGTAAAGGGAGCACAACAGTAAAAAAAAAAAAACCACTGCAGCTGCCAGAGCAGTGTTGCTGGAAAGTAAACAGGCAGTTTCAGGTTCCTGACGTTTTTCTCTTGGCCTTCTTCATCACCATTTCATTGATGTAAAAAAAATAGATTTACTGAAAATAAAAAAAGAATGTTTGGCTATATGAAATATAAGGAAATTTTCCTACTGCTTTCTTCCAGCTTTCAACAGAAAATAACAACAATCACTTGTATTTATAATTGAAACTGCTAACTTGAGAGTCTAGCTCAAGTGCTTTAATCTGAACCCATATGAATTACACACCACATCCACACATCAGCCAGCAGGGTTGGTAGCCTTGGCGAAGTTACTTTCTCTCTGCTGCTTATTTAAAAATCACACATTCTGTATAAAAAAAGGTGTGAAAATGCTTCTCAGTCTCTCAGTGCTTCTACCTCAGAAATACCGTCAAAGCAAACCTTTCTCTCTCTTCACTGATATAATTTTGACAGAACCAGCAAGAAGAGATCCAATGTGTGGATATGCCAGATTTGTGTATGAAAATATAACCTGTACTCCTGGTTTAGATTTGAGTTCCTGCAGCTGCTTCCCATTGACCATAGCAGACTTCATCATAGAGAGAGAAGGGCACACAGAAGAGGAAGACCTGTCTGATACACACATGCCAACATTCTGATTTATTCCTACAGCTCAATATCCTTTGACATTTATATTTAGCACAACAATGATGACAGTCACACACGTAGGTGATTCACTGATTATGGCCTTTGATGTAAAAAGCTATCAGAGAGTAAACACAGACATATCTCATACCAATCATCTGATCCTTTGATTTCTAAAGCCTGTGTCTCAAAAGGCCATTCAGCCTCCTCATGACAGGTACTGTTGGATGCACAAGTCTGTGCTTCCCCCAAGGCTGGAGCAACTTTCCAGGCACCTCTCTCCTGTCTGAGAGCAAGGGAAGAGGAGTCAGGGCCCTGGGAACACATATGGGCCAGGAACTATTATTCCCCTACATGTGCCTTCTCTCTGGGGTGCTGTTCCCATCACCCAATTCATGTCATTACTGCCAGACAGTACTTGTGTCACTGCCCTGGCCCCTTAACCCACACGAAGGAAAGAAACATGGGGCCGGGAGGCTGCCAGGAGGCTGCTGTGGGAACTGTCCCAAGCACAACGTTGCTGAAAAGGATGGAAGATGAGGAAGACTCACATGTGCACTCTTGCTCTATGACTGCTAGTGGCCGAGTTGAGGGGCAGCCTGAAGCCCAGGTCCTCCACTGCCCAGGTCAGAGTGCCAAAGGTGAGAACTGCAGGTGCAGCAACCTCTGAAGAGCAGAGCAACTATTTTTTTTGAGGTATATCACCAGGTCACAGCCTGCTCTGGTCTAGTGGAGATAGCCCCAGTTCACCATCAGCAAATTTGTATGAGTACTGTCCCAAGGGAGCAAGAGGCTGTGCCCACCTAAGCCTCTGGCCACACTGCATTCAGTCAGACCCAGGGGCAGAAAACTACTTCTGCACTGGCAGGGCATCCAACAGCCCTAAAATTACAGAGAGGAGAAACAAGGGCACGGAAGTGTGGGGGCATGGGAGAAGGTGGCTCATGTCCTGCACCTCCCTGATGGTTGCATCTGTTTCGTTGAAACGTTTGCCAGTAATTTGTAACACTCATGTTTGTAAAACATACGTGTTACAGAGTATTAGCCACACACTTAAAATGTGGGCAGCTAGAGACAAAAAAGCAGTGGAAGTTGCAGCCCAGTGGGCTGGGTGACTGGAGTGAGCCACACCATACCCTCCTACCCAGTTGGCATCCCAAGTGACACAGTTCAGCCTAAGTCAAAGCCTGCGTCATCCGATCCTCAGTGCCACCACACATCCCAAGGATGGGCCACATCCCAGGGATGGCATCTGACCCCACTGTTACTGACATTGATCATATGTAACAACCATTTTTGCACAACTCCCTCCAAGATTCACAGTGACAGTACTAAGAACTGAATGTAGCCCCACAGGAAAAATGATGACCACCCCTGTCCCTGTTAAGAGCCTTTACAGAAGCTCAGTGTAGTCAGAGAAACTCCTTGACTGGGGAGCCTCTGCTAAATCCATTGATATCACTCTGACAACATATATAGTTCTTAAGACTAAGATTTGAGGTTATAACAGGTGACAAATCAGGGTGTCCCAATTCCCCTTGCACCCATCACAGGTTTTTTCAGGCTTTGCTGAGACTTTCAGGCAGTTGGTGGAGAGATGGCAGAAAGCAGAGAAGCTAATGTAAGTCATAGGCACTGCAGTTCTGATGAAAAGCTACAGTACTTTCACTTTTGATTTCATCAATGTAAATGTAAACCTCTGGCCTCCACAGTAAAAACCTGGAGCTAGTAAACACAACTGCAAGTGAACTTGGGGACTACTAATCTACATCCTTCTCAGCTGAAGTCATTCTGTTTGTTCTTACCTCTCACCTGAAAGCAGTTAATGAAGATGCTAATAGAGGTATGTCCTACAGACATAGCATGAAAATAACTAGATCTCCAAACTGCCTTACTCCTTTGATCTGCTTTATCTGATCAAATTAATCAATGGTTATGACACTTCATAATTTTACATTTAAAGGAGTACGTCAACGTAATTCCTTCAGATCCAGGAAGATCGCTGAAGAAACTCAAAACATTATTTATATAAAGAAGTGCTGCTTTTTAAACTGCTTGGCAGACAGATATTTGTTTATTAAACAGGACAAAACACAACTCAAGTAACAGATCAATAAGAATACTTCACTGAAGCTGCCTTTGCCTGTGCACCTGTGGAAAGCCTCAGCACCACAGTGGCAAGCTCAGGTCCCTCTATCATTGCAAAAGCAGTTTGTAAATATTTTGGGAAAGTGTCTGTTGGATCTCAAAAAATATTTAAGTAAAAATAAAAGTAGTCATTAAAGATGAAACATGGAAAATGGAGGGGTTGCAAGCAGTGTGTTATTTTTCTATCTGCCCTAAAAGACATTCCAGCAGACATTGCTCCCTTCTGCAATATGACCTCAGAAAATGATGTTGCTACAACTGTCAGTGGATTGCAAAACACAAACAAATAAAAACTGTTCTGATTTCCCTGAGAGCGTTCTCAGCCAAAGTAGACATGCATAATTTTCCCACAGAGTAGAGCACAATGTTAGAAACAGGACAGCAAAAAGTAATGCACAAATAAGCCCTTACAGCCAGGGATTGTTGAACACCTTATAGAAAGCATCACCATAAAACTTTTTCAGTGCTGGAAAACATTAAATTATCCTGGAGGAAACCAAACTAAGGGGATGCCTGAAAAGCATAATAATTTAGAATACTATCCTGGGTCTGGCCAGGACAGGGTTAATTTTGCAGTAGCCAGGAGGGGGCATGACTCGGACCCAGAGGTTATTCTGTACCACCACACTTTGTCACTGCCAAGGCTGGAGGTAAGGGAGTGTCTTCTGGGAAGAAGGGGTTCCTTTTGGTCAAGTGGCATGGCAGGGGGAGCTGTCCAGTCCTGTCTGCTGCTGGGGGTTTTCTGTGTAAATCCTTCCTTTCCTGTACCCTGTCATTAGTATTGTTGCTGCTACTGTTTGTTTTCTCATTCCATTGCTCTTTCCAGTAAATTGTTCTTATCTCAACTCACGGTGCCTCCAATTCTCCTCTGCAGCAGAAGAGTGGCCAGGAGGGGAGTGAGTGAAAGAAGTGCGGGTTTTAGTGGGAATTCTAAATTGGAACATATCATTCCTAAACCATGTCAGATATCAACTAACTCCCCTTTTCTTCCCCACCTAAAGACCTAAAACCATATACATGGATGAGAGCAAGCCAGCAATATCATTTGGTTAAAAGGGGATACTGGTACCAGTGATATTGCAGTAATGGAACTGTGGAATAAAATGTCTTGCTAACTGACTTTCTGAATGTCCAGGTAACCTGTGGAAGAGAAGGGAGCAAATGGAACTCAAAAAAAGGACATTTTGTTGGAGAAGCAAATGAAAGAATATCTTCCAGCATCCCCTACTGAAGAAAAATCAGGTCACCTTGAGAACAACTGCCTGCTCTGACTGGTCCCATAGTACTTTTTGATGCATGATGTCAAGGACTTCTTGATGTATCTAATAGAATCTTCAAGGACGTGTGACCTTTGTCTATGGGTGAGAGCCAGTGACAAAGAATGCTAATGGACATGCTGCAGTGAACCCAGACCTAACTCTTGACCAACAGGAAACTAGCAAAATTCAGACAAAAAATGGGGAACTAAACTACTTATTTAAGAGTTTCTTGCTTTTCATTCCCAGTGGAGGCTTCAATACCCAGAATAATCTGCTAATAAATTTCCAGGTACTTTCAACCTGTCTCAGTTCCCATGTGATTGACCGTGACCTATAGCTTCTCCACTAAATTCAGAATTGTTTTACCTGAAATCAGTCAAGGCAGTATCTTTAAAGCAGACCCTTTCATATGCAAAGGTAGAGGCAAACTGGCCTGAATCCAACTAAAAGTCTTTGAGGAGTATATTAAACACCATGAGAAATACTGCAAGCAATAAACTAGTGGAGGTAATTTTCTAATTACGGTCATCATTTTCAGGATCTGAGGTGGACAAAATTTAAGAAGCAGGATGACATTCCTAAACCTGTAGTGGAAAAAATGGGACAAAGGAATGTAGCAAAAGCTGTACAATCACCAACACCTGTTCCTCAACTAAATATCACAGCCTGGCTGTTTAATGGCCATTTCCTGCAGAAATACCACTTGTACTCCTGAACAAGTCCAAAACAATTGGCATAAACCAGCAGGAGTGGCACAAAGCAGTACAAAGTACATGACATTAATGTAGCTTATCTCCGTTCTGTCAGCAGTATGGTTGTGTGTCATGGGTTGGCACTAGCCAGATGTTAATGCACCCATGAATATATGTTTTTTCCCTAACAACTACTGTGGGATGTGATCAGGAACAGAGCAGAGCAGGCTTAAATCTTGAAAACAAAAAAACACCAAAACTTTATTACATTACATAAGAACAGAGACAGAAAAACTCTTAAACACACACAGAGACAGAAATAAAAACTTCTCAGAACATTTCTTCTCCTAGTTTCCACCCCCTACACATTACTCTTCACAGACCAAACCTTTGGGTTTTAGATCAAACAATCACCACTCAAAAAAACTAATCTTCAATTCAGCAAGGGAGAGAGGAGTCTCTCTCGCACTACAGACTGTTCCTCAGAAAACACGGGTCCACCCCTTATGTGTTTCTATGTCACTCGTGGCACCGCCCAGAGAAGTCTGCCAGGGTGACACTCTCTTTTTCCTATGTCTAGCGCTCTCACTGCTGTCTATAGGCTAAAGCTGCATACAGGGCTCTTTTAAGGATACTTGCATGCCGAGCTCTCCCCCTTTTTACCCAGGGGCTGGGGTTCCGAGAGCAGGTCTCCCCTGAGGGCAGAGGGCACCACCTCACCTTCCCCCTCTCTTCTCTGTTTGCTCCATTCTTCAAGTGCTAGTCACTGTAGCAAAAGCAAGGGCAGCTGTATCCACCGAAAATGCAGTTTATGTTCAAAAGAGACTTAAGTTCAGTCCATAGCTGACATTATGCAAGAAAAGTCTAGCTCAGAAAGCTACTCCTCTCATTCTTTGCCCATCGGGTTCTTTCTAATCGTGCTTTATCATCTCGGTCCCAGGACGCTTCCCTCTCTCTTCCGAAACCACCATTCATGAGAATCAATGTCTAAGAAAAGTTTCTTTCTGCCACACAAGGGTTAAGAGCTTCTAGCTCTCGGCAGGGTGCAGGCTCAGGCACTCTCAGGCTCGGCAACTCTCACGTAGCTGGGCACCTTCTCCCGGAGTTTGGGGGGGGGAGGGGGGGGAGGGTGAGCACACACAGAAAACACTTCTACAGTTTTCCACCCCTCCATCCTGGATGGGGCAGCTCAGTTCCAGTCCTGTCCACTCTCTTCTCCCCCCCGGGGCTCCGGCTTACTTGAGCCCGACCATGTGTTTCCCCTCCCCCACTCAGCCTCGTGGCTGGGCGGGGGAAGGAAGCCTGAGACCTCTCTCTGCTTAAACCAGAATCTAAAAGAGGCCGAACCCCCCTGGAGTCCTGCTTTTAACTCTTTGTGTCCTCAGAGGCGTGTCTAAACCTCTGAGTGACCAATCCAGGTGCCAGCAGAAAAGCTGATTACTGATTAGCCTGCCCACATCCCCCTGGAAAAATTGACTTCCCCCCGCAACCACGACATTGTGACAGCTTGTTCTGGCTTTCCACCTCTGGCTACAGTGTCGTGCTTGGCACGTGCCCCTCTGTCTCTCTTAACAGGTGGCAGGACCCACTGGGTCTCCCAAACTAAAGTCTGAGTCTCTTTTTGCTTCCAGCCATGAGGGTTTGACTGACTGCATTATGCCCTTGGCCACCCCCTCACCTCATTAGATGGGATACTAAACTGCTTAGCCGTATTTCACTTTCCATAGCAGCATATTAAGACCAGGTTACTAAAGGATTAGGAAGTATAACATTAAAGTGTTATACATACAAAGAGAGTTGCCTGTCCTAGTCTCTGCTAAATCTTGCTCAGAGAGGACCTGTTAAAAGACAGGAGATGCCAAAAGGAAAGAAACCACAGAAAAAAGGTTATGAATCTGGACTATGGTGGAAGTGGCTGCATACATGGCCCAAGAGAAGGAAAAGGAGCATTATGATTAGTGATTGACATCCAGCTCTTCTGGACAGGCAGACAAATAGAGCAAGCAAGGGCATAAATATGAATAATTTTTTTTTTAAATTCACATACATTAACAGTTAGAATTTAATGGCTGTGGTCACTAAGGGACAAAAAGCAGAACCAGATCATTGCAAATGAATAGGAGAGCCTGTTAGTATGTCAGTGATCCTGCTTCAGATTATTTTCAAACAGGAAGCAGCCTCCTGTGAAGGTAGAGAACTTAAGTTACTTGACCTTGGTTTGTTCTCAAAAGTCACATAACCAAATTTTGTTTTAGATCTCCTAATTTATTCCATTTTCTGTTCTCTTCTTCATTGGATTTTAAACCACTGTAACTTGTGGATTTTGCTCAAATTTCTCTCCATGGCAGGTTTACTAACTTATGGGTGGCCTGTGAAGAGGTTAAAAAAAGATCTGTTCCAGTCAAAAGCCAAGCTAGTCCTACATTAATTTCTGTATCACACAGCTACTATAGTAGAATACTCTCCACTCTCATCACCTATGCTTACCACTTTTATGGAGCTATTGTAAAGTCAGCAGAGAATCTGCCTCCTGTATCTTCCCGATGTTTCTCTCATGTTATGATCAGATGACACATGAACCCATTTGCATCCGTATCTCATTCAAGGATGCTCTATTCCCTTTGCAAACAGAATACAAGAGTCCCTTGGCCCTTGTGTGCAGGATTTGGTAGGCAAGAGAGGGGGAAGAAAGTGATCTTCCCAAAGACATTGTTTTCTCAGAGGATGCCGTGAGGTGATCCAGTGCTTTGCAACTCTTCCACTAGAGCCCACCAGCTGAACAAAAGCAAAACCCAAGCACTGGTCACCCTCACTGCCCCTGCACCTGGTGGCCCCATCACAAAACCCACACATGCAACTGGGAAATATCTGATGCTTCCTTGCTAAACCTGCACAATCCAAGCATCTACCACACTCTTCAGGTGTGGGGCACTCCAGTTTCTGGGCACTAAGTACACATTAACAGTAGCCTGCTTTTATGAGCCCCTCCTTGGGAAGGTAAATGGTATCTCTATGAGGTTGGTAATGATCAACACAACTGCACATTTGCCACCCAGCTAACCTAAGTGCCCAGAGAAGTTGCACAGCTGCATATTCAACTAGCTTTTCCACTTCTTTGACACCCTAGAGTAAACGTCAGTTTGCTAATATTTACTGCTTTTGGTTTTGCTTCTGTTGCTGTAGCTTGCTTTGAGACTTATGAATGTAAGTGTGCTATAAATGCATATTAGAGACTTCCACAATTACTCTGCATCTGGACTGACACTTCACTCCAGCCTGTTTTCCAAAAGGCAGATAGTCTTGGAATTGAAAGCACCAAGGGGAAAGAAGTTTATTCACATTTTAGGGAGCTATGCCAGTGATTCCCCTTCTGCCCCATTGCAAGGGGCTTTCTACTTTATCCAATTTCTTCAGATCACTGGGACTCCAGCTCACTAAGAACAAAAACATTTTAGAGACCTTGACCTGCACCACCACCAACACAGACGTGCCCCTGCATTTGCCTGCATCCTGGCCATGGTTCTGCAGTGTTGCAGTCAGCCTGTACCTGCACTGACAGCCAGCAGCAATGGTCTCGGTCACAAGCTCTGCTTTACTTCTTTGAGGCTCCAAGCTGCTATGTCCACATGGTCAGCACAGTGCAGGGGTGCACCAGCTCACATGGACATGTCCAGTGCAGCCCTTCATTCTGGTCCTTCCTGCTAGTCTGAATCACTGAGCAAGTACAGAGGGACAAGTGACAGAGAGAAACCTCTGAAGAAAAATATTTGAGTCTTCTGTCTTTTGCCAAGAAGGAACAACATTTATGCTCAAAGTTTTGGTTCAGCAGTTTCAGTCCCTTTGGTAGAACAGGTTGGGTCAAGCAAAAACACAGTCAGTTTGTGATTAATTGCAAATTTTTTTATTTCAGCCTACAGTTTATGTTTTAGTCCCCCTACCCATCTACTCTATCAGCAAAAAGTATCAACAACTCCCCGCCTTAGACATTTAGCAATCTTATAGGACCCTGGTGACTTGTTCAAAGATATATCAACCTTGTATTGCAGACGTTTGTTCTTTTTGGGGACTGAATTCTCATAAATACAGCTTTGAGCTTCTTATCCACATTTCTGGAAAATGCTGGATCTGTGTTACAGTTGCCACTCCATCCATCCTACCCCACCCCTGGTAGCTTTTGCTCTAAATAAAACCAGGACATTAGCGTGGCTACAAACCAGATGATGGACATAACTAGACTAGTTGCAACTGTACCAGTCATTATTACTTAAATCAGACTGTGCTTCCTTGTTCTTTTATCTCTGTATTTAAACACTGTGCTGATATACACCAAATTCCCTATAGCACTATAACACACTTTATTCATGTCTCACATGTGCTTGTTTACTTGGATAGTGCGAAAAATAAATCCCACTTCTACTCCTCACTCACTTTGATTAAATAACACCGGCATGATGGATAAAAATTAAATATTACTGATAATATTACTACTGGTAACATGCTAAATGAGCCTCTTAAATAATAATTCAAGAGAATGGATTTACTCAAAAAAGAGGTAACTAGTTGAGAATGTGGCACCATGTAATTGAAACTTAACCCCAGTGCTACATTTGCATTCATAGACAGACCATAAACTTTGAGTAAAACTATATTCAAATGATTTGGCTAAATTTGGTGCTCACAGGCTGTGCTAGGCTGACAACTTTCTGAACAGGCTCATGAACTGATTCCATTAGACCTTCTAAAACCTTCTGATGACAGGATGTGTTAATAAGCAATTGTAGTGGTGTGTTAATGAGTTCTTTATATTTTATAAGTTTTTCTAAGTTCTTTGTAAGATGGTTTGTTCCTTGTACCCCCCGTTTTGCCTTCCTGTTAGTTGTCCCTGGTAACCCCCCAGTAACTGTTAGGTGTCAATCCTTTCCCCCCTCCTCCCTGGAGCCTGCCTGTCACCTCAGAGTCCTGCCTCAGAGCTAGAAAGTTCTGTGAGGGGCTTCGAGTGATAGGCAAGGTTCGGGGAAAATTCCCTCCTCTCTATTCTGTGTGGTCCTCGTTTGTGTCAGTCACCTTCGTATCCCCTTCTGTATTGAACCCAATTGGTTGTATCCTCCTCACCACCCGCTGTACCGCCCCCCATAAAAGGGGGCCGCAAAAGGCCAAAGGTGGCTCCATCAGAGCAGTCCTTGGCAAGTGGGGAGGCTCCGCCTGACCCCTCAAATAAATCCCCTTGGACTTACTCGGCCGGC
This sequence comes from Prinia subflava, assembly GCF_021018805.1. Classification (NCBI taxonomy): domain Eukaryota; kingdom Metazoa; phylum Chordata; class Aves; order Passeriformes; family Cisticolidae; genus Prinia; species Prinia subflava. The sequence goes on from NW_026960612.1 coordinate 2,615,054, forward strand.
TCCTCCCTTTATTCTCCACCGTCGTCTGCCGCTTGCCACCTGTGCCCTCGACATTTCGTCGGAACCAAGACCCACTGGATCGGCTTGGCTTGCGCTGCTTGCCAGCCGTACCTGCTGCTTGCCATGGTGCCTGAGCTAGCCTAGGCAGGGCGGGACTGCGTTCTGAAAGGCACCAGCGACAAGCAATGGTTTGGGAGCTCCTTAAGACCAAGAAAAAGCAGGTAATGTGTCTATGTGAATTTAGTAGCTGCACTGATCCAAAAGAGCAACACTGCAAAAACATTCTCAAGCAGCTGCTTCTCTTCCTCACCATTGTACACTAAAGCATTTTAAACCACAGAGTTGTTTAAACTATAGGGGTGACACATTAAGCACCCTTCCAGTACACATCCTGCAGCCAAAATGAAAATGTGAAAATCCTGCTACAAAACCTAAGCATCCTGCAGCTAATATAACTGGAAAGTGATAGAATAATGTCTTGATGTCCCCTCATGGTGTGAAATACAAAGTTATGTTTAGTGTCAGGGAAGTTAAGAAAATCTGTGTAATTGTAGTTGTGGAACACGGCCATGGGACAGTTACAAAGATGAGTTCTAATAAACAACCGAGGAAAGCATGGAAGGAAAGAAAAACGGGGAAGAAGGGAGGCCCAAGACAAGTGATGCCATTGACAAGCTGAACGTCAGACCTAATGCAGTGTATTTACATTGTTTGCGACAATCTTGTCATGAATGTGGTAATTGTGAATGGTGGGCAAAGATTAAGTGTGGAGGTTGCAAGTGAATCATTTGGATCCATAGGAGTCGCCTCCGTTGGCTTGCCTGCTGTATTAGCTGGGATGGTAATTTTCACCCTGGAAATCTTGCGCCAGCATTAAGAGAGTATTTAGGAAATGTGCAGCTAGACAATTTCAGTTTGGAGGATTTGTTTGAAAACGAAGGAGCCAGATGGAGAGCCTGGATCGTTTGGCTCATCCAGCAAACTTTGAAACATGTAGTGACCCTTAGGGATACACATATTTTAGGACAGCAGTGTAGTAGAGGGGTGAGAGTCCCCATTCAACATGGGGCTTCTAAACATAGTTGGGAAAGGACGTGCTGATATTGGCAGCGGTGCCGTAATGGTCGTCGCAATCGCCATTCTAGCCACACTACACAAGGTTGATACTGCCACAGCAGACCCTGGGAGAGCCTTATTTGACCCCAGAGAAAATGTTTGGGTAACGCTGGCACAAAGCCTGAATACTGCCTCCTTTTGTGCCAGTTTGGCCGTCCCAATGTCACCATTTGTGACATGCTTGGTAGGTGTTCCAATAAATGACGCCAACATAAATTTGTTGACTGAGACCCCCATAGGAGATTTTTGTAACAGTGAGGTAAACTATTATGAAAATGGATTGGTGATTAGCTTTCTCTCGATTACTGGAAAATGTATGTATGGAATCGACTCATGGATCCTTACACTACCCTTTTATCCAGGCGATCCTCCGGAGCTTGAAATTCTTGGGACACTTACTGCTCCTTCATGTTTTAATGCATCAGCATATGGGTGGCCATTGGGGATAAAGGATGGGAATCGTATAAGGCCTACTTTTGTTACAGGGTCAAACGGATGGAATAACGAATCCTTATGGTGCTTGGAGCTGACTCAGAATAAAACAACCCCAGCGTCATCGATCTACCCTAGGCAATTACGTGCTGGCCTATTTTTAATATGTGGCAATCGCGCCTGGGCCAGGATACCTCCAGCACCTGTTGGTGGGCCATGTACAATTGGACAAATAAGCATGGCAATGCCACACCATCATCCTAATGTCAGTCATCCAAAGGTTAAAACACAATACAGCCGAACTAAACACACAGCCACTATATTCCTTGGAGAAAACTGTAATGATGAGGTAAAGTTATGAAGGAAATGGCAAGTTGTTTTGTCAGCATTGTTTCTCCCTGGAACTACTGCTGGCAATGCCTATAACAATTTAGAAAAGTTTGCCTGCTGGGTTATTAAACAGGCTAATGCTACTACCAATGTTTTATCCTTATTAGCTAAAGATTTATCTAGTGTGCAGCATGCAGTGTTACAGAACCGCGCCATGATTGACTTCCTGTTATTAGCTCATGGTCATGGTTGTGAAGACTTTGATGGAATGTGTTGCATGGACCTTGAGGATCATTCTGAATCCATCTATAAGAAAATACAGAGCTTGCAGCAACATGTAACAAGATTCAGCAAGATGTGGGATTTTTTGGATTGGAGTCATTATGTGATTGGCTAGGCCTTGGTGGGTGGATAAGAGGTCTAGTGAAAACAGGAATCGTTGTGTTATTAGCAATCATCTTAGGAGTGTGTTTGTTTAGCTGCTTGTTATCATGTGTGCCTAGAGTGTTTGCTAAGGTAACAGAGCAGGCATGGATTGTGCAAAAAGAAAACGGGGGAATTGTGGATGCATGGCTGGAAAAGCAGGGACATGTGCACAATCCTGCTCTTAGCTTAAGGGATGAATAGAAGATGAAACGTCCTTGAACCATTCCTTAGATGGGATAAGGAGGAAATAAAGTTTGGAGCAATAGCCGTGACAGGATGCTAGACAGGATGCAATGACCATAAATTGGGGAAGATTTGCAGCATTTAGCCTCATGGACAGAGCTTCTGAACCAATTATGTATACTGCAAGGATGCGTGAACACTGATTTAAGCAATGATGTTCAGAGTTAGGTGCATGATACGCTTAGCACAGTATAAGTGTACATCAAATAGCTGAATAAATGAGCAAGATTTTTAACTCATATTGAGTGCTGTCTTGACTCTGGCTGATTCCTGGCAACATCTGGGGACAGAGTTTTACACCTAGAGCTGCAGTTCTTACCTTTCACCAATCGAAAGCTCATTATGAGATGTTTCCATGACTTCAGGTCAGCATCCTGTAAGGGAGCTCATCCCAAATGCTCCCACACCCACTGCCTTTAGTCTGTCTGGAAAAAATATCTCTGCTTCCCCCGAATTAAACATTTTATGGAGAAGTAAAATGGGCTGGGGAAATATTTGTCTATGATGGGTCTGAGGAAGAGGAAGCCAGACAGGCAGCGAGAAGGTTGGGTAATTAAAGTCCCTGAAACTGCCCGCCAGCAATGGGCACGCATCACTGCTCCCGTGGCTCACTAGGCTGCAAGTGTGTGTCGTATGAAATAAGTCCATACCTGACAATTCAATTTTTAAATTGTTGTTTCTATGTGGTGCCTGGAGGCAAAATATAGGGCTCTGTCATCCTTCCTGGAGCTGTCAACACTGGACCAAAACAACTTCAGGAAAAATGTGGAAACAAAAAGCTAAAGGAAACTAAATTCAGGTCATGGCTGTGTGTTGGATCAAGCAGCTACAGAGTGAAGGCAGGTCCTTTTCTTTGCTTTCTTTCCCTGCTCAATGCCAGACTTGTTTAACAAGACTCTCCTTGGTGAATTTTCTTTTGTAATTAACAAATGAAAAGGAAGCATGCTTCTCTGCATTAAAAGAAAAAACAAACAACCAATGTAGCTGCCTTTTGTAATCCATTTCCATTTTTAATACTAGGAAAAGGTTTTGCTGCCTCTGCTTAAGTACAGTCTTACTTTTTGGCCTTCTCTAGTTCAGGAGGGAGAGGGGGAACAAGCAAGTATCTTAAATGATTGAAGATGTCTGTATTCATATTAAATGGTAAACACTAATGAAATAACAGTGAGAAACAATTTCTAGCACGCAGGCTGGGTAAATCTATCACAACAGACACAGCAGGTGGCTGATCTCACAAGGTCTGAAGCATTATCTTGCTCCTCAGACTGCACTAACCACACGTGCTTTAATTTTTTTTTATGATCTTTTGATGCTTTTCATAGGTTCACACAATTCTTCCCTGCTTCACATCTATTAAAAAACCCTGGCAGGTTGAGTTTCCTCTCATGCAAGAGGGAAGGTGAGGAAGGTATATAATCGCTTCAGTTTTCTTGGCAGCAGAACAAAGCCACAGATGCCAGCCACCACTAAGTGTAGGCAGGAAAATGACTCCCAGTCATTAGGACATCCAGATTCTGGGAGACTCTGCTTTCCAAGTGCAAAAACATTTGTCTGCTTCAAAGATGGGGCTTGACAAGTTTGGGGAAAAAAATAATTAAAGACTAGGTGATGGACTGCATGACCCTTCAGGTTCCTTACAAAATTAAACGGGCCTTGGGCACTCCTGCCTGCACCCCATCACTTCCTATATGACTGTGCTGAAAGTGATCACTGGGCACACAGACCCAGGAGAGGAAAAGCTTGGTGGTGCTGGGTACAGCTGGGTGTGATGCATGAAGGTGGCAGACAAGTCTCACCTCTACACTACAACAGTCTTTCTGCAAACAGAAGCATGCAAGCCTAGCACCTTTAATTTGCAAAAGCTTCTCCCTTGCCTTCCAGCACTTGCAGTGCCAAAGCACATCCCCCAGCATGCATGGCTGGGACTTGTTGAGCAAGATGTACACAGTGAAACTCTGACTGAGACTCCTGCACAGCACGACAGCATAAAAATTATATATAGTCATCCTCTGGGCAGAAAACTTCCTACAAACTGCATACCTAGGAGAGCTGCAGAGCTATCAGCAAGGAAGGGAAATCTAGAGAAGGAAAGAAGGAAAGGAAATGTAAGTTTGCAAGCATTAAGAGACACAAAGATATCCCCTTGCACAGTCATATAGTGACTGTCAGCCCAGCCCATCTGCTACATCATCTTCGGCATCCTTGTAGCCCAGTAACAAAGGATGGTCTCTATCTCCAGTGCCCCTGAGGACAAGTGCTGTCTAAACCACAGACACAGAGACCAGGACCTGAGGCTTGAGAAAATCTCATTACTCTGGACCTTGAGATGGGCTGGAGTGGCAGTGGGATCAGCAAGGATATCCCATAGTGGTCCCTGTCATGGTATCAAGTCTGCCTCCAGCACAGTGCTCTGTAGACCCAGGGGTTTTGGCTGCACCGATAATAGCTAGTAGCTCAGACCAAAAGGAACAAATTAAAATTAAGATTCCTTTGAGGCTGACTCATTGCAGAAACGTAGTCTTTTACTGGCCTATGCTTCCCTTCCCCTGTGTGCTTGCCTCCCTCACAGCAGAATGGTGAAGAACTACAATTTACCAGTGAACAGGCTCCCACACCTCCCCAAGCCAAGCCCAGCTTTGCTCAACATTCCACATCCCTGCAGCTATACAAACAGTTTAAAGGCAACTCCAGTTTAGAAGGCAATTCAGAGCCAAATGTTTAAACTCCTTACTCAAAAAGGCTCACTGAGCACTACTGTCCTGGGGTGACAGGACATTTTCATGCTTTGTATCCCATTCTTGTGTTTCTGTTCCCATGTTCTCAGTTTGTTTTGTCTATAGCTGAGCCCCTCCCCCGGCTGCTTGCTTTTGGCTTGCTTGCTGCTAGCTTAGGCTCGCTTTGCTGGCTTTGCTCTCTTGCTTTTTGCTTTTTGCTTGCTTTTTGCCATTTTTCTGCTTTTGTTTTTCCCCTTCTTTCCTTCCTCCCCTTCCCTGAAGACATCGGACCTGCTTCGGGCCCTGATTCAGGAACGTCAAGGGACCCCCCCCCCCTGGAGTCTGCACCTGAGAGAAGCTTTGGCACCTTCCCCAGCAGAGACTGCTCACCCTCTCTTGGACTGGTGAAAACATTTGTTGTCATCTTGGACTCTTTTTCTTGTGTTGGGGAGTGTTTTTTTTGTTGTTTCTTAATAAACAAGTTTTTCCCACTTTTCCTCTGAGGAAATTCCTCCCGAACCCGGTGGTGGGGGAGGGGGGGGGGGAGTTGTGGAGATTTTTCCCTAATTTGTCCTAAACCAGGACAACTACCCATGCACAGATTCCTCCTTCATCTTTTTATTTGTTTTGCCAAAATGCTTTGCTGCATCAGTGCACTGATTGGGCTGACAACACTTTGTTCCTGGGAACTAAACAGTAAACTATTTGCTAGCCCATTCCTAGCAAATATATTCCTTGTAATAAGAGCACATTTTTGTCTGTCTTGATCTGGATCAGTAGCTTTTGTTATGCATCACCACAGAATAGAAAGAGGATAAAGATTTCAGGGTTTGGCCCTACACTGTGTGTGTATATGTCTTGGGTTATGTAACCAAAAAATGTGTATTCTATTTCATCTGTTGAAACCAGTTGGGGAGATGGTTTTTTTTCCTTTATCTCTTATAACTCCAGGGGGGAGGGGGGTGGAGGCCCTCTGTTAATGGACCAGCTGTTAAAACCAGGGGAGCATTATTCCTTATCTCTTCCATGACCCATCCTCCCTTCAGGGGGATATCTGCTGTTAATGAGCCATTGAGGCTCACCACATGACTGATAAAATTAAATCATTCCATTGTGAGATGCTCCACCCAGTGGGAGGAGCCAAGCATTCCTACCTGGATAAAACCTGAGATTCAGAACAGCAAAGCATCTTTTCCACTGGATTCTCAGAGGAAGACCAGACTCATCTCACCGCCACTACAGGATCATCTCTACTCCAACAGAACCACATCTCTCACTCCAGGACAACTTATTTGGACTGCTTCCAACACCCTGGCTGACAGGGTGTCAAGTCGTATTCCTGACTCCGTCAGGGTTTTCTAGGACTTTTGCTTGTTTGCTTGCTGGTTTTTTTCTTTTTTTTTTTTTTTTTTTATTATTCCTAGTAAAGAACTGTTACTCCTATTCCCATATTTTTTGCCTGAAAGCTCCTAATTGCAAAATTATAATAATTTGGAGGGAGGGAGTTTTACATTCTCCATTCCAAGGGAAACTCCAGTTTTCCCTGACAGACACCTGTCTTTCCAAACCAAGATAGTGCAGAAAGGAGAGAGAAAGGGAGCCTGGCTCTTAGTGATAACAATATTTATCTGAGCTCAAGGCTTGGTAAGTCTTGGAAGTTTTTACCAACTGATGTTGACAAGTCTTTTGTAGTTTCATCCCCCTTCCCAAGAGACCTCCTTAAGGACAGCATGGCACTGCTCTGACAGCACTTGGCAGCTCAGCTATTGTGGCAGCCGACGCCAAAAGGGCTGACGGGGAATTAACTGAATCACTCTCTTACTTCAGTTCAGGTCAGCCCATGTCGTGGCTGAGGTGATGTAGAGAGATCTGCACTGATCAACCTGTAAGGGTGGACAAAGGGCTGCCAAGCTGGTGTTTGTTCCCAGTGCTAAATGTGCTTTTCCACATAATTCTCTAGCTGTAACCATGCATGTATCAAGAAAAAATAGAATAATAGAACTTTTGAGGTCAGAAAATACCTTGAAAATCATTGAGTCCAACCATTAACCCAGCACTGCCAAGTCCTCCTCTAAACCATGTCTCGAAGTGTGATATCTACATGACTTTTAAAACCTCCAAGGACATTGAGTTAACTACTCCCTGGGCAGCCTGCTCCAGTGCCTGTCAACCCTTCCTGTGAAGAAATTTTCCCTAATATCCAACCTAAACCTCTCCTGGTGCAACTTGAGGCCATTTCCTCTTGTCTCATCACCTGTTACTTGGGTGGGATGTAAAGAGGATGGAGCCAGACTCCTCTTGGTGGTGCCAAGCAGTAGGATGAGAGGCAATGGGCAGAAACTGGAACACAGGAAGTTCCATCTGAGAAAGAATTTCTTTACTGTGAGGGTAACGTAGCACTGGAGCAGGTTGCCCAGAGAGGTTGTAGAGTCTCTTCTCTGGAGATATTAAAAAACCATCTGGACATAGCCCTGAGTAACATGTACTAAGGGACCCTGCTTGAGCTGGGAGGTTGGGCTAGATGATGTCCAGGGGTCCCTTTCAACACAAATCATTCTGTGAAGAAAGACCACCCCACAACTCACTGCGACCTCCTTTCACATAGTTGTAAAGTGTGATAAGGTCACTCCTGAGCCTCCTTTTCTCCAGGCTACACAACCCCAGCTCCCTCAGCCACTCCCCATGGGACTTACCCTCTAGAGCCATCACCAGCTTCACTGGCCTTCTTTGGACATGCTCCTAAGTTAGTGCAACTTACTGGGCAGGAGGGGTAGGGAACAACCCTTGCTTAGGGCATAAGCTGGCAAAAAGCACCTATTTCTATAGCTGAGAAACACAACTCAGCAACTCCAAGCCAAACATAAATGCTGCAGGCAAAGCTGCTCTACTTACTGCCTGTCAAAGAACAAACATGTTTGTATCCTGTCGTTTTTATCTGCATAGGCCCAGTGGGAAATAACAGACAGAGGATGCCAAACACTGACAAAGTATGTGGTGAAACTGCAGAGTAGCCAGAAAAGATTTCACCTCTCTCTTACTGCCAGAGAAACACTTAGGTCTGGTCCAGGCTTAGGGGCATTAATGGAAAATTCCTTAAAATTTCAGAGCACTTTGAAAAAAATGCATATTAATTGGCGGACCCTGTTTTTGTCATTTGACATCCCTAAGTCAGACAGCAAAACTCCACAGCTTTAACAATCTTATTTTATTTCTTAGTCCCCCAAGTCCCTACCCAATGCTTTTTCTTGATTAAGCAAACTTTCTTAAGGGACTTATCAGCTTTCAGTGATCTCTCTTTCTGTGTGACTTATTCACAGGCAAAAGTGTGTTGAACATCTATTCCCCCTCCCTGGGGTTCCTTGCAGTACCTCTGAAGTGTTTTATTCTGCCTTTTTGTGACTGAATTATCAAGATTACCATTCTCTATATGTGTGTATTGACTATATCTATATTGCTTAGTAAGTGAAAAAGAAACAACTCAAAAAGCTATTCCTCATCCAAAACATTCACATGGCCCAGCTTTCGAGAGTGTGTTAAACAAAGGTATCTCAAGGGCGAAACTACGCATCTGACCATGTTCCTGCTGTGATAACCAACTGGAGTCAATTCAAGGCATTTACAGCCTCTGCATCCTTACAACAGGCATTAGCTGGGAGTCAGAAGGGGATAGACATCAACGCAGGCTTGCCTTCCTGATTCCTTGCGAAACTCCCACTCACCGCATACAGGTGGCATCATCCCTGGTCCCACTACAGCTTAGCTTCTTCCCAAGAAAAAACGGAAGTCCCCAGGCTGCTAAAGAACATTCCATATAAACTAGGAGCAAGTTGCACCCTACTAAAGAAACAACCCAGTTTCTCTCTTTCTGTTAATTTTTGGCCTGTACAATCCAGCTGAGCTCATTACAGCTCATTTCACTGGCATTTGTGGCAGTACTACAGGACTGTAATTTGCACTGGTGCCAGGTTGTCTGCATTGTGAATCTGCATAGTACAACTCCATTGTACACTTACTCTAGTGCAAGTTTCTCTGGAGTATGTCTGAAGAACAGAAATAAAATCAGAACTTATTAGGAGCAAAAGTAACTGAGTTTCATCTTTGGTTTACAACAGCTCACTAGACGCAGCATGTATGTTACATATCAAAGTAACACTTCATGAACATCACTGTAGGTCACTTGAAGTATCTGAGTTTAGTTATCCAGAGGTAAAATAAATATGTAATGATATTTTCTATGTCTGCATCATCTTCTTAAAACTTTGGAGATCCCCACCTCCTGGAATGTCCTGGAACACAACTGTTTGCTGGAGCCTGCTTACAACACAAAAATCAGAGATAATAAAGCCAAGAGGGAAAACCATCGTTTTTTGCTAGTTTCTCATACCTGTGCAAAATGCCAAAGCATTATGAGATGCATAAAGACATGTTAATATGGACAGATTCACAGTAACAACTAACCATTTATAGTACTTTTCCTAACACTGGATTATTGGTATATGCAGCTGACTTCAGGCCATAACTACTATATAAAGTGGTTCATCTACTTTAAATGCCTGTGTAACCTTGTTACTGCTCACATTCTTCTCACACACTTTTTTACTTCAGTCCAGAACAGGACAGTGCCATTTTATAGACAGAAGACTGTGTTACAAAAATAGGCTTGGCCACAGTCTTACCTGTGCTTTTGAGTCTCTTCTGCGGCGGAATGCTGTCCAACAGCAAAACTCATCAGGAACAGATTTAAGACTTCTTCCCTTTTTTCTCTCCTCCCTGACTCACTCTCACTATACCCAGGTCTCTATATATCCAAACTAGTGTTGATACTGGGGTGCATTCGGCTTTACCCAAGCCAGTGACAACCCTCTTCCCCCATAACCTTTCTTATCTTGCAGACTTTTTGGTGTCTGTGGGAGGAAATAAGGCACAAATATTGCCCAAGACCCTGCCTCTGCTCAAGTGCACTTCTGATTATTCACTTAACTGACTGCATTAGGGAACTGCAGCATCAAGCACATCACATGTGGGACACATCTACATTCTCCTTTTTAATACAGCTTCATGATTTGAAATGTATTTCTCTCATTTAGAAGCACAATAGCATTTCCTAACAGAGACTGGATTTATCAGATGCAGAGAAGTCAGTTGTCTTTACCACTGATAGATGCACTTCAATGTAATTAGTTTCATGACTATTAATGAAATAACTCATTTGAACTTTTGCCACTAAAATGTTAATGAGTAAGACCAGATAATGGCTTGGTAATGGGATATAGATCCTTTTACAGTTTGCTAGTTTAGATCTGGCCCATGTCTGCCATGACCAAAGGTCATTACTACCTGAAAGACTATTTGATAATCAGCATGAGGCGAGCTAGTAGCATTAAGCCCATGCTTAGCAAGAAACTGTCTTATCATTTCCTCTCAGCAGAAACAAAGCTGAGGAAGATCACTGCTTCTTTTACACAGCTGTGGTCAGAAAATTTCCCACATTAGGACTGTTCACCCAGCATCTTTCACCAGCAATGCATTCAATGAAGTTGAAAGAGAAATAATTGGAGTTGAAAAAGCTTGTGTATTTTTTGTGCAAGACACCATTAGCTGCTCTGTGACTCACTGTCAGGGATTGTTTGCTTTTAGTACACTTGTAAAGAGAACAGGACAAATAAATAAATACTAAACCCATAAAAGATCATACTGTGTCTAAAGTTCAGCTGGTCACTCATTAGGTTCAGAAGTGCATTTAGGGATATGAACGATGTTAATCCTGGTATATTGAGCCCTCTCATCAGTCCAGCAAACCAAAATACGCACCACTTTCAGCAGTAGCCAACACATACTTGTATCCACTCCTTTAAAAATTTATACTCTTCTGTTTGGTACTGATACAACTCAGCTGATACATAAGCACACACCTGAAGGCTGGGATCAGATAAGATCGGGGACTAGAGAAACGAGGGTCCAAACCAATATGGTTATATCACAGGTTCTCCTACTTTATTCTGCGAGATGTCAGGTTTTATACAGACAGAATAGTTTACACGAACAGGTGCATTCTGATAGGCAGTGAACATACAGAAGTATGTAAGCTATTGCAGTTTAAGGTAGCCACCGTGTCTTTCCAGTAATTATCCCATGCTAGCAGCACCACTACCTTAACACATTTCCAGTAACAGATAAGGTTATTTGTGCTGCGTATGTGGAACGTACTGAGGCCTGCTAGACCAGGCCTGAGGCCTGATCTGAGGCCTGGTTTGAGGCCCAGTTTTGTGGATAGCTCTACCTTATGATATAAGCTATCCTCCTACACACACCAAAATTAATAAATTCACCCTGACTGCATTCCATATTGCTACCTCTTCACAGAGAGTAAATTGTGACATGGACATGCAACAATTTTTTTTGCTCAGGGACTTAAACGAACTGGGACTTATTACATTTTCATGGGGAACTTTAGGATGGGTAGGCACAACATAATTACACAGAAATTCTAAGCACTCAAGCTGGCAACCCTTCTCTTATGACTGCACATGGGCTCGACCGAGGTTGTGTCTCACTGAGTATACCTCCAGCACCATGTCCCTTCACCTTGCCATCTAACTCTTGCTTTTACGTGGAGTCACAACAGACACACAAGGAATCCTGAACAAGCACCCTCCTCAAGCACTCATTTTGACGAATAGGCAATGTATGCAATAAATGCAATTCCCTAGCTTACCTCAGCTTTTCTCTTCTTTAGTCTCCTAAGAACAGTTTTATTTGGACTGGATTATCTTCTGCACGAGATTACTGGTGGGAGATGTCACAAACCCTCATCATTGTTTTGGCCATGGAAAATGAAATTAAAACTGCTGAGTGGCAGCCAGTCTGCTATGGATTTGACACTACGATCAGAGCACTCTTTCAAATGTAGTTACAGGCTATGGCCTTCTGATATCCATGTGTGCAGATGTAGAATAAACTAAATGCTTGCAGGGCACTGTTATCTCATGATTTTTTAAAGAATGATGATCAATACTTAGCATTTAGTCATGTCATATAGGATAGTAATTCTAGCTTACTTTTTTAAAAGAAAAAGGATTGCAGCTTGGGTAAAAATCAGTCAGTGATCAAACTGGGAAGCTGTCATATATTTACATTTACATATACATGACTGAGCCTCAGAAATTGGCAATACATGAAAGAGCCAAGAACAACTTTTTGAGCAGTGTTGCCTTAGATGTCAGAGGGGATAGTGACTCTAAATGCTTGGCCAAGATCTTGGCAGCCAGTCTGGTTTTCAGAGTAGAGCTGCTCAGTAGCTTCTGCAGACTCTCATAAGGTGTTTCTGACTAGGAAACTCACAGGGAGATACTATAACCATTACTCACTTTGAAAATCTTGAGACACAGTAGATATCTAAGACTAAGCATCTCACTTCATACACATTTCAAAAGGAAACTCACATTACATGGTGCAGCCTAAACTCCATAGCTAGTGGCCCGCTCAGGCACTCTTTTCCCACCATTTCCAGATTTCACACAAATATTGCAGCAGAGTAATGAATGCCATGTGTTAAGATTCAAACAAATAATTCTTTAATTAGTTAAGAACCTTCCAAATCTGACACAACATAAACATGGCTTTTGTCTAAATTACACATGCACCCTTCAGTAATAACTCAGCTGCTCTGTGCTTTCACTTGTTCGTCTCCAGCTGGGATATGGAGTCACCCCTGCGGTCCATGCACAAACACCTGCTTGCACACAGACAACCTTCCTAGGTAAAACCCTCAGCACTAAAAAAGGCTCCAACCAAAAAAACCTGTGGCACATTACATTGTCTTGATGAGTGGCTAGTGCTTTACTCTAGGAAGCCACACCATCAGTCTGTGCAGTCATCTTAACTACAGCCACATTCAAATTATTTGTTTTTTGATTTTAACAGTTATTCTAAACAGATTGATGGCAGCTTCCAAAACATGTTGATATTACAAGGCAAAGGCAGCAGAAGAATTACCTCAGTGTAGCAAAATCAAGTGTCTGAATTTAGAGACTTGACAGGAAGAACGTGCACTTTTAACAGCACTGCTTGAACACAAATCTTTGAGTCTCTAGAAATGGGGCACTTTATTCTATATTTATATTTTTCCTCAAACAGCAAAGTATGGCACTATTGTACTACTGACAGATCTTTTTTATTGTTTGCAATGATAATTTCTTTTTTTTTTTCAAGTATTTGGGATTCTTCTGAAGTGGGATCTTCTGCATTTCACAGTGACATTCCTGAAATAACTTTGAAGAAGAAATAATGAGCCTACCTTTACTTTACAGGTTCTCTAATACAACATAAGCAGCTTTACAAGGCTTAGCTAGTCTCTGCTGACCTAACTGCATATTTTACTCCTACAATAAACTAAGCAGCCTGCTTCCACAACAATTGACTAATTGACATAGTGCTTTTGTTAGTTTCTTAATAAAAACAATCCTAGTCTTTCAAAAATCAGACATAGCAAGTAACAGTGGAGAAGATTACTAGAGAGAGAGAAGGACAGAGACACACACATATCTCAATAAGCAGATCAGTGCACTACCGTTGTCGTGTGGGGTTTGTTTTTGGTTGCTAGGGGTTTCTTTAATTTCCAGCCATTTAGGGTGGTTTTTTTCATTGCCTCTGATTATTTTTCTCAAGCGCAGACACTGTTCAAATCCCTGTTGGCTGCCGTGTTTGAGCACTCTCCAATCAGCACTACAGTGTCTGTATGGGATCTGTCTGCTACTGAGTCACTGGGTCCCTGCAGAGAGCATGAGGTCACTTGCTGCTAGAGCAGAGCACCCGCAGGGACCGCCCGGAGCTCAGCTGGGCTGGGGAAACGCCTTTACATAAGAGACAGGCTCCTCCTCTCTGCTGCCCACCATCAACTGTCCTGCCTCTGCTCCAGAAGCAACCAATAATGGGGTTTTTATTAACACAAGCATTTAGGAAAGACAAGCTTGCAAAATTTACTATCTGGAACATCTATATCTCTTGCACTGCGCAAAAGCAATACCTACACACACCCTATATGCACACTGTGCATACTGATATTGGGATGTATGGGGAGGAGAGGGAATTTAATTGGAACAAACCCCAAAATTGCTTTCTCAGACTCAGCCCATCACACCTGTGATGACAGACAGCATGCAGATGTGATATCCCCAGTCTACTTCTTTTGTGTTTGCCCACAAAGGAATCAGCAAACAATGCTTTTAAATTGTTATCATTAAACTCTCAGAACTAGCCCCTTATGGAAAAAAAAATAGGCAGCGTTCAATTCAGTTCAAGCAATGGGGCAGAAAATTACATGTTGATGCAAACTTTATTCACAAGGGTTTAATAATTTTTTTCCAAGTATTTAGTTCTATTTTATCTGAAAATTTGGTTTCTGAAACCCAAGTGACAGCTCTGAGCAGCAGTATTTGATCAAAAATTGTCATCCCCTGGCTTTACTCACTGTAAACACTTTTTGCTTTCAGAAAAAAGAATGGTTTGCTACCCATACCAAAGCTCAGTGGCGTCAGTATTTTTAGTTTCCTCATTTTCCTCATTTTAGCTTCACCTTCTGGCTGAATAATTTGGTCAAGGTATAAGTAAACAAACATGATAATCCAGTGGAAAATGAAAAGGAATGGTATCTCTAAATACTGTTACATCCACAGCAATAAATGAATAAATAAAACTAATGTAATAAACTATACAGGTAACAGACTGAACACACATTTAAGTTGATCCTGTGAACAACAGTGAGCAAGAGTAAAGAAAGGGATGCATCTCATCTCCAGCATCTGTTCATGTGACAACAAGCTTTATGTTCCAGAATCCCATCATCACTGGTAACACATGAAATGGTACAAATGAAGAACTGCATATGGCAGTTAAAGTAATACAATTTCTGAACCTTGTTTCACTATGGAAATTCCAGAAATTCTACATGAAAGGCTTCCTCCTAGGGACTGATAAGAATATATGCTTTTTCTAATGATGTGCTTATCACAAGAAGAACTGACAGGAAACACTTAAGGAAAGGACAAAATTTTCCTAGGTGCCAAAATATTTTATGGTAGTCTCCTTATGTAGGTTACTAATTTGTTCCAATGCATAATTGAGGCTTATTGCCAGTGACAAATGCTGTGCATAGGACTTCACCTCTCAGGCACAGACCCTTGTTCATCCGCCCTTTACAAGATGGGAGAACTCTTCAATGCTCAGTATTTTCTTTAGTTTCTGGTGCTAACATGATAATTTTGGATAAAATGATCAGATAAATGCTTAAATTTTTCCTCAGAGGGGATCTTCTGTGGCCCTTGAATCATCTGAGAACTCTTTCACAACTTTTCCATCTTTGCAATAATACTGTCAATACACAATATTTTTTTTCAATATCCAAACCCATTTTTTCACTTTATTCCATGTTTGTCTCTTTGGACATTGACTTGAGCATCTTCTGTGGAAGGAAAAACCTGTAACAACATATATAACAAAAACAGCTATATAACAACAGCAACTGATGCACTGGCACATCCTCCAAAAAAGCTGTTTGAAATCAGAGGACCTCCAAGCATACCAGATGTGCCATTAAACATGGGCTGTGTGTGCTTGATTTCTCTACAAGGCACTTCACCAAAGATTAAAAACAATCAAGAAAAGCTGGGATTTCCTCCTTCTTGCTATAAAAAACAAATACCAAAGAACTCAGAGGCCGAGAGGCACAAGACTAACTGCAAAATGATTAAACTATGCACAAATGTTTCACTGGAGGTAATTCTCATTCCATGGGAAGAAATATGAAAGCAGACAAACTTAGGATGGCTACAACTAAAAACACCACCTGAGACCTTAACCACTGCCTCATCAGAACTAAGCACCACAGCCTAGAAGAGCTCCAAACAAAGTGCAGCTCAGCACCTGTTTAACACATGTTCTACATATCTTTCTTGGGATAAGATGGCTGAAGAATCAAAGGAAATGCTTTGCAAACAACTCACTAGACAATTTTGAGGTGAAATTTTAATTGCACAAAAATAAAGGCCTTTGGCATTATCATTACAAAACCAAGCTTATCTTTGTCCTCTTGCCTTGTTTGAATTGCTCTGGATTGTGCAAGTGAACAAATCACCCAGTTGTGCAAGCTCCAGAAAGGTGATATTTATTCAGCAAATAAGTTTGAGAAACTGAACTTCTAAAACATCAGATGCATGAATGTAATTGTTTGTGTAATTATTCTAGGCTGTAATTTAAGTACCATCCCTCCAAATACAACTGTGTAAAAAGAGTAATTCTGCATCATGTGCACAGATTCAAAAGGTATTCTTTTCTATAGCTATGGATATATTACCAATCCAATCTCATATTTCATGTTGGATGATCATAAAATGCTTTTAAATGAAAATTTAGGGGACAGAAGCCAAATGGCATTTCACACAGAAACTTCTAATCCAACTAGTGATCTTTACATACACATCTCAATCACACCAAGAAAAATCATCTAACCAAAGAGTGCATGTATCACCAGCCAGCCAAACAAACCAACATAAAAGAATTGATTTTGACCATGCATTTATTTTTATTTACCTTTCTGTGGCTCAAAGCATTTTTGGCAGTAATCCCCATACTGTGCCATTTCATTGTTTCTCCATTAAAATTGCCTTTCAAAAGTTTACATGTGTGCCTGCATCCATCCATACAGCACAGCTACATATTCTGGATAATCCAGATGAATAATCCAGCAAGTATCACAAAACCCTATAGTTTTTAATTGCAGGAGGACTTTGAGAACAACTACCCGCACCTTCCTCTGAATCAGCACTACAGAAATCTGTAAAGATCTTAGTCAATTCGAGAAACTTTTAGTGTATATGCAGCCAAATTCATCCTTTGGATACCTCAGAACCAATGCATCTCTGAAGGCAAATGAAAGAACGACACAATTCTGAGATCTTCAACAGTGATAAAGCTTACCAATGGCATTGCGTCAAGTTTGATAGCAATGAAACCTGCCTCTGGTCTTGCTCCTTCTCAGTCAAGAAAATGGACATACTAAAGCAGTTGCCAAAACAAAGCCAAGACCAGTGTTCAACTGCTGCTCTGCTTTGCTTACTGCTATTAATTACGCACAAATTCCTTGAACTTTCGAGGGGTTATGGATACCCTGATGTCCCAGTTTCATTTTGCTGGCACTCACTAAACTTTCAAAGGACTTGCCTGCCTCAGACGGTCTCTTCCTCTTCTGATTTGAAGTTATGACTATTACTACAGCAACATGGCAACAAACAGGAAGCCCCAAGGCAAGTAGTGCAGCTTAACCCAGAGCGCGAAGAGGATTATATATGGTAATGTTTATTTGTGCAGCACAACTTCATGTGTGACCAAAGGGCAGGAGCGCATTCCCCAACCACACAGTGTGGCTACCTGCAACCTGTGGAAGCCATAATCATGACAATACTTCTCTGGGAATGCCTGAAGGGAAGATGGTGCCAAGCTCATACCATGCTGTCTTCCTCCCACAGCTGGCAAGAGGGTCACAGTCTCTGCAATTCATCTTGCATAACTGAGGACTGAATTCAGCCCTCAGTTTTTTAGATAGCAAACTGAGCTGAAAAACCATTCATTACACAAGGTAATTTGCCCCAATCACTTTCAAGCAGGTGTGTGTGTAGGCAGGTGTGAGGTGAAATCAGCCATAGAATCACAGAATCAGTTAGGTTGGAAAAAACCTCTGGGATCATGAAGTCCAACCTTTGAACACCACCATGTCAACTAGACCATGGGATGAAGGACCTCCTGTCCTGTCACTTGTTGCCTGGGAGAAGAGGCCAACCCCCATGAGGCTGTACCCTCCGTTCAGGTAATTGTGCAACAGAATGAGAAGATCCCCCTGAGCCTCCTTTTCTCCAGGCTAAATAATCTCATCTCCCTCAGCTGCTCCTCATAGGATTTTACTCCCCAGACCCTTCATCAGCTCCATTGTCTTTCTCTGGATTAACTCTAGCACCTTAATACCTTTCTTGTAGTGAGGGGTCCAGAACTGGACACAGTACTTGAGGACCTCATCACTGTCCTGGTCCCACTGGCCACACTATTGCTGATACAAGCCAGGATGCCATTTGCCTTCTTGGCCACTGGGCACACGCTGCCTCATGTTCATCTGGCTGTTGACCAGGATCTCCAGGTCATTTTCCACAGGGCCACTTTCCAACCTCTCTCCCCCTCAGCCTGTAGCACTGCCCAGGGTTGCTGTGGATGAAATCTAGGACCCAGAACTTGGGTCTTGTTGAAGCTCAGTCAACACATCTCTCAAAACCAAGGGTGCAATTAAGGGGAAATTCCCAAATGGCTCAGCCCACAGCGTTGCACAAGAAATGCAATGGAAAAAGAGCACTGTATTTCTTCTCCAATTGTTTCCTGTTTACATAGCCCAGCACTGAATAGACCCCATAAAGACAAACCCTATAATTGCTGAGAATGACCTTTCTTTGCAGACCTGATTAACCTGGGGAGCTCTCATGCTCCATGAGAGCATGCTTCATAGGCTGTTCACTTCTCTTTCTAATTGTATCCATCCTGGACTGAAAGGAAGAGGTTAAAAAATACATAGCCCTTTTCTCCCAACCATTAAGCAAATTTAGGTTTAGCCACCTTTACACTTTGGAGCCATAAGGAGTCATCCAAAAAGATTAGACAGAATACAGAAAATTCCTTTTGGCCTTACAGGAAATGACAGCCTGAAGTTCTTTGCAAATAAGCTAATTTTTTTAGCCTCTGAGATGCTGACCAGGCTTTGGTGATTTTCTTTTTCCCCTGGACGCATTCTCCAGTCTTCCTGCTTATTTCCCTGCTATTTTAACTGCCTAAACTACACTGAATTGAACTAAATCTGATATAGAATTATGTAATCATTCTAACAACTGAAAAGTACAGGGCTAGCTGATTAATTCATTATGATCTTCAACAATGACTTCAAAATTTGCCTTCTGTGAAGACTGTGACTGAGCCTAAAAACATTGCAAACCTGTGATTTTTTCTCTCCCCACATAGACAGTGAAGTGCAGAGAAGAACAGATAGATCTTGGCACAGTTCTGCAAGCATGGGAATGGGAAAAGAGCATGCAGTGTCTACATGAGTTTGCAGTTTGGGCTGTCCATTATTCTTCTACTGTAGCAAGGAACAGTATAATACCTCTAATAGGTAGTAAGGAACAGCATTACTGTCATTCTGTATTGGACAGTCTAGTCTCGTCACACCAACCTGTGCAGCACCTTTTCTTACTGAAGCATAGCTTATGTAGATGTTAAGATATTATCACCTTCTGAAAGTTCACCATTTAAACACAGAGTCTGTCTCCATAGTTAACTCCAATGTGAAGTCCCGTGCAGAGCATCCAGATTCCCACACATCACACGTTGAAGTTTCAATGCTCTCAGGAATTTGGCTACCCCATTTTGCCTTATTTGATCTGTTGGAAAATTGGCAAAACTCTACTGTGCCTGCATTTGGTCTATGTCTGTTGTATAGTAGGATAGTTATTAAGGTCCCACCTATGGAGAGCAAAAAGAAGAAACACTAAATAAGAGAAGAGAGTCTTGGTGTCTCAAGCAAAATTATAACTGAACAGCAATTGTTTTAGAGATTAGCTGTTAGTAGAAAAAAATATCACTCTAGAGAATAACCTAAAGACAGCAGTGATCTTTCTCTAGAGAGCTTTTTCTGCAAGGTAAAAACATTACATCGCAATAAAACCTGTGCTTTTTTTGCTTACATCTTTGTGCTTTTTGATTCTGGACATCTGTACTTGATACTTTACTTCCTACCTACTTGACTTAAAACTTGGTTCTGACTTATAATTTATAATGCTGAAAACTCTGCTAATATATTCCAGACCACATTGCTAAAATGACAGAAGTCTGAGAATTAGGTCTTCTAAATTAACCTCTTATCAGACTTAGGAATGTTACCCAAATAATACCAGAAATGTACTGTACACAGCTGAAGAAGTCACTGAACAGAATTATATACAAAAGAACAATAACAGCATTGTTCTATATTGCACTTGGAAAAAGTAACCCTAAAAGGTTTTAAAACTTCTCTGAATTCAATGAAATGAACTTATATGAACTTAAAAATGTACAGCATGTTGGAATTTTAGACCTAGTTCACATTCACTATAGGAAATTAATAACAATCTAAATCAAAGATCTTCAATCCCCTTATACAGTTGAAACCTGGGCCTGAATCTTTCACTTTTTGCATGCAGATTGACTGCATCTTCACCCTGAGGTGAACTGGAAGCAGCTCCCAGAGTGAGAGAAAGGGTACCATCTCATGCAGGACCACAATTCAGGTGGGTACCAAGTAAAATGCAATGATGCAAAACACAAGAGTACACACCATGAATAGTGAAATGGAAACGAGGGTTATCCCCACGTATCAGTAACTGCAGGTGCAATAAGTCTTTACAAAACAATGCTCATTGCATTTTCTTTTTGAGCAGTGCCATAAAATTAGGACACTGCATGATGCTACTCAAGGATGCCACTATTTTCTACTCAGGGATGATAAAACAATGTCTGACATTAGTGTGACTGCAGCCTACTGGATAACACACTAACCTTTGGTGAGGAGTCAAAATATAGTTATTTGTCTAACCTGGGTTAGAAATAGGATTACCATTTAAATGCATTTCAGTGTCTACTGGGATAAGTTATTTCACTAAACAGTTACCTAATGACACAACAGACTGCTCTCTCTACAAAGCCCTTGACACATTACACAAGTGTTTATTGCTTCTGCTTACAAGCCAAAGATCAAAAGATATCTTGAACAGATCATAACATGAAAAAGCAAGAGGCAAGCCATGAAAGTCTTACAGACAAAGCACTGACACCAACAACCGAAGACTACAGCTTTGGTTAGATAGGTTTCTTCATACATGCTTAATCACTGAATTTAACCAGTGAAAGTGCTGTGTAGCCCTTTATGAACTAATAAGCAGCCAGGAAGAATTTAGACAAATACTAATTATGGTGTATTTATAGAAAAGCATAGAATCACAGCATGGTTTATGTTGGAAGAGACCTGAAAGATCATCTATTTCTAACCCCCTTGTTGTGGGCAGGGACATGTTCCACTAGACTGGGTTACTCAAAGCCCCCTCCAACCTGGCCTTGAACACTTCCAGGAATGGAGCATCCACAGCTTCTCTGGGCAACCTGTTCCACTGCCTCATCACTCCCACAGTAAAGAATTTCTTCCTTATATCCCATCTAAATCTACACTCAGTTTAAAGCCATTACCCCTTGACCTATCACTATATGACTTTGTAAACTGTCCCTCTCGAGCTCTCTCATAGCCCCCTTTGGATACTGGAAAGCTTCTCTAAGGTCTCCCCAGAACCTCCTCTTCTCCAGGATGAAAAAATCAAACTCTCTCAACTTGTTTTCACAGGAGAAGTGTTCCAGTCCTCTGATCATCTTCATGGCCTCATTTGGACTCACTCCAATAGGTCCATGTCATGTGCCCCAATCAGCACTCCCACTTGGTAATTTGTCATAATTAAACAAAATTTGTCATGTGCAAGTACCTGCAATATGACTGCAATACATCCGTATCAACATCCTCACTGCTTAAGACTCAAGCAGATTTAAACAAACACTGAGATAGATACTCATAAACCAGTCAAATAAATAAATTCCAGGATTTGCATACATTACCTCAAGTTATTAAACAATGAAGGCTGATCCAAAGAAGGTCAGCAGACATGTAGTGCCAACATACACTAAAGAAAACAAGAGACAGAAAAGCTTGACAAAATATTTAGGAAAGTCACATAGGATTAATCTCTGTATGAGAAACAAGTATTTATATGGCCTCGAGGCTCTGCTCTTTTTGAGTCAGCATTCTTTTACAGTTCCTCATGGTATAGAAAAAACTTGTCCTATGGCATTAGTGGGAGCTTCGCCTGGGTTTGTTTCCTGAAACACAACAGCAAAAATGTAGCAGCCAAAGGTAAAGACTTACAAACTGCTTCTGTACTTTTCTGATATCAGACACAAAAGATGCCCCCTGTAAAATGAAAAGTACTCTTATTGTGTGTCTACAGTTATACAATTCTGAGTAAATCAGAAAACCATCAATAGTCCTTAAGAAACTTTGATTCTATTTTTTTTAAAATAAGGTGTACATGTAATGTGCATTTAGTTTAAAATCTGACTTAAAAGATCAAAACACCTGAATCCTGGAGTACCACCAAATCCTACCTAGATTACTTTTAAATCATGGCAAATAAGGATAGAAATTGCCAGCGGGTAGAAGGCAGATTAAATGCTAATGTAGTCTAGAAACCTTGAAACTTAAAACTGAATTAGTAGAGAAGCACTTTTAAGCCTAAAGAAAATATGTTCAACTAACACAGAAAAAAGTGGTGGTTAATACTTATTCTGTTGTGCTGTAGACAGCAGGATGTTTCTCCCAGGGAATCTGAAGAGGGCTGAAAGCATCTTGTGCTGGGCTTCACTTCAGTGAACAAGGTTGCATGGTCTGTTGGGCAGCTTTTTAGACCTCTTTGCCTGGTACAATACTTTATGCCTCATTTGAACCAAACTAAATCTTTTTCTTTCTCTCTTAATCAGCCTTCCACCCAATGCCTCTGCCTGGAAGACACATACAGGCACCATTTTTAAAATCAGCCAGTGATGCTGCTTACAATGACAGCATCAGGCTCCTTTCTGCAGATAGCTTTAAATTTCAGTCCAAATGCAGATATGAAATCTATTGTTGGTTAACAGCAGCAGAAAGAAATTCATCCAAATATCTGAGACATATAGGTACTCTTTCAGAGAGCTGCCAAATCTGAAGCTTTAAAAAGTATCCACATACAACCTAGGCCAATAAGTAGTACTGGATTAAACAAGAATGCTACAGGTCTGTTAAAATCATTAAAATTAACAACTTGGACTTAATAACCTCTGCATTAAGATGTCTCAACATGCTTGTAAAATAAGCTGCTGGAAAATCTGATCTAACTATCTATATAACTAATATATGGATATTTCCTTGACTGTCTGCAGCCTAAAGCACCTTCCAGAGGTACAAACCTCTTTCTTTATCTTAGAGAAAAAGCCAAGTGGCCAACTTTGGACTGGGAAAGGCATATGGCAGAAAGCTGAAGGGTCAGCAGTTTGGAGGCCAACCAGGGTGGGAGCAGGCTTAAGAGTTTACAGCCTACTGGGAACTCTGGTAAGGCAATAAAGCCTTCTCCTGAACTCTCTAAAAGAGAGGATTTGAAAGCTGAGTGGAAAAGTCCCGGTTTCCATTTTAAACTCTGTGCTGAAGCAGCTTTTCATCCCAGAAGTTCATCATCCAGCTGCACAAAGGAACATAAAACATTACTGGGAGCAGGTGCTGCAGTTTGGAGGTGGAGAAGAGTTCATCTGTTCCAGCACCACTGCTCACCATGTCCTGTGATAGTGTGTCATGCTGAAGAAAAAGCTTACTGCTCACCTTAGACAATAGAAATGAAGAAATATTTCAGTAGAGCAGACCTCACCAGAATACACACTACCATGAACTGATAAAGATAAGGCATCTTTCTTAAAGCTCTCATATTATTGTCTATTCTGGAACTGGCTCCTGTTCACTTGGGCAAAATAAATCTAAATGTATGACTTACAAATAGATCATGCCAGATGCTCTTTGCCAGTAAGTATAACACAAATTCAGAGGAAGCTGGGATAGAGAAGATGGGCTAATTTAATGTAAAACAAAAGCTCTGCTCATAATTTAGTATTCACTGTATGGGATCAAGGTGCCGGGCACTGCTTTTGAGACAGTAAAAACAAGTGGCTTTCAGAAGGATTTGGACAATTTTCTTCCGTTTTTCAAAAACTACTTCTGCTTTATTGCCCCACACAATGATATCATCAATGTACTGCAAGTGTTCCAAAGCTTATTCCCACTCTAGTGTAGTCTGGGTAAGTCCATGGCAGATGGTAGGGCTGTATTTCTACCACTGAGGCAGGGGATTTCAGATGTACTGCATGCCCCTCCAAGTGAAAGCAGACTGTAGCCTGCATTCTGCTGTCAAAGGGATTGAAAAAATGCATTAACAAGTGTACAAAAGTATGTGTACAAGCACACGTTGTCCTGCTATTGTCTGAGTATATACTTGGTCCATTATGTATTCAGAAACAATGACAAAAATGTAAATCCTAAAGTGAGTAAAGTTGGGCACAAGTCCTTAGCATTGCCACTGAAATGCCTGGAGGGCTTTCAGAGCTTGATTCAAGAAGCTGACAGTCATTTCCGCTATGAAGAAACAGCTAACAGAAGACACCAGAGAAGCTGTATGTTTAACTTCCTCCAGCACTTACAAAAGTCACAATCAAAAATGCCAAGATTTTTCGGAAGTTTCTGTTTGCAAATGCTAAACATCACTGATCTCACTGAATCTGGAATATTGAAACCTGCAATAAGAAATCCTATAAATATTGTTTAACTTGAGAAAAACAATCATGCCTAAGAAGAATCAAAAAGGCAGCCCTTTCCAGGCCAAAGTTCCTCAAAGTGTCCAGGCACTCAGAAGCCTGGCTCTGTTCAGCTGCTGATGTGCAGAACCAGCACAGAAAGGCTGTAGTTTCCACACAGGGAGGGTTTTGAAGGCACCATGGAAGCTGGATTCCACTTGGTGATGTTGGGGAGTGCTGTCTGTGCACCTAGATTGACACAAAAGTGATGAGCAGGAAGGAGAAGGCAGAGAGGCAAATAGCATGTTTTGTTTACAGCAATGCTATTGCAAGGTGATGCTGTGTGGTATGATCTCATGGGAATGCATATATAATGCTCTTTGAACCATGAGGAAGAAGCTGCTAATTAGTTCCCTGGTAATTGGCCATGCATTGTCCTTGCATGAGGACTACTGTGAATACACTGGACATCATCTGATTAAAACAAGAGAAAGGAGCATCATGTGATGGCAACTGAATGAGATGGGCTTCAAACTAGACCTAAACAAGATGGACAAGAAAAAGAAATGGTGGCTTATTTAGAAGCCATTGAGAAGACAAGGTAGTTGCAATCATCTGTACTACTCATCCAAAAAGTTTAGAAGCCTGGGATTTAAAGGAAAAGAACTTGAAGACATAATGTCCTTGCATACAAACCCAGACCCTCAAATATTTTAGGACCATCATTAAGTATCACTGGTATTTGAAAAGACATGTCAGAAATGAGCTGTACCTCCAGAAGTATATGAACATTGCATATAAGAACAGGCACTCTTTGACGTGGCAAGAGACGTAGTTGCAGAAAGAAGTCAATTTTTTTAGGAAGAAGTGAGTAAGCTAATCAGTGATCAGCTTTTCTGCTGGCACTTAGTCACTCAGAAGTTTAGACGCCTCTGAGGACACAAAGAGTTAAAAGCAGGACTCTAGGGGGGTTCAGCCTCTTTTAGATTCTGGTTTAAGCAGAGAGACGTCTCAGGCCTCTTTCCCCTGCCCAACCACGAGGCTGGGTGGGAGAGGGGAAACACGTAGTCAGGCTCAAGTAAGCTGGAGCCCCGGGGGGGAGAAGAGAGTAAACAGGACTCTAGAACTGAGCTGCTCCAGCCAGGATAGAGGAGTAGAAAACTGTAGAAGTGCCTTCTGTGTGTACTTACCCCCCCTTCTTTCCCTCTGGGAGAAGATGCCTAGCTACGTGGGAGTTGCCTAGCCTGGGAGTGCTTGAGTTTGCAGCCCTGCCCAGAGCTAGAAACTGTTAACTTTTGCTTAGCAGAAAGAAACTTTTCTTAGACATTGATTCTCATGACTAGTAGTTTCAGAAGAGAGAGAGAAGCGGCCTGAGACCGAGATGACAAAAAGAGATGAAAAAAAAAAAAAAAACCCAGATAGGCAGAGATTAAAAAAGAGTAGCTTTTGAGCTAGACTTTTCTTGCATAATGTTAGCCATAGACTAAACTTAAGTCTCTTTTAAACATAAACTGCATTTTAGGTAAATACAGCTGCCCCTGCTTATGCTACAGTAACTAGCACTTAAAAAGTAGAGCGAGCAGAGAAGAGAAAGAGAGAGTGTAGTAGCGCCCTCTGCCCTCAGGGGAGACCTGCTCTCAGAACCTCGGCCCCTGAGTAAAAAAGAAGAGAGCTCAGCATGCAAGTATCTTTAAAAGAGCCCTGTATGCAGCTTTAGCCTATAGACAGCAGTGAGAGCGCTAGACATAAGAAAAAGAGAGTGTCACCCTAGCAGACTTCTCCAAGCAGTGCCAGAGGTGACATAGAAACACATAAAGAGTAGACCCGTGTTTTCTGAAGAACAGTCTGTAGTGTGAGAGAGACTCCTCTCTCCCTTGCTGAAGATTAGTTTTTTTTGAGTGGTAATCGTTTGATTTAAAACCCAAAGGTTTGGTCTGTGAAGAGTAATGTGTAGGGGGTAGAAAATGAGAGAAGAAAAGAAATGTTCTGAGAAGTTTTTATTTCTGTCTCTGTGTGTGTTTAAGAGTTTTCTGTCTCTGTTCTTATGTAATGTAATAAAGTTTTGGTGTTTTTTTTGTTTTCAAGATTTAAACCTGCTCTGCTCTGTTCCTGATCACATCCCACAGTAATTGTTAAAGAAAAAACATATATTCATAAGTGCATTAACATCTAGCCAGTGCTAACCCATGACAGACATGGACACTTAATGGCTCTGGGTGAGAGATCAAAGTGGGAAGGCACGCTTGGCTGTGAGGATGCAGGGCTGCTGCAGCACAGCTAGTGAGGAGCAGCCAGATGAAGCCCTTCTGGGAGCAACCTACAACCAGGGCAGGTGGTTATGTTAGAAATGAGACACTTGACACGGCCAATATATCAAGCAGCAATTCAATTTGTAATATATGATGTAATTCGTGTTCATGCAATATATGTTCATGTAATATGATGTATCAATGGTATGAATTCAGCCACGTTTTAGGAAGAATACGGTAGCAGTCACTCAGGTTTAGAAATAAAGTGAAATGTTTAAGAATTGTGAACGCCCTTGCCTGAAACTTGGGCAAAGACCATGATTTACAACAGAAAGGAAGGTGACTACGAGAAGAGATAAGCCCACTCCAGAGATGGACTCGACAACGACCGACAATTATCACTTAATATAGATCTAGACTTCATCATCCGGGGTGTGCATCCCAATATGAGATTCCCTGAAATCGAATCAAGTATTCATCTCTTCTCGGAAATCCAATCAACCGTCCGTCCGGCAGTGAGGACAGAATTTCATGAATATAGAAAAGGAGTTGAAAAAGACAAAGAAATATGAAGCAATGTCCCGTCCAACCAAAAACTGTGTATAAACTGACCCTGATGGGACTGAAATTGTGAACAGGGGAGCTCTGGTGTGATAGAGGCTGAAGCTAGGTTCACCCAGTGCTGACCCCCAGCTCGACACTGACTTTGTTTGTGGCTTTTTAGTTTTTGCAAATTTTGTTTCCAAATTTTATTTTGTAAATTATTAATAAAATTCTTTTTTATTAATTTGATTGGTGTCTTGGTTTGAAAGACAGGTATCTGCTAGGAAGGGGGCAGGACCTCCCTAGAGATGGAGAATTCAAATCCCCTCCCTCCAAATTATTCTAATTTAGAAAATTAAAGGGGCTTTCAGGCAAAGGTAACAGTTCTTTACTAGTATATATGACAAAACAACAAACAAACAACAACTACAGCATTAATAATAAACAAAACCAGGAACCTCGTGGGCTTTCTTTCACAAAAGCCCAGGGCAGTTTGATCTTGGTGTCCCTGCAGGACTCCAAGAGGCCAAGCTGGAAGGGTGGAAAGTCCCGGTCTGGTGGATGAGATTAGGAGCTCTGCGCTGGCAGCTGGAGCGGCAGGGGTGTCCCGGCAGAGCTGGGCAGTGCAGGGCTACAGAGTAGCAGGAAAGCCTCAAAGCTCCGAAGAAGCAGCGGTGGTGGGGGGAGGGCCGGAGAAAGGGAGCTCAGGATTCCTGGGTACAAGAGCAGATGACGGTAGATTTCCCAGGACGAGGCAGAGTGATGGCTGTGAACTCTTCCTGCAGCAGCGAGCAGCAGCTTGACTGTCCTCCTCGATGCCGAAAAGCAAGAGTGAGCAACTTCCCCCCCCCCCCCCCCCCGAAGGTTTCTTAGCAACTTATGGGAAAAAATTCTGTAAGTGAAAAAGAGGCAAATCTAACCCCCAACAATTGGCTACGCATTTATAACAAACTTGAGTTCTCGTCTGGGAGCCAGAGCCAGTTTTTGGGGTCTACGGTCCCTCTCTTGCAGTCCAGGAGGCACCCTGCTGATTCAGCATCCTGGCGGAATGGGGAGATCTCATGGAACCAACTGGACATGCGAACCAATCAGAAAAAGCCACAATCAAAAGGGGACAGGATAAGAGCTGGCTCAGGGGCTCTCAAAAAACTCAGGGAGGACTGGAGGTAAGGAGTCCTCGGAACTGCGGTATAATTTCACTCATAAAAATTGATGTGCACGAAGAATCCATGCAGGAAAAATGCTCTGTAAGTATTGCCTGGTTGAGTGCGGTGACTGAGTGTGAGTGAGACGTGATATTATCATGAGGAGAGTGCAGACCTCACGATCGCAATTGTGTTGTCCCGTGAGGGAAATGGTCAGTCACAGGGGAAGCAGGTGACTTATCTCACGTCAAAGCCGATCCGGGGAGGGTCGGATATCGGTCACGGCGGCTAAAAGGGAAGGGACATCCTTGGGAGTTTAAGGACTGGTAAACCTTTTAGTCTAGGACCAGGGTAGGTCCAGGAAATTTAGGCAAATAGAGAGCTCATCACCAGGTGAAACCCTCCTTGTCGGACCCTTGCGGGGTTAGTAGTCTGGT
Organism: Prinia subflava; assembly: GCF_021018805.1. NCBI lineage: Eukaryota > Metazoa > Chordata > Aves > Passeriformes > Cisticolidae > Prinia > Prinia subflava. The sequence continues at coordinate 2,644,162 of NW_026960612.1, forward strand.
GATACTGAAATAAGGAATTAGAAAATATGGTACCGGGTAAGTTCAGAAATTGCAAAAGTCAGAGAAAGTCGGACCTTCACGTGGGACAGGCTAAACTGCAGTAGCCTAGCTAATATGGGACAGCAAAAAAGTAAACCTCAGGAGAAAACGGAGGAGAAATCCACCGAGAAACTAAAGGATGGCACACCAAAAATCCCAAGGGGCAGCCCATTGGGGTAGTTACTGGAGTGTTGGGACAAATATCCCGTAAGAGGAAGAAAATCTAAGGAAAAGATGATTCATTACTGTGTAGAAATCTGGGGAGGGGGGGAAATAAGGAGTCATGTAATTTGGCCTGTGTTTGGTACATTCGAGTAGTGGGCATTCAGAGCTTTGTGCATTTATGAAGGGGGAAAACAGACACAGGATGATGAAGAGTATGAATACGCTAAGGTGTGGGAAAGGGCGGACATCAGGCTCTACCTGATGAAAACGAAAAACCTTGGTGAAAGCCAAGGCAGCACATAAGAACCTCTAGATAATCTCCCACCACCCTATCTACAGCCATTACCCCAGCCTGTGCAAGTCCCAGTACCCCTGGGACCCCCACCCCAGGCCCTGCAGGCGGCTCGAGCCCCTCCACCGGGAGCTTCAGCACCGCCGCCTGAGCAACAACCCCCACTGGCAGAGTTTAAGTCCCCGCCCCCTTCCCAGCCCCAAGACCTCCTGCCCCCAGAACACCCACCTCCTGAGCTGGACTCGGCACCCCCTCCCAGCCGTAGCCCCTCCACAAGACTTACAAAAGCGATCTCCACCCTACCAGCCAGGAGGACAGGGCGAAAGTTAAAGAAAATGAGTGAAGGAGATAGTGAAGAGGAGGAAGTTAAGCACAATCTTCTCCCCCTAAGAGAGGTGCCAATCGCCCCAGAGGTTATCGGATACGTAAATGTACCAATTAATACTGGAGATGTAAGAGCTTTTAAAAAGGAGATAGGAGAATTAAGAGATGACCCTTTGGGGGTCTCAAATAGACTTGATGAGTTCCTAGGCACGAGTATTTATTCATAGGAAGCAGTGCCGAGGGGACAACACATTAGCAAAGTATTCAGAGAATGCATGGGGAAAGATGAAACTCCTTCAGAGTGGTTAGATTAAGAAAATGTCCACAGACAGACGCTAATTCTCCTATAGGAGAGGTGTTGTTAGAAACTCAATTTGTAGCAAAATCTTAGGAAGACATACGGAGGAAACTTGAAAAAGAGTTTGAAATGGAGTAGGCAGGAAAAAAAGGGGAGGAAAGCTAGAATCTCTTTGCCTCAGTCCCCGCACAGCCCCTACAGCTTGCTCCGCCTGCACCCGGGGTGGCCACGTTGCCCACAGCTGTGCCACCCCTGCCTGTGCCCCAGACGCTGCTTGTAGCTCCACCGGCGCCCGCCACAGCTCTGGCCACACACCCGCTCCTGCGGGATGCCCTGCCCACCCCACCATCTGCGGCAGCCCTGCTCGTCCCTGTGGCTGACCCCACACCAGTGCAGCCGCCCGCAGCCCTGGCCCCTTCTGAACTGCTGACTCCATGGGAGCTCACGAACGCATGGTCCGCGGCAGCTCTGCTGTAGGTCTGGCAGAACCACCCTGACCAGGGGACAGTCCCGGTCCCCACTCCCTCTGCTGCAGAGGTTCGGGCCCCAGCACTAACTTCTGCGCCCCCCCCCTCCTACCTTGGGAAGACCTGACATAGAGCAAATTTAGCTCTCATGTCTGTCCTTATTTCTTTTATAAATACCTTTTTTTATGACACAAGAAGCCTAGCCAGGATCTAGAATTATCTTGATCCAAGTTGTAGAAGTAGGAAAGAAAGATGTAGTAGAATTCCAGCACAGTTATATCCAGAGAAAGAACAAAGAGTATGTTTTCCAAAAAGTAAATATCAAATAAAACCTTTGGAAAGCTTAAAGGTAATTTCTAGAGAAGTTGTTTTTCAGTGTTTAATAGATTTAAAAGCAGAAAGAACCTGTATCACTAGAAACCCAATAAGATGTGAAATGAGTAAAGAAATTTTAGAAATAGTGACAGAGAGAAACAAAACGTTTGAAGTTCCTATCATAAAAGATGTAGTGATTAGCAGAAATACCAAAAGATGGGTGGGCAATATTTTATTAATCCCAGAACTAGGTCTCAACGTGTTAAGAAAAGATCTAGAAGTGTTGTTGGAAACAGAAGTTGTACCAGAGATATGGTGAAAATAACAAAAAAAAGATCCTCTTAGAAAGAAAGAGAATACATGTTGATAGTTTGTTTAAAAGTTTTACAAAAAGAATGTCGAGATGTGCCTTTGTTGATAAAAAGAAAGTGTAAAATATACTGATTATGTGCATGCTTTTGAGAGTTGTACACACTTTCAGAAATTTGAAAAGAATAATACATGAGGGACTCATTTTTAAAAAAATTTTGGAGGCATTAAAATAATTGCAAGATACAAAAAGGGGGAATAACTTCAAAACTAAGAGAAAATAATTTGATGATTAATAGAGCAAAAATTGGAGTCAGAAGAGTTGTGATAATAATAATGTTTGATGAGAAAAACTAGAAGTTTCTAAATATAGTACAAGCAAAAGTGCTAGTCGCAGCTGTCAAAAAAGTGCAGAAACAGGAATGTTCCCATGACTCTAAGAAATCAGGGAAAAAAGGGAAAAATAGCACCCAGAAGAAGAAAAGAAAATCACTTTTAGAGCACCATGGGTAGTATATACCCCCCCCCCAATGTAAGGAGTATATTACAACAAAAAGCAGACAAGTGGCTTACAGATGCCAATCTTTTAAATCTGAAGCTATATTGATTTATTCACCTGGTTTAGAATTGCGGACAATGACAGCTAAAAAATCCAGCCCAGCTTCTGTCTGGAGAAGCGTTAGAAAGATCTGCTCACACCTGTGCTGAAATAATAGAACTCCAGACAAAAATAAGACCTGATTTATAGGAGGAAAATTTAGAGGACGAAGAGAAATAGCTTGTAGATAGATTGGCAAAGATTATAAAAAGGAGTAATAATGCAAAGCACCCCTTTGGGTTTTGCCATATACAAAATACAACCGGGAGATAAAGTGTTAGTTAAAGCCTAGAAAGAAGCCTCCCCAGCTCCACATTGGGAAGGTCCCTTTGTTGTCCCTCTAAACACAGACACAGCACTTCAAACAGCTGAAAAATCCAGACACACGCTTCTCGGGCAAAGGAGATCGAAAGACAAGAAGAGGAGCCCGAGTAGAAAGAAGCCTCTCCCCCGGGAGACCTGAAGATCAAATTCCACCGGCTCTATAAATGACTGACAGGAATACGATAAGTTAAGCCAGAACGTCTGTTACCCATGCATTCATTTTAGGTGCGTTTATTGTCACGAGATATGGGTTGTACATTGTCAAGAGGGATATAGACCAAGGGGCTTGTGCACAAAGTGTTTAGAAACAGAGCAAAACCTGGCTGATCACATCTTAGTGCTCGCCACAAATTTGGGCTTACTAGAATTGGATTTCTACAAGTAGTTTCTCCTATTTCAAAAGGGGGTGAAGAGACAATTGGACGCAAGGGCACAGGTCCTAGCAATCAAGTGCCGAAAGACTAACAAAGTACCCTGTAATGCCGACCAGGTAAAGCTATCTAGGTGGGGCACCTTTAAGAGGAGGTTCATGGCTCGATCTAATTCTAGAACCCCAGAAGAATACCCTTGCTGTCAAGAAGACGGATTCCCTCGCCGCCGGTTGCAACTCGGTGGGTGCAGGCATAGGCAGAAGAGTACACCCATGGGGAATCCTAGTGATCCTGAGCCTAGCCATGTGCCAGATGGTTGGACTGCCCCTAGAGAAACAGATCAGCATGGAGGGGCCGAATCTCGATAATAGTGCGAACCATGCTTTAAGATCGTGACCCCGTATAATTGCCAGAAGGATGACATAAAAGAGTACTGTACATATAACGGCACTCGGTTCGAAATGTGTAATTCAGAAGAGAAAATAGTCTGCTATGACACAAAAACGGTGCCTAAGGGCAAACAGCCAGGTTTGCCATCTAAGCTGGGAAGAAATGTGAGACACAAACGGGATGTCGGAAAGGCACATACTATCCCTATTTGTGACAAATGTAATTGTACAGTATGGATTGGGGGCAGAAAAGAATCCATGTTCAATGGCATATTTCCAGATAAATAAGTTGTGTTATGATAAGAAAAAGTTAGGAACATGTGTAATGAATAGAAAAACTTATTGGGTGGAGAAAAACCTTAAATACGGTAAACCCTTGCCCAGGAATGAACCAGTAATGTTAGACCTTCTAAAAAATGATGATGACCGGATTTGCCTGAGGTTTGATGAGACTTTTTGTTTTTCGAAAAATGACGAAGGGATGGACCCAGAAAGTAAAACAGAACAGGTAGCTCAGGAACTAAAAAGACAGGAGTCCGAGGCCAAGAGAAAAAGAATGGAACAAGAAAGATTTAAGACATTGAGTGAACAGTACGAGCAGCTAGAAAAGCAATACAACAATTATAGGCTGCCTGCATCAAACAAAAATCTATTCATACACTTAATGCAGAAAATTGCAACTAAATTAGGGCTATCTAACTGTTGGATTTGTGGAAGACTAAAATCGGCAGAAAAATGGCCTTGGAGAGAGTTTGACTTCAGAGCAGCTCCTGAAATGAGATAATACACCAACATCAAAAACCATCCCACGGCCTGAAGGGTAGATGTTAGATCAAAGAGTAATTGGGACCCTTTGCATTAGCAGGGAGGGGGGAGCATTTACAGAAGTAGTGGGGTATACTCCCTGTGTATCTACACTGGCCGTAAATTCCCAAGACAAAAGCAAAATTTGGCAACCCAAACCCCCTCAGGGATATTAGAGCAAAGAAAAGGGGACAAATTGTAAATAGATCGGTCTATGCTGGTGCAGAGGCTCTGGAGCAAACCCTTTCTGATGCTTGGAGAGTCTGAAGAGTTACTGAGAAGAGCCAGGAGCCGTAAATATTGAATAGAAAGCCCCTGGGAGAATTTATTGGATCTGTAGAAAGAAAGCCTACAGTGAATTACCATGTAAAGTGGAAAGGCTCCTGTCCTTTAGAGATCATTCAGCCCTCCTTTTTCACTCTGCCTGATCTGAGAGCGGCATGTTAGGAGCACCATTATATGAAACCCTGAGCAAGAAAAAAAAAAGAATTAAAGAAAAACTCCCGAATGCAGGGAGGAACCAGAAATGGAGAAACAAGGATTAGCCTGCAAAAAGAATAATAGAATACTATGGCTCTGCCACCTGAGCTCAAGATGAGACCTGGGGATATCGGACCCCAATCTATCTGTTGAATAGGCTGATAAGATTACAGGCTGTAATAGAAGTCTTGTTGAATCACATCTCTGACGCACTCAAATTACTGGCCAAGCAACACTCCCAAATGCGGGCCTTTGTGTATCAGAACCGGATAGCATTAGACTACCTCTTGGCCAAGAAGAGAGAGGTGTGTGAAAAATTCAATGAATCTGAATGCTGCGTAGAAATTGATGACTACAGAAAAACAATAAAAGATTTGTCTGCAAAAATTAAGAAGGTAGCACATGTCCCGGTTCAGAAGTGGAACTCCATACTTCAGGCCTCTTAGTAAGATCAACTGTTCAGGCAGGAAGCATGGTAGAAGAAAGCAGTTTTCTTTATACTATGCTCTGTAGCAGAGATAATATTCCTGCCCTGCCTGATACCATGTTTCATACACCTAATACATTCAGTAGTGCAAGGCATGTAAATAGCAGCCCTGCCCATAGATCAGGACATGGCCAGAAGGAAACTAGGCCAGGATACTCAGGCACTTAAGATTATGAAATTAAAGGGAAGTAACACAGAAAGCACGTCGGCAGAAGTGCTAGCAAAATTTGAAGCTAGAGCAAAAGAAGAAAGAGATAACTATGAGAGATATCATACAGCTGATTGAGATGATTATAAAGATGATTTTTAAAATAAGAAAAAAGTTTTGACAAGAGAAATTGCTTAGGGACAACAGGCCTCAGTACGTTCAGCATACGTAGTAGCAGATAAACTTATCTGCTACTAGAAATGTGTTAAGGTAGTAGTGTTACTAGCATAGAACAGTTACTAAGAAGACACGGTGGCTACCTTAAACTGCAATAACTTACATATTTCTGTATTCTCACTGCCTATCAGAATGCACCTGTTCTTGTAAACTATTCTGTCTGTATTTAACCCGCCATCTCACAGAATAAAAGAGATTGCGTGCTTAGAACCATATTGGTGTAGACGCACGTTATTCTAGCCCCCAATCTACCAGGGCTCCGCCTTTAAGGGACTACTTCATACACTAAAATACGGTTAGTATAAGAGTAGCCTTAGTATATGTCAAAAAAAGAGAAAAACAATTGATCACCTTCATTCAGGTGGACAGGAGTAAGAGATGACAAAAGAACTTGGAGACATTAGAAAGAACACTAATTAATTAATTAATATGTTAATATGTTAATGTAGAAGGGGAGGGATTGTAATATATGATGTAATTCGTGTTCATGCAATATAAATGTATAATCATTTATGTTCATGTAATATGATGTATCGATGCTATGAATTCAGCTGCGTTTTAAGAATATGGTAGCAGTCACTCAGGTTTAGAAATAAAGTGAAATGATTAAGAATTGTGAACGCCCTTGCCTGAAACTTGAGCAAAGACCATGATTTACAACAGAAAGGAGGGTGACTACGAGAAGAGATAAGCCCACTCCAGAGATGGACTCGACAACGACCGACAATTATCACTCAATATAGATCTAGACTTCATCATCCGGGGTGTGCATCCCAATATGAGATTCCCTGAAATCGAATCAAGTATTCATCTCTTCTCGGAAATCATGAATATAGAAAAGGAGTTGAAAAAGACGAAGTATGAAGCAATGTCCCGTCCGACCAAAAACTGTATATAAACTGACCCTGATGGGACTGAAATTGTGAACAGGGGAGCTCTGGTGTGATAGAGGCTGAAGCTAGGTTCACCCAGTGCTGACCCCGGGCTCGACACTGACTTTGTTTGTGGCTTTTTAGTTTTTGCAAATTTTGTTTCCAAATTTTATTTTGCAAATTATTAATAAAAATCATTTTTATTAATTTGATTGGCTACACATTTATAACAAATTTAATAAGTGATTAATTAGCATGGTAAAGTATGAGCAAAGACAGCACGCTGGGTACAGTGGTAGGGTTTTCCCTTACGACTCTACACCGTTTGCTGGACTTGCTGGTATTTTATTGGCTATATTCATACATATTCATAAGCTTTTCTCAGCAGTCTCTATTTACAATTTTTAACATCACTATTCAGTACCTAGAAATCATAAATCTATGATGGTGATGTTTGGTTCCTGTTCAATTTCTATACTCTATTGTGATCCATTTTAGATTTCAATATTCCAGGATATGTATCCCAGATGGTGGGGTCCAGCTTCCAGATGTGGGGTCCAGCTTCTATTTTCCAGGTCTATCAATCTTCGATAGTGATGTCCAGTTTCCCTTTTTCAAGAACCATAAATCAGCGAGCTGAAATCCTTCTTCCGTATCCAGGATGTTTTCACCATTCTGTGAGAAAGCCTAAGATCATTCTTACTTCCTTCTTTTGTCTAAAAGCCTTTTTACATCCTAAAACTACAGTTTAAAATTCTTTAATACAAAGCAAGCTTCTAAAGTCATAATTAAAAGACTCTTATTACAGAATAGCTTGAAATTTATAATAGGCAATTGCAAGCAAACGGTTTGTTCAAAAACCTCCTTCCATGCTTTCCTCAGTTGTTTATTAGAACTCATTTTTATAACTGTCCCATGGCCGTGTTCCACAATTACAACTACACAGATTTTCTTTATCTACCTGACACGAAACACAACTTTGTATTTCACAGTTAGCAGGGTCTCTGATCACCCATACTTCTAGAAAAGCAGGACAGTGGGGACCCAGAATCTCTGCCAAGGTTCTTAGCCATGCCCGTGTACAGCTCCCACTTAGAAAGTGCTTTCAGACACAGGTTGCCTGTGTTAGAGTCTTCTGCAAGTGAAAACACGAAGCTGCCTACAGGCCATTCACTGGAGAGTGGGACTTGATGACTCTTGTGGGTCCATTCCAGCTCAGCATATTGTGATTCTGAATTTAAATTCATTGTCCAAAACAGTTTGGGGGAGCAGGGCTTGAAAAGACAGCAAGACCGAATGCAGGTGGTGGTGTGAAATGCCAGGCAGTGATGCTGGGGATGGCCCTGCTCAAGAGCAGTGTCCCTGCCCTCCTTCCCATTCCAGGTGTTATGAACAAGTTTCCCGGTTGGGAGGGGCTGGGCTGCCCCTGTCCTGGCCCCGTGGCGGGACAGTCGCCCCGTCCTCCCCCGGGGGAAAGTGCAGAGCATGCATTGGCATGTTAAAAGAGCTCTGGGAGTGCAGCCCCCCTCCTCCCAGCTTGTGCTGTCACCCAGCCTTGTGGAGGAATGGGGGTTTTTCCTGTTTAACCCCCACACCCCAGCCAGTTTGAGTAGGGAGGGAAGCTGCCCTGAAGAAAAGTTGCCTGGCAACACTTTCCTACCTCATTAAAAAGTGAAAAGGAGCGGCTCCGGCCTTGATTGCCTGGTTATTGTTCTTTGTAACTACCTCCTTCAGCAAGAATACCTCTGCTTCAACCAGGACAAATGCATATGCATTTGTATATGTAAATAAAACCACCCCAGTGGATCCTGGGAGGGTTTTTTAGGGAAACTGCACCCCAAGACAAAAAGCTAGATGCGTCAGAGGAGAATTAGATAGTGCCCTAGGCGAGCACGAAGTGGATGCACCCCTTGGCCTGGTTTGAAGATTCACCATGACCTATGAGGAGTTTGGATAGAATGGGAACCAGCTAGCTGAAGCAACTTAGACAACGGGAAACTCTCTGAGGTTTTCCCTGAGGGTAAAGAGTTGACTCTGCACTCCAATAGCAAACCCCCCCACTGCTCTGCCTTCTGATGGTTGACCAGAGAGAACTCCTAGCTGTTACTATGGGAACAAGGACTCGGCATCTACTGTTTGCAGTAGAATGATGAACTGGGACAGCACCTGCTCCTTCAGATGGCTGCAGCAGCGTGGAAAACTCCGATCGGACTCTGCAATCCTGCTGATGACTTTAATAAAGAGCTGATCACTTTAATAAAGAGCTGAACATTAATACAGGCATATGCCCTGTTCTTTTCACAGGGGTCTTCAGACCCTTGTATTTTGTTGCTGTTATTCACTTGCAGGTGAATGATATTAACATATGTATCCAAATGTAAATACCTTCCACAGACACAGGAGCCAAACACAAAGACGCTGATTATACAGCATCTGGGGCACAGCCCTAGTAACAGAGATAAAAATCAACACATCCAGGGAACAAGAAAGAAAAGGCAGTGCAAGAGTGAGTCAGCAAATGTAAGCAATATATTAGTCAGGCAAGCATTTCTGAATGCACCAGGAGGCTGCTCACACTGCAGACAAAGTCACAGCCCCAAAAACCTGGAAGACCATCCTGGTGTGAGGGCCCCCTTTTGCAGGGGGAGCTCTAAATTTTTATACTGGTTTTGGGAAGGCTTTAATGTAGATTTTTTCCCTTGCCCCCACCCTCCCCCCATCCTTAAACCTCAGAAAGGAAAAAATCTGTGCCATGTTTAGAAAGACAGAGATGTGAGCATGGAAATCTGGTAAAGCAGAGGAGGCTGCCTGTGCTGCTGTGTCAGGTGTCACCATAAAGGCTGCAGGTTTCCAGGATTAGCCTGGTCACTTTGCAAGCCATGAAATGCTCCACCAAGCCTGTTTACCCTGTGGTTTGGCTCTTTCTCCTGCCAGCCTGCAAAAGAAGTGGCTGAATGCCTCAGAGTACTGCTGTGACATGGCCCCATCAGTGCTGAACCTGTGCAACAGCCATGGGGAGTGGGACTGCACCGCTCCTCTCTGGGGCCACACACAGCACAACCCACTGCACGGAGTCTAAGGGCCACTGCTGCAGAAAGCAGTGAGGGGAAAGAAAAAGCAAGGCACAAAGCCAGGAAGTTTTACAGAAGTCACTGGATTTCACATCACCAGCAAACTTATTTGGTTTTTCTGATCTAAATCCTGTTGTTCTGCCACTTTGAAAATGCAGACTCTAATTAACTCACATGCTTATATACTCTGGCACCTGAAGGATACTTGCTTTTGTAAATGACATTTATAAAGCAAGAGCTATTTAATACCTGCTTAACATATATCCATAACCTTCAGAATGTCTCCTATGAGTCAACACAGCCTGACTTGAAATGACATCTTTCTCCTTTCTGTTCTGTAAGGCTTTCTGCAGTGTACAGCCACTACCCCAAAGCACAGCAGAAAGCAGCCTAAGCCATTGCTCATATTAACTCGTTCAACACTGTGTAGTTTTATTCTGGAAGAGGAGCACTTGCATAGAGAGGATTACATCTAATCCCATCTCTGGGAAACAGGCTCTTTTCAGTTTAGTCTTCATGTTTTCTAGTGATCTCCCATACGTAGCCATTTACTCCACAGGTAGATCCTGCATTTAAAACTCTTCGTCGGTATTTCTGCAGGAAGCCTGTGGGATGGTGGCTTAGTCTACCTTCAGCAGAACTCAGATTTCTGTCTGTACCAAAGATACAGGTAATGGCAGAGCCATCCCATTACTCATCCACAAAAATTTACATCTTCTTCCCATTCCCATCACAGATATGTCTCCCACTGAGTTGGATGAATCCCAGGCCCCAATGTTAGTAATTAAGGTCCTTGACAGTCTCTAGGTCTCCAGATGAGTGCCTTACCCACTCTTTGAATGATGCAGATTGAGCAGGATAGTCTAAGGACCACACCACAGGACATTATCACAGCAGACCGTGGGATCCAGTTAGAGAGGGATGTTTGTCCAATTCACAACTTACGAGTGTTTATCCCCACTCCTGCAGCCATAACAAAACATCTCAGACTGCATGGGTGCAACATTTTGGGCAGACAAGCACCTGAGTATAGATGCCATCATGGGTACTACTTAGGACACATCACCTCCATGCCATGCTTTCTCCAGGACTGTTTCCAGGACAGCTACACAGGCAGCCTCCAAGCAAGGCAGCTGGAGCAGTGTGATAGTTTACTGCCTCTGCTGGTCCCTTCCACTCCGCCACAGATCACAGTCTCAGGAGGAGTCATGAAAGGCAGCTCAGTTTACCCAGCTGTGGCAGTGCTTTCACGTGTGCAGCATGGGGCCAAAGTTCAGCCCTGGGAAGCTACTCCAGTGCCAGCAAACCCAAAGCAACCCACCCTGATATCATCCCCTTGTGCAACCTGGCTGACAGGGAGGCTGTCCCTGTTGCCTCACAGACTGGCTGACATTCAAGAGGGAGCATTTGATCCAGCAGCCAGGAAAAATGCATGATGGTACCAAGTTTATGTCTGTACATGCAATGGGAGACTCTCCAAAGTTTTGGGAACCAGTCTTGCTTTCTTTTCATGTCACACAGGACTTGAGAGCTAAGAAGAGAGGCCTCAGCTGAAAGTCAGTGGAAATGGTCATTTTCATCTGGGAAGATTTCCAGCTCCAATGGCTTCGGGCAGCTCTCAGAGCAGCCCTTGTGGCTGTGCAGATCCACCACTTTCAAGGCATCCTTCCTGTTCTTCGAAATGCTACATTATAGAGCTTTCTGTCATTAAAGCATCTAACTCACCAAGAATGTGACTGTGGGATTCTGTCTTGATCTTAGCAAAGGGAAAAAGGATTCTTAAAATACCGTAACTCTTCATGGTAATACAGTGAACACAAGTGTTCCTCTTTCAAGATGTACTCCACTGAGTCGACTCATTCTTGAAAATTTAAACAAGCTAAGTGGGTTAAAGATGTCTGAAGCCAAATTCATATCCCCTGTAAACAGATATAACACTACCTAGTTTAATGGAAAGGAGTCTAACTGCCAGCAATAAATATGGATTAGGTCACCAGGACACAGCCTATGAAAACAAAATGTTGGACCACAATCATAAAAGCACAGGCAAGATATCTGTGGTCTGTCAAAAATCTCCCTCAATCCTATATGTTAATTTGTTGGAAGCAATGAAGACTGCTCACAGTACTTGCAACAGTTCACTGAGATACAGCAAAGGACCACCCTCAGTATCTTACACACTTAGCATGCCCACCCTGGAACCACCAGCATTCATTAGGGAAGATGCTCCATGGCACCCCAACAGCTGAAGTCACAAGGACTGCTAAGCCAAGAACATTTGGAAAGCCTGAGGTCAAAATCTGCATTCCCAACTTTAATGCTGACACATGATAGATGCTAACAGATCCTGTTTTGTTACCCTCATCCAATTTTCTTTTCCATCAAGAGCATGCCACTATAGAAAGCAGAGGAAGGAGCTCTGCTTGTTCACCCCACAATAAAAAGCTGTGGTAGCTCTTCCAGTTACGATTTCTCTCTAATCTCTGGATTGCCCACTTTATCAACCTGGTGTATTTTTTTCTAAATGTAGAACTTCTCTTAATTTTCTCCTAACATCTTTTCCAATTATTCCATTTATAGTAATGACCATTTCAAAATATGTGAATTGTCATAATTGTTTTACACATCAGATGCTACATTACATTTAGCCAATACACATAAATTTAGAAACTATTTTACACTGAAGCCAACTGCCGTTTTATTGTGGACTTTATTTAGTATTTTTCCACTCAGTGACTGGGAAGTGGCTTTTAAAAGAGAGGGCCCTTTTATACCAGTATACAATGGGGCTGTGGAAAGGTACAAGCAAGCACCCTTCTTTGGTTATTATTGCTGCATTCCAGGAACCAAGGTCCATGTGATTTTATCAGAGGATGGCAGTGGGACTACCCTGATGCACTGCTTTTTCTGTCCAGCCTGAGACAGCTCAAGGCCAGGCCTGTGCTGCCCAGCTCCACCAGACCAACACCAAAACATGTGCCAGCTGTTTCCCACAGTGCAGGGTATTCTACAGAAACATTCAGGGCTTTCCCAGCCACCTGTGCTGCTGATTTGACTGCTCCTAAAGGGGAAAAAGATATATAGAAAATGAAAGAGGATTGGGAAAAGGGTGATAGAAAGTAAAAAGCAAATAGGCATCTGAAAAAAGAAGACAATGCATTATGGGGGAGAAGAAGGAAGAAGGATCAGGAGAAATAACTACGGTCTAGTTTGCTCCCTGAGTCTCTGCATTTGGTAAGAGAGGGAGTAGTTTTACAATACAACTTCTTTCAGCTGCCCACTTCCTGATGACTCAGACACCTTACATAGCAGGCATCTGTGGTCAGATAAATGGCATCACCAGAGCCTGCAAGGTGCTCCTAGGACCTGACTGAGTGAACAGTAATATAAACTGTCTGTAATCACTAAATAATAGAATCTCAGACATTAAACAACATCCCGAGTAAACATCCCGAGCAGGACCAAAAGACATCATATATGTAAAGATCTGGGAAGCACGTCCACTGTAACTACCATCTTTATGCAGGGGCACCATTACACAAGGACCACCTTTCACAAACATCAGGGGACTGGTTTTCAGAATCTCTCTTTCAGCAAAACATTTTCCTTTATTTCCTAACAAGTGTGAGCATCCTGGGTACAACAGCCTTGAGACAGTCAGGCTCCAAGTGTTCCAATAGGAATAGCTGGTGTTGATCTTATCTTTCAAACAAAAATTTGAAATTTGTCCATGATCTAAGCACTAATATAGGAGAGGAGATCTTGGAAAAAGCTGGAAAGCTTATCTGAATTTCTTAAAAACTAAAATATGCATTTCATTCATGGTATTAAAAGATACTGAACAGGGACACTGAGTATTCCTTTCACTGCTATAACATTACTTTCCTTCATGGTCTTTGGTTGTTTGGAGCCATTCTCTCTCCAATGGAACAGAAGCAAAACTCCCCACTGGGTCACAGAGATGGTGGCAATGTAGCTGCACAGATCTGGCTCTCATAGTCCAAGCAATAATTTACCTAAACTTTTAAAAAATAGCGAGTTTTGTCTGCTTGGGGTACTAGTCTTAAACTAAATCCCAAATTAGGGGCAAGACAAGAGTTTTTCATTGCGTCCATGGGCAGTGCCTCGCCCAGAAGGAACCTTGCCTAGCATAAGACTCCCAAGCAAGATTTAAAAATAAAGTATTTACAGAGCTCTAAAACAACAAATAATGGCGTAACAAAATAATCCGATCATCTGTGTACATTGCCATTGCAAGAGGCAATGTCACTTCCAGACAGTTGTTGTGTGACCAAAAACAGTATTTTCTTTATCAGGCATGTGATCAAAAAAGGATATTTAAGCACATAGGAGCAGTCAGGTCAGAACAAAGGTTGAATTAGGCAGTGTCTTGTTTCAGACAGTGCCAACAGCAGTATTTTATGAAAAACTATAATGGGGAAATGCCCTCACAAAACAATAAAAGGCAACATTATGCATCCTGAAATACTTCTACCTGCTAAACAACCTGTTTCATCGTGAGTCTGAAATGAATGCTGCACACTCTCATCAGCAATTCCACTTAGCACATCCTCACAGCTTCTGCTTTTACCTAGGAAAAGCAGTGAAATCACCCACGGGTTTGGCTGGGTTTGGGCCGGACGCCCACGTGCATGGAAGACGCCATGCACACATGGAATAGGATGGATCCTTGTCCACAGCTGGGACCGGGGCTGAGGTGCAACAGGGTCCAGGGCAGCCAGCAGCCCCTGAGCTACTGTGCCAGCAGAGCAAAAGTCTTTGTGAAAGTCGAGGTAGACGAGCATCTAGACATCCACGTGGTGGACAAAACAGCTAGGAGTTTCTGCTTGGCTGTCAAGCCAAGGCAAATGAGGAAACAAGAAGGAATTGAAATGTAACGTGTCTACATCATTTCCTGCTAATAACTAAGGTTTCTTTTGCTTGTGACCTGCAAAGACATGGAAAAGGAGTTGGATAGCCAGCTCCTCCAGGGAGAACAAAGAGGAAGAAAAGCCACAGCTTTCAGCTGCCTGGAGATGATCTATGTTGGCAACAACAAAATTCCCATTAATGTTTACAGAGGACCTGAATTCAGAAGACTCACATCAGGGGACCTAGAGGGTAAATGCCCAATTAAAGCTAAAAGGAAAATTACATAATGAAAAAGACAGACTTTGTAAACATTTGTTAATAAATCCATTATCTGAATGGCACAGTGCAGCAACTTTGGCATCCCACTTTTGTTTATACTTAGGGGATTTTACTGCTATTTTAAGTAGCTCTTAATGGCTCTAAATAAATTAAAAAAAAAAAAAAGAAAACTGAAACCCAGGAAATTTTGTTAGTCAAAAGATAAGACTCCTCTTTTTTTCAAAAATTAACTTGGCCCATTGTTTCTTCCCCTTAAAACATTAATTGGTACGCCCTGGGATTGCTCTTTCCAGGTATATTTATACTACTGATGGCTCAAGATATATAGAGCAGACATTTGGCCTTAACACTCTTGGCTGACCTTAAGTTTTATGTCCGGGGTAACTGAGGCCATCAGATATCAAAATCAACACATTCAATCTGACGAGCTCACCACCTGGATGACGTCCAATTCATTTTTACTCAGTTTGTAGACTTCATATACTGAAACTAATTACCAACAAATTTTAAAAATTCTGTTTAAAAGTTACCATCACATGTTGAATAATCTGAAGTTTTATTGGACTATTTGAAGGACAGTTCCTTTCATAAATTTGCAATTAAAAATGGTCTGGACTTTAGCAGTTTAATTCCATGATACCAACACTGAACTGTCTTGCCTCTAATATTACAGCAGCTCTTCTCAGTCCTCGGTTACCACAGTCAAGGAGACAAACTTTGCCCCACATCCTTGGCAAGAATAAAGTATTCTTCACTGCTAGTATAAGTGTAAAACTGCATAGTAATAGTGTAAGACCATTATGTTTTCTGTACTGTTTTACTGTAGTTATATACAGGTCTTACCACTTCAGGATCACCTTTGTGGCATGGCAGAAAACCAACTCTGAATATCCCCAGAAAGGAATTGTTCCCTATTTTGCAGCAGAGGAACTCAGGCACAAAGAGAATTTTTCAGAGGTGACACAGGTCCTTGATTTCCATTGAAATGATGGGACTCAGTCACCTGACTGATGCCCAACTTCTAAACAGTGGCTATGGCTGCCTTCAGTTTGAAGTCAGGCTCCCCACATACTTAGAGATATCATTCCCCTGCATGCCATACATTGCATAAACCACGGCCTGTGCTCTGCAAGGTCCCAACTCCCCTGACATGAGGTAAACCACTGACTTGCATCTCCCCCTCTTCTTCCCCACTCTGAATACCAGCTCTTCCCATAGGAGGTCAAGGACTGCTCAGGAGATGCAAGCTCTGCCCATCATTTCATGCCATGTCTACTCTGTGGGACCTGGGCCCCTTCTCTAGGCAAACTGAGGTCATGTTGCTCTTGGAGTCCTTCCACCTTGTTCCTAGTATGTAAATAAAATTCACAGCAAAAAAAGTTTGTGTTCTCACAAAAGTCAACAAGATTCGCAATTGACAGTTTGCAACAGAGCACATAGTACCAAGGCACACCGTGAAGGGCAGTATCAGGTACCATTGCTACTTTGGCTCTGAAAGCAATCACAATATTTGCAAATCTTACACACAAACTGATACAATTTTCTCCTTCTATTAGCCTGGGTCTAGCCCCACCCTTCTGTTTCCTGTTCTGTTGGCAGCTTGCAAAGCATTAACCCAGGTGTCCCTGCAGAGCTCCCCACAAGGCTGCACCAGCCTTCCCCAGCAAACCCAGGAAGTCCCAGGAAATGCAATGCTGTGATGCACACAGGAACAGCACAGCTTGTAGTAGCAGAAGTCTGGGACACTTGAGCCAGTGATGGGGCAGCACAGTAGAAGACAAAACCCTAACACTCCAACACAGAGCACAGCTCAAGTGGCCTGACAAAACTGTTGGCAAGAAAAAATTTACTGGGTAGCACTACACAGGAAATGTGGTTACACAAACATATAGGTTTATATAGCCTAAGCCAGTGAAAAATTTTATATTTCAGACAATCCTAATTTACAGTTAAAAATAATGTTTTAATCTCTGCTCTTTTCCATTAAAATAAAAAGCACATAAATTCTTAACAAAGCTTTCCAAAAAGTGTTTTGGAATGTCCACCTTCCTGAATGTCATATTTATTTCTGAAAATGATGGTAAAGTTCCTAAAGTACTCCTTGCTCCACTCCTAAAAGTTTAGTATTCCCAGAAGTATGTGGTGCTTCACAAAGTGGAAGAGGAGTCTTCACTCTCAAGAGGTTTAAAATCATGGAAGCAACATGATGACAAATGTGTTCATACTCTAGGGACAGAGTAAACAATAAGTCAATGCCTTCGTTTCAGTGGTAAGCTGAATCAAGAAGACACTGATGTATTTATCTTCAGGATGACATTTTGATGTCCACCATTTTTTTTTGAATTTTTTTCCTAAGCCCACACAGACAGAAAACACCTGAACTCTGAAAGGACATTTGCTGTTATTCCTCATAGACTCCATCCTTCTATTTTCAAAGAGCCAAAACCCTGTGATAGTCCAAAATATCAGTCTTTGGCTCAGAAAGGCCTGTAGGATGAAAGAAAGGCAAAGAAGTGGGATCCTCTAATCTCTGCCATACACTGGTGGCCCTGTCAGCTTTATGGCCAGTTTGCAGAAGAGAGCTGGAAAAATTCCCTCTGGAGAATGACATGTGGAGGATGTGGAGGTAGGCTAAATTTTTGGGCCAACTGAATTCTGCTCAAGTAAAACAGTCTGGTGGAAAGAACCAATTCACATCTTCCTTTGAGTCCTTGCTGCAGCACAAAGGAAAGTACAGGGTGACTGCAGCGTCCCTCTCTACATCCTTCACTTGGCATCTAGCAAGAGCTCTGGGCGGGGGGGGGGAGGGGGGGGGAGAAGTAATTTACATCAGTTTTTGGCTACTATGCACATATGCCTGGAGAGATACGCTCACGGCCTCTCACTCTTGATTTCTGCATGAGGTAAGAGCAGCTTAAGTAGATGAGGAGAGCTTGTTCTGCATTTAGGAAACAAACCTGTCTAGGATGATGGTGCTTGTGTGAATTATTAAAAGGCAAGTACACTTACAAATCCAAATTAGCTGACCCTCTGCCCTTCCACATTTATCTCTAGTTTTGACTTAAAAGAAAATCACACCAAAGGATAAATTTCTCCCAGCACTGACTCCATTTTCTGCCTCTGCCACATAAAAGTTTTCATAACAAAAGATTAAAAATAAACTTGAAAATAACTTGCTGCACAGATGTTTTCTTTCAAATACATAAACATTTATCTTCATCTAAGGTCCACTAAGTTGATTTCAGAATCGAGTTTGAGTTGTTGAATCCCCTTAAAACCAAAAAATTCCCAGCAGTCCTTATGCAGTCTTTCTCTCTACTGAATCATTACTTCAGTTAATGATAACAAAACCACTCAGTTTCTGCAGCAGAGCCCAACAGCATCTTTAGGGAATAACCAGTTTCACTTTCATCCTGCTTGTCCTCCTCCCAGTACTACCTGCGAGCATGCTGTCAGCTGCCAAGGGTTAAACCTTGGCTTTTTAGGAAGCAAAATAGGAGGGGAATGAGAGAGGACCGAGGACAGTCTGCTCAGGGCAGCAGCTGGCAGGAGGACATGAGGCTGGGGCAGGGACGTCCGGAGCACTGCAGCAGCCGGCGAAGCAGCAGAGGAAAAGTTTCTCTGATTTTAGGCAAGCCCTGGTGTGATGTCAGCTCTCCCAGATAATCTCGGTGCAGTCAGCACAGGCCTCCTGCCTCCCTATTGACGAGCCCCTTGTCAGCAGACATCTGAAGATAATTATTATTGGCCAGACAATTATAACAGGAACGACTGTCACTTCGTGCTGATGCTCAAACCTGGTACTCTGCAGCACAATGGAGAGGGACTTGGCAGTCACCACTCCATCCAGGCATTTCTGTCACTTTGCCTTTCCTGAGCACCAGCCAGTTTTTGCTGCCTCACTGGCTGCAGCTGGGAATAGGGATCTCAGTGCTACAACACTTTTTGCTGCATGTCTGACAGAACCGTCGATTTTCTCCAAAAATATTAATATACTTACCCATAAGAAATAAAGGACTAGAGCTGCATTAACTCTCATGCAGCAGTTTAAAGGAAAAAAAATCCTCTGGAGACTATCTACTTCATACCACTTCCCTCTTTGAAGAAGTTTGGGAGGAGGTGCTGAGAGAGTTTGATTAATCATTTTAAGCAATCATTTTAATACATTTGACTTAATCCTGAACTCACACTCACAGGTACTGAAATCACACCTCTCATGGTTTGAGCACAACATGACAGTATCTTAAAATGATACTGTATTTTATATTCAAAGCTACTTGATGGCACTATACTTAACAGCTTTCCCACAAAATAAAGTGTAAGGAGTTTCGTGACAGTAAATAGACCTGCTGTTCTTTCTTTAACCTGAAATCCTGCCATTGTTAGTTTAGGGAAGGCAACTAACTGGAAGCTCTTACCATCAGAGACCAGGAGGCTGCAGGTCCACCTTTGCAGCCTCCAACCTTGCTCTGCCACTCCTGCATCCCTGCATGAGAACCAGGCAGTCTGGGGGCTATGCCATAAACGTGTACATAAATATAAAGCCAGGCATTCAGGAAGGCATGAAACCCATCAGCTCGTAAGTATGAGGCAACAGACTATTTATTTCTCCTCAAAAACAGCACCCTCTTTACAGCACTGCTAATCCAGGCCTAAGCTTTAAAGAGATCTCAGTGCCATGCATGTTGCAGCATGGGGTCCTCCATGTAGTGAAGCAGGAACATCTGGAATGAAGCAAGGTGGACCTCATTCACTGCCATTAGACCAATATGCCCTCAGATGGGATTTTTGGGGGCAAATGGCAGTAAGGAAACAAGCCTTAGGATGGGGAAGAAAAGACTGGGTGCCAGCTGCTGATGAGGGCAGAGGACACGCACTTGCCCCAGGGAGTGATGGAGCATGGAGCAGGTTCAAGGGACCTAGGCAAAGAGGGGCAAGCCTTGGCTGAACAGAATCAGACCTTGCACCACGATCCTTCCTGACCAACCATACCAGTACCTAAGGGTGTATGCCACTACCCCTAGGCTTTGCATTCAAGCTTTTCCAGCTTTAGGCTTACAGAGTTTTAATTAAAAGGGCTTGACAGTGCTTTAACCAGCTCAAAACTCAGAGGATATGTAAAAGGATTCACATCCATCCTCAAACTAGGCTACAGCTTCATATGCAACCTAGTCACACATCTCAAAATCCAAAAGTCCAGGTCAACTCCTTATAGCAATTTCTCGCGCCCTAACACCCTACAGCCTTTTTTGTGTGTGTGTATGTTGCAAGGTAACAAGACATAGTTCTGAGATGAGGTAAAAAAGCAAATGCCACACCTATAGAATTTGTTTATCTTCATGTTAGACATTGTAATAGTATTGCACCCTAATTAAATAACAATTACAGTAAAAAATCCTGCCACAGTCTTTCCTTAAGCAAGTCCCTCTAGTCTGTTTTCCTGGTCAAAGAGCAAAGGAACACGTTTATCCCTACATACTACTACTTGTCCCTACATACTACTACTTGATGACCTCATCTTGGATGACTCTTATGTTAAGGATGTGTACATTAAGGCTACACCTATAAAGTGCAGGAGCCATGTGCTGCCATTGAGTCATCCTCACAGGAAGTAAAAAAAGCTGATCTATTTCACCAGTTCAGCTCCCTGCAAAACTCAAATGCTTGAACAGGACCTGTTTCATTAAGCAAAAGAATTTCTTCAAGATAAAAATGCACAATTTAACCTGAAACTTGGAAGAGCCTTCAGCAGCGTTTTCAGGAAAAGCCTGCCACAGTAGAGACCTCAGAGGCCACAGCTCCATTTCATTTCCAAAAACATTCCCAGGACACAGGAAGATCGTTCTCCTTCACTTTCACGAGAATCAAAGATACTAATTCATCAGTTCCCTGAGAGAAGGTGAAACTAGACCAAAAAGCATGTGGACATGTATGATCATATCTCTTTAGCTGTACAGCAGCAGCGTAACACCAATGGTCTCCTCCTCTGAACCTGGAAAGTGGGAGCCCAGCATTACAGAATCCCAGCTGGCGACCTCTGCAGCACATGAAACTGCCAGAGAGATTTTAATAACACTGCTTAGTATTTATGTAGTACCTGACATCTTCAAGGCACTTGGCAAACATTACCTAAGTCATTAAAGCACCTCATAAGGGCATTTCAGCATTATTATTTCCCACTCCCCTGGTCTATCTTTGCTGGGGAAACTGAGGCCTAGGAGAGGTTATGTAATGTTCCCAAGGTCACATCATGAAGCACAGGAGGGTCAAGGAGAAGATGCAGGAATGCTAGTTGCTAGTTCTTTAAAATTAACTGTATCGCTCCTGGGTTATTTGACTGTTACACTCATGTATCACCCCCTCCATCCTCTTTCACCAGCACATCCTATTCTGTTGCATTCCCCTGAGGAATGGTTTTTCCCCCCTCAGGGACCCCTAGAGTCTGTAACCACGTAGTTTAACCCTTCCTCTCCTTTCTGACCCTATTGGCTGTGTCCCAATTATCCCTCCCTGGGAGAAGCTTAGATAAGACCCTCTTCTTCCGCATTCGTCCTCTTTCCCCTCTGGTAACCACCTGGAATAAACGTCTTGAACTACAGCTGGGGGTCAGAGCCTCTTTTGGATCCTTTGTCCTGTCCATGAAATATTCTTCCAAAGCCCTCTAAGGTCTGAGCTAACATTGGAACATTGGAGGGGCTACAGGGGGATTTATTTCACTATTCTGATGCCAATTTTCTACTGGAACATGGACTGAATGGGAAGCATCCAAGACTCCCAGCCCAAGAATATCTATGTGGTCTCCTTTCTCCTGAAACGAGTGACACCACGCACCCTTCAAGAGGTGATAAGCTCACCTGCAGAACAGAGGGAGACATACATGCACTTAAATGGTCATTTTAATTATACTGCCCTTAAAATTCCCCACACAAGTCACTAAAGGATTCTAGCAAATCCCTGACTGAGATCCACCTAGGATCCTGGACCATTCTGCCCTACAAATATAGACACCAAAGCCTGAGCCCAGAGGCAGTCCTATCCTACCACTGTCACATGAGGATGGCATGGGGAAGGTCCTCCCTCAGCAGGACCCTGCTAAAAAGGGCAGACAGTCCTGCCACGGGAGGGCATGCAGGCAATATGAAAGTTGGGGGCTAGCTGGGGAGAGAAACCACAGGAGCAGCAGAAAGGGCAAGACTGGACACTAGGAGAGGGTGGTCAGGGACAGTGCATCAGCAAGGCACAGGTGAGCGGGGGCAGACTGTGAACACAAGGCCCGTGCAGGTGGACAAAGCCAGGACAAGGAGTGAGGCAAGGTGGGCAAGTATCATCGACAGAGGGATCCTGGCCCCGATGATAGCTCAGAGAGCCCCACGGAGGGGGTAAGGCCAGCTGGGGGGCTCTCTCCATCCTCGTCGCCCTGCTGCCGGCCAGGGCCCAGAGATGTCCCCGGGGCATTGCCTGGCAAAGAGCAGCCTCCTGGCACAGCCACTCCCGTTCGGCCAGGCTGTGAGCGTGCGTGTGTTCCTTTGCGGGGCCGTCATGCTCCGGCTCGCCGCCACCCGGGAAGCCCCGACGGGTCGCTGCGCAGCCCCGGTCCCGCCGCGGCTCAGTGCGCCCCGGCTTTCCGGCTGCACGCACACGCCGGAAAAGTTAATAACCGCATGGCTGCAAATGAAGTTTAATACGAGCTGGGGGAGGGGAGGGGCAGGCAGAGGGGTTCCGCGGGGAGCGCGGGCAAACGCGCAACTTGTTTGAACGAGGCTGCAGCGCGGGTAACTGTAGGGTCGGGCAAGGATGGAGGTAAGGGAGGCCGAGGGCAGAGCCGGGGCACGTGTGCAGCTCTGCGCCGCCGGACCAGCCAGAGGGCCGGGGCGCGGCCGGAGGGGGAGGCGGTGGGGCTCGAGCCCCGCAGCGCACCGCACCGAGACGGCGGCGGGCTGCGCCGGCCTTGTGTAACCCGGCGGGGTGGACCCCGCCCGGGTGCGCAGGTAGCGCCGGCGGCAGTGTCCATGCGCCCGTGCACGGCGGCGCAGAACCGAGCCGAGCCGCGCCGCGCCGGCCGGGCGCAACCCGCGCACCCGGATGGGCTCAGTGCCTCCCCGATCAGGGCGGGCGGCGGCACTCACCAGTTTTCCTGCATCCACTGGATGGCCGCATGCTCGTTGAACTGCTTCTCGAATTCGTATTCCTGCAAAGTCAACACTGACATGTTCATTGGCCCGGTGGCTGTGGAGCCGCTCCCCGCGCCGAGATGCTGCCTGCCGCCGCCTCGGGAGCCGGGCCCCTGCGCGCCCGCCGCCGGAGAGCGCCCGCGGCCGGAGAGCCCCCGCCTCTGGCCTGGCCCGCCCCGCCTCAGCGATACCCCGGGTATGGCATAGCTCCGCTCCCCTCCGCGCCTCTCCTCCCGGGCCCGCCGGTCTCCTCCTCTTCTGCGGCCGCCGCGCAGCGCCCGGGGGCGGCGCGGTCTTAGTGCCCGCCCGCCGCCGCCGCCCGGGACACCCGCCCCCTGCCGCCCCTCGCGCTGCCCTGGTGGTCATCGGTGGACCGCGCCGAGGCTGCGCTCCTGGCAAGGAGGAACACCCCCAACCCCCTCTCTCCCCGCCCCCCACCAGGCTGTCAAAAATAGCAACAAAAAATAGGAAGCCCCCACCCCTGTGCTGAAACCATGCCGCAGCGCTCTGCGTGCCCTCGCCGGCCAGCCGAGAACTAAAGAAGCACAAGCTCAGATTTAGCCAGAAGGGCAGACGCATACATTCCCCCAGAAGCCTGCACACTCCCCGACACGTCCTCTTTTGGATTTAGATCCCAGTGCACCTGCTGCGGGTGCCTCCGTCCCGCGGGAACAGGCTCTCTGCCCTCCTGCCCAGCTGGGTCCAGCTTGCTGCGGGGACAGGGGCTGCAGCTGGGTGACCCCATGCGGGGGGCACCGTCCTGCAGCCAGGCTGTCCCGAGCTCCCTGCAGTGCACAGACACGCTTTTGGATGTTACAGTATGCATGGGGCTGGTGGAGCATGGGGCAGAGACTCTAAGTCTAACCATCACCTGCTGAGCTGCTCTCGCAGTTGGGTCACACGGTGTTTATGTAGCCTTAATTTTCCTTCCCGTCTCATCTGCCACTTGCTGATGTTTCCAGCTGAGCTCTTCCAACTCCAGCAGCATCCTAGATGTGCGCTGCAGTATGAACCGAGCTAAAAGAGTGGTCCCAGCCCCCCAGTGAACTTGCAGTCTTAAGGCAGGAGGAAAACAGTGCCAAGGAAGCCAGCCTAAGTGAGCAGCTCCAGCAAGATCAGCACACTCTTGATTCTCCTGGACTTCAGTTCTCATTGACATGAAAGTCTTTAGTATCATTAAACTCAAGCACTGAGAAAGTGAAAAAAGAGAGCCCTCAAGTGTTGAGACATCAACAGCTAACCAGTCTGATGATCCTGCTTGCATTTGGACTACCATGCTCTCCAGAGTAATGTTTTTCAGCACATTAGCCCAGAGGTCTGAAGACCTGCTCCCTTACAGTGGCAGCTACCTAAAGTTGGTGTCAGAGCTGGTGGAGTGCACAGGATGAAGCTGAAGGTTATGAAGTGTTGTGACAAGGGCTCCTTTAGGGTTAGGATGGACTTTAGGGTTAGGATGGCCTTGGGGCTTCAGATGAGGTTAACTATTGCCCCCGCAGGGTTTCTGTCTCCCTGGGAGCTCAGGTGCCAACCAGACTCGCAAAGCATCTGTGAGGCATTCAGCCTTCATTGTAGAGTACAAGACATTAGGTAGAGGTTAAGTCACAGCAACACTTGAAAATGTACTGTAACAGTCTCAGAAAATACATTAACAGCCTGGAAATACTTAAACTCTACTGAGATTCATGCAAGTGTCAAAAACTCACTGGGGACTTTCCCAAGTTTTCTATAGCTCTCAGGACTTTGCATAGGTTAAACAATCTGCAGGGAATCTTACTTCCTTTCCTGTCCTGCTCTACCTGAAAATTTCCCCTAGCTCTTTACTATCTACAAGTTAATCCTGAAGCTTGGGGTCACTTGCAAAATCTGCGTGAACAATGGAAGAGCATATAAAACCTTCTTGGCCTTCAGGAGTTTGTAAGACCTGCTTCTATTTGATTATACTGATCGCAGTCAAGAACAGTAAATAAAAACATATAGTCTATTTTAAAGGAAAATAACAAGTAACCATTTTTGAAGTAATTTAATTAGTTCTCACACAAAAGCACAAACTTGAAGTGAAAGTTGGAAATGCCTCTCAGGAGAAAGGGTGCGGGGAGAATGATGTGGTCTCAAGAGACAGGGAATACAACGTTAGTCCCTCTATGCTTGTTCATGTGCATACCTCTGTATTGTTGTGGTTTTTTATGGGGTCCTCATCTCGTTCAGTAAGTGGATAGTTACTGAGCATTACTTTTTTATTCCCTTTATTTAGCATGTCTCCTAAGGCTGTACAGAAGGCATAGCAGGTAAATAATACATTTTCTACCAGATATGTTTATGCGGCTTCTGTTTACCCAAGACCCTTTGGTTGAATAATGCAAGCAGCTTCATTCAGGATTTACAGATAAGTCTCTAATCAGGTTGTGTTGCTGGGAATCAGCCAGAGTCAAGACAGCACTCAATATGAGTTAAAAATCTTGCTCGTTTATTCAGCTATTTGATGTACACTTATACTGTGCTAAGCATATCATGCACCTAACTCTGAACATCATTGGTTAAACCACAGTCTTCACACGTCCTTGCAGTAAATATAATTGGTTCATAAGCTCTGTCCACGAGGCTAAATGCTGCAAATCTTCCCCAATTTATGGTCAATGCATACTGTCTGGCATCCTGTTACAGCTATTGCTCCAAACTTTACTTCCTCCTTATCCCATCTAAGGAATGGTTCAAGGACATTTCAGCTTCTACTCATCCCTTAGGCTAAGAGTCTCAGGGTTGCTGTTCCCTGAGATTCTCCTCAGGGTTGCTGTTCCTCGAGGTAATAAGGTTTTCGGGACTGTCCTTCTCAAGGTTGCTGTTCACTGAGACTTTCCTCGAGGTTGCTGTTCCCCAAGGTAATAAGGCTTTCTCTCAGGGTTGCTGTTCCCTGAGACTGTCCTCAGGGTTGCTGTTCCCCAAGGTAATAAGGCTTTCAAGCTTCTCTTGCCCAAAAGGTCTCATGCCGGAGCCAGAGAAGACAAGCTGAGTCCGCTAGTGCATGTTTCCAAGGTTGTCTATTCTTCTTTATCTCTCAGTTCTTTCTCAGCTCTGCCAGGCCTCCCTGGCAGGGTACATTATCTTAGTTCTTTCTCAGCTCTGCAAGGCATCCCCAGCAGAGCAGGACACGAGGCGGACTGGGGGCGGATCAGAGGGTCCCGGACCTTATGTACGGTCCCCTTGACCCTACCACCATCCAAAACGTACTTTTTATTTACAAAATTTTGCCAATACCTACTACCCATGTTAACATGTCATTTCTACTCTAAATCAATCCTTGTAATACAACTCAGCAGAAAATGGGGGAAAAGAACAAGAACAAGGAGGACAGGACCACTCCCCAATTCCTCCATCTTGCCTCTTCAAACCCATATACTAAAAATCCTAGATTCTACATTTACACTCTGTGATAAACTAACTACGACTTCTATAAATTCTCTCAGCTTGTGATTCTTCATACAATGTGGGCATTCACTCCCATGGACAGGGATCAGAGGCAGTGTCCTCCTGGGCTCTGTGTGAGGCTGGCTGACCCCCTTCTACAGATCCCAGACCCCCTGTCTGGTCTCCAAACCCTCCAGGGTGTCCAGAGGGATGTTCTAGACTCCGACATAAGAGCACGATTGTGCACATGTCCCTGCTTTTCCAGCCATGCATCCACAATTCCCCCGTTTTCTTTTTGCACAATCCATGCCTGCTCTGTTACCTTAGCAAACACTCTAGGCACACATGATAACAATCAGCTAAACAAACACACTCCTAAGATGATTGCTAATAACACAACGATTCCTGTTTTCACTAGATCTCTTATCCACCCACCAAGGCCTAGCCAATCACATAATGACTCCAATCCAAAAAGTCCCACATCGTGCTGAATCTTGTTACATGTTGCTGCAAGCTCTGTATTTTCTTATAGATGGATTCAGAATGATCCTCAAGGTCCATGCAACACATTCCATCAGTCTTCACAACCATGACCATGAGCTAATAACAGGAAGTCAATCATGGCGCGGTTCTGTAACACTGCATGCTGCACACTAGATAAATCTTTAGCTAATAAGGATAAAACATTGGTAGTAGCATTAGCCTGTTTAACAACTCAGCAAGCAAACTTTTCTAAATTGTTATAGACATTGCCAGCAGTAGCTCCAGGGAGAAACAATGCTGACAAAACAACTTGCCATTTACTCCATAACCCCCTAACTTTACCTCATCATTACAGTTTTCTCCAAGGGATATAGTGGCCGTGTGTTTAGTTCGGCTGTATTGTGTTTTAACCTTCGGGTGACTGACATTAGGATGATGGTGTGGCATTGCCATGCTTATTTGTCCAAATGTGCATGGCCCACAAACAGGTGCTGTAGGTATCCCAGCCCAGGCGTGATTGCCACATATTAAAAATGGGCCAGCACGTAATTGCCTAGGGTAGATCGATGACGCTGGGGTTGTTTTATTCTGAGTCAGCTCCAAGCACCATAAGGATTCGTTATTCCATCCGTTTGACCCTGTAACAAAAGTAGGCCTTATACGATTGTCATCCTTTATCCCCAATGGCCACCCATATGCTGATGCATTAAAATAAAAGCATGAAGGAGCAATAAGTGTCCCAAGAATTTCAATCTCTTGAGGATCGCCCAAATGAAAGGGTAGTGTAAGGATCCATGAATTGATTCCACACATACACTTTCCAGTAATCGAGGTAAAGCTAATCGCCAATCCATTTTCATAATAGTTTACCTCACTGTTACAAAAATCTCCTATGGGGGTCTCAGTCAACAAATTTATGTTGGCGTCATTTATTGGAACACCTACCAAGCATGTCACAAATGGTGACATTGGGATGGCCAAACTGGCACAAAAGGAGGTAGTATTCAGGCTTCATGCCAGTGTTACCCAAACATTTTTTCTGGGGTCAAATAAGGCTCTCCCAGGGTCTGCTGTGACAGTACCAACCTTGTGTAGTATGGCTAGAATGGTGATTGTGATGACCATTACGGCGCCGCTGCCAGTACCGGCACATCCTTTCCCTTCTATCTTCAGGAACCTCATGTTGAATGGGGACACTCACCTCCCTACTACACTGCTGTTCCAAAATATGTGTAGCCCTAAGGGTCACTACATGTTTCAAAATTTGCTGGATGAGCCAAACGATCCAGCGTCTCCATCTGGCTCCTTCGTTTTCAAACAAACCCTCCAAACTGAAATTGTCTAGCTGCACATTTCCTAAATACTCTCTTAATGCTGCCGCAGCATTTCCAGGGTGAAAATTACCATCACAGCTAATACAACAGGCAAGCCAGAGGAGGCAACTCCTATGGATTGAAATAATTCACTGGCAGCCTCCGCACTTAATCTTTGCCCACCAATCACAACTATCATATTCACAACAAGATTGTTGCAAACAGTGTAAATACACCGTGTTAGGTCTGACATTCAGCTTGTCAATGGCATCACTTGTTGTCTTAGGCCTCCCTTCTTCCCTGTTTTTCTTTTGCCATTGACAAAACACAGCAAACACAGTGGTGGGTTGTGTCACCACAAACAAATGACGTGAAGCCCATCGAGTAGAAATGAGATGACCAAGGTGGTTAATACAGTCTTTCTGTTCTTGAGGAAGTTCTGTACGTTGATCTGAATCAGTATCTCTGAGTAGTGGCAAGAGTGGGTACAATTCATTGTTTGTAATGCCAACTGGAGTTCGAACCCACTGTAGATCACCAAGTAGCATTTGCACATCTGTGAGCGTGGAAATTTGAGTTTTAATGGTGACTTTCTGCAGAGTGATTATTGCATCAGTTATGAGCCAACTCAAATATTTTCCAAGGGCTCTTCTGTTGAATCTTCTCAGGTGGAATTTGCAACCCAGCTTTCCTTCATTCTCTTGCCCTGTTGCTTCAATGCAGCTGCCAATATTTGCATCTGGCCTTGTACAGCACCTTTCACTGCCTCGGCAATGAGTGCAGCATTTTGACTCAAGTCTTGTTTAGCCATTTTTTCCACCATTTCGTCTACTGAGGCACCATTCGGAAGCGTTGAGAGAATCATCTTTGTTTTGGCCTCATCAGTATGTAGGACAAACCAGCTGCTGTAATCACAAATGATGGCTTGGGATTCCTGGGCTCTTGAGGTCTCTGAGAAGACTTGCAATCACAGGCTGGCCTAGTTTCCCCCTCTGCCAGAAAGGTGGAGCTCATACACCAATGCTTGCCTCAGCAATGGTGGGGAATATCAATTCTGAAGCCTCCTAAGTGATGAGGAAACTCCTTCCAATGATTTCTAGCCCCAAACAGGAGTTATCAGAGTGACCCTTTAGTGATGTTCAGAAGCTATGCCTGTGCTGCTATGGATCACATTTGTACCAAACCAGCACAGGAAGGCTGCCTGCAGTTTCTCACAGGAGGAAACAAGGCTTCTCCCTGCAGTTACCATCAACTGCATATCACACATTCTCCGCCTTTTCCTCCACAATTAAACATTGTGAATAGTTTGAAAATATCTACTTAATTTGTTTTTTTCAAAGTTGCATTTTCTCACATGTATTAGACAGGCATTAGGTGGCAGTATGGGCTGGAGACTTCAGCATGGGGCAATGGGCAAGATATGCATATTCCTGATTCCATTTATGGAAAGAGTCTAAACTTTCCCATTTGCCTAAAAAATGGAAGTGTGAGTAATGGTCCCCTGACATCCTGTGAAGATTAATTAGCTAATGTCTTCACAGAGCTCTGTGCATGAAAAATGTACCCCCTGAGTACAGAAATAGTCAAGTAAAGAGTTTTTCTTTTACATCAGTTTAATGTCACACATTTTGTCCTTGATTTCTGCACTGACACATTTGATCCATAATTCAGCCCATAAATTCTCAACTATTCTATTTTTAGATTTCAGAGAGACAGATTGGAATTTTTTGCTAAATCTAACTTCCCAAACCATAGTCTGACAGGACAGATCAGAGCTATGTACACAGTAGTTAGTGAAGAGCTGACAAAGTGCTTTCATAAAGTCATCACAAAGGTGGAAAAAACCCAGTGGGTATTCTAATCCATCTCCTTGCCTCTGAAACATTTTTCTTTATGGTACAATTGTACAAGTGCTGTATCTGAAATGGCAAAAAATGTTGTTAGAAGTTTTCTAGGGAAATGCTGTCTGACAACCAAGGAACACTTGAATTTCCACATCAGTTTCAGAAGTAATTTTCTCCAAGGTTCAGCCTGTAGCTCCTGAGCAACATGCCTCAATCCAATCTACGCCACTTTTCAATATGCAAATGGGAGTTTGGCTAAAGCCTGTCCAATATCAAAATACCTCAGGTAAATTCTGATCCAAACATACTTTGACCCATGTCTGGATCATGCTTGAAATAATTTCTGTGACTCCAAAATTGCCTTGTATTATTGATATTTCAACTCACAGCATGGTATTTTTCTTGCCAAGAAAACATTAGGAGGACATCTTTACCTCATGCTGTGCTTGGGGCCTGGCAGCAGACAGGTCTAGACTCCAAGCTTGTGTTTTTTACACGTGAAATCCAGAACTAATGCCGTCTTTTAAGCTACCATATCACACTGCAGACTCATTTCACTGGCTCTGTATTTCCATCTTGCACATTTCTTGTCTTTCAGCATAGCTGCTCTGTACAATTTTCCCTTCCTTTGGATTAATTCCATTTCTTTTTTTTTTTTTTTTTTTTTTTTTTTTTTTTTTTTTTTGTATCTTCTTTTATATTTCCTCCAAGGCAGTTACTTATACTTTCACATCATCTGCAGTTCCCCTTACTCTCACATTAATGAGAACACCTGCATAAAAAGTGAGCCTAACACAAGTCCTACCTCATCCGTTTTCCTTTCAGGATTAATTTCACTCTCGTGTTTGTATAAAACCCCACTCTTGTCAGACCTCCTTTCGTGGCAGGGAGTTACTTGGCTTCTCTGCTACTCTCATTGCTGCACATCTTACACGTTATTTGCCCAACCAACCCTTTTCACTTGCAATATTGGATTCCTTTCTCATTTCAGTCTCAAACACTGGAACTTTCTTACCTCTCTCTTGCCAGCCACTGTGCCATAAGGTACCTGTTTTCTATGTACATGTGAAGAGTCTAGAACAATTTTCTCAGCATTCAAAGCATTTGGTTTCAGGTAAGACCTTGACCTCATGTTTGTACATATGGCTCTGTATGGATGATCATGCAGTTTTAACTCACTTATTGTTTGAGATACTCTGAGTAGTTTTCTTAGATTCATGTCTCCCGAGGCCAACGGGGATGTCTCTTGAGCAGAACTCCCCTGTGTTGACTCATTAAAGTGTAGCTGTAAGAAAAAAAAGAGAAAAAAACAAGAAAAAAAAATTTACAATTGCTACCATAACTTTTAATGAGAACCTTACTGTTAGATCCTGTGCCATGCTTCTGGTCCCATTTTTCTGGCTTCAAGGCTGCAGGAAGCCATTACCAAAGCTTTCCTCCCTTGTGAACTCATGGATTGCAAAATAGGCACCCTTTAACTTTTTTTTTATAAAATACACACTAGCTCCTGGGTTTTCTGCCCATAATAAGTATTTTCCAGCTTCTTAATTGTTCTCTAACTCTTCTCTGAACCCATTTCAGTTTGTCAATATCCTTCTCAAATGACAGAAATGGACACAGATTCCATTACTGCGCTCTCCAGTGCCAAACACAAATATCATCGCTCCATTGCTATTTGAGCTACCTCTGTTTATACATCCAAGTTCTGCATTAGACCCTATCCTGTCAAGGAGAAGCTTATTCGCCCCACAGATCAAATTCCCATCTTTTACAGAGATGCTGTTTTTCCCATCCTTTACAGAGATCCTGCTTTTTGGGATGCAGGAAGATCCCTTGGGGCAGATTCGTCCTCTCATTTTTATTATTATAAATTGCACCCAGACCACAAATTTGAGTAATAAACTTCAGTTTAAGACCTACACTGTTTAGCTTATTCTCAGTTTATTTAAAGAATAATATTGTTCTGTCTGGCTTTTAAGCTCAACATTGCTGTCATTGTAACCTCTTTGGTTTCTGGCAGTTAGTCACTGATCAAGAAGCAGCCATGAGCTGACCACTCTGCAAGCACATATGCTTGCTCATGGTTACCTGCTTATATGTACTGAAGACTTATCACCCATCTTATTTTTTAAGATATGCTATGGTAATTTTGTGGAAGTCTTATTTATTATCAAAATATTACATAAGATCTAATCAAACTCTTACCAGATGTCTGAGCACATTATATCCCCCAATGCTAGCCAAATTTATCCTTTTATCTAGCAATCTATTTCAAATATGAAAGCATCCATTTAAGCTCTTTAATAAATAGCAAGAAGTAATAATTATAAAGTCATTAATTCTCTCCTCTATTTTATGATTGTATCCCATTTAAAATATTTTACCCGGAATGAATGTTAGAATGAGAAATAGCAGTTGAAAGCATCTGAATCATGCCATCTTCTGATTGTAAACATTGGCATAGAGCTAAAGATGCCTCTGACTAAATAGTTATTTAAAATTCATCCTAGAAATACTGAGGTCCTCAACCAGCTCATTTAAAACCCCTGGCTGTTGACAAAGCAAAATATTCTCTTTCTCTCATTTTAATGGATATTTTAACAAAGTTTTTGTCCAATGTGTCCCAGACTTCTCTGGGAACACAGTGAGACTGTCTAACAAACTATGAGTGATGGCTCCATGTTTCAGGTAGGTGCCCTCAAGATTTCTCTCTGTTGCCACCTACCTCTGGAAGCAGTAGTATCCCAATTCTGTCACTGAAACTAATCCCTTTTGAACAGTCAAACTGGTACTTTTGCTTGTGTATCATACTTGCAAAAGCAGGTCTCACAGGTGTCATCTTAGCAAACACTCCAGGCATCTCCCAGCACCCCCTTGAGCCTGCTTATAGCACAAAGATCAGTGGGGACTCTGAGCCACCATATGCCCTTTCCAGGAGGTAACCTGCAGGGTGAAAGGCAGAGGCATCTGCTCCTTAGGGCTTTTCAGATTGATTTGAGGAGATGGGAGCTAGCTGTTGCCCTTATCCTCAGAGGACATTCCTACTTGGAGTGTTCCTAGTGGATTACCACCAGCCTGGATTTAAAATGAGGTGAAGGCTTCAAGCTGTACTCCGTAAAACATTTGTCCACATGGCTGGGGCCAAAGTCTAGCAAGGGCACTCTTTCAGGAGTTGCTTATGGCCCAGCTGTCCTCAAAGCTAAGGGTGTGTGGAGCCCCGCCAGCAGCACACTTAGGCAGAGCTCGTAAAACACCTCTTAGAAATTCAGCCTCAGGGAAGACATTTCCCCACCTGAACTGCTCCATTTAGTCCATGTTTTCTGGTGGGAAGCCAAGGATGAAAGAGAGATATAGACTTCTAAGTTTATATCTCCAGTTAAGAAAAAAAAAAAGGGTTCAGATCCTGTTTCATAGATGACCTGGCCTCTAGCTTTATTCAGCAACTTCTATGTCAAGAAAATATTCAGTAAGCAGGAGAAGGGAAGAAGAGGGTTAAAATCTTAAAGCTGTTCTGCTACACAAAAGATGTGGGTGAATAAATTATATAAAAATAATCCACCTAAAAATAAGTAGAAAAAGAATGCTAATCCTATTTACATTTGGTGATTCTCACTATATGTTTTATTTATGAAACTGTAATCCTAGAACAGTAAATACTGCTATTCTTTGTCCTCCCATGAAGATAATGTGGTAGAAAGAAAGGCATGTAGCATGCAGAAAAAGCACATTAAAGGAAGAAATTGATCATGTAATTAAAAGAGGATTTTTTTGTGGAGCTTAAGAATGTTTTAAAACATTCTCTCTGATTTCTAAGTGATTGCTTTCACAAAACATATAGTACAATAAAAATGGCGGGAAAAAAACCCCAAACCTTTCAATTATTTGGCATTTCACAAACACCCTTTGTCAACTAAAAAACCTATGGTTTCAGCTGAGTCTTGTTAATAGGCACAACTTCAGCTACTGCAACTGAGAGCAGGGTTGTATATGCCTGTGCAAATGGGCTCCACACAAACTCCTAATTTGCTCCTCACTTATTCTTTCTGCACTAGTTCCCAAGAACTATTTAGCAGTCCTGGTTGCTCAGCAATTGCCTGTGGTTTCCACACTGAGGTAAACACTGTCATATGGGGCCTGAATCTTTGCTCTTAATGTGCTAATTGAAACTTGGCTTTGGGAAGGAAACAAAATGAGGAGAACTGTGGTGGGCCAGAAACCATAGGTGAATTTTCCTGGCTGGCCAAAAAGGTGAATTTTTCTGGCTGAATGAGGTATGTCCTGATTTTGTGCCAAAACAGGGCTCCAAGTTGAGCTGGAAAAAAATGTAAACATCTCTCACAGTTTTGGTCTGCCACCCTGCAAAATGCACATGATTGGCTTATACAAGTAAGACCCCTGTTCGTGGCTTTGTTTATCCAAAGCTCGATTGCACCCTATGAAGCAACAATTAGTGATGGCACAGAATTAAGCAGATTTGATCTGTGAATTCAGCTGTTATAATAGCTTCTGCTCAGGGTTCCCACTTTTATCCATTTAATAGTTGTGATTTTGGTTTGACATCTTAACCTGTGTGGTAAGGAATATTGTAAAAACACTTTCATAAGATGCACCACAACTCTCTCCTTTGCTATGACAGTGGTATTTCTGGGAGAAGAATTTCTTGCACTCTTCCCGGTTCTGTGAGAGTACACTGGCAGCTCCTCCATAGCCTTCTGCCCCCACTTTTTTTTGAGGGTATATTCAATGAGAACACCACCCATGATGTCCTTGCTTGACTTGCTGTGTCACTTAGAAACTCCCAACTCTCTGGGGCCAGATGGGGTTCACATGAGAGAGCTAGTTGAAGAGCTGCCCAAGCCACTCTCCATCATTTATCATCAGTCCTGGCTAACTGTGGGGGTCCCAGATGGCTGGAGGTTGACCATGTGACACCCAGCTACAAGAATGATTAGAGAAGGATTGAGAGAACTACAGGCCTGTCAGCCTGACCTCAGTGCAAGGAAAAGTTATGGAACAGATCATCTTAAGTGTGATCATGCAGCAGGTACTGGACAACCGGGGGATTGGGCTCAGCCAGCATGGATTCAGGAAAAGCAGGTCCTACCTGGCCAACCTGATCTCCTTTCATGACCAGGTGACCTGCCTAGTGGGTGAGGGAAAGGCTGTGGTTGTGTCTAGCTGGACTTAAAAAAGCTTTTGATGCTGTTTCCCATGGCATTTTCCTGTAGGAGCTGGCAGGCCGTGGCTTACACAGGTGCACTCTTTTCTGAGTTAAAAACTGGCCAAATGGCTGGAACCAAAGAGTGGCAGAGAATGGATTACCTCCAGTTGGTGGCTGGTGACTACAGGGCTTCCCCAGGTCTCAGTGTTGGGGCCAGTTCTGTTTAAAACCTTATCAATGATTTGGACAAGGGTATTGAGAGCACCCTCAGTTAGTTCACAGATAACACCAAGTTGTGTGGGAGTGTTGATCTTCTGGAGGTTAGTAAGGCTCTGCAGAGGGATCTGGACAGGCTGCATCCATGGGCGGAGGAAAACAATTTGCGGTTCAATAAGGTGAAGTGCCCTGTCCTACATTTGAACCACAACTGTTGTAATTTAGATTTAGGGGGGTCCCCAGGGAGGGTTCCCCAGGAGCCCCCCGGGCTTTAGGGTCATGGGTGTTCACATGCAGGCA
This sequence comes from Prinia subflava, assembly GCF_021018805.1. Classification (NCBI taxonomy): domain Eukaryota; kingdom Metazoa; phylum Chordata; class Aves; order Passeriformes; family Cisticolidae; genus Prinia; species Prinia subflava. The sequence goes on from NW_026960612.1 coordinate 2,680,193, forward strand.
AACAAGGAGACTCTAGACAGCTGGTGAGGTGCTGATGAGATGAGGATTTATTCGGAGTTCGACCCCAGGAAGGCAACATGGTCACTGAGGGAGAGGGGAGAGGAGGGGGAGAGGTGGAAGGGGAGAGGGAAGGGGAGAGCAGGGGAGCCTCCGGAGGCCTCCAGGGCAAAGAGTATGAGCCCTCTCTGCTTGCACCCTTAACAGGGAGCTTCGAAGTGGGCACGGACAGATTCTTCAGCCAATGGGGTTACAGACACACGATACTGCAGGGAGGTTACAGACTTGGGATAAACCATACATTTTCCAGGGGTGAGCCAGAGCATAGCATTTCAATAAAATGCAATCCCACAAATTCACCCTTTTTTTGTTAAAATGTGAGAAGAGAAATATGACATATAACAATTAACAATTTAAAAATGAAACAGTAATTACACAGTTTTGCAGCATAAGAACAGATACAATTGCAGTAAGGATTATGTTATACTGTGAACATTTTATCTGACTTTGTAATTGCAATAAACGGGTTATGTGGGTTTATATTGCAAGATTTTAACAAATTAACAAATTTATTTAGCCTTTTCAGTGAGTCTGGCCTAATAGTGTCTAGCCTTTTCTAACTGACTTTTCAGACCTCCACAACCCCCAGTTCTAGGCTATGACGCTGACTTCTGCTCCCATTCTAGGGACAGGAAAACACTTGGAGTTCCCCAGGCTCCACAGAAGGCTTCAGATTCTCACCCATGGATCTGAGCCAAATTATTCCTTTCACTTTCCAACTGGTTCAACCAAAGGAGCGACACTCTGCATGCAATTGTTTACATTCGTCTATATGTACCCATTGGGGATTTTTTTCATCCATACTTGAACCAGAAGTGTCGGAGACCTAACAGAAGACCCCCAGTTTTAGGTCACCAAAAGAAAAACAAAAAGAAAAAAAAAACTACAAAAACTGCCAAATACTTTCTCAGACACCATTTTAGGTTATCAGTCACCCTCAGAACCTACTGAGGACAGCATAAACCTAAAAGCGTTATTGATTTAGTAGTCTACTACTGAATCGCGCCTTAAAAGAAGACAGTTCAAAAACTGCTTCCCATGGATTTACCCTTGTGACCTGAAAAGGCCTCTGCTTTCTAAAACTGAAAACAGGGGAATCTGCAATATTCACACACACAAAAACTAGAAAAGCATAATTGTAAAACTACTTCATGGGGATGGGAAGGAAATGGAGAAAGAACAGGGTTTGGGTTTTAGGGTTGGAGAAATAGGGGGCTTGGATCACCCTGCTGTTTGGCCAGAACAGCAAGGGAGAGGGACAGAATAACAGGGAAAGGAGATCATAAAGTAGAATTAACAATTATACAAGGCTGTAAAACTGGTATTACAAATTTACCTTAGCTTAGGGTTTTGGTTTCTTAGCTTTTACTTTGTGGGACTTGGAAAGCAGAAGGTGGAACTAGGATCTGGATGGGGAGGCACGTGGCCATGTTGGCCATGCGGTCACAGCGGACATGGCAGTAGCTCATGCTGTGCTGGGCTTAGCAGGACGGGGTTAACTCTTGGGGATTTGTTAAGGGAAGGGGGGTTAGGGAGAAAGAGCAGTGAGGGGAGGAGGGAGTAAGGGTAAGGAAGGAGGTTACAGAATTTACAAAATCGAGTTTTGGGAGGTGCGGGGCTTGGGCACAGGTGAAGACTGCTTTTTCATTCTCTGATGGCTCTCTCGCTGAGTTCTTTTCGCTGCTGTCAAGGGCTCTTCTCGCCACTGCTGCCGGGTGGGGGGAGGGCCGGGTGTTCTCCGCGTGGCTTCTCCAGGTGCTGGGGCCCGCACGCTTACAGGGGCTGGGCCAGGGCCACCCCGCGCCTCACACTGGGGCCGTGCCGCGCCAGCTCTCAGGCACGCACTGCTGCGGCGGTCCCGCCGCTCCGGGGCTCACGCCAGAGCCTCGTCGAGCCAGGGCCACACTGCCTGCTCCGCGCTACCGCGCTGCTGGGGCCGCACCGCCGCCCAGGCTGCGCAGCTTGCGCCGCATCACTGCGGGCCGGGGTCCCAAGGGGCTGGGACCCATGCCCGCACAGCGCTGCCTGGCGGTGGTGGGACGGCGGAGTGGTGGGTGGCTTGGGGTGGTGGGTGGTCTCTGCCTGGTGGGGGAGGGGCCGCCCGGGGCCACGATGGCCCAGGACGGCCACTCCGCATTGCCGGAGACAGTGCTGAAGCAGTGTTCCACGGCACTCTGCGCTGTGCTGGTGTTGCCGTGGTCCATCTTTGTCTCAGGGTTGTTGGTGCTCTTGCCCCACGTTGGTGCATCATTTGTTGTAATTTAGATTTAGGGGGGTCCCCGGGGAGGGTTCCCCGGGAGCCCCCCGGGCTTTAGGTTCCTGGGTGTTTACATGCAGGCAAACAAGGAGACTCTAGACGGCTGGTGAGGTGCTGATGGGATGAGGATTTATTCGGAGTTCGACCCCAGGAAGGCAACATGGTCACTGAGGGAGAGGGGGAAGGAGGGGGAGAGAGGGGGGGGAGAGAGGGAAGGGGAGAGGGAAGGGGAGAGGGAAGGGGAGAGGGAAGGGGAGCAGAGCCTCTGGAGGCCTCCAGGGCAAAGATAGCGATCCCGTTTCTCCCTGCACTCTTATCAGGGAGATTCGGAATGGGCAAGGATACATCTTCAGGCCAATGGGGTTACAGACATATGACACTGCAGGGGAGATTACAGACTTGGGATAAACTGAAAAAAGGGACTCTGTTTGGGGTTGGAGACAGAGCAAAAAACGCAGGTCCGACCAATGTGGTTAATAACATACGTTCTCCTCTTTATTCTCGAAATGGCTGGTTTTATACAGTGTCAGATGGTTTTCAGTTGCAAGTGCACTTCTATTGGCACTTCTACTGGATGACGACCGCAGGCTCCTCTCTTCCTTCTGCTAAGCACAAATAATTTAAAGTGAACAGTACCTTGGATAATCGACTAGTTATGTCAGTTTCATCACTCTGTTTTTGCCTTGCTAGATATTCTTTCAGAGTCCCATTAGCCCTTTCTACAATGGCTTGACCAGTGGGAGAGTGAGGAATTCTGGTGGTATGCTTGACTCCCCACTTCTGCATAAATCCAGCAACTCGCTGACCGACATAGGCTGGACCATTGTAGGTCTTAATTTCTGCAAGCACACCCATCACTGCAAAACAGTCAGGTGTCTTTCAACATGCAAAGCTCTTTCACCTGATTGTGCTGTGGCCCAGATAAATTTAGAATAGGTATCAACAGTGACATGGACATATTTCAATCTTCCAAATTCTGGAACATGAGTTACATTAATCTGCCACAATTCTAAAGCTTTCATCCCCCTTGGGTTTGTGCCCAAGCCAAGGCCAGGCCCATGATGACTACATTGAGGGCAGGCACTCACAATTCCCTGTGCATCATTCAGGGGAATTTGGAATTGTCGACGCAAAGCCCTAGCATTTTGATGAAAATTCTCATGGCTGTCGCAAGCCCTTACAAATTTGTTTTCAGGAGGGATATGGGCAATGCAACTGACTGCAGCATCTGCTTGTGTGTTGCCTTCTCCTAAACCGCTGTTACACTGATGGCTGCGAATATGCATGACACAAAAGGCATGCTGACGCTGTTTCAGTATACTTCTTAATTGCAAAAACAGTTCTCCAAGGCGCTGATTTTGGGTGGTCCTGATGAGTGCATCCTCAATTCTTTGCACGACTCCGACCACATATAAAGAGTCCGAAACATCATTGAGTGGTTCTTTGTTCCAGGTCTGCAAAGCCCAACACACTGCTCTCAGTTCAAGGGTTTGCAGACTGTCTCCCATTTCACTCTTAAGTAAATGTTGCATCCATTCTCCTTGTTGTTGCCATACACACACAGCCCTTTTTGCTTTTCGGTCGGCATCTGTAAAAACTGTTCTGCCTTTAACTGGTGTCAAGGAGCACAAAGGTCTCTCTAGCCATTGATAACATGTAATTAGAGCCCACATTGGGCCTTTTGGCTGCTGGTTATGAACCACACCTCTAAAACCCAACAATGCTTCTTGCATTGCCACAGAATGTCTCAGCTTCCACTCTAAATCTTCACTTCTCACAGGAACACTGATGTCTGCTGGTTCCTTTCCATCTATCTCTATAAATATGTCCCCACCCTTTCTTATCAATGCAGCAAGAGCGTCTGTTCTCGTCATGATACGACTCTTTGGTTGCACAGGTAAAAACACCCATTCTAACACACTTGCTGTTGACCTAAACTTAGACAGGCGTTCTCCCTTTTTCTTTTGCCATTGAAAAACAATGGCAAATGGACAGGCATCAGCATTGGAAAGAAAAAGTGACAGTGGAAGATGCTCTATGCGACGAGCATTCCAACCACGTTGTAACTTTTCTGATACCTGACTTAAAGCTCTTTGTTGTTCAGGGGTACACATTCGAGGACTGCTGGCATAGCTGACATGAAGCCACGGTAGAAACGGTTGTAAATCATCATTGGTGATTCCTACGATGGTATGAACCCATTGTAAGTCTCCAAAAAGTCTCTGAGCATCATGTAAGGTGGAAATGCTGGTGAGTAAAGTAATTTTCTGTGGGCAAATTTGTGCACTTGTGATCAGCCAACCTAAGTATCTCCAAGGAGCTGATCGCTGCATTTTCTCTGGGGCTACAGTCAGTCCACGATGTTTCAATTGTACAATTAACTAGTTTAACTCTGTTTCTGTCAATGGCTTTTTGGTGGCAATAAGAATGTCATTGACATAATGATAGATCATTGCACTAGAAAAATGCTGACGAATGGGTTACAAAGCCCAGCTAACAAATAATTGACAAATTGTTGGTGAGTTGCGACCCCCTGGGGAAGGACTGTCCATTCATATCGCTGTGCTGGGGCCGCTCTGTTGATAGATGGCACAGTGAAAGCAAAGCGGTGAGTGTCCTGTGGATGAAGTGGGATGGTGAAGAAGCAGTCCTTTAAATCGATGATTATGATGTTCCACCCTTGAGGTATCATGGTTGGTGCTGGCAGGCCTGGTTGTAAAGCACCCATTGCTTGCATTTGCTCGTTGACTTTGCAGAGATCATGTAATAATCTCAATTTTCCTGATTTTTTTGGGGGTAACAAAGATTGGCGTGTTCCATGGACTCACTGAGGGTCGAATATGACCTGCTTCTAGTTGCTCTTGTACCAATTGCTTAGTAATTTGCAGCCTTTCTTCTGTCATTGGCCACTGCTCGACCCATACAGGAGTTTCAGTCAACCAGGTGATTTTTAAAATGGGTGGCTGCTCTGCAGTGGCCATCAAGGAAAATGCTGGTTAGTGGTTAGGACCATCCCTAGCTGAGAAAGCACACCTCTGCCTAATAATCCTGGAATTTCTTCAGGCATTGGCATAACATAGGGTTGAGCCACAATGACTTGATTGTCTTCAAAGATAATACGGATAGGGTCCGCGGTCATTAAGGGGACACTCATGCCGCCCACCCCCACAACGTGGGTGTAGGGAGATTGCAGAGGCCAATTAGGTGGCCAGTGCAGTTGATTTATTATGGATATGTCTGCGCCCGTGTCGAGAAGTGGTGCTCGGGTGACATTGTTGTCACCGCGTTGTAATTTCACTGTGATCTTTTAGGCTCACTGTAAGGAAAATATTTCTGCCGGTTGATCCAAAGTTTCCATTTCCTCTTTCTAGTTCAGTTGGCTGTTTCGGTAGTTGACAATGCGGTAGAATATTTTCAAAAGGGATAATTTGAGCAATTTTGCTCCCTTTTGGAATAGTCACAGGTGGCTGCAAAGCATAAGCCATTATTTTCACTTGCCCGGTGTAATCTGCATCGATGACTCCTGGAACTACGATTACACCTTGTTTGCCTGTGGAGGATCTTCCTAATAATAAACCTCCAACTAGAGAAATCGTGCTATACATTGGTCCATATACATCGGTGGAAATCAGGGTTACTTCTTTGTCTTGCAGGGTAACTTTTTCTGCTGTTGTTATATCTATGCCGAGACTTCCCCATGTGGCAGGCCTGTTCTTGTTTAAGAAACCATTTTTGGGATCTTGTGGGTCAAGGCATTGATTTGTGTCTTGGCGCGCTGCCTTAGCGCACTGGCTTTGAAGTTTCCCTGCTTTCTGCAAGCTTCAGTGGCATGGGTGTCTGCATTACATTTGTGACACCACACAGTCTTTTGACAGGTTCGCTTGAAATGGCCTGTATCACCACAGCGGAAACAAATAATGCTGGATGCTGGTTTTTTGTTGTTGCTGGAATGGCTGATGCTTTTTCCTGTCAATGCAGCTGCAATAATATGTCCCTGTTGTTGCACTGCATCTTGCATAGCCGTGAATGCTGTTGTTTGATTATTTTGTTCTGCTCTGGCTGCTCTTACTAACATTTCATAGACCCCATAACCTTGGGGAAGGGAGGCTAACACAGTCCTGGTGTGTGCATTGGCATTTTCAAAAGCAACGGAACAAAATAGATGCTCTTGCACATCTGTGGGTAGATCTGGGGCATCTTTTAGAGCTGCAGATAGACGGTCGATGAATTGGCCGTATAGTTCAGTAGCTCCTTGTTTAATATTTGCATATGAGGCAGGCTTTTTCTTATCTGGCACTAGCAGCAAAGCTTTGTGGGCCAATGCCTGAGACAGCTGATGGATTTCAATTGGAAAAGTTAGTTGCACATTGGTAGTCGTGTAAGCACTGTGTCCAGTTAGCATATCTGGTTGTATACCATAAAATGGATCTCCTAGTGTTTGGTGTTTGTTTGCTTCTTCAGTCGCAAGACGTCTCCATTCTCTTTCAAAAATAAGAAATTGCAAAGGAGTTAACAGCAAGATTGCTATACCTGCACAATCTGTGGGGCAGAGATGATCGGCTGTGAAAATATACTGTATGATATTCTTAGCTGCCTCTGATTTGATCCCGTGGTTGACTACAGTTTGTTTGGCAGATTGTAAAACTTTCCACTCGTGCGGTTGCCATTTGGCTGTGTTTTGTTCAATTAGCACTGGGCAGGCTATTAAATTTGCAGCTGTGTAATCCCCATCCAAAATGGCATTTTTCTTAACTGCGGACCAGCGGTTCTGAATCGGGTCTGTTTGGCTGGTAGACAGCGCCATCTGCTGGGCAGCAGGTGGTAATGCCTGCTTACTTTGTAGAGATGAAAAAGCTGGCAGATCATGTGTTTTTTGTGGAGAAATCCTGGATGCTTCAATTGTTCGTTGCTCTAATTGACTCTGGTGATTAGAAAACTCAGCGAGTTTAGCTATTATTTGTTGTAATTCATCCGACCTCTGCATCTTTTCTGGTGGTCGAGGTGTGCAACGAACATCAGGCTCAGAAACCTCTCCCTCAGAGTCGGATTCTGGCAGGGGGCACTGGGATGCCTGTGGATGGGTGACGGGCTTTGCTGATGCAGGCTGCGGGGGTGCAGGGGCTTCAGATTGAGCCGGGTCTGAGTTCTCAGAAGCCGACATGGGGGCAGCCGTGTTTGTTTTCATCACATGTGCCGATGATGTCAGCTCCTTTTCCGGTGGGGAGAAGGATGACACCACCCCGCTCTCGGCACCGCCCCGAAATCTGCCTCCTTGCTGCGTCACTTGCGCCCGCCCCGCTCCGTCTTAGGCCCCGCCTGCCTCCTCGTCTTTCACCACGCCCCCTGAGCCTGGTGGCCGAGATGTTTCCTGTTAGCTCTCATTCTCCCCGGGCGCTGGTGAAAGCACTTCCTGCGCTCGGTTTGCATGATTATTCGCTGTATCTATGACTGTTGGAGTCTAGAACATCCCTCTGGCCACCCTGGAGGGTTTGGAGACCGGACAGGGGGGTCTGGGATCTGTACAAGGGGGTCAACCAGCCTCACACAGAGCCCAGGAGGACACTGCCTCTGATCCCTGGCCATGGGAGTGAATGCCCACATTGTATGAAGAATCACAAGCTGGGAGAATTCAAAATAAGTAGTATTTAGTTTATCACAGAATGTAAATGAAGAATCTAGGATTTTTAGTATATGGGGTTGAAGAGACAAGATGGAGGAATTGGGGAGTGGCCCCTGTGCTCCTTGTTCTTGTTCTCGTCCCCCATCTTTTGCTGAGTTGGATTTTAGAGATTGGTTTAGAGTAGAAACGACATGTGAGCATAGGTAGTAGGTATTGGTAAAATTTTGTAAATAAAAAGTACGTTTTGGACGGTGGTTGGGTCAAGGGGACCGTACATAAGGTGCGGGGCTCTCTGATCCGCCCCAGTCTGCCGTGTGTCCTGCTCTGCTGGGGGTGCCTTGCAGAGCTGAGAAAGAACTAAGATAATGAAGAATAAACAACCTTGGAAACATGCACTGGTGGACTCAGCTTGTTGTCTCTGGCTCCGGTGTGAAACACTTAGGGCAAAGAGAAGACGGAAAACCTTATTACCTCGGGGAACAGCAACCCCGAGGAAACACCCAGGGAACAGCAATCCTGGGGGAAACCTTATTACCTTGGGGAACAGGAACCCGGAGGAGAATATCAGGGAATCATAACCCTGAGATACGACTTCACGTAGGGAAGAGCAAAGCGGAGCTGCATTGCCTCTGACGGGATGCGTGGAATTTATACCGAAAAACCTCGCTACTTTAGATGGTTTTTTCAGCTCTTTTGGCTCGGAGAGGGACACTCCCGGATAAGAGGGAAGGGGAGTTGCTTTTTCCAAAGCCAAAATTGCGGCTTGGGCGGCTCTGCATTCCGCAGAGAACGTTTGCAAGGTATTTATCACTTTTTTCCAAATCACGCCTAACTCTGAACAAATTTTCTCTTCTTTCCCTTGTGAAATAACAGAGTCCCATAATACACCTATTTCCTTCCATTCTGCTTCACTAAAGAGAAGCGATGGCTGGTTTAACTTTCCTTTTTTCCGAGCCCATAGGGTTAACTGTTCTATATCAGTTTCTTTTATACTTTTTCCCCTTTTGGAGGCAATTGTTGCTAAGAGTTGCACTGCTGCCCGAAAATCGTTCTCCATGTTTTTAAAATCCTTTGTCTCCCTCGTGTCAGCTGCTTACCTCTTTCTTCCACCGCGTGTCGCTGTTCCCCTTCGGGTGAAGCAGGCGAAATCAAGCTCTCCAACCCCAGCTCTGTAAGATCAGTGCTGCTGGTGTCCCGTTCGTTCTAATATTCAGTCCGAATCTTACTCACAAGACAACCCAAGCGGCAGAGACTTTCACCGCATCCAAGCGAGATTCATATTTATACTAAAATTTTAAAAATTAGAATAAAATCAGCATTGAAGCGTAATAAAATCAAAATAAAATCTGCATTGAAGAAAAAATAAGCAGAAAAGAAGTCCCAGTTCCAGGGCACCACTGAAAAAAGGGACTCTGAGGTTGGAGACAGAGCAAAAAAACCAGGTCCGACCAATGTGGTTAATAACATAGGTTCTCTTTATTCTCGAAATGGCTGGTTTTATACAGTGTCAGATATTTTACAGTTGCAGGTGCACTTCAATTGGCATTCAGCGTGAACAAGTATGTAAACTATTTCAGTTTAAGGCAGCTACTGTATCTTCACTCTATTTGCCCCATACAGTCTGTGCCCACACCTTAACCTAATTTCTAACTGCGCCACAAAGCTTATCTAGTTCTACGCAGGCCAAAATCTGAGGCCTAGCAGGCCCAAATCTGAGGCCTAGTTTGGGATAGCTCAAATCTCATTCCACAGCACATTGTGCCCACTATCTCTAAGAAATTCGGTTACAATAAACCATACACTTTCCAAGGGTGAGCCAGAGAATACCCTTTCAATAAAATGCAATTCCACACAGGTGGGTGTTGGTCTCTTCTCCCAGGCAACCAGTGATAGGATTAGAGGAAATGGTTTCAAGCTGTACCAGGGGAGATTCATATTGGACATCAGAAAGAATTTTTCCCTGAAAAGGTGATAAGGTATTAGAATGGAAATTACCCAGGGAAATGCAGGACTGATCACCACTGGAAGTGTTCAAGAAACATCTGGACATGGCACTTATTGCTATGGTCTGATTGACATGGTGGTGTTTGATCCAAGACTTGGTCTTGGATAGCTTTTCCAACCCTAATGCTTCCATTACTGTATATGTAGAAGTTCATAAGCAGTCCATCTGATTCACACTTTGTGGCATATGTCTGGCAATGACAAGAAATAGGTGGTGATTTACTTTAATAAGCTCACAGTCACAGGACATACAAGAGCATTTCATAAATCTCCATTGATGGTGAAAGGAAAAATTCATCAGTGTTTTGGTCAGACTTTTCCTTGAACTTGGAAGAGGGCATGTAGACTATTCCAGCCATCTAATTTAAAAACAACAATTGAATCTAATTCTTTAATGTATTTTCAAGTCCACCCTTTGCTATGAATCTCTGAAGGCTTTAAGGTGACTGCTAACCCATCAGCACTGAGGAAAAAGACAGACAAGGGGGAGATTGTTCTGGGAACTCCAGGCATCCTCATTTTTTCATACCCAGAAATGCCATGTCCCTCCCTCAGCAGCATCCCATGCAATACACAGAATCACAAGCATCCTTTGCCTCACCCGGAATGAGAAAGAAGGAAACAACCCTTGAGAAAACTGAATAATGAAATAGCACTGTCTTGGGTTGAAAAATGTAACCAAAAATGTGTATTCTATTTTCATCTGTTGAAACTGGTTGGGAGATATTGTTTATCTCTTGTAAATCTGGGGAGGGGGGGGGGGAAGAGGGTGGATGCCTTCTATAAATGGGGAAACTGATAATACCAGATAAGGCAGTGCCTTCTCATCTCTTCCTCCACCCATCCTCTTCTGAGGGACATCACCTGTGAATGGGCCATTTAAGGCCTCTCACATGACTGACAACATTATTCCATTGTGAGATGCTCCACCCAGTGGGAGGAGCCAAAGCCTTTCCACCAGCATAAAACCTGCAATCCTAAACACCAAGATAGCTGGTTTTCCACTGAATTCTTTGAAGAATGCTGTACTCATCTTGCCACCACTTGTTGAGGGTTATATTTGGTTTTTTTCCTTCTCACAGATTTTTTTTCCCATAAGTTTCCAAGAGGCCTTGATGACTACTTAATCAGAACAAGGGAGTACTTGAGGGACATGGCAGCACAAGGCTACACGTGTTGTTTTTGAGTCCCTGGGAGTGTCCCTCAGAGGGGAGAGATGATGAGCTTTGGGAAAGGCAAAAAGACAGAGCTGGGGGAGGGGAACTCACTCTTGCTCTCAGCGCCGAAGAACATGGTCAGGCTGCCCCCTGCTACAGGAAGAGTTCGCGGTCCTCACTCTGCCTCTGTCTCGTCCTGGGAAATCTACAGTCCTCTGCTCCAGTACCCGGGAATCCTGAGCTCGCTTTCTCCAGCCCTCCCCCCACCACCGCTGCTTCTTCAGAGCTTTGAGGTTCCCCTGCTACTCTGTAGCCCTGCACTGCCCAGCCCTGCCGGGACACCCCTGCCGCTTCAGCTACCAGCGCAGAGCTCCTCATCTCATCCACCAGCCCGGGACTTTCCTACCTTCCAGCTCGGCCTCTCAGAGTCCTGCAGGGGCACTGAGATCAAACTGCACCAGGCTTTCTGTGAAAGCCCTCAAGGTTCTTGGTTCTGTTTATTATTAATGCTGAAGTTGTTGTTTGTTTGTTGTTTTGTCATATATACTAGTAAAGAACTGTTATTCCTATCCCCATACCTCTCTCTGAAAGCTCCTTTAATTTTTTTAAATTAGAATAATTTGGAGGGAGGGGATTTGAATTCTCCATCTCTAGGGAGGTCCTGCCCCCTTCCTAGCAGATATCTGTCTTTCAAACCAAGACACATAAATGCACCATTCTGACATGTGGGCAAACCTATTAACTGAAGGTGAATAAACTCCAGATTCTGGGTTCATTTTCACCGAAAAGATCAACTGTGAGTTCTTTTTTTCAAGAACAATAGGTGATTCTGGAGTTTTCTTTCTCCTGTAATACACCTTATGGAGGAAGAAGAAAAGGTCAGGAGCACTGGTGTAGAAAAGACTACTGCAGCAATCTAAAAAAAGAACACTGAAGAATGGGCATGAGAGTATCTTCGGAATATGTAAATGCTCTTCATCTGCTCCCAGTTCCTCAGAGGCTGCACAAAAGGCATTGGGCTTACACTGATTTAGGAGGATGGACTAAACCTCTCAACCTTCAGCCCTATATTTTCCATGAATCAGCAGAAAGAGAAACTCCCTCTGTTCTTGAGGTTCCAAATTCCCATTTTTCTTTTCAGGTGTCTAAATTATATAAACACAGGAATCTTATCACTAGACATAAACCAGACCCAACATAATTACAACACACATCAGTTATTAGTAGATTCTTGGTCCTGCCTCTATTCACTTTCTTAGTAGTGCAAACATATAAAATACACAGTGGAAATCTTGTCACACACACAAAAAAATTAGGAATGATGACTGTGGTGATTCTGCTTGTTGGATTTGATCTCTGGTAATTTTGCCAATTTTTGTCATCAAGTGTGGGCCTGACATTTGTCTGAATTTAGGCTTCAGGCTCTGTCAGTGTCTGTGTGAAAGGTAGATGAGCAACTTTCTCATGTTAGCCTGAGAAATCTAAAGGAGGAAGTCAAACAAACCTTGGGAAGTGAGAAACCATCCGCAGGTGGTGTTTTTCCAACATGTTTACTGGAAAGAAATGTTTACTAAAGGGTGTAGACGCGGAATAACCAATCATGTTCTTTGTACCAAACTACTCTATAAAAGTAGAATTTAGAAGAATAAAGTTTGGTCTCATCCTTACCATCATGGAGAGTCATGTTGTTACTTCTGTGCCGTCCAAAATCCATAACAGCAATCAAGGGAAGTCCATTTTGTTCATACGTTACCAGTGTGAGCTTAGATGCTTTCAAGGTATCTAACTACTGCAAGTGTCTAAAATGCCATTTATTTCATGCCTAACTTCATCTTTATTCATCACAAAGTACCCTATAATTACACATATTCGTAGACTTTAATAAACAGATTTTTACTGCCACAGCCATCTTCACCATAAAGATGTCTAGTGTCAGGCTGGCAAGCTTCTCTTTCCTTACAACTGTTTTTATTTCATACTGAAAATGAGATTGTAGAACAGCAAAGACAGGTGAAATGGACTCTTGCTCAACACATACTGAACAGAAGGGTTTGCTCCATTTTTCCTGAAATGACCAGCTTTCTTCAGGCTGCATTGTCTGATCTTTTATGAAAGTTACTTTGTGATCATTTCTGGCAGTGCCAAATTAGTCTCTGCTGTTTGGTGATGGAAGACAACCTGCTAGTTCCTTGGAAAAGCAAACCAGCAGCACCACAAATGATAAACTTCCTGAAATCAAAGATATATATATATATCTGTCTTGTTCCAGCCTTGTCAGACAAGCTACAGAGATCTTTAACTTGAATTATTTGTAACTGCCTGGAAATCAGCATAAACTGTCCATATGGGAAATTTGACAAAGCTGTCAATAATGCCTGTTTCACTGCAAATCTATGCCAAAGAACCTTCTGCTTGTACAAAATTAGACAATGATTTTAAATTTTCATTTCAATTGCCTTCTCAGTATCTTGGGAAGAAAGGAACGGACCTACCATTAGGTAAAAATGTAAGTCAAGGATGTATGCATGAGAAAAGCACAGACAGCAATGAACTGGGGAGTGTAACATGGTATCCATTACTGAGCTCCTGGGCACGTATTGGACTGAAGCTACTTTCAGTCAGCTTGCACATTTTTGCACACAATTTATAGTTGAATTACGTGTCGCTAGTTTGGGAGTTTAGGGAAATTATGTCTGGCATCTGATTTTCAGTAACACATAGGAAACACTGGAATAATTTACGCACCCATAGCACCAGTATACACTCAGAGTAGCACAATTTAAACAATAAAATGTATGAGTTTGCGTCTGGGATGCTGAGTTAATTTATTGCATAGCTCTGTAGTTTATTTCTGAAGTAAAACCTAGGCTCTCTTGAAATCAATAGGAATTTTACCACCTGCTTCTGCACAGCCCAGACTTATCCTTATGATGTGGGATTGCACGTCATGGGTTAGCACTGGCCAGATGTTAATGCACCCATGAGTGTAGGTTTTTCCTAATGAGCTACTGTGAGATGTGGTTAAGAACAGAGCAGAGCAAGCTTAAAAGTTGAAAACAGAGAACAAAACTTTATTACATTACATAGGAACAGAAATAGAAAGGAAAACTCTAAACACACACACAAAACAGAAATGAAACCTTCCCAGGACATTTCTTCTCTTCCTTCAATTTCCACCCCCTACACGTTACCCTCCATAGACTAAACCCTTGGGTTTTAAATCAAACAATCACTACTCAAAAAAACTAATCTTCAATTCAGCAAGGGAGAGAGGAGCTTCTCTCGCACCACAGACTGCTCTTCAGGAAACGCAGGTCCACTCTTTGTGTGTTTCCATGTCACCCGTGGCACCGCCCGGAGAAGTTGCCGTGGTGACACCTTCTTTTCCATGTTTAGTGCTCTCACCACTGTCCATGGGCCAAGGCTGCATATAGGGCTCTTTTAAGGATGCTTGCATGCCGAGCTCTCCCCATTTTTCCCCTGGGGCCGAGGGTTCTAAGAGCAGGTCTCCCCTGAGGGCAGAGGGGGCTACCACACCCTCTCCCTCTCTTCTCTGCTTGCTTTACTCTTAAAGTGCCAGTCACTGTAGCAAAAGCAGAGGCAGCTGTATCTACCCAAATGCAGTTTATGTTCAAAAGAGACTTGAGTTCAGTCTATGGCTAACATTATGCAAGAAAAGTCCAGCTCAGAAAGCCACTCCTCTCATTCTTTGCCCATCCAGGATTCTTTTCATCTTCTAACTTTATCATCTCGGTCTCAGGCTGTTTCTCTCTCTCTTCTGAGGCCACTAGCCATAAGAATCAATGTCTGGGAAAAAGTTTCCTTCTGCCAAGAAAGGGTTAACAGTTTCTGGCTCCCGGCAGGGTGCAGGCTCAGGCACTCTCAGGCTCGCAACTCCCTGCTGAAACTGGAACTCAAAAGAGGCAGACCTTCTGGGAGTCCTTGCTTTTAACTCCTTGTGTCCTCGGAGGCGTCTAACACCTCAGTGGCTACTGAAAAGTGCCAATATTCAAACCTGACTTGTCCATGTGCTCACAGAGAGCCAACGGGCTCTGTCACAGCTAGTCCAGACACAGCGACAGGCTTCGTAGGGGGGTCAGTCTGCGAGCAACGCAGGCAGTACTGACCCTGTGGGTTCTTTGCCTAGCAGAGGCTTGTGTGAGCGATGGAGATTCGACAGGCAGTGGAAAGAAAGGAGGAAACAAATTCCAGATGAACAGAGGGTTTATTGCAAACACCTCCTCAGCCCGGGACTGTTCGGGGGGAGAGGGGTGCGGGGGGTTTTGTCCGAAGGATTCGGAGGGGGGGCAAAGGGGGTGGCCAGCCACTGCCAGCCAACCGGGGCAGGTTGCCAGGGGATATGGGGGCAGTAGAACATAACTTGGACCAATCAGGAGAAAATAGGAGGGATTTACAAAGGCAGGAGAAATAACAGGCAGCTAACCGTGTGCTGCATAACAGGTGCAGGAGTCATGTGAGTTAAACAAAGGAACAATCGAGGGGTGGGGTACAGAGAACCCAACCAGTACAAAATTAGACAAAGCATAACTGATTAAATTAACACACTGCCACACTGACTATTGATTGGTTTGCTCACAACTCCCTGAAAAATTCATCTCCCCCTCAAACCGAGACAGCACAGCAGAGGGAAAGAGACAAAAAAGACATCCATAACATTTTTTTGTTTCATACTCCTGGCTGAAATGGTCAGAACTTGAAGAAGGAGCCTCTATTAGACACTGCCAGTTTTTAAATTTGGTCAGGAGGTCTAGTTTGGTCTCCTGCAGCTTGGGCTACAAAGGGAGATCCTCTGTGGCTCAGGAAAGCTCCAGCAGTGTAGGAAAAACATTGCCCTCCTGGGAGCAGCTGCTGCAAGGTCCCTGTCACGCTGTGAAGAGCTCAGCACACACTACCAAAAGAGGCAGAAAGGAGGCATTGCCAGACCAGACCTTTCATCCCAGGAATCTGCAAGCCTGGAAGTGGCAGGCTGTGGAGCTTTCCAAGCAGGCTGAGGTCTGTTTCTCACAGCCCAGATTTGGCATCAATTGAGTGTTGTTCCTTGGCAGTGTCCATACTGATTAAGAGCACTGAAGCAAACAGTCCTCTCATCCCTTAAAGCAGTTTTTGCTCTGCTAGGGTTAAGCAATGCAGAGAAGATGGATCTCATGTAGTTTCTTTTGGGAATTACCAGCACAGCTGCCCGAGTCCTGTTCCTGTTTGTGACTTCTCACCAACACACAACTAGTGTAAATGATGCGGAAATGCTCCTCCCCATGTAATTACAGCCCTTTTAATTTCTGTGATACAAGCACTTACAGAAAGCACTGGAAAAGCTGGTATTACTCAGAAATTTCCCCCATGAAAAGTCAGCCATGAAAACTAAGCCATTTACAAATTTTGTCCAGAACTCTATGTGTTTTCCTCCTAGGACATCTCACTTTAAGACTATAAAACACATGCAGTTATTCTAATTAGACTATTGTATTCTGAGGAGCTTGTGATCCATGCACTGGTTACCAAGAGCAGGCACAGGCACATGCTGAGCTGTGCCACACTGTGCTACACATTATTTCTTGGCCTTCTGGATTGTGCTGTGCTCTACATATCCCATAAACCTAAACTCAGCTGGTTAATCATAATGGAAAAGCTTGATGGTCACTATCACCTGGCACCAATGATGATGCCACATGTCCTTGTCTTTATCCTGAAAGATACTTCTAAGAAAGTCCTATCAGAACCTGAAGACCTCCATGCCAGTGAATCTCACTCCTGATTGGAAGTCTGCACAGTATGCCATGCTCTGCCCATAGGTCAGTCTGAAGCCACATTTGTCTCAAGGTTCCCAGCATCAGAAGGGACAGAAGATTTTATAATTTGCACCTTTGGTGCTGAACAAGCACTCCTGGTGCAAGACAATGTAGGGAAGTGATTTTGACATCTTTATTTTCTCCTATTACCTAAATACTCATGGAGGCATATTAAGGAAGCTAAGTAATGCTATTCAGCAGAAGCAAGGATGGGAGGATTTAACCCTAAGCACTGCAAAATAGTTGACTTGCCAGATGGGATTTTTTTTTCTTTATATCACATTTCCATCTGCTTCTTTGAAAACTCATATGCTTATATCCAACCAGCCAATAATCCCACCCTGCACTTTGAGAGCCAGAGTTACCCAGTAACTCAGGTACTCAAGTTGCCCATAGTTCACTGAGATCAGGTTTGATACCAAAGCTTTTTATGGAGTCAGATTGCAGGCTGCAGCTGTGAGAGCTCTGCTCTTCTGAAATACATCCCACTGGACTTAGCAATGATAGAGAAAGAAATAAAATGTGAGAATTATAAACTCCTATTCAATCCCAAACTTGTGTGGGATTTGCCACTCCAGTTGCATCTCTGTAAGTCTATGGGGCCTGATCAGATTCATCCAAGGGTATGCAAAGAGCAGGCTGATGTCATCACAAGACCTCTATCAATGATTTTTGAAGTCTTGGGAATCTGGACAGGTCCCAATGGACTGGAACCTAGCAAACATTTTCCCAGTTTTCAAGAAGGCCAGAAGGGATGGCCCTGGAAACTACAGGCATGTCAGTCTCATTTCAGTGACTGGTAAAATGATAGACAATATTCTGGGAGCTACTGAAGAGACAGGCACTGACCTTTTCTCTCTGGTGACCAATGGCAGGACATGAGGGAATGGCTTGAAGTTGTGTCAGGGGATGTTTAGATTGGAGATTAGGAAAAAGCTCTTTACCCAGAGGGGGACTGGGCACTGGAACAGGTTCCCCAGGGAAGTGGTCACAGCACTGAACCTGACAGAGTTCGAGAAGCTTTTGGAAATGCTCTCAGATGTGGTGTGATTTCTGGGGTTATCCTGCACTGGGCCAGGAGCTGACTTGATGACTCTTCCAACTCAGGATATTCTATAATATTTCATTATTCTATGAAAGAGGCCTTTGCTTGCTGAGGAGCACAGACAGAATCCTCTGTATTCATTGAAGTTATCACTTGCAATGTGGAAGAGAAATAGCTGTGAGCTTGATGGTGGAGGGTTAAAATAATTTCTGTTTAAGCTAACTGCGGGTAGTTGGGGGAAGGTAGAAGACGCACAATCTGAACTTTACAGATAGCTTGGAACAAACGTCAGCTTCTGCAACTAGCTGCATACCATTGTTTAAGTATGACTCCAACCCAGGAGATAATTGAGAAGCATTGTTTTAACCAAATCAAGTATAACACAGGGTAGAGCATAGGTATGATTTAAGATAGTAACGAAGAAATAGGATAGCCAGTATCTAGAGGTGGAGGTTAGTTAACATATGTATAATCTGAAACTATAAAAATCACAAATCAACTCTGTATTCTTGGGCACAAGATTTGGGCACTGTATGCCCCTGTGTCCCTGCGCACTTGAATAAAGAACAGCATATGATCGCATTCGTGTGGTTATATGTTTTCCTACGCTAACAAGCTCATAATAAGAAGGGAAACATCAGAAAAATACATCAGCACATGCAAAATTAGCAGCAGATCTGCTGGTATATAAGCATATATTTTAGAATCATAAAATATCTTGAATTAGAAGATACCAACTTGACTTCCTGGAAATCTGATGTCAGCCCTAGCTGCAGCTCACTTTAGTATGTTGCATTTAAAGTGCTTCCCTTGTATTTGTAAAGGTTGTCTGAGTCTCCAGTTCAGAAAAGACCCTGAAATATCTTGAGGAGAGAAGTTCTTGATTTCTCAGCCAGGCAGCTGAAATTCAGGCATTTGTAAATGAGTTTCTTGTGTTGTGCCATTCCTCCAGTCCCTGCAGGCTGTGATCTGAGGAGCTGGCAGGATAGTGCAGCTGGCACGTTGCAGTGTGCTTTCGCTTTTGGTTCTTAGCTAGCCTTTTGTTGTATGTGAGTTAGCAGTCATAAGGGGTTTGCTTGAAATTATGGTTATGCTTTAGGATTTGCTGTATGTCTCCCCCAAGCATATGCTCCCCCATTCCCTATAAGGGTGCCTTTCTTTATTTGTATCAGCTTGTATTATATTTTGACTCATACCCTAATTGCTATTCAATAGGTTATATGTTAATCCCTTTTACTTATTAGCTAGCCACTCCTTAGAGACTCCTATTGGCCCCCAGGTGCCTATCTTCTCCCTAACCTCCTCTTTTCCCAAATGTCAATCCCCTGTATTCTTATCCCTCTCCCCAGAACCTTCCCTATCAATCTTTAGTTACTCCATGTCCTATTTGTCCCTGTGTATCATTCCCCTCCCCTGTTCCCCCCTGATAAGTTTGTAAGATGTAAGCCCTGTCTTGGACCCCTCCCTAGCTGTGCCCTTATGGGTTGTTTGTTCTGCACCACCCCCTCATAAAACCCACTGTCTGACCCCTGCTCAGTGTCTTGGGCATCTGGCACACCTTCAATAAACCACCTCAGTTTCACCCCAAGACCTGTCTCGCCTCTGTGTCATCTCTGTGCCCTACAAAGCAACAGCTGAGAGGATCACAGCTCCCGGGAGAAGTGTCACTCCCCGAGGTGCTGCGTGCTCGGGGACTCCCTCCCAGAACCACGGACCGTAATACTGGCAGAGCTCCTGCTCCTTGAGCATGGGAGTGAGCAAGGCACGCACTGTCAGCTTCAACACCTGCTGACTGGGAACAGAGCTCGCCACAGTGATGCAATATCCATCCTATCTCTTGCAAAAATACCCACACCTATATCTGCAATAAAGCTGAAGTCTTGGGTTTCTTGTAGTTGGTTTTCTGGTGACAGCTAATGCCGCTTATCATCCCTGTACACTTCATACCCTAAAAGTTCTCTGAACAGCAGTGGATATGATCAGCAAATTCTCTTTTGGAAATACACTGTGAATAACTTGCTGAAGACCTTATTAAAGAATATTACCTGTGCTGAGAGAGGTATCAATTTGGAGAAATCAGCTTTGCCTTTATAGGTTCTCAGAGCTGCTTTAAAGCAGAGTCTAAGATTATTGCTTTAAAACATATAGAGTTTATTTATTGCTATCTGGTTTTTATTTATGCTTTTGGCAGAGAAGTGCTAATGCACAAACTGTAAGAAATCCTATTTTTGTCAAAAAAAACCTGAGCAACAGTTAACACTTCTCAGCAAATAGGCCCATACATGACTCCTGACTAAAACAGTGAGGAACAGCAAGCAGTTGGCCCTAGTTTATTCTTCAACAGATTGTATCTGGGAATAAATGGCTTTTCAAAGAGCAGGAGTTTAAGGAAGCTTAAAAGTCTTAAAGCAGGCTTTTCTATTTTCCATCTTAAACACAGCACTGCATTCCTCCTCAAAAACTTGTTAGCACAGCTGAGAAAACATGCTTGATAAAAAGGCATAACTCATCAACTCTAAAGATGGGATCAGGTCTTAACATATGGAATTGAATTAAGGAAAAAAAAGCTTCCAAAATATTTGTGGGAGACACTGACTTTCTGTTCCTAATCTTCTTTCAAGGCTTATCATGATTCTCTTCTTTCTTGCTTATTTGCATGTCTTTCAGTAATTACCTCTTTCCACCATTCAGTTTACTGCTAAGCTCCATATTATTTGATAAAATTTCCTCCTATTATTCAACATAATTTCCCCTTATTATTCACCTAGTTTTTATTCTTTTATTTCCACTTTGTGCTTGCATTTTTAAATGTCCTTAGGACTCCTTTTGGGTTTATTCTTCCAGGCTGCTCACA
The DNA here is from genome assembly GCF_021018805.1 of Prinia subflava. Taxonomy (NCBI): domain Eukaryota; kingdom Metazoa; phylum Chordata; class Aves; order Passeriformes; family Cisticolidae; genus Prinia; species Prinia subflava. The sequence goes on from NW_026960612.1 coordinate 2,700,994, forward strand.
CCCTGAAGTGTTAGACCCAACAGTTCAGTGTGCCTGTGATCATCCTTCTCTAAGACGTCTCTTCTTATCCTCCCAACTTCCCCACAGATGCAGAACATTGCGGGTCTTTTCTTATTCCCCTTCAGAGAAGAGGAGGCAAAACAGGGTGCTTCTTTCTTGAAAGAGAAAGTGCAAGCAAACAGCTACTGCTCGAGTTTCTTCAGATACCTCTGCTTCTCCTGAAGTGAAGAGCATCACAGGATGCCTCAAGTCGTTGTCATTTCTCTTACAGTCTCTGCTATTGGTAAATCTTCCCTTGTTTCAGCACTGAGGGAAGAAACACTTCCGTTCACAGATTGTCAGAGGAAAAAAATTGAACCACATTAGGATTAAATCTACTGCTTCTTACTTAATAATTTTAAGATTTGAGCAGTTGGTGCTGCAAGAAATCAGCCACATGACCTCTTGCCTCCAAAAGAGTCTTTTGCTTCCACAAGAGTTTCCACTTGAGTGCTGAGCACTATTAGCGATTGATTGAGAGATGGGAAGACTGATTCGGTGATCAGAATTCCATTATACACAGGTTTCCCAAAAGCTTATATACTATTTCAAACAGGTTAATGATTTCTACTACAATAATCAGGTTAAAAATCACACAGAAAACTCATGCATTTTACAACAATTCTTTGCTTGCAGAAGTTGATTGAATCTTCTCTCTTCCCGTAAGCAGGTGTAATCCCATCTCCTGTAATTTTCACAGTTCTGTTTGTTCTTGCCATGGCATCTTGGTTATCAAACCAGCTATGCTAATAAAGTCTGTTGGACTCTCTGCCTTGTGTGTTCCCACATCTCCCCCTTCTGTATTAACCAAGAACAACCCCTTGATGGCTTTATTAATTAATCTCTGCACACACTGAAGCAAGCAAGGTATCATAACTAATACAATTATTATTAAAATCATTACATGCATTCCTATCCTAAGAAAATCTTTTAGCCAAGGTGTCAAACTCCAGCCACTAAACAGGTTATCTAGCCAAGATCCAGATTCTACCTTTAGTTTAAACACACTGTAAAATATAAGGAATAATTATAACAATACATAATATAATGTCTAATACATATAAGCTTGTTTTAACTAAATTTCTAATTTATTTATGGAGTCTTTAGCTTCTTAGGAGTTTATTCAGCTATTCAAATCTATCATCTGTTAGCAGGTTTTTACACTTATTTTTTTTCAGGGCTGAGGCTTCAGCTCTCATCAGGATTCTTGCAACATAAACTGGATCTGTTACTAGATTAAAAGGAAGAGAAAAATTTTGAAAAGCTCTGACATGAGTAGCAAGTTCAATAATTTGCGGGGATTAAAGTCTGTCATTGAACAATTCAGGAAATTAAAAACATACAGGGCTTTGCATAATCTTTCAGCAGGAGTGTCCCTGGCTCCCCCCTTTTGTTGTAACAGAAGACGTTTGAGAGAGCCATGGGCGTGTTCTATAATTGATTGTCCTGTGGGTGAGTGAGGTATGCCACTTTTGTGAGTGATACCCCATAAGGAGAAGAAGTTTGCAGCTCTACGGGAAATGTATGTGGGCCCATTATCTGTCTTAATCTGTTGCGGAATTCCTAAGGTGGCAAAGGCAGCAGCGAAATGATGGCAGGTATCTTTACCTGTCTCTCCCGTGTGAGCTGAGGCAAACAGAGCACCTGAAAAGGTATCAATAGAAGCATGCACAAATTTCAAGCGGCCAAATTCAGGAATGTGTGTCACATCTGTCTGCCAAATTTGCAGGCTCTGTAGACCTCTCGGGTTGACCCCTGTGTTCACATTAGAAAGGGAGCAACGCTGACAGTCAGGGCATATAGAAATGATATTAGAGGCTTGTGCTGGAGTAAATCCCAAGAGTCTTACCAAAGCCCCAGCATTTTGGTGAAAAAAGGAGTGACTCAGTTTAGCTTGCTCTATTTTGTTAGGCAAAACATGCTGCACTGATAAGGTTAACAAGTCTGCCTGGGCATTACCTTCAGTGAGAAAGCCGGATAGATTGGAATGTGACCTGATATGCATCACAAAGTAAGGAGCCGTCCTTTGGTCTAACAGAGAGACCAGCAGATTTAACCAGGAAAAAAGAATGTAATTTTTAACATTTTTCAAAACAGAATTCTCTGCTCTCTGTACAATACCTGAAACATATGCGGAGTCAGTAATCAGCTTAAAAGGTGTGCTGAATTTCTGAAACACTCTGACCACGGCAGCTAACTCCACTATTTGTGGAGACCCTTCAACAACAGCAATATCAGATTGCCAAGTTCCAGCTTCAGGGTCCCTCCATACAATCACTGATTTATGGGTTTTCCCAGACCCATCTGTGAATATTGTCATAGCTTGCAAAGGAGTCTCACTTCTCTTTGGCTTGAGGATTAAATTAAAAGATGAACTTAATAATTTGTGTTTAGGCGGATGGATAGATATCTGCCCTGGGTAATTTGTTAAAGCAATTTGCAGTTCTTCAGACATCTGTAGCAACCAATTCAAATAAAACATTGTGAGAGGTAGATAGATGCGATCAAAATCTTTCCCAGCCAAAGAGGTCAAAGTCTTTGACGAGCCTTGACAATGAACATGGCCGTAAGTTCATCTTGCATGGAAATAGTCTTGGGCATATTGTTAGGCAAAAAGACCCATTCGATAATTAGCAGAGGGTCTGGTTTTTCTGAGTCCCACTGAAATATTAAGGCATAAGGCTGTTTGTTAGGATTCAGAATGATTAGCCACAGTGGCAGTTCAGGAGCCCACCTAGCTGATTGCCTCTGAGAGATAGCATCAGCTACCTTTTGAAGAGCAATTTGTGCTTCTTTGTTTAAGCGTCTGGGTGATAAGAGGTTGAGCTCTCCTCCCAGGAGGGCAAACAATGGCTCTAAATCTGCTTTTGAAATCCCAAGCAAGGGACGTACCCAATTTATTGTTCCCAGCAATTTTTGTGCATCATGTAAAGTTTTGATTTCAGTTGAAATTTGCAAGGGTTGTGCAGAAATAGAATGCATGCCTATTTGCCAGCCCAAATATTTCCAGGGAGATGTCTTTTGAACTAAAAATCAAACTGGCTATCACAATCTTTGTCAAAAGCATGTAAGTTGTCAAAAGCATGTAAGTTTAACAGGCTATATTTGAGCACTAGAAACAATTCTCAGTAAATATCATGATACTCAGGAAATTATCATATTTCCTTATTCTCAGTGGCAGTAAGCCACTGTGCTCTAATTCTTCAGGTAGGTCAAACTTATATACACACATTAATCGTTGAATTTGTGCATTATTTCTGATGCATATTGATGCATCACATTGACAGCAAATACCTCGTCTTTTATGAGATGCACAGTACTAGATTATCTCACATATAACACATTTGCATTCAACCTCGGTTTGATGACAAACTAAACAAGAGAAGAGAAGCAGTTCTGCATTAAGTTCTCACTCAAAGGCTGTAACCATTTGTTTAGAGTTCATCAAGAACAAAAAGACTGAAAACATAAGAGACCTTTCTGCAGTCTTCTCAGCAGGGGTGCCATCCTTGGCTCCCCCTTTCCTGTTAAGAAGAGACATAAATTTACCAAACTTTTTTTTTTCTAGGTCAGTTTTAAAGTCACGCACTTTATTGACCTTTTTGCAAAAACTGACGGCATAAAAATTCCCTATTGAGATAGAACATCTCCCCCCCACAAAACTAGAGGGGCAGACAGCACAAAAGGACTGACCGTGGCTACCCTCCCCTCAGGCCATGTGATCTGTACCAGGTGTTGGCTTTGATATCTTTGACTGTTTCCACCCATCCCTGAGGGGACCTGGGAAGAGTCCATAGATTTCCTGTAGGGAGACAAAAACTGAGCAATTAGACAACGTTACTGCACTTGGGGTGGCTGCGCGTACCTTGGAGACGGTCCGGTGGATGGGGGCTGGGCCAGCTGGAAGCTGAAAGTTGCTCCTGATTACTGTGTCAGCTGCTGGGTTGGCTGTGGGACTTGTGTCTGCACTCGTTGCTGTCCCGTGCTGTGAGATGATTTGCTATAAAAGCTGGCCATTTGGTGAAACTTGAAAAGGCATTGATTAGCGAAATAAAGGCAAAGTCTCTGTCTTTAAAGGCTTTCTTTTTTTTTCTGTAACCAGTTTTTATGCATATTTGAAGGGAATAAGTCCGGATCTTTCTCAGGGCCGGGGTCGAAAGGATCTCCATCACTGCCAGAGTCAGAGCCCCCATAAGCAATTAGCATTCGGCAGCTCTGGGGTCATTGGTGGGATACCGGTATGGCTGCAGCTGGCGGCTGGGCTGTATCCCTGCCGTTCTTTGGGGATGGGGTGCGGACTGGGGACAGGGAGCGGGACCTGGGCAGGTTTCTGTCTAGCACAGCCTCTGGGGCCGTCTCCGCGGTAGCCTCGCAGGCTGCCTCACTCCCCCCCTCTTTTTTAATCGTGTCTATGACTGCCCTCCAGGCAGGAAGCAGGCGTAGCTCTGGCTCGTGGCCAGGCAGTGTAGCCAGGTCGTAGAGCTTTACACCTACCTTGTCCCAGTAGAGGAGAGTAAAAATAGAGGAAGGGGTGGTATCGGGGAACATGCGTGACACCCATCGTAGGAGCGACTTAAGGTCCTGCTTAAGGATGGGGGATCCATGCTTGCTCAGCAAGCATAGCATGGTTTCATTATCGTCTCTCTCATTGGACACGTCCTGTCCTATACCTCGAGTTCCCCTGGCTCACCTGTCACGTCCAGCATACAGATGATTGCAGGCCCAAACACGGTTCTTTCACCGTCACGATCAGTTCCAGGGGCGTCGCCAATTGCCAGCAGATAGCCGGTTCTTCTGTGGTCATATGTAGCACCAATTATTGGCGATTGATTGAGAGACGGGAAGACTGATTCGGTGATCAGAATTCGATTTTACACAGGTTTCCCAAAAGCTTATATACTATTTCAAACAGGTTAATGATTTCTACTACAATAATCAGGTTAAAAATCACACAGAAAACTCATGCATTTTACAACAATTCTTTGCTTGCAGAAGTTGACTGAATCGTCTCTCTTCCCGTAAGCAGGTATAATCCCATCTCCTGTAATTTTCACAGTTCTGTTTGTTCTTGCCATGGCATCTTGGTTATCAAACCAGCTATGCTAATCAAGTCTGTTTGACTCTCTGTCTTGTGTATTCCCATAGTTATCCAAGCCAATTTTCTTTAGGATCTGTGCTGTTGCTGAGAAAATGTTTTATCAGCTACCAACAATAGAAGGGAAGGGCAGCTATCTTAATACTAAGCAATTTGCTTCAGAGAATTTCTTGAAGTTTGTGGATTGTCTGAGAACACAGGTGGAGCAACAAGTACAAGACCCCATGGTGCAGGCAGAATTGATTAAGAAGATGGCTCAGAGAAATGGTAATGAGACCTTTCGTAGAATTATTCTTAGCCTTCCCCTAGAACCTCCACCTAAACTGTCACAGATGATAGAAGCTGGTTCAAAGAAGCCAGAATTGTTCTGCGCACCTGAAAGGAATCCAGGACCTGCACACGCACAGCCTAAGGCAGCTGCGGTACCAAATCCAAGGAGGCAACCAATGTCACCAGACCAGCTGCAGTGCATCATCTGCCTCCGCTGCAAGAAACAAGGACACTTTGCCAGAACCTGCCCTCAGAACCAGAAGCAGAAGAAATTCAACAAACAAAAAACCTGAATTTACAGGGCGTACCCGCTGTTGATACAACGATGCCAAAAATATAAATATAGCGGGACTAACATTGGCAAAAGCCTCTCTCTTAAAAAAAAGGGGGGATGGCGGGTCACACGGTGTGGGGGTGCAGAAAAATGAAAATGTTAAATGTTCAGCTAACAAGGTTTGGCAGCCACTAGGCTGATTCAGGCTCGTGACGACCAAAGGATTTCATTTCATATCTGCTGAGTGGACAGTCATAACAGTGGACCTGTCAAACATCTCACAGGACCTGAGGGTTTACCACATGGTATTCGACAGTGAGTATTTTGTTACTGGGGACACACAACACACACCCTTGGAGATTGAGGTAGCTCCCATGACCATTAAGGGAAAGATAACAGGCCTCATGTTGTTGGCATGCTGCATGCACCCACCCTTTTACCTGGTAGAGGGGCAAGTTCTTGCCCAGGCCATTCCGGTTCCAGCAGAGATCACAGCAGAAGGAAAATCACCAGAAGTCTACTGGGAAGAGGTGGTGGGAGAGGATAAACCCTCTATGGCATGCAACATAGCCTGTGGGTCAGAGCGCCTCCAAGTGGCAGGAGTTCCAGACACGGGCACAGAAATCACGATACTGCCGCAGACCATGTGGCCATCACACTGGGAACTGCAAACTGTGGCTGGCAAACTTCGGGCATAGGAGGAATCACATTAGCAAGGATTTCAAAAAACATCCTGCAAATTGAGGGACCTGCTGGAAAATTGGCAAGTGTCCATCCATTCGTTGCAGATTCTAAGGCCCCCCTGTGGGGGAGAGACACCATGTCCCAGAGGGGAGTCCAATTGGTCATTCTTAAGACACCCCAGGATTTTTTAAAATAGCCACTGTGGAGTGCCCTACCCAAAAGTTAAAGTGGTTGGAGAATACCGAAGGTGGGTAGCACAGTGGCCTTTGAGTAAAGAGAAGCTCAAGGCGCTTGAGGAGCTCATGGTAGAGCAATTGGCTCAAGAACACATAGAAGAGACAACAAGCCCTTGGAATTTCCCAGTCTCTGTAATAAAGAAACAGGGGAAGGACAAGTGGAGGTTGCTCCATGATCTCTGAGAAATAAACAAAATTGTAGAAGACATGGGACCACTCCAACCAGGAATGCCTACTCCAACAATGCTTCCTCGAGATTGGCAATTGGCTGTCCAAGATATCAAGGACTATTTTTCCCAATTCCATTGCACCCTGAAGATGCCCCACAGTTTGCATTCTTGGTTCCCACTGTTAATCGAGAAGCCGCAATGAAGCGTTATCACTGGACAGTTCTTCCTCAGGGCCTCAAGTCCAGTCCTTTCATATGCCAACAATACGTAGCCTCATTGCTGTCCCGAGTACGCGTCGAGAGAAAGGAAGCCATCATCCTGCACTACATGGATGATGTGCTTGTGTGTGCCCCCCATGACTCTATACTCCAACACACGCTTGACCTAGTGGTGAAAGTTTTAACCTCTGCTGGATTTCAATTGCAGGAAGACAAAGTTCAAAGGATGCCACCTTGGAAGTACCTGGGTTTGCAAATCACTGCAAGGACTGTTGTTCTGCAGAGTCTAGAAATTGATTGCAATACAAAAACCCTAGCTGATCTCCACTCCCTGTGAGGGTCTTTGAATTGGGTAAGACCCTGGCTAGGCCTAACAAACGAGGATGTAGAACCCCTCGTCAACTTACTGAAGGGGAAGAGGGGGCTGGTGTCTCCCAGGGAGCTGACTGCAGACAAAAAGACAGCAATCGAAAAGGTACAGAAGGCCTTGTCAGAGAGGCAGGCTCATTGGTATGAGTCAAATGTGCCTTTCCATTTCATTGTTCTAGGAAAGCTGCCACATTTGCATGGTTGGATTTTCCAATGGATCGAGGAGGAGAGAGATTCACTCTTGATCATAGGGTGGGTCTTCCTCTCTCACCAAAGATACAAGACCATCACAGAGCCACAGGAGTTGACAGCTCAGCTGATTCGGAAGGCCAGGGTAAGATTGTGTGAATTGGCTAGTTGTGACTTTGCATGTATTCACCTCCCGGTCAGACTTTCTGAGGAGGGAAAGAACTCTCCTGAGAGACTGACCAAAGAGATGTTTGAGCATTTGCTCCAGAGCAATGTCAGTCTCCAATTATCTCTGGGCAGCTACAGGGGACAAATATCAGTCCATGCCCCGTCCCACAAGCTGTTGAATGAGGAATTCCACCTCATTCCTCATGAGGATTCAGAGACCACTCAAAGCTCTCACAGTCTTCACGGATGCATCTGGGGCTTCCAACAAGTTGGTGATGACATCGAGGAACCCACAGACTCAGCATTGGGAAGCTGATGTTGAGTTTGTGGAGGGATCCCCCCAAGTGGCTGAACTGGCTGCAGTGGTAAGAGCTTTTGAGAAGTTCTCAGAACCAATTAATTTGGTAACCGACTCTGCCTACGTGGCAGGAGTAGTGTCCAGAGCGGAGCAGGCTGTGCTCAAAGAAATAGAGAATGAGCATCTCTTCAGATTGCTTTCAAGGCTAATTTATTTAGTTTCTCATTGAGAGCATCCATTTTACGTGATGCATGTGAGGTCACACACTGATTTGCCATGTGAGATTGCAGATGGGAATTGTCAGGCAGACACCCTTGCTGCACCAGTTGAAAAAGCACGTCTCCCTGACATCTTCCAACGGCAAAACTGACTCACCAACACTACCATCAAAATGTACTGGCTCTGATCCGACAATTCTAGATAACGTGGAGTCAGGCTCGAGCCATTGTGGGCACCTGTCCCCACTGCCAGATCCAGGCCATGCCATCGATGGGCATGGGGGTTAACCCCCGGGGCCTTGGCAGCTGTGAAGTGTGGCAGACAGACATCACACACATTCCTAGTTTTGGTCTCCTCAAATATGTTCATGTGAGCATTGACACATATTCGGGTACAGTGTATGCCTCTGCCCACGCAGGAGAAAAGTCTGTATATGCCAAGCAGCACCTAGTGCAAGCTTTTTCAGTGTTTGGGATCCCAAAAATAATCAAAACTGATAACGGCCCAGCGTATGTGTCCAAGGAGTTCCTAGAATTTGTCCAGCAGTGGGGAGTGGAAGGTAAAGCTGGCATCCCCCATTCCCCCACAGGTCAAGCTGTGATTGAGCATGCACACCAGACGCTCAGGCAGGTTTTGGCTAGACAGAGCAGCTCAACTGTGTGGATGTCTCCACAGCAGAAGCTCTGCAAAGCCATGTTTACCATCAATTTTCTGAACTGTTCATTTGAAAACATGAGTCCACCTGTGGCAATCAGTTCAAATTGTCTCAGCGTCCACCGGTCTTGATTAGGGATTCTGAAACTTGGGAAACCAAAGGTCCCTATGAGCTTGTGACCTGGGGTCGTGGCTATGCATGTGTGGCTACTCCCTCAGGCCCTCGGTCGATTCCCCAGAAGTGGGTGAAACATTTTGTTCCCAAAAATCCAGCTCCAGCAGAAGGGGATGAGAAGCAAGTAGCCGATGCTTCAAAGAGAAGATTCCGCCACATGGAAGAAAAAGAATCTTCCTAGGTGTGGATTCCTTCTGGCAGAAACAGAAACTTTTAACATGTTTTAAAAATGTTTGTTTTTCCCTTTTAGAGAAAACCTACCTCCCACTCAACCCTGTGATGAACCCCATCCAGGTTGTCATCCTGTTAATGCTGAACAGTCTGGCAGCTGTATGGACCGTCCCTCAACCGCATCAGAACGTCTAGGTGACCCTGGCACAGACACTTCAGCAGGAAAACATATGTTTGTCCACTGCAGCAACAAAGAATCCTATGTCCACCTGTCTGGTAAGAATTCCATTGCAGGCTGGAGAATTTCCAGGAGGTTTCGAAAACTATAGGTCCAACAAAATTCTAAAGTCACACCCGCCCCCGACCACACAAAGATCATCAGAAGAAAGCTGTGGTGATCGTGAACCCCTTAGAGGAATGGGTGCGGTGTTAGCCCAAGATACCTCAGGAACCCCAAGGGTTAGAGCTATTGGGGTCTTCCCCTGCGTCATACTGCATACATTTTTCTGTCATCCCAAAACCTTCTAGCACTAATGAGTACCACCTCATAAGGCAATATCGTTGAGAGTTTACTGCAAAAATTGGTGTCATAATATAAGCCACATTGCAGCAGACAACCCATCTCACTCTAGTCCCAGAAGCCTCCCTAAGGGATTGTTCTTGATTTGTGGGGATCGGGCATGGGCAGGAATTCCGTCTTGGCTTTTAGGAGGGCCATGTACCATAGGGTGATTGTCCGTATTGACACCCAAGCAAACTTTAATTGGTGAATGGACTCACAAAAACAAATTGGCAAACAGAATTCAAAAGAGGAGTGCTGATAATCTGGACCAAAATTGTAATTCAGAAATTTTTCATTGGGCAAAGTCAAAAAGAGTTGCTGTGTCCCTGTTCCTTCCGTGGGTAGCAGCAGCCAAAGCTCTAGGTGAATTGGCCCGTCTAGAGTGCTGGGTGGTCAAACAGGCAAACTTAACATCCATCGCCATCAGCTCTCTCCTAAAAGACGGGGAAATTACCAGACAGGCTACCCTTCAAAACCGCGCTGCGATTGATTTTCATAGTTGAGCTGGATGAAGGCCTATGGTCAGAGGCAGCAAGGGAATAGTAGGCATATTCTACTATCCTATTCCTACTAGAATACAGTCATATTCTAGTAAGAAATAACCAGTAGCTGGAGTCTCCAAAAGGAACCCTACAGTGAGGGTTTACTGCGGTCAAATGTCAGTGAATAGGTATGTTTTAAATGAACAGGCCAATTTAATAATTAAAGGAATTTATTAAACAATCAGAATATAAATTTTGGGAAAAAGCCACAAGCAAAACAGCTCCGGGCCAAGCGATCCGCGCTGGGTGAACTGGGTCTGGAGTCTGCAGCTCCATACCCCTGTAGTTCAAAAAATACCGCTTTCACAGGGTCCTTTTAATACACATTTTAGGCTTTGTGGGATTCTGGGGTTGGTCTTATCCTTTTTAGCATATTAATGTCATTTTTCTTTCTTTCTGCTGCATATGACGAGAGTTTTCCCGGAACTGGGTGAATAATTCACATGAAAATCCTTTGGAATACACTTCTTCTGGTGACAAATATTATCTTATCGTGGATGCATATCAAATGCATATCACAGGATCAGGATGGCTGAACTATAAAGGAGAATAAACCAGGACCTTTTCACATTTTTAGACAAGTGTCTGTGGTTTGACTGTTTCTATCTCAAACATGAGGTCAGAATATTAATTGTATGGTGTGAACTTACTGATATGATAATAGGCATTATTCATTAGTTGATATTATTGTGTTATAGTCAGCTTTGTAGAAAACACATATTGTTTCAAGATTTTATTTATTTATGTATTTATTTTTAACTGCTTTAAGTATTTCATAACTGCTGTTAAGGACTTTGTTTTAAATACGTGTTAAATTGTTCTCTAGCTGTTTATGCTAGTTTCTGCACTAGCTCTGTGGTTTGACCCAGTGCTGTTTCATAATTTTAAAGTATTTTTCAGAGCTCCAAGAAATGATATCTGAGCTTTGTTGAAGACCCCCTCTGAACTGATGGTATTGTGACCTTCAGTTCTTGTTACCGAAGCACTCTGACAGTTTCCTGTGTTTAAAGCATCCCTGTCCAGAGGGAATTTCAGGGAGGGAGGAGACCAGTTATTGGATGGTTCAACTAGTTATTCACCCTAAGATTCTGAAGAGTCTTGTTTTGAAAGAGGTCTAGGGAATTCTCTTCCAGCTTAGAGCTCGGGCAGTGGCCAGGCCTTAGCTCCATGTGGAGGGGAAATTTGCCAACAGACCCAGGTGTTTTCTGTATCAAAACAGTATTCAAGTTGCTTTGACTTGGCAATTCAACCCTATGAATGACAGCTGGACCTATCTTGGACAAGAGTCTGGAGAATCATTAGCTGGAAAATGATTGTTCAAATCTTCACTGATTTGTGGTCTATCAGCTGTTTACGGACTCTGGGATGATGGTACAGTATTTCAGAGATTGCTAATTACCTAATTTCACATGTGTTAAGGATTATGTGTATTATCTGAAATATTCCTAATGGTTGTACCCGACTTATTCCTGATTGCTGTCAGTTTTGTTTTATTGCATATGTAGTTTTGTTTTGTTATTCCCTTTATGTTCTTAGCAAGAGTCATGCATGTTGTTTTTTAAAAACAAAAACAACAAAAAAGGGGGAATTTAGGGCCTTAAGAAGGTTGAATAATGCAAGATGTACATTAGAACTTTAGACAACAGATAATTTTGAATAATGTAATATTTAGGAGTTTGGAAAAAGAGTTGGAATAATGCAATAGTTATATTAGGAAATTTGGAAAAAGAGTTATCAAAGCTAAATTTCAATTTTGAACTCAGATCACATCTGCCAGAGGCTCTATGTGTTCGGATCTATCAAGTCTTTGGTTCTAAGTTATATGCAGTTAGAAAACAAGTAAGTGAAAAAACACTCTGTAAACTAGCTGTATGAAGTTTCCCAAAAGAGTTTCCAGGCTTTTAAAGGAAAATCCACTTTATCAAGATGGCAAATTTTTTCAAAATAATTTTTTCAATTGATTCATTACCTTAAAGAGAAGAGGTGCAGTGTTTTTATCATCAACAGGTTAAAAATAGTCATCTATTCAGTTGATCAGACATCAATTGCCTCTGAGAAAATGAGGTTCAGTGAGAGGAGGGATGACTTCATTGCCACCCAGCCTTTGTGATCAGAACAGGAGCAGAAGTAGGACTGCCAGAAGATGGCTGTTTGTAGAGACTTACAGAGGAAACTTGCCAAGAAAAAGCCTTTTGTCATCATCATGGTATAGTGTTCCTCCTAACCTTCTTCAGCTATTTCCTGTTCCAGGTTCCCAAAAAGACATTCAGTGATGTCAAGATTAGCAGTTCCAGCTACTAGACTTTCTTCTAAGTCTCAGCTATTTGGACTTTGAAATAGTGAACATTTGTCTCGATTTCGCCTAGAGATATTGGACATTATTTTTATTTTTCTCATGCTGTGAGACCCTGTGTCAGTAACATGATTTGATTTAACAAGTTTTTGTTGATTGTAATTGGGCTTTTATGTAGCATCCTTCCTTACTCCAGGTGTTGTTGCTGCTCCAGCTTTAGCTATGCTTAATAAGTTGGGATGCTAGGCAGCCAAATAGTTAAATATAACTTTATTTCAAATCAGATGCTCACTGATGTAGATAGTATTAGACACAACACACTGTAAAGTAAAGTTGTTTTACAGTTTTGCTATTATCACATGGGCACATGTGTGAGGATTTTGAAGGAATGTGTTGTATGAACCTCTCTGACCATTCTGCATCCATACACAGGAAAAATCAGACAACTACAGGATGATATGAAGAAGTTGACTGTTTGTCACCCTAGTTTTGAAGACTTTTCTAAGCCTTCTGTAATGTTCTTCATATTGGAGTCAGAAATTTCACCTTATCACACTTTCTACTATAAACACTGGCCATGTTTTGCTGACTTTCTTTCATTGTTTACATATTTCTAGGTGAGGAGAGAAAGGTGATTGACAGTTAGCTTGACCAATGTGGATTGAGAGGTGGAATTCCATCCTCCAATCCACAGGCCCCATAGGAAATGTATATAACTGAGTTTTGTAAATAAACTCGCCCCTTTTTTCCTACTTCGTTCACCAGCGTGTCCTCGTGTAGGTCTTTCCGTGTCTGCTGTGACAACTGTTGTTGACTGGGGGTTGGATGAATGGTTTAAGGGATGGGGAATCACTGGATGGTTGAAGGATATAACAAAGGGAGTTCTGTTGTTACTGGTAGTCATTGTTTTGTTGCTGTGTGTTATTCCATGCATTGTGGAGTTGGTGACTCGCTTGGTGAAAAATGCAGTAAAGAGGGTTTGTCTGGTGCAAGGAAAAAAAGAAGGGGGAATTGTAGCAATGCATCTGTGTAACAGGCCATTCTGATGCACAAGTCAAACTGTTCGTGAGAAATCTTATCAAGCCACCTGCAGTCTTGTTTTCAGGTTTCTCAGGGATTCATCAAGGTCACTGGGAAAATGACAGGATTGAAGTGAGAACAGAGAGCCTGAGAAACTGTCCACAAAGAATGTAAACCCTAGATACAGAAGGCACGATGTTATGATGGACATTTGACCAATTAGGTTTCCTGAAGATGTACCTGCCTCTTGAGCAAGTGACTTAGCCAATCGAGAGATGTGTGCCCACATGGGCCGGAGACTTGCAATCTATAACTGTGTCTCGGTTTGAGGGGGAGGTGAATTTTTCAGGGAGTTGTGGGCAAACCAATCAATGGTTAGGTTTGAATGTTGGCACTTTCAGTGGCCACTGAGGTGTTGGACACGCCTCCGAGGACACAAGGGGTTAAAAGCAGGGACTCCCAGAGGGACCTCCTCTTTTTGGGTTCCAGTTTCAGCAGAGAAACATCCTCTCCCCTGCTCAGCTCGGGAGGGTGAATGGGGGAGGGGAACCATGTGGCCGGGCTGAGGAGAACCACGTGGCCGAGCTGAGGTAAGCTGTAGCCCCGGGGGGGGAAAGAGTGAACAAGACTGGAGCTGAGCTGGCCCCATCCAGGATGGAGGGGTGGAAAACTGTGGAAGTCCTTTTCCCCCCCCCCCCCGGAGAAGATGCTCAGCTGCGTGTGAGAGTTGCTGAGCCTGGGAGTGCCTGAGCCTGCAGCCCCCTGCCAGGAGCCAGGAACTGTTAACTCTTTCTGAGGCAGAAAGAAACTTTTCCCAGACATTGATTCTCATGGCTAGTGGCTTCAGAAGAGAGAGAGAAACAGCTTGGGACTGAGATGATAAAAGAAGATGAAAAAAATCCCAGATGGGCAGGGATGAAGAAGAGTAGCTTTTTGAGCTAGACTTTTCTTGCATAATGTTAGCCATAGACTGAACTTGAGTCTCTTTTGAACATAAACTGCATTTTGGGGTGGATGTGGCCGGCTCGACTTGCTGCAGTGGAGCGAACAGAGAAAAGAAGAAGAGCGTGTGGTGGTGCCCTCTGCCCTCAGAGAAGAAACCCTCAGCCCCAGGGGAAAAATAGGGAGAGTCCGGCATGCAAGCATCCTTAAAAAGAGCCCTATATGCAGCTTTGGCCCATGGACAGTGGTGAGAGCACTGGACATGGAGAAGAGAGTGTCACCACGGCAGCCAGGTGGTGCCACTAGTGACACAAACACACATAAAGGGTGGACCTGTGTTTTTCTGAGGAGCAGTGTGTGGTGTGAGAAAGACTCCTCTCTCCCTTGCTGAATTGAAGATTAGTTTTTTGAGTAGTGATTGATTTAAAACCCAAGGTTTTAGTGCCATGGAGGGTAACATGTGAGGGATGGAAATTGGGAGGAGGAGAAGAAATGTTCTGGGAAGTTTTAATTTCTGGTTTTTTTTGTGTGTGTGTTTAAGGTGTTGCTTTTTTTTTTTTTTTTCTGTTCTTATGTAATGTAATAAAGTTTTGTCTTCTGTTTTCAAGTTTTGGGCCTGCTCTGCTCTGTTCCTGATCACATCCCACAGTAGTTGCTAGGAAAAACATATACTCATGAGTGCATCAACATCTGACCAGTGGAAACTCATGACAAATTGGAGTTGTATCGCAAACAATAAACAGCTTCTGGTGGAATCATATTGGTTTGCTATTCAGTGGCCCATATCCCTCTGCACTATACTATTGCAATTAGTCTTCCAGTTAATAGTTTACTCAGGATTCAGCAGTACATTTTGAAATGCTAGAAATGGTTCTAACATATTACACCTAGTTGGACTTTACTCTTTCATCAGGAGTGGTGTTAACAGTTGTCAAACTGCACAGAAAGAGCTTTAGTGTTCTCACATATGGGAAAGGGAGCTAGTATTAAAAAAAAAGACTGATATCAATGTTTATTACCACAGAAAGATTTTGAAAAGTGACCTTCAGCTAAACAACCTCAAAGTTGCAGGAACAAGGCCCCAAGTTTCAAATGCTGTTTTGTTTGGGAGATTGCCCAGCACATGCCTGATAACTTCTGTGCTTTAGGTACATCCTTCAGTGTTTTTTTTTCCCTTAAAAAAAACCCCAACAGGCTAAAAGGACAGGCTCTTAATGCATCTATGTGACCTCCCCTGTAACTCGTGTTCTCATGTGAACAGCAGAATGATAAAGTTTCCCTGCCATCCCATTCTGAATTTAGGTGTTTATTGGTGCTAATACTTAAGGTGCACTCAATCATTCGTTTCCCAAATGTACTTTTGTATGAATTGATCTATGGTACTTCTTTTTACCTAGCTGTTTTTAGAGCCAAACTCCAACATTTCATTACTACATAGCTTGAACTGTGCCACTGCTTGTGCCTGATATCTGTAAGTTACTTCTCTGTAATTAGAAAGGACCCTAGTCTATTATTCTCAAAAACTTGAAGTACACAGCGATCATTTACAGGACTGTATATAGGCACTCAAAGTTTAGATGTTCAGAGCCTGAGTACTTATTCTGGTGCGAAGAGAAGTGCTACAATATCTAGCATAGGACTATGAGGTTCCAGTTTACACTTTGCTGACTCGGCTCACTGTTTTCACTGCAGCGAGACATACACTTACTCCATTGCTTTCTTATGTCATCTGAAGCTGTTTTCCTCAATTCTATTATGCCATGACTGCATGTGTTCAATCTCTGAGTCCTGGTCAACAATATACCTCTACAGTACTTATTGTCCAAGTCTTAATTTTGTGTTATTTTGTGTGTTTTCCAGTGGGCAGTGTTAATGCTTCCTGCATGAGATTTCAGGAGGGAGCACTTGCAGAGGTGAGTTGTTTAGTAGAGATGCTTAGAAGCATTTGTCCATGTCCAGGGCTAAAGTATTGTCTTTAGTGGCAATTTCTAACTGATGGGCTGTACAATGATTACTGTCATTTGTTAGGGAGTAGTTAAGAGGAAAAGCCTGCAGGCTTTTTTATCAGACAACACAGCAGGTAGTACAGCATGCCCTGACATGAAATTCTGGGTTCCAAGCTGGCAAAGCATGCTGTTTCTCTGGGTTAGCAAATCAGAAATATCCTAAGTAGATTAATTTTCTACTAGGAGAAGAAGGATGTCAAACCAAGAAAGACTCATGTTCAAACTGACCAGCTAATAGGATACTGAATGAGAGTGTAGCCTGAGCAATGAGCAGAAGGAAAGAGTGCCATGAACCACAGCAATGTGCATTTTATAGAAGCGACATGTCTTGCACTACTTTAAAGAAATAATGAGATAGCTTGACATGCCATTTTTTCCTAAAGTCATGTTAATGGTGGTTAAACAGTACTTATTTTTATTATTCTTGAAGTTTCAGTGCAAAAAGAATCAGTTTGCCATAAGTTTATTGACAGTTATTAGAAAAACATTCACAATTCAGGAGACCTGAATACTGTAATGTCTAAACAAAAATCAAATCCAGTGCCCCAATAAGATATTCTCCAGGTTATTACTATGCCTGGGTACAAGACAGATAATACAGTTCAGCTTCCATGACCAGAAGGTTACTGGATTAGTATTTAATCTCATTCCAGTATCCTTCACTGGATAATTCTCTGTCAAAAAGAAGGGTATAAGAGCTCCCATCAACATTATAAACAGAGGAGTCAACATCCCTTGAGCCATTTGTAAAATTGGTGCAGCAATGAGACTTTTGAATTGCTGTCTTTTCATAGTATGTATCTGTCAGCATCATGAGATATCACATCATTACTGGCATCTTACAGATCAGAATATGAAAGATTGTGCTGAGGTTAGGTACTTTTACGCAAGGTACTAAAAAGCAAGCAAGCCAATGAGAGCTCCAAATTCTTAAGTAGTGTCAACTGAAGACAAAGCATTAAGATGTTATATTGTACAATAAAGCAGAGCATAGCCTTGGAGTTTGACTACATGTTGTCTTGTTTTGGAAAGACAGGTATCTGTCAGGGAAAACTGGAGTTTCCTTTGTGTTGCTTTAGTTTTTTTGAGATTTTTTAAAGCTTTCTACTTATTTGTAAGATGGAGTTAGTTCTGTAGCTACTGTTGTGATATTAAGGGTCAGTCTTTCACTTTCTCACGCTTTAAAACATAAACAACCCTTCTTGTTTTTGTTCACTGTCCTTTGCTTACATATTTCCAGCCTGAAAACAATGTTAGTTGACAGCTGGCATAGCCAGTGGGGTGAAGGGGTAGTAACCCCAAGATCCAATGTGCTTTCAAACCCACAAAATTATAAAAGGAAAGAAATAAACAGGCTAGCCCTCTTTTTTTTGCTCGGTAGGGAGCAGCTTTCACTGAAGACCTCTGCCTCTGTGTGATTGATTATTGCGTTCCAGGCAACACCTTTGGAATGGAGAATGTAAAACCTCTTCCCTCCAAATAATTACAATTTTGCAATTAGGAGCTTTCAGGCAAAAATACGGGAATAGGAATAACAGTTCTTTACTAGGAATATTAAAAATACAAATGCAGTAGTACAAAAAAACAAACAAGCAAACAAACAAAAGTCTTAGAAAACCCTGACAGAGTCAGAGATACAACCTGACACCCTGTTGTCAGGGTGTTGGAAGCAGTCTAAATAAGTCTTCCTGGAGTAACAGATGTTGTTCTGTGAAGTAGAGATGATCCTGTAGAAAAAAAAGGGTCCAGTGCTGGCGAGATGGGTCTGGTCTTCCTCTGAGAATCCAGTGGAAAACAGGCTGCTTGGTGTTCCTACATCTCAGTTTTTATCTTGGTAGAAAAGGTTGGCTCCCCCCTCACTGGGTGGAGCATCTCAAAATGGGATGATGCAATGTGTCATGTCACTGGTGAGCCTTAATGGCCCATTAACAGAAGATATCCCCCCAGAAAGTGGACAGTGGTGAAAGAGATAAGAAACACTGTCCCACCTGGTTTTACCATCTGGCCTATTATCAGAAGGCATCTGCCCCCCTTCTCCCTGGGGTTACAAGGGATAAAGAAAAAAAAATCTCCCCATCTGGTTTCAACAGATGAAATAGAAATCACTTTTTTTTTGGTTACATAACCCAAGACACATGTTAAGTATTCCTGGAAACATTTCTTCATCCTGGAAGTATCTTAAATCTAAGATTGAAATATCGGTCCTGACTCCATCTCTAATGGAAGGTTTACAAAACTTTGCATGGCCACAGAACAGATATTTAGCACACTTCAGGACTAGCAGTTTTTCCTCAAACCCTAATTGTTTTCTTTGCTACAGTTTTGGACTTGAGAGTAAGCTGTTTTTGATGTCAGGGAAGAACATGTCATTCTTCAAATGGAAAGTCATAGACTTCCTTGTTATAGGATCAAAAACTTATCCCTTGAGGAAAGTCTCCACCCTTAAAAGGGAGATTTCTAAGAGAGCACCAGGATACCACCTGGGTGCTAATGGTGGTGAGGCAGGATGAGAGTCTAGCTGGGAAGTCAGTCCAGAGTTTGAGAGTCCTTGGCCAGGCCCAGGCTATGACAGAGCTTGAAGAAGGGAATAAAGGAGAAGCCCAACTTGACCCTAAAGAGGGCCCTGACAGATAGGGATGTGGATGGGGATCTGAGTTGAGGCTGGTCAGGGCCTCAAAGGCCAGGAAGTACATTCAAGGCCTGACACAGAGGTGAAAAAAGGGCCTTTGTTTCTTGCAGAGTATTGAAATGGCTAGTGTGTGTTATAGCATGGCATGGCAATGCAGGTGAGATTCAACATTTCTAACATTGCTAAGAGATCTTGAACAAGGACTGCATTTGAGAAACAATAAAAAGAGAAGCTTTGCCAAAAAGCTGATTACTATGATCAGCAGCAATGCCTTCAAAACAAGGGAGGTAAAAATGAAGTTGCAAATAGAAATGTGCTTAGCAAGTGTCTTGGTTTAGGGCAAATTTGGGAGGAAACCTCTGAATAGGGTCCTTCTGGAAAGCAAACACAAAAGGCCTCTCCCCCCAGCCAGTCTGGGAAAAGAACTTCCTTGGAGAAAAGTGGAAAAAAACTATTTATTTAACAACAAAATGCCCACAAGCATAAAGAATGAATAATATGAAACAATAAAACTTCTCGCTGCTCCAAACAGAGATGGTAAACCTGAGAAAATCTTTACTGTGTGTGCCTCAGCTCACTCAGTTCTTTATCAGTCCCAGTCCCTCTGGAGGTCCAGGTCTGGTGGGCCACAGGTGCAAGCCCTCGGTGCTTTTCTGGGGTTTTCAGTCCGGAGCAGATTCAAAGAGCCTCAAGAAAAAGGAAAAAAAACAGTCCAGGGAACTTCTCTGCCCTAGCTAGCTAAACTAACTAAAAAGCAAAAAAAGATCTCTGTCCTAGGCACTGGTCTGTGCTTCAGACGAACACAGTCCGGTGAGGAATCTGCAGGAGTGAGAGCTGTTTTCAAAACAAACTTGGCACTTCTTTGTTCCTTACTTTGCTCTCAGAGCCAGTCTTAAAGGCACAGAACTCAATATACAGCACAAACAGAACAGACGATTTGGGATACAAGCATCATAAAGTCGCCCTAGGACAGCAAGATATTCCCTTAAGAAACTCAAAGTACCTTTAGCCTGGCAGCACCTGACAAGATCTAAATTACAGATGAGACATGCACCAAAGATAAGAAAAAGCAAAGACAGTAAAAGACATGATATGCAAATTATTTAGATAACTATTTGAAAAGAATATGATAGTTACAGCACGGTTATTTCATACATGGAACAGCACAGCAAAAGGATTCAACTCCTTACCGATACTATGACTTGGGAACCACCACTCCCACTTAAGTGATAATTTGTGGTGGGTTGGACACACCTGCATAGGGACACCCAAGCCAGTTCTGAAGAATGTGGTGGTCAGAGACACCTAGCTAATATGCTGTATTAGTTAACCATTGCTGTATGTTATTCGTATTCGTATTCGTATTCGTATTCGTATTCGTATTCGTATTCGTATTCGTATTGTTATTATTTAGGCTGAATTTGTTAAAACAATAATATGTTTCATATTAACTACTTGATTATGGCATAACAATGCAGCCAGGAGAGATGTGTCAGAGTGAGAATAAGAATTCAGGATTCCTTCTTGTGATCTTGATAGATCTAGAAATCACTATGAAGTGTGCTTTGGCTTTGATTCTGTGGGAAAGTACAAAGAGTTGGATACAGCACCTGAGAAACTGACTTCCCAGCTCTGGTACCCAACTCTGCTTTTCCTTTCAGTGAAGCTGAAAGTGTGTGAATTCACAGCGCAGTTTCTGTTGGGCTCCAGAAGTGGCTGGATTGGCTCACAGGAATAGCTGCTCATCAGGGAGCCTTGGAAGTTGCAAGGATGTTGAAAGCATATGGAAGAAATAGCTGCCTTTGTGAGTACACCACATACCTAGAGACATCTGTTCTGGGGAGGAAAACACTTTTTATTCTCTAGGGTTTGTTAAGACCTCAGGGCCACAGGAAGAAAAGCTGCACAGGTGCAGTAGGACCTGTTGAATTATGTGTAGGGGATATCTTTGGGGGAATATCACCATGAGATTTCCTAGTTTTCTGAGCATTCATATTAAAGTAGAAGGTTTCACCTTCTCAGGCTCTTTCATGTAAACAAGGAGATTGTGTTTTGTAAATTTTACCATTGTTTTCACATTCTTCTCCAAGGAGAGGAGAGGTTGTGTGACAGTCCTTTTGACCAATGTGGTTGAGAGGTGGGAATTCCTCTCTCCAATCCATGGTCACCTTTCAAATAGTATTTAAGAGCATGTAATAAACAAAGGGCAAACTTGCTCTGCCCTGCTTTCTCACACAGCTCCCAAGTCTCAGCGTGTGGTCATTTGAGCATGGCGAACAGCGACAGGGGAACTATACTGCACACACTATATTAGAAACATGACCTGTGGGATTGCATTTTATGGAAATGGTTTGCTCTGGTTCACCCCTGGAAAATGTATGGTTTATCCCAAGTCTGTACCCTCCCTGCAGTATTGTGTATCTGTAACCTCATTGGCTGGAGAATCTTACCGCGCCCACCTTGAACCTCTGTGTTAAGGGTGCAATCCGAGAGGGATCCTCCTCTTTTGCCCTGGTGGTCTTTGGGGACTGCTCCCTCCCCATCCCTCTCCCCTTCTCCCCCTCCCCCCTTCCCTTCCCCTCTCCCTCAGTGAATAAACCCTCATCTCCTCAGCACCTCAGCAACCGTCTGGAGTCTCTTTGCCTGCCAGCACGCGAACACCCGCGACCCTAGAGCCCGGGGGGCTCCCGGGGAACCCTCCCTGAGATCCCCCCCAAAATTTAAACTACAACAATGACCTGGAGAGGAGGGAATTGTTCATCTCTTGGTACGTGCAGGAAAAAGGACTACATGGATCATTTCTTTCAAAGGAGCTCTCTGGGGGTTGTGATTCTGACACTCAAATGCAGTAGCTGAAGGAAGAAGAGGAAAGCAGATCCTGCATGGTCCTGAGGGTACTTATTTGGCCTCTGCTGCCTGCCTAAGAGTTGAATTGGGTGCTTCACTGAAAATCTGAGCTGAGTTTTGTCGCTGGTGCCTTTCAGAATGCAGTACTGCCCTGCCCAGGCTAGCTCAGGCACCATGGCAAGCAGCAGGTACGGCTGGTGAGCAGCGCAAGCCAAGCCGATCCAGCGGGTTTTTGGTTCCGACGAGACGTCGAGGCACAGGTGGCAAGGGGCAGACAACCGCGGAGAATAAAGGGAGGAGCTGGCCGAGTAAGTCCAAGGGGGTTTATCTGAGGGGTCAGGTGGAGCCTCCCCACCTGCCAAGAACTTGCTCTGACTGAGCCAATTTGGCCCTTTTCAGACCCCCTTTTATGGTGGGGTGGTGAGGAGGGTACAACCAATTGGGTTCAACACAGAAGGGGCTAGGAAGGTGACTGACACAAACGAGGACCACACACAAGGGAGAGGAAGGGTTTTTCCCCGAACCTTGCCTATCACTTGAAGCCCCTGATAGAACTTTCTAGCTCTGAGGCAGGGCTCTGAGGTGACAGGCAGGCTCCAGGGAGGAGGGGGGGAAAGGATTGACACCTAACAGTTACTGGAGGATTACCAGGGACAACAAACAGGAAGGCAAAACCGGGCATACAAGGAACAAGCCATCTTACAAAGAACTTAGAAAAACTTATAAAATATAAAGAACCCATTAACACACCACGACATCTCCCCCTTTTCTTTTTAAAATGATGAGAATTAAAAGGGTGGTGGAGGATACTTGAATTGTGGGTATGATTCAGCAACCCATTCCTCATAAGGAGGGTAAGGAGGGAGAGGCTGCTCCTCTGCATCCTCTATCGCATGCATTTCGTACTCTTCTGGAGCACCTGGAATGGTAACTTGATTAACGGAAGGGAGAGAGGTAGCACCCAAAATCAACTTACTGATCATCCTCTTAATTCCAAAGGCAAATAATAGAATAAAAAGGATAAACACAACCAAAAAACAAGTTTTTAGAATAGAACTTGCCCAACCCGAGACTCCCCAAACTTTGAAAAGTCCACTGAACCAATCGTTGTTTTCCTGCTTGATTTCGTGTACCAGGTCCTGCATCTGATTGATAGTCTTACGGATGTTTTCTGCCTTCGAGGTTAGATTAAAACAACAGTGTCCTTCAAACGCCTCACAGTGATGGCCATGGAGGAGGAGGAGATAATCAATCACTGCTCTGTTTTGAAGTGTCGCCTGCCTTGTTATCTCCTCATCTGCCAGGAGGTCAGCCAGGGCGTTGGAAGTAAAGTTGGCCTGTTTAGCCACCCAGCACTCTAGATGGCCCAATTCTCCGAGTGCTTTTGCCGCCGAGACCCATGGCAAAAAGACTGTGATGGCGACACCTTTAGGTCTAGACCAATGAACAATTTCTGAGTCACAGTCTGGGTCCAAATCAGCCAGATCTCTCTTTTGGATCTTTTCAGAGGCCAAAATAACAGTAGAATTTTTCTTTTGCCAATTCATAATTTGGGTTTTATTTGGGGTAAACAGGCTCAAACGGCCAAGGGTGAATGGACCTCCTGTCAGGTGAGGGGGGATGCCTGCCCACGCTCGGTCACCACAAATAAGGAAACTACTTTTGGGGAGGGCCAGGGGCTTGTAATTTAGAGTAGAAGCAAACATTACATGGGCGATCCTGTCACACCATGTTCCAGCTTTTTATACTTCTTTTATATGGAGACCTGAGCGGAACAGCTTCTCCTGGCCTTTGGGCAGGTCAAACATAAACTGAACACACCACGTGGAGCTGGAGGAACCAAGGATCTCAAACTCAACAGGGACTTTGGACAACTGAGGCAGGGTGGCAACATAATCTCTCCACAAAACTAAGGTGTCGCTGTGAGCCTCGCCAGAAAGACTCACGGAGTCCGCAGTTTGGGGAGATCAGACAGTTGCAGGGAAAATCCCCCCTGCTTTGTTTATTACTTCCTATTTTATACTTCTAGCAAGTTGACCATGGATTAGAGAGTGGGCATTCCCACCTCTCACCACATTGGTCAAGGGGACTGTCACACAGTCTTTTTTGTCCCAGCATGGAATGTGAAAACAATGGCTATGTTTATAGAACATAGCTGGTGTTTATATGAAAGGAGCGTGAGAAGGTGCAAACCTTCTACTTTAATATGAACAGTCAGCAACTAGTAAAATCTCATGGTGACACTAAGGGGTTATGGATGGGTATATCTACTTTGTGGGAAATGGAGGACCAAGCAACTCTATGGGGTGGTTTCATTCTGTTAACGTCAGCCATAATTTTCAACAGAGGAGGGGGCAATTCCTCAGGCTTAAAAGGGATCCCCACAAGACAGGTCGACAATGGATTGGCTGCTGATGCCGAGGACAAACAAATGTGGTCTTGGCCCATTGCTCTGGCAAGCGTGGCCCACACATTGGCCTTCGGTTGCGGCACGATCCACCCTCACAAAGGAGGCAACCAGGAACAGTGGTATCCACATGGTGCTCTTTTGGATTGAGGCTCGGGTCTGGGCTCGATGCAGTGTAACTGGACAAGACTTAAAATAAAACACATTTAATCACCTGGACGGGGACTAGGAGGAAAGGGGAATTCTTCCCATGTGCTCATGTCTTTATGCTTTCTCGGCAGTGCTGCCTCTGCGACCTGCGGAATGTTGTCATTTTTCCCTGAGACCTTCGGGGCGTAGGGCCTCACCCACTTGGATGGGATCCATTTCCGGCCAGTGGGGGTGGACACGCAAGCCTACCTAGGTCCCCACGTAACCACCTCATGAGGCCCTTCCGTCTGTCGGGTCTCAGGGACCTTTACCAGAACTGGTGTCCTCTCCTTGATCTGCAGTTGTTCGTTTGCTCCAAAATGACGTATGATTGGTGGGTTCAAAACCTCAAATGAGCAGTTTAAAAAATTGATTGTAGATTCTCAAGGTTATCTTTCCCTGAGATTCTCCTTGGGGTTGCTGTTCCCCAAGGTAATAAGGTTTTCCCCCAGGGTTGCTGTTCCCTGGGAGTTTCCTCGGGGTTGCTGTTCCCCGAGGTAATAAGGTTTTCCGTCTTCTCTTTGCCCTAAGTGTTTCACACCGGAGCCAGAGACAACAAGCTGAGTCTGCCAGTGCATGTTTCCAAGGTTGTTTATTCTTCATTATCTTAGTTCTTTTTCAGCTCTGCCAGGCCTCCCTGGCAGGGTACCTTATCTTAATTCTTTCTCAGCTCTGCGAGGCATCCCCAGCAGAGCAGGACACACGGCAGACTGGGGCGGATCAGAGAGCCCCGCACCTTATGTACGGTACCCTTGACCCAACCACCGTCCAAAACGTACTTTTTATTTACAAAATTTTACCAATACCTACTACCTATGCTCACATGTCGTTTCTACTCTAAACCAATCTCTAAAACCCAACTCAGCAAAAGATGGGGGACGAGAACAAGAACAAGGAGCACAGGGGCCACTCCCCAATTCCTCCATCTTGTCTCTTCAACCCCATATACTAAAAATCCTAGATTCTTCATTTACATTCTATGATAAACTAAATACTACTTATTTTGAATTCTCCCAGCTTGTGATTCTTCATACAATGTGGGCATTCACTCCCATGGCCAGGGATCAGAGGCAGTGTCCTCCTGGGCTCTGTGTGAGGCTGGTTGACCCCCTTGTACAGATCCCAGACCCCCCTGTCCAGTCTCCAAACCCTCCAGGGTGGCCAGAGGGATGTTCTAGACTCCAACAGTAGATAATGCCCTGACCAATCGGATTGAAGGTGTTTCTACCTTTAAAACTGGTTGTTGTTAAGCAAGGACCCACTTGATCTCGCGGTGGGTCCTTTCTACCACTGCTTGGCCCGTCAGGGAATGGGGGATGCCTGTTTTGTGCTCCACTCCCCATTGTTGCAGGAAGCTGCAGAGCTCCTCGGAGTGGTACACAGGGTCATTGTTGGTTTTCAAGGCCTTCGGGATTCCCATGAAGGAGAAAGCCTGTCTTAGATGCTTGATAGCATCTGAGGCTTTTTCACCTGTGTGGGCAGAGGCAAAGACTGTATCAGAAAAGGTATCCACAGACACATGAACGTATTTCTGTCTACCAAATGCCGTAATGTCGGTAACATGCATTTGCCACAGCTCACAGCTATTCAGTCCTCTGGGGTTTATGCCTGCATGTAAAGTGGGAAGGGCGTGTTCTCGACACGAGGGACATGTGGCCACAATGGCCCTGTCTTGTTGATAGGAGATACGGAAACGTTGCACCAAGCCAGGCGCATTTTGATGGAAAAGTTGATGGCTGAGTTTCACCTGCTCGAAAGTATTCAGCAGAGGGGCCATTGCTGGGGGGCAGCAAGAGCATCTGCCCTCCTGTTTCCCTCAGCAATGAACCCTGCCAAATCGGTATGGGACCTCGTATACATCACATAAAATGGTTGCTCTCGGTAGGAGACCAGCTTGACAAATTTTGAGAGCAACTCAAAAAGTGCCACGTTAGACACCTCTTGCAGGATGGCTTGTTCCGCTCTGGATACAACTCCTGCAACATATGCGGAGTCAGTTACCAAATTGAATGGTTCAGGGAACCTTTTGAAGGCTCGGACAACAGCGGCCAACTCAGCAACCTGAGGTGATCCTTCCACCTCAGCAATATCTGCCTCCCACCGCTGAGTCTGAAGATCCCAAGTCAAAACTGACTTGTGGGACCTCCTGGATGCATCAGTGAACACTGTCAGGGCTTCTAAGGGTTTCCTGCTCAGAATGCTTTTCAGTGCCAATGTAAATTGGGCTTCTGAATTGAAAATTTTGTGGGCAGGTTGATGAATTGAAATTTGTCCTGTGAAAGAGTCCAGAGCAAATTGCAATGCCTCGTTCTTTTGAAGCAGGTGTTCTTACATGGGCTTTGTAATTTGGCCCGATTGTAAACCAACTGGAATGTGAATGCCTTCGAAGTCACATCCAGCCAGTTTTTTGATTTGGGTCCTTGCCTTCTGAATCAGCTCAGCTACCATCTCTTGTGGCTTTGTCATTCTTTTAGACCTCTGGTGGCTGAGGAAGACCCACTCTATGATTAAGAGAGGATCTCCTCCTCCTTGGTCCTTTTTGGATGTTCTTGGCACTTTTCACGCACTGTCAAATTGTAAAATCACTCCATGGAGCTGTGGCGGTCTACTCATAATGATGAACCTAAAAGGCAGGTCCAGGTCACAGTGGTTGGCCTGCCAGGTAGACATGGTTTCTTGGACCTTTTCCAAAGCCTTCCATGCCTCTGGGGTAAGCGCCCTAGGAGAATTTAGCTCCTCTCCCCCTTTTAATAAATTGAAAAGGCGGGCCAGACTTTCAGTGGTCTGACCCAGACAGGGCCACACCCAGTTCAATGCCCCACACAGTTGATGGACACCAGCGAAGGTACTGTTTTTGGTTTTTATTGCCAATTTTTGTGGCACAATCCTCCACTTACCCATCTCCAGCCCTAGGTGCCTCCAAGGTGGCATCCGTTGAACCTTGTCCTCCTGCAGCTCGAATCCTGCAACAACCAATGCATTGATTGTGAGGTCAAGCGCCTGGGTTAGCAGGTCATCGTTGGGGGTGCAAATGAGGACATCATCCATGTAATGATGGATAATGACCTTCTCCGTGGCTGCGCAGCCCGGGAACAGCAAGGAAGAGACATACCATTGGCAAATCACCAGGCTGTTCTTCATCCCTTGTGGGAGAACTCGCCAATGGTAGCTCTTTCTTGGGGCGTCTCGGTTGACAGAGGGAACTGAGAACGCAAACTGTGGGGCATCGTCAGGATGTAGGGGAATTTGGAAGAAGCAATCCTTGATGTCAATGACTGCCAATTTCCAATCTCGGAGGAGCATGGTCAGGGAAGGCATCCCTGGCTGGAGTGACCCCATAGCTTCAATAGCGTTGTTAATTTACCTGAGGTCGTGAAGGAGCCGCCATTTTTTTTTGTCAGCCTTATGGATGACAAAAACAGGAGAATTCCACGGTGAAGTGGTCTCTTCGATGTGACCTTTTCTCAGCTGCTCTTCCACGAGCTCATGAAGTGCCTTTAATTTTTCTCTCGAGAGCGGCCACTGCTCTACCCACACTGGTGTGTCTGTTTGCCACTTCAGCTTCTGGGTAGGGCACTTCTCAGTGACCACAGCCCAAAAATCCTTTGAGGGGTCTGGGATGTTAATTGTGACCCCCCACTGGGCCATGAGGTCTCATCCAATCAAAGGTTCCTTATAATCTAAAACAAAAGGGCAGAGGCTTTCAAATTGCCCTTTCGGCCCCTCAATTTGGACCACGTCCTTCGATTGTTTAGCTAACTGGATGCCTCCTACACCCTGTATGTGTCTGGCCATGTTTTGCAAGGCCCAATGTGACGGCCAATACCATTCAGGCACAATTGTCACATATGCTCCGGTATCCAGGAGACACTCAATGTCCATGGTCTCCTCTCCCACCCTAAATTTGCATTTTTTTTTTGGTTTGTTGGTGGTGATCTTCTGGACTGGACAGACTGAGGGGATGTCTTCTGAGGGGTCCACGGTAGGGATGGCCTGCACTAGAACCTGGCCTCTTGGGAGGAACATTGGTGGGTGGGAGCAACGCAGCCAGAGAAAGAGGTCTCTGGGATTAGTTCTGAGTTTTCCTGGGTTAACCTCGATCTCCTGTGGAGTGTATTTGCAATCCCCAATGAGGAGGAACTCACCTTCGATCTGTGGCCAGTTCTCCAGCTCGCTAGGGTCAGCAGCGAGAAAATACCAATCTTCGTCATTCAGGAGCAAAGGCTTTGTCAACTGCAACCTTTAAGGTTCAGAGGAAGAGGTTGTCATTAGAATTGGTCTGGCTAAATCGCATTCAAAGGGTTTTGTCATGTCCGATAGATTGTCCATAGAACTGGACTGTGTCATGATTCCCTCTGCATGAGAAGGCACTCCTGTGTCAATTGACTGTCTCCTCTCCCCATTGTTCCCTGCCCGTTCGACCCTATTTGTGTCTTGGAGCAGGGTGGACTCGCTCTCCCCATCTAGTTTTTTTGAACCCGTTGGGTTCAGGCCAGGTTTCCCTCCCTCAGGTTTGCCGTCTCCCCTGTTTTTTATTTTTAAAGTCCTCAAAGTCTTTCTTGAGTGGACAGTTGGCCATCCAGTGTCCGGACTGTCCACAGAGCATTCAGGGTTTGTCTGGAGGATGCCAAGTCCGGCAAGGTAATGGAACATTGGGAGGTCGAGAAGAAGAATCTGTGATGATGGCGTCAGCAGCTGCAGCCTTCAGGGGATGATTCTGGGGCATGTGTCTCAGACGTTGTCTTGGCGGAGGAACCATGAAAGGAACCCTTCACTTGGCAGACCTGTAACATACTTCTCAAGTTCCAAGGAGGGTCTAGAGAGAGACTGAGGATTGCGGCACGGCAGGCATCATTTGCATTAATAAAGTCCTCTAGTATTCCCTCCCTAGCATGTTCTAACTTGAATTTCGATGGCTCATGTGAGCCTCTCTACAAAGTCTACTAAGGATTCCAATGGCCCTTGTCGAATTTGTGTGTAATGTGGAAGGGGACCATGTGGCTGGAGACTGAAAAAAGCCTTGGCAGCTAATTCTTTCAGGAATTCAAGGGCTGGGACAGGAATGGCGGCAGCCTGCGCTGGGGCACTGGTACATTGTCCCTCACCACAAAGATGTTCTAGGGTCAGGGCATAGCCCTGTTCATCCACTGCTGTGTCTGGGTTCAAGAGCAAATCAAGAAGGGGGTCCTTGAGCAGCTGCCTCCATGCCCCTTCCCAGAGTTTATACTCTGTGGATGTCATGAGGCAAGAGAATAACTGTTTGATGTCAGCTGGGACTGTCACCACACCTGCGAGATCAGCAGCAAGAAGTCCCCTGAAGTAGGGACTTTCCCTACCATATTATTTTTGGGCTTTA
Source organism: Prinia subflava (assembly GCF_021018805.1). Classification (NCBI taxonomy): domain Eukaryota; kingdom Metazoa; phylum Chordata; class Aves; order Passeriformes; family Cisticolidae; genus Prinia; species Prinia subflava. The sequence goes on from NW_026960612.1 coordinate 2,731,016, forward strand.
CAGAGGTCCTTGATAATAGACTGGGAGAAGGGGTGCCTATTGGGATGAAGGGCTTGCCCTCCCCTGCCTCGTTTAAATGTTACCAGGGCAAGTGTTGGACTTGGGTCTGGATCCTGGGTTTCAGGCTCCTGCTCGTCATCTTCCTGGTTTCTATCATGTGAACAGGGAGGATGGGCATGGGAACCAGTGGGAGGGGCATGGGAACTGGAGCTCCAAGATGGCCACCTTCCGGGAGGGGGCGTGGTTTGGGCAGCAGTCCACAACACCCTAGGGGCATGTCTGTGGGCAGGATGAGTCAATGGAGTTTTTTTGAGAAGGCGGGGAAAAGACATTGCGGGAAGTGGGAGGAGTTGGGGACAGAAAGGGGTTGGATGAGTGAAAGGGATTATGGGAAGAAAGGAAGGACACAAAGGATGATCTGGCCATGAGGTCGCAGCCATTTTGTGTCCTGAGGGAGTGGGCACCATTTTGAGGTGTCTCACTCTCTGCATAACTAAAATGAACTCTGGGCTTTCTAATTGGGAAAGGTGGGGGTGGGCAAGGTTCTCGGGTTGCCTGGCCAGGGTAACCCGAGAAGTCCCGGGCAGTCTGGCCAAGACTGCTTGGGCGGGGCTGTTGGGGAACCTGTGAGGAGCCTGAGCTGACAGGCTGACTGCCTGTCGCTCCCTTTAGAATTCCCTTGCTTCGGAGAGAGGGTTTGGGACTGGGAGGGGGGGAAACTGGGGGAGGTTGCCCACAACTCGTCAATTTCTCCATCCCTTTCCTTTTCAAAGCAGCAGTTTTAAACTGCAGGGCTAGATAAGCAACTTTGGGAAGTGATTCGCCCCCTGCTTCGCCTAATTTCAGGATTTTGTCTTCCACAGTGTTGTTGTTTAAATTTATGGGGGGGGTCCCCGGGGAGTGCCCCCCGGAGACCCCCGGGGGTCCTTATGGGGTCGTGGTGTTCCCGTGCTGGCAGGCAAAGAGACTCAGATGCTGGTGGGGTGCTGATGAGGTGAGGGTTTATTCACTGAGGGAGAGGGGAAGGGAAGGGGGGGGAAGGGAGGGAAATGGAAAGGGAGCATCAGGAGGCCTCCAGGGGGAGAGGGGCAAAGAGGGCAGAGCCTTCTGCCTTAGCATTCTTATCACAGAGGTTCAAAGGGGCACGGTAACATTCTCCAGCCAATGAGGTTACAGATACAGGATACTGCAGGGAGGTTACAGACTTGGGATAAACCATACATTTTCCAGGGGTGAGCCAGAGCAAACCATTTCCATAAAATGCAATCCCACACCACAGCGTGCCAAAACTAGGTGCAGTGAATGGAAGCAGGGAATGTTTGGGGGAAATGGAGAAATAGCCAGCAGACAAACCTTTTCAAATCGCCCCTGGGGGGCTTAACTTGGGCAGCATGCAATACATCAATTAAACCATAAAAAACTCCCTTTTGTGCTGCAGAGAGCTTAGCACTCATTATGGCTCCAATGATAAACTGCAGCACACACACACTAGACTGAGCATAAACCAGGAAAACTGAACTTAAAACCATATGCGTGCTCTTTTCAAACCAGGAGGAACTGCACGTGTCTCTGACTCTCGGGGAGCCGAGGGAACTTAGACTGGCTGGTAGCAAAGCCAACCATGAAACTGCCGCGCCACGCTGTCTGGGGCTATCAGCCAAGCAAACTTTGAATGGCTGGCCGCCATGCCAAAAAGCTGTGGGCTGCTGCCACGCCACACGGACCGTGGCAAGAGGCTGCCACGGTGCGAACCGTGGCGTCAACCTAAAGGCAGAGCCTTGAATTTTTACAGTTGTTGCCATACTAAGGCTTATTGTTAGATTCTTTAGACACACAGCACAATAAACACAGATGCAGAAGGATATTTTCTGTACAGTGAGAAGTAAGATATAGTGAAACCAGGGTCTCTATTAACTATATGGAAGCTGGACAGAGCAACGCAGAACACGACCAATATGGTGAAATCATACGTTCTTCTTATTCCCGAAATGGCCGGTTATACACAGTTTCAAATAGTTTACGGTTGCAGGTGTTTTCTAATTGGTATTCAGCTTGAAAAAGGATGCAAACAATATCAGTTTAAGGCAGCTACCATGATCCTACTCTAACTGTCCTATCTAATGCATGCACACACCTTAACCTCAATTCTAACTGTGCCACAGGCTTATCTACTTTTACACAGGCCCAAAAACTGAGGCCCAGCATGCCCACACTTTAGGCCCAGTTTGGGATAGCTCAAACTTCATCCTGTTACAATATATACTCATAGCATCAAGTAAATTTTTCTCTACTGTGTAAACCAAGATGCATTCTAGGCTGAAAGGATGTGGTGATGATTGATTCAGTCAGAGTATGTCCTATTTCTTAGATAGCCTTGTGTTAAAGATCATTATTTTTGGTAATACAGGTTAATCTTAGAAAATTTAAATGCAGTTATAAAAACTAACAGAAGTGCAGGAAGTTCATCTCAGGAATAGCCTGTACTGTTGTAGAGGGAATGGTGAGATCAGATCAGAAATTATAGATTTCATCTGTAGTGTAATTTGCTGCTGACATCAGCTGGCAGGGAGATAATCATTAACATGATGAATGCTGTAAAGATTATATGATTTATATGATATTTTATTGCTCTTCCCCTAGTGTGAAAACCTTTGGCCAACTTCCCCTTGTGAAGACCAATTTAGATAAAAGAGGAGGATTGCAGGAAACTTTCTGAGGCAATGGACTATTTCTTTGTCAATCCACTTACTTCTTTCCAGTCTCTGATTTTGCAGTCTAAGGTCTTGCACAAGTTTCGTTCAGATCACTCATTCTATAGCCACTTTCTTTGTAGTCACGGCCCGGTGCAGAGGCAAGCCTTCTTATCATCAGTCATGGGTTAATCTAAAATCCTGGAATCCTGATCACATTGGTATGAAAGGGTCAGAAAAAGAATTACAGGTATATTTTTGCTTTTGTTTCCACAGACCTCAGTGAAAATTATTCTCCTTGTGTTCAGAGGGGTTATTACCACCTCCTAGGCTTCCACACCTTTAGTGGGTATTCCAGATGGACTCATAGTGGGATCTCCCTGAAATAGGCAACACTGTGACCTTGTTAAAAAAGATACAGGTCATTTAAACACTGAAGAGGAGAGCTAAGAACTAATGGTGCATTGTCAAGAAGCTACTTTTTAAAACTGTTGAAATGCCAGGAATCCTTCACTCTGCCAATGGTCATTTGTGACAAAGGACTGAGCAGAGTTCTTCTGTATTCCCAGATACTGCCAGTTGAAGACACTAGGTTTCCCAATAGCGCAGAGCCAGAAGTGATTAATGCTGTGCCCAGTGCCAGTCTAGACCTGGTGGTCATGTAAGATATAAACTTCTAAAAGAGTGAGTTTAAAAACCTACTGTTACAATAGAAAAAATGTTACAATTCTAATACTAGACTGAGTGGATTGAATCAATCTCCATACTGAAACTTTATATATGGAATTCCTTTGAAGATAGTAATTGCTGCTAATCTGCAGACATACAAATGAGGTGAGAATTTTCCCAAGAATTCTGAAAGGCCCAGTAAAAGAAAAATGCTTTTGTCAGAGAGAATACCTCTTCCTTCAGGTTACAAGAGCAAGCATGTCCTAAAACTGTTGCCGGAGAACAGCCAGAGTCAAGACAGCACTCAATATGAGTTAAAAATCTTGCTCGTTTATTTAGCTATTTGGCTTACATTTATACTGTGCTAAGCATATCATGCACCTAACTCTGAACATCATTGGTTAAACCATAGTGTTCACGAGTCCTTGCAGTATACATAATTGGCTTAGAAGCTCTGTCCACGTGGCTGGATGCTGTGAGCCTTCTCTAACTTATGGTCAACGTATCCTGTCTAGCATCCTGTTACAGCTATTGCTCCAAACTTTACTTCATCCTTATCCCATCTAAACAACAGTTCAAGGACATTTCAGCTTCTACTCATCCTTTAGGCTAAAAGCAGGATTGTCCACGTCCCTGCTTTTCCAGCCATGCATCCACATAAAGCAACCCTCTGTGGCATACAGTGGTGCGGACATAGTGGCATATTCTGGCAGTCTATGTGGCAATGCATACTTAGCTGTTGGATTTCTTGTGGACGGACTACATAGCCATACCCCTGGAGGCAGATTAACAAGAATGATTTGTAATAATTATTGTGACCACAAGTATGAAAGGTGACACTGAGCATTCCTTACTGATCATGCAGAATAGGGCTGTCATAGACATTTGTTGGTCAGTACACTTTGAATTTTATATATCTTGTTATAATAACAAATATTCCCACATGAATATTTTAAGAAACTGTTTTTCTTTGGTATTGTATGACATTTGCATAATTATCCCTGAAATTTGTGGCAGATTCAAACTGTCAAGCCTGTTTATATTGCGGTGGAAAAGTATTTACTGATCCATGCAAATGTTACATTTGCATCTGTAACAGAAAATGCATACCTCATCTGGTTAAAACTTTGTCAGAGGCAGAACCAGCATTTTCCATATCCCATTAGCGTATGGGAACACTTTTTTCCCCCTTGGAATTTCAGTTAGCTCTGAGAACATGTTGTTGAGAAAATTTAGTGGTTCCCAAATTTATATGAAGTATTAAACCCCAGGCTACTGAGTCATTGACTTATAATAGTCAAGGTCTTATTTGGCTGGCTACGTAACAAGTACAGCATTACTACAGGATTTAAAACTAGTGGAACAAAATAAATGGGACATTGTCCTGTTCTTTGAGGCCTCAAAAACAGTGAGAGAGGAGGTGCTGAATACCTGACTGGATTTAGTACCAGGACACTCAGCTCTCCATTGCAGTTGTTAAACCCATGACTGATAAACGAGATGCAAACCTGTGCAGAGTAGTTCAGGTCCTGTCAGGCATATTAGCTGAGCCTCAGCAAAAATCAAATGAAGTAGCATTGGTGCAAACCTGGCTTTGAGGGACCATAATCCCAAACCTGGAGAAGCGTGGTGGAGCTGTACCCAAAGGGCTCTCCAAAAGTCTGAAAAAGTACAGATAGATTTGATACGTCTAACTTGGAGCTGGCCATACCAGCTGTCAGCTGGTTTGGTGCAGAGATTCAGCCTTTGGCATGTGCTCCTGTGCTAACTGCACAGGAGAAGAAATCAGAGGACTTGGTTCCCTGTCAGTCCAAAGAGAGAAGCAGTGGGGCACTGGCTGCAAATAAGTCTTCTGGACCTGCTGGATGCAGAACAAAAATGATCCAATTACAAAAAGAAACTGAATTACAAGAATTAGCCTGAAGAGGCAAATGTTCAAATATCAGGGTTTGAGTTGCAACCAACATGGGTCTGGCTAAGAAAAGACCAGTGTTTTGACATATGTTAAGTTCTCTTTGTCTTTGGAAACTTCCAGGTGTACTTGAATTCCAGACTCACCCTTAAACTAGGAAGGTTTCCTTGTCATACAACTGAACTTGACATTCCTGTTATCAGGAACTGGTGTGCTAAGTAATGCATCAGTATCTATGTGACTTGAAATAAAACCAACACCACATCCTTCAGAACTGAAAGCCCTGCATAGTCCCAGACCTCACGCTCTGCTAGTTGCCTTTAAATGTTTATATGATGCATTTAACTGGATAAGGCAAGGATAGTTAACAAAATGCCTTGCTCAATTAATAAAAAATATTATAATAATATTATAATCAGAAATACTTCTTTGGTATTAAACTACTTCAGAAAGCATTCTTGTTTAGGAGTTTTATTTTGTACCAACCTCTTGAGAGCCAAGTCCAAGTGAAGCATTAGTTCTTTTCTATACAATATTATATTTGTCTCAAACAGTTCTTTCTCTTACCTGTGAAAAAACCTAAAATTTTGTTCTTTCTCTCTTGGCTAATAGGGCTTTTAAGTGCACTTGTCACTTGCACACTACATCACTATATTTTTATCTTTAAATGGTGCCTATGAAATTGCATATCATTCATAAAAGTTAGAATCATAGGGTCTGTGTTGTAAGGGATCTTAAAGATCATCTAGTTCCAAGCTCCTTGCCACTGGCAGGTAACATTTCACTAGAACCAGGTTGCTCAGTCTCAAGCTCTAGCCTTTTCCTGAAATGGAGGAATCCTGGGTCCAAGTTTTCATCTCTTTCATGACCCAAACAAGTATCTTGATCAGTTGGGACATATCAGTATTTCTATAGATGTCCAAAGGAGGCTATATGACAGCTGTAATTTGAACGTGAATGAAGAAATATCAATATTTCTGGGAGTTCAGCTTATTTTTACAGCAGTTTGTCTTAGGCCTTCAGGAAAGGCTTCTGCCAAAATCTGTCTAATAAATAAATTACTTTGTGCAGAGCACATTTATGGGTGCAGACAATTGGTCTGAATTTAGGCTTCAGGCTCTGCTAGTGTCTGTGTGAAAGGCAAGCAAGCAACTTTCTCATTCTGGCCTGGGAAAATCTTAAGGAGGAATTCAAACAAACCTTGGGAAGTGAGAAACTATCTGCAGGTGGTGTTTTTCCAACATGTTTACTGGCAAGGTTGTTGACAAAGGGTGTAGACTCTGAATAACCAATCATGTTCTTTGTCCCAAACTACTCTATAAAAAGAGAATTTAGAAGATTAAAGATTGCTCTCTCATTTTCACCATCATATCAAGAGTCATGTTGTTATTTCTGTGCTGTCCAAAAATCATAACAACACACATTTACTTCAGATTCTTTAGTCAGTAGCAGGATCTCCCTTCATGGCACAAAAATTCTGTGAAACTTAAACTCACAAAATAATCCCTGGCTTCTCTGGCCCTCAGGGTGTTGGGCCACTGAAGCAGGATTATAACATTCATAATGCAGCATGCCAAGCTACAGATGAAGAATGAATGGCATGAAAGGAGAAGAAAGTGAGAGGATGAGCTCTGCACAGTGCATCCTGACATGCCCATGAAGGTTAACAATGGACTCTTTGTGGGGGTGTGCAACTGAGAGTGTGACCTGAGCACATATGAAATGGGATAGGGCACAGTCTTAGGTGCCTACAGTACACTTTTCACAAAAGTGTGGTAAATGCTGTCCAAAAACAGAAGGAAGCCTCCTCTGATTCAGTTGTGCTTTTATTTTTATTAGTAACCAAAGGACTTGACAGGAGAATTCCAGGTGTTTAGAGCTTTTCTAATTATCCTAAAATTTCCTCAATAACTTTTTATTGTAGGGATCAAAATCCTTGATTTATTTTCTTTTACTTGGAAAGATTTTCTTTTGGTTCATTTCTACGGTCATTTTTAAAGCCACCAAATATACAGACCCTAAACCAGAAGATATGGGAAGGAGTAACTTATAAGATGAAGCAAGTGGAAAGCTATTTCCTCATATGTAGGTTCTAGAAAATTCAATGGTTCAGCCATGCTCTGAGAAAGCAAATTTATAGTCAGATTACAGAACAAGGTTTGGTTTAATTGACTGTTGTGATTGTCCCTCACCCTTTTGTCACTGAAATCAGACACGGTTCTCTGATGCCTGTGACATCAAACCAGACATGGTCTGAGATATCTGATTGAAGCTCATTAATGGAACTTTGTGGTGTGCTTATGTTGCCTGTGTCCCTCTTAACCAATGAGTTACATTTAGCACTTCAAGAGAAATGATGAGGATGTGGCTTCTTTCTCCTTAATTGCCTGAATGACAGGTGTCTATACCTTTGAGGAGCTGACTGATCTGGAAGTAGAAGCAAGGTCAGCTTGAAAACATACAGATTTTTAAATTCAAATATCCTTTTCCTCTACTCTTGCAAGACTTTTTCAAAAATAATTTAATACATTTATTCCAATTAGACATCAAGTTTGTATTTCTTCTGGAAAGTCTAAAGGTAGAAAATGATGAAGTGCCCAAATATAGAATATTAATACACTGTTAATTTTCCTAGGATGTTGCTGTACTTGTTCTGATATAGAATTGCCAAAATTTGACATCTAAATGCTGTATAACAGTCATAATAAACAAACAAAATAAACCTCTTGTGGAGATACACAATGCTTTGTGTCCCCAAGTTAATGTCGTATGGATGTACTGGTTGCACATTTTCTTTTTTTAATAATTTCAGACCTTTTCAGCAGAGTTTAAACTCATGTTATAAATTAGCAAATTTCTACCAAAATTTGTCATGGAGAATCCTATAGAAATATATAGAATATGTATATTTATAGCTGCTATAGAATGCTTAAAACGACAATTAAAAGATTTCAAAAATGGAAAGATCTGAAAATAGTAAATGACTTTGAGCTTAGCTTCTATGATTATTATCTGTCTGTCAATGAGTGAAATGTTTATAATCTACTACTAAAATAGGGCAATTAAATTTTACATCAAGGAGTATGTTCCATTAATTCCACAGCATTTTTCTTACTTCCACCTAATTTAGTGAATACCATTATTTAATCTTTCCTTCTCAGGGAAGCTTCTCATCTATTCACAATACTTCATGGAAACAGTTCAATAAACTGACCTTGCACCTAAAAACCAAAACCAAGACGTTTCAGTCACCTTTTCAACAAGATAAAAAAAATCTCTTTCCCACCTGTCTGAGCAGGTCAGAGTCCAGCAGCGTATGAGCCAGAGCACAAATCCCAGGTTGTCTTCTCTTGCTGAACTGCTCCATCACCCTACTGACTGGAAAATAATTAGTATTTTCATAATCTCTCACTTCTTACTGCTTCTACTTTTTATATCAGCCCAAGTTGTGGCTAGGAAGTTATTGTGATGATATCATACAGGCACAATAGGGATGTGCCAGAATATGCTATTTGGGGTATAATACCAGTGCTCTTGACAAATCATTAATTTTAAATGTCAGCAGGAATGTATCTCTGCTGTGAGATGAGGGCCACCTCTTACATATGTGTTAAAATAATTTTTCTCCACTTCCTGCCTTCTCTAAGCTCAACAGAAAGTCTATGAATCCCCTTCCCTTCAAATATAAATTGAGATGTAGACCCAGAGGCTGACGTTCCTGTATTTCATTTTTCAAGACTTGCAGAGCACAGGAACCCTGGAGGGGAGTGCTGCTCAAATGCAGACAGCAGCTTTAAAGTGCCACCTGAGATGGGATTCTGCTGGACCTCAGCCTGGGGAGCGTGCCAAGTGGAACACACTTGCGGAACTAGTGGAACTAGCATGCCAAGTGAAACTAGTGTTACCCTGACTGTGCCACCTTCCAGCCCTTCTGCCTGCGTCCGAGGCTCCAGGAACCATGGTGTGCAGGGAATGGCAGATCTACTGCCCTCCTTCCCCTCCTGACTCTTGGTTCTCCCTTGATTCCTCTGTATGTGGTGTCTGGGGAATTCCACAGCCTGAACTGGTTTTTGGTTTTTTTTTTCTCCAGGTGAGGAGTCAAGCCCTTGGCATGAGTAGCCTCACAGACATCTTTTTTTACAGAAAAGTAGCTGTTGGGGGTTAGATTTGGTTTTTTTTTCTTCTCACAGAATTTTTTCCCATAAGTTTCCAAGAAGCCTTGATGACTACTTAGTCAGAACAAAAAGGGGTACTTGAGAGATATGGCAGCACGAGGCTACACCTATTGTTTCTGAGTCCCTGGGAGTGTCCCTCAGAGGGGAGAGATGATGAGCTTTGGGAAAGGCAAAAAGACAGATCTGGGGGAGGGGGAGGCACTCTTGCTCTCAGCGCTGAGGAGGACGGTCAGGCTGCCCTCTGCCTCTGCCTCGTGCTGGGAAATCTACAGTCATCTGCTCGTGTAGCCGGGAATCCTGAGCTCGCTTTCTCCAGCCTCTCCCCCCACCGCCGCTGCTTCTTCGGAGCTTGGAGGTTCCACTGCTACTCTGTAGCCCTGCACTGCCCAGCCCTGCCGGGACACCCCTGCTGCTCCAGCTGCCAGCGCAGAGCTCCTCATCTCTTCCACCAGCCCGGGACTTTCCTTCCTTCCAGTTCGGCCTCTCGGAGCCCTGCAGGGGCACCGAGATCAAACTGCTCTGGGCTTTTGTAAAAGAAAGCCCTCGAGGTTCTTGGTTCTGTTTATTATTGATGCTATAGTTGTTGTTTGTTTGTCGTTTTGTCATATATACTAGTAAAGAACTGTTATTCCTACCCCCATACCTCTGTCTGAAAGCTCCTTTAAATTTTTTTTTAATTGGAATAATTTGGAGGGAGGGGATTTGAATTCTCCATCTCTAGGGAGGTCCTGCCCTTCCTAGTAGATATCTGTCTTTCAAACCAAGACAGTAGCTCGTGGCCACAGAAACCTAAATGATCAGATCTACGCTTCTCCCTCAGCAAAGGGGAAGAAAAGGGCACAACCCCTTGCCAGCAGAGCCACCCCACAGGGAATGCTGCTGTCAGTGTAGTCTAGGCCTGTTCCAGGGCAGCATGGACTGGCATCAAGATCCAGAGAAACCCTGAGGAGTGATTAGGATGGTTTAAAAGTACATGTGCCTTTCCCCAAGCCCAGGAGTCACCCTGTTACAGTCCCAACATTACATTCTGTGTCATTGGTTTTTTCTGTCATCCAAGAGCATCTGCTCAACATGCTGATGTTTCTCCATGCTTATGTCTGTGTTGGGGAAACCAGGACATCCTGCTGTGCTGCCAGTCACCTGAACATGCAACCCCAGTTACTCTCAGATATATGCCTGCTGCTAAGAACTTCCTCCTTGGTCACAAAGCTAACTTTGTTCAAACTTGCTCTCTCTCAAAGATGTCTAATAAATTCTTCCAGAGCACCTCTACCAAATCTCTCACTGAAGCCCTGTATTACACAGCTATGCATTTGTGGGCTTCTATCCTTGACTTATGTAGCTGTCATGGACTCTTTGACCTCCAAGTGGCAGTATATGGCTTAAAATCCTTCTTCTATGGTGCTTTATCATCCAGCTCAATGACTTTCAGAGGGGATAATTGGAGGGCTGACCGAATTCCCCTGACTAGGAGCTTACTTAAACAGTCTGCTTGTCTGAATGGTGTCACACTGCTTCCTATTATTCCAAACACTGCTCAAGCATAGGAAAAGATTTTTAATTGTTTTCTCTTCTCAAGCTTTTAAAGCTGCTTTTTACAGTTTTCAAAAGGTTTCTTTCCCTGAGTGTTTTGAAAGCTTTTATTTCCTACGTGAATTTTAGAATAGCACTGCATGGCTCATTTCTACATAATGTTTGGGTGTCATCATAAATATATGTAGAGTACATTCAGTCAACAAAAGAAACTTGTACACATTATTTCCTTTGCAAAGCTAGTGTTAAAATTCTCAGCAGGGATGAATTCTGCTAAAGGTTTCCTGGGTTTTATGCCAATAAAGTGGTTCAAGCTTACCTATCAAGAACAGAAAAATAGGCTCCTCTGCTTTCTTTTGAGAGACATCAGCCTGATTTGTTTATTTTTTGTTGTCACCCAAACTTGACAATAACTTGAGTGACACCTTGCAAACCTCTGTTGTGCAGATGGAGTAAGAAAGCAGAGTTTATACGTACTGGGTTTTATTTTGCAGTCTCACCCATGAGTCAGCCCTCCTGAGGATTGAATGATAATCATAAATTATGCTCTTCTCTCTGCTTCCCATCCTCCCTCTGCCTTATGTGTAAAGGTGCTATGCTTCTGCCTTGTCAGCTGCAAGTCTGGTGCTTTTTCACAGGCTTTAAAAGTAAACATTAGAAGAAACTATTCTGTTCTGTTTGGCTATAAAGGACACTGAAAGTTTCATATATAGCATATCATGCATAAAAATAATTGCTGGAACTGCAATGTACAAGTACTTACTGTTCCAAAGCAAAATCAAGAAATGTCACAAGTAAAAAATATTACTCTGGAAAAAAGTCCTTGCTTTAAGAAGTAGAGAAAAACAGCTGTATCAGGGGAAATGCAGAACACAGAGAGGGTTTTGTTTATGTCAGCCTTTTTATGGTACTCATCAGAATCCCTTTAGCGCCTCATAAATATGAATTAATTTATGCTCATAACTGTGGGCCTGACATTGGTCTGAATTTAGGCTTCAGGCTCTGCCACTGTCTGTGTGAAAGGCAAGCGAGCAACTTTCTCATGTTAGCCTGAGAAATCTTAAAGAGGAATTGAAACAAACCTTGGGAAGTGAGAAACTATCTGCAGGTGGTGTTTTTCCAACATGTTTACTGGAAAGAAATATTTACAAAAGAGTGTAGACGCTGAATAACCAATCATGTTCTTTGTACCGAACTACTCTATAAAAGTAGAATTTAGAAGAATAAAGTTTGCTCTCATCTTTACCATCATGGAGAGTCATGTTGTTATTTCTGTGCCGTCCGAAAACCATAGCAACATCTGGTGACCTGACGTTTTTGAAGAAGTTCAGCGCAGCCAGGACTGATTCATGCAGCAAAGCTTGAAAATTCTACCTGCCTCCTCAGAGAGGTAAGCGAAGTATCTCCACGTTTTTTCTAAAGAATGCTGGTCCTGCTGACCATGGAAAAAGATCAATCCTGCCAAAAGACAGCAGGTCGGACGGCACCCAGCACAGCTGGACTTTAATTTCTAGAAAAGACAGCCAGGCAGAGGTTCCAGAAAAACCTGGGGAACCCCTCTCCTGAGAGAGGACAGCTTGTGCCTTTCCTGACAAGAGCAGCTGGAATTCTTCGCTGCCGACAGCTTGCCCAGCGCTCCCCCGACCTCTTTTGGTTCTGTCTGGCCGAGATCAAAGCGAGCGTCTGTAAGCCTCTCCCGGCCGGCAGAGACGGCGCTTCCTTGGCTTTTCCTTCTCCTTTCTTCATACCACGGATGGCTGGCAGTGGTTCCTGCGCTATCATCCACTGCGACTAGTCTGTACCGTGACTTTAAAAGATGCTAGCCCGTCCAAGATACAGCTGGTCAGATTCCGACCCGGAGTGTGACACAACGATCCTTTCCTCGTCGGCGTGGCCCAGCATCTGGCCTGCGGACGGGACCGGGATCGAAAACCTTTGATCCCTCTGTATCCTTCTGTGTGTTCAGGGTGAAAAGTTCACTTTATGAGTGTTTTATGCTTTTAACGTTACCTGTGCTTGTTTTTATGATTGCCTGTGTGAGTTTAGGGCTTGTCTTTCTTTGTGTCTCTGTGTTTTAACTTTGTTCTTTCCCTTGTGCGGGGGTGGGGGGGTGCGGTGAGACAGGCATGGCAGCACGGATGCGATCTCCCTGTCTTCTCTCTCTCTCGCTCGGTTTTTCTCCCGCCCTGCTCCAGGGCGCTGCAGCGGCTGCAAAATCTCTCTCTCTCTCGTTTTTCCGTACTCGGTTTTCCCCCCTCCCCACAGGCGCGCGTGTCGGGCGGGCGCGCAGATCCCTTCCCCGCGCGGTGCCGCTGAGACGGGCGGCTTGGAGCAGCTTTGCCTCTTCGTCCCCCCCCCCTTCCCCCCAGGGCGGTGAGGGGGGCCACCGGCTCTCCACTTGAGGCAGGCGGCGGCAGGGCGGCGGCGGGCTGAGCTCCGCCGAGCACCGCTCCGTTGTCCCCTCCCCGTTTCCCCCCCGGCGGAGGTTTTCTCCCGCCGTGTGCAGTGGCGATGAGAGCAGGGGCCAGCGGCCACTGCCCCGCCGGCACACACTTCATCGCTGTTTTCATTTCCTTCCCGCGTGAATTTGCACAGCAAGTCGTCATAGGAACCGAGGAGCGGTCTCCTCGCTCCTTTTCCCCCTTCCCCCCGCCATGAGCGGCGGGGTTCGCTCCCCCACTCCTTCCCTGCGGGCCGAGCGGCTGACTGCGAATAGGGCACGAGGAACTTGCCGTTCCTCTAGACAGCGGATAATGCTGTAGGAGTTGCTTCGCTTGAATTTTTTTTTTTTTTTTTTAACATAGAAATGGGGGCCACGTTTGTTTGGATTTCCCCCAGCTCTGCGGAGCGGCCCTGGGGCCATTGAGCCCCCAAAGCCCCACTCAGGGCAGGGCCAAATAGCTTCACCGCCTTTAAGGCAGGCAGAAGCTTTTTCCTTTACAGAAAAATGGGGGCCACATTTGTTTGGATTTCCCCCAGCTCCGCGGGGCGGCCCTGGGCCCTTGAGCTCCCAAAGCCCCACTCAGGGAGGGCCAAATAGCTTCACCGCCTTTGAGGTGAGCAGAAGCTTTTCCTTTTAGAGGGACAGTTGATTTTTGTTTGGGTTTTTCCCTCCCCCCCTCCCTCAAAACATTTCTTCTCAAGGCGTCTCTGTGAACAGAATTGGAGCCTTAAATGCCTGTTCATAATAGAAGAAAAATGACAAGAAATACAAAAAACAAATAAGCAACCTCTGTTGCCTTTCGCAGATAACACAAGTATTATTAATAATTCTACAGTATAACCATCAGTTATGAGTTTTAAGTGTTATCTCAGTTTTTAAGATATTTGATGTGAATTCACTGATATGATAAAGTTATCACAGTTCTACAGCCGGCTGCTACTGCTGCTGCTTCTGCTTCTTCTTCTCATGTACTTTGCTATTTGTCTATAATTGCCTGTAAGACACGTGTCACCCAAGAATTTTTTCTTGTTTTCTAGCTGTCTATGCTAGTTTTGCATTCATGATTTTCTAAATATTTTCAGATTTCCAGACAAGGTTATCTGAGTTTGTAAGAATGCCTCCTCTGTCCTGACGGTTTGGGATGCAGTTCCAATCCTGGTCACAGACCATCTCAAGAGCCTGCTGAGCTCAGAGCATCTCTACCCTGACAAATTTAGGAGGTGTCAATTACCATATTAGTTTCTTATTATAAGATTTTTAAGAAGTTTGTTTTTAAAATTGGTGTAAGGGATTCCTCTGCAGTTAGAGCTGGGCACTGGCCATGCCTTGGCTCTCTCTGGATGGGAATTGCCTAATTGCCCAGATGTTTTAGCAAGAAATTACATGAGTTATTTGACTCAACAATTTGACCTTTAAATATAATAGCTGAATTGATCTTTGAGGTGAACCTGGAATTCCTGCCCGGGAAGGATGAACAGGTTGTCACTGGAAAAGAAGCACTTCAGCTTTTGCAGTTCCTGGGCTGATCAAAATTATTATCAAAAAGATAACATGCAACAATGTAACATTTATGTTATGGACCTGAAGAAAAAGTAATTATGAAACCTGGATGTTGAATTTAGACAATGGAGCCTGACAAGTTTGTTAACTTAAGGAGATGTGCCTGTGTTTTATCATTAGCAGGTTCAGCAGTCGTGTTACCCATCACCTTTGAGGAGTGAAAAGGGACATTGCATAGCCTTAGTGGCTGTCATATAGACTGCAAAGATGACCATGTGGTTGGAAGGTATGGAGACAACAGAAGTCCTGTGTCAGCAGCATGGTCCTGTTTTCATCGATCATCCTCGAGTCACTCCCTGCTCCAGGCTTCAAGAAGACATCCAGTGATGCTAAGGATCAACATCTTGTCTCAATGGACATTTTCTTTTCATGTGTTTTAATTTTATAGTAGATGTTGTTTCATTTAAGTTTCCTACATAGATGTAGTTGTATTTTAGGTAATATTTCACGTGCCTTCGGTGTATGTTTTGTAGTTATTAAGGGCTGTTATTTCACTTTGTGGTTTTTGCCTTTCTGGTCTTTGGGATCATGTAGATTTTTTTTGGAGTCAGATATCTTTTTATTGATATTTTTATTAATTTTATTATTCTTTTTTTTTTTTTTTTCTCTTTCTTTCTCGGTGACATCCTACAGATATCATGGGCCAATTGAGTGAACGATGGTCCAATACTGCACATCCTGCAATGGGTCTCTGCCCTTTTAAACATCGCATGCATTTTTGCATTAAAAAAAAAAAAAAAAAAAAAAAAAAAAAGGGTCAACTCAGGTTGTCCAAATAATTGGAAAATTAAATCAGTTTGCGGTTGCAGGTGTAATGCAAGGACCACTGTCCTTTGCTAAAAGGCAGAAAAAGCCCTTGTTATCTGAAAGGATGATTCCTAGAGTGATAGATCTTGACAAATTAGACTGCCATTTTTGAGCAGGCTAATGATGTTTTGTTTTTTTCTGTATTAGAATTAGTAAATAGGTAAGCTTGACGCTGGTGCATGGACATGGTTATGAAGGGTCAACACCAAATGCCACAGAACTTCCCTGACCATTTAAGTTGGTGCCCAATGAAAGTTCTGTTTAGTAATTGGTTGATTACTAATGGGACTTCTGGTGTCATGTTTGTCTTTTTTTCTCTTGCAAGGGCCCTGCAGGAGAGGACACAGACACAGACGCCGCCCTCAGCAAAAACTAAAAGGGGGAGATGTGGGCCTGACATTGGTCTGAATTTAGGCTTCAGGCTCTGCCACTGTCTGTGTGAAAGGCAAGCGAGCAACTTTCTCATGTTAGCCTGAGAAATCTTAAAGAGGAATTCAAACAAACCTTGGGAAGTGAGAAACTATCTGCAGGTGGTGTTTTTCCAACATGTTTACTGGAAAGAAATGTTTACAAAAGAGTGTAGACGCTGAATAACCAATCATGTTCTTTGTACCGAACTACTCTATAAAAGTAGAATTTAGAAGAATAAAGTTTGCTCTCATCTTTACCATCATGGAGAGTCATGTTGTTATTTCTGTGCCGTCCGAAAACCATAGCAACACATAACTCTTCCATGAAGCATGGAAATATTCTTTTCTTCAGTTTAGAGAACGGAAAGTGGGCCAAGGAACTATCAAATTAATAGCCCAACATCATAAGGATCACCTGTAGTAGAGCAGAATACAAATGCAGGTTTCCAGAGTCCCGGCCACACTTTTAACCATTGAACAAGTTTTCTCTCGAAGATAATTTTTGATATCTATCACAGGGAAAAAATATCAGCCCCACTTTCAGGAAAATAAAAATATGGGGACATAGATGAAGTGTTTTATCTGGAAGTCTCTTGAGATTCAGAAGCATTTAGATGCTAGTAAAGGTTTCAAAGACTGACTTTAGATGCAGCTATGTTCATAAGGTTGCAAGATTAAAAAAAAAAATTTAAATAGTCCATAAACAATAGCAATTGCAGATGAAGAGGGAAAATCAAGAGCTTAGCTATTTTTTTGGCTTTTCAAATGCACATGAATATACTATTTTTATCACCATGGATTTCCCTCTCTTGTCAGTTTCATAATCCTCAATTTCAGAGATGATGTAAAACGCATTCTTCAGTAAGTACGCTGATGGTTTCGTTCCCCTGCTAGGGCTGCCTAAACCCCTGTATTCTGAACCCAGCAAAACCAGCCCTGAAGTCTGGAGAGTTTTAGAATTACAAATATATCTGGTTCACTTTTCTCCAGTAATACCAGGAGTTCTCAAGTAAGAGAAGGCCTACATCATGCTAGATAGAAACCAGCTCATGTGAGACAAAGTCATGAATCCTTTTCCTGAAGTGCTCTCTGGCTGCAATTAGACAGCTGTGACATTAGGAAAGGTACCTAAGGACATTAGGTGAAGTGTCAGGGGTAACACTGTGACAACTTCAAAGACAGCAGAACATCCTGTAGGAGTGCAGTCTTACACCCAAACAGGTGTTTCTATATAAGGGAAAGAGTTTCAGCTTACCTTGAAACATATAAGGAAGTTAAACTAGAATGTTCTATAGCCTACTCATTGTAACTGGCTCAGTGCCAGCACAGAGGCACTGATTGGGCTTTGGAAGTGCATCTCAAAGCCTGTTGCCAAGTTCATTGGGCAAGGTGCCAAATAGCCCACCTAAACAATCAAGTACTAAAGGGACAGCACAGAGGTGCTCAAGGCTTTTTTGGAATGCCTTAGCCAGTGTAAGAGTGTTTTCTACACTGTGTTTGGCTTGTATTTCTTTGTTCAATAATGTTTATTATTTTTGTTGTTATTAAAACCTTTTATTTTACAAAACATGTCCAGAGAAGCCGTCTCACTATTTATTAAGCCTTTTCTCTGCAAGGCTGGACCCTCAGAGGTATTGGGCCTTTCCAATAACATCCCAGAACCTTACCTCAATAGATACTCAATACTCACTGCAATACTGCTAATGTGTTTTGTTTGTCTTTTATGACAAGTAACCACCTAGCAACAGGATGCAAAGAGTTTTGAAGGAGTTAGGTGTGCATCCATCCATACGACACTATATTAAGTAACGTATATCTCAGTATGCCTAAGGTGGGAATGGCTTTAAAATAAGAATATGTATTTTCTGGCCTGTGCCCTGAGCTCTTCTTCCACTTTTAACTTTTCCTGCCCTTTCCCAGCACAATAATGTTTTCAACTCTTGGTCTTTTGCAGTTTCCTACTGACTTGAAAGTTTAGTTTGAGATGCTACATGGGACTTTTGGACTGATTACTTTTATCCCAGTGGTTTAATACTGGATATAACAAAGTTTTAGCTTTAAGTCTTCTTCTGGACCTGGTATATAAGTATCTTTCCAGGTCCTCTCAGGGGTGGGTGGAAACAGTCAAAGCTATCAAAGCCAACACAGATCACAGGGCCTGAGGGGAAAGTAGCTACTTTCAGTCCTTTTGTGCTGTCTGCACTGCTAGTTTTGTGGGGGGGACATGTTCTATCTCAATAGGGAATTTTTATGCAGTTAAATTTTGTATAAAGGTCATTAAAGCGCGTGACTTTAAAACTAACCTAGAAAAAAGAAAAATAAAAAAAAGTTTGGTTGTTGGAGTCCATGTTTCCATGGATCCTCCACAGAGAGTGAAATGTGAAGGGATTGAATTAAAACCTTTAGAAAAATTAGATTATATAAAGCCATATATGCATAAAGTAGAAATCTAAGCCTCAGTTTAAGCTTCACATGCCCTAAGTGCCTAGTTGTTAGTGTAGAAGTACAGAGCTTCAGGCCTAGTGATAGAGTTTAGACACAACAAAAATAGAGTACTGTTTATGATTTTTGGTATGAATTTTGCGCAAATAAGATAAAGTTTTTTACGTATGTTAAGATAGAGTTTTTCACATAACAAGATAGAATTTTTACGCACAATAAGATAGAACTTGGATGCTAGTAAGATAGAGTTTTTGCACTGATAGATATGCTATATGCGTAGGTCTTTGATGCTGCTTTTAGTAGTTTTTCGTTGTTTTATGAACTTAGAAAATTGCACCTAGATTAGGTAGTGTGCACATAAAGATATGAATATGCATTTGTAACTTATGGATAAAAAGCCTCTGGGCTGGAAGTGAAGGTATCGATTGATCAACCCGATCTATCGATCCAACCTCCACCTTCTGCAGCCTGAGGAAGGAGCCCTGCCAGGGAGCCGGATGGGATTCAAAAGGTACCATCTGTTGTAGTCTTTGTTGCCTGGGATCTGGGCACTGGGGTCCCGTCCCTCCCTTCCCTTCCACCTGCGGTGTTTGCCCCGGATCTCTGTTCGCGGCTGCCGGGGACTCTGCAAGGGTTCAGGACCCCGGGACACCTTCTTGCCTCTGCGACCCCGGGACCCCCTTCCTGTCCCTGCGATCCCTGCGGTCCTCAGAGGGGAGACATGATGAGCTTTGGGAAAGGCAGAAAGACAGAGCTGGGGGAGGGGAACTCACTCTTGCTCTCAGCGCAGAAGAACACGGTCAGGCTGCCCCCCGCTACAGGAAGAGTTCGTGGTCCTCACTCTGCCTCTGTCTCGTCCTGGGAAATCTACAGTCCTCTGCTCCAGTACCCGGGAATCCTGAGCTCGCTTTCTCCAGCCCTCCCCCCACCGCCGCTGCTTCTTCGGAGCTTTGAGGTTCCCCTGTTACTCTGTAGCCCTGCACTGCCCAGCCCTGCCAGGACACCCCTGCCGCTTCAGCTGCCAGCGCAGAGCTCCTCATCTCATCCACCGGTCCAGGACTTTCCTACCTTCCAGCTCGGCCTCTCGGAGTCCTGCAGGGGCACCGAGATCAAACTGCTCTGGGCTTTCTGTGAAAGCCCTCAAGGTTCTTGGTTCTGTTTATTATTAATGCTGAAGTTGTTGTTTGTTTGTTGTTTTGTCATATATACTAGTAAAGAACTGTTATTCCTATCCCCTTACCTCTGTCTGAAAGCTCCTTTTTTTTTTTTTTAATTAGAATAATTTGGAGGGAGGGGATTTGAATTCTCCATCTCTAGGGAGGTCCTGTCCCCTTCCTAGCAGATATCTGTCTTTCAAACCAGGACACCACTGGACCCTTTTTTTTCCTACAGGATCATCTCTACTCCACAGAACATCTGTTACTCCAGGAAGACTCATTTGGACTGCTTTCAACACCCTGAACACAGGGTGTCAGGTTGTATCTCTGACTGTCAGGGTTTTCTAGGACTTTTGTTTGCTTATTTTTTTGTACTACTGCATTTGTATTTTTTTTAATATTCCTAATAAACATCTGTTATTCCTATTCCCATATTTTTGCCTGAAAGCTCCTAATTACAAAATTGTAATAATTTGGAGGGAGGGTTTTTTTTACATTCTCCATTCCAAGGGAAACTCCAGTTTTCCCTGACAGATACCTGTCTTCCCAAAACAAGACACACTCCTATTCATCTAGACTACCTGGGACGGCTGTGAGAGGCAATACTGCACACTTGCATACTGTACACACACACAGACTGATGGCCTGGAGCTGAAGCAGAAGCAAAAGTGAGATGGGAGCAAAGAATGATTTGGGGTTCTGTAGATCTGAGGGGATATGTGGAAGGAGGACTGGGAGCTTTGTGTCAGTTTGGCACAGGAAGGGTGGTTTCTAACTGGCACTGAAATCACCTGGAAATGCTTTTCCCATTGCAGTCCTGTATACACTTTTATTTTCTATGTACAACAGAGATAAAGGTTGAGGTGCAGATCTATTATTATTACCAATGCTGAAAGTTGCACAGTTCAGTGTTTAGCTTCCTGACAGTGACTCTGCTGCCACAATGACAGAATACAGCAGATATACCTAACTTAGAAACTTTGTAGCTACTGCTGCAGCTGTAAAACTCAGTGTTGAAAAACCCACCCTGTGAAATAAATCCCCCTGTAGCCCCTCCAATGTTCCAATGCTAGCTAAGACCTTAGAAGGCTTTGGAGGAATATTTCAGGGACAGGACAAAGGATCCAAAAGAGGCTCTGATCCCCAGATGTACTTCAAGACGTTTATTCCAGGTGGTTTCCAGAGGGGAAAGAGGGCGAGTGCAGAAGAAGAGGGCCTTATCTAGGCTTCTGCAAAGGAGAGATAATTGGAACACAGCCAATAGGGTCAGAAAGGGGAGGAAGGGTTAAACTACATGGTTACAGGCTCTAGAGGTCTCTGATGGGGGAGAAACCATTCCCCAGGAGAATGCAACATCTCACCCTTTTTTTGTTTAACAAGGTTACAAGAAAAACATTAGGTTCATTTTTACACAGAATGTGGGTTTTTCCACCACTTACAATTGGTAGGGAAATCAGACTGCTTTAGGTTTGCCAGATCTATGTGGTTGACTTCTGAGGTAGAAGGTATGAGGCTATTGATAGCCTTGAAAATCAAACAACGTAGGATCCCGAACGCTATTGTTAAAAGGAAAAGAATAACAAGAAATAACAAAATTATTTTAACTATAGAGATCCACCATCCTGTAAGTCCCCAGCCCTTGAACAGTTCTTTGATCCAATCTTCAGATTCTTGCTTCACTTGAACAATCATGTTGTTTATGCTTTGGAGGGCAGCATGGATGTTTGGAGCTTTTAAGGTCAGGTTCATGCAACACAGTCCTTAAAATTCCTGGCATTCATGTCCATGCATTAACAAAAGAAAATCTATTGCAGTGCGGTTTTGAAATGTTGCCTGTCTGGTAATTTCCTCGTCTTTTAGGAGAGAGCTGATGGCAATGGATGTGAAGTTTACCTGTTTGACCACCCAGCACTCTAGATGGCCCAATTCACCTAGAGCTTTGGCTGCTGCTACCCACGGAAGGAACAGGGATGCAGCAACTCTTTTTGACTTTGCCCAATGAAAAATTTCTGAATTACAATTTGGGTCCAAATTGTCAGTGCTGCTCTTTTGAATTCTGTTTGCCGATTTGTTTTGTGAGTCCATTCACCAATTAAAGTTTGCTTGGGTGTCAATACGGACAATCGCCCTATGGTACATGGCCCTCCTAAAAGCCAAGACGGAATTCCTGCCCATGCCCGATCCCCACAAATCAAGAACAATCCCTTAGGGAGGCTTCTGGGACTAGAGTGAGATGGGTTGTCTGCTGCAATGTGGCTTATATTATGACACCAATTTTTGCAGTAAACTCTCAACGATATTGCCTTATGAGGTGGTACTCGTTAGTGCTAGAAGGTTTTGGGATGACAGAAAAATGTATGCAGTATGACGCAGGGGAAGACCCCAATAGCTCTAACCCTTGGGGTTCCTGAGGTATCTTGGGCTAACACCGCACCCATTCCTCTAAGGGGTTCACGATCACCACAGCTTTCTTCTGATGATCTTTGTGTGGTCGGGGGCGGGTGTGACTTTAGAATTTTGTTGGACCTATAGTTTTCGAAACCTCCTGGAAATTCTCCAGCCTGCAATGGAATTCTTACCAGACAGGTGGACATAGGATTCTTTGTTGCTGCAGTGGACAAACATATGTTTTCCTGCTGAAATGTCTGTGCCAGGGTCACCCAGACATTTTGATGTGGCTGAGGGACGATACATACAGCTGCCAGACTGTTCAGCATTTGCAGGATGACAACCTGGATGGGGTTCATCACAGGGTTGAGTGGGAGGTAGGTTTTCTCTAAAAGGGAAAAACAAACATTTTTAAAACATGTTAAAAGTTTCTGTTTCTGCCAGAAGGAATCCACACCTAGGAAGATTCTTTTTCTTCCATCTGGCGGAATCTTCTCTTTGAAGCATCGGCTACTTGCTTCTCATCCCCTTCTGCTGGAGCTGGATTTTTGGGAACAAAATGTTTCACCCACTTCTGGGGAATCGACCGAGGGCCTGAGGGAGTAGCCACACATGCATAGCCACGACCCCAGGTCACAAGCTCATAGGGACCTTTGGTTTCCCAAGTTTCAGAATCCCTAATCAAGACCGGTGGACGCTGAGACAATTTGAACTGATTGCCACAGGTGGACTCATGTTTTCAAATGAACAGTTCAGAAAATTGATGGTAAACATGGCTTTGCAGAGCTTCTGCTGTGGAGACATCCACACAGTTGAGCTGCTCTGTCTAGCCAAAACCTGCCTGAGCGTCTGGTGTGCATGCTCAATCACAGCTTGACCTGTGGGGGAATGGGGGATGCCAGCTTTACCTTCCACTCCCCACTGCTGGACAAATTCTAGGAACTCCTTGGACACATACTTTGGGCCGTTATCAGTTTTGATTATTTTTGGGATCCCAAACACTGAAAAAGCTTGCACTAGGTGCTGCTTGGCATATACAGACTTTTCTCCTGCGTGGGCAGAGGCATACACTGTACCCGAATATGTGTCAATGCTCACATGAACATATTTGAGGAGACCAAAACTAGGAATGTGTGTGATGTCTGTCTGCCACACTTCACAGCTGCCAAGGCCCCGGGGGTTAACCCCCATGCCCATCGATGGCATGGCCTGGATCTGGCAGTGGGGACAGGTGCCCACAATGGCTCGAGCCTGACTCCACGTTATCTAGAATTGTCGGATCAGAGCCAGTACATTTTGATGGTAGTGTTGGTGAGTCAGTTTTGCCTGTTGGAAGATGTCAGGGAGACGTGCTTTTTCAACTGGTGCAGCAAGGGTGTCTGCCTGACAATTCCCATCTGCAATCTCACATGGCAAATCAGTGTGTGACCTCACATGCATCACGTAAAATGGATGCTCTCAATGAGAAACTAAATAAATTAGCCTTGAAAGCAATCTGAAGAGATGCTCATTCTCTATTTCTTTGAGCACAGCCTGCTCCGCTCTGGACACTACTCCTGCCACGTAGGCAGAGTCGGTTACCAAATTAATTGGTTCTGAGAACTTCTCAAAAGCTCTTACCACTGCAGCCAGTTCAGCCACTTGGGGGGATCCCTCCACAAACTCAACATCAGCTTCCCAATGCTGAGTCTGTGGGTTCCTCGATGTCATCACCAACTTGTTGGAAGCCCCAGATGCATCCGTGAAGACTGTGAGAGCTTTGAGTGGTCTCTGAATCCTCATGAGGAATGAGGTGGAATTCCTCATTCAACAGCTTGTGGGACGGGGCATGGACTGATATTTGTCCCCTGTAGCTGCCCAGAGATAATTGGAGACTGACATTGCTCTGGAGCAAATGCTCAAACATCTCTTTGGTCAGTCTCTCAGGAGAGTTCTTTCCCTCCTCAGAAAGTCTGACCGGGAGGTGAATACATGCAAAGTCACAACTAGCCAATTCACACAATCTTACCCTGGCCTTCCGAATCAGCTGAGCTGTCAACTCCTGTGGCTCTGTGATGGTCTTGTATCTTTGGTGAGAGAGGAAGACCCACCCTATGATCAAGAGTGAATCTCTCTCCTCCTCGATCCATTGGAAAATCCAACCATGCAAATGTGGCAGCTTTCCTAGAACAATGAAATGGAAAGGCACATTTGACTCATACCAATGAGCCTGCCTCTCTGACAAGGCCTTCTGTACCTTTTCGATTGCTGTCTTTTTGTCTGCAGTCAGCTCCCTGGGAGACACCAGCCCCCTCTTCCCCTTCAGTAAGTTGACGAGGGGTTCTACATCCTCGTTTGTTAGGCCTAGCCAGGGTCTTACCCAATTCAAAGACCCTCACAGGGAGTGGAGATCAGCTAGGGTTTTTGTATTGCAATCAATTTCTAGACTCTGCAGAACAACAGTCCTTGCAGTGATTTGCAAACCCAGGTACTTCCAAGGTGGCATCCTTTGAACTTTGTCTTCCTGCAATTGAAATCCAGCAGAGGTTAAAACTTTCACCACTAGGTCAAGCGTGTGTTGGAGTATAGAGTCATGGGGGGCACACACAAGCACATTGTTGGAGTCTAGAACATCCCTCTGGCCACCCTGGAGGGTTTGGAGACCAGACAGGGGGGTCTGGGATCTGTACAAGGGGGTCAGTTAGACCCACACAGATCCCAGGAGGACACTGACTCTGATTCCTGTCCATGGGAGTGAACACTCACATGCAGGAAGAATCACAAACCCTAAGAATTTAAAATAAGTAGTGGATGGTTTATTATAGAATATAAATATAGAAATTAGGATTCTTAGTATATGGGGCTGAAGAGGCAAGATGGAGGAATTGGGGAGTGGCCCCTGTCCTCCTTGTCCTAGCTCTCGTCCCCCATGTTGTGCTGAGTTGGGTTTTAGAGATTGGCTTAGAGTAGAACTGACATGTTAGTATAGGTAGTAGGTATTGGTACAATTTTGTAAATAAAAAGTACTTTGTGGACGGTGGTTGGGTCAGGGGTACTGTACATAAGGTGCGGGGCTCTCTGATCCGCCCAGTCTGCCGCGTGTCCTGCTCTGCTGGGGATGCCTCGCAGAGCTGAGAAAGAACTAAGATAAGGTACCCTGCCAGGGAGGCCTGGCAGAGCTGAAAAAGGACTGAGATAATGAAGAATAAACAACCTTGGAAATGTGCACTGGCGGACTCAGCTTGTCGTCTCTACCTCTGGTGTGTAACACTTAGGGCAAAGAGAAGACTGAAAACCTTATTACCTCGGGGAACAGCAACCCCGAGGAAACTCCCAGGGAACAGCAACCTTGGGGGAACCTTAGTACCTTGGGGAACACCAACCCCAAGGAGAATCTCAGGGAATCAACAACCCTGAGAGCACATCATCCATGTAGTGAAGGATGATGGCTTCCTTTCTCTCGATGCCTACTGGGGACAGCAATGAGGCTATTACTCTACCATGAGCTCCTCAAGCCCCTTGAGCTTCTCTTTCCTCAAAGGCCACTGTGCTCCCCACCTTGGGGTATCCTCCAACCACTTTAACTTTTGGGTAGGGGGCTCCACAGTGGCTGTTTTCAAAAATCCTGGGTTGTCTTAGGAATGACCAATTGGACTCCCTACTGGGACATGGTGTCTCTCCCCCACAGGGGGGCCTTAGAGTCTGCAACGAATGGACTGACACTTGCCAATTTTCCGTCAGGTCCCTCACTTTGCATGATGTGTTTTGAAATCTTTGCCAATGTGATTCCTCCTATGCCCTGAAGTTTGCCAGCCACAGTTTGCAATTCCCAATGTGATGGCCACATGGTCTTAGGTAAAACTGTTATGTTCACGCCCTTGTCCAGAACTCCTTCCACATGGAGGTAGTCTGACCCACAGGCTATGTTGCATGCCATAGAGGGTTTATCCTCTCCCACCACCTCTTCCCAGTAGACTTCTGGTGATTTTCCTTCTGCTGTGATCTCTGCTGGAACGGGAATGGCTTGGGCAAGAGCTTGCCCCTCTACCAGGTAAAATGGTGGGTACGTGCAGCATGCCAACAACATGAGGCCTGTTATCTTTCCCTTAATGGTCATGGGAGCTACCTCAGTCTCCAAGGGTGTGTGTTGTGTGTCCCCAACAACAAAATACTCACTATCCAGTCCCATGTAGTAAACCCTCAGGTCCTGTGAGATGTTTGACAGGTCCACTGTAATGACTTTTCAATCAGTAGATCTGAAATGAAAACCTTTGGTAGCCACGAGCCTGAATCAGCCTTGCAGCTGCCAAACCTTGTTAAGTGAACATTTGACAATTTTATTTTTCTGCACCCCCACACCGTGTGATCCACCCTCCCCTTTTTTTTTTTTTTAAGAGAGAGGCATTTGCCAGTGTGGGTCTGGCTATATTTATATCTTTGTGAGTCGTATCAACGGCGGGTATGCGCATTAAATTCAGGGTTTTTTTGTTGAACTTCTGCTTCTGGTTTTGGGGACAGGTTCTAGCAAAGTGTCCTGGTTTCTTGCAGTGGAGGCAGATGATGTGCTGCAGCGGGTCTGGTGACATAGGTTGCCTCCTTGGATTTGGTACCGCAGCTGCCTTAGGCTGTGAGTGTGCCAGTCCTGGATTTCTTTCAGGTGCACTGAACAGTTCTGCTTTTTTTGTACAGGCTTCTATCATCTGCAAAAGACTAGCGGATAGTTTGAGGGGAAGGCTAAGAATAATTCTACGACATGCCACATTAGCATTTCTCTGAGCCATCTCCTTGATCAATTCTGCCTGCACCACTGGGTCTTGTACTTGTTTTTCCACTTGTTCTCAGACTGTCCACAAACTTCAAGAAATTCTCTGAAGGAAACTGTTTAATGTTAACATAACTGCCCTTAACTTCATTTGTTGGTAGCTGATAAAACATTTTTTCTGCAACCTTACAGATTTTATCTAGAATTGACTTTGATAACAATCCAGTTTGTTTTTCTGGACAGTCCCAGACACCTTCACCACACAGGTGATCATGTGTGATATCATGTCCATCACTGTCTTTTGCTGCACTGGGAGTTTTTTGAATCTCATGTAATAGTGTTTTCAAAGCTCTTTTCCACATGCCTTCCCACAGATCATACTCTGAGGGAGATAACAGACATCTAAATAGGTATTTGATGTCACTGGGTACCATCGCATTTGAATTGAACATTGCCCTCACCATTCCTTTGAAAATCTCACTGGATCTCCCAAATTCTCGCTGTATTTTACAGAGCTCCTTTTTATCTTGACAGGATAATGGCTGATAAGCCCTTGTGCCGTTTCTCCAAAAAAGAAAAGTGACAGGTGCTACAGAGGTAATTCTTTCACCAACATTTTTCTGAGGTCTTAAAAGTTCTGCTGGTCTCCCAGTGCCCAAGGAAATAGGAGGTATACTCTCCCCCACCCCTTGGGGTCTGGCAAAAGGCAGCTCTCTCCCTCTGTTCTGAGGTCCCAGGGGAGGCTGGTCATGTCCCCTTGCCGTGAGGAAATTGCCCCCCCCCGCCAGGGCTGTTTGTTGAGGCGGGCCCACCCCCTTCCCGGATCCTGCGGTAGCTCGGAGGGAGGCACTGAGAGGAGGGATAGGGCTGGACTGCCGAAGACACAAGGGGATTGGGCAAGGGATGTGGAGAAGGGGTGGGGAGTGGGGGGAAGAAAGGGTTATGGGAAGAAGGAGCAAGCACATGGCATTCACCATTGCTCTCCAGCATGAGTTTTGCAGTTCCCAGGGAGTCTGCCACATTGCCAGGGCCTTGGGAGGAGAGCATTTAACCCTTGGAGCAGTCAGAACTGTGTTCTTGAGAAAAACCCGTTCTGGTAAAAGGGTACAGGAGAGATGTTCTGATATCAAGATTGGGATTTCGGGGGGGATCAGAAAAAGGATTATTTGGAGAATTTTTCAGTGGCTGTCTGCTTCTAACAGCTGCTTGCAAGCTTGTAAAAATATTGGAATAAATAGAAAAGCTATTTTATCAAGATTTTCAACTTTAAAAGTCAGTAACTGTCCAATTTCATCCCAAAATGAAACAGAATCCATATTTTGAAAATCAGACTCTGGTAGCTCAGCTGACAGAAAGCAGACAAAAAGTGTTAGTAACTTTTAAGGGATTCTAACAATAATTAAAATATTTTTAAGCTGTTTTAATACACTCTTCTGGTGAACAGATAGCTGTGCACCCATATTTGTGGTGTTTTAAAATGTATTTGTCCAATATCTACCTCCAGACACAGAAAACTGCATGGCTGAGTGTGGATGCATGGCTGGAAAAGCAGGGACATGCGCACAATACTGCTCTTAGCTTAAGGGATGAGTAGAAGCTGAAATGTCCTTGAACCATTCCTTAGATGGGATAAGGAGGAAGTAAAGTTTGGAACAATAGCTGTAACAGGATGCTAGACAGGATGCAATGACCATAAGCTGGGGAAGATTTGCAGCATTTAGCCTCGTGGACAGAGCTTATGAACCAATTATATATAATGCTAGGACACTTGAACACTATGGTTTAATGATGTTCAGAGTTAGGTGCATGATATGCTTAGCACAGTATAAGTGTACGTCAAATAGCTCAATAAACGAGCAAGATTTTTAACTCATATTGAGTGCTGTCTTGGCTCTGGCTGATTCCCCAGCAAACGTTCTGGCGCCCGAAAAACTAAGAAGAGGAAATGGGAACTCTCAGATCTGCGGGTAATTAAGAGGCAGACGGAGAGCAGGGATCAGAGCGGGAAGGCATCTGAACAAGGGAGATAGCAGGATTTCTGACTACGAGCTCAAGTCAGACCCGCATAGAGGTAAGACCACTAACCCTGAAGAATGGAGTGGGAGGCGGCCCTTTGGTCTGTTGAAATGTATCCTTGCCATGCCAGGGATGAACACCGAGGAGAGACAGCTCAAAGAGCTTTTTAACTGAGCTAAAGAACATGGATATATGAAAGACATATCACTGATCTTTAGCCCTGAAGAATGGAGGGAGGTGTGCGATGCCGTATGGGAAAAGACGATTGAACGAAGTAAACCAGCTAAAAAGCTGGGGAGCTTATGGCGCAGTATAATCAACACATTACTACAGATGAAAGCAGAACGTAAGGTTGCTCTGGCAGCTACAGAGGTGCTACGCCCTCCAGCCGCTCTCCCCTGCCCCGGTCCCTGAAGCAATGACTTTTCGTATCGGAAGATTTTTTGGCACTGATAATATGCAACTCATAAGAGGACTGCAGCAGCAGCCAAAAAACTCTGCTGTGGAAGTAACAAAAGACGAAATGGCTGCCCAGTCAACAGGTGGATTGCCTCAGCAAGACACACGCTACAGCAGCCACAGTCCCTGAACCCGTGCAGAGTCATGATGTAACAGAGCAGAGCGAAGTGGCTCACCAACCACAAGCTTATCCTCCGCTCCCAGCTAGTGGGCAAACAACACCTTGTCCCCCCTGCTCCCATGGATCAACATCCATCAGTGGGCATGCGTCACCCCCTTCACCTTTTCCTCCTATGGAGGTTACAAAGAACCTACCTGGTGCAGAACCAAGTCAAACAATTGAAACTCAGCAATTAATGAAGGAAGTGCTGAAAAAATTAGAAGAGCTTGTACAACAGAAGAGTGCAACAAACCAAGCAATCGATTCAGCTGGGAGAGACAAGGGTCTCCCACAGAAACAATGGGAAGCAGAATAAGAAATGGCGAAGCATATGCATGCTGAAAAACCACCTCCGATGAATCCTAATCACCTTAGCAGACCAACAGCTCCACCCATCGGACCACTGCAAGAACCTGTACTTATCTCCTCATCAGAAGGAATTGTGGTAAAGCCTAAACAAGCAGGAAATAGATGGTCGGGTGTCATCCATGATGCAATCCTGGAAGAGGAATGGCAAGTAGCCTCTGCAGAAGCAACAGGGAAAGAGAGTGAAGGAAAGCTGGGTTGCAAATTGCACCCCAGAAGATTCAACAGAAGACCCCTTGGAAATATTTGAGTTGGCTCATAACTGATGCGATAATCACTCCCCAAAAAGTCACCATTAAAACTCAAATATCCATGCTCACAGATGTGCAAATGCTACTTGGTGATCTACTGTGGGTTCGAACTCTAATTGGCATTATAAACAATGAATTGTACCCACTCTTAGCACTATTCAGAGATACTGATTCAGATCAATGTACAGAACTTCTTCAAGAGCAGCAAGACTATTAACCGCCTTGGTCATCTCATTTCCACTCGATGGACTTCACGTCATTTGTTTGTGGTGACACGACCCACCACTGTGTTTGTTGTGCTTTGTCAATGACAAAGAAAAAGGGGGAAGAAGGGAGGCCTAAGACAAGTGATGCCACTGACAAGCTGAAAGTCAGACCTAATGCAATCTATTTACATTGTTTGCGACAATCTTGTCTTGAATGTGATAGTTGTGATTGGTGGGCAAAGATTAAGTGTGAAGGTTACCGGTGAATGATTTCGATCCATAGGAGTCGCCTCTGTTTGATTGCCTGTTGTATTAGCTGTGATGGCAATTTTCACCCTGGAAATCCTTGGGCAGCATTAAGAGAGTATTTAGGAGAAGAACAGTTAGACGATCACAGTTTAGAGGGTTTGTTTGAAAACGAAGGAGCCAAACCGAGAGCCTGGATCGTTTGGCTCATCCAACAAACTTTGAAACATGTAGTGACCCTTAGAGATACATGTATTTTGGAACAGCAGTGCAGTAGGGGAGTGAAAGTCCCTATTAAACATGGGGTTCCTGAAGATAGATGGGAAAGGATGTGCCAATATTGGCAGCGGCGCCGTAATGGTCATCGCAATCACCATTCTAGCCATACTACACAAGGTTGATACTGCCACAGCAGACCCCGGGAAAGCTTTATTTGACCCCAGAAAAAATGTTTGGGTAACACTGGCACGAAGCTTGAATACTACCTCCTTTTGTGCCAGTTTGGCTGTCCCAAAGTCACCATTTGTGACATGCTTGGTAGGTGTTCCGATAAATGACTCCAACATAAATTTGTTGACTGAGACTCCCATAGGAGATTTTTGTAGCAGTGAGGTAAACTATTATGAAAATGGATTGGCGATTAGCTTTACCTCGAATACTGGAAAATGTATGTATGGAATCAATTCATGGATTCCTACACTACCCTTTCATTTAGGCGATCCTCAAGAGATTGAAATTCTTGGGACACTTACTGCTCCTTCATGCTTTTATTTTAATGCATCAGCATATGGGTGGCCATTGGGGATAAAGGATGACAATCGTATAAGGCCTACTTTTGTTACAGGGTCAAATGGATGGAATAATGAATCTTTATGGTGCTCGGAGCTGAGTCAGAATAAAACAACCCCAGTGTCATCGGTCTACCCTAGGCAATTACCAGCTGGCCTATTTTTAATATGTGGCCGGGATACCTCCAGCACCTGTTGGTGGGCCATGTACGATTGGACAAATAAGCATGGCAATGCCACACTGCCATCCTAATGTCAGTCACCCGAAGGTTAAAACACAATACAGCCGAACTAAACACACGGCCACTATATCCCTTGGAGAAAACTGTAATGATGAGGTAAAGTTATGGAGTTATGGAGTAAATGGCAAGTTGTTTTGTCAGCATTGTTTCTCCCTGGAGCTACTGCCGGCAATGTCTATAACAATTTAGAAAAGTTTGTTTGCTGGGTTGTTAAACAGGCTAATGCTACTACTAATGTTTTATCCTTATTAGCTAAAGATTTATCTAGTGTGCAGCATGCAGTGTTACAGAACCGCACCGTGATTGACTTCCTGTTATTAGCTCATGGTCATGGTTGTGAAGACTTTGATGGAATGTGTTGCATGGACCTTGAGGATCATTTTGAGTCCATCCACAAGAAAATACAGAGCTTGCGGCAACATGTAACAAGATTCAGCAAGATGTGGGATTTTTTGGATTGGAGTCATTATGTGATTGGCTAGGCCTTGGTGGGTGGATAAGAGGTCTAGTGAAAACAGGAATCGTGTTATTAGCAATCATCTTAGGAGTGTGTTTGTTTAGCTGATTGTTATCATGTGTGCCTAGAGTGTTTGCTAAGGTAACAGAGCAGGCATGGATTGTGCAAAAAGAAAACGGGGGAATTGTGGATGCATGGCTGGAAAAGCAGGGACATGTGCACAATCCTGGTTTTAGCCTAAAGGATGAGTAGAAGCTGAAATGTCCTTGAACCATTCCTTAGATGGGATAAGGAGGAAGTGAAGTTTGGAGCAATAGCTGTAACAGGATGCTAGACAGGATGCAATGACCATAAGTTGGGGAAGATTTGCAGCATTTAGCCTCATGGACAGAGCTTCTGAACCAATTATATATAATGCAAGGATGCATGAACACTATGATTTAACCAATGATGTTCAGAGTTAGGTGCATGATATGCTTAGCACAGTATAAGTGTACGTCAAATAGCTGAATAAACGAGCAAGATTTTTAACTCATATTGAGTGCTGTCTTGACTCTGGCTGATTCCCCGGCCAACAGCTGAGCCCTTTCGCTGCTTCAACTAAGTGGGGCAGGCGGGGCGAACTGCTGGCTGTGGAGCATGTGTCTTTTTTTCCCGGCTCCTGGGGCACTGGGGGGTGTCCCGCTGCCTTAGCCTGGCTTCTGGAACTTGTCCCATTCTGTGTTCACCCCAAAAGACGGACTCTGCCAGCTGAGACGACTCATCACTGACGGAGCTATGTTCGGCAGAAAAAAAACCAAACCGCGTTTAACAAAAACCAGGCATGCCCTGGGTCCTAGCGCACCCGTAATTGCCATGTCCACGATCGCAAAGGTAAAAACTGTCCCCGCCAGATAGGGGTTATTTCCCGCAGTAACCGCAACACGAGGGTACTTACCTATGTCCTTTAGGACCGTGGTTGCCCTAGCAGCAATGTCAAGAGTCCTTATCCTGAGTCTACTCGCAAATCAGGTGCCAAGCAAGCTACGGACCCTTCCCCAAATACTTATAGCCACAGAAAAAGCAGCTTATAAGTTACAGTGTAGTTGAATCTCCCAAAGACCTTTTGAGACCCTGAAATAGAGTCTCCAGCTTCTTCGTGGGCTTCTAATATTGCATTAAAACCTACAATGGGTACCAACTGAAATACCACCCCTTGCAGCCCTCCGGAGTTCTTAGGCTAGCTCAGATCTTAGAGGGCTTTGGAGGAATATTTCAGGGACGAGGCAAAAGATTCCAAAAGAGGCTCTAACCCCCAGCTGTAGTCCAAGACATTTATTCTTGATGGTTTCAAGGGGGGAAAGAGGATGAATGAGGAAGAACAGGGCCTTGTTTAGGCTCCAGCTAAGGAAGAGATAGTTGGCACCCAGCCAAAAGGGTCAGAAAGGGGAGGAAGGGTTAAACTACATGGTTACAGACTCCAGGGGTCTCTGGGGAGGGAAAAACCATTCCCCAAAGAAATTCAACATATCAGGAAGCGTGAAAAAGAAAACACTAAACAACTCACCAGTAAAATCTACAATAACTCAGGCTGAACAACACCCAAACTCGGTGTAAACAAATTTTGACAGCAATAAAGCTGAACAAAAGGAACTCAATAAAACTCTGCCCTAAAAGGACTTCAAATTAATAGCTTAATTTTTACCTCAGTAAAACAGAAGGTAACTTTAAGAAAACTCAATGTCAACCATTGTACTGAATACAACTGTGATCCATATAAAAGTGAAATAAAACCTTGTCTATACTTACTAATACTTAAACTTAGCAGACATGAAATCCACTAAACCAACCCATTAAAACTTAGCCTTGTTCAATTTAACAGAAGCATTACCCCTTGGACCTTATGTAAACACAACTGCAAATTAATATCTCCAAAAGTTATCGATACAACAAGATGTAGCTTATGGTACTGTTATAACACCAAAAAAAAAAAAAAAAAAAAAAAAAAAGGAAAAGTGAACAACCCGTAAAAGAAATACCAGCATGATGATGTACTGGAGGGATACATGTCACAACAAGCATATTAAACTCATAAGTAATCCGGTCATGAGAAAAATCCCTGACAACTGCAAATTTCTTTGAAACAAAAATTTTGTAAGATTTCTTAGAGTCCAGGGTGTAATAAATGTAAAGCCAATTCCAAATTAAGAAATTATTTTGTTAATTTTTTTAAAAGAATCAACGAACAGAATTTCGGGTAAGCTAACAATCGAAGAATCAGTGTCGAATCCTGGGATTGGCACTGGGTGAACCTTAGCTGTGGCCTCTTGCCCACCACAGTTCCCCTGTTCCCATCTTTGGTTTTGTAAGTCTTGTTTATATACATTTTTTTTTAGCTGGACAGGGTATTACTTCATACTCTCCTTGTCCCCTCAGTTTTTCTTCATATTCACGTAGATTCATCCTTGCTGTCCGGTCGGTTGAATAGTTCTTCTGAGGGAAGATGAATATTAAATATGCTTTCTGGGAAACGTGCATTGAGATGCGCATCTCGGATGGTGGAGTGAGATCCATATCGGTGGTAATGGTTGGGTGGTTTGCAGTTCCATCTCCGGAGAAGGCCCATCTTCCTAGGACCTTCCCTCCTTTCTGTTGTAAATTCAGTCATTCCTGGTTCTTAGCAGAGTATTTTTCAAATCCCGAGTTCGTTTATCCCCAGGCTCGAATGATGTTTGCCATTTATTTTAAAGACCACAACTTGGTTTCTATTACACATACATTATAAACACGAATTATCTCACATCATTTATCACAATCCCCCCCTTAAAATTTTAACAGATTAGGTTGTGTTTCTTTTTCCTTCTGATTCTAACTATTTCTAATTGTTAATATCCTTGCCGAAAGTTACCCTTATGGTTATCCCTTTCTGTTCTTGCCCGTGCCTCAAAGTTAGCTAATGCTGTTGCTGCCCTGCTCCTTTTCTTCCCCTTTAATTTCATTATTTTAAGTACTTGCAAGCCTTGTACTATTGAGTGTATTGGATGGATGAGGCCAGATGTTTGGCAAGGCAAGACTATCATTCCAGCTATGGGGCATAGTATAAAGAGTCCTATTTGCTCCCACCATGTTCTTTCCCCGACTAGTTGATCCCACCATGAGGTTTGAAGCTTTGAGTCCCCTTTTTGTACAGGTACTTGTGCTGCCTTTTTAATTTCTGCAGCTAGGTCTTTTATAGTTTCCCTGTAATCATCAATCTCTGCCTGATATTCGGTTCCTTTTAATTTCCTAGAGGGTCCTTCTTCTTCAGCCAACAAGTGATCATATAAAAACCTCCATTTGCGGATGCTGTCTAATTAGTAATTCGAGGACATCCAAAGTAAGGTTTGAGATAATTTCTACTACTACCTGCAACCTTATGAGCCTATCTAGCAGATGGATCCAGGTTTTATACTTCCTGTTTCTATCTCGAGCCCAGGTTGCAAGATCGTAGTGTGGTAACATTTTTTTCTGTCGGCCAATCTTTACTACCCCAATTTTGATTTCCATCTACTTGTTGGACTCCTTCTTTTAGTTCCTTGTTGTCTGATAAGCCAAAGGTTTCTTTTAAGCACATTCTTTCATTACTGTCTCCCAAGGGGTTCACATTGTCTCTTTGTTTCGGTAGCAAGTCTAAGCACTCATTCTTAGGTATCGCCTTCGGGTTGTGGTAAGCTATTTCTCCACCTGATGTAAACATTTTGTGTCGAGTGCCATTAAAGGTATAATACTGACCTGGTTTAGGACAAATTAGGGGAAAATCTCCAAATGGAGCCCCTTAGAAAACAAACCCCCACAACTCCTCCCCACCACCAGGTTTGGGAAGAATTTCCTCAGGGGAAAAGTGGAAAAAACCTGCTTATTAAGAAACAAAAAAGCCCGCTCCCCAACATAAGGAAAAAACCAGCCCCAGATGACAACAAATGTTTTCACCAGTCCAAGAGAGGGTGAAAAAACTCGGGCAGTCCCTGCTGGGGAGGTGTCACGAGCCAAAGGATGGTCGTGATGGTTCGTTTTGATTTCAGAGTGCAAAAAGAGGCAGTGATAACTTAATTCAAGTGAAATCAATTGTATCTTTATTGATACACACAGTTATGCGATAGAAAAGAAGGGGAAAGAAGAGAGGGAGAGAGAGAGAAAGAAAGGAGGAAAGAAAGGGTATAGCTACCGACTGACAGACAGGAGTCCTCGTGACGCTGATACCAACAGACCACCTTCGCAGTCCTCGTGGCACGCGGGTCAATGGAGCCGTCGTCCGAAGGGGAGGCCTCGAAAGCCTGCTCTTCTGGTGGGGTTGTTATAGTTCTTTTCGAAGCGAGAGGCAAGATGCCAGGAAGGGGGGTCGGTTTCGTGGGTATCGCAGGTGTTCTTTCACAATAGGGAGAGCGGTGCAGCTCAGGTCTTACCAAGTACAGTCAGTACAGGAACATCTCTTTGCAAACATGGCCAGAAACCGTAACCGTCCCCCATTGTTTCATGCATGGGTCCCTGAGGAGGGCGTCTTGGTCCAGTGGCAGCAGCTGCAGGGAAAACTTGGCCTGTGCTGTGGCTCAGGGTCCATGGGTTAGGGTCTCGGCCTCTGACAGTCGTGAGGCAGAAATGAGGGATTTTTGGACCGACTCTTACACCACCCCGTGACTCATGACTGGTCGGCAGGAGAGCTCCATCAGTCGAGTTCGTTGCGTTGTTCTGAAGTCTTCAGGACTCATTGTCAGTGTCAGTAGTATACCCCGAAAATAGAGACGAGAGAAAGAGAGAGAGGAAAAAGAAATAGAGAAGGGAAAGAAAAAACAAGAGATACCATAATGATTAATATTGATTGTTAAAATCTCAAAACAAATCACTATGACAAAACAAATCCAATGATATTAAAATTTCAAAACAAATAATTGTTGTTGATTAATAAAATTCTTAAACAAATCATGATGATAAATGATTCACAAAATCAAATAATCAAGACAAAATCTTAACAATATTAATTAAAATAATATTATTAATTAAAACAATTTTCAAGTATTCAAAGCAAAAGTCTTAAAACTATTTTTTCAAAAGAGGATTATAGTGATATTAATTAGAACAATTTTCAATCAAGACAAAAGTTATTGTGAAACAATTTTCAAGTAACATGAACAAATTTCAGAAATGATTAACACAAATCACAAAGATCAAAATACATAATTGTCTTAAATTATATGTATCTCTAAGATTTCTTTGTCTTACTTAGGCAAAATCCATTTCACAGTCCGCGGCTATGGCCTACTTGTATAGTTTGTCTTGTGTCAACATCTCTAAGTATATCTATTGTTTCTAAGTAAAGAATGAAATTGCTGCAAAACAAAAGCCAATCAAAATAAAGTCAAAAGAACAAGGATGGGATGACATAATTTGTTATCAAGGTATTCTTGATTTTATCTAAAATTTCACTTAGATCCTGATAGAGCAACAATTACTTTACCAAATCGGAGTAGGCCATAGCTTGTGGATCAGTGTGTAATTAGATTGTAAAAGCTGGTAAGAAGTAAACTGGAGCTGAAAAAGAAAAATCAAAAGCTGTAATTTTAGTAAAGTTACAAGCACAAAAATTCAAATGATTCTTAGTTTCTAATATAACATTTTCTACAGTTACAACATCACAAGCAGTCCTAAAGCATACACATCCATTGCCTACATATAAAAGCACTGTTTCAGGAGTCTCATTAGGATAAACTTAAAAATAACAAATATTTTGTTCTATGTCTAAACAAATGTAATTTTATTACTTTCACAAATAAATCTTTGTTGTTCCCAAACAATACAAAAATTCTAAATTAACAGTTTACAATTTCTCATCAATTTGATGGGCCCATTCCCTATACTAGGAAGGATAGAGAATAGCTCCGTCATGATTTAATCTTAACACAATAATAGCGAATATCAAATGTACCAAAGCATTACATATAGTCAGTACAAAAGCTGTGGCTGTATTTATAAAAGAGTCATAAATAAAATTCACTAAGTTCAACTAGAATTGAAAATCTCTTTCGAAATCATTGGCATTGTTCCAAATTACT
The DNA here is from genome assembly GCF_021018805.1 of Prinia subflava. NCBI lineage: Eukaryota > Metazoa > Chordata > Aves > Passeriformes > Cisticolidae > Prinia > Prinia subflava. The sequence goes on from NW_026960612.1 coordinate 2,769,199, forward strand.
TTCTGAATTTCAGTAGAAAGACTGCCTTCTTTTATAATTGAGGCAACCACTAACTGCATCCACAACTAAAACTGGAGGCAGCTAATAGCTAAAAGTTTTAGTTTTGTGATCAATTATCAATTTATGATTATTCACATTTAGATACTGAGTCGTTCTCAAGGCCAATAAGGATGACTATTCTAAATCAATACTATTTAAAATTCTTAATTTTGTTCTTATAATACCAATAATGTTTAAAATATCACCAGTTTTATCATAGTTTTATGTGGTCTTTATGTCCCTCGGAGTTCTCCTGTGAAAAGTAAACACAACAGAATCTGCCTTCAAAGGCAGAAAAGTTAGTATGAAGGAATTATCCAGGATGTGTTTATGCTTGGAACTGCCGGGCAAAAAGCAGTGATTTTGGAACACTTGTTAGCCTCCCATCCATAAGGGGTATGAGAAGCCCATTTGGTCTTCTCACCTTTTGCCCAGTCTGGGACAATTTCTGCAGTAAGGTGAGACTGCTTGGGGCAAAAGGGGGGAGCTGTTCCAGTGACTGAGGCGGGTACTTCTGGGCTGCCATCCAAGTTCATTGTCACATTTTTTACAGCTCCGACTGAGGCTCTTTCGGCCACCCCATCAGGTGGGGGGGTTGAATATGGAGAAGGGCCTCTCAGGACAACAGGTTGTTGTACTGACAATCCTGAAAAAGCAAAACCCCATTCCATCTGGAAAGGATCTGTAGGATAAGTAGGACCAAGTGTTTGGTGGGCAGTTGCCTCAAAAATTAACAATTTTAAAGCCTCATGATGAGAATCACCCCATTCCCAAATTTTTCCTTTTCTCAGCAAGCTGTAAAGAGGTCTGGCAATTATAGCAAAATCAGGGATGTGTTTATTGCAAAGCACTAGTAATTCTGAAACTTGTTGCAGTTCCTTCGTAGATTCTGGCATTTTAATTTGATTGAAGGAGGTTATCACATGCATGTCATGCTTCTTTTCCATCAAATTCCCAGAAATTTTACTTTCAGGGGAAATTTGTAGATCAAATTTTTCCAAGTTGGAGATTATTTTCTGTTGGGGATCTTCCACTTCTATTTCATCCCTACCCACAAAAATATCATCGATGCATTGGTTAACAGCTACATTGTCAGCTATGGGTATTTTTTCTAACTCTTGGGCCAAAGCAGGGTGGGCACGGGTGGGTGAATCTAGGTTCCCTTGAGAAGGAAGGCTTTGCTTTGGCTTGTTGCCTGGGTGCTGAGAGGGGGAGGGTGGGGGGGGGGGTTGGATTGTTAGACTGTTTCTGGGCTCACTGCCCAGATTCTCAGAAGAAAGGTGTGTGATTTGCTGTGACTTTTTAGGGAGGGGTTGCCCTGGCAAATTTGGGTTTTGTTTGGGGACCCCTTTTTTAATATCTAATAGCAACAAGTGTTGGCGGCTAGTGATTTGTTTACTTTTCTCTGGTTTTTCACTACTAGGAGTTTTAACATAGTTGGTCAATTCTACTGCAATTTCACTTAATACATAGACATTACGATCACCGGCAAGTGAATTAGATTGAGGGGCTGGGGGCTGGGAGGGGGTAGGATAAGGACTGAAACCACAATCTGTAGATCCGGTTGGTTCACTTGGGTTTCCGAGGGATCTGTCTAGCTTTTCTACAGAACTTAAAACAATTGCTATAGGTTCAAGTGATTCCAAAGGCTTTTGAATTAAAGGAATCATAATTTCAGGCTTTGCAGGCAATTGCATTGGAGAGTCATCATGTATCATTTGCAGGCAGGCAGCTTTGTGAATGTTTTCCAGGGGCTGTTCGGGAGTACCAATTAAAGTTAAATGGTTTCCCTTTTCCAAGGGGTTATACCCCTCTGCCCAGTGAGCTGAGCATTGAATCAGGGACCACAAGTTATGTTTGTCTCTTATTGTTAAGAAAACTCCACTTCCCCAATACCCACTAACTTCTTGTTCTGTCAATTTAATTTGATCTCCACCACTGAGAGATACTCGGGAAACATGTCCTGTCTCTGATACATGAGGGAACCGCAAGTACTCTCCTTTTAGCTTAGATAATTCAGTGGTGGTGTCTGGGATTTCTTAAGTGATTATTTGTGGGTCTGAATTTTCATCAATATAGTTGCATTCTGTTTTAACTAGAGGTGTTATGCTACGGCAGCAGTGTTCCCCACAATTTTTTACTAATTCTTTCTGGGGGTAAATCTGATTAATGTGAGGAGTTTCTTTTTCTTCTGCCTTTTTTGGGAAGTCAGCATTCTCTAAATTTTTAGAATATTCATCTCCCAAGGCAGTCCGTAGCAAATTATTTTCATCTCGCAGCAAATGATTTTCGTTTTGCAAAATTTCAACTAAATTTTGAAGCGAGTCAATTATTGCGTTTTCTTCACTTCTTCGCTTAAAGCGAGTTTCTACAGCTGGGGTAAGGCAGGCTCCCAGAACTGAGCAGAGTATGGTTTTATTTTTGCCCAGTTTAAATTTTGTTTCATGTTGTAAAGAACATACTTTATCAACCACACTTTCCAAATTAGACCAGTTATTATTAGCCCAAAATTCCACCTCTGGAGAGGGTCTGGCATTGTGTTTAGCTATTAGAGCATAAAATTCAGTTTTATGTATAAAATCATCAGTCATTTTGTGAAGGGGATCAGAAAACCACTACAGGGAGGTAATGCTCGGTTGTACACACACACAGCTACGCTGCGTCTCCCCTCTTTCCCTGGGGTGGGTGAAGGGACAAATCCTGTCTGCTGAGGCACTGTTTAGTTACGTCAAGGTGTCCCTTCTCTCAACAGGACAGTTCATACACATAAAACAGTTTCTCTTTTTGCACTAGGAGATCTTTTGTGAAATCCTGAAGACAGATACACCTCAATAGAGTATAGGGATGCTTTTACCTAGGTGTCTACAGTGTGCGAAGAATCAGAAAAGCCCCCCTTGCTTTCTAGCTTCGTTCACCGAAGTGACGGGCTAGGTGCGGCTGAGGCTAATCTTCCTCTTCCTAGTACAGACTATAGACAACCTGCAACCCCTCTGTCAATCAGGACCCTGTCACGGTGACGCCAATTTAAATGTCACGAGCCAAAGGATGGTCGTGATGGTTCGTTTTGATTTCAGAGTGCAAAAAGAGGCAGTGATAACTTAATTCAAGTGAAATCAATTGTATCTTTATTGATACACACAGTTATGCGATAGAAAAGAAGGGGAAAGAAGAGAGGGAGAGAGAGAGAGAGAAAGGAGGAAAGAAAGGGTATAGCTACCGACTGACAGACAGGAGTCCTCGTGACGCTGATACCAACAGACCACCTTCGCAGTCCTCGTGGCACGCGGGTCAGTGGAGCCGTCGTCCGAAGGGGAGGCCTCGAAAGCCTGCTCTTTTGGTGGGGTTGTTATAGTTCTTTTCGAAGCGAGAGGCAAGATGCCAGGAAGGGGGGTCGGTTTCGTGGGTATCGCAGGTGTTCTTTCACAATAGGGAGAGCGGTGCAGCTCAGGTCTTACCAAGTACAGTCAGTACAGGAACATCTCTTTGCAAACATGGCCAGAAACCGTAACCGTCCCCCATTGTTTCATGCATGGGTCCCTGAGGAGGGCGTCTTGGTCCAGTGGCAGCAGCTGCAGGGAAAACTTGGCCTGTGCTGTGGCTCAGGGTCCATGGGTTAGGGTCTCGGCCTCTGACAGTCGTGAGGCAGAAATGAGGGATTTTTGGACCGACTCTTACAGGAGGGCGCCAAGCTTCTCTCGCAGATGCAGACTCTGGGGGGGGGGTTCAGGTCCGGAGCCATTTCCAATGGTCTTCAGGAAAGGGGAGGAAGGAAAGAAGGGGGAAAAAAACAAAAGCAGAAAAGCGGCAAAAAGCAGCAGCGGTAAGCAAAAAGCAAGCAAGCAAGCAAGCCAGCAGCAGCGGCCAAAAAAAGCCCCGATGATAGGGGGAGGGGTGCGGCTATTAGACAAAACAAAACCTCTCTGAGAGCACGGCAACAGAACATACAATTGTATACAAAGCGCTGTCGCCCCAGGACAAATACCCATGTCCCTTGTCCTTTTGACAGCTATCTGGGGCTCAGTATGCTGTGATTTCTGCAGCTCTTTGCTCTTTAAAACATGGTTCCCCTTTGTTTTGGGGCTTTTGCTTCTCTGTGCGAAGCTGAATTCCCCGAGGCTGGCCCACCATTGGGCACACAACTAGGCTCAGGACTTCTAGGATTCCCCATAGGTTTATCTCCTGCTTACGTCTCTGCCCAATGGGTTGCCACTAGCGGTGAGATAATCCGTCTTCTTGGCAGCAGGGATATTCTTCCAGGGTTCCATAATTGGGCCGAGCTGCATACCTCTTCTTAAAGGCCACCCACCTGGATAGCTTTACTGGATCTGTGCTACAGGGTACTTTATTAGTCCTTCGGCACTCAAATAGCAAGGACTTGGGCTCTCAGATCCAATTTTCTCCTTATCCTCTTTTGGTATAGGCGAAACCACTCATAAGAATCTAATTCCAGTACCCCCAAATTCGTGGCAAGCTCTAAGATCCAGCTGGTCAGTTCTTGCTCCTTTTCTAGACACTTATCGCACAAGCCCCTAGATCTATATCTCATTCTGCAATATACAACCCAGATTTCCTGACAATAACAACACTCAAAATGAATACATGGGTAGCATGGACATCCTGGTTTTGAACAACTTATCGTGTTCTCCTTGGTCATTTATCACTTTGGTGAAGTTTTATCTTCTGGTCTCTGGGGGAGGAGGTGACTCTCTACTCAGGCTTCTCTTCTTGTCTTTCAATTTTCTTCACCTGAAAAGTGTGTGTCCAACCTTTCTTAGCTGTCTTCACGGCAGTGTCTGTGGTTAAGAGAACAAGAAAAGGGCCCTCCCACTGTGGTGTTAGGGAAACTTCTTTCCAGGCTTTTATCAACACTTCCTGGTTTTATTTTATGCATCGCGAACCCTAGAGGGGTGCTTTGAGTAATTATTCCCTTTTTTCTTAGCTCCTGCGGGTTCTTATTTATTGCTATTAAATAAGGCTGGATTTGTCCGTCCTCCAGCCTTGGATGTCCTACTGGAATTCCATGTTTGTATGGCATTCCGTACAACATCTCAAAGGGTGATAAACTGCTCTCGGAGTGGGGCATACTCATAACATTTAGCAAGGCTAAAGGGAAACATTTAACCCAGGACATTTTTGTTTCTAACATCAGCTTTGATAACTGAGCTTTCAATGTCTGGTTCATCCTTTATACCTTCCCTGAGCTCTCAGGGTGCCAAGGAGTGTGATAATCCCATCTAATTCCTAAGGTGTCTGCTAATTGCCCAATAATTTTTGAGGTGAAATGGGTCCCTTGGTTGGAGTCAATGTGATCTATTATACCGTAGCAAGGGATAATTTCCTCTAACAAAATTCTCACTACTGTTCGAACTGTTGCTCTGGCACTAGAGAAGGCTTCTACCCAGTGTGTTAGCTGATCTACTATTACTAACAGAAACTTACATCTCCCTACCTTAGGTAGTTCAGTGAAATCTATTTGAATTTTCCCAAACTCCTAAGGGAGTCTGCCATGACCTTGTTCGGTTTATTCTCTGGCATATCATACACTTCAGCACTTCCTGTTTTGCTAGTTCATAAATTTTCTTGCAAACAAAAAACTTCAAAAACTGTTGTGCCAGTGCTTGTGCTCCCCAGTGCGTCTGCTGATGAAGCCTATTCAGAACCTTCCTTGTGTATTCTTTTGATAATAATTACCTCCCATCTGGCAACTTTCACTTTCCTTCTTCCCACTTTCTCCCTAACTTCTTGTACTCCTCAATCTCTTTCAGGGACAAACGGGAAGGGTACTCCTGGGTATCTTCTTCCCTGACTTCCGGGGTACTCATTACTAGGAGGGCTGCCTTTTTTGCTTCTTTATCTGCCAAATTATTTCCCCAAGTTCTGAATTGCATACCCACCTGGTACCCTTTTACATGTGCAATGGCAATGGCCTCAGGTCCCCTTATTGCCTCTAAGATCTGTCTTATTAATTCTTGGTGGACCAACCCTCTCCCTCGAGTGCTAACCAACCTTTGCTCTTCCCAAATTTTTCCAAATGTGTGGACTACTCTGATGGCATACCTTGAATCAGTGTAAATTGTCTCTTGCTTCCTTTTCAGCCGCCTAAGTGCTTGCAAAACAGCATACAATTCACAAGCCTGTGCGGACCAGCTCACGCTTAAAGGTCCTTACTCTATGACTTCCCCTGATTTTCCGTCTACTATTGCATACCCCGACTTTCTTTTCCCTTCTATGACCCTCGCAGATCAATCTACAAACCATTTCTCGCCATCTCTTAATTCCTCCTCTTCCAAGTCCGGTCTTATTTTTGTTTGTAGTTCTACCACCTCTGCACAATCATGACTACACTCCTCTGATGTCTCACCAAACAAGAACTGGGCTGGATTTTGGGCCGCAGCTGTCTGTAGCCCTAAATCGGATGAGTGGATCAATATTGCCTCATATTTTAGCAATCTAGCATCGGTGAACCACTTATCCGCCTTCTGCTGCAAAATACTCCTAATATTGTGTGGGGTGTACACTACCAACGGTGCCCCAAAAGTGACCTTCTTAGCCTCTTCTACTATTAGTGCCACTGCAACTATCGCCTGCAAGCAGGTGGGCCAGCCTCAGCTCATGAGGTCTAAAAGTTTCAATACATACCCCATCGACTTCTTGATTCCTGCCCAATCCTGCGTTAACACTCCCTATGCCGTGTGATTGCTAACATCCACAAACAGCTGAAACTGCTTCCTTATATTGGGAAGACTTAATACTGGAGCTGTAACAAGGGTTTCCTTTAACTTTTCATCTTGTGCCTCATCCTGCTCTGTCCATTTTATTCTATCTGTGGTCAACTTCTCATATAAAAATTTTACCTTTTCACTATATCCCTCGATCCATTGTCTGCAGTATCCCAGAAGTCCCAACAGCTGCCTCGCTTCCCTTTTTGACTGCGGGGGAGGTAATGCAATAATTCCTGCAATCCTGTCAGGATCTAACTTCTTTTTCCCTTTCATGAGCCAATGCCCTAAGTACTTTACTTCCTGTTTGGTGAACTGCAGCTTTGATTTTGACACTTTCAACTCCTTTTTTCCCAGGAAATTTAACAATGCTATCGTACTTGCCCTCACGTCCTCCTCCCTAGGACCGGCAATCAACAGATCATCTACATACTGCAAAAGTTTTGTTCCATTTGTTGGAACGAACTGACTTAACAACTGCCCTAACGCTTGCCTGAACAGGTTGGGGGAATCGGTGAACCCCTGGGGCAGGGATGTCCATCGGAACTGCTGTCTCCTATTTGTCTCTGGGTCCTACTGATGCCTTAGGGCTGGGTTTTTCTGTTTTGTCTGATAGCACTGAGTGGTGCTAGGATCTTCACAGGGTGATGGGGGTAGGGCAGTCTTGTTCAAGGACATTGTCTCCAAGCTCCAGGCCAGAGAACAAACAACCTGGAAGAGAAGGGCAAGTCGAGAGGATGGTGTTCGGTGATTCGGGGTTATTGATTGGATGGTGCATTGTTATATGCAAATGAATGGAAACTTGTAAAAGGGGTAAGATCTGGGGACAAGCCCCTTTTCGTCTCCATCTTGGAAATATTCGGGCTGGGCCACTTCTGTGGGTCTGGAGACACAAGGGCATGGGCTTGAATAAACACTCATTTTGTTCCTTTCACTCTGTCTAGCCTCTGTTTCAGCCTCAAGGCATCACTCCCACTCTAAGGAAAATAATCCTGGCTATCTTCAGCTAGGGGGAAAGTTCAAAAAGCATCTTTTAGGTCTATTACTCTGTACCAAGTATCCTCTGGGGAGATCTGATTCAAGAGGGTGTATGGATTGGCAACCACGGGGAAGCTTGTTTTTGTCTTCTGATTTACAGCTCTCAAATCCTGGACCAACCTAAAACTCCCGTCAGTTTTCCTTACAGCTGGGATCGGGGTATTATGCCTGGTCAGACACGGTTCTAAGATTTCTCGTTTCACTAGGTCATCGATTACGGGCTTTAATCCCTTTCTTCCTTCCATGGAAATGGGATATTGCTTTATTCTGATGGGTTCCTCCGGTCTCTGAATTTCTATGGAAATTGGTACCATTTCTAATCTCCCCCCTTCTCTTTGGGTATGCCAGACTATAGGATCTACCTTATTTTCATATTCCTCTGTTAACTGGTATAAGCTTAATACCAAGTCCAGTCCCCGAACTATTAAGTTTATTCCTAGGGCCACGATCAAATCCCTTCCTAACAGATTGTAATCCACCTCTTTTACCAGTAACATATTCCTCAAACAAATCTTAGTTTCTGATTCTATTTCTACATTTTTAATAACTGGAACTTTGAAGGGTTCCTCTTTAGCCCCTATCACCATCATGGTATCCCAGCTTTTTGTGCATCCTTTTGGTAATTTCTGAACTGTAGAACGCTCGGCTCCTGAGTCCACCAGGAAGGATATTTCCTCCCTATGGGGTCCTCATTTTAATTTTATCAAGGGCTCTATAGATGTTCTAGACTCCAGAATGAAGAGCCCCAGACACCTCTAGGCTATTGGTGATTGATGAGAGACGGGAAGACTGATTTGGTGATCAGAATTTGATTTTCCTCAGGTTTCCCAAAAGCTTATATACTATTTCAAACAGGTTAATGATTTCTACTACAAAAATCAGGTTCAAAATCACACAGAAAACTCATGCATTTTACAACAATTCTTTGCTTGCAGAAGTTGATTGAATCTTCTCTCTTCCCGTAAGCAGGTATAATCCCATCTCCTGTAATTTTCACAGTTCTGTTTGTTCTTGCCATGGCATCTTGGTTATCAAACCAGCTATGCTAATCAAGTCTGTTTGACTCTCTGTCTTGTGTATTACCAGACTAGGCATCCTCCTGGAACATCTTTTTATCTTTGATCTTTCTCTGACAATCCTTTTTGATGTGCCCCCTGTTCCCACAATAATAACACTTAGGGTTTTCTTTCGATTTTCTGAAGTCCCTTCTCGGCAGGGGTTACTGCCCCCTCTTAGTACCATTCCTCCCTGTCCTCCCGGATTCGTGAGGCTGCTCTCTCTTCTGCATTTCCCTGATGGCCGTTTTTAGCACCCTTGCTTGTACTTTTTGCCACGCCTCCTCTCTGCTCATATAAACCTGAGCTTCCCTAAGTAGTTCCTGTAACACTTTCCCTAGCCAATTCTCCATCTTTTCCAATTTTCTTCGTATGTCTTCCCATGATTTTGCTACGAATTGTCTTTAACAACACCTCTCCCACGGAGGAATTGGGGTCTGTTCCCGAAAATACCTGCAGGCTCTTTCTTAATCTGTCTAGCCATTCCAAAGGTATTTCGTCCCTTCCTTGACATTCGCTGAACACCTTGCTAATGTTTTGTCCCCTTGGTACTGCTTCCCTTATACCTTGTATTACTATATTTCTTAGATCCCTCATATTTCGTCGACCGTCTTTGGCGTGGGCTTCTCACCCCGGGTTCTGACTTGGCCATTTTAGACTCCCTGGTGTGGCTTGGGGATTTCGGCATTCCCATTCTTGTATCCCTGCTTGTCTGATCATTTTCCTCTCCTCATGATTAAATAATGACCGTAGTATCGCCATTATATCATCATACAAGTAAATACTCGTGCCTAAAAACTCATCAAGCCTATCGGAGACCCCTAAAGGATCATCCATCAGTCTCCCCATCTCTTTCTTAAATGCTCTCACATCCACAGTATTAATAGGCACATTCATGTATCCAATAACACCGGGGGTGGTCAGCACTTCTCTTAAGGGGAGTAAGTTGTACCTATCTTCTTCATTTTCACTGTCTTCCTCACTTACTTTTTTCACTTTCTGCCACATTCTCCTAACCTGGGGGGGGTGGCGGCTGGTCTAGTCAAGTCAGTGTGTGTGCATGGGCTAGGGCTGGGAAGGGATGCCTAATCCCTCCCTGGAGGTGGCTTCTCCAAGGGCGGGAGATCTCGGGGCTGAGAAGGGGGCTTGGGCAGGGGTTAGAATCCCGCCTGAGGAGACTGGCACTCAAGCGGCGGCTCCGAGGCAGCCACCGGAGGAGCTTGAGTAATCTGCAAGGGTCGAGGTGGGTCTCCCGAGGATACCTGGGGAGGGACCAGGGCTTGTGTGGGCTGGGGTAAAAGCATTGAGTATGGTGGAGGGAGGTTATCTAAGGGATCCCATGTGTTCCCTTGTGTCTCGACGGGGGTTTTAGTTCTTATTGGGTATAGCCTGACATTTGCTCTTTCCCATATCTGGGCATACTCATATTCTTCGTATTCCCGTGTCTCCTTGTTTGCCACATAAGCGCACAAGGCCTGACGAGTCCACTGCACGAATGTGCCAAATACAGGCCAGGTTACATGCCTCCTTATCTCCTTCCCTCCCCCCCCCCCAGATTTCCATGCAGTAATGAATCATCCTTTCTTTAGATTTTTATTTCCTTATGGGACACTCCTCCGAACATTCCAACAGCCACCCCAGTGGGCTTTTCCATGGGATTTCAGGAATGCTTCCCTCAGCAGTTTCTTCCACAGTTTTTCTCTGAACCTTGCTTTGGTACAGTCCTATTTCACCCAGACTACCCTGAAATGGCTTGTCCTTGTCCTAGATAACCTAGATTTTATTTAATATCCTATTTTCCAAGTTGCAAATTGGTATCACCAGATTGCGAGCCCAGCAAGGGACTGACCAGTGGGCTTTCCTCTCGCAATGGGCTCTCGATTCCCTTGTTGTTTTTCCCTGGACGTTACCTGGTCCCAGGCTAAAAGGTTTACCAGTCCCGAACTCCTAAGTACATACCCTCCCTTTTAGCCTTCCTGTGACCGATTTTCTGACCTACCAAGGTTCGGTGTTTCACACAAACAAGCGACAATCACTTTCCCATCAACAGACCGCATCCCTTGCGGGACAGAAGAACTGTGATCTTGGGGTCCTCACTCGCTTTGTGATAATATCACGTCTCATTCACACCTGGTCATGCCCCACTCAACCACACAGTACTTACGGTTCCTCTTTTCCTGGGTGGATTCTTTGTCCACGTCGAGTTTTATGAGTGAAAATGTACCGCAGTTCCCAAAGATCCCTTCCTGGCTCTTCCCTGAGCTCCCAAGAGCCCCTAAGATAGCTTTTTATCCTAACCCCTTTGATTGTGGCTTCTATCTGATTGGTTCAGTGTCCAGTTGGTTCTACGATTTCTCCCCGTTCTGCGGGGTGCCTGCCAGAAAGAAAAAGGGAGATCGCAGACCCCAAAACTGGCCCTATGTTGGGAGCCAAGATTGTAATAAACGTAAAGCAAATTCAAATTAATAAATGATTTTATTAATTTTTTTAAAAGAATCAACAAACAGAATTTCAGGTGAGCCAACAATCAAAGAATCAGTGTCGAGTCCCGGGATCAGCACTGGGTGAACCTTAGCTGCGGCCTCTATTGCACCACAGCTCCCCTGTTCCCATCTTTGGTTTTGTGAGTCTTGTTTATATATAGGTTTTTTTAGCAGGACAAGGTATTACTTCATACTCTCTTTGTCTCTTCAGTTTTTCTTCATATTCATGTAGATTCATCCTCGCTGTCCGGTCAGTTGAAAAGTTCTTCCAAGGGGAGATGAATATTAAATACAATTTCTGGGAATCGTGCATTGAGATGCGCATCCCGGATGGTGGAGTGAGATCCATATTGGTGGTAATGGTTGGGTCATTCGCAGTTCCATCTCCGGAGAAGGCCCATCTTCCTAGGACCTTCCCTCCTTTCTGTTGTAAATTCAGTCGTTCCTGGTTCTTAGCAGAGTATTTTTCAAATCCCGAGTTCGTTTATCCCCAGGCTCGAATGATTTTTGCCATTTATTTTAAAGAATGCAACTTAGTTTATATTACACATACATTATAAACATGAATTATCTCATATCATTTATCACAAGGGTTACTGAAAAATTAAATATAACCATGAGTAATTTGGCAGACTGCTGACCAGGCGAGCAGCTTCTCGTGATTGTATTTTGTGTAATTTCATCTGGCAAATTCATTAGCATTCTTGTTAAAGAAATCAGACCTATGTTAAAATCTTTGATAGGTAATAAGGCACTGCATTTACTCCTTTCTAGCTCTCCAGCAACCGTAAAACTGTAGAAAATCAGAAATCAGTCAAAAACCAAATTTAACTTAAAAAACCCCCACCATTATATCAATACCTTTTCAAGGCACACAAACACAATACGTAAAGCCTCATTAAACAGAGGTAGTCAGAACCCACTCCCTGCCGGAGCAGGGGAGGGCTGTGCTGCCCGATGGGAATAAAGACATGGGGGGGAAAGAGAGAGAAAAAAACCCAACTCTGGCCGCGGGATCTTCCAGCTGTTATGAACGGAAAAAAAAAAAAAAAAAAAAAAAACCAAAAAACCAAAACAACCACCCCACAACTGACCCTCTCCTGGCTAGAGTAACACCCCCCACACCCCAGACAATCTGAGCAGGGAGAGCTGCCCTGAAGGAAAGTTGCCTGGCAACTTTTCCCTACCTAATTGAAATGTGAAAAGAAGCTGCCCACACCTAGATAGCCCTATTGTCCTTTGTAACTACCTCATTTAGCAAGAGTAACTTCGGCTATGACCAGGACAAATGCATATGCATTTGGATATGCAGATAGGGCAGGGCCGCCCCCGTGGATCCTGGGAGGTTTTTTTGGGGGATACTGCACCCCGGGACAGGAAGCTGGATTCGTCAGAAGAGAATGGGATAGTGCCCTGGCTGAGCGGGGAGTGGGTGCACCTCCTGGCCTGGTTTGAAGATTGGCCATGACCTGTGAGGAGCCTGAATGGAATGGGAACCGGCCAGCTGAGCTGACTGATGTAGAGAATGGGAAACTCTTGAAACTTTTCCCTGAGGGCAAAGAGCTGACTGCCAGTGCTCTGCCTTCTGATGGTTGACCAGAGAGAACTGCCAGCTGTTTCTATGGGAACAAGGACTCAGCATCCACTGGGACAGCACCTGCTCCTTCAGAGAAACTGCAGTAGTGTGGAAAACTCCGATCGGACTTTGCAATCCTGCTGATGATTTTAATAATGAGCTGATCACTTTAATAAAGAGCTGAATATTAATAAAGGCATATGCCCTGTTCTTTTCAATTGGGGACTCGTCCGGGATAGCCACGCCCACAAAGGACCACCCCCGAAGAAGACGATCATCTGCTTCGAGGGATCCTCGGGAATCGCTGGGTACCCCCCGGACCTTGGCATCAGCGTGGGACCAAGCAGCACAGAAGAACGCAGGATCGGCCCTGGGATCAGCGCTGGATCGGCCCTGGGATCATCGTGAGACCAAGCAAAGCAGAAGAACGCCAGATGGGTGAGATAAATCCGTGGCGGAAATGGGAGGCGAGTGAATGAGTGCTTGAGTGAGATGGGGGCCGGCAGCTCGGACCCCCAGAGCGAAAGTGGACCCCCTAGTATCGCGTTTCCGGTCTCCTGAGAGGGTGCCGGCCGAGAACGGGCGGGAAGCGAATGGCATAGAAGAGTGACTGAGGCGCCTCCTTGGGGGAGGGCCCCATCGAGCGTGCAAAGGCTCTTGAGGTGTGAGGTAAGATCCTCGGCAGGGCAGGTGAGAGGTCCCTGGCAGGGCTGCCCCAGAAGGCAGATGAGAGGAGATCCCCAACAGGGAAGGTAATGTCCCTGGCAGGGCTGCCCCAGAAGGCAGGTGAGAGGAGACCCCAGCAGGGCAGGTGAGAGGTCTCTGGCAGGGCTGCTCCAGAAAGCAAGTGAAAGAAGATCCCTGGCACAGCAGGATGCCCCATCAGGCAGGCGAGGGATGATCCCCGGCAGAGCAAGTGCAAGGTAATGTCCCTGGCACAACAAGACAAGATGCTCCAGTAGGCAGGCGAGAGAAGATCCCCAGCAGGGCAAGTGAGAGGCCCCTGGCAGGGTTACTCCAGAAGGCAGATGAGAGAAGATCCTCAGCAGGGCAGGTGAGAGGTCCCTGGCAGGGCTGCTCCAGAAGGGAATTGAAAGAGGATCCCTGGCACGGCAAGATGCCCCATCAGGCAGACGAGGAAAGATCCCCGGCAGAGCAGGTGCAAGGTAATGTCCCCGGCATGGCAAAACAAGATGCCCCAGTAGGCAGGTGAGAAAAAGTCCCTGGCAGGGCAGGTAGAAAGTCTCGGGCAGGGCAGGATGCCCTGACAGGCAGGCAAGGAAGATCCCTAATAGGGCAAGTGGGAAGTCCCTGGCAGGATAGGGCATGATGTCCCAGGAGGCAGGTGGGCTGTCCCCAAGAGAGTTTAAGCATATCTGGGCAAGCAAGTAAGATATCATTAGCAAGCAGGAAAGCAGGCATAAAGGTGAGGAAACAGACAAGAAAGCAGACAGGCAAGCAAGAAGGCAAGCAAGATTTATGAAAAAAAAAAAAAAGGGGCAAACAAAAAGAGCAGCCAGATAAACAAAAAGGGAGGCGAAGGGGACTCGGCCGGAGTTCGGGTGTGAGGCTCGGCAGGACGTTCGACCTCACCCCGGCAGGGAGTTCGAGTCTCCTAAGCCTAGGGGGCAAGGGGGGCTTGGCCGGAGTTCAGGTGTGAGGCTCGGCAGGACGTTCGACCTCAGCCTGGCAGGGAGTTCAAGCCTCCTAAGCCTTGTAGGAAAGGGAGGCGAAGGGGACTCGGCCGGAGTTCGGGAGTGAGGCTCGGCAGGACGTTCGACCTCACCCCGGCAGGGAGTTCGAGTCTCCTAAGCCTAGGGGGCAAGGGGGGCTTGGCCGGAGTTCAGGTGTGAGGCTCGGCAGGACGTTCGACCTCAGCCTGGCAGGGAGTTCAAGCCTCCTAAGCCTTGTAGGAAAGGGAGGCGAAGGGGACTCGGCCGGAGTTCGGGAGTGAGGCTCGGCAGGACGTTCGACCTCACCCCGGCAGGGAGTTCGAGTCTCCTAAGCCTAGGGGGCAAGGGGGGCTTGGCCGGAGTTCAGGTGTGAGGCTCGGCAGGACGTTCGACCTCAGCCTGGCAGGGAGTTCAAGCCTCCTAAGCCTTGTAGGAAAGGGAGGCGAAGGGGACTCGGCCGGAGTTCGGGAGTGAGGCTCGGCAGGACGTTCGACCTCACCCCGGCAGGGAGTTCGAGTCTCCTAAGCCTAGGGGGCAAGGGGGGCTTGGCCGGAGTTCAGGTGTGAGGCTCGGCAGGACGTTCGACCTCAGCCTGGCAGGGAGTTCAAGCCTCCTAAGCCTTGTAGGAAAGGGAGGCGAAGGGGACTCGGCCGGAGTTCGGGAGTGAGGCTCGGCAGGACGTTCGACCTCACCCCGGCAGGGAGTTCGAGTCTCCTAAGCCTAGGGGGCAAGGGGGGCTTGGCCGGAGTTCAGGTGTGAGGCTCGGCAGGACGTTCGACCTCAGCCTGGCAGGGAGTTCAAGCCTCCTAAGCCTTGTAGGAAAGGGAGGCGAAGGGGACTCGGCCAGAGTTCGGGAGTGAGGCTCGGCAGGACGTTCGACCTCACCCCGGCAGGGAGTTCGAGTCTCCTAAGCCTAGGGGGCAAGGGGGGCTTGGCCGGAGTTCAGGTGTGAGGCTCGGCAGGACGTTCGACCTCAGCCTGGCAGGGAGTTCAAGCCTCCTAAGCCTTGTAGGAAAGGGAGGCGAAGGGGACTCGGCCGGAGTTCGGGAGTGAGGCTCGGCAGGACGTTCGACCTCACCCCGGCAGGGAGTTCGAGTCTCCTAAGCCTAGGGGGCAAGGGGGGCTTGGCCGGAGTTCAGGTGTGAGGCTCGGCAGGACGTTCGACCTCAGCCTGGCAGGGAGTTCAAGCCTCCTAAGCCTTGTAGGAAAGGGAGGCGAAGGGGACTCGGCCGGAGTTCGGGTGTGAGGCTCGGCAGGACGTTCGACCTCACCCCGGCAGGGAGTTCGAGTCTCCTAAGCCTAGGGGGCAAGGGGGGGCTTGGCCGGAGTTCAGGTGTGAGGCTCGGCAGGACGTTCGACCTCAGCCTGGCAGGGAGTTCAAGCCTCCTAAGCCTTGTAGGAAAGGGAGGCGAAGGGGACTCGGCCGGAGTTCGGGAGTGAGGCTCGGCAGGACGTTCGACCTCACCCCGGCAGGGAGTTCGAGTCTCCTAAGCCTAGGGGGCAAGGGGGGCTTGGCCGGAGTTCAGGTGTGAGGCTCGGCAGGACGTTCGACCTCAGCCTGGCAGGGAGTTCAAGCCTCCTAAGCCTTGTAGGAAAGGGAGGCGAAGGGGACTCGGCCGGAGTTCGGGAGTGAGGCTCGGCAGGACGTTCGACCTCACCCCGGCAGGGAGTTCGAGTCTCCTAAGCCTAGGGGGCAAGGGGGGCTTGGCTGGAGTTCAGGTGTGAGGCTCGGCAGGACATTCGACCTCAGCCTGGCAGGGAGTTCAAGCCTCCTAAGCCTTGTAGGAAAGGGAGGCGAAGGGGACTCGGCCAGAGTTCGGGAGTGAGGCTCGGCAGGACGTTCGACCTCACCCCGGCAGGGAGTTCGAGTCTCCTAAGCCTAGGGGGCAAGGGGGGCTTGGCCGGAGTTCAGGTGTGAGGCTCGGCAGGACGTTCGACCTCAGCCTGGCAGGGAGTTCAAGCCTCCTAAGCCTTGTAGGAAAGGGAGGCGAAGGGGACTCGGCCGGAGTTCGGGAGTGAGGCTCTGCAGGACGTTCGACCTCACCCCGGCAGGGAGTTCGAGTCTCCTAAGCCTAGGGGGCAAGGGGGGCTTGGCTGGAGTTCAGGTGTGAGGCTCAGCAGGACGTTCGACCTCAGCCTGGCAGGGAGTTCAAGCCTCCTAAGCCTTGTAGGAAAGGGAGGCGAAGGGGACTCGGCCGGAGTTCGGGAGTGAGGCTCGGCAGGACGTTCGACCTCACCCCGGCAGGGAGTTCGAGTCTCCTAAGCCTAGGGGGCAAGGGGGGCTTGGCCGGAGTTCAGGTGTGAGGCTCGGCAGGACGTTCGACCTCAGCCTGGCAGGGAGTTCAAGCCTCCTAAGCCTTGTAGGAAAGGGAGGCGAAGGGGACTCGGCCAGAGTTCGGGAGTGAGGCTCGGCAGGACGTTCGACCTCACCCCGGCAGGGAGTTCGAGTCTCCTAAGCCTAGGGGGC
Organism: Prinia subflava; assembly: GCF_021018805.1. Classification (NCBI taxonomy): domain Eukaryota; kingdom Metazoa; phylum Chordata; class Aves; order Passeriformes; family Cisticolidae; genus Prinia; species Prinia subflava. The sequence goes on from NW_026960612.1 coordinate 2,786,249, forward strand.
AAGGGGGGCTTGGCCGGAGTTCAGGTGTGAGGCTCGGCAGGACGTTCGACCTCAGCCTGGCAGGGAGTTCAAGCCTCCTAAGCCTTGTAGGAAAGGGAGGCGAAGGGGACTCGGCCGGAGTTCGGGTGTGAGGCTCGGCAGGACGTTCGACCTCACCCCGGCAGGGAGTTCGAGTCTCCTAAGCCTAGGGGGCAAGGGGGGCTTGGCCGGAGTTCAGGTGTGAGGCTCGGCAGGACGTTCGACCTCAGCCTGGCAGGGAGTTCAAGCCTCCTAAGCCTTGTAGGAAAGGGAGGCGAAGGGGACTCGGCCGGAGTTCGGGAGTGAGGCTCGGCAGGACGTTCGACCTCACCCCGGCAGGGAGTTCGAGTCTCCTAAGCCTAGGGGGCAAGGGGGGCTTGGCCGGAGTTCAGGTGTGAGGCTCGGCAGGACGTTCGACCTCAGCCTGGCAGGGAGTTCAAGCCTCCTAAGCCTTGTAGGAAAGGGAGGCGAAGGGGACTCGGCCGGAGTTCGGGAGTGAGGCTCGGCAGGACGTTCGACCTCAGCCTGGCAGGGAGTTCAAGCCTCCTAAGCCTTGTGAAGTTAGAGAGTTCAAACAAGACTCAGCAGGGGTCCAAGCCTAGAAAGCCTAGAAAGAAGTTCAGACTTAAGTCGAAAAGTTAAGAGAGATACCCTTAGCAGAAAACAATGGGTGGGATTCATAGTAGTACGTGTCATAGCCAAGAGAGAGTTTTAAAAAGAGACAGACGAAAAAGTGTCAAAAGTGGGTTGCCAAGAAATTATATTCTGACCCTTTAAAGTTCAACAAAGAGATTCAGAATGTTTAGTTGTGAGAGATCAGACTTAGTTATCTTAAAGTTTAGATTGCCAATCAGAATATTCCAGTTTAGATTGAAGCATTGTTAAAGTACTTCGTTTTTCCTTTTATTTTAAGGCCTAAAAACTGAGATGATGTTATAGTAAACAAGCAGACCCTTCCAAAAGGACAGTAAAGAAGATTCTCCCTAACATCCCCCTGGAACAATTGTCAGACCAATAATATCCTTAAAAGACCACAAAGAGTAAAATTACAAAGAGAGTAGTCATAGTGTAAGACCTGAATTCAGTAAATGTGTAACCACTTAAACCAACATCTCTAAGCCCAAGAAGACCCTGATGTAAAACCACTATCTTATGCAGCCTTCTGGCTAGAAAACTATAAGTAATGAAAATGTGAAAAGATGCAAACTCTCCCTCCTACCCCAGCTGTACCTCCAGTCTCTTCCTTAACCTCTCCAACAGTTCCCCTTCACCAATTGTGATACCCTCACTTCCCCACTTGGGAGTGGGAACCACCCCTGCCCAGTGTTTCTCTTGGCCTGTCTCCACTACTGCTCCCTCTACCTGGTGTTTTAGAGGAAGAGACAGATTACAACACCAAATCCAAAGCACCAAGAACAGAGGAGGTCTTTCCCCTTAGAAAAGTTCCTATAGATTAATTAAAAAGATTAAAATTTATAAATGCACCTTTGACAACCCCTGAAGCCCAAGACTCTAAGAAAGAGAGAGGGTTTAGTAGAAGCCCCCATTGGAATGTCTAACCAGCTAGACCAGCTTCTGAGGCCAAATAGTTATTTCTAGAGAGAGTTAAACTCTATTCTAATAGTTCTGTTCACTCCAGAAGAAGCCCGGATAGTCCAGATAGCAAAAATAAAAAAATAGACTGTGACACCCAAGAGACCACAAGATGCCCTTAATAGACACCAGCTAAAATTCAGACCAAGAAAAAAAAAAAAAAAAAAAAAAAAAGCAAAGCATGAGAGACTATAGATCCCTGATAGTGAGAATCAAAGTCTACGGTCTATCTCTCAAAACTACTAGACCCAGTAGTTAAGAGATAACCAACTTGCCTGCAAACAGTTGCAGTAACAGCTACCCTAATAAAAGAAGTCTAAAAGGTTGATCCTGCAAAAGAAAAATTGCTAAGCCAGAAGACTTTACACTAGTTGACTGACTCTAAAATAATGAACACAAGTGACTTAGAATTAATCACCCTATGCAGTTTCTCGCTAGAGAACCCCTAGCCAATCTAGAACATGATTCAAAGTAAGAAGAAAATTAGTAATTGCAGACAAAGAGAAAGCAGAAGTACTTTATGCTTTGTTTTGCTGCTGTCTTTAGTGAGAAGACAGCTTGTCTTCAAGACAGTGGTCATACTGAGTCAGTAGATATTTTTAAAGAACAGAATAGTCCTCCTGTTATCAAAAACAAAGTAGTCAGAGAAGTAGTAATTTGCTTGAATGCCCACTCACATGAAATCCATCCCAAAGAGATAAGAGAGCTAACTGATAAGTTTGCAAAGCCACTCTATCACCTACCAACAGTCTCAACTCACTAGTGAAGTTCTAGATGACTGAGAGCTAGCCAATGTAATTCCCATTCATAAAGAGTAGAGAAGAGCCTAGTAATTATATGCCAGTTAGCCTGACCAAAGTACCGAGTAAGATGATAAAGCAGTTTATACTGAGAGCTATTGTGCAGCACTGATGAGATAAACAGAGTATCAGACCCAGCCAGCATGAGCTTAAGAGAAGTAAGTAGTGTTCGACCCCACTAGCCTCCTTCTCTGACCAGGTGACCTGCCTGGTAGATACATGAAAAGTTGTTTATGTTGTCTATTCAGACTTCAGCAAAGTCTTTGACACTGTTTCCCACAGCTTATACAAGAACACTCTTTGCTAAGTTAAGAACTGGCTAGATACCCAAGCCCAGAGGGTAGTAACGAATAGTGCTGCATCCAGCAGGCAACCAGCCACCAGTGGTGTCCCTCAAAAGTCTGTGCTGAAGCCAGTTCTATTTATTATATTTATTAATAACACAGATGAAAATATTGAGTCCTTCATTAGTAAATTTACAGATGACACTAAGCTGAGAGCACGTGTCCATCTGTTAGAGAGTAAGAAGACTGTAGAGAAACCTAAAATGATTAGATAGATAAGCAAAATCCAAGAAGATAACGTTTAATAAGTCCAAATCCCAGGTGTTGCATTTTAGCCACAATAACCCCCTGCAACCTTACAAGTTGAAGGTAGTGTAGCTAGACAGTACCCAAGCAGAAAAAGACCTGAAAGTGCTAGTTGATAACCAACTAAATATGAGCCAGCAGTATGCCCTGATGGCCAAAGCTAACAATATCGTAGGCTGTATTGAGAATAATGTGGCCAGCAGAAGCAGAAAGGTCATCCTTTCCTTACACATAGCATTGGTGAGGCCACTTAGCATTGGTGAGGCCACTCCTTGAGTACTGTGCCCAGTTCTGAGCCCCTCAGTTTAAAAAAGACATTAAGATGCTTGAGTGTGTCAAAAGAAAGCAACAAAGCTAGTGAGAAGCTTAGAACACTAGCCCTATAAATACTAGCTGGAAGAGCTGAAGTCACCATTCCTAGATGTGTGTAAGAAGAGAGTAGATGTAGCACTTAGTGACATCGTGTAATTAGAGTTAGACTTAATCCTAGAAGTCTCTTCCAGCCTAGTGATTCTGTAATTCTGTAACTAAGAAGAGGAAAATTATGAAAGTCTCTTCCAGGTGCTGCTCACCACACATACCGCAGTGCGAACTCCAGAGAGAAGTCAGACCCACGTTACCGGAGTCACAGGACCAGTACCGCCCCTGATGCCGAACCAGACCCAACAGGACCACCTGCCACCTCTTCTACGTAGATAACAATTGAGAGACCAAGAGACCTATCCCTAGTTAAATTGTTATCGAGTGTGTCTTAATTCCTGATAAAAAACCCAAGTTTAAAGGCACCCCTCCCACATCTGCTCAGTCTCCCGCTGGGCAATTCCCCTAGAGAACTCCTAAATTTCTTTGAGCAGTGTCTACTGAGAGGATACACAGTAGGAAGCTGCAAGTTGATGCGGGCTACAGCCCGATCAAAGAAATAGAGGAGGGATTTGTTATGAACGGAAAAAAAAAAAAAAAAAACAAAAACCAAAAAACCAAAACAACCACCCCACAACTGACCCTCTCCTGGCTAGAGTAACACCCCCCACACCCCAGACAATCTGAGCAGGGAGAGCTGCCCTGAAGGAAAGTTGCCTGGCAACTTTTCCCTACCTAATTGAAATGTGAAAAGAAGCTGCCCACACCTAGATAGCCCTATTGTCCTTTGTAACTACCTCATTTAGCAAGAGTAACTTCGGCTATGACCAGGACAAATGCATATGCATTTGGATATGCAGATAGGGCAGGGCCGCCCCCGTGGATCCTGGGAGGTTTTTTTGGGGGATACTGCACCCCGGGACAGGAAGCTGGATTCGTCAGAAGAGAATGGGATAGTGCCCTGGCTGAGCGGGGAGTGGGTGCACCTCCTGGCCTGGTTTGAAGATTGGCCATGACCTGTGAGGAGCCTGAATGGAATGGGAACCGGCCAGCTGAGCTGACTGATGTAGAGAATGGGAAACTCTTGAAACTTTTCCCTGAGGGCAAAGAGCTGACTGCCAGTGCTCTGCCTTCTGATGGTTGACCAGAGAGAACTGCCAGCTGTTTCTATGGGAACAAGGACTCAGCATCCACTGGGACAGCACCTGCTCCTTCAGAGAAACTGCAGTAGTGTGGAAAACTCCGATCGGACTTTGCAATCCTGCTGATGATTTTAATAATGAGCTGATCACTTTAATAAAGAGCTGAATATTAATAAAGGCATATGCCCTGTTCTTTTCACAGCCGCTGTGGGGAAAGAAAAAACAAATGCCGCCGTGTTGAGCTCACATCCATAAGGATTAGATCTTGAGCTCTGGAATGCCCGAGCAACGATGGGGGTGGGAGCCGTGCAGAACCAGCGCGACTCACTCGTCTCAGCCCACGACAGCCCCTGGGGCTGCTGCATCCCCGCCCCCTCCCCAAACACCCGCGATAGAAAGGCGGAGGGGAAAAACAACACAAAGAAAACCTTTAAAGAAGGCATGTAGCAAAATTGAAAAAAAAAAAAAAATTGAAAAACCCCAAAACCAAATACGGAAAAGGTTAAAAACACACAAAGCGTTTGTGTCTCCCACCTCATGCCCCGCAGCCCATGGAGCTCCATGGAGAGGGGCCACCGATCCAGGGGCTGCCCTGGCAGAGCCACCAAGCTGTTGAAAAGCCCACGCAGAGACCAAGAAGGAATGGCATTGGAGCCTTGAGCTCCAGGAAGGAGCTGCGAGCAGGGAATGTGCTCCGGTCCCTGCCGTCTGCAGAGCTCGCGCCTTCCACATGGAGCTGCGAACTGACCAGTGCCCGCGGCTCCGGAGTTTCTGGAGGGTAAAACTCAGCCGCTAGGAGCTGCCTTTTTTCTAAAAAAAAACCCCTATACTTTGAACTTTAGACAAGCATCTTTTAACAGAACTTAGAATAATTTTAAATTAATCAACACTTAAACTCGATAAAAGTTAATTTAAAGAGAACTTAGCATCTGGATACCACAGCAATAACGTATAACTTAACTGACGTAAACATAGTAGATCATTTATGCTTAATTCTATCAACTCTTATATTAAATGTAACCTCAAATATAATTCAATAACTGCAGCTTTACCAACAAAAAAGAGACAACACTTATAGTTTCTTAAAACTGCTATTCAATTTTGCAGCATTTTGTAGATGTTTCTACAGTATATTCAAGCTTCTATTTCCTTCTGCGTATTTTAGCAGGTTTCTGGGTTGTTGGATTCCTGTTACTGTCTTCTTTGAGATTTCCGAAAAGGTATTTTCATCTCTCTTCGAAACTGGCTGCCCTTGGACCTTTCCAAGTTGCAGGTTATCTGGGACTGATCACGATGTTCTTGGCAGTGGCTGCATTCCTTACGGCCGAGCTGGCTGGGCTTGGGAGGAATGCCAGGCAGGGCGGCACAGCCCATGGGCGCGGGAGCCGCTCTGCCCCTGCTTCGGGTCTCTGTGTCTCTGGTCACCGCGGAAGAAGAGGCGAGAGCTCTTTTTTCGAGTTTCTCGACAAGGCATAATAAAAAGCTGTTCATTTACTATATCAAAATCTCTCTCTTTAATCGTTTTTCTCCTCACCTCAGTCCGATTAATTGATTTTAAACCTTTCCCTGAAAAATTTTGTGATTTAAAATTTGAGGGGTCTCTTTCTGGCTTCAGTGAACCTGCATCTTGCAAATCTGTCCCTTTTGCTGAGATAAAATCATCTCCTAGCTGTTGTATTCCTTTCTATCTGTGTATAACTTCTGTTCGTTCCTCTCCCCCTCCCGCTCCTTGCAATAATAGAAGAGGCCAGAAGTGGCACTGTACTTGGAGACTACAAGCCTCGGTAGTCACAAAATGGCGCCGGCAGTAATGCGCATGCTCCAGATACGGAGTGGGCATATTGTTGTATGGAAAAGGACAAGAAGCAGCCCTTCTGTTGTAAGAAAGGTCTTTGAAGGGCTCTGCCATTTTGTTGTATGGACGGCTGTGCTGCACAAGCGCAGTGCTGCTGAAGGACACCACCCAATTCCGCACCATGTTCAAACTCCTTTTGCTCAGGTGGGCTGCCCGTATGGCCGAGGGAGACATCTGCAAGCCTGGGCAAGCCATGCGTGGGGTCGAGGGAGCCAGGAAAAGTTCTGTGGGAAAGGGCGTGGGGTTGGTCACAGCTCAGTAGAGCTGAGCGCAACTCCGATTTCAGCGGGGCTGCCTGCGGTTACTGCGGGGGGGCAGTGACGCAACTGCCCACTGTGACCTCTAACTTGCTCATTACTTCATTAAATATGCGGCACGCAGGGAGCCAAGAAGCTGTAATGCAATATCATCAAAGTCTTTAAGTTCTAACAAACATCCCTTTCTTTATGTTATAAATACCAATACAATATTCCAATTAAATAATTTTGATTTATTAATCAAAAGATCGAATTACAGAATTTCGGTAAACCCACTAACAGCGGAGATACTTGACAGTCTTTTTCCCGAGAAAATGCCAAGGGTGAACCTCGAGACACAGAACCTGGCCTTCTGCTGTCTCCCCCTAGGTTCACAAATTTGCCCGGTTCGGGGCTTGGTTTTTATACACTTTATTCTGCCCTAGGCAATATTTCTTCATTTTCTCCTTTGTGTCCAAGCTAGCTATTCAAATTCATGGGTGTCTCCGGCTCAGCTGAAAAGAGTCCCCTCTCTCTGGTAAAGTGTTAATTTCTGGTTTCGGGCAGATTTCCTGGCTGATTAATGGTCTGAGATATGGATGATGATGCTTGATGCTCAGTGAGGGTGTTGGCTGGTGGTGTTGATGGTCCTGCCGCCTTATTTTGATGGGTCTCCTCCCAGTGCTTAAGGAGACTGCCGGTTTTCCCGTAAACCTTTGGTCTATTTCTGAATGTGAGCTTCTGGGGTAGTGCCTGCCTTTTCATAATTTGGTTTAACAAAATGTTACAAGGTATCCTGAAACTTATACTTTCATACAACATATATATATATACAGTTTTATAGGTTTCAATAAATTTCATTAAGTATAAGAACATGAATTAACATTCTACATTTTTCACAGTTATTTAAAGAATTTTTGACTCGATCTCCTGTCACCCTCTGCCGGCAGTTTCCCAGGGAGCTGTGTTTGTTCCTGTGTTTGTTTCTGCGTGTCTCGCGCCATCCACAGCCCCATGCGCTCCCACTCGGATCCCGCTCTGCCGGCTGATTCTTGCCTTTGCATATTTTGTGCTGTCCCGTGGCCGGCTGTAGCTGCAGCCTTTCTCCACTTGTATATTCTCTGCCTGAATTTTGTTTCGCTGCAGGCTGTTCGTCCTGCATTCTCCTGACCCCATTTCGGGTCATATTTCACTTCTCTCTCACAGAAAATAAGTTAGGCTGTTATGAACGAATTCCTAGTGGTTATGAGGGCTAAAAAAACACAAAAAACCACCAAAAAAACCCTGCCTGTGTTTGCTGCTGTGGCCCTGGGAGGGGGGCAGGGCTGTGGCATTCTCCTACCTCATTAAAATGTGCCTTCTTCCCCACAGACCCCCTCTGCACCCGAACAGAGTTCAAAGAGCTTTGGTCTGCAGCAGTCTCACGCATCCTTCTGATGTCGTGGGTCACCATTATGCAGGGGTGTTATGAACGAATTCCCAGCGGGTATGAGTGCTCCAAAGACTGCCCCTATTGCTGCTGTGGCCCTGGGATGTGGCAGGGCTATGTCTCTAGAACACCAGCCGCCAGGCAGCCACAGCCACGCTGTGCGGCCCTGACAGGCGCAGCTGCTGCTGGCGGGAACAACGGCCAGGCTCCGAACAGATCAAATGGGGAGCACTGGAACCCCCCAGCGTTTCCCAGGGACAGGTAAACCTCCTGTCAAGGTGGGGGGGGGGGGGGGGGGAGGGGGGTGCCATCCTTGTCCCAGGCCCATAGCAAGAGAGCCGCCCCATCTCCACAGAGAAAAAGAGAAAAATGCAAGAATGCAACCCCTTCGCCCCATCAATTCATGCCATCACCCAGCCTTTTAGAAAAATGGGGTTTTTTTTGCATGGAACCTGTCATGGGTTGGCGCTGGCCAAATGCCAGTGCACCCATGAGTGTATTTTTTTCCTAATGAGCTACTGTGAGATGTGGTCAAGAACAGAGCAGAGCAGGCCTAAAACTTGAAATAGAAAAAAACTTTATTAAACTACATAACCAAAAAAAAAAAAAAAAGATAGAAAAGAAATGAAAACCCAAACACCCAAAAGCAGAAATGAAAACCTCCCAGAACATTTCTTCTCCTCCCCCCAATTTCCATCCCTTACATGCTCAAATGGTTAACACTTGCACATTACCCTCATCTTACTTGCTTAAACCTTCCACAACCCTGGGTTCCCCATCAGTCGTCATCCCTTAAAAAAACCAATCTTCAGTTCATCCAGGGAGAGAGGAGTCTCTCTCGCACCACAGACCCCCCACAGGAAACAGGTGCACCCTCCCGTGTTCCCATGTCACCCATGGCATCACTCGGAGAAGTCTGCCAGGGTGACACCCTCCTTTCCATGTCCAGTGCTTTCACCACCGTCCATGGACAAAAAACGCATAAAGGGCTCTTTTAAGGATGTTTGGACAAGTACCCAAAACCAGCCATCTTCCCATATTGGGACTAGCAGTCCCCCCCCATTTTCCCCTGGGGCCGAGGGTTCCAAGAATAGGCCACAAAGTCTTTGGTTTTGAGCCAAATGCATCCACCCAAATACAGTATTATTTATGTTCAGGAGAATTCAGGGTCCATCTATGGCTAACATTACGCAAGAAAAGTCCAGCTCAAAAGCCACTCCTCTTCATCTCTAGCTGATCTGGGGGTCTTTTCCATCGTCCTTTATCATCTCGGTCCCAGGCTGTCCCTCTCTCTTCTGAAACCACCAGCCATGAGAATCAATGTCTGGGAATAGTTTTCTTTTGCCTCAGAAAGAGTTAAAAGCTTTTGTCTCCCAGCAAGGCCACAGGCCCAGGCACTTGCAGGCTCTGGCAACTCCCACACGCAGCTTGCAGCTCAGCACCTTCTCCCTGGGGTGGGGGGGACGGGGACGGGGGGACGGAAGGCACCTCCAAAGTTCTCCACCCCTCAATCCTGGATGGGGCTGGCCCAGCTCCAGTCCCCTTCTGTCTCTTTCCCCCCCCTGGGTCCCGGGCCTACCTCAGCCTGACCACCTGGCCCCCCTCCTCCACCCAGCCTGGTCAGCTGGGCAGGGGAGGAGGAAAAAGATGCTCCTCTCTTGAAAGTGGAGCCAGAAAGAGGAAGTCCCTCTGGGAGTCCTTGCTTTTAACCCCTTGTGTCCTCAGAGGCGTGTCCAACTCCTCAGTGGCCACTCTAGGTGCCAACATTCAAACCTGACCACTGATTGGTTTGACCTCAGCTTCCTGAAAAAATCACTTCCTCTCAAATCAAGACAGAACCCCATAGCTGGGGTGATGCTTCTGCCCCTAGGGAGCCGCTGGCCCCCCTCCCAGCTAGGCGAGATGTAGCCCTGCAGGAGATGACAAAAGTATTGACACCCCAGCAAGTTTGAGGATGAGAGGAAGCTGCCTTGTGGCATTTTCCTATATCATTAGAATGTGAAAAAGAGTGGCTACTGTTTAAATGGCCCTGTTATTGTTTTGCTGTAACTACCTTTTACGGCAGGAATACCCTCTGCTGCGACCAGGAAGGATGCATATGCATTTGCATATGCAAATAAAACTGACCCTATGAATGTTGGGAGGGTTCTTTGAGAGGAACAGCACCCCAAGATGGGAAGCTGGATGCATCAGAGGGGAACTAGATGGTGCCCTGGCCAAGGAAGGAGTGGACGCACCCCCTGGCCTGGTTTGAAGACTCGCCATGATCTATTAAGAGTCTGACTGGAATGGGACTGGGCCAGCTCGAGTGACTGATTCAGAGAGAAACTCTCGAGGTTTTTCCATGAGGGTAAAGAGCTGATGTCTGCTGCTTTGCACTTCAGCAGCCAGACCTGCACCACTCTACTTCCTCAGGGTTGACCAGAGAGAGCTTCTAGCTGTTCCCATTGGAACAAGGACTTGGCACCTACTGCTTGCAGCTGAGTGATGAACTGGAATATTTCCTGCTCCTCCGGATTGCTACAGCATCGTCAAAAACTCTGTCGGGCTCTACCACCCAGCTGATCACTTTAATAAAGAGCTGAATATTAATAAAGGCATTAGCCCTGTTCATTTCAGGGGGATATGGGCCACTGAATAGCGAACCAATATGATTTCACCAGAAGCCGTTTATTGTTTACAATACAACTGCAATTATAGATTCCAAGTCTCCAGCCCACGTGGGCACACATCTCTCGGTTGGCTAAGTCACTTGCTCAAGAGGCAGATGCATCTCCTTCAGGACACCTAACTGGTCAAATGTCCATCATCGCATCGCGCCTTCTGTATCTAGAATTTACATTCTTTGTGGAAAGTTTCTCAGGCTCTCTGTTCTCACTTCAATCCTGTAATTTTCCTGGTGACCTTGATGAATCTCTGATGATTTATTAAAATATGAATATCTATCTAATATCAATATTCAGCTGTGACGGAGAAAAACTCTCTAACAGTTAAAGTTAGAAAGTGTATGTTTATTGCGACACCGGGCAACGTGTGGGATAACTCCCTAATGTGCACTGCAAAGATCACAGGTAATTACAAAGCCTTTTATTTACAAAAATGTTGAATACACAAAATACAAATGCATATTCATACCCCTGTCACTTCCTCTTCTCTGCTTCGTATGTTAATTGACAAAAAGGCTATTAAGCATGCATAGTTTGTTCCCTGAAATGGGTCGGTGGTCCTTTTGTGAGGAGTGGTCACCAAAAGGAGGAATTAAAATGAGTCTTCCTCGTTCTAAACTTTCAACCTTTTCATTGCAGAGGTGATTGATGAATCCTTGTTTCCTGCTTTCCAGGACTATTTCAATGGGTTTCTGGAAACAGGAGGTTTGCAATTGTCTTGTGTTAGTTTCTCTGGCTTTCATAATTGACAAGCAATGAGTTACTAGATCCGGGGTAGCTTATCTTAAATCCGGTTTCTTTTAACCATCCCCTAACTTTTAACTGATTTCAGCAAAGCTTATCTATTCATTTCAGCTAAATCAGCAACATCTATTGTTAACTGTAACCTTAGCTTTTTCTTAAATCTTCAAAATTAGTGTCTCACTGAGAACCCTGAAAACAAGACTGCAGGTGTCTTGATAAGATTTCTCACTAACAGTTTGGCTGGTGCATCAAAATGGCCTGTTACACAGATGCATTGCTACAGTAGAATACAGAAATCCTTCTGAAAATGAATACACAATTTCCATTCAAGCAATGTGCTGTACTTGGAGCCAGCAGCTGTGGCTACCTATACTCAAAATACTTCAAATCTATCAGCCCAAGTCTAAAACAGGACAGTACCTTGACACTATTTGCGTAACCAGACACATTGACTAGGGTTCCCTTACTGCCACCTTCATACCGCTGCAAACTCATTTGTTTCGTACTTCTGGGCAGAAGAGAACAGGAGAGTTTAATCCAGTTGTCCTCAGGGCAGCATGGATGGGAGGAAGCACAGCCTGGCTTTTCCACTCCAGTCTGAGTGGCTCGCCAACAGTGGAGCGGATTATCTTCACAGTGAAACTAGTGTGAAGAAAGAGAAATTATACTAAATCAGGAGGAAATAACTTTATTCTCCACACCTGTTCTTCATTGGTATAAAATGAAACATCTGTTCCTATTTATAGATGAGCAATGAAGCTGCCACAGAGTAAGACAATGGAAGCTTGTCGTCATGAGAATAGCAAAAGTACCTTTATAAGACAGGCAGCTCACAAAAGCAGCATAGGGTTTCACATTCTGGAACAGGAAGGTAAATCATAATCTGATTTAAAAATCCCTCAGAGCCATATTTCCAACACTGCTGGATTACTTAACTTACAACTTTTGGAATTTGATTATATAAGGTGTGGAAATAATCACACAGCTCTGGGGACAGGCATAAACACAGGTCTGGTCCTGGCTGCTTTTACATTGATGGGAGATGGACATGAGAGGCTGCACATGGAAGAGGAAATTGAATCAGAAGTGTTATACATCTGTTATTGAGTCATGCGGGTGCCAAAAATAAACTAACCAAAACCAAGCAGATTTCTTCATTAACTGCCCAACCAGGGAAATATTTTAAATATATTCATCCTCCACAGCATATATATAGAAATCTTAGTGATCAGGCCTCACCTTAGAAAGCAAGTTCCTTTAGCCATTACCTCCTTTGACCACTCTCTTCCCAGCGCTTTTATTCAGAGCAGTTGAAGCCATTTCCTCTGCTCTCTGGTCATTGCCTGACTTCACCTCTTTCCTTCTGTAAATCCCAGCAGATCAAGGGATTTAGAACTGTATTTAAGAGACTAGTTCACACTGTTCCCAGGTGGAAGGCGGCTTTAGTGATTTGCTTAATAAAAGCACTTTCTTTCCCTTGCTACAATGATTTCTGACACTAATAAAGCTGTAAACCTGTGCTGGAAAACACTTGAGAAGGTGAATTTTATAAATTTCCCTCTAATAAAAAGCACTGATGTTTGAGGGGCTTTACTGACCACAAAAGAGGAATGCAAATGCTTCGAGAAGTCATTATATTTAGTGTTGCAGAAACAAATCAGAGACAGTAGAAACAATGGTCTGTCTGAATGGAGCTAGTTCCCAAGGTGTTAATTAGCAAAGAGTATGACCGGATAGTATCCCTTACTGGGACAGACAGTACCCCATTTAGTTAATCAGAGAGCCTGGGGTATAGGGCTGAATGTGGGATCAGCACTTCTTGGAAGAGCTGCTCTAATCCCTGCTACACTGGGTGCTCTGCCCTGGGTGAGGCTGTGGGATTAGTGCTAAATTTTATTTTCTAGAGGAATGATGGAGCCCTACATTTAGTCATCAGATAAAAGGCACACAGCCATAGAGAGAATTTGCTTGGACGCCACTGCTGGTCACGTGCATGACCTGAAGCAACATAACAACTCCCTTTTTCTTCAGGACTTTTTCAGTATATCTCAGGAGATAAAAAGTCCTGAGTCTTACTACACTGCAGGAAAGGGCTGGCACAAGGTGAATGCAGACACCTAGCTAAGTGTGGCAATGGCAGCAATCCAAATGATCAGAGAGGCATAACCAGAATATTTCTGTTAAAATGAGGCTGCAAGCCTGCAAGCCTAGATCTAGTCAAGGGCGCAACTCTGTGTTTCATAGGATTCCAGGAGTGCAAAGCTGCAGCATGTAATACATACAAGCTTTCAGGATAACCCTGAAAAGAATGTACTGATTTTTCTTTCAACTGCTTACATTTTCTTGTAAATTAAATTACAATTTTACTGTTTTGGTGGTTTGAGGTTTTGGTTTAGGTTGGGAGTTTTTTTGGTTTTGTTTGGTTTCTTGTTTGTTGGGGGGGTCATTATTTAATTTTTTTTTCTGGAGATTCAGAGCTGAATTGGATGCTTGAGTTCACTAGGAAGCACTTGAAAAACAGGGCTGCTTGTTTAAATGGTTCATGTGAATCTGGGAGTCTCAGATGAGTGTGTGCCAAAATAGTGCCACAGGACAACAGGGAACAGCTTGTTCAGCATGTTAAACTCCAGTGAGTCTGCCTGAAGGCAAGACTCTGAACTCTGCTCACTCTGCAGTACTAAATGTGCAGCTGTCTCTTAGAGGAAGATAAGAAAACCAAACTCCATCTTGGCAAAGCAGAAAAAGGCCTTTCTACTTCTCTATCTATAACATTGAGAAGTTTTTACCTGGTATAGATAAAACAGCACTATTAAAATGTTCCACATAGTCAGAAGCATTCCTTTGCAATCTAGGTGAAATATCCCCAGAATATCAGCAATTCAGACACCTATCTTGCACTGGGATAATGGACAATTGGAAAATTAAGAAGAAAGGACTAGGGGGTGGAAATAGACTTCACTGTTCTTTTACATTAACAACTTTATTACAAAGACAGTTTTGTTTTGAGCCACTCTGTAAGTTGTAATTAGATTTAGTTTCTTTCCCCATTTTTCTCTCCTATGGTCCATGTATGAAGATGTGAACATCTTTGTCAGTAACAGAGATATTACAGACCAAAATACATGAAAGGAAGAGGGTGGCATAGCTTTAGGAAGAAAACAGCTGACCCTCCAGCTGGAGTAGACAGATCTTGTACAGAGATGCCCTTATAGTCAACTTGATGTACAAATTTTTATATAAAATTAAGAAAATTATTACAATTTTGTCTCTGAGCTAGGTTTTTGTTGACATGTACCACTGTAGTAGTGTATCTTCCTCAAAAAACTTATTTCCATTCTAAAAGTCACGTCGAACTTAAAGGTGTGAGAAGGATTTCAATAGATTGCACTTTGCTTTATTGTTATCCTAAGTATATGCTTCAGAAACAAGCTTCTAATTTTGGAAAAGTAAGATATGGTCATTGTAAAACTATGCTGAACAGTTTGTCCTTTGACTTTTTAATCTTTAGACTGATTCTTCAATATTGAAAAACTGTTGACTGCATAGATATGCATTCTGATAATTCAGTTGGCAATTGCTTTGTCTGAGAGTCCAAGTGCTCTTCTCACCTGAGCAGACATTTTAATGGAATTATTTAATTTAAAAGAACTACATTTGAAGTCATATCAATATGAGGAGGAAGCCAGTAGAATGAGACCCTGTCAAGTAATATGAATTAAGTGTAATCCAAATTACATATGTTGAATTACAAATAATCATGATGAATAGAACATACCTACCTGCCCACATGGCTATGCTGATATGTGTCCTTACACTTCATTTCATACTCCCCCTTTCATTTTTTTTGCCCTACTTTTCTCTTGTATCTAAAACCAGCAGATACAGTTTCTTGGCAAGGACCAAGCCTCTGCTCTGTCTAAAACCATTAAGCTGCTCTTGAATGTACATACATAAATAGGAAAAAGTTCTGTGAGGGAGAAGCATCAAACATTCGATGTCTAAACATTGCCCTTAGATCTAGTAATAAATGGAGGCCTGCAATTCTCTGCTCTACTTCTTGGTCTGTCTGCAGTGAGTAGACATGGTATTATTGACTTCAGAAAGAACCAGAAACAGCCCAAACCCAGCATATACAAACTGTGTTATGTGTTTGTAAAAGACATTAGGACAGAGGCTGAAAAGTTGGCATTTTTATTCACATATATCATGAATATAAATTATGGACATATATCCATAATTTCTATTTTTTTGACATATTTCTGTTTCTTGGTTTGTTTTTTTTGTGGTGTGTATTGTCAGATATTGGAAGGAAGTTCTCTATAGTAAAGGTAGGTTCCTGTTAAAGTCTATCTTTGGCATTTGAGGAAAAGGAAAATGAAAAAGTAAATTAAAGTAAGAAAGGAAAGAAGACGCTGCAGGAAATACCTGGCTGTACATCCTGTAGTTTATTCTGTAAAACACCATCATTTAAAATTCTCCATGGACAGCTGAGGCAGCAATCCTACAAATTTAAAAGTGAATTGGTGCATATGATCCAATATCATTTGGCATCTGATTATCAGTAGAGAAGGTCTTGGACATGAGGTTAAAATCTCAAATAGAATCCAGATAGCCCAAGACACTAACAGGTTATTTCCCCAATGGCAAGCCTCCTTTCTTAATTTTGCTTTGGATATAAAAGATGCAGCTCCTTATTTGGTTTTTGAAGGAAGATGAAATACTCATCATATGTAAGATCTAAAATTCATGTGTTTCTTTGATCTTGCTTGTGCTACTTTTTCTTCAGTGCAATCTTTACCAAGTGCTGATTTTTTCTGGTCTGTTTATTTATGTCCTTGGCAACCTTTTTTGCTGCACACAAGCTCAAAATAATCTGTTATATACCTGAAGAGTAAAGAGATCTTCATCTTTGTGTGGGAACATCTATTATTTTGAATGCTTCTGGCCATAATAAAAATTAATTTAAATATGAAGAGTTATTGTTGGGGCAAAAAAAATGTACTCCCAGATCAGCTTGGGTTTGCTAAAACGAAAATAATATTCTTTCTGTGTGAAAGCATTTGGCTGACTCTTGCTCTGAAGGACTGTTTTTTCCTTTAAAAGCAGGGGCAAGTTCAGAGGAAAAAAAAATGAAATGAAACATTAGTCAGCCCAGGTGTCTGCTCAGCCTGCAGTGAAGGACATGACTCCCAAATAACATCAAATAAATATAGTTCATTTCAGAGCCCTCTTCCTAATGTGACACCTCTTTCAGCCAAACATGCTCTCTGGTACTCCAAGTGCATACAACTTGCCATCCCTCACATACACCCCTGTTTGTGAAACTGCGAAGAGCAATTTAAGAACTTGCCTGGGAATCAGTCCACTGATCTCTATCTCCTGCTCTACCCAACCACGGCAGCACCTGTTGCTGGTGGGTGTGGGGAGGTAAGGACTGATGAAAACAGAGCTAGTCCAAGAGAGGGAGACATACTCTGTACAGGGAAAAATAGATGAAGCAAATGGGGTGGAAGTCCCAAGCATATAGCTTGTTCTATTTCCATTTTGCAGTCAAAGAGATTCAACTGGGAGGGAGTGTCTTGGGTTGAAAAATGCAACCAAAAACGTGTATTCTATTTTCATCTGTTGAAGCCAGTTGGGAGATATTGATCTTTATCTCTTGTAATTCTAGGGGTGGAAAGAGGGCAGTTGCCTTCTGTTAATGGGACACCTGATAACACCAGACAAGGCAGTGCCTTCTTATCTCTTCCTCTGACCATCCTCCTCTGAGGGATATCACCTGTGAATGGGCCATTTAAGGCCTCTCACATGACTGATAACATTACTTCATTCCATTGTGAGATGCTCCACCCAGTGGGAGGAGCCAAAGCCTTTCCACCAGGATAAAACCAGCAATCCCAAAGACCAAGGGAGCCTGTTTCCACTGGATTCCCAGAGGATGACTAGACCCTTTCTTGAGGATCATCTCTACTCCAACGGAGTCACATCTGTCACTCTGGGAGGACTTATTTCCCGCTGCTTCCAACACCCTGACCAACAGGGTGTCAGGTTTGCATTATGACTCTGTC
The DNA here is from genome assembly GCF_021018805.1 of Prinia subflava. Taxonomy (NCBI): domain Eukaryota; kingdom Metazoa; phylum Chordata; class Aves; order Passeriformes; family Cisticolidae; genus Prinia; species Prinia subflava. Next base: position 2,803,750 of record NW_026960612.1, read on the forward strand.
AGTGGTCCTTTGTACTATTGCTTTTATCTTATTTTATTTTTATCTTTCTTGTTGTTTGTTTCTTTTCTCTCTATTAAATTGTATTTCTGACTTGGAGTCTCACTGGTTTTGCTTTCAAACCAGTACAGGGAGGAAGAAAAGAGAGCCATATCTATAATTGCCTTTCAGAACGCAGTCCCGCCCTGACCAGGCTAGCTCAGGCACCGCGGCAAGCAGCAGGTACGACTGGTGAGCAGCGCAAGCCAAGCCGATCCAGTGGGTCTTGGTTCCAACGAGACGTTGAGGGCACAGGTGGCAAGGGGCAGACGATGGCGGAGAATAAAGGGAGGAGCCAGCCGAGTAAGTCCAAGGGGGTTTATTTGAGGGGTCAGGCGGAGCCTCCCCACCTGCCAAGAACTTGCTCTGACCGAGCCACTTTTGGCTTTTTGGGACCCCCTTTTATTGGGAGGCAGTACAGAGGGCGGTGAGGAGGATAGAACCAATTGGGTTCAACACAGAAGGGGCTAGGAAGGTGACTGACACAAACGAGGACCACACACAAGGGAGAGGAGGGAATTTTCCCTGAACCTAGCCTATCACTCGAAGCCCCTCACAGAACTTTCTAGCTCTGAGGCAGGATTCTGAGGTGACAGGCAGGCTCCAGGGAGGAGGGGGGAAAGGATTGACACCTAACAGTTACTGGGGCATTACCAGGGACAACTAACAGGAAGGCAAAACGGGGGATACAAGGAACAAACAATCTTACAAAGAACTTAGAAAAACTTATAAAAACTTATAAAATATAAAGAACTCATTAACACACCACTACAATTGTTGACTTTCTTTCATCCTCCAATCTCTTGATTCATTTTGAAATGCCTTAATACAACCACAATCCTGTTTTCAAAGGGCAAAAAAAAGGATTTGTTAATATAATAGTAAATGAAACAGTTTATGCAACTGCAGTTTTTTTCTTTTTCATCAGCTTCATCACCCTGGCCAAGAAAATGAAACAGGTAAAGACTTTGCAGTGACCTAAATACATGTTGGCAGACAATTGCCCTGAGATTACATCTCCAACCAAGCAAAAATGTTAAACTGTTGTATCCTCTTTCACTAACTTGGTTTCATTTAGGAGACTTTCCTAGTGCTGGAAATCACACAAGCAATTATTTCTCTGCAGCTTGGAATAACTTCTGCTGCAGCTTCAGCAGCAAAGGATCACATGAATTTATAGAGCAGAAGAGAGCAGAAATCTTGGTCTGCTGTTCTGCCTCTCAGCAGCTGGCACAAGATGCTTCATAACAGCATCTATGGCCCTTCACTATGAATGCTACCATGAACGAGATATATGTGAGAATAACATGAAAGGTTTCCTTCTAATTTGTGCCAAATTTACTCCATTTAAAAGTCCTATGAGTTTCCTTGTTATTATATGATGGCATAGTCAAGCTATCTTAACCAAAGCTGTGTGCACAATCCTGCTTTTAGCCTAAAGGATGAGTAGAAGCTGAAATGTCCTTGAACTGTTGTTTAGATGGGATAAGGATGAAGTAAAGTTTGGAGCAATAGCTGTAGCAGGATGCTAAACAGGATACGTTGACCATAAGTTAGAGAAGGCTCACAGCATCCAGCCACATGGACAGAGCTTCTAAGCCAATTATGTATACTGCAAGGACGTGTAAACACTATGGTTTAACCAATGATGTTCAGAGTTAGGTGCATGATATGCTTAGCACAGTATAAATGTATGCCAAATAGCTGAATAAACGAGCAAGATTTTTAACTCATATTGAGTGCTGTCTTGACTCTGGCTGATCTCTGGCAACAAAGCTACACATTATTTTTACACTGTTATATACTATTGCTCTTTTTCAGATTCTCAAATTGCTATTGACTGTTATGGAATCGCCCCCAGTGCATACAGTTGTAAGAATGCAAGATTCGGTCTCTTAATCTCTTTTAGTGATTAAAAGTATGATTGATTCTTCCATTCTGCCTTGCCAGTTAGTTTGATGACTTCTTTTATTTCCACTGAATCTTTTCTAGTAAGATGAGAAACCCACAATTCACTTGAAAACATGCGTTCAACTGAAAATACTGTTTTCCACATTAATCTCCATTACCTGCTCAATGAAGCCAGTAAAATACTTGGATTTAGTACTGACTTTTCCATACTGAGCAGACACCACTACTGGGCTGACTGATGATTTGTTTTCACTCCTTTGGCCTCTGAACTTCCCGAGTTTCAAAGGAGAAAGCAAGTACAAGTAAGTTTACCCTTACGGTTAACAGTTTCAGGCTGGGACCAGTCAAGGTAGGAAGGAAATTTTGCACATCTCCTCCATCAAAATGCTTTCCTTCTTGTGCTCTGCTTTCTAGACATAAGAAATGGATCAATACAAGTGCATACTGAGTGACACTGCCACGCTTGAGGGCAGAGGTGGCACCTCAGGGAACTGCAGCTCATATCACGTAGATTAAAAGTAGTGTCTTGAATTGCAAGTGGAAAGAGGAGGTCTTGTAAGACATCACCCTCACTCACAAAACAAAGTGAAGAGAGTAGAAAGCAAGGTTTTCATTCTACAGGATAAAATGCCTCCAAAAGTTCATCAAGAAATTTCACACACAATTTCTAAAATGCAGTATTTCATATTCCTGTAGATATGCTGGTATGCCAATGTATCCTGGAAGTTACACCATAATAGTTTGTTTCTCACTTTTGGTTAGGAATCTGTTAAACAAGATACATGTTGAGTGATTTGGAATTCTCCTCAGGCATGTTTTTCAAGACATTGGAAGGTGAAGAGTGCATAACCATAAACTGTAACTATTTTAATGGCCAATGTTGGCAAGAAAAAGGGCACAAAAATGTAAAAATAATAAAACATGGTAGAATTGGAAAGTTGGAACTGTATTCACCAGGATCCAGACGGTTCTGGTTTTGTATTAAAGGTTTATTGAAGGTGTATTAATGATTAGAATGCAAGAACACAAGGAATCTCATCTTGGTAGCAATGCAGTAGAAGATGAAGTTATGTAATAGAATATGATAAGATACCACATCAAACCATATCAGCATGATTAAGTTGCAGAGAAACTTCTTACAAGGGCATGTAGGGATAGGATAAGGGATAATGACTTGAAACTGGCAGGGTAGGCTCAGATTAGATATTAGAAATTCTTCACTGTGAGGTTGGTGAGACACCCTGTTCCTGGACATGTTCAAGGCCAGGTTGGATGGGGCTTTGAGCAACCTGATCTAGTGGAAAATGTCCCTGATTATGGCAGGAGGGATTAATCCTTAAGGTCCCTTCTAACCCAAGCTATTCTATGATTTTATGGTAAGTGTTTATTTGAAAAGATACTAGATATGATATCATGGACATATGATAGAGCAAATAAAATAAATGCAATTTGACTTGCTTTATTTACGTAGCACTATAAGAGATGGCATTCACATTTCAAGGCACAGAATCTATATCCAGGAATTTGAAACATGAAAAAAAGAGAGGAAGGAAACAAAGCCTCTGCTAACAGAACTTCACTGAGAACAGACTTTGAGGTAACTCCCCTCAGCCTCAAACCTAGTGATAAATACATCTAGCACTGATCTGCTGGGGGAAAACAGAACCCAAAATAAATTGTGGGACTGCATCACACTTCAACTGGTGTGTTACAGACAGAACTTGTCAGTCTGCAGCAGGAAATAATGCAGTCTTCCCAAGGCACTGCATCCAACAGTATCTCACAAACTGAGTCCAGATTTTAAAGATCTTAATGGGAAAATAATTATGGCTAAACAAATCCTGACTTTCTCAAGTAAGTTCACAACATTTGCACTTCAAAACAACAGAAACCCAAAAGATCTTGTTTTGGAGTTAAAAATTGTCATAGAAAAGATTGTGAGTGGAACAAGTACCACTGCAAGCCAGTAATTACTAAGACTTGTGAACTCTAGGGGATTAATTGTTGTTATGGTTTTCGGACGGCATAGAAATAACGACATGACTCTCGATGTGATGATAAAATGAGAGCAAGCTTTATTCTACATTGTCTTTAAAGAGTACTGCGGCACAATTCATATGATTGGTCTTTAGAGTCTACACCCTTTTTGTAAACACCTTTTCCAGTAAACATGTTGGAAAAACACCACCTGCTGATGATTTTTCACTTCCAAGGATTGTTTTGGTTTCCTCCTTAAGATTTTCCCTGGCCAGAATGAGAAAGTTGCTCACCTGTCTTTCACACAGTCCTTGGCAGAGTCTGAAGCCTAAATTCAGACCAATTGTCAGCATCCATAATTAATGATTACTAGAGGATTCAAAGCCAAAAGACAGAGACAAAACCAGTCATTACAGACACAGGAAAACACTGGACAAGGGAATAATTTCTGACTGTGTTTGTTTCTGACCTGGTGGAACAACACTCTAACCAGTTTCATATTTCTCAAATTAATGTCCAAAAGATTTTTTTGGTAGAGGGCCACAGAGGAGAAATCTACAACTGCAGCTGTGCCAGAAAGCAGTCATGACAGCGGATTGCTTCATGTCTTATGAATTTGCAATGAAAAATCAAAGGAGTGTTATTTTAGCATAAAAAGAGACAAATTCCTCCTGATGGAGGCAGAAAGGATCCATTTATTATTCCAAATTTTGCACTAAAGGCAGCTCAGAGGGCAGAAGGGAATCAGATGCCCTTAGACTCTGCTGCTCTCATGTTGCCTTAAAGTCCCTGGACACAGAGCTCCTTGGCATTGGCCCAGTAAGCATTTCATGTTGGTCTAAGGATGACTTGGCTCAGAGGAGTTTCATTTGTTGTGAGTTGCAGTGCAGTTTTTTCCCTTTTTTTTTTTTTTTTTAATATATTGTCTTGGTTTAGAAAGACAGGTATCCATCAGGGAAAACTGGAGTTTCGCTTGGAATGGAGAATGTACAACCCCTTCCCCATAAATTATTACAAATTTGCAATTAGGAGCTTTCAAGCTAAAATATGGGAATAGGAATACCAGTTCTTTACTAGGAATATTAAAAAATACAAATGCAGTAATACAAAAACAAGCAAGCAAACAAACAAAAGTCCTAGAAAACCCTGATGGAGTCAAGAATATGACCTGACACCCTGTTGGCCAGGGTGTTGGAAGCAGTCCAAATAAGTCCTCCTGGAGTGACAAATGTGGTTCTGTTGGAGTAGAGATGATCCTGTAGTGGCAGTGAGATGAGTCTGGTCATCCTCCGAGAATCCAGTGGAAAAGAGGATGTCTGGGATCCCCGTGCCCCCATTTTTATCTGGGTAGGGAATGGTTGGCTCCTCCCCACTGGGTGGTGCATCTCACAATGGGATGATGTAATGTGTCATGTCATTGGTGAGCCTTAATGGCCCATTAACAGAAGATATCCCCTGGAGGGTGGACGAGGTTGATGAAAGATAATAAACACTACCCTACCTGGTTTTAACAAAGGGTCTATTATCAGAAGGCATCCACCCTCCCCCTGCTGAAGGTTTTTTTTGGTTACAAAACCCAAGACATATATTTCATTTATTTAAATGTCTTTGATGCTTTCCAGAGCAGCTCTTTTCTCATTGTCAGCTTCAATTAAGGATATCCTGGGAATATCTGACATCTCCCTCAGGGCCTGGAGCAGGCCTTTCCTAGTGTTGATCCTGGCTGTCACTTGCAGAAATTTTATTCCATTTTCAGTACTTAAAACTGGAAATTCCATTGGAAATGAATGGCTGACAATTTGTGGATAAAAATTAGCATTCATTACATTCCTGGTAGTTGTCTGAAAAGTTATCTGGGTATTGCTCCTACAAGCATCTACATGTCCACACTAGCAATGTCATGGCAGAGCTCAGTGATTCTGTACCCCCTGCATTTTAGGTTTCCAAAGGGTCAGGGTAAAGCCAGTTGTGTTAATTCCAGTGCAAACTGGGAACTAAATCCTAGCTTGAAGTGAAATTGTTTGGATAAACAAAATCAACATGAAACAAATTATAACGGGTGTTAGCACTGCCCAGGTGACAACAAAGACTTTAAATCTCATTTCTAGAAGTTAAATTAAAGCCATTTAAGCAATGCAAGCTTGGCCAACACTTGCAGTCATGCTTGTAGTTTGTGCTGAAGCAGCGTGGGGAGAGCTTGCTTTGACTTTCCAGATGGGTATCCACCATCTAATGGGGGTGGGGAGAGGGTAAACAAAGTATCTATACCTTGTCCATGAAGGCCATGGTGTTCTCCTCTCTGGGAAGATAGATCCTGCTCCCTTCCCCTTTCTGCCTGGACACAGCCAAACAGGGGGAACGCTAGCATTGCTTTTGGGAGCTCTGCCCTCCTGCATTGCTCCTGTGTAGAGGAATTAACCGTTTGGACCCTGTTTATCCTTGGACATGGTCACTGGCAGCAGGGACCTGTTGCCATGAGCTTTTTCCTGTGTGTCAAGTGCTCATATTGAAAGAGAATATGCAGACTCTCTCACGTTTGTTAATGTAAACACTGGCCATGTTTTGCTAACTGTCTTTCCTTGTTTACATATTTCTAGATGGGAGGAGGAAAGGTAACGGACAGTTAGTTTGGCCAGTGGAATTGAAAGGTGGGACTTTAATCCTCCAATGGATGGACATCATAGGAGGTGTATATAAGTTTCTTTTGTAAATAAACGGGAGGAGTTCCTGCCTCCTGCTTGGATCTGCTCACAACCCAGAAAATGTCTCCTGAGTCCCTCTCTTATCGTCAGGCCCAGCTGCAGCAGGGACCCTTGTTAGCACTGCTGGCTGACTGCAGGAATGTCAGTAACGAAGCACATTTCAGATGTGGGAGGAGTAAGCCTGCTCATAGCTACCTATATCAGAAATATATCTAGTTTTGGCTGCAACTGGGTTAGAATCTCAGTTATAACAATGAGAAGATCAATGGTAGAACTTGGGTATAACTACACTACTGCTCTTGACTGACTGCTTGTATTGGACTTTGCTACTAGTGTTGTCTTCAAGGTTTAAGATAAGAAAAACATATTTGCTATTTAGGACTAGCTCATCCACATTTGTTTTCTAGCTCGTCCTGAAAGAAGTAATTGTTACTAATGAAGAATTCTTTAAGTGTCTTCAAAACTACAGGAAATAACTTGCTCTGCAGTCAGTAAATTCAAACAGCATTTTTCATTTTCAGGTTAAAAATGTAACAGAAAAGATCATGGCTTGGGAAAATAAAAACAGGAGCGATGTAAAAGCCATGTCTAAAATCAAGACACATTTACTATCTCATCACTTAGAGCCTGATCTGGCTAAAGACGTCTTAT